>NW_026991716.1:78969180-81662514 GCF_029215605.1 Mirounga angustirostris | reverse complement strand
TATGCATCCATGCATAAGTAATTATCTATTCATGATTATAATAATAATAATTATTATTATTATTATTTTTTTTGCTTTAATTATCTAACTATATGCAGGGCACTGTTCCCAGGTGCTAAAGAATACCAACAGAATTCTAAGTCTAGTAAACAGCAGTCTCCAGATTGTGGACAGAGAACCACTATCTCAGGCCTGTGATTCCAAAACACCTTTACATATTAATTATGAAGAAGAGGCTAAGTTGAAGTTTCAGTTTGATAAACCAACTTGAAGCCCTTATGCTACTGACCAACAGACTGCAGTGTTTCCTTTTTTGCTCTTCGACTCTTCGATCTTGTTATAGATTGTGGTATTTTGGGACAGAGTTAAGTCCAACGTAGAGTTGCTTCACTAAAGGCCAATGTAAAGGCCAAATGTAAAGGATTCCTTGCCCTCTTTCGACACACTATTACCCCTAAACTACCACTGTGGTCATTGGGATAACAGTAGTTGGTGTGAAGAATTCACCGAAAAGTGAAGATTCTCAAGAAAAAAAAAGGGGGGGGGGGCTCCTCTGAATCTGTCTCTGGCACCATGTAAATGGAGGGCTCCAACGTGAAATGATAGGACTACCAGGATATTCACTAAGGATTTTTAATTAAAATCAAATAAATCTTGCATTAGAAAAGGCAATTTCTGTGAATATGATAGCTAAATTAACTTATTTCCCAGGTTGAGGAGTTCTGACAAACAACTGCAATGTTATGATAATGAGTTTGACAGATAAACAATACTGTGAAATGAAGCAAGTCATATTTTTTATCATAATAACTAATGCTTTAATATAGTACAGATTTTAATGCATCATAAAAGAAATTATGTGATAATATATTTCACTAAAGAGTTTAGCAGTGGGACTAAAACTCAATTAAGGCCAGACTCATTAACACTTCATTTCATTTGGGCCTTTATTGCTTGTAATTGTACAGTTTCTTAACTTTATTCCTCACTCTCACTCATAATTCTAGTGAGCCTTACATCTATCATGGAAGACAGTACTTCCTATGAAACTCCCATGGATAAATTTTTATTTATGAAGAGACACAGTTGTTTTTTGTTTTTTGTTTTTAAGCTGACATTTCCCTGATTTAAGAGAGTGTGAGTTGGTAAGGAATCGGATCCTTGGAATTGTGAAAATTATTCCAAGTGATATGAGACAAGAGAAGGAAAATGCAATTTTGACATATATCAGTAGTTTCACGTATGTGGTATAAATAACCCTTGCAACTTTGAAATAGACAGATACCACTGGATTTAAGACAAATCCAGACTTGTCAGACATATGTAAGAAGTCTGACATTCCTTTGGAACTAGTAATTTGAAAGTTGGGAATATTATACTATTTATTTGAAAAATAAAGCATTATAACAATATTTGTATTGATTTTCTCAGGAGAAAACATGTATTACTCTATGACCCCAGTATTTTGCTAGAGAAAACTTAATGTTCCAATATTCCATAGGTAAGTAAAGAAAGATTTATTATTTCATAATTTTATTAAAATTTTATAATTATCATATACTAAGCACAAAGAAAATTTCAAAGTTTAACATAACAAACATCCATGTAAATGCTGCCAAAATGTAATAAATGTTAAACTTTTACCTCAATAACTTCAAAATTATTTTTATAAATAGATATTCCAGATAAAGTTGAGGAGATGATGTTCCCCTTGTGCCTGTCCTCAATCTTATTTTACATCCTTCTTCACAAAAGCAACCGGTATCTTGAGATTGAGGTGTATCGATGTTGTAATATTTTTATTAGTATTATTGGTATCCATAAGTAATATATACAATTGCTGTATGTGTTGTGAATGGAAGGAGCTCTATAGACAGAACTGGGTCTCTTTTGAAGTGTCTTATGGTATGGAATCATGATATACTTATTCTACAGTTTATTATCTTAGTGTTTGTGAGATCTACCAGCTTTGATATATGAAGATATAAACAGTAGATATAACATTCTATACATATTCCACTACCTGATTATTTTTCTGAACTTACTGTTTTTGTGACCTACCATTTTACATAAATTTACATTAAATACATTATTAATTTCTAGATTTTTCTATTTGCTATGCTCTTCTCTGATTTTTTTCCCCTCCCATTCTGTCTTCCATTGGAATGGATATTTTTAGTCTCACTTATGTTTGATTTCTCAGTGTAGAATGACATTCTAAGTCTACTACTTTAATGGTTATGAATAAACTTTTTAATATAAACACTTAATAAATTTACTGATTAAACCTAAAGGGGTTTTTGTTATTGTTGTTGTAATTTGTTTTCTAAAGATTGATTGATTGATTGATTGATTGATTGATTGATTTATTTATTTGTCAGAGAGAGAGAGGGCACATGCAGGAGGAGTGGCTGGCAAAGGGAGAAGCAGGCTCCCCGCTGAACAGAGAGCCCAATGCGTGACTCGATCCCAGGACCCCAGGATCATGACCTAAGCTGAAGGGAGATGCTTAACCAGCTGAGCCACCCAGTCGTCCTAAGCTAAAGTTTTTTATATGCACATTTACCAACACAACAGATTGATCATAATTTCTTATTCTAATTTTTTAAGTTATTGTCAATTTCATTATTCTTGTTTAAAATCTCATAAAAATAAGTGATTTTTCAAAGGTAGAATTTAATGATTTATCAGTTACATATAACACCCAGTGCTCATTACATCAAATACCCTCCTTAATGCCTCCTTAATGCCCATCTCCCAATTACCCCTTTCCCCCAACCTCCAGCAATCCTCAGTTTGTTTCCTAGAGTTTTATTGGCAGTAAATATGGATTGAGATTTTCTAAACTGCTTTAGCTATTTATCATTGTTTCTTTCAACTACATCTTTCTTCTTATTTTGTTACTTAGTCATTTTTTCAGTGAAAGTATGTGAAATGTAAAGCTTTTGTGTTTTTATGTCTGAAAATATGGATTCAGCCTTCATATATGAATGGTATTTATTTTAATATAAATTTCTAGATTGACAACTATTTTCCTTAAACACTTTGAGGATACTATTACTTTGTATACTAGCTTCACATGTTTTGCTGAAAACTCTGCGATAGAATTGACTATCAATTTTTGAAAATAATCTTTTTTTTTTCCTTTTGTACTTTTAGAGATTTTTTCCCCTTGTTTCTTATATTCTGCATTTTCACTACAAAACAGATACGGGTTCATTATAAATGTTGTTTGGTCCTGTGTGCTTCTTCATCCTAAGGACTCATGCATAATTTTTTTTCCTTTTTAAATTCAGGAATTTTCAGTCATGACTTTGAATATATATTCTCAGCTGTTATCTCTATTTTCTTCTTCTGAAACCCTTGTTAGTTATATGTTGAAACTTCTTCATCTTTCTTTAATGTTTAACCGTTTCTTTATATTTTCCAAGATCTTATTTATCTGTGGTGTATTTTTTCTGTATTTCCATAAATCTAACTTCTCATTATGTAATTCTTTCTTCATTTGTGTCTACCCATGGAAATTATCAACATTTCTTTTCTTTTTTAATTTATATTAATGAATTATTTTTCAACCTATATTTCTGTTTGGTTCTTTTTCCCAAATGAACTATATTTTCTGTAAGGATTATAATTATTTCATTCTTTCTTTGAACATTTTCTATGTGCTAAAATTCCCCTCCCCTGGGTTGTTCTACCCTCTATTTTTTTTTTAATTATGTTTTACCTTTGTTATCTTTGATTATATTCTTTCTCTATTCCTCATAGTTGTTTTCTCTCTGTTCTGGGTACTTTTGTTTCTTGTTATCCCATTCCTAACATGAGTCACTTGTTTGCTTTGGAGATTTTTTCTTGATTTGAATTGTAGAGGTGCTCTAATAGGGCATCTCCATGTTTATCATGACCTTTATGAATGTCATCCATTATGTATCACTTTAGGTTAATATTGGGGCTGAGTTTCCTGTGTATATAATTAGATAAATATTTCCATATTTATAGATGGCACAGCTTGGAGTCCCAGCTTCCCCTGGATGTTTCTTTTTTTATCCCCATAAAATTTACGGTTGTATAATCAACTGCTTTAGAACATTCCCCAGGGGCAAATGGGAAAAATATTCTTAGAATGGTTTCACAACTAGGCAGCTCTGAGGTTCCAAGTCACCTTCTACGTATACCAGGTGATAACAGGTTCTAACAACTCACAAGCTCTATTTATTTTAGCACTTGATAAAATTTCCAGCTTTGATTTCTCTTCTTCTTATTTCTAGGGATTATCCTTCTTTATAAGCTCAACTATATATTTGAATTATATGGGGGTTGGAAGAGAGACTACTTACATTAGCTTGGTAGACCATAGTGATCAGATGTCTCTTTGAAACTTAAACTCCTTGGGGCACCTGGGTGGCTCAGTTGGTTAAACGTCTCCCTTTGGCTCAGGTCATGATCTCAGGGTCCTGGGATTGAGTCCCACATCAGGCTCTCTGCTCAGTGGGGAGTCTGCTTCTCCCTCTCACTCTCCCTCTGTGCTCTCTCTCTCTCAAAAAAAAAACAAAAACAAAAAACAAAAAAGCTTAAACTCCTTATCAGAATTTCACATGCTCAACATTCTGCTTTTCATCACCTAGTTTTATCCTTAAATCAACATACATCCTCAAAAATTTGTCTTGATCTTTTTAACGTCAATTTACACATTTCCTGAAGACATAATTAGAGTCTATGACCACAGAGCACAGTGACAATCTCAAAAATAACATGAAGAAAGGCATTCCATTATTTGTCCAAGTTTACAATGTTAATAGGTTCAGGGCTGGTTTTAGAGCCCTTTCAATATATGATTTAAAATTTAGTGGTTTGGACAGATTTAAAACACTACTTAAATAAAGTATTTTAAAAATTTAGATTCATAATTTTAATGTTATTTTCAAGTATAATATTGATCACTCTCAGGAGACAAACTGAACATTTGTTCACTGAAAGTAAAATTTTTTTAAAGATTTATTTATGTACTTATTTGAGAGAGAGTAGGGTGGGGCAGGGGGGAGAGAAGGGGGAGAATCTCAAGCAGACTCCCCACTGAGCACAGAGCCCAACGTGGGTCTTGATCTCACAACCCTGAGATCATAACCTGAGCCAAAATCAAGAGTCAGATGCTTAATCTACTGAGCCACCCAGGCACCCCCGAAAGTAAAATTTTGATATCATACCCAAACATAATTTTTATTCAAGCTCATTTTCTACTTGTTGACTGTATTGCAGATAATCCTGTCTTTTATTGGTATCCTGATAAATTGCTTATTTAGCTGCTGGTTCCTTCTGTTGGCCAGCAGGCTTAGTTTTGTCAATATTTAGATGTTAATTGTATCCTCTTTTTCTGCTTGAAGTTTACTGGTCAAGGGGAGATAAGAGATTAGCTTTCTGTTTCGTATCATTGGAAAATAAAGTTGATTCTAAGGAAGAAAATTAATACAGAGTCACATATTGAAACTTGGTAGTTTCTAAATTCATGTCTTAATGTTTCAGTGTTGTGGAAAGAGTACAAGAATAAGTATAAATATAAGTAAACAGCATATTCAAGTCTTTTCATATTTTAAAATAAACAGGAGCACCTGGGTAGCTCCGTCGGTTAAGTATCTGACTCTTGATTTCGGCTGAGGTCATGATCTCAGGGTCGGGAGATAGAGCCCCACTGAGCTCTGAGTCTGCTTGACCCTCTCCCTCTTCCCACTTACACTCTCTTCCTCTCTCAAAATAAAATAAAATAAAATAAATTGGCCTTATTACCATTTTTGTCACAGATCACAATAATTAATTTGAATATAACAGTCCAGTCTCACAAATAAGGATAAAAATTAAAATTTTGTGCAACTCTGCATTGCAATAATTACCAAAATAGTAACAGCATTAATCAGTTTGGTTTTGGTATGTTAATAATTTATTATATAATATCATTATTTATAGAATACTTAGTGCATATTAGGCAAAGAATCAGGGACTGAGGATGCAGAGATGAACACTTGGCATTTGTTCTCAGACAGCTCAGATTCATGCAGTGTGTCTCAGAGTGGGACCTGAGAATAACTTGCCTCGGAATCTACTTTATGTATTCATTAAAAATGCAGATTCCTACATATTGCCTTCAACCTATGACTGAAAATTTTGGGAGATGAGGCCCTAGAATCTTTCTGGTTTGAGATTATTTGTTCTACTGGATCTAGAGTAAAAACAAAACAAAACAAAACAAAACAAAACAAAAAAAAAACAATGGTTAAGTTGAATCATTTAACTTGTGCTGATTTTCCTCCAGAATTCAATGTTTGGATTGTTCTGACCCATCTGTGACACTTTATATTTTCAAATTGGGCAATTTGAAATAAAGTGAAAATTTCAAGTTACATGATTGCAATTTATGATATACCATAGCTCCTTTCATGTTAAAACTTCTCCCAGAGAGAAGTGTTATAGTAACAGGAAATAGGCATTTTAGGATAGAGCACGCATCAGGATCTGTGCATATGTTGCCTCATTTAATTCTCAGCAACTCTAGGAAGAAGAAACTGTTACCTCGATTTATAGATGATGATACTATGCCTTGAAATGAAGTCAATGATTGATCCTTGGTCTTTATAACTTCAAAGTTTTTCCCTTCACTAATGAGCTGTGTTATACATTATACATGTTCCCTTGTGCTGGTTGGGTAGAACAGATGCTTAAGGACAGCTTGTGTGCTAGCAGAGCTGTTCCCTCTAAACTTGGTATTCTCAGATAAGGTGTATCAATGCAAGATGAAGGAAGATTTATTCATATCAAAATAACCCAATAAAGAATGAACTGGAACAAATAACTTGAAATGTTATTTCATCTAATCAGTCGTAACGGTGGGCAGAGGCTTATTATTTGACATACTTTTCTGACTGCTTTCTATTTGTTCCTTAATTGTTTTATTAAAAAGAATGAAAAGTATTTTGGTCATTTCATAAATTATTGTTCCCTAAGAAAAATGGAAGTTCAAGAGGATAAAAATAATAATTAGTAAGTAATATGAATTATAATTCTAGACTCTAATGATTGTACATAAAGTTTTGTTAATTATGAGGTTCTCCCCCACCCCCCCTGCCGTGTTTAGTGAAGTTGATTAGAATCACTTATAGACATAAGAATGCTCACACAATCAAATGCAAGTAAGTGTGGTGTTTTTAATTATCCACACCTGCAAACATTTGAAGAAAAACACCCTGGTGATTTGTTTTTTCAAGTGTCAGAAATAAACATAAAACTTGTGTTCAGTATGAAATTTAAAAGAAGTCTTCCAAACTTTATTCCTTTATAAGGCATGGAAACAAGTATTTCCCAATACTTTCATGTAAAATATTTTCTTATTTTATCTCTTTTTCTCTGTCTTTTTAAAAACGACTTATTTATTTATTTTGCCGGAGGGGGTGGCGAGAGAGAGACAGAGAGAAAGAGAAAGAGAGAGCATGTGCGGTTGGGGAGGGGAAGGGAGAGGGAGAATCTTGAGCATACTCCCCACTGAGCAGGGAGCCCGACACAGGGCTCAACATGGGGCTTGATCTCAAGACCCCGAGATCATGACCTGAGCTAAAACCAAGCGTCAGACACTTAACCGACTGAGTCACCCAGGCGCCCCTCTTTCTTCTCTGTTTTTATCCCTTCCATTTGCCACTTTGCTGTTAGGGTTATCTTTCTGCAACTATGTTTAAAAAACAAACAAAACAAAATGGTAGTATCATATTATTTCCTATAGAATAATCTGAAATCTTCTTGGTATAGTGTATGCAGTCATTTAGACTTTGACTAAATTAGTCCAAACCTAATTTTAAATCTCATTGTTGCCATTTATCCTCACTGTACTACAAATCCAATTCTAGACCCTTTCAGAGTGGGGTCCATGGACCAGCAGCATTAGCATCCCTGGGAGTTTGATAAACATTCAGAAGATCAGCAGCACTGTAACCTCTTACATTTTAACAGCTTCCCAGGTGATTTAGTTGAGAAGTACTGATAGACAACAGGCCTCAAAATGTTGTGAATAATGTCCTAACTACCCGGGGGCCATCTTAAGGATCATTTTGTTTTAAAGAAAAGAAACCAATTTAAACTATCTAGGAAATTATTGAAAAAAATACAGAATTGTCATAAGACTCAAAGCCAAAGATACAGCTGGGTCTCACAAGATACTAGAGTTACCTCCCTGCTTTTATGAGCCCCAGAAGCTGAGGCTGATTGCTTTCTCATCTCTACTACATTTTGAATCTTTTTCTTTCTTCTCTCTTTCTGCAGTTCAAATTTTCTACCTCAGTTTGCAAAAAATACCTTGCTAGTTGTGGATATATGCTTCCCCCCATACTCTATCTCAAATCTTACTGCTGAGATTCATGCTGTCCTAAATCCTAATTCTCAGGAGCGAGAATCAACTGGATCGAGTTGAGGGACAATATCCACCCTGGTCTAATCAATTATGGCTGGTTGCCAAGAGTGGGCATGGTCACTTCAAATTGACATGGTGTGTAGACCCAGAATGCCATAAAGAACTGTATGCAATAATTGATTTTCACAGAAGATAGTATGAGCTGGGTATGGACCTGCCCACCAGTGCCCAGCATTATCCTATAGGAGAATTTTCAAAACACTGTGATTTTTCTCCAAACATAGCCAGGACATGTGTGAAGTGTCTCTGCCCAGGGAAACCTGTTTTAGTCTCCAAGTCTGGGGCTTTTATGTAAGACTGCTCACATAGCATGGTAACCAAAACTCAAGACCCCAACAATGAAGTCAGGCATATCACCTATCTGGATGTTTGCACAAAACAATCTGGATGAGTCCTGACAAACTGGTGAAGCATGTCCCATTGCTCTGAATTACACAATAACATCATCAGTTGGTAACAAAGAACATTCTATGGGGCACGTTTCTGGGGGTTGACTGACCAAGAATTAAACCTGTTCGCAGATTTCCCTGGAGCCATTCAAAGATTGTCCAATCAGATTTACTGTGTTATCTTTCCTCACAGTCACATTATCAACAAAGCTTTCCCATATACTCACAGTACTCAAGACTTTTTTTCCTCCATGACATTTACATCTTTGATGTTGCTAAAATCATCATGTTGTACACTTTGAATATCTTACAGTTTTGTCAATATACCTCAGTAAAGGTAAAAAAGAAAGAAAAGCTTAAAAATATTAAGAAAATGCTATGTTCATTAAGTTTTTCAACAAATACTCCCAGAGCATCTATGTACTGTCTAGGGTCCTGGGGACACAAAAGATAAATAGGAGAGAGAGACAGAAATAAAAACAAACATATAAGTTAATACCATGTGGTGCTTGTCTTTCTCTGTCTAGCTTATTCCACTTCGCATAATACCCTTGAGGTTCATACATGTTGCTGCAAATGACAGTCTTTTTTTTTTAATTTTTTTAAATTTTTTATGTTATATTAATCACCATACATTACATCATTAGTTTTTGATGTAGTATTTTATGACAGTCTTTTTTTTTTTTTAAAGATTTTATTTATTCATTTGACAGAGATAGACACAGCAAGAGAGGGAACACAAGCAGGGGGAGTGGGAGAGGGAGAAGCAGGCCTCCCGCAGAGCAAGGAGCCCAATGCGGGGCTCGATCCCAGGACTCTGAGATCATGACCTGAGCCGAAGGCAGATGCTTACCGACTGAGCCACCCAGGCGCCCCTATGACAGTCTTTTTTAAAGGCTGAATAATATGCCATTTTCTTTATTCATCCACTGATGAACATTTAGATTGTTTCCATACCTCTTGGCTATTGAGACTAATGCTGCTATGAATACAGGAGTACAGATATCTCTTCAAGATAATAATTTTGTTTCTTTTGGGTATATACCCATGTGTGGTACATGCTGGAAAGATGGTTTATGCAAGGTGCACCCTGAATGCCACTGTTATATTACTATCTTGAGGATGCAGAGATTCCGTTCTCTCTCTTAAACTCCCATCAAGCTGAACATATAGACGAGGGGTGCCTGGGTGGCTCAGTCAGTTAAGTGTCTGCCTTCTGCTCAGGTCATGATCCCACGGTCCTTGGATCAAGCCCCACGTCAGGCTCCCTGCTCAGTGAGGAGCCTGCTTCCCCCCTCTCCCACTGCAGGTCCCCCTGCATGTGCTCACTCTCTCTTTCACTCTGTCAAATAAATAAAATATTAAAAAAAAAAAAAGAACATATAGAAGAGTGTGTTGTTCAGCATTCAAGGTCAGGAACTCTGAGGGTGGCCAACCTGGAGAGTCTCCCTTGTAACAAAGGATGTCCAGATGGCAGGCCTTGATCCCCTTGGAACACAGGCTGTGCAAGGAGGGGAAGTGCTACAGATAGTCACTAGGCTAAGTTGCTACACTATAATAGCTTGCTGTATATAGATCTCAGCAGCAGATGCTTTGTCCAGTTTGCTGCTGGTCAACCTGCCCATAAGTTCCCCCAATAAACCTATTCTCATTCACTGTCTCCAGGTCTTTTCTTCGGTCTTGTGGACCCTAACCCACTCTTGGCTTAGAGTCTGCTGGGGTGCAGCTACACAACCCAGAAGTGAGATTGCTACATCATATGGTAGTTCTATTCATAATTGCTTTAGGAATCTCCATACCATTTTCCATAGTGGCTGAATCCGTTTACATTTCCAGCAATAGAGCACAAGTGTTCCCTTTTCTGCATATCCTTACCAGCATTTGTTATCTCTTGATTTTTGATAATAACCATTCTAACAGGTATGAGCCGATATCTCATTATGGTCTTGATTTGCATTTTCTTAATGATTAGTGATTTTGAGCACCTTTTCATGTACCTGTTGGCCATTTGGATGTCTTCTTTGGAAAAATGTCTACTCAGATACTTTTCTCATCTTTTAATTGGGATGTTTGGTTTTTTTGCTATTGAATCATAGGTGTTTCTTCTATATTTTGGAAATTAATATAGTCAAATATATAGTTTGCAAATATTTTCTCCCATTCTGTAGGTTGCTTTTCATTCTGTTGGTCATGTCTCTTGCTGTGCAGAAGCTTTTTAGTTTGATCCAGTCTCCCTTGTCTATTTTTATTTTTGTTGCCTGTGCTATTGGTGTTATAGCCAAGAAATTATTGCCAAACCAGTGTCAAGAAGTACTTCCCTTATGTTTTCTTGTAGGAGTTTTAAAGTTTCAGGTCTTATGTTTAAGTCTTTAATCCATTTTGAGTTGATTTTTTGTGTATGGTAGAAGATAGGCGTATAATTTAATTCTTTTGCATGTGAATATCCAGTTGTCCCAAAACCATTTGTTGAAGAGACTATCCTTTTCCCATTGTGTATTCTTGTCATTCTTGTCAAAGATCAGTTGACTATATATGTGTAGGTTTAATTCTGGGCTCTCTGTTCTGTTCCACTGGTCTGTGTCTGTCTTTACACCAGCACCATACTTTTTAAATGACTGTAGCTTTGTAATATTTCCAAATTAGAAAGTGTGATGTTTCTTGTTTTGTTCTTCTCAAGATCTCTTTGACTATCTGATCTTTTGTGGTTCCCTTTGAATTTTAGGATTGTTTTTTTCAATTTCTATAAAACATTTCATTCGGATTTTGATGGAGATAGCACTGAATCTGCAGATACTTTAGATAGTATAAACACTTTAACAATACTAATTCTTCCAATCCATGGACACAGAAAGTTTTGTGATTAATTTTTAATACCATTAGGAACTTCTACTGAAATGCTTAACTGATCCTTAAAAGCATATCAAATTTCATACCGCTAATGTATTAGGAACTTATTTATGTCTACACCCTCAGTGATAGAAAAATACATTCTTCTATTCTTTTAATATACTAAAATAAAAATCTGACCCTAATTCTTACTGTATTGTCTGAAAATTCAGGATTTGTCCACATTAATTCTCTCCTTCCCCCAGCCTGAAGCAAGATGTCTAAATTTAAGTAGCTTTGGCAGCACAGCATAAGCTTTCAGGTGAGAATCCTATATGTTTGGGTTCAAATTATGTTTCTGCCTCTTAGTTACTTATATGGCTGGTCTTGAGCAAAGAACCTAGGTCTTAGTTTCCTCAGTTGTGAAATAGGGTTATCTTATGAGGATAAAATGTACTAATGCATATACAATGTATAGGTAATGCCAGTAGTTGTTAGGTCTATTTGTCAGTCCACAGGTTATCAATAAGAAATCAATTTCTCAGCTTGTATAAATGTGGCCATTTATAATTTGGCAATGTGGTTGCTTCTGCTTTTGATGCATCGGTGTCATTGGAAACCCCCGCATGGAATGATGAATCGTCAAGCCTTTCCAGCTCTGCCACTAAGTGACAAAGATCTTAGCTATTCTAGAACTCCTTAACTTTTGTTTCTTTCCTCACTTTAGGAAAAGTCCTCCTTTCTCTCACCTTGCCCCCCAAAGCACCTCTCTTTCTCCTACCCAGACACCTGGCATCATTTCTTCTGAGTCTCTGTTTTTTTTTTTATTTTTTATTTTTTTTATTTTAAAAGATTTTATTTATTTATTCATGAGAGACAGAGAGAGAGACAGAGGCAGAGGGAGAAGCAGGCTCCCCGCGGAGCAGGGAGCCCGATGCGGGACTCGATCCCAGGACTCTGGGATCATGACCTGAGCCGAAGGCAGACGCTTAACTGACTGAGCCACCCAGGCGTCCCGAGTCTCTGGTTTTTAAAGGTTCCTGCAAAGCATCCTGAGGCATGGAATTTCAAAGGGTCTGCTTATAATATTCCTGCTTTGAACAGGGATGAAGGAGAAATACAGACGAAAACACAAATTGATATCTTAAAAATAATCCCGTCATGTTGAGATGCTCGCTTTATGTTTTCTCTATTTTTAATATAATTTTAGCAATTGGTAACTGATTTATATCCATACCTTAATATTATGTTTTAACACACCTCATACTATTATGAGGTAATTTTCTACATTGATTACATTAATAAAAAAGTAAACTAGGCATAGTAAATGAGGTTCTTTAAGGTCATTAATGAATTAATGGGAAAAATTACAGTATGAAGACATAGAAGCATAAAATAGATAGGAATAAGAGTTGCAGAGTCAGAGAGAGATGAAATTGAATGTGCATTCTGCCACTTACTAGCCATTTACTAACTTCTGACCTTTGGAAAATGAGTTTCCTCGCTTTTAAAAGGGGTAAAGCAAATCAATAAAGATAAACTTCACATTGGTGTTTACAGGGCATTGTGGGTAGGAGGAGAAAAGTGACCACAAAGGAGAACAAGAGAATTTCTGGGGTGATAGTCTAGATCTTGATTGTGGTGATTTCACAAAACTCATTAAACTGAATGCCTGAAATGAGTGACTGCTACTATATGTAAATTATACCAAAGTTAACCTCATTTTAAAGAAATGGAATGATGATATATCTTTAGGGGAGTATATGACACCAAGTGAGCACTTGATAAATATTAGCTTTTACCAATATAATTACCTACGATTCTCCTAAGAAATAATATTTACCTTAGAGTGATATGAGTAAAGTTTTGTTATAGCATGCAAAGGTACATTGTTATGCGGAGTTGGGAGGGAAAAGCATGGGACTATTTCCCATAGACTCTTAAATCTATGGATGTGGAGAACTGAATACAAGGGCATGGTGTTGAGAGTGGTTCAACGAAGGTAGAAGTGAAAAACAAAAGAAAAACAGAAAAAAATTAAATCATTAGGCACTTTCTCTCTTTAGCCATGTAAATGATTGGTGGTTTCTCTATCTCTGGGCTTCTAGGAAGTGGACCTCTTTGCACCTTTTCTTATACAAAGGTTTTGATTAGCCAGATTAAGCTGCCTTCTAGCTCAGAGCCAGAAATCCAGAACCTCTTTTTAAAGTGATTAAAAAAGAAAAAAAAGAATGAGATACTAATATTATACTAAGCTACTTACTCAGAACTTAACTGAAGTGTGTAATTGCAGTGTTATGGAATATATATTCAATGCTTGTGGAATTCTAGGGGTTTTTGATAACTTTCTATAAAATTGGTGTGTTTATTTGAGGATTAATTCAGTCTAATAGAGACCTGAAAAAATTTATAATCCCCTTCTGTAAGAATCCACATCAATTTTTAGATAGCTTAAAACCTCTTAATGGCTAACAACCAATTATATAGTTGGTTTATGAGTGGGATGATGAGCAAGCCAGATACTTTGTTAGGCTCATTCAGCTCCCAAATTGCCACTACCTGAATAATGGGCATTTGTTTTTTCAACATTACTTGGAAACTGGAGATCTTTTGGGATTGCCTGAACAGGAGCATAAATACTTAAACTGAGGTCTGTTTAATTGTAGCCATCTTTGAATTTCAGCTCTGTTAACTTACTAGTTCTATGACCTTGGGCAAGTTACTTAACAACTCCTGGCTTCAATTTCCTCTTCTGCAGTGTTGGAAGAATTACTCTACCTACTTCTAGTGTTGTAAGGATCGAATCATCCTATATATCAAGTAAAGTGCTCAACAAAATGCTTAGACATAAGAACTCAATAAGCATTATGAAGTTATTATTATTTTATTTCAATAATTTGGTAAGGTTAGGAAAAGGAGATCTAGATCCAAAATTTGGAAGAATAGCAAAGTTGAAAAGTAAATGCTATTTTCTAAATCACATCTATTTGTTTTCTTTACCTTTCTCTTCTTGCACTCGTCTTTTCTTTTTCATCTTATAGGGGCTAGTTTGTGTCTTTTAAATGAATGGTTTGGGGTGGGAGGAGAAAATACTACAAAGAGTATCAAGAAGTACCATTTATGGAGCACTTATTTAGCCAGCCTCTCTCTAAGCACTTTCCATGTGCTTAGTAAATCAATCCTCACAGCTCTAAGAGCTAGGTACTATCATTATTATTCCTTTCAAAGATGAGGAGACTGAGGTCTTGCATGAGTAGGTAACTTGTTTAGATCACACAAATATAATATATGCCCCAAAGAGTCTTGGCTTTTAGAAATGGCTTCTGGAAATAGAAAGTTAAAACTGTGTTGTGTGTGTAAAAGCTATTTCCTATTATTGACATCCCAGTCTTCTTTCTTCATTTACTATTCTTCTTTTTCTATTTATAGCATACTTACTATATTCCATGGACAGCACTGGACATTTTCAATATATTATCTCATTTCATAGACATGAAGAAATGATGTCAAAATTATCCCATTTCCAGATAGGGAAACTGAAATGTAACACTGAAACCTGCCTGTGCTTATTAAGAGACAGTGTCAGGATCCATACAACATCCACCTGTTACATAGTCTGATGTTATTGCTGGTGCCTCAGTGGAAGATGTGGTAGAAATGCTTTCTGACCATTATTCTCATGACACGCTACGCGGGAAGCACAGCTGTGAAACCCTATCGCCAATTTCATTTATTCATATGGACCAATACAGCATGGTCAAATGGTGGTCAAACTGGTAGCTATTAATTACCATTACTGCTGCTATGGTTTATGCTCCATAGCCCCAAATATGATTATTTTTCTATCAAAATGCACCATTACAGAAGTAAATGTATGTGTCTCATTCCACGTCTGTGCATAGTATTACCTGTTTCTATCACTGATGTCACTTTCCTTCGCTATGGTATTCGAATCAAATACTGCCGAAGGGATATACACTCTTGGAGGCTTATTGTTTTCCTTTGGCCAATGCCCTGAAGGGTGCTGTCCAACAAGCCCTGCCACCTGACCGTCACCACGAGAGGCTGCATGTGAGGACGCACTGTGGCACATGCTGACGTAGCTACATGCACACACGCATCGGTGGTCATCTGTTATTCTTTTTTCAGCTGGACAGGATAACATAAGGAAACTTTACTTCTAAAAAGGACTTCAGAATTGACTTTTATCGTATAAAATGAAAGAAGAAATGTCTGTTAAGATGACTTCCTTGTCCCCTGAATTTTCTCAGGCATTTCCACCTTGACCTGAATTCTATAATCCCCTACCACTTAACTTATCTCTGTTGATACACCGTCTGGTAGAGAATTCCCTCAGAAGTGTCAAAAATACCGAAATGTCAAAATTATCTATACATTAATTTGAGCAAAACCACAAAACTACAACGCCTTTCTCTTGTCCCTTAATCTGAGACCTTAAACTAAAGCAACTAAAATGACAGGTTTTTGAAGTATTTTATTGTTCTTCCAGTCCAACTCTAGGACATATAGAGTTAGGAGAGTTAGTCTCTGTTTTTGGAATTGTCACATAATAAATGTTCAATAGAGCTCAGCTGTAGTTTCGATCATTCCAGAAGGGATAATTTCGCCGCAATGCAAAATGTGATGACAGTAGACAACATACAAAACTTCAAACCATTTTCCTATGGCAACTGAACTACAGTTTAATATCTTTCTCTACCAGTAGAAGGGCAAAGCTTCTTCCACATAATAAAGAATGAAAAACAATTATGTGCTTTACGTAAGTGGAATTTTTGAATGGATTATCTGGATAATCATCTCACTCAGGTAGAAGGTAGAAGGCTGGTCTGAGTACTGCATTAGGCCTATTTCTCAAGTGCCTGCTTTCTAACATTGTTGCTCCGCGAGGTATAGGTTTTAGAATTTTTGAAAGCATATCTGATGGTAAATTGAGTTGGTATAAAATCCATGGAGACAAGAAGTGATGTTATGGAGACAAGTGTACTGGGGAGGGGGATGTTATGGAGGTTTACCTATTTTGAATACATATGCAAGCGCTTCTCATTACCAAGTGTTTTCATGAAGATTACATGAGAACTGCAACTTACACCAAGAGCTTTATATGCGACTGTAACTAAAGAAAGATCCTTGTACACTTCAGGCAACTTGGTGGGACACATTTTATCTTGGGAGACGCTAGAGATAATCATGACTTTCTGAATTTGCCTTTTGTGTAAAATACAGAATTAAGTTTACTTCTCTACTATATACTAGATACTGACAGATATGATTTGCTTGCCTAAACTGTGTGAATTAACAGGGATTCTCTCTTTAACGTATATTACACATTAAATATAGTCTCTTATGTTTGTATGATTTACAGATTTTCTATTTGGGCAAGGTTGATAGGTCAGCAAAGATCTGTTGCTCCACTTACAAGAAAAAGTGTAAAAGCACAATGCAAATGATCACTCTTAAATTGATGTATTTCTTAGCCTGGATGTAGACAAAAGTAATATAATTCTTTCATCAACATTTTATTCATCAGGATTACATAATGTGATACTTAGCAGAATTTAGAATTTAGAAAAACTAAAATGTTTTATTTTTTAGAAAGACTAAAATGCTTTAATAATTCTCTTTATAAATTTCTCCTTAAAAATAAAAAAAAATGCTTTATTTAAAAAAGAACTTCAAAATTCTCTTTATATTAACCACATGGGTTTTGAATGTAGTCTTAAAGAAATAGATAATATCAAGAAAATAATCTAACATTGAGTATTGCCAAGAGCTAAAAAATTAATGCTATAGAATGATAGTTTTTCTTTTTTTTAAGTAAGAAAAGTAAGACAGTGAGAAGATGTGGAAAATATGAACAAGAAAAACAAAACTTAAATATTTGACATATTTGGGACAAGGTGTTCTTGATGGATCATTGTCTTGGCTTGTTTGCTGACCCACATAGTACCTAATATCAATCAGAGAGAAAGTCTTCTGACTACAACCCCCATTTATGAGCACTGCTCCCCAGTGCTCTGTCAATGGAAAAGAAAGCTTTGATTTATTTGTCTACAATTATTGCCTATCCTATCATCCCTTTCCCTGTTCAAAACATTTATTTGGTGTTTCTACAAATACAAATTTAAATTTGCAAATAGAAACTTGAATGGACTGGCCTGGATATGGGTGTAGGTTCTGTATAGATGCAATCTACTGGCATGAATTTATGTTTTCACAGGAATCCAGGATAAAAATACCATACACATAGATCTCTGTTGAGGCATTGTGATAAAAAGACAGATACCTGTTCACTTATGAACAACTAATGCTAACTTATCCTGTGACGTGATGAAGTTGCTAATCCAACAGAACATTTTCATGTATTTGAGCATTTAGTTTTACCTAGATAATTTTTCCAATGTTCTTATTCATGTATTTTGATGTTGTGAGAATATAATCTATATTATCGTGTTAATTCTAAGCATTGTCAAATTCAAGGTTGTGTGATACAAAAGGGTTTAGAGAAAAATGATACAATATCAGTAAATTACTATTTGTCTAAATCTAAACATGCACATATTTACAAGCATTCAATAAATAGTTCTGTTTTTAAATTTTCAGTTAGGTATTTAACATTAACCATTGCATCTTATATCAAAAAATTCTATACTAGGATTTTTGGAGAGAAAAATGGACTCAATAATAGCTATTTAGAACTATTTCCTTCAAATACTTCATTTATTAATTATTTTCAGTTATTGTATGTATTACTTGAAATGCTGTAAATGAAGAATAAATATTTTACCTTTAAATATATAACTTCTGTTAACAAGTTTTTATGTATCAATTTTATCAACAAAGATGAAGGATGAGTCTTTGGTTCCCTGTGTCACAGTTTCCCTTTACTTTCAATGTGAAAGCCAAAACTGCAACTATTGTACATGTCCTGACAAAAAAAGAAAAACATGTGCAAGGATTTTTATTTGTGGTTCTATTTCCTAAATTGCATTAGATGCAACAAAAATCTTTTATATGAAACATCAAATGTGCTTTATTTTTACAATTAAAATTTTAATGAAATAAAGCACTTCTAGAATGAAAGCTGATCACATTTCCAACAAGCGATCTGTGTTTATCTACCTGAAACATTTGCATCTCTGGATTAAGTAGTTTTGCTAATCGGTTTACATCTCCAAGTAAGCTGTAGTTCCTTAAATATTTATACATTCATAATGTACACCATGCTGGTTTTATTAATTTTAACCCCAAAGCCTCCTCTACCAATTACTACTTAATGACTATATTGCTTTTGCTCTTGATCGCCTTCGTTCTTTGCTACGATATTAAAAAAAAAAAAAAAGCGGGGAGTCATAAAGCTTGAAATAAAACAGCTAAATAAAATAGCACTCTGAATGATTCACCATGCAGTACCACACTTCTCTGACTCACCTGTCTAAAACAAGCAAACTTTCCAGTTTTGGTTTTGTTTTGTTTTTTCTTAATCCAAAGTCATATGCTTTCTTTTTGTCCTAAGAAAACAAAATTTTTAAAACTCTCTTTGTTTGACAGAGTTGATTTTAGGCTTGATGTAGCTTGATAAAAGCACATCAAAGTCCTTGTATCATCCTATATCTTTTGACTGATCAGCAAAAGAAAACATGCCTTTTAGGAGCTTAGTAAGATCACTCAGCCAAAAGATTTAAAATATTATCCTGGTGAAACTTAATATTTTATTTTACAAAATATTTTTGTAGAAGAGGTTTTTTTAAGTTTTAAGTAATTTTTCCTCCATTTCTAATATCTGTCTAGAATGTGGACTATTTTAGAACATGCAATCAGACTTGTGAAACATAACAACTAACACATATACATACATATGTATGATTGGAAGTATATGCCATTTCAAAACCTCGAACTTTATATGGAATGGTGTCTTTAATTAATACATTTATTTGTCTAAATGCTTATTTGCCTAAATATTCACAAAGAAGTATTTTTCACTATATTATGAGTGTATTTGTATATCTATTCATGAGGATAAAATTCTATACTATTATGTTTTAGAAATTGGGAACTAAAAAAACGGTCTGAGTTCCAAAGGATATGGCTTTAAAATTATATTTATTCACGTTATATATTCATATATATATATTTCAATGATATTTATATACCTATATACATATCTATTTTTATCTATGTCTCTACATCTATTTATGCATTTTGATATGTGAGATACATGAGTATTACATAAGGTTTACAGTTAAGTGATATTTTAAAAAATTCTTGTGTTATATTTCATATATATATGGCAGAGAAGGAACAGTCTGAAACAGAGAGAGGTGCAAACAAATCAATTTGTACAATTAAAACAAAAACGTTAGATTTATCCAACTTAGCTGCCCTGTGAAGAGGGTCACTGGTTGACAGTAGTTACCCAAGTTGCAAGATAATTTAGTTGCTTTCAAAGTGTTTTATAATCATTCCTCTTTCTATCATCTCAGTTCCTTATAATCATTCTAGCTTTATTTAGTTTTGATTGTGGTTCTATTTAACAGGTAACTAACTCAAAATTGAACAAAGAAAAATAATTTTATAAATTATATAAAAGAAATCTACATTAGGTTTTATGTTCAGTCCTAAAACTTGCAGAATACTTATTTAAGTACTTACATTGTCTTTCAGAAATGGGAAAAAAAAAATCACTGCATGTTGCCACTAATATGCATTATGTTTCTAGCATAAATCTTTTTAAATAGCACTTAACTGTAAACCTTATGTAAATACTCGTATCAGTGGCTGACACATAGTAGATGCTAAAAAATATTTGATGCATACATGAATAAATCAAGAAGTGAATTCCATAATATAAGGTTTCAGTTAATCTTGATCAACTAACCACTGGCACAAGTCTCGTGGTTTTAATGTGAGTAAACATGTTGCCAGTATTTTCTCTTTCTAGTCATCTTGCAAGGATTTATAAATTGTATCTTTCTCACGTTTAGTTTTATCCCTCCAAGGAAAACATTTATCCAACTTCAGCCTATTCAGTTTTCTTCTGTGACAAGGCATTCAGGACCCTTCCTAGTCTGTCCCAAGAGACAGAATTCTAACGCTTTCTCCCACTGTTCCCTGGGCATGGGGCATGAACTCTTTCCATTCTTAAGAGAATAATCTACTAGCTCTTCCTCAAACATATCTAATGTACTTTAAACTTTGCATTTTGGATGCTATTGAAGCCATTATGCTTGGGTTCTTACACAAATAATACTCATTCTTTAAGCCCCAGATCAAATCCTTCCACTCCCAGGAAGCTTTCTCAACCACTGTGGTTTCTTTCCTCTGAATGCCGTCACTGTGTTATGACTCAACCATTCCTTTGTTTGGAGTAGTGATGCGTGTTTCTCCTGTCTCTCTAAATAGAGATAGAAATCCTAGATTCTTAGTGGCTATCATGCAGAAATTGCATAGACACTGGAACATTTGATCCTGTCAGTTGAAACAGCAATCTTTCCTCACTGTGTTAATCCTTTCTATCCCCACTTCTATGCCAAAGAAGATTCCTGAATTGTCTTTTGGTATCTTCAGAATTATAGGTAGCTGAACTCCACATGATTGCAATTAACACATGTGTGAAAATACACCATTATACCAGCACCCAAGCCACATGCTGTTCGGTCAGTGTAGGATTAAAAACAAAAACAAAAACAAAAGATAAACTTCCTTTTGCTAAAATGCAAAATGCAGTTTGCTTTTTTCCTTTCAGCTTGTACTTTTGTTTGGAAAGTGGGTATCTCTAATACGACAAATGCTATCCGAGTCTACGTTTTGGTATGAAAAAAAAATCAAGATTACATTATAAAAATTTTAAAGTGCATATTTTGAAAACTGATAGTCTTAATTTTTTCACAAGGATTTCAAGAGATCAATCATCTATTTTTATATTCTGGAATTCTGATGTACACAGAGGGCCTCATTGCTTGAACTTTCCTTCTCTTTATACATAGACATTTTTATAAAATATTCATAAGAAATTGTTGACTATAGAACTATGGCAATTCTCTTGAGTGATCCTGGGAGTTTTCCAGTCAATGAGCTCCATGCGGCTCTGGCAGCATGAGCTACGCTCCATAAATCAGGCTAAAACCATTTTATGCTGTTTTTAAAATTACTGCTATCAACAAAACCCATGAGCCTGAATTACTTAATCTATGCAGATGTTGTTAACTGCATTAATTATTTAATTCTGACAATAAAACAGCAGTTGCATTTGCCTTAATACAGACCATTCACGCTACAAATTTCTGAAAGGACATTTAACAACATGACCACTAGATGGAAGTAGACAACTTTTTAAACTATATCTAGCACAGCATGAAACGGTAGTTGCTAAACTTAGATGTAAGGTATTATTAGGTTACTGTATTGCATTTCTAACCAAAGCTCGTGAAATACCTTTTGTTAACTAGTGTAGGTTACATTAAAATTGAATTACTTTCCTAGAGAACTGAATTGATTCAAAGGAACTTTCTTCATTGCAGCAGTCCTTTTTATGATTTCATAATGAATAAATTATATAGAAGCTTTTTTCTGTCCTTTTATTGACACGAAATCAATTTTATATACTAGTTAGATAGCCACTAGTTTGATGAATTATGTGATCCCATTTGAAATATGATTGTATTTTTAAATAATCATATTAACTAGAAATTAACAAAAGGAATTGCATAGATTATTGTCCTCTTTAGATTGCTAGTTAATTGATTACTTCATGCACATGTGTCGAATATTAAGCTTCCCCAATCAGACATGTGCATAAAGCAAAATGCTCTTTTTTTTTTTTTTTTCACCAGGACATAGTGAGCCATGGCAGGTCAATGAAATTATAATTGGTTCTAATTAGCACTCTTCAAGCTGTTAATTTTTTTTTTTTTTAAACCTGCATCTAAATCACACAAGAAGAAAGGTAAAACTGTCTTAGGAAATAACAGAAATGTCCCAAATACATTTTGAATATTTGAGTGAACACCTCCAAAAGTTAGATTTTGGTTTTTGATTTTGCTTGCTTGTTTATTTGTTTTGGTATGTCTTTTGCTTGATTTCTGAAATAAAGTTCATTTTAAATTGCAAGAATTTTTTTCCCCAGAAAAAGCATGTAAACATGTCATTGTGAGAGTCATGCTCTTTTTGTTATTATTATCTTTTATAGGTACATAGGAGTGAGGTCATTAACTTGAGGCAAATGTCACAATTTCTGCATAGGCTTTGAGCTTTCTTACTTTGCTTTGTTTCAAGAAATACTGGAAAGCTCTTGTTTCTAGCTGCAGTTGTCTTTAGTGAGGCCTGCCACACATGTGAGATGAACATGAAATTGATTATGTTCTTTGTGCAATGCAAGTTGACATAAGAAAAAATTAGGTATCTATTTCTCTTATATATGCCAAATATAAAAAAAATCTTCTAAATGTATGGTCATGGTGTCTAATAAAATAAAATCTCTATGATTTTTTTCCTATGCACTGAGGTTCACCTCTATTTTAAAATGTGAATTTTTCCATGTCAAAACTTTGCAAAATGTCTGAATAGATATGACAATTGGAGCTATTCTTTCAGGTTTGTTTTCTCTATAATGCCAATAAGCTCTTTAGCAACCACCTTTGAATCAGCATTTATTTTTATAATGATGTGTTTTACTTTATTTCCAATTATTTCATACAGATTTCTTTACAAGTTTAGTTACTAATAATGTCATCTTTGTTTAAGTAATTATTCATGAAGTTATTAATCTCTTACTCTAGGTTTCTTCCATTTGCTTTCACCACAATTTTCCTATTTCAATTTCATATCAGTTATTATTTTAATAAATTTACAGTACATCTGCAAAATAACTATATTTGCCAAATGTTAAATTTTATTCCAGTGCTAATATTTTTTCTTTGATTTAATATTATACATTGTAATCAATAGAAAAATGCCGGAGAAAAATGTAAAACCTGCTTTTATGGCAACTGTGGAATTTTAAATAATACTTGCAGTAACTATTAAATACCTCTATTATCCCCTTAATTTGCAATAATGTCTGCCAAATGATGAGCAAGACAAAGTAGTCTTTGTAAGATAAGAAATTAGATTTTAGATGTTCTAATCAGATTTAAATGTCTCCAGTACTCCACTTAGGAAAGTTGAATTACACAGCAACATATTTTAACCATGATATTAACACTATGATTCAATAACATATTTTTTATATTTTATGCTATAGATATTTCTATATTTTAATATATTTTCTCTCATACAGATGATATAAAAATGCATATTGAATCAGCTCTATCAAATACATCCTACTAATAAGATGCTATTTTTTATGGCATAAGAGATTTAAGAGGCTGATCAATTTAGTTCAGAAAAACAAATGTAACATCACGAGAAAAGCTAAAAAGAAAATGTCAATTCAAAAACAAATCTGATTTAATTTTCTTCCTTAAATGACCCTGATGACATCTCTACAGAAAATACTTATAATTTATAAACCTCAGCAAAAGAACTGGAAAGTGAAAGATTACTATTAAATGATGATTGCTCCTTCTTAGCCTTTTGTTATTAAAATGAAAACAATTGTATTTTATTATGAAGTTACATTTGTGCAACTTTCCAATTTGGACATCTTTAACCATTTAAAATGAATTATCGAATTGAAATGAATTATTGGTAAGAATTGGATTTGTTTACATTTTCTAAGTCAAGTTGAAAAATTTTGTGGAAAAAAATTTTGTCAAAGGTCTATATAACTGGACAGGAGGAACTGTATTCTAGATTACTATTTATTATCATGGGTAGGATCTTACACAGTGTTAAAATCTTCATCTGTTGATAGTAGCATGCTGTTGGCATGTGCACAGCATTCTATATTTTCTAGTTAGCTGATTTATATAATTGTTTCTTAGTTGCAAGTATCAACGAGACAAATATATTTTAATATAGCTGAATATTTATAGAAAATATATTTTAATTTCTATAAAGTCTTTTATAGTTTTGCATTTATATAAAAATTGAGATGTCTTAATAGAAACCCTCTATCTCTCCCCATGTGTTCTAATTCATAGCCTCATAGTCAGTCATAAATACAGCAGAAAACACCAAATTAACCCTGCTGGAGACAACTAAGTCAGGCCACACAGAATCTGCCTCTGGTTTTTGTTGTTTTCAAAAGTGTCCAGTTTAGGCAAAATGCACTGATCCTGGAGCCAGCAAGTCATCTTCAGTTCAAATATGTAAATTGCAAACGCAGCCAAGTAATACAAGTATGTACAAAACACAGTAAAAGAGAAACTAGGCATGAGAGCTTGCTAAATTTTTCTTAGAATAGTCTTACATTTTATTTTCTTGAATTAAAGTTAAATGTGTTATTGCCTGGGAACAGATCAGACACTTACACCACAGGCAGGAGATTGGGCTCCACCCTTTACCTGCTGTGAAACCATCTGCAAGCTCCTTAATCTTCTGAGTACCTCAGTTTCTCTATCTATCAGATGATGAGAGAGCAGCACCTGCCACTTTTTTCTTTTTTTTTTTTTTTAATCACAGAAGAATTAATGAAATAAGTTTTGCAAAAACACATTTGGCCCTGGGAAGAGGGGTGAGGGTAATGCTCTGAGGAAACACAACATGATGATAGCAAAGAAAATGTCTTTTAACAAAGAACCAATAGGTATTTGTAAGAGGTTAACAGAACAACCGACTTGTATTCAAAGAAAGCCGTATTTTAGGGTATCTGACTTTTCTGCATGCAAACCTGAAGCTCTGGAGAACTCCCTCATAATTGCCAGTTAATGCTGTCAGGATTACACAACTTCAATAACTAAATAGCTTAATTGCTATAAATATTTTTGGCCAAAGCTTAAAAGGAATCTGTTTATTTTCATTTAAATTATTAGCAAAATTGTATGTCATGAAGAGGTAGAATAAACATTGTCTTCTGCTTTTGTTGTTGGTGGCGGTGGTGGCAGATGTTATCCTCTATTTTGCCTTTTTTGTTTAGTGATAGTTATATAAATTTAGGAACTTGCGTATAGCTAAAAGCTGACCTACAAGTATTCTTGCTGTGCAATTCCCAAATTAGGAAATTTATATAAAATTTAATTTTTCAAAATGGAGTACATGAATGAAAAATATAGTGCAGCTATAATTATTACAACTGACCTCAATTAATGTAAAAATCAAAGATACATAGCTACAAAAAATAGCGCATAAGGAAAAGATACACATATTGGTCTCACGAGCCATTTTAATCAGTCAAAATACAATCTCAAGCCCTATTCTGTTAAACAAACCCTCAGTGGTAAAGGGATTGCCCCTTGCCTTCAAAATGGAACATTCAGGTAATTTTTCATAGCTCAAGAATTTAAATAAGTAAATACCTACTATGTACTATATTATATTTTACAGTCACAATAAACACATCTCACAGAAAAATCTTACTCAAAGTAGAGTTGACTGTGAATGAGAACATGGAGTACATTACAGAAGTCAAAGAAGAGCAAGGTAAAATAAAGTTTTGGCTTCAGCATTTGCAAAGAGAGTAGAACAAGCCTTTCTGAACAAGCCTCTCTAAACAATCTTATTTGATTTGGGAATTTTCCAAGCTTGTTTAACATAAACTACATTTTAATTCCAGAATAATCAGCCAGAGGGAATAGTTTTATAGTCAACACATAAGGTTTGAAATACTTGGACTTCCTGCAACCACAGGTTCAAATCCCAGCAGTGCTCCATTCTTTGGTGGTGGCTGAGTTAAGTACCACGCACGTGTATATACATGTGTGAGGGGATTTTTTACAGATGAAGCATCCAAAACGAGAGCATTGGTTGCACTGTGTGAAGATCCCAATGCAATTTTCCTAAGAACAGAGTGTGTGGCTCATGAATGACTGCAGCTTCTGGGAATCTTGCCAAAAACCTAGGGCAACGGAGAGTGTGGCTTTGCTCTAAAGGAGATTAAACTCCCTATTTAAAAGCTCCCTATACTCCACCATTGTGAGGGTTACACTCATTATTTTTTCCCTGTTAGATGGTGAGTTAATACACATGCCTAAAATGCAATATCTTAATTCTCTTCTCCCTCCCTGTCTGACTGACGGAGTTGGTAGTCTCGCCACTGCATGCAGCATTCAAGGTTATCGATTTTGGACAGCGCACACAAAATACTATTGCAAAGGAAATATTGTATGCACTGGATGGATAACCATGTAGAAAGACAAAAAGTAAACTACAACAGTTAGCTCAGGAAGAATATGAAGATAAATATGTTTTAAAACCTAAGGAAATTATGTCAGTTTCCCTGTGAATCATGTAGTTGCATGTTTTCTAACCCTGGTCTGTGTCCCCTAAATATCACTGTTTGTCACTAGATTAGGTAAGAGGATATGAATGAATACCTGATACCTTTTCTGAGGTTATCTCTTATGTGCATTGGTAAATGTAGATTTATTTATATATTTTTGAGGAATTAGATCAACAATAAATACTGCTTTCTAGCTTTTTTCCTATTGAGTATTGATCAATATAGCCCTTCTTTATTTTGGAGGGAAATTTGTTTTATAGGAATAGCTAATATTTCTGAAATTCAGTCATAGAAAAGGTGAGATGGGGCTTAATGAGGAACAAGCAATCTTTTTTCTGTTACTGGTGTTTTCCTAATAACATCTTCATTCTTTAAAAAAAAAAAGTCAGTTATAATTTAATCATGGTGTGATACTGCTTATGTTTAAGACAGAATAAATATGATATGGGCTCCCAACATCCTTTTCCCCTATTTTTAATTAAATTCAGTAAATTATTCACCTGTGAAATAATGCAGTGACATCTCAATTCATAGAAGTTTTATGACTGATTGGCATAATGGATTTAAATGTTCTCTGAAAACTATAAAACACCATGAAAGCATAAGATGTTACTATTTTTTCCTAATCCTAAGACTTGTATTAAAATGAGCAGTTTCCAAAGGAGTTAAAGTCAAGAAGAAAATAAGATATAAAATATTTGTTATACAAATACTCCAAATGAATATATAAATTATAAAACAAATCATGATAAATACAGTTAGACTATCTTTAGCATTAGAGATCATATTAAGAATTAGGGATGCAATGATTTATTTAGCATGCTCAATTTTGTTATTTTTAAAAATCTATTCTTGGACATAGAATTTTAGAAAAGTTAGGGTGTTTTATATTATCATTTTAAAAATAACATTGATTTGGCATAGTAGCAAGGTCAAGAGCTCTGGATGAGACAGACAGGGTATCAGGGTTTGTTTTGCCCTTTCATTTATATGCATAAGGTTGAGGATATAATTATTCACAGATGGCATAATTACCTCCATAGAAAAAACAAAAATATACAAATAAGCTATAATTTCTAACAAGATTTTACTGTTTGTTGTATTAAAAATCTAAATATAAAGCTCAGTTGCATTTCTATATGCTACAACAGCAACCAAAAAACTCTGTTAAACAACTATTTTAATAAGATGCCATTTATAGTTAGAGCAGAAATAAGGTTACTAGAAGAATACTAACATGCTATTTTGAAGAAAATTTAAATGCTTTATTGGGAGAAACTAAAGAAGACAAATAAATTGAGACATGGACCAGATTCAAAGACGGTAAGATTCTATTACATGTAAATGTCAGTCCTGCCCAAACAAATTTATAGATTTGATAAATTTTACATTAGAATCCCTAGTTTATTTTGTGGATCTTGTCAAGATGATTCTAAAGTTTATATGTGAGAAAAAAGCCAAAATTTTCCAAGATATTCCTGTGAAGAATAAGGAAAGGGGAAATGCCTCATGAGATATCATAAATTATTAAAGATCTATGGTAAAGACAGTGACATTGGTGTAAGAACCAAGAAAACATCAAGAAGTAGTATAGAAAGCCCAAAACAATCCACAAAAACATGGATTTTGATTTACCACAAAGTTGCCTTTGGTTCTGTATGAATTGACAGACTTAAATAAATGATGCTGGTATAATTGGTTATGTTCACTTCCAGGGGTATAAGGAAATCATTTCCACGTGGAAATGATTAAAAACTAATATGAAAGAAAAAGCAATAAAAATTTCAGAAGACAATATAGATGAATATTTTGTGAACTCTGTAGAAATTAATTTCTTAGGAATCAATAGGAAAAGTATAATAGGGATTAATATGACAACACTAATATTTAAAATTTCAGTTGTTCAAAATATCAAGTAGAAAATAAAATGCCAAGGTAGAAACAGAAAGAATATTTGCAACTTATAGCTGACAAAAAAGAAAAAAAATATGATGAATAAAAGAAAAAATGATGATTCAAAAGGTAAATGGTCAAAAGTCCTGAATAAGCACATGAAAATTAGCCTATAGACATGCAGATATTCTAGAACTATCAGTAATCAGGGAAATACTATTTTAAACCAACGAAATACAATTTCACACTCAGGAGATTTGCAGAAATAAAAGAGGTTTGACAAAAGGAAGTAAAGATGAAGCTGTGGAAAATCTGGAATGTTGTACTGTTGGTGACTTTAGGTTAACAGAGCCAATAAGGGAAAAAAAAAAAATGCCATGAGCTAGTAAAGCTGAAGATGGGCATATCAATGACCCAACAAATGCTTTTCTTGGTATTCACCTTAGAAAAAGATGTGTACCTGGAGACATGTATCAGAATGTTCATGGCAGCACTACTTGTCTTAGCCAAAAATAGAAAATAAATCAATTGTCTATGAACAGTAGCATCCATAAATAAATAATGATGTATAAACGAATTCTACACATCAGTATAAATGAATAAATGACAGCTATAGAAAATAACATGGTTGAATCTCAAGAATGAAATGAAAGGCAAAAAAATAAAACAAACAAATTGCAGCTAAATGTATAGAGCTGATTCAGTTTATATAAACTTACAAAATATGAAAAACTAAATAATACATTGTTAAGGGTAAAAATCATTTAGCACAATAATAAATAAAACTAAAGAAACAATAGACATGAAACTCAGGAAATAAGCTACCTCACTCTTTTCTTTAAAAGAGGATGAGATGGGGAAGAATCTTGAAAGGGATTTCAAAATAATGGAAATACTTTATTTCCTGTGTAGTGTGGCTGGTAATAGGTATTCATAGTATTATTAGACTATGTGATTGATTAACTAAATGATATATATGTGTATATATGTGTATATATGGGAATATAAATATTATTTTGCATCTTGATTGAATGTTCTTTATGCCTCAGGAGAAAAAAATATCAAATAGTCATAAAATTATTTTTCACTAAAAACATTTTAATCAGGTTGTTATAACTGTAGGCAGACCAGATCATTTGTACTTGACAACATTTGAAGCACATTCTGTACTTGGGCAACATTTTGAGTACATTCTAGGTTTCTTTTTCTGACATGTGAACTGAAAGTGTGACACTGGACTTCCCTGATAAGTGATAACAGGAATCTATCATGAAATAGTCATGGTATTCATAGTGAGATATTCTTGAAAGCAACATTCACTACATCATATGGTATTCTCTCATTAAGACCAATGAAAGAGTTTTTTCTTAGCACTTAGTTAAAAAAAAAAAAAAAAAAGAATTGTTTCCTGAATAAACATCTCCTAAATTAGTACTGTGGACCTGGGGACCTCCTCTGACAACATGTAACTTAGCTCTGAATCTTTCCTTATTTCTTCTGGCTCTGAGGCCTCATAGAACCTAAGCGTGGCCCACCTTTTTCTCACCAAATAAGAGTTTATAGTAGGGATTTTGTACATTTACCCTCTATTTCAAATTATTTTCCAGCATTTATTTTCCTTTTATTTCCTGAAATTGGTATCTTTTACTTTTGTTCCATATTGCATATATGCATATATAAGCTCTTGCACATTATTTTTTGAATGAATCAAGCTTTAAATAATTGTCTCAAAAAATTTTAAACAATACTTAAAATCTTATGACTCTTGGGGCACCTGACGGACATGGTTGGTTAAGAGTCGGACTCTTGGTTTCAGCTCAGGTCCTGATCTCAGGGTCATGAGATCAAGCCCCGTGCTGGGCTCCCTGCTCAGTGTGGAGTCTGCTTAAGACTCTCTCCCCCTCTGCCCCTCCCTCTCATGCTCTCTCTCTGAAATAAATAAATAAATGTTTAAAATCTGACTCTAGCTTTTATCACTGAAAAATTAAAATCTGAGTTTTTGAGAATATTTCACTACATGAATTGACACTGACGGATGATACTGACAGAACTACATCAGTTTTCTATATTGAATTACGATATGAATAAAATTTTAAGTCATTTATAAAAATTATGTTAAAAAAGCTCCCTATAGAAATGTGTATATATTGCTTTTTCAATAGTTCTTAAAGAGACAAGAAGCTGTGTTGAAATACATTGAATATTAACATAAAGCATACAGACATATTTTTTTCCAACCAACTTCTTATCTTATCAATTCCTTTTATAAAATCTTTTATAGTTTTCATCTTTACAGTCATATTCCATCCCTTCATTGTATTTACCCTTATTTTTGTACATATATATGTTTTTCTTTCCTTAAAATTTTGGGAGGCACTTTCTTCTAACAGACCAAAATATGCCCCAAATCTAGTGTGCGGCACTGATCTAGGCAGCAGCCTGATAATATCTGATCATATTCTTTTATTTCTTTCTTTTTTTTCTCCTTTCTTTCTTTCCCTTTCTTTTCCCCTGGTTTCAAGTCTCTTCTGATTTGTTTAGTGTATATTTTTCTAGGGTCGTTGTTACCCTGTTAGCATTTTGTTTTCTCATTCATTTATTCTCCTCTGGACAAAATGACAAGATGGAAAAACTCACCTCAAAAAAAAGGACAAGAGCCAGTACCGACTGCCAGGGACCTAATCAATATGGATGTTAGTAAGATGTCAGAACTAGAGTTCAGAATGACAATTATAAAGATACTAGCTGGGCTTGAAAAAAGCATGGGAGATATTAGAGAAACCCTTTCTGGAGAAATAAAAGAACTAAAATCTAACCAAGTTGAAATCAAAAAGGCTATTAATGAGGTGCAATAAAAAATAGAGGCTCTAACTGCTAGGATAAATGAGGCAGAAGAGAGAATTAGTGATATAGAAGACCAAATGATGGAAAATAAAGAAGCTGAGAAAAAGAGAGATAAACAACTACTGGATCACGAGGGCAGAATCTGAGAGATAAACGATATCATAAGATGAAACAATATTAGAAAAATTGGGATCTCAGAAGAAGAAGAAAGAGGGGCAGAAGGTATACTGGAGTAAATTATAGCAGAGAACGTCCCTAATTTGGTGAAGGAAACAGGCATCAAAATCCAGGAGGCACAGAGAACCCCTCTCAAAATCAATAAAAATAGGTCAACCCCCCAACATCTAATAGTAAAACTTACGAGTCTCGGAGACAAAGAGAAAATCCTGAAAGCAGCTCTGGACAAGAGATCTGTAACCTACAATGGTAGAAACATTAGATTGGCAGCAGACCTATCCACAGAGACCTGGCAGGCCAGAAAGGACTGGCATGATATATTCAGAGCACTAAGCGAGAAAAACATGCAGCCAAGAGTACTATATCCAGCTAGGCTGTCATTGAAAATAGAAGGAGAGATAAAAACCTTCCAGGACAAACAAAAACTAAAAGAATTTGCAAACACGAAACCAGCCCTACAAGAAATATTGAAAGGGGTCCTCTAAGCAAAGAGAGAGCCTAAAAGTAACATAGACCAGAAAGGAACACAGACAATATACAGTAACAGTCACCTTACAGGCAATACAATGGCACTAAATTCCTATCTTTCAATAGTTACCCTGAATGTAAATGGGCTAAATGCCCCAATCAAAAGACACAGGCTATCAAATTGGATAAAAAAAAAAAAAGACCCACTGATATGCTGTCTGCAAGAGACTCATTTTAGACCCAAAGACACCACCAGATTGAAAGTGAGGGGGTGGAAAACCATTTACCATGCTAATGGACACCAAAAGAAAGCTGGGGTGGCAATCCTTATATCAGACAAATTAGATTTTAAACCAAAGACTATAATAAGAGATGAGAAAGGACACTATATCCTACTTAAAGGGTCTATCCAACAAGAAGACCTAACAATTGTAAATATCTGTGCCCCTAACATGGGAGTAGCCATTGTATAAGCTAATTAATAACAAAAGCAATGAAACATATCAACAACAATAAAATAATAATAGGGGATTTTAACACCCCCCTCACTGAAATGGACAGATCATCTAAGCAAAAGATCTACAAGGAAATAAAGACTTTAAAGGACACACTGGACCAAATGGACTTCACAGATATATTCAGAACATTCCATCCCACAGCAACAGAATACACATTCTTCTCTAGTGCCCATGGAACATTCTCCAGAATAGATCACTTCCTAGGTCACAAATCAGGTCTCAACCAGTACCAAAAGATGGGGATCATTCCCTGCATATTTTCAGACCACACTGCTTTGAAACTAGAACTCAATCACAAGAGGAAAGTCGGAAAGAACTCAAATACATGGAGGCTAAAGAGCATCCTACTAAAGAATGAATGGGTCAACCAGGAAATTAAAGAATAGTATAAAAAAAAATCATGGAAACAAATGAAAATGAAAACACACCTGTTCAATACCTTTTGGATGCAGCAAAGGCAGTCCTAAGAGGAAAGTACATAGCAATATAAAACTTCTCAAGTAACAAGAAAGGTTTCAAATACACAACCTAACCCTACACCTAAAGGAGCTGGAGAAAGAACAGCAAATAAAGCCTAAACCCAGCAGGAGAAGAGAAATAATAAAGATCAGAGCAGAAATCAATGAAATATAAACCAAAAGAACAGTAGAACAGATCAACAAAACTAGGAGCTGATTCTTTGAAAGAATTAATAAGATTGATAAACCCCTGGCCAGACTTATCAAAAAGAAAAGATAAATGACCCAAATAAGTAAAATCATGAATGAAAGAGGAGAGATCACAACCAACACCAAAGAAATAAAAACGATTATAAGGACATATTATGAGCAACTATATGCCAGCAAATTAGACAATCTGGAAGAAATGGATTCATTCCTAGAGAAGTATAAACTGCCAAAACTGAACCAGGAAGAAATAGAAAACCTGAACAGACCTATAACCATTAAGGAAATTGAAGCAGTCATCAAAAATCTCCCAACAAACAAGAGCCCAGGGCCAGATGGCTTCCCAGCGAAATTCTACCAAACATTTAAAGAAGAATTAATACCTATTCTTCTGAAACTGTTCCAAAAAATAGAAATGGAAGGAAAACTTCCAAACTCGTTTTATGAGGTCACCATTACCTTGATCCCCAAACCAGACAAAGACCCCATCAAAAAGGAGAATTACAGACCAATATCCTTGATGAACATGGATGCAAAAATTCTCACCAAAGTACTAGCCAATAGGACCCAACAGTACATTAAAAGGATTATTCACCACGACCAAGTGGGATTTATTCCTGGGCAGCAAGGTTGGTTCAACATCTGCAAATCAATCAATGTGATACAATATATTAACAAAAGAAAGAACAAGAACCATATGATCCTCTCAATAGATGCAGAAAAAGCATTTGACAAAGGACAGCATCCTTACTTGATCAAAACTCTTCAGAGTATAGGCATAGAGGGTACATACCTCAATATCATAAAAGCCATCTATGAAAAATGCACAGCGAATATCATTCTCAATGAGGAAAAACTGAGAACTTTTCCCCTAAGATCAGGAACACAGCAGGGATGCCCACTATCACCACTGCTATTCAACAGAGTGCTAGAAGTCCTAGCCACAGCAATCAGACAGCAAAAAGAAATAAAAGGCATCCAATTTGGCAAAGAAGAAGTCAAACCCTCACTCTTTGCAGATGATATACTTTATGTGGAGAACCCAAAAGATTCCACCCCATAACTGCTAGAACTCATACAGGAATTCAGTAAAGTGGAAGGATATAAAATCAATGCACAGAAATCAGTGGCATTCCTATACACCAATAACAAGACAGAAGAAAAAGAAATTAAGGAGTCGATCTCATTTACAATTGCACCCAAAACCATAAGATACCTAAGAATAAATCTAACCAAAGAAGCAAAGCATCTGTACTCAGAAAACTATAAAATACTCATGAAAGAAATTGAGGAAGACACAAAGAAATGGAATAATGTTCCATGCTCATGGATTGGAAGAACAAATACTGTGAAGATGTTAATGCTACCTAGAGCAATCTATACATTTAATGCAATCCCTATCAAAATACCATCCACTTTTTTCAAAGAAATGGAACAAATAATCCTAAAATTTGTATGGAACCAGAAAAGACCCCAAATAGCCAGAGGAATGTTGAAAAAGAAAAGCAAAGCTGGTGGCATCACAATTCTGGACTTCATGCTCTATTACAAAGCTGTAATCATGATGACAGTATGGTACTGGCACAAAAGCAGACACATAGATCAATGGAACAGAATAGAGAGCCCAGAAATGGACCCTCAACTCTATGGTCAACTCATCTTTGACAAAGCAGGAAAGAATGTCCAATGGAAAAAAGACAGTCTTTTCAACAAATGGTGTTGGGAAAATTGGACAGCCATATGCAGAAGAATGAAACTGGACCATTTCCTTACATCACACACAAAAATAGACTCAAAATGGTTGAAAGACCTAAATGTGAGACAGGAGTCCATCAAAATCCTAAAGGAGAACACAGGCAGCAACTTCTTCCTAGAAACATCGCCAAAGGCAAGGGAAGCAAGGGCAAAAATGAACTATTGGGACTTCATCAAGCATCTTTTGCACAGCAAAATAAACAATTAACAAAACCAAAAGACAACTGACAGAATGGGAGAAGATATTTACCAACGACATATCAGATAAAGGGCTAGTATCCCTAATCTATAAAGAACTTATCAAACTCAACACCCAAAGAACAAATGATCCAATCAAGAAATGGGTAGAAGACATGAACAGACATTTTTCCAAAGAAGACATCCAAATGGCCCACAGACACATGAAAAAGTGCTCAAGATCGTTTGGCATCAGGGAAATCCAAATCAAAACCTCAATGAGATACCGCCTCACACCAGTCAGATTGGCTAAAATTAACAAGTCAGGAAACAACAGAGGTTGGCAGGGATGCAGAGAAAGGGGAACCCTCCTACACTGTTGGTGGGAATGCAAGCTGGTGCAGCCACTCTGGATAACAGTATGGAGGTTCCTCAAAAAGTTGAAAATAGAGTTACCATATGACCCAGCAATTGCACTACTGGGTATGTACCCAAAAGATAAAAATGCAGTGATCTGAAGGGGTATAATCACCCCGATGTTCATAGCAGCGATGTCCACAATAGCCAAACTATGGAAAGAGCCAAGATGTCCATTGACAGATGAATGGATAACGAAGATGTGGTATATACATATACAATGGAATATTATGCAGCCATCAAAAGGAATGAAATCTTGCCATTTGTAACGACATGGGTGGAACTGGAGGGTATTATGCTGAGCGAAAGAAGTCAATCAGAGAAAGACACGTATCATATGATCTCACTGATATGAGGAATTCTTAATCTCAGGAAACAAACTGAGGCTTGCTAGAGTGGTGGGGACTGGGAGGGATGGGGTGGCTGGGTGATAGACACTGGGGATATGTGCTATGGTGAGCACTGTGAATTGTGTAAGACTGTTGAATCACAAACCTGTACCTCTCAAACAAATAATACATTATATGTTAAAAAAAAAAAAAAAAGAAGATAGTAGGAAGGGAAAAATGAAGGGGGGGAATTGGAGGGGGAGATGAACCATGAGAGACTATGGACTCTGTGAAACAAACTGACAGTTCTAGAGGGAAGGGGGGTGGGGATATATGTTAGCCTGGTGATGGGTATTAAAGAGGACACATATTGAATGGAGCATTGGGTGTTATACACAAACAATGAATCATGGAACACTACATCAAAAACTAATGATGTAATGTATGGGAATTAACATAATAAAATTAAAAAAAAGTGATCTCAGTATACATTATTTCAGTAAAGAAAATGAGCAATCAATTTTACATACAACTACATACTATGCTTTCCTTTCCAGACCATCACCATTTCACTTATAACATGCCAGGATGAACTTACACCATATCCCAGAAGCACAAGAAATTCCAGGAAAGGACTTCAGTTTCCAATGTCCCATTTATTTCCAGAATGCATTGGAAAAAACAGCCTTTCTACAAAATTTTCAATAATATAGTTTCTCTCTCTTTCTCTCCTTCTTCCTTTCCATTTTTTCTGTCTTCTTTTGTTTTGCCTTACAGTCTTTTCTACTGGTGATACCTACTGCTATATGTCATTGTGTTTTTAGTTATCATGTTTTACTTTATACCAAAAGCTGTTTCAAGCATTTTTATGTGTACTGATGAGTGACATTGACCAAAGATTGGTATGTTCTAGTTATCTTTTTCAAGTTTAGAGATTTTCATAATCAATTCCATTCACCTCATTTTCATGCCAGATATTTCACAAAGAAAGTCAATCTTAATTAAGCCACATGGAAATACAATAGATTCAAAACTGACCTTTATCAAATGGCCCTAAAAGTTCTAGAAATATGCGTAGTGTTTCCAAACTGAAATCTAGTGTAAACAGCCTTAAGCTTCACCTAATTATCTTCATTTTCACACTCCATCTGTAGTTAATATATCAATCAACACAGTTCAAAGAAAAAGGAATCATATATATATGTTTATGTATATATGTATACATACACCCACACACAATTTATTTGTTCATTCTCTTGACCTACTAATAAAGTTGAGATAGTTTTCTCTAAATATGCTTGCATTCTTTGGATTCCATTCTTTTTTTCATTTGCTTATTTATTTATTGGAAGTGTGTTATATCCTAGAAACTCTTCTAAGTTTATATATGAATATATATTATATGTGCTGCCAAAGCGAGGACTATATGAATATATATTAGTGTGAAAAATTGTTACTTCATTGAGCTTATACTTTATTGGAAGGAATTATATTATTCCCTTCAATTATATTATTATTGGAGGGAAAAATCGTTGCCTTCCATGTGCTAGATCCTAAGTATTTTACATGCCGCATTTATGTAATTTTCAAATCAATCCTGTGAGTTAGACACTCTACCCCCATTTATTTAGCCAAAAATGATTGCTTGATTTTACACATGATACACAGTTGCTGCCCTTATTTCACTTAACTTTGTAGTGGGAGAGATACATATTAAACAAAAATCACAAGAATAAATGTAAATTTGTGAGATTAATCTTAATGAAGGTTTTCTTGAAGAAGTTATGGTTGAGACAAAAACTGAGTGAGTAATAGATATTATGCTAAGCATTCCAGGCAGAGGGCATAATGCATGTGAAGGTACTGTTCCTCAAACCTGTGTCTACAAAGTATAGAATTTCATAGTCAGTAGGTATTTCCTCATTGTTTTTCAAAATGAAGCAGAATAGAAATATAGGAGAATATCAAGTCTTGTTTAGTTAATAAATGATGCAGAGTATGGATGGCTTGGAAGCAAATTGTTACAAGAAAATATTTGGTTTGAGCACATGTGAGCAACCCAAGCATTTATTTCAGTTGAAAACATTTGTTTCAGCAGAAAATTTGGCTTTCATATTTGTATGTGAGTTTCCAAATTGGTTTCCAATTGTAGCAAAGTAAGCATTTGGTTGGTGGCAGTTAAGATAGCCAAATGCTTCTGCACATGTTTATAGAGGCCTGGGGACTTTCCTGAGGTCCAAGGCCTCTTATTATGTTTTACTGGTTGTCTGATTAATAGTTTGTCACATAACTTTGCAATTAGAATCACCCAAACTTTCATTGAAAGGAAAATAAAAATTTATGGAAACTCACCAGAAGTCAAAAAGGCCTCTACAGTCTTAATAAAGAATATTTATGCTTAATAAAGGACATTTTAAGAAATACTGCAGAGAGTAACTGTTTTATTATTTAGTATTTATTTACCACCCATAAAAATGTTTCTTAAAGATTCCCTAAACCTAAACGTTAGAGATGAGAATCAAGTATGGCAGAACTGGAGTTTTGTATTCATTCAGCTTAATAGTAAATAGTTGTGTCTGAAGTCTCCTTTTATCATCTACTGTTTATTGAGATGAGATATCCAACTTTTAATTTATTGAAGAGAAATCTAGAGTAAAATATTTAGAAATTGTAGAAAGTTGAAGGTTGTACTCCAAATCATTCTCTCAATTTTTCCTCAGCATGTAAATACCTGGCTAGACCTATATTCTCCAGGCTGCCTATGGCTAGATGTGGCTATGCGATTAAGTTATTACCAAAATAATATGAAAGGAAGTAATGAAAATTCCAAGAAAATTACTTTTCGTGGACTTTCTGCCTCTCTTTCCCCTACTCACAAGCTACAACATGGATTTAACAGTGATCCAGCATTGGCCAAGAAGCCAGGAAGAATGCCATAGGTGATAGGGTCATAGTAGAGTGGATTGTTACATGAGAGAGAAGTCACCTCTCTAAGCAAATATATGGTATTTTGGGGTCTGTTTATTAGAACAGTCTAGCACTTACATGAAGTATTATAATATAGATCTTATTCAACCAGGTTGCCAAGTTGGTAATTTTGGAATGATGGAAGTTTTCTCTTATATTGACAGTGAAGATTATTAATAAAGTGTAAAGCATAACTAAAAGTATCTGAAATCATAAAAATGTTGCTATGTCAGTCCCTGCTATTTAGGTAACTAAATCTCAGGGATGTGTGTATACCTGCATCTAAATGGATTTTTACTCAGGATTCTCAACTGTATGTAAAATTTTTAGTTTTTAATATAACTAAAATGAAAATAAATTGTCAAAGATGATCATATCAGGACAGATAAGCCATTTTGGCCAGAATATTAAAATAAAATAAAATACCATACAGAAAATTTAATCAAGGAAACATATTAAAACGAAATCAATAGAGAAATCTAATTTTGACTTAAATAGAACCTGGAATTTGACAGATCATATCTTCAAGGATAAATTACCTTCCACAAGCAAGGAACATATAGTGAAAATAAAAATTCACCAAAAAGTGCAATCCTTTGTATTGGAAATAGCACAAGTCATAGAGAATGTTAATAAACAAACAAGCCAAGTAAACCCATTATAAAGAACCAATATATTCTGAAAGGTAAATAACAAATACTTAAAAATATCTGATAAAAACAGTCATATAAATATTTGAAGCCAGTTCTCTATCATATGCTATATCAGAAAGCAGTTTGAATACATTTTAATTTTGCCACAGATATATGGCAATAATATTAATTATATAAATCAATGTAAAATTACAAAATCTAGATGATGTAATGTCCACATTAATTAATGAATATACCTACAATGAAGATTTATGGATACTAGAATTTACTATTTACTTAGTAAAAAGTGAATACCTTTGTTTAAATCAGTAATGATAAAAATAATTCCAGCCGACTTGTTTTTCACCCTAATAGTTGCTTTTACATTATCATATCATTTGATCCTAACAAGGACAGACACTGTCTTTTTCATAATTGTTCACCAAAAGAACAACCCTGCAACAATATTTTTAAAATGTCAAAAACAATCTTGTGATATGTTACTGAGACAAGTTGGCTTCGATTCACTTTTCTCTATTTATCTCCTCTAAATATGAATGTGTACCCTGGAAATAATTCCACAAACATGAAAGGGCTGTTTAAGGTGGAAAGTAGCCTATAGAGTGGCTAAGGGACATCAGGACTCGAACAATATCCAGGTAGTTCTTTGGCTTTTCTTTGTTATCTCGCATATATCCTAGATGAGTGATAGAGAGAACACCCACCCAAACTGCCAACAGGCATAGACAACAACAAAAAAATAGCAACCAGAAAAAGAAAAACAGAACAAAACAAAACCCACACACAGAGAAATCTCAACAAACAAAACATAAAAAAACCCTGGTCTCTTTGGCCAAGAAACTAGAGAAGGGAAGGGCAAGTAGGGGACCTAACAGGGAGACCCATACCTAGTGGCTACAGCAATCCGATCTGCCCATTATCACTGACCTCATATCCACGACTATGGGGTCCATCTGCTAGAAGCAGCAGCAGCAGTAACAGCAACAGAATCTACATGGATCAGCTCACTGCCTGCCCTAGGCATCCAGCAACAGTGGCTCATTGTGCCTGGCAGGTCACATCCCACATTCATTGGCAGCCAGTGGGCTCTTCCATTTGCACGGGCAGTAGCAACAGGCCTAGTGTCTCTCCATCTTTTGCCCAGTGGTGGAGAGCCACATGGGCCTTCTACTCCACTGGTGGAAATAAATCTAGGTTAGAAATCTTTTAGCTTTCCTACTGGTGGAAGAAGTCAATCCAGTAGTTACCCCTTTCCTCCTATGCTGCCACCAGAGACATAAAAGGAAGCTGAATGACACTGGGTAAGATTTCTCCATCTTGGAGGCTCAGGGTTCCCCATCTAAGAGACCTGGGGGCCCAGAGCAGAACTTTCCACTTCAACAGGGAACCAGCAATCAACCATAGCTCAAGCAGAACCAGAAGAACAGATTAGACCAGAACAGCATTGTGAGGGCTCAAAAAATGTCATTGGAATTATAGCCCACAAAAATAGGCCAGAACCTACATGCTAAGCCTAAACCAGGTGGCTGCCTGCTACAAAATATTTAAATGTAATTAGGAGTATCATAATATAAGATCTAAATTGTCCAGGATGCAGTCAAATATTCATTATACCAAAGACCAGGAAAATCACAATTTGAATAAAAATGATAATCAACTGATGCCAACACAGAGGTAAACCAGATATTGGAATTATCTAACAAAGATCTCAAAGAAGCCATCATAAAAATGCTTTGATGGTTAATCACAAATTCACTTGAAACAAATGAAAAAAATAGAAATGTTAGCAGAGAAAAAAATGTTACAAAAAAGAACCAAATGGAAATTACAGAAGTGGAAAATACAATAACCAAAATAAAAAACTTGCCAGATGGGTTCAATCATAGAGTGGGATGATAGAAGAAAGAATCAGTAAATTTAAGGAGAGATCGATAGAATTTATTCAATCTGAACTACAGAATCTAGATTGACAAGAAGAAGAAGGAGAAGCAAATGCAGAAGAAGAAGAAGGGGGAGGGGGAGGAGGAAAAGGAGAAGAAGAAGCAACAGCAGCAGCAAACAAACAAAAAATGTGAATGTAGTCTCAGGGACATGTGATACAAAACAACCATCAAACATTTGTAATATTGGAAAACCAAGGGAAAGAGAAAAAATATGGATCTGAAAAAGTATTCAAATAAATAATCAATGAAAATTTTTTAGATTTGGTGAAAATCATAAATGGACAGATTCAAGAAGCTGAGTGAAGCCCATATAAGATAAGCCTAAAGAAATCTACTCCATGAGTCATGATAATTACACTTCTGAAAATGAAAGACAAAAGAAAATATCTTAAAGGCAGTCAAAGAGAAATGTTGCATTATCTATAGGGAAACACCAACTCAAGTGAAAGTGGGTTTCCCATGGAAACAGTGAAAGCCAGAAACAAGGGGCACAATATTTTTTAAGTGGTTAAAGAAAAGAACTGTCAACCCCAAATTCTATATGTGGTAAAGCTATCTTTAAGGAATAAAGCAGGATGTAAAGACATCCTCAAAGGAACATTGAGAGAATTTGTTGCTAGCAACCTATCCTTAAATGATGGCTAAGAGAGACCCTCCAAATAGAACGAAAATGATGAGAATAGTTTTGAAATTTCAGAAATGAAAAAAAAAAAAAAAGAAAAGGAAAGAAAAACAGCATGAGTAAACGCTGGGGTAAGTATATAGATTTTTTTCTCTCTATGTGTTTTTAAAATCATATTAGATAGTTGAAACAAAAATTATGTGGTGCTCAATGTTCACAAAGAAAATAATTATGACAATTACATTTTGAAAATAGGGAGGAACAGAGGCCTAACTAAAACTAAGGCTTCCAAACTTCATTTGAAGTGGTAAAATGTCAATAACAGTTGTTGTGATGTTATGTATGTACATTATACTCACTGATCCAACACTAGGATATATACAAAGCAATATTTTCAAAAACACTGTAAACAAAAAAGATAGAATTCTACAAAATGTCCATGTAATCTAAAGGAAGTTTAAAAAACAAAAATCGGCTCCCTCTCTGCAAACCGTAAGAGACGCTTAACCCTAGGAAACAAACTGAGGGTTGCTGGAGGGGAGGTGGGGGGATGGGGTAACTGGATGATAGGCATTAAGGAGGGCACATTATGTAATGAGCACTGGGTGTTATAAACAACTGATGAATCACTAAATTTTAGCCATGAAACTAATACACTATATATTAACTAACTTGGATTTAAATGAAATTAAAAAATGTAAAAAAAAAGACTATATGTAAATTTTATCTACTAGAATTCTCAAAAAAAGAAAAATTGAGGAATAAGAAATAGAGGAAATAGATAGAAAACAAATAAAATCACAGACTAACACGCTCCCATATCAATAATTACTTTAAATGTTGATAATCTAAATACACTGATAAAAAGACAGTGATTGGCAGAGTGGCTTAAAAAATCCATGATCCAACTACATGCTGTCTCCAAGAAATTAATTTCAAACATATCATAAGTAGGCTGAAACTAAAAGAGTGGAAAAAGATATGTTAAGATACATATTTTTTAAATGACAGGAACTATATTAATATCAGAGAGAGTAAACTTCAGAGCAAAGAAAATTGCAAGAGATAAAGATATTACATAATGTTAAAAGGATCAATACACTAAGAATTTTTATAGACCGTTACCTCAAAATTCTTATATTAAAGCCCTCTCCCCCAATGTGATTATGTTTGGAGATTGGGCCTTTAAAGAGGTAATTAAGGGGCGCCTGGGTAGCTCAGTCGGTTAAGCGACTGCCTTCGGCTCAGGTCATGATCCCAGGGTCCTGGGATCGAGTCCCACATCGGGCGCACTGCTCAGTGGGGAGCCTGCTTCTCCCTCTCCCTCTGCCTGCCACTCCCCCTGATTGTGCTCTCTATCTCTCTGACAAATAAATAAATAAAATATTTAAAAAAAAATAAAGAGGTAATTAAGCTTAAATGAGATCATAAGGGTAGGGCCCTAATCCAGCATTTCTGGAGTCCTTATAAGAGGAGGAAGAGACATCAAGAATGCATTCACAGAGAAAAGACCGTGTGAGAGCACAGTGAGAAGGTAGCCATCTGCAGGCCAAGGAGAGAGGCTTTAGGAAAAACCAAACCTGCTGCCACCTTGATCTTGGAATTCTAGCCTCCAGTACTGTGAGAGAATAAATTTCTGCTGTTTAAGACATCCAGTCTGTGGTATTTTGTTATGGCAGTCCTAACAACTAATACAGAAGTTAAGTGATCATTAACATGTATATATACCACATGATAGAACTTCAAAACACATAAAACAAAAACTAATAGAGTTAAAAGGTAAAACAGACAAATCCACAGTTATGTTTGGAGACTTCAACACCCTACTTTCATTAATCAATAGAATCAATAGACAGAAAGTTAGCAAATATATAGAAGAACTAACAACACTATCAACCAACAGGATCTAATTGTCACATATAGAACTCTTCACTTAACAAAAGCAGATCTCACATCTATTTTAAGTGCCTGTGAAACACTTGTCAATATAAGTCATATCTGGGGTCATAAAACAGATCTCAAAAAATTTAGACTTTGAAATCATATGGAGTTATGTTCTCCAACCACTCTGGAATAAAACTAGAAATCAATAATAGAAAAATAAGAAAATCTCAAAACCTTTAGTAATTAACACATTTCTAAACAATCCATGAACTAAATAGGAAGTCTCAAAGGAAACAAAAAAAATCATAGAATTGAATAAAAATAATACAATACATCAAAACATGTGAGATGCACCTAAACCAATGCTGAGAGAAATTTATAGCATTAAATTTTTCCATCAGAGTAGTTTCAAATCAATAATCTAAATTCCTATCTTAAGAGCTAGAAAAAGGAGAGAAAAACAAACCTAATGCAAGCAGAGGAAAAAAAATAGGAAAAGATGAGTAGAAATCCATGAAATTAACACAGGAAAACAATAGAGAAAGATCAATGAAAAATAAAACAGAAGACTTATTATTCAAAAATATCAATAAAATGGATAAACCTCTAGCAAGACTGACAAAGATAAAAAGAGAAATGACACAAATTACCAATATCAGAAATGAAACTGGGGATATCACTACAGATCCTCATTATTCAAATGATAATAAGGGGATACTATAAACAACTTCACAGTCACAGATTTGACAAATTAGAAATGAATTGATTTTTCTAAAACTTCAAACTACCAAAAATCAGCCCAAATGAAATTGATAAGTCTAATCATAACTAAATAAAACAAATTTCTGGGGCACCAGGGTGACGCAGTCAGTTGACCATCTGACTCTTGGTTTCGGCTCAGGTCGTGATCTCAAGGTTGTGAAATTGAGTCCCCCAAGTCAGTACAGTGTCTGCTTAGGACTCCTTTTCCCTCTGTCCCTCTCCCCCGCCTCAAATAAATAAATAAATCTTAAAAAAAAATGCTAATTAAGATGTTCCCCAGAAAGAAATCTCCAGTCCCAGATGGCTTCACTGTTAAATTTTACTAAGTATTTAAGAAAGAATTAAGACCAGCTTTACTCAATATTCCCCAGAAAATAGAAGACAAAGGAACATTTGCCAACTCATTTTATTAAACAAGTATTACCTTGATTCCAAACCAGATACAAAACAAAAAATGATTAAGAAAAAAAAAAAAAAAAAAAAACAGAAAGAAAAACTACCCAAATCTCTCATTCTCTCATGAACTTAGACCCAAAATTCTTAAAATATAAGCAAAGTAAATCCAGCAAAGGACAAAAAGTTTTCTACACCATGACCAAGAACTCCACACTATTCTACAGTGGGATTTTTTTATAAATGCAAAACTGGTTCCTCATTTGAAAATTAATCATTTAATCTATCATACCAATAGGCTAAAGAAGGAAAAGTATATGATTATATTAATTAATACAGAAAAACATTTGATGAAATCCAACATCCAATCAAGACAAAAACTCTCAACAATCTAGGAATAGAAAGGGTCTTCCTCAACTTGATAAAGGACATCCATAACACACCTATAGGTAACATTTTACTTAATAATCATAGTTGAATATTTTCCCTCTAAGATCAGGAACATTACCATTCTTATTCAAAATAGTACTAGAAGTTCTGGACACAGTATTAGGTCAAGAAAAAAGATATAAAAAGCATATAGATTGGAAAGGAAGAAATAAAACTGTCCCTATTTATAGATTACATTATTTGTCTATGTAGAAAATCCCAAGAAATCTATCCCCTCCTAAAAAAGGAGAGAGAGAGAGAAATCTGAAACCTCCTAGAACTTAATATTGAACTCACCAAAGGTGCAGAGATCAAAACAAGATCACTTATAAAAAACAATCTCATTTTTATGTACTAAAAATGAGCGTGTGGAAACCAAATTAAAAATACTGTATCATTTTAACCACTCCAAAGAAAATACAATACTTAGGTAAAAACTTGAGAACGTATCAGTTGTATATGCTGAAACTTACAAAAAGCTGAAGAAAGAAATCAAAGACCTAAGTAAATGGAAAGATACATTGTGTTCATGGATTGGAAGAATCAACAGAGTTTCAACAGATGTCAATTCTTCCCAAATTCATCTATATAATTAATGCAATTCTTACTCAGCTTTCTGCAAGACTTTTTGTAGACACAGATGAGCTTATTCTAATATTCATATGGAAACACAGAAGCCATAGAATAGCTAAAACAATCTTGACCAAAAAAATGAGATGGGAGAAATTCTATCCATTATTAAGCCTTACTATACAGTTAAAATTATCAAGTGCATAAGGAATTGTAAAGGGATAGACACACTGATCAAAGAGACAGATTAGGGAACCCACATATAGATCCACACAAATACACTCAACTGGTTTTTTGACAAAGGTTCATAAGCAAATCAGTGGAGGAAAGATAGCATTTTCATCAAATTGTGCTAGAGTAACTGGACATCCATAAACAAAAATACAAATCTCCAACTAATCCACATACCTTGGTATGAAAATATGTTCATGGACTTAAATATAAAATGAAAAATCATAACACTTTTGGATAAACTTAAGGATAAAATATTTGGAATCTCGGGCTAGTCAGAGTTCTTAGATTTGACACCAAAATGATGATCTTTAGAAAGAAAAATGGATATACTGGACTTCGATGAGATTAAAAACTTTTGCTCTTTAAAAGACTCTGTTAAGAAGATGAAAGACAACCTAAGACTGGGAGAAAATACTTGCAAAGTTCATATCTGATAAAGGACTCACATGTAAAATATATAATGAATTCTCAAAAATTCAACAGTAAAAACAAACAAACAAAAAAACACAAACCTCTACCCCCCAAATCAATCCAATTTGAAAATAGGTAGAAGACATAAACATGTATTTCACCAAAGAGGATATGCATTTGGCAAACGAGCACATAAAAATATCATTTAAATAGACAAATAATCAACATCATTAGCCATTAGGTAAATGCCAATTAAAACCACAGTGAATATCACTGCATGAGAATGGCTAAAGTAAAAAATACTGACAACACCGAATGCTGGTTATGATACGATGACACTGGATTATGCATACATTGCTCATGGGCATGTTGAATAATACAGCCACTCTGGAAAGCAGTTTGGTAGTTTCTCATACTATCACATGGCCTAGCAATTATTCTTGGGTTTTTATCTCAGAGAAACAGGAACTTTATGTTCACACAAAACTTGTACATAAATACTCACAGAACCTTTGTTCATGATAGCCCAAAACTAGAAACAACCCACATGGCCATCAAATGTGTAAATGGTTAAAAAAAAAGTGTGGTGCATCCATACTATGTAAGACCACTCTGCAACATGAAGGAAGGGACTACTGATATGCAGAACATTTGGGGGATGAATCTCCAGGGAATTGCACTGAGTAAAAAAAATTAATCCAAAAGGTAATATACTGTATAGTTTAATTTATAAAATATTCTTGCAAGGACAAAAATATAGAAATAGACAAAAATACAGAAATGGTTGTCAGGGGTCAGGAACAGGAAGTGTGGCGAGATGATAGTGTGGCTATTAAAGGGAAAAATGAGGGATCCCTGATGATGGAAATGTTCTGCATCTTGGCTATATTAATGTCAATATCATGGCTGTGACATTGTACTCAATTTATATTGTACTACAGGATGTTATCACTGGAGAAAACTAGTAAGTGTAAAAGAGATATTTCTGTATTAGTCCTTACAAGTTCATGTGAGTCTTCAATAATCTCTCCAAATAAAAAGTTTAAAAAAAAAATACCCTGTGAGAGACATAAGTCAAGTACTATTTTTCCTGTTATATTCTTGAGGAAAACAAATTCAGAGAGTTAGATTACTTTTCTAATATATATATCAGAGTCAGGACTAACACACGGGCTTTCTTAGATGTAGTCCAGCATTCTTTTCTCTCAACCAGTACATGCCAATGCTGATTGCCTAGGGTGTAAAGCCTAAAATGAAGGCCCAATATATGTGCTGCCTAGACAAATGGGGGAAACTGGGAAGATCTCAAATGGCCTAACACAATCTGCCTCCCCATTCTGCTCCTCTGGATAAGGTCCCTTAGCCAACAACGCTCCTTATCAAATTAACCAGGTGCAGTTCCTGCTTATCCTGCCTAGTGGGTTCCCTGCCAGCCTGCAGAACTGTTCTAACAAGGCTAATAACAAACCCCATGGGAACAGGGCAGCACTTCACCCTTTGATACAACAGATCCTGCTTCCCGCAGTCCCTGGTGATTCACTCTGTCCAGGAATACAACTCCTTTGTGGCCCTATGTGGCCCAACATGCCCCTCCTCAAACATTTACTACAAACTAAGTAGAGCAAATTACTATGGTGAGATGTAATCTCCTTTATGGATTTCCTAAAGATTTTTGCTGTAATGCAATCATCTATATAGATGGAAAAGGTTTTAAGTATTAAATTCTTTATAGCCTTCACATGTATGAGTCCTCTAGAAGATACATACTTATCTTATACAGTATACTATCTTATATTATATTATCAATTATATTTATACATTATATTATCAATCATTTCATGAATCACAGAAAGATAGCTCTGGATAATTCCTATTGGGGAGTGAGCAGAAATACTTAAACAATCTAGAACAACACAATACATAGACTTTTGAGGTATCTAGGACTGCAACTGTTTCTATGAAGATGATAATATTACAATGATAAGCAATTCATTTATAATTTATAATAGTGTCTCAATAAACATATTTATAGCACAGTCTTTTTATAATCTGTTTTATAACATAAAACATGACCAGATATTAATGTCTTAGGGAAAGTATTAATACTAGATGATTTATATACAAACAGTGGAAGTGCTACAGAAAATATATATAGATCACTAAACTAACTCATAGTGACAGCTGTATTCAATTCATATGGCATATAGAATTTCCAAATAATATCGAGTTTAACTCAACAGATTAAAAAGAATTCTGTTGTCCTTGGTGAAATAAAGTTGGAGTAATTTCACCATTTAATGCAAATATAGGATGTGATAAGCAAATGATAAGTAGAACAATTTTCACTTGTGCAACAGTAAACACATACTGATTTCAAGGAAAATAAAATGCATACATGTGAAAATGACTAAATTACTTGCATGTAAAGTTCTAGGTATTTTATTTTATTTTATTTATTTTATTTTTATTTTTTTTTAAAGATTATTTATTTGACAGAGAGAGACACAGCGAGAGCAGGAACACAAGCAGGGGGAGTGGGAGAGGGATAAGCAGGCTTCCCGCGGAGCAGGGAGCCCGATGCGGGGCTCGATCCCAGGACCCTGGGACCATGACCCGAGCCGAAGGCAGACGCTCAACGACTGAGCCACCCAGGCGCCCCAAGTCCTAGGTATTTTAAATAACTAGAAGTATTCAAAAATATTTTTAATAAATTTAGCATTTAACATTACGGACATTTTTCTCTGAGGAAATGTTTAATGAAAACTACACGGAGATTTACTGAAGAAAATCCCTCCAATTTTGTGTTTATGACATTCTGAAAACTGAAATTGATAAATACCACTTTTTTGGGGGTGCCTGGGTGGCTAAGTTGGTTAAGCAACTGTCTTCAGCTCAGGTCATGATCCTGGAGTCCCAGGGTCGAGTCCCACATCGGGCTCCCCGCTCAGTGGGGAGTCTGCTTCTCCCTCTGACCCTCTCCCCTCTCATGCTCTCTCTCACTCTCTCTCTCTCTCAAATAAATAAATAAAATCTTAAAAAAAAAGTATCACTTCTTTTGTCCTTACCTTCAGGCAGGATTTTGTGTTATTACCCTTCCTCTTACTTGACTTCTTTTTCTCTTGTAAAAAACCATTATAGTGAAGAGCTGCCAAGAGTTATTTATAGGCATTTAGAGGTCTTTTAGTTTAATGATAAATGTTTCATGACATGAAATAATAAATAAATGAGTTTGGATAGCTATCCACTTTGATAACATTCCACTGTAAGAAATACTGTTGGTCTCTCACTGTCATCATTCTCACATTTCTTTGTACAATTTAACACCAGACAGCCCTCTACATTCAGCTACTCAAGACTAGTTTCTAGGAGAAACAAAGTGAAAAACACCAGCAGAAACTAACTTGGAGGGTTTTATGAATATTTAGAAGCTTTAATGATTCATGTTTGAGAAAAATGAAAATTATCAGTCACAAAACATTCTGGTGGTGTGAAATCTGAAAAATATACAAATCTTCATTTAAAAAAAAAATATTTTATTTATTTGTCAGAGAGAGAGAGAGCACAAGCAGGGGGAGCAGCAGGCTGAGGGCAGGCTTCCTGCTGAGCAAGGAGCCCAATTCAGGACTTGGTCCCAAGACCCTGGGATCATGATCTAAGCCGAAGGCAGACGCTTAACCAACTGAGCCACTCAGGCGTCCCTGAAAAACATACAAATCTTTAAACATGTTTCTAAGATTCAAACATTTCAGAGCACATGTACTCTAGCTGTTATCTTAAATCCTGAAAACATCTGTTCTGAAATGTTTAAGATAGCTCTGAACTATTCTGCACTTAGTTGACCAACTCATCTAATTGATACGATATTTCTCAAATTAAGGTGGATTAGAGAGTGAATTCTGTAGACCCCTGAGGTCTTCATAAAAGGTATCAAGGACATTTACTTGTTATATCTGTGGCCAGGAAGTGAGTTTTACAGTTCAGTGGCTATGCGGTTATTTGTACACAAACACTGGAATGACTATACATGGAATTATATTTCTAAGCATTCAGATTCTGACATTTTTTTACTGGGGAGAATTTAGAGAAAAAAATAATAAAGTGATAAAAATGTTCTTAGTTGGTATATTGCTTCAATTGTTAAATGTCCAGGAAATCATACCTTAAAATTGCCTAGCAAATGAACAAATACACTTAACGTATTTACACAAATAATAAAAAGAAATAAAATAACATAAAATTACAATTCATACTTTGACCCAAGAATCTTTATAAATGACTTCATGTCAATTTGGCACCTTCCTTTTTTGATAGTGAGTTCCTTTTAAAATATCAATTTTTTTTGCATTATGAATATTATGGCATTAATATTGGGTAAGTTCAATGGTGTTTTATATTAAAAATACAAAATCTATATAACCCTTAATCTTAATCCTTCAGGTGGATTTAAAACAAAAAAAATGATAAAGTAAAATGTAAATTTATGGGATTAGCAGAAGTTTGTGTCTTGGCTTGTGTGTTGGTTTTTCAAAACCTAATTGCCCATGTAGTCAAGTTGACCCAAAAGATTATATACCTCCATATCTGCTTGGCCTTTCTTTCATGGTAATGTGATTCTTTGCTGGTCCATAATGTCCCAGAATAAATACATTTTCCAACCCTCCTTGAGGGCAGCAATGACCATGAGACCAAGAAAACTTCTGGCAATCTTTCTTATAAGAATTTGTCAGAGCCCTTTGCCCTTCCTTTATCTGCCCTCCATCCTACTGCTTAGAAAGTAGATGGGTGGCTACTGAAACTCCATCTTGAACCTTAAAGATGGAAGGCAAATCCTAAGAATAATCTCGTGTAAAAGAGGTGGAAGCTTAGATTCCACACAACATGCAAACAGTCAAGGATTCTCTATATCTGACTTACACACAAGAGAAATCTATTACTATTTTGCTTAAATCGTTACTTTCGAGAACTCTTTGGGTCATAAAAAATCTAGTCCTAACTAACTAGGCCCTTGGTGATATTATTTGCTTATAGAAAGAATTTAATCTTAGATCGATAGAATGTAAATTCTAGGTATATAATTTTGCCTTTGTAGCTCGTATTTGTTTTGGTGGAATATATTCATTCTATCATGTGTATAGCTTTTATAGTTCTATATGTTAGTTATTAAGAAGGAAGATTGTTCCTTAGCTGATCAATGTGTTTATATTGTGCTTAATATGTTTCCCTTATGGCTTTTTCTCATTTTATAAATATTTTATCTAAGGAATTCTTTATTCAGGGTTCTTGTGGTCAGTGTTATTAAGTAATAACTTTACAAGTCTAGTAATGGAATCAAATTTTGTTTAATCCCTACTCAGTCCTATTTTGACATTCCATTGGGTAATGCTTTATAGTTAACCCCTGTTTCTTAAAATTGTCAGTTTTTTCAGAGTTATTACAACAAGAAGTCATAGCATAAATAACTAAATAGATGAGTAAGATTTATTTTAATGCATATTGTCCACAGTACCCTGTAAATATGCTCAATAGTTTTCCAAAACTTTTATTTTAAAAGTAACAAAATGTAAAATCTTTAAAAAATAAATAAATAAATAAAAGTAACAAGATATAAGATTGAATAGTAGTAGTTCAAGTACATTGTCTTTGCATGCAAACATGGTATATTAAAAAAATATCTGCATGGCTTTAAGATTTAAATTGATCTAATGGTTCCAAATATATAAATTCTAGGAGTTACATATGAGGACATTTTCCCCACAGCTTTTTAACTATGTTTGTCATGATAAGCAAACTTATATATGCACTCAACGTTAAAAAGATTTAGAGTTATTGGAGTTCTGTAAGAAATCCTTCACTCTCCCCTCACCTCTTGCTAATTTCCAAAGATAGCCACTTCCAACTGGTTTAGCTGTTTTTGTTTTGTTTTGTTTAATTTTCCTTCATTCCTCTAAATAACAAGTGTGTGTTTCTATGTGTTGATTGTTCAGCAGGAGGCACTATCTATTCACCTTCCCAAGTGAAAGCTCAGAGCTACCACTCAAAGTACCTGATTCTTACAATCCTATACGTATGTACCATGACTTAATTTTTTATTAAATCAATATTCAGATCCATATGTATATAGCATCTTCAATAACACCCTGAAGTTTGTGATTATTTCTGCTTTCTTGCACAATATTTTTCTTCTCTTTGATGTTAATAGTGGTCTCATAATTTTTTTTCCTTAGTTTTCTATGTACTTATCACTAATTCAACACCAAACTCACAGCTGACTTTGTAAATCTTCCCTCAGCATGTTCACAAATATCAAGTATTCTATCAATTTCATTGTCTTGATGCAGTGTCTCCTAGACCTGCTCCAGTCTGCACCTTTTTTTAACCTGGTATACCATTGTCTTCCTGGAATCTCCTTTCACTAACTCTACTGAGCAGGCACACCATTAACACTTAAGAACAGGGCAAGAGTGCAAATAGAGGCACCCTGGTCTGTATCTGTATTTCTCTTCCCAGCCTGGCTCCAAGGAACAGACTCAAAGAAGGAGCAAAGAGGCCATCCACACCCTGAGTGTGAATGAAGCACCATTTTAGGCAGGGGGTTTCCTCCAGTGGCTTACCTCAAACATAATGGCTACAGTGATTCCTTTCTTGGAGCCAAGTAGAGGACGATGCTGTGTGTTTCATGTCAGTAGATTAGAATTTACTTCACTGAAGTCTACTTTCAACTGTATCTGGTGTCCTAAGACTTAAAGATTCTTTTTTCCCCCCTTTCCAGTTTTCGGGGTGGGGGGAGATTAGAAAAAAGCAGGCATCTATTTCTCAGAATGGGAGAAAGGATCTAAGGGTCTGCTTCTTAAACAGATGTTTATCTAGTTCTGTTTTTAGATTTATCTTAAACCCTATTGTCAGAGGTACTAAGTACCAACCATTCCATAGCCTTTTCGGGTTTATGGTGTAAATTTCTCTGAGTCTTACATTTCCGTTACTGTCTTGGGGCAATAATGTAATACAAATATCTTACACCACTTTCTCTGAGCTCCAACTAAGATGATTTTCTCCTAGTTCCTTAAATAGTTTCTAAAGATGTTCTTTTCCACAAACATTTATCTGTTTAGATCATTGCCACCTCCCTCTACTGCACTGTTATAAGGATACTAGTCATTGGACTGGGGCACACCAGGATAATCCATGATGATCTCCTTATCTCGAGATCCATAACTTAGTTATACCTGCAAAGATTCTTTTTCTAAATAAAATAAGATTCACAGATTCTGAGGATTAAAAATTGGACAAGGTGTTGAGACTACCATTCAACCCACTAGAGTTTAATTTAATTTAATTTTTTTATTATGTTATGTTAATCACCATACATTACATCATTAGTTTTTGATGTAGTGTTCCATGATTCATTGTTTAACACCCAGTGCTCCATTCAGTATGTGCCCTCTTTGATACCCCTCACCAGGCTAACCCATCCCCCCCTCCTCCCCTCTAGAACCCTCAGTTTGTTCTTCAGAGTCCATAGTCTCTCATGGTTTGTCTCCCCCTCCGATTCCCCCCCTTCAAATGTGTGGTACTGACACATTTTTGAGGGGCATTTCAAGTTTCTCCCAAGTATCAGCAAATTTTTAGTTATATTTTTATTTTGAAAATATTAAAAATAAAGAAATCAGTAGTAATCTTCAGTTTTTTGCCACATGGGCTTCTTCATAGAACAACTCACATGACAGGAAGTTTTCTTTAAAGCAAGAAGGATAATGAGAGTGTCCAAGACAACCTGGGCAGAATCAAGGAGACAATTTAGGAGATAATTGTAATAATCAGGCCAGAGATGTTTATTTGTACCAGGGGACAGTGGTGGAGATGGTGAGACATGTTGAGCTCTAGAAAACAATTTGAAAAGTGTGTCAACGCAAGTTCTTAATGGAAAGTACAAGAACAGAATATTATGAAAGCAGAAATGCAATGTCTTTCTCCTAAAATAATGGTACTTTGTGAGCCAGAACTATTACTCTTTTCTCCACCACTGTATTTCCAGTACCTGTAAAGTGCTCAATAATCTGAATAAATGAGTGAATCAATGGATAATTTGATCAGTTTAACAAAATTAAATAGTTGCGGATTCACATCAAATGAAAGCCAACCTACATATTCTCTAACGGTACAAAGACAAAAATAGATCAGGTAAATTACAGCATCTGGTGTCAAGGACTTTAATATAATGTCAGAAATTTTTCAGAAACAACTTCCCTGATGGAGTAGTGTAATGATGGGAACAGGTGATGTGAATATATATAGCATGTATATGAAGGTTAAAGTGAACAACAATGATAAAAATAAATTTGAGGAGAGTTCTTCAGAATAACTGTGATTCAACATGCCCTACTTAAATAATTAAAACTCATAAATAGGGTTTGTTATTCAGACCTGGATTATGCAACTAATCCAACATTTTGTTTTTACTTTTTTTCCAACATTCTAAATTTAAATTAGGAAATTTACAAATCTACAAAACAGTGCTGTAAGGAAAGGTTTGTTTTTTTCCACATGTAGATTGGTAAATTACCACACTAATTTGAGTTATTATAATTTTTGATGAAACAAATGCCAGCTTTTTGTTATACGTAATGTGATGGTTAGTTTTCTGTGCCAACTTGGCTAGGTTATACTATCCAGTTATTTAATCAGACATTAATCTAGGTATTGCTGTAGAAATATTTTGTAGATGTGGTTAACATCCGTATCTTTGAGTAAAAGGATTTACCCTTGATAATGTGAATGAACCTCATCTAATCAGTTGAAGACCTAAGAACAAAAACTAAGTTTTCCTGGGGAAAAAGAAATTCTGCCTCAAGACTGCAGGATTAACTCTCAACTGAGTTTTCAGTCTGTCAGCTGGCCCTACAGATTCTGGACTTGCCAGGCCCCATAATCATGTGAGCCAATTCCTTAAATTAATATAAATCTATGTGCATGTAGATGTGGATATAGACAGATCATATATATTTATATCTATGTATCTCCTACAATTTAAAAAAATTGTTTTTATTGGCAGTGATTATGAAAAAATAAATGTTGAGGGTATTTGTCAGTAGCCTACAATGAGATAGTAATAACAGGACAGTTAAATTCAAACTTATGATAAAAGTGAGAAAGCCAAGGAAAATCATTAGCAAATTCTTGATGAGACGGTGCCAAGCTCAGGCTCTAGAATCAGACAGTCTGTGTCCAAATTCTGGTCTTGCCAATTATAGGGGCTCTTGGGAATGCTACTGACTTCTCAGAATTCCAGTTTCCCATCTGCATAATGACATTATTAATGATTCCTACCTCATGAGTGTTACAAAGATTTAATGAGGTCCTAGATGTAAAATGTTAGCACAATATCTTTAACACAGAAAACACATAAAAATTTAGTGGCAATTATTATTTCTCAAAAGTTATAGAATGGGGAATTATGCCAATTATAGATACAAGGAGAAATAAAAAGATAAAAAAATCTGGTTAACATATCTTATTGATACCCGAAGGGGGGAAATAAATGCCAGAAATTTGCACAAAACTCTTCTAATTGCTAGGAGGGGGGGAAGAAAAAACAAAACCCTATTTTTTAAATTAAAAAAAAATTCCTCAAATGAGGAAAACATCAGAATCCAGATTGTCTGGCAACTCAGGTGCAAAGCAGAAACTGAAGAAGAAAAAATGAATTTAAGAAATACTCTATAAAGACCTCTGAAGGCAAAACCAAAAAAAAAAAAAAAAGGTCAGATAAAGTAGCAGAGGAACCCTGGCTTTCAGGTTAACTTGTACTGAAAGTATGCAGGGTTTTTTTTGAGGGAGCAGCAATCTTGCCAATAAAATAAAATTAATCTCTTATTTTCTCTTTAATGGAGCCATTTGCTCTTCTGGTACAGAATGCCATTCCTTTTTGGCAGCTTTGTGAACAAATGGTGGGGCTAAGCAGAATTAAGGCAGTCAAGAGTGTGAGGTGGATAGGGGAATGGTCTGGTCTTGTATGGAACAAAAATGTATTAATTGAGATAATGTGAGAGAGGAAGCTGCAGGTAAGTAAATTCTTCATGATTGGTATGGCTCCCTGCCTATGGAACCCTGGGGGAAGAGGTGGTAAACATTTTTTTTTAATTTAATTTAATTTAATTACGTTATGTTAGTCACCATACAGTACATCATTAGTTTTTGATGGAGTGTTCCGTGATTCATTGTTTGACTTTGCCACCCCTTCCCAGCCAACATCATTTGAGGCTATTGCTTCCACAGCCATTGGAGTTGATATACAGTGGTGTAATATCTAGATTTGGGTATGCTAATAACTTTCACCAATTATAGTAATTTTCAAGGAATTACAGATTCAGTTTTTGAGAATTACAGTTAAAGATTGCAAAGGGTTTTCCCTAATGTAATTTGAATGTAAAATAATGCCTTCTTTTATTTTTCTTTTAAATCTCCTCAATTTTCCTGTTGTACACGTAAACTTCCTGGTATAATTATCTTAAATATCTTTTTATCTGTTCATTTTTACATATTCATATCTATAATGAAATAGCAAATTGTTTTATCATTGTGGAGTCTTTTTCTATGCTGATTTTGCTAATAAAAACAGTCATCAAATGATTATATGAATCAATTTTAAATCATTTCTTAGTTGGAATTTTTGTTTGTTTCATTTGTTTTTTGTTTTTATGGTTGCTCACACCCACCCCCAAAGCCCTTTAACCCTGGCAGGTGTTACTAAAGAAAAAAACAAAAGTAACAACTAGAAGTTGGGCACACACAAAAAGGCATATTACAGTAGAGCTTCATGAGTCCATTAGAAAAAAACATTTTGCCTACCCCTTTACAAAGTGTCAAGAGGATCTGCTCAGATGTGGAGAAAACCTTTAAACACTAGGGATAATTTTAACCTGCTCAGGTTCCAACACCCTTACCAAGCTGCTGCCACTTCCCACCACACAGTCTCTCTCCTCACCACCTTTGATTCCAATGCCCATGATGGATGCTGTCACCACCTCTTTTTGCAGATACCTACTTTGCTTATCTGTCCCTAACATCTTTTGCTGTGAATTATTTCAAAGCAAAGAAATAACCAGTAAGAGAATCCTACTCACTTTCACTTTAAGGATTATCTGAGTATAGCATAGTGTCTGTCACTTGAATTCCAGCACAATCTCAAATCTTCATTCTAGAAAGACAGAGGACTTTACAGAAAACCACCAAGCAAAACAAAACACACTCTGAAAGGCTATTTCACTAAACTTAGTCTGGAGACAAACCACACTGGTTGAATCCCTCTCAAAACTGCAATATAAGCAACAGAGATTTGTTTCCTCACCACAACAAACATACCATTGATCCCAGGCCAAAAGCATCTCAATTTTTTTTTTTCTTTTCTTTTCCATAGTGGTCAGAGAAGACATTACATATTAATAGTTTTTAGTATAAACCAGTCTATAAATATTTACATTTTGAAAAACAATGTGGGGATCTGTCTCACAATCTTGGACACTGTCTACACTCATCAGAATTTCCTTGGTTATTTCTCTGCTAATGGGTTTCTATCACTCAACTACTGCTGTGACTATGTTGTATAACAGACAATCCCAAAATTTCAATGGCTTTTAAAAAGTAGCCCTTAACTTTTCTTGTACACAGGTCTGTGAGTTAGCATGACCAGCTCTGTATAAGGTAGCAGGTCTGTTTATGACAATCCCATGTGTTGCACATTCTGGGAAAAGTAGCTACATGAAGCAAGCTTTTACCATGATGAATGGCAGGAACATTGAGGCCTCTTCTAACATCCTGCTGTCAAATGGGGTAGGAGGGAGTATAAATTCTACCCACAGAGCACCATAGTAAAAAATGGAGAGTGATGAAAGAATTGTGAGAAAAAACAAATGCAATCTATTTCAGGTTTAGTCTTCAAGTTGCACCGAGCTATTACATGTTGACAAACTTTTAAATTACTCAATAAAGAAATGCTTTCTCCTAGGCTTTACATACAGCATAATCTCTTGGTAGAAAAACATTTCCATTCTAGAGGAAATACTTAAACTTTAATATGACAACTATGACTTTTAATAAAAGCAGTGTTCTACTTTAATGAACTCTAAATTTTACATCAAGAGATCTGAATGCCTTCTTGAGCTACCAACCAATAATGTCTAGTATTACATTTTCATCTATGTTTATATGAAAATACTCAACAAACATTACAAACTAAAGAAAGGAAGGCTCCTCAAATTTCAATAATCTCCTTGATATTTTGCTAAAAGTAAAAATGTTATATACTGAGAGTGTAGGGATAGTAATGGTTTTGTTTAGTGATGGTGTCATAATGTTCAGCTCTTTGAGGAAAGTGGCTCACTAGCTGTGGAATTTTAGGTGCACAAACAATAATCTATTACACAAAATCTAAACATGTCATTCTAGTAAGTTGTTGATAGATTCATTACAACTTCAATTACAATATTTTTATGTAGGGGCCAGGAAATTTCAAGGGGGAGAAATAAAGGCTAAATCCCAAGTTTTGAGGAGTGTGAGATGGCCAAGGAATTCAACCTGTAAAGAGCAGCAAATTGCATGAGATTAAATATAAGAACAGTGGTTAATGAATGGTGAAAAAGAAAATATTTGCAGAGATACTGTATAAAAATGTTGTTACTATTATTATTTTATTATTGTTATCTATATCATCTAATCACTAGACTTTAATTATATAAGCATCCTCTTTTAGGTTCCTGCAACCAACTCTAATGTGCGGGAGGGGAAGGGCGTTTCTCCATACCAGCAAGCAATTTTCAGGTACCAGCAGGGTGTGCACAAGAATTCAAACTCAATTCTGATGTCTATCTAACTGAAGAGAGTATCAGATTCCAGAAGTTAAGGGTTCATTCCTACAATACTGTTCAGCCCTCCCCTCACCACCAATCCCCTCCCTCACCTGCAGGTGCCAGCCACTAGCTCAGGTTGCTATTTGTGCTTCCAACTGACTGGCTACAGTTTCAAGATTCCCATGATTTCCTCCTTGGGTTTGATTAATCTGCTAGAGCAGTTCATAAAACTCAGAAAACTAGATTAACTCTTTATTGAAAAAGGATACAACTAAGAAACAGCCGGACAAAAGGGCATTGGGCAAGGAATGTGGGAAAGGACACAGAGCTTCCATTCCCTCTCTAGGTGTACCATTCTCCCCAGATACCCACATGTTCACCAACTTGGAAGCTCTCTGAACCCTTTTGGGTTTCATAAAGGCTTCATTACATTGGCATGATGATTAAATCATTGGCCATTGGTGTTTGAACTCACTCTCCAGATCCTCTCACTTTCCTGGGGGTTTGGGGATGGGACTGAAAGTCTCCACCCTATAATTACGTGGTTGGTTCTCCTGGCAATCAGCCCTCATCCTTAACGGGGGTCCAAAAGTCACTTGTTTAACATAACTAACAATATCTTCATTGTTCTCATCACTTAGGAAATTCCAAGGGTTTTAGGAGCTCTGCTAGAAAAGGGATGAAGACCAAATATGTATTTCTTATTATATATCACAATATTACACACATCCTATATCTATTTATGCTTTCATCTTTATCATTAGTTTCTGTTTTGAATTGAGAGATAAATGTTTATCCTAAATTTTTATCTTTATTTCCTGGAGATGAGTTGTTGGACCTGGGATGGTAAACACATCATAGAAATAGTTCAGATAAAGAAATTTGGAAACTAGCTTATTCCTTACAACAGGGTCCAACAAGAAAGAAAATTTGCAGGATTACATTTCAAATCAAGAGTCACTCGCTCTACTGACTGAGCCAGCCAGGCACCTCCTTGCAGGAATACATTTCAAATGAAAAGATTTTAAGGAAGAAAAGACTTATAGGTATATGGTGGGTAGCATAAAGGGAACAAGAGTGTAAAGTCAGGCAACCAGTGGCTAGCAAGAGCAGCAAGACTTTGTGACTGTTAGGACTGACAGGGCAAAGGGAGGAAACAGTGCTGCTGGTGCCCATTGAGAAGTGGGATTGATCAGCCAGGTGAGATGTGGTCCTGTAGAATAACAAATACTGCAAGAAACAGACTGCTGAAAGAAATAGAGGGCAGAAAAAAAAAGCCATTTGACCTGTCTTATGTCCCAAACTCCAATCTCCTGTTGTTGTTATTTTTTTTCCATTGGTTAAAACTAACTGGAGGCCAGTTAGCATGAAAGCCTTGGTGTGAGAGTATACAAAGATCAAACTCCCAGGGCACAAATTAAGGCAGAAAAGGATGAAGAATGGATCTGGAGGGGAAAAAAAAAAAAAAAAACAACATACGCCTTCTTCTTCAAGAGTGATTACTAGAGTAGAGAGATAATAATGATTAAGGTCAGTGGTGACAATACAGTGAGCATACAGACACACAAACCAAATCGACAATGACCAGCATGCAAGAGCAAGGTGCAAAGCAAGGAAAGCACAACTATTGATTATCTATCAAGGAAAACATGTGTGACATCTTAGGATACTATCAAAGAAGAGAGGAAAGCAAGTTGTAGTAATTCCACTGGGAGAACTCACATACAAAGAATAAATCTGCCATCCCAGGGGTGAAACCTGGGGAACATGACACAATCTTTAAAAATATAAATTAAGTCTACCTTAATTCATGGGAAATGCTATAGTTGAATATACTAATATTTTTATTAAGGGCCACAATTTCTTTTATGAAAAAAAATCTCTTAAGGCTTTTCAACCTTATCTAATATCTCTTGTATCATTATAGGTTGTTTTCATCATGAACATTGTCCCAAGCATTTATGAAGAATACTAAGGATATTCTGTATATCAATACCACATATACATGTCTTTGCTCTAGTTTAAACATTTTATATAACAAGTTATTATACATATCTCAGATGTTATTTTCATATTTATAGCAGAGTATGTAGTTATGAGTCACTTTTCATCTTGTTCAACAATTTGAAATTGGAGCTTTCTTTTTCACTTTTGGGAAATTTGCAGCAATAGAGAAAAAATAATATATATGAACCTAAAATATTCTGAATTACTCTTTACCCTGGAGCTCTATTTATTAACACACATTTCTTTTTGGATGTGAAAATATTTTTTGTTAAACTGATGAAGATAAAAGATATCATGCCAATTCCATCTTCTCTTGAAGAATTTGAAACAGTATTCTAAGTTGAGAAGAAGCAGAAATACATTTTTCAAAAGTTCAGTTTAAGGAATAGTAGCTTGAAATCCCCTAAGCTTTCATGTTATCTAGGAGGGGTTGGAGCGCTATGGCCTATAATGCCAAATCTTGTCCACTGCCTCTTTTCATAAACAAGTTTCACTGGAACACAACATGTTAAATTATTTACATATTATCTGGTTTTGCTCAGAGAAAAACAGCAGAATTAAGTTGTTGCAACAGAGATCTTACGGCCCACAAAGCCTAAACTATTTACTATCTGGTACAAAAAAAGTTTGTCCATCCCTAATATGTAATGATTCCTCCAATGATATTAAGAAAGTAATACATGTTTGTCTGGTATAGCAATAATGATATATAATTCTAAGAAAATAGCTACTTGGTTAAAATTATTTTATCGACAGATGGATTTAGTACACAAAAACCTTTCGGGAAAATAAAATACTTCTTATAAAACTGTATTAGGGCACCATATAATAGGCATCTCCATGAATTTTTATTCAACTGAATGCAATTAGGTGCACATTGAAAAGCTTCTCAATAATTATATCTTCAGTATGAATGACATATTAAATGTATTAATTAATATAGCTATAAAATTTGCCTCCATCCAATATATTAAGCCCCTTCTTCATAGGCCCATATTTTTGGAGAATAATATACATTTAGCATTCTATCTCATAAAAAATTCTCTAATTCCATGATTCAATATTAATAAATTTAACTGTCTCTATAAAGCTATACATCAAATGATTCCTGAGGTATCACAAAGACCAAATTACAAGGGAGACTCTTTTAGGTGAAGATTGAAAATCAAACCCATGTTGCAGCTGCCATTTTCTAGCAAAAATTTTAGAAATGATTAAAGTTACTTAAACCAAATAAAGAAATGTATAAACAAAATTCTGAAAATAAAAATAACAGCTTACTATTTACCAGAAATTATGAGGAACCTTTGAAAGTTAGCAAAAAATAGGATGGGATTGATGAAGAAAACTGGAAACCACAATTTATGCAGAAAAATCTACTTGAATGGGTGGGGTCAACACTGAGAGTAATCCTTCCATATAGGTGGTAGTTGGAAAGACAAGAATGTGCTAGGAGGTAATTGTCTATGTCATTAGGTCGATGATCCCTGAGCAAGAGACTTCATCTATATATTTGCTCTACCCACCTGCATCAGGTAGTAACAACAGTGGCGGTTTTCTCTTTAATGTTAGTGACATAAAGATAGTTCTAGGTGGATCAGGAGGAACTGTGGCTTTCATGTTTATAATTCTGGTTGACACTCCTTCTGGCAACACTGGTGTCCTTCAGTTGTCTAATTCTCTGTTTATACAAACGACAGTTCTAGCTTCTGAAGCAAGTCCTGTCCAATCCTATATTTTCATGCAAATTGTCCAGAAAACTGAGCAATGTCTAACAAGTAAACAAGCACAAACGTTTGTACCTATATACATGTACACACAGAGTGGATATATGCAGTGGAAATGTAGAGTGGATATATGTATCACCAGATATTGAGGGGAAACTCTGATACAAAAAAAAAAGGACAATAAATAAGTAGAAATAACTTGAAACAAAATAATAGATATAATTGAGCAAACAAAAGAGGAATAGAGGATTGATAAATTTAATATCCTCAGGGAAATGTATTAAGGTATAGCACACATACAAGGAATTCCAAAGATATCATGGTAATTAAATTTTTGATCATGCAAGTTAGAAAAACAAAACAAAACATTAACAGTAATCATTTGTGTTTATGTGGCTAAAGATGGTATATGTAATATGAGGTATTATCAAAAAGTTATATAGAAGAGCAGGAAATAAGGATTAATTGAAGTGGACTATAGATTTAATGTTTATTCCACCCTTTAAGAGGAATTCCAAAAAGAATGACTGAAGAGAATAAATTGAAAGCAATCTTAAAAGAATTCATAAAATGTTTCTAAAAATAGGGGTAGAAAAAGAACATTCAGATTCAAAAAGCTCAGTGAAGACTGATCCACTGAATAGAATAAATTGATAGTAATAATAATACAATAACAATAGCAATAATTACTATCTAAAAGCATTGTTAAGACTTACTAGGGAGGGGTGCCTGGGTGGCTCAGTCGTTAAGCGTCTGCCTTCGGTTCAGGTCATGATCCCGGGGTCCTGGGATCGAGCCCCGCATCGGGCTCCCTGTTCGGCGGGAGGCCTGCTTCTCCCTCCTCCACTCCCCCTGCTTGTGTTCCCTCCCTCGCTGTGTCTCTCTCTGTCAAATAAATAAATAAAATCTTTAAAAAAAAAAAAAAGACTTACTAGGGAAAAAATAAAGATTATCTACTAATCAGTAAGAATCAGATTTATCTCAGATTTCTCATCAGCAAACCAAGTACTTCTACTAGTACTAATACAGCTATTACTGTTAATAATAAAAATAAAGTGGAACAATATTTTTAAATTTCTGAGAAAATCAACATACAGGTAAGATTTCATAGCTAGTGTTATTTTCGTGTATGAGGGGAAAGTAAATAAAGTAAAAGGAATAAAGTAAATACAGTAAAATGAATAAAGTAAGTAAAGTAAAACAATTTGATAATTTACTTCCTCAAATTTTCTATAAAAAATTGTTAGATAATGTATTCCACTAAAGTGAGCAAATAATCCAAGAGAAAATGGTAGGCAACTTGTTTGTATATCAAAAGCAGAAGTTAGCACATATATTTTTAAGTTGAAATAAATTTTAGTTATACATTTATTAAAGAAAATATATAAGAGTATGGAATGAATTCCAAATAATGTCAACTTAGAAAGTGTTAGGGAAGGGATATCAGAAAAAACTGAAAGTATGCACAGTTACCCATCACTTCTAATTTTCACTCACTTTTATGTTCAAATGTCACCTCTGCAGTGTTTGTCCCTGATTGTTCTATATAAGACAGCATGTTTTATCATCCTATATCCCTTTGCCCTGCTTTTTCTAAAACTATTTCTGAAATAAATACCACTGCCTAAAATTCAATATATATTCATTAAGTAATCTATTATTTCCCTCAACTAAAAAGCATAACAGCTTCATGAGATGAGAGAATTTTTTTTGTTCACTACTGTATAGTGAACACTGAGAATGATGTTAAACACATGGTAAGTCCTCAATAAATATTTCTTAAGGAAGTGAATAATTAGTTGAGTTGGTAATTTTACATTCATACAATAAATACTATGAAGCCATTAAAAAGAATGAGATAGTCTAACTTTATGAATATGGACTAAGTCCAAAATGATATTCAACGAAAAATCAAGGGGTATTATTTTAAATTGAATGATTCCTTTTATTCATTTCATTTGATGAGCTTAAACAAACCATTTTGCATGTAAACAGAGAGAGAGAATATTAACATCATAAGTATATTAAATAAAAATATAAACCTGGATATATTGAATTTATTAAAAAATGCAGGTAGAGTTTAACATTTAAAAACATATTACGTGCAATGACATTAACTCTGTTAATAGAGGAAAAGAGAAAGACATAACAAAATTTCTCAATAGACCACAAAACATGTAATCAATAAATTACATTCAATAGGTTTTAAAAAGAAATATAGGGGCACCTGGGTAGCTCAGTCAGTTAAGCATTGGACGCTTGATTTCGGCTCAGGTCATGATCTCAGTGTCATGAGATCAAGCTCCGAGTCCACCTTTGTGCCCAGCATGGAGCCTGCTTAGAATTCTTTCTCTCTCTCCCTCTGCCCCTCCCTCTGCTCGTACTCTCACTCTCCCTAAAAATAAAAATAAAATAAAATTTTTGAAAAAAGAAATATAAAACATAATTGAACAATTTCATAATAAGCAAAAAAAAAAAAGAAGACAAACTTTCTTACATGGAGCAAGAGTCTACAACAATGTAATAACAAAGATTATATATTATCGATAAATATAAGAAATACTTCACTAAGGAACAGATCTGATGCTGGCTCTCACCCTGATAATAACTTTGTACCAGACTTTGCAGCCAATGTAATGATAAAGCAAGGGATGGAATTAGTATTGAGAAAAATAAATAAAATACATTATTTTTAGATGATATGATTGTACACCTAACACTTTCAGTTGATCAACTGAGAATCATAAAAAATTAATAGCATCCTTATAATTCTGGCTAACATTTATTGATTGTATTATTTATTTTTTACTATTGAGTACTTTAAATTTGCCAAGTCATACTAGAGGTTCTATACATGTGTTACTTTTTTAATTTTAATTTTTAAGTTTGATAATTTAAAAAAAATATTATCTCTACTTTAAAAATGAGGAAAAATGATACACCAAAAGTTGTAATTATTTTCTCCATGATCATATAGCTAGTGAGTGGTAAAACAGGGGTTCAGTGTGATTCTAAAGCCCATGATTTGAATCACCAAACTTTACTGTATCTTCTAGTTCAGTCATGATCAATTAAGGAATATTTTAATAAAAAGTTCAGTATCAGTTGTGACTATAAACTATAAAGTACTTAGGAATAAATCTAAAAAGAATCATTAGGACATTTCAGAAGAAAACACTGAAACTTTACATAAAGACAGTAATAAAAACATTGATAAATAAATATATAAACTGATGTATAGACAGGAAGAGTCAACAGAATAAAGATGCCAGACTCTCTAATCTATAAATATAATCTAATCCCATTAAAATTCCAATACAATTATTATAAAACTTGTAAAGCCATTTCAATTTTGTCATTCAAAGTTGGCCTGCAAGAATAGCCAAGTTAAATTGGAAAAAAAAAAAAAAAACAATAAGAAACAGATCTTACCTAAAAATATCAAATTACAAGTAACTAGTAATAAAATAGTAAAGTAATAAATAATAAGTTGGTAGATTAATGAAACAGAGTCCACAAAAGATTCATGCCTATTTGTAAAAATATGTATAAAAATGACTCCCAATTTGGAAAACATAAATACCATCTAAAATAAGGAATCTCAAAATAAAAATATCTAAATTTAACAAAAAAAGAGATAACAATTGTAAAATTACCAAACATTCTGTGTACTTTTCTAGTCTCAGGAGAGAATACAAAAGAATATCTTTAAAACCTTGAGAAGGAAGTCATTTTTTTAAAAGATTTAATTATTTTGAGAGATTGGGGGAGGGGCAGAGGGAGAGAGAGAATCTCAAGCAGACTGCTGCTGAGTGCAAAGCCCGACATGGGGCTAAATCCCACAACCCCAAGACCACAACCTGAGCCAAAACCAAGACTGGGATGATTAACCGACTGTGCCACCAAGGTGCCCTGAGAAGGAAGTCATTTTTAAATAAGAGAAAAGTCACAGAGGAAAATATAAATAAGATTTCTACTATAACCAAAGCACCATTATTAAAGTTAATTTGCAGCATAACATATGAAGGAATTAATACCTATAAAAATTAATAATTTTTACAAATCAACAGCAAAAAATGAAAATAGAAGATACAAATGACAAACATATAAAAAGACAAACAATATCACTAGTGTCAGAAAAATTCATATTAAAGACAAAATATTATTTTTAAATTGAAGTATAGTTGACATATATTAGTTTAAGGTGTACAACAATTTTATACATTACAAAATACCAGAATAAATGTAGTTACCTTCTGTTACATACAAAATTATTACATTATTATTGACTATTTTCCTATGCTATAATTTTCATCCCTGTAACTTATTTATTTTATAACTGGAATTTTGTGCCTCTTAATCCCCTTCACCTATTTTGCCTATTCCCCCAACCTCCCTCCCCTCTGGCAACCACCAATTTGTTCTCTGTACTTATGAGTCAGATAACTTTCTGTTTTGTTGTTGTTGTTTGTTCATTTGTTCTCTTTTTTATATTCCACATATAAATGCAATCATATGGTATTTTTCTCTGTGTCTTTTATTTAGCTTAACATAATACCCTCTAGATCTATCCACGTTGTCACAAATGGCAAAATTTATCCTTTCATCCTTTTTTATGGCTGAATAATACTCCATTGTGTGTGTGTGTGTGTGTGTGTGTTTCTATCTCACACCTTTTTATCTATCTATCAGTTGATAGATACTGACTTCCATATCTTGGCTACTGTAAATAATGCTGCAATAAATATAGGGGTGCATATACTTTTGAATTAGTATTTTTGATTTGAGTAAATACCAGCAGTGAAATTACTGGATCATATGGTATTTCTATTTTTAACTTTTTGAGGAACCCTCATACTGTTTTCCATAGTGGCTGCACCAGTTTACATCCCCACTAAAGTACACAAAGTTTCTTTTTCTCAACATCCTTGACATTTGCCTCTTGATACTAGCCATTCTAACAGGTGTAAGGTGATATATCTGGGTTGTTTTAATTTGAATTTCCCTAGTGATTAGTGATGCCATGCATCTATTCAGATGTCTGTTGGCCATATGTATGTCTTCTTTGGATAAATGTCTATTCTGGTTCTCTGCTCATTTTTTAATCAAATTATTTGCTTGTTTTTGTGTTGTGTTGTATAAGTTCTTTATATATTTTGGATATTAATCCCTTGTTGGAAATATCATTTGCAAATATCTTCTCTCATTCAGTAGGTTGCCTTTTAGCTTTGTTGACTGCTTCCTTTGCTGTGCAGAAGCTTTTTATTTTGATATAGTCCCAATTGTATATTTTTGCTTTTGTTTCCCTTGCCCAAGGAGACATATTTAGAAAAATATTTTTTTCTATTCATCACATTGCCAAAAATTAAGAATTATGATAATATTAAGTATTAGAGGAAGTATAGAAAAAAATGATACTCTCCTTTCCTGCTGTGTGGTAATTGGTAAAGCCCAAGATAGAAGACATTTTTATCTCTAAACATTAAATATGTACAAGCAGAGTAATGGAAATTCCACTTTTGATATCTAACAGAAAAAAACTTGCAGACATGCACAAGAAAGCATGAAAAAGGGCTACATTATTCGGAATCAAGAAACATCAGATATAGTTTAAATGCTCATAATGAGGAAAACTATTGTGTGATTCATACTTGGACATATTATGAAGTGGTTAAAAAGACTGAAGGGGACCTATATATATTGGCATAAAGTAAAACTCCTAAACCATATTGACAAATACTTGAAGAAAAATTTAAGAAAGCAAAATTTTGAGGACAAGCCAAATCAGAATGGCACTGCCATCCTAAAGATGAAAAAAAAAAACCTAGAATATCTGTAAATTCATAAAACTACTTGATCTAATCAAATTACTAAATTCCTAAGTGTGACAGGTAACTCCAAAGAGAAACAATAATACAAGCTGTTTCACTTTGAGCAGATCATGGGAAAAAATAACTGGGTAAGAGAGCTAAAAATTGGCTGACTTCTTAAATGACCACTATGAGAGTTTACAATCCATGGGAGAACCAGACACAAGGTGCTGGAAGTATTTGCTGTCAAGAACAATGAAGGGTCTGGGATTTTACCCTATTTGTAAGCTAAAATTTTAGCCTGACATAATTTCATGAATGCTGGCAGAAGATATAGATTCCTAGGTCAGAGACCAAGGATCTATTACCCATGGCTTAAGAGGCAGAATAAGCTTTATGTTCACACTAGTTTTCCTAGCCCCAAAGTCCTACAGGAATGATATAGGGGAGGCCCAAGTAGATGCTGCTTCTAATAGACTAATTGAACCATGCTCAAAGGCATTTACTGGAAGATGGGAGAGGCAGCATTTAATCAATGGCACTCGCAATGGTTTGGGAGAACTGCACTATGACATTTTCCTTCTGAAAGAAGGCTTCATAGGCAGTTATGAATGATAAAAGATAATTACTGCCACCTTTACATGTTTCTTCCACATGGAGAATTGTCTCCTAACTCTTATAAGCTTCTTAACATGGATTAATACCAGATGTTCTCAAGAAATATTGGGGGCAGATCAGGAAACTTGGTTAACCCTCAAAGTAGTGCACAGATACCAAATCTCACCATATTCCAGACCCTACATTTTTTATTAAATAAATTCTTAAGCTACTGTAGAAGTAGCAGGAAAACCTCCCAACAAAAGAGCCCAAGAGATTATGGACTACCTTGGAGAAGGAGAAAAACCAAGTTGTCTACTACTAGAAAAGGGGTAAAAATCCACTTGGCCAAGGATTGTACACTACCAAAAGACAGAGTTTCACTACTACTTTGAAATGATATGCAAACTTACTTTCCACCCAAGATCTTCCATAGATACAAGAAAGAGGTTGATTGCCATAGAAAGGAGGAGTAGGAATGCTAAGAAAGTTCTGTCCCTGAGGCTGAGGAATATGGTGCCTAAGACTGAGGCATAGAGTGAGAAAACTGAGAATGATCCTGTCCTTAACACTATATTTGAACTGAGTAAAACTCTACAGCAATCTACAGCTGGGGAAGGGACAAGAGTATGGAAAAAAAACACCATTGTGAAGCAGGCATATAGGGCTTATTGAGGGTAAAACACTAAGAATAAATTATTAGCATTCTGTCACTGAAGGAATTTGAAGTTTGAGATGTGCTGAAGTAATTATGGCAATAATAAAAATCAAATGTAGCTAAATTATTCATGTAATTAAGTCCCCCACACCAAGAGCCTAAGAGGCATAAATTTTATTTACTGTAGTAATATTCCTTAGCATAAAGTGCCCATTATTCAATAAAAACTCTCCAAAAAATCAAATCGAGAAGTAACAACAAATTGTCAGGAAAACACACAGCTGACAAAAATGGGCCTATAAATAATCAAATTGTTAGAACTATTATACAAAGACTTTAAACACCATAATAAATATTTTAAAAGGTGCTATTTTGAAAGGACAACAAATTAAAGGACAGAAAAGAGATGGAAAAAAGAATAATGAGTTACATGGAAATGTTACCAAAAATATACATATATACAAACAATTCCTTTGACAGTATTTTCAACAGATTGTACACAGCCAAAATAAGAGCTGTAGTTAAGAGAAATTATCCAAATTGAAATGCAAAAAAAGAGAATAATTTAAAATAATTCAGAATACAGCATCTAGGAGATGTGGGACAATATTAAATGGTCTAACTTATGTGAAATTGAAGTCATAATAGGAAAGGAGTGAAGGGAGAGGACAGAAGAAATATTTGAAGACATAATGGCATAAAACACACACACATATACACACATAGTTAAACTGTTAACTCTAACAATAAAGAGAAAATATTTAGGACAGTCAGAAGGAAACAAAATTTGAAATACAGCAGGCTTTTGGTAAAACAAACAAAAACCACAGAAGACAATGGAGTGACACATTAAAAACATTTTAAAAATAACTGACAGCCCCAAATTTTATATCCAATAAAATATATATTTTAAAACTGAAGTCAAATACATTTTATTTATTTTTTTAAAAAGATTTTATTTATTTATTCGACAGAGAAAGACACAGCTAGAAGGAACACAAGCAGGGGGACTGGTAGAGGGAGAAGAAGGAATCCCGCGGAGCAGGGAGCCCAATGTGGGGCTCGATCCCAGGACCCTGGGATCATGACCTGAGCGGAAGGCAGACACTTATCGACTGAACCACCCAGACACCCCAAGTCAAATACATTTTAGATGAACAAACCCTAGAGAATATGTCTTCCGATTATCTTCAGAACTGTCTTATAAGGTAAAGCAAGGGGCATGATATCAAATGTAAATTTGGATCAGTGCCATAAATATAACACAATAAAAGCAAGAGCAATTTTTTAAAATTAAGATAAATATAAAATATATTTTTAAAAAATCTTTAAAGGGTAACTGACTGTCACAATAAAATTAGTAACAAGGTATTTTGGAAATTATACAGAGAATAATGTATGAAACTAACTCAATATATGGGAGTTGAGAAATAAAGGATGATGTGTGATAAGCAAATATGGGTCATACTGGAAAGTAATGGGAGGCTGTTTTAACATTTGAAATTAAACCAATATAATTCACCAAATTAGCAGAAATAAGGGGGAAATATGGAATAATATCAATTAAGGTAAAAAACTGAAAAAATTCCACATCTGTTATATTTTTAAGTATTTAAATTCTAGTTAGTTAACATATCGTGTAATATTGGTTTCAGGAGTAGAATTTAGTGGTTCATCACTTACATGTAACACCCAGTGCTCATCACAATTAGTACACTCCTAAATAGCCATTTAGCCCATCCCCCAGCCACCTCCCCTCCAGCAACCCTCAGTTTGTTCTCTACAGTTAAGAGTCTTTCATGATGAAATAAAAAAGAAGAATGTCTACCCAGAACCTACAGCAAGTATTATACATAATGACAAAATTCTAGAGGCTTTCCCAATAAAATCATGAATAAAACATGAAAAAAAAGGAGTCTCTTAATGGTTTGCCTCCTTTTTTTTTTTTTTTTTCCTCTTCTCTTATGTTCATCTGTTTGGTTTCTTAAAGTGCACATATGAGTGAAATCATATAATATTTGTCTTTCTCTGACTGACATATTTTGCTTAGCATTATACACTCTAGCTCTATCTATATCCTTGCAAATGGCAGGATTTCATTCTTCTTGAGAGCTGAATAATATTCCATTGTGCATATATATATTATATATAAGCCACCACTTCTTTATCCATTCATCAGTCGATGGACATTTGGGCTCTTTCCATAATTTGGCTATTGTTGATAATGCTTCTATAAATATTGGGGTGCATGTGCCCCTTGAATCAGTATGTTTCTGTCCTTTGGGCAAATATCTAATAGTGCAATTGCTGGATCCTAGGGTAGTTCTATTTTTAACTTTTTGAGGAAACTCCATACCATTTTCCAGAGTGGCTGCACGAGTTTGCATTCCCACCAATGGTGTAAGAGGGTTCCCCTTTCTCCACATCTTTGCCAACATCTGTTTTTTCCTGTGTTGTTAATTTTAGCCATTCTGACAGGTGTAATGTGGTGGTGTCTCACCATGGTTTCCATTCTCATTTCCCTGATGATGAGTGATGCTGAGCATCTTTTTATGTGTCTGTTGGCCATCTCTATGTCTTCTTTGGAAAAATATCTATTTATATCTTCTGCCCATTTCTTAACTGCATTATTTGTTTTTGGGTTGTTAAGTTTGATAAGTTCTTTATAGATTTTGGATACTAACCCTTTACCAGATATGCCATTTGCAAATATCTTCTCCCATTCCATGGATTGCTTTTTAGTTCTATTGATTATTTTCCACATATATTCTTTAAAACAAAACAAAACAACAAAAACAAAAACCAAAGCTAACAATACTTAATGATGAAAAATTGAATGCTTTTGCCTTACATTGGGAACAAGGTAAGGATACTTACTGTCAACATATCTAGTTATTGTGAGTCCTAGCAAGTCCATTAAAGCAAGACATATTTAAAAGATCATTTTTAAAAAGTAGAGATCGAAAGGAAAATATATAACTATTCCTTTTCATAGGTGATATGAGTATCTATATAGAAAATCACAAGGATTCTATAAAAACAGATCCTAGAATTAATGTGAGTTTGCCAATGTTGGCATATAAAAGGTTAACATATAAATAACAATCATATGTCTACACAATCTCAATAGATATTTGAAGCAAAAAATACAATTTATAATAACCTAGCAAATGAAATACTTAGGCATAAGTCCAACAAAACATTTGCAGGATGTGTATATGGAAAATTATAAAAAAATATAAAATTCAAAGAAAATTTAAACAACTGGAGACAAATTCAGTATCCATGAATTGGAAACCCAACATTTTTAATATGTCAATTTTCCCCTAACTGATCTTTAGATTTACTGCAATTCCAACTGTGGAATCAGAAAATCATGAGCATATGGGGAAATTTAGAGCATTTGATACTTATATAAGGAAAGAAGAAAACTAATTAAAATTAATTAATTCCCCAGGAAGAATTTCTGTAGATATTGACAAGATGATCCTAAAAGTTATATGGAAAGACAAATGAGCTAGACTAAAAAAAATGAAAAAGAAAAATGTTCCAAGGTTTACTGATTTTAATACTTAGTGAGTGGTTATTATCAATTAAGATACTATGGTTATAGGAAAGTTTATGTACCTGTTGATTAGAATAGACAGTCTACCGTACTCTGAAAACTATAAAACACTGGTGAAAAAAATTGAAGACAACACAAACAATGTAAAGATATTCCATGCTCATGAGTTGGAAGAATTAACATTATTAAAAGACCCATACTACCCCAAACAATCTATATGATGCAATAACTATCAAATTCCAATGGCATTTTTCACAGAACTAGAACAAATAATACTAAAATTTGTATGGAACTGTAAAAGAGCTTGAATAGTGAAAGCAATTTTGAGAAAGCAGAACAAAGCTGGAGGCATCAAAATCCCAAATTTTAAGATACACTACAAAGCTATGCTAATCAAGACAGCATGGTACTGGCAAAAAGTAGACACACAGGTCAATGGAACAAAATAGAGAGCCCAGAAATAAACCTATGTTTATATGGTCAAATAATCTATGACAAAGGAGGCTAGAATATGCAATGGGGAAAAGACAGTCTCTTCAATAAATGGTGCTAGGAAAACTGGACAACTACATGCAAAAGAATGAAACTAGATCACTTTCTTACAACATACACAAAAATAAACTCAGAGTGGATTCCTAAACGTGAAACATAAAACCATAAAACTCCTAGAAGAAAATATAGGCAGTAACTTCTTTGACATCAGCTGTCACAACATTTTTCTAGATATACCTCCTCAGACAAGAAAAACAAAAGCCGAAACCTAGTTTGCGGTGACATGGCTAAACGCACCAAGAAGGTCAGAATCGTGGGTAAATACGGGACCGTTATGGTGCCTCCCTCAGGAAAATGGTGAAGAAGATTGAAATAAGCCGGCATGCCAAGTACACTTGCTCCTTCTGTGGCAAAACCAAGATGAAAAGACGAGCTGTAGGGATCTGGCATTGTGGCTCCTGCATGAAAACCGTCGCTGGTGGCACCTGGACCTACAACACCACTTCTGCTGTCACAGTGAAGTCTGCCATCAGAAGACTGAAGGAGTTGAAAGACCCGTAGAAGTTTCACCATTTGAAACATTGCTAGCCTATAATAAATAGGTTAATTTATGTAACAAAAAAAAAAAGAAAAGAAAAACAAAAGCCAATATAAACTATTGAGACTACAGCCCCAAAAAGGTTTTTGCATGACAAAGGAAACCACCCACAAAATGAAAAGGCAACCTACTGAATGGGAGAAAATGTTTGCAAATGCTATTTCTGATATCAGTTAATATCCAAAATGTATAATGAACTAACTCAACACCAAAAGAACAAATAATTAAATTAAAAAAGTGGCAGAGGACCTGAATAGATATTTTCCCAAAGGAAACATAACACATGTCCAACAGGTACATGAAAAGATGCTCAACATCACCAATCCTCAGAGAAATGCAAATCAAAACCACAAGGAAATATCACCTTATGCCTATCAGAATGGCTAGAATCAAAAAAACAATAAACAAGTATTGGTGAGGTTGTGAAGAAAAAGGAACTCTCACGCACTCTTGGTAAGAATGTAAATTGATCCAGCCACTATGGGAAACAGTAGGGAAGTTTCTCAAAAACTTAAAAATAGAAATACCATATGATCCAGTAATTCTACTACTGGGTATTTACCCAAAGAAAACAAAAACACAATTTGAAATGATATATGTACTCCTATGTTTATTGTAGCACTGTTTACAATAGCCAGACTAAGCAAGAAACCCAAGTACCCATCAACAGATGAATGGATAAAGGTGTGGTATTGTGTGTGTGTGTGTGTGTGTGTATAATGGAATATTACTCAACCATAAAAAGGAATGGGCTCTTGCCATTTGTGACAATGTGGATGGACCTAGAAGGTATTATGATGAGCGAAATAAGTCAGGGAAAGACAAGTTCTATATGATTTCACTTATTTATATGTGGGCTCTAAAAAATAAAAGAAATGAATAAAAAAAACCAGAAACAGAGACATAAATAGAGAAATAATGATTGCTAGAACAGAGGAGGCTGAAGTGATGGGCAAAATCGGTGAAGGGGAGTGAAAGGTACAGGCTTCCAGTTATGGAATAACTAAATCATGGTGATAAAATGTACACAATAGGAAATATAGTCAATGGTACTGTAATAGCATTGTATGGTGACAGATGGTGGCTACACTTGTTACAGCATAACATGTAAATTTCTCGAATCACTATGTTATACACCTGAAACTAATGTAATGTATGTCAACTATGCTTCAATTCTAAAAAGGATAGTCTAGAAAGAAATTTACAGAAATATGGTCAATAGTTGTAACAAAGAAACAAAGGCAATTCAATTGAAAGAGGATAATCTTTTCAACAAATGGTATAGAAGCAATAAACATTCATATGCAAAAAATGAACCTTGATCTATCCTTCACATTTCATACAATTAAATTTACTATATATAAGTTATACCTTCAATAAACCTGACTGAAATTATATAAGAACAGTATGATTTCCTTTATTTCTTTTACAATAATATATTCTGTACAGATAAATGTGTGCATACACATAGAGTAGTTCAGAAATATACCCAATAAATATGTAATTCTAAGTATATTGTGACTGGGAGTGGTGGTCAAATGAAACTGGACTTTTTATGAATATTTAACAACATTAACTCAGTGCCTGCTATATGGTGGCACTTTTCAAAGGCTTTACACATATTAACTCATTTAATTTTCAAAGAAACCATTAAAGGTAGATACAATTATCTCTATATTAAAAGGAAATTAAGACACAAGATAAAAAATAACTTTGATGACATTACATTTATTGGTAGATTGGTCATTCAAATCCAGACAGTCTTACTCAAGTGACAGGCTCTTAACTGTGAAGCCACATTGCATCTGTGCCACATTTCACTTCCACTCTGAACTTCTACAAAAGTGAAATTCTAAATCACCTATGGAATAAATAAACCAGTATGGACAGGAAAAAGATATGCCACAGTGTCTCAAAGTCTCTGAGTGGGCTTTTAAAATAGGTTACTAAAAGTAAGTCATCAAAACATATGAGCAGAAATCATACACAGGCTTTATCAATTACCACTGTTGAGACATTTGGGGGCAAAAGAAATGCATTACATTAGAATTTACTGATACAAGTTTTATTTCTCTTCAAAAGCCCCAATTTTCTTTTGGAAAGCTTTTTTTTTTTTTAAAGATCTCATTTATTTATTTGAGAGACAGCGCACAAATGGGGGAAGGGCAGAGGGGCAAGCAAACTACCCCTGAGTGCAGAGCCCGACATGGGGCTCGATCCCAGGACCCTGAAATCATGACGTGAGCCAAAATCAGATGTTTAACCTGACTGGGCCACCCAGGTGCCCCTTCTTTTGGAAACTTTTTATAAAAAATCAGTGGTTATTATGTCTTCAAGAACATAGTACAGTTTTACTTGGAAGAGTATACTTTCATATGTGAGGATTGTAGGGGGACAACAAATTGCTAATCTACATACATCATCACCATAGTTTAGGTCTATAAACTATTAAGAAACATGCATCCATGAATTAATAGATACAATGTGTAGAAAAACTAGATAAGCCAGTCTCAAGGACCAGAATCTTGACTACGATGAATAGGCAAAATATTCCCAGTCTAGACATCTACATATGACATCAGGGTGAGGAGGAGAAAGTTTTAATGACTTTATCATTATACCTGTTAATGCCCTTCAGGCAAATACCACCAGGAACATATTTGGAGTCAAATTGCTTTATTGAATCATACAAAAATGGAGACCTCACAATCATAGAAAAGGAAAGTGTTAGAAAGGACTTAAAGGACTTGGGTTTGTGTTAGGTGATTTAGGGCTGAGGTAAAGGAAAAGAGGTTTTTTCATGGATTCTATCAGGTCAGAAAGAAGCAGTACTATATAATTACATATTACAAGGAAGGAAGAATAGAACGTTAAAGATATAATTGCACAAAAAGCACCAGTCACTCACAATAGCTAGGATCGGGAGTTCTTTGGCGTATTTGTGGTTTAGACAATGTTCTTGTTTCTGTTTGTGTTCAAACATGATTATAGAATGGTCTTGTTTTTATCTTGATCAATCACAGTCACAGAGTGACTTGTCTGATGTTGGTTTTCTGTGAAATAGTTTATGTTTGTCTCCATACTCTGTCTGTAAGTGCCAGGACGGCATCAGCAAAATGAAACTCTGGGAGCTGATAGTTCAGATCAGCTCCCAGATGTCAGAGGTGGGAGGGATTGTTTCTTTACCAAGATAAAAGAAGGAGTCAAAAAGAATGGTGAACTCATTATTAAAAGAGAACCCCATACATTTTACTCTAAGCCTTACTGAAACTAGTAATAAACAACAATCTGATAAACAATAGGTGTACCAACAATGATTTTCAATTCCCTAATCATTAAAGAACTGCAGAAGTCAATAATAAAAGGTGACAAAGCAATGATTTGTGTTTGGATTCATTCTATTATTCTTCTCTTCCTTGCTATCCCTCTCATATTTTTTGCTGCCTCTGCGCATATGGTTCCTTACCCTGGGATCATCTTATTATCTACAGGAACTTTGCAAGATTTGTTTTTTCAATTGATCAAAGTTCAATGCTAGTAAAAAGCCTCTGTCATTGTTATTTCTACAGAGATTCACAGACTTCTATTGTATCTTTAAAATACCTCTACTAATGTTTTTACTTTTTCTAGTTATAGCTCCGCATACTTCCACTGTGAATGTGTTCCAAATTATTGGGGTCAAACAGACATTGCCCCCCTCTTGCTTTTTCTTTTCTTTACTCCCTCCTTTGCAAAGACAATGCAAGCCATCAAATTCTATTCCTAGTTAGCACAAAGAATTGTCCCCTGACTAGTCCCCAGTATGAAATTATGCCCCATGTACCCAGAAAAATGAATACCTTTATATCCAATTTCCTGACATCTTCCCAGAGTTCAGTAGTTCTTAAATTTTACCATTTATCCACTGAATATGAACATCCCTATCAGAGATATCTCTTTAAGTAACATTTTCTGTCAATTTAGTATTTTGAGTCTTTATTTTCCAAATGTTAGTGTAAAATATATATTTCAAAAGCCCTGATTTGCTTTCCTCCCTCAATCTTTTCACCAAATAGATTTCATGATAAACTTTACAACTTACTGTTGTACTAAAATTTATAGTTACTTAATTGGTGTGTGTGTGTGTATGTGTGTGCAAACAGAGAGTTTATTTGCAATGTTATTTCGTAAGTAAGTTCTTTGGTCTTGTTGCTTATATATTCTTTAAGAAATTGAGTGGTGGGGAGTGGGAGGGATGGGGTGGCTGGGTGATGGACATTGGGGAGGGAATGTGCTATGGTGAGTGCTGTGAATTGTGTAAGACTGTTGAATCACAGACCTGTACCCCTGAAACAAATAATACATTATATGTTAAAAAAAAGAAGATAGTAGGAAGGGAAAAATGAAGGGGGGGGAAATCGGAGGGGGAGACGAACCATGAGAGACTATGGACTCTGAGAAACAAACTGAGGATTCCAGAGGGGAGGGGGGTGGGGGGATGGGTTATCCTGGTGATGCGTTTTAAAGAGGGCACGTACTGAATGGAGCACTGGGTGTTATACGCAAACAACGAATCATGGAACGTTACATCATCAAAAACTAATGTAATGTATGGTGATTAACATAATAAAATAAAATTAAAAAAAAGAATAAATGAGTTAGTTTAAGCCAAGTACATGCAATTATAGTGGCCCATTCAATAAATGTTAACTCTTTCTAAGGGAGGAACATTATTTTTATAATAAAATTACCTTAAAAATAAAAAAAAAAAGAAATTGAGTTTCAATCATTATAGATTATCATCATAACTTATGTAACTAAAGAATCAAATCATATCTATAACCTGAGTTATCACTAGAGGAAGAAGCTGTCACTGTATTCCTTTGAAAATGAAGGCTGATTGGCACACATCAAAATGCAAACAAATTCCACTGAGAATAGGCTGTCACTAGGAAAGCAGGCAATTTAAGCGAATAGCTCTGTGTGCGTGTGAGTGTGCACGTGTGTAGAGGAAGAGAGAAGGGACCTGGTTGAACAATGATTTTACAGCACATGTTCCAGAAAGTGACATTTCAAAAGTTAAGTCCTTACCCAATCTCATATTCTTCTATTGTAGTTTTCAATTTGTTTCTGGAAGGATTTGAAAGTACTCAAATCTTCCTGTGTATTACTTTATAGAGTTTTTTTTTTTTAAGATTTTATTTATTTATTTGACAGAGAGAGACAGTGAGAAAGGGAACACAAGCAGGCAGAGTGGGAGAGGGAGAGGCAGGCTCCCCGCTGAGCAGAGAGCCCGATGCGGGGCTCGATCCCAGGACCTTGTGATCATGACCTGAGCCGAAGGCAGACGCTTAATGACTGAGCCACCTAGGTGCCCCGATTTTATAGAGTTTTTACTCAAATATTAAATGTTTAGAATTTCTGTGTCCAAAGTATGTCAGGAGATCTTCAGTATATTTGGAATATTATATCTGGTATTTTAGAACCTTTGTATCCATAACATACTACTAAATCTTTGGCATGCTTCTGACTCTAATATTATTTATCCTTGCTTTTTTGTAATTTTTATACTTTCATTACATTAAATTACAAAATTTTAGGAATAAAAAAGATATATAAACCATAACATAGACATAAAATAAGACCATAAAGGCCATTGACATGTTGCAGAAAAGAAATATAAGGCTTTCAAGGTCAATACCTCCACTGGGCACCAGCTTATAATAGTACTGAAACTAGTGTTGGTCCAATTTAGTGCTAGGTCACTATTCCATACTTCTTATCCCGAACTGGAATGCTGCTAATCAAGTATTACTCAAAATTTCTACAGCTATGATATATTAAAATTTTTATGAGAATAATGTTTTTTCAAGGCCATAGTTTTCCTTTTTTTTCTTTTTTGAGAGGTGATAATATAAGATGCTACTCTGAAGAAATATGTAACTACTAAAACAACCTGGACACTTAAAATAACCTCTTTGAAATAAATGTTAACATAATATTTGTTTGTATTTTATATTAGTATAATAGCTTAAAATATTTGACAATTCCCTTCTATCTACCTTTATTGATGTAACATGAGGTTCAAAATCACAAGCAGAAATATCTCATCTAGTGACATGTGAACTGAAAAATGGGCAAATTATACCACAGCATCCATCTAAAATTATATAACGTCATTTATTAATGATCAATCTAGTTTTAAACTACCACTTGCATATTTTTATGCTTATATTTATATATGACATACATTTTATGATAGCTATCTTGAATAAACAACTGGACATGGAAACATTCAATACTTCTGGCAAAGCACCTTATAATAGAATGAATACTTCTTAGGTAGAAACTGCTCATCTAGTAGTTTTTCAATAATTTGGTTTAGTGAATTAGTTTTAATTATTTCATTACAATATTTCATTTTTGTCTATTTTTTCTTAATTTTAATCATAAACAAATATTCATCATATGAACATCATATCAACAAATAATTTAGTTGCTGCAATAGATCAGTGTGTCCTGGTTTTCCAAGTGGGTGCTTGTGGTCTCAGGTATTCAGTCTGTGAAATAAATTATCCATCTGTTGTCCTAATCCATCTGTTACTTCGACTTCAGGCATTATGATTGTCTAAAATGTTCATAAAAATACATAATAATTTATTATTTTGGTTTGATACTTTAAAATTCTCAACCCATCTATTACCAAGCCTAGTTCTTATATATTTTAATTTAAAATGCTTTTATAATGATAATATAATATTAAAGTCAGTTTACGATCAAGCAAATGTTATCTCAAGAAGCATAATCACATCTATAATACTGTTACTTTACTTCACTGCATGACATGCTACAGAATTATTTGTCCCTTAGATTCACTCACACTTTTCTGAATAACTTTTATAATACCAATCATTTCCTTTTCTTTTTCTTTTTTTTTAACAAGTCTCCTTTTCCTTGACTTACTCTATCGTCATAGACTTACGCTTCTATGTAGAATTACTAGTCCTCGGATTAAGTCATTAAAAGATGAATCTGTCATTTCTAAGGGTGAAAAAAATGTGACATTTGAATTAAAAAAAGAAGCAGGTCAAATATAGGCCAAGGAAAAAGCCCGTCGAAAAATATTCTTCAGCTTTTCCTTAAGACATTTGTCTGATAATAATGTGAATGATTTCTCACTAAATCTAAGCAATTTAACATATTATTTTTGTGTTTGAAAATGACAGCACTTTTGCTACCAATTTTGCACTTGAGAGTTTTTGCCTCTCTTATATAAATGTTATTTTTGATTATTAATTAGTTTCTAAAATAACTTACACAGTTTATATAAAACCACCATCATTTTTTCATGGTGTGTTTTCTCCTTGTGCATCACATTGCATTATCTGGTCTTCCCATTACAATTCTACTCTCCATTTCTTGCCTCATTTCTCCTACTTCAGCTTTTCCCAGTCTCCCTTGATAAAATATTCCCATTTCATCACCCATAAATTCAATACAATGCCTGTACTCACCACAATTTGTGGTTTTAGAACAATTTTAAGAAGTCTCAGCACATGAAGTATTTTAACACTGAGATAGCTTATCAGTTGATGTATTAGGCAACGCTAAATACACAGACATTATATTCCATCTAAAATTAATCTTATTAGAAATTTCATCTAAGAGCAGAGGCAGATTTACCATGAATCAAATAAACCTTAAGTCCTTGGGCCTCTAACTACCATCGTGCCTTCCTAAGGTCTTGGGAGGGGCCCCAAACTTTATATTACTAATATATTTTTCTTTTCTTAAAGGGCCTCCACCCTGTATAAGCTTCAGGTACCACAAAACCTAGATCTCTCCCTGCCAAGAAAGTATAGTTGATGATTAGACCATCATATTGCTTCTAATACATAGCTCCCCATATCAACCTTCTAAAATCATCCAATCTGATAATCTTTCTTTGTACTTTTGAACCCAAAGCTTGAAATTTCAGGCCTTAGACCTAGATATCTACTTCGGACCCATCTACTAGAAAAGAGATTTTTATTTTGTTTGCCATTTGTAATAGCTGACCTGAATCCTAGTCTGATTCTCAAAAGTGTATGGGCAGGTAATGATATGCTGAATGAGCATTAACAATATCAAATTAAAAAAAAAAAACTTATCATTGCAGCAACACAAATAGACACAAATTAATTTATTATTAGACAAGAAATTAGGAAAAATAAGGTGATTAGTGAAAAAATCCAATTAAAGGAAAAATACTATAAAAGACAGCTTCGTAGATTTTAAGGTTAAGTCTGAAGAAACAGAAGAATGAAAACTGAAAGAGCAACTGTAAATAAAATTCTGTAAACTATTTTAGATTTACCCTATTAATATTTTAAAGGTGAAGATTTTTATGTTTGCATTTCAACTCAAGAGGTAACAACTTTGCACTAGTAATTGAGGTCAGCCTCTACTACAATCATTCATTTGAGAAAATAAAAGTTTTCATTAATTTTTTTTTATGTAGAAATACGTAAAAATGAAATGACTGAGGATAGAGGACTTATAAAGCAGCATAATAAAAAGACCAATGTTCATTCTAAAAGAAAGGCAGTAAAAATCAGGTCTGATTGTAGGTTGTCAGTCTGAACTGCTAGGTCTCATTAAGATTTCCCTGAAGGGACAGAGCGTGCTACCTCCAGGTTTTCTCTCTCTGGGGGAGCCTGAAAGAAGGTGACAGAAAATCAGATCCAACAATCAAAATGTCAGAGGTGCCTGATTCTGCCGCTCTCATGCTGGGCACATAGTAGGCACTCAATAGGCTTTTGGATGATGGATTGGCCCAGCTATATTAAGTTAAACATTCAAAGAACAAGGCTAGAATTAAGAATAAGCTTTGACATAAAGACTTCCATTATAAGGATCTTCTAAAGACATTAAGGTTTTTGTCTTGTTGTTTTAAATCCGATGCTTGTCTATATCTTAGCTTGTATGCTACAAATGTGGTCCCCTATTTTATGATTCTGAAAAACATGTCTTTTTAGCCTCTGCAAATGCTGATCAGCTCTACAGGAATTTGTTTAATTCTTTAAATATAATTCAATAGTGGAACATATTTTTGCTGTTATTCTAAGCCATTTTCAAGAATTATTTATGAAATTCAGTTTCCTTCTCCGTGAATTCCAAAGCACATGTGTATGCACTTGTGTTTATTTATGAGAATGTGAGTGTGAGAGCAAAAAATTAAGAGCAAGAGGGACTTTTCAACTGTTTTTAGAAATTTGTAGTATCATATATTTCAATTTATGTTTTTCATTTCAGCATACGATGGGTTCAGTAATAGTTAAAAATAAGTAGTAGGTGTTTTCTAAAATCTCACAAGTGTGATACTCTCACTATATCCATATACAAAACAAAAATGAGATACAAAGAGGATAAGTTGTTCATATTTAAAATGTGATAAATCTATCCTGTTATTGTTATTTTGTTGGCATAGCTGTAAGGCTAGATAATACAACAACCAATAAAGAATGCAAAAAAATCTAGAATTTTTCATTACTATAGCTTCTTTTGTCAGAATCATTTATTTTGTTTTTTGACCCCATTCAAAACATGAACCAGTGAACTTCTATTTTTTATAATATAGCAGACCTGACACTCTGAAAGATGGTCTGGAGTTAACAGCTACATACTGAATAAACAGTTAAGAAAAGTAGGAAGGGAAAAATGAAGGGGGGAGAAATCGGAAGGGGAGACGAACCATGAGAGACGATGAACTCTGAGAAACAAACTGAGGGTTCTAGAGGGAGGGGGTTGGGGGGTTGGGTTAGCCCAGTGATGGGTATTAAAGAGGGCACGTACTGCATGGAGCACTGGGTGCTATATGCAAACAATGAATCATGGAACACTACATCAAAAACTAATGATGTAATGTATGGTGATTAACGTAACATAATAAAATAAAAAAATGTAAAAAAAAAAAGAAAAATCTTTTTAATTTCTGCACTTATAAAAAATAGAAATAAAATCAGGAAGTCTAGCAATTGGTCACACAGAGGACTGGCTTCACTAGGCAGGCTCTGCAGAACCCAGCAAACAACATCAGGCATGGGGAATAAGAGATATAGGCTAGATCTCTCTCATTTCCCTCCCCCCACACACAAAGTAGTGAGTTTTATAGGAAACTGCAAAGATCTAAGACCCCAGGGTCCATGCCATCAGTATAATTCTGTTAATATCAAATTTTCTGGAAAAGTTCAATCAACGTAATGTCGTATACAGCTGATGAGGATGCAGATTGCTACAACTACTTTGGTAAAAGTTTGTAATTACCTATTAACTTGAAAATTCACATGCTCTCATTATTTAGTCCTTATTCTGAATGTAAGAAGAACATTCACATATTCTTATTTAACTATCTGTTTATAGTCTATCAAAATTCTTGAATATATACACCAGGAGACGCAAAAGAAATATTGATAGCTGTTATTTTATAGAAAGATTAAAAAAATGGAAATACAAATATTCATCAATCATATAATGGATTATTAAATTGTGGTATGTACACAAGGAAAAACAACAAAATAATAAAATTTACTAAATGTACAGCATAAGTAGATCTCAAAAACATATTGAGTGAATGAACAGATCAAGTCACAAAGGACATATTTCATTCATATAGAAAGACAGATTGAACCCAACACTTTATCTTTAGCAAATGTTTAGTAAATGCACAGTTTAGGATAATGGTAACTTCTGGGGGAATCAAGAATGGGATATTTTGTGGGGCAGCACAGTAGGTTTCTAAGGTCCTTGCAAACATTTTATTGATTACTATGGAGGGTACTTATTTCACTATTTTTATTTAAATTGTACATTTTTAAAAAGATTTATATATTTATTTGAGAGAAAAAGAGTGCATAGCGGAGGAACAGAGGGAGAGGGAAAGAGAATCTTAAGCAGACTCCATGCTGAGTACAGGGCCCTACATGGGGCTCAATCCCAGGACAATGAGATCATGACCTGAGCTGAAACCAAGAGTTGGATGCTTAACTGACACTTCACCCAGGTGCCCCTAAATTGTACATGTTTAAAAAATGTGTAGGGCACCTGGCTGGCTCAGTTGGTTAAGCGACTGCCTTCGGCTCAGGTCATGATCCTGGAGTCCCAGGATCGAGTCCCACATCGGGCTCCCTGCTCAGCGGGGGGTCTGCTTCTCCCTCTGACCCTCCCCACTCTCATGCTCTCTCTATCTCATTCTCTCTCAAATAAATAAATAAAATAAAAAAAAATGTGTAGATGTGCCATGTCATGGTGAAAATAAAAAAAAAGTCCATAAATCAAGGGGCACCTGGGTGACTCAGTCAGCTAAGCATCCAACTCTTGATTTCAGCTCAGGTCATGATCTCAGGGTTGTGAGATCAAGTCCCAAGTTGAGCTCTTTGCTGGGCATGGGGCCTGCTTAAGATTCTCTTTCTTCTTCTCTGTCTGCTAATCTACACCTCTTTCTTCCTCCCTGTCTCTAAAAAAAAAAAAAAAAAAAAAAAAAAAAAAAAGTCTGTAATCAAAAGATGAGAAGTGAAAGAAATATAAAGAAAAGTAGGATAGAGAAATATGCCAATGGTATGAGTGGAAGAAGGCCCACAAAATATTTTGTATATTATTGACAAGTGTATTAGTGAAAGAAGAAACATAAATGAATGAATTAGTAAAAAGGGACTAATAAGACAGTAAGACAAAGAAACAAAAGGTTGTAAATAAGGAAAGTTAATTAGAAAATATTAAATATGAGAGTGGCTTTTATTTGAACCTGGTAGATGGAATGTGTCTTTGCATCCACTCATCCTTAAAAGCCCATTATACTGACATTAAGCAGAAGTCCCTAAAGACCAACAGAGAAGGAGGAGAGAAAGATGGATCTGTCTAGGCTCCTCTTTCTCTCTCCATAGATATATATAGAAAGATGAGAGAGAGAGAGAGACATGTTCAGAGAAATTAACATTCCTGTGGGAAGTAGACTAAATATGCTTTCATATACATGGCATCTTGAAACTTTGTCTCCTATAGGATGTTTCTCATGAAGATGGAAGATAATGTGGTCATGAAAAAGGAGAAAGGAAGGGAAGGAAACTGTTATCTAACAAATAGGAAAGATGAAAAGAATCCTCAGGATAGTGACAGAGATTCTAGGATTAGAACCAAGCCTGGAGAAAACCAGTACTTGACAGGAGTAGAATGTTGGAGGGTTGCTAAAGGATGAATGTAAATTTAACCTTCCAGTGAGTTGGAGGACAGGTTACTGATACAGAAGAAGAAAAGTAGGTAAGAAAACAAGAAAATATAATCACAGTACACTACATGTCTTAAGTTGAGTAATATTCACATAGTCATTATCAATAATTGAAAAAAATGCCCCCTAGTAAACTATATTAACGAACTGGCAAAGATGGAAGAAAGTGATACTGCTGTGTGAGGGGAGGTTAAAAGAAGGGTAGATTTTCCTATTTCACCTTCAGAAGGCTATAGATCCTAAATGGAGGACTATATAAAAACCTAATAATATAGTTACCCATACCTGGAGGGAGTGAATAGGATGGAATATCAGGAAACAGAAGAACAAGCATTTTATTTTTAGTAAAATAGTACAAACTTGTTGCTTCAATAAACTAGACATTAAAACAGGGAACCAGTGATGCATTAAAAAAATTGGTTTTCATTATAAATCTTATAGAATTCTTTGTTTTTTAAAAAAGGTGTTATGTCAAAGATAAACTCAAAAATGGATGAAAGACCTAAATGTGAGACAGGAATCCATCAAAATCCTAGAGGAGAACATAGGCAGTAACCTCTTTGACATTGGCCACGAAACTTCTTTCAAGACATGTCTCTAAAGGCAAGGGAAACAAAAGCAAAAATGAACTTTTGGGACTTCATCAAGATAAAAAACTTTGGCACAGCAAAGGAAACAATCAACAAAACTAAGAGGCAACCCATGGAATGGGAGAATATATTTGCATATGAAATTACAGAGAAAGGGCTGGTATCCAAGATCTATAAAGAACTTCTCAAACTCAACACCCAAAAAACAAATAATCCAGTCAATAAATGGGCAGAAGATATGAACAGACACTTCTCCAAAGAAGACGTACAAATGGCTAGCAGACACATGAAAAAATGTTCATCACTGGCCATCAGGGAAATACAAATCAAAACCACAATGAGATACCACCTCACACCAGTAAGAATGGCTAAAATTAACAAGACAGGAAACAGCAAATGTTGGTGAGGATGTGGAGAAAGGGGAACCCTATTACACTGTTGGTGGGAATGCAAGCTGGTACAGCCACTCTGGAAAACAGTATGGAGATTCCTCAAGACGTTAAAAATAGAGCTACTCTATGACCCAGCAATTGCACTACTAGGTATTTATCCCAAAGATACAGATGTAGTGAAAAGAAGGGCCATATGCACCCCAATGTTCATAGCAGCAATGTCCACAATAGCCAAACTGTGGAAGGAGCCAAGATGTCCTTCAACAGATGAATGAAGAAGATGTGGTTCATATATACAATGTAATATTACTTGGCCATCAGAAAGGATGAATACCCAACATTTGCATTGACATGGATGGCACTGGAGGGAATTACGCTAAGTGAAATAAGTCTAGCGGAGAAAGAAAATTATCATATGGTTTCACTCATATGTGCAACATAAGGAATAACATGGAAGGCCACAGGTGAAGGGAGAGAAAACTGAATGGGAAGAAATCAGAGAGGGAGACAAACCATGAGAGACTCTGGGCTCTGGGAAACAAACTGAGGGTTACAGAAGGAAGGGAGATGGGGGGGGTAACCAGGTGATGGGTATTAAGGAGGGCAGGTGTTGTGATGAGCATTGGGTGTTATACACAACTAATGAATCGTTGAATACTACATCAAAAACTAATGATGTATTATATGTTGGCTAATGGAACATAATAAAAAATTAAAAATAAATAAAAAATAAAAAGGTGTTATGTATAAAAGTGAGATAAAAACTAATTTAAGAGCAAAATGACAAGAGAGTGATAAAGAGGATAAACATAAAAAGTAGTGGAAGGAGAATCAAAACTTCCATGGCTGTGATTAGGGTATGGATAGTCCTCTTCCTCTAGCTCTGACGTTATTCTTTCTTATTTTTCTTTTTCCTTCTCTTGGACCCTCTTCCATACCCTTCTTTCCTGTTTATATAATTTTGATTTTCTAATTTTCTTTTTGTTTCTTTAATTATCTTTGCCTTGTTTTCTTTTTTCCATTCTCCTAATATCATAGGCTTTTATTTTTTTTAAAAAGTCAACACTTGAAACATGTTTCAATAACTCTCCCCAAATATTTTAATACCCTCGGATGTGTCTCTTTCATTAACATGGGTTCAGCGGTCCTCAATGGATTCTGAATAAGTATAATATGAGAAAAGTTATTAAAATCACCAGGGGAGGGATGCTTGGGTGGCTCAGTGGGTTAAGCATCTGCCTTCAGCTCAGGTCATGGTCCCAGGTCCTAGGATTGAGCCCCACATTGGGCTCCCTGCTCAGCAGGAAGTCTGCTTCTCACTCTCCCTCTGCCGTTCCCCCTGCTTGTGCTCTCCTCTCTCACTCTCCCTGTCCCTCTGGCAAATAAATAAATAAAATCTTAAAAAAAAATCACCAGGGGAATATTTTCAAATTATATATACCCTTAGCTTCCCATTTGGACAATAATCCCTAGAGTCTCTAATTTGATAAGTATCTACAGATAGTTATAATAGTGTTTTAGAAGATGTCTCAATATGGACTATTTTAGGTTTTATCCTTTTATTAAATTAAACTTTATGTTCAAAATATCAAATGCTCTCAGCAGCATGATTGAGAATCCTTTGGACAACAGGGACTAAAATGTTCCTCAGTCAGTAACCCAATAATGGGATCTATAAGTTCCTTTCTATTATTGAAACACATAACTTAAATCTTAACTGGAGTTTTGAATAATTTAGTTCACAGAAAGCCATTTCAATAGCTATCTTTTTTGGGTAATGACATCACAGATTTATCCCATACACTTTTAACCATAACAACATGTTTAAAATAAGAATAATTAATAATTTTAATAAGATAGACCAAAACTCTAATTTGATAAAAATTAATTAAAATGAAAAATTATACCAAATCATAATGTAAAGTACTTTATTTTCAATAAAATACATAATCTGAAAGAAACAATAAGCTCAAATTGTTTTTTTACTATTTACCAATATGTTCTATAATTTCAAAACTTCATTTGCTGCATATGAGGATTATTGTGTGAAATGTTATCTTTGTTTATCATTTGGCAAGTTCATATACATATATTAAGACCCCCTTCTGCAAAAAGGCCTTCCCAGTCCCCCAGATGTATTTAGTTTCTCTCCACTGTTTATAATTACAGCACATTTTAAACTTTTTATCAACAGTGTAATAATTTTTTACAAGTTTGAAATGTATACCAGTATAATAAGACTCTTGAGGATGATGACCTTACTTTGTGTTTTTTTTTTTTTTTGTATCTCTGGAATTTGGAAAATCAATATGTTATATTTTTCACATTTTATGGAAGTATTTTTTCGGCAGATGAAATTAGAATAGTATTATGAACCCTCATATACACATGACTCATAATCACTAATACCTATAAATGTACATTTCAGTATGTATCTGTAAAAGACAAGACCAGAATACTATTTTCACACCTAAAGAAGTTTACAATATTTCTTAAATATCAAAAACCAAATTAGTACCCAAATGCCCTCAACTGTCTTTTTTTTTTAATGTATACCTACAAGTTGGGTGCTTGAGCCAGCTCATTCCACTTGTTTTTGTATTTTCAATAATTTTGTGAGCCCAGTGTTACAGTTATTATTAACAGATTATATAACCATACAATTAAATATATTATATTAAAATTTTAAGGCAAGAAATACTAAAAACCTTACTTTCTAATTATCTTATTACCTTTTTCTAACACCTATAATCTTGAGATTTACATCTATTGTATCTGTATGGTGAAAACATAATATGCTATTGTACAATGGTGCATCTTTTCTCAACTCTGTCTTCAGTGATGCCATGTTAGTAGCCTTAAATTAACCACAGTGAAAATAAAATACATGTGTTCCTGTTTCTAGCTGTGTGCCTTGAAAAATCGAGAAACAATGAACAACTCAACTATAATGAGAAACTAGTGTCCAGATTGTGATCTGTAATAACAGTTCATTAATAAGAATGAAAGCTCGGGGCGCCTGGGTGGCTCAATTGGTTAAGCGACTGCCTTCGGTTCAGGTCATGATCCTAGAGTCCCTGGATGGAGTCCCGCATCGGTCTCCCTGCTCGCCGGGGGGTCTGCTTCTCCCTCTGACCCTCCCCCCTCTCATGTGCTCTCTCTCTCTCAAATAAAATCTAAAAAAAAAAAAAAAAAAAAGAATGAAAGCTCCTTGGAAAATACCTGATTCCAGATCTGGAATAGAATATGTGTAGGATGAGCCTGAAACATCTTATCATACAAAATAAAATGGAAGTTATTATTACCAGTGGGCTTATATTAAACATAACAAAACAAACTTTAACAGACTACTGCAGTCAGAGATGGGACAATACGAGCATCAAAAATAATAACTGCCATAGATTGAAAGAAGAAGATCAAATATGCTAACATCTTTGGATTAATAATCATCATAAAAATATATATTTATCCCCTTTATTACATGCTTGGTAACCAATTGCTATTCTGAATAATTGGGATGAGAACAAGTCAAAGATTTATTCTGTATTTCCTATTTGAACTATACTTCATGATACCTAGAATAGTGTAAAGAATTCCAGATAATGAATGAGGAAGATGTGATAGAATTAAAATATCACCATTATTCCACCATTAAAGAAATGATGGAAATAGACAATCATCACTGATGGCAGTTAAAGTGCTTAGGTGAGAGGCTAACAGCAAATTTTATATGGATGGATCAAAATGAGAGCATCTAGACATGCTGATCAAAATTAACCTCACAAAAAGGAGATATGGTCAGACATCACGTGTCTCTTATAAAGATGCTCTAAGAAGTACAGAACACCTTTCTGTTATCCTTGTCAAACTGTACAGTATTAAAGATGTGTAAGAGGATGTGAAAATAACTAAATGGAATTTGAAAAATTATTGTCTAAAATTTAATGAAATCACATTTTTCACTTGAAGAGGAACAGTTGGGACATTTTATAATGCTAAAACATTTTTAAAAACCTATTTCTTTAGAAAGTCTAATATTTTTCCTAAGTGACTCTCAAGGCAGTAGTGAAAAATTTTAAAGCTCACAGTATGCAGTTGCAACATTTTGAAAATTAGCTCCTTGTTATTAAATAACTCTTTGAGAACTCTTTGGCAGTGAGGCTTATTAATTGATTATAAATTATATTTTAAAACCCTTTGCAGAGGGTGCCTGGGTGGCTCAGATAGTTAAGTGTCTGCCTTCGGCTCAGGTCATGATCCCAGGGTCCTGGGATCGAATTCAGCATCAGGCTCCCTGCTCCTTGGGAGCCTGCTTCTCCCTCTGCCTCTCTCTCTCTCTGTCTCTCATGAATAAATAAAAATAAAAAAAAAAAAAACCTTTGAAGAGAAGATGCATGATAATTGTTAATATCTCACTTGCTCTGCTATAATCTTATTAATTTATATTATTTCAAACATGAAATATTTATTATAAAGATATAAAACATGTTCAATCTATGAAGAATCTAAGGCTTAAGATAAAAATCATTGTAAATAAAACTCTGCCTAAAGATATATAAAAGTTTTTATCTTTATCTATCTCCTTTTCCCCTTCATGCACACGTTTGGATGCACAAATGTGCATCTGTCTATATCTGTCTACCTATGTTTCTATCCATCTATTTATCTATCTGACTTTCCTTTGGTTAAAAGATCAAACAAATTTTGCTTTTGAATTTTATTGAATTTCACAAAGTTATATTTTATAAATTTAATTATTTCTTATAGGTGAACACAATAACAAATTTCATGTCCACACTGTCATATGTGTATATTATTAGTAGATGAATAAAAATAATCCATTGGTCAATACAGTTGTTTACATAGTAACTGACAGGGCAAACTTTGTAAAACTCTACTTGGTGAGCGGCTCCATTTCCTGTATGTGGTAGAAAATAGCTGGCTAGCAGAATTAACTTGCTGCCTACTTGAGGCAGTTATTTTGGGGGCTATAAAGAGATGGGAGGGATAAACTACATGAATGAAAAGAATTAATGACAACATTACTGGTCAATACAAAGATATCCCCCAGCATCACTGGCATGGTGAATTAAAAATATATATAGCCCCTGCCATAGCAAAGCTAATGGTGCAGAGCTTTATAAAGAAGCCGCCACCTTAGGTGGTGGTATTTATACAGTCTCTACCTAGAGTGTTCAGTTTTTCCTTTAGAATGCATTGATTAGCTAGAAATGCCTTGATTGAAGGAAAGGAGACTTTACCCTTCATAATGAATAGGCCTCACGTTGTTGCTCTAATGTTCTAAGTCTTCGGTTTATCTTTGTTTCTAGCAGTGTGACTCTAAATCAAGATTAAAAAGCAACTCAACATGAGGTAAAATAAAAAGGAGGTCATTTAATCACCCTGTTAGTTTCAACTGATTATTGATTCTTAGAGGCGATGTCTAATTCTGCCAGAAAATCCATTTCAGTAATGATTACTGCCTCAGTTTTATCCATGATACTGGAGGTTATTAAAAGTGGGAATCTCAAAGGAAGTATACAACCTTAGGCCATTAAATCATATTTGATATTTTTTATCACAACTCTGTCCTTTAACCTACAACAGAATCAGAGTACTCATTTAGAAATATGTGCTTTATCACAATTCTAATTATTACATATACAATCCTTTAGGAAACAAGCACATTGAAATACCTGATAGATAAATATAAAACAATATTGGGCATATTGAATGTCTTATTGTTTCTTATTATCACAAATACACAGCACTCAAGTATTGTGCCTAAAAATCTGGCATTATTCTATTGTCGTTTGTTCACTCAAATTATTTTAGAGTCATGCCCAAAATGCTATTAGAATCACAGATTTGCTAGATATAGTGAATAGAAATATCCAAATACAGTTCAAAAAGATAAATACAGATGAGATATGTGTCTCTAACACAGATAAGTAAAGCTAGGATGATACTTTATTTTAGGTTTGTTACGGGCGGTGTGCCACCAAATCAGAGATTTGCTTCTTTGAGTATGTCTCTATTTGTAGTTGTTTAGTGAAATTTAGCAGAATAAGAGAGGAGGACATATATGGAGCCTAATCTAAAAAGTAATGTTTCAAGTCTGAATTTATTATTTAAACTTCTACTAAACAATAACCTAGAATAGACCTAATGAGTGTCAGGAACCTCATGCAATGGGAATGAAGAAAGGAGAGAGATTTGAGAGCGGAATTGTTAAATATTTGGTAGCAAGTGAATGTTGAACATAAGATAAATAGAGTAATCCAACATGACTGCTATATTTATGAAATAAGCAACTAGATGATATCTCAAATAAGATAAAATATAGGAGGAGTAATTGGTAGGGGAGATTATGAGCTCAGTTTTGAAGGACGTTAATATGAATTTGAAGTTTTTATTTATGAGGCCATGAAAATATAACTCTAATATTCACAAAATAGGTGTAGCGTGGAATTAGAGTTTGTGAATCTCAGTGTACTCATCATCATGACAGTGAATGGGCTTTTGAGGAAAAAAGTAATAAAGTAAGCAGATAAAGGGGTAGTACAGAAATTATTTTTCAGTTGTATACTTCATTTGAGTTGTGTCTTTAAGCTACAAAATATCAAATTTTGTTTAAATCAGAGTTTAATCACATTATACTAAAGATGGGACCCTTCCATTATAATTATAAAAAGCAGATAAACATCATAAAATAAGAAAAGCCAATTTATATCATGTTACCAAATATAGGTGTTTTTACACTAATTTGCAGACTAGAAAACAATCATATAAAACTGCAAAAGGCACTGTCAAATGTTGCTATTAAGTTTTTATTCACTTGGTTGTATAACCCGATTTCATGGTGGTTACACTGTAGTCAAGAAAGACAGATCAATAACAAAATAAATAAATAAAATATTGTAAAGTAAATAGTGTTATCTGAAATGAAAAAAGCAGGAAGGTGAGGATATATGGATATGAGAATACTATTTTACTTTATTTTATTTTATTTTTTTAAAGGTTTTATTTATTTATTTGACAGAGAGAGACACAGCGAGAGAGGGAACACAAGCAGGGGGAGTGGGAGAAGGAGAAGCAGGCCTCCCGCCGAGCAGGGAGCCCGATGCGGGGCTTGATCCCAGGACCCTGGGATCATGACCTGAGCCGAAGGCAGACGCTTAATGACTGAGCCACCCAGACGCCCTGAGAATACTACTATTTTAAATAGAATGATCAGGGACAACCTCATTGAGAATGGAATCTTTGAGATGGGAACATTTTGCTATCATGTTAATAACATAAAAATGAAATGGCAGTCTAGGTAGATCAGATTTATCCAAGTTATAAATCAATGAAGTCTTGCTGAATGATAGGTCTATCTATACACAAACTTCAGCTTTGTTTTCATTTTTCTACTGAAATTACAGAGAAGACATTCTGAAAGATTATACATATGTGTTTATGTATGCATATATATATATATATACATAGAGCTATATTTATATTCATATCTATATATGTATACAAGTTATTTTATTTTAATCTTCACTGCTTGATTTCTTCTTCTCAACACTGAAACGATCACTAAAATTGACAAAACCCTAGCAATACTGACAAAAAAAATAAAAGAGCAGATACAAATTACCAATATTAGAGTTGAAATAGGAGGCATCACTACAGACATGGAAGACCTCAAAAAGAGAACAAAATAATACTATAAACAGTTTTACATGCATTAATTTGAAAACTTAGATCAAATGAACCAATTCCTCAAAAACACAAACTACTACAACTTGTACAATATGAAACAGAGAACTGAATAGTTCTATAACTAACAAGGAAACTGAATTCATAACCTTAAAACTCCCTAAAAGAAATTGCCAAGCCAAGATGGTTTCACTGGCAAATTCTACCAAAATTAAAATAAGAATTAACACCAATTCTACACAATCTCTTACATAAAATATACAAAAATATTATGTAAAATATATAAAATGTACATAAAAGTGGATCACAAACATAAAAGTAAAATGTGAAACTATAAAATTTTTAGAAAGAAACAGTAGAAAATCTGGATCTAGGACTAGGCAAAGCATACTTTAATTTGACACAGAAACACAACCCATAAACATTTCTAAAGGTGATAAATTGGACTTTATCAAAATTCAAAACTTTATTCTGTGAAAGATCCTATTAAAAATGAAAAATAGCCTACACTCTGGGAAAAAATATTTTTAAATCACAGACTGATAAAGAACTTGTGTGTAGAATATTTAAAGAACTCTCAAAACACAACTGTAAAACAACAACAACAATGAAATTAGAACATGGAAAAGAAATGTATCAGCAAAAAGGAAATATATTCCTCACCAAAGAGGAAATATAGATAGCAAATAAACACATGAAAAGATCAACATCTTTAATCATTAGAGAAATGCAAAATCAAGTCATACTGAAATATCACTACATGCCCACCTGAATAGCTATTAAAAAAAAAAAAGTTGACAACACCAAATGCTGGTAATGCTGCAGAAAAACTGGATCACTCATTCTTTATTGATATAATGATATAAATGTAAAATTTATACATTTATGATATAAATGTAAAATGGTAAAGCCCATTTGGAAAAACAGTGTTGAAGTTTCTTATAAAACTACACATGCAACCACCATATGATCTGACAATTGTATTCTTGGGCTTATATCCCAGATAAATAAAAAGTTATGCTAACACAATATCCTCTAGATAAATGTCCATATCCATTTTATTTAAAATAGTCTACATCTGAAACAACCCAGATGTTCTTCATGAGATGAATGGTTAAGCTAATGGTGGTACATTCATATCATGGACTACCAGTCCATAATAAAAAGGATCAAACTATTGATAAACATAAGAACCTAGAAGAATATCCAAGGAATTATTTTGAATGAAAAAGATCATCACAAAAGGTTACATGCTATGTTATTATATTTATAAAACTGTTTCCCAATGACAAAATAATAGAAATGAAAAATGATCTGTGGTTCTAGGAGTTAAGATGGAGTGGGGTGTGAGAGAAGTGGGCATGGTTATAAAAGGGTTATATGAGGGACCTTTATTCACTTGTGCATTTCAAGTGCATTAATTTCTAAAAGTTATTTATTTGACATAGAATGCCAATTTGAAAATTGTTACAAAAGTTTAAAATAATTTCACTTTATTAAATTGTGTGGGAGAGTAAATTTTTCTATATCCTGTACATTATTTGTGTACAAAGTGAATTTAAAACATTCCCTGAGTGAGGGAATATTTTCTAAGTTGTTCTCAGGCATGGGTAGCTATATGTAAATCAATTTAGAATCCACAACTTGCTTATTGTGTCTCCTAAAATCTAATACACCATCTTAAGAGTCCTGAAGAGAGTATATTCAAGTCCCCAGATGAATGTGAGGCAGACTTGTAAACTGCCTGAAAATTGACATCATTTCTTAAGTCACACACTTAATCCAATGGAAAAAGGTGAAAAACTTACTGGCTCAGGGTGTTTAAGCATACCCCCTGAAAGATCAGTGTTAATCATTAATCTATGCTGACCTAGGGGTGAACACTAGGAAACTAACCTTAAAAGTGAAAACAAGGAAAATAAATTGAGTATGGGCATGGGAGGCTGTATGCCATGGGAAATGTAGATTTCACAGAATCAGTCCAGCAAATTCACTGAACAAATAAACAAATGAACAAAAAGAGCAATAACAACAATCCCTGAGAAGTGAGGAATAAGAATCCCAAGTTGCTACAATATATCATATAAAATGTTCAGTTTTCAACAAAATATTATATGATATGCAAGGGAAGGGGAAAGAATGACTCATACATAGGAAAGACGCAGTCAACAGAAAATGCCTTTGAGTAGTCCAGATGTTCAAATTAGCAGACAAAGATTTCAAAGCAGTCATTATATGTAGTCATAGAACCAAAAGAAACACTTTTTAAATAATAAAATAATTAAAATTTCATCAAGTTGAGACTATTAATAAAGAGATAGAAATTATGAAAAGGAACACAAATAGAAATTCTGGATTTGAAAAGTTAACAATAAATGAAATGAAATTTCACCCCAGGACTTAATAGGACATGTGAGGTAGCAAAGGAAATAATCAATAATCAATGACCTTGAAGACAGATCAATAGAGTTCATACAATTTGAAAAAGAGAGAATGAAGAAAATTGAACAGAGCCTAAGGGACACATGGTACACCATTATGTGCATCAATGTATACTTACTGGTAATACCAGAAGAGAGGAGAGGGAGAATGGGGAAGAAAATAAATATTTAAAAAAGTAATAATTGAAAACTTCCCAAGTTTGCCACCAAAAAATCAATCTATACATCCAAAAAAGTAAAAAATCTCAAAGCAGGATAGAAAAAAAGACCCATAAACAGACACACCATAATTAAATTGTTGAAAACCAAAGAAATAGAGATTACCTTGGAAGAAGCAAGAAAAAAGCAACTAAAATCAGGAGGCAATAGATGCCATACTGGGAGCGTTCTAAGACAAAAACATGTTATCTAAGAATTCTCTATCCAGCAAAATTCTCCTTTAAAAGTGAAGAGTAAATAAAGACATTCTTAGATGAACAAAACCTGTGAATTTTTTGTTGGTAGACATGTTTTATAAGAAATACTAAAGGAAGTTCTTCAGGCTGGAAAAAGTGACCCCAAATAGTAATTCTAATGTACTTGAATAACAAAGAAATTCAATGTCTTGAAATTTGTTGCTTAATATATTTTGTTGGCTTATGATTTTTTTTTTTTCTGATTTTCTCTCCTGGCCAAAAGTGTAGAGAGCTCTTTTAAAGATTGTGAAGATTTTGGTTACACATTCAAAGTGAGAGCAGACAGCACGTGTGCGTGTGTGCATGTGTGTGTGTGTGTGTATGCATTATGTTAAGCAGCCATCTCAATTTGCCTAGGAACAAGGGATTTCCTGAGATGTAGAAATTTTAATATAAAAACCAGGATGGTCACAGACAGGGAGAGTTGGTCATTTCAGATTTTATGTATGCGTGTGTGTGTGTGTGTGTGTGTGTGTGTGATTCAGCTACTTTTAGTGAGTTCCATTAAGATGAATGTTGTACATGTATCCATCCAAATTCATGTGTATATGCCTTTGTGAACTGGAATTTCTAAGAAATTTGATAAGACTTTCTGTGCCTTTATTAAATTCAATCAAATTTAACAAATATGTAATAAGTGAGAGTGATAAAATTGATACTTTCATGTCTTCTCCTTACATCTTTGGCATTTAAATGAGTTGTGGTAAATTGAAAAAAAAAAATCTTCTTTGACCTGTCTGATTCATACAAACTCTTCCTAAATGATGGTTAAATAACGTTTGCAGTGTCATAAATTTAGTCAAATCCATTATCTGTAACCAAGGTGATCAAAGGACTCAAGTCTTAGTCTAAATTTAATAATTTATTTGAAAATGTATTTTTTGTTAGAAAGTACAATCATGATACAAAAATATAAAATGGCTATTTTATTTTTTAACTTTTATCTGACAGAAGTAGAATCTTATGAGACTAACAGATGTGTTAGATCTAATTTAAAGTGATCATTGCACAAGAGTTCATAATTTATAGAGAATCCTGAAATACTATTCCCTATTTCTAAGGTGGCTATCAGGCTCAGAATTAATCAGAATAGTATTTGTTTGTTCATGTCTGATCCTATTGGACTTTACATTTCCAGTATATTTTACAAAAAATGCTATTGACCCTATGAGGGAGAAAAAAAAATCTTAGCTAACAAATGGAATGCATTAATGCTAGCCAATACCATGGTATATGATTAAGTGGGACAATTACCAAGCACCTGACTCAAAGCTGGCAGATCATTTCACATTGTCAGTTAATTCACTGTCAGCCTTACCTCCTCTTAATCCTTGTCTAGCTCAGTTTTAAGCTGTTGATCCATTGCAGTGATGAGACATTTCATACTTTATTAAAAATTCCACTAACACACTGGATATTTAATCTCCCCTGTTTTGTTAGAAATCCATTTCTTAAATGTTAATAAGGACTGCATACACTGGAATTTTCAAAAAATGCTACTTGCCATAATGCATTATTTCTTCATGTTCTCTTTCATTTAAATACCAAATCTTTCACAATTCTAGCTACCCCATTTAGAAGGAAGACTTACTATGTTAATTATTTCAGGGGCTTTTTGGAAAAGGTTCCACAATTTAAGATTATTGAAAATTTTTTTATCTGCTCAACTCACCAAATCTATTAAATATTATTGAAGATTTTTTAAAAAGGAAGGAAATACATTTTGACTATTAAACACACCTCGATATTCTTATCCTATTTGGTGAAATCTTAAAATGAAGAAAGAAGTTAAAGACGGCTGAATAGGAAAGAGGGGGCAGAACAAGAGAACACATACAGTGGAATATGACAGACTAATTCTCCTCCAATGTACCAAAGAGAAATTAAGTTTAATAACACCAATATTTTATGCAATATTATTTTTACATTATGGTTAATGACTTGTTCATAGAAGGAGGCAGTGGTAACTAGAATGATGTGCATGCATGTAACTCAGCAAAGTTTATCTTATATATCTAGGGAAAGCACCATTGCACCTGTATCCACTTGCTTGACACACAGGTGTTACAGTCTGTATTTACAAGACTGTCTGCCAGCCAGAAGACCATTTGTTGTGAAGGGTATAAGCCATTGTGATTACAGGCACATAAAATCGAAAGAAAGCCGCTCCCTAATCTTCCTCACTTCCATCTGTTTGGTTGCTACTTCTCAGGTGTAATTTAGACAGGCAGATGTGCAATCTGGGAATCCATCCAAATTCACTTTATTTACTTCCTTTTTAAGGAAAGGGGAACATTCAATATTGTCTTCAGAAAACAATTCTATCTCTACTAGAGTTCTCTCCAGTCTGTGGTTATATTTTATTCTCTGGTCATAATGTGGAAGAAGTGTGGGTCCTGAGGCTTTGACATTGATTCCCTATTTCTTCTGCCTCTTTTGTCACATCAGACAGTGTTATTCTCTGGCAGGAGGCTCTAGCACTTCCTCCAGAGGAACTTCTTCCATTATGATTGTGGGTCTCTGACTGATGGCAGAGGGCTATAGGAAATCTACATAAAATTCCCTATCAAAACCCCCTCTGCTAACCTGTGAAGGTAGCAAAATCCTTTGCATAATTGACATAATGGTAAGGATTAGGGCTCTTTTAGTAACCAGATGCAAGTGAATATCCAGAATACTTGAAGAACAGAATAGTCAATCATTAAAATCCTCATTATGAGGGGCAGATAAAAGAGAGAGTAGAAACAGATTAACTCTTCAATTACTTAGAGTAACTGAAGACCAACAGTATCAGCCAAAATAGGCCAGGTTATGCTATGGTAACTAAATTACCCCTGAGATCCTGGCTACTCAAAAAGACAAATGTTTCAGCTTAGAACTATGCATCTGTCCTTACAATGAAATGGTCAGAACAATCATATGACCTCAGTTAGCAGCAAGTTGGAAACAAAGTGTAATTTTCATGAAAAGAGAGGCAAACCAAATATGCACAGATGTTAACAGTCTTTGCCACTGACCACATTATTGATTATTAATCTGTAAGTTGACTGATTCTTTCAGTTCTCTATTGTTTCCCATTAGTCATCAGTCCTGTGAAGCAAAAAATTAAAAAATAAAAAAGTTCATGTTGTTCTTATTTTTTCATATGTACCCCTTTCAAAATTAGATATGCTTTCCCTAGTTGCTAGAACCTTAGGTGAACCCCAGAGCAGAGCTACTGTCCCTCCACCTAGAAAACGCATTTAGATATATAGAAATAGTGGGCAAATATTGTTACCTCCCTTATGAAATATTTAATTTTATTTTCAAAGGACATTTGCCATCACTGACTTAGTGATGCCTGACTTACTGAAAATAATGGCAGGGCCATGTTTGGAGAGGTCAATTGGATGCAGGAAAATGTGGTAGCAGATGGTGACATAGTGTGTGGGAGATAGGGTGGTGTGAGGGGAAATACACAAATAGAAATAAAAAGATTAACTATAGGTGACAGCTGCTGGTGAGGGAGTTGACAGATTTTTTTTTTTTTTTCTGGTGCCCAAGGTTTTCACCACACTTGTTTTAGAATTAGAAAATGTGAAACCAGCGTTGGCACTTTTGATCTGTTTTGGCATCACCCAGAGGTCTTACATTACTGTCATCAATATAACAAGCCAAGAATTGATTCTTTGAAATAACTGACGATACCAAAGAACTACTGACAACCAAGTGCTCTTGTCCCCTTTGCTCTCATCTTACTAAATAATTATTAAAGAAAAAACACATATATCAACAGGAAGGAAGCAACTGTCAAAAGTTTTATGTTTCATTGAATTGTATTAAATCTTATTATTGTAATAACCTATTATTATAGATACCACGAAGAAGCTTGTAATGACTCAGAATTGACATCATTTGACAGCAACAATATAATTCATTGGCTTACTATTCATAAATCATCTCAGAACAGTGCACATAACGGGCACATGTGTAAATATACACATTAAAAAATGTTTGTTGGTTAAGTCAGCATTATCTTTTTAGATCATAAGCAACTACATGTTTCTACCAGATCAAATTCAAAGGCATTTTTTAATCAGTATTTGTTGATTATGGTGAAATTCTAAAATTTTTGGAAAATAAAATTGGACACACAAGATTACATAAATTAAAAAAGCTTCAGTATGTATATGTAATGTGGAGAGGACAAGTAACACCTCCCAGAAGAAAAGCATAAAGGGAACATAAGCAGAATAAGATATCAACGAGAGTTGCAAAGATTTCAAGTTTTCTGTCCTTCCCCCTTTATTTTGATGTGATGTGTGGATCTCTCATAGAGAACAGGTTGAGCAGAGAGTTTTTTGGATTTCCCAGAAAAAAAGGAAAAATAAAGAGATGTGGCTTAAATAACTGATGATCAAATATTCATTGACAGAGATGAGAGATGCTTATTTGCTGGAAGACAGAAATTCCTGACCATTTCTACCACTCAGTAAAAACCCTGGCAAGCTGGGAAGCTTAGCAAATGAAAATAGGAAAAAAAATGTATAAAATGAGAGGGATTGTATGGAAAGTGATTGTGTTTTGTGGTTTGAGGTCCTAAAAATTCTCGGTATTACTTTATATTCTTATAATGTGTTCTTTCAAAAGACAATGACATTTTTGCTTCACTGTACCTTCATGGAAAAGTACACGCACTCTACGACACTGGGAAAACACAATAAACATCCAGCCCTATATTTTGATCTTAATTACAATAAATTAGGTGACTAAAAAGTTGTGTGGATAGAAGTGCTTGAGATCAATGGATTCAATTATCCTCAGTGACCATGCCATGTCCTGGAGGTAATCTAAATGCTACAGAGTGTGGCTGGATTAGAGAGGTGTAAAAACATATTTAATCCTTCAGTATAATGTTCATGTTTATTGTTTTTCAGCAACTAACTCACTGTTCTATGTCTGCTTTATTCAGTGAAGTGTACACTGGAGAGAAGTTAGGCCATCAGTAAAGTAGAGGCTATATTTCAGCAATATTTTTCTTAGAAACATTATGACCCAAACAATCACTTTTGTAATCATGGCACTTCAAAGTCAATACAATCTCTTTTATGGCTTTCTATTTTCCACAGATAGCCCCTTTTGGATGATTGTGTTTTATATGTAGTTAATCTGGCAGGGTACCCCTGAATGCACCATTGCAACAAAGATACATCTTTTCCTTAAGAACCAGCAGATTACATATCCACTCACTGGACCAGACAAACTTACACCTGAGTTTTTAAAGATTAAACATTATGCATATATTAGAGATATAATTTTTAACTAAATACAGAGAAGCAGAAGATATCATGTTCACACCCTTTCCGACTCTCCGTTACATCACCCTGTTCTACAGTCTCATTCCCTACAATATGTTTTACAACTGTAATGACCACTATTGTAATGACATAATCACTGATGGTATCTGTACAACATCTATGACTGTCAGTGGATTATTGGCTCCACTGGGAATTTCTATCTTGTTTATCATTCTATCCTTATCACCGAGCATATTGTTTAATTTATCAAGTGTCAGTTTTCACATATGAATAATAGGGTATAACAACATGTACTTTATTGGAAAATAGCATGAAGTTGTAGTTAAGAGGACTGATTCTGGAATCAGACAAACCTAGTTTGTATCTCAGCTATGGCAATTAATAATTATGTGAACCTGTAAATTCCTTAGAGAATCCGTAAAAATTTTATTTTGGATATTATATTTATTCATTATAGAATTTTGATTTGTTCTTTTGGAGGTTCTTTTTCATAGATTTTATTTCTTATAGAGATCCTAGTCTATCTATTTCAATATCCGTGTTATTTCAGATTTGTCCGTTGATTTCTTTTTCTCTTGAGTATGAGTTGTCATGTTTATATATATAAACATGTATGTATATATATATATATGTATGTATGTATGTATATACATATATATGTAGTCTAGAGATTTTAGAATATATCTGGAAACTAAATGATACATTGTGTAGATTCTGGGTCCTGTTATATTTCTTTGAGGAGTATTAAGATTTTTCTTGCTTGCTTGTTTTAGCAGTTACTTTGGCTGAACTCAAACTCTAAACTCTATCTTGCACATAGGGTGCGGCCATTGAACTTAATGTTCAGTTCTTTATAATTAGTTGCTTGGAGGTTGCCCCATGCATTCACGGAATAGAGATTAGCTACAAAGTTGGGAAAAGTTTACATGGAGAATTTAGAGCCATCTCTCTGTGGCTTTCTCCTTTGTACAATTTCACTTCTTACATTCTAGCTGCTGTGGTATCCCAATACCTGTTCCCTAGTTGCTAAAATCATGAAGATTGCCAATTCTACATTCTAGCTGCATGTCACAACTGCTATCCAGAGACTTCTTTTAGGTAAAAACTGATTAAAATAGGAAAATCAGAACCATTCCCTTCTTCCAAATGTTGATTCTTCTCCAGGTTCTGCTCATATTAGGTCACACTTTAATGCTTTCAGATAGGTTTATATATTTTAGAGTTTATAACTATAATCTGCAGGTTACTCTTCCATTACCAAAAGCTAAAACCCCCTCCTTAAACTCACTAATAATGATTTTCTACATCTGTTTTTTTAAAAAAGGTGAATAGTAATCATAATACTTCAAAAGTTGTGGCAATTGTTGATTAAGATGATATATATCAATAACACAGCACAATGGTTGGCATATAGAATGATATGTGGCAATAGCAATTATAATAATTACATATCTGAGGATCATTAAATGAGGAAATATATAGCACTTTACAATAGTAAAATATCATATTCTCAGGATGAGTTAGTTTGATGATTACTTGCACAATAAATGAAATATTAAATTGAAGATCATATTGCCAGATGTAAGTTTTAGTCAAGTGTGCCATATTGTGTCCTTAAAGCACTTTCATTAAACAAAGATTCCATGCACATCAATCATCATAATAGAATTTTAAGCTAAATCCTCTGATATAGTTGGTTAACAACTATCATCTTTATTTCTTTATAGTAACAAAATTGAATTCTAAATTTTAAGTAGAAGTTTATCAAAATGATATAAAAATATTTAAGACAGTCAGTTGGAGAATTTGAATAAGCATTATAAACTTCCCATTCTCTATGTCACCTTCTATTTATTCTCTTTAACAGCAATTTCAGATTCTAGGAAGCAAAATTCTTTTATTTTTCTGTGCTCAAGAGATGATGGTGATCATTTTGTAGGTTACATGTGCAAAGAATTTTCTATTTGCAGTGTAACTTAGTTCTTATAATGCCCTTGTGAAGAAGTCTTTCCATGTGTGTTACTTCATTGTACTAATGGGGATTATCATCTCAGTCTCCTGCATTTTCTTTTCTTTTTTTTTTTTTAATTTTATTTATTTTTTTGACAGAGAGAGACATAGCGAGAGCAGGAACACAAGCAGGGGGAGTGGGAGGGGAGAAGCAGGCTTCCTGCAGAGCAGGGAGCCCGATGTGGGACTCCATCCCAGGACCCTGGGATCATGACCTGAGCTGAAGGCAGACGCTTAATGACTGAGACACCCAGGCGCCCCAGTCTCCTGCATTTTCTTCTGTCACTGGGAATAATGAATATACATAACAAAACTAGAAATTGCATTTGATGGCATGCTTAAAAATGAAATAATTACTAGTTTATAGTCATCCTGGCTCCAGTTACTGAATTTACCTTGAGAAAAATATAGAAGAGTTTTAGACAGAAATCATTTGACAAGAAATTAGCAATGCTGATTTTTACACACCTGTCTTAGAATTAAAAAGAAAAGTTGAAAAGAAAGGAAATTGTATCTCTTCTGTAGAAATTTTCTGGGGTGTACTCTTACTTTGAATTCATTTTGGGTATTCTATTCTTTGACTACTCTTAAGACATCCCATTTCTTTCTCTATATAAAATGCAGCCTTGTTAAATAATACTTAGACATTTTAATAATTACAAAAAGGTGAAGTGTGTGTATGCATGTATATATGTATAAATATATATATGTCATATAATTTTATATACACACACATAACATAGACACTCACAGACACATTACACTTATACCTTAGTTCAGGTCCTTTTTAACACATGCCTTGATAATTACAATAGACATAAAATCTTCAATTGAGATTTCTAGCTTAGCTAACTATAGAAAGGGGATTATAGGATGGCATCATGGAATCAAGGAGGGAGTATCAGGATTTAGGAGTTTGGGTACAGGAGGGGGAGAAATATTCTCATGTATGTGTGAGCATATATGCACATGTGTGTGTAATACAAGTAAACCTGGATTGAAATACCAATTCCACTATATAGTAGCTATGTAAACACAAGTTCATTACCTATAAAATGAGGATATTAGTAATTGCCATACAGGATTAGATGATTAAAGAAATTTAAGTGCCCATTTCAATAACTGTGATATATATTAGATATTCAAAATAGTCACTTTCTATCTAAACTCAGTTCAAGTTCCAGCTTTACCTGGAAAGCTTTACCTGCCAGCTTTACTCCTCAGTGATTACCTCAGTGATGAATTTCCTTAATGCCCATGCCTTTTTTTTTAAATTTTTTATTCTTATGTTAATCCCCATACATTACATCATTAGTTTTAGATGTAGTGTTCCATGATTCATTGTTTGTGCATAACACCCAGTGCTCCATGCAGAATGTGCCCTCCTCAATACCCACCACCAGGCTAACCCATCCTCCCACCCCCCTCCCCTCTAGAACCCTCAGTTTATTTTTCAGAGTCCATCGTCTCTCATGGTTCGTCTACCCCTCCGATTTCCCCCGCTTCATTCTTCCCCTCCTGCTACCTTCTTCTTTTTTTTTTTCTTAACATATATTGCATTATTTGTTTCAGAGGAACAGATCTGAGATTCAACAGTCTTGCACACTTCACAGCGCTCACCATAGCACATACCCTCCCCAGTGTCTATCACCCAGTCACCCCATCCCTCCCACCCCACCCCCCACTCCAGCAACCCTCAGTTTGTTTCCTGCGATTAAGAATTCCTCATATCAGTGAGGCCATATGATACATGTCTTTCTCTGTTTGACTTATTTCGCTCAACATAATACCCTCCAGTTCCATCCACGTCGTTGAAATTGTAAGATATTTAAGATATTGTTCAAGACAGGAATGTATCTTTTTACCTTTTCATATACTAAGCATTCATCCATAAGTCTGTGTAGTACTTAATCAGTTTTGGAGCACTGATCAAACAGAACCACAAAATTGCATGAATTTAAAACTTAGAGCAATCATAGAAAACATCTAGATCAGAGGTTTGCAAACAGTTTTTATAAAGGGTCAAACAGAACTATTTTAAGCTAGGCAGACCAGATGATCCTGCCATAACTATTCAACTTCACCACTATGGCATGAAGGCAGCCATAGACACTATGCAAACAAATGGATGCAGCTGTGTTCCAATAAAATTTTATTTACAAAAAAGACAATGAGCCATAGTTTGTCAACCTCTAATTTAAGAGATTAATTTGATCCTTATGGACACAGACTCAGAAAGATGTTTTTCCCAAGAAGAAAGCAGTACAAAATGGCAGAATGAGAGTTAGAATATATTTAGCAGTATCTAGTTCTCTTTTCAGAAACCCAAAAGCCAAAGGGGTTAGTAAATTAAATGCACAATAATATTTTAGTATATAAATAACATAAAATTCAACTTAGTATAATGAGGATTTTTTTAAAAAAATGTCTTTGGAAATGGCTTGTTGTTATGGTGTAGGACTAGGAATATCCAATTTAGTCTTTCATTTATCATATCAACTGAATTAGAAATATAGTGTAACTTTATTCTATTACTCATATTTTCCATTCTTTTTACCATAATCATTTGAAAAGTGACTGATTCATTGTTCAGTTTACTTAATATCACAACCTTAAGAGTAAAACATAAATTTGAGACTTAAGTGTCAAAAATACCTCAGAACAGAAAGTAATGCAAGGATGGGATTTCTACATCACTGCAGAATTAGAAAAGACACAGGTGCCCAGTTTTATTGAGCTTCTGAATCAGTGGAATCCATAAAAAATAAGATTGTTTGCATTTTCAGGAAATAACTGAAAATAGTCTATTCATATTAAAATAGACTCCTAAGATTTCTGTGCCAGCATTAAAACTCTTATTCTGTAATGATTTAAGTAGCCTCATACAGCAAAAGGACTGGCTTTACAAGTTTTGCAGAATTGTATTACATCTGCTGTTATGTAAAACTTTAATTTAGAGTATACTTAAAAATCAATTGTACGATATATGAGATTTATTCTTTCTCTAACTTATGGGAAGGTATTTTTAATAGTCTCCTATGGAAAATGTTTTACTATATTTAGGCATATAATAGATTTCTTAGAAATTTCAAATCTTGTCATGTTTCAAGGTAACTGTATCATTATTATTTAATCAACATCGTTTACACAATATATCCTAATAAACAAACCAAAGGCAGATAAAAATGTAGAGAAAATAGAAATAATTTCAATTTATTTTTTAAAAATATTTATTTATTTGAGAGAGAGAGAGCACATGAGAGCGGCGGTGGGGAGAGAGGGAGAAGGAGAGAGAAACCCAAGCAGATTCCATGCTGAGCACAGGCCCAACACGGGGCTTGATCTCAGGACTCTGAGATCATGACCTGAGGTGAAACCAAGAGTCAGATGCTTAACCGACTGTGTCACCCAGGTGCCCCCAAAATAATTTCAATTTTTAATTAATCTAAATTAGATATATTTTCTTTAAAACTAGTATCCATATGTATTAATTGTATTTGGCCATGCATAATAGAAGTCTACATTCAGAGTAGTGTATTAGGAGGGAAGATAATGTTCTTTAATAAATATCTCCTTCCCTTACTGGGTCTGTGGTCTTGGGTATTATTTAATTTCTTTATGCATTTTTCCAAGCTGGGGCTAATATCATCTGCTATTTCTACAGAGGAGGTTTTGCCTGATACCAATATATGTAAATGGCTTAGCATAGGACCTGACATATTATATGTATGCCATAAACATTAAATGTCATTATTATGAGTTCTGGGAATCACCCTGCAAGAAGAGCCAAACAAATCTGAGCTCTTTCTATCAGAAGTCTGATAGAAAGAGAAAAAACATCTGAGGAATTTTGTGCTATTTTCCCATTAAAACTAGTTTATTTTGTTATACAGTAAATCAGTCCCTCTTTTAGGTATTTGTGATACATCCATGAACAAAGCAAACAAAATCCTGATCACAAATGGCAAACATAATAAAGAAGTAACTGTAAACTATTTTCAAATGTGATAATATAATATATATGAATATGTATATATACACATACATATATGAAAAAGTAAAGTAAAATAGGGGAATTTAATGAGAACTGTGATGTCACAATATAAGTGGTGGGAGGAGCAATAGGAAAATCAGTTTAGGACTGATTTTAGGACTGACTTATTGAGAGTGACTTTGTACAAAGATTTGAAGAAGGTGAGTTACCAAATCAGTTGTTTTTGGGAAGAGCAGATTAGATATAATGAAGAGACTCTACCAAGGGAACATTCCTGACATGTTCAAAGATCAGCAGGGAGTCCAACATGCTGGTATCGGAGTGAGGAAGGGAAAGAAGAGTTAGGAAATGAGGTCAGGAAGATAATGGGAATCAATATCACAGAGGGCCTTGAAGTCACTGCTGACTTTGGTGTTTAGAGAGCTATGGAGTCATAGCAGGTTTTGGAACAACATGACACGATCTGTTGGTGGTTTAAAGGATCAGTCCCATTGCTGTGTTGATATGTGATCCTAAGTGAACATGGGAAGAAACAGACCAGTTAGGAGGCAATGGCAGTGATATAGGCAAGAGATGATGGTGGCTAAGACCAGGAGAAAAGCAGATTCTATATTAATTTTTATTTTCTCATGGAATGAATGTGGGCAAAGTAGAGAAAGAAAGGGATCAAGAATGACTTTTTTTGACATGAGCAACTGGCAGGATGAATTTGCTGTAAAAGGAGATGTAGAACGCTGCCACTGGATACGAGGGTCAATAGGAATTCTCTTTAAGCCATGATAATTTGAGAAACATAATAGGCTTGTGAGTCCAGATATCAAGCAGGCAATGGATATAGAAGGCTTGGGTAATGAAAAAAAGATCTTGACTGGAAATAAATATAGGAATCATTGACCCATAGATGGTATTTAAAGGCATGAAACTGAAAGAAATCACCAGAGAAGGCCAAAGACTAAGCATCAGAGCTCACTACCAATAGGCTGAGAAACCAAACAAACAAACAAAGGAAACTGAGAAGTATCCAGTGTAACTTGAGGAACATCAACATGCAGTAGTATTCTGAAAGCCAAGTAAAGAAAGTATATCAAGGTGAAAGGCCAACAAAGATCAAGTAAATATAGACTATGACCATTGAAACCAGCAATATGCAGGTCATTCATGAATGGAAAGAAGAAGCTGGGGTGGGTAAAATTAGGAGTAGTATAAGAGACAATAGGGAGAGACAAATTGAAGACTGCAATTATAGACAAATGCAATAAAGAGTTTTGTGCAAAAAAAATGTAAGATAAATGGGTAGTGGCTGGTGGAGGAAATAACATCATATCTGTATGATGGTGTGAATGAGACAGTGTACTATGTTGAATGGTATCCCTTCCCTCAAAATTCATGACAATCCAGAACATGTAAATGTGACATTATTTGGAAATAGGGTCTTTGCAAATACAATCAAGTTATAATGAACCCTAATTCAACACCTGCTGTCCTTATAAGAAGAAATTTTGGACACACACATAAATAGGGGAGAAGGCCATGTGAAGATGGAGATAGAGACTGAAGTATATGTACAAGTCGAGGAATGCTAAGGATTGTAGGAAGCCACCAGATGCTAGAAAAGGCATCAAATATTTCCCTTTATACAGCCTTCAAAGAGAGCATGACCCTATTGATAATCTTGATTTCAGATGTCTAGCCTCCAAAATTAAGATAGAATAAGTTTCTGTTGTTTTAAGATACCCAATTTGTGGAACTTTGTTACAGCAGCCATAAAAAAAAAAAAATACAAATATAATACAGAGATTAAAGACTGTGATGAATGAGAAAATTGGTTATGGAGAAGAATGAGAATGGTTAGTTTGTGGTATAAGGCAGGAAAGTAGTATATGTGGGTATAGATTCTGGTGAGTAGATTTGATGGTAAAAATAACTTCAATATTTTAATCATTGTCCAGTTTATCAGGAGGACCTTAAAAGCCTACATTGTAGACCATGAAATATATTTAAAAATCCCTGATCTAGATTAGACTTCATATTTTAAGATGGAAAATCAAATAGTGACATCTGACTGCTATTTATCACCTAGGTACACGATGTCCTTTCATAACTGCCTACCTTTGCTCATTCTTATTTTGAATGCCCTTTACCTTACATAGTCACCTATAAAACTCATACTTCTAAACACAATAAAATACTAACTTCTATCAAACTTTTCCAGGTCCCCTCCTGCTGTAAATACATATAAACAATATTTTTATTTACTCATTTTTTTTATTTGCTTAGAAAACACTTCTCACCATTCCTTGTGAACACACATATTCCAACCAATTTTCAAGTTGTTTTGAGACTAGAAACCATATCTTACATATCCTGAATCTCCCAGAATATCCAACAAAGTACTTTGTACATAGGTTAAAATAATAGAATTTTGGTCAGGGTAAAGTCAGAAGTCATCTAGATCAATTCCTTTTATCAACCTATCAGGAAATTTATCCCTATGCTCTTAAATTGACTAATGTATTTTGATTTAGTCTAATACAGAGTGATATTTTTATTATTCAGTGTTGCCTTCAGCATTTTCTAAACTGTTTTTTGATAAGAATAGAATTTGTATGGTGTTTGTTAAAAAAATTGAAATATTTCAGTAAAATAAAATAGTCCATAATTGATGGGAAAATGAAAAAATTCCAACCACTTACACAATTGGGTTGATATTTTTCCTAGTCTTCTCTTCCATTTGGCTCCCTAATTTTCATAATTCATCTCTGTTTATTATTACCTGCATGTCATGGCTAGTAGAAAAGAAAAGTTTGGGGTGAATTTAAAATCTGTAATTTGCTTATTTCCTGGAAACTTAGGCCAGATGTTAGGTAGGGATGTGAGCATTAATGACTGCAATAAGATCAGGGGTTGAGAATTTCAATCATCCAAATTCTATTTCCCATTTCCAAGGGTAACTGAAAGTTGAATGAATCATGAAATGACGTCTTCCCATTGGTATATCTAAAATGGTTCCAGTGGATGACGGAGTTAATATTCCAAAGCCATATCTATGTGCAACTCCAGAATCGACTACTTTTCAGTTAAAATGTCCTCTCTGGATCTTTTGAAGACTGAGTTTGAAACAATTGGCAGGATATATCATGTATTCAACTCAGGGTGGTCATTAAAGTGACTAAAAAATAATAGTTTATTGAAAAATATCAACTAAAATTGTTAAATAGAAATTACCAGAGAGTTATGTATTTTTCTATTTTAAAGGATTGAAAAATCTTTTAAATACTTCTTGCATTTTAATCTAATACAATTTTTTTATGTCTCCAAATTACAAAGACTTGTACAAATATTCAGTTAATCTGAGTACAAATGAGACTCAAAAACAAACAAAACAATTAAAAGACTTAAATTTAAAACAAATTTGCCTAAATCTCATTTAATTTCTGGTACCCTCTATTGTATTTGGTAAAGGAAATCTAAGTTTGTCACATTAAACATAAACTATTGATCATTAAATCTTATTTTATGGTATTGTTTTTCCAATCTAATTAAAATGATGTTGCCAGCTTCCTTGTAAAATGCTTCTGGAAGCGTTTCCTTATTTGATCTTCACAATACTGACATTGTAAAGTAATTAGGGCATTTATTATTTATTATTATTATTATTATTATTATTAATCATCCTCATTTTAGAGATGAGAAATCTTTGGCTCATTTAGTAATTTGTGAAGGCAAAGCATGAACTTGAAATGTGTAACTCAAAACACTATGCTTTTTCTACTACCCATAGCTAACTTGGTCAGTGATAAAGTAAATGTTCTTAGATTTGGGTTCTAATTCTGGTTCAGTCAAAAATTAGGAGACTGACTGAAGAAATTTTTATAAAATGCTGTAGGTGAGAACACCTATCTTATATAGAACAGACTAACATCTTTTCTCACTCTCAGATGGAATGTTCTATATACATCATGGGGTGCCTGAAGGACTCAGTAGGTTAAGTGTCCAACTCTTGATTTTGGCTCAGGTCATGATCTCAGGATCCTGGGATTGAGCCTTATATTGGGCTCTGCGCTCAGGAAGGATTCTGCTTGTGGATTCTCTCTCTCTCCCTCTGCCTCTGCCTCTCTGCACGCCCTGCTCATGTGCGTACAGGCTCTCTCTAAAATAAATAAATAAGTCTTTTCTTTTTTAAAAAGAATGTTCTATACATCTTCACATTTATAATGGCATATATGGGTGCATGTTTGTATACATATATCAAATATTTAGAGATATTATTGCAACTTTAGGTTGAATAAAAATAAACATAGTTCTTTATGAATTCTCAAACTTTTGATGCATTAATTGGTATTTTGAATTTCAATTACCAGTTAAATTTTGCAATATTTATTTAATTACATATAAAAGTGGATCCATTTTGTCAAGAAAGCCTATTGGTATTGAGTGGAAAAAGTAATTTCCTGAATATATTTTGGAAAAAAGATATATTTTTATTATTATTATGGTTTTCATTTTATTTTTTTTAATTTAATTTTTTTAAGATTATTTATTTAGTTATTTGACAGAGAGAAAGCACAGCAGGGAGAGCAGCAGGCAGAGGGAGAGGGAGAAGCAGGCTCCCCGAGGAGCAGGGAGCCCAATATGGGGTTCAATCCCAGGACCCTGGGATCATGACCTGAGCCAAAGGCAGTTGCTTAACCAACTGAGCTACCCAGGTGCCCCTATAAGTATTATTTTTTTAAGCCCATGTTGGGCTCCTTGCTGGAGCCCTGTGAACTCACAACCCTGAGATCAAGACCTGAGCTGAGACCAAAAGTCAGATGTTTAACTGACTGAGCCACCCAGGTGCCCCTAATATATTTTTATTTTTAAACATCTAATAATAAATGGATAAATCTGCTTTTCAGATTGACATTATTTTTATTGTTTTCCTTGGGGGAAGGAAGGAAGATATCAAAGCATTAGAAATTATTTCTGATTTCTACTCAACATATTTTTGGTCAAAAATTAAAGACCTTGAAAAATTTCTAAGAAGCTGATAAAATAAGGGATCATTTTGGATGTCACTGCCTCTGGATAACAAGTGTTAACAAAAAGAATATGGCTGAGGGCAAACATTATTCATTAATTGGTTTTATTCACCTGATTATGTTATAAATAAAATGATATGAGCCAGGAATACATCATTTTATATACCAACTTATCCACCTACTTGTCTGATCTTAGAATGGTTGTTTAGCCTCATAGAGCTTAGACATCAGTAAAATGGAATTTTAATAGTCATGTTGTAGGGTATCTAGAAATATTAAACATAATTTATGTTAAACTAGATTATAAATTCTTTGGTTTCCTGAACCACTGCTGTAACATATGTACCTTTACTTCAGTTCCTCCAACAATGTAGCTAGTTTTTGAGGTGCTAGAACTGAAAAGTCAGAAGGGGACACTGAGGCAATCCAGAATTTAGTAATGGGAAAAAAAATTCTCTTCTATCCCTATGGCTAGAAGTGTAAGGAAACAGATAATGTTACCAGAGGCAAAGAGTGGGGATCACTGGCTGCAACTTTACCCAGGAAGGGCGGGCCTGCCTGGAGATTGATGCAACTACGGAAGAGAGATGACCATGTCCACAGATAGCCCTGAAGCAAGAAGGAGGAGATAATCTGGTATCCGCTTCCAAATCTCCAATCTCCTGTCAGAACCTATCACTGGTTAACACTATCTCAAATTTGGATTACAAGGAAAATATAATCTGCACAGAAATCTTGAGAAATGGGTTTCTGAGCAATGGACCCAATAGAACACATTGGAGAGACTGCTGATACGGAAAATTCCAGTTAAGAAAAAGAGTGGCTGATCAAGACCAGAGACTTACATTTAGGAGCCTCAAGTAGAAGTTGAAGGTTTAAAAATGAATACTTTTATTAATTTTATAAAGAAACATCTAATTTGATGAAAACAAGATCAGTTGATAAAAAGAAGAGGGAGGAAAGAAGAGGCAGAAAGAAAAGACCATATATAGAAATAATTTTTTAAAAAAGTAATCTTACAGAAAATGAGTAAGCAAAGGTAAGAAGACTGAAAAGAGATCAAATGAATAATATCCAATTTCCAACTCTTTTATTATATAAAGTTATATATATTAGACTATGATATATATAAATTATATATTCATATATAAATGTTATCTATCTATATTTATCTACATATATATGTATCTAAGTACATATGTATACACATATGTACATATATGTCCATAATTATATATGTACGAAAATATTATACAGTTGTCTTTTTATATACTGTACACACATATATACATATAAATATATTACTTACATATATAATATAAGATACATTTATTTATAATATATAGTATTTAAATATACTGTAGATATACTATATAATACATACAATAATAATTTATAATAATATAAAAATATATATTATGTATTTATATTTATATATTATATATATTTCATAGAGATGGTCGAGTTTATTTCCTTACTACCTCTGGAAGGGTTATATAAAATAATTTAATTTTTTTTTTCAGTTTTATTTTTTAGTTGAGAAACACCCATGAGACTCCAAGGGCTAGAAACTCATCCTGCTCAAAAGGCATTTGATTGTATCAATGTTGATACTGAGAAAGAGAAAAGGCATAGTGTTGTTTTTAAAAGATCTTTAAGTGTGGAAATATCTGGTCGTCCATGGGAATCCTATTTTGTGTTTTAGCCACATTTCTGTTCAAGAAAATAATTTTCATATGCCATGTATTATGTGTTTATTAAGAGTTTACTCCTGGGCGCCTGGGTGGCTCAGTTGGTTAAGCGACTGCCTTCGGCTCAGGTCATGATCCTGGAGTCCCTGGATCGAGTCCCGCATCAGGCTCCCTGCTCGGCAGGGAGTCTGCTTCTCCCTCTGACCCTCCCCCCTCTCATGTGCTCTCTCTCATTCTCTCTCTCTCAAATAAATAAATAAAATCTTAAAAAAAAAAAAGAGTTTACTCCACTTATTCACTGTCCCAAGAGCATTGAAAACATTTATTTTTTAATCCAAAAAATTCCTTCTATTTCTAGAGCCAATCTCATCACCTCCAAAGCAACCTACTAATCCAGTGTACCATCATGTCTTCCCTGAATCATTTCAATAGCTTTCTCACTAGTTGCCTGTTCCCATTCATGTACCAATTCACTTTAACCTAGGCTCCACAGCAAGCTGTTTTATCCATTCAAATGTAGATAAAGTTAATTCTAAAGTCAGAATCTCCCAATGTCTTAGCTCTTGTAATAAAAGCTTAAACTCTTACCCTGGCCTACAAGTCTCTTCATGACTTTTTCTATCTCCCACCTCTGCTCTGTCTTTGAGCACATATCCTTTCACTCACACCAGGATTCACCATGGCCCAGCCACAATGCTGCCTTGCTGGTTCTTAAACATGCCAACCAAGTCTTCACTTCAAGGCCTTTGTTCTTTCAATCCCTCATGCTGAAATACTTCCCCTATATATAAAGCAATCATTTACTTTTTCACTTCCTTTAGGTCCCTTCTCAAATGAGATCTTGTCAGAATAAGTTCTGATCACACCTTTCTATACTTCATTGACTTACCTAGCTTTCTTCTTCTTCTATCTTCAAGTTCATGGATATTTCCCTCTGTCATCCTCATTCAGCTATTGAGCCCATTTAAGTTTTTATCTAATTTCTCAGTTGTAACATTTCCATTGCTTTTTTTAATTATCTTTTCAGTTGTTGAGAATTCTTTATCTTTCCATTTATTTCAAGAGGGATCACCCTTAACTTAATGAAGCATGCTTATAATATCTGCTTTAAATTTTTTGGTATCTGTAGTGTCATTTGCAAATATCTTCTCATTCTGTGGGTTGCCTCTTTGTTTTGTTGACTGTTTCCTTTGCTGTGCAGAAGTTTTTTTATCTTGATGAAGTCCCAAAAGTTCATTTTTGCTTTTGTTTACCTTGCCTTTGGAGACATGTCTTAAAAGAAGTTGCTGTGGCCGGTGTCAAAGAAGTTACTGCCTATGTTCCCCTTTAGGATTTTGATGGATTCCTGTCTCACACTGAGGTCTTTCATCCATTTAGAGTTTATCTTTGTGTATGGTGTAAGAGAATGGTCGAGTTTCATTCTTTTGTATACAGCTGTCCAATTTTTCCAGCACCATTTATTGAAGAGACTGTCTTTTTTCCATTAGATATTTTTTCCTGCTTTGTCAAAGATTAGATGACCATAGAGTTGAAGGTCCATTTCTGGGATCTCTATTCTCTTCCATTGATATATGTGTCTGTTTTTGTGCCAGTACCATGCTGTCTTGGTGATCACAGCTTTGTAATATAGCTTGGAATCGGGCAACGTGATGTCCCCAGCTTTTTTTTCTTTTTCAACATTTCCTTGGCGATTCGGGGTCTTTTCTGGTTCCATACAAATTTTAGGATTGTTTATTCCAGCACTTTGAAAAATGCCATTGGTATTTTGACCGGGATGGCATTGAAATTATAGATTGCTCTGGGCTGCATAGACATTTTAACAGTGTTTGTTCTTCCGATCCATGAGCATAGAATGTTTTTCCATCTTTTTGTGTCTTCTTCAATTTCTTTCATAGATGTTCTGTAGTTCCTAGAGTATAGATCCTTTGCCTCTTTGGGTAGGTTTATTCCAAGGTATCTTATGGTTTTTGGTGCTATTGTAAATGGAATTGATTCCCTAATTTCTCTTTCTACAGTTACATTGTTAGTGTATACAAAAGTGACCGATTTCTGTGCATTGATTTTGTATCCTGCCACATTTGCTGAATTGCTGTATGAGTTCTAGTAATTTGGGGGTGGAGTCTTTTGGGTTTTCCACATAAAGTGGAAACAAACTGAGGGTTTCAGAGGGGAGAGGAGTGGGAGAATGGGTTAGCCCAGTGATGGGTACTCTAGAGTGATAGTGATATCACTGGATAGTGATGTACTCTAGAGTAGGTTCCTAAGTCTGTGCTATATTATTCAGTGTCAGATGTGCACCTTGCTAAGGTATTGATTTCCATACTCTGCCACACAGTTCCTTCTACCAGTAATATGTCTAGAGCCAGGTTGCAGAAGGTGAGAAGGTGGGGAGCAGGAGGATAGGGAGATATTTAGGCCACTCTCTGGGAACCACAGATCCACTGGTCAGATAAAAGTGTTTATCATCTGGGGCGCCTGGGTGGCTCAGTTGGTTAAGCAACTGCCTTCGGCTCAGGTCATGATCCTGGAGTCCCAGGATCGAGTCCCACATTGGGCTCCCTGCTCAGCAGGGGGTCTGCTTCCCCCTCTGCCCTCTTCCCTCTCATGCTCTCTGTCTCTCATTCTCTCTCTCTCAAATAAATAAATAAAATCTTTAAAAAAAAAAAAGTGTTTATCATCCTCAGAGTTTTAGATGTCAGCAGCTGCTTATTACATTATTATTATATCCAGCTGTCACCATTGCTCTGGTATCTCCTGGGAGCTTGTCTGGGAGTGAAAGAAAAAAAAAGAAAAGCCAATTGCAATATTTCTACACTTTTTCTGACCTATAACACTCCTCTTTTATAACACTTCCTTTTTGGTTCAGAAGGAGAGGGCTTAAGATCTCTTTTAGTGCACACTTGGTGTACACAATATGTTTCTTTTTTTTTTTAAGATTTTATTTACTTATTTGACAGAGAGAGGGAGCACAAGCAGGGGGGGTGTGAGAGGGAGAAACAGGCTCCTCACTGATCAGGGAGCCTGAGGAGGAGCTCGATCCCAGGACCCTAGGATCATGACCTGAGCTGAAGGCAGACGATTAACCTACTGAGCCACCAAGGTGCCCCACACAATGTGTTTCAATTGGCCTTTGAGTTCAGGCAGGCAATAGTGGAGGAAAATAAAATCTGCACCAGTTTTGTTGAACTTTGAATCTGTCTCTTCTCTAATCCATCTGCTCTTTACTTTTCAGAGTTATCATAAAGCTGCTCCAAGCATTGTGCTCAGGAGTTAAAGTTGCTTTCAGTGGGAGAGACAGGGGAGAATTGGCCTATACTAATATTCCTGGAATTGGAAATATTCATCCCATATTAGTATTTCTTTGATACCAAGAAAGCTTCCTTCTTTGCAATTTTATTTAGAAAATGATGTTGAACTTGTAATGGCTAAACATACATTTTGAAACAGTCAGCTAAAACCTCTATACAGACAATTATCAAATCAATATGCGTTATCAGTGACTAATCTACAAATTGGTAGTAAATTTTGTTTTGGGAAATTCCTGATAACAGCCTGACCTTTTGACTGCTCAATGAAGACAAAACTTGTGGCTCCTTTGTGAATACACTGAATTTCTTATGACTTAAGGAAGTATTCCTTTGTGGATGCCTGGGTGGCTCAGTAGGTTAAGAGTCTGCCTTCAGCTCAGGTCTTGATCCTGGGGTCCTGGGATCTAGGCGCATAGAGCTCCCTGCTCAGTGGGGAGTCTGCTCCAACCTTTTCTTCTGACCCTCCCCACTGCTTGTGTTCTCTCTCACTCTCTCTGTCAGATAAATAAATAAATTCCAAAAAAAAAAAAAAAAAAAAAAAGAACTACTCCTTTGGATACATACAATGCCAAGCCTCCAAATGAAAAGGGAAAATTTGGCATAGGGACATTTAAACATGATTAACCAAACCTTCAAATAACTCAATTGTTTTTCTCTCTTTTTTCACATTTGGAATATGTGGTAAATAACAAATTAATAATTGGGTCTTACAGATGTATTTGAAAATCAATACTTTTTAGGCCCTATCTTTGGGTCAATAGGGACCAAAGCCAATATCCTGTACTCTTCTATAATTTCATCTCCATTCCTATGCAGTGAGAATTGATGCTTAAAATGATAAGCCTGAGGCATAGCAGTTCCTGAATTATCACAGATTCAATTATCTTCAGAATCATGAACTTGCTAAGGTGGGCAAAAAGACTAATACATTTGAGAAGGATTTTAAAATAATAAGGATTGACCTGAAATGATTGGGGAGTTAATTCTTAGTTTTCATGGACTTTTATTAACCATATTAACTGAATTTTTAAAGCATTACTGGTAATCAAGATTTTTCCTACAGTCTTCTGGTTTGGAATTTGCTTTAAATATTGAGGAATACTTTTGAAGAGAGTGAGTAAAAGTTTATTCTTTTGTGATTGTAAGAAATTCCTCTGTGTGGGCACCTGGGTGGCTCAGATGGTTAAGCATCTGCCTTTGGCTCAGGTCATGTCCCAGGGTCCTGGGATCAAGCCCCACATCGAGCTCCTGGCTCAGCGGGGAGTCTGCTTCTCTCTCTCCCTCTGCCTCTCCTCCTGCTCATGCTCCCTCTCTCTCTGTATCTCTGTGTCTCAAATGAACAAATAAAATCTTAAAAAAAAAAAAAGAAATTCCTCTGTGGGAATTTTCTATACCTATGGAAGAGTTCAGTAGCTATTTTATTTTTGTCTTTAATTTAATTAGAAAGAATAATGTAGCAACTATTATTTGTCAAAATAACAATATCTGGAAAATAAATATTATTATTATTATCATTTACTAAATGTTATTTACTTCTTCATTTTTTTCATATCTCAACAGTTATTTATAAGTATAGAGATAGTTTTAAATTAGGGATTGATTATTGATTAGAATTAATTAGAATCAATTTCATTGAATTTTCCTAATACATATTTAGTCATGCAATCATATCCCTTGCCTGTCTTCGCGGATATGTAGAATGAAGATTTCTGAAAATTGTCTATTTACAGGATGATATATTTTATTCCGAAAGAGAGCAAACATACATTATGCAATATGTAAATTGTAGCACAGCTTTTAAATATCAAATTCATAATTAGACATCCTGCTCAGCCAGACTTCATTAATCCTTAATCTTTTAACATACTGTGTGCTTCTTGAACATAAACTATTTCTGGCACAAACTATAAGGGAATTCATACAGACTTTTGTTGAAATAAAAACAAAATGACACGTGAATTATCTGAGAACATTTAAAAACAGAACAAAGTACATTGTTTTAACCTCCGATTCTACTCTCGATTTTGTCAAACTTTTGTTTACTTTTTGGAGCCACAAGAGGCAGCCAGTCATAAAATGCTTGACTGCATCCTTAAGTTGAGAATGGTTGAGCCATTTGGGACATTTCCAATAAATCAAGAATCAAAACATGCCATGTTTGAAAGAGAAGAATAGTCAGAGTTTACTCAAGAAAGAGATTGATTTGTCTAATAGAAAATAACTGTATGTAAAACATTTCAAACTTGATTTGACTAATTCCCCATTATGTAGTAAGCATTCAAATTATTTCCTCCTCTACTGATTTTTTTTTCTGTAACAGAAAGTTAGAAAGGTCTTTTTAAAATATGCAAAAGAAAGTAGAGTTGTGCTGGGAAAATTTAGTTTGTTTGAATAGTGTTTCCTCAGGTCAAGTTTCTGGGGAAAATCTCATGTAGAACCAATGAGATATAAAGAAAAAACCTCTATTTACCAATAAAATATAATTCCCTAGAACAGGGCTATGTAGTAGACCTAAAAATAGAAGGAATTTAGTGGTTATCTGATGACATGACATTGTATGGGACTCTGGGTGATTGTAGGAAATTCTTAAAGGTCACACTAAAAGGTAGTATAGAACTGCATATAATGGCCTACACCTGACTCAGAGTATTTGGTTCTTTGCACTGTATCTGCTTTCTCTGAATAAGCACTTTCATTTTTCTCAATTTAATCAAAATTTCTTAGTGTTTTGTTTACTGCCCTTGCTGATATTCTGGAGTTTGGTTCTTGTTTTTTGTTTTTGTTTTTGGAGTGTGTGTGTGTGTTTAAATTATTATTTTTGTTTTAGTTTTAGTTTTTCTGCATTTATCTTTTCATTATTAATGTATTCACCCATTCAAGAACTATCTGCAGAGTACATATTTTGTATCACATACTATTACAGGTATATGTAAACACATTAACAAAAAATTCTTGCCCATGTGTTAGAAGAAATAAACACTATGGGAAAAGGAAATAAAGTAAGGTAACTGGGAATTGTCAGGGCCAGAGGAAAAGGATAACATTTCAAAGCTTATTAGAGTCTGAGTAGGCCCATTGGAAAGGGGATGTTTGAGAACAGACCTAAAGGACCTACAGGAATTCAGAATGAAGATATCTAAAGGAAGGGCATTCTAAGCAAAGGAGACAGTCGGTAAAGAGGGCTTCAGGTGGGCATGCACTTAGCAGGTTCCAGGAACAGTAAGACAGTCAATGAGGCAAGGAAGAAAATAATACAAGAAGTGGTCAGAGTGTTAGGAGATACCAGATCATGAAGGGTAACACCCTCCATGGGCTAGGCACACAGGGCCATCCTTGGACTGAGGTTCAACCAAGGAAACAGTATTCTATCCCTAACATGAGAGTAACAAGCACTGAGTATAAAGCAACAGCAGTCTAATGTTGGGGAAAGGGCAGGAGTTTGGAGAGAGACACCATTTATGGTACAGCTTTGTAAGATGACAGAAATTTGAGAGTGGAACTCCTAACAATGAGTAAAACCTTCTGGTAATTCAGACTTCACCTAAGTGCAAGTTAGAAAACCCTGAGACCTGTGGTATATTTCATGCAATAATATGACAAAACCCAAACTTGGCCCAAGTACTGACTAATTTAAATCCTCCACACACAAATCTCAACAGCATAACTGAAAATGGAGAGTCCCTAATATTTATTTTGATCTTAGAAAAATGGAGTTCATACCATATACCCAAATTTATTTATATTCATTGAAAGAGACATGCCCATTACCAAATTAAATACTATTTTCCTCAGACTCTTCTGTTTTATTAAAGGTCTCTGGCATTCAACTAAAAGTTATGGAATACATACAAATCAAGAGAAAAGCATATCATTAAGAAAAGACAAGCAATTAATAGATCCAGATTTAGAAACAGCACAAATGTTGTAACTCTTGGGGTATTTAAAATAACCATTACAGATATGTAAAAAAAAAAAAAAAAAAAAAAAAAAAAAAAAATCCGGTAAAACACTGTACAACATACATAAACAGATGGGGAATTTCAGCAGATAATGAATGTAAGAAAGAGTCAAATGAAAGTGATAGGAATAAAAATATAGTAATAAACACGAGAAACTACTTCAAAGTACTCATCAGTAAGCTCAATATAGCCAAAGAGAAACTTAATGAACTTAAAACAGGTCAACAGTAATTCATGAAGGGAAAAAAAAAGGCATGGGGAGGAAGATGATATGTACATTGGATGTAAAAACTCCAATGAAAAGACAGAGATTGTCAGACTGGACAAAAAAAGCAAACCCAACTTCATTATAGGCACAGGAAATGCATTTCAAATATAAATGCAAAGATAAAAATAAAAGAATGGAAAATGATTTATTACACAAGCACTAATCAAGAGAAGGCTGAAATGACTGCATGATATAAACAAATTGTACTTTACACCAAGGAAAACTATCAGAGAAAAGGGAGGAAATTATATAAATATAAAGAAGTCACATCAGTAAGAGGACATAACATTCCAAAATGTATGTATATATTAATTTATTTATAGTCTAACAACACAGTTTTGAAATTTATGAAGCAAAAAATTGACAGAAAGAAGAGCAGACAAATTTACCATTATATTTGGAGATTTAAATATTCCCTCCTTAGCAATCATTAGAAAAATATAAGGACAACCAACTAAATCATATTATGAATCCACTTTAATTGAAAATTATAGGACACACAAACTTAGAACAACAAAATACATATTTTTTTTAAAGAGCACATGGAATATTCACAAAGATAGAATTATATTTGGGGCCACAAAATAAACCTCCATGTATTTAAAAGAAGCAAGAAATACAAAATAAGACCCTTAATAACAGTGTAGATAAGGGATGAAAAATAGATATCACAAAATACACAAATATTTTAAAATTATATAACATATTTCTAAACAATTGATGGGGAAATATGAAGATTAAAGTAAATTAGAAATATTTTGAATTAAATGTAAATCAAAACATATCAAAATTTGAGACACAGAGAGAAATGTATAGTATTAATTACTTGTATTAGAAAAGAAGTATGTCTCAAATCAATGATCTAGGTATTCATTTTAAGAAACTACAAAAGGAAGAGAAATTGAACTTAAATAGAAAGAAGAAAGTAAAACAAATGAAATCAGAAATCAATGAAACTATAAAATAAAATAGAAAATATCAAGAAAACTAAAAGCTGATTAATAACAAAGACAAACAAACTAAAAAGATAAATATTTGGCAGGATGGATCAGGAAAAAAAATAGAGAAACCCAAATATCCCTACAGATGTCTCCTTAATATCAGAATCTGATATTAAAATTTTATTAAGGGAATATTATAAACATTATAATAATAATATGTTCCACAACTTAGCAAATTCCTTGAAAGATTAAACTACCAAAGTTTAATGAAGAATTGAATTGCACTATCCATTGAATCAACTGAATTTATAGTTACACTCTTCCAGTACATGAAACTTTAGGCACAGATGCCTTGAAAAGGGTCCATACTACTCAACTAATTTTACAACATCATTGTTATATTCAGAGTGAAGCAGAAAGAATGAGAGAAATGAATAGAACAGAATAGAGCAATGTATGTTTAGGAATTAAAATTTTATAAAAGTACTATTTAAAATAGTACCAAAAAGATGAAGACCTTTACCATAAGTCCAACTGAATATATGCAAGAGCTGTGTCTTAAAAACAACAAAACATTGATGAGAGAAATCAGAAATCTAATTAAATGGATATATATACAATATTCATGGATTAGAAAACATGATTTGTTACTACGTCAATTTTTCCCAAATTATTCTATGCCATGATACATCCCAGTAGGTACTTTATAGACATCGTTAAGCTGACTCTAAAAAATACATGGAAAGCAAATTTGCTAGAATGATAAAAAAAAAATTTTAAAGAACAGTCAGTGGACTCACACTGTTTGATTTCAAGGCTTACTATAAAGCTACACTAATTAGTGCATTGTGGAATTGCTGAAAGAACAAACAAATAAGTAGAACAGAATAGAGAATGCAGGAATACACACACAGGCACACACACCTATTTAACTGATTTCAAAACAGATATCAAGTCAATTAAATGGAGAGCTGACAGAACAGGTAACAAATGGTGCTGAACAACTAGACATACATCCATATCCAAGAAAAAAAAAAAGGGAGAGATCACCTCAGTCCATACCTTACAGCCTTATACCATGTATAAAAATACAGTCAAGAGAATTGCATTGAGCTGTTTGAGAGCAAGATGACGGAGGAGTAGGAGACCTAAATTTCATCTGGTTCCAGGAATTCAGCTGGATAGGGATCAAACCATTCTGAACACCTACGAACTCAACAGGAGATTGAACAAAAGAATAGCAGCAACTCTCTGAACAGAAAAGCGACCACTTTCTGGAAGGTAGGATGTACGGAGAAGTGAATCCGAGGCGATATTCGGGATGATAGATGGCAGGGGAGGGGGCCTCTGGTGGCCGCTTCTGGCAAGTGATAGAGCCGCAGAACACAAAATCGGAACTTCTAGAAGTCAGCTCCACTGAGGGACATCGCTCCAGTAGGTAAGCAGGGGGTGGAACCCTCGCTGGAACAGTGTGGTCTCAGGACCCTCGGGGTCACAGAAAGACCTGGGTGCCTGAGTGCGGCAGAGCTCCCAGGTATCGGAGCATGGAAGCTGGCTGCAGAGATGGAGCTGAGGCGTGGGCTCTCAGCTCGGGGTTGCCATAAACCGTGATCTGTGGCATGGCCAGGCCACTACTCCTCCAGCAGGGACCCAACAAGCGGCAGATCCGGGGAGACTCCCCTTCCTCCCCTGGGAGGAGTGGTGCAGGAGTGCACTGCATGGATCTGCTGGGTTTGGAGACTCCACATGGGGTCAGGTGCCAGAGATAGAAATGCTCAGTCACAGGCTGGGTGAGCAGAGAGTGCAGCCAGAGCCCAGGGAGACAGGAGTGATTGCTTTTCTCTGGGGGTGCACTGAGGAGTGGGGCCCCAAGATCTCGGCTCCTCTGGGGTGGAGATTGGGAGGCCACCATTTTCACTCTTGTCCTCCAAGAGTGAAAGTTTACCCATCAATGAGAACGGCAGAACTCCAGCGCTAGGGGAATACTGCACATAGAATTCATGGCTTTTTTACCATGATTATTTAGTCTTTCAAAGTTAATTTTTTTAACTGTCTTTTTTTTTTCTTTTTCCCTTTTTCAACCAATATCTTATCAATTCCCTTTTTAAAAATCTTTTTTATTTTTCATTTTTTGAGTCATATTCCATCCCTTCACAGTAGTTAACCTTATTTTTGGTATATATATAAGTTGTTCCTCTTTAAAATTTTGGGATAGTTTCTTCTAACAGACCAAAATATATCCTAAATCTCTAGTGTATGGCTTTGTTCTAGTCTCTTGCCTGATCACATTCTCCCCACCCCCCTTTTTTTAAATTACTCTTCTTTCTTTTTTCAACCAACTTCTTATCAATACCTTTTATAAAATCTTTTATAATTTTCATCTTTACAGTCATATTCCATCCCTTCATTGTATTTATCCTTATTTTTGTACATATATAAGCTTTTTTTCTTTAAAATTTTGGGAGGCATTTTCTTCTAACAGACCAAAATATGCCCCAAATCTAGTGTGTAGCACTGATCTATACACCAGCCTGATCATATTTGATCATATTCTTTTTTTTTTTTAATCTTTTTCTTTTTTCTTTCTTTCCCTTTCTTTTACTCTGGTTTCAGATCTCTTCTGATTTGTTTAATGTATATTTTTCTGGGGTCGTTGTTATCCTGTTAGCATTTTGTTCTCTCATTCATCTATTCTCCTCTGGACAAAATGACAAGATGGAAAACGTCACCTCAAAAAAAAAGAACAAGAGGCAGTACTGACTGCCAGGTACCTAATCAATGTGGACATTATTAAGATGGCAGAACTAGAGTTCAGAATGATGATTATAAAGATACTAGCTGGGCTTGAACAAAGCATGGGAGATATTAGAGAAACCCTTTCTGGAGAAATAAAAGAACTAAAATCTAACTAAGTTGAAATTAAAAAGGCTATTAATGAGGTGCAATAAAAAATAGAGGCTCTAACTGCTAGGATAAATGAGGCAGAAGAGAGAATTAGTGATATAGAAGACCAAATGATGGAAAATAAAGAAGCTGAGAAAAAGAGAGATAAACAACTCCTGGATCACGAGGGCAGAATTTGAGAGATAAGTGATACCATAAGATGAAACAATATTAGAATAATTGGGATCCCAGAAGAAGAAGAAAGAGAGAGAGGGGTGGAAGGTATATTGGAGCAAATTATAGCAGAGAACTTCCCTAATTTGGGGAAGGAAACAGGCATCAAAATCCTGGAGGCACACAGAACCCCCCTCAAAATCAATTAAAATAGGTCAACACCCCAACATCTAATAGTAAAACTTATGAGTCTCAGAGACAAAGAGAAAATCCTGAAAGCAGCTCTGGACAAGAGATCTGTAACCTACAAGGGTAGAAAGATTAGATTGGCAATAGACCTATCCACAGAGAACTGGCAGGCCAGAAAAGACTGGCATGATATATTCAGAGCACTAAATGAGAAAAATATGCAGTCAAGGATACTATATCCAGCTAGGCTGTCATTGAAAATAGTAGGAGAGATAAAAACCTTCCAGGACAAACAAAAACTAAAGGAATTTGTAAACACGAAACCAGTCCTACAAGAAATATTGAAAGGGGTCCTCTAAGGAAAAAGAGAGCCTAAAAGTAACATAGACCAGAAAGGAATACAGACAATATACAGTAACAGTCACCTTACAGGAAATACAATGGCACTAAATTCATATCTTTCAATAGTTACCCTGAATGTAAATGGGCTAAATGCCTCAATCAAAAGACACAGGGTATCAGATTCGATTAAAAAAAACAAGACCCACTGATATGCTGTCTGCAAGAGACTCATTTTAGAACCAAAGACACCACCAGATTGAAAGTGAGGGGGTGGAAAACCATTTACCATGCTAATGGACACCAAAAGAAAGCTGGGGTGGCAATCCTTATATCAGACAAATTAGATTTTAAACCTAAGACTATAATAAGAGATGAAGAAGGACACTATATCATACTTAAAGGGTCTATCCAACAAGAAGATCTAACAATTGTAAATATCTATGCCCCTAACATGGGAGCAGCCAATTATATAAGCCAATTAATAACAAAAGCAATGAAACACATGACCAACAATACAATAATAGTAGGGGACTTTAACAACCCCCTCACTGAAATGGACAGATCATCTAAGCAAAAGATCAACAAGGAAATAAAGACTTTAAAGGACACACTGGACCAAATGGACTTCACAGATATATTCAGAACATTCCATCCCACAGCAACAGAATAGACATTCTTCTCTAGTGCCCATGGAACATTCTCCAGAATAGATCCTATCCTAGGTCACAAATCAGGTCTCAACCAGTACCAAAAGTCTGGGATTATTCCCTGCATATTTTCGGACCACAATGCTTTGAAACTAGAACTCAATCACAAGAGGAAAGTCGGAAAGAACTCAAATACATGGAGGCTAAAGAGCATCCTACTAAAGAATGAATAGGTCAACCAGGAAATTAAAGAATTTAAAAAAATCATGGAAACTAATGAAAATGAAAACACAACTGTTCAAAATCTTTGGGATGCAGCAAAGGCAGTCCTAAGAGGAAAGTATATAGCAATACAAGCCATTCTCAAGAAACAAGAAAGGTCTCAAGTACACAACCTAACACTACACCTAAAGGAGCTGGAGAAAGAACAGCAAATAAAGCCTAAACCCAGCAGGAGAAGAGAAATAATAAAGATCAGAGCAGAAATCAATGAAATAGAAACCAAAAGAACAGTAGAACAGACCAACAAAACTAGGAGCTGATTCTTTGAAAGAATTAACAAGATTGATAGACCCCAGGCCAGACTTATCAAAAAGAAAAGAGAAATGACCCATATAAATAAAATCATGAATGAAAGAGGAGAGATCACAACCAACACCAAAGAAATACAAACAAGTATAAGAATATAATATGAGCAACTATATGCCAGCAAATTAGAAATCTGGAAGAAATGGATGCATATCTAGAGATGTATAAACTACCTACACTGAAGAAATAGAAACCTGAACAGACCTATAACCACTAGGGAAATTGAAGCAGTAATAAAAAATCTCCCAAAAACAAGAGCTAGGGCCAGAGAGCTTCCCAGGGGAATTCTACCAAACATTTCAAGAAGAATTAATACCTATTCTTCTGAAACTGTTCCAAAAAATAGAAATGGAAGGAAAACTTCCAAACTCGTTCTATGAGGCGACTATCCAAACTCGTTTTATGAGGCCACTATTACTTTGATCCCAAAACCAGACAAAGACCCTATCAAAAAGGAAAATTACAGACCAATATCCTTGATGAACATGGATGCAAATATTCTCACCAAAATACTGGCCAATAGGATCCAAAGTACATTAAAAGGATTATTCACCACGACCAAGTGGGATTTATTCCTGGGCTGCAAGGTTAGTTCAACATCTGCAAATCAATCAATGTGATACAATACATTAATAAAAGAAAGAACAAGAACCATATGATCCTCTCAATAGATGCAGAAAAAGCATTTGACAAAGTACAGCATCCTTTCTTGATCAAAACTCTTCAGAGTACAGAAATAGAAGGTACAAACCTCAATATCATAAAAGCCATCTATAAAAAACCCACAACAAATATCATTCTTAATGGGGAAAACCTGAGAGCTTTCCCCCTGTGGTCAGGAACATACTTTATGTGGAAAACCCAAAAGACTCTACCCCAAAACTGCTAGAACTCATACAGGAATTCAGTAAAGTGGCAGGATATAAAATCAATGCACAAAAATCAGTTGCATTTCTATACATCAACAACAAGACAGAAGAAAGAGAAATAAAGGAGTTGATCCCATTTACAATTGCACCCAAAACCATAAGATACCTAGGGATAAATCTAACCAAAGAGGGAAAAAATCTGTACTCAGAAAACTATAAAATACTCATGAAAGAAATTGAGGAAGACACAAAGAAATGGAATAATGTTCCATGCTCATGGATTGGAAGAACAAATATTGTGAAGATGTCAATGCTACCTAGAGCAATCTACATATTTAATGCAATCCCTGTCAAAATACCATCCCCGTTTTTCAAAGAAATGGAACAAATAATCCTAAAATTTGTATGGAACCAGAAAAGACCCCAAACAGCCAGAGGCATGTTGAAAAAGAAAAGCAAAGCTGGTGGCATCACAATTCCAGACTTCAAGCTCTATTACAAAGCTGTAATCATGACGACAGCATGGTACTGGCACAAAAGCAGACACATAGATCAATGGAACAGAATAGAGAGCCCAGAAATGGACCCTCAACTCTATGGTCAACTCATCTTTGACAAAGCAGGAAAGAATGTCCAATGGAAAAAAGACAGTCTTTTCAACAAATGGTGTTGGCAAAATTGGACAGCCATATGCAGAAGAATGAAACTGGACCATTTCCTTACACCACACACAAAAATAGACTCCAAATGGATGAAAGACTTAAATGTGAGACAGGAGTCCATCAAAATCCTAAAAGGGAACACAGGCAGCAACCTCTTCGACCTCAGCTGCAGCAACATCTTCCTAGAAACATCACCAAAGGCAAGGGAAGTAAGGGCAAAAATGAACTATTGGGACTTCATCAAGATAAAAAGCTTTTGCACAGCAAAAGAAACAGTCAACAAAACCAAAAGACAACCGACAGAATGGGAGAAGATATTTGCAAATGACATATCAGATAAAGGGCTAGTATCCCAAATCTATAAAGAACTTATCAAACTCAACACCCAAAGAACAAATAATCCAATCAAGAAATGGGTAAAAGACATGAACAGACATTTTTCCAAAGAAGACATCCAAATGGCCAACAGACACATGAAAAAGTGCTCAACATCACTCGGCAACGGGGAAATCCAAATCAAAACCTCAATGAGATACCACCTCACACCAGCCAGAATGGCTAAAATTAACAAGTCAGGAAACAACAGATGTTGGCGGGGATGCAGAGAAAGGGGAACCCTCCTACACTGTTGGTGGGAATGCAAGCTGGTACAGCCACTCTGGAGAACAGTGTGGAGTTTCCTCAAAAAGTTGAAAATAGAGCTACCCTATGACCTAGCAATTGCATTATTGGGTATTTACCCCAAAGATACAAATTAGTGATCCAAAGGGGTACACACACCCCGATGTTTATAGTAGCAATGTTCACAATAGCCAAACTATGGAAAGAGCCAAGATGTCCATCAACAGAAGATTGGATAGAGAAGATGTGAGATATCTATCTATCTATCTATCTATCTATCTATCTATCTATATCTATATCTATATCTATATCTATATCTATATCTATATCTATATCTATATATACACACACAATGGTGTATTATGCAGCCAACAAAAGAAATGAAATCTTGCCACTTGCAACGACGTGGATGGAACTGGAAGGTATTATGCTGAGCGATATAAGTCAATCAGAGAAAGACATGTATCATATGACCTCACTGATATGAGGAATTCTTAATCTCAGGAAACAAACTGAGTGTTGCTGGAGTGTTGGGGGGTGGGAGGGATGGGATAGCTGGGTGATAGACATTGGGGAGGGTATGTGCTATGGTGAGCTCTGTGAATTGTGTAAGACTGTTGAATCACAGACCTGTACCTCTGAAACAAATAATACATTATATGTTAAAAAAAAATACGAGGATAATAGGAAGGGTAAAATGAGGGGGGTAATTGGAGGGGGAGACAAACCATGAGAGACTATGGAGTCTGAGAAACAAACTGAGGGTTCTAGAGGGGAGGGGGGTGCGGGGATGGGTTATCCTGGTGAGGGGTATTAAAGGGGACACGTATTGAATGGAGCACTGGGTGTTATACGCAAACAATGAATCATGGAACACTACATCAAAAACTAGTGATGTGATGTATGGTGATTAACATAACAATAAAATTTAAAAAATGTTGAAGACAGAAAAAAAATTCACTACAAATGGACATAGATCTAAAGTGTAACCTAAAATGATAAAACTTTTAGAAGAAAACATGCAAAAACATTGTTAGATTGTAAGATAAAAATTTTTCAGAGAGGATAAAGCATGAATCACAGAACAAAATGTGAAACAAATGGACTTAATCAAAATTAAAAACTTTAGCTCCTTATAAGGCACTGTAAAGAAAATGTAAAGATAAAACACAGACTGGGAGAAATATTTGTAAAACACATATATGATAAAGAACTGGAATCCAAAATATAGAGCTGACAAAATTAAATAATGAGGAAACAGACAATACAATTTTAAAAATAGGTGGCATACTTAAGCCTACATTTTACCAAAGATTACAAATAGCACATAAACTTGAAATTATGGTCAACATTGTTATTATTTTGTTGGATAATGTGATAAAATTAAACACCTATCAGAATGAGTAAATTAAAACAAAAACAAGGAATAAAAACAATATCAAGTGCTTGAAAGAGTGTGCAGTAATCAGAATTCTCATACCTACCCAGTGGAAATGCAAAATGTTACAATTAATTTGTAAAAGTGTTTGACAATAATTATAAAAATAAACATAATACTTATCATATGATCAGCGATACCTTCCTTAGACATTTATCCAAGGAAAATGAAAACATCTCCATATAAAAACTTGTATGTGAGTAATCACAGTGACTTTAGTCATAATCATCAATACCCCTAAATAGTTCCAATGACCATTACAGGAGAAAAGATTACAAATCATGGAGACATTCATACATCGGAATACTACTCAGTAATAAAATGGAATGTGAATGGACCTCAGATACATGTTACAACATGAACAAATTTCAAATGCATTATGCTAATTAAAAGAAGTCAAACTCAAAAGGCTACATATTCTTTGATTCCACTTCCATTGGATAATACCAAAAAAAAAAAATAATAAAAATTACAGAAAGAAAAACATCAGTGAATGCCCCTAGCTGGAGTTTGGGGTAGGAGATTAACTACATTATTTTCAGGTCAAAGCAACTGTCCTATATCTTGCCTGCAGTGGTGAATATATGACTATAACATTTGACAAAATTCAAGCACTGAACACTTAAACAGGTTAAATTTTACTACATATGAGTTATACTTCAAAACATTTACCTTAAAAAAAAACTATTGTGATGAAAAATACAGCTGATACTTGATTACAGACTAGGCAGTGATGAAGATGATACTGATTAACTCTGTGGATAAAGGCAATGTTGACTATTTTCATGATATTTATAACAATGATTGGGTGCCAGGCATTATGTTGTTTTATAGATATTATCTTTAGAGTTTTTGACAGAATTGGGAGTTATATGTAATAGAATCACTTTTTTCTCCACTGGGAAAATGAGTTTCATGAGTTAAATAGTAAGCCAAAGCAACACAACTTGAAAGTGTCTGAGCCCTAAATGACAGGTCCATTAGATTCTAAAAGACATTCCCCTTTTTTGTTGGCAGTGAGAAAATAGGAAGGAAAAGAGTTAAAGATCTTAGTGAGAATTAAGAAATTGTTCTATTATTAGAAGAACATGAGAAAGGTGGCAGAAAGATTAGATTCAAAGAAGGAAATATCAGAGTGGCTAATGACTATGGTGAAAGTTGAACTGGGATGACAAATCAAAGCCCTGGAGATCAAATAAATGTGACATTATGCTCTTAAGAGGGTTATTAACGCTTATACTGAGATTTTTGAGGTTGATGGCAAAAGGGGGACTTGGTCCACATTCAACTAATTATAGTTGAGAATTTAGTTTTGTGTATAAATGTATTTCTGTATGATTCTCTGTGTATTATAATATAAAGTCACAAACAGGGCTGTTTCTCAAAAGGAAAAGAAAATATACTGGAACTGAAACACTAATACATATTTCTTGACTACTGGAAAGGAAGGAAGGAAAGAAGGAGGGAGGAAAGAGAGAGAAGCAAGGGAGAGAAAGAAAAATTAAGCCACCATGGTAGCCTGCAAATTGGAGGAAATATGAGCTGTGTAAAAGTTTAATAAATAAAAAGTAAAGGGCGCCTGGGTGGCTCAGTTGGTTAAGCGACTGCCTTCAGCTCAGGTCATGATCCTGGAGTCCCAGGATCGAGTCCCACATCAGGCTCCCTGCTCAGCAGGGAGTCTGCTTCTCCCTCTGACCCTCCTCCCTCTCATGCTCTGTCTCTCATTGTCTCTCTCACAAATAAATAAAATCTTAAAAAAATAAAATAAAATAAAATAAAATAAAAAGTAAGAATGAAAGTGAGTATTTTCATCTTGACCCACAGGGAATTAAGTGCATAAATCTCTACATTTACCTCTGTAGCCTGACCTTAGGAAGCAGAAATAATTGAGAAAGTGCTCACCGAATCCCATTATTAGAGAGTGAAATTACATAGAAAAACCTAATCCTGAAATCCTCATGCAGGTGAAGTTTCCTTGAAGACAAACTTGTAGACTACAGGAAGCTGACAAATGGAATTGTGTATGAGATTATCAGTCTCCCAGAGACTCTTGTGTATGCTCACTTTATTGGAATAGCAACAAGAGCGCCCATTTACTGGCAATGAGAAGTGCCTGAAGAATTTATCTATCATCTAGGAGGAGTGTGAAAAATACCCTGTAATATCGTTTAAAAATATGTTCATTTGCTAGGAATGAAAATTGAGGACAGCTGCTACAACTGGTTTGAAATTCATTCTCTAACATGAAAAGGAAGGTTTCAGACATTTCACTAGGTTAAAGAAAAAATAAAAATCAAGAACCCTTGATGATGCTGAAGAAAATAAAACACTATGCAAAATAATTCTATTTTTCTTTTTTAGGACATTGGCTTTTTGGAATATGAATAATTCATAACAGTAATAGTACTTTTTAAAATGTAAAATGGAGAAGGTGCCAGGATGCTGTGTTGCAATATTAATGCATCTCTACATTTTTAAAATGTTAATATTATTGTAAAGTTCTAAATGCTTTACATTTTCATCTCAATGAATTATCTATGATGATGCAGCTTTTATCATTATCCCTATTTTACAGAAGAAGTGGAGGCAGAAGAGTGTGAACCACATACTCTGTAACCATAAAGAATGTTCTAGAATTTTCCCTACAGAGCCCTATAAAACTCTGGGAAAATTGTGCTTTGGCATAACCTCATCTTTAGTTGTGCTTCCTCAAAAGTGCCCTTCTGCTGGTTTTTTGGAATGACCCATCTGGGCCTATTTGGTTGAGCAAAGATCCATGCTCAGATTTTTTTCTAATATTCATTTCCCTCCTTTATCAAAATTTATTTGTTGATATTCATTCCCTGAGGACCTTGCTAAGTAATTCCCCCTCACAGGCTAATGGAACAATGTACTACCTTTCCAGCTAATAGAGTTGCATTTCAAAAGAGCCATTTTGGAGACATGAACTTATGGAAAAGAATTGATATTGATAAAGAGACTTTAAGGCATCAAGCAGGCCTCTTACTTAATATCTGAAGTACTTAGAAAGTCATTCTGTACTATTCTGCCTATAATGTACTTGGTGGTAACATCCAAGTCATCTGGGTAAAAGCTGGACTTTTAAACATTTGGGACATCTAGTGCTATTCTAAATTGCCTTATCAAATTATAAGATGTCCATGTGATCAGAGGATACCAATTTCAACAGAATTGTTTACTTTCAGTAGATTGATAGAGATTTTTGTTTGTACTTAGCAGTTGGAAAACTGGGTAAAATCTGAAACTGACGTGAATCTTTCTTCCATGAGCAAGTGCTAAAATTATACCACCAAGACATGCATTTCTGATAACTTCAACTATGTGTGATCTTAAGTGTTGTTGCCATGAGAAATTGTACAAAGGTACAGTATATTTTGTTGACTGCAAAATATGCAGAAATCTTCAAAATTTGTCTGAGCAGTCCAGGTTCAGAACCATCCATGTACTGCTATTAATAAAGAAAACATCCTCATATTCTAATGTGATAGCTTACAACATGATCAACTGTAGATTTTTTAAAAACCTCTGGCTATATACTGCAAATTATTTCATTATATGACATACTTTTGAATCAAGCAGTTGATAGTCACAAAATATAGGTACCAAAATCATAGAAGCTTATTATTCTTGCTTTCAATATGAGTCTATAAAATCTTGCATAAATTATGCAAATGTTACCAACTGTCTTATTTTGTCACTAAATAGTTATTAGGTGCTCACCAAGCAGAATGTTCACATGTCACATTTCAAAGTGTAAATTTTTAGCAAAAGAACTCTCAGAGTTTCCTCAACAGCATAACTGAAAATGGATAGTCCCCAATATTTATTTTGACCTTGGAAAATTTGAGTTCAGACAATATACCCAAATTCACATTATATTCATTGAAAAACAGATTGAGTTCTGATCTAGTGTATTCTGTACTGAAAGGAGCATTTCATATATGAAGTATTCCTATAAAATAGCATTATATCTTAGGGAAATTGTGAAGTGGATGGGGCTTGCTTTTGAATCATATGTCCTGTTAATATCCACTTTCTTTTGTGTTTATTTCCTGAACAACAACTTAAACTGACTTTTAATATATACCATATACTGGGCGCCTGGGTGGCTCAGTTGGTTAAGCGACTGCCTTCGGCTCAGGTCATGATCCTGGAGTCCTGGGATCAAGTCCCGTATCGGGCTCCCTGCTCGGCGGGGAGTCTGCTTCTCCCTCTCCCGCTCCCCACTCTTGTGCTCTTTCTCTCTCTCACTCTGTCTCTCAAATAAATAAATAAAATCTTTAAAAAAAAATAAATTAAATATTTACAAAAAAAATATATATATATATACCATATACATTAGGCAGGCCTGTCCTGTTGCTTTCTTCTCTTAATTTCATGTTTATATTATCTTTCATCTCTCTTGATATATACATATATTGAGAAAGAGATATAGATATAAGCATGTGTGTGTGTGTGTGTGTGTATATATAGCAATATATATATACACACACACACACACCCACACACCCTTTAATCTCCAAAAGGACATTGAGCACTCTCTCATATCTTGCACATTTCCACCATTTATTAGCTCCTCTAGATAGCACTTTGGAAATATTGGAGATGAATCTTTATTTCTTCTTCTAGAGGCTTTATAACAATCCAAGATGGTGGCGCAGCCCTGGGAGCTCCCCAGGGAAAGATCAAGCGGCCTTGAATGTAGCTGAGAAGAAGCTGTTCAAGCTCTGGCGGGTGTTGAAGCGGGAGAGGCGACTGAAGCACCCATGATTCCGGCTGTGACAGACGATGGGCTGATCATGCAGCACCACCTCAAAAAACGGGTGTCAGGTGTACATGCCAACATTACTCTGTGAAGAAGCACCGAAAACTCCTTCCACAGACCTGGCTTGCCCAGAAAGAGAAAGCAGTCATTGAAGTGGAAACCCCTACAAAGCCATCCAGGACTAGTGAGGCACAGCCCAAAGGGCAAAAGAAGACAAAAGTATCCCAGGACATAGACATGGAAGACCCTGAAGAGGAGAGCTGAATCTCTCACCCCTTCTACCAGAAGATTCTCAGCTGGAGCTAGGAGGACTCTGCGCTTCAGAGGACTTTGGAGAAAGCATTGCCCTTTTTCATTCTCCTCAGATTCCTCTTCCTTAATGGCCCTAGTGACCTAACCTGGAGGGTTATGTTGAGAGGAAGAGGGTGGAGAAGAAAGATTGGAGAAGGGGCTCCTTAGCAGTCAACTCCATTTGTAATCAAAGCCCTAGAGTTCTTACTGAAACAAACAAACAAAACCCCAAACAATCCAAGATGGCAAAGAGCTGATCTGGTGAATTATTATGTACAAAGAAAGAATGCTAGAGGTATTTCCTAGCGAAAGGTAACAAAGAGCAAATCTTGAATGGGTGTGGAAAGTTTCTTACCTTCTCTAAATTTGTCTCCTGTAAAAATGAGTCGTAGGGTGGCCAGATTTTCTGAGATTCAAATGACTAAATTATATATGCTTTTATACATACAAAAGTGGGAGCCCAATGCCTGAAACAGAGCACACACACAATGAATACCCTTATTCGAATTTCAGTGGAATAAGCAGGATGTGGAGAGTTAGTGGCTGATATTGGGCCTGGGGAATGAGAAGCAAACCAGTAGACAGGGAAGTGGAAGAATTGGGTTTTCATGGGAAAGGTCCTGATAGCCGAACATCAGTGGTTAATATGAAAAGGCAGAGGGCATAAGCAAATACAAGAGGTTATGGGATTTTGGTCAGAGTGGAGCTAGAGCTTACAGAGCTCTGTATATTGAATAAGGAAGGGGGGGGAGGCATGAGATTCTATATTAATAGCTATTGGGAAATGAGATGAAGAGGCAATGACTGGGAAATTGATGAGGTGGTAGATATTAGTAGTAAAAGAACTAAAGATATAAAGAAGAGATACTTTTATAATTTGGGGAAGTGGCACAAAAAGGGATAAGCACTGGCCATAAAACTTAATATCAGTATCCAAATGTGGCTTCCACACATTCCCTCTGATACTTTATGAGATCCCTTTCAAGAAGCAGCTTGATTTTCTTTGTAGGAAAAAAAAAAATAAGTTCCTTGAAGAAAAATTAATATCATGGTACTTAAAATCCCTGAGGTTGATCCTGTGCTCAGTGCTTTGTCTACTTAAAACTCAAACAGGAGCCATATGACTTCTATGATAAAAATTGATTATTTTTATGGCTGAGGAAATTATTAGGTTACACTGAAAATTTGGGGGCCATATGCAAGCACAGAACAGGCCACACAAATGTTAAGTAACAATGATCTTTACCTGAAGATTCATGTATATAATCATTTTAAGAATCTGTTAAGGGAGTAACTACACTGAGTTTTTTTTTTTTTTGGACACAATATTTTATGATTTAAGAGATGCATATGTACTAAACTTGAAGCTGAAAATACTCTACTGTGTTTATCAGGTGGTTTAATGGCTGACAACCTTCCAAAATAGGTTTAGAGCAATCTGTGATACATAATCACAGACTTTTAAAAGTTCAGAAAAAGTTGTTATGGTTTATTTGGAGATATCATATAGTTTACCAAAGTCTCCTGGGCTTGTTGATATCCCATACTTTGTGAATGAGACCTTTTTTATTCTCCCTTCATTTGTTCAGCTCTTTACCTAATTGATTTTCTGTGCTAATACACCAAAGGTCTGAAGAAGGCAGTGCCTCAGGTGTGACAGATGAAATAAGGTGCTTTTAGTCATTGCTTTCATCCTCTGTGTCTAATGTGTTGGTTACAGCTGGGCTGTTTAACAGCAAAATCAATATATCATTTGTTGCAGGTACCTGAAAGAATTTAGAAGTCCTTCAGTATTTTAACTATTAGATTTCCCCTGGATTTTTATGTATTCATTCATTCATTCATATGTTTTCTGATACTGAATGTTACAAAGTCAGGGATTTTTTTTTTTCCTCCCTCTTGCCTTTGCAAACACTGCCTTTTCCACTAGCTGGTTAAGTTACTTTTCTTTGGGTTTTGGAACATCTGCCAATCTAAATGAATCCTGTAAAGTGTAAAATAAATGTTTAAAAAATCTTTTCCATTTTGTCTAAATCATCTTTGAGCTTAAACATTTAGCATATGTTCTACTGAAAATGGAACCACTTTGTATTGTGCACGGAAGGCAGTATGTGTGGGGGCACTTGGGTAATTTCTCATGTAAATGGATGCTTATATTGCCAGTTTTCCATTTTCCATTGGCAATGACATGGTTTCAGCCTGAAACAGAAAAAAAAATTCTCCTGATTAGAACATTTTCCCTATTCAATATTCTCTTGCGTATATTTATATTCTCTTTTTTATTATTCTCCAAATGTTTAGTGCATGTTAGTTTTACTATCATACCTTGAAAATAAACTTCCAAAGGGTGGGAAATGTGACCCACTTCTCTGTAATCCTATACAGTTCAGCACAAGCCCTAGATATGGAGTGAGGGCAGCTCATGTGGCTTTGAAAACTTGCATAAAATGTATCAAGTTGATTTACCGTTAGTAGTTCTTAGAAAAAACCTGTTGAGTTTGTTTTTTAATTTCATTTAAGCGTTGAGTTTTTCTACATATGTCCATGCCCATATATAATTTATAAGAGTAGCTGTCTTATGCAAGAATTTTATCTCAAAGTGAACTTATTTTTTAAAATGCATTTAAAAATTACTAACATGCTTATTTCAAAGAAGGTACATCTTTAGATGAAGTAAGATATAATACAGTGGTACTTAAGAGAATGCACAGTTCATTTATACTTATTCCATATTTTAGCATGTTATTTGCAATAAACCTAATATTAAATCTTACCATCTTAAATGTTAACATCTAGAAAGATGAAAGATTTAGAAGGCTTCTCACCCATATTTTTTTAAGAAAGGACAAATTTTAGGATATGTCATAATATAGGATGTAGGCTAATCTCTTCCTTGGTCTACATCAGCATATATACAAAGGCCATGTTTGTTCATAATGATAACCCTATAACAAAGTGAGACCTTGATTGAAACTAACTCAGTTTAGGCTAAGGCTAATATTAACCCATTTTACATTATTTTGTTATAAGTGCTTTTTAGTTTAATTTTAGTTATAATTTCAAAACTGTAATGATTTACAAATATGTAATTTCTCTCAGTTGACCAGAAAATTCAATTTTATAGAGTATTCTAATTTTCAACCTTTCTTCCTTTCTTCCTTCCTTTCTTTCTTTCTTTCTTTTTTTCTTTCTTTCTTTCTTTCTTTCTTTCTTTCTTTCTTTCTTTCTTTCTTTCTTTCTTTCTTTCTTTCTTTCTTTCATTATTTATTTATTTTGAGAGAGAGAGAGAGAGCATGTGAGTGCAGGGGAGGGGCAGAGGCAGAGGGAGACAGAAAATCTCAAGCAGACTCCATGCTGAGTGTGGAGACTGACGTGGGACTCAAGCTCATAACCCTGATATCATGACCTGAGCCAAAATAAGAGCCAGGCACTTAACCATCTGAGCCACCCAGGCACCCCACATTCTTTTTATATTAAAAAAAATACCCTTTACAAGTTTTGGAAATAGTATACAAAATTATTGAAATTGTTAAATTATTGGTTTATTCTTGAATAGGATTTATTGTTACTCTTCTTGGATCTCTATAAAATACTGTGAAATTTGGATAGGTAAGTAGTATATGTTCATGTAGTTACACATAAATGTATTTATGTCTCAACATATGTACATTAACAATTACTTAACATTAATTTTCTTTTCTTCATTCAAGATGTCTGCATTAGTCATCAAATAATTTTTTTTAAGGTGGGGAAGATTTCTTTCCTGAACATTCTGAGCTAGTCATACAGACAGGTTCAGTTTTATTTGTAATTGTACAAACTTGGACTTAATTCCTTTGACCTAAACAAAGTAATAGACAGAGGCTGAATCATGCAAAGGCTCTGTCTCTATAATAAAACAGATTCCTCACTAAAAAATAATAGAATATTTTTCTAAATTTTCTTATTGATTACTTATCAGTAGATAGTCAATTTGGTTCAGTTAATTAAGTGAGTAAAAGAAGTGACTCCTTATGCCTATTATTTTCAAGACGACTTGTGTTTGATGTGTTGTTTTGGGCCAAAGAATGAAACTAGATTCCACAGAAACCTGGTTGAAGCCAATTGTAGAACTAAAAGAACAGTGAATCAAAATATTTAATATCACCTAATCTTAAAGTGGGAAAAAGACTCAAAGTCCTTCATATTTTAGCCAAATATACCCATTTAGAGGCAATACATCCTTGTTACAGAGATGCCATATTAGCATGCTGTAGACTGGAGGACACAACTTATTTCTGGGAAGGAATAGATCTTCCCTTAAGGGGAAAGTTTTTTTTATATTGCTTAAATGTAATTATGTTGGTGGGAATCAAACAGCCTCAGGCTGTCTGCATTTGCATTCCAATGGCATAATATTTTCATTGCTGTTCTCAAACTGCTTTAATCTGCTTCATTGTTTAAATTAGGGAAGTAGACAATTTTATGGTATATTGATGCTTTGGCAATCTTGCCCAAGATTGAATCATCAATCTTCTGAAAAATATGGCCAGGAAAAGTATAGACTTGATGTGGTTCTTAGTCGAGAAAAGTAGGCAATAACCTCATGGAAATCAGAAGTAAAAATCTACAAAACCCTAATTCTTTAGGGATATAAAGGCCTAACAGGACATCTATATTTTTCCTTTTCTGGGTAAGACTTAACTAAGTACGATATATTTGTATTATGTGTCATCTTTTAGACTTAAATCTAGCATTTATACAGCCACTACCATGTAATTTCTTCAGGCGTACTGGAAGATACAAAGATGATTAAGACTTTAGTCACTGTACACTAGGAATTTATAATCTATTGGTAGAGATAATGTTGTGCACAGATATTAAGAATTTAAGCGATGAAAAGAGCAGACAAGGGATTGAATAGAACCTTAGACTGAAAAATGGGCTGCTCGGTGCTAAGAGTTCCTTACAGTTCCCAAGAGGTTGTTACTCAACTTTTTTCGGCAACACATTTCATCTAGTGCATTCTTCAATATTGCCCCAAGAAGGTCACACTGCCATTTTTCCTCCCCTGGATGTACCCATGTTTATGATAATTCTATATGTAAGCTTCATCCTGTCTAAATTGCATTTACCACCTACTAATATTTTTGTAGCATTCCATGATGTATTTACAACTGAAATAATAATTTAGAAATAAAGGCCTCCTGGTTTTTATGATTTCCAATAATCATTAGCAATAAAGAGTAAATATAGGAGGGGTGCATTTCTACCCATATTCTAGTATGGCATCTCTGTTTCTGAAATCTGTCTTTATTAACTTCTAAGAAAGTGTAGTGTTAGATATTTTTGGTGTTTGCTCTGCTTAGTTCTATCATATCAGGTACAGTGGAATGTTCTCAAAACCTTGATGGTTTGGGTGGAACACAAGAACTGGAATTTAGCTTCAAATCAAATTACTTCCAAGTAGGTTTTTTGTTTGTTTTTTTTTTTTTATGTAGGAGATGTAGCAGGAAAATTGGGTGCTCTTCATAGGATATTTATATCTATTCTGAAGAATTCCTGATACCCTATACATTTTCCCAGGAAAAAATATCTCTGGCTTAAGGTATAACAGGAATATAGCTTCTTCCCCTCCACCTGTAACTATTTTATAAACAAGAGAACCTACTGATTCTACAATGGCATAGAATCTACCAAAAACCTTGAAAGGCAGGACAGGTAATTGATTTTTTCACTCATTAATTAAAGACATATATCGATTACCTACTAGGTACCAGCTAGAATATAAGGGAACTGGGGCAGAGGAAGGGATAAAAATGGGTCTTTTTTTTTTTTTTAAGATTTTATTTTTATTTATTTATTTGAGAGAGAGAATGAGAGACAGAGAGCACGAGAGGGAAGAGGGTCAGAGGGAGAAGCAGACCCCCCGCTGAGCAGGGAGCCCGATGTGGGACTCGATCCTGGGACTCCAGGATCATGACCCGAGCCGAAGGCAGTCGCTTAACCAACTGAGCCACCCAGGCGCCCCTAAAAATGGGTCTTGATCTCAATGAATCTGCCTTGAAAGGAGAAGGATAAAATCAGAGAGTCAATCAGACCAGTATATCTTTTGAGGGGGTCTTTTGTAATCTCAATCTAAATCCAACAGAATGGTATACGTGATAGTGCCTTAAGACTATTTTAGGCCTGATTTCGATCTCTGGGATATGTGTAGGGATCCTATTTCTTTGAAACTGCTTTGGGTTACTTCAGTAAGTTTACTAAAGGAGGGTAGAAAACTCAAGACAGGTGTAGCAAAGCTTCTCCAATTCTATGACAATAAATTAGACTTAAATACATATACACCAATTTGTTATAACCATCCATCAACCCTCACTTCTAACTTCTCACAACCAAATACAAGTATAAAAAGCATATTTTGGCATATTTTAAGTATATCTCTTAAAGAGACATGACTTAAAGATATATTGACCTAAGAGCTGATACCTAAAAAGGCAGTTCATAGAATAGCTATGATCTTTAGATACAAACTGAAAAAAGAAAATGAATTCAGTTCTTGAGAATCTCTAGGCATTTTTTTTAAAAAGATTTTATTTATTTATTTGACAGAGAAAGACACAGTGAGAGAGGGACAAGTAGGAGGAGTGGGAGAAGAAGCAGGCTTCCCGTGGAGCAGGGAACCTGATGTGGGGCTCGATCCCAGGACCTGAGCCGAAGGCAGACGCTTAATGACTGAGCCACCCAGGTGCCCCAATCTCTAGGCATTTTTAAATAGTCAGCAAATTACATAGTTTTTAGACTGTCACACAGTTAGCTTTTTTATTCAAGCACGACTATACTTTGCAAAGGTGCAGAAAGAAGGCATGTCTGTTGTCATCTAATTTTTACCTGACTATAGCCAATCAAGGGGCCTATGTCTATTCCCACAGTGCCTTATTGAGATAATGCATTATGTAGTATTATACATTCAGTAGAGGAGAAAAATATGCTTTTCACTTTTAGTTTTCAGAGAAAAGAGGGTGGGGAGGCAAAAGTCTTATAGGGGCATAGGAAAGTAATGAATTTGAGACAGAGAAATCCATTCTCTAATTTATTTGTGCCATTTTTCATGATAATCTCAATTGCACCTTTCAGAAACTATTCCACATATGCTGTCTGAGTATAGGGAGCAAGGGAAAAGTAGGAGAGTAAATGTGTGGCAGGGGTTAGATAAAAGTAGAGGCTTGTCTTTTGTTCACCATTCTTATCCTCTATGGCCACACTCAGTTTCTGTGAGCACTGCGCTGTTTCAGGACTTTCGTTGTACCATTATTTGTAAGATTTCAATAAAAAAAAAAAAAATCTTTATCGGAGGGCCACTTGTTTCAATAGATTGTTTTGCAGCAAATGGTTTTTTGGTGAGCTAAATTTACACCGTTGCAGAGCAATCCAGTTATGGGTTCCAGCAATAGAACTGCAAATGAACACAGACATCTGAATATTATCGAGGCACATAGTCATGCTATAAATGGCTCTTTTGTCTAGATTTTTTATATATTTCTGCTTACATAGAATGTAACTCTAAATTGCCTTTACCATAATGTTGAAATCAGTTGATCTACAAGCCACATGCACTATTTCAGCAAGATCAATTGTGGGAAGCAATCAGGTCTACTTTAATTTACAAAATGCAGCATTAATACAGTCCTTTGTAATGTGAAAAAGTCAAAGAAAATGAAAACCAACACTGGTTCTTTTTTTTTATACATGCAAGCTGTCAAATCAGATAAAATGTTTGAATACCTGTTATTATAAAGGGAAAAAACTAGGGAGTATGTACTTCTTCAAAGAATTAAGAAAAAAAATGGAATAATGTTCATGTGGAAATCATTTTCAACATGAGTAGTGGTCCTTTTCCTCATATTTTCTGTGTTCCATAGTATTTTGTTGCTTTATCCATTTCATTTAAGGAGGTTAGAACCCATCCCTATAGTTGGAATTGATGAAAATCTATAATATGTCAAATTCTAGGCATACATCAAATGGCAAGTTCTAAAGAGTGACAAATCGTAAATTTTGCAGTTAGGTGTTTGGCAAGTAAGAGACACACTTTATATTCCAGCAATGCTCCCAGTGACTTTCCTCCTGATTTAATCTGAATGTTACTGACCTCTGGAATCTCAATGCAAACAAGATACAGTCATTCCATAATATTTGCAGTCACTTATACAAAAAAAAAAAAAATGGTGTTAGCTAATATTAAAACAAAGTATAGGATTTCTGAGATAGTGTATGTCAAGTATTATTCAAATTAACCGTTCAAGAATGATTAATGGTAAAAATGACATAGCCATATTTAAATTGAGAAATTCCAAGTTTCCCTGTAGCTGCTTAGGGACCATAGTTTTTCCTCTATCTTAAAGTTTTGGTTCTACTAATTCATAGCATTCCCAGGAGAAAACTCCCACTTTATGTTAATAATAGTCCAATCAAGCATTACATTAGTCTTTGGACACTTTACACACATCTAACATAAACTAGAAATTCTAGAATACTGAAATTGTCTTTAGTCCCTAAGATCAATACCACTTCTCTGAAAACCTCTCCAGGATGCAGGATACACTTTTTATTTCAGAGACATGTGGTTTACTATTTTGATGTCATTGACAGTTCTTTTTTTCCCCCAGTTAAATTGTGATTTGGTAAATTCATCAAGATGTAGTACTATACTTGGTTTTCAAGGCATTATGTCACAAAACAACTAGAAATAGTTGTGATACTTCAGTTCAAAAGAAGTATCATGTTAGCAATGAGTACAGTGTATCTTATGTATACACTTTCTCATTCTTTATGATATAGTGCTATAGAAGCATAATTCACGTTATCACCCCTAGTGCTTTCCAGGGTAGAGAAGCACATTATATTAAACTAGTAGTGGACAGATGAAAGCTTTTTGTACACAGCACACCAAAGCTGTGAATTTTCATTATCACCAATAAGTTCCAAATCTTCCATAGATTATTAGATTGTTTGCAAATGACCACATTTTTACACCCAAGGGAACATCTGAAACAGCCTCATGTTTTTTGATGAAAATCCTGAGATTCTGTTTTAAGCAGAATATCTTTGTAGAAAATACACCTTGTGTGTGTGTGTGTGTGTGTGTTTAGTCAAATCTTTTATCTATTTGAATAATCTATTTTATTTTAAGCCAATTATTATGACTTTTTAAAAAAGATTTATTTTAGAGAGAAAGAGAATGCATGAGCAGCAGGGACAGAGGGAGAAGGAGAGAGAATCCCAAGCAGATTCTGTGCTGAGCACAGAGCCCCACACAGGGCTCGATCTCACAACCCTACAATCACGACCTGAGCTGAAACCAAGAGTCAGATGCTTAACTGACTGTGCCACCCTGGAGCTCCTATTATGACTTTTTATCCAATCCAAGACAAATATGACCTCCATCTTTTGACTTTGCAAATGAAAAACTTAGAGCCATAAAGTAGAGTTATCATCCAAAGGGAAAGAAGGGAAAGATTCCCAATTCTAGCCATAATGGAGTAATAATTTCGAGACTTATCTTCCATCTATATACTTCTAGAAAACAAGCCAAAAAAAAAAAAAAATGAAATGACTGTTTTCAGACATTAAATAAAAAGAAACACATGACTGTGATCTTTGAAAAAAGGGAAACAAATAAGGTATGTTATACATTTACTCCAATTTTCCTCCTGGGGAAATTTCCAGATCACAGCATAAGAAAGAGGACCTTCCACAGCAATAACAGAGCCCCATAGATTTACTGTTTAGATCTGTATAGATTTACTGTTAATCTTTGACAATAACAATCAAAAACAATCAGTGTACACATAGGGTAAAAATTGACAAGATGGGTCACACATAAGTTTAGGGGGAAGTAATATTCACCTGAATTCATAGATCTGGAATCATTTGCATTTTCACCAGCCAGTGTGAAAAATACATCTTTGAATGAATGGAGCTTTCAGTAGAGACCTCAGAAGGGTTATGCCTCAGTAGTAGGGTTAAGCTTGTCAAAGGTTATAAGAATTATAGACCAATGATAAAAAACTAAAACAAAAAGAAACAAAAAATCTTGAAATTATCCAAAAATCTGCAAGTAACTCTTTAATTACTAGGCAGATCAAAGTGCAACATTCTTTAAAGGGATACAGAAATTTAATTCAGCATTATAAAATCACTATGTTCAGTATCCAAACAAAAATTACTAGAAATTAAAAAGAAAGTAAAAAAATGCAGTCAGTTTAAATCCAGAAATAAGATGGAAAATTATGTTAATGAAGCTATCATGAATAAGTGTAATAGACTTAATGATTTACTATAAAAGATAAGCTTAATAAGAAAAGAAATACGAGATATGAAAATAAAAAAATATCAAAAGATAAAAAATGCAATGTCTAAAATGGAAAATTTAGTAGACAGTGTTGTGTAGATTAGACACTACAGAAGAAAATATCATGACGATGAAGGATCAAGGAGCCTTATGGTAATATGCTAAGCAGGTTAGCATATAGTAATTGGGATGTTAAGATAAGGGGGTGTCAGAAAAAATATTTGGAGAAATAAATAACAAAAAACTTGCAAAATTTGAAGTAAACTATAAACCCACACAGCCAAGTAACAACACAATCCAATAAAGATTAACAGAAAGCATGTTCTTTTTTTTTTTAATTTTTATTATGTCATCATCAAAAAAACAAAACAAAAACAAAGAAAAAAAAAGATTAACAGAAAGCAAACCATTCTAAGTCATAATATAATAAATTATTAAAAGTGAGAAAAATAAAAGCAGTTCAAGAAAAAAATCCATTACCTACAGAAACATTTGAAAAATCACAGACATCTTTGTAAAAAATTATGTAAGCCACAAAACAAAGAAATGGCATCAGAGTGCTGATTTAAAAAAAAGAAGAAAAAGAGCTGTTTTCAATTGGATTTCTATATTGAGAGGAAATATCTTTCAGAAATTAAAGATTTTTGCAGGGGAAAAGCAAAATGTATTTATCACCAGTAACCTTATACTACATTAAATATTAAAAGAAACCTTTAAAACAAAAGAAAATGGATATTAACCCTTTACTGCATATATTATTTGCAAATATCTTTTTCCATTTTATAGAAAGAACTTATATAACTCAACACCAAAAGCTCAAATAATCTGATTAAACATGGTCAGAAGACCTAAACAAACATTTTCCCAAAGAATATATATATAGATGGTTAACAGACATATGAAAAGATGCTCTTCATCACTAATAATTGAGAAAATGCAAAGCAAAACCACAATGAGATATCACTTCACACCTGCCAGAATGGCTAGAATCAAAAAGATAAGAAATAATAAGTGTTGGCAAGGATGTGGAGAAAAGAAAGTCCTTGTGCACTAGTGGTGGGGATGTAAATTGGTAGAGCCACTATGAAAATTAGTCCGGAGTTTCCTCAAAAAATTAGAAATACCATATAATCCAATAATTCCACTACTGGGTATTTACCCAAAGAAAACAAAAATGGTAATTTGAAGATCTATGCACCACTATGTTGATTACAGCATTCCTTATAATAGCCAAGATATGGAACCAACCCAAGTGTCTATCAATAGTTGAATGGATAAAGAAGGTGTGGGGTGTGTGTGTGTGTGTGTGTGTGTGTGTGTGTGAATGTACATATATATATATGAATATTTCTCAGCCAAGAAAAAAAAAAGAATGAGATCTTGCCATTTGTAACAATATGTATGGACCTACAGTATATTATGGTAAGTGAAATAAGTTAGACAGAGAAAGACAAATACCATATGATTTCACTTATATGTACAATCTAAAAAACAAACAAATGAATAAGTAGATAAACAAAAAGTGGAATCAAACCTACAAATACAGAGAACAAAGTAATAGTTGCCAGAGGGGAGGTGGGTGGGATGATGGACAAAATGGGTAAAGGGAAGTGGGAGACACAGGCTTCCAGTTATGGAATAAATAAGCCATGGGAATAAATTCAGCACAGGGAATACAGTCAATGGTATCATAAGAACATTGTATGGTGGCAGATGGTAGCTACACCTGTGACAAGCACAGCATAACATATAAACTTGTTGAATCACTATGTTGTACACATGAAATCAATGTAACATGGTCAATTATACTGAAATATTAAAAAAAAATCCTTTACAAAAAAAAAGCAAAAGAAAATGATTTAACTTAAAAACTTGCATCCATATAAAAAAAAAAAGCACCAGAGTTGATAAATATGTAAGTAAACATAAAATTTGTATTATATAGCATACAAAAAGAAGTTATAAAACATCTCAGATGGCTATATTAATATGAGAGCAATTAGATTTCAGAACAAAATATAGTATAAGATATAAATAGGGAAAATTCACAATGATAAAGTGTCCAATTAATCAATAAAAAGAATACACAAATGCAAAAAGCAGAGTTTGAAAGTACATGAAGTAAAACTGACAGGTGCAAAGAGACTACTTCACCATTATAGTTGGAGATTTCAGCACTACTCTATCATTAATTAATAGATCAAGTAAATAGGAAATAAGTGGAGATATAAAAGATGTAACATTATCCACTAAATTCACCTAATTAACATATCAAAACATTCCAACAAATAACTACAAAATATGCATTGTTTTCATATGCACATTCATCAAGATGGACCATTTGCTGGTCCATAATACAAGTCTTTATAAATGTGTCATATCAAATATGTAATACCACTACAATGAAATGAAATTAAAAATCAATAAGAAAATACCCAAATATCCAAATACTTGGAAATTAAATAACATAAGCCTGAAGAATCCATGAGTAAAAAAAAAAATTGGAAAATATTCAAAATTATCAAAAATGAAACAAAAGATATGAAAATGTGTTAGCTGTAATAAAAGCAGTCCACAAAAAAAAAAAAAAAGGATTTAAATGCTTACATAAGAAAAGTGTTCTCAAATCAATGACTTAAATTCCCAACTTTAGAAGGTAGAAATAGAAGAGCAAATCAAACTCAAATTAAAAAGAAGCAAGGAAATAATTACAAAAGCACAAATCAATAGAAAACTAACAAACATTAGACAAAAATAATTAGACCAAATCAGTTTCAATAAAATCTCTACTATATTGACAAAAAATATATAAATTTTAAAAACTAAATATAAAATAAATAAAATAAAAATAAATGGGCTAATAAGACAGAAAAAAAAATATTTGTCAATCTCAGGAATGAAAGAGAAGTCAATCACTACAGATCCATGAGACAAAAATAACAATAAGTGAAGAGTCTGGACAATTTTATGCTGATGGATTTGATATATTTGCAGTGTTAGTGAAATTAACAAATTCCTTGGAAGTCATACATTTTCAAAACTGACCTAGAAATCTAAAAAACCCAGAAGCTTCCTATATCAACTAAAATACATTAAATAATTAATTTAAAAACCTTCCAACCCTGATAAAAAGTGATAAAAGGATTCTAGAATTTAAAAGGAAATGCAAAGAAAGAAACAAAGTGTTGGTGGACTTGCACAACCTGACTTCAAGCACTTTTATAGAGCTGCAGCAATCAGGATGGAGTAACACTGGCACAAGGAAACAAATGTAGATAAATGGAGCAGAAGAGAGAATATATATTCATACCCACACATACACAGTCAATTAATTTTGGACAATGTGCTGAGGAAATTAAAAGGGGAACTCTAGTCTTTTGAACAAATAGTGCAAAAGCAGTTACATTATAACCAAATAAAAAAAAAAAAAGAAAAGAACTTTACTACTACCTAATATCATACCAATAGTTAATTTGAAATGGACCTCAGACTTAAAAACTAAAACATTTACAACCGTACAAAAACACAGGAGAATATATTTGCAAACTTTGATCAGGCAAGGTTTTCTAGATAGAGCACAAAATACAGAAGCCAATTTAAAAAAATGGATAGGGGCGCCTGGGTGGCTCAGTCAGTTAAGCATTTGCCTTTGGCTCAGGTCATGATCCTTGGTCCTGGGATCGAGCCCCACATTGGGCTCCTTGCTCGGTGGGAAGCCAGCTTCTCCCTCTCCCACTCCCCCTGCTTGTGTTCCTGCTCTCACTCTCTCTCTGTCAAATAAATAAATAAAATCTAAAAATAAATAATTAATTAAAAATTTTAAAAAATTAAAAATTAAAAAAATGGATAATTGTACTTCAAAATTAATATCTTCTGCTTTTAAACTATATTATTAAAAATGAAAAGACAAAATATAAATTGAGAGAATATATTTACAATGCATAATTCTGACAAAGGACTTATGTCCAGAGTATGTATAGTCAATAATAAGCAGTCAAGCAGTCCAATAAAGAAAATGGACAAAGGATTTAAACAGAAACTTCTTGAAAGGGGATAGGAGTGATCAGTAAGCAGAGGATGATTAAATTAATATTTTAAGTTGTCAAGGAAGTGAAAATTAAAATCACAGTGAGATATTACATTGATGTTAGAATGACTAAAATTATTAAAACTTGGCAATACCAAATGATGGACTGAATATGGAGCAAAGTGGAATTCTCATGTACTACTTTTGAGGATGTAAAATGTATAAGTACTTTGAAAAACACTTAAGCAGTTTCTTAAGTATTTAGGTATACACTGACTATATACTGCTCATTTCCACTTTTAGATGTTTACTGAGAAACCTGAATAGGAATGACTTGACAGCTTTATTTTGATAACCCCAAAGTGGAACCAACTCAAACGCCCTTCAACAGGTGGAAAGATAAACACATTGAAATATATCTGTAAGACGCAATACTGTTTGGTGATGCGAAGGAACACACTACTCATAGACATAACAGGAATGAATCTCAAAAGCATGCTGAGTGAAAGTCAGCTATACCAGCATATATATAACATGATCATATTTTAATAATACTCTAGAAAAGATAAACTGAATATGTAATAACAAAGAAAAGCAGTGGTTGCCTAGGTCAAGGAGTTTTAGAAGAAGACTGTCTTGTAAAAGATACAAGAGAACCTTTTTGGGGAGGTACTTGTTTTACATCTTGATTGTGATGATGACTACATGGGTATATACCTTTGTAAAAATTCATTTAGTTGTACACTTAAGATGTATTTATTATATATAGTAAATAAATTATGCATATAAGTTATTGATTTAAAATATAAGGAGGAAGAGCAACAGAATGCAAATGTAAGAAAACTGACTTGTTTTTTTCCTAAGTGTCAGTAACTCAGGAAAGATTCAGTGCTTAGACCTCAGAGTTAAATAATATAGGAGAGTAACCATAAGGCTGCCTCCACAGAATAGAATGATCTCCTCAGTAGTTTTCCATTACATTGCCGTGTCTCATAATTGAAATGAACTTTGCAGTCCAGCATGAGAGTCATCACTCCTCAAGACTGAGCAAAAACTACAGTGAAGTTATCTCCAGGAGAGCAAGTTTAAAATTAATATATGGTGCCAGAAAGATGGGCCATTGACATAACACCATACTAGTATGTTTTCCAGATAAGTGGTTTTCTAGGACAGGGAATACTGCCCAAATATAGGTAAGCTTCAAGATAGGAAAGAAAGAGAGCAATGAGGCCTATATGGATGGGTGAAGACATATACAGAGTTGAACTTAGGAAGCAAAATTGCCTTTGCGTAGTGGTTTAGAAGCCTTTGAGTTTGAGTAACGGAGCCCAAAGAGTCTTGATGTAAGTGAAGGTGCATGTTTTTTTTTTTCCTGTTTTGTAATATGATGTATATCCAGATCTAGATTAGTGTATGGCACATAAGAAGCATTTGATGTTTGTTGAATAAATAAATTGATACAGCAGCGTGGTTATCAAAAGAGTAAATAAGGCAATGAAAATAAAATTCATGAAATATTCAAACTCCTTGTACAGTGTCAGGACACATACTGTACTCAATACAGTATGGCTTTACTAATTTTTATTTTATAATTTTGGCGAAAATCAGCCCAGCAACAATTGAATTTTAAAGTCATCAATGAATATCAAGGAATATTTCAAATATCTCTTTTCAAAGAAGGGGAAGATGTAAGGTCAATTAAAGCAGGACAGTTATAAGGAAGGATTTTAACTATGCTTAAAATTGCTCAGTTCCCATCTGTTCACATTATATTTAAGTGCTTTAGGGGAAAAACCTCTTTGACATGAAGTTAAGAGCTAAAACTCAAATTAAAATAAAAACTGTTCAGTATTAATTACAGTGAGTTAGAGAACTATGTACTTGTGATTTAGTCACTCAACTAACTATATTATGAATGAAAGGAGGTTGTTAAGGCATCTTGATAAAAAGAGGGGGATGGCCTTCCATAGGAGTATCAGTCTTCAACTTAGTAAGCTGTGCCTCTATTCCAGGCCCCTGGCTTAAACGGGCTCTTGTACTCTGGTGTGCTTTCCTCAACATTTTTCTAAGTTTCTTTCAGGTGTTCTGGATCTGTCAGGATAGAAAACATTGTAAAATGGGGGGCGGAGCAAGATGGCAGAGGAGTAGGAGACCTGGATTTCGTCTCCTCTCAGGAATTCAGCTGGATAGGGATCAAACCATTCTGATCGCATACAAACCCAACAGGAGATCGAAGAAAGGAATAGCAACAACTCTCTGAACAGAAAAGCGACCACTTTCTGGAAGGTAGGACGTGCGGAGAAGTGAATCCGAGGCGATATTCGGGAGGATAGACGGCGGGGGAGGGGCCTCCGGCGGCCGCTTCTGGCAAGTAATAGAACCAAGGAGCACAAAATTGGAACTTTTAAAAGTCTGCTCCGCCGAGGGACGTCACTCTGGTGGCTAAGCGGGGGGTGGAACCCTCCGGGACAGTGTGGTCTCAGGACCCTCGGGGTCACAGAAAGACCAGGGGTGCCTGAGTGTGGCAGAGCTCCCAGGTAACGGAGCAGGGAAGCCGGCTGCAGAGGCGGAGCCCAGGCGCGGGCTCTCAGCTCGGGGTCGCCATAAACTGTGATCCGCGGCACAGTCGGGCCCCTGCTCCTCCAGCAGGGACCCAACAAGCGGCAGATCCGGGGAGACTCACCTTCTTCCCCTGGGAGGAGCCACGCGGGAGCGCACTGCGGGGATCTGCTGGGTTTGGAGACTCCACCCGGGGTCGGGTGCCAGAGATAGAAACACGCGGTCACAGGCCGGGTGAGCACGGAGTGCGGCCAGAGACCGGGGAGACGGGAGTGACTGACGGCTTTTCTCTGGGGGCTCACTGAGGAGCGGGCCCCGAGTTCTCGGCTCCTCCAGGGCGGAGATTGGGAGGCCGCCATTTTCACTCTCCACCTCCAAAGCTGTAAGGAAAGCTCGCAGGGAACAAAAGCCCCGGAGAGCAAACCCGAGCAGATTACTTAGCCGGGAGGGGGCAAGGGCGGGGCAATTCCGCCTCCGGCAGAGACATTTGGAAACCACGGCAACAGGCCCCTCCCCAGAAGATCAGCGAGAACAGCCAGCCAAGACCAAGTTTACCGATCAATGAGAACGGCAGAACTCCAGCGCTAGGGGAATACTGCACATAGAATCCATGGCTTTTTTACCATGATTCTTTAGTCTTTCAAAGTTAATTTTTTTTAACTGTCTTTTTTTCTTTTTTTTCTTTTTGAATTTTTCTTTTTCCCTTTTTCAACCAACATCTTATTAATCCCTTTTTTTAAAAAAACATTTTTATATTTCATTTTTAGAGTCCTATTCTATCCCTTCATAGTAGTTACCCGTATTTTTGGCTTATATAGATAAGTTGTTCTCTCTTTAAAATTTTGAGATAGTTTCTTCTAACAGATTAAAATATACCCTAAATCTCTAGTATATGGTGTTTCCTATTCCCCTGCCTGATCACATCCTCTCCCTTTTTTTTTCTTTTTTTCTTTTTTAAATCCTCTTCTTTCTATTTTCAAACAACTTCTTATCAATTCCTTTTATAATTTTTTTTATAATTTCCATCTTTACAGTCATATTCCATCCCTTCATCATATCAACCCTTATTTTTGTACATATATAAGTTTTTCTTTCTTTAAAATTTTGGGAGGCACTTTCTTCTAAAAGACCAAAATACACCCCATATCTAGTGTGTGGCACTGATCTATATACCAGCCTGATCATATTTGATCACATTCTGGTTTTTTGTTGTTGTTGTTGTTGTTGTTTTGTTTGTTTTTGTTTTTATCTTTATCTTTTTCTTTTTTTTCTTTTTCTTTTTTCTCTCTTTCCCTTTCTTTTCCCCCTGCTTCAGGTCTTTTCTGATTTGTTTAGAGTATATTTTCTAGGGACGTTGTTACTCTGCTAGCATTTTGTTCTCTCATTAATCTATTCTCCTCTGCACAAAATGACAAGACGGAAAAAATCACCTCAACAAAAACAACAAGAGGTAGTACCGACTGCCAGGGACCTACTCAATACGGACATTAGTATGATGTCAGATCTAGAGTTCAGAATCATCACTTTAAAGATACTAGCTGGACTTGAAAAAAATATGGAAGTTATTAGAGAAACCCTTTCTGGAGAAGTAAAAGAACTAAAATCCAACCAAGTAGAAATCAAAAAGGCTATTAATGAGGTGCAATAAAAAATGGGGGCGCTAAGTGCTAGAATAAATGAGGCAGAAGAGAGAATCAGTAATATAGAAGATGAAATCATGGAAAATAAAGAAGCTGAGAAAAAGAGAGATAAACAACTACTGGATCACGAGGGCAGAATTCGAGAGATAAGCGATACCATAAGACGAAACGACATTAGAAAAATTGGGATCTCAGAAGAAGAAGAAAGAGAGAGAGGGGCAGAAGGTATAATGGAGCAAATTATAGCAGAGAACTTCCCTAATTTGGGGAAGGAAACAGGCATCAAAATCCAGGAAGCACAGAGAACCCCTCTCAAAATCAATAAAAATAGGTCAACACCCCGACATCTAATAGTAAAACTTACGAGTCTCATAGACAAAGAGAAAATCCTGAAAGCAGCTCGGGAGAAGAGATATGTAACCTACAAGGGTAGAAACATTAGATTGGCAACAGACCTATCCACAGAGACCTGGCAGGCCAGAAGGGACTGGCAGGATATATTCAGAGCACTAAATGAGAAAAATATGCAGCCAAGAATACTCTATCCAGCTAGGCTGTCATTGAAAATTGAAGGAGAGATAAAAAGCTTTCAGGACAAACAAAAACTAAAGGAATTTGCAAACACAAAACCAGCCCTACAGGAAATCTTGAAAGGGGACCTCTAAGCAAAGAGATAGCCTAAAACAACATAGACCAGAAAGGAACACAGACAATATACAGTAACAGTCACCTTACAGGCAATACAATGGCACTAAATTCCTATCTTTCAATAGTTACCCTGAATGTAAATGGGCTCAATGCCCCAATCAAAAGACACAGGCTATCAGACTGGATTAAAAAACAAAACCCATCGATATGCTGACTGCAAGAGACTCATTTTAGAACCAAAGACACCCCCAGATTGAAAGTGAGGGGGTGGAAAACCATTTACCATGCTAATGGACACCAAAAGAAAGTTGGGGTGGCAATCCTTATATCAGACAAATTAGATTTTAAATCTAAGACTATAATAAGAGATGAAGAAGGACACTATATCCTACTCAAAGGATCTATCCAACAAGAAGATCTAACAATTGTAAATATCTATGCCGCTAACATGGGAGCAGCCAATTATATAAGGCAATTAATCACAAAAGCAAAGAAACACATCGACAACAATACAGTAATAGTGGGGCACTTTAACACCCCCCTCACTGAAATGGACAGATCGTCTAAGCAAAAGATCAACAAGGAAATAAAGACTTTAAATGACACACTGGACCAAATGGACTTCACAGACATATTCAGAACATTCCACCCCAAAGCAACGGAATACACATTCTTCTCTAGTGCCCATGGAACATTCTCCAGAATAGATCACATCCTAGGTCATAAATCAGGTCTCAACCGGTACCAAAAGATGGGGATCATTCCCTGCCTATTTTCAGACCACAATGCTTTGAAACTAGAACTCAATCACAAGAGGAAAGTTGGAAAGAACTCAAATACATGGAGGCTAAAGAGCATCCTACTGAAGAATGAATGGGTCAACCAGGAAATTAAAGAATTAAAAAAATACATGGAAACTAATGAAAATGAAAACACAACTGTTCAAAATCTTTGGGATGCAGCAAAGGCAGTCCTAGGAGGAAAGTATATAGCAATACAAGCCTTTCTCAAGAAACAAGAAAGGTCTCAAGTACACAACCTAACCCTCCACTTAAAGAGCTGGAGAAAGAACAGCAAATAAAGCCTAAACCCAGCAGGAGAAGAGAAATCATAAAGATCAGAGCAGAAATCAATGAAATGAAACTAAAAGAACAGTAGATCAGATCAATGAAACTAGAAGCTGGTTCTTTAAAAGAATTAACAAGATTGATAAACCCCTGGCCAGACTTATCAAAAAGAAAAGAGAAATGACCCAAATCAACAAAATCATGAATGAAAGAGGAGAGATCACAACCAACACCAAAGAAATACAAACAACTGTAAGAACATATTATGAGCTAGAATATGCCAGCAAATTAGATAACCTGGAAGAAATGGATGCATTCCTAGAGATGTATCAACTACTAAAACTGAACCAGGATGAAATAGAAAACCTGAACAGACCTATAACCACTAAGGAAATTGAAGCAGTCATCAAAAATCTCCCAAAAAACAAAAGCCCAGGGCCAGATGGCTTCCCAGGGGAATTCTACCAAACATTTCAAGAAGAATTAATACCTATTCTTCTGAAACTGTTCCAAAAAATAGAAATGGAAGGAAAACTTCCAAACTCATTTTATGAGGCCCGCATTACCTTGATCCCAAAACCAAAGACCCCATCAAAAAGGAGAATTACAGACCAATATCCCTGATGAACACAGATGCAAAAATTCTCACCAAAATACTGGCCAATAGGATCCAAAGTACATTAAAAGGATTATTCACCACGACCAAGTGGGATTTATCCCTGGGCTGCAAGGTTGGTTCAACATCCGCAAATCAATCAATGTGATACAATACATTAACAAAAGAAAGAACAAGAATCATATGATCCTCTCAATAGATGCAGAAAAAGCTTTTGACAAAGTACAGCATTCTTTCTTGATCAAAACTCTTCAGAGTATAGGGATCGAGGGTACATACCTCAATATCATAAAAGCCATCTATGAAAACCTACAGCGAATATCATTCTCAATGGGGAAAAACTGAGACCTTCCCCCTAAGGTCAGGAACGTGGCAGGGATGTCCACTATCACCACTGCTATTCAACATAGTATTGGAAGTCCTAGCCACAGCAATCACACAACAAAAAGAAATCAAAGGCATCCAAATTGGCAAAGAAGAAGTCAAAATCTCACACTTTGCAGATGATGATACTTTATGTGGAAAACCCCAAACTCCACCCCAAAACTGCTAGAACTCATACAGGAATTCAGTAAAGTGGCAGGATATAAAATCAATGCACAGAAGTCAGTGGCATTCCTATACACCAACAACAAGACAGAAGAAAGAGAAATTAAGGAGTCAATCCCAATTACAATTGCACCCAAAACCATAAGATACATAGGAATAAATCTAACCAAAGAGACAAAGGATCTGTACTCAGAAAACTATAAAATACTCATGAAAGAAATTGAGGAAGACACAAAGAAATGGAAAAACGTTCCATGCTCATGGATTGGAAGAACAAATATTGTGAAGATGTCAATGCTACCTAGAGCAATCTACACATTCAATGCAATCCCCATCAAAATACCATCCACTTTTTTTCAAAGAAATGGAACAAATAATCCTAAAATTTGTATGGAACCAGAACAGACGCTGAATAGCCAGAGGAATGTTGAAAAAGAAAAGCAAAGCTGGCGGCATCACAATTCCGGACTTCCAGCTCTATTACAAAGCTGTCATCATCAGGACAGCATGGTACTGGCACAAAAGCAGACACATAGATCAATGGAACAGAATAGAGAGCCCAGAAATGGACCCTCAACTCTATGGTCAACTCATCTTTGACAAAGCAGGAAAGAATGTCCAATGGAAAAAAGACAGTCTTTTCAACAAATGGTGTTGGGAAAATTGGACAGCCACATGCAGAAGAATGAAACTGGACCATTTCCTTACACCACACACAAAAATAGACTCCAAATGGTTGAAAGACCTCAATGGGAGACAGGAGTCCATCCAAATCCTAAAGGAGAACACAGGCAGCAACCTCTTTGACCTCAGCCGAAGCAACTTCTTCCTAGAAACATCGCCAAAGGCAAGGGAAGCAAGGGCAAAAATGAACTATTGGGACTTCATCAAGATAAAAAGCTTTTGCAAAGCAAAGGAAACAGTCAACAAAACCAAAAGACAACCGACAGAATGGGAGAAGATATTTGCAAATGACATATCAGATAAAGGGCTAGTATCCCAAATCTATAAAGAACTCATCAAACTCAACACCCAAAGAACAAAGAATCCAATCAAGAAATGGGCAGAAGACATGAACAGACATTTTTCCAAAGAAGACATCCAAATGGCCAACAGACACATGAAAAAGTGCTCAATATCACTCAGCATCAGGGAAATCCAAATCAAAACCTCAATGAGATACCACCTCACACCAGTCAGAATGGCTAAAATTAACAAGTCAGGAAATGACAAATGTTGGCGGGGATGCGGAGAAAGGGGAACCCTCCTACACTGTTGGTGGGAATGCAAGCTGGTGCAGCCACTCTGGAAAACTGTATGGAGGTTCCTCAAAAAGTTGAAAATAGAGCTACCATATGACCCAGCAATTGCACTACTGGGTATTTACCCCAAAGATACAAAAGTAGGCATCCGAAGGGGTACGTGCACCCTGATGTTTATAGCAGCAATGTCCACGATAGCCAAACTGTGGAAAGAGCCAAGATGTCCATTGACAGATGAATGGATAAAGAAGATGTGGTATATATATACAATGGAATATTATGCAGCCATCAAAAGGAATGAGATCTTGCCATTTGCAACGACGTGGATGGAACTGGAGGGTATTATGTTGAGTGAAATAAGTCAAACAGAGAAAGACATGTATCATATGATCTCACTGATATGAGGAATTCTTAATCGCAGGAAACAAACTGAGGGTTGCTGGAGTGGGGGGTAGGGTGGGAGGGATGGGGTGACTGGGTGATAGACACTGGGGAGGGTATGTGCTCTGGTAAGCACTGGAATTGTGCAAGACTGTTGAATCTCAGATCTGTACCTCTGAAACAAATAATGCAATATATGTTAAGAAAAAAAAAAGAAGAAGAAGGTAGCGGGAGGGGAAGAATGAAGCGGGGGAAATCGGAGGGGTAGACGAACCATGAGAGACGATGGACTCTGAAAAACAAACAGGGTTCTAGAGGGGAGGGGGGTAGGAGGATGGGTTAGCCTGGTGGTGGGTATTGAGGAGGGCACATTCTGCATGGAGCACTGGGTGTTATGCACAAACAATGAATCATGGAACACTTCATCTAAAGCTAATGATGTAATGTATGGGGATTAACATAAGAATAAAAAAAAAAGAATACTAAAAAAAATAAAATAAAAAAAAAAAGAATCTCGCCCTTCCTCTCCCTCTGCTCCTCCTCTTGCTTGCTTGAGCTCTGTCTAAAATAAATAAATAAATAAATATTTAAAAAAAAAAAAGGAATAGAAAACATTGTAGAACAAAGCATCCCACACACTGCCTGGGACCCTTAGGGGACTGTGTGAACCTCTATCATAGCCCATACCCTCTGCTGTGGAGCCAACCAGATGCTCCAACAAGCCCTGACACCCTGTGGTTGGGATATTTCCAGAATTATGGCTTAGAGAAAAGACTGCTCCTATTGTCCAGTGGGTATATGTTTCCAAAGACTGCACAGAATTGAACCTCAAGAATAATGCTAACATGCTGATTTGAGGTGACTAAATTGTTTATATGGATAAGGGCCCTATCAAAAGTAGCTTTCTATTGCTTTTCCTTCTAGCCTAAGAGAATAAAGATGAGATGTACAATAAAAAAATGGTAAAGTGACAATATCCAAAAGAAGATCTAACCGTAGTGATATACGAGCAGTCTTATTATAAACATGCTGTGTTATAAATATAATTCCAGTAATGTAGAATTTAGAGGTAAAAATAGTGGACTTAAAATCCAAGTAACTAGACTGAAACAAAAATAAGGCATTTGAAAATCAAAGCTGGCCGAGGCGTCTGGGTGGCTCAGTCATTAAGCGTCTGCCTTTGGCTCAGGTCATGATCCCAGGGTCCTGGGATCGAGCCCTGCATCAGGCTCCCTGCTTGGGGGGAAGCCTGCTTCTCCCTCTCCCACTCCCCCTGCTTGTGTTCCCTCTCTCGCTGTCTCTCTCTCTGTCAAAAAAATAAATAAAATCTTTAAAAAAAAAATCAAAGCTGGGTAGAATCCATAAGTAATTAGAAAACATCTGTTTAGAGAGAGAAAATATAGTTTCTCTGAAGATCCAAAGTACAGAACACTCACTGAGCAAGAATGGCTATGCTCTAGAAAATGAATCAATGCATGTTCGTAACCAATGGCTATTAGAATGGGCACATCTAAAAGCTATTTGAGACATGTGATGCTTAAATTATTTCAGTGCTTTTAAATATTAAATATTCTAGTGCTTTAAAACATGTCTCTCATTTATTAGACATATAATAAATACTTGTAACCTAAATGGATCTTATAATTTGTTAGATTCCTATAGTAAGAATGCATTAAAATTCTGTAAGAAGAAAGCAAACTCAAAGGTATGTAAGATATTTTTGAAATACAAGGCTTGCAAGTAGCAAGTGTTCGTACCACCAAAGGCACTACTTGTATAATGTCAGAGCATTTGAAAATTGACACTGTACTCCTTAAAATTAGCCAGTTAGGATTTTTCAACTTTGAGTGCTTCAATATACAAATAGCATTTGCAAAATAATATATGGAACACAGAGCATTCAAAGACAATGTGCCTTCTTTAGGGAAGAGGATGCAATCCTTGAAAATACTTTATTTAAAAAATCTATGGAGTAGATCCTAATAAATATTTAGGTTACAAGTTATATACATATACATATGTGTGTGTGTGTGTGTGTGTTTCCATTTTGTGGTTGTTTTTATTTTTTGGAAGTATAATAATCCCTGAAGATTCTGAGGAAAAAAAAAACACTTTTAGATGACATTGTCTCCTTTGGCTGCCATTTGGCCTAAGATCAGATCAAATTCTAATTCATTCTTTTCTTATTTATATGTTATCAGTGACTGGCTGAAGTAAACATTTTATATGGCTGGATAGTTTCTGGAGTTCATCTTTTCAAATTAAAATTATTGTAACTTGTAATTCAAAATATGGAAAGAGAATAAGTTTTGGGATATTGGCTTTAGAATTATTTCCTGCTGATAAAATGTGGCATTTATCTAGAGAATGTACCTATGTAGTTCAATTTGGCTATAGGACCAGTTAGCATAGGAACACATTTAGTCTTGATAAAAAAGAGGGTAGATTCTGGGTCCTCTTAAGAAACTAGATCCACTATTCATCATAGTATACATTGAATTTAAAACATCTTTTTTTTTTTTTTAAGTTTGTTTTCTTAGTATGTCTCTCTTTTCTAGAGGGTAACTTCTGAGAGCTTTCTGGGAAAATATAATCTAATGGTAAGCCTTGTGGGCTGTAGTATATGTGAAAGTGTGCTGGGCACACCTGAATTCCAAGTTTGTTTAAAAAAAAAAAAACTGCTAGAAAATGCACAAATTATATTCCTCTTCATAGAGTAACCCTTATTTTTAGAAAATGTGACATGATTATAAGCAAAGCTATATTGAAGTGACTTTTCTAAGGACAGGAAAATATGACATTTTCAAGATTTGAAGAGTTGATTTTCAATATTTTTAATATATTGAGTCAAAGCATTTGAAATTGAAGCGTCTTCCTTCTGTTTACTAGAAACTTCAGTTGGGACTGATTTCAGGATTTCAGGATGAAGGATACTGAGACTGAGGTTGATGATTTACATTGGCAATTCCATGTTGACATTTGCCTACTAGCAAAATTCTATCACCAAAAGGATTCCCTGTCATATCTGCAATAAATAATAGAATTCTTACCAAAAAAAGATTGAGTAAATTAGGTTTCTTTTTCTCTAACTACAAACATTGTTTCTATGTACTTTGTGCATTTTTAATTTTTATTATAATTTTATGCTTTTTAAATGGGGCTTCTGCCTAGGAAGAGTTAGTTTCTGGTATCTCTCCTGGTAATCTCATTTGCCTCTCTCTCTGAAATTGTGTATGAAACAGAATCCAAAACACCCCCACTGAGACATACAAATTACCTGTCTACTTGTGGCTGGGAAAACTCGGAGGGAAATGTGCAATGAAACTAAAACTCATGTTTTTGCCAAAGCAAAAATTGGACAAATAATAGAAATCTAGTTATTTACTATATAAAAATTCCTACTTGACTATGAATTTCTTTAAACTAAATGAAACAATCTTTTTTGTTTCTATGATGCTAAGGCTTATGCATTTAACATAGATACATATTTATTTAAAGTTTGTTTTTCTTTTTAAAGTTTTTACACCTGATAGTGCAGCATTTCTTCAGAAGGTGAGGATATTTTTTTCTAATCAGTCAGAATATGAAGATACAACCACTCCTGCAAACCCAAGTGATCTCCTACAAAGCATGATTATTATACAGACATACTCTATAAATACACAGATGGTTTTTAAACTCTGCTTACTGCTTCTGTAGTACCGTCCTTTTGATAGTTAGCTACTAATTTCCATATGTTCTCTTCTTTCTTATTCAAAAAGATGATCTTCAGGATCTAGTCAACAAAACCTTTTGAGGGAATAAAACTCCTCTCTCTCTCTATTGCTTGTTTTGTAAAGGAATAAAACCTTCTTCTCAAAATATATGTGAAGATAGCATCATTATTGTTAAAGTCAAAAGGAGATCAAATTCCTAGAAATATATTTGTATTTTCCAAACCTGGGTACATAAAATGATCCATCTGAATTTAGAAAAAGTAACAAAGTATTTTTATATCCATTTTTATTTCATCACTTTTTTAATTTCTATTTTTGTTTATATTGTATAACATTCATGCAATCCACACAATTTTTGTAGGATTCATACAATTACCTTAGAAGGATATACAGAAGCATAATATATTAAAGTGTTCAAAAGTGTGCTTCTAGAAACTGAGCATGTATGTCTAAACCCTCCCTACATTACCTGTAAAATAAGGCATTTTGGCAAATGTGCTTCTCTGTGACTTATCTTTAAAACAGGGATGAAAATAGTACCTGTTTCATGGGTGATATGGTGATCAAATGTGTTAATACTTATAAAATATATAGAATACTATACGGCATGCTTAGCTCTTATTAAAAATATTATTGAATTTATAAATAAAAAACACAATTGTATTGGAAGGTATACATCTAGAAACTTGTTAAAGTAGTATATGATTAAAATTTAGAAGTCATTTAAATATACACATTTCTAATATAGGTATCCAGAGATGTCATGAGAATAGGTCTTAAAAGCAATCATTTCATGAATGAGTGGAGAAGAAAAATTTAATGTATAAAAAGGTATCCTGATGAAAATGTTCTCCTTGCTGAAGTATATCAAAACAAAAAGCATTTTAACTCTTGAGGAGGATAGACTGATTTGTTTCTGACTCTGTGATCTTGGACAAATTAGCAATCCGAAAACCACTTTTCTTATCTAATGAATTGCAAGAGTAATATTATTTCATAGGCTTGTTGTAAAGATTAAACAATTTATTACATGCAGGGTGCCGAGTGCACTGCTTGCCACATAATTTGAAAAAAGAATCAGTTTAGTTCCCTCCTTCTCCTGACTACAGTGCCTTAAATTCCTTTATTTCTCAGACAATAGGAATTTTTTGGTGGCAATCCTGCTAGAGTATCTTATTTTGAATTATTTGTTAACTAATCATTTCATCTAAAGCATCCTGAAGGCACAGAATGAGTATATTGATAAGGTTATGGAACAGAATCAAGAAGGACACATAGATGTGTCTTATAAGCATGCTTAGACATGCCAGCCAAGCCTTTTCTTTATGGGGGACCTCCACAGGCTAAGCTACCTCTCACTCAGTCTCACTAACAATTCATGTGGTGCTGTCCACGAGATTGTTTGGCTGACATGCTTCCTCTTCACAACTGTGACCCAATTATGCTACTACTTTCATGTCAAGGCCTATTTCCAACTTCTAAGAGTGAACTAGGAAGGAAGAAACTATCTTCTCCTTCCTAGGCATATTAACCTTTGGTCCTTTGAAGTTCTGAGTATGGGCTGTTCCTATACACTTGCTGGCTTTAGAAATCTTGACATCAGTATCAGGGACCAATATCCCTTTGCCTTAAGAGACACATTTCACAAGAGCAAATAGACTTTATATTTAGACACCTAGAATGTTCTCAGAAATGTCACTTTCTCCAATGTCTCCTGCTGATAAAGGCAAAGGTTTAGTTTCTCTTGAGCACAGAAGCAGACTGGGCATCTCATACCAAGACCTGAGTCCTCTTGGAATATAAGATATGAGAACTTAATAGTTTTATTCTCAGCTGTGTGCTATCAACCTAATCTCAGGTCATTCAGCAACTGGGATAGTAATCTATATCTATCTATCTATAGATAGATATCTGTCTATATCTATCTATAGCACATGATTTGACATATATATATCACTTAGATATCCTATATATTCATATACATGTACACATACATACACATACAGATTCATATATGCATTTGCACTTTAATATGAAATTTATGCATTAAGGAGCCATATAAGGGTCAGTGGACATAGAAAAACAGGAAAATACTGAGGGGTACTAAAATATACTTCCTTCTTAAAATATATTTTTCCTACACTTGGCCCTGAATACAATTGAAAACTCAAAAGCATCAAATTATTCCTTCCTTAAGATATATTTATTTTGGCAGAAAAACTGATACAGCAATTAAAAAATTGATGGGTTCTAATTTGTGCATGTTGGGTTTGATATGTCTGTGGGCATCTAGGTAGCAATGTGCATATCATATCACCAAAAAGTCGTATCTTTTTATTGTAAACAATTCATATATGTTTCATTATTCAGATATAGTTTAAAAGGAGAAACTATCTCAGAACGAGTATATTCTTAAGCAAAGGCTGCATTCATAATCCTAAGCCCTCTATATATCTAATACATAAAAACACTTCAATATTTTACATAGACTTTACTATATATAACAATGGGAAAATTCCAATTCCAAATGCACTTTTCATGGAAAATCAGTGTGAATTTAATAGAGTGAAGGCTCTATGAAGGAATTCATGTTGCAACTTTAGAAAGTCATCATCAGTGGGTCCCTGGAACTGGATAAGTGCTCTATGATGAGGAATGGAGGAAATATAGTGTGAAATAGCAGGGATATTGACAAGGATAGGCACTTGATGATTGAAAAGTTTCCCATATTCAAAGGGAATCTAGAAATTTCAGCAATATCTGAGCTTAAACTAAGAAATACAGTAAATAATATAGCAAATAGATGGTTCATTTTAGTTAATACAATTGTAACACACTTGATGGGTAATTGTTTTAAAGTTTGAAACTGAAATTACTAGCCTTCTCCTGATTAAAGAACTCCTTTTCTACATGAACATTATTATTATTCACAACTTTTTACCTCTTAACTGAATATATAATTTCTAAGTTTGTTTGGTTTGCATTATTCTAAGACATTGCTAATCAAATATTTTAATCAGCATTAGAATAGCAGTATTTACACAGCAAAAAGCAAAACATAAATAATTTAAAACATTAAAATGCAAGATACTTTAGTCTGTGTTGCTTTAAATATATTTCTTCCAGACTTCTTGAAATCTTGAAGCAACTTCTGTATCTCCATTTCTATTAACATTTCAGTCTTTTAAGTATCTGAAGAACTCTTATTAAAAACTAAATTTTTATGATTTTATCACAATCTCTCAAACTATTTAAAGATTTCTCCAAGGTGGGACACGTGGGTGGCTCAGTTTGTTGAGCATCGGACTCTTGGTTTTGGCTCAGGTCATGATCTTATGGATGGTGAAATGGAGCCCCGTAGGAGGCTCCTCACTCAAGATTCTCTTCCTCTGTCCCTCCCCCGTGCGTGCTTGTGCTCTCTCTCTAATAAATAAATAAATCTTAAAAATTAAAAAAAAAAAAAAAGATTTCTCCAAGGAAGAATAGTAAATATCCTTCTTTCAAAATGTTTTCAAAACTGTTTTTTTTTTAAAAAAAAACCTGCCTTTTTTTCCCTAATGAGAAATTGAGATGTTAATTCCTGCCTGGTTTCTTGGTTGAAGATACATGTGGATACAGAACTCAGAACCACCTTGGCTGATCTGGCCAGTCCTCCTTTTGTGGCATTCAGGTTGCTGACCCAGTAGGAGTTGGACACTTGTTCTGAGTCACGTATCTGTAGAGGTACCATTAACAGCAGCAATTTATTACATTACAGAGCTTTCCAGATTGTAATACGTTGTCAAGATTTAGGTCTTCTAAAAACTAGAAAAACTTCAAGAAATAAAAAGAACAGCTATCATTTTCATTTTACTTTCAAAGAAACTGGGACTCATTAAAATTATCTGAATTTATTTTTTAAACCACATGATCAGGGAAAGAAAAAACAAAAAAAGGACAAAGATTCCCTCTGATTCCTCATTAAGTTTCCTGTCTACACCACAGAGATAAATCTGCATATTCTATACTATATTGGGGCAAATTTTCAAGCTGGCTGATTGAGTTAAAGAAGTGGTTTAAGGCTATGAAACAAGTGCGTTTTTCCCAGTGGAGCTGTAATTGATGTACTTGGTGGCTGCACTCTCTTGACCTCATTATTACCATTTTCAACAAGGTACACTGATGAACTCTAATGAAATTAATTCTTTCTGTTGAGAAAGAGGATAGAAGCAAAAGATAAAAATTGTGAGTAGATGTTGAAAAAATTCTAGGATAAATTTAGTATATATCAGAGCTGGAGCAGCATCAGATTCCCATACTGTGTATGAATTTCCAGCTTCAAAAAGTGTGAAAAAAGGCTTAGAAACTTCATAGATACCTCAATGCCCATGATCCACTCACTTTAGGGTGTGATTTGAAAAGCAAATGGTGTGTTGATGGCATTAAAAAAGGAATAAAAGACATTTTAATGACAGTGTAATCAAAGATTATACACCAGCTGTCACAACCAAGGCAACCATAGTAATTGGGGGTGACCAGAAGGCTTTCCAAAATAAGCTTCTTTTAAAGATTCATTTAAAACTGTCACCAAGGGACTGTTGACATTTTAATTTTTTCTTTAGATTTGGGAGTTGTTATTCTACTTCTTTTTATCTTTTCTTTGCAGAACAGGATAGCTCTATGTATTATCAGTCTGCTCTATAGTGAATGATCAGAGAAGCAAAAAGGAAAATATATTTGTATGATGAATACTTTTACTAAAATTAAGGCCATTTTAAAGGCAGGCATTGAAATAATTAATATATCAGTTTGCTTTATCACATAGAGTTTGTACATACATAATTAATATTTATATAATTAATTTGGTTATTAATATTTCTTGATGTTCTGGGCTAATAATTCTATGATCCCAAAAAGCAATTGTTAGTATTAATATCATTGTCATGTTTAATTGATAATGATGCTTCTTGTTGTATTTTATCTTTCAAGAGTTTTGTATAATAAATGATATGAATATACCTCATTTACAAATGGGTTATCATTGTTTTCAGCATTTTTAATCTTTCCTCTTAACCCCACTAAAATTATAGTAGTATTTCATTACATCAGTACTTAGTATTTTACAAAATGTTTCCTATATGTTTTGCATTTTTTTCTCACAACAGCCCAATATCATAAACAGGATAGGCATTAGCAGCCACCTTTTACAGATGTGGAAACTGAGAATGAGAAAAGTTGATTAATTAGATAACATAATGAAGAAAGAGCATATCAAAATTTAACTTTGGGACATCTTTGTCAATGCACGGCATTGTCAGTCAGTGGCTAAGTAAAGAAGGGAGCAGTGGTATCTCATAGTTTTAATTTCATTTCTCTAATAACTAACAATGTTGGGCATCTTTTCTGCTGCATATTTGCCAGTAATATAATTTTTTTGATGAAATGTCTGTTCAAATCTTTTGCTCATCTTTTTTATTGAGTTGCTTTCTTATTATTGAGTTTTGAGAGTTCTTTATATAATCTGTATATAAATAGTCTGTGAGGTATGTGATTTGCAAATATTTTCCTTTAGTCTGCAGCTTATATTTTCATTGTCTTTACAGTATCTTTCAAATAGAAGTTTTTAATTTTAATGAAATCCAATTTGTCAATTTATTATTTTGTGCATTGTGCTTTTGGTATTGCATCTAATAAATCTTTATCTGACCTAGGGTTACAAAGATTTTCTGCTATACTATCTTTAAGTCTATGATCCATTTTTAGTTAATCTGCATATAACATGTGAGGTATGGTTTGAAGTTTTTGTTTGTTTTGCATATGGAGCTCAGTTATTCCTATATCATTGCTGGAAAAGATTATGCTTTTTTTTTTCTATTGAATTGCCTTGGCACCTCTGTCAAAATCATACTAATATATTTCTGTGTGTCCATTTCTGGACTCTGTTCCATTCATTTTATCTATGTATCTGTCCTTTACTAAAATCATACTGTCTTAATTACTGTTAATTTTTTATTAAGTATTGAAATCAGGTAATGTGGATTCTTCAACTTTGCTCCACTTTATCAAAAGTATTTTAGATATTCTGGTTGTTTTGACTTTCTATATAATTTTAAAATCAGCATATCCTTACCTACAAAAATTATTGCTAGGTTTTTGACTAGGATGGGTCAATCTGAGAAGAAATGACAGCTTAATGTTGAGTGTTCAAATCCATGGATACAATACATTTTTCTGATTATTTAAGTCTTCTTTGAGTTCTTCTCATCTATATTTTGTAGTTTTGGGCATACAGATTCTACACATATTTTGTCAGATTTATGCATAAGTCAGTTTGCCTGCCACTTTTCTACCTTTCTTCCTTCCTACCTTCCGAAGTACAGTTATGATTGCACTTCTGTAATTTATACAGAAAACAGTCATGGCTCAAATATTGGGCCACGTACATTTTACTCTTTGGTCCTACATAAATGGCACTTGTTGCTGAGCCATTTTATCACTTATTAGAAAAATTAATGACACCTCATGAAATTGGAAAGCACCAGTTTGAATATGCTTTCTAAACAAGAAGCTGTCATTTATTTCCAAATCAGGGTTAAAATACAATAAATAGTGATATTTCACTTTAAGATTGTGAAACTTTCTTAGCAACCGAAGGCCAGGTAGCATCAAGTGACCAATCACCTCTGCTCTGGATTAATAACCCCTACAGAAGAGAGTTCCGAATGGTGAATACTGAAGAATCTCAAATATTTACTAAGTAAAGAAACTCCTTGACATTATAGCCAGGCATTTATAATTGTAGATATTGTAAGTATTTCATGATTATTTACTGCGCTCTAAATTACATCTTCCCTTTAATATGTGACCACACACTTGTTTCAAAGTTTAGTCGAGCAATAATAAATGTCAATACTTTGAGTCACTCCCAGCTTACATTACACCACCCACATTGACCTTACTTCAGATCTTAGATTTTTTCCTTTCTTTTTTTTTTTTAAGATTTGATTTATTTATTTGACAGAGAGAGAGAGATAGCGAGAGCAGGAACACAAGCAAGGGGAGTGAGAGAGTGGGAGAGGGAGAAGCAGGCTTCCCGCTGAGCAGGGAGCCCGATGCGGGGCTCAATCCCAGGACCCTGGGATCATGACCTGAGCCAAAGGCAGACACTTAACAACTGAGCCAACCAGGCACCCCAGATCCTAGATTTTTCTTTATTTTACCCTGAAGGTGACCAGAAGTGAAAAATTACGCTAGGAAGGCAAGCCCTACAAAATCCATCAGCTGAGTTCTGTTTATAATTTGTGTCTTTAATAAGGAAGTTATTAGAAGATGTTGCTTATACTATACTATAATTTTGTCCATTTCCACAAAGCACATATTGGTTTCCAAATGTCCAACAGTAGAGGATTATTAAAAAAAAGAAAAAAAAAGGAAAGGAAATTGTTACCATCATATAAATACTTAGCAGTCATTGCAAGTGATGTAACTGTAAATAAATCAGACATTGTTATTCATATCACATTACACGATAGGAAAAACATAGCATTGCACAAAAATTCTTGCCAAAAAAAATTAAACCTATATCTAATCAAACAGGATCTAAATACCAGTTTATAGGAAATACGGTAGGAAGAGGAGGATGCTAAATGACACTACAAAAAATGAAACCAGTCAAATTCAGAGTGTAGAAAATTCTACAGTCCAAAGATCAACTTACTTTTCTACAAGTAAACAGTATGCAAAAATAAAGAGACATAAACTTCTAAAAGATTAAAACTGACTTAAGAAACATGTTAACCAAGTTCAATGTGTCAGTCTTTTTGGATCTTGATTTAAATAAGTCAATCATAAAATTGCATGTTTGAGACAATTGCGGAAATAACAAACACTGTGCATTAAATAATACTAGAGATTATTGTTAATTTTGTTAGATATGATTACATTACTAGAGTTATATTTTCAAAAAGTCCTACTTTAAAAATGTACAGTCAAGTATTTACAGATAAAATATTATATTTAAAATGTGCTTTATAATACTCTAAAAATAAACAAAAATATTGGGAAGACAGATGCAACAAACATACAAATAATGTTGATACTCGCCTAGGCTAGCTATTGGTACATGTGCGTTTATTATTTTCCCTTTTTTGTATATTTTTGAAAATTTCTATAATAAAAAGTAAAGAAAAAAAATAATGTCTCAGAATAGCTATAACAGCACAGAAAAATGTTAGGACTAAGCATGTAAGTTGAGAAAATAAATACCCCTGTCATTCTTTTATGGCTGTATTTGAAGAAAACTTCAAGATTACCCAATGAGTTGAATGATGTACAATATGCATACAGATTTTAAAGGGAAAGGGGAAAATAATTAAGTGTATTATTTATTGACCTTTGGAAAAAAAAAGAAAATAGATACCCAAACAGCATGTATGATATAAATAAACCTATGTAAAATGTAATTTTATAAGACATTATACTTTATAAAAATATGTATATTAATATGGGACTACATATATCAAAATGTTAATGCTTATCCCTGATGGAATTGCTTTGTGTTTTTATCTTTTAGAACTTTTAATAATTAATTTGTATAAATTTTACAATTAGGACAAAAGTTTAAAGTTATGTTAGTCAATTATCCATTTTTACTTAGTTTGGTCTTTGGAGAAGCATGAAATTCTTTGATTCATGGTTTTTAAAAATGGCCTAAAATGGTCAGACTACCATTCTCAAACTACTAGGGTTTTTGTTCCAAATTATTTGCTCCAAATTATAACACTCCTATTCCTTACAATGTGACCTATGTTTACTTTGGGCCACATTAATTAAGATGAAGACAATTAAAAGCCTTGGATATCTATGAATCCTGTAATTTGAATGTGACATTTTGAGTTTACATTGTGGTTGTTTTAAACTTGGGTTGGGAGTACATTACTTTCATAGGCTTAAAGATCCCTGAATTGGGTAAATATACAAGACAAAATGGACAAGGATGCATTTTTATTCCTTTAATTAGTTCTTCTGAAATCAGAATGTTAAATGAAAATTTTTTCAGTTGTCTCAGTTTTGGCCGAGGCCCATGAGCTTAAAACAAAGGGTATAAAGTGAACACACATTCTAAGAACTGCCAGGTTATTTGTGAGAATTTACTAAGAGGGGCCTGGAAAACCGTACCTTGTCCCTCAGCACACGTATAGGTATATAATGGGGTGACTAGTAGAGGAAGATCAGGAAAGAGGATTTCTTTGCAGGAAGTTGCCTGATTTTTGTACATTCCCTTCCTCTTTCCCTTACTATTTACAGAGCAGAGGTGCTTTTCAGGAGGAAAGACCATCTTCTCCCACTGGCTGAATACTGGCTGAGATACAGAAAACTATGAGCCCTAATGCCACTAAACTTAAGAGCAGAATGTAACAAGAGTATGATCTGTGTCTGATATACTTTGTGGGGGTTGGATTGATCCATGACCCTGAGTTATAAATATCTCCATAGAATAACATGGCTGGAGTTCCTTGAAGGCAGACCAGGCAGAAAGCACTGCAGGGGATGCTGACTGAAATACCCTTGGCAGCAAGCAATGGTAGATGTTTCCTGCAGACTGAACACTGGGAAGGAAATCATGCCTGATTCATCTCTGGCTAGTGTAGTGGGTTGAATATCCCACCCCACCCCACCCCACCATTCTAGTCAGAATGTGACATGGGGTTACTTTTATTTAGAAATAGGATCTTTGCCAAGGTGATTAGCTAAGATGAGGTCATACTGGATTAGGGTAGGCCCTAAATCCAATGACTTCTGTCCTTATAATAAGAGAAGAAGACACACAGAGACTCAAAGTTCATGTAAAAATGGAAGCACAGATTGTAGTTATGCTCCCACAAGCCAAGGAATGCCAAGAGCTACCCATACCTGGAGGCAACAAGGAAGACAAAAGATTTCTAGAAACCATAAGAAGCTGAGAGGCATGGAATGATTTCTCTTCAGAGCTCATAGAAGAAACCAACCTACTGCCATCTTGATTTCAGACTATGGCCTGAACTCTGAAAGAATAAATTGTGTTGTTTTAAGCCACCTAGATTATAGATATTTGTTATGGCATCCCTAAGAAACTAGTACAGATAAAGTACATAAAATTTCACATCCAGACCAGAACTATTTTGAGTAAAGGCTTTACAATAATTTAAGTAGCCCTTAAGACTGGCCCTTGACTGTCTCTGAGCTCATCTTCTAAACTACTTTCCTCTTATTCACTCTGTTACTTCAGCTACACTGCCCTCATCACTGCTCCATGAATTCACCAAAAACTCCCCATTCTCAGTCTAGTCCTTTGCACTTAGTGTTCCCCAGACAGTTAGGCTTATTGTCCAGATAACTGGATGGTTCCCTCTATCACTTCCTGAAGGCTTCTGACAAGGGTAACCTTGTTAATGAAGTCTTTTCTGGATATCCTTTATTGAATAACAAAAGCACTAAATGCCCTTCTCTTCTGCATTCCCTTTCTTCCACCATCTTGCATAAATTGCTTTTAAAATCACTTATCACATTGCAAATTATGTATTTGTCTATTTTTATCATAATCTGTTATTATCAAATAGAATGTAAGTTTCTTAAAGTCAAAAATGGTATTTTATATGCTAGGGACTTGGTAAATAAGGATAGTATGAAGTTTTTGTCAAGAGATATCTCTGACAAGAATTATTTTAAAATTAAAAAAGATGCAATGAGATATGCCAATGAATTTAATAATCTAGACAAAAATGATTAATTTATAGAAAGTTAAAATTCTAAAATTGGACAATGAAGAAAAATAATTCAAATGGAAATACTACTAAATAAACAGAATTGGCAAACTCCCTACTTCAAAATTTTAAGAAAGATACTCTCTATCTTATACATGATATCCAAAAAAGGAAAAGAATCTCTTAGAGAAAATGAGCTCATTTTATATGTAATATATAAAAATTATAAATGCATATAGGTATACTTAGTTTCACATATAAAAAGAAAATTTGAGATATCTTCAAAAGAAACTCATGTTTGTCATTTATACCCTCATAGTCATTAAAATTCAAGTCAACAAAAGTCAGAAAAAATACAGTATAGTGGAACCATACTGTCAATAATTTGTTCTGGTAGATACATGTAATTACTTTACCCAGTAGTTACAGAATACACCTTTTCTACTAGCACACATGGAACATTTAAGAACTTGACCACAGATTAAATAATCAAAGAAATCTCAGGGGGAGACGAACCATGAGAGACTATGGACTATGGGAAACAAACTGAGGGTTCTAGTGGGGAGAGGGGGATGGGTTAGTCTGGTGACGGGTATTAAAGAGGGCACGTACTGAATGGAGCACTGGGTGTTATACGCAAACAATGAATCATGGAACACTACATCAAAAACTAGTGTATGGTGATTAACATAACATAATAAAATAAAATGAAAAAAAGAAATCTCAGTAAATTTAAAGGTAAACAGCAAGATACTAAGTTAGAAGTCATTCACAAAAAAGGTAACGTTTGAAAAGCCAATATAATTGTAATATCAAAACACAGGTTTAAAAATACATTCTGGAGAAAGAATTATAGGCCTTAGTAAGGTTTTGGTGCTCTGAGGAAAAGGGTATTTTGGGACAGGACCATATCTGGCTGGAAGCAGGATTCTCCCTAATTAGAGAAGCTGCCATGGATCACTTTTCTGACTAAACGGGGAGTTTTTGGTCACTTCACCATTCCCGATCTGGTTGCCATCTCCTCCAGCTTCCTTCTCCTCATGAGCTGGTCTGATATACCTCATGATGCTATTTCTTCTTTAGCATTACAGGCAGAACAAATGCCAAGATGTGTAACCAAGTGGTCTTTGGGAAAGTATCATGAAGAGAGATTAGTAGACAGCCTTAACTATTCACCTGAATGTACAGCTAGAGGGTTTCCTTTTACCACTGCAACCTAGAGAAAGTCCTGTAAAAGTAACTGCGAACACAGCATGTAAATGCGTGTTTTGTGCTGTCCAGGTGTATAAACCAGTCAATCTCTTTATCATTGAGTCAATTCTCAAACTTGGGATAATACTAAAACTTCCTGTAATGTTTTCCTCTCTATAAGTATTTTTTCATGCCTCTGCAAACAGTTAAAACAAAACAAAACAAAACAAAACAACCTGAGCTTTCTAAGGCATTTATATTATACAGAAACATCATGGACAACCATCAGGTGTGTTTACCATAAGTCTTATGTTGGGTAGAACTCTAAGAGACTTAATAATTTGGAAAATGCTTCAGTAACTGTCTGGAGACATCTTAGTAATCTCATTGTTTTTCTAATTTCTGTAATTATCTCCAAGGTCCTATGGCAGTTACTATTATAAATATCTCCATAAAATAGACATAAGTATTATAGGTCATTATGCATTCAATTGGAGTGTTATTAAATTATATTGCCAAGCCCCAGCAGAAGAAAATGAACGTGAGATTTTAAAATTTTTAGCTATGCCTAGTTGAGCCAATATAAAAACCCACAAGATGGCCAATTAGTTATATAGCTAGAGTACACTCCAGTAAAGCTCTGAAAACTCACAGCCAGTTCTTGCATATGGCTTACTCTTACAAAGATAACATTACCCAGATAACATTCCTGGTATTTGTAGAACGCCAAAACTTCCAAGTTAAAAGAACATTATTCTCCCATTTTCTAGTAAATGCTACCTTTGTACAGCTTGATCACAAAGCTTTGTTATCTAAGCAATTGAAAAAAACTCTCATCAAATAATTATTTAAATAAGACAAATAATATATGTAAACTTCGGTCAGGGAAGCCAGTCCATCAAGTATCATAACCTTGTAAAATATATTCTCTATTCTAAATTCATACTCTTTCTATACTTGTACATATATATTATGCTTTCAGAGTAACATAATTAAAGAACAGGATGAACATTTCTGAATAATCATTATTTATAATGATCTTACCATCTAATAAATTTACAGAAAGGAAAAGATGGACAAAAAAACTCAAGTAGACTTTTAATCAGCAGTTATATCTCTTTCCCATAGAATTAATTGCTCCTACCAAATTTAAAAAAAAAAATACATTCCTTTTTTTTTTTTTGTAAATTCTTCTATGAAATAGGAAAAGGGAAAATACAACCCAACTCATTTTATGAGGCTAATACGCTCATTTAATTTTTTAAAGATTGTTATTTATTTATGTATTTATTTGAGAGAGAGAAGGAGCAGGGGGAGAGGTAGAGGGAGAGAAACTCAAGCCAACTTGTGCTAAAAGCAAGAGCCCGAGGCGGGGCTAGATCCCAGAACCCTGATATCCTGACCTGAGCCAAAACCGAGTTCGACGCTTAACTGACTGAGCCACCCAGGTGCCCCAAGCTCATTTAATTTTATTATCTACACCACACAAGAAAAGTATTAAAAGGGGATATTAGAAAGCCCATCTCATTGATTAACAATATTACAAAAATCCTTACCAATACATTAGCAAAACATATCCAATATTATATTATATATAATCAAATGTATATATGTTAAGAATTTCTGTAGTTGGTCACACAGGCAAATAAGTACACAATGGGGCAAAAGGACTGGCTTGTTTTCTGTGTGCTATAAAATTTCCTGCTTTATGAAAAATCACTGGGCTTTTGCCCTGCATTCCTAAATTGTGACACAAACCCACTGCGTTCCTAGAACTGCGGGCCCCTCTAAACCACCTTGTGAGAGTTGGAAGCAACTGGATGGCACAATTATGCTTACATTCATACTGCTTGCTCTGCCTTGAGAAATAAAGTCCTTTGTTCCTGACTTAAGAATATCCTGTCATCTGCCATCATCCTGAATGGGTAACAGGGAAGTAGAATAAAAACTGATATTCTTTAAACATCTTCATAATATAATTATATAAATCCCATATTATATAAGAAACTATATATGATGTATATGTGTATATGCAATCATTTCAGTAGTTATTAAAAACTGTTTGACAATATTCAGTAGTTATGTATGATTTAGTATTTTAACAAGAAAGGGACTTCCTCAATATAAGTCCTATCTACTACATCTACACACCATGTACCATTTGTAAATGCACACCATTAGAAGTGTTCTGATTGAAATCAGAAACAAGTCAAGCATGCCTGCTATTAATATTTCTACTTACATCACAGTGGAGATCTTAGTATATTTGGGTATATGTAAAAATAAAATCAGATCTTTAACTCATGCTACATATAAAAATGAATTTTAGGACTATATTAATTATATCAATTCCAGGATTTGTAGGCCTAATTATGACAAGTAAAACTGTAAAAATACTTGGGAGGAAAAAAGGCTATATGATGTAAAGATTCTGTAAAGCCAGGAAAATCATTATAAGACTTCGAGAAGGAACTTCCAGTTTCCAGTTCCCCATGTAAGGGTCTTAGAAGTCCCCACTGTGTCATGACAACAAATAAAAAGCTGAACAGACTGAAAAGGCAACAACTCTTAGATTCCTAAGACAGAGGAAGACACAGAGCAAACCACTGTCCCTAAGGTTGGAGACTCAGACAAAATCAAGCCAATCAACACAGAGTCGCGGCTTACCGGGCCAGAAACTCACGGCAGAAACCTCCGCAGGCACTCGCGCCAGAGTAAGAAAACCTGAACTGTAATGGACCTGTAGTGGCTGGAGGTTCAGCGTGGACAGTTCCCAAGGCTAAAAACTCCAGGGAGGACCAGTCACATGAAATCCCCTACAGTACTCGGAGATTCGCCCCCAGGAGCTCCACCGGATTTTCACGGTAAAATATCAGAGAAGAATCGCCTTTGACTTCTTTGGCAGGGGGAGGGGAAAGGATCCATTTTTGAAATTAACAAGGCTTGCCCTCAGGAGAAACCAGTTAACTAGAACAGGCGGGGATATTCTCAGAGCCTAATTGACCTGGGGAAGGGAAATAGCCAGCTGAAGCTGTCTCTAATCATCCTGTCCCATGTAAGAGAGGAAAAAACAAACAAACAAACTGAGAAACCCTTGTGATGTTGACAGTCCAGAGGCACAGGTTCACAAAAGACTGAGACTTAGTCGTAGGACTATAGAATCTATAGAATGCTTTCCTTCCCCCGACACTGCACTATCACCTCTAAAAGCCTATTTACAGCAGTTCCTTTTCCCCAGTACATGGCCCTGCTATCAAGGAAAAAAAAAAAAAAAATGAAGAGACAGAGCAAGCATCAGAATCACAGAAAGAAGGATGTTGGAATTATCATACTGGGAATTTAAAACAACTGTGATTAATATGCTAGGGCTCTAATGGATAAAGTAGCACACAAGAAAAGATGAGTAATGTATGCAGAAAGATGGAAATTCTAAGAAAAAAAATAAAATAAAATGCTAGAAATTAAAAACCCTAACAAAAAATTGAAGAATGCCTTTGATGGACTTATTGTATAGACACAGCAGAGGAAAGAATCTCTGAGCTACAGTATTTATCAATAAAATACTCAAAAACTGAAAAGCAAATAGGACAAAGAAAAAAAAAAAACAGAACAGAATGTACAAGGACTGTGGAACAACTATAAAAAATGTAACAGATATAATGGGAATACCAGAAGAAGACAGAAGAGAAAAAAGGGGCAAAGAAATATTGAAACAATTATTGAGAATTTCCCTCCAAATTAATTTTAGACACCAAACCACAGATCCAGGAAGCTCAGAGAACACCAAGTAGGATAAATGCAAAACAAAACAAAACAAATAATTCAAAAACCCCAAACCAACCAACCAACCAACCAAAGAACAGCTGTCAACAAAAACTCTACATCTAGGCATATTATTTTCAAAATAAAAAAGGAAAATATTCAAACCTAGAGAAAAATATTCTGAAAGAGCCAGAGTAAAAAACAAACAAACAAACAAACAAAAACAACCTTAACTACCGAGGAACAAAGTAGTTAAGAATTATATCTGACTTCCCCTCAGAAACTATGTAGGCATGAAGAGACTGGAGTGAATTTATTTAACTATTAAAAGGAAAATAACACCAAACTAAAAGTCTTTACCTTTCAAAGTTACTGTTCAAAAGAAAGGGAGAAATAAAGACTTTTTCAGATGAACAAAAATTGAGGGAATTTGTTGTCAGTAGGTATGCCTTGCAAGAAATGTTAAAAAAAAGTTCTTTAGAGGGCGCCTGGGTGGCTCAGTTGGTTAAGCTACTGCCTTCGGCTCAGGTCATGATCCTGGAGTCCCTGGATCGAGTCCCACATCGGGCTCCCTGCTCGGCAGGGAGTCTGCTTCTCCCTCTGACCCTCTCATGCTCTGTCTCATTCTCTGTCTCAAATAAATAAATAAAATCTTTAAAAAAAAAAGGTCTTTAGAGAGAAAGAAATTAATGTAAATAGATGATACATAAATAGGTAGGTGATAGATAGATGATAGGTAGATATAGATAGATAGAGATAGACAGACTTGTGTATGGTTATATGTAAGTGAAATGAATGATAGCAATAATACAGGGGGCAGGAGGGAATAACTAGCCTTGTTATTATGAGGTATTCACACTACCTGTGAAGTACTATAGTGTTATTTGAAAGTAGACTTGGGTCAATATAAATGTATATTGCAAACTCTAGGGGAACCACTGAAAAATGCTTTTTCAAAAAATGTATAACTGATATGCTAAGAAAGGAGAAAAAGTAGAATCATATAAAGTGCTCAATTAAAACTATCAAAGACAAAAAAGGAATAAAGAATAAGAACAAGTAGAAAATAGTAATGGGTATGATAGATATTAATCCAAATGTATAAATAATCATTTTGAACATCTGTGGTCTACATGTACCAATTAAAACAGAGATTGTCAGAGTGGATCAAAATATATGACCCAATTATATGTTGTCTACAAGAAACCCATTTTAGGGGCACCTGGGTGGCTCAGTCGTTAAGCATCTGCCTTTGGCTCAGGTCGTGATCCCAGGGTCCTGGAATCAAGCCCCACATCGGGCTCCCTGCACCGCAGGGAAGCCTGCTTCTCCCTCTCCCCCTCCCCCTGCTTGTGTTCCCTCTCTCGCTAGGTCTCTCTCTGTCAAATAAATAAATAAAATCTTTAAAAAAAAAAAAGAAAACCATTTTAAATATAAAGACACACAGATTAAAAGTGAGTGGATGAAGAAAAACATGCCACTAATCAAAAGAAAGCAGGTGGTGCCTGGGTGGCTTAGTCACGTAAACATCTGATTTCAGCTCAGGTCATGATCTCAGGGTCCTGGGCTGAGGACATAAGGCTCCCCACTCAGTGGGGAGTCAGCTTGTCCCTCTCTCTGCCCCTCCCCCTGCTCATGTTTTCTCTCAATCTCTCTGTCTTACAAATAAATAAAATCTTTAAAAAATAAAAGAAAGCAGGAGTGGCTATATTAATTTCAAACAAAGCAAACCTGAAAATAAGGAGAGCTCTTTTTATGGCTGGGTAATATTCATGTGTGTGTGTGTGTGTGTGTGTTTGTGTGTATCACATCTTCTTTATCCATTCATCAGTCAATGGACACTTACACTGTTTCCATAATTTGGCTATTGTAGATAATGCTGCTATAAACATCAGGGTACATGTATCACTTTGAGTTAGTGTTTTTGTATTTTAGAGGTAAATACCCAGTAGTGTGATTCCTGGATAATAGGGTAGTTCTATTTTTAATTTTTTGAGGAAACTCCCTACTGTTTTCTACAGTGGCTGCACCAGTTTGCATTCCCACCAACAGTGCAAGAAGGTTTCCCTTTCTCCACATCCTCATTAACACCTGTTGTTTCTTGTGTTGTTTTTAGCCATTCTGACAGGTATGAGGTGATATCTCGCTGCAGTTTTGATTTGTGTTTCCCTAATGATCAGTGGTGTTAAGCATCTTTTCATGTGTCTGTTGGCCATCCGTATGTCTTCTTTGGAAAAATGTCTATTCATGTCCTCTTCCCACTTTTTAATTGGATTATTCATTTTTGGGGTGTTGAGTTTCTTTATGTATTTTGGAACTAACCCTTTATTAGATAAGTCATTTGCAAATATCTTCTCAGATTCCATAGGTTGCCTTTTAGTTTTGTTGATTGTTTTCTTCCCTGTGAAGAAGCTTTTTATTTTGATGAAGTCCCAATAGTTTATTTTTGCTTTTGTTTCCCTTGCCTCAGGAGACATAATCTAGAAAGAAGCTGCAATGGCTGATGCCTGTGTTCTTCTTTAGGATTTTTATGGTTTCAAGTCTCACATTTAGGTGTTTAATCCATTTTGAATTTATTTTTGTGTATGGTATAAGAAAGTTGTCCAGTTTCATTCTTTGCATGTTGCTGTCCTGTTTTCCCAACACCGTTTGTTGAAGAGACTGCTTTTTTCCCATTGGATATTCCTTCCTTCTTTGTCAAAGATTAATTCTTGCCATTGCAACAACATGGATGGAGCTAGAGAGTATTATGCTAAGCAAAATAAGTCCGTCAGAGAAAGACAAATACCAAATGATTTCATCCATATGTGACAATTTAAGAAACAAAGCAAATGAGCAAAGGGGAAAAAAGAGAGAGAGAGAGAGAGAGAGGCAAATCAAGAAACAGACTCTTAACTATAGAGAACAAACTGACAGTTACCAGAGGGGAGGTGGGTGTGGGAGTTGGGTGAAATAGGTGTTTGAGGATTAAGGAGTGCAATTGTTGTGATGAGCACCGGGTGTTGTATGGGGAAGTGTTGACTCACTATATTGTAGATCTGAAACTAATATTACACTGTATGTTAAATAACAGGAATTTATCTATTTTTAAAGGATTTTGTTTAATTATGTATTTGAGAGAGAGAGAAGAGAGAGCACGAGAAGGGAGAGTGGAAGAGGGAAGCAGGTTCCCCACTGAGCAGGAAGCCCAAGGCAGGGCTTGATCCCAGGACCCTGGGATCATGACCTGAGCCGAAGGCAGACGCTTAACCAACTGAGCCACCCAGGCACCCCAAATAACTGGAATTTAAATAAAAACTTTTAAAAAAGGAAAGTTATTAGAGACAAAGAAGGACATTACATAATGATACAGGAGTTAATTCTCCAAGAAGACATAGCAATTCTTTTTTTTTTTTTAAAGATTTTATTTATTTATTTGACAGAGAGATAGAGAGAGAGAACAAGTAGGCAGAGAGGCAGGCAGAGGGAGAGGGAGAAGCAGGCTCCCCGCCAAGCAGGGAGCCCAATGCGGGGCTCGATCCCAGGACCCTGGGATCATGACCTGAGCCGAAGGCAGCCGCTTAACCAACTGAGCCACCCAGGCGCCTCGAGACATAGCAATTCTTAATGCATATATTCCTATCAACATGATGTCAAACTACATGAGGCAAAAACTGAAAGAACTACAAGGAGAAATAGGTGAATCTCACTATCATAGTTGGAAACTTCAACACCCCTCTTTCAGAAAATGGACAGACCCTGCAGACAGAAACATAGTTGAACCAACAACACCATCAATCAACTGGAAATAATGGACATCTTGGCTACTTCATCTAACAACAGCAGAATGCACGTTCTTCTCAAGCTCACATGGAACATTTACCAAGATAGACCACATTCTGGGAGATAAAACACACCTTAACAAATTTTAAAAAAGTAGAAATCATATATCTACTCTTAGACCACAATGGAACTAACTAGAAAGATAACAGGAAAATCCCATAATACTTGGAGATTAAATAACACATTTCTAAATAACACATGGGTCAAAGAAAAAAATCTCCAGAGAAACTTTAAATGTGGTTAACTAAATGAAAAGGTAAATGCAACTTATCAAAATTTGTGGGATGCAGTGAAAGCAGTGCGTAGAGGGAAATGTATGACATTGAATGCATATATTCAAAAAGAAGAAATCGGTAATCTAAGCTTCCATGTTAGGAAACTGCAAAAATAAGAGAAATTAAATCTAAAGTATGCAGAAGAAAAGAAATAATAAGAATTAAAATAGAAATCAATACAATTGAAAATAGGAACTCAATAGAAAAAATCAATGACACAAAAAGCTGGTTCTTTGAAAAAATCAATAAAATCAATAAACTTTTAGTCAGGCTAGCTAAGACAAAAAGAGAGAGGGCACAAATTACCAATGGCAGAAATGCAACATGGGATATCACTACAAATACTTGTTACTTATATTTAATAAAGCTAGAAAAATATAAAAATCTTAAACTTTAATATGAGTGATTATATGAAAATAAAATAAATTTCATTAAAATAAAATTGAAGAACTAGTAAACTTCTGGGTAGGTATATTTTTTTCTTTTTTAAGTTCTTTAACATGTGTATGATTATTTAAAGGAAAGAAAAAATTAAAAAATTAAAATATCTTCTGAGGTGTTTCAACATAAATAGGTATATATCTATGAAAATTATAACAGAAAATGAAGAGGAGACAAGGACATAATGGTGGTAAGTTTTCTATGTTTCCAAAGAGATAAATTATTAATTCTAATTAATTTCACAATTTAATTAATGAAAAATAAATATACATAAAAATTTTATTAATAATATTTATTGTAATCCCTAAAGCAAACACATGAACAACACCTGTACACATGCAAAACCTAGAATATAATGATGTGAGGAGAGTAGAAGGAAAGAAATTGAAAAATATGTAGCAACAAACACTAATAAAAAGAAAACTATATTGACTAAAATTCGTGCATCCAAAAGCTGACTAAAGTTTGAGAATCCCTAGTCTATGCAAACGGAGAAGTAAAATGTTTAAGGCATCATTATCCCTTACTTGAATTACTGTCACCATAGCCAATTACATCCATCCTTGCTCTGTTCCAGTCCATGCTATATAGAGCAGGTAGAACATTCTTTTTTAAAAATTATATTGGACAGTTACACACCTGCACAAAATGCTTTATGGCTCCATATTGCCACTGCAATATAAATCCAATGTCATTTATACTTGTAGAACTTCTTTTCAGTCTAGCTGTTTGCCTCATCTTGAACCACTCTTGCTTCTTTTAGGCTCCAACATCCTGATTTTGTTTGATTCCTTTCAGTACTGAGTTCTAGAATTTCACTGCTTTCATCGACCAATATTAAGACGTAACTGTCTGTCGGAACAGTTGCCTTCCCACTTCATTCCTGTTTTGCCTTGCTAACTCCAACTTCTACTTCAATTTTACCTTAAAATTAACTACCTTAGGGGGGACCTATCCCTGTCCCTAAAACTCTGTAATTGTATTCTCTGGAAGGTAATCACTGTGTACAATTTGAGTGCCTAGTTCCTTGAGGTCAGAGAACGTAAATTATTTGGAATTTTTCTTCATGAGAGATCTCTCTATTCTCCCCCATTAATGAATGAATTAATAAATAAATTATTTTATTTATTTCAGTGTAGATTCACGGATGTAGATTTTATACTTTGGTTATAACTAAATGGTACTTTATTGTGTTGCTCAGATTGTTCCAGCTTTGGCCATTTGGAGCTCTTTCCTTTGGCTTCTGTGTCCCTTTAACATATATCCATCACTCTGTGCATGCGTCTTTGTGTGTGTGTATGTGTGTGTGTGTGTACATGCATGTGTATGTGGGTAGGTATGGATGAGGGTGTAACAGAGAGAGGGAGGGAGGGGGGAACTTCCTTAATTTTTGATTTGGGGTACTACAAGATACTCTGGGATCATCTTGTATATGTTCTGCCCCAGTCCTAAAATCAACCCTTTGCCCAAGGATCCCTTGTTGTCCTGAAGAATAGTATTAGAAACCAAGATCTCTTGGGATGCCTGGATGGCTCAGTTGGTTAAGCATCTGCCTTCACCTTGGGTCATGATCCTGGGGTCCTGGGACTGGGTCCCGCATTGGGCTCCTTGCTCGGTGGGGAGCCTGCTTCGCTCTTTGCCTGTCACTCCCCCTTCTCTCTCTCTCTCTCTGACAAATAAATAAATAAAATCTTTAAAAAAAAAGAAAAGAAACCAAGATCTGGGTGCTAAGTGTACTTGTTGCTACTGGAATGTCATTGCTTCTAGGCCCTCAGCAAGGAAATACATATGCACATATTAACCTTTGTATTTATGTAAATCTATAAATATTTCTGTATGCAATCATCCATATCTGCATTAAGGTAAACATGAATTCATGCTGATGTTTCCAACATCAACCCATTATATGAGGCTCATTTAGCTTCCTCCCTTGGTTATGTGTAACTCCCCAATCCAATTTTCATTTACTTAATTGTTCAATTCTTGTATACATGTATAGTTGTTTCAGAATTGTTAACATTTACCTATATGGGAGTCAACTTTATCACTTATAGTATAGTGCTTATGTAATAGTTTCTTTTGCCTTTAGTCTTAAAGACTCCACTTATTTCCAGAGTTACTTAGGTTGGCACATTCCACCCCACTCCCTCTCAGTTTTAAAGCAGGAGTTAATGCCTCGTATATATTCTCAACTATCTCTATCCAGACTTAAAGAGGATTTTTAATGGAAATGTGAATCTATTCAAAACATTAATACTATTTGATTTTTATGCAAGTTTTACTTTTGGCTAAGAACCATGAATCTAGAGAGACTGACTTCCTAAAAATCACAATTGGAATTAAAAGGCCTTTTAAAATTCAAAGACATATATACAATTAGATCACTTCAACATCCCCAAATGGATTAACATCAAAAATATTTTCACCCAATAGATTTTAAAAAGAGTAGGCACTTTCTAAGCAATTTATATAAAAGTCAAATGGCATTTACTTTTTCATTGAAACCACCTGAGGATATAGAGTCAATGAAACAATTCTCTGACCAGTATAATTGCAAAAGTGGGGACACCTGATAATTTCTTTACTTTCAGATATAGCAAACTACTTGTTAAGAAAAAAGAAAAAAATCTCCCCATCTGGTTAAAAGTTTTTATTTGTGATATAAATAAACAATATGTATACAAGTGTTTAATATTATCTTCTTGTTCTTTTTATTATATTATTTTATTTCATTTATTTTAACATGTTGCAGAAATTTGTGTTGGAGAAAGACAGATGCACTAACATATAACTCTATCTCAATTACCAACCTCCATGTTTACCTAACATAATTACACAAATGTTCATATAGAAAGGAATAACAAGCACAGCATTTCATATTAATTATTAAAAGAGGTAGAGTATTTTGGTGGATAAAGTGATAAAATTTATCCCCAAATAGCACTTTATATAACTTTGAATCAGCTTCTAAATCTTTTCAAGCATCTACATATAAAAAACAAGAATAATACTCCTGACTTTGTAGACATTTTATTAGGATTAGTAAATAATGCCTGCAAAGCTTTTTCCATTGTCTAGATGTAGGCATTAACTAAATACAAAATATCATTGTTGAAAGATATACAGAGAATATTCAGAGAGTGCAGAGGTAGATTTTAAAAAAGACAATGTTATACTATGTTCCAAAGTATTACTTAATCCTGCCTATCTCTACAAAGTATAATTTTGAGATACTGGATGCTCTAATCACTTATTAGTTTGACTTCTGGACACCATATACTAAATATGCTGAAATAATAGGCATTAAACAGAAGGCATCTAACAGAAAGAACTTGCAAAGATATGATAACATCTTTGAATCGGTAATTCCATGCTTAAGCATAACTTGCTAATGTTTTCTTAAAAGCAAATCCTATAGAGAATATTCTTTAGTCCATACAAATTGTATACTTCATTATTCAGATGGCTAAAACAAAACAAAACATTTGACTTCATAGTCCAACATCTTCATTAGTTTATGGTTAAGCGTAATTCTTTTCTTTATGTTCTAGCAACGCCCTCCTGTTCTAAGCCAAGTCAATGGTGGACGCACAATAATTTTTAAAATGCATACATGTGTAAGAAGGAAATCTTAAATACTGGTACAAAACTGTGCAGACGGGATTAGGAAGCATATCTGTTTGCTCAATCTTTAAATGGCTACTGTGTGTTAGCTATGAAAGATAAGATCATTAAGAGAGTAATTAGAAGCTGCTAGGCATACGCATATCATCTGTTTAAGTGAGGAACAGTATCACATGCTGTGTAGAGCAGTACCTAGGTATAATTTGTTTAGCCTTTCCCTCAAACAGCCCACTGGCATCTACCGCATGCAGGTTTTAGTTTAGACGCACTAATTGTCTGATCCATTATATTGAAATTCATGGTCTTATTTGAAAAGCTGATGAGAAATCATTATTTAAAGGATATCAAAGTGATGGTAATTGTGTAAAATAATCATTAGAGTCCATGTTTTGACAAGCATATCCTTTTCATCATTATTAACATCTATTTACTTCCTTGGGTTTATTTTTCTTTGTCAGTAGATATGTTAATTTTATTCAAGGAGGAAACTAAATCCTCTGTCCAAGGTTTTTCCAAAATTCAAAATCAGGACTATTGATGTGTCTTTGTAGCTTTACTGTGATATTTTTGCAGGATGTGAGCAGAATATTAAAATAGGCCTTTAGTGTCTGTGGCTCTTAATTTTAAATTGGTATCTGGTGTCCTATTTTTAAAAGTTTGGTGGTATGATGGTATTCTACACAGGAAATGGATTAAGTGGAAAAACAATAAGATATATGAGGAAAGTGTCATGATCAAAATCATCAAACTCAAGAACCCATAAGAAACTGTGGGCACACTGCAAAAGAAATAAATACCTTCATTGTAATTTTCATCATCAGAATAAAATATTTATTAAGAGCCTAATATTTATATAGAAATAACAGGAAAGTCCAGGAATATTCAGATTCTGATATGGTAAATCAATTATTTGACCATATCATATTCTAGTACTTTCTGAAATGGATCATAGCCAAAATGATCAATTATAAAATAAAAAAAAAATACCCATGGTATTAGACCTACTTTCCTACTGTGTCAGACAGTCATATGCAAACTTAGGTATTGCCAAAATTGTGTATACTTAAAAATAAGTAACATAAGGCACCTGGGTGGCTCAGTTGGTTAAGCGACTGTCTTTGGCTCAGGTCATGATCCTGGAGTCCTGGGATCGAGTCCCACATCGGGCTCCCTGCCCAGCGGGGGATCTGCTTCTCCCTCTGACCCTCTTCCCTCTCGTGCTCTCTTTCATTCCTTCTCTCAAATAAATAAATAAAATCTTTAAAAATAAATAAATAAATAAAAATAAGTAACACAGAAGTGAGAAAACACATTATTAAGTAAATTCTTAAGCAAATTATACAGGAGATAAAAATAATAATCTAAAAGCTGAAATGGTCAATTCTACATTCCTATCCAATATTTTATATTCATTAGAGGAAAAGCATGGAAGTAATGTGGAAGGAAGACCATGATGAAGATAGAAGGACTTTTTAAAACGAGCCGCATGGGGGCGCCTGGGTGGATCGGTTGGTTAAGCGACTGCCTTTGGCTCAGGTCATGATCCTGGAGTCCCGGAATCGAGTCCCGCATCGGGCTCCCTGCTCGGCAGGGAGTCTGCTTCTCCCTCTGACCCTCCTCCCTCTCATGCTCTCTGTCTCTCATTCTCTCTGTCTCAAATAAATAAATAATAATAATAATAAAGCCACATGATAAAATTTTCAGGTGATCTTACTTTGGTGAATTAAGTCTCACCATCTCATCCTCAAAAACTGTGGATTTTGGCCTGAACCTTGGCATGCAGTTTGTATTTCCATAAATGTTGACATTCACATGCTGGAGCTGATATAAATAGTACATACAGAGGAACTCACTTACTCAGAGACCTATGGAGATTTCAGGCCAGAGAACTTTTAGGCAGAGGAATTGTTCTTAATTCTTTGGTACAAAGAAATTAGATTTTAAGAAATTCAGGTGATCTGGAGTCAGAGGACAAAGGTACTAGATAACCTTTAATACTCAGAGAGGTAGGTTACATAATCTCTCTAAAATTCAGTTTCCTTATTTGCAGAATGAGGACGGAAAGAGTAATTTTCTCATCAAGTTGTGGTGAGGCTCAAATAAAATAATTAGCATGTGAAAGTGTTTGATAAACTATTAAGTGAAATACAGTTGATATTTCCTTTATTGTATTTAATAACATGAACTTAATACTCTCAGGTTTGGCTACAACAAAACTGATTGCCATTTTAAAAAGGCCAAATTTACTCAGGATTCCCTTAAATGAATTTGGTGAGGGTGTGGTAGTAGGCGGAGAGCATTAAATAAATTTCCATATTGTTATTAAAGAAGGAAAGGGTTAAGGCAAACTTTCCTTCAGTTCTCTAAATATTCCTGAAGATATGTACATAGTTACCAAAAATTTAGAGCTCTCCAGTATACAACAAAATGTGTGCTCTCAACATAGTAGATTCTAACTTTGGCTTTTCGTTTCTACATCCCTTGCCCCACCTCCCCAGGCAGGGGTGCTTTATGATGAGTCCACATTCAGCTATTGGCATGTTTCCTATGCATTGGCTCTCTCCATTAATAATTCCCCCTCTCCAGCTAAATCAATGTCTCTGCATGCTGCCAGTACATAAAGGAATGCTTTTTTATAAATACCAATCATACATTGAAATAATTTAAATGAATATATCTTATTTTGGCCATATTTGCTCAGACCTGATTTTGCTTATTATTAGAAAATAGGTTAATTTTTTTCTCTTAATGAAATTCAGAATTTGAGTCTTTTTCTCTTAACCCAAAATCAACAACAACAACAACAACAACAACAATAATAATAATAATAACAATAATAAAGATGTTCCGATAACCAGCCAAAAAGAGTCCTCAGCTAGCAAGTAAAAACTTAATTTCTGTATAGCTCAGGGGGGTTGCAGAGGGAGTGTGAGAAGTTCATTATTATCCAGCAGAAAAAAAAGGGAGCATGCTAAGAACAAAGCAGCATCTTTCCTACTGGGATTTCTCTTGGACTACATGATTTGCATGAAGGGCGCCACATCAAACACAGTGGGTGCCCTTTTTCAAATATTAATGTGAAGCTTGTTTTAAGTTCTCTCTTGACTTTGTGCCACCTTGTATCAAAGGAACTTAAAAGTAGGACTTGAGGGTGGGGGAGACTTTTCCAACTGTTTTAACACTTAGTGAAATTCTTTCTGCATTTGATCAGCATGCCTCAAATTCGTAATAATTCAACATATATGCACATTTTTCTAGGATGCCTATTTTCATGACCATTTTTTCATGTTTTGTGTCTGTGTGGATTGTTTAAATATTCTAAATATTCTAAACCAAAAGGATTTAAGAGATTGATAAGTAAATGGCACACAGAAGCAATAAACACAGACATTGATAGTTCTTGAATTTACTGTAGAGGGAGGATCGCTGGTTGCCGTTATTTTAAACGAGAATTTTCAGCTATTTAAGTAGAAGCTTTTTAATCTCCTTCCTCTGGCATGATTAAAACAAATCAAATTTGGGGGCTAGTATGGAGATGAGTCTGTCTGGGTGCAGATGTGCATAAAATAGGTATGGGTCATGGAATGAGATTGTTAAATTGATCCACTGTGAGTAAATCTAGATTTGTCTCTGTGACTATGTGGGTCAAATAGTAATTTGATCTTGCTATTGCTTGTTAAATAATTTAGTACTGCAGCAGGATAGTTCACGTTCAGACATGTTTTTGATTATTAATTTCAGCAATTAAAATTTGAAATATTTATAGCTTGATGTCAATTTATGCATATTTCTTAAAACATAAGATTGATAGAAGATTTAAATTAGGAAAATACATCTTAAAATTTAAAATCCATGTAAGAGACTGGTTAAGTTAGGAACAAGATAATTTTATAGATAATTTTATTAATATTGATCGACATATTATCAACTGTTTGTTTTTAGTCACTCTTTACCATGTTATCCCTCCTATTTTGCTTTGCTTTCTTGCTTCACCTTCCTCTAAAGTTATATTAGCAGAAAAATATCATCAGTATAAATATCTATACTATAAGTAGGCTTACCTCTTTAATATGTAACATATTGCTAAGACAAGTAAAACACAAATGGTAAACGAAGCTGGTTTTAGTTTTTTCAATAATAATAGAAAATCATTGGGTACACATTGTAGGGATTAGGACAGTGACCTCTAGAAATAAAGAATTTTACTTCACCCAGTACTATAAAGCACTCTGTAAAGAATATTTTATGTTATAAAGTATATGTTATGTCCCCCTCATAATTCATAATTTGAAACCCTGCCCCCACCTCCATGTGATGCTATCAGGAGGTGAGGTCTTTGGGAGGTAATTAGGATTAGATGAGGTCATGAAAGTGGAGCCTCATGAATGGGATCAGTGCTCTTATTATTATTTTTTTAATTTTATTTATTTATTTGACAGAGAGAGACACAGCGAGAGAGGGAACACAAGCAGGGGGAGTGGGAGAGGGAGAAGCAGGCTTCCCGCGGAGCAGGGAGCCCAATGCGGGGCTCGATCCCAGGACCCCGGGATCATGACCTGAGCCAAAGGCAGACGCTTAACGACTGAGCCACCCAGGTGCCCTGGGATCAGTGCTCTTATGAGTCGTGGGAGCTTGCTTCCTCTCTCTACTCTCTGCCATGTGAGGATGCAAGGAGCAGTCCGCAGTCTGCAACCTGGAAGAGAACCTTCACCAGAACTCAACCATGATGATATCCTGATCTCGAACTTCCAGCCTCCATAACCATGAGAAATAAATTTCTCTTGTTTATAAGCCACCCAGCCTAAGTATTTTGTTATAGCAGCCTGAACAGACTAAGATACATTTTTGAAGAGTATGGTTTAAAAATGAAACTATGTGCGGGGCACCTGGGTGGCTCAGTGGGTTAAGCCTCTGACTCTTGATTTATGCTCAGGTCATGATCATTGATCATGATTAGCATCAGGTCATGTGGTTGAGCTCCACGTGGTGCTCCATGCTCAGTGCGGAGTCTGCTTGAGATGCTCTCCTTCTCCCTCTGCCCCTCTCTCTGCTTGCTTGTGTACACATGCTCTCTCTCTCTCAAATAAATAAATAAATAAAATCTTTAAAAAAATGAAACTATGTGCTATAGACTAAATTATTATAATAAACAAAATAGTTCAGAATCTTTTACAATCCCATGTCTTTTCCTCAAAATAATAAGGGGAAGAAACAGTATTCTGAAATTTGTGTTAAATATTCTTTTATTTTTTTATTATGTTACTTTTTTTTATAAATATACCATTAAAATCTTCTGTATATAATTTTTCATGACACTGCTTACTTTAGCTGAACACTTTATTTGTAAGTATCATCCACATCATTTTTTTGTTTTTGTTTGGATATAGAAGCAAATTTGATTCTTATGTGATTTTTATGTAATAACATTATAGACAACTGACTTGTAAAATGCTTAAATTATTTCTTTTAATTTTCACTATCTATTTATTTATGTGATTGTATCATTTGATAACAAGTCAGTATTGGGTGCTTTATTTCCCATTCTAATTCTTGGGATAGTAATAATTATCCTCAAGTAACTGTGCTGACCAGCTGTCCCCATTAAAAAAAAAATTGAAATTGAATATAAATGATGATACTGATTTACTTGACTTAATTTTTTTGAATTTTATTTATTTATTTGAGAAAGAGAGAGAAAGGGAGATCATGTGTGTGCATGCATGAGTGGGGGAATGGCAGAGGCAGAGAATCTCAAGCAGACACCACACTGAGCATGGATCCCAACCTGGGGCTGTGCTCTTTGTGACCTGAGCTGAAACCAAGAGTTGGAGGCTTAAATGATGCACCACCCAGGCACCCCAACTTGACTTAAATTTTTAAAGAGTTTCTACAATTTCTCATTATTAATACATATTATACATTTTTGTTAGATTCTTTTTAATGAGTTATTAAGTTTACTTCTGTAATATAAATTTAATGTAATAAATGGCATTTTGCATGCTCTCTGTTAAATCAATATTACAATCCTGGGATAAATCAAAAGAGGTCACAATTTGATTTTGTTCCATGTTATACACAAAGAAATTATAAAGCACAGCATGAAATAGGCTGTTATAAGTTAAAGTAAGCACGAGCAAAATTTTTAGAAAACACATTTGACAAAATCATGATGTTACACGTTTAAAGTAAGATATGAAACAACTCATTAGGAAAGAGATTGAAAATATTAAATATATGACATGGCAGATACAAGAAATATAGTGGTTCTATAAACACAAACATACACACATACATAAAAATATACATGTATTTCTGTATTGTCATATATAGTCAATGACTACATATATATGTGTATATGTGTATATGTATATGTATTTATATCTATTTCACATATATGTATTCATTCATTAAAAGTCAAAACTCAGTGGATGAATTAAACAGCACATAAGGAAGAACTGAAGTGAGAATTAGTGAAGTGGCAATGAAACCTACAGAATCAACCCCAAACGGTGGAAGATATGAAGAGAAACAAAGGTAAAAGACATGAAAAAGGAGTGTATATTTCTAAGATATCAATTTAGAGTTCTAGAAGGTAAAAAGGAAGTGAATTGGAAAGATAAAACATTCGAAAGATAATGATAAGAATTTTCCAAAATTGAGGAAGTTTTCAGATATGAAGATCACAACAAACTACTAGCCATGAAAAAAAGAAAAAGGGAAAAAAAATGCTAACCCAGATACTCTATAGTAAAATGGCAAAGTGCCAAAACCCACAAGAGATTCTTAGAGGCAGATTTTAAGATAAATGAGATGTTCTAGAAAATAATTAAATTTTAGACAGAAATTTTAACAGCAAAAATGAAAGCCAAATGTCAGTGGAATTATATCTTCCAAGTTATTAGAGAAGATAATTGTCAACCTAGAACTGAATACCCAACTAAATTACCATTCAAGTTTGAGAGATATATAAAAGCATTTCCAGAAAATAAAAACTTGAGACAGTTTAAAATTAATAGATATTAACTGAAACAAATTCTAAGAATGTACTGAGGAAGATATAAAATTACCTCCAAAAATTTGGGGTATACAAGAAGGAATGATGAGCAATTACACTGGTAAATAGGCACAGTATGTAAAATAAGATTTATAAGCCAATAATAATGTAGTTTAAGGTTTAACACAGCACAGAATAAACCTACTGGAATGGTTTGACATGTGAGATGGGAAACAATTTACTTGGAGGTAAATCTTTCTAAGACAATAACTTTGACTTTGTTTAATTATGCCTGACTTTAAAACTTTAAATCACTAAAATAATAGAATTAAAGAAAATATTTTCCAAACCTACAAAGTGAAAGTGGACTGCAAATGATCAAAAGAAAATCAATAACTACCAAACTGTTTTCCAAGTGGCCGTACATTATACACTCCAGTAATGTATGAAGATTCCAATTTCTCCATATCCTAGCCAATACTTATCATTATCTGTCTTTTTTATTACAGTCATCCTAGTGGTTGTGAAGTGTTTCAATGTGATTTTGATTTGCATTTCCCTCATGGCTAATAATGTGAATCTTTTCATGTGCTTTACCATTCGTACATCTTCTTTGATAAATCTTTATTCAGAACTTTTTCCTATTTTTAAATTGGGTTGTCTTTTTAACATCGTAATAATTACTTATTATTATAATTATTTTGAGTTCTCTATTAGATACTGAAGACACAAATCCCTTATCATATATATGATTTTCAGTTGTGTTTTTCCCATTTTGTGGGAGAAATGAAAGTACATGTCCACATAAAAATTTGTGTATCAATGTTTATAGTGATATTGTTCATAATAGCCCCAAACTAAAAATGGTAAATATCTATCAACTAATGAATGGATAAATAGATTTGTTATATTCATACAATTGAATACCTTTCAACAATAAAAAGAAATATAGTACTTGGGCATGTGGGTGGCTCAGTTGGTTGAGCATTCAACTCTTGATTTCAGCTCAAGTCATGATCTCAGTGTCAAAGGATTGAGTCCCACGTCAGGCTCTGTGCTCAGCATGGAATCTGCTTGCCCCTGTCTCTCCGCCCCTCCTTCTGCCTCTGCTTTCTCTTTCTCTTTCTCAAATAAATAAATAAATAAATAAATAAATAAAATCTTTAAAAAAAAGAAAGTACTGATACATAATACAACATGGAAGAACCTTCAAATTGTGATGCAAAGACAGACAAATAACATTTTACATGATGGCATAATTCTGTTTACATAAATGTCTGAAATAGGCAAATCTATAGAACAGAAAGTATTTTCGTAGTTGCCAAGGGATGGAGTTGGAACTTGGGGGATTTCAAAGTGATGGCTAAAGGGCATGGGGTTTCTTTCTATGGTGATGAATATATTCTAAAATCAATTGTGGCAATGGTTGCACAATTTTGTGAATGCACTAAAGACCATTGAACTTTACATTTGAAACGTGTGACTTGTATCATATGTAAATTATATTTCAACAGAGCTGTTACCAAAAAACGTCAAGAAAACAGATGAATATTAATATAACAAAGCAAGACATGAAGAAACACAAAATATTGTGAAAAACTAAATCCAAATAAATCATACGTTGTAACAAATAGAAATTGCATAAACTTGTCCTTTAAAAACATTGTAATATTGGTTACATACTATAGAACCATAATGTGACTACCTAAAACTTCATCTAAGCTGAAATCACTGAAATTAAATGAAGAGAAGGATGCATCAGAAAAATAGTAAGAACAACAATAAATGCATATGTATCTATACCAATATCAGACAAAGCATTTCAGATAGAAGGTAGCAACTTAACTACAAAAGAAACAATTTATAAGGCAAATCTAACAATTTAACTTGTTTGTTACAAAAACACGTACATACACAGACATATACATACATAAATATATATGATGATTGGGTTTAAATATCTTCCAATTTTATCAAAAATTTAAATAATTTGTTAAGTTACACATGGAACAATTCACAAAGTGATGATATATTAGGTTATAAAACAAGTCTAAACACAACTCAAATAATTCTTAGTATAAAGAATATAGATTTCATATACTTATTATACAAGGTAATTAATTGGGGAATCACTTTGAAAACAAACAAAAAACTTCTCACATATGGAAGTTTAGAAAGATAACTTCTAAATAATGTCTGTGTCAAAAACACAATGAAATAAGAAAATTCTTAAATTTGGAATAATATATATATTATTTGTAGAATGTGGTCAAAGAGGTACTGATAGGAAAATTTATACTTTAAATCCCTAACGTAAAAATATAAAACCTAAAATAACTGAGAAAGGAATTCAAATAATGAAATTCCATTAGAGGTATGATTAGTGAGAATAAATTTATGAATAGTAAAAGAAGGGAATATAGAACGTCATACATTAATGAAATAGAATATACCAACAAAAATAATTAAATAAAAGAGAAGCAAGCTTTAGTCAAGATTAGTCATGGAAGGTAAGGGTGTCAATGAAAACACTAGAAATGAAAAAATAGATTTGGAATAGGTTGTTATGTCAGTAATGTTAATACTTAGATGAACAGCACTCTAAAATAACATAAACAAAAATAGATCACATGAATAAATTAAAAAACAATTCCACTGTGTTACACCCTTTTACTGATGAATTCTGCCAAATGTTCAATAATAGAAATTCCTAAGCTTTTTCACATGCTTTTGAAAACATTTTAAAAAGGAGTAACGGCAACAAATTTTACAAAGCTTATAGGATCATGACACTAACATCAGACAAGGACATAGGAAATTAAATCACAATTCAAAAAAATAAATAAATCACAATTGAATCCCATAACCATAAATTCAAGTGTTTGAAATAAAAATTTAGCAGATTAAAAATAAGAACGTGTATAAGCATAATAGTGACATACTGACAAATTTAGATTTATCTCTGCATTGCAGGAAGAATTCAAAATTAGAACATCATCCAATGTAATTCAGCTTAATGACAGGTATAAAGGAGAAAAATGATAATGATAATTATAATGTATTCAAAACAACTTTTGATAAAATTCAGTGCCATTTCATAATTTTAAAAAGTCTCTTGCACAATAGAAATTGAAAGTATATTAGAGACATTTCCTTTCAAATCAGGAACAAGAAAAACATGCCCACTAACACTTCTACTCATTGTTTTCTGAAGTTCCCAGTCACTGAAATCAGAAGAGGAAATAAATACAATTATAAATATCGGAAACAAGTCATCATATGCAGATAATATGGTTTCCTACAGAGATGATAAAGAGCAATCTAAAAATTATAAGTATTAAAAGTTTATCAATATTGATAGAAAATATAAATATATCAAAATAAATTATATTCCTAAACCCCAATATCAAAGATATGGCTAATGCAATTTTGTACTGAATATATATAAATTAAAGTGACATAAAATATGGGTTCCTGGCAATAGACATAACAATCTATATGTAAGACTTTATATTTTTAATGAAAAATACTGAAAATTATATAATAAATATAGAAATAAATGATGCATTATTTATAGGAATTCAGAGAAAAAACAAGATATAGGAGAAAAGGACAACTGCTAGAGTTATATCCTTGAATAATAAAGATAAGGAAGTATCGAAAACACAATCCAGAGACCAGCTTTATGTGAGAGCAGAGATAGTTCATCCATAGTAACAAAGGAGAAAGCAGGGTATAAGGGCAGCTTGCAGGTAGATGGTAGATGAGATCCTAAGTACCTGAGATTGCTTTAGTTGTCTTAGAGAAATAGGAAGAAAAATCAAACAAGGGTGAGAATGGGGGAGAAGGTATTAGAGGTTTGAGAAAAAGGAAGTATAAAATAATTGTATAAAGTAGTGGAAGCATGAACAGGATATATAAATACAGTATAAATGACAGATAGCTCTATAGTGCTCTTTTGATCCGCAGTCATAAAATTAAAGTAAAACCCAGCAGCATGTCTTTCCATTTTTCGTTGGACAGATGAAGATGCATGGTTTTAGGCAGAGAGTTGATTTAGCCAGAATAGGATATTGTCAAGGTTGTATGGAGAGGGAAGAAGCAGCGGCTACTTGACAGCTTAAACAATGATGGATCGTGATGACAGAAAATGAAGACTACAGGTAGAAAGTGACAGGCAATCATTAGGGATGGTGTGGTGACATGGGTTGTAGGGAGAAGAGAACATCACTGATCTGGAAGTATGGCAATGAAAAGAAAAGGAGGGTACTACCAGGCTAATGGAATGGATGGTGAGAGTATAAACATACCTGCTATGTAAGAGCATTGTAAACAGGCAGTGTCCTCAGCACAGAGTGAAGGTAAAGGAAAGGTCAGAACAAAGTTTGAATATTTGGAGGATTTAGAGAATGACTGAATATGTGTTTGCAAAAGTGCATACATACTTTAGGAGTTGTAGGGGTAAAAAATTGAGTTAGAATGAGCATAGGAAGGCCTACAGGCATGAAATTCTAGGAGATGTGGTGTGCTAAGAGTCCTGAATGCCTTGTGGTGTTGGATTTAAAAATGAATAAAAGGGAATAATTAAGTTGGTTTCAATTGTCTTAAAACTTAGGTGAATGCTTTTTAAAAATTTTTGTACTCTGAGGATTATTGTTGCTTCTCTTGCCAATCAGACTTGATTTTTAAAAGTGGATTTTAAGAATATTTTATCCAGAATTTTAGATAATCTTTATCAAGAGAGTTTTTTTTAGAACATCTAACTTATCTCAAGTCAAGAATCCTAATAAGATACTCATTTCAAAAAGATTCAATATCAATTTTGGATTCTTTATTTCTGCCAGACATTATGTTATTTGCTCTACTTGAATTTTCGTGGACCTAATCTCCCTCCAAGTATTAAGGCACTCCTGGGCAGTACTGGACTGTTTTTGATGGAGTTTTCTCAGAAAGCTGTATTCAGTTATTAGTATCTGGAAAATGTACAGTAACAATAGCATCTCTATATTGTTATTGTTGTTTGTTTTTATTTAAATATCTTTTTCTCTTGTTTCATTGATGCCGGGAATGAGTGATCAGGGGATTTGACAGAAGAACCCAGGAGACAGGGAGGTTTAACACTATCTGTTGAAATATAATTTGGTCAGGGGGCATTCTGATTAGATTTTAGTGTTTTCTGTGGTATAATCAATGCATATACGAGGAGAAGCTTCAGGCTTATTGCTGTGTATACATATGGTTGAGTGTATATGTTTGCAAGATGTGTGGATCCATTTAGAATTTTCTCTGTAAGGTACGTCTCTTATTAATCAGGAAAAACAATAGCTTACTTAGAGCTTGATCCAAGCAGTAAATGACATTTTTTTTTTATTAAGAGAAAGTCAGTATTGTCTTAATTTCTACTCATCCTGAAAGGTAAGTAATACCTCTGCTGAAAAACTTTCTGAGACTCCCACCTTAGGAATGCACAGTAAACTGCTAACAGTCATTATTCCTGGAGAGAGGGATGATCAAAGAAATGTGGGACCCCCATATTGATTTTACATTGTTTGAGAAATTTAGGTTAAGCATGCTTTTTATAATTAAAAATAGAAAGCCTAAAGTTTGAAAAACTCACACTAAATTTTCCATTTTAAGAAGCGGATTGTGAAATTTGAAGACAAAAAAAATAAATCTGGAGAAAATCAAACATGAACAGCTGAATCACTTAATGGAAAAAATATATGAAAACAAAAGGCTAGTCAACAATCCTGCTGCCACAAAGGAAGCCAGGAGCTGGATGTAAATTCACTTCTGGTCTGTTAGTCCAGAAGTAAACCTGGCTAATACCAAAGTATCCAGGGTGTTGATTTAAGATGTTTCACAAAAAAAGAAGTTTACTTTTTTGATTTGCATTTATCTCAGAATGCAGGCTAGGGATCAATTCTCATTTGCAGCTAATATGATGATTAAATGTTTTTTCTTTATATTTTCTGTTATATTTGTCTGCCTGTTATCTTGATTTAAGGATAGCTTGAAACAAAGATAAACAAAGCAATGAGGCCGCTGTAGTGGCATATAACCATCCATCTTCAATTCACATACTGCCCCGGTTTAATTGAACTTTCACACAAAATCACCATTCTCTTTATACATTTCATGGGCTCTTGGTGCATGAACCATTGCATGATGGGCTAATGGGCCTCCATAGCCTTTTTTAAAATATATTTTTTAAGATTTTATTTATTTATTTGACAGAGAGAGACACAGCGAGAGAGGGAACACAAGCAGGGGGAGTGGGAGAGGGAGAAGCAGGCTCCTCGCGGAGTAGGGAGCCCGACGCGGGGCTCGATCCCAGGACCCTGGGATCATGATCTGAGCCGAAGGCAGACACTTAACCAACTGAGCCACCCAGGCGCGCCTCTCCATAGCCTTTTGAAAAAGAAGTTTGATTTGCAACAGCAGAAGTTTCACATATAAAGTAAATAGATGCTTTCAGTTTAGAAAAAGCAATGACAGGTGGTGGGCAATCTGAAATGATTCAATTCAGCCAATTTTTTTAAATCTATTTTTCATGTGGAACATCAAAATGATTTTGCTTTGACTCATCTTGGCTGCTACAGCAGTTTGTTTTAAAATTTTGTGCAGTAAATGTCATTATAACGATAGAGGCCATGTCTTAAACTTGAATGTCATCTAATATTTGCTATGTTTTGATATTAGACATATCTGGGAAATTATACACACTAACTAAAAACACAAATATACTTTGTTCATACAGCTCCTAGATTCAAATACTACTAATATAAAAAAGGTATTTTTTAATATTAAGCCGGGCGCCTGGGTGGCTCAGATGGTTAAGCGTCTGCCTTCGGCTCAGGTCATGATCCCAGACTCCTGGGATCGAGTTCTGCATCAGGCTCCCTGCTCAGCGGGGAGCCTGCTTCTCCCTCTGCCTCTCTCTCTCTCTGTCTCTTATGAATAAATAAATAAAATCTTTAATATTAAGCCTATTATATAGTCTTAAAAACTCCAGTCCAAAAACAAAAGCTTGGATATTATTATGCTGACCCAATTTCTGTACAATATTGAATATTTTCCAAGTTGATAGAATCTAACTAATGAAACCACATAGAAGAGAACAGCAAGCAAAACATGTCTAATTCTCCATATTTAAAGGTTTTTCTGTAAGCTAAATTTTCTTCTCTAATTTACACATTTTCCAGAATCTTTTTAAAATCGAGTTAGGAAAATATTAACTCTGATTTAAGTGTAAATGTATAAAAATAAATGAATTATTTCTTTTTCTAGAATATTTTTGCCAGAATTATATGCTATTAGTTATACACATTCCTTCATATTTCATGAAATCTTTTTATGTAATTACATAAAATTATGAACTTCTGCCTGCTAGGCAATTCATCCATACATACCATGAAGCATGAAACTGATTTCATCGGGAAAATCAGAACCTTATCTACTTGTCTCACTCCCCTCAAATTTATCATTTGCTTTCCTTGGGAGCTATTGATTGAAAGTTGGAAAAAAAAAAAAAAGTATCCTACTGAATTCTCCATGGCCCTCGTGGAGGATTTTTTAAGTTGTCTTAAATGACATTCATTCCAACCTCCTAATAATATCCCCCCTTAACCCAGATTTAAAATATACATCTAAAATCTTTATCACCCAGCTTCCCTTACGGTTACTGTGCTAACCTAGATATAGCTTCTTCTAATCATATCTGTCTTTCCCTGACTTGGAAGACATATATGCAAAACAGCATGAGGTCATTGCAATTATTCTGCTGCTACTATTTCTGTTGGCAAGTATTATCATGGGTACATTTCACTTTTTGTGGAAGCTGTAGCAGAAGTTCCTAATGGGATTGTGAAAGAGTGTATGTGTCATCCATTTGGGTGGAGTGAATTGTGAGCCTATAATTGTATATCCATTTCCTGATTTCCTAACTGACTTGTTGCTGCAGAACTGGAAGCTCCCATGATAGACATTGCTGCTAGAAGCTCAGTCCTGATCCTGCTCCTCAGCACATCTAAAGGTACTATAAATATTACTTACCTATAATAAATTTCTTTCTGCTATCTGCAACTTTATCCCAACCAATACATCCCTCCACCCAGTGAGGGTACACAGAACTACACATAAAGGCCTAAATAAATCCTTCCCCTGGTGAGTATGTTGGAAACATATACATATGATACTAAGTGTGGAAATAATACTCAATCCAGTATGGTGAGCTCAGATTTCCTTGAGTTTTCCTACATCAAGACCTGCAGAAACTCAACTTCTTGGCCATTGCTTTTTTTCTTTTCTTTCTTTTTTTTCTTTTTCTTTTTTTTTTTTTTTTTTTTTTTTTTGGCTGCCAGAGAGTAATATGAGTGGAGCTTTTGTTAGTTTTAGAACTTTGAAACTAATCTAGGGCACAACAGGGAGATTTGCCTTTTAAATAAAGTCATAGATTATATAACTGAAAATGCAGGAAGGCACAGCTAATTCCAATAGGCAATTCCAATTTTGAAGTGTTATTAAACATCCTGTATGTTTGTGGAAAAGATTCTAGGACCCCTTGTGAGTCCCTCTGTTGATTAAGGAATAATTTTAATATAATATGTTGATTTGTTCAGTAAATATCAATTGAGCCCCTAAATACATGCCAGGGTATTATCCTGTGTCCAGTAGCGAGGCCACTGAGGTATTCTAACAAAGAAAGTAATGTGGTTAAATCTGTGCTTTAAAAAAGTCCTCTGGCTCCAGTGTGGAGAATTATTTGAAGCTGACAAAACTGGAGACAGAAGGCTAAGTAAGGAGGCTATTGAACCAATCCAGGTGCCAGTTAATTGAGACATGAATTAAGACAGTGGTCCTTGCAAAGAGGGGAGATAAAAACGTTCTTGAGATAAAAAGAGGTGGAAGCAGTAGAACTTTAAGGATGATTAGATGTGTGGTAGGGGCAGATGTTGAGGAAGGAATGGAAGTCAAGAACTGTATCTAGGTTACTTCTTAAGCAACCATTATACTGGTAGGGTGTTAATATAATTTAAGACATTACCTTTTGAATTCTTTATACTAAAACTGATACAAGTTTTGCTGTTGACAGGAAACCAAAGTAGATAAAAAATTGAGCTTTAAAAGCAATTAACATTTTAGAAATAATTTGGTTATGAATGACAGGGTAGTTGGAGATCAGGTCAACTGTCCAGAACAACAAATACTAAACACATCGTATCCATCCTTCAAATATAAGTAGTGATATTACAAACTATATTAGTAATTTTAACATTAATTCAAAGGTAATTCCTAGGCAAAATCCTTTATATTTAGTTAATTCAATAAAAAACATTCATTTAGATTTTGCAGGATTTATTTCTACTGTAGTTTAATAAAGTTACGCCCTACAGTTTTTGATCTTGGCTGTACATAGAATCACCTGGGAACTTAAAAATACCAAGGCTGGGTTCCACTCCCAGAGATTCTAATTGAAATTGAAATGACACCAGATATTGGTATCAATCCTAATTGATTTGAAATACCACTGGATATTGGTATTTTTAGAGTTTCTCAGTCTTCCAAATGTGAAGCCAGAATTTAACAATCTCAGGTCTACATAGTGGCAGTAACCCCTTCTTAAAAACAGTAGTACTTAAAGTTAGCTGTGATTTACTATGTTCTACATAGCTATAAATTTCAGTATCAGGGTTCCTGCCTATACTTACTTATATGTAATCTCTGGAAATTGCTGGGGTGAGGGAATTCCATCAATCCATAACTTAAATGTTCCGTAAGTGATTTTGATTCAGAGTCAGGAATGGGAACTCTTCCTTTAAAATATAAACTTATGGGGCATACGAGTGGCTCAGTCAATTAAGTGTCCAACTCTTGATCTCAGCCCAGGTCTTGATTTCAAGGTTATGAGTTCAAGTCCTGTGTTGGGCTCCACATACACTGGGCATGGAGCCTACTTAAAAAAATAAAATAAATAAAAATAAAATAAAAAATAACTTTTATTTAATCCTAACACATTAGTTGTTATTAATATCATCATGAATATTTATTATTTTGTATTATCTGGTATCAGTTTTCTGACTCTTAAATTCTATTTTGGTTTAATTTTCTTGGGACTCCAGTTCTCATTCTAAACTTCTTTACATAATTCCCCAAGCTAATTTATCAGTAAACATAGTCTGTGCTGAAAATAAGAATAATTAGATTAACGTAGTTGGTGGACCTCTCATACTTAGACTGCAAAGGATTTGGTAGTATGCAAATCACTTAAGAGTAGTGTAGTCAAATTTCCCAATATAATTTATTTACAACCCCACCACTAGACAGCAGATTACAACATTCTGGGCAGTGTTTCTCTAACATTTGGAGATGTATTTTTATTAAAATGAGATAAACAGGATTTCCCAATCGCATTAATATTATTAGTAGAGAGCAAGAACACAAGTGATGTGGGACTAACAATATTTATAGAAAAGCACAGGTCATTTGAAAGGGCATTGGGTATAAAACCTACAAATGGAGGATGAGGGAGATTTGTGGTTCATGTTTAACTCCAACTGGAATGATATTCCTCTCCTTTTCCTTTATTACTTTCTATTCCTTTCTTATTTAAATTGCTTTCTGCTTTTTGATAATACTTACCATCTTAATCCATTAAAACTGTTATCTATCCAAATGAAGAAAACAAATGCACAAAATGCAGAGTGGAGGTAGGAAGTAACAAAAGAACTTGACTGATTTTGCTTGTTGGATATTATTAGAATTTACTCCTATAAATTCTATTCTGCTTTTAACTTGCAAAATGTAGAACTACAAAAAATACCAAGATTACCAATCTTTTGTTCTGCAAATATTATGAGACACTAGTTTGATATCATAATGGTTTTCTAACATTCTAAATTTATAGATATAACGTCTACATTTTCATATCTAACATCACACCAACATGTAGTTAAGTGTATGAAATTATATCTTTGTATGTAAATGAGTGCTCATGTAGGCAAGCATGTATATGAACATTATTTCCTTTTTCTTGACTTTTTATATAATGGGGGATTTTCTTTTTTTTTTTTTTGATTTTTTTTTTTATTCTTATGTTAATCCCCATACATTACATCATTAGTTTTAGATGAAGTGTTCCATGATTCATTGTTTGTGCACAACACCCAGTGCTCCATGCAGAATGGGCCCTCCTCAATACCCACCACCAGGCTAACCCATCCTCCCACCCCCCTCCCCTCTAGAACCCTCAGTTTGTTTTCCAGAGTCCATCATCTCTCATGGTTCGTCTACCCCTCCGATTTCCCCCACTTCATTCTTCCCCTCCCGCTACCTTCTTCTTCTTCTTTTTTTTTTTTCTTAACATATATTGCATTATTTGTTTCAGAGGTACAGGTCTGAGATTCAACAGTCTTGCATAATTCACAGCGCTTACCAGAGCACACACCCTCCCCAGTGTCCATCACCCAGTCACCCCAACCCTCCCACCCCACCCCCCACTCCAACAACACTCAGTTTGTTTCCTGCGATTAAGAATTCCTCATATCAGTGAGATCATATGATACATGTCTTTCTCTGTTTGACTTATTTCACTTAACATAATACCCTCCAGTTTATAATGGGGGATTTTCAAATCATATTCCAGTTGCTTTAGAAGCTATACTGACAAAACTTCCATGGCAGACAGGTCTGAGTTATATTCATGTTAGAGGGAGTGCAACATAGGTTGCAAGGAAGAGAGATTGGACACTTATGGAATATTGGACATTTATTGAATGGGCATCTATTGAACATACCAGATGTTTTCACACACAGTCTCTCATACCATCAGTCATTATGTCCTGTTGGTTCTTCCTACTAAATATATCTTGATCCGCCCTTTTTCTTAATAACACTACTTGCCCTTGAATTAATTCAACTATAAACCATCAGTCCTTCTTGGACTACTCCTATTATTTCCCAAATGCTCTTTTTACTAAAAAGTTTTATTTCATCATTGTGCCATCAGCAATTCTCTTTCCAAATCACAAATTTTATCATGTTTCTGTGTGTCTCTTGAAATCATAAATAATTTGCCTTTGAAATGTATGAGATATAAGATTATTCCTGACCTATACACAAGCCTCATTTTCCACAACTTTTACTGACCCTTCTTTTCCTTTCCCCTTTCCCACCCGAAATGTATCCCCTGATCAAATAACTTACAATTTCTGACATATGAATACCATTGTATATGAAACTCCATTATCCAGTTTTCTATTTTGTCCTTCTCTCAAAATGCCACTTGCCCTTCACAACTCCCCCAACCATTAAAATTTACAACCTTCTCAATGTTCCCGTAACACCTAGTGTTCCCATAACACCTTCAGCCACTGTCTACAGAGATCTTTGAGTTTCCATCTAATCAACACACAGTCTTCAAAAGGAGAACAGAACTTCCATATTTCTCCCATTAAGTGTATTTCTTTGTGAGATAAATCAGATTATTGTATCAAAAGATCTTGCCATGAGATTCAACCAAGCTATCTCTACAGTCATATGCAAGACAATTACTATAAACCTCATTTTTGCCATCTGTAAAATTATTGTAATGGAATAACATCTTGAAATATCAATCTCTATTTTATTTTCCTGCCCTCTCTTGCATGTGACCCTCCCCCTATTCAAAGAAATTTATTTAGTCAGGCAAGATTAAAATTGGTCAGTTTGTCTTTGATTAATTCTACCTCATATCCATCCTATCCTCCTATCCTGAGAAAAGTTTGAAATTATGGCACAGACAAGAATCTTGAAAGGCAAGTCTTTTGCTTTGTACAAAGTGGAATTTATGAAATAGAGAAGATATTTATGGACCTAAAGCAAAGTCATGAAAAATTCAGCCTAAAAACTTAGAATTAAGAACCCTTCACAATTTACCCTATTCTAGGAGACTAAATAAGAACTACTAGACAGAAGAAAAATTGAAGGAGGTACAGGTGGGTGGAACTCTGAGAAGGGGCTACCACCCACTCCTGCTACCTCGGGACAAATTACTTTGGGAAGAAAATAAAAGGTTCTAGAAGTCTGATAATCAGAAATTATGGAACAAATTCGGAGTTGCATATCTATTTGTTCTAAAAGGAATCGGGAACCCCAAGATTTCCCTCCAAAGTCTTATAAAGTTTTCACCCCAATATGTAATAATAGTAAATATTCCATTTCCATGATAATTATTATGATCAAACCAAATTAGGCTGTGGACATGATTACGAACTGCAAAGTATAAAATTTTAACATGATTTTTAAATCTTTTTTTTCAAAGATTTTATTTATTTATTTGACAGAGAGAGACACAGTGAGAGAGGGAACACAAGCAGGGGGTGTGGGAGAGGGAGAAGCAGGCTTCCCGTGGAGCAGGGAGCCCGATGCAGGGCTCGATCCCAGGGCCCTGGGATCATGACCTGAGTAGAAGGCAGACGCCTAACGACGAAGCCACCCAGGCACCCCTGATTTTTAAATCTTGAAGGTAAAAAGATTATGGTTTAATTTCAAATTATTTTTCCACCCAAATTCCATATCCTTAATTTGTCACCATTTAAAAAAAAAATACTGATTTACATATAGTACATTATAAAACAAGAGCAATGGCAAAAGCAACATAGGACATTCCAAAAAAGAAGAGGAGTTTCACATTTGTATCACATCTCTATTTGTATTCACATTTTTAATCCTTAAATGGGTGTACTAAGCAATACTTATAAAAAAGTTATATACTGATAAAAGAGTTCTCTCTTTATGTATAGTCCTGGTGCTTCTTCTGATCACAGGTCCTCACTAATTGGTCTATATTCTAGATCTTTGTCAGTTACTTACTCTTTTTTTACCTTATTGGTACATTCTAAAATTAACTTTTCTTTTTCACTATATACCCCGCTGTGCCTTCCCATGGCAATTTTCTCTTCCTACTCATTCCTAAGCAGGAATCTTAAAAGTAAACAGGACAAAAACATTTCCTTGGCTCAAACTAAATCTAAACATAAAGTGACATAGAAATTTGACAATTATCAGATAAATAGATATATCTAGATATCAAAGCAATGTCAAAGCAAAGAAAATCAAATTGTCTAGACTGATAAAATAAAATGGATAGTTGCCATATGCCCACTTCCCTTTCCACTCTGTGTACATCAAGCTAATTCCTAATGACAGTGCAATGTGTAATCATCTCTGTAAGCTACATATAACTTAAAGATGCTTGTATACTTGCAGAAATCTTAGTTCCAGAAATAAAAATAGAAATGTGCTTTCTATGTGGATGCATATTCCATTCTAATAAGTGGCAAAATTTGTTTCAGTTTTGAAATGATGGTTATCAAGTAGAAACCTCTCATTTATAAAACTGAGAAGTCTTTCTTACAACTCTATGCATAATCCCTGGCTGGCTCTAGAATCAAGGAAACAAAACAAGAAAGATGGAGGAGGGTAGTGTCTTCTTTTCCACTATGTCACTCTTCTCCTGTAGCTTTCCTTTTTCTGACCCAGTGATTTGCCTGGAGTTTGGGTACAGAGAAAATGTATCTTGGGGGCTGGGGGGAGAAGGGACTAGTAATTTCAAAGATAACACAGCACCTATTAAATATTATGTCTTGCCAGAATTAAAGAGAGTTTATGCAAAACCTCATGATACAAACTGTTACATGACTATTTTTCTTAAATAATTTGAACAACATTACTTATTAAGTGGAAGATTAAACACTTAAATCTTGGTTGTCTGATGATTAAGTAAAATGAAATTTTCCTTTTTTTAAGATTATTTATTTGAGAGAGAGGGAGAGAGAGAGAGAAAGCGTGCAAGTGGGAAGAGGGGCAGAAGGAGAAAGAAAAATCTTCAAGCAGACTCCCCATTGAGCATGGAGCCTGATGCAGGACACAAGCCCAGGATATGAGATCATGACCTGAGCTGAAATCAAGAGTCAGCCACTTAACCAATTGAGACACCCAGGTGCCCCATGAAATTTTCAATTATGTAATTGTTTATGCATTTCTTTTCACTTTCTAGTCCCAGTGTTCTCATGATTTCTCTTTATAAAACAAACAAAAAACACAACTTATGCCGAATGGTTCAATAATCTTTTTTTTTTCATTTTTTAAACTTGTATTTAGAAAAAAAATCAAATTTACAGAAAAGTTGCAAAAATAGTAAGAACGCTGCTAGTCCTACAGCCCAGATTCACCTAGTTTTAGCATTTTGTTCCATTTGCTCTCTCTATACATTTACATATCTTTTGCCTAAATGTTTGGGAATAAGTTGCACATATCAGTATGCTTTACCCCTAAATTTTTCAGTGAATATTTCCTAAGAGCAAGGATATTCTGTTTCCTACCCCAGTATGGTTATTAACTTTGGTAACTTGAACAGTAACATAGAACTTAATCTACTGTCTGTATTTCAATGATGTCAGTTTAGCCAGTAATAAACTTTACAGCATTTCTCCAGTTCAGGATCTAGTCTAGGATCTGATATTGTATTGAGTTATCATGTCTCCTTAATCTTCTATCATTTCCAGCATTTCTGTAACTATTATGATATTCACATTTTTTGAAGAATATAGTTGATGGACTATTATTATAGTCCCTTTGTCATCAAAAATTCTCTTTCAGAAGCTGATCTTTGCTCAAACTCCAAAGAATATTTTTACATATGGGAGTCTTAGGATTTTTAGAGTCACTCAGGGCAGAATCAGGACATAAATAATAACACTAGAGATAACAGGATGTGTAGAGGGAATATTCAGGAGGTGAGGGAGACATCCTGCAGTAAGGGAAAAGTAGAAAAGGAAAGAGGGAGAGGGGAAGTATAAGTCCTTTGATATGGGGGACTTTGGAGAGCTGTTGTTACAAAAGAAAACAAGAAGGAACTTGTCACTCCAAGCAAAGCCTCAACATGTAGGTGTGTATCAGTCAGGGTTCAACCAGAGAAGCAAACTGGTAGAAGATATATATTAAGAGACTTATTACAAGGAATTGGCTTACAAAACTGTGGCTGTTAGCTAAGCAGTTCTGAAATCCACAGAGCATGCCATCAAAATGGGCAGGCTGGAACTTTTGGGCATGAACTTGGAAGATACTGTCCACAGGAAGAATTTCTTTTTTTTAAATTTAAATTCAATTAATTAACATATAATGTATTATTGGTTTCAGACGTAGAGTTTGGTGATTCATCAGTCTTATATAATACCCAGTGCTCACCACATCCCATGCCTTCCTTAACGTCCATCGCCCAGTTACCCCATCCCTCTACCCCTCTCCCCTCCAGCAACCCTCAGTTTGTTTCCTATGATTAAGAGTCTCTTATTGTTTGTCTCTCACTCTGGTTCATCTTGGTTTATTTTTCCCTCTCTTCCCCTATGATCCTGTTTTGTTTCTTAAATTCCACATATCAGTGAGATCACTTGATAACTGTCTTTTTCTGATTGACTTATTTCACTTAGCATAATACCCTCTAGTTCCATTCATGTCATTACCAATGGCAAGATTTCATTTTTTTGATGGCTAAGTAATATTCCATTGTGTGTGTGTGTGTGTGTGCGTGTACACCACTTTTTCTTTATCCATTCATCTGTTGATGGACATCTGGGTTCTTTCCATAGTTTGGCTACTGTGGACATTGTTGCTATAAACACTGGGGTGCAGGTGTTCCTTTGGACCACTACATTTGAATCTTTGGGGTAAATACCCAGTAGTGCAATTGCTGCGTCATAGGGTATCTCTATTTTCAACTTTTTGAGGAACCTCCATACTGTTTTCCAGAGTGGCTGCACCAGCTTGCATTCCCACCAACAGTGTAGGAGGGTTCCCCTTTCTCTGCATCCTCGCCAACATCTGTCATTTCCTGACTTGTTAATTTTAGCTATTCTGACTGGTGTGAGGTGGTATCTCATTGTAGGTTTGATTTGTATTTCCCTGATGCCAAGTGATGTTGAGCATTTTTTGATGTGTCTGTTGGCCATTTGGATGTCTTCTTTGGAGAAATGTCTATTCATGTCTTCTGCCCATTTCTTGATGGGATTATTTGTTCTTTGGGTGTTGAGTTTGCTAAGTTTTTTAAGGATTTTGGATACTAGCCCTTTATCTGATGTCATTTGCAAATATCTTCTCCCATTCTGTGGGTTGTCTTTTGGTTTTGTTGACTGTTTCCTTTGCTTTGCAATAGCTTTTTATCTTGATGAAGTCCCAGTGGTTCATTTTTTGCCTTTGCTTTCCTTGCTTTTGGGGATGTGTCTAGCAAGAGTTGCTGTGGCAGAGGTCACGAGGTTGCTGCCTGTATTTTCCTCTATGATTTTGATGGATTCCTGTCTCACATTTGGAATGGTTCAATGATCTAAAATGCAAATGGATGATTTTTTTTTTCAGCATGTTTCATTCAACATACTTTAAAAAATGTTTGGTTCCAACTTTCTAGCCTTATTTCTCTCAAAACTTTACATGTATCCTGTGATTCATAATTAAATTCTAAATTCTCTTGACAGACCCCAAAGTTTCCCTTGCCTGTGTCTTTGCTCATGCCCTTCCTTGGACAATGTTTTCATGGCCTACTCAACTTACAGAACCTCACCCGATTTTCAAGGCTAATTGCACAAGCCTCCTTTTTCTCACTATCATTTTCCTGCTTTAGGCCTTTGTCAACTCTTGCTTGGACCTAGTTACTGATTCTGATTCCATCTTGGTATTATGCAGAATTATTACCCCTGCTGTTGCCTAGGTGTTTTATCAGTATAACAAATTTTACCTTGTAACTCCCTTGATTAAAATGTTCCACCAAATACAGAAAAATTTCAGGCTGCTTAACATGAAATGAAGCACTTCACAATTCAGGCCAAAGCATGTATATAATCTCATGTCCCCAAATGCCCTGACTAGAAATCTCCTGCCACATTAATCCTGAATTACTTGTAATTTTACTTTACATATCTTGCTATTCCTTATCTCTTTTCTGTGTAGTGCCTGCTTTCTCCATTTCTGCACCTGGAGAATGTTCTTTTAAATTTTCAAAATACAAACCTGTGGTAGGCAGAATTCTAAGATGGTCTCCAAGATTTCTGCCTCCAGTCTACAAATCTTGTATAATCCACTGGATTTAGAAATATAATGAATTTCATTTCCATAATTAGGTTTTGTGATATGGCACAATTGGCTTTAAGAAAGAGAGGTTATTTGGGGCGCCTGGGTGGCTCAGATGGTTAAGCATCTGCCTTCGGCTCAGGTCATGATCCCAGGGTCCTGGGATCGAGTCCCACATCGGGCTCCCTGCTCCTTGGGAGCCTGCTTCTCTCTCTCTCTCTCTCTCTCTCTGTCTCTCATAAATAAATAAATAAAATCTTTAAAAAAAAAAAAGAAAGAGAGGTTATTCAGTATCTAATTAGGTGAAGTCTTAAAAGACACTAGGCTCTTGTTGGGGTGGGAGAGAGGGAAGATAAAAAGATTAAAAGCATGAGAAGGATTCAATGGGAGGGAGATTCTTTGACTTTGAAGTTGAGGAACCTTCTGGCAAGGAATATGAGTGATCTCTGAAAGCTGAGAGGCACATGGATGACAGCTGGCAATGGAATAGGTCCTCAGTCCTACAATGGTGAGGAATTAAATTTTGCCAGACCACACGAGCTTAGAAAGAGAATCTCAAACTCCAGATAAGAACGTAGCCTTGTCTTTATATTTAATACCTTTTTTATATATAATACCTTTATATTAGTATTATGAGACCCTGAGCAGAGAACCACTTTAGTTGCGACTGGAGTTCTGATCTGGAGATACTGGGAGATAATAAATGAGTGTTGTTGTTGCTGTTGTTGTTTTTGTTGTTGTTATTGTTTTAAGCCACTAAGTTTGTGGTAATTTTTATACAGCAGTTGAAAACTAATAAAACTTCAATATTATTTCTCAAGAGACCTTTTTTCATCCTAAGACTGGGTTAAATGCCCATCCATTGCTTTCCTTTCAATTAATATCATAGTTAGATACAGCTTCTTGTTTTACACACACACACACACACACAGAGACTGGACTCCAACTAAGATTCTTTGTATGACACATATAACATTTGTAGTTAACTTGAACTGAATAATACAATGAAGAAACAAAATATCACAGATGTTCTGTATGCATATAGACATAGATGCATACAGAAAACATATTATGTTTCTGGTTTTTTTAGTAAAAAGTTTGCTACTGATAGCAAGAAACCTACTAGCATCCAAATAATTGGTTTCTTTTCTTTTTTTTTTTAAAGATTTTATTTATTTATTTGAGACAGAGAGAATGAGAGAGACAGAGAGCACATGAGAGGGGGGAGGGTCAGAGGGAGAAGCAGGTTCCCTGCCGAGCAGGGAGCCTGATGCGGGACTTGATCCCGGGACTCCAGGATCATGACCTGAGCCGAAGGCAGTCGCTTAACCAACTGAGCCACCCAGGCACCCCAAATAATTGGTTTCTAATACCTTCCTCCAACAACAACAAAAAAATCCTGACTCCTTGGAGAGATGCCTGTTTCCAGGACTAAGATCGTGAAGCATCTTATATTGCCAAAATTAAAGCACTAAAAAACAAGCAAACAAACAAAAAAAAACCAGCAAGAAAAACAAAACAACCAATGTAGGAAAGATATTAGGGCTCAAAGCCGATGGCCGAGAAAGAATTCTTGAGATGTCTTTGGTGTAAAAAGGTGGTTTTATTAAAGCACAGGGACAGAACCCTCGGGGTCATGAGGAGTGGCCCATTTAACTTTCAAGTTGGGAGGGGGTTAGGGATAGTGTAAGTCTTTATGGAATTTTGGAAACAAGGTTTCCAGGACCTTGAGGGGGCTAGATATTGTTGGGAAAGATCATTTATTACTGTCTAATAAAACCTTAGTCATGAGACCCTTCAGATGTATATCTGTGGGTCCTATGCTTGGGGGATGATTGCCATCATGTATCTTCAGGGGTTTGGAGATAAAGGAAATTTCCAAAGGAATTTTTAAATGTTGAAGTAGACTTACAGGATCCTGGGGGTCAGGCTAAGATTGCCTTTTGCCTATAGCAAGTAGTAACATCAAGGCAGGTGAGTTTCTGGAGGAATGTCACTCTGCCTGTTTTAAGGACTTGTCAATGGTCTGTAAGAGGTAAGGAAATTTAATTTTTCTTTTGCCTTTGTTTCCCACATTATGTCCTGTACAGAAGAATTCCAGAAAATTCATGTAGATACTCCACAATCAAGGAAGAGGGGCATAATTCTCTACTCCTTAAGTGGTATGACTTCTTTCCAAAAAAAAAAAAAAAAAGTAACTTTATGGTGGAGAAACTGCACAAACATTACCTAAGGCAGCTGAGCAAGGTCAACATCAACAGTGATAGGTTATGTTGATAGTATGTGTCCTTGGTATAATGTGATGAAAATGACACTTTACTTCTGTGGTCTTCCTCCCCAAAATACATAACCGCAGTCTTACTATGAGGAAAACAGACAATTTCAATTTGAAGGACATTCTACAAAATACCTGACCAGTCCTCCTCAAAACTGCCAAGGTCATTAAAAGCAAGAAAAGTGAGAAACTGTCACATCCAAGAGGAGCTTAAAGATCATTGTACATAATGTGGTATCCTGGATGGGATCCTGGGACAGAATATGAATATTGGGTAAACTAAGGAAATCCGAATAAAGTATAGGCTTTAGTTAATAAAAATGCATCAATATGGTCCATTAATTCGCAACACTTGTGTTAGAAGTTCATAATAAGGGAATCTGGATGTAGGATATATGGTAATTCTATGTACTATCTTTGCAATTTTTCTATAAATCCCGAATCATTCTAAAATTGTAAAGATTATTTTAAAATTGTAATTTTTTTCATTATGGTACAGTGAAGGGTGAGATCAGAGTAGGGAGGAAGTAACTGCCTTTAATTATACAGGAAGATATTGTATATAACTAGAATAAAATTTTCAGCTGATTAGACTGCCTGTGGATTCTTAAATGCTCACAAGCTGTGATTTACAGATGACAATGTGGGTGCAATTTTGTGCCAGAAATTTGGAAGACGCTTTTGCCAATCTTTCATTGATATACACTTAAATTTAGTTCAGAAATATTTGGATCAGAAATCTTTTATTTTTGCTGTTTTACAAATAGCCACAGAACCAGCCTATTTGCTTTCTTTTTTTTTCTAATTTTATTTTATTATGTTATGTTAATCACCATACATTACATCATTAGTTTTTGATGTAGTGTTCCATGATTCATTGTTTGCATATAACACCCAGTGCTCCATTCAGTACGTGCCCTCTTTAATACCTATCACCAGGCTAACCCATCCCCCCACCCCCTCCCCTCTAGAACCCTGTTTGTTTCTCAAGTCCATAGTCTCTCATGGTTCATCTCTCCCTCCAATCCCCCCCCCATTTTTCCCTTCCTGCTATCTTCTTCTTCTTCTTCTTTTTTTTTAACATACAATGTAATTTGTTTCAGAGGTACAGGTCTGTGATTCAACAGTCTTACACAATTCACAGCGCTCACCATAGCACAGACTATCTGCTTTCTATTGATGGAAAACCACTAAGTGAGATGCTAATAACAACCTAACAGGTTTAGCACTTGCAATCCTAAGGTACTTGAGACAATTCAAATGTGAGAAATATACAATTTAAAATGAGCTATTCCTTTTGTTTTGTTAAAAAGAAAATCACAGGCCCAAAATGGCTGAGTCCTCAATCTAGTTTCAACCTCTTCCAGATATATAGTCTTAAATGGTCAGTCAGGAATTTTTGATCAGCACCAGAGAAGTAATCTGCCACTTGGGCCCTCTCTGGCTTCCCCCAAGGAAGATGAATTAATGTGCATAATAAGATCCCTTTCCCTGCCCCCTAAGGGAAAGTTGTCTTGTCCAGATCGATCCTTTCATTTGCTAATAACTTCCCCCCCCCTTTTTTAAGAGATTTTATTTATTTATTTGTCAGAGAGAGAGCACAAGCAAGGGGACCAGCAGGCACCCCTCTTAGCAAGGACCCCAATGCGGGCCTCGAGACCTGGAAATCATGACTGAGCTGAAGGCAGACACTTAACTGACTGAGCCACCTACGCATCCCCCTGACCCTCCTTCCTATATAAACCTCCCATTTTGTAAAACTCCTGGAAGCTCCCCTCTACTTGCTAGATGGGGTGCTGCCCAATTCATGGATCATTTAATGAAGCCAATTAGATCTCCAAATTTACTCAACTGAATTTTGTTTTTTTCACAGATTATATTTGGATCTATATGCATAGCCAGTTTTATCAAAATTTCTTTAAAATCTGCTTCTTGAGAAAAAAATAACACTTGTTTATATGGTTTCATTAAATTTTGTATATATGTGATAAAGATAAATGCTGGAAACACAGTGATCCATTTGGCACTAACTAATAATAGTTATTAATAATTATTTGTGAAAAGAAGCATTCAAAAGCTGAAACACTGCTTCTTTTGGCTTGTAATGCTTTTTTTTTTTTTTTTTTGGCTTGTAATGCTTTTAAAACACAATACAATTTGTTCCAACCTCTACCTCTCAGTATATCTAGTTTCTATCTGTCCCCTTGTCATCATTCTCAGAGGATCAGTCAGTTCCATCTACTACCTGTCTACTGTACATAAACTCTAATACTCTGTGATGATGAACTAAATTGATATTCAGCTGCGACAGGGGTCATGTATAATGTACTTCAAAATATCCTGCACATTAAATGTGAAATAAAGAGAAGAACTTCGTTTCTGTTCCTGAGAGCAAGGATAAAATAATATATAGCAACACTAAAACTGGTAGTGAACATATATTGTCAATAATAGTAAATACATTTAGTTTTATACAAAGGAACAGAATATATACCCCCCCCAAAATTTTCTTTTCAATTCTCCAAGGTCATATGCTCTTCTGTAATTTTGTCTAAGGTAGCACTGCCATCCACCCTCCCTTCCTCATATGACATATGAAGGTTATTCTAGATGCCTTTCTCATCCCACCTCTCAGGTTTTGTTGCTCACTAAATCCAGTTGATTATATTTCTTAAAGGTTAGAAATTATGAAAAATTGAGGTGGCATTGCATGGCATTTTAATGAGATTGCACAGGGATGTCTTAATCTTGTTTTAGCAGAACTATCATCCTGCCCCCTTATGTTCCTGGAAGGAGATAAACAAGGAATAATGGGAAATGTAATAAAAGGTACTTTTATTGTTAGGCTGGCTTGTACCAGAAATGCCACTAAGGGATTTTGATGTGCTGAGCTAAAACATGTAACTTAGCACAAAAACTTCAGTTTGGGCAATATAATTCTTACTGTGTTTCTTTTATGTTCAGGAACATAATCTTATGGCTAACCCATTTTCTTTGCAGTTACTATCCCATGATCCCTCAAGAGTTGTCAATTCCTAATCAGCTGGAACAACTGGGGAATCTAGATGATGCCCACATACCCACAAAGATATCATGGGGTTCTAGGCATTTATGCCCAGAAAAATTTGAGCAGGAATTGATATCTAGGTGGGAGACACCCCACTATTCCAGAAGCTGGTGGGCAATGAAAATAGAAAGATGTAAGGGGAAATTATTTGCCATATATTTTAACTGAAAAAGGACAAGTATCCAAGATATGTAACGAAGACCCACATGTCAAGGGGACAAAAAGAGAAAAAAGAATACAAGTGAACAAAAATAAGGAGCAAAAATGAACAAGACTTTCATAGGAGATGAAACAGGAATAATCTATTAACATAAATAAACAGGCTCAACTTCCTTAACAGTCACTGAAATTCAAATTAGAACCACCATGAAAAATTATTTTATATTCATTAGATATAAAATTTTTAAAGTTTGATATATTTGGCATATATTAGCATACATGTAAGGTTTGATTTAGTTTTCTTAAACACAGACACACACACAGAGGATATTAAAAGCTACATGAAAGTAGACTAATAAATCAAGCATTACAAAAAAAGGAGAGGATGTAGTCTTGGCAGAATGAGGCACTCTATGTCTAGGTGCACTTCAGTTTAAGGTGAGTTTTGCCAGAAGATGTAGATATTTCCTGGAGAATTTTAAGCAAGGATATCAACTTAAGTAAAGGAAGATAGGACTGTGGAGAGAGTTAAAATTTTGGATAGCTGACAATTATTTTCTCCTACAGTGGACATTTCTCAAACACCCATTTGAGTACATGGAATAAAACATTAAATTAAATCCAGCCCATTACTTTCATTATGGAATATGAACTTATCATAAGTATATATGTGTAAATCGTATGATGTATCTGTTACTTTATAGAGTAGTATGAACAAGAATAATATAACTTTTACCTACCAATCATTACTATCATTACTTTAAGGTATCTGGGATTTGTTTTTTTTTTTAATTTTTTTTTAAAGATTTTATTTATTTGCAAGAGAGAGAATGAGAGACAGAGAGCATGAGAGGGAGGAGGGTCAGAGGGAGAAGCAGACTCCCTGCTGAGCAGGGAGCCTGATGTGGGACTCGATCCCGGGACTCCAGGATCATGACCTGAGCCGAAGGCAGTTGCTTAACCAACTGAGCCACCCAGGCGCCCTGGGATTTGTTTTATTCAGGTATTTTAAGACATGCAGAGTAGAAAAAATTGTTGTGAAGAAAGAAATTTTGTTTGTTTGTTTGTTTGTTTTAATATATGCCCAGGCCCCTGGAAACAAGAGGCACAACATACCAGAGATAGTCCATCAGGGAAGCACTGAGGCAGGGTGGGTGGACAGAGAGAGAGAAACTGTAGGCTGGAGCCTCTCTTGTGGTTATGGCAGGAAAGGGAGACGAGCAGAAGTTTCTCATTGGTGTATGCAAGAAATGAAGATAGGTTCAAAGGGCACTGGTTATTACATAACATCAATTGTGTGCCTTTCTGAAAGGGGCAGTGACTGAGCTAGACCTAAGGTAGTAAACAAGGCTGATGGTTGGAGTAGGGTCCATGGTAGGATGCCAAGTCATCAAACATGGAAACTAGAAACATGGCTATTACAATTATCTCCAAAGAGAATCCAATTTCCCCCATTAAGAGTAAAAAATCTATTCCTATCTTATCCTTCAAAGAAAGAGAAGAAAGAATGCAAGAAGGAAAAAGAAAAGGAAAAAGGGAGAGAAAAGAGTAATACACTATTTCTCTTTGTTTATTTTTCTACTACTCATATTTATCCTCCAATCCTCTAATTTTACTCTTTTTTTTCTCTAGTTATATTGACATTTATATTTGGGTTTTTTCAGTGAAAGTTTTTCCTGGGTCAGTAGTTCAAAACTGGGTCTCTGCAAAATTTACTGTGGTTCCATTCACTTTGCAAAATGAGCTCTTCATCTCTTCCTCCTGAATAATACCGAGTTTAGAAACAAAGTCAATATATGCCATTAAAAATAAAGTCATTAATAGGCCAATATTTCTGCACAATATTTAATGTGCATGCTACATAAAAGAGAATTTAACAAGCAACCCTATTTGGAGGTTATTGATTTTTAAGGGAAAAGGTTTCAAAAGAAGTTGTTGGTATGATTAAGTGTAAACATTAGCACTGTGTTAGCAGAAAGAGTAAAAGAATAGAACATCTCATCATAAAGGTACATTAAATGACAGAGCAAATATGATAATGAACTCCATACAATAGCTTTGTATATTTTAATTTTATGTTCAGGACTGTTTATTCCTAAAAAAGAAAACATACAACATTTCTATTTTACAAACTGGAATTATCAGAAATGTCCAATATCTTCTACTTCTTGGCTGGGTGACTTTCTCCATGACTGATATGCTGACCTCCCAGACTCACACCAAGCTTAAACACTTTCTTCCTGTGAACTGCCTTCCAGAGCCTCTTAACTTGCTCTTGGTTTGATCTCTATTTTATATTCTCTGACTCTTATTTTCTTCACTTTTCCCAAAACTCTGAACTTCTTATCTCATTGCTCACTCCATATATATATATGTATGTGTATATATATATATATTCTTTGCAAGGACAATCTTGATCTGCTTGTGTGGAGATATTCTTTGAATGACTCTCCATCAGATTTTTACTAAATGTCATATTGATCCTTTTTCACCTCACCATTTCCCTTCAAATCTCTTCTCTTTCTCATCCTTAAGGCTCTTCATGCAATATGCTTTAATATATCTTCTCTTTCTTTTTTTTAATTTTTTTAAAGATTTTATTTATTTGGGAGAGAGAATGAGAGACAGAGAGCATGAGAGGGAGGAGGGTCAGAGGGAGAAGCAGACTCCCTGCTGAGCAGGGAGCCCGATGCGGGACTCGATCCTGGAACCCCAGGATCATGACCTGAGCCGAAGGCAGTCGCTTAACCAACTGAGCCACCCAGGCGCCCTGTATCTTCTCTTTCTAACCAATGCCTCCTAAGGTAGTTCATAGAGATGCTAACATAATGAATAAGGACAGAAAGATAAACTGCTGTATGAGATTGTTTTGGGTCTTAGATATATTATCAAGAGGGCTATTTCATTCTCAGTAGGCTTTGGGAGGCATAAAAAGACCTTCTGTATTTCACTGGTACTAATAAACATATAGTGGAAAATATGTGAATAGTGGATAACCATGCAAAACACATTCCTAAAGGTCATCAAAATCATTACCATTATACGACCACTATTTGGTAGCTGGGAAATCTCCCCTAGGATTCTCTAGTGATCGGTATCATACATTTTATTATATAAGTCTAATAATAACATTGTACAATATTAGAACAACTAATAGTTGGAACACAAGACAAGAATTTATTTAATCAAAATCTAAAGATATGTCAGGCACAAAACTCAGGTTATATGAGAATGTAGAAGGATTGGAGTCTACTTGGTAGGAGGGTAAATTTAGGTAGCATGCTGAGATAAAAGTGAAATGACCTGAGGAATTCCAGACAGAAGCTACAATGATGGCACCCAGAGATATCAACATCTCATGATTCAAATTGTTTCATAATTTTCCAAAGTGTTTCAGACCAACTGAGCATGGCCATATAATGCTTTTCCAGGCGATGACATCATAGAATAAATTATTTTATATTGATACTTATAGAATATTTATGTTATTTTCTAATATGGAATATCTCCACTAAATTATAATAATTAAAAGTATGCTTCATATTTCAACATTTTATTGCAAATCATATACTAATAAATATTGTACATATTATAAACATTTATAAGAAGATTGATTTATACATTGCCCAGTGTCTTCTTAATTTTTACAGTGATTATAAAAGTTGAAAAACATACAGTAAAAATGAATGAGAAAAGAGCATGTAAGGGTAAATAAGTAAAATGGCCCTGCAATCACTCAATGGGAAACAATTGCAACTAAAATAAAATTAAAAGAACATTTAAAAAACACTGAGAAGTATCTAAAAATAGAAAGAAATAGCAAAGTTTGGTCTCAAACAACTTAAAATGATAGGGGTAAGAACTGAATCTTCTGGGGCGCCTGGATGGCTCAGTTGGTTAAGCGACTGCCTTCGGCTCAGGTCATGATCCCGGAGTCCCGGGATCGAGTCCCGCATCAGGCTCCCTGCTCAGCAGGGAGTCTGCTTCTCCCTCTGACCCTCCTCCCTCTCATGCTCTCTGTCTCTCATTCTCTCTCTCGCAAATAAATAAAATCTAAAAAAAAAACAAAAACAAAAACAACTGAATCTTCTTTTCTCCAGGACATTGATCAGCCCCCAGAGCTACAACAGACTGGAAATTATAGTCATCAGTGCTGAAGATGTTGGAAATAAAATTTGAGGGCTGAAAAAGCAACTGGTTACATCAAGGGAAAATGTGGTTGTGCAACAGTCATGGAAAGAATGAGACCCAAGACACTACAAGAGAAGAAAATTACAAGTCCATATCCCTGATGAACATAGATAAAAATATCCTCAACAAAACATTTGCAAACCAACCTCAGTTAAAAGTGTCATACACCATGATCAAGTGGCATTCCTTGCTGATATGCAAGGATGGTTCAACATATGCAAATGAATAAATGAGATACACTGCGTTAACAGACTAAAAGATAAAAGTCATTAATAGATTCAGAAAAAGCATTTGGCAAAATTCAATATCCTTTCATGATAAAAACTCTCAACAAACTGAATATAGAAAGAACATAACTCAACTTAATAAAGGTCATTTTTTTATAAATAGAATAATACTAAGAGACTTGGAAAAGGATACTATACAGAGAACAATCACAAGAAAGCTTGAGTTGTTCTGGGAAAATAAGCTTAAAATCAAGAATTACTGTAAGAGTAACTCCACAATGGTAATGAATGAAAATAGTATGGCAATATAACATGAACCATGTTAAGACTAACCATGTGAGAGAGCTATGTAGATTCTGCTATGGAAGTTCAGATACTTATAATTAAGCTGAGATTAAAACAGACTATATAGTACCTCAAATAGTGATATAACAAAATTGTGTGTGTGTATAATTACATAAGTAATTGTTCTATGCCTTTTACTGAAATATTATTTCACAAATTATATGTTAATACAGTTTGGCAAAGCAAATATAAAAAAGATAAAGAGCATGGCTTTTTGAAGTTGTGTCAGTCCTAGTTTTAACTTTGTAGATGAGCAATCTTGAGGACACTTCTTAATCTCTCTGCATCTCAGTATCATCAAAGATAAATTGTGAAAAATGACACCCTCCTTACATGGAAGAGGTTTGAAAAAGAAGTAAAACTCCTGGCATGGGGCCTGACACATACCATCACTTAATGAATGTCAGCTTTCTTTTCTCTCCATGCCCCTCCCCCCAAATTAAAAATGCTAACATACCTAATCTTTACAATGATTGCTATGTTTCACATATTTTTCACATATATCAAAATATCTCTACCATTTGCTGTAAAAAATTATTTGCTTTCTGGTCTGACCCCAGTTTCTATAAATGCAAATAATTTCAACTGACAATTCTATAAGAACAGCAGAGTTCCAGTAAAATCAAGTCTTGTTCAAGAGTATAATAATTGCTAAGGTCTATTTTTTAACTGGAATTTAAGCAGTGATATCACAATTAACTTGAGGAAGGAAATATTAATTAATGAGCAAAATAATTTCAGATCTAAGTCCTTCTCAGATTTAGCGATGGTCAAATAAAGTAATGGGCAAAATCTCTTAGAAATACTATGAAAAAGCAGAGCATAATTATTCTAATTGGGAAATTGTGGCTGTTCAGGGAAAGAAAATATCAGAATAGCTGTTTTATCTCAGCACTTAGAAGGTGGATATTATGTTGTTTATGACAGTAAAGTAAGTGTAAAGAGAAAAACTTAATGTTTGACCATTGACAGTTTTCAAGCCCCACACTTTCCCCTTCCCCTTTCCCCTACACCTGAAGTAGCCTGCAAGAAAGCTGTCCCATGTCCTAGCCAAAATAAAAATCAAAGTAACCAACCTCCATCTCTCTTATTTTGCTCCAGACCTAATCTGAGCCCTTCTCATTGGAGAATCTTTTTGCTGTTTATTATGCAAGTAATAATTTTTTTCTTACTCATTGGTGCCTATGTGCCATTTGCCTGACATCTGTATAAACTCTTGGTCTAGGGGGTGTTCAGAGGCCCCAAATACAACAATAAGACAAGCAATACACCAGCTGGAAAACTGATTTGTAATTTCTTCATCTTCTCTGGTCATTTATTTTTCTCCTTTCCCCAAAAGTGTAAGTGTGGTTTCCTTATTTAATATTCGTTTTGGTCCCTTCAAAAAAAAACCCTGAAATATATTTATATATATAATGCCAATAGGGAGCAACACACATCATTCCTAAAAATGAATAAATGAAGTATGATTATTTTACACATGCTATGTGATATAGTACTTCACAGACCAGTCTCATTTGTATACTCAGGGAAGAGACTAGTTCCAATGGATACAAAACACACACAAAAAAAGCGAAACGCTTTGTCTCAGTTGTTTCTATTATCTTGAAAGGCAAATCTGTGGACATGTTTGTGTACTGAACTAAAACTGTCCCCGAGGTTTAGCAGGAGACATATGGGAGGCAGATTGTACCTGTCAAAAGTCACTTTTGAGAAAGCACTGGTGTGGGAGAAGGTATTAATGTTCTTAATTGTTAATGTTTTTTTGCGACCTTCCCATCAGCAGATATGTGTGCCTCTACTTACTGATACATTCATCTATCTCTCTAATGGCTCTGCCTTGGTAGCTGCTTTTAGCACCAGTTATTCATCACTGCAAGTTGAGTATGTTCTACTCCTGGCATGGCCTTCCATTCAGCTGAATGTGGACTGGGATGCTTATACATCCAGGCCAGTGTCTCATTTTTTATTTTCTATGTGGTTTAATATTACTGCAAATTTGAAATTAAGAAACAGAGACTTCTTCCCCCTTCGGAATTTAAGAGAAAAGGTATTTTCGAGCTAAAATATAACGTGAGATGGAAGACAAAGTTAACTTAAGTGACAGGTTATTATATATTGGAATCTCTTATTATATAATTTAAATCAATGCTTGCCACACTTACGTGGTATTAGAAATTAAATAAAAATACATAAATAGGGCATTTTTATTCTTAAAAAATATAATCATAGGGTAATCCTCTTACTTATACCATTCACGTGATTCCAGCCCATACATTTCTACTTTCTTAGAATGAGCTATTTTTGCAATATTCTCTTTTCCCATCATGTATATTTTTATTCCATTTCTCAGGCCTAGGGCTTTATTGTATAAACCTTTTCATTCAATTTCTTAATGATTGCTCTATAGTACTGTTTTAACAAGCCTAAGCTGACTAATCTAAGATGCTCAAAAATGTGTACATTCATCTCGGTAAAACATGCATATAACAATTGATTTTAAGAAAAATTCCTTTTTAGAATGTATTTTTAAAAAAGAATGTGTCAAACCATACAAAAAGGATAAATTTTTGGAAAAAAAAATGATTGCAATGTTGTGGGAGATTTTTTTAAAAAAAATGACAATTATCTCTGCACAAATGTGAAAAGTATGAATGTGCAAGTTCTTTTTTCTTTTAGATTCAAATTATATGTGTGTATTTTAATGGCCTGACTAATATCCATAGTTTGTAAGAATGATTGAATGAGTACATGTTTTTGTTGCATTCCTGAAACTTAATTTTTCATTGGTATATATTCTGCCACAGTCAATTCTGATCTGGATTTGAGGCATACTGAGAACTCTGTCCCACTGAATAATGAGGATTTTGGTAAGAATTCAAATGAGTGGGCCAGAAATACAGTTTAATATAGTACATCCCATGCTTAAGAGAATCTAGTGTGTCAGTGAAGCGTGGGAGCAGAATGTTCCAGGAATAAGCAACAGGAGAGTTCAGGTGGATAGCATTGCAATTATTCCTTGTCACTAATTTGTTTAGAACAGAATTTTGTTCCATTGGGTTCATGTAGAGATAATTTGTAACATTGGTTTGTCTCCTACAAGATGGATGTCAAAGTAAACAGGGCTTCTGCAAATTTATAACCCAGCTTTGGGAAAAGGGCATATATAAAGGAAAGAAAAAGCCTCCATTTCTAGCAGAATGGCAAAGGTTAAGGGACAGCCAAAGTTGGGAGAGCATATGTCTAGGGTTCATCTTATACCAATTGGTAATCTGACCAAATCTAGGTCTTCTCAGATGATGGCCTTGCCTGCCCTGGTACCGAAGAAGTGAGTTTATGGATTAAAGACTCCATCTCACCAGCAGATCCAAGAGCCTGTATTTCAAAGCCATCTGTGTGTTTTTAAAAAGTGATTAAAACCGTAAGTAATTGGAAGAGAAGGAACATATCCCAAAGGATGTGGAGGATGTTGGGCAGATACAGATAAGGTGCTTTATTAAATTTCAGCTCTTTTATTACCATATCATCATTCAAAAGATTTGGTGCTTTTAAAACAGAAGGTTTTTTTTTTCTTTTCAGTGTAAATTTTGCTAGCAAATAAAAGATGTTAATATATTCCTATTACTGGCATGTGCATAACTATGTTATTAGAAGCCACTTTATCATTTTCCTGCTTGACACCATACCTATCTTTGTCTCTCTCTTATTCTTTTTATTTACTCTTTTATCCCCACAGCAACACTGCAAGGTAGGAATTATCAACTCACCTTCAACAAGAGAGAAGGTATAAAGATTTTATTTACACAAGGTTATCCAACTAATAAGTGGGTGAACAGGGATTCAAACTAAGGACTATCTTTCTCCAAAGTCTATTTTCCCCACTACATCACTTTTGATGTGATTTTATAAAATGTAGACATAGGATGAATATAACTTCACAAAGTTTTTTCTTTTGATATTTTAAAATTCATAATGACCTCACCTGCCAGACATAATTTGTTTCTTAAGATAATTTGATATTTTGCTGTTTTGGTTAAGAACTGGTCTGCACAATATTCAAGATTATACTCCAGATTCCATAGATTCTTGTCAATTAACACTTTCCAGGAACTTCCAGATAGTTTGACGGGACTATTGCTTGTGCAATGTACTGCAAAACCATTGACTCAAGCATTTTAAAATACAGAATATAACCTATTAAGTGTTTGCTATTTTGATGGGATAGTGAAATGAATCTGTTTAATAAGTCAGGATGTTTCTTATTCGTGCTGGTTTATAAACTTTGCTTGTATACCTGTTTTAACCATCCATGCATGTTTAATAGCTCTTTCTATAAAGTCTATCTGAAGGTTAATCTAATGTCTGTATTACATCAATAGATTCAGTAACAGAAATTTATGCAGATGGGCTATTAAATGATATCAAAGTTACTCATGCAAGTGATAGTGGTCATTTATTTTACCTTAATTCTCTTAGATTATGGGGAAGATCTTGAAAGAGTATACAAAAATGTTAGAGAAGGTTGAAATCTAGGAGCTACTGTATCAGTTCATCTCTTTTTTTCCCCAAGTGAAAAGAGGTTATAGCTAATTGCAAGTATATAAAATACTGAAAATGAAGCTTTTCTTTTCGCATAATAATTTTTGAAAGAGCAGAATTGATCTCCTTCCCCATTTATCTTTAATTCAAGCTATGAGTTTATGGAGAAATGTGTGTGTGTGTGTGTGTGTGTGTGTGTGTGAATAATCACTGAATAATGTAGCACAATAACAAAAAAGTCACAGGTCTTGACTTCAAGATTCTAACAATCTGGTGAATTGTACAAGAGAATTTGGTTTTACAGAGGTACACTTATCAATATATTTAAGAAACATTTACTGAAGGTCCAGTATGTGTAGACTTAAATAAGTAAAACAGACTTAAATAAGTAAAACAAAACATTCACAGATGGTAAGGAAAAATGAAAACAAACACAAATAAGTATTCTAATAGTGCTATGCATTTGGTATTAGAGTATAAGATAAGGATTTGGGAATAAATCTGGTGGGATTGGAGGGGGAATGGAAGATTGGAAAAGAAGTCTTCTCATTACCTATCTGATAAGTTTTAAGCTAAATGACCTGCCATCTAAAGCCCCCCATGAAAGAAACTATGCCTACTTTTCCAGCCTCAGTAAATGTCAATCCCCTACCTCATCCTTCATGTATACATACAGGAAAAAAAAAAATCTGCTTGAGGTTTAACAACTCACCCCCCTTCATACTCCACCTTGTACATGTAGTGTTATCCATCACTTGCTTGCATTTGCTCACACAATCTCCTTTTCCTGGACTGAAACTACCTTTTCCATATTATCTCAGAATTGAGTTTCAATTTTGGAAGATTTCCTTGACCTTATTCAAAGTCTGGTTAGCAGCCATTTGGCTTTCATAAAATCCAAAGCATATCCATAATTCTTTTCACATACTTTGTATTAAGATTGTTTTCCTATATGGAAAGAAGCCTACATGGTAAGCTTCTTGAACACAGATATTATATCTCATTATCTTTGTAAGTCTAGCACCTAGCACAGTTTAGGGTTACAGAATAGTTATTTAATAGATGTTTCAAAATTGAATTCAGGTGACACTTATTCGAAACTGCAAGGATGAGTAAAAATTAAGCAGGCAGATAAAGGCAATAAGAACATTCTAGGAAGAAGAAACAGAATGTGAAAAATGCAGAGTTATGAGAAAATACAGTGTTTGATCATCCTATAACATGATTCAGAAATTAATTTCTGGAAATTTGCCTAGTTTATTACCTTCCTCACAAAGGTTAACAATGGTTTCATGGAAAAAGTATGCAAAATTTCTCAGTCTGAAGTTATGACATTCAGAGACCATGATTTCCCCTGAATGGCTTTCAATATCCTCATTTTTCCTGTCATCAGTGTGGGAAAGTAACCCTGGTGAAGAGAGTAGGATAGAAAGGAAACAAAGGAAAAGAAGGAAGAAACAGTGAATATAAGTAAAAAAGAGCTAGAGATTTTCTAAGTATCTATTCCACCTTGAGCTTTAATATCTTCCCCTAGACCTGATTTTTTTTAAAGATTTATTTATTTATTTGAGAGAGCGAGAGAGAGCGCATGAGTGTGGGGGCAGCAGGAGAAGGGAAAGAGGGAAAGAGAGTCCTAAGCAGACTCTCAAGCAGGGCTCAACCTCACAACTCTGAGATCATGACCTGAGCCAAAACCAAGAGTCAGATGCTTAACCAACTGTCCCACTGAGTCACCCCTAGACCTGAATTTTTAGTTGTCTACTGAGCATCATTTCACAGATCCACAGGCATTTTTGTTCATCCTCAAATCTTCTCCTACCTGAATTAATGTCTTCAGTTAATGACGCATTTATTTCTTACCTTCACAAATATTTATAGATGCCTTAGAGAGTATCTTTCACTGTGCTAGGGATTTGATATAGTCTAGTGAACAGAATACACATAATTTCTACATTTGAGGAAATATTCAATCTGTGTAGCCCAGAAACCTTCTTAGGCCCCTTCTTATCTCATTTTTCATATCTACTCAACTACTAGGTCACTAGCTCCTTTCTATTCTGCTTGTTAGATACTATACCCCTTAAGTTGATTTCATTTCTACAATTACTTTGATTTGGATCCCTAGTCTATTCTCATTTGAATTATAATAGCCTCTTAACAATAGTTTCTCTGCCTTGCACTCAACATATATGTTTAACAATGTTTTTAATACACAATTTAATCATGTCACTAACCCGCTTTAAAATTTTTCACTGTTTCCACTTTGACTATAGGAGGGAGTTATTTACAAAACACCTTTTTATTCCCTTCTATCCCAACAGAACACCTATTTTTCAAGTTTAGAACCTAACTCTATGTGACTTAGGGGAAAATGACCCCATGGTGAGATTCTGGGGCTGATGTTGATTATCTAAGCCAATCATGGCAGTCTTGTTTTACATTGCCACTAATTGTTTTAGGGATGGGAATGTGGTTCAGTTCTGGCAGATGAAAAACAATGAGTGTTTTATGAGAGAAGTCTTGGAAAATTTTTCTTTACTCCTAAGGAAGATTTATGGGAGGAAATGACACCTCTTGATGTAGTGCTCGGAATAGCTGCACCCATTCAGCCACCAGCCTGATTATGAAGTGAACACAAATTGCAGTGAGACTTAACTCATCCCCTGAAGTTACTATCCCTGTAGGCCACCTTGACTCTGGACATTGAGCAAATGTCTTTATTGTTAAAGTCCACTGAGTGAGGATTTCTCTTATATACATCTTTACACATGCCAGACAAAGCCTTCCATGATCTGCTCCTGCTTTTCAACCTTATTTATTGTAAGCTCTACTTTGGGGGTTATGGTTTCAATTAAGTTGATGGAAACAACAAGGTGTGTGTGCAATGCTTCTGGGACCTTGTTAAAATAGACTCTACTTCAGTAGGTTTGGGGCAGGGCTTGGGATTCTGTTTGTGGTTACACAATGGTGCTGTTCCCTGAATCACCTATCTATTAAGGAGGGGCAAGATGACCTGTAAGTACCCTTCTTAAACCATCAAGGCAGGGAAATTACAAAACCAGCACTGACGCTGTGTATATAATGAGATATATTTCCAATTCCCTGTCTTGTCAGTCATTTTTTTATTAAATACTAGCTCCTTTTGAAGTCAGTTAAGTGCTCCAATAAAATGGAAAAAAATGGAAGGGAGCACACGTTGTTAACACTCAAATCAGAAGATATATGTATTGTACATATGTATGCATATATGTATGTATGTACACAAATATACGTAAATGGTTTTTATCTCATGCTTATTGTCATGTTTCCTTGTTTGCTCTGTATGTTTCCTCTGAAATAACTCTAACAGTTACCTAACTCAGGGATCTGAATGTGGTATTTTTCCTAAATTGGGTCATTAATTTTTAAATTCTATGCCATTTAGGAAGAACTCCTTAAGAAGGAGTTCCAGATAAAGTTTAAAGCAATATTAATTACTGAAAACTAGTTTCCTGCAGTTAAGGAAAGCAAATTACCTAGGGTAATTGAAAATAAATACCCAGTGTTATTAGCATAAAATTTTGTTTTCTAAATTACTGTTAAAAGTTGTCTGGCTTTTACAATTTCTCTCTATTCATTGGCTCTAGGATGCTTTTTTTCTCTTGAGCTGGAAAAGTTTGAAATATTGATAATTAGCTTCTACAGGATTCTGACATTTGAAATATTTAAATCATAAGAAAGTTTCTCTGTCTTCTATTATGCACTTTTCTCTTATGTGAGGAAATGTAATTACAGATAAAACATCAGGAAGATCATATATGACAATTGTTACTCAAATCAAAACATTAATAAGTAATGCAGTGTAAATATTTAATAATTTATACTTAGAATAACTACAAAAGAACAAATTGCTTAAACTTTAATAAGAATGTTAGTGCTTTTCACTGGGGACAAGAGTCCCAGAAGTGTCCCAATCTATATATTTTTGAATTACTTCTGTGTCAGAAGGATTATACATTTAGTTTTCTGATAGTTTTTTTACATTTGGTAGACTATAGTTTATTTTTCCTGAAAATATAATTTAAGATTAACCACACAAATATAATTTTAGTTATAAAGGAAAATCTTCATGGGCGAGTCTGGCCATTTTTCCCAACCCATTTGAATTTAATCAAAGACTAACATGCTTAAAAAAACAATCATGGGAAAAATCTTTCCATACTTAAATTTGTCCTCAATTCTTATGCTTACATTATAGTAAATTAACCTGGAAAAATTCTCTTTGTAAAATTCTCTTTTTACTAGGAACATCCAGAGGTCCCATATTCATAATTATGTGTGAGTATTAATATTATATTATTTTTGTTTATTCAATTATTGCAAGATTATTTAAAATTATTATATGTAATGGAGATGTGATTAGTTGTTAGAAGAATCATTAAACTCTTCAATGATTTTAAGCAACCAGATTAACAGTTAAATAATAATGATTACAATAATAATAGGCACATTTATTACACGTGTGCCTAACTATTCTACTCTTCATAGCGGGTTTGGTATCATTGTTTTCTCCATAGTGTTCTACTACAGAGTACAATAAATTTGCCTGAGCAAACTGTTCTTTAAAATTTCCTTCTTCCTAGAAACATCCTGAGGTCTAATATTCATAGTCATACATGAGTTCGAATAGCATGTTACCTTGCAACAAGAAAATCTATTACATTTGTTTTGTCAATAATGTTTGTTCAATTATGATTAAATTATGAAAATATTGCTTTATAATTATTATATGAAGTAGATTCAAGAGATATGAATGATTCCTTCAAAGATTAATTTATATGGGGATTTTAATGAATCAGCTTAGCAATTTAAAACAATTATAATAGCAGTAATAAAAAATAATAGACACTTTTATTATGTGCTAAACTAAAAAGTTTGGTATCATTATTAAACCATGTTTTTCTCCATACTATTCTGCCACACAGCTATTCCAATCCTCTGTAGCACAAGGTAACTCATGAAACTATGATTTTACTTCCATATGGTTAAATCTTTAGTTGGTCTCTTCAGACTCAGGTGCCTTTTCTCTTTACCTGCTATACAAAGAAAATTGGGTTCCGTTGTGATTTTCATGGCACTTTTGTAAGAATGCTTATTTATTTCCTTGTATTTTAAACATGCCCAGAGGCTCCATGTTCTATATCTGTAAATTTACATTTAGGTCTAGTTATTTAGAAATAAATGAGAAATAAATAAAATATGTAGGGTGGATGCAAGCAGATATACAGCAGAGCACAACACATTTTGATTCTTGACTAGAAAACATGGGAAATTTTGTCATCTTCAATTTACCTTGCTTCGTTCTGACCAAAACTTTCTTGACACAAATAATGATGTGTAGAATGGAGATGTGTTTTGTGGAACAGTTGTGACTCGTGTGTGGGTTTTTTTTTTTTTCCCCTGAAGCAGGATATAAGCACAGATGCCATTCAGTTGGAACACTGACTATAAGTTGAACACAAAGGGTCCTGACCTCATTGAAACAGTTATTTATGGTGAGACAGTGTCTGCAAATAGCATCCACTAGGACTAAATGCCTAACGTATGAGATGGGGAAAAGGCACCTTCACACAAAAATGTAATATCCAGATTAGATGCCTGCTTCTGAAATTATTGAGTTTAGTAGAAAAAAAAAAAGTTCCATTTGCTCTCAGCCCTGAGAACTACACAATGCATTCTATTGCCAAAAATCAGTTCTGGGTGGAAAAAGATACAATTTTAGTAATGCTAATATTGAATGGATTTATTTCAAATTTTTCTCTATAGAGCGTTTTCCTCTGAAATCCTTTCATATTCTAAGACATGTCTTGGCAACACAAGTGTACCTTTACATGTGCAAGTAATCCTGATATACAAATGTTAGAATGTGCAGAATTGAAAAATATATTGAGTGATTAATTTTACTAAATCTGCCAAAATGTTAATACAAATGTCAAAATTCAGGCTGAGGAACATATTCCTCTTCAACACCATCAGCTTTTAAAATGTGATAGTGGTGTTAAGCTTTAAATAAGGAGTTCAGTTGAGGAGGAAAAGCACGCATGTTCCAGGCACAATTTAGGGACATGTTACCTGCATTTCTGATTAAATATTTTAAATACATACATGTTAAATATTAAAGTTGTATTTTGTTCATAGGGAAATTAAAACTCATATATGTCAAAAGTCATGCTCAAAAGAATTTCACCCATGAAAATTTGTATTTTGAAATCAGTTCTATCTGAGGATGCAAAGTTTTAAAAATAGATATATAGATAAGAAAAATATGTCATCCAATGAAGAGAAATTTATGGAGCACCTATTATATCCAAGGCCTGTTACTAGGTGAAGTAGAATTTACAAATAAATTTTAAAAATCAATAAATCCATTGAAATATTGGGACTCAAAGTGTTTATACTAAAATCAGAAAGATAATACATCTTCAATACTATGACTTCCAGAGGAAGGGGTGTGCTCATGTCCATTCTCTCCCTGGATTGTTCTATTTCCTATAAACTTATTTATCATAACCAACTTCTAATATGCAGAATAAATTCAGCCTTGAACCATAGCAATGGAAATTTATGTCTGTTTCTTGTACCATTGTTACAATTTTTACTCCAATACAATATTTGTCTAATTACCCCCAAATCTATAAAGACTACAAGGGTACAAAGTTTAGAGATAGTATTCACCACTGGATTCTTATACAATGCGGAAGAGCAGATGATCATTAGATTTATATATGAATGTAATTGTATACACTGTTCCTTATTATAATTGCTTCTTATATATTATTGATAAAATATATTTTTGATATTTTTAAAGAAGAGAACTATGTCCTGCATTTCTTTGTCTCCCTTATATGCTTGTAGAGTGATTTTCACAAAGTAGGTTCTCAACATACATATTTTTCCTATCTTTTTTCTAATCAAGGAGATCTGCAGAGTGAATTTAGGTATATATCTTGCTATATTAGAAAAATAGTCAAATAAAAAAGTGCAAACATTTGTCAAAAGTGCAAAAAAGTGCAAACACATTGTCAATTAGTAGTATTTCCTGTGGGGTTTGAAATTCATATCATCTATCCTATATATCATCTATCCTATATATCATCTATCCTATATATCATCTATATATCTTATATATATATATATATATATATCATCTATCCTATATATCATCTATATATCCAATATATATATATATATATATTTTTTTTTTTAAGAGAAAAAAATTTTGAGAGGGAAATTGCACATGAGCAGGGGGTGGGGCAGTAGGAGAGGAGAGAAAAAATCTTAAGCAGGCTCTATGCTCAGCGTGGAGCGTATAACGTGGAGCTCGATCTCACAACCCTGAGATCATGACCTGAGAAGTAATCAGGAGTCAGAGGCTTAACCGAATGAGCCGCCCAGGTGCCCCATATCCTAATATATTCTAAACATAATGAAATGACTGAATTTCTGAAATTCAGTTACCAAGGTAGGTAAGACAAAACTAATTTCTCTATGTGTTGCAGTTTAGTGTTTATCAATAACTTAATTTTTCATTTCTAATTGTAGAAAGAGGTGCTTCAGATCCTAGAAAAAATTAGAACTGTCTCTGCATTGAAAAGCACAATATTATGCTCATCATATCCAGTGGCTCAAAACCTGATTCTCTATGCTTCTCTTCCTATTTTTTATACTGAAAACAGTTGGTTCTTCTACTGTTGTGCATAACACCTAGCTAGTGCTCTGAAATAGGGATCAACACACTGGTTCAAGTTCCTTCCATTGGCAATCTATGTTACCTAGAGGCATTTGTTATATTTCTATGTACCCAGATCAGCAGTACATAAGAAATCCTTTTATATTGGCATGATTTTGAGACGTACTAGCTTGAGTTTTTCCCATTTCTTTGTCCCACCTCTTTATAATTGAAAATGAGGCACCAGCAAAGAGTGATATATAAATTTCCAAATGCAAAATAAAATTGACTGGTGGAGTTATAATTAAATTCACATACTGTAGAATATGCAATCAATTATAATATGCTGGAGTATGAGTATTAACAATTTGATGTTAGAATCTGGCTTGACTTTATTCATTAAACACAAAGTCTAGGTTTATTATTATTATTGTTGTTAATTATTTCTACTTCTATTTATTTCTCTTCTTCCTTATCTTTTTGATTTGATTCTTAAGAGTTTGAATCTTTTATATCTTCATTTTGATGTGGACAATTGCACTTGAGTTGCTCAGCACTTTAACAGCTTGTCTACTCTGACTTTTGGTCAGAAAAATACCTCTAAATTTTGTGACATTTGTAAAATACCTGTATCACATGCTATCACCAACTTTGACTTAAATATTCAGTTTTAATATATGTCAAGTAAAGGCAATACTTGATAAAATAGTTTCTCTCTCAGAGAAAACAATGAAATATTTTGAGAGGTTCAAGAGAAAGGAATTACTAAAGTAAAAAAAATACATTGTGGTCCTGCTAGGAATAGTAAATTTTCACTAGAAATTAAATACAAGTTATCAGTATCACAGAACAACTCTCCATCATCCTATGGCTAGGCTACAACATAACATGTAGCTACCAGAAATAAACAGAGGGAACTTCTTTTAAGGACATTGACATTTAATTCTATTTGAGGCTTGTTAAAGGTCATTCAATTTCTTTGCTTGCATTTTGCTTTCATTATCTTGCAAGCTACCTTGGTGAATTAATTCATTTAATACTGTGAAGATGAAAATTGATTTGTATCAGATCATCTCATTCTGTAGATAACTTGCTAATTTCAGAAACATTTTGTTCTTATTTGTAATGAGGAAGAGGGGGATGGAAAAAATCTATGAGAAAGAGAACACCAAGGAAATTGGATATTATACTGAAGACATTATCTTCTGGAGTTTCTTTTAAAAAATGACCATCTCTTTATTTTGTTATAATAGTAGATGTAAGAAGGAGATGAGTGCTATAAAAAACTGTTTATCAAAAAGCAAGAGAAAGAAATAAGAATATAAACACTACTAGAAACATCAGTCTCAGACCCAAATAAAAATATCAGGAGAGATCTAAAGTGCGTGTTCAAGCTGAGAGTAGCACAGCAAACATGGAGAAGGTAAAATTATCTCTACAAAACCTTATAGTTACAAATGCAAATAAAAGAGGAGTGTGAAATTGATAAGAGAATAGGATGAGCATGATTAGATCAATTCTATTAAAAGCTATGAAAGACAATAAGTGATTCAATAAAAGTAATCTGTATCCAGGTTTGTTCAGTAATCCACTGGAGATCTTTGTGAAAATCTTTTGACAAGCTAATTAAAAGCAGACAGTTATGCAGCATTTCATGTTTACCTTTGTGAAATGAATCAACTCATCTTCAAGTTCCTATATTCATATTTTCTCTATTGCCCTGTCATGGTGACCTTTATGGTACAATACTATGAATAAACTGAATATTCATCAAGACAGACTCTGAGTTACAGTGAAAATAAAATGGCAGAAAAAAAATTTTAACCAGCATTTAACTCAATGAAATAAACGTTCACTGAACAATGAAAGTGTCCTGGACAGAGGCACACACATAAAGTCAAAGTAACTGCCCTTGAGGAGATCCTGATATGCCAAGTAGTTTAAAAGTAGGTAGTCTCAAGTTTTCCTTGTATTTTGCTCTTTAAATTTTTTTTTTCCTGAGCTAATGAAAAATATTTTCCTCAGGATAATTGTGTTCCTTTTATAATACTGAATTCTTCATAGCAATATATATTCACAACAAACAAATCCCAGAAAGGTTACTAAAACAAGGAAAAGATAGGAAAAAGGGCTTATTTTGTTTTGTTGCTGGTTTTAATACATATTTTGGAATAATTTTGCAGTGCTTCCATAGGATAAGCTCTTGCCTTGAGGCTAATATAGTTTATATTTTCCCTAGTGCCTGACAAATAAGTGGAAACTGGAATGAACTATTCTTTACACCAGTAATGTCCTTCAGGGCCATTTTTGCTCTAACAAACTCCTTCTATCTAAAGATTCAAAGTAGGCCAACTTTTCTTCTGATAATCCATCTCAGACTCAGGCTTACAACTAGGCCAGGAAGGTTGGCCAGGCCGGCTGTTCCTCCACACTGCTGTTTTTGAAAAATTGTATTGCAGGGTTTTGAGTGCTTCGAAAAAAATTCTTGAATGAATATATTTTGAATAAAATGGGCAATCAGAATCTGAGTAATGTGCAAGTAAAAAAAAATGTAAGCGGATCTAAGAGCATCAAAAATAACTTTTACTTTCTTTAATCTTTGAATATTTTAAATCCAGAATCAGTGCAAACGTTTCCATGTTCTTGGCATTGGTTCTTCAGTAAAGATTTTAAAATGAAGCCTAGGTAACATTTCTACATCAATGTCCTTGTTTTGTTTTGTTTTTGCTATAATAGACCACAAGATAGCACATACTATGTGCCAGCCCCGATACTAAGCACTTCACAAATGTTACCTTACTTCATTCCCTTAACAGTCTTATGAGGCAGATATAGCTACTATTTCCATTTTGCAGATCACAAAATCGAGGCATCAATAGATGAAGTAACACATTCAAATGTAACTCAGTCATTGGAGGATCTGCGATTCTAAACCAGGCAGTCTGTCTACAGGTTCTTAGTTCTTAACCAGACACACTGAAGCTGCTAAATGTAAGTGTTGATATTGAAATAAATTTTGTTATGATTTATTTTTACTTTCACCAAAGTAATACATGTGTGGAGACCTACAAACAATGATAATAACCAGCAGCCTTATGGTCACTACTATTCATCTGATTCTTAATGACTCAAAGCAACCTCTTTTAATTTTCTCTTTTCTCCTGTCATTTAGCTATGTATTTCTAAAAATAAAACAAAGCCTACCCATACTGTTCTTTCTTAGTTTTTAAGTACATGGTATTTTTTTAAAAGATTTTATTTATTTATTTGACAGAGAGAGACACAATGAGAGAGGGAACACAAGCAGGGGGAGCAGGAAAGGGAGAAGCAGGCTTCCCGCCGAGCAGGGAGCCCGATGCGGGGCTCGATCCCAGCACCCTGGGATCACGACCTGAGCCGAAGACAGATGCTTAATGACTGAGCCACCCAGGCGCCCCAGTACATGGTATTTCTTACCTGTTACAAAGAGAGGAGGATTAGCGCTTTCATTGCATAGGCACACATGCATGCATCTACTCAGGCCCTCCCAACCAATGCTATTTAGTTTTTTTTTTTTGGTAGGTCAGTATTCCTAACGACATCATATTATGTAAATCTTCGGTCTTATTAAGTGATCACAGAGATTACATTTTCATTCTTGTACAACTTTTAGTTTTCCCTGAAGTTGCTAATTTACTCATTTCATTTGCTTAGATTTCTGAGTACCTACCATTAATTCATTCCCAAGTATCCTGCAAACTATAAATTTCCTTATAAGCCAGTAAAACACATAGCTAATCTGTCAAGTGCTTTTATTTCCTATCCCTGGTGACCTCCCTTTCCTGGAGTCCTTTGCCTTCTTTCCCTGATCTGCACTGTACGGACACCAGTCACAGGAAGTCCTTTCACTATGATTCTGAGCAGCAGTCTCCTATTTGTCTGGGTTTGATCATCGTTCCTTGTAAGAATTTTCAATGAATTCTGCATTTTTAACACCACCCTCAAAAGCAAGTCATCTTCAAAAGCATCCGGTTTCACCAAATCCTCTAGCCATTCTAGAAAAAATAATGTAAGCAAGTGATAATAGCCTTGATTGTCTCTCCCATATACCTACTCCCATTTTCTTTTTTTTTTTTAAGTTTATTTATTTATTTATTTGACAGAGAGAGAGACAGCGAGAGAGGGAACACAAGCAGGGGGAGTGGGAGAGGGAGATGCAGGCTTCCCACGGGGCAGGGAGCCCAATGCGGGGCTCGATCCCAGGACCCTGGGATCATGACCTGAGCCAAAAGCAGACGCTTAACGACTGAGCCACCCAGGTGCCCCTCTACTCCCATTTTCATAAGCATAAACTTCAGCTTTCTCTCTTCTGCTAAATTTTACACACACACACACACACACTCACACACATATATCCCAGAGAGGTTAAAACCAGATGAGCCAGGTGGACCTCTGAGTTGAGGAGACAGAGCTGAGATTCTGAGGAGACCAAAGTGGCTAAAATTCATTGAAGAGAGTAATAATAAATTCAGCTATATAGAAATGCAAGATCAATTCAAAAATCAATCAGGTTTCTATATACTACCAATGATCAAACAAAAATTGCAAAGAAAACAATAATACATATATTATAGAATCAAAAACATGAAGTATAGACACATCTGACAAAAGACACTGAAAACTACCAAATCGAAACATAACTAAATGCATGGAGAGCTTTACCCTGTTTATGATCAGAAGATCCAGTATTGTTAAGATGGGAAGGCTCCCAAATTGATCTATCCATTAAACATGTATCTCAAATTAAAAATCATTAGGCTTTTTTGTTTTTGTGTTGGTTTTAATGGAAACTGACTTGCTGATTCTAAAATTCATACAGAAAAGCAGAGGGTTTAGAATAGCCAAAACATATCTGAAAAAGCACAGAGTTGAAGGGCTAACAATAACTGATTTCAAGACTTATTATAAAGCTACAGATAATAAAAACTTCATGGTAAAGACAAAAGAGAGACACTAAGTCAATGAAACAAAACAGAGTCTACAAATAGACCCACACACATAAACAACTGATTTTTGATACAGTTACAAAGATGATCAGTGAAGAGAGAATAGTTTCAACACTTGATGCTGAGATTTTTAAATATACATATGCAAAAAGATAAACTTTTCTCCTTACCTTGCACCATATAAAATATTCAAAATAAATAATAGACCTAAAGGTAAAATATAATACTATAAAAATAATGGAAGATTACATAAGAGACTTGGGTTAAACAAAGAGTGCTTGTGGATGACACCAAAAGCATGATCCTTAAAAGAAAAATATTGATAAAATGTATCACATATAATAAGAGATACATAAATAAAATATATATGGAAAGAGAGAAAGAAAAGAGAGAATCTCAAACTCAGTAATAACACAAGCAATCTAATTTAAAAAATTGGGAAAAATTTTGAGCCAGCACTTCACAAAAAAATATATATGGAAGGCAAATAACCACATGAAATGATACTTGACATCATTAGTCACTAGGAAAATGCAAGTTAAAATCATAATCAGATTCCAGTATATATTTATTAAAATGAGTAAAATGTAATGTCTGATTCTGCCAAGTGTTGTCAAGGATGGGGAACAACTTGAGCTCTCTTATCCTACTGATGAGAATGAAAATGGTCCAATCACTTTAGAAAAGTTTGGCATCTTCTTAAATTGTTAAACATTCAACTGCCAGATAACCCAGCCATTCTATCCCTAGGTATCTATTCAGGAGAAAGGAAAGCACAAATCTACACTAAATCTCATGCATCTGTGTTAGTAGCTACTTAATTTGTAAAAGCCTGAATCTAGAAACAACTGAAATATCTGTCAAGTAGTCAAGGGATAAATTGTGTTATATCCACACATTGGATTACTACTTAGCAATTAAAAGAATTAATTATGTGTGAATCTCTTATGCTGAGTAAAAAAAAAAAAAAACAAAACAAAAAACAAAACAGATAAAACCAATATTATATCATTCAATTTATATAAATTTCTAGAAAATGCAAACTAATGACAGAAAACAGGTCAATGGTTGCTAAAGATAGGCAGAGGCTGTTGGTAGCAGGGAGATGAGGAAGAGGGATTACAAAGGCATACAAGGGATAGAATTCACTATCTAGATTGTGTTTACAATGTCAGAATGTTTCAAATTATACACACAATGCTAAACAGGCCAACAAAAAGTAAGGAATAAAAAATAAAAAAAAATGATTAGCCCTATTTTATTTTCTTTGCTTTTGTAGGATTATGTCTTTTAAAATTCCAACATTTTAATGTTGTGTTTTGGGGATTTATTTGCTTGTTTTGTTTTGTTTGCAAGGAAGTGTGGAGGAGAAAGCCTTAGTGATGAGATAGTGAGGTGCGTAAGATAGGCACTGTGGCCTATCATTAGGCTACTATTGACCTTCTGATGATTTGATTCATCATAAGGAAGGTCATCTGCTTGTACACCATGGTTATCTGTGAGTGACTAAAACCATGAAACGCAAACCCCTGGATAAGGAGGAAATCTCTTAGTGAGAAATGCTATGCAGGACACTGGGAAAATTGAAAAGCTGCTTTCTGATACCTTCTAAATTACTTTCCCCCACACCTTCAAAACTTGTGGATATGGTAGGAAATGGGATTGTGGAAAAAAAAAAAACACTATAATTTGCAATGCATTGTGCAAAAGCAAGGTGACCTTGTCATTTAGCCAACTAGCATAGGAAGGATATGAATTAGAACCAGGTTGTTATGGTAAGATTCAGGGATAAACATTCTACAAAACCAACAGCAGAAGGATTTCTGGAAAAGACGCTCAGTGTATAGTTGCATTCTTAGATGTTTGACAGGAGGACAAAGGGGCCCTGGATGCCACCAGCCCTAACTCCTCAAGGTATAGAGGATAATGATGAAACCCATATGAGCTGGGGTCATCTTTCCATGGTACCCAGTCACAAAGAAATTACCAGGTTCCTGTCAGGAGGATAATACCTACTGAGTCCTCACTTGAATCTCATTTCATTATACCCAGTGCTAATGTTAGTGGTTAAAAGTCCTAACTTTGTAGCCAGACTGCCTGAGTTTGCATCCTTGCCTCCACTACTTACTAGCTGTAACCTTTAGATATTAAGGTCATTCATAAGAATTCATGTCTCTTCCTTTTGGTTATATGGTAGGATCATACCTCTTTAAAAGTTGGTGTACCCTGTGACATGCTTTAATCCAAATGTGAAAAGAGAAACATATGTCATGTCTGGAAAGAAGCTTTAGATCCAGTGCCTGATGTGTCATGTTCATTTCCTCTTGTCAGAGTAAGAGGGGGAGGTATTGTCCAACGGAGGACTTGGTCAGCTTGGGTCCCTGAGCAACAATAGTCAGCATGGATTCCTCCCTGCAAACCTACTAATATGTAGTCCTAGGAAGAAACTTGTTTTGTCAAGCCCCTGAAATTTGTGTTTGTTTACTGCAGCATAAACGAGTTCATCTTCACAAATATTGTGTGTGACCTTTGGCAAGTTGCTTAACCTCTTAGCTATTCTGTTACCTTGTCTGTAAAATGGGAGTGATAATAGTATTTACCCTGAAGGTTGTTACGTGAATTAAGTGAGAAAATGCATGTAAATTCTAAAAATATGCCAAACATGTAGCAATTTTTATTAGTAATAAATTATTATCATCAGTATATCCTTTGAAAGGTTGAAAAACCCAATGAATTCCATTCATACTAAGCCACTATTTAATGAATATGAACTAAAAGCCTGGCAACATAATGATACTTTACATAAAATATGAAAAATCATCATCATGACAACCTTGTAAAACTTTATTAGCATTATAGGAATTATTAAGATCTACAGATCCCATTTAGGAGTACTGAAAAATATTTGTGTGGCTTTGTTGGCAGCAAATGTCCTATTTCGATTGTAGCAAATGTTTTAATTTTAAAGTGTTCGTTAGAAGGACTTAAGTGAATCAAAATATGTGGAAGTAGGTTATTCTCAACATGATTAGAGTAAATTTCAAGCTTGGTTAGACTTATTTTGGCTGTACTAACAAATTGACTCAAATCTGTGTAAGGGCTTACATGCAGTAGAAATTAATTTTTTCCTCATATGTCAAGGATGCATCTCTCCTCCTTGTAGTCATTCATGGAACCATGCAGACAGAGACTTTGCCACTTTGGACAAAGAGTGCCCAGAATCACCTTGCAGTTTGTCTCCATTCTCGCATTTTGAAGAAACAACAACAACAAACAATAGAGGAGTCTACATGGGGGGTTTTTATGGGCAAAGTCTAGGAATCAAATATATCATTCTGCTCATACTCTCCTGATTATGACTTAGTCACTCCATCACAATTAAGGGAGACCTAGTATTCTAACAATGTGCCCAGGAAAAGTAGCAAACATAAATTTGTGTGATATATATACTAATCTTTGCCTCAGCTTTTTAGACCCTGAAATCTCTGAGTAAAGAAACTATCCACTCAAGGTAGCTCCTAACAGAATAATCCTAACATATTTATTTCAACATTTTCAGCTTGTTAATGTTCTTTCACTTTCATTCATTCTCATTTTCCTCCTCACAACAACCCTCTGAGGGGTAAGAAAGATGTTATTATTATTCTCCACTTAAAGTGGGAAGAATTGAAATAAGGGTTAAGAGTCCCTGGGTCAAATGGAGCAGAACTACTTAATACAGAAATTAAGTGGATGTAGTTAAAAGGGATAAAGTGAAGCTATGCTTGATTTCCAAACCTCTAGAGAGGGCTCAGACAAGACCTAGTTTTAATAAGCCTTCATTCTTAGGGACATTTCGTTATGTATATCCTCACTTCATATTAAACTTAAACTATATTTTCTGTTTTTTTTCCTTAAGAAAAATGGTTGTATGAGATTGATGTGTTACACATATAAAATTACTGTACTTTTTTAAAAAATCATGCATGTATACAACCGTACACAGTCTTTTATTGCCCATGTGTTCTCCAAAGGTTGATTCATCCTAGGTGGATGAAAATAGGAAGGAAATTATAATTTAATGAGCATGTATATATGTATGAAGCATTCTTTTGGTAGTCTGCATATATTATCTCATTTAAAGAAAGCTTCAGTACAATAATATTACCTACATTTTATACATGTGAACCTTGAAGGTAGAGAAATTAATGTTTCTCATAAATTACAAAGTCAGGAATGAAATTCTGAAAGATTACATTTTTCCTGAAATAATGGTGATAGAAAGCTATGGAGATTGTTCTGGAGATTGTGAAGGCAATCTTCCACAATAATTATGGCATAAATGGCAGGAGAATGTTCACATAAATCTATACCAGGTACAGTTGCCAATATTGGCCTTAGCAAAACTAGATGTTGAAGGTTAAAACATTAAAGGAGTCCTGTAGTGTTGATAGGCTGAGAAGTCAAATGATAAAATCCAATTTCAAACTAACTCAATTATTAAAAATAAGCTGTAAGACAATGGAGAAGTTAATTCTTGAGTAACTTGCATCCTTAGCCATGGTTGGGCCCTTCAAGTCCAGTTGGGTGATTCCTGTACCAAGTAATGCATGCATCCCAAGTACCCAAGCTGAGATCATGGCAGAAGGATGAGTCATCCTTCAGAGAATGGGTGGACAGCTTGTGGATGCAGAATCCCAAATAGCAGATCTAGAAGTACTCTCCAATCGCTTGCCTTTTATCTACATATGTTTTGAACAAACCATTACATTTGTAAGGAAAACCAACAAATCCGTGTTATCATTCCAGGCACCTTATGATTCCAGATGAGAACCTGCCTGCTTTGGAATTATATTTTAGTGTCTGTCATTCACTGGCTTTGTGGGTGCTACTCAAGCCACCCTCCTTTCAAGTTCAGAAGATTAGAGATATTTTTCTTTTCTTTTTTTTTTAAAGATTTTATTTATTTATTTGACAAGAGAGACACAGTGAGAGCAGGATCACAAGCAGGGGGAGAGGGAGAGGGAGGAGCAGGCTTCCCGCCGAGCAGGGAGGCCGATGCGGGGCTCGATCCCAGGACCCCAGGATCATGACCTGAGCCGAAGGCAAACGCTTAACGACTGAGCCACCCAGGCGCCCCAGAGATATTTTTCAAATATCAGATACCATTTATAGCACATAGTTATCCTCACTCAATACTTATAGTTGTTATTGTTAACATCGGGATGGTAACAATGGTAATGATGATGATGTTGATGATGATATTTGGTCTCCAAATCCCAACTCATCTAACATACCAGAAAATCTTTGCAGTGGTTATTTGCATTTAGGCATAATAAGTTTAAAATTAACTTACATTTACTGAAACCTTTATTTTTGGGAAAACATTTTCAAACATGTCATCTTATTTGATCCACAAAAGATAATTTAGAAATGGAGTCTAATACTGATGTCTCATAGCCAACATTATGACTGTTCCAATGTTATTTCTATTCTACCTCATCATTTCTATGACAAACATTTTCAGTACTTAACATAAATATGACATTGAGATAAAACTGATCCATCAAACTCAATTATATAATTTTACTCAAAACTGTGTCACTATTCTCTATTTATCCAAAGCCGGGCGCCGCATACATGTGGCACAGATGAATCACTTTAAATTATTTCCCCAGAATAGACTCAAGGCTGAAGTGAGATTATTCTCAGTTAGGATGGATTGAATAAAAGGCCTAATGAGACCTCTGAATTTTAGAACAGGGAAAAGCCGGAACACGTTTTGGATATTGCATTTGCCCTCAGAGATCAAAGAATATAATCTCAGAGAGGGGGGAAAAAAAAAGAGTGAACTTTAAAAATCAATCACAAAGAATGCTCTAATGTAGGTAAAAAGCAGCGCTAAGAGAGTGGCATGTCCATCGTGATGACATGGGTCAGTAGTAGAGACAGACTAATAAGACACCAAAAAGTTACTAACAGAGAAATCAAACTTGTTTTGGTGTTTGCTTGATTAGTTGGTCAGTTGATTACATCTGAAAGATACAAGAGAAAGTCAGCATTTTCATGTTACACATTCCAGAGATCAGCAACGTTGTTTAAACACAGACTAAAACAGATGAAGTTATAAGAGCCTCTCCAATAGACACACAATTGCATAAGGCAGTCTGGCCTAGATACTTTAAAGAGCCTGGACTTATACAGAGCTTGAAAAAGCATCTGTTATGTAGGCATCTGCAGAGTGGTCATTCCCTATACCACCTGTGGGGTCTCTGCTCTGGGAGCACAAGCAGAAAGGCAGTGCTCTACAGCATAAAACCCTAGGTATAACAGAAACTGCTATTATGCTGTTTCATTGAGTCAGAAGAAGGGCAAACCTTGAATTTGTCAATTTTTCTGAAACCAATTGCTCAAAGGTGAAAAAGTTTAAGACAAAATGGGAAGACCACCAAAAAGGCTAGTTAGATAAGAACACATGGTCAAATTAGTAGATAAGTAGATCTAGTTCTATAATTTTTCAATGTTACCCTGAACCACAACTTTTTTTTTTTTTCCCACTAGGAATCATGTTATATTGTTTCTTTAGGCTAAACAGAAGAGTAATTCTTAGGATTTGAATTCATTTTAATGAATATATTTCATGTAAATTATTTAATTTGATTTACAAAGTAATCATATAAAGTGAATGTTACTCCTATACATTTCTTACCAAATAAGGAATTTGAGGTTTATGTAGGTGAGTGACAGCCATTAAAAAGTGACAACAGAACTAGATTTTATACTCCAGATGCTTCCAACTCCACCTCCCATGCTCTCCCTTGCTGTTTTGTCACTTCCCTCTCTTTTTCTTCTTTAAGGTTTATTTTTAGTGGCTTTAATTCCCATTACAGAATGATATATGTTAATTTGTAGTAAAATAATAAAGCACATTTTACCAAAAAGAATACTGAAACTACACATAATTTCATCACCCACAGATAATTATAACCAATATTTTGACATACTTCCAACATTTTACCTGTGAGTGTGGTTATGGGTGTGGGTGTATGTGTAGGCTTAAGAGTGCAAAAATATCATCATAAGTGCATACCAATTTGGAAACCTACTTTTTTAAACAATATATTTCAAATATTTTCCACATAATTATATATTTTAGTTTTCAGAATAATTTTTATAAAAAATAATATATTGTCTTGTTAAAATTGCAAATAATGTAGAAAGATATGCACAATGAAAACCAAAAAGTCCCCCAAATCTTCATCATAAACATCGTTAACATTTTCATAAATATCCCCTGACTTTCAATGTATGTACATATCCATACATATATACAATTATATATACATTATATATATAATAATTTTATATATGACAATAATCTATATAATCTATCTCTCTCTATAATAATCTATATAAAATGAAAGAATGAAAGAAAGGAAAAAAATGTGAACTCCTTTAATAATGAATGGAGTAATATGAAGTCCTGTTTTGTTTTGTTTTTTTAGGAGGGGAGGGGCAGGGGGAGAGGGAGAGAATCTTAAGCAGGCTCCACAACCAGCTTAGGGTGGATCATGACACAGGGCTCAACCTCAGAACACTGAGATCATAACCTGAGCCAAAATCAAGAGTCAGATGCTTAACCGACTGAGCCACCCAGGCACCTCTGAGAAATCCTGGTTTTATTTTTTTATTTTTTATTTTTTTTCATTATTTATTTTTTATTTTTATTTTTTTTATTCTTATGTTAATCCCCATACATTACATCATTAGTTTTAGATGAAGTGTTCCATGATTCATTGTGCATAACACCCAGTGCTCCATGCAGAATGTGCCCTCCTCAATACCCACCACCAGGCTAACCCATCCTCCCACCCCCCTCCCCTCTAGAACCCTGTTTGTTTTTCAGAGTCCATCGTTTCTCATGGTTCGTCTACCCCTCCGGAAATCCTGGTTTTAAAGTCAGATTACATGGGATCAAATCTGGTTGGTCTCAAACACTGTAAAATAGAGATAGTTATAATACCAACCTCAAGGATTTCCCATAAAGATTCAATGTTATTGTATGTAAAACCATTAAAAGAGTACCTTTGCATGGTCATAAAATGAATGTTCAATAAATATTAACTGTTATTATTGTCATCATTGTTTTCATAGCTATCATGACTGTAATTTTTATATATTAAACAATGCTAAACTGATATTAAGTGTTTATTTTTTGTTTTTAACATTTTCATGTATGACCATACAGGACTGCTTTTATGTCCCTTGGGAAAAAATAAATACTTTGACAAATAGGTCTTTTATAAGTAACAGTTATCTGCAAGAGCTGGAAAGATTCGGACGCCTGGGTGGCTCAGTTGGTTAAGCGACTGCCTTCGGCTCAGGTCATGATCCTAGAGTCCCTGGACTGAGTCCCGCATCGGGCTCCCTGCTCGGCGGGGGGTCTGCTTCTCCCTCTGACCCTCCCCCCTCTCATGTGCTCTCTCTCATTCTCTCTCTCTCAAATAAATAAATTAAAAAAAATCTTTTAAAAAAAAGAGCTGGAAAGATTCATTGTAATAAATAAAAAAAAAAACAGGCTTGGGTAATCAATCAGGACTCTTCTGTTTCGCAAGGTCCTCATGAGAGAGAAGCTTAGATCAGTGGTGATTAGTTTAAAGTTGTCACCAGGTGATTAGTTTAAAGATTGAAAATCTACAAGATTATGGGAAACCTTAAGTGTGGCTTTCCAACATTTCAGCCTCCAAACCAGGTAATGATAAAATTCTGGGGTAATTATCTTTTATAGTAACTTTTCTAATGCCTTTAACAACCCATATTTAACATCTGGGTTCTGGATATAATTTCTTACTAAGCCACTGGAAGGATCTTACTATTTTTCCACAATTTATAAGAAGAAATAACCAGACATCACACATGCACCATTATGTAACAGTAATGAAACGATCAGGCTGTAGACAAGAGCTATCCGTATTCTACAAGATGGAAGAGAAACTGAGAACTCCAGTCCTGGCTTGGACCTATCACCACATGTATTTGTGTCTTTTTTACTGCCTGTGTTTCCCTAATCTATTTGCTTGGATAAATTCCTAAAGGGGGATTTCTAGGTGAAGGATTATATATATAGTGTATGTGTTGGTATCGTTGGTAAACTGTACTATGAAAAAAGATTAAACAAATTTGTATTACTATGAAAAGTTGAGGGAGGAAGGCATCTGCATTTCTGCTAGGATAGGTACCATGCTAGGCTTGCCTCCTACATTTCAGGGGTACACAGTTCCCCCTCAGGGAGGTTTATCTAACCCCAAACCATCACTGCATGACAGTCACTGTCAATGCTGTAGTTCTGGCTTTTGTCCACTCTCCCTCAAAATCTCAGAAATCTCCAGACAGTCCTCTGTGGCACCACTGTAGACTCTAATTCACCTTTTCTTATTCCCAGAATTATCTAACAAAAGACATAGAATTTTACAACAAGAAAATAATTTTCTTAAATCCTTTCTGAAAATGTCTAAGAAGCACAATGTCCAATTGTATTGTCTCTAAACAAAGCTTAAAGAAAATTTACCCTGTGGTAACTGATATTTATGCTATCTAAAAGACAACTGAAGGGTATGCATTTATCATAAAGTAACAAGACTCTACCTTAAATCTTGCTCTACTGCTTAGTACAGCTTGTAATTATGAAAATTGTACCCTGTTGAGTTTTATTGATTAGTATTTTTGGCTTAGACCCATATATTCATACATTTTATAAATTGCCTACCAAAGCAAATTCCTCTGTGATAAGAAATGTAACACAAAGTCCTAAATTTATCAAAGTATATATTTAGTCTTTCGGGGTAATACCATTAGTTTGAATCTATGGTTCTTCACAAGATTTAGGGAGAACTATACACATTAAGTACAAAAATATGACACAAGGGTTTTTTTTTTTTTTTTTTTTCATCTGTTGCTAAAGAGAATTAGCCTCTTGAATTTTTCTCTAGAGGACTGGTTCTCAGAGGACAGAGGCTCCCCACTTGGAAGGAAGCATCTTCTCCTTTTTCCCCTTTGCTTTACATCTTTAGAGAGACAAAAGGAATAATAGTAAGGTTCAGAAGAAAAGTAACAGGCAAGGGTGAATTAAGCCTGCTGCAGGAGACCTTATTCCCAGAGTTCAAAGGAGTCTATAGCTCCCTCAAATTATCACCCCTCTCACCAGAACTTTAATATTTTGGGCCAATAAATCAAGTTAGTTAGCTACAGACTCTTCATTTCTCCCTCAAAAATCTGTGGCATCTGTATGCAACTGGTTTAAGGAAAACTAGATTTGCTGCTTTTGTTTTCTTTTCCAAATATCAAAACTTTTATTTATTTTATTTATTTATTTTTAAATATTTTATTTATTTATTTGATAGAGAGACACAGCGAGAGAGGGAACACAGGCAGGGGGAGTGGGAGAGGGAGAAGCAGGCTTCCCGCGGAGCAGGGAGCCCGATGCGGGGCTCGATCCCAGGACCCTGGGATCATGACCTGAGCTGAAGGCAGATGCTTAACCGACTGAGCCACCCAGGTGCCCCTCAAAACTTTTATATGATTTAAAACTAAATTGGGGTATAACTTAGAATCATATACTACTACAAAGTCACCGTTCATATTTCTCTTTTACATGCGTGCGCGCGCGCACACACACACACACACACACACACACACACACACACTTGGTCCCAAACTCTACCTAGCAACTGAATTCAACCCTGCAGCCTAGCAGCCTCAGCCTCTGAGATAGAGCCTGGACCTACACACGGGAGCCAAAGGAGGCTGTTTGATTGGCCCCGCTGCTTAGTACTGATCCAGTATCAGCACTGTGCCTGCTCTGCCAATTTTTGTGTAGTGATTTCACTAACCTTTTTGTCTGTGTTAATAGAACTGCTCTGCGTTGCTCTTTAACCACAATTTAACTAACTTCTTGATGATGAGATAATCATATTTCTCCACATCTTTAACTTTAAATTCCTTCATAAAATTCCCTTGAGGGCTTTTGTCTTCTACACCAAATAATTATACAGTCATTTCTGTTTCCCCAAGTAATGCCAGGAACCACGTACTTAAGGTAGATACCACACTATGATATAATCACAACATCAAAATTGAGACAGGGTGGTTTAAGAGATAAATAGAGAGTGGTAATCCAAAACGTGCTATTCCCTTAGTTGGGAGGAAAGGCACAAATAAGGTATATGTGCTCGCTGTTAACTCTAGGCTACACCAAGAGCTGGCAATTACAGCATCACTCATCATTTTTCAGTCTATTCTTCAAGTATTTTCAGTCACTATTAGGTATTCTTGTAGTGAGACAGCCAACAATGAGTATGTAGATGAGAGAATAGTATTGCTTTAAACAATCATAAGTTCATACCAATGGTAAACATAGACTGTTGGAATTTTCCTATCACTTAGTGATTCCATTTCTTTGGTTTCTTAGGTACCCACTCTTTGGCAGAAACAAAAAACATTAATTTATTTCCTGTGTGGTTTTTCAGTGTTACTCTTTTGATGGAATAGCCAGATGGTGAACAGTCACTATTAGACTGACTCTGACTCTTCATCCTTGTACTTAATTTTGTATTAAGAGGACTTTTCTGCAACTTACTTTTGAGTGCATCAAAAGTTCAAGGGCAAATCTGGCAAACTTGAAGTTTTTCTTTAATATGAAAACTTGTGTTCCATTCCTTATAAATGCATTTCTCTCATTAAAGTTACACATAAAATATAGCAAACTAACTGCAATGACAATTGATAAGAAACAGTTTAAACAGAATGATATGATAGTCTCAGGCTAGATTATGAAATGAGAAGCAGCAGAATGAACCATGATGGATGACAAACAATACATGATGTAGTTGAAGCAGGAACTCTGGGTGTGAATCTTGCATGATCTCAGGTGAGTTATTCTCTGTGCCTTAGTAGCCCAATAATAACAAACATGCCTAACTCATGGTGCTGTGTTAAGGATTAAATGAGTTAATACATGTTAAGAAGAATAATAACTGGCATTGGAAACATGCTATTAAAATTAGCTACCATTTCTTTATCGTTTTCAGGACTTAAAATTACAATTTTACCCTTCCCTTATTAAAGGGAATGTGGCAACCCATTCTCCTCTATTTCCTTTCCCCCTAAAAAAAAAAACTTTAGTAGATTCAAATACGATGTGCGCCTTCCCAGAATATGTACAGTAAATGAGATATCTCTGTCACTGAATACATTGCAGACTTGATTTCGTCTGTGGTGTGCGGGGGCAGGGGTAAATAATTCTATTCTTATTTCCCAACCTCCTGGACTGTCAGAGATCAATAAAAAAGGTTTCTTGTTTTTGTTTTTGTATGTATGCAGTATGTGTGTTGACTTATTACTAAGAACTCTCTGAGAAGCTTGAGGTTTTTTTTTTTTTTTTTCTAGCCTTATGGAGATAAAATTAACATTATACAAGTTTAAGGTTTACAGGGTGATAATTTGATACACACACATAAACATTTCATGTTTACCCCAATAACGTTAGTTAACGCACCTTCATCTCACATAATTACCATTTTGTTATTGTTGTTATGGTGAGAACATTAAAGCTCTACTCTCATAGCAACTTTCAAGTCTGTAATACAGTATTATTAACTATAGACATCATGCTGTACGCTAGATCATCAGAACTTATTTATCTTATAACTGAAAGTTTGTACCCTTTGATCAACATCACCTCATTTTCCCCAATGTACAGACCCTGCTGAACCACCATTTTATGCTCTGTTTCTTTGAGTTTGATTTTTTTTAGATTCCACACATAGGTGATTTCGTGCATTGTCTTTTTCTATCTGGCTTATTTCATTTAGCATAATGCCCTCAGGATCCATCCATGTTATTGTAAATGACAGGATTTCTTTCCTTGCTATAGCTTATTTATACATATATATCATATTTTCTTAATCCATTCTTCTGTTGATGGACATTTTGGTTGATTCCATGTCTTAGCTTTTGTAAATAATGCTGCAATGAACATAGTGCAGAAATCTCTTCAATAGTGATTTTGTCTCCTTTGGACATACATATAGTAGTAGTATTACTGGGTCATATGGTAGTTACATTTTTAATATTTTGAGAAACCTCCATACTGTTTTCCATAGTGCTGCACCAATTTATATTCCCACCAAAAGTGCACAAATGTTCCATTTTCTCCACATCTTCCCCAATATTTATTACTTCTTGCTTTTTGATGATAACTATTCTAACAGCATGAGGAGGTATCTCATTGTGCTTTTGATGATTAGTGATCCTGAGAACCTTTTCATGTAGTCGTTGGCTTATGTTTTCCTCTTTTGGGAAAATATTTATTCAAGTCCTCTGCCCATTTTAACGTCGGATGTTTGTTTTTTGCTTGAGTTGTATGAGTTCCCTGTGTATTTTGGGTAATAAACCTTTATCAGACATATGTTTTAAAAATATTTTTCCCATTCTGTAGGTTGCCTTTATATTTTGTTGATAGTTTCTTTTCTAAGCAGAAGCTTTTTGGTAGTCTCACTTGTTGACTTTTGTGTGTGTTTTGTTGCTGTTTTTTAACTTGTGCTTTTGGTGTCATATCCCCCCAAAATAATTGCCAATGCTGATGACAAGGAACTTTTTCCCTATGATTTCTCCTAGAAATTTTACAGTGTCAGGTCTTACTTTTTAAGTCTCCAACACATTTGGAGTTAATTTATGTAAGTGGCATAAAATATAAGCCTAATTGCATTCTTTTGCATGTGAATATCCAGTTTTAAATAGCACTATATATTGAAGAGATGATCCCCTCCTCATTGAGCATTCTTGACTCCCTTGTCACATATTAGTTAAAATTATATATGCATTGATTTATTTCTGGGCTCTTGATTCTATTCCATTGGTATATATGTCTCTTTTTATGCTAGTACCATACTACTTTGTTTACTATAACTTTGTAATATAGTTTGAAATCAGGAAGTGTGATGCTTTTATCTATGTTCTTTTTCAAGGTTGTTTCAGTTATTCAGGGTATTTGTGATTCTATATAGATTTTAGGATTTTTTTTTTCTATTTTTGTGAAAAATTACATTGGAATTTTTACAGTTGTTTTGTTTTATTTTGTTTTAATTCCAGTTAGTTAACATACAGTATAATATAGGTTTCAGGTATACAACATAATGACTCAACACTTCCATACAATACCCCGTGCTCATCACAGCAAGTGTGCTCCTTAATCCCCATCACCTATTTTACCCATCCTCCCACCCACTCCCCTCCAGTAACCATCAGTTTGTTCTCTGTAGTTAAGAGTCTGTTTTTGGTTTGCCTTCCTCTCTCTCTCTTTTTCCCTTTGCTCATTTGTTTTGTTTCTTAAATTCCACATATGAGAGAAATCATATGATATATGCCTTTCGCTGACTGATTTATTTCTCTTACCATAATACTCTCTAGCTCCATCCATGTCATTACAAATGGCAAGAGTTCATTCTTTTTTATGGCTAATATTCCATATTCTTCTTCTTTATTCATTCATCAGTCCATGGACACTTAGGCCATTTCCATAATTTGTCTATTGTAGATAATGCTGCTATAAATATTGGGGTGCATGTATCCCTTTGAATTAGTATTTTTGTATCCTTTGTGTAAATACCTAGTAATACAACTGTTGGATCTTAGGGTAGTTCTATTTTTAACTTTTTGAGGAAACTTTCATACTGTTTTCCAGAGTGGCTGCATCAGTTTGCATTCCCACTAATACTGCAAGAGGGTTCCCCTTTCTCTGCATCCTTGCCAACACCTGTTATTTCTGTGATGTTGATTTTAGCCATTCTGACAGGTTTGAGGTGATATCTCATTGTAGTTTTCAGTCTCTTTTCCCCAATGATGAATGATGCTGAGCATCTTTTCATGTGTCTATTAGCCATCTGTATGTCTTCATTGGAAAAAAAAAATGTCTATTCATGTATTCTGCCCATTTTTAAATTGGATTATGCATGTTTGGGGTGTTGAGTATCTTAAGTTCTTTATATATTTTGGATACTAACCCTTTATCAGATATGTCATTTGCAAATATCTTCTCCCATTCCCTAGGTTGCCTTTTAGTTTTGTTGATTGTTTCCTTCCCTATGCAGAAGCTTTTTATTTTGATGAAGTCCTAACAGTTTATTTTTGCTTCTGTTCCCCTTGCCTCTAGATACATATCCAGAAAGAACGTTGCTATGGCCAATGTCAAATTGTTACTGCTTGTGTTCTCCTCTAGGATTCTTATGGTTTCAAGTCTCACATTTAGGTGTTTAATTCATTTTGAATTTATTTTTGGGTATGGTGTAAGAAAGTGGTCCAGTTTCATGTTTCTGCATATTGCTATCCAGTTTTTCCAACACCATTTACTGAAGAGACTGTCTTTTTCCCGATGGATATTCTTTCCCGCTTTGTTGAAAATTAATTGCCATATAGTTGTGGGTTTATTTATGGATTTTCTATTTTGTTTCATTGATCTATATGCCTATTTTTTTATGCCTGCACAATACTGTTTTGATCACTGCAGCTTTATAATATAACTTGAAGTCTGGAATTGTGATGCCTACAGTTTTCTTTTCTTTTTCAAGGTTTTTTTTTTTTTTTAATTTTATTTTACTATGTTATGTTAGTCACCATACAATACATCATTAGTTTTTGATGTGGTGATCCATGATTCATTGTTTTCATATAATACCCAGTGCTCCATGCAGTACTTGCCCTCCTTAATACCCATCACCAGGTTAACCCATCCCCCCAACCCCTTCCCCTCTAAAATCCTCAGTTTGCTTCTCAGCATCCAGAGTCTCTCATGGTTCATCTCTCCCTCTGACTACCCCCCTTCATTTTCCCTTCCTTCTCCTAATGTCCTCCATGCTATTCCTTATGTTCCACAAATAAGTGAAACCATATGATAATTGACTTTCTCTGCTTGACTTATTTCACTTAGCATAATGTCCTCCAGTCCCATCCTTGTTGATGTAAAAGTTGGGTATTCATTCTTTCTGATGGCTGAATAATATTCCATTGTATACATGGACCACATCTTCTTTATCCATTCATCTGTTGAAGGGCATCTCGGCTCTTTCCACAGTTTGGCTATTGCAGACATTGCTGCTATGTACATTGGGGTGCATATGGCTCTTCTTTTCACTACATCTGTGTTTTGGGGGTAAATACCCAGGAGTGCAATTGCTGGGTCATAGGGTAGCTCTATTTTTAATTTTTTGAGGCACCTCCACACTGTTTTCCAAAGTGGCTGTACCAACTTGCATTCCCACCAACAGTGTAAGAGGGTTCCCCTTTCTCCACAACCTCTCCAACATTTGTTGTTTCTTTCCCTGTCCATTTTTGCCATTTTAACTGGTGTAAGGTGGTATCTCAATGTGGTTTTGATTTGAATTTCCCTGATGGCTAATGATGATGAACATTTTTTTGTGTGTCTGTTAGCCTTTTGTATGTCTTCTTTGGAAAAGTGTCTGTTCATGTCTTCTGCCCATTTTTTGACTTGATTATTTGTTTTTTGGGTGTTGAGTTTGAGAAGTTCTTTGTAGATCTTGGATACCAGCCCTTTATCTGTAGTGTCATTTGCAAATATCTTCCCCCATTCTGTGGGTTGCCTCTTTATTTTGTTGACTGTTTCCTTTGCTGTGCAAAAGCTTTTTATCTTGATGAAGTCCCAAAAGTTCATTTTTGCTTTTGTTTCACTAGCTTTTGGAGATGTATCTTGAAAGAAGTTGTTGTGACTGATGTCAAAGAGGTTATTGCCTATGTTCTCCTCTAGGATTTTGATGGATTGCTTTGGCTATTCAGGTGTTTTGTGGCTCCATACAGATTTTAGGATTGTTTGTTCTAGCTCTGTGAAAAATGCTGTTGGTATTTTGATAAGGATTGAATTAAATGGGTGGATTGTTTTGGGTAGTATAGACATTTTAACAATATTTGTTCTTCCGATCCATGAGCATGGAATATCTTTCCATTTCTTTGTGTCATCTTCAATTTCTTTCATCAGTGTTTTATAGTTTTATAGTATAGAGTACAGGTCTTTCACCTCTTTGATTAGGTTTATCCCTAGGTATCTATTGTTTTGCAATTATAAATGGGATTGATTTCTAATTTCCCTTTCTGCTGCTTCATTGCATTGAATTCATAGCTGGCTTTGGACAGTACAAATATTTTGACAATGTTAACTCTTCTGATCCATGAACACAGAATATTGTTCCATTTATTTATAGCTTCTTTAATTTATTTCATCAGTCTTGTAGTTTTCATTATACAGATTTTTCACTTCCTTGGCTAATTTATTCCTAAGTATTTCACTGTTTTTGATGGTATTTTAAATGTGATTGTTGTCTTTATTTCTTCTTACTTTGCTGTTCGCGTATAGAGACAAGACTATTTTTGTACGTTGATTTTGTATCTTGCTACTTGACTGAAATTTTTGACTAGTTAACAGTGTTTTTGGTGGAATATTTATAATTTTCCTTATACAAGATAATATCATCAGCAAAAAGGGACAATTTTACATCTTTCTGATTTGGATGCCTTTTTTCTCTTTTTCTTGCCTAATTCCTCTGGCTAGGAATTATGCTGAATAAGAGTGGTGAAAGTGAGCATACTTGTCTAATTCCTTATTTAGTGAGAAAGTTTTTAATCTGTTACCATTGAGTATGATGTTAGCTGTGGGTCCAACTAAAATTCACAAACAATGTAGGAATTAAAGTGTTTAAAGATTGGTGTGACTTCAGGTCAGGCTTGAAAGCTGTTGAACACTGTCATCAAAGTCCAGTTACTCTGTATCTCTGTATCCTGTTTTCCTCACAAATAACTGGCTTCATCCTGAGGCTGGCTTTGCTCAAATTTCCAATATGATGTCAGAATCTTTCATGGGTGCTTACAGCAGGAAAATCATGTATCTTTGTTGTAAATGGAGGGCTTAAAAATGACTCATGTTTCTGACTTGGACAAGTATATGACAAAGTGTATGTCCCTATTATTTTGCCAAATAAAGGAAATTATATGAGGGGGAAATTGATCAATGGGAAACAGTTCTTCATGGATCTCACAGTTTTGCACATCTTAGAGCAACACACTGACTAACCTTTCTTTAGAAGTATCTTTTTGAGGATTTTTATGTAGTGAGCAGCCTTGGAAGATAAAATTATGTATCCATTCTCTAGTGACTCTCCATTTCACTGAGCAATTTCCAAAGTCTTTAGAGCAACCTGCAAAACCCACATGATCTATACCCTCCCATTCTCATTACCTCTCTAAACTTATTCCTTACTACACTCCTCTCCATTCTACTCCAGCCACGCTGCCATGCTGATCCTAAGGCATGCCTGGCATATTTCTTCTTTAGGGCCTCTGAAATGTCTGTTTCTTCTTCCTGAAATGCTCTTCCTCCAGCTATCCCATGGTTAACTCCCTCACTTTTTTAAGTATTTGCTTATCTATCACCATCTTGACTCCTGACCATCTTACTTAACATTTACAATTTCCCTTCACTCCCACTCCATCCTTTATCCTTTCTTATCTCTTTCTTTCTTGTTTCCACATTATTGACCACTTTTTAACATGCTATATAATTTGCTAAATAGAATCTTTATTCTTTTGCTATAATTTGAAGGACATATTTTTGCTTCTTTTCACTGATGTTTCCAAGCACCTAGAACAGTACTGCACACATTACCAGTGCTCAATAAGTAATAGTTTAATGAATGATTAATGTATCCCCCTCAAATTTGCTGTAGAAGAAGGCAAAACATAGTTATATACACACGTAATTCCTGGTCATAATTGTGCTGCTCCTTTGCTTTTCTTAATAGAAGCATATTTTAACACTGTTCCAGAGTGCTCCCAGCAGGATAAAACACTTCCTGGTATGATTTAAGTTTTGAGTATACTGTTGGCCATGACCTAGGCATATTTTGGGTTTCAGATAGAAATGAACTTTGTTCTAAAAACCATGTTGGGCTGATTAGCAATGCTCTCACATTGAAGACAGAAAATATAAGCCCCCTGTGGAATTTACAGTAAATGCGTCTTCTCTGTTTGCTGCACATTTTCTTGTTCCTTTTAGAAAAATATTTAGCAAGTTTCAGGTCACAGCGTTCTATTTTTCTCTTAAACAACCTTGTCTCCATTTTGATTATATGGTTATATCATGGTCTTCTATTTGCTTTAAGTAGGAAGATTCTGTACAAGTTTGAGAAACTGCAAAAATGTGTAATTATTTAGGCTGGAAAAAGCACAAAAGTGATTTGACTAAGGCAGTAAACATTAGGGAAATATAGAAACATGATTAGTTCTTCATTGTTCTGTTCTGCTAAATAAGGAACTAAATAAATAGCAGTATATAAATTAAATTTTATGTTATTATTTTAACAAAGTGAAAGTTAAATTAATGAACTTTATGACCAATATGTGAAATGCAACACATAGTGTTCATGTGTTAATCAAAGAACCATAAATCTAGGGTTCAAAACAGCAAGCATATCTAAAAATTTTAAAAAAAAGAGCAATTGTTGACTTTATAAAGCAATATGAGGTGATAAGATAATTAAATTATACTGTATAAGATTTTAGTTTTGGTTTTTGGTAGTAATGTACAATCCTACCAAACATAGTTGAAATTTCCTGGCTCAAAGCGAATGCTCAGTAAGTATCAGCTCCTTTTATTAATAAGCTTCTATGCATTCTTGCCAACATTTGGTATTAAAATAAAAAATTCCAATGTGAAAAGTAAAATAAGGTATTTTATTATTGATTTAATATGCATTTCTTTGTGATTAAGCACTTTTTCCACAAGTTTATTGGCCATTAGTACTTCTTACGTTCCTTGCTTAGGTCTGCCTTTTATTTTTCTAAAAGAGTGTTTATCTTTTCTTATTGATTTCTTAAAACTTTTATAGAACAAGAATCTAAAGCTTTGATTTACATATATGGCAAACATTTTCCATTTGTTTACAATATCTTTTTCTCTTTACTTTAGGAAAATTACATTTTCATATACCCAAATCTATCAATCTTTCCTTTGCTGAAATAATAGTAAGGCCTTACCCAGCTTAAGATTAGATATATATTCTTCTACACTTTTTAAAAGCTATTTTCTGGTTTCATTTGTTATATTTAATCTATCTGAAATTTATTTTAGAAGAAGCGACAAGGTAAGAATCTATCTTGGTTCTTTTCTAAATAGACAAGCAAACTGTGTATTTATCTTATGGGGCTAAAACTAAGCTGTAATTGTCATTATTTGAACTTATTGCAAATCACACAATTCTTAATTCTTAAATGTCTGTAATAAAGATGTGTGCAATAAGAATTTATTTTAAGGTTTAATTACTCAATGCATTTATTTAAGTTCTGGATGAAGAAATCCAAAATGTGCACATTAAATGCATTCCATGAATGTACTGATGTGAGAATATTACTATTCTAGAAATTGATAATAAAAATGATACTTTGTAGAAATAACCTCCTAGAATATAAAATAAAATTCAATGGGGTAAGAATAGACAGGTCGATCAGTGGAACATTATATAGAGCCCAAATATAGACCTACACCTATAGTGAGCTGATCTTTAACAAAAGAACAAAGGCAATTCAATGGAGAAAGGATAGTTTTTTAAACAAATAGTGCTGGAACAACTAGGCATCCTTGTGCAAAAACCGAATTTATAAATGCATACTACTAGGTCAAAGAAGCCAATCTGAAAAGGCTACACACTGAATGATTCTGAGACAGGGAAACTGAAGGGACCCCATGAGAGAAAAATCTTTTTTTTTTTCCTTTGCTTCTTTTCTGACTTCTATTCTTGCTAAGACCTGCACCCCTACCCCACTGTACACATACCTTGTATTGCAAATAGCATATGTTCTCCTTGTAAGGGACAAGGATTTAATGATTCCCTAGAATAAATAACATCTAAGGAAGAACCAGGTGAGCCAAAGCTATCATATGTTCATTCCAGACCACTGGAGCCAGTCATCCCGATGCCAAGATCCCCTGGCTCCAAAGAATAACACCTGGGCTTTCATCTTTGTTCTAGCTGGTTCCTGGATCCCTGAGAAGACATGTACACCAGACCTCTATCCTCAATTAAAAAAAAAAAAAAAAGACCCTGGACAAAGACAGGACTCCCTCCTTTCCTTTCTGAGTCTCCTGGACACTCACTGCATTTGTTATCTGCTCTCCCTCTCTCTCTTTAGTAAACTGTGCTTTCACCTCCTGCTGGCTCACACTTGGTTTTCATTCTGTGTATGGCCAAGGACCCTCTTGGCTTGTCCTGGAGGACCTCCTCTGGGTCCTCAGACCCAGCCTGCCAGCATTCATTCCAACTATATGACATTCTGGAAAGGGCAAAACTATGGAAATAGTAAAAAGATCAGTAGTTGCCAGGGGGCGGTGGGTGGGGCAGGGCAGGGAAGGCGGTAAGGATGTATAATCAGAGCATAGAGAATTTTTAGGGCAGTGAAAATATTTTATGTGATACCATAATGATGGATGCATGTCATTATATATTTGTTCAAACCCATAAATGTACAATTCCAAGAGTGAACCCTAATGCGAATTATGGGCTTCGGATGATTATGATTTTGTCAGTATAGATTAATTTATTGCAACAAATATGCCACTCTGGTGGAGGATATTGGTAATGGAAGAAGCTATGCATGGGTAGAGGAAATGGGTAAATATGAACTCTTCATACCTTCCTCTCAATTTTTATGTGAACTTAAATCTGCTCTAAAAAATAAAATCATCTATAAGGGGAAAAATGTGTCTAGACACACTACACCTTTCACAAAAATTAACTTAAAATGGATCACAGATTAAGATATAGAAGGTAAAACTATTATTAAAGTCCTAGAAGATAACATAGGAGAAAATCTAGATGATCTTGGATTTTGGCAGTGGATTTTAAGGAACACCAAAGAGACTATCCACGAAAGAAATAAATGATAAGTTAAACTTCATTAAAATTAAAAACTTCTGCTCTGCAAAGACATTGTCAAGAGAATGAGAGAATAAGCCACAAACTGGGAGAAAATACTTGCAAAAGACATGTCTGAAAAAACTGCAATCCATTATATATAATGAAAACCTAAAACTCAATAATAAGAAAGTGAACAACCCAATTAAAAAATGGGAAAAATATCTGAACAGACACCTCATCAAAGATGATACGCAGGTGGAAAATAAGCATATGAAAAGATGTTCCACATCTTTTATTAGGGATGTTCCACATCTTTTATTAGGCATTAGGGAATTAAAAATTAAATTAATTAATTAAATTTTAATTAATTAAAAATTAAAATAACAATGAGCACTACATATTTATTAGAATGACTACAAACTAAAATACTGACAACACCAAATGTTAATAAGAATGTGGGAAAAGAAACTCATTCATTGTTGGTGGGATACAAAATGTTGCAACCACCTTGAAAGACAGTTTCTTATAAAACTAAACATACTCTTACCATACTATCCAGCAATTGTGCAACTTGGTACTTACCCAAATGAGTTGAAAACATGTCCATACAAAAACCTGTGTATAAATGTTTATAACAGCTTTATTCATAATTGCCAAAATGTGGAAGCAACCAAGATATCATTCAGTATGTGAATGAATAAATAAACTGTGTTACTATCAGACAATAAAATATTATTTTTTTTAAGATTTTATTTATTTACCTAACAGAGAGAGAGAGAGCACAAGCAAGGGGAGCAGCAGAGGCAGAAGGAGAAGCGGTCTCCCGCTGAGCAAGGAGCCTGATGTGGGGCTCGATCCCAGGACCCTGGGATCATGACCTGAGCCGAAGGCAGATGCTTAACGACTGAGCCACCCAGGCGCCCCAGACAATAAAATATTATTTAGCTCCTAAGAGAAAGATTAACAGTTGTACTCAATTGGCATATAATGATTGAATTGAGTATTACTTGCAAGTGATAGAAATTTAACTCCACAATGTGAAATGTATATTCATTTGTATGTATATTACATCTTGTTTTGATCAAAATGCAATTCCTCTAAAGGAGAAAGAAATATTAGATGGCATCTAGAGAAAATAAAAAGTAAAAAAGACAATTTAACAGAGTTTCATAATGATAACTGGAGAAATAAGGTGATTTCCATATATTTCCTATCTCTAAACACTTTGACTATTATTTGGGGGTTCAACAAGAACAGACCTCTAACAATTTTGTATGACCTATCAGGAAAACTATAACAAGAGGAAATCCTGTAGAGTTTCACATGTTAAAGCTGCAGGATTAGTAGGAGAGCAGTATCCTATGTAATCAAGGCTTAACACTGCAAAACAATCATTAATATATTCAGAAAGATGAAGAAAGAAAGGTCACAAGAGAAATATATAGATGAATCCAGTGAATGTCCTAGTAATAGAATAGACCTTAAAGTAATATGCTCTACTGAGGAGAATTCCATTTTAATCAGTCTGGTGAAAGAGAAATTGGCTTAATGGTGGGTTTGCGGGGCGGGGGGAAGCAAAATTCTCCATAAGGCTAAGTAATGCCATCTAGATAAATGAAAAACAAAGTTATTATCAACACCAGTTTAGAGTAAACCATTATTTATGAAATTTTTACAACTAAGTGTGAGAGAATGCCATGGAATTTTCTTTTGGAAAAGGCATAAGATATAATTTGTATCAAAATGCCATTAATACGATATTTTCTTTGAAACTGAACACTACTCATAGTCATATTTAGAGGCTATGGGCAGGTCTGGAATAGAGCCTTTTTAGAAACTTTAGGAAATTAAGAATTAAATTCAGAATATATTCTCATTCCATCTTCATGAAGATCTTAAAGTTTCTTAAACTTAACATGTTTATAAATATATTAAATTTGCATTTCTATATTTTATTATAATGTCTAATACACAAATACATACACAAACACACTTGGCTAAAGTCCAATTAAAGTAGTAGGAGCAGGATTTTATTTCTGAGATGCAGTCATTGTGCCTTAAGTCCAACAGTACCCAGCACGTTACTTAGGATAGCATAAATACTCTGTAATGATCACAATTATGAAAATAGTAAGCCTGCCTCTGAAACAGGATTACAATTCTTTTTGTGACAGTGACCCAGACTACAAGAATGATATCAGAGAATAACTGATGTTAAATAGAGAGACCCAGGTATTTCAACTGTCCTCAGTTCCTCAAAAGTTTTATTAGTATCTGTGGAGTATAGTGGCATACGTGGTTTTTTACCAAGTGATTAACTAATGAAGTTGATTTATATAATGTGTCCAGGACACATAAAAGTGAGATGATTGATAATTTGGTTTTATTAGCATCCACATAGAGATCTAAAATGAAATGAGACACTCTAAGGACAAGTTTAACATTTTAGTTGTGAATGTTCTAGTTGTAACTAGACGTAACAATACATCTAGTTGTATTGTAACTAGAACATTGATATAACTAGAACATTAAAGAACACTGGAGTATAGATGCATACTATCTACAATCAGAGATAATCTTAAAATGTACCAAAGGGATAAACAAAAAAAGCAGCTTACTTATAACACAAGAACATTAAAATCGCAGATTTTTTTCTTGTTATTCATAAAAATGGCAGAAGAGAATAGAATAAAATCAATGTGATCAGGAAAATAATTTTAAACCTAAATTTTTTTTCCAGCCAAAATATCATTTTTGAAAGAGACAAGTAACTAGGTAACACATGCAGCCATAAAATAAGATGGACTACTCTCTTCCCATTTCAAACATGTAGAAATTTTGGTTAAAATTTAACTACAAAATGATTGACTGTGTAGAAATATTAAAAAAATCATAAATTTCTAGGGTGTAGAAATAAAGTGTTGGAAAACATTCCCTATGGATTTCTCACATTAGCGCATGTCTTTTGAGGGAGAAACTGTCATTTTGTTCTTATATTTTGAAGGATAGCTGTATGGCAAACAGCCTTGGAAGAAAGAGATGGTGTTTCCCTCTGTAGGAAAGGGCAGATTTGGTTAAAGCCTTGGAAGATAAAGATAGTGCCTTTTGCGAAAAAGTCAGGTATGCTAGTTGCTCATTATAAAAGATTCAGGATCCATAAACTCATAGTCCCTCTCCTATAATATCCCTACTGAGTATGCAGGTTTCACCTGGACCTCTGCATTTTCTTGTGGGATTTGAGGGGTAGTAATTCAGCACAAGAAAATACTGATACTCTGTTTACTGCTATTGTTGTGAACAGTAGACTATCCTTTACCTCTGGTCCATGAGTCTTATGTCTTTTGCCAGCATCCATGAAATTGTGGCAGGCTGCCTTGATAATTTGAAAGTAAGGTAAAATCTGTAATCTTTCACAGTTCTTGACAGAGGGCTGTCACTGAGCAATTATTGTGTGAATTGGTGCTCTGAAAATCCCAGAGAAATATTGTATACCGATAAAGTCTTTAGAAGCTAGAAATTGGAGTTGTCACATCACAAAGTCCACAGTCCAGCTGAATTCACAGAGCTATACAAACAAAGAAAAGCTATAATCTGTTTTCTGGTATAGGAAAGCTTGACTCTATATGGAGTTGTGAATGAGGAAAACACTTCCACTAATAGAAACTCCATGCCAACATCAGGCATGTATATATGGACAGACTTTCCAGTCCACATGATGTTGGAATCTAGGACATGAAATAATATCACAAAAACAAGTAAAACCCCTGGGGCAGGGGCGCCTGGGTGGCTCAGTCGTTAAGCGTCTGCCTTCGGCTCAGGTCATGATCCCAGTGTCCTGGGATCGAGCCCCGCATCGGGCTCCCTGCTCAGCGGGAAGCCTGCTTCTCTCTCTCCCTCTCCCACTCCCCCTGCTTGTGTTCCCTCTCTCGCTGTGTCTCTCTCTGTCAAAAAAATAAAATAAAAATCTTAAAAAAAAAAAAAACCTGGGGCAAAAACAAGGGCAAAACCACTCTCTAGAGATACCTCCTTATTTTAGGAATATATTGGAATCTCATAAAGTATAATCTCCCACTGAGAATGAATTCAACAATAAAAAAATGTACAACTGCATAAAGAAGCAATTCTTCATAAGGAAGGATAGCAGATTAGCTAAATAAGACCATCACAATTCCAAGACTAAGAGATAATAATCTGTAAGATAATATAAAATAAATATGATTAAATGATTAAAATATAAAAGAAAAAACAACAAAAAAAGCAAAAGAACAGAAACACAAATACAAACAACATATACACATATGCTGAACTGAAAAGGAGCTGTATTGAAATTCCAAGCGTAAAATAATCATTAATATAAAACAACTCATGGATTAATTAGAATATAGCAGATGAGGAGATTGGTAAACTAAGAAATCTGAAGAAATTACACAAAATGCAGTATATTAAAAAAATCAAAGAGAGTCAAAAACAGTAGAATGAAAAAGCCCAACATATAGCTAATAGTTCATTGATTTATTCCATAATTTATTCACATATTCATACATGTAACTGTGTTTTTGTGGGTTCAATTTATTTATAGTTCTTATACAACGACTTAGAGTTTGAAGAAATGCTTCCTTAAACATGCACAAATACGAGAGGTAGAGATATTGTTGCAGTCTAAAGATTTTTGAGACATTGTACCTTAAAGACAAACTAAAATCCTCTAAGTTAGACACCTTGAAAAAAATACTGTGGTCAATTATATTTTGTGTTTGAGTTCTAAACCATCAAATTAGGAAGATAATTTTGTTTATGTTATTGTTTTGAGTGACAATCACAGAATTTTCCTTGAATGCACATAGGAGAGTATGTGATTAGAAGCAGTTTAACAGACTCAGACACATTGCTAGAGCTGGCAGAAAATGGCTAATCATCAAAGCTAAGATGGAAATGGGAAACCAACTAGTCTGTTCACAGTGGACAGCACTGAGAGTATGACATGGAGTCAAGGGAAAAGCAGGGTCAGGACAGTGGTTCCTGACTGACATTGCACTGCAACTGCACTATAGGGAATTGTTTCCATCTGGTATCTTGCAACTTACTTCCTGGTATTCTGATAAATATTGTCATCAGATAGACTACATATTTTTTAATGAATATATATAGCACCTTACCATTTTATATATAAATAGATACATGTACAGATATATATATTCTATAATATATATAACCTATAAATTCTCAAACATGCTTTCAAAAATTTACCAGTGATTATTGACTATATGTTGTCTAATAGTGTTGAATGAAATATTTAGGTCATTTAAAACATAGTTCTCCTTAACTGTAGAAATAATAGAGTTAATTACAAGTATTAGATGGGGAGGTGCAAGACTCAGTAACAAGAATAATTTACATATGTGTGTATGGCAGAGAATGATAAATAAGCATGTGAACAATAAAATTATTTCAATATAGAGGAATATATATATGTATATAACTGTCAGAATTTACTTACAGTAAGTTACACTGTTTCAGACTTTAAGACTATTCTATCCTTCTGATCATGTTGAGTAGCAAAAAGAAGTAATAAAATGATCAAATAGAAAAACATATTTTACTTGCATTTGAAAAGGTTGATCGATAAGCCTATAGATTTTCATTTTTGTCCATTAAAGGAAAACAGCATATATTAAATAATATATTAAATAGGGTTTCCAATATCTAGAAACTAGTTGCAATGTTTGTACATTTGGTTTCAAATTTTATGTGTTCCTACCAAGCTATTTATACTCTAATCAGTCTACCATAACTGTGTATCTTTCCTTCAATGCTATAACAGTTGTAAGTCAAGAAAACATCTGCTTCCAGCAGAATGTTAAAGTTGATTGGGGCTTAAGAAATATATATTTCAATTCTAGCTGTTTACATGTGAAAGAAATGAGTATCTAAGAGTTTGAATTATTTTCTCGAGGTCATATATCTAGTTAGAAACCAAATTGGTTACTTTTAAAAATCACTGGAGTTGGAACAGAGTTCTTTATGTACAGCCTCAAGGAAATGCAATATTTATACCAGTGAGGAGAAAATTAGAATATTCTTACCCCTCCATATGCTGTAAAAATTTCATCTCCTTTTGCTCTTTTTTTTTTTTTTTACAAATCTTTGAAATACTTTATAATTTGGTTTACAAATTGACATTGGGTAAAAAGGAACATTTAAGATGGTCTCTATTAATTCCCTATAGAAAGGACCATCCTTATTCTATAGTAAAGCTGGAGAAAATGGAGATCCCATAAGACAAATATGCACTGGATGCTTTTCTACTATTTCTTCTCAAAATAAAAGATCAGGTTTAAGCATTCTTGTTTGAATCAATTATTACCTTTTTTTAATATGTGTGTTCCTTTAAAAATAACTTGGATGTTTCCTCTTATTTTTTATATACCCTAATATAGGCCATGTCACACAGTGCCCTTAAAGCATAAGTACATGGGTCAGATTTTGAACATTTAATTACACTGAATTTGGTTTTGTTCTCATATTTACTTTTATTTTCTTCTAGTTTGACAAAAAATTACCTAAGTTCATAAACTGATCAGGAATTCTCTAAAGTTACACATGTCCAGATAAAAAGTGAAAAACAAATTAGATTTACATGTATCACTGCAGACCTAGCTTGATAAAAAGGCTGGCTGGTTCTGAAATGATGCCCAAAGTTAGCCTATCAGTGCAAGATCCAGAATATTGCTTTCTTCTGTTTATAAGAATAGATTGCTTGCGGCACCTGGGTGACTCAGTCAGTTAAGCATTGGACTCCTAGTTTTGGTTCAGGTCCTGATCTCAAGTTCTTGGGATCAAACCCCTCCAGGGTTACCCGCTCAGTGGGGAGTCTGCTTCTCTCCCCCCCTCTCCCTCTGCCGCTCTCTCTGCTCTGGTGCTCACTCTCTCTAAAGTAAATAAATAAATCTTAAAAAAAAAAATAGATTGCTTAAATTGTTATAAAAATGGGCTCTACCATGACTCAAAGGAAGTTATAAGTGGTGTTAACTCATCCTTTTTTAAATGGAGATGCTGTTTACCTTGAATAATTTTTGTAGAGATTAGATGACAGGGTATGTAAAGTGTATAACCACATGTTTGACACCTGGTAACCATCCCTCCTTGTTTATTTACTCTCTTTATATATTTACTCTCTTTACTTATATATGCTCAGATTCTTGTGCCATCCTCTACTTATTGAAATACTGATAGTTTTATTTGACATCTCTTCACAGAAATTCCTAGTGCTTCTGGTGAAGTGATTACATCTCCCTCTATGTATGTACTTTTTACACAAGGCTTGCATTTCTTTTGTAGTATTTCCCTTTCCTTCAATATTAAATTGTGTTACATCTGTGTCCCTTTGGAAAGTAATTGCTCCTGGAGTGCTATATTTTGGGTCTTGAGGTGTAGATATATATATATATTACAAACAGTCTTATATACTGAATGTACTCATAATTTTCAATAACTATATATTTTTAATTGAGTTAAAATAATTAAATACTACAAAAGAATTAACCCTATTGAGGAGGGTATTATGCCATGTCTATGTAATGTTTTATATCTGATTTGCTAGAGGTTTTGTTTGTTTATTTCCTCAATACAAAGCTAGAATATACCTCTCTCTGGTGTCAAAACATTGTCAAAGAAGTTTGTTAATGATTTGGGTATGTTACATTAAATTTAGCCTTCAAGTTTGCATCTACATTATCACAATTGCTCAATTTGTCTACTTTACATAAATTTTATTTTTGTCTATAGTACTTTTGTTCAAAGCATTAAATTTAATTTTAATAGCATAGCCAATATGTTGTTAATGAGTTAAAATTTGTTGTAGGCTAATTCTGGACATAACTTCCTGTATAACTTATATATAAATCTATTATAATTTCCAAGAGGCTAAGGAGAAAATTATCCTTTGGATCATATGTAATAATGGCTAGAAGCATGTGTTTTGATACTTAAGAGAAAAAGCATACATATGCTTTATATTAAAAAATAAATTCTCCCAGTTTCACTTGTTATATCTTAACTTTTCATGGAATCTTTTTACATCTAAAGTGACAGGAAAAAAAAAATGACTGATTTTATTTTAGTTTAACCTTAGTTCATAGGCATTCAAAAATATGATTAACATAAAAATCTGAAAAATAAAGAATTAGAAGATTTAGATTTAAGTCTTTAATGTTTAAATATGTGGCTTACAATACAGGAAAATATGAAAAAAACATTAGACCTGGTTTCAATATCTATTTACTTTAATGTAAAATTTAGTATTTGCTTTCAATTAGTTTGCTTTCAATTATACCAGTTTCTGCACTTTCCTAAGTGTTAGATGTCATCTACTACTACTAGAGTATACAAATATATAGCTAAATAATGCCTGAAGTGTTTAAAAAGAAAGTAAATAATGATTGTTATTTGTGATAAGTTTATTGTAGCGTCACAACCTTATCTCCTCAGTAGGTTAACTGTAGGTGTTTTAAAATTAAATACTCCAAATGAATAGGTCATCTTAAGTCATCAATCTGCCTTTTGCCTTTATCCTTGCAGAACAATATTTGTTTGCAATTTGAAACAGATATTTAAGTCACTTTTGTGAGACCAGTTAGAACTGAACCAGTTGGAAGTATCTTTAAAAATAATTTAGGAATCCTTTTCATGGTGTAATTCTATAATACCTAAGGTGGGTTAGTTTGGGGAATTTTCATAGCAGCAAGAAGAGTAGAGTTTTCTAGAATATCTTTATTATTTATCCATATAAAAATTCCATCACCTGATAGTGGCTTTCAAAGGACATAAACCAAATCCTTAGTGACTGTTATGAAATTAATCTTTATTTTTCTCAACTTTTTGACCTTCCAAAATTGGCCATGTTATCCTTCTAGAAGTCAGAAAAATCAAAAGTACACAATTGACCAGAATTATCTACAAAGAGGAATAGTTTATAGTAATGGGTAGACACTATAGGGAGTGTTAAAAATCATGGATTAATCTTAGAAATTTAAGACAATTTCCTAACAGTAACTTTAAAAACACTGTAAAATCAGGGACAGAGAAAATTCACTAACATTGCATCCTTGGTTGCTAAAATCTGTTCGACTTAATGTTTTACACATCTAAGGTTTACACATCTGTCACTTTTTATTATTTTTAAAATGTTTTGTTCTGTTCATCAAAAATGTCTCATTCTAGTATTTCCTTCACTTCCAACTGATGAGTCTATGTAATTCTTTGCTATTTTAACTGAGCATTTGCGAAATGCTAAATATATATATGTATGCATATATATATGCATAATACCTCTAACATTAAATCCTTATGTACATATATATAATTTCCAATTTTATATCATTTTTCACAGTTACATATATACAAAGAATAAATTATGAAAAAGAGAGAAAATTATCAAAATAATATCAGGTACTTTTACAATGTGGAAAACATGGTGAACATCTTAAATGAATTTATTTATAAGTATTTGAGATAAAAGTAAAGAGAAGAAAATTGCTTTTGTACAATGACATACATATTTGGACAAATCTAATGCCATACAAGATTCAGAAACAGGAAATACTAATCTTGTTGACTCAAGTCTTAAAGTGCTGTAAGAAATAAAATTTTAATTTCAGAGCAAATATATATATGTACAATTACCATGTATTGACAATTATTAGGTACGGGATGTCATTTTTTAATTTCATATTGAACACCCAATACAAATTTGATTTTTTATACAGAAGTACAAATAATGTTGGTACTTTGATTTCTCTCATATACATGTAATAAAAGCTATAAATAAATTATTTTTTACATTTACATAACAAAGCAATGAAGTATTGCATTAAACTGTTCAACCACATTATCTTGGATGTTTGGATTACCGCTAATCTAAAATTTATTTTTCTGCATTTGCCAAATGTTACATAATAAGTATATATGACTTTTTTTTATTCTTACGTTAATCCCCATACATTACATCATTAGTTTTAGATGAAGTGTTCCATGATTCATTGTTTGTGCATAACACCCAGTGCTCCATGCAGAATGTGCCCTCCTCAATACCCACCACCAGGCTAACCCATCCTCCCACCCCCCTCCCCTCTAGAACCCTCAGAACAGAACTTTTTCACTAAAGAAAACATTTTAACTTAACAACCTTTTAAAAAAGACTGCCCTTTCATTCCGTGTCTGACTGGAAAGGCCTGAATGGCAGTATAGCAGGGTCATGTCTCTGCCTTCGTATTTCATCTCTCCAACATATGTTCTGTTTTAACTCTCAGCTAGAGAATAGGTTAAGTATTTGGAGTGATTTTGAGTTGATGTGATTTTTGCTGATTTGAGGTTGTGAACTATTCCTCTTTGTAGATAATTCTGGTCAGTCCTGTACTTTTGACTTCTAATCTAGTCCACTGAACAAGAAAATTGGTATATAAGGATATTCTGGACAAAATGACGAGAGCTACCAAAATCCGTACTATCTGGATCATCATCTGTATTGTATTATTTTAATTCAAAGTACTATCACTTTATAAATACAAATGACATCATAGACTATGACTGTTAATATGAACTTCAAGTTTCATATTTTCTGTCAGCAAACAAAACAATGAACCCAATTTTGCATCCACATAGCTCTATGTAATTGTGATGAAGGGTTGCTAACATCACGTATGACATCTGTAGAATTATTTTTCAAATAAGTCATCCGCAATAGGAAGATTTTGAATTGCATTTGGCCACTCATCATGTATATTTGAATGTAGATCTTGTTAGAAACAACCCAAAACAAACTTCATATTTTTCTTCTCCAAAATAGAATAAATTGCCGAGTGTGTGAATCACCTAATCTGACTAAAAATTATTTAAATGTCCTTTTAGCTTTTTTGAAGTATGTACCACACAAAAGTAAAATTTTTTCCAATCCCTGTTATTTGTATTCTTATCCCCAGTGTTGAAGTGCATTTATTCAGTCTTTGGATTATACTTTCTGTTTTAAGTAAAACATCTGTGTGTTACCACCCACCTACAAACCACCCCTGCAAAATGTGGATTCTGGCAAGCTAACAAGAACAAACTGACACACAGATACACATAGCTTTAGGTGGGCTGAGGTCTTCCATCTGTGGTGTACACCACTTGCGGTCATTTGACAAAGGTTAGGTAGGCTGGAATAATACGTGCAAGGCAAAATTAAATAATATATATGAATCATAAGTATACATGCATTAGAAGAAAACTGGAGTAGCTTATTATTATCAGATTAAAGGAGACTTTAGGACAATGAGTGCCGACAACAATTGCTGATGATTTTGGACATCTATTTCTTTCTGAGAGTCTTCACTTATTGGATGACCTCTTCTGTAAATATCCTCTTTAAATTATTTCCCATTTCGCTCTGATTTATAGGTATTCACAGGATCATTCTGCATATGTAAGGCCATATTTAGAAGAGGAATTTAGGCATCTGAAAACTGGCTGAAAATACTTATTAGTATAGTCATGTTTTTGGCTAGCTTGGCTATGTCTTCAATTTGGGCAAAATGACTTGGGGGTAGGAGGAACAGTTCAAAATACATTGTTTTTTTTATACTACCATTTCCCAGGTAGTGTAAAAAATCATTAACAATGATAATATGGAGAATAAATTTAAAGGGAGAAATGAAAACAAGTGTAAGTAAGGGCAGAGATAGCACCAACCCTCTCAGCCAGAATTAATCTGATGTCCCCCCCACAACACAGCATTTAACTTGAATGTAGATTAAAATTTATTATTACTGGAGTTAAAAATGATTACTCAAAGAAAATAGGGGAGAAAATTGGAGGGGATATATAAATAGTCTAAAAAACACAAATAATACAGAAAAAATATGTAGGAAACTAATTCTAAAAAGTAATTGATACATGGGACCCCTGGGTGGCTCAGTTGGTTAAGCAACAGATGCTTGGTTTTGGCTCAGGTCCTGATCTCAGGGTCATGAGATTGAGCCCCATCTCAGGCTTCCCACTCAGAGTGGATTCTGCTTGATCCTCTCCCTCTACTCCTCCTCCTACTCACTCACATGCTCTCTCGCTCTCTAAAATAAATAATAAAATCTTTTTTTTTTTTTAAGATTTATCTATTTATTTGACAGAGAGACAGATAGCGAGAGCTTGCAGGAACACAAGCAAGGGGAGTGGGAGAGGGAGAAGCAGGCTTCCTGCTGAGTAGGGAGCCCAACGCAGGGCTGGATCCCAGGACCCTGGGATCATGACCTGAGCCGAAGGCAGATGCTTAACAACTGAGCCACCCAGGCACCCCATAAAATAAATAAATAATAAAATCTTTTTAAAAAAGTGGTTAATATATGGTCTTATTCATTTATATAATGTACAGATTTTAAAGTCTAAGCTTTTTAATAAAAAGCTCTGTCTGTCTCATTTAACATTCTCCAGATGCTGTAGTTTTTATTTTTTTCCATTCCTTATATAAAAAAAAAAATACAAATGCTCAAATCAGTTGTGCTTACTACTTTCTTAAAAGGATTTATTTATTTATTTTAGAGAGTGATGGAGAGAGAGCACGAACAGGGGGAAGGGCAGAGGGAGAGAGAGAGAGAATCCCAAGCAGACTCTGTGCTGAACACAGAGTCCAATGTGGGGCTCACTTTCACAGTCCTGAGATTATGACCTGAGCCGAAATCAAGAGTCAGACCCTTAACCAATTGAGCTACCCAGGCACCCCATGTTTCCTACTTTTAAAAGCACTGCTTAAAAGAGCTAAATTTTGTTAATATTCATGAAAATAAGAAAGGAATAAGAAAACTGATCTTAATTGTAGGTAATCTTTCTTATTACTTTTAAATTTGTGGATCTGACCCATACCTCACATAATGGGAAAGTTTAAGCAATTTTACTATAATCACAATTTAAATACATTACACTGATCCATCATACTTTCTTAAATCCATTTAGAGTCACAGTGGACTAACCCACTACTGTATCATCTCTTCTAAGCTCAGGGTCTAAACCCTGAAAGACTCTTCCTGTCATTTTTTCTCTTTCTAAGTAAACAGGTTATGCCCTATTATCTAATAGGGGGAATCTTTCAGAAGACATCTTGTTCCATTATTTCCTCCATTCTTTATTGGAATCTATCATTTGCAAACTTCTAGATTATGATTCTAAATCAAAATTTTCACCAGGACATTTACCTTCTTGAACATGTTCAAAATTCAGTAGGTTTGAACCTACATTGTTTCATTTGATGAGAAAAAAACAACCTTGCAAGGTGTTAGGTGGAGATTTTTACAGATGACGGTAGTGAGACTTCAGAAATGTAAATTTCATTTTCTCAAACTTTTTGTCCTGTACATGTTGGAAAAAAACTTAAAATCTGAATTTACACTGTAAAGTTCATAATCTTAATAACAATACACTCTACAGTTGTCATTCATTTATGTTTTAATCTTCATCTTTTGTGATACCCTACAGATTCTGATTTAACTACAATGATCTTCTCAATGGAATATTCTTTTGTGTCTCTTTACAATTATGTTTGTGGTTCACGAAAACGTTGTTTCCTTTTTATCTACTAGCACCAATTTCCTTCCTTTTTTTCCAGATGTGTAAAAATCCTTTCTGGAATACAGGGCCCAAATTAATGCCAGTATTCCATAAAGATTTATTAAAACTGTGTAAATGATTTCTACACATTCCTAAGTACAATTATATTTTACTTATGTAATTGATTTATTTATATGATGTTTAGAGTTTTTAAAGATGTGTGTATTGGGGTGCCCGGGTGACTCAGTCAAACATCTGCCTTCGGCTCAGGTCATGATCCCAGGGTCCTGGGATCCAGCCCCAAATCAGGCTCCCTGCTCGGTGGGGAGCCTGCTTCTCCCTCTCCCTCTGCCACTCCCCCTGCTTGAGTACTCTCTCTCTCTCTGTCAAATAAATAAAATATTTAAAAACAAAAAAGATGTAAGTACTTGCTTACCAGGTTTCCTCCCTCCATGTTGGATCATGAGTGTCCAAGAACAAGAGTTATCTGTAATTCTTTGCTTTCTATAAGTTGATAATAAATAAATACCTCATGGGTATATTATTAATTGACATAACACATGATCTAGTTGCCAATGACCAGCTTTTTACGGCATTTTAAAGGTCAGGTATTTAATCTGCTGGTAATCTAATATTATGTATGGTTCCCTTTGAAGAAACCAAGTCACTAGGGATGGACTCATTCAAATTTATTAAGCTAATACTAGATGAATTATCCTAGATTAGTTAATATGCCCTAAATTTGTACTAGTTTGCTTTTGCAGCATCCTGGAAAGCATTTTACATTTACAATTTGGAGTTTTTCTTCTGTATTTGAAAAGTTAAAGTTTTTATAATTAAGGGACACTAACTAAGCAGAAAGGATAAACAATCCAAACTTACTTCTTACATCCACTTTTGGCCCAACGGAAGAAATGGTACTGTAATTACCTTCCTTTGATAGAAAACTGAAAAAAAAAATGAAATGAGTGTTTTCAGAAATTGAAAACAGGAAGTGACAAAAGGGACAGATTTCAGACTCTAGGGAGCTCAAAAGCTGGAATTTGTGAAGCAGATTACTAGAGAGGAGGAAGCTATACAAATAAAGAGCTCCAGAAATCTATGTGGGGGTTATCCTGATTTTTAAGTAAATACTTAGAGGTATATGCATAAGATAAGAATCCATAAGACCTGAAAAAGAACAAATTCAGGGGAAAGAACAGTAACTAGGGTAATTTAAGATAAAATGGTTCCCAAATTCAAATGGGGCTTGAAGATGTTCAAGTTCCACCTGCCAGATAAAAGAGAATTAATTGAACAAATATGATATTCTGTAGAGACCCCAAAAGGATCACACCTTGTAGTAAAGCTGTACTAATCCTAAGGCAAAGGTTACACAAATCGGGGTGCCTGGGTGGCTCAGTCATTAAGCGTCTGCCTTCGGCTCAGGTCATGATCCCAGGATTCTGGGATCGAGTCCCACATCGGGCTCCCTGCTCTGCGGGAAGCCTGCTTCTCCCTCTCCCACGCCCCCTGCTTATGTTCCCTCTCTCGCTGTGTCTCTGTCAAATAAATAAATTAAAAAAAAAAAAAGGTTACGCAAATCTACTCTAACAATATTTGAAAGTATCAAACTGATACCCAAGTAGCTTAATTGCCTGCTGCCTTCCCAAATCAAACTCATTCCATTTTAAAAGATGTTACTCTTAGAAGCATTACATTAGAAATCTACCTGAGCCAACCCATGGATCTTAAAAATCAGAGTTCTCAGTGAATTAAACATAAGCAACAAGATATGTTTAATAACATAATGCCATTGTACATTTTCATAAGAACACAAAGAAAGAAACAACAAAGATAAGAATAAGAAAGACTGTTTATAGCAGAATGGGAACTAGGCAGGGAGACAAGTGGAGTATATGAGTTAAAGGGAATACATGAAATAAGAAAAAAGTCTTTCTGTGGACCAAGGATGATAATGTGACATAGTATTATTAACCCAACCCTCTCAAGTGAGGTTAAAAATGAACAGCTTGATAATATCATATTTGCAAGAGTTTGCTATTTGAAAGTCCATAAAACCAAAGTAAAACATGTTATGGATGGTGTTTAATTTGGTTGATGTAAATAATCAATGTGTCACTTCTGTTGCATATTAACTTATTTTTAATATATCTAAATAATCTGTATACTCGCTTCAGTTTGTCGTGGTTTTATTGCCGTTTACTGGCTGCCACATTCCTTAGATGACTTTCTTTCTTATCAGTTAAGTGACCCAGATAGAACTCCACAGTCAAGAGGAAGAAGAAGGCAGAGGAGAATAAAAGAGAAAATGAAAAAAAAATAAAAGAAAGAAAAATGAAAGATGAAGGACTCAATTGAAAGAAGCAGCAGCAGAAAAGTCATCAATAACCTGGACATTGTAAATCCATCCCTTTTTCCATTTCTCCCTCTCGTTTCTTTTCGCAAATAAGGAATTTATTTTACTAATCATAACCTCCCTGTATGTGAAACCTTGCTTTGTTTCCACTAAAGGAAACTTTATAGAGGAGTTTTAATTTGGCTGGAGGTGAAAACCAAGAAGGAGGCACATTAACTGCACCTTCATGGCAGGGTCTTACCTTCTGACTGTCCACGTGCTGCCATAAGTAGCAACGCAAGTGCTGATGGTAGGAAGCCCAGAGAACCCACACACTCCATCTCGGAAAAATTGGCAATAAAAGTGCATGACTATAAGTTAATTTCGGTATAGTTAGTAAGATAACACATTGCCAGAGATGATCAGTAAAATGAAAAATACAGGTGAAGAGAAACACTATTAACCTCTCCGTTACCAAAGTGAACAAGAACCAGCTCTATTAGGCTTGGAGGAACAAAAGAGAAGAAGATATAATTTTCACAAAGACATGTATTTCTGATACTTGCTGTCTTTAGCGTTTCTCCCTTCTTTTATTATAATATTATATGTTCATCTTTATCGAGAAACAAAGGTGCAGTAACACATGTACACAAAGCAAGCTTCGTTGTAAGGAAGGGAATTTATACACCTAGGGGAAGCTGGTAAAGGCAAGAAATCGACAGCAATAAAACAAAACAAAAAATCTCAGTCCTCTTTCTTTGATCACAGATATGGGAGTGTTAAATATATACATATATATATACACACGTGTACATTTTATATATACATATGTACACACTCTTAATGTATAACGTATAACATGATAACATATATAATTACCCCTTACTTTAAAAATAATACCTGTAATTTCTTTTCCCTTCTCACTCTGCTCCTAATAAATGGCCCCTCCAGCAGCTGTCTTCCCTGTGAGTTTTGCATCAACCACCACTGGTAATTGCTCTGTTAAGCATAATGTTTTCACAGCTGCAAGCAGGATTTTTAAATAGCAAAGGTGCACCGAAGCCATCCTCAGCAATTAATAAATACAATACTAACAATATTTGCACTTGTGACTTTTTTACTCTGAGCATACCGAAGCACTTTACAAATAAACGTGTTATTAACCTAATTTTTTACAGATGGACGGAGAAAGCCACTAGATTTAGGTTAAAGCCATATAAGTGACTATGGCCCAACAAACCAGATCCATGACCTTGAATAGAACCCAGGACTCCAGTAAGGCCTCTGCTTGGCTTTGTGAAAATCCAGCATCTATTAGCATTTGAACTTTAAATGAGCACCGCTTAATGAACTTTACACATCATCATATTTGTAATAACATTTGCCATGAAAACCACTGTGTCAGTTCTAATTTCCATTCATTTTGTTCCATAAAGAAGTAAACATTATGGTTTAGAGAGATTTTTACAGAGGAAAGAAAGCCTTAAATCAAACCATTCAGACATTGAGTGATGTGTCTTCTCAGGAGTGAAACCCACTGGGGCAAAGGAGGCACAGTTGGTGGACATAAGGGAAGTGACCGCCCGGCCCTGGATGACTTTCAGAGAATGGACGGCAGGAAGAGACTAACAGAAAGGCCGGGATGTTGTTTGTTCAACAGATGTGTTCCTAGCCAGTTACCAAAGCTCATGAGCCATTTTTATTTGTCAACAAAGAGAGATCAGATATTTGTAATCTCTTATCACAAATTCACACCCAATGCACAAAGGCTAACTTGTCCACTGGTTAGTAAAGTGTGCTCCACTTCTAACTTGTCTATGACTCTGCAGAAACATGAATTTTGTGATATAAAGAACTATATCCATAGTTCTTGATTGTTTAAAAGACTAAGTTATTTTTAATTCAGTATCTTAATCTTCATGAACATATATGCCCTCTGGATTGGACATTTTGATACTATACAGATGGTTGTTATCTGCTAGGACATTCTCCCACTGCTCTTTTCCAAGTCGATTTGTCAAACATGTTAAATGAAAATATAGAAAATACAATTAGATATGTTTATATTTTAAGTAATATCTATCTACTCAATATTATGATATTTTAAAGCATATTTTTATTAAAAACTTACATGCAAGGACATAAAAATTAGAATAGTCTGATATTTAACTGAAATGTATCTCTTGTCTATTAAGATTATACAAAGGATATTCTTCTACTTATTTTTTCAAAAACTAGTTATTTTTTTTTTAATATTTTATTTATTTATTTGAGAGAGAGAGAGAGAAACAGCATGAGAGGGGATAGGGTCAGAGGGAGAAGCAGGCTCCCCGCCGAGCCGGGAGCCCGATGCGGGACTCGATCCCAGGACTCTGGGATCATGACCTGAGCCGAAGGCAGTCGCTTAACCAACTGAGCCACCCAGGCGCCCTAGTAAGTTATTTTTTAAGAGTGAAAGTGAGGGCGCCTGGGTGGCTCAGTCGTTAAGCGTCTGCCTTCGGCTCAGGTCATGATCCCAGGATCCTGGGATCGAGCCCCGCATCGGGCTCCCTGCTCGGCAGGAAGCCTGCTTCTCCCTCTCCCACTCCCCCTGCTTGTGTTCCTGCTCTCACTATCTCTCTCTCTGTCAAATAAATAAATAAAAATCTTAAAAAAAAAAAAAAAGAGTGAAAGTGCAACTGAAACACAACTAAGATGATATGTTTGCAAGCAGAATTCTGATGATAAATCAGTTTTCAGAATAAATAAGAGTTAAATGATTATAAAAGAGGGACCATAAGACTATGTCATAGATATGTATATTACAAAAGGACACACAATGTAATATGTGAACAATCCTATGTTTATATGTTATGCTGTGGAAAACACGAAGGATGTTAGATTACAAAGGTCTAATTATGCATATCATATTTAAATCCTATAATAATCCTTTAAAATAGCATTTACTTTCTTTAAAATATTCTTTTGCTTTTTCATTTACAGTATTTTTTAAATTATTAAAATAATAAATGTACTCAAAATATAAAATAATGAAATACATGAACTCAGAAGTATAACATGTCTTCTTGCTATGGATTCCTCCAGTTATATAAACCTGAATTAAACAAATTAATACAGAGACACACATACGTTTTTATAAAGACTACACACATATTCATATTTACATCTTCATATTGTCATTGTGTACATAAATGGAAAATAATATGCATACAAAAACTTGTTTTACATTACAATAGAATTTTGAGGATTTTATATACCAGTCCAATTATATGAATCTTTCTATTCAAGATATGTTTAATATTTAAGCAATCCCCAATTGACAAATAGTTTTCCAGGCTTCTTTCAATTTTAAGTAATGCTACAAAGACCAATGAACATATAACTATCATGCACTGTTTTGAACATATCTTTATAAAATTTGGACAGCAAATATATAAAATTTAGAATGAAGTAGATACCACCAAATTGACCCTTAAAAGTTTCAGCTAATTTATAATTATTCTATCAGTTTATGAGAATATACAAACAAATGTATTTCTCTGATTAAGTAAGTATACATTCAATTCAAAATAATATCACTAGGAGGGGAGGTGAGCAGGGGGATGGGTGAAATAGGTGGTAGGGATTAAGGAAGGCACTTAATGATGAGCACTGGGTTTTGTATGTAAGTGTTGAATCACTAAATTCTACACCTGAAACTAACAGTATGTTAACTTCAATTTGAGTAAAAACTTGGGAGAAAAAGTAATATGGCTAGAAGCCCACAATATTTTCATACAAAAATTTTGGTAAAGTAACCATGAACACATTGGTGTACTCTCTACATTAGATTCTCAGACAATTGAATACCTGAATCATGGATATATTAACAGTATTTAAAGATAGATGGAGCCAGATTGAAAAAAAAATGCATTTAGTCTTCAACTTTTTGCCTGACATGTCCAGGTTCTTAAATATAATATAGACTACCCCAAAACAGTCAAAACAAGAATTATGCAGTCCCCTACACCATATGTTTTTTTGTGTTAGAGATTCAGAGCATGTAACAATTAGAAAACTGGACAAATATCAATCTGAAAATTAGGACTTTGTCCTGGGGGCCTTTATAAGCCATCAGCAGCCATCAGTACTTCTTGGATACCATCTTTTGATATCCTTTCAGAGTGAGTTAATCCCACCATATATTTTGTGCATAAAGAAAGGACTAAGGAGGAAGTTCTAAAAAGGAATTGGGGAAAATCATTCTGTAGTTGGAGGAATAGTTTCACAAGAGTAATGCTAGTACTTGTATATTGTCAAGAACTTTAGTTTACGTATCATTTAAAAGTAGTAACATTGCTTTTGTCTTCAACTCTTTCTCCCATGTTATAGTTGAGAAACTATTCCTCCAACCATAGAACAATGAGTGCATAACATTACAATCATTTCAATATATCCAAAATGGCATTTGATAACTTAGACATAAATTTATGAAAAAAATTCTGTAAATGATGGATAAAAAGTTATTTATTACATCAAAAGATAAAATTATATTAAAATATGAATGGATGATGTCCTATACTGAGTTATAAATCATTGTAACAAAACATTTGCCTAACTTTTCTGCATAAATTCTTGGGTATGCACACTACATGACAGACCCAAGCACACACATACATATACACAGATATAATTAAGCAAAATTAATCAGTGTCCTTTATAGAAGTATTTACCATAGTCTTTAATATTCTAAGATGCTTTTAAAATTTTTCTTTTATTTCTTCAATGAAGACATGTATATAATGGAAAAACATTAACACTGTGCTTATCTCTAAGTAGTTTGATTGTTCATGCTTATCCTCTTCCTCTGGTATAATCTGCATTTTCTAATTGCTCTACAATGAATATGTATTGATGATGAAAAATAATGTTTTCTTTAAAAAAGCATTTAACTAGAATAAATCATGAGAGACATTTGAAATCTTAGAGTGGGGAAAATTTTCTTATGACATAAAACCTAAAAGCTATAAAAAGTTATCATATTAACCTTTTTATTAGGTAAATTGCAAATGTATCCAAAAGAGAAAATATTAAAAATGAATCCCCATGTAGCACTTCAAAGATTATCAACATTTTTCTTACATTGTTTCCTTTATTTTATCTACTAATGCCATTTTCCCTTTCTTCTTTCAAATTCAAGATATATAATTTGCCTATAAAAACTTGTTTGTATCTCTAGAAAAAGTTTTTACCACAAATTCAGTGTTATTTTAAAATTTTAAGCACAATGAATTTACCAAAAAATCTTAATCCATCTAAAATGTCTGGAATTTGAGATCTGTCCCTTATTTATATATATATATATATACATACATATATATATATATATATATATAAATAAAGGCTTTAGCTGGTTTGTCAAATAGGGCAGTTTCACTTCAATTTCCTAGTAGTGCACTGTTGAACAATATTGTAGTCAGCTATAATAGTAATAAAGGAATATAATAATAAAACAAGGTCTACATATGTTTCTATTTATTTTTTACTTAGGTATAATTTTATATGTAGCAGTTTCCCTCCCTTTCAGTTTTTTTTTATATCTTCTTTTTCTATTTAAGTATAAGTAACTATAGGAAAATACACATCTTAAGTACTTAGTTCAATGAGTTTTGACACATAAATATATCCATATAACTCACAACCATATTAAGATATGAAAACATCTCAGAAAGTTCACTCATGTCCCTTCCCAGTAAATCTACTGCTCAACAGGTAGACACTTTTCCAATTTGTGTTACTCCAGTTAAAATTCATGTTAGTTGTATCAGAGGGTGAAAAATCTTTTGCAAGCACAGTATTTCTGTGAGATTCAAGTTTTGTTGCCAATGATTGTTGTTCACTCTCATTAATTGCTGAAAGTATTCCATTGTATGGAATTTTATAATCTATTCAACCCTTTTATAATAGACTGTTTCCATTTTTTTTTTAATTTTGACAATTATGAAAAAAGCTTCTATGTATTTGATTTTAGAGACCATTTGTGAATATGTCCTTATTTCACTTGGATAAATATATGAGTGGAACTGCTAAATCATAGGATGGATATATATTTGTAAAAAACTATCAAATAATTTTTACAAAGGAGTTGTATACTTTTATACTTTCACCAGTAATATAGGAGAGTTTGGTGTACAATTGCGGTTCAGCGTTTTTATCATAGCCATTCTAGTTGCATGTAATAATATTTCATTACAGTAAAATTTGCATTTTTTTCTAATGAGTGTTTTTGTTGAGTACTTTTTCATATGTGTCTTGGCCATATGCATATTTTCCTTTTAGAAATATCTTTTAAATCTGGTGATCATTTTTAATTAGGTTCTTTGTATTTTTACTTATAATTTATATATATTTACATATACAAATATTTATACAAATATATATTTATTGTTAAATATATATTTATGTGTAAATATATATTTACTTATGATACATCATAATAATTATTATTATGATTATCTTATTATTTTAGCTTACTACAATATTATTCAACAGTAATAATGATTAGACAATAAAAGAAGAAAAATAAATGATATGAAAACTAGAATGAAAATAAAACAGTCTTTATTACAGGTATTGTACTGCATTGATATTATAGGAATAAACTGTAAACAAATATAGAAATGAGGTATATTAGGACAAATATTTTGTAATTTTAGCAAGATCTCAGGACACAAGATCAGTATACAAATTCCATTTGTAATTCAGAATCCTCGCAATGAACCAACAGTAATGACATCAACATTAAAATACTAAAGCATATACTTAATGACATGTGCTTAAGGCAGGGAAGTACAAAGCATTACAAAGAAAATTAAAGAAAATAGAAAATGGAGATGTGGTATGAATGGACTGAAGGTTTTTACATTGTTAAGTTGTAAATCTAAGTTGTGTTTGCAACCAACATCCCAACTTTTTATAAGCAATCAGCTTTTATGAAAAGACAGGTAACTTAAAATAGTAAAAAACCACCTTGAAAAAGAACAAGGTTGGACACATACAGTAGGGTAATTCAGTATGGAATAACATTTACTTCACTAAATGGTGCTGAAAAGCCATATAAATATCTGTATGGAAAACTGGGTCTTGGGTTTTTATTGTTGTTGTTGATTTTTAATTCTTTCTGACAATCTTTGTCTTTTATTTGGAGTGGTTTGTCCATTAGCATTTAATCTAATTATTACTATTGGTGGGTTTGGATATACTATTCCATAATTTGTTGTGCAGTTATCTCTAAATTTAGTTTACCTATTTCTCCTTTCTTGCCTTTTTTGTTTATTTGAATTTCAAAACATGACATTTTTAGAATATGTTTAATTTTATCTCAAAGTATTTTATTTAGAAATTAACATCATTTTTTTCCATAAGTGAGAATTAGAAACTTTATTTTTTTAGAAAAATGCTAAAGAAATTAATATATCAACCCATAGAAATGTATAATCCCAGTTCTTTTAATCAACAATTTATCTTTTTTAAAAGAAATAAATATATTGATTAAAGCAATGATTATTAAAGCAATAATGATTACAGCAATGATTATTTCATTCAACACACTTTGTGATATGCTACTTTGTAATTTTTTCTTTGTCTTGTGCTATCTTGGCAGGTTATATCAGGATTACATGTACTTCCTGATTATATAGCTTTCAATAATTTTCTAAGTTCTATCTGTATTTATGTTTCATGGATAGCATCCTCGTTTATAAAATTAGAAAGCTAAGACTCAGAAAGATTAAGTGATTTCCAAGGTCATGCAGCTAGTAAATGATGGAGTCAGAACTAGAATTTGGCCCATATTACCTCTAAAATATATATTTCTATAGCAATATACAGCACTATATCCCCACACTTGTTGTCACACTCTCATCAGCAAATTAATTGTGTACAAAACAACTTAATACTATAAAACTTCTTAAGTAATTTAATGTAGATATAAATGCAGTACTAAAAAATACTTACATTAATAGTCTTATTTGTATTTCAAATTATCAAAATTCAAGATGCAAATTTTAAATCATTCTCCAAGTTTATACAAACACAAATGCCTAAAACAAAGTCATTAATTCAAAATAGGATCAAGTGTTGACTTTTAAAATTTGGTATCAAATTCTAAAGTACAAATTTAGTTATTTCTGAGGTTATTGATTGAATTGATGTTACTGTCATTGTTTTTTATTTTATTATGTTTTGTTAGTCACCATACAATACATCATTAGTTTTTGATGTGGTGATCCATGATCCATTGTTTTCACATAACACCTGCAGTGCTCCATGCAGTACGTGTGTTACTGTCATTTAAATTTTATGTCATACAAAAATTACCCCAAAAATGTTTCATTGTGTTTATCATATAACTTAAGTAGACTTGTTCTTTCTAAAAAAAATATTACTTCACTTTATATTTTCTTTTTTATTTAATTTTCTTTAGTAGTTCTTAGCAATCATTCACTGGTTCTAGAGTTTATTATCCTGTAATTGAGATAATGTGAAATGAATCCACTTGAGTTGTAAAACTATCACATCATTTAGCTTGGGAAATGGAATCTCTGTTCCAGGACTTTCCATTCTCATATTCAGAGAAAGCCAATATAACTGGGGTGAGTTTGTGGGGAAATATTTGAAATGAACAAGTATATAAGACTTTTCTTTCCTCTAAACCATTGAACATATTTTTCTTATTGAGAAAGGTAAATTATCATCCCTCTGTGAAGTATATTTGAGGCAAGGGCATCAGCAGTGAGTGGGAAATGGAGATCTCTGGCAGAAGTAGATATAAAAACCACTTTTAACTTACTAGGGGAGGAGGAAGTAGATAATGTGATTTTCTTGCTGTGAATTCTATTCTCTATTATGAATTCACAGTAGAATTTTATGAAGCAGACAGTTTTACTTGCCTACCTAGAGTCAGGAAACATTTGAATTCTGTTAAGTAACTCATTTAAAAATATTGATTGATTGGTTGATTGAGTTGTTTGATTAATGGAAGCTATCTATCTGCCATGCATGAAGGCTACAATTCTGAATGTATATTTTAGTGAAGAAAATATCTTCTTTGCTTTCTGGGGATTTTTTATTGTAAAAATGGTCTATATTTATTCAGACCTGGAGGAGAAATGAAATGATTTTTCAACTTGGATGTAAGTTAAAGAGAATTTTTAAAATACATCCTAGATTTAGTCCATGCAGTGGAAGTTATAAAAATACTGGGGGATCTTAAATTAGAATCAAATTGTCTAAAAGGCTCCCATTACCATTTGAGGGTAAAAAGTACAAGAAGACATCAGTGGTTATAAATCATGTTAACTGGTTCTTTATAGAGGATTACCACTTATGTATCTAATATTAGATGTATTTATTCCATAACATGCATTAATAATTAATCCCTTAAACATAATTGTGGGGCAAAATTCTTTGTTTTATAATTATTGTAACCAGCAATATTTATATATTAGTATTTAAGTAATACATATAAGGCATTATTCTAAGTGCCAAAAAATGTTAACACAGTTAAGACATTGCGACTCTATGAAACAGGTACTAGTATTATCCCCATTCTGAGTTGAAAAAATTGAAGAAACAATGTTAAGGAAATTTCCTTAGGTCACACAGTTTTTAAGCAGTGGACCTGGGTTTTGAATTTAAAAAAGCTATATTCCAGAGTTCATGTTTGTTCTGTTTTGTTGGGAAAGAAAATAGCATAATGAATCTTTATGTATCCATCACTAGTTTCAATAATTAGAAATATTTGTCCGCTTTTGTTTCAATGATATCCTCCCCCACATACTCTCTTCTTAATATTTTTTGGTGGCACAGATGTAACTAAGTGACAGATTAGCAAGGAACCTTCTGACACTCTTCTTGCATTTAAATCTAAAGCCAATGAAAATTCCCTTTTAGGAGAATGTATTACTTTGTTGACTTGGAAGAATTTTCTTTTCAAACTGATAGTGGAATGGACAAAAGCGACACCCCAAAGGAATGCCTTTCTCTTAACAAAAAGGAGCTAAGGAAGGCTAAGTTACAACCAGTTCTGCTATGGAAATGTAAATGCAGTCAGTACTGAAGTTTTGGGGAACAGAGTAATGCTGAACTGAAGGGGATCTTAGATTTAGAAAACTTGAGAAGCAAGGTATAATGCTGGAGGTGGAAAAGCAGTCTGGTTCCCAGAAAGCCAAGTGGAAAACACAATGAACTTACACAAAGATCTAGATAAAGTTAAGCTCATTGAATATTACCTTAAAACAAAGAAGGGTCACAGTTATCTGATAACTTCCAGAAAACAGAATAAGTGATGGCAAAAGTATTGACTAAGTGGGAACAGACTTCACCCTTAGTATTTCTCTTTCCGGGAGGATTAAGTGCATGTCAACTTTAAACCCTCCCTGTCTCCATTGCAGCTTAAAGAATCACGCAATTCTCTTGAATCAGCTGAGGTTGACAGTGGCGTGCTTGGGAGATTTACAAAAGTGTCCAGAACTTGACTTATAAGGCCAGGACATCCAGGCTTTTTTATTATCACTGTTCTGTTGATTTGAACATGACAACAATGAGTAATTCCACTTTATTTTAATCATCAGGGCTTCCTAACCTTGGCACTATTGACATTTTGACCTGAATAATTCTTTTTTTGAGGGAATACCCTATGCATTGTAGATGTTTAGCAGCATCCATAGCTTCTACCCAGTAAATGCCAATAGCATCTCTACAGTGTGGCAAACAAAAGTGTCTCTAGCCATTGCCAAATGTCTTCTTACAGTGACAACTATTGGACAAGTATTGGATCATTAGACCGGGGCCTACACAGCATTCTGAAAATGACTGTGAGCCCTAATAGCCAAATAATTTAGGGATTTGACTACTTAAAATTTTATCGTACTTGATTATATTCATAGTATTTGCTCATCTACATATGTATTTTATTTCTTTTACTAAATCCTAATTCATTTTGCAAGTATTTCATTAATTTTTTAACTTAAAAAATCCCCAAAATATCCTTTCATGAGTTAATATTTCTTTTTAAAATAAAGATAAAAAGATAGAACTTTTGGGGCTCCTGGGTGACTCAGTTGGTTAAGCCTCTGCCTTCGGCTCAGGTCATAATCCCGGAGTCCTGGGATTAAGCCCCACATCTGGCTCCCTGCTCATCAGGGAGTCTGCTTCTCCCTTTCCCTTTGCCCTTCCACCTGCTGTGCTCTGTCTCTGCCTCTCTCTCTCAAATAAATAAATGAAATCCTTAAAATAAGGTAGAACTTTCTTTTTATAAAAAACCTTAACTTAGTAACTACTATTAACACAATTAATAATAATTCCTCAATATTATCTAATACATAGTTGATATTCTAATGTCATTGATTGTTTCACAAATATATTTTTTGTGAAAAATAAGATTTTTTTGTGAAAAATATAAGATCAAATAAGATCTATACATTGCATTCGGTTGATGAGTCTTTATGTCTTTCTTACTCTAGGGCATCATCCATTCTTCTTCCTTGTTTGTTTGTTTGTTTGTTTTTCCCAAGCCATTTGTTAGTTGAATAAATGGGCTGATATGTCCTGTAGAATTTCCCACCTTCACCTTGGTAGAATATGCTGCATGAAGTGGGTTGTGTTATAGGAAAGTAAGTTTAGGGGACCTGAGTTTTTTTTATTATAGTCAATAATTACACTTACTCATTGTTCTGGAGGAAGACATCTTTTTTCTACTGGATATTAAGCATGTCTGCAATTTGCTCTTGAAGGAGATTCTAATTCTATCTTCTAAGGAGATCCTCTATACAAATGTCATTGAAAACACAGTCTGGAATGAAAGAGCCATCAATGACTCACTCACAAGACATGCAGAGACATGAGAGCTCTGAAGAGAATTGTCTCCCAACAATATTCACCCCTCATTTCTACATTGTCTTGAATTTGGTAACTTTTCGAATAAGTATGTCACTTCATTGACCACTCTGATTAATCTGACCTACAGAGACCAGGAACAAAATCCATTCAATCGTTTCTTACAACATTTAACTAATGTTATTCTCAATAAGATTCCAAGCAGCTTAATGAGGACAACTTGAAGTGTTAACTACAAATATGCCACCCAAGGTAGCAGACACAGCTGAACAAACAAATCAGGTTTTAACTTAGAAAGCCTGGTTGGTGTCTTTCTCCATTTGCCTCAGCATTGACCTTTTGACTTGGCTTGAGGCATTAGTCCAGACACAGCAGATACATTAGTGATTGTACAGACTCTGCCTTGGCCTTTATGGAAACAGTCTCAGGCAGTCACCCATAACAACCACGACCAGTGAGCTCAGGCTGAACTGAATGCCTTCCAGGGTTATTACAATATAATTGATCACTTTACTTAAAGCCAGGGATAAATTTTGTACATGGTTCCTAATTTGTTGACTCACATTATAGAGATAACTGCCTTCAAGGAGGACATAAATAATAAATCAGCTATCCCTCTGGAAGTATCCCCAAGCAACCAAAAGTTACCTCATTTTGAAAAGATATCCACAGTCATATATGGGTTGCATGATCTCTTGTTACTTGTTCATAAAACACCTGAAGGTCTCTTATATCTACTCCTAAATTATAAGTTACTGTATTTGGGGAAATTGGTAGGTTAGTTCACCATTACTGGAAAAGAATCACAATGCCAGAGACAGATATAACGTCCCTAGGAAGAAATTATTTTTCAAACGTTTGGGATCTTGCAAGTGGAACTAATATCCATTGGCAGGGCACAGAGATTGAGAATGCCTCTGATATAGTCTCCCCACCCCCAAGAAAACTAATAAACTTTAGGTTTCCAAATTGAATTTGATTAATTGATCTAATTCTTGTTTCATAGTGAGTGTCTAAATTACCAGCAGGATCAAGTTTGTCTGCCCCATAGAATGACTGAATGATGGCTCTGAAATGTGGATGTCCAAAGACACTGATGGGTGTTTTGTGTTGGAGGTGGGGTTGGTGGGGCCCTCTTTTGTGTTCCAATATATTTATGGGTAAATATTAAGAGAACAGCAACAGAATCTTGATTTGAGCTATCTGTCAAGATCTAACAAACCTTACAGTCAGGTAGTTTAAAAGTACCTTCAATAATTTAGGAGAGTCACATAGAGAAGGGTTTCTTGCATGAGAAACATTCTAGGGAAGATTCTAAAAGACAAAAATACTTAGCATTTTTGCCACCCAGTATCTGAAGTGTTGTTTCTTCATGTGATGAGATTATTGTTCTCTTTCTACCACCACAAAACCATTGTGCCCATTGTATTAGTTATAACTTCACCTGTTTTACAATCATACCCTGTACGCATCAGAATTTTTTCCAGAATTATCAGGAGAATTTGAAGTTATATCAATAAAACTTATCCAATGTGAAATGCAAAAAGAAGAAAATGAAAAAACACATAACAGAACATCCAAGAGCTTTGGGGCAATATCAAACTATCATATGCATAACTGGCATCACAAAAAAAAAAAAAGAAAAAGGGCAGGATAAATAGTGAAAACATAGAAGTTAATGACTGACACCAACCACAGAACCAAGAATCTCAGAGAAAACTAAGCAAGATAAATGTTAAAAAAAATACAAAATTAAATAACATCATTTTCAAACTACTGAAAACTAAACACAAAGAGAAAAACTTGAACATAGCTATAGAAAAAATATAGAGTATCTACATAAGAATAAGAAAATAATTTAAAAAGACTTTTGTTGAAAATCATATAAGTGAAGAGATAATAAAATGACATACTTAAAGTGCTACATGGAAAAAAATATTTTTCCATAAATTTATACATGGCTAAAATAGTCTGCAAACAACAAATGGAGAATGACATTTAGTAAAAATGGTAAAGTATGAACTGCAGAAATTTGTTCTTTCATAATAGCAATGAGTAAAAAAACAAGCAAAAAAAAGTCAGATTTTATTTTTTTCAGAGCTCTGGATATCAACCAAAGTCTTGCAGCAACCCAAATAACTTTTTTTTTTTTTTAAATGAATGATCCCAGTAAGAACAGAGCTTTGTGGGTGTTTTAATTTGCCCTTGTTCCATCACTTATCACCTGTCTCTGCAGCTACATAGTAGCCACTATTTTACCTGTCTTTAGAAGACTCCCAGCTGCAGAGATTATATTTATTTGACATGACTCAGAGCTCATTCAGTGCAGCCTTCTCTGAGGGTGTTTGTGAAAATTATCAGCAGCAATTGCTTAACATTTCAGCTGCCCGAGGCTGTGATAACATTTGTGGAAAACAAGAGGTTGAAAAAAAAGAAAAGCTGGTGAATGGATGTTCGTAGGGAATTTTGAAGAGCTGTGATTTTAGCTATTCTGACAGGTGTGAGGTGATAGCTTACTGTGGTTTTGATTTGCATTTCTCTGATGATTAGTGGTGTTGAGCATCTTTTCATGTGTTTGTTATACTGGAATCAAAACAAATTAATTAATTAATTTAAAAAATAGCTCTGACATGTTCCCGAAAATTTAGAAGACCACACACATGCACAGAAGAGAGTGCATGCCCAGGGTTTGTGCATGCACAGAAAAGACCTGAGAAAGCCCCTAGCTCTCAAATGTGACTTAACTTGAGGTTCTGTATAAGCAGAAAGTAAAGGATAGCACAGTGTTGTAAATTACTAGCTTAAACAGTGAAGGCATAACTCAGAACACACAGAGAACACCTTAGCAAAGACTGGAAGACTTCTTGGTCCAGGATATTTAAGAAGATCTCTGTCTAATCAACAGCTGGCCATTAAACTAGTTAAGCAGAGACTTCAGTGAGCATACATGACAATGAAGACAGACTTTACAGAATTAGTTTTAAAAAGTTACTAAGCAAACAAACAGTAACTACACTAAACAGTAATGACAACAAAACATGGTGAAGGAGAAAAATCTGATTTTCACAATTGCCATTATTATATGATTTAAAACAACCATTTTTAACAAAAAAAGAAATAAAAGTATACAAATAAAGTAGAAAATATGGCCAATACATGACAGCACAGTAGTCAAATGAAAGTCCAAGAGGAAGCCCAAACACTGGATTTCAGAGACAAAACTTTAGATCAGCTGTTTTAAGTTTTTTCAAAGAACTATAGAAAAACTATGTATAAATAACTACAAGAAAGTATGATAACAATGTCTCATGAAATAGAAAATATCAATAAAGATATAAAAGCAAAAAAGGAACAAATAGAAATCCTGTAGTTGAATAGTACAATAATTGGCATGAAAATCTAGAGAGGCCATCAGACAGAGAAAGAATTGGTGCACTTGAAGATAAAACAATTGAGATTACCCATTCTGAGAACCAATGAGGGAAATGAATGAAAAAAATGAACATATTCTAAGGATACACCATATATTAGGTCATAAATCAAGCCTCAAAAATTTTAAAAGAACTCATTATCAAAGTTTGTTCTTCAATCACAATGGAATTAAAGTAGATGTCAAAGCAGAAAGAAATTTGAGAAATTCACAAATATATAAAATTAAACAATACATTCCAAAATAAAAATTGGGTCAAAAAATCATAACAGAAATTTTTACAAAATACTTTGAGGTGAATAAAAATAAAAACATGTCTAAGCTTTTGGAATGTTGCTAAAACAGTACTTAAAGGGAAATTTATACCAGTAATGCATACATTAGAAAGGAATAACTATCTCAAATCCATAAACAAACTAAAGTAGAAGAGTAAACTAAACTCAAAGTGAGCAGAAAGAAGGAAATTGAAAATATTAGAGTAGATAAATGAAATAGAGAATAGAAAATATACAGAAAATCAACGAAATCACAGCTTGTTCCTTTGCAAAGTTCAATAAAATTTAAAAAAAAATCTTTAGCTAGACTGCACAACAAAAACACAGAGAAGACCCAAATTACTAAAATAAGTAATGAAAGAAGGGATAAACTCCTGATCTTATAGAATTAAAAAAAAAGAATTATAAGGGAAAGCTATGAACAAGTTTATACCAATAAGTTAGATAACCTAGATGAAATAGACATATGCCTAGAAAGACATCTACTCAGTACTGAAAATGACTCAAAAAGAAATGGAAATCTGAGTAGATCTATAACAAGTAGTTGAATTATTGATTTAAAAAAATTCTCCAAAAGTATTCCTTGTTGAATTCTAAGAAACATTTAAAGATTCAACACTAATCCTTCACCAACTTTCCTAAAAAGTAGAAGAGGAAGGTATACTTCCAAACTCATTTTATTAGACCAATATTATCCTGAAATTAAAGCCAGATTTAGAATGGCAAGGAGTGCAAAATACAAAACAATATCCCTTATGAATATAGAGACTGATTTCTCAACAAAATACTAACAAATTGTATCCAGCAACATGACCTAGTAAACTTTGGCCCAAGAGGACATAGGATACCCTACATTGCTATGTATCCTAGGTAATAAATAGGTAGGTAAAAGATGACCAAAGTCATGATCATTTCAGTAAATGTAGTAAAAAGCATTTGACAAAATGAACACAATAGACGGGAACCTCCTTAAGTAGATAATGAAAATTTATTTATTTGTTTGTTTGTTTATAAAGATGTATTTATTTGAGAGAGAGAGCATGAGTGGGGGGCAGGGCAGAGGGAAAGGGAGAGAATCTCAAGCAGACTTCCTGATGAGCACTGAGCCGTATATGGGGCTGGATTCCAGGACCCATGAGATCATGACCTAAGGCAAAATCATGAGTTGGTTGCTCAACAGACTGAGCCACCCAGGAGCCCCAAGAAAATATATTAAAACAAAAATAATAACAACAACAACCTATAGCTAACATTAAACTTAATGGGAAAAGACAGAAAGATTTCATCCTAACCGCAAAAACAAGACATGGATGTCCACATATGCCATTTTGTTGAACACTGACTGGATATTATAGCTAGGACAATTGGGCAGGAAAAACAAACAAAAAAAAAGTAAAAGTGTCCAGATTAGAAAGAAAGAAGTAAAAGTATCTCCATTCACATATTACCTTATCTTTTATTTAGAAAAACTTAAGGAATAAATAGAAATCTATTATTAGATCTAATAAAGAAATTCACCAAATTGGTAAGACACAAGATCAATAGGAAAATCAACTGAATTTCAATACTTTAGTAATTCCAAAATTAACAATTTCATTTCCAATATCATCAAAGAGAATAAAATGTCTAGGAATAAGCTTACAAAAAAGTGCAAGACTTCTATAAACAAAACTATAACACTATTAAAAGAAGTTAAAGGCCTAAATAAATGGAAAAAAAATATCTTGACTGGAAGACTAATACTGGCTATGCTCCCCCAATTATTTGACAGACTCAGTGCAAATCCAGTCAAAATCCCAGCTGCCATTATGCAGAAACTGGCAAGTTCATTCTAAAATTCTTATGGAATTTTGAGAGATACAAATTAGTCAAAAAATTCTTAGGGAATAATAAAACAAATTTAGAGGATACTGAAGGACACAGACTTCCTGATTTCAAAATATTACAAAGCTACAGTAATCAAGACAGTGTGGTATCAACATAAGTATAGACATACATGTCAACAGAATAGAATTGAGAGTCTAGAAATAAACACTTAAATTATAGTCAGTTAACTTTCAATAAAGCTGCAAAGACAAATCAATGGAGAAATTAAACTCTTTTCAACAAATGAGGGGTGCCTGGGTGGCTCAGTCGGTTGAGTGTCTGCCTTCGGCTCAGGTCATGACCCCAGGATCCTGGGATCGAGCCCCGCGTTGGGCTCCCTGCTCAGCGGGAAGCCTGCTTCTCCCTCTCCCACTCCTCCTGCATGTGTTCCCTCTTTCTCTGTGTCTCTGTCAAATAAATAAATAAAATTAAAAAAAAAATAATACGAGCCCCATGAGGGGCTCGATCCCAGGACCCTGGGATGACGACCTGAGCCGAAGGCAGACGCTTAATGACTGAGCCACCCACACGCCCCAAAATCTTTAAAAAAAAAATAAACTCTTTTCAACAAATGATATCCACAAGCAAAAGACAACTGGATATCACAAGAAAAAGAGTGGCTTGGACTTCCTTGCACACACAAAAAAATTAACACAGAATGAATCATAGGCCTAAATGTAAGAACTAAAACTATAAAACTCATGGAAGAAAACATAAGGTATAAATCCTTGTGATTATTGAACTAGCCAATGGTTTCTTAGATATTTCTCCAAATACCAAAGCAAAGCAACAAAAGAAAAATAATAGTTAAAATCAACTTTATAAAAATTAAAAAACCATTGTGTTTCAAAAGGTATCATCAATAATTTGAAAAAGACCATACAGAGAATCAAGAAAATATTTGAAAATCATAAGGGACTACTGTCAAAATCAAATAAAGAACTCTTATAACTCAACAATAAAAAGAAAAGTTTAAAAATGGGCTAAACTATTTAAAAAATATTTCTCTAAAAAGCCTATAAAAATGGCCAGTCAGCACTGTAAAAGGTGTTCAATATTAATAGTCATTAGTGAAATGAAAATCTAAACCACTAGCTACTACTTCATATCCACCAAGATGTTAATCAAAAAGATAGACCATAACAATTTTTTGTGAGAGTACTATTAAAGTATAATACATTGCTGGTTGGAATGTAAAATAGTGCAGCCACTTTGAAAAACACACCTCAAAACATTCCTTAAAAATGTAAACAGAGTTACCACATGACCCAGCTATTCCACTTCTAGGTATTTACCCAAGAGAATTAAAAATTATGTTTACACAACAACTTAGATACAAACTTCATAGAAGCAATTAATAATAGCTAAAAATGTAGAAACAACCAAATACCCTTCAGCAGACAAATGAATATCCCTGGTTTATCCATACAATAGATAATTATTCAGCCATAAAAAGGAATGAAGCACTTGATACATGCTACAAAGTGATCACACCTTGAAAAGATTATGCTAAGTGAAAGAATCCAGACACAAGAGGCTACATTTCTATGGTGCCACTTATATGCAATGTCCAGAATAGACAGATTCATAGAGACAGAAAGTTGATTAGTTGTTGCCTGGTGCTCAGGAAAAGGGAAAAAGGAGAATGACTTTTAGTAGATATGGAACTTCTTTTAAAAGTAATAAAATGTGGCGGTGATGGTTGTACACTTTGCAAATACACTAAAACCCACTGAACTGTACACTTCAAAAGGATGAGTTTTATGATATCTTATAATACGGATCCCAGGACCCTGGGATAAATAAATAAATGTTTTAAGTCACTTTATATCTTCATGAAAAAAATAAAAGACCTTGAATTATATCTTAATAAAATAAATAAATGTTCTAAGTCACTTTATATCTTCATGAAAAAAATAAAAGACCTTGGTTTTTATATAACACAATATGTCATAATGAATTTCTCAGTTTTCACAAACAAAATGTGCATCTTAAAATAATTTACCTTATAGGAAATAATATAAAAAGAAAAAAAAAAAACCTTCATGACCATGGAGATAAACATCAATATTATAAACAGACACAAAAAGCAACAATCATAAAAGTTTTAAAAATGATAATTTAGACTGCATTACTATTAATATTTAAAAAATCATAAAGCACTATTGGGTGAAATCTCTAGCCATAAAATGGGATATGTTCAATATATTTGATTGACAGAAGAATACTATTTAGATTAAAGATCACTTACAAGTCAATTAGAAAAAATAAGTAACTTAATAAAACAGGCAATTATCAAAACCTATTAAAAAGTATAAATGTATGATTACATATTTTATATGATCATGAAATTCAAATTAAAACTGCAATAAAGATGGCATTTCACATCCATCCAGAACATTAAAACAAAACTAAAACCAAACAAAACATTGACCTTATGAAGAACTGCCAAATATATGGTGCAATTGGAACTCTTAAACACGGCTGGTTGGGTACATATTGGTAGAATACACTTGGAAAGTGGCGGCGTTCACTAATGTTGAACATCAGATACTATATGACTTAGCAATTCTATGTATACTCTCCACATATACTTTCTACATATGTGCATATGTTCACCCAATTAAATGTACAAATGTGCACAAGATGACATGCATAAAAATGATCATAGCAGTATTCTTCAAAATTGTCTCAATTTGGAAACATCCTAGTGTTCATTGATAGTAGGTAGATAAATAAATTTTGATACATTTATACAACAGAAAACAACACAGTAACGGAAATGAAAATGACACTGTAACATGTATTGACACAGATAGACCTCATAATCAAAATATTTGACTGATAGACATTGGACACAAAAGGGTACATTCTGCATGATTCTACCATATAAAGTTCCAAACCAGGTGAATAAATCTATGAAAGTAGGAAAATTACTTACCTTTGTGTGGATTATAAGTAGAAGGACACATAGTAGAGGTTTTTGGGATATGAATATAGTTCTATTTCTTGCTTTGTTTAGTAGCTATATGGGTAAGCATACAAATCAAACAACCCTTCTCACTGTCTTCTGATATGTTCACTTACCTTTATGCATGTTATACATGGTTAAATATAAAGTTGAAGTTAAATATTAAGAAATATTACATAGATTTTTACACGAATAATTTTACCACAGTAATATTAATTTCACACTACTTTTTACAAACGAGGAATTAGAGTAAAAATAAAATTATTTTTCCAAACAACCTATTGTAGCTCACAAATCATCTTCTATTATAATTGCCTCTATGATATATTAACCATTGGTAAGAAAAATGTTTATGTTAAATTCATGAAATTATTTTCTAAATAAGCTTGAAAAGAAGGAGTCTTGCTTTGATATCCTTCTACATTTGCAGGCTAATAGATTAGTTAAAAGAAGTGAGCAATATATATCTTCCCATTACATCAAATAATAAGCACTAATATTTGTGGATTCTTGAACTGTATTCACAAATACTTTCGTTACAGACTGTATGAGAGAAAAGTCTATAAGCCAAAATGAACATCATATTCCTATAATATGTGAATCATTCTCTTGATGAATATGTAACCTTACCTTACAGAATATTTAGGTTAAACTGAATATTTTGAATATTATTCTTTTTCATTGTTCTCTTTCAAATTCATTAATTTCAAAAATATGGATGCTAATATCATTAAGGTTATTTTAATTAAATATTTTAATATAATTTTATAGAACTAGTTTTTTAAAAATTTAATACATTTGGACTTTGATAAGAAGTCTGTTTAGTAATCAAAATCTATCAGTTTTGAATATTTTGATGAATTTAGAAATGATGCTGTCAAGATAATTCGAAGCAAATTTTTATGTTATATTCCAAGTTTACCACTATTATACAAAATTAGAGACCTTTTATCTAACTTCACAGAAGGGAAGGAAACAAGTAACTGTTCTTACTTAGGCAGCACAAACAGGACTGTTGGCAAACCTTTAGAGTGTGAGAATAGGACAATTAACTCACTAGAAATTTATTTGATTAAGCTGTTTCAAAATAGAAGGAATAACCACCAATAGTAGCTTCAGAAATTCCATTTAACAGAAGCTTAAGAGGGTCAGTCTAATTGGAAGGGGACGGCAGGGGACTTGCTCTGAAGATATATTTGAATAGCAAGTACACTGTACTCCAATTTATATGGGGTGACCTAGGGGAACTGATAGAGATGGAAAATAAAGAACCCCAAAACATCCTTATTGCTGTCACTTGATAGTATTCTGTAGAAACAGTCCTGTGGAAATAGAACTTCTCCCTAGAGACTTGCGAATGTTCTCCAGTAGTTGGTTTGCAAGGCAGCAAATAGACTGTTTTCATGAACTCATCTGGTGTTCTGGGGTAGACCAAGCTAACTAGTCTCAATTTTATTCAAATACTAAATTTTCATTTCTATGTGTTGGAATTTGTGCCCTGACTCTCTAATATTAGTGGAGGAAAGAATCATGACAGTAAAGAAATTCTTATATTGTAGAAAATATATACTTTCCTAGAATTGAGTAACTCAAACTAGTGTTCCTCCTTATATGTTACAACAGCTATCCATCAGAAAATAATGGAAAACACTTTTTTTTTTAGAGCTATTAGTATTTAAGGAAAAAAATAATCTGAGAGGAGTGTTTAGAAAAATTGTGCCTGTTTAGTTTAGCTTACCTGGAGGGAACTCCGCAAAGTACATGCATTCACTATTGTGAATAATCTGTCATGAGTTTTCTTTAAAATTTCTTTTTAATTATAACTGGCACTTGTGAGCTTAATACTGGAGTCAGCTGAAAAGTAATATAATTGTTAGGTACAACAACGTGAGATTCAAGTATAAATGACTAGTTATAGTTTAATAATCCTAAAAAGGACACATATATGAACCAAATGTTTAATTTCAAATATTGAACATCAAAGGCACCTTTTTTTTTTTTCTCTCGGCAGTTAAACTACTTTTAACACAGTCTGGAAATTGGTTTACAGACTTTTCTTATAGCCAAAGACATGAGAACAGAGATTCTGGCCATGTGGCTGCCTCGAGCTGTAGCCCTTGGCCTGCCATAGATGATTTAAAAGGTTCTATAGAGAGAGTCAAGACTTTTTTGGTCTATGATTATCAGTGTGGTTTGGAACTGTTTAAATGGGGAGAGACCTATATTCTTAGAAACCTTGACTCTTTTTTAACTTTCTCATTCTTTCCAGCTGGCTAGAGCCTTCATTTTTCTCCAAATCAGGTGCCTGTCTAGATGGAAGCCAAATTTTTAAGAATTAGATGGAAACAACACTTCTTATTTCATATTTTCAAATGTCAAATCTCCACTAAAAGGCAAGGGCAATTTAAGCCAAAAACATGCAGGAAGAGTTAAAGGAATAGATATGTTGTAAATCATATGGCAGAAGTGTCACGTCCTACCCCAGTCACATGTGGTTTTCTTTAATAGAAATAAGTCACTCCTATTATGCAGAGAATACTTCCCTGTAGCTATTCACATCCATTTAGTGTTCAACAGCTTGCCGAAGTGAGAGTCTTTGAAGGCTTAAGTATATTCATACATTCATAAAAATGACACACTCATTAGCAATTATTGGACCAAAGAAGCTTTGCAATTTTTCCTTAAAAAAGGGAGCCTCATGAATAACAACTGTCTGTTTTGTTTATTAAATCTAAATCTTTAGTGATCATTATTATATCCAGGCCCTTTACATAGCACCAGAGGAATCAAATTACCTGGGTTCCAAATCCATTTTCTGCTTGATCTTCAGCATCTTATTTAATCTCCATTTGTCTGATTTTCTTAATCTGTAAAGTTAAGAAATAATAATGTATAATTTATGGAGTTATTGAGCATTAAATCAAATCATTTATCTAAAATTTTTAGGGGAGAATTTGGCATGTCACACTGAGGACCACACTTATTACAGGTTGGTCCTCCATAAAGTTACTCAATAAAGAATATCTACTGTTATTATCATTGCAGTTGATCCTCATAACAACCCTGTGAGCAAGCAATCTTACTGACAATTTGAATATAACACAATTAAGAACCTGTAATCTCCAGTTAGGTTCTCAAGTTGATTCAGAAATCCCAAGCAGTAGAGCAGATGAGCTGGTACCCAAGCCAGGTCTCTCAAAGCACAAGTCAGCAACTCTTAACTTCTCTCTAGTTTCTCAAATTACATTCCACACCATATATAGGGACTCAGGTATGTTGTCTGTGTCAGGTCCTGTGCATGGTTCTAGGCAATCAAAGCTGCATAAGACATGATCTATCACCTACAGAGATCATATTCTTCACAGATAATCACATGTGAAAATCAATCATTTAAAAAACACATGCCGAGGGCTCTATAGAGACATTACAGTGAAAGTAAAAGTGTTGCCTCGTTGTAGCGGCATGGACTGTGGTCCCTGACAGATGGAATGATATTGCAAAATACCCAGTGTCAGCAAACACGCATACATAAACAGAATTCATATATTTAATCAGACACTTTTTTTAAAGAAATTGAAATTGATAAAAGCAAAATCCAGTAAAATTTACCCATAGGGTGCATTTTCTTTAATTAACTAGAAATTTTTGATACTCAGACCTATAGTTTGGGATATCTATGCCAAAAGTGCTCACCATTTCCTTCAAAATAACCAGTTAAACATCAAATCCTATTACTGACAACTTTCAGCTATATTTCCGAAATCTTATTCAACAATACCTTAAATCCAGTTACTTGCAGTAGTAATGGTTAATTTAAGGTATCATGCAGAGTTTGGTTTCCTAGTTTTAGTTGCTTTAAGATTTGCAAGGAGGGCGCCTGGGTGGCTCAGTTGGTTAAGCGACTGCCTTCGGCTCAGGTCATGATCCTGGAGTCCCTGGATTGAGTCCTGCATCGGGCTCCCTGCTCGGCAGGGAGTCTGCTTCTCCCTCTGGCCCTCCCCCCTCCCATGTGCTCTCTCTCATTCTCTCTCTCTCAAATAAATAAATAAAATCTTTAAAAAAAAAAAAGATTTGCAAGGAAAAATTGAAAGACAGAAAAATTTTGAGATTATTGAAACATTGTAGGTTGCTTTTTCCAGATAAAATTAGAAAGATTTTAATAAATTATTAGTAAACACCAATATAATAAGTCTGTTACATTACATCATACACTTATGTTATACCTTCATTAATTGCATTTAAAAGTATGTCTTTCAGTCTTCATTTAAACTTCCTCCAAATTACAAGGATTCATTGCACCTGAATCTGAGCCAATGTGTGATCAGTTATTTGAGGTTATTTGGGATCCTGCCACTTGGCATTTTTCTGCATCTTTCCACATCACATACATTGCACTATTTACTCTCGATGTAGTATCAAATAATTAGAAATCACAAGAAGCATTTATCTATTTTTCATAAGCAGTATAGTGGATATTTTTAAATAACTGCAAATACCCTTAGAACGCCCTGTGGATTTTTAGTGAAAGATATTTTGTTTTCAACATATTTGGTACTGCAATATATCAAATACTGGAATGTGACTACCGCAAAGAGTTGGACTTTGGTTTCAAAAGAGCAGTGAGTTGTTATTCTTGCTCACAAAAGCACTACCCATAAATCATGATTTCTGTTTCATTTTTTAGATCTTTTACTTATTTATTATCTAACAAAGGCTGTATCAACAGCCCATAGGATGATTTTCAGTGATTTTTATTAGATAAGAGTAAAGTGAACTGCAAAACAGAACTTTTCTTTAAGCCCCGGTGTGGAATGGTGGACAGGGAGGACTTTGCTTCAACTTGATGAAGCACAGTTTATTTCCAAAATCCCCAAATTAAAATGTCCTTGGCAGTTTTATAAATTAGAGAAAAGTATTACAAATATAGAAGTGCTCAAAGGAGAGTGTGGAGACCGATCTAGTAAATACTGAAATAACATTCTTTTGATAATGTTAGATTTTTGTTTCAATTTAGAGATTTTGTATTCCAAGTTAAAGACATCATTTAAACAATTTTGTAAATTCTGATTTATTAAACCAAAGAAAATATGCATATTATGGTAGAAAATTACTCACCATCATAATCTTATTTTGCTTACTCTAAAAAATGCTCTTATATATTTCATTTTCATCTTACTGTTATGGAAGATGTGAAAAATTTCCAAGTTCCAAAAATATGGAAAAAATTAAAGAATCTTATAACAAATAACAGATTCTTTACCTAGAAATAAAAATTCTTTAACATCTTGTAATAACTGCTTTATCTACTTGTTAATATTTAAATATACATTTTTGAACTATTTGATGGCTACACAATGATTATTTACTTACATATAAATCACTATGCATTTCCTTAACAGGATATACTCTTACTAACTGCAATGCCAATATTCTATATTAGATATGACAGTAAATTAGAAAGAGTAGCATTTTCTTAATATTTTAACATACAATCCAAATTCAAAAGTACCCAAATATATGCCAATATTTTTATTGCTATTTTATTTTCAACCATGATTCAAAAAGTTGCACACATTGCATTTTTAGGTCTTTTTATTATTTTTAAAATTTATATTAAACTTCCACTATTTTATTCTTTTAAGACACATTTTTGAACACAGTAAGTCTGTTTCTTTTAGAATCTTCCACAAACGAGATTTCCTCCATTGTTTCCTGATGATTCCATTTTACCTTTTCCTCAAACTCTATTACCTCTAAACTGGAAGTAAGGCCTAAAGGCCTGATTTAATTCAGATGAAAATTTTTGGCAGAAATATGGCACAAGTAATACTATCTACTATATATTGCATCCCATCAGTTGGCACACAGCACCAGGTTGTCCCAAAATAAGTAATGCTAATTTTCATCTCCTTTCTTTGAGATTATAACAGACTAGATATCTCTATTATAAAGATATACTTTCCTCCTTTTATGAATAGCAAGAAATCTGTGAGATAATACTTTTGACACTTTAAAAATATCTGATCCCCAATAATCCTTCACTCACTTTTTTTGCATACACTAATGATCATTTACTGAATCATCGATTTAATAAGAAGTAATTTTCTAATTATATCATTCTTTCTATATTTTTAGCTAGTCTTCTCTAAAAAAGAGCTTTTGATTATCAACAGGAGATGAATTATAGTTTTTGATTAAAGGACAGCATTTATGCTTAATTCTGCCTCTTTAATTAATGAGTTCAGATAACAGAGTTGGGGTAACATTGGTGGCAAATTAGTTTTTCTTTACAATTTTTTTAACATCATCATGGAGTCATGAATTTTTATAACTTTAATATTTTAGAATCTTTTTTCATCATTATTTGTATGCCCAAACTGTGAAAAATTGTTTTACATGGAAATAAAGAAAACATCTGTAAAATATAAATGAATACATTCACTTTGTGCCCCAAAACATGTAATTAGTTTAACATATAATATCTTGGTCCATGAGAATACTTAAAATTTTATTTATTTAAGTAATCTCTACACGCAATGTAGGGCTCGATCCCACAATCCTGAGATCAAGAGTCACTCGCTCTTCTGGCTGAGTCAGCCAGGTGCCCCTGAAAATATTTACATCATTACTCCATGTGCTTTTCTGTTGTACATAAACTCAACAGAAATAAGTATTATTGAAAATTTAGGAGATACAAACATTCAACTGGAAATTAAATAATCAGACATTTTTGGACTTACTCTACAACATTGCAATGGCCATTATTATCAACTTCATCAAATATTTAGTATAAATAATTGTTTTCTCTGATACCTAAATTCACTTATGATACTAAATATTTTTTCTAAACTTTTTTTATTCCATTGTCAGTTAAGAACATAACAATATCATTTTTGCATTTAACTGCTTTGTGATTTTATTTTCATATCATATTTTATAGACCTACACCATAGCATTTGTTAGAAAACCTACAAACTATATACTTGTCAACAGAAATCTTATTGAATTAAAAAGGACTTACATGTTCTACTTTTTTTTCTAACCTATGAAGCTCAAGAAAGTAGAAACTGCCTTCTATTAACAAGTATAAATACACATAACAATATCATATTTATGATAAAATCTCTGGAAAATTATAGATACAATGCAATTCTGAAATAATATATTAATATCATAACATCCAAAAGAATCATAAATTCAGTCATTTTAGAGGTGGGCCATCTTGCAAAGCTGTCATATCTTGGCACATGGCCAGGTCTAGTTTGGTAAGTTCTATGGAATAGTCAGAGATTTGAGGAAGGCACCTGTAAGTAGACATTCTTACTAGAAAGTGGGAGACACTAAGGCTACCATATGATGGGAGAATATTAAGCCCAGCATTTAGAACATGATAACTAGCTATACAGATAATGGAACACATATGGTGGGCACAGGTAGTAGGTAAAATGGAACTTAGCAACTAGCAAGAGAATGCATTAACAGGGACTAAAAAACTTGAATCCATTTAGAAATTGAATTTGATGATTCTAGAATTGACAATTAGGCAGATAATCAACTGACATGGAAATCTGCCTTATGGTAATGGGCAAAATCACCAGAATGAATTCAATATGACTCCAGTTCACCATGAAAATATCACATGCATGACAGATTCCTTGCCTTACATGGACAAGAGTACTGGTGAGCTACTAACAGAAGAGATGTCAGGCATAGGAAACAGAAATGGAATCTGGTAAATGCAATTAGATTTTGAGGCAGGTCCTAGGTTTGGAGAACAGGATGAATATCCTCTAATAGAAAAAAAAAAAAACATCAAAGCTGTTCAAGCTTTAAGAAAGGAGTTGATGTGCAGTCTGAATATTGAGCTGGAATTCCTTGATTTTGTACAGACCAAGATCAAGTCTAATAGGGTTGAAGTATGATGATACTATGGAGGGAAATAATGTTGAGGCCAAAAAGAGACAGGACTTGATGGACTACAGACCAAATAGATATAAGATGCCCTGAATTTACAAATAAAATTGCTTCTAATTAAAAACTAAATGCAAGTATTTATTGCTGCTGATGGGAATGTGAAGGGCAGTCCGTTAGAGAAATAATTTGGCAGTTCCTCAAAATGTTGAATATACGGTTACTATTTAATTTGACAATTCCTCTGTTAGGTATATACCCAAGTGAACTGAGAACAGGTGTTTAAACAAATACTTGTATTTGAATGTTGATAGTAGCATATTCAAAATAGCCAAAAGATGGAAACAACCCAAAGATTCATGAAATGATGAGTGAATAAACAAAATGTGGTATATCCATACAATGGGATATTTTTTAGCCATAGAAATGAGGTATTGATGCATGCTATAACATGGATGAACCTTGAAAATGTTATGCTAAGTGAACGAAGCCAGTTACAAAAGGCCACATACTATATGATTCTATTTATATGACATGCCCAGAATAGGCAAATATATAGAAACAGAAAGTGGATTAGTGGTTTCCTAGGACATGGTAGTGGGTAGTAGGGTTGGGGTCATGAGACAGGTTGGGGAGGAATGGGGTGTGATTTAATGGGTTTAGGGTTTCCTTCTGAGATGTTGAAAATGTTGTAAACTTAGATTGTGGTGATTCTTGAACAATTTTGTGAATACACTAAAAACTGTATTGTACACTTTAAATGGGTGAATTTTATGATATCTGAATTATATTTCTTCTTTTAAAAGGTTTTATTTATTTATGAGAGAGAGGGTCTGAGTGGGCGGAGGGCAGAGAAAGAGGGACAGCAGACTCCCCACTGAGCATCGAGTCCGACACGGGGCTCAATTCAGGACCCTGGGATCACAACCTGAGCCAAAGGCAGATGCTTACCAGACCACCCAGGCACCCTTGCATTATATTTCAATAAATCTCTCTCTATATTTTTTTGCAATAGAAAAATGCAATTTAAATTATTTGAAGAGTTCCTGTATTCAAAAATATACATCAAACCATACACTTATATTTAGGTAACTGCAGTTGTTTAAAAAGTGGAGTATCATATGGAATCATTTTTAAAGTAATGTTTTAAGTACACATTTCACATTTTTTATTATTATGTTAATCACCATATATTACATCATTAGTTTTTGATGTAGTGTTCCATGATTCATTGTTTGCATATAACACCCAGTGCTCCATGCAGAACGTGCCCTCTTTAATACCCATCACCAGGCTAACCCATCCTCCCACACCCTCCCCTCTAGAACCCTCAGTTTGTTTTTCAGAGTCCATAGTCTCTCATGGTTCATCTCCCCCTCCGATTTCCCTCCCTTCATTTTCACATTTTGATAAATTTTTCTAGTTCCATATGACTGAGATTTTTAGTGTTTAAATATTTGCATGGTTTATTTGGTGTATTTATATCAAGATTTTCTTTTATTTGTGTGTTTACTTTGATGAAGTGTAGCACTCTTGTGCCATATAAAAATTTCCTTTGCCCTTTTTTCTTATGCAAATATGTTGATTTTTCCCTGAGATACATCCCAAAATGAGTATCAATTGGTATTTTGTTGACTTGTTACCCTATTAGTTCCATGTCTTCTTAAAGGTAAAAGGTAATCCAGCCAACCATTCTAGATGAACATCATATTGGAGACCAGGTAATTAGGCACTTTTTTTCCTATTTAAAATTTCAATATAAGAAAGTATTTCTATAAAAGCTTAAAAACAAACAAGAAACTCAGGAATCCTTCACAAACTTGAGTAAAGTATGCATTAATTTTTACTATGGTACATTAAACACATGATTATGTATAACAGATTTACATCATCATTTTAATAGCACATTGTTTTAATTAGTTAAACTAAATCCTGTTCATTGAAAAATGTTGTGGCAGATTGTCTGGTGACACTTCATTTTTCCTGATTATATTTTTAATAATATTTATTGATTACATTGGATACAGTTTCATCTCTGTGATAACAGATCTTATGGCAAGAAATCCTTCATAAATACACTGAAAGTATTATCTTTGCTAGCTTTTTAAGACCCAATTCTGAGTTTGTTTTTAAAGTTTTAAAAACTTTTCCCTGTAGTTGGAAAATAAATAATAAGAATTTTACATATACTCAGTAGCAAGAAAAAAAAGTTGTTAAATTTAGGGGGAGTGGTAGATCTACCAAGATTTAGAGTAATCAAATTTATCCCTTTTAATAGTTTATTTTAGTGCCTTATACCATGTTTTAACTCAAGATTTGGAACTGCATTGATGCCTTTGGAGTAAATCTGCCTTAATAACAGTGCCAGGTTTCTCTTGGTCTAATTTAGTTATCTTGGTGATGGCTAAACTTGTGTTTCTGATCTGAGCTCTGCTTCTCAAAGTCCTTGTCCTGGATCGATAAAATGATTGGCTTTAAAAATGCAAAATCTTATAAAAATTATATCAATATAATTCTATTATTTTATTAATCATATTAAGTATATTAATTATGATTATATGAATGCCCCTTTTCTAGATTATGGGATCATTATATTACTTATTGATATTTGGTGCTTTCTCTCTCTTTCTCTCTCATTAGCATACCTCTTCTGTATTATATTTTCTGTCCTCAATTTTTTGGATACATCTGTCTTAAATATTCATTGTATTTACATTTTAAACTGGGTAGTTAAATTGTGCAGTGGAAACATAATTTTTACTATGGGTCCACATGGCATAGACCCTATGAATAGTGGCTAATATTTATGAAGCTCATTTATTTTTTTAGTTAGCATTTTATGCCAGACAAGAATAATTATATCTTTGAAAATATGGTCTTTCAACTCCCTATATTCAAGCTCAACAATTTATATGGCCTATGGTCAAATCACATGCAGGTTCTTAAAATACCACACAAATTTGCTCCAACTCATTTTAATGACTGAGAGTAAATTGCATACTTTTAATTTCAAGTAGATAATTATGTCATATAGAACATCTTATGTTCACCATCTGCTCTCCTTCCTTAAAAAAAGAAATAATTCCTTGACCTACAACTACATGTTATTATTTTTGTACTTTTCATAGGAAAAACTATATGCAGTCTCAAATTTTTCCTCTCATTTAAAAAAATTATTGCAGTTGAAACTTTTGTTCCCACAATTGAAAAGAAGTTTCTATTCTCCAAGTCTTATTAATATAAGATCCATGTGTCCTGATCAAAAATCAGCTCTTAATTCTCATCAGTCACCAGAATTTAACCCAGATGATTATTCTCTTCTTCTGAATCCCCTTCTCTTGATCCACCCACCTGTCTCCTGCTCCAGCTCCTCAGTCAATTTTGCTTTCTCATCTTCATGATCACTGTGGTCAGCAAAACCCAGGTCTCAATCTCTGACATCCTTTCTTCTCTTTGTACTTTATCTCCTTAGAGGATCCCATCAAGTCCCCTGCCATTATATACCATCTTTATGCTGATGACTCCATAATTTATATCTTTAAACTCTCTGAACTGATGGGTTGTCTAAACATTTGATTTATATAGCCAACTGCCTAACTCAGTTATCCCCTTGGATGTCCATAAAGGCATTTCAAATTTAACATGTTCAAGAACAGACATATGTTCTTCTTCATCATACCTAATCCTCGACTTTTGCCCATATTAGTAAATCACAACATCATTCTTCCACTTGCTTAAGACAAAAACCCAAAGACATATCATCTACCATCATTCTCTCATACACCACATCTAATCTAGCTGAAAAAGCTAACATGCCTTTATTCATTATACATCTCAAATAAACCACTAAATATGAACTGTTATATATCTTACCTGAATAATTGCAAAAGCAACTGATGTTTCCATTTCCATCTTTAACCTACAAGTCACTATATAATTGAAAGCAATTGTAATCCAAATACATCAGATTAAGTCACTTTTCCATTGCATGCTCTATGATTACATTCCATCTTATTCAAATACTTAGAACCCAGCATCTTAATGTGGCCTAAAAGGTGCCACGGAATCCAGCCTACCTAACTCTCCCCTTCTGCAACACCCTATTCTTCTGTTTTAGCCACAAAGGACTTCTTGTTCCACAACCTAGGTTTGGAGTTCTTTTCTCCCAGACTCTTGTTTAATTCATTTATCTCAAAAATTATAGGCATTCCTTATCGACCTCGTGTAAAAGAACAAATGGTACTAAGTTGTGATTATTTACCCTTTCTTTTTCTTTCTTTCTTTCTTTCTTTCTTTCTTTCTTTCTTTCTTTCTTTCTTTCTTTCTTTCTTTCTTCTTTCTTTCTTTCTTTCTCTTTATTTTTTGCCCTATAGATCTAACAACACAGCTAAAAAAAATTACCTACAGTTATTTCAGATTTGAAAGATCCTTTCCTTCCCTTTCCTTCCCTTTCCTTCCCTTTCCTTCCCTTCCCTTCCCTCTCCTTCCCTTCCCTGTCCTTTCCTTTCTCCTTTCCTTTCCTCTCCTCTCCTCTCCTCTCCTCTCCTCTCTTCTCTTCTCCTCTCCTTTCCTTTTTCACTTTTTTCCCAACTAAACTTGTCTTGTGAGGAGCAGTAGAGCTATAGGGTGAGAACAGCATTTGTTTGAGCAGGAAAGAGCATTAATTGCTTAGGGTAAAGGACTTACACTGAATAGTCCAGGCAACTTCTCATGTGAAGAAGCAGAGCTCCCAAGGGTGAGGGCCAATTTAACTTCCTTCCTATCTCAGACAATTGACATAGGGCATGTTATGAGAGAAGGCACTGAGCAAATATCATGTTACTCTCTAGGGTAGTCCAAACCTATAGTCCTGCTAAAATCATAGTGTGTGCTGCAAACTGACTTTTCACAACACCAGAGCTCTTTATGAATTTCAAAAGGTAACTGAGTTGCATCATTGACACTCTTCATTGTTAAATGTTTACTTTTATTAGATTTGTTTAAAAAATAGTAATGTACCATATTATGTTTTGCATGGAGAAATGGAAGTTGATGCTAGCATTTCAAATATTAAGGCCTACAGAGAATAAGTACATGGAGGAGGAGAGAAAGAAGGGTCATATTAGGCTCATTTAACAGTATTCTATTGAAGCATGTCTACTTTCCCTCAGGGCATGCTTATAAAGATGGTCCCTGCTGAGTTTAGGTCTACACATCACATGTTATATCTAGAGGGAGAGACAGTTAATGATTTTACATACCCCTTGCTGTGCACAGAATCATATGTCTTCTCAATCAAATGATACAGATAATTAGTAATTCTAACAAAGACTCAAGCTTGACAAATTTTACAGAATTGATTTTAATTTGTTTGCAGCATGTTTAAAATTCCTAAAGTTTTAAGGCAAACTTTATCAATACAAAGTCTAATGAAGAATACACTTGACCTTGCTGTTGTAAAATAGAGAGGGGGGTGGGAGGATGGGTTAGCCTGGTGGTGGGTATTGAGGAGGGCACATTCTGCATGGAGCACTGGGTGTTATGCACAAACAATGAATCATGGAACACTACATCTAAAACTAATGATGTAATGTATGGGGATTAACATAAGAATAAAAAAATAAATTAAAAAAATAGATATTAATAAATTGATCCAGGAGCTAATGTCTAACTCTCATCTTTGGAATCAGATTTTAGATCTTTAACAGAGCTGAAATTTTTGTTTTCTAGTTTTTTCACCTATGATATGGAAGTATTTTGTTAATAGAATAAAGGTTAGTAATTAATATAGCAAAAATACAAAAAAATGAAAAAAAAGATATGACTTTTGAAGCTATTTTATTATACCCTAAAAATTCATTCTTTTGTTTTGTAAAGTGGGATAAATGACAACTATGTAGAATCAAGTTTAATTAGTTTTTATTAATGTATGTCTTGGGAAAAAGAGTACAGATATAACTTTATCAAAGATAATCCTTAAATCACTCAGAATGTAGGATAAATTTTTACGAAGATACAGCATACAAATTAAAATTTGTCAGGCTAGCATTCTTGTATTTCATGAACTGTAATAGTGTTTTTTTGTTTTATTTTGTTTTCCAATGAATGGTGGAAGGATATCAGATCAAGTAAGTTACAGAAACATAAAGCATTGCCTTGGATAATTCAGTACCAATAAAGATTTTAAGCATCTAAGAATCCCTGTAACATTTCTTTGGGTTTACCTTTGTTTAAATCAGAATTTCCAAAACTTAGTTCATTATAGCATATATTCATCTATTTATATTATGTACAATACCTCTTTAGCAGGACATAGTTTGGCAAACAGGTAAAAATATTATTGCTTCTTTGATTTCTTTTAAATAGAATAGTATGGTAATTATTATTGAATACTTTTACTTCCTTTTATCATGATAAGAGAAAATGGAAGCATAATTGCTCTAGATATTTTGTCACCTTTTTAACACAAGAAAGAAAGATTTGCTTCATTATTTTCCATGTACTCTGTGGATTATTTTTGTTTCTTATTTCTGTTGAGTTGTTTCATTCTTACCTATGATTTTTGCAGTAAAATACAACATGATAAAAATTAGAAGCACACTATAAAATCACTATACCACCCCCACCACTAAATTTGTATTTTTATACTATCCTGGATTATTCCTCTGGAAATTCACATCTCTTATTTTGCATTTGCCAATTAACCACTGCATATATTGAATTCTCAAAATGTAAGTTTTTTTTAAATTGTTCTTTCATTGCTTATTTGTTGATACACTATGAAGAAGCTGTCCAAACTATTCTAGAGGGAGAAAAATGGATCATATAGGAATAAACATACTTATCCTCTCTTCCAAGGAAATGGAACAGGGTATTTTCAAATGCATATTAAACGTATTTGTGATGTTAAACCCTGGGGCTTCATTCCATGATCATTACTCTTCTGGTCATATGACCATTATACATGATTTTTAAAAAGCAGATTTAGGGCTTTTGATGATAAGGGATAGTGAAACATGTATAGGAATCAAAAGTAAAAGTGATAGGGAGTGGAAGCTAGCCCCAAATCTAGGACTTTCCCATAGCAGTTCAGCAGCCAGGAAAAGTCCAATTTAGCATAAGAAAAAGCCTATGCAACTAATGAATCCTTGAACACTACATCAAAAACTAATGATGGGCTGGTATCCAAGATCTATAGAGAACTTCTCAAACTCAACACCCAAAAAACAAATAATCAAGTCAAAAAATGGGCAGAAGACATGAACAGACACTTCTCCAAAGAAGACATACAAATGGCTAACAGACACATGAAAACATGTTCATCATCATTAGCCATCGGGGAAATTCAAATCAAAACCACATTGAGATACCACCTTACACCAGTTAGAATGACAAAAATTGACAAGGCAAGAAACAACAAACATTGGAGAGGTTGTGGAGAAAGGGGAACCCCTTTACACTGTTGGTGGGAATGCAAGTTCATACAGCCACTTTCAGTGTGGAGGTGCCTCAAAAAATTAAAAGTAGAGCTACCCTATGACCCAGCAATTGCACTACTGGGTATTTACCCCAAAAACACAGATGTGAAAAGAAGGGCCATATGCACCCCAAAGTTCATTCCAGCTATGTCTGCAATAGCCAAACTGTGGAAAGAGCCGAGATACCTTTCAACAGATGAATGGATAAAGAAGATGTGGTCCATAAATACAATAGAATATTACTCAGCCATCAGAAAGGATGAATTCCCAACTTTTACATCAACATGGATGTGACTGGAGGACATTATGCTAAGTGAAATAAGTCAAGCAGAGAAAGTCAATTATCATATGGTTTCACTTATTTGTGGAACATAAGGAATAGCATGGAGGACATTAGGAGAAGGAAAGGAAAAATGAAGGGGGCGGAATCGGAGGGAGAGATAAACCATGAGAGACTATGGACTCTGAGAAACAAACTGAGGGTGTTAGAAGGGAGGGGGGTGGGGGGATGGGTTCACCTAGTGATGGGTATTAAGGAGGGCACGTACTGCATGGAGCACTGGGTGTTATACGAAAACAATGAAGCATGGATCACTACATCAAAAACTAGTGATGTAATGTATGGTGATTGACATAATAAAATAAAATTTTAAAAAAACTAAAAAAAACTAATGATGTAGTATATGCTGGCTAATTGAACATAATAATTAAAAATAAATAATTAAAATTAAAAAAAAAGAAAGAGCCTATGAGGTGGCATTCTGTAAAGTGATTGTAGACATGAATCCCAGTGCAATGACTTCCATAACTATAAGAACAGTGGTAATAGGAATAATTGCCCAGCTTATCATTCTTGCACTCAGACCTCCAGAGTACTCCAGGATATTTGAATCATTACCTATTGGAATGTGCAGAAACTTATATCTGTAATTTGATGTCATCCTATGGCATATTTGTGCATCCTGAGCTAAACAGATAAAACAGTGAACACTATCATCATTTGATATTTTTACGTTTTAGAGCTCAGCTCCACACATTTTTAGATTGATGTAATTTTATTACTGTGTGAAAGAAATTATAATTCATGCATGCTTTATTTCTCTGATATTTTAATTTTGTACACCTTTGTTTAAATTACTTTATTATTACCTTTTCTGAATGACAAGGTTAAAAGTTTAGAGAATCTTTTGTGCTCTAAAGAGAAATAGATAACACAAGTATAACTGCTTCAGATTGTTGACATTTCAATAACTCATTACTGAATTTTAAATTAAAAATAAACAAAAGTTGTCAGAATTAGCCAGTTATGCCAGGACATACAGACCCATGGAAGCATCCACCTGCAAATGCATACTCAAGTTCTAATAAAATGAACAAACATTTGGACACTTTTTTAGATTTCCTGGCTAACTAAAGATAGTTTTGAATTAAAATGAGAGGAAATAATGAGAAAAAAAAGAAAGGCAAAATCATGTAACGCCATTCACAACAAAAGAAATGACAAAGGATGGTTTTAGTAACAACTTGAAATGCAAATTAGCATTGAGTAGCAAACAGGAACTGATAGTAAATGCTGAGAAACAGCATAGTGTATTGGAAAACAAACAAATAATAATAGATGTTGGTGGCAATCACAGAAAAACAAAGTGATTAATACACTAAGATATAATGAAAAGTGAAAAATGTAATGAAAGTGAAACAATAATCCAGCGAAATGAAGAAAGATTATTCTTTAATTATTTTTTGATTATTTTAAAATTCCCATCTTATGATTATTGCTTCAGAACTTTCTCTTGTCCTTCTTTACCCAGAATTAGTCAGAGCCTTTCTCTCATGTATTTTATCATGAAAATGGAAATGGTTTTGTAACTCTTTACTATAAAAGTAACCCTTTATAATTGTTAAAAATATCTCCAAACTCTATCTCCAAAGATAAAAATAAAAATCTCTCTTCATACCACCATCTAGAGAAAATTGCTATTAGTATTCAAAGTATATCTACTAACTTTTCTAATTACCTTTAATTTGCATAGGTATGTGTTTTTGTACAGGAATCAATTTTAAATCTATACATTTAAAATAGGATTAATATAGGATATCATGCTGAGCGAAAAAGTCAATCAGAGAAAGACATGTATCATATGACCTCACTGATACGAGGAATTCTTAATCTCAGGAAACAAACTGAGGGTTGCTGGAGTGGTGGGGGGTGGGAGGGATAGGGTGGCTGGGTGATAAACGTTGGGGAGGGTATGTGATATGGTGAGCGCTGTGAATTGTGTAAGACTGTTGAATCACAGACCTGTACCTCTCAAACAAATACTACATTATATGTTAAAAAAAAAAAAAAAGAAGAAGATAGGAGGGGAAGAATGAAGCGGGGGAAATCAGAGGGGTAGACGAACCATGAGAGACGATGGACTCTGAAAAACAAACTGAGGGTTCTAGAGGGGAGGGGGGTGGGAGGATGGGTTAGCCTGGTGGTGGGTATTGAGGAGGGCACATTCTGCATGGAGCACTGGGTGTTATGCACAAACAATGAATCATGGAACACTTCATCTAAAACTAATGATGTAATGTATGGGGATTAACATAAGAATAAAAAAAAAAAAGAGCGACTATGGACTCTGAGAAACAAACTGAGGGTTCCAGAGGGGAGGGGGCGGGGGGAATGGGTTAGCCTGGTGATGGGTATTAAAGAGGGCACTTACTGAGTGGAGCACTGGGTGTTATACTCAAACAATGAATCATGGAACACTACATCAAAAACTAATGATGTAATGTATGGTGATTAACATAACATAATAATAAAAAAATAAAATAGGATTAATATATATTGTATAGTCCTTTTTCCAGTGAAATTTGCCTCATCTATTTTTACATATCAAATCAAAATGGTCTATGGCATTTCTCCTTTTTATGGATATAAATATATTTAATCCATTTTGGTTACATTAAAAATTTCTGCTTCTATAAACAATGTTGCAATTAATATATTGTATGAACATGTCAGATAGTTATTAAACTCTTCCTTTGGGATGAATTCCTAGAACTAGAATTGTTAATGATTAGGCATATTTTACATAACTTTATGCATATTTACCAAGTGCCTTCCACAAATTTTATGCCACATTCTCTTTCAGTCTGTTAGATTACCTGTTTCTCGATCACCTCAACAATGGAAGTTTTCATATATATATATATATATATATTTAAAATCTGTCATCTTTCATGATTTTTTCTCAATGTTTTATAAGAATTTTGTATATGATAGACATGAATCCTCTCTTTACCACTTATATTACAAATATTTTTTCTTATTTTTCTGCTTTTGTTTTGTTTTATTTTTGTTTTCTGTCCTTTCATTTCAATTAATTTTTTATTCTGTTCAGAAGCTGTTTAACTTTTACATCATTAAATTATCATCCAATTCTTTTATGATAATTGTTTTGGTATTATGCTTAGGATGGCTTTCCTGAATTCCTAAATTAGACACACGATCAGAAGTCATAAAGACTGATACAAAACAAAACATTTTTTTATATAACACAAGATATCATGAACAAAGAAAATGTGATAGGGACATTTTTAGCAATATGCATAAGAAGTGATGAGTAACTGTAATGTGAGATCTTAAAAATCTTTGAAAAAACAAGTAATACAAAACATTTTTCTAAAAGTGGTAAGATTATTGCCAGATAAATTGCACATCAAAACACACACATACAGTAGGCTGTGCTAACTTTTACTAATATGTCATTATTTATTCATCAGATTATGGAAAATAAAAAAAAATATATTGGTTACATTCAGTGTTGGCAAAAAAGCATTTGAAAAGGAAATTTGCTTTTATTTATGTAAGTTTAAAGAATATGTTCCACATGCAATGGAAATATTCAGAAACAGTCCTGGTTCTAGTCGGATCACACTGTCATTTTCTATGTTTTGAATACCTTATTATTTGTGTTGGTTCTAGGTTGACTTTCACTAATTAGTGGTAACATAGCTGCCATTAACTTCAGGCTGTTTTCAATCCAGCAGAAATATAAATCTTTTCACTTACAATAAAAGAAAATTCTTTGATTTGTGTTACACTGTACAAATCAGATCATTTGCTCACGCTTAAACCAGATGCTGTGCCCAGGAAGATTCCATAACCTATTTACTCAATTGACTACACCTGGGGCTAGGGCTGGAGTTGACACATCCAATCCATTTGGACTGAGGTAATGGCTCAGAAAAATGGGTTCTCCTAAAAGAATGGGAGAAATAGATGCTGTAAGACCAACGATTTAATGATTTGTATTGTTAGGTGAGAGCAATACAATTCACAGGAAGATAGAAATTAAATATAAATATATACATATTTATAAAAAGTAAATAGTAAGCAAAGATTTCCTTAAAATATACACATGTGAAAGCAGATATAAAAAGTACTTAAGCATACATACAACTGTCAATATTGGTTACCTTTGACGAAGGGCTGGAATTTGAATGAGGTCTTTTTTATTACTTAATAGATTTCTGAATGTATAAACTTTTATAATACTGGTTAGTAGGTAATGTTTATTGAGATTTTACTATATCTCAAACTCTGTTAACTTGCATTACATGTATAATTTCATTTAATTATGACAAACATTTCAAGAGGTGAATGTTATTTTTATAATGACTTCCAGATGAGAAAAATGAATAGCAGAGACTTAGTAATTGCTCAAAATGTCACTCCAGAGTCTTTATTTTTTAACGACATGGCTATATATATATATATATATTAAAATATATATGTACCCACATATAAGTAATCATATGTTAATACATATATATATATAAACCAGTGCATTATTTTGAATCACATTGCTATATATTATACTATATTATTATGAATTATATACATATATATAAAAATAATAAAATATATTTTTGTTCATAGTTTCATTTGATATTACAAATATTATCATTTCCATATTCATATATTAAAATAGTGACCTATGTATCTTCAAGGACTTCTAAAACTTGTAGTGTTTCATTTAAAATTTTAATTCACATACTGGGTGTTATACACAACTGATAAATTGTTGAACACTACATCGGGGACTAATGATATACTATATGTTGGCTAATTGAATTTAAACAAAAAATTTTTAATTCACATAGAAATATGTATAAAATATTAATATAGTCTTATTATTTTCCAAATTGTTAGTTATTTTATTATTTTATTTATTATTTAGTTAGTGTATTCGATAATTCTATTTTCCCATTAATACAATAACCACTTTATTATTGTAATAAAAATTTTAAATATAAGAATCTGTGAAATACATATTCTGCTCCATTAGTCTATGCATTATGAACCCAGAATTATTTACATTTTTTAAAAGTTTTATTTATTTATTTGATACAGAGAGAGAGAGCGAGCACAAACGGGGGAGCAGCAGAGGGAGAGGGAGAAGCAGATCCCCGCTGAGCAAGGAGTCTGATGCGGGACTCGATCCCAGGCCCCTGAGATCATGACCTGACCTGGAGGCAGATGCTTAACCGACTGCGCCACCCAGGTGTCCCAGAACTATTTGCATTTTTAACAGATTTTTCTAGAATCAAATTTATATAAATCCATGTGATACTGAGAATAAATGTAAAGCCCAAAACTTCCCAAGCCCATCAATACTCCATTTTGATAGAATTATATTTATACATTTTAAGAATTTTTTTATAATATTGACTGCTTATGTCTCTGAAAATGGTCTTTCTCTCCCTTTTTAAAATAGTTCCTTTTCTGGCTTTTAATTAGTTTCATAATATTAATCACACAGTATTCCTCATCATAGTATTAATATCCCAAGGCATTTTATATTTTTTAAAGCTACTGTGAATGCAACACAATTTAAACTACTTATTTCTGAGTGGTTATTACTGAAATATAGGATAGCTAGTGATATTTTGTTCTTTTTGTAATATTAATTCACTGTGTATTATATATATTTTTTAAGATTTTATTTATTTATTTGAGAGAGAGAGAATGAGAGACAGAGAGCATGAGAGGAAGGAAGGTCAGAGGGAGAAGCAGACTCCCTGCCGAGCAGGGAGCCCGATGCGGGACTCGATTCTGGGACTCCAGGATCATGACCTGAGCCGAAGGCAGTCGCTTAACCCAGGCACCCGACTGTGTATTATATTTTTAAATGTTATTGAAATATATTTCACTTACCATAGTTACATCAACTTAAAGTGGTTTTTAGTTTACTCACACGTATAACCATCACCACCATCTAATTTTATGTGTCTAGCTTCTTAAAATGTTTTCAAGGTCCAGAGGTGCCTGGGTGCCTCATTTGGATTCAGCTCAGGTCATGATCTCAGGGTTGTGAGATGGAGCCCAATCTTGGGCTCCATGCTGGGCATGGAGCCTACTTGTCCCTCTCCCTCCCCTGCCCACACTTGTCTCTCCCTCTCTCTCTCTGTCTCTAAAATACATACATACATACATACATACATACATACATACATACATACATACATACATAAAATGTTTAAAAAATGTTTTCAAGGTTCATCCATGTCATAGCACGGATCATTACTTCATTATTTTTTTGATGAATAATATTTCATTGTACGGATATACAACATTTTGTTTATGTACTCTTCAGGTAATGAATATTTGAGTTGTTTCTACTTTTTGGTTATTATAAAGTTAGAGATGGCTGGAGTTGGGTATTGTATTAACTGTGTCTTTTGTTTTCTGTAGTTTCATGTTTTGATATTTGGGGTTTTGCTGACCCTAGAGGGACTACCCTTTCCAGTGTTAGCTAATTTCTAGAGATAGTGAACAATTTTCAAATGAGCATGTTTTTCAAAGAAAAAGTAATGGTCTAATACCCTAGTCACCTATTTTCACAGTCTAGTTTTTTCACCACATCATCCCCCAAAAATAATATTTAGCAAAAATTTATACATTTTCATGTTCAAAAATTTAATTATAGTTAACATGGAATAATCTTTTTTGTTATATAAACCAATTTCTCCCTTGGCCTAATATTAGATGAAAAAATCAAGTTAGAGCTTTAGTGATTTGTTTTTGTTCAAATAATGTTTACAAATTTGGGGACAAGGAGGTGGACTTTAAAATTTTTTAAATAACATTTGGATGTATAAATTTTAGGACTTGACAGGACATAAATATAACTGAGTTTCTCTTCTTCCTAAAATGGTTCTATGAATAATGAGATTGGTATTTGTGGTTCTCTTACGGCCAGGGGGTTATAAAAATGGGCCACAGGGATTCAGATAGATTTAATCTTTTGACCAGGCTCAATTAGACCACACACATATGAATATTTCCAATGTTAGAAGTTATTGACATTCTTATGAATTACTGTGTTGACTACCCATTAATGTGATAGCTATAATAGGCTATTCTAAAACACCCGTTGAACTTTCATTTAGTCTGATTGAAATTGAGATTATAGTTAAGATCTGTTGACTTGTTCTCAGTATAACATCTATTTCAATGGTTTTCTTTAATATATCAAAGCAAAATCTTAATGTAATTCTTGTGTGATAAAGAATTTGGCTGGTCTTTGTCCCCACTCTCTGGGATGGAACCTCTAAAACCTAGGCATTGCCCCATTTTGGGGGAGTGTGTTTGTTATTCCTGATGGTCCTCCAAGACCACACCTGAGTTTATGCTAATGAGGTGACTCAGGTGGACACTTTAATTGCTTTAGGTTTGGGGCTAGTCATACCAGAAAGGCCAGCCATATGATTAGAGGGATGGGGTTATGTGTCACAAAACCTCAGACCAATCCTGTGGGAAGAAATGAGGGCTGGAGGTTCAGTTCAATCACAGTTCAATCACATGACTCAATGAATTATGTCTACATAATAAAACCCAGTAAAAACTGTGGACACTCAAAGGTTGGGTATACTTCCTGGTTAGCTATACACATTAATATGCCAAGAAGGTGACTCATCCTGACTCCAAAGAGAATGGACATGGGAAGTTTTCATTTGGGATCCTCTTAGATCTTGCCCTATGGGTCTTTTGACTTGTCCTGATTTTTAGCTTTGCAACAAAACCGTAATCATAGGTATAGTACTTTCATGAGTTCTCTGAGTTGTTCTGGTGAATTTTCAATCCTGAAGGGGTAGTTAGAACACCAAATTTGTAGTCGGTCAGAAATGTGTGTGGCCAGGAAACTTCCAAATTTGTGGCTGGTTATCTGATTTTAGGGCAGTCTTGTGCCCTTAACCTGGGAAGTTTTACCTAACTCCTGATAGTTAGCAATGAGAATTGGATTACAGTAATATAATATATTTTGATTATAATATGAACTACTTCATGAGAATAAATTACTTAAAGTTTCTGCAGCCATAAGAACAAAATACTGAACAATCTGTAATAACAGGATGATTTAGTCCTTAAAATAGAATAACTCAGTGATAAAGATACTATAAACAAAACATTTTATCCATTTTGAATAAACTAAAATATTAACAGATGTCATATTTGAAATAGGCATAAAGAGCATTTCAAGCATCATACAATTTTCAAATAAAATTAATCAAGAAAGTGTCCTGAAAATCTCTAAGGAAAACCAAGCAAGAGAAATATGGCAACAAAAATAGCTGTTAAGAGTATTAATAAAATACACAAAACTCTATTGAGCCATGATGTCTGATACCTTTATGCGTATATATACATATATGTATATATATATTGTCTTCTGGTGTTAAAAACGTAAAACTCATAGGTAAAATAGTGTTAGTGATGGCATTCTGCAGTCTATCAGTTTCAGAATGTCCCCATGTGTCTTATTATTGGAAATGTAAGATATGGTTTCAAGAACAAAAATAACCAAAGAACAATAAACATAAAAAAAAAAAAAACAACCAACAACACAAAGAATGCTTCCCCTAGCCTATTGTAGTCTAATTGGCTATACCTTCAAGGACAAGTGGTTTTTCTGCAGATTGCTTTGATAAATATCTAGCATGCCTCTTGAATTGGGGAATAAACTTTTCATTGCCTCTTTTCTCATACATGTATAATGGTTCACATGAATAGATAAACATTTATATATTAGGAAAGAAAGATGGATAATGGATATAAGCATATCTGACAACTTTTTTCAATTTATTTTTTCAACTTATTTTTTGAATAAACCTTTTTTAGACAATATGTTTCAGGAACTGTGTAAAATGTTAGAAACACAGAAATATGCCTTAAAGGAAACTTCTGCCCAGGGCTAGAGATAGAAGTGCAAAAAAATAAGTGCAATAATATTGGCAAGTACTACTTAAGACAGATTGGTACAGAGGAAAGAATTTGTATTTTAGTTTCAAGCAAATATTTGTCTCAGTTTTTACTATATTTGGAAAAAATAAACTAAGACTGCCATGTGTTTGTGAATGTATGTAAGAAGACATAACTTTCAGATTGTTATATACATATTTTTTTTCTTTTTTTGAATTAAGAAACTGTATGGCAATTATGCAGCTCAAGTTTTTAAAGTAAATTCTATTATTATTTTTTGCTTTGGATTTCTCTAGAAATATACATCAGGATATGTTCAGAGTGTACTCAACGGAAATGATAGTGAGATAGTAATATTTAGGTTGAGTTTTAGTGATTAGCGAACCTTGTTTGGATAATACGTGGATGGCATTTAAAGCAGAGTAAAAGCAGGGTAGTACTTAAGCCAGAGGTAAAGATGAAACAATATGATTTCAATAATGAAAGTGTTCGTTGTGTTTAGAGAATGGTGTGGTTAAAGCATAGTATATATAAAGAGATTATTTGGATATAGGTTTCAAGACAAGGATAACATCTCTTCTAGGTCCTTAAAAATAGTATACTTTAATAATTGTATTCTTCACATCATTTTTTTTTTGGTTTTCACATCATTTAATAAGAATGTATTCACCAGGGGCTCCTGGGTGGCTCAGTCGTTAAGCGTCTGCCTTTGGCTCAGGTCATGATCTCAGGGTCCTGGGATTGAGCCCCGCATTGTGCTCCCTGCTCTGGGGGAAGCGTGCTTCTCCCTCTCCCACTCCCCCTGCTTGTGTTCTCTCTCTCGGTGTGTCTCTCTCTGTCAAATAAATAAATAAAATCTTTAAAAAAAATAAAAATTAAAAAAAAAGAATTCTTAATAAAGAGGCAGTTGTAATGGATTTGTGGGTTTTTTTATCTACTCATAATCATACATTCATTTGACTTGTTCTTATTCTGGCCAAAACACAACATCAGTGAAATTACTTGCAAGATAAAGATAATTTATCTCAAATTATAATGAAGATCCAAAAGAGAAAATATGGGAGAAAAGTTTCTGGCTAAATGAAAATGGGGTACCAGAACAAACTTGGAAAATATCAGAGTACCAGAACAAACTTGGAAAACACAGAAGGCAAGGTTTGTTGAAGGAAGGAAATCATATTATAAAGAATATAAATATTAACTTTCCAAGCACTGCAACAAGTTATGAAAAATGTATAGTCCAAAGATTAAGCTACTCTTCAAAACTGCTTATATACTCATTTCAGTCATTTCCTTGATTTTCTCTTATTTACTCCTTTCATCAACTATATTTGCCCAACAAATACAGTGTATTTGCACTTTGTCTCTACTATGCGCAGATTTACTTCCTCTATACTCTTGTGGTTACATTACATAGACTTAACAGTCCACCAAATTGTGTAGTTAGCAGAAAATTTACTACTTTATGTGCCAGGTATATTGCAACTTAGAAAAATATAAACGTAACACACACATATATATATATATATATATATATATATATATATTTAAATTTAGTGAAGTCAGCCTTAATAGAAATCATAAAAAATGTGTTGTTTACTTTGAAAGGAGAATAAATTATGGTATGAGATTTTGGATTTTAGTATCATAGCCACTATCTCTTAATTCCCGTTGGTTTTTAAAATTACTTATTTTGGGGCAGCTAGGTGGCTCAGTAGGTTAAGCATCTGACTTTGGCTTATGTCATGATTTTAGGGTCCTGGGATTGAGCCTGTGTCAGGCTCCCCACTTAGCGGGGAGTCTGCTTTTCCCTCTCCCTCTCCCTCTGCCTCTCCCCCTGCTTGTGCTCCCTTTGTCTCTCTCTCAAATAAATAAATAAAATCTTAAAAATAAAATAAAATAAAGGTGTGCCTAGGTGGCTCAGCTGGTTAAGTGTTTGCCTTTGGCTCAGGTCATGATCTCCCAGTCCTGGGAGATCCCTGCTTCAGGCTTCCTGCTCAGAGGGGAATTTGCTTCTCTCTCTCTCTTTCTCTCCCACTGCTCCTCCCCCCACTTATTCTCTCTCTCTCTCTCAAATAAATAAAATCTTTAAAAAGATAAATAAAATTACGTATTTTACTTTGCCATGAAATCTAAATAGCTTTTGAATTCAGCAGCACACTCTTTTATTTCACTAAATGTTAAAGTGGAAATGATCCACTTATTTTACTTGCTTCAGACTATTTAGACATAACTCATGGAGAATGATTGTGTTAGAATGAAATGAAAGATTTTTAGTTAATCACAATCAAGTCTGACTAATCCATGCATAATTTATCTGTTTCTCAGGGTGGCTGAAGAAAATGAAGTTGTGATCAAACCGGAAGGAGGAACTAGTGAGTTAACAATACTGTTGATATTATCTAAGGAAGAATTTCAAATTAATTAGCATGTCTACAGTTCACCACTCAATCTTATTTCTAGTACCATGTGTACTATGACGGGTCAGATGACTTGAAAGTGTAATGACAATTGTTTGTGTTTCTGTTTCCCTGCAATGTTTGAAGTACTAAAGATGTCCCAACACTTAACCCTATCTTTTCCTATAACGCTCATTTACTACATGTTGAAATGCTTTGTACATTGTAAATATCAAGGTATTAAAATTATAAAAATGAAATGAATCTATGAAGCCAAACAATCAGAGAATACAGAATTCCAACAATTAATGCAAATACTATATTGCATTTAAAAATTTATTTGCCTCAGAAATAGTTTAGGCCATCAGATATCACAACCTAGGATTTTAAATTCATAATGATTTGAATTAATGTTATTCAAAATAATCTAAATAACAATATTGTGATTTTTTTGTTTTACTATGTTTTGCCCACCTATTGTAAACATTTTCAAACCCAGAGAAAAGTTGATATTTTCAATGCATATTTTTATATAATTTACCTATATCATTTTTAGTCATATATACTTCAGCGGTCTCTGGTTTTGCTATACTATTTCAAAGTAAGTTGCTGAGGGGCACCTGGTGGCTCAGTCGATTAAGTGTCTGCCTTCAGCTCAGGGCATGAACCCAGGGTCCTGGGATCGAGCTCTGTGTCAGCCTCCCCGCTCAGCGGGAGCCTGCTTCTCCCTCTCCCACTTCCCCTGCTTGTGCTTGTGTGTTCTCTCTCTCTCTCTCTCTGAGGAATAAATAAATAAATAAATAATAAATAAATAAATAAATAAAATCTTAAAAAATAAATAAATACAAGATTTCTGCTGAAATATTTAGGGATAAATTAGCATGAACTCAGCAACTTTATTTTTTTTTAGATTTTATTCATTTATTTGACAGAGAGAGAGAGAAAGCACAAGCAGGAGGAGTAGCAGACAGAGGGAGAAGCAGGCTCTCCAATGAGGAGGGAGCCCAATGTGGGACTCAGTCCCAGGACCCTGGGATCATGACCTGAGCCAAAGTCAGACACTTAACTGACTGAGCCGCCCAGGCGTCACAACTTGTATTGTTTTTTAAATTTTACATACAATTAAAATAATGTGATCCTCATTTACTTAGGAGAGGTTGAGACAAAGTTTAATTGACTTATTTACCCATAGTAAAATGTCAGAAAGACATTTTGAATTGAGAACTAATTTCCCTTCAAATCTACTCCCTGATATATCAATCCTGATCTAAATCCTACAATCCTTTCAAAATAAAGCTTCTTGTCTGAAACTTGGGCCAGTTGAGAAGAGACTTCTATTGCTGTTAGTCTTTTGGGTCACTTGGTTAATTTGTCAATATACCTAAACATGTCATATGATGCTTTTCAAATATAAAAGAATATCCTCCATTGTGGCAAGATCAAGGTATAGAAAATTAAAAAAAAAATTTTTTTTTGAGGAAGCCATTCCAAAGTGTACAGGACTCCCTCTTCCTTAGATGTTTTACTGAGGGACAAACCTCTGCATGTTATGGGAGCTAGCTCTAACCCTTGAAGCAATATTGGTTATCTATTAATTTCTGATTTCCTGTTTTATCAATATAATATATTTAATTTATAGGTCAATGTGAAGGTTTATGAAATGAGGAAATGATTAAAACACAGTCCAAATTATGGCACAGGATATAAGAATTTACTTAATCTGAAGGAAAAAATGGGAAATATGTACTAATGTCCCTGACAGATGAAAACTATTTCTATAATCACTTTTATTTAATGAGGCAGAGAAAATAAAGGCCTTTCTTGAGCAACAGCTGGATGCCAGGTGCCTTTATTATCCCAGATCTGGTACTAATATATAGTATTCTGAGTTTTCCTAGTTGCAAGCAATAAAAACTGATTGTTAATTAGTTAAATGGAAAGTAAATGTATTAGTCACAGAAATACTGGGATGACTGAAGAACTGGGCTGTAGATACAGACAGAAACAAAGAAGGCTATCCATCCAGAGTTATAGTCAAAATCCCACCATTGGGGTTGTTCTATTTAGAATATTATTGCAGCAACCACTAAACATCTGATGCAATAATTTGCTATAAAAAGACCACTTTTTAAATGTAGTTTTCCCATTAAAAGACCACTGATGCTGCCTCTGCTATCACTAGTTCTGCTTATAGAGAAAACACTTTCTTCACTTCAGTCAACACAAGCGTGACTTGGTATTTTTAGCTTCCAATTCAAAATCCAGAGTAGGTAGATCTAACTTTCAGATGTAGGTTGCTATTGTGTATTCACTGCATGGAAAACTTAAGGTATGAATATCAGGTCTTTTTGCCTCTAATAGTGTGAGACAACTTCTGTTGTCTCCAGGAATCATGACATATAAGAAGAGGTTTCTGATGTTGAACCAAAAAATAAATAATAAGATGTCTACCACAAGTAGGTCAAGTTCTTAAAAATGGTAAGTAGGGAGAAAGATTTTCAGGAAGAGAGAAGAGAAAGTGAATAAATTTAGAGACATGAATGAAAGATATATTTGAGACATCTGATAGAACACTTTAGATGTTCATCATGCTTGTATCAAGTATATTTGACTATATACTGAGGATATCATGTATATTGAGAAATAAGGCAAGAATAATTCTTTGGAACCAAATTTAGGCTGGTATTGAATGTTAAGAAAATAAATTATAAGGATTTGTTTATTCATGATTTTTTTAATCTTGTTTGGAAGTACAAAACTCAGCTGCCCAGGAGAGAGCCCAAGTGTTAATGAACAAAGGAACAGACTAACACAAACAGGCAAGTACTAAAAATCTGCTGATAAAACCAGTGTGATTCATAGAAAACTGTTTAGTAACATGGTCCCATATATTAGTGTACCGTAAGTTATTAAACTCTAGCCCAATTTTGTGACACTCCTTATATCATTGTTCAGTTCTTATTTATCTTTGAAGACCAAGAAAAAGTACACAGTCTCTAGAACCTGGACTGTGATAAAATAAAAGTTACAATAATTTCCACTCCTTCTTTTATTTTGTATGTTAAATAATCTAGTTATAATCTTGAAACTTACAGGTTTTATTTTGATTTATTTGAGAAAATGCCATCATGTTGCAGAGAAATGGGTCTAATATAGAAAAATATATATAACAACATCTTCAATGATTGAATATAATAAAACATTTATAAAAGTATAGAATTTTTATGATTACTGCTTAAAATGTAATAAGTATTATTATTATTGATTACATTCACAATGTAGCATATAACAGATTGCTTCTTTTATATCCTTAATTGAGCAATACAAGGAAAATCATGACCTCATTCTAATAAGTATAGAGTCAAAATTAATGACATCATCAAGATCAGAAATTTTCTTGAAATTAGAAAGTTATTAGGTAGATTGCATTACACAGTAACTTTTACAGTGTGCATTGTCAAAGATAAGAGTTTATATAGCTCAGTTTCTCTCAAGAAATGGATTTTTTAAATTTTCAATAGGAAGTTAGAATTAGAAAACATATTCAAATATATTAATTTTGGGGTATTGCTCCATGGGTATCAAAAAATATGTTTGGTAATCATAGTAACTAAATAAGCTTCCAATGATATACAGTAAGAAATATAATAAAAGTAATTTCTATATTTTATAATTACTTAAATGACTACTATACAATATATTATATATATAAATACATAAATATATAAATATGTTTATATTTATATTTATGAAGGAATTGCCTTCCAATGAAAAGTTTTTACCTGACAATCAATTGTCAAATTTGCAAGTTGGGACATCTTGCAGAAATGTATGAAATTTCAGCTTCCTTTTGAAGAATTTAAAGATCAGGAAAAATGGGCCCAAATACTCACTCACATAAAAAGTCAATTAAAACATCTAAGGAAGAGGGAGTCCTGTACACTTTGGAATGGCTCCCTCAAAAAAAAATCGAGTATACTCAACTTTATGTATTTTTTATGTGAAATCATGTTTATCATTACAAAGGCCCATGCTGTAAACGAGAATACGAAGTATATTCTCTCTGTCACATTACAAGCCATACCTCCCTCCATCCAAACTCCAACCTAGGGATAAATTGCCATTTACTCTTTGCCCCACATTTCTTTGCTTCAACCCTACCTGCCTGTCCCTAGAGGCATAGGTGTCTTTGATCCACACACTACAGGATAGGGGTTAGTAAGTACCATGTCCTCCTCCAATCTCCCAGAGGCTGCAAGGTACACTGGCTCTGGCTGAGACGAATATATTCCTATCAGAAAGTATTTTCAGGACAAGACAGGGGAGTCTGCCAGAAAGAGAGATTTAAGCTTTTGGAACTTAATAAAGAAAAAGTACAATGCCTGATGATCTGATGAAGAATGAAGCTGAATGCTTCTGAGGTACTCCACACTGTGCATGAAAGGTTCCAAGTGACCGGGAGGATGGTATTGTTAAGGTGTTGTGAATGAGAGCCCTCCAGAATCTTCCTCATCAATTTACCTTTAAACAGTTCCTTCTTTTTTGCCTCAGTATGAAGTGTCAATTCTGGTATTTTTAGAATTTTTTTCTTCCATTGAATGGTTACCCCAACAGGCTCTTTTGAAAAAAAAAAAAAAGCACATTTAAAAGTTTTATGTAATTACAACCTGAGGCCCACTAGCACTGAGAGGAGCTTTATAGTTAGAATGCCTTGCTGTTTGCACAGAAAAACCCTGTGGTTCATTGCTTGTCTGATACTTCAATTATTTAGCTGTAATCACATACTAAGGCAGATATTGATTTCCTAGGTATTAAAATTACATCCCTAACTGCAAGTGCCAGTAAAAGGGTATTTTATCATTTTAAATGATATACAATTTGGTGTAATCGGCTTGTTCTCATGTAAGGGTATATATTCATGTATTTTTAAAGCTATATTATAAAACCCTATCATAGGGATAACTTTTAAGACATATTTAGACTTTTCTATGTGGGAGGTGTTCTTTTCATTGCCATATAAAAGGAAAGGTACATTATGATTATAAGATTGGGACATTCATGAAAGTAAATAGTTATTTTTTTCTTCTCTTACAATATAAGCAGTCCATATATATTTATTTTTATTTTTTGTGATTTATAAAAGGTATATGATTATAGAATCTGCAGGCAAATAAAAGATGTAAAAATAATGAGTATTAGCAAATGAGAAGTTTGCCTTACCCAATTTTGTTATGGAATTTTTTTCTTTCTCAATGAACCATGGACGTTTCAGGGAGAGATACATAATTCGGTATCTATTTGAAAATGATCGATTATTTTAGTTTGATTTCATAGTTAGTATTTGAATATTCTTATAAATAATTCATTACTGGCAATAAAAAATATCTGACTAGTCATCACAAACTGGCTCTAATTTTTTTCCACCTACGAAACTATATCACTTTCCTATATGTTTGAAAAGCTGAGGGACAGAAATGATGCCCATAAGGTATGGAAGGAAACATTTTCTAGTTCTATGGATTGCGGTAGCTGATTTGAATTGGAACACACAAGGTATACCACAGGAGAATGGAACTAGTACATCCCAATATGTTCAAGCCAACAAGTTAGAACTTTTTAAAATGGGGCCATTTGTCTCAACTGGGAAGAGTCTTGGTTAAATCCTTGGCACATTTATATTACTGTCTTGTACAGAAATAAGAGTCTTCTTTTTGCTCTCCTCCAAGTAAATGAAACATTGTAAGTAATCAGCAATTAATGATTAAGAATTTGCCTTACTTTTTCTAATGGCTATAGTTTTAAAGGATAAGATCATGTACAGAATTGAATATTTAATAATTAATTTTTGTGCCAGTTTTTTCTTTTTTTAAGGATTTGCTCAATCAGAATTATTTATTTATAGATGCAGTCACCATCTTCATCTTGTCATGCCTTCTCATATATTTCCATTGATTAAGCAATAATAAAAATCAGGGTTACATTTTTATTCCTTTTCAGAGTCTTCTGTTAACTATTTCATACATAATCAATTTAATTAAGATGATTTTAAATAATAGTTTACACTATCTATAAGGATACTGAATATCAAATTGAATGCATTGTCTTGACTTTATAAAAAGTTACTTGACATTTATCATCCCAAAAGAGATTTATTGACTACCATATAGCTTGACAGGTAGAAGTAATCTTGTTGGTGTCTGTCATCTTAATGTTTTCTAATTATATGAAGCAGTCAATGATAAACATTTATAAAGAATGCTAATTCTAGGGAGTAATTATTGAAAAATAATTCTATGATTGATTTTACATTATATTATTTTTCACTCATTAAAAGAAATCTATTGAGAACATCAAGAAAACTAAACCCCTTACACATCTGTTTACAGCATGGGCCTTTGTAATGATACACATGATTTCACATAAAAAATACATAAAATCGAGTATACACCATAGCAGTACCTTACTGACCAAGCCTAATTATAACTCAATCTCTTTATTTTTAAATATAGTTTGCAAATTTTTATTTTGAAAATGTTCTAAATAATGACAACCACATAGCTTTGGCAGCAGAATGAACTGTGTGGGAATCCAGTTCCAATTTATCTATTGTATGACTCTTAATGAATACATAACTTTTTGAATAGCTGAGTTTCATTTTCAATAAAATTGATGGTTATTAAGCACACAGCCTAGTAGTTTTCAGCATTTGTTTGCTGACATGAGCGAGCTCCAACTAGTATTACTTTAGTGTCTTTCAGTTTATAACCTTAAGGATTTTAAATTATCTTCAAAACAGTACCTGGTATGGTGACTAGGCTATTAAAAGGTACTCAATAAATATTTGTGTAATGACCAAAAGAATTTTTTAAAATAATTGTTGTGGCTAATTCTGTCCTTTCCTCCCCTCTCCAAAAAAGACATGTTCAAGCTCTAACCCCCCTAGTATCTGTGAATGTGACCTTATTTAGAAATAGGGTTTTGAAGATATAATCAAGTTAAGATGAGGTCACAGTAGGTTGCGTGTGTGGGGGGAGCTTAAATCAAAATATGACCAGTGTCATATTTGTAAGAAGAAGAGAGGACACAGAAACACAGGAGAGACACACAGAAAGAGTACCACCTGAAGACTGGCAGAGGTTGGATTAATGAGTCTTAAAGCAAAAGAACTCCAAGGACTGCCAGCAACAACCAGAAGCAAGGAAGAGGCAAGAAAAGATCTCCTAGAGCTTTCAAAGAGAGCATGATGTTATTGACATCTCGATTTTGGACTTCCAGTTTCCAGAACTCTAACAGAACAAATTTCTATTATTTTAAGCCATGTGGTTTATCGTACTTTGTTAAGGCAGCCCTAGGAAACAAATATAATTTGTCATATTTCATTTCAATAAGTTATTTTAAACTCATAAAATAAATATAGCTCACATTGTGCCAGGTGTCATTCAAGTAAATATAATTTTCTTTGGTAATTTGCTTATGAAGGTATAATTATTTATATATGTTAGTATTGACCTTACAATTTATATAAATTTTCATATATTAACTCACTTAAATCTCAGACCTGTGAAATATATACATATTTCTATTTTTTTAAGATTTATTTATTTATTTGAGAGAGAATGGGGGGGTAAAAGGAGAGGGAGAGAGAGAATCCTCAAGCAGACTCCCTGCTGAGCACAGAGCCCGATATGGGTCTTGATCCCAGGACCAAGAGAGCATGACTTGAGCCAAAACCAAGAGTCGCCTGGTTAACTGACTGAGCCACCCAGACATCCCTATACATATCTCTATTTTACAGTTGAATTAACTGAGGCACAAAGAGGTTGAGTAATTTGTATATAGCCTTAGAACCAAAATACCAGGGAACAGGGTAGTAACTGATTATAAAATTTAAGAAGAAAGGAAAGAAGTTGCTATCACTGTCTCAGCAAGGGATACAAACACAACTGAAATAGTCATACTGAAATAGTTGTACTGGATCCCCACCTTTAATTGTTCAGAAGTTAAATTACACTGTAAGCCTCCTTGACCTATGTTTTATTTATGTATTTTCCCCCAGCAATAGGGTTTCACAGTTCTCCATCCTTCTGCATTTCCTCTTCAATAGGTAGGAAAACCACATGATAACATAAAGACGGATATATTTGTTAGGCCATTCATTACTATCCAAGCTGAAGTAGCTGCACACACTCCTGTAAAGCACACTTGATATTATGACTCACTTTATTTTATTTCATTTGGCAAACACAGTAGGATCAAAAATGATCCTGAAGTCCTTGTTTATTTACTCTTTTCTTCCAGTATAGTTAATGCCATAACCAGCAGGGCCTAGAGAGGTACCTGTCCTAAATAAACCTACATTTCCTATTTATTTCCTTAGGACTGCAGGTGTTTGGTTTTATTTACTTGCTATTTTTGTTTACTAGGATATATTTGAATAAAGAATATAGAAGTACTGACAATCTTTTCTCTTCCCACATTTGATATATACTATCTATGTAAGGAAAGGAGTTGTCATATCTACCACATGTGGGTGCTAATTTCATCAATATCCTTGGCAGTGAGATATGGGGAGCAACCGGATCCATCTGGGAATCGTTAGGGCTGATAAAATTCTTCATTCTATGTGAGCATGCAATTACACTGTGATTCTCATTATTTGTACAGTGCTTAATACAATGTCTGGAACATACCTTTTGTCAAGTGAATGAACAGATTTGACAAGTGGAAATATGCTACAAATCCATAAGAAGTAAGATGTTTAATGAGATTCCTGAGAGTTAATGAGAACAACTGCAAATAAGAGGAATGCACCTCATAAATAGGGTCATCCTCACCCGTCCATCTTCATAATACTCGCTAGTTACTATGATATTGGTTGTTGTGTTCAGCGTAGGAGGAACAAACTGGAAAGAATAGGAAAAATGGAAAATACGGAAAAGGCTTATCTAATATTTTTCTATATATTTTAACAAATATTGCTTTGTTAAATCCATAAAATATGAGATCTTACATCACCTATTTCAATTCTAGGTTGCTCCTTTTAAACAAAATGTTAAGAATCTATGTAAATATTGACCTATTGACCTTTGTGCTCTTCAGTTTAATATAGAAATTTTACGAGTTAGGACTAGTGGAGTGGGGACATTATGGAACATTAGCATCCTTTCTCAAAAGATATTTGCAAATGACATATCAGATAAAGGGCTAGTATCCAAAATCTATAAAGAACTCATCAAACTCAACACCCAAAGAACACAGAATCCAATCAAGAAATGGGCAGAAGACATGAACAGACATTTTTCCAAAGAAGACATCCAAATGGCCAACAGACACATGAAAAAGTGTTCAATATCGCTCGGCATCAGGGAAATCCAAATCAAAACCTCAATGAGATACCACCTCACACCAGTCAGAATGGCTAAAATTAACAAGTCAGGAAACGACAGATGTTGGCAGGGATGCGGAGTAAAGGGAACCCTCCTACACTGTTGGTGGGAATGCAAGCTGGTGCAGCCACTCTGGAAAACAGTATGGAGGTTCCTCAAAAAGTTGAAAATAGAGCTACCATATGATCCAGCAATTGCACTACTGGGTATTTACCCCAAAGATACAAAAGTAGGGATCCGAAAGGGTACGTGCACCCCCATGTTTATAGCAGCAATGTCCACAATAGCCAAACTGTGGAAAGAGCCAAGATGTCCATCGACAGATGAGTGGATAAAGAAGATGTGGTATATATATACAATGGAATATTATGCAGCCATCAAACGGAATGAGATCTTGCCATTTGCAATGATGTGGATGGAACTGGAGGGTATTATGTTGAGTGAAATAATCAAACAGAGAAAGACATGTATCATATGATCTCACTGATATGAGGAATTCTTAATCGCAGGAAACAAACTGAGGGTTGCTGGAGTGGGGGGTGGGGTGGGAGGGATGGGGTGACTGGGTGATAGACACTGGGGAGGGTATGTGCTCTGGTAAGCGCTGTGAAGTGTGCAAGACTGTTGAATCTCAGATCTCTACCTCTGAAAAAAATAATGCAATATGTTAAGAAAAAAAAAGAAGAAGAAGAAGAAGGTAGCGGGAGGGGAAGAATGAAGCGGGGGAAATCGGAGGGGTAGACGAACCATGAGAGACGATGGACTCTGAAAAACAAATTGAGGGTTCTAGAGGGGAGGGGGGTGGGAGGATGGGTTAGCCTGGTGGTGGGTATTGAGGAGGGCACATTCTGCATGGAGCACTGGGTGTTATGCACAAACAATGAATCATGGAACACTTCATCTAAAACTAATGATGTAATGTATGGGGATTAACATAAGAATAAAAAAAAAAGAAAGAAATTAGAGACCTATAATTTTCATACATAGTATTCTTGATGGAGTGATTGTAGTGGTAAAAAAAAAAAAAACTCTAATTAAAGATGTCCTCACTTAAAAAAAAAAAGGTTTTCCTTTGGTAGAGAATTATTTGCTTGTTAAAACCTGAATAATTTTTAAAATTCAACTATAAAAATGATTTTTCTGATTATGCCATGGTACTAAACTCGCTTGTGACTAATATCAGGAGGTTATTTTATTGCTTTTAAGACTGGCAAAGCAGATGTGTCTTCAGAGCTTACTGGATTTAGCAATGAAGAATTGGCATTTCAGTTCTGATACATAATGAGGATGACTGCTACCTTCAGCAGCATGGAAGCAGTTAAGATGTGTGGTACACAGAGCAGTAAAGAGTATCTAAAATTGGTTAGATGCCAAAGATAAACATTAGTTTTGTCAGTTAATCAAATTTAAATGATATTTATTGCAATATATACTACAAGGCACCTGAGATCATTGCTGCTTTGAAACCAACTAATACAATACCTAGAAGTAAAATTTAGGTGAATTTGGTCTTACAGCTCCAAATGGGAACTGCCATGGCTGATACAAGGAAATTATTCTTTAATGACTATAAGCTGGTCCATAAAGCAGTGAAAATCCAAAATCAGTTACATGCCAGAGATACAAAATTTTGCTTCTTACTTATGTTCTAATGTTCATTTTTATTTTGTGACTAAGAGAAATCAAATTGTAATTTGTTCTTAAGTGGGGTCTTAGATGTTTGATGATCAATAGTGAGTTCTGAATAACTAATTATTAAGTAGCAAATACTTGGAAATTTTTTTTAAAAAACGTCAAATGAAAATTTTATTTCCATATGCCTCTGACTTAATACAGAAATATAAAAATATGTCCATAAGTATAATAAAATCAAATTTTATTGTTAGTCTTTAATAAATTTTCATGAGCTGTGCACTTTACTAAGTTGATTTAAAGGTGACAGTCTATTAGAAGTATTCCATAGACAACAGCAGTCACCCTAATTCTTTTTCAGAAAGCACAAACGATAGATGCACAGTCACTCTAATTCAAACCCCCCATTCTCTCTCTCCAACTGTGTCTCCTTTTTTTTTTTCAAAGATTTTTTATTTATTTATCTGAGAGAGAGAATGGGAGACAGAGAGCATGAGAGGGGAAGGATCAGAGGGAGAAGCAGACTCCCCGCAGAGCAGGGAGCCCGATGCGGGACTCGATCCCGGGACTCCAGGATCATGACCTGAGCCGAAGGCAGTTGCTTAACCAACTGAGCCACCCAAGCGCCCCTCAACTGTGTCTCCTTTATGAACTTGAACATCCTAGTACTTAGAAGTACAAAATATTTCAGAGCAGTATATTTTCTGTGATTTGGAAATAATCTAAATGTCCTACATTAGATAAATATTTAAGTAAATAATGGCTCATTTACTCAATGGAAAATTATGTATCAATTGAAATGTATCCATAATGAAGATTACTAATATCTAAATATACTTGTATTAGTGTGATCTAGGGAAGCAGGATTTTTTAAAAATATTGTGAGATTATGACTACTTAAATTTAAAACAAAGTAAAATAATATAATGAACTGGCCAGAAAGATTTGCAACAGAATCTAATAATGGGTGTATTTGTACTGTGGAGTTTAGGATGATTTTTTCTACTCTTCTCCCGCCACCCCCCACCAACCTTCTCTAAAGAAACATCATATATATTTGTTTTAAGTGAATAATGCATTACTCTGGGATAAACTAGACAGCAATATATTCTCTCTATTCCATAATACATATTATTATTCCTTATTTACTTACTCCTTAGTAAAACAAAAGAAAAATAGTTTTATACTAGTTTTCATCATACTTTGGAAAACATAATTTTTAAGTAAATATTGAGTTTTATTTTATCATATAGAAACAACTTAAAAAAACCCTTTAAGTTCACTAGGTTTTATTTATAATCGCAGATATGTTATATTATGGTTTCAAATCACCCATAAGACAACTAACTCTATGTTTAATAAACATTTTATATTTGCATAGTTTTAGATTTACAGAAAGTTGCAAAGATAGTATCAAGAGTTAACACAAAGCCAGCACCAAGTTCCTCTGCTATTAAGCCTTGCATTATTATGGTATATCTATTTATTTTGCATAAGGAGTTATGTCAAATGCACTGACTACCGGATAATTCTCTCTTTTTTTTTTTAAAAGATTTTATTTATTTATTTGACAGAGAAAGACACAGCGAGAGAGGGAACACAAGCAGGGGGAGTGGGAGAGGGAGAAGCAGACTCCCTGCCAAGCAGGGAGCCCGATGCGGGACTCGATCCAGGGACTCCAGGATCATGACCTGAGCCGAAGGCAGTCGCTTAACCAACTGAGCCACCCAGGCGCCCCCAGATAATTCTCTTTAAGAATCAAAATTCCTACTACATTGTGGAAAAACACATTCTTGAATTTTTTAAATATGCTGTCTTTTATGGCTAGCTGCTTTTCAGTTAAATAAAAAAAAGCACTCCAAGATCAATTACTAATATGTTACTCATTGGAATATGACAAATATACTAGGAAAGCCCAAATTTGGGGAAGTAGCAAGGCTGGCATCCAAAATGTAAAGTCATGGCATCCCTAGCATAGTCTAGATGAACTATTTGATGTCAGTAATCTAAAACAAACCAGATTATCAATTTAAAAGAGAAATCTCTGTAACAGAAAACACAAGCAGTCTAGATTCAGAAATTCAATTAGGCAGACCATCAACTTGATATCATCTTAACTTGTCTGCGCTCAGGAAATGAAGCCCTGTTCCCCACATGGAGTTCAGAGCCTTGACCTTGTAAAGGGAGCAATTCACTTTGAAAAATTATGTAGAATGACTTTCTGCTTCTGGAAATGTTGTATATTTTAAAGATAGGACTTGGTGAAATTTAGACCATCATATTATAAACATAATAATAAAAAAAACATTCTCAAGCATAAAATAAAATGAGCAAAACTTGACCTAATTAACCTTATTTTCTAATGCTATTATCTTTCAGATCAATATATCTCTCTAATTTAAATTTTAACAGTTCTATCATAATAGGCTTAAGAAAAATTTTATATATTTCATTCCAAAATTTTGCATTTATTTCAAATTTATTTTTATACCATTCCAAAATATTCAATTCCCTCTGGTTTTCATTTAGTAATTTACGTAGAAGGCATGCTGTGCAGACAATAGCAAGTTGTATTACAATTTTCATTTCTCTCCAATTAATTTAAAACCTGAGACAGAAGCAAATTCATCAATCATGATGTTGGAATCATTTTTCAGACTTACGTAGGCACATAAAGATATGACTATGGAGGTTTGAATCATTTCTGTTCAGTAAAAAGAAATAAACAAAACAAACAAACAGAGGCACCTGGGTGGCTCAGTCAGTTAAGTGTCTGCCTTCGGCTAGGGTCATGGTCCCAGGGTCCTGGGATCAAGCTCTGAGTGGGGCCCCCTGGTCAGTGGTGAGTCTGCTTCTCCCTCTCCTTCTGCCTCTCCCCCTCCCTGCTTGTGCTCTCTCTCTCACTTACTCTCTCGAATGAATAAATAAATAAAATCCTTTAACAAAAAACAAAACCCTGATGTAAATCTTTGGTTTGCCATATTTTAAGACAGAGTTAGACAAGGACAAAAGTATCAGAAAGTAGCAATGTTTACTTTTATTTTTGTATGCTGTAAAAATTCTTTTTTCTTATTATATAGCCTTAGTTAAATTGCTAAATCTAAATTAATACATTAATGATACACACACCTATAAATGAGAGTGGGAATGAGTGTTATTGATGTTACCTTTGGAGAATAGGAATTTAACTCTTGGGAAGATTCCGGGCACACAATGCCTTCTTTATGAAGAATCATAACCCCATTTTCATGCTATTACCTTATATTCTCCTCCAACTCTTACTGAGTTGCTCCCAGATTGTGGGACAGTAAGCTCCTACTCTAACTGCCTGGATAAGGAATAAACAACCAATCCACTGGACTTACCAATTTCTTTCATTCATAAATTCTCAGGTAATATAATCTATGATGGAATTTTTAACTTAAAGCTATGCAGAACTATGAGATTCAAAGAAAATCTATCAGCAGAAAGAGTTAAGAGTGAAATCAATTCAAATAGAGAAGCAGAGATAAGCAGAGACAAAAGCATATTCTCAGGTAAAGTGAAATGGACTGATTTCTTAGTTGCTTGAAAGCTTTAGATTTTCTTACTATGTCTGTGTTCTGTGAGATGGCTTTCTCACCTTCCAATTCATTTCTTTTTTACTTAAAAACATATTTGAGTGTTTTTTATAAGAAAGTAAACCCTGAATAAATATAAACTACTCTAATTAAATAATTTTTGATCAATTAAGATACTTTCAGATATTTTTGCTCAATTTTTTTTTTTTTTGTCTCATAAAATAAGGTGGTTTAGGATGATTGGTATTATTCTGTACTAGCATTTCAAAGGGGTGCAGAAATCGTCCATTGGTCATTGAATCATATTAAGAGTAGAGCATAAAGGTACAGGCCTATAGCTATCTATCGTAAGATCAATAGAGTTATCCTATTTTAATCTGCCTACGACTCAGATATAAAATTTTTTATAGATTTTGTAAAACGTATGCCATTAAAATCATACCCCCATTTTCTTTTATTTAAATTATTTTGTGGAATTTTTGTTTCTTCCAACCAGAGGTAACCTAAGACAAAAGACTAAGTAAAAGTGTTGATTCTATTTTCTCTCATAATTTTGAAATATTAAGAAAACTCTAAAATTTATTCTTAACCACAGTTTTCTTTTTGATAAAATGAAGATGTAGGGATGTATGAGGATTAAATGAGATGCTATCCATAGGCACATAGAATACTATCTAGTACTTAAGGATGCTGTAATATCACAGCTATTATTATAACAATATTATGACTCATTATAAAGTCATTCATAAAGAGAGGTACAAACTGAGAAAGTAAACAAAAAAAATCTGTAAATGGAATTAATAATACTTCATAAATGAGATCATATATCCATAGGCTTTTGGTCAATGAATGGAATTTTGTAAATAAAGAATATGAAGAAGGGAATCTCAAGCTGAAGGAGTTAAATGGGCAAATGCTGGAACTGTAACATACATAATATGTTAGCTAAGCAATTAGGAACTGGGCACAGTGGGACATAGTGATATGACTGGATAGGAAGGTTAGGCCCCATAACGCTAGATTTCTTTGCAGGGCTGATTCTTCCGTCTAACATTTTGATTTTCCTTCTTTCTTAACTTTCTAAGAATTCATTTCCATCAATGATCACCTCTTTCTTATTTTGAGCACTCAGATACATAACTTAAAAATATTTTTTGTTCCTTTGGTCTATAAATGCTACTTTTCCTCAGCTTAATAGTTCTAGAGAACTGTTTTCTAAATTACCTACCCTTCTCTTCATTCTCCAAAAGAATAGTTTACACTTACTGTCTTCAAATTTTGTTTGTCTGTTTGTTTACATAGCTTGATTCCTGGATCATTTCTTTTTTTTTTTTTAATTTTATTTTATTATGTTATGTTAGTCACCATACATCATTGGTTTTTGATGTAGTGTTCCATCATTCATTGTTTGCATATAACACCCAGGGCTCCATTCAGTACATGCCCTATTTAATACCCATCACCAGGCTAACCCATCCCCCCACCCCCTTCCCCTCTAGAACCCTCAGTTGCATAATATTCCATTGTATATATATATACCACATCTTCTTTATCCATTCATCTGTCGATGCACATCTTGGCTCTTTCCATAGTTTGTCTATTGTGGACATTGCTGCTATAAAATTGGGGTAAACATACCCCTTCGGATCACTACATTTGTATCCTTGGGGTAAATAGCCAGTAGGGCAATTGCTGGGTTGTACAGTAGCTCTATTTTCAACTTTTTGAGGAACCTCCATACTGTTTTCCAGAGTGGCTGCACCAGCTTGCATTCCCACCAACAGTGTAGGAGGGTTCCCCTTTCTCCATATCCTCGCCAACATTTGTTGTTTCCTGACTTGTTAGTTTTAGCCATTCTGACTGGTGTGAGGTGGTATCTCATTGAGGTTTTGATTTGGATTTCCCTGTTGCCGAGAGATGTTGAGCACTTTTTCATGTGTCTGTTGGCCATTTGGATGTCTTCTTTGGAAAAATGTCTGTTCATGTCTTCTACCCATTTCTTGATTGGATCTATCAAAATACCACCAACTTTTTTCAAAGAAATGGAACAAATAATCCTAAAATTTGTATGGAACCAGAAAAGACCGCGAATAGCCAGAGGAATGTTGAAAAAGAAAAGCAAAGCTGGTGACATCACAATTCCAGACTTCAAGCTCTATTACAAAGCTGTCATCATCAAGACAGCATGGTACTGGCACAAAAACAGACACATAGATCAATGGAACAGAATAGAGAGCCCAGAAATGGACCCTCAACTCTATGGTCAACTAATCTTCGACAAAGCAGGAAAGAATGTCCAATGGAAAAAAGACAGTCTCTTCAACAAATGGTGTTGGGAAAATTGGACAGCCACATGCAGAAGAATGAAACTGGACCATTTCCTTACACCACACACAAAAATAGACTCAAAATGGATGAAAGATCTCAATGTGAGACAGAAGTCCATCAAAATCCTAAAAGGGAACACAGTCAGCAACCTCTTTGACCTCAGCCGCAGCAACTTCTTCCTAGAAACATCGCCAAAGGCAAGGGAAGCAAGGGCAAAAATGAACTATTGGGACTTCAAGATAAAAAGCTTTTGCACAGCAAAGGAAACAGTCAACAAAACCAAAAGACAACTGACAGAATGGGAGAAGATATTTGTAAATGGCGTATCAGGTAAAGAGCTAGTATCCAAAATCTATAAAGAATTTATCAAACTCAACACCCAAAGAACAAATAATCCTGGATCATTTCTAATAGGCTTTCCACTCCCCATAAAGACAGCATGATGCCATGGACATACCACAAGTTTGGGAATTAGACACAATAGGAATTCCACAATTGATTCTGCAAACATTAGATAACTGACTATGGAAAGACTAGCCCATTGCCCAGCCTCACTTTCCTCATCTGTAAAAAATCGTTGATATCATTTACCCAGTGGTTTTGATGTGAGAATGAGAGTATCTAATCTACATACAATACCGAGCATCACATTAGACATAGATTGAGTGACTGACATGTGTTCATTCTATTTAATTCTATTTCTTCCTATGGGGTTCAGTAACTGTTGCTCAGATCCTATCTTACCTGACCCTCTGCCTTGACAATTCTCTCTCTAAAACACTTTCCTCCTTGGTTTTAATGAATTTCAATCTCCTTTAATCTTTTCCATCTTCCCTTTCCTCCTCTTCAGAAACAACTCCAGAATCTTCTCTGAATATTTTCGTTAAGCAGTCTTCGCCATTCCAGTATATTAAATGATTATCTCTACATAGCTTTATGGTTTTATCTCTAGAGTTCCATTTCTGAGCTTTAATCTGAGCATTGGTCTACAGTATCCAAGATATGAATAACCGAATTAACTACAAGCCCTCACCATACATACACAGTCTATTATACACACTCAGTCTGTCCCTTCTCCTTCATCACTAATCACATCTGACCTAGCTCTCTGTTATCATTTTGATGTCATTTTCATCTTTTCATATTGTAGTAGAAAGAATAGTGGTCCTCCAAAGATGTCTGTGTCCTAATCTCTAGAAATTGTAAATGTGTTACCTTACATTGCACTCCCCAGTTACCTAGATTATCCCAGTTACCTAGATTAAGTTAAAGATCTGGAGATGGGAAAATTATCCTGGATTATCCAGGTGGGCACAATATAATCACAAGAGCTGGAAGGTCATAGTCACTGAGAAGATACTACAACAGAATCAGAGGTTGGGAAAATGCACTTAAAGATGGAAGAAAGAACCATGAGCCAATGAGTTCAGGCAGCCTCCAGAAGCTAGAAAAGGCAAGGAAATGGATTACCTCCTGAGAGCCTCCTGAAGGAACACACTTCTGTCAACACCTTGATCACAACCTGTAAATGCATTTTGGATTTCTGTCATCTAGAACTGTAAGATAATAAATTCCAGTTAAGTCAATAAGTTGGTAGTTTGTTACCCAGCATTGGGAATTTTTTTTTTTTTTTTTTTTTTTTTTTTTAGCCTAAATGCTGTTTATTGAAAAGAGCAGAGAAGAGAGAGTACACGCCCCCTAGGGACATGATGGAATAAAACAAGCAGTGCAAGTCCACCTCCTGCTCAGCATATTCTCTTGTTGCCCCACCGGGCTATCTTGTTGTTGACAGGCATCTTCAGGAAGCAGTCAGACTGCATGTAGTTAGCTATCTTCTCCAAAGCCTGAAAACGGCACATGAAAGCCTTCAGATTTGGAAATTCATCCAGGCACTTGAGCTCAAACATACTGTTCTGATCTAAGACATCATAGGTAGGGAAATCCACAAAGGTGAGTTTTTCTCCTGCAAACCATGAGAATTTCCCCAGGAACAAGGAGAACTGTTTCAGCTGTCCAGGTAGCTGTTCCAAGTACTGAGGCTTCAGTCTGTCAAGGTCAGGGCTATAGCACAGTCATATCAGCCGCATGCGGAAATCCATTATTTGGTTCTCCATGATGTCCACACGAATCTTTTCTTCTTCAGTCTCACCACACATATTGTGCTTGCAAGTGATGTAGTGCAAGATAGCATTGCTCTGGGTAATCTTGTTCTTACCATCCATGAGGTAGGGCAAGTTAGGAAAGTCCAGGTCGAGCTTGAATTTCACATCCAGCCATTGGCTTCTATCAGGGTCGGGAGCTTCCCTACACGTGTTCTGTTTCTCTTCATAGGATGTATCAGTGAACTCTAGGAGCATGCAGATGTTGTGCGCCAGCCTGCGAATATCCCAGTTACCTAGAACCATGGTCGACTTAGACAATGACATGCTGATGTTGTTTCCGTGCTTTCCAGGACTGGGAGTCAGCACTGGGAAATTAATACACAGACAACAACAAATACCAAGACATTCTGAATTTGCTACCTTTATGTATCTTGCTTGTTACTATTCAAAAGTCCGTAACATTGCTCTATTTGAGGAGTTCATTTACTAGAATGTATTGTCCCAACTTCATCATGAGGTCCCATCAAAGTGTCAGTTGCACTGCCACTAGTTACCAAAACATTTGTATTGATCTTCTTTTTTCCCAGAGCAATCTTTTTCAAAGAGTTGCATACATGCAAATGATGAAAATTAAGCGATTTTAGTTTTTTTCAGATGACTACCTTAAAATTTTTCCTAATTATGCATTTCTTATTTCATATATTAGAAAATATAACAAAATCATTATATTTGTGCCATAGACTGAATGTTTGTGTCCCTCTAAAATTTATATGTTGATATCTAACCTCCAATATGATGGTATTTAGAGGTGGGCCCTTTAGGCGGTGATAGGTTTTGAGGCTGGAGTCCTCATGAATGGGATTAGGGTCTATAAAATAAATTCCACAGACCTTCACCCTTTCTATCATGTGAAGACATAGTGAGATGACAGCAGGAAATGAGCTGTCATTAGACACCAAGTCTGCTGTCATCTTGGTCTTGGACTTCCCAACTTCCAATACGGAGAGAAATATGTTTGAAAATATTTGTTGTTTAAACCACCCAGTTTACAGTATATTTGTTATAGCAACCTAAAGGAACTAAGACAATCTATGATTTCACAGATTTTTATAGGAAATGGGGTCTAAAAAATAATGATAATATTAAATTGGGAACAGAACAACTGACATTCAGGTAAAGCTAAATTGCAAAGAACTTAGGCAAATGCCATAGGTTTGGAAAATATTAGAATGAAAGGTTAAGCTCAAATGGGTGATACATGCAACAAATGAATCATTGAACACTATATCAAAGGCTAATGATGTACTATATGTTGGTTAATTATCTTAATAAAAAGAAAAAAATTTTTAAATTAAAAAAAAAGTTAAGCTCAAATTGTTTCTCAGGAGCTCAACTACATAATGCAACATAATACTGTTACAAATGAGAAGTGTTCCTCTTAAATTTTAAAGACTTTGACTTTTAGAAATGATAATCTTTTATGAGTGACTAGACTATCAGTAATTGTTGATAATTTTGACAAAGGATATAATTACCCAAAATTAAAGAACCTCTAAAATACAAATTTCCTATAATAAGACTTGTAGTAGCTTTAGGGTTTTTTATAGTTTTAAACTTTAATACATAAATAGTCATTGCTAATTATTCTCATTTAGTAAAAAAAAAAAAAAAAAATCCCTAACAATACAGGTTCCCTAGACCCTACTGCAGCCCTACTGTAGGTGAAGGTTGTGGGCACTTATCTATTTGTAGCAAGTTCACCAGATAAATTTTTATGATCAGAGAAGTGTGAGATACTGGACTGTGGGAACAATCACAAAAAGACCTGTTACTTTTCTATCAAGTATACTTGCCAAGTAGATAGTTTCTATATCAATAAAAGCACTGCACTTTCCTTAACAATCTCATGCAAATATTGAAGATTTACAAATATGTAAAATTTTCCAAACTTAAGACTTTTAAAATAAATAAGAGCAGGAAACATTAGTATTTATTTATTGATTTCTATTTCCCAGTTTGAAAACAAAGTTATAATTACTCTCTCTCTTAAAGCCAAATGAAGTGAGTGAAGTATTTTCCAGGTTGCAGGGCAGAGGGGAACTCTGACGAATCTTGCTCAAATCATATTGTATTCATTCAGTACTAATTACAAGGATATGGTGACTATGAGTCAAGATAATGATGATGTAATATCATCTCCATTGAACATTTTAACACACAGTATTATTAACTGAGAAGTAGGTAAGGATTGTGAAAATTTTTGAAAAGGTCATTGTGCTTTTCTCTTTTAGGACAAAAAAATGCTGAACATACAATTCAAATGAATTGCATTTCAAAACTTGCAACTTTCTTTTAATTTTCTTTAAAAAATAAAGCATCATTCTTTCTCTTTACTATAATAATAAAATTATAAGTAAGTGCATTACTTAGAATTAGGAATGCATTTTCAATATACATAATTTTATACAGACTATGTTTCTAAACTTTTCCAGACTACTAAATAAATGATTATAGATTCTATATCATTGATAAAATTTCCAATGTAAAAAAGAAAAAAGGTTAGATAACAAATTTAAACTGAAAATCTGACTATAAACTAGATTTTTTACCTTTGTCATGAATGTTGGTACTGAAACATAAATTTAATTAGAAAAGAATGAGAAGCAAGATGAAGATTTTAGAAGGGGACTTGTGGGCATTTTCAATGGCTTTAGAAGTTGGTGTTTTGTATACTTTATAATCCCTAATTTCATTTCTAGACATAAATTTGCTTTATCTTTATGCAGCATTTCTCATACACTTTTCAACAAATCATAGATGATGAGAAAGAGGAGGACCACTAGTCTCCATGGGTAATTATATTGAAAGGGAAATTGAGGATTCATTCTTTTTTAGCTTTTTAGCAATCTTTAATATCTTTTTTTCACTGTTTTTAGATTTTATTTATATTCAAGTTAGTTAACATATAGTGTATTATTAGTTTTAGTAGAATTTATTGATTCATTAGTTGCATTTAAGACCCATGCTTATTACATCAAGTGCCTTCCTTAATGCCCCTCACCCAATTTCCCCTTTTCCCCCACCACCTCCCTTCCAATAACCCTCAGTTTGTTCCCTATAGTTAAGAGTCTCTTATGGTTTGCCTCCCTCTCTTTTTATCTTATTTTATTTTTTCCTTCCCTCCCCCATGTTCGTCAGTTTTGTTTATAAAATATTGGAAATTCAGTATCCTTTGAACAAAATTATTTTAAACTCAGAATAAATGACAAAGTTATACTTTTCTAAGTCATTCTCATACACTAAACAAGTAGTCTTACTAGTTTAAAAAGAATTCTGTATCAAAGTTATCACTTTGTTTACTTGTTCTTTCTATTGCTAGAAAATTAACAATGACTTTTAGTAAGTTCCTATCAATGAAATTAGTTTTTTAAAAAGATTTTTTAAGTAAAAAGAATAATTTTCTGTTGTCTCAAAGGATAATTTAGATGTACTGCTAGTGATTTGGGGTTAGTTTCAACCTCTTTGTACTTTCTCTTTCCAAGCACATATGCTAATAAGTTCCCAGCAATATTGTAAAGATAAACTGAAAGACTTTACATAAACGAAATGGCATATAAATGCAAATTAATAGCACTAATGTATGTTATAATTATATATAGAATCTTCCAATGTGAAGCACTGTCTTAAGTTAGGATACATTCCCCGGGGTAAGATAAGGATGAAAGAGTTCACAAAAGGACGCATAAGATGATTAAGGTAGAATGAAACTTACACATATACAAAAGGAAAGTGGGGAAGTTAAGATTATTTAGCCTGGAAATGTGAAGAGATAGAGTGAATATAATTGAGTTATTTAAGATTTTGAAGTGTATAGTAAAATTGATAAGATCCTTTTTTATATGCTATTCCATAATACAAGAAGGAGAGATCACTCAAAAACTAATGGAAGGTTAATTTAAAAGGAACTAAAGGAAATGCTTAATCTTTGCGTAGTGTAAAGTCAAACCACATAATTCAATACCTTAGAAGATAATAGATTAAAATACAGAGGCTACACTTTAAATATAGAAAAAAATGAACATATTTTAGCCAAAGCAATTTTCTACATTAAATGGAGAAAAATCAAAACATATGTCCAATGTAATTAAATGATGACCATCAGTATTAGTAATATGGTTATTCTACTCACAATTTAAGTATGGAATTAGCAATGGACAAAAAAGAATGTTGAATTTTTATCACTCTAGAATCATTTGTAATTTTATTTTCAAGGAGGAAATCATTGAACCTGTCTATCCTTCATCACTGCCACACTCCATATTCATTACACATTCTTTTTTCCCCTGGCAATGACCTGGATTCCTTTTATTAATTTACAATTTTTCTATGCATATGAAATAAACAACTAATAAATTATTGGAAGCACAGATACAGAATCAAATGTTATATATTAAAGTTTGAATTTTGCAACTGATTTTATATTGAAAAGTTATAGAAATAAATTCAGTGAGCAGATATTCTGATCTTATAATTTTCAATATTTTGTACTGTTTTAATTATACACACCAATACTTTAGTAATTTCAACATGGATATTTTATGGAAAGTAAATTTGTGAGAAATAAATCATTTTTATTTAAATGTTAGAGGTTATTAAAAATGGGGAAATCAAGGTAAATATATGAAGCTGAATGTGAAAAGGTATTTTTAGATACAGATAGTAGGCTATATATTTCTTTTTTTTTCAAGATTTTGTTTATTTATGTGTCAGAGAGAGAGAGAGAGCACAAGCAGGGGGAGTGTCAGGCAGAGGGAGAAGCAGGCTCCCTGCTGAGCAAGGAGCCTGACAGATTGCAGGACCCTCTCCCAGGATTCTGGGATCATGACCTGAGCCAAAGGCAGATGCTTAACTGACTGAGCCACCCAGAAGTCCCTAGTAAGGATATATATCTTGTATTTTATTTCTATTTAAGGAATTTAAAATAGGTAAACTTTAATGTAAAATTTAAACATTAATAAATGTGCCATTAACAACTATTAACTATTAATGTCATTTTTATTAATAAATATAGCTTCTAAAGGTTTTGAATATGAAAGGCAGTTATATTTTGATGGGGAGGAAGTATAATTTTACTAGAACAAATGTTTGCTTTGGAAAAAAAAAATCAATAAACAGTCACATTGACTCTTTTTTTTTCCTACTGGAGAGACTGACAGCAAGGATCAGGGATTTTTATTTGGTTCTCAGCTTCTTTCTGGGCAGTATCCTGATGTTAGAGAATTATAGGATCCAGGAACAATCCAATAGACCTGTTTTAGTTGAAAGTTGATTTTATTTTAAAGGCTCAAGATTTAATGACTTAGGATTTTGCCTAAATGGGAACTTGAAAAAATTTTCTATTAGGTAGATATTTTAGGATTTCCAAACTCAGAAAATTCAAAGCACAGTGTATGATAACTGTGACTTTAAGTCATATCTTCCAATGTGTAAAGCCAAAAAAAACGAGAAACATTAAGAAAAGACTTGATGAACATACTGAGTCCTAATTGTGAAAAATGTGTGAGGAAATTAGACGCTAAGTGAAGTGGTATACGTTATGAAAAGAAGACTAAAAGTTGTTTTGTTTTGCTTTTTAAAAATTTTTTGCATGCATTAAGTGCATGCTTTAATTATTATTACATACTTGAGGCATGTTTTTTCAAGTTAGGAAAAAGATCATTCTCATGAGGAAAATTCGTAAAAGTATGGCTATATAACCCATTTTCAAAGATTAAACAATTTTTAGTGTAGATTATACATGCTTCGACTATATTGCTAAATTTTAATATAAAAAGGTTATGAAAGAAATTTAAATTTCCCAAAGCACTTCCTTACATACTGAAACTTAATTGCTCCCCCATAATATCATTAATGCCATCATACTATGATTTATATGTCAACCTATGGTTGCCTTTGTCTTGTAATGATCTGAACGTTATTTAAATGCATTGAAGATACCCTTAGAATTTATACTAAGCAAGGGTGCCTGCGTGGCTCAGTTGGTTAAGCGACTGCCTTCAGCTCAGGTCATGATCCTGGAATTCTGGGATCGAGTCCTGCATCGGGCTCCCTGCTCGGCAGGGAGTCTGCTTCTCCCTCTGACCCTACCCCCTCTTGGGCTCTTTCTCTCACTCTCTCTCTCTCAAATAAATAAATAAGATAAAAATAAATAAAATATAAAAAAAAGAATTTATACTAAGCAAGATACTATATTAATTCAAGTAATTTTAATTCTAATTATTTCCTTTCTGTTAAGAATATTTTGATCAAGTCCATAGAAAATTAAAAATGATTTAATTGATAATGCCTTAAAATTAGGGCATGGTGTATACATATCCCTTTGATATAATGAATCAACTTTATGTATTTTTTGAATAGCCACTACTTTTCAATAAGATACTCTTATTATATTTTAAAAATAACATATAAAGGATTTATGATGTAAATTGCTTCAATCTTCAACCTTTGAAAGAGCATTTACACACTGCCTATACCAATTTACATCCCCAGTAAGAGTGCACAAAAGTTCCGGTTTCTCTACATCCTCGCCAGCACTTGTTCGTTCTTTTTGATTGTAGCCATTTTGACAAATGTAAGGTGATAACTCACTGTGGTTTTGATTTGCATTTCCCTGATAATTAGTGATGCTGAGTATCTTTTCATATGTCTGTTGGCCATCTGTATGTCTTCTTTGGGAAAATGTCAATTCAGGTCCTCTGCCCATTTTTACTTAGATTATTTGCTTTTTGTTTTGTTTTGTTTTGGTGTTGAGTTGTATAAGTTCTTTGTATATTTTGGATATTAGTACTTTATCGGATACATCATTTGTACATATCTTCTCTCATTTACTAGGTTGCCATTTTGTTTTGTTGATGGTTTCCTTCATGGAAAACAGTATGGAGGTTTCTCAAAAATTAAAAATAGAAATATTATATGATACAATAATTTGGATGCTCGGTATTTACCCCCCAAAAATAGAAACATTAATTCAGAAAGATATACGCACCCCTATGTTTACTGCAACATTATATACATTAGCCAAGATATGGAAGCAACCTAAGTGTCCATTGATAGATGAATGGATAAGGAAGATGTGAGATATATACATATATTCCATATGTGTGTGTGTGTGTGTGTGTATTACACTCCCATGAAAAGGATGTGATCATGCCATTTGCAATAACATGGATGGACCTAGAAGGTATTATGCTAAGTGAAATAAGTCAGACAAGGAAAGACATTTACCATATAATTTCACTTACATGTGGAATCTAAAAAACAAGTGAATAAACAAACACACCAAAAGCAGAATCAGACCTATAAATACAGAGAACAAACTGATGGTTGTCAGAGGGGAGAGTGATAGGGGGATGGGCAAAATGGGCAAAAGGGAGTGGGTGATACAGGCTTCCAGTTATGGAATGAATAAGTCATGGTAATAAAAGGTACAACATAGGGGATATAGCCAATGCTATTATAATAGGGTTGCTTGGTGACAGATGGTAGCTACATTTGTGGTGAGCATAGTATAATGTACAGAGTTGTTGAATTATTATGCAGTATACCTGAAACTAATATAACACTGTGTGTCAACTATTCTCTCTCTCTCTCTGTTTCTCACACTCTCTCTCTCTCTATATATATATATGATTTTTTAAAGAGAATTTATAGGTCATAAAACTGAGACTTGGAGAGCAATAATGACTATCCACTTTTCCAAAAAAGCCCCCATCACCCCATCATTTTTGTATCTTACATGCCCCTACTTGAATTAGGAAGTAATGATAATATAAATGGGGAACATATAGAAAGAGGCTATTGGTAGAGATTATTATGACACACCAGAACTACAGAGATAAGTTACAATGGCACATCAGTATCAACTGTTATTTATAATGAGAGATTCACAAGCAATTATAAAGCTAATTAGGCAGCAATTGATTAACCAGATATCCTGGAGCTGAAGAATTTTCTGATACAACATAATGAATTTTGTTTATTTTTTAAAGTTTTCTTGGTAATGTAAGTTTTCTTGTAATATTAAGGTAAAGAAGTAAATGCTAATGTCAAAAAATTGCATTAAACAGAATTAAATAGGCAAGGGAGACTTTATTCAAGACTGTTGTAATAAGGGAGAGTTTGAGCTCAATTCCCCCAAAACAAAAAGCAAGAAGGATAAACTAGTGGAAAAGTACTGGAGGACATTCAAGAGGAAATTGGTAGATATGATTAGGTAGGTCATCTATTTGCCAATCAGCACTTGTCAAAGTGAGGTCCTATCCTCTCACAAAGACTGGGAGGTAGGGGTGTTTTCTTCCCTTATGATTACATTTCAAAGGGATGGCTCCCAGGTCCTTGAGAAAGATATGTGTGGACTGTAAAACCAGTAAGAGGCTTAGAGATAATGTACATCTCAAAGGAGCAGAGAAAGAATTTACAATTACAAATTTGTAATAAAGTAGATGCTCTAGGAAAAGGGAAGTCAAGGATTATAGTCAGGAAAAAAAACTCTCTAAAGATTAGTCAAACTGAGGAGAATGTAAAGGCCATATTGGTCACTACTACACCAATCTATTAGTTTTCCGTATTTCAGTAAATAAAGGAGAAGACATGATATCTTATATAGGATAATGCATACGTATTCTTATATAGGATAATATATGTGAATATGTGTGTATACACACACATACACACACATATATACATATATATGATCTCCTAAATATAGGATAAGATATATATAGGATTATAGAAAAATAGCTGTTGTAACTGTAGTATCACAACGGCACATGCAATAGTTGCAGGCTTGGAAGGTTTCAATCCACATTCCCTGGACCAGAGGTCATCTTGCAGAATGGACTTTAGGAAATCCAATGCTCACATTTAGATAGAACTTAAATTTATGCCTAACAGAGAAGAAAGACAAATTCGCCTGCAGAATAAAAATTATAATACAAAGAATCTATTGTTACATATTTAACATATATAAAATATTATTGCTTTCCTTTTCTATTTATTATCTTGCTATTGGTGGTGGTGGTGTTATATTAAAGTTCTAAGTGAGTTAATAGGTTCACTCATGTTATTGGTCTTCTTAAATTAATTTTACTTTAGGTATTATGTTTCTCAAACAAGTTTTCTACTGATTGTATGAAACAAGCTAAACATCAAAGTGGAGAGAGACTACTATATTTCCAGTTTATGTTAATTTCTCTATTTCTTGATCTCTCATGTTAATGATGTAACATTAAACCCATAATATACTTTACCAAGATGATTCATTAGCATATTATTTAGTTTTCACAAATTACCCGTTACCTTCCTTTTAGAACTACAGTGTAACCCAGAGTTTTGTCTAGTGACCATCTGCATTAGTATCACCGGATATATTTGCAAAACTTCACTTCTTTGAGCATTTCTGCAGACCCACTTTATCAGAATCCCTTAGGATATACCTCAGGGATTTGTAGAACTCCCTGGGCTGATATTTGAGAAATCATGAAAAGAGAGAGAGAGGTGAAAGAAAGAAAGAGAGAAAAAGAAGGAAAGGAAATAGATAAAATATAGATTTAAAGTGAAAAAGTGAACAAGAAAAAATATATGGGATGGGAAATTTGCACAGTAATTATAGTACTATAACAGTATATGTACATAATGAATATATAGTGTGCTTATGTATCTATGTATATACACACTAAATGGAGTACCATATTATAGTATTACAAATATTTTTAAAAGATTTATGTATTTATTTTTGAGAGAGAGCCCATGTGAGTGTGGGGGAGGGGCAAAGGAAAAGGGAGAGAAAGTCTAAAGCAGACTCCCTGCTGAGCGTGGAGCCTGATGCAGGGCTTAATCTCATGACCCTGAAATCATAACCACAACCAAAATCAAGAGTTGGGTGCTCAACCGACTAAGCCACCAAGGCACCCCAGTATTACAAATATTTTTTATTATGTTTCTTAAAAGTTGAATTTATCTTAGGATTCAGTTCAGCAAATGTATCTTCCATGTCTTTTATGATTTGGCAATATGCTAAATCCCAATAATGCAAAGAATAAGACAGAGAAATAGTTATGGTTCTTTTCATCAAAAGATAAATATGATTCATAAAATATAACGCTATGGCATTTATATCCAAATATTATTCATAAAATAGTAAGGCTAGAGTATTTACATCCCCAGGGATCATTTTAACAAAATGTGTATACATATGTACATTTGGTACTGATGTCATACAATAAGATGAAAGGAAATTAGGAGATGGTGATAGAAAGTCTATGAATTCTTTCCACTTGAAATTGTTTTGGTCAGTATTCCTTATACTATGTGAGACAGTTTTACACAAAAATTAATAAGCATTTTGATTTCTTTTTATATACTTACTTAAGTGTACACATTAGAATATACAGAACATAAAAGCCATAATTCTATGGATATTTTTGCTAAAGAGGAGACTCCTGTGGGAATGTTATAATACACTAGCTTGTTCTGACACCTGAATTACAGACCTGGTGCTTAGGTATGTCTATGACAGCTTCAAAACTTCACCAACTTAATCTTCCCACACAACTATTCAGATGCCTGACTAGCAGGAATGAGGAAGGCTCAATTACATTTTTGTCTCTGAATTTCTATGAATACAGTTGTAATCTACTGGATAATATAATGAAATAAGATTTCTAGTGATACACAGATACAGCAAAAACCATGATGAGCAATAATTTGGTAAACACTGCATTCAGCATCTAGTAGATGTCCACCATAAGTAATGTGGTCAGAGCATCTCCAACAATAAAGTCTAGAAAACACTGTAGTAATTTTAAATCTTACATATTATTTAACTAATTTATTGGACAAGAGACTCAAATCAGCAAGAATTAATAGTATCCAATAGCACTGAATGACAATGAAAAGTTTAGACAAGTACAACAGATAGAAATATACAAAGTAATTGTCCTTCAGATAGAATTTTCTAATTGAGAACAAATAGATTGAGGGTGGAGGTGTTATTTTAAAAGCAAGTGAGATTTTAAAAATTTTTTACCAAAAAAAATTTTATCACTAAATCCCTAAAAGAGCAAAAGTAGAATTTTAAAAATAATGTTTTTTAAGCAATTAAAATTATTAATGAAATAACTTTCTAATCATAGTGAGAAACAGGCATAGAAATTCTGACAGGTAAAAGCAACTTAGAGGGGGGTGAATTGTAGATGAATGTGAAAGGAGGAAGCAAAAACAAAACAAAACAAACCCTGAGAGTTTGTAGAGGATTCTAGATTGCTGTGTATTCTAGGATCTAATACAGGAATTTGGGAAGAAGTGGAGGGAAAAGTAAGCCTCTTTTAAAGGTTAGAGACAGATATCTCATGCTCAGGATTGGAAGAACAAATATTGTTAAAATGTCTATCTACAGATTTAATGCATACCCTATCAAAATACCAACAGCATTTTTCACAGAGCTAGAACAAACAACCTTAAAATGTGTCTGGAACCAAAAAAGACCCTAAATAGCCAAGAACAATCTAGAAAAACAAACAAACAAACAAAAACGAACAACTGGAGGAATCACAATTCCAGACTTCCAAGTTATGTAACAAAGCTGTAGCAATCAAAACAGTATAGCACTGCCATCAAAATAAACACATAGATCAATGGAACAGAAAAGAATACTCAGAAATAAATGTACAATTATATGGTCAATTAATCTTCCACAAAGGAGGAAAGAAGACAGTCTCTTCAACAAATGGTGGTGGGAAAACTGGACAACTGCATGAAAAGAGTGAAACTGGACCACTTTCTTACACCATACATGAAAATAAACCCAAAATGGATTAATGACATAAATGTGAGACATGAAACCATAAAAATCCTAGAGGAGAATAGAGGCAGTAATGTCCCTGACCTCAACCATAGCAACATTTTTCTAGATATGTTTCCTGCAGCAAGGGAAACAAAAGCAAAAATAAACTATTGGGACTACATCAAAATAAAAAGCTTCTGCACAGTAAAGGAAACAACAAAACTAAAAGGTAACCTACTAAAAGGGAGAAAATATTTGCAAATGACATATCTGATAAATTAGTATCCAAAACATATAAAGAACTTATGCAACTCAACACCAAAAAACCTCACAAATAATCCAATTAAAAAGGGGCAGAAGACATGAACAGACATTTCTCCAAAGAAGATATACAGATGGCCAACAGACACATGAAAAGATGCTCAACATCAGGGAAATGTGAATCAAAACCACAATGAGATATTACCTCACACCAGTCAGAATGGCTAAAATAAAAAAACACAAGAAAAAACAAGTGTTGGTGAGGATGGGGAGAAAATGGAACCCTTGTGTACTTTTGGTGGGAGTGCAAACTGATGCCCACTGTGGAAAACAGTATAAAGGTTCCTCAAAAAATTAAAAAATAGAACTACCCTACAATCCAGTAACTGCACTACTGAGTATTTATCCAAAAATACAAAAACAGCAGTTTAAAGGGATACATGCACCCATGTTTATTGCAGCATTATTTACAACACTCAAGTTATGGAAGCAGCCCCAGTGTCCATTGATAGAAGAATGGATAAAGAAGAAGTGGTATAAATAAAGGAATATTGCTCAGTCATAAAACAGAATGAAATCTTGCCATTTGCAATGATATGGATGGAGCTAGAAAGTAAAATGCTGGGTGAAATAAGTCAATCAGAGAAAGATAAATATCATACAATTTCATTCATATGTGGAATTTAAGAAACAAAGCAAAGAAGCAAAAGGAAAAAAAGGGAGACAAACTAAGAAACAGACACTTAACTATAGAGAACAAACTGATAGTTAGCAGAGGGGAGGTGGGTGGGGGGATGCATTAAATAGGTGATGGGGATTAAGGAGTGCACTTGTGATGAGCACCGGGTGATGTGTGGAATTGTTGAATCACTATATTGTACACCTGAAACTAAAATGACACTGTATGCTAACTATACTGAAATTAAAATTAAAAAATGTAAAAAAAAAAAAAAAATCCGTCCCCTAAAAAAAGGTTTACAAACAGGCTTAAATAATTAGTGGACCAAATTAAATCAAGTTAAATCAATATAAAAAGTACTATATTAATACCATGGGACTTATTTATAAGAAACTTACAGAAAAAAAGTGTTGTATCATGTAATTTTTCTTACTTATAAATATTTATCCTTGTGAAACAGAGTCTTAAAAACAAATATTTTAAAGTAATTTTGCAAAACTGAACAAGTAATCGTTTTACTTGTACCAGTAATTAAAACTAAGTGTGCTGTTTTATATCTATAAAAGTAATTCTGTGAAAGCAATATAAAAATTGTAAGTAATTATATTTTTTACACTAATAATTCTTCGAGTGCTGAAGTATGAGATATGTATGCTCTTCTATTAGTTTGCATAATTATAAAAATGATAGTGGGTTATAAAATTAACCAGAAAATTTAAGTGTACACTTTTTGTAAATACTCACAGTATTGTATTTAACTGCATGCTCACTTGTAGCTATTTACTTTCACATTATGTGTATATGCAATTTAACAGCTCTAAAATTATTGATAATTTTTAAAATTAAGAGTAAATAAAATTAGGTTTTATTATATTTAATTATTGATTGAATTCATGTGGATAATTGCTATTAGCTTTTGAAATACAGTCTTCCAACCCAATTACATACAAATAGGACGTTGTCTATATATAGATCACATTTTGAGATGCATATACACATAATGTTTTTAAGTACAACATATAGTTTGTAATCTTCTTCATTTCACAACTAGTATGTTTTCAATATTATTAGATAGAAGTCAATGAATGATGTGTTTAAGTGCAAAAACCTATAGAAAAGTTTTTTATCAGTGCCATTATTAAAATAGAAATAAAAAGTTTTAAATGTGTATATAAGTATTATATATGTATGTATGTAAGCATACAAACTCAAATCCAATATTTGTTTACATATTTGGATTATCAGGATTGATCTAATAATGTGTTTAATCACATTTTTTTAACCAATGCTCTTTATGCTTGCCTTTGAATCACTGTATGTGAAGACCAAATACAAGTTTCCATGTACAACAGATGGTATTCTGTTTATAGTGATTATATAGGGGATTGCATTTATTAAGGGATTATATAATAACTGAAAGAAAATATCTCAAAACCTCAGAAATAAAATGAGTTTATAACTTGAAGATTTTAGAAAATAAGTGTGCATTGTTTAAATATATTATCAATTATACCATAGAATAACCATTATATTACAATTAAATATATTTATTATTAATATTAGAATATTATATTTTTTAAGAAAAAAATCAGTTCCATGCACCTGATCACATAGTTTGTGACAAAGACATGCTTTGAAAGAAGAAACTAAATCCTCAAGTTAGATTGTGTTATTTGCACTGGAGAATGTTTTATAAAAGAAAGCCAGAGTTAAAAATAAAATTTTAGAAGGACAATACCAAGTGTGACACAGAAGTTAACCTACTGGAACTTTCATTCATTGATTGTGGGAATGCAAAATGGTATGGTCTCTCTGGAAAATAGTTTGGCAATTTCTTATAAGTAAAGTTAAACTGATGTCTACTGTATTATTAAAAAAATAAAATTTTGTTCATACAAAACCCTGTATGAGAATGTCTATAGTGGGAGGCGCCTAGGTGGCTCAGATGGTTAAGCATCTGCCTTCGGCTCAGGTTATGATCCCAGGGTCCTGGGATCGAGCCCCACATCGGGCTCCTGGCTCAGCGAGGAGCTTGCTTCTCCCTCTCCCTCTGCCTCTCTCCCTGCTCATGTTTTCTCTCTCTCTCTGTCTCTGTATCTCTGTGTCTCAAATGAATAAATAAAATCTTTTAAAAAAATGTCTATAGTAGCTTTATTTATAATTGCTGAAAATTAAAAAAAATGTCTAACTGGTGATTGGATAATAAACTGATACAACCATATAATGGAATACACCAACATAAGTCACAATTAAATTTCCTTCTTTTTTTTTTATAAAGAATGAGAAACTATCCCAAATAAGGCCATGTAGTTATTAGTACTTCATAGTGCAAGCTCTAATGATCTTCTCAATTTGGGCAGAAAATAACCTAATATAATTTTATTGGTATAATACACATGTGATATCTACTATGTGTGATATTTAAATACCCATATAGACTTACATGGATTGTTTCTTTAGTGCAACAATCTATGTCAACTAACCTGAAATCTTAAATTTTAAAGTAAAGTAACTGCTTAGTGAGCCTTTTGATTGTATTTTTTATCTACTATAATTTTATCACTACTTTTAAAGTTTTTTTTTTTTTGCCAAAATGTTTTAAATCAAAAGAACAGAAAAAATAGCTTTTGTTAAAGTACCTAAAGTGATAGAAAATGTGTATCCACCAATTACTTATCATTTGTCTGTAAAAGTAGCTCTCCAAATGGCATTTATATCATTGTAAATTGATACAACATCTGCCCTTCTTTAAAAATTTACTACATTCCTGGGTGCCTGGGTGGCTCAGTTGTTAAGCGTCTGCCTTCAGCTCAGGTCATGATCCCAGGGTTCTGGGATCGAGTCCCACATCGGGCTCCCTGTTCAGCAGGAAGTCTACTTCTCCCTCTCCCGCTCCCCCTGCTTGTGTTCCCTCTCTCGCTGTCTCTTTCTCTCTGTTGAAAAATAAATAAAATCTAAAAAAAAAAAAATTTACTATACTCCTAACTTTTACCTTGCAAATATTAGCGCAAACTATTTCTTTAGTCCTGTTGTCCTTCTGATGTTCCATCATTTGGGATAAACACTTAAAATTGGAAATAACAGTGGAATTTTCAAGATAGTGATTTACTTTCTCTACCTAAAAGGATTCTGGAGGTTGAAGCCCAAGGTTGTTAGGGAACATCCATGGATATTAGGGATCTAGAATATTCTTGTTTGCTGTATTTTTAACCCCCCACTCTGCCTTCTTTAGTGAGTGGTTTCAATACCACATTAGTATTTCAAGGGAAAAAAAGGATTATATGTGAAAGGCAAAACATACATCTCCTAGTTTTGACAATCCTATTAAAACAGCTTTTTTGTTTTTGTTGTTTAACTTCACACAGTTAGTCTTTCATTTCTTTGGTCATCTTTGCTGCAAAGGAAGATATAAAATACAACACATTAATGGTGCTAAAATCAATGTTTCATTTGTCACATTCATCCTTCCAAAAGGGGGACAACCACAAGCTAATATCCAGTTATTCTATGTAGTCCAAAGTCTTTTATATCTGGTGCTGGGTAATTCTTGATCAGATATAAATGTGGCTCCTCATATTTGTAACCCAGAAACTAAAATTCCATTTTTCTGCTCATATTATACTAGTTACATAATGGGAAAAGAGAAAAACTTAAAAAAACTCTGAGTTAGTAAATTGGAAAATGAAGAGTACAAAGCACTCACTACTTCAGAGCAGTAATAAATCTTGCTTTTACAGAAATAAAGAGAACTGATGTCCACTTGGTGGTTTTCATTTAGCAAGTATGCATGGCACATAATTGGCACTTAAGTGAATCTGTCACAAAATTCATGTCTAATCAATACATATTTGAAGAATAAGTGAATGAGTATCTAAGTAGGAAGATATTTTGGATTTGTCTGATTTTGGGGGATAGGAGAAGAAAAGTTTAGATTTCAATTGTATACTGGCTAAAATTGGGGTTTTAAAATAAACAGCAGGCTTGTGGTAATCAAATATTTACTATTAAGTGATAATTTATAGCATATTTAGAAACTGAATAAATTAATTTTAGGCTTTTCAGCTGAAGTTGATTTCTCTGATGATGTGGATAAAATCTTTCATTAAATAGTTTACAGCACAAAGGCTGAAATCAAAATACATAAAAAAATCTGTTGTGTTTAAAGTATATATATATGTTCTTTATAATTGTTAGCAATAGTAATATCACTCATTTGACTCAAAGAGTTACAAAGTATTCTAATTTTAAAAATTTTTTTATTTTATTTTTGTTATGTTTATCACCATACATTACATCATTAATTTTTGATGTAGTGTTCCATGATTCATTGTTTGTGTATAACACCCAGTGCCCCATGCAGAACGTGCCCTCTTTAATACCCATCACCAGGCTAACTCATCCCCCCACCCGCCCCCTAGAACCCTCAGTTTGTTTCTCAGAGTCTATAGTCTCTCATGGTTCGTCTCCCCCTCTGATTTCCCCCCCTTCATTTACAAAGTATTCTAAATATTTTTTACACTCAGAGAATTAAGCATTTCTTATTTGGTGTAGAAGTCAATAATCCACTAGTCATAAGTAATTGTTACATTATGAATTCCATCTACCATATTTCTCTCATATAATTGCTGTGTAGTATGAACTCTAGCCTACCGTATACACTGTAATAAATATCTTTTGATAGTCTTCCTGTACTGTTCTTAATATCTTTGAACATCCCTATATATTTTCATCTTTTGGTATTTCACTCTTCTCTCCCAATCTTGTCTTAGCAAGAAGGAAAAGGAAATGAAAATAAATAGACATTGTTTGCACTTTCACAAGTTGATAAACATTGTCTATTAAATAATCTATGGTTTCTTAACAGTGGAAAATTAAGTGATGCATTAGATATGATGAGCAAAGTTTCTAATTTGTTTAATTTTCTGGATCTCATTCATACCCCTCATCTTTGTTGGCTGTTACATGTGGGTGCTGCCTTTACTTTACTCAGCTACTTCTCTCTCCCTTTCTATTGTTGATATCAGGAAAAAAACATATTTCACATATATGTGTGTGGTTATAGATATGTATGTATATGTATGTGTGTGTTTGTATTTACAAGAAAGGGGAGAGAGACCTTTCAATTGCAGCTTAATTTTATATTCCTTAAAGTATATGTTCTCTAAAACGTCAGCTTTGCAAATGTTTGCTAAAACTGCTTAACATCGCACTATAAGCAAATAATAAACCAAAATGCCAAACACTCATTGAAATGTTATTTATTCTAGATTAAACAATATAATATTTATCAATTATATTGGCTTTTTTGCTATGGGTAATCTGATTCCACAGCTTCTCTAAATGCCATTAAAATATGATGGATTATATATTGTTTAAAGAAAAACATATTTGTAAGTTGTTGAGTATTTTAAATATAATCAGCAGAAATTCTTGTCATGTGTTATTTATAATGAATAAACCCCATAGCAGTCAGGATGAGCATATCTTGTAAATATAAGTTCCCAAAGGAAGAATTACTCTAATTGCATTCTTTTAAAAAAATTTCCAGTTATAAAAGTGGCTCAATTTTAAGCAGAATTGACAACAAAAACAAAATATGCTTCTCTAATCCACTAATCTATAAAACATACTAATCTGTTATTACTTAGAATTTTAATATCTTTAGAATTTTTACGGTTTTAAAAATAGCTTGGAAGATGAACATTTTGCACAAATGGTCAGAACAAAGACTGATATGATCATCGGTACCTCTCACAAGTGAGGAAAGTAAAATAAAGTAAAATAAATGTGATTTCAAATAGTTTACATGCAAGTGTCTACTCTATACAGATTTACTTCAATGCTTTGTAGGATAATATTATGAATCAACCAATTTACAGACCCACCATGTTTACATTTTTGAATACCAGACCTTGAGGATATTGAGTGTTGAGACTCCAAGTCCAGAGAATAGTCAACTACTTGGAGTTTTGTAAGCATTTGCTGAGGGTTAAAGTTTTTCATTGATGGACACTGAGTGACAGAATCTAGACTTTAAAAAAAACCTCCTCATTCCTTGTGTATATTTATGTTTCTCATTTTAAGGTTAAGACACAACTAGCATGTTATTCCTTAATATTTTGTTTTCCAGGAAACATTTATCGGTTTCTTTAGACATTGCTTCTCAAATATAGTTACAAGAATTAACATTATTGGGGCGCCTGGGTGGCTCAGTCAGTTAAGCGACTGCCTTTGGCTCAGGTCATGATCCTGGAGTCCCGGGATCGAGTCCCACATTGGGCTCCCTGCTCGGCGGGGAGCCTGCTTCTCCCTCTGACCCTCCCCTCTCTCATGTGCTCTCTCTCATTCTCTCTCAAATAAATAAATAAAATCTTAAAAAAAAAAAAAGAATTAACATTATTGTGTTGGTTTACTCTGTATTTGTTTCAGTTTGTCAATGTTTATTGTCAGTTTTGTCACCCAAAACAAAGTATAATATTTTAGATGTTGGAGATTTTCATAGCCAGAAATCACTCAAATATCAATGGGATATAAATAATAATGTCTATGATTGAGACACTGTAATATTTCACTTATCTGCGAGTCACTTATTTGGAAACCTCAGATATTCAAAGGAGAGACAAAAACCAGAATGTCTCTCCAGGCTTGTCAGGGCAGCCGGGAATCCTGGCATTCAGTCAGAGCTGATGGTGTAGGCCAGGCCTTGGCAGAGTCTGATCCCAAGACAGTTGGATTTAAGAATGTAGGGATGGACCAAATACAAGTCAAGTACAGGCTGGCCAGCGAAATGTATCAGAATGAATACAGAGAAGAAGGGGTAGTTCTGTGTGAATGCTATTGCTGCTTTGTTCAATCTCAAAATAATTCTCTGAAATCAAGGCAAGACAACTTACTGTTTCTAATCCTTGAAAAGATTAGACTTAAAGGGGTCTTGATGTTTTAGAGTGGAGTTGAATTCTATTTCTGAAACACAGTAAGTTTAGTTGTGTAAGCATTTATCCCTACTTTTTTACTCAATTAGCCTATGCTCAGAAGTCAGCATAGTTTTCAAAATGTAGCATGTATCTTTATTTTCTCTGATAGTGTAAATATGACAAAATGTTAAGTGCAATTCTTATGTTTAAGGTTCATAACTTAACCAAAGTGGCCTTTAAACACAAGCCAAATATATCATAATACTTAACTGAAGAAATAATAATCTGTTTCAAACTAGAAGGAGAACATAGGTGGGATGGATTTTCTGTGGGATGGTATATAAGAATGCAATACATGGATTCATAAAGTATTTTCAAGAATAATTTTTTATATAAGATTTTCTTTAATACTGAATTAAGAATATAATTCCCATCTTCAATTCTATTATAAGATATTCAAGGAGAGCAAACATAAACATAAATAGATGAATATCCAAGTTTAAAATTATGTGTTTTTTTCTGTCTCTGAAGGAAACTGGGGGCGGGGGGCAGGGAGAAAGGTACAAAAGATAAACATCTTTCTTATCAACAACATTGACTAAAACTTCTTAGTGGCCTTAGAGATTTAGCCTAGATTTTGACAGTATACTCATCATTGACAGAGGATTATATTAAATGGCCATAGATTAGTTAAAATAAAAGTTACATAGTGTTGATAATGTGGGTCGTGTTCTTAAACACTCTATTATTAATTCAGATAATTTGTTTATTTATTTATTCCTTCATTCCAATAACTTCCAGTGTTGACTGAGTATGTAATATGCATCATGCACTGTTCTTGACATCTTGGAAACTGCAATGAATCAAATAGCCAAAGGTACTTCCTTTAAGGAGTTTTACATTCTATTTTAGGAAGTAAGACAACAAATTCAACTTAACCAAAGACAAATAAATAAATAAGAACATTTCAAATAAGAGTAAAATACTTGAACAAAATAGGAGGGAGTCAGGGAAGGCATCATCCAAGGAAGTAAATCTGGAATCTACACATGAGACATGAGTGGTAACCCAATAGCATAATTATTTTACCTGTTAGTAGATAGCAAATTATAAAGTGCAAGTGATGGAGGGGCTTATTGGATAATACGGACAAGAAAATTGTTCAGAGTCTTATTTCCTATAATTTCCACTGGGTAATTGATTGCCATTACTATACCAAAGTAAATTTTTAAAAAGGAAAGCTAATATTTTGTCAGGTTTTCCCCCCTCTCTGTTTTCTTCTAGTACCCCTGAAATTTTTTCCACTATAAACAGACCCATGTGTAGTTAGAATCATTAGCATCACATCTAAACCACTTTACTATCTAATACTGGATGAAAACCACATTATATAAATAATACAAATAACAACTAAATTAAATATAATAGCACAATATAATCTACAAAATAAACAAGATAAAAAAGAGTAACTAGAAAATCTGTGCTCTTTTTCCAGAAAAAAAATATGGTTAAAAATCATAACTTTAGATGATTCCAAGCTAATTCTTTCAAAATGCAATGCTTTGGTTGGAGGTTGTCTTCAGATCACCTTTTCTTAATTAGAGCTCAAAGCCAAGTAGCCTTTATTTTGGGTGACCACATATGAAGAAAAATAACTAGCAAATCAATAAATGTATTGATAAATATACAAATGCTTAAAATTTTATTTATCACTAATGAAGAGAAATACAAAAATTCCTAAAACCAATAATTTTTTAACAGTTTCTAAAATGCTATTGGATTTCCCTCCACCATAAAAGTAAAATAGTAACATTGTTTAAAGGCACACTCAACAAATGACAAAATATAATTAATCAAAACTCAATATTGTTTTGTTTTTATTAATTCTGTTCTAAGGAAGAAAGCAGCTGATCATGTGACCTATTTGTTCAATTTTGCATGAAATAGACTAACAATGTGAATAATAATACATCCTTATCTGGAGGAAACATGACTGATGGTGTACCTACATTCAGACATAGCTTATTTTTACATATACACTGCAAAAATCACTAGTTTGAAAGAAAACTAAATCAATTATTCTGAACATCATAATCAGACCTTTTATCTTTATCTGAAATATAATTAATTCAAGAAAAAGCCTAATGTAACCTCCTTTCTCCCACTTCTTTGGATATTCCTGATTTAACTCCTTTGCTTTTATTTTTTTCAACGATTTGTTTCTTTGAGAAAGAGGGACAGAGTGTGAACAGGGGGAGTGGCAAAGGGAGAGGGAGATACATACATCCTCAAGCTGACACCCTACTGAGCGTGAAGCCTGTCATGGGGCTCAATCTCATGACCCTGAGATCGTGACCTGAGCCGAAATCAAGAGTCGAACGCTTAACTGACTGAGCCACCCAGGGGCCCTAACTTCTTTGCTTTTAAAAGAAACTTTATATTAAAATGAAATTTATTTAGAAGATATTAGAAAACATGAAGCTTGTACCCCTATAGCTTTATTTCATAACTGGGTTTCTTCTACTTTTCCATGAATGATTCTAACTTTTACCTGAAGCATCATAATCTGTCATCATGGAAATAGTAACATATGCCAGCATCCCACTGCTTGTGTTCAATTTGCAAACAGTATGTGAAAGTTTGTCAAATTCATGTGTTTTCAGCATGCTACTTTGTCACCGTCTAACAGGTTAAAATGCTACCACATCTACTGCTGCAGTTTTCCCAGCAGAAAAAAGGTGTGTATGGATTACATCGTCAGCAGGGAAACAACAATTTTGTCTCTTCTGTACCATGTCATTATAATGTAAAGTAGCAGGTAAATTATGGCAACAAGCTGATATAGTGAACTGGAGGTAGTTTCCAGGTGTTTAGGAAGTTCTCAATGTGAAGGGGCATAAAGGTTTGATTTTCCTCATTTAATGATAGCATTTTGGTTATTGCCTCTTTTAGGAGTGTCTACATTTTTTACAAATACATATACTGAAAAGCAGTATAATATGTTAGCAGTGGCTGGTAGAGGGGCATGGGATTACAGGTAATCTTTTCCCCCTTATATGCATTTTTTATGATACTATTTCTTCACTAAACCTATTTCATTTGTAATTTTTAAAAGTAGATTAATAGAAATATAGGCTTTTTAAACTTAGGATGCATGCTTAGGATGCATGCTAAAGCTAATAGAATTATGTCTATGTAGAATAACATACCATTTTAAAATCATTTTCTATTATTTCCTTTCCTTATGACATATAATGCATTTTAAGTGTATTACATACCTTACCAGTTGAAAATATTATTTTAGTGCATGATTTATTATACATATAATGACTACCAATTATGATCAATTGCCAAGAAAATAATTTTCTGACAAAAGATTAATTTGGAAAATAATAAATTAGAAATATATTACATTAACATATTGGAACAACTTAAATATTTTGTATAAAGCAAAATAAATTTTAAGAACTTATTAACCTCTATATATCAATAAAATGGGGAGGAAGAATTAAAAGTGTAAGGTGAAGAAAAACTGGACAGTAACAAACAAAAGAATGAAACTGGACCACTTTCTTATACCATACACAAAAATAAACTCAAAATGGATTGAAGACAAATGTGAAACATGAAACCATAAAAATCCTAGAGGAGAATACAGGCAGTAACTTCCTTGACATCGGTCATAGCAACTTTTTTCTACATAAGTCTCTGGAGGCAAGGGAAACAAAAGCAAAAATAAACTATTGGGATTACATCAAAATAAAAAGCTTCTGTACTGTGAAGCAAACAATCAACAAAACTGAAGGGCAACCTATGGAATGGGTGAAGATATTTGCAAATGACATCTGATAAAGCATTAGTATCCAAAATATATAAGAAACTTATAAAATTCAACACTCCCCAAAATGAATAATCCAATTAAAAAATGGGCAGAAGACATAAACAGACATTTTCCCAAAGACATACAGATGGCCAACAGACACATGAAAAGATGCTCAGCATCACTGATCATCAGGGAAATACAAATCAGAACTACAGTGAAATATCACCTCACACCTTCAGAATAGCTAAAATTAACAACACAGAAACAACAGGTGTTGGCAAGGATGTAGAGAAAGGGGAACCCTTTTGCACTGTTGGTGGGAATGCAAACTGGTGCAGCCACTGTGGAAAACAGCATGGAGTTTCCTCAAAAAGTTAAAAGTAGAACTACCCTATGATCCAGCAATTGCACTACTAGGTATTTACCCAAAGAATGCGAAAATACTAATTCAAAGGGGCACAAGCACCCAGATGTTTATAGCAGCATTATCTACAATAACCAAATTATGGAAACAGCCCAAGTGTCATTCATACATATATGTGTGTTTGTGTGTGTGTGTGTGTGTGTGTGTTATGCTAATATGCTACTGTGCTAGTATTATGCTAAGTGAAATAAGTCAGAGAAAGACAAATACCATATGATTTCGCTCATATGTGGAATCTAAGAAACAAAACAAAGGAGCAAAGGGGGAAAAAAAGAGAGAGGGAGGTAAACCAAAAAACCACTCTTAACTATAGAGAACAAACTGGTGGTTACCAGTGGGGATGTGGGGGCTGGAGGAATGGTGTAATAGGTAATATGGATTAAGGAGTGGACTTGTGATGAGCACTGGTTGTTGTATGAAAGTGTTGAATCACTATATTGTACACCAGAAACTGATATTACGCTGTATGTTAACTAAGTGAATTTAAATAAAAACTTAAAAAAATTTAAAAACCCCCAGAAATTTACATCTCAAAGTCCTTAGTGTATGCAAATTTAAAAATAAATCAATTTAGGTAGTCAGGGTATCCAGGATGGAATATAGACCATGACAAAAATTCTAATTGTGTTATAAATGTACAAAATAGCCTCACTAATACTGTGAGGGGAAAGGATATTGACCTATGCAGTTCTGAAAATGTGTAAAATTATTAAATGAAAGGCAAAAAAGGTGGACATCATGCTCTAGTAGAAAATGAAATATCCCCATTAATGATTTTCTAAAATATTAATATTTTCTCCAAGGCCTAAAATATTAATAATTATGCTTATTTTGTATAATATTAAAATATTGTGATATGATAAATATATATTTGATTTTTGTCTCCTTAACTGGCACACAGCTTCTAAAACTCCTGTGATTTCCATGAAAGGAACATCTTTTGTTATTCATAAAAGCCCCTTGTCAACCATACTTGAATTTATGCTAAGGAGATGACTCTTGGTGGGCCCCTAGATAACTTCAGGATGGGAGCTCGTCGCCAGAGGAACCAACCATGTATTTTCAGGGTTGAAACTTCCAGCCCCATCCTCAACATTCCAAGGAGGAGAGATACTGAATTCAGTCACTAATGTCAATGATTTAATCAATTGTGCCTATGTAATAGAACCTACATTAAAAAAAACCATAAAAGAAAGAGGGACAGAGTACCCCATCTCTCATAATTTGATCTATGAATCTCTTTTTTTATTATGTTATGCTAATCACCATACATTACATCATTAGTTTTTGATGTAGTGTTCCATGATTCATTGTTTGCGTATAACACCCAGTGCTCCATTCAGTACGTGCCCTCTTTAATACCCATCACCAGGCTAACCCATCCCCCGCTCAGAACCCTCAGTTTGTTTCTCAGAGTCCATAGTCTCTCATGGGGGTTCATCTCCCCCTCCGATTCCCCCCCTTCATTTTTCCCTTCCTGCTATCTTCTTCTTCTTTTTTTCTTTTTTTAACATATAATGTATTATTTGTTTCAGAGGTACAGGTCTGTGATTCAACAATCTTACACAATTCAGATCTGTGAATCTCTTCCATTTAGCTGTTCTGAGTTGTATCCTTTACTTCAAAAGTTCACTCATGTACCCTTGTAATCAAGCCACACCATCTCTAGCCCTTAGCAATCACTGAACTGTTTCCTGTTATATGACTTTCTTGAAGTTATAACAGGAAAGAGGATGTGGATTTTTATTTTGATGAAGTCCCAATAGTTTATTTTTGCTTTTGTTTCCCTTGCCTCCAGAGACATGTAGAAAGAAGTTGTTATGGCCAATGTCAAGGAAGTTACTGCCTGTGTTCTCCTCTAGGATTTTTATGGTTTCATGTCTCACATTTAGGTCTTCAATCTATTTTGAATTTATTTTTGTGTATGGTGTAAGGAAGTGGTCCAGTTTCATCATTTTGCTTGTTGCTGTCCAGTTTTCCCAACACCATTTGTTGAAGAGACTGTCTTTTTCCCATTGGATCTCTTTCCTGCTTTGTCGAAGATTAATTGACCATATCATTGTGGATTCATTCCTGGGTTTTCTGTTCTGTTCTATTGATTTATGTGTCTGTTTTTGTGCCTCTACCATACTGTTTTGGTCACTATAGCTCTGTAATATAACTTGAAGTTCAGAATTGTGATGCCTCTACCTTTGCTTTTCTTTTTCAAGGTTGTTCTGGTTATTCTGGGTCTTTTGTGATTCTATACAAATTATAGGATGGTTTGTTTTAGTTCTGTGAAAAATGCTGGTGGTATTTTGATAGGGATTGCATTAAGTGTGTAGATTGCTTTGGGTAGTATAGACATTTTTAACAATATTTTTTCTTCCAACCCATGAGCATGGAATGTTTTTCCATTTCGTTGTGTCATCTTCTGTTTCTTTCCTAAGTGTTTTATAGTTTAAAGGTAAAAAAAGAGTAAAGGCCTTTCATCTCTTTGGTTAGGTTTATTCCTAGGTATCTTATGGTTTTTGGTGCAATTGTAAATGGGATTAATTCCTTAATTTCTCTTTCTGTTGCTTCCTTATTGATGTATCATAATGCCACAGATTTCTGTGTGTTGATTTTGTATCCTGTGACTTTACTGAATTTGTGTATTAGTTCTAGCAATTTTTTTGGTGGAGTCATTCAGGTTTTCTCTATAGAGTATCATGTCATCCACAAATAGTAAAAGTTTGACTTCTTCCTTATTGATTTGGATGCCTTTATTTCTTTTTGTTTTCTGACTGTTTTGGCTAGGACTTCCAGTACTATGTTAAATAACAGTGGTGGAAGTGGACATCCCTATTTTGTTCCTGAACACAGAGGAAAAGCTCTCCATTTTTCTCCATTGAGGATAATATTAGCTGTGGGTTTTTCATATATGACCTTTAGGATGTTGAGGTATATTCCCAACTTTGTTGAGGGTTTTTATTATGAATGGATGTACTTTGTCAGGACATTTTTCTGCATCTATTGAAATGATAATATGGTTCTTATCTTCTATTTTATTAATGTGGTATATCATGTTGATTGATTTGCAAATATTGAACCACCTTTGTAACCCAGGAATAAACTCCACTTGATTGTGGTGAATTTTTTTTTTTTTTAATGTACTGTTGAATTTAGTTTGCTAGTATTTTATTGAGAATTTTTGCATCCACATTCACCAGGGATATTGGCCGGTAGTTCTCTTTTTTAGTAGTCTTTCTCTGGTTTTGGTATCAGGGTAAAGCTGGCCTCATAGAATGAATTTTATGGGTTTTGACAAAAGTTTCATGTATTTACCATTATAGTATCATAAAGAAAAGCTTGATTTAACCAAAAATATTCCCCATGAATCAACTATTCAACTCTTCCAACCCTCCCTGAATCCATGTCAAACACTGACCTGTTCAATCTCTGTAAGTTTGCCATTCCAGAAAAATGGAATGCAACTTTCCAACTGGCTTTTTCCACTTTTCAATAAGCACTTAAAATTCATACATGCCTTTACGTGGCTTTATAGTATATTCCTATTTATTGCTGAATGGTGTTTATTATATGAATGTACCACAGTTTTGCATCCATTCACCTATGGAAAGACATGCTGATTGCTTCTACTTTTTGGCACTTGTGAATAAAGTTGTTATATATATCCATGTGCAGGTTTCTGTGGTGACATAAATGTCCAAATCAATTGGGTAAATAGCTTCCTGGGATTCTGATTGGCATTGCATTGAATCTATTGGTCAAGTTGGGAAGAATTAATATCTTAAACATATTGAGTCTTCCAACCCATGATCACAAAATATTTCTGCATTTATTTATATCTTGTTTTATTGTTTTCATCAGTGTTTTATAATTATCTGCACAGAGATCCAGTGCATATTTTGTTAGATTTATACCGAAGAATTTCTTTGTGTGTGTGTGGGGGGGGGGTATTATCCTAAAGGGCATTGTTTTAAATTTCAAATTCCAATTATTTGTTTTGGAAATATAGGAAAGCAACCGACTTTTACATATTGAACTTATATCCTGATACTTTGCTATATTTTTTATTAGTTCCAGCACTTGTTATATAGATTCTTTCATATTTTCTATGTAGATAGTCATGCTTATGACTTTCCGTGAATTGGTCAATTCACCTATGTTATCAAATTTGTGGACATAGATTTGTTTGTAGACTTCGTTATTATCCTTTAAATGTTCATTTGGACAGCAGTGATGAAAAGAATTATCTTTCATTTATAATATTGGTAATTTATGTTTTCCTTTTTTATTTTGGTTACCTGTCTAAAGTTTTATCAATTTTATTGTTCTTTTAAAGAAACCAGCTTTTGGTTTCATTGATTTAAAAAAAAAAAAAAAACTTGTTGGGCTGTTTTAAATTTCATTGATCTCTACCCTCATTTTTATATCTTTTCTTCTGCTTGCCTTAGGCTTAAATTACCCTTCTAGTTTATAAACATTAAAGTTTAGGTTACAGATTTTAGATCATTCCCTTTTTTATATATATACATTTAATGCTATAAATTTCCCTCTAAATGCTCTTTTCACTGTACCCCATAAGTTTTCAAAAGATATATTCCACTTTTATTTAGTTCAAAATATTTCTTAAATTATCTTGAGACTTCTAATATGACCCACATGTTATTTAGAAGTGTACTGTTTAATATCCAAATATTTGGGGGTTTCCAGATATATTTGTTATTCATTTCTAGTTTAATTTCACTCTGGTCTGAGAGTATACTTTACATGTTTAGTATTCTATTGAATTTGTTAAGTTGCATTTTATGAACCAGAATGGGACTATCTTGTTGAATGTTCTATGTTAGCTTTAAAAGAATGTGTGTTGGGGGGTGGGGGGGCAGAGCAAGATGGCGGAGGAGTAGGAGACCTGGATTTCGTCTCCTCTCAGGAATTCAGCTGGATAGGGATCAAACCATTCTGAACACCTAAAACTCAACAGGAGATCGAAGAAAAGAAGAGCAACAACTCTCTCATCAGAAAACCGACCACTTTCTGGAAGGTAGGACATGCGAGAAGTGAATCCGAGGCGATATTCAGGAGGATAGACGGCGGGGGAGGGGCCTCCGTCGGCCGCTTCTGGCAAGTGATAGAACCACGGAGCACAAAATCGGAACTTTTAAAAGTCTGCTCCGCTGAGGGACGTCACTCTGGTGGCTAAGCGGGGGATGGAACCCTCCGGGACAGTGTGGTCTCAGGACCCTCGGGGTCACAGAAAGACCGGGGATGCCTGAGTGTGGCAGAGCTCCCAGGTATTGGAGCAGGGAAGCCAGCTGCAGAGGCGGAGCCCAGGCGTGGGCTCTCAGCTCCGGGTTGCCATAAACCGTGATCTGCGGCACAGTCGGGCCACTGCTGCTCCAGCAGGGACCCAACAAGTGGCAGATCCGGGGAGACTCACCTTCTTCCCCTGGGAGGAGCCACGCGGGAGCGCACTGCGGGGATCTGCTGGGTTTGGAGACTCCACACGGGGTCGGGTGCCAGAGATAGAAATGCACGGTCACAGGCCGGGCGAGCACGGAGTGCGGCCAGAGACCGGGGAGACGGGAGTGACTGACGGCTTTTCTCTGGGGGCTCACTGAGGAGCGGGGCCCGAGTTCTCGGCTCTTCTGGGGTGGAGATTGGGAGGCCGCCATTTTCACTCTCCGCCTCCAAAGCTGTACGGAAACCTCGCAGGGAACAAAAGCCCCGGAGAGCAAACCTGAGCAGATGACTTAGCCGGGAGGGGGCAAGGGCGGGGCAATTCCGTCTCCGGCAGAGACATTTGGAAACCACGGCAACAGGTCCCTCCCCAGAAGATCAGCGAGAACAGCCAGCCAAGACCAAGTTTACCGATCAATGAGAACGGCAGAACTCCAGCGCTAGGGGAATACTGCACATAGAATTCATGGCTTTTTTACCATGATCCTTTAGTCTTTCAAAGTTATTTTTTTTTTAACTGTTTTTTTTTTTAATTTCTTTTTCCCTTTTTCAACCAACATCTTATCAATCCGTTTTTTTAAAAAAACATTTTTATTTTTCATTTTTAGAGTCATATTCTATCCCTTCATAGTAGTTACCCGTATTTTTGGCATATATATATAAGTTGTTCTCTCTTTAAAATTTTGAGATAGTTTCTTCTAACAGATTAAAATACCCTAAATCTCTAGTATATGGTTTTTTCTACTCCCCTGCCTGATCACATTCTCAACTTTTTTTTTTTCTTCTTTCTTTTTTTAAATCCTCTTCTTTCTTTTTTCAAACAACTTCTTATCAATTCCTTTTATAAAATTTTTTATAATCTCCATCTTTACAGTCATATTCCATCCCTTCATCATATCAACCCTTATTTTTGTACATATATAAGTTTTTCTTTCTTTAAAATTTTGGGAGGCACTTTCTTCTAAAAGACCAAAATACATCCCAAATCTAGTGTGTGGCACGGATCTATATACCAGCCTGATCATATTTGATCACATTCTGTTTTTTGTTTTTGTTTTTGTTTTGTTTTGTTTGTTTTTGTTTGTTTTTATCTTTATCTTTATCTTTTTCTTTTGTTTCTTTTTCTTTTTTCTCTCTTTCCGTTTCATTTTCCACTGCTTCAGGTCTTTTCTGATTTGTTTAGAGTATATTTTCTGGGGACGTGGTTACTCTGCTAGCATTTTGTTCTCTCATTAATCTATTCTCCTCTGCACAAAATGACAAGATGGAAAAAGTCACCTCAACAAAAAGAACAAGAGGTAGTACAGACTGACAGGGACCTACTCAATATGGACATTAGTACGATGTCAGATCTAGAGTTCAGAATCATCACTTTAAAGATACTAGCTGGACTTGAAAAAAATATGGAAGTTATTAGAGAAACCCTTTCTGGAGAAGTAAAAGAGCTAAAATCTAACCAAGTAGAAATCAAAAAGGCTATTAATGGGGTGCAATAAAAATGGGGGTGCTAACTGCTAGGATAAATGAGGCAGAAGAGAGAATAAGTAATATACAAGACCAAATGATGGAAAATAAAGAAGCTGAGAAAAAGAGAGATAAACAACTACTGGATCATGAGGGCAGAATTCAAGAGATAAGCGATACCATAAGATGAAACAAAATTAGAATAATTGGGATCCCAGAAGAAGAAGAAAGAGAGAGAGGGGCAGAAGGTATAATGGAGCAAATTATAGCAGAGAACTTCCCTAATTTGGTGAAGGAAACAGGCATGAAAATCCAGGAAGCACAGAGAACCCCTCTCAAAAATCAATAAAAATAGGTCAACACCCCGACATCTAATAGTAAAACTTACGAGTCTCATAGACAAAGAGAAAATCCTGAGAGCAGCTCGGGAGAAGAGATATGTAAACTACAATGGTAGAAACATTAGATTGGCAACAGACCTATCCACAGAGAACTGGCAGGCCAGAAAGGACTGACAGGATATATTCAGAACACTAAATGAGAAAAATATGCAGCCAAGAATACTCTATCCAGCTAGGCTGTCATTGAAAATTGAAGGAGAGATAAAAAGCTTCCAGGACAAACAAAAACTAAAGGAATTTGCAAACACAAAACCAGCCCTACAAGAAATATTGAAAGGGGTTCTCTAAGCAAAGAGAGAGCCTAAAAGCAACATAGACCAGAAAGGAACACAGACAATATACGGTAACAATCACCTTACAGGCAATACAATGGCACTACATTCATATCTTTCAATAATTACCCTGAATGTAAATGGGCTAAATGCCTCAATCAAAAGACACAGGGTATCAGATTCAATAAAAAAAACAAGACCCACTGATATGCTGTCTGCAAGAGACTCATTTTAGACCCAAAGACACCCCCAGATTGAAAGTGAGGGGGTGGAAAACCATTTACCATGCTAATGGACACCAAAAGAAAGCTGGGGTGGCAATCCTTATATCAGACAAATTAGATTTTAAACCAAAGACTATAATAAGAGATGAGGAAGGACACTATATCATACTTAAAGGGTCTATCCAACAAGAAGATCTAACAATTGTAAATATCTATGCCCCTAACATGGGAGCAGCCAATTATATAAGGCAATTAATAACAAAAGCAAAGAAACACATCGACAACAATACAATAATAGTGGGGGACTTTAACACCCCCCTCACTGAAATGGACAGATCGTCTAAGAAAAGATCAACAAGGAAATAAAGACTTTATTTTTTTTTAAAGATTTTATTTATTTATTTGAGAGAGAATGAGAGAAAGCACATGAGAGGGGGGAGGTTCAGAGGGAGAAGCAGACTCCCCACTGAGCAGGGAGCCCGATGCGGGACTCGATCCCGGGACTCCAGGATCATGACCTGAGCCAAAGGCAGTCGCTTAACCAACTGAGCCACCCAGCTGCCCCGGAAATAAAGACTTTAAATGACACACTGGACCAAATGGACTTCACAGACATATTCAGAACATTCCATCCCAAAGCAACGGAATACACATTCTTCTCTAGTCCCCATGGAACATTCTCCAGAATAGATCACATCCTAGGTCATAAATCAGGTCTCAAATGGTATCAAAAGATTGGGATCATTCCCTGCCTATTTTCAGACCACAATGCTTTGAAACTAGAACTCAATCACAAGAGGAAAGTCGGAAAGAACTCAAATACATGGAGGCTAAAGAGCATCCTATTGAAGAATGAATGGGTCAACCAGGAAATTAAGAATTAAAAAAATACATGGAAACCAATGAAAATGAAAACACAACTGTTCAAAATCTTTGGAATGCAGCAAAGGCAGTCCTAAGAGGAAAGTATATAGCAATACAAGCCTTTCTCAAGAAACAAGAAAGGTCTCAAATACACAACCTAACCCTCCACCTAAAGGAGCTGGAGAAAGAACAGCAAAGAAAGCCTAAACCCAGCAGGAGAAGAGAAATCATAAAGATCAGAGCAGAAATCAATGAAATAGAAACTAAAAGAACAGTAGAACAGATCAACAAAACTAGGAGCTGGTTCTTTGAAAGAATTAACAAGATCAATAAACCCCTGGCCAGACTTATCAAAAAGAAAAGAGAAATGACCCAAATCAACAAAATCATGAATGAAAGAGGAGAGATCACAACCAACACCAAAGAAATACAATTACAAGAACATATTATGAGCAACTCTATGCCAGCAAATTAAATAACCTGGAAGAAATGGATGCATTCTAGAGATGTATCAACTACCAGAACGGAACCAGGAAGAAATAGAAAACCTGAACAAACCTATAACCACTAAGGAAATTGAAGCAGTCATCAAAAATCTCCCAAAAAACAAAAGCCCAGGGCCAGATGGCTTCCCAGGGGAATTCTACCAAACATTTCAAGAAGAATTAATACCTATTCCTCTGAAACTGTTCCAAAAAATAGAAATGGAAGGAAAACTTCCAAACTCGTTTTATGAGGCCACCATTACCTTGATCTCAAAACCAGACAAAGATCCCATCAAAAAGGAGAATTACAGACCAATATCCCTGATGAACACAGATGCAAAAATTCTCACCAAAATACTGGCCAATAGGATCCAAAGTACATTAAAAGGATTATTCACCACGACCAAGTGGGATTTATCCCTGGGCTGCAAGGTTGGTTCAACATCCGCAAATCAATCAACGTGATACAATACATTAACAAAAGAAAGAACAAGAATCATATGATCCTCTCAATAGATGCAGAAAAAGCATTTGACAAAGTACAGCATCCTTTCTTGATCAAAACTCTTCAGAGTATAGGCATAGAGGGTACATACCTCAATATCATAAAAGCCATCTATGAAAAACCTACAGCGAATATCATTCTCAATGGGGAAAAACTGAGAGCTTTCCCCCTAAGGTCAGGAACACGGCAGGGATGTCCACTATCACCACTGCTATTCAACATAGTATTGGAAGTCCTAGCCACAGCAATCAGACAACAAAAAGAAATAAAAGGCATCCAAATCGGCAAAGAAGAAGTCAAACTCTCACTCTTTGCAGATGATATGATACTTTATGTGGAAAACCCCAAAGACTCCACCCCAAAACTGCTAGAACTCATACAGGAATTCAGTAAAGTGGCAGGATATAAAATCAATGCACAGAAATCAGTGGCATTCCTATACACCAACAACAAGACAGAAGAAAGAGAAATTAAGGAGTCAATCCCATTTACAATTGCACCCAAAACCATAAGATACCTAGGAATAAATCTAACCAAAGAGACAAAGGATCTGTACTCAGAAAACTATAAAATACTCACAAAAGAAATTGAGGAAGACACAAAGAAATGGAAAAACGTTCCATGCTCATGGATTGGAAGAACAAATATTGTGAAGATGCCAATGCTACCTAGAGCAATCTACACATTCAATGCAATCCCCATCAAAATACCATCCACTTTTTCAGAGAAATGGAACAAATAATCCTAAAATTTGTATGGAACCAGAAAAGACCGCGAATAGCCAGAGGAATGTTGAAAAAGAAAAGCAAAGCTGGCGACATCACAATTCCGGACTTCAGGCTCTATTACAAAGCTGTCATCATCAAGACAGTATGGTACTGGCATAAAAACAGACACATAGAGCAATGGAACAGAATAGAGAGCCCAGAAATGGACCCTCAACTCTATGGTCAACTAATCTTTGACAAAGCAGGAAAGAATGTCCAATGGAAAAAAGACAGTCTCTTCAACAAATGGTGTTGGGAAAATTGGATAGCCACATGCAGAAGAATGAAACTGGACCATTTCCTTACACCACACACAAAAATAGACTCCAAATGGTTGAAAGACCTCAATGTGAGACAGGAGTCCATCAAAATCCTAAAGGAGAACACAGGCAGCAACTTCTTTGACCTCAGCGGAAGCAACTTCTTCCTAGAAACATCGCCAAAGGCAAGGGAAGCAAGGGCAAAAATGAACTATTGGGACTTCATCAAGATGAAAAGCTTTTGCAAAGCAAAGGAAACAGTCAACAAAACCAAAAGACAACCGACAGAATGGAGAAGATATTTGCAAATGGCTATCAGATAAAGGGCTAGTATCCAAAATCTATAAAGAACTCATCAAACTCAACACCCAAAGAACACAGAATCCAATCAAGAAATGGGCAGAAGACATGAACAGACATTTTTCCAAAGAAGACATCCAAATGGCCAACAGACACATGAAAAAGTGCTCAATATCGCTCGGCATCAGGGAAATCCAAATCAAAACCTCAATGAGATACCACCTCACACCAGTCAGAATGGCTAAAATTAACAAGTCAGGAAATGACAGATGTTGGCGGGGATGCGGAGAAAGGGGAACCCTCCTACACTGTTGGTGGGAATGCAAGCTGGTGCAGCCACTCTGGAAAACAGTATGGAGGTTCCTCAAAAAGTTGAAAATAGAGCTACCATATGATCCAGCAATTGCACTACTGGGTATTTAGCCCAAAGATACAAAAGTAGGGATCCGAAAGGGTACGTGCACCCCGATGTTTTTAGCAGCAATGTCCACGATAGCCAAACTGTGGAAAGAGCCAAGATGTCCATCGACAGATGAATGGATAAATAAGATGTGATATATATACACAATGGAATTTTATGCAGCCATCAAAAGGAATGAGATCTTGCCATTTGCAACGATGTGGATGGAACTGGAGGGTATTATGTTGAGTGAAATAAGTCAAAAAGAGAAAGACATGTATCATATGACCTCACTGATATGAGGAATTCTTAATCTCAGGAAACAAACTGAGGGTTGCTGGAGTGGGGGGTGGGGTGGGAGGGATGGGGTGACTGGGTGATAGACACTGGGTAGGGTATGTGCTCTGGTAAGTGCTGTGAAGTGTGCAAGACTGTTGAATCTCAGATCTCTACCTCTGAAAAAAATAATGCAATATATGTTAAGAAAAAAAAAGAAGAAGAAGGTAGCAGGAGGGGAAGAATGAAGCGGGGGAAATCGGAGGGGTAGACGAACCATGAGAGACGATGGACTCTGAAAAACAAACTGAGGGTTCTGGGGTGAGGGGGGTGGGAGGATGGGTTAGCCTGGTGGTGGGTATTGAGGAGGGCACGTTCTGCATGGAGCACTGGGTGTTATGCACAAACAATGAATCATGGAACACTACATCTAAAACTAATGATGTAATGTATGGGGATTAACATAAGAATAATAAAAAAAAAAGAATGTGTGTTCTTCTGTTGGACAGAGTATTCTATAAATATCAAATAGATCAACTTGATTGGTGGTGCTGTTCATGTTATTTATATCCTTGCTGATTTACTACCTGCCTGTACTATTATTTACAAAAGGATGTTGATTACTAACTATAAAAGTAGATTCATTTATTTGTTCTCAGATCTATTCGTTTTTGCCCAATATATTTGATCCTCTGTAGTAAGTGCATCTACATCATGGATTGCTCTATCATCATGGAGAATTTATCACTTTACCTTTGTGTAATGTCCCTCCTTATCTCAGATGATTTTCCTTGTTCAGCAAATATATTGCTTTATTTTAAATTAATATAGTTTCCTGTTGTTTGTATAGATGATGTATAATTTTCTATCCCTTTGCTTTTTATCTTTTAATCTAATCTTTATATTTAAAGTAGATATCTTATAGACAACATATATAATTTTTAATCACCTTTAACAATCTCTCTTTTAGTTAGCATATGTAGACCATTCACATTTAAAATTACTTGTAAAATTTTGTTACTACCTCTCATGTTTGTAATGGACTGCTCTTGGTTGCATTTGTTCTTTGTTTCTTTTTTTTATCCTGCTTTTTCTACATCATCTGGCTTTCACAGAGCATTTAATATTATTCCATTTTATCTCCTCTCTTAGCCTCTTAATTATACGTTTAAAAAGTGATATCAGTGGTTTTCCTAAAGTTTCCAATATACATTTTTAGCTACTCTCAATCCACCATGACATAACCATATAATATTACATGTATTATAAGTACCTATGAGTGGATCTCTAACTTATTTTTCACATCACTTGTGTCATTGCTGTTATTCATTTTACTTATTCATGTGCTATGATGACCCAATATTTTTACTATTATTCCTTTAAACAAAGACTTATCATTTAGTTCAATTAAAAATAAGAAAAATAAAATACCTTATTTTACCTTTATGTATTTTGTCCCTACAATTCTCTTCTTTTCTTTATGTAAAATCAAGTTTATGACCACTAACATTTTCCTTTTGCCTGAACTTCTTTCAACATTTCTTGAAGAGCAGGTGTACTGGTGATAATTTCAGTTTTTATTACTTTGAGAAAATCTTTGCTCTTCATTTTTGAAGTATAATGTTGCTAGATATGGAATTCTAGGTTGGCAGTCTTCTTTCACCTCTTTAAATATTTCATTCTACTCTATTCCTGCTCACCTGGTTTTTCTTTCTTTTCCTTTCTTTCTTTCTTCCTTTCTTTCTTTCTTTCTTTCTTTCTTTCTTTCTTTCTTTCTTTCTTTCTTTCTTTCTTTCTTCTTTCTTTTTCTTTCTTTCTTGTGTGTGCACAAGAGAGCACACAAGTGGGGGGGAGGGTGGGCAGAGGGAGAGAGAGAATCTCCAGCAGACTCTATGTCCAATGTGGAGTCTGACGCAGGGCTCAATCTCACAGCCCATGAGATCATGACCTGAGCTGAAATCAAATGTTGGACACTGAACTGACTGAGCCACTCAGGTGTCCCTCACCTGGTTTCTGATAAGAAACTCATTGTAATCCTTATTCATCTGTGGGTAAGGCACATTGTTTTCTTCCTTCCCTCTGACATCTTCAAGATTTTTCTTTGGTTGTCTGTCGTTTGAATATGATATGCCTACATGGCCTGTGTTTGATATTTGTTATAGCTGTAGTTTAATCTTTGTAGTATATGCCAGAAACTTCAAATTCCTTTAGTATACTACCCTTGTTTTTGCCACCCCTCTTGACTTTAATCTACCCTAAGTACTTCTCAGAGAAAGTCTGTGCCTATAGGTCTTTCAGTTATAATCTACTGTGAGAGTGGAACACTTGTTGGCATGATGGTTAAGGTGTGGAGGAGGGGGAGTGCTTTGTAATCTTAAGATTACATCTTAGTCTTTTAGTGGGTCTGTGTATCTGGGCTGTGATCTTTACAAGTGTTTCTCCAGTAGTATAGCTTTCCCCCTGCCCTTTCATCTCTTCCCTGGTTGCAGCTTTTGGAATCCATTCCCTTTAAGCCCTGAGCCCCTGTTAATTATGTTTGCTCTCCTCTAAGGTGAGAGAGAAATGCTAGAGGGGACTGAAGTGGGGGAAATGATCTTCCCCTGACTATGACAAGCCTCAGACAGTCTTTTTCCTTGAAAAATAGGGCTTTTCTCATGGAGAAGTCTCTGGAAATGTATCTGGAAAATAATGATTAGTTTTCCCTTCACCTTGTTAGAGCCATGAAGACATCTTTCTCAGCTCTTCATTTTGAGAACATGGTGGAGTTCTTTAAAAAAAAAAAATTATTATGTTATGTTAATCACCATACATTGCATCATTAGTTTTTGATGTAGTGTTCCATGATTCATTGTTTGCATATAAAACTCAGTGCTCCATTCAGTATGTGCCCTTTTTAATAGGTAAAGACTACAAAATGTACAGCTTTTATAAAACCATGGACCTAGGAGGTCTTCATTTTCATTCTTCTCCAGACTGAATGTCCAACTATTCATCAAAATTACCAGTTAAGTATTCTTATCATTTTATGGCTCCAGAGGCATCTGCTCCTGGAAAGCACACTCTGCTCTTAGCAATGACTTTGAGGATGTGTCTATCTTCACAGATTTCTAGTTGGTGGTTTTCCTGCACCATTAGTTGTCTGAAACATCCAAGAAAATTCATTCATTTTAGTTTGTCCAGATTTTTCCTTTTTTTTTTCCTTTTTTTTAAATAAAGATTTTATTTATTTGAGAGAGATTGAGTGAGAGTGAGAGTGAGAGTGAGAGAGAGAGAGAGAGAGAGAGATTAAGAATCCAAAGCAGACTCCACGCTGAGCACAGAGCCTGACGTGGGGCTTGATCTCATAACTGCAAGGTCATGAACTGAGTCAAAACCAGGAGTCAGATGCTTAACTGACTGAGCCACCCAGGTACCCCTGGATTTTTCCTTTTATAAGAATGGGAATGATTACTTACAAGATCCTTATATGTTGGAACTGAAACTGGAAATCCTACCCCATTGCCTTCCTCACCTTCCCCATCATTGGGTATGTCTTACTTTGAGTAGTGAGAAGTTTTCTCAGTGTGCACAAAAGTTCTTTATTAGATATATTTTCAAATATTTTATTATAGTATTATTCTCTCAGTGCCTTTTTCAGAGCTTTTAAAAAAATAAAGTTCAAGGTTGGTTTGTTTTGTTTTGGTGTCATATCCAAGGACACTTTATCAAATCCCTAGACATGAATATTTTCTTCTATGATTCATTCTAAAGGCCTTATTATTTTATTCTTTACTTAAATCTCTGATCCATCCCAAGCTCATTTTCACATGTAAAGAATGGAACAAGGTTCATTTCTGCGTATTAAATTTTCTGATATGCTTTTCTCTTTCTATGGACCCAAAGTTCTATCATTCCATTTCTTCCTGAAGGACTTTATTCAGCAAGTCCTTTAGTGTGCTTCTAAGTTCTTTCAATTTTTATACATCTGAAGAATTATTTATTCTGCCTTTCTTTGACAGATATTTTCATTTGATATGGGATTCTGAGAAGCATTTTTTTCATTTTAGTATACTGAAAGACACTATTTTATTGTTTAATTGTTTTCAAGGGGTGATCTACTGTCAATCTTATTTTTTTTTCCTATGTGTGTAATGTCTTTCTTCTTTTCCTGCTATTGAGATTTTTCCTTTCGCACTGGTTTTGAATGATTTGATTACAATGTGTTTGGTGTCATTTTCTTGAGAATTTTTGTACTTGGATTTCACTGAAAATTTTGCATCTGTGGGTTTAGAGTATCTTCATAATTGGAAAATTTTCAGTTATTATTTCTTTACATATTTTTCTGGCCTTCCTCCTTTGAGAATTTCAGTTACATATATATTAGGACTCTTGACATTATCCTATAGTTCATTGTTTCTCTTTTCATTATTTTTGTTCTTTCTGTTATTTTAATAGCTTCTATGTTTAATTTTGAAAAGTGTCAATTACTGGGACACCTGGGTGGTTCAGTTGGTTGAGTGGATGCTTTCGGCTTGGGTCATGATCTCAGGGTCTTGGGATCAAGCTCCACATTGGGCTATCTGCTCAGCGGGGAGCCTGCTTCTCCCTCTCCCACTCTCCCTGTGTGTGTTCTCCCCCTGTGTGTGCTCTCTCTCTCTCAAATAAATAAATAAAAATCTTTTTTTTTTTAATAAATAAAAATCTTAAAAAAAAAAAAACCTTAACCTTTTTCCTGGTGGAGCATGTCACCTCAATGTTGATGGCCATTAACCAATCAGGGTGATGATTGCTGAAGGATGCAGTGGCTGTGGCAATTTCTCAAAATAAGACAACAACGAAGTTTGTCACATTGATTGACTCTTCCTTTCACAAATAATTTCTGTAGCATGTGATGCTGTTTGATAGCATTTTACCCACAGTAGAATGTCTTTCAAAACTGGAGTCAATCCTGTCAAACCCTGATATTGATTTATCCAAGAAAGCTTATGTAATATATAATACAGTTCAACAATCTTCACAGTATCTTCACCAGGAGTAGGTCCCATCTCAAGAAACCACTTTCTTTGGGGAAAAAAAAAGGAAAAGAAAAGAAGAGAAGAGAAAAGAAAAGAAAGGAACCACTTTCTTTGCTCATCTATAAGAAGCAACTTATCTGTTAAAATTTGATCATGAGATTGCAGCAATTCAGTCACATCTCCAGGCTCCACTTCTACTTCCAGTTCTCCTGCTATTTCCACCCCATTTGTAGTTACTTCCTCCACTGAAGTCTTCAATCCCTCAAAGTCATTCAGCAAGGTTGGAATCAACTTCTTCAATACTCCTGTTAATGTACTGACCTCTCCCCATGAATCACAAATGTTCTTAATGGCATCTAGAATGGTGAATCTGTTCCAGAAGGTTTTCAATTTACTTTGTCCAGATCAATCAGAAGAATCACTGTCTATGGCAGTTGGGGCCTTACAAAATGTGTTTCTTGAATAATAAGACCTGAAAATCCAAAGTACCCCTTGATCCATGGGCTGCAGAATAGATGTGTGTTACCAGGCATGAAAACAACATTAATCTCATTGTACATCTCTTTCAGAGCTCTTGGGTGACCAAATGCATTGTCAATAAGCAGTAGCATTTTGAAAGGAATCTTTTTTTCTAAGCAGTAGGTTTGAATAGTGGGCTTAACCTATTCAGTAAACCATGTTGTAAACAGATGTGCTGTTATCCAAATTTTGTTGTTCCATATAGAGCATAGGCAGAGTAGATTTAGCATAATTCTTAAGGGCCCTAGGATTTTCAGAATAGTAAATGAACACTGGCTTCAACTTAAAGTAACCAGTTGCATTAACTCCTAACAAGAGTGTCATCTGGCCCTTTGAAGCTTTGAAGCCAGGCAGTGACTTCTCTCCAGCTAAGAAAGTCCTAGACAGCATCTTCTTCCAGTAGAAAACTGCTTTGTCTTTACTGAAAATCTGTTGTTTAGTGTAGCCATCTTCTTTAATTATCTGAGCTAGATTTTCTGGATAACTTGCTGCAGCTTCTACATCAGCACTTGTAATTTCACCTTGCACTTTAAGATGGCTTCTTAAACCTCAAGAACCAACCTCTGCTAGCTTTAAAGATTTCTTCTGCAACTTCTTCACCTCGCTCAGTCTTCACAGAATTGAAGAGTTAGGGCCTTCCTTTGTATTAGGCTTTGATTTAAGGAAATATTGTGGATAATTTGATTTCTATACAGGCCACTAAAACTTTCTCAATATCAGAAATAAGACTGTTTGCTTTCTTATCATTTGTATGTTCAGTGGAGTAGCACTTTTAGTGTCCTTTCAAGAACATTCCCTTTGCATCCACAACTTGACTGTTTGGTGCAAGAGATTTAGTTTTTGGCCTACCTTGGCTTTTGATATGCCTTCCTTGTTAAGCTTAATCATTTCTAACTTTGAGTCAAAGAGAAATATGTGTAACTCTTTCTTTCACTTGAACACTTAGAGGCTGACATAGGGTTATTAACTGGCCTAATTTCAATATCCTTGTGTCTCAGAGAATAGGGAAGCCTGAGAGAGAGAGAGAGAGAGAGAGTAGGGAGTAGCCACTTGATGGAGCAGTTGGAACACACACATTTATCAATTAAGTTTGCCTGTCTTATATGGATGTGATTCATGGCATACCAAAACAATTATAATAGTAACATCAAAAATCACTGATCACATATCACCATAACAAATATATTATAATATAATATAAACTGAAGAAGTTTTTTGAAATATTGCAAAAATTACCAAAATGTAACACAGAGACACAAACTGGGCAAATGCTGTTGAAAAATGTGCTGATAGACTTGCTCAATGCAGGGTTGCCATAAATTTTCTGTTTGTAAAAAATAATAATAATATTATTATTATTATTATAATAATACTGCAAAGCACAGTAAAGTAAAACACAATAAAACAAGATATGTCTGTATGTATTAGACTGCTTAGTATTGTCCTATATTGTCTACATGATTATGATTATGATTTTAATTGAAGATGATTTTTACTTTTTTTTTCCCTCTGTATGTTTCAGGTTGAATAATAACTATGGAACTATCTTCAAATTCACTGATTCATTCCTCAGCTGCATATTTATGACTGTAACCTGTCAAAGAAATTCCTCTTACACATCTTGTATCATGTTTTTTTGTTGTTTTTGCCACTTAATTCTTAACCTTTGTGTCATTAATATCATATGTTTAAAATTATTATGATGATATATTCAGTGTTTCTGGTACAATTGACATTTTTGAAAAGTTGTAATTTTTTCAAATGTATACTGCAACTCCTTATGTTCTAAAATTGCATTGTTAAATAAGATTTCTGCAACATTGAAATTTAAGTTTGGTAGCCAATTGTACCTTGATAGCATGTGAAATGTGGCTAGCACAACTGAGGAACTGAATTTAAAATTTTACTTAGTTCTATTTTATTTTATTTTATTATTTTTAAAGATGTATTTATTTAATTTTTTAAAAAGATTTTATTTATTTATTTGACAGAGAGAGACACAGTGAGAGAGGGAACACAAGCAGGGGGAGTGGGAGAGGGAGAAGCAGGCTTCCCGCGGAGCAGGGAGCCCTATGTGGGACTCGATCCCAGGACCCTGGGATCATGACCTGAGCCGAAGGCAGACGCTTAATGACTGAGCCACCCAGGTGCCCCAAGATGTATTTATTTTAGAATGAGAAAGAGGGAGAGTGGGGGGAAAGGGCAGAGGGAGAGGAAGAGAGAATCTCAGGCAGACTGTATGCTGAGTGCAAAGTCCAACGCAGGGCTTTATCTCACAATGCCAAGATCATGACATGAGCCAAAACCAAGAGTTGGAGGCTCAACCAACTGTGCCATCCAAGTGCCCCGAGTTTTACTTAGTTTTAATTAATTTTAAGTAGTCACACCAAGCTGGTGACTCCCATATTGGCACAACTGTAGAATTTATTAAATCTAAACATAGTCATCTTATTTTCAATTAAAGAAATATAATTCAGTACAAATTGTTCCACTACACACTGCGATATCCACAAATAAAATGCTGTAAAGCTCTTAAAGCATTAGGTGAAGGGTCAATCCAGATATGTTCACAGCTAAAACTATCAAGCATGGCCAATAATCTTTCCTATCCATATATATAAATATTCACGACTGCTGACAGTAGTTTTTCTTAATCAAAAGGACAGATTGTAGAAAAGTTCAAACAATAAAATTCTTTAGTTTTCTACATTATCCCTGGAACTAAGGATCCCCAGAATATCTGGGGGATTATGGACCTTATTCTTCTGTATAATAAGCATGTATGTATTTAACAAAGTATTATTACTTGAAATAAAAGGATAAACATTTTATCATTGTATTCAGTTTTGACATATTTATAAATGACATCATGATGTAATATAAAGAGATCAAAACTGGGGCGCCTGGGTGGCCCAGTTGGTTAAGCGACTGCCTTCAGCTCAGGTCATGATCCTGGAGTCCCGGGTTCGAGTCCCGCATCGGGCTCCCTGCTCGACAGGGAGCCTGCTTCTGCCTCCGACCCTCCCCCCTCTCATGTGCTCTCTCTCTTTCTCTCTGTCTCAAATAAATAAATAAATAAAAATCTTAAAAAAAAATTAAAAAAAAAAAGAGATCAAAACTGGGGATTAGAAGTGGTCATCTTGGCTTATTGTATACCTGTCTTAAGCATCAATTCTTTGAGCATCATTTTCCTCTTGTGTAAATTGGAGACAGTGATCTACCTCACACAATTGGTGATAATGCAGAGGATATATATATATATATATTTCAAGAATTATGATTTTTCTTTGCTTTGCTCAGAACAATCCCCAGGATTATGACATTACAACTCAATATAAACACTGATATCATCACATGTTTACTTTTATTTGTGTATATTATGTGCATAGTACAAAATAGTACATATGCATTTTAATTACAAAACTCACATCTATATGACATTACACCTCAAGTACATAATCAAATCTCATTTAGGTGCCTTCCTTTTTAATCATTTATCGTCAGAAAATGTAGAATGCACGATAGTGAGAGATAATTCAAATGTCCATGAACTGAATCTATTTATCAATTTGCAGGTTTGTCCCATTCACCTCCTACTGTTCTCCTGCATTATTTCAACTAGATGAGGTAGTGTACACACTACTGGTAATTTAGCGAGCTGATAATAGATGCATACCATTTTAACATTACAGCAGGGAGTCCTTGTCTTGCCTTTTCAGTTCACAGCATTGTTACTCAATGTAACACCAATTAACACTTCAGTGATAGAGTTTTAGTTTCTAGGTAAAAACTGGGAATCTTTCTTTCGTGCCTCTGTACTGGAACCTTGCAGTTACGATATTTAATCAGCTGAAAGCCCGGGGCATGCACTTGTTCTTGTGTTATTATTTATAATTGAATGCAGCACTGCCGCTGTGGCATACCTTACTGGCATCATTTGTATAAGGTTTAATGGTTTCTGGTACTGCTCCTAGCTTCTTACTCACCAGGCTATTCTGCTATAATGTAGCAGAGTATTTTAAAAGACTTGTTTGTGACTGAAGTCAATGGGGGGCAGGTAAAGGGGTATAAACAGTAGTGAAAGCTGCAACAGAATAATTAATTTTCAAAAATAAACATGATTCTTCTCCAATATTAGCCAATTTTCAAATTCGCAAACATGATATAAACAACTCAGAAGAGAATATATAGTAAGGCTCAGAAGAGGCTAAATAGGAATAAATCAAATATCCATTTTGAAATTGAAAGACTAGCATCTAGTCTAATCACACACACACACACACACACTATAAATAAAAAAAGGAAGTAAGATTTCACAATCATATTCTAGAAATCTAGTTTTCTGAGCACGAATGTGAGAAAGCTTGGCTATGTTCACAACGGGACCACTGGACTGCTGCAAGCATGGAAATTGGCATCACTGTTATTACAATGTACATTTTATACAGTGACACTAGTATTGCAATACAATAGCATCTGAAATAGACCTGAGCAAGTTTCTCTTATTAAATGTACATTAAGTTCTTAGGCTATCATATATTTATGGGAACACTAAGAGAGAATGTTTCTTAGACAAAAATGTAGGTTACTATTTAGTTAAATTCACAATTATAATAACTTTATGTGCTTTTTTTTAAAGATTATTTATTTATTTATTTGAGAGAGAGAATGAGAGACAGAGAGCATGAGAGGGGAGAGGGTCAGAGGGAGAAGCAGACCCCCCACCGAGCAGGGAGCCTGATGCGGGACTCGATCCCAGGACTCCAGGATCACGACCTGAGCCGAAGGCAGTCGCTTAACCAACTGAGCCACCCAGGCGCCCAACTTTATGTGCTTTTTAACTTCTTTAAATAATCTTTCCTTTGATTTTCCTTTCAAATCCTCATTCTGTTATCCAAATGTGGATGTGATTATGTCTTCAACAACACAAAACTTGTGGAATAGCTACAATATGCTAAACTGTAGCCAATATTTTGGGGATGCAGCTTTGAACAGATAAACTCAGTTTATCCAAGCAAGTTCCACAGCTACAAGCTTCTGACTCCATGTATTTTATACTCTATTGTAAATATCCTTGTGAAGCATGCTATCATTTTACCTCCCAACAATATACAAATGCAACAAAGAATCATTAAACTAGACCAGAGGGATTGGCATATATTTTATACATAAATGTCCTTGATCTTGAAAAGCTATGGTCAAATGACAACCTAACCCTCTGTCCTTCTGCTTGCTAAATTCTTCCCAAGTTTTGAGACTGACAGGTATTTGGTTTTGCTACTGCGATAATTTTTCAGTGAAGGAAAGCTGCTTTACAAGCAGCTGCTGCTTACATACTGAAATAGTAATTTGGAAAATATAATAATTGTCCACCTATATTTTAAATATCACACAAACAACAATAGCAACAGACCTCAAGAGTATAGTTGTGAAGATTAAACAAATTTGCATATGGAAGATACTTTTAAATATTAAGTTTGTTTCCTATATTAATTCTACCAGCCAGAGAACACATTATGTGGTGGTTTACATTTCTTTACCATACCTTATGATCTAGAAATTAATGGCATAGGAAAGGGAAAAAGAAGGTATATTAGAAAAATCACTGGATGATGATTTAAAAGATATGAGGTTAAAATTCAGATATGCTACAATTAGCAAACTTTGTTTCCATAATTCTCAAGGGCTGAGAGTAGATGAGCTAATAATTGAAGGATTATTTTATAATTTTAGAAAGAATTAATTGCAAAGTAGTTTAGTCTTCTTAGAGTACTAAGAATTATGTGATACAAATATTAGCTTTTCATTTATTTAAGTGATTAAATATATTTCCCTATGAATTAATATGATATTAAATCTGTCTATAATTATATGCAGTGTGTTTCATCCCCACCTTCATCATGAATGATGAATTAACAAAAAGCCAACTTTGTTTTTAATAACTCAAAATTTCAGGATGGGCATAAAAGATAAACTCTATTAGAAGTGATGAACTAAGTAATCATCATGACTGATGATATCTGTTATTTATCACTATATGTGAGATTGACCAATTCTTACTACCATTGTCTTTAAATATGAGTGCCAATTACAGAGCATCAATTTCAAAAAGGAAAAGAAAAGAAATTGCTTCTGCACCTATTTGATTGGGTAAACAGGGCCATGTGGATAAACCTAACTTCAATGAGGCAGAGAAATTCATCTTATGCTCAGGAAGCAGAGAACTGATAATGCTTAAAACAGCATTAATAAGGACCATTTTATAATATTAAAATATGTGTTCATTGGATTTTTAACACTGAGCTTATTTTTTATAATAATTTACTAATGTAAATAATGATTATTTAACATCATTCCAATAAATATATATTTTTATTAGTTTTGGGTTACTTTACTATTCTTAAAACTCATTAGAATACTTTATATTATTTAATATAATATAATTTTTGTTTTTTATGTTATCTGCATTTTGGTAATGCCATATATTATTTAACAAATTATTTAAACAATCATTTTATTAAGTATATTCCATAGGTGTAACTGTAACACCTTTAACAACTATTCCTGTATATCTGAAAGGATTAAAGATTTTCCATAGTCTGATATAATCTTACCACATAGACTTAATCATGATTTACTTTTCCAACATTATTGACATTGGTCAATACATCGATTTTTCTTAGTTAATCATTTTCTGTTATACGAGTCAAGATTCTACTCCAATGGCTATAATGAATAGACCTTATGGAAAATAATACAGAACCATGAGATGGTTTATAGCAATGGTTCTCAGCTAGAAGGTGTGGGGGGAGGAGGAGGAGGAAAGGTGGATTTTGTCTTCCAAATGACATTTGACAGTCTGGAGACATTTTTGATTATCCTTACTGAGGAGTGCTGCTACTTGTTTCTAGTGGGTAGAGGCCAAAAATGATGCTAAACATCCTACAATGCATAGGATAGCTCTGCACACACACACACAGAACTATCCAGTTGAAAATGTCCATTATGTCAATATGGAAAATCCTGGGTTAAAGATCAGATCATAGTGAGATACCCAGAGAATAGCTACAGAAGGACAGTTACCAACTCGACGGCCTCGGGGAGGGGGGCCCGGGGGGAAGGAAGGAAATAGTTACTGGTACTCAGTGAATGCTGGAATATTGGATAAGTGGACCAGCTTGTGGAATTTATTGCCACAGAGGAATACAATGACTACCAGGGACAAATATGATAGTATGGAGGGAGTGGGGAACAAATACTTTGGTTTCTGTCTCTTCCTTTAAACTGCCCATGCTACCATTATCCACATTCAACTAAAGCTAGGTATCAAGGGAATCTGGAAGATAGAGTGCAAAGGGGCCAGCCTCCTGGACTGAGAGCAACCTAGAAAAGAAGAACAGACCTGGGGTAAGGGTAGATGGAGGATAAGTAGCACACCTACTAGACTTTGGTGTGTTTTTAATTATAGTATGCCGTACATGTTAACTTGGTCTCCTAAAAAACATACAAAAAGGAAATTTGGATAAGCTCTTTTTTGTTTGTTTGTTTCTATGATTGTTTATTCCTACTGATACTTTTTTTATTTTTATTTTTATTTTTTTTTAAGATTTTATTTATTTATTTGACAGAGAGAGACACAGTGAGAGAGGGAACACAAGCAGGGGGAGTGGAAGAGGGAGAAGCAGGCTTCCCGCCGAGCAGGGAGCCTGATGCGGGGCTCAATCCCAGGAACCTAGGATCATGACCTGAGCCGAAGGCAGATGCTTAACAACTGAGCCACCCAGGTGCCCCTCTACTGATACTTTTTTTTTTTTAATGAGCTATTGGAGAAATTCTAAACGTAGAATATATTATTTTTTATTTTCATATGAGAAAAAACATTTAACATGAAGTTCCATAGTTTAAGGTATTTGAAACAGTTGCTTTCCATTCACATTTTTATTCAATATATATTTCTCAAGAAAATGTTCTCAACTAAAGGCTTATGGCAATTAAACCTGTGTGGAATCATAAGTTTTGAGAAACTTATAAAATGTTATTACCTTATAATCTACCTATATTAAAAATCTGCATTGCTTATAGAGAGCTGATTTCAGTGTTTATTTTTTGTTCTTAAAACAGGACCCCTAACTGAGGATTAAATTAAAATAAGTCTTTTCATAGATGGCTCCCAGTGGAATGTAAATTACAATTCTAAGATTGCTGGTTCTCATGGCCTGTCTTTGTTATTTTTCTATTAAAGCTTCTAATTTTAGTAAACACTATTAGTGTGTTTTAGATCTAATGAGAAAAGGATGGCCAGAAAGGATGAAGATTAAAAGGTAAATCACATGGGTTGGATCATTTTATGTCTAGAGGCTGATTGGATGTACTCTTCATCATAGACATATGTGGAGCTTGTCTTCTATTCAGAGAAGACACAAATGAAATACTTTGGGGTTCTTTTTCGTTTGTCTGTTTTCTGTTTTCCAAGTAGGAGTTCAGCTTAGAAAGTAAACAAACAAATTAATTAATACAAAACAAGAAGTATTGAAGTTGGGAACAAATCTAGTTCTTTTTTGTATTTTGATTAATTGTTTTGTTTTTGCTTAATTTCACCATGATATTGCAATAGTCTTAAATGTGGACTAAAGCAATGCTGTGTGAAGTGTGGGCCATGAAACAGCAACATTAGAATCACCTGGAGGCCTGTCACAAAGGCAAAGCTGGACCCTATCCTGGAGACACTGGATCAGAATCTCCGGGGTTAGGGAACAGGAATCAACATTTTAACAAGCCTTCGAGATGATTTTGATGCAGGCTAAGTCTGTGAAGCACTATACTAGATGATTTATTTAAAATCAGAGGGCTTCCTTAACAAAGTTTTAAAATTATAATTCTTCAAGGGATTACAGAGATCTACAGTTATCTATTTTGTTTTCTAAAGTCAAATATACTATAAACAATATTTGAAAATTGTTGTTTAGTTATGTTTAATTTTGTTATGTTTTCTGTCACTAACAAAGTTATGATAAGAATTGTCTGGTACTACAGATTCTGTTCCCAGATTGCCTCTTTTCTGAAAATAATGCAGGCTGATCACAACTTGAAAATGATAATGTAATTTAAAAATGACTTTAGAAATAAATGCTTTAAGGAAATTATTCCTCAAATTCTTCTAATCAGTTTAATAAGAAGTTATTAAAAATCAAAATTTTACTTGAGGCAAATTCTGCTAGGAATTATCAGCCTCCATTAAAAATGTTTTGTTGGTATAGAATTTCAACTTGCATGAAATTCCCATACAGGGAAATAGAAAAATAATCTTTTCATATGGATAAAATTAAGTAGTAAGAATTCTACATGTGATATTATATTGAGATAATTATCAAAGTCATAAATAGTCCCAGAAAATAAGTATTTCGGGAGTAAATAAGAAAAATGTAATTTTAACGTATATTTTTATTTTGTCTTCAAAAAGAAGAAGATATAGTACTTGCTTTTTTTTAAGATTTTATTTATTTATTTGACAGAGAGAGACACAACAAGAGAGGGAACACAAGAGGGGGAGTGGGAGAGGGAGAAGCAGGCTTCCCGCCGAGCAGGGACCCCAATGCGGGGCTCAATCCCAGGACCCTGGGACAATGACCTGAGCCGGAGGCACATGTTTAACGACTGAGCCACCCAGGCACCCTAATATTTGCTCTTATAGAGCATTTCAGAAATTTAAAATATAGAGACAATAGAGTATACATATTATTAGACCAGGCTATAAGCCTATTATAGGTCTTAAATTTGTTTTAATCCTCATTCTGACAAGCCATAAAACACTGGACAAGTTACTAAGTGACTCAGACTTTAATTTTATCTATTAAACTGGAAAAATAACAGTGCTTAATTTACAGAGTACTGTGAATATTAATCTATTTAATACAAGTAAAATATTTAAGAATATGTCTGATACTGCAAAAAAAATATTAACCATCATTAGCTGAAATTTTAGGAAATGAGTGTATCTTTACTTTTAGTTATTTTTCCCGACTATTTTAGTCTTTCATTCAATATTTGTGTTGTTTCTTTTGGTCCACATCTGAATAATCTCCAATCCAAAGGCACTCCATAGATGACCATGCAAAAAATATTTAGAAAAATAATTTTTTCATGAAAAATACTTGCAAAGTACTTACACATTAACAAGCCATCCTAGACTCCTAAATTCACTTTTCCTCAGTCTATTTATCCTTTCAAACTAGTCCTTCTAATCCGTTTCTAAATATTTTGAACCCTTTCTCCATCTCCACTCCTACCACCATCAAACAATTGCTTCATCCTTCAGTTTAGTGTCGTCCTGATATCTCATCTCCTTTTACCACTCTACTGCAGTGATCTTTCTTAAGCAGAAATTTCAGTACCCAGTAGTAAGCAATTTAGGGCAGGAACTATGCATTGTAGGCAGTATTACTAAAAAGAGAAATAAATGTGAAAGATATTAATAAACTCATACCAACAAAATTCATTTTGGGAACAAAAGATGGCCCTATTAACTAGCCATGTCATAGCTACAATTAGTGACTATCAATTTCAACTTGACACTCCTCATTTTTTGTTTACTGAATGAAGGAATGCGTGAGTACACATCACATATCACATTATTTGCCTTTTTTTTCCCCCAAACAGGAAGTTTCAAATTAGCCATTATCAATGAAGAATGGGAAGAGAAGAAAAGAGAGACAATTCCTAGGTTAGCATCTCTTAGCTAGATAACAAGAATATCACATAATCACCTGGACCTACATTCATTGGGAACTAGAATTTGATAGCATGATCAAACAAAATGAAAGCATTCAAAATTGGCTATATTTTAAATTTCCATGGTTCCAGGCAAAGGTTAACTACTAATTACTGTTGGGAGTTAACAATTTTATTTTAAAGCAATTCATGTTAAATCCTATTTACCACTCCATCCTCAACATCTAACAAAGTTCTAGGAAAGAGCAGAGGCTCATTCAGCTGGTCAGAGAGGATAAAAGGTCTGTATAAACGTATAGATATGTGTATAAAGGCAAACAAACCAAGATACTAGGCCAAAGAATGATTTCAGTAGAAATCCTTACCTAGGACAATTGCTTCACTGAAGGGTTCTACTTGGCTGCTTTATCAGAATTGCTTGAAGGCATTAGGACAAGTCACAGGAAACCTACGGGAAACAGGTATTACCAAGTGGGCAAAGGTGAATTTTTCAACACTGGCACTGAATAGACACAGACGTATTATCTTTAAAAAAAAGAAAAACGAAAAAAGATTTTATTTATTTATTTATTTATTTATTTATTTATTTATTTATTTGAGAGAGAGAGAGCATATGAGGGGGAGAGGGACAAGCAGAATCTGACCTGAGCATGGAGCCCCACGTGGGGCTTGATCCCAGGACCTTGAGATCATGACCTGAGCTGAAATCTAGAGTCGGATGCTTAACTGACTGAACCACCCAGGCACCTCAGACATATTATTTTAAAATTTAAAGTATATAACTGAAAGTGTCACCTTATGTAAAACCAACTTGGGAAAAGCCTGGCTTTCATAAGACAAAGTATCTACCACCGAAAATTGATGGAGGACTTTAATAGAAATTATAATCAAAGGGAACTTTGATGTATCCTAAATTTGAAAAGAATGTCAAAATATAGACACCATGAAATATATTTTCAGATCAGAATGTAATTATATGTATACGGAAAAGTGGATAAGGATAAAACTTTTAAAAACATGTTTTCTGCCTGCCCTTTCATCTGAAATAAGAGAGTATAATTTTGCCATATTTACAATATCCTAAAGTTCTGTATCTCTTGGCTTGATGAGACTTCAGGGTATTCCTAGAATACTTTGGAAATTCAGATTATTTCTTCAATTTTCTTCCTTAAAGAGTTGCTTTGGACATCTCTGAGACTGGAGAATTACCATTTATAAACAGACATGCTGTTTGTAACTTTTTAATTTTTTCCCTGTTCACTTTGTTTGCCAGCTCCCTGCTCTGCTCACTGTCAATGGTTCTGTCCTATCTGGGCTTGCCCAATCTGTCAATTTCTATACTCTTTTCTCTCCTTACCCCCAGCATGGAAACTCTTTCCTGTCTCTTCATAGTTAACTTTTTCAGAAAAGTTATCCATAGTAGAGCTCTTGGTTCAAGAGTGGTATGCTTATTTCATTTATACCATAGTTTTAAGGGGAGTCAGATCAAAGAACAGTTGGACATAGATGCATATTACAACAAGAAATATTATTTAATTTTACAGTCAGGCCCTGTCTTCTTTTATGGCTCACACAGCCGTATTACTTCACTCATAGGACTTTTTCCTCTTAATTTCAATGATCTCTCCCTACTTCCAGCTCATGGGACATATAGACTATCAGATAGACTTACTCTAATTAGAATAGATCAAAATTAATTCCTTTCCCAATTAAAATCAAGGGGAATCACTATATATGTCTCAATATCTCCAGCATTCTGAGACTATTAAGATAGACCCTAAACTTTCTGCTACTCATGAGTGTAGGCTTCAGAGAATCATACAGGAATTGCATAGTTTTTCAAAATAAATTTAGACAGATTCTGACCCAGTTAACATATTGTCACAAATAAATCTCATAAAAATTGGAATTTTGAGCACTGATACAGAAAGAATTAGATTGGATGTTATGAGGTAAGAAGGAGATATTCATGGTCATTTGATATTAAAAGATAAATACCAACGAACTTTTAAGTCAAAGTGAAAAGATAAAAGATAAAAAAGTTGAACTACATGAAGTAGATGTTTTCATAGACAAAAAATTGTTAAAAACTGACAATTTAGTGATATTTCTGTTGACTTCTTTTCCTTTTTTTAAAAAAAGATTTTATTTATTTATTTGACAGAGAGAGTACAGCAGGGAGAGCAGCAGGGAGAGGGAGAAGCAGGCTCCTGCTGAGCAGAGAGCCTGACTTGGGGCTCAGTCCCAGGACACTGGGATCATGACCAGAAGCGAAGGCAGATGCTTAACCGACTGAGCCACCCAGGTGTCCCTCTGTTGATTTCTATCATAAGAAATGATTCTGAGACTGTGGTTTTGTGCTTTTTGTAACCCATATTTAATTTAGGTACTCATAGTCCAACAAATCAGTATATTGACATTAAAGGCAAAATTCAACTTCCAAGGCATTAGGACAACACTGCCCAATTATGATACAAGTCACATAGTAATTTTAATTTTCTGGTAGCAACATAAAAAGTTAAAAAAATGTAATTGATTTTAATAATATTTTATGCAACATATCCAAAATATTATCATTTTATCATGCAATTGATATAGAAATCATGATATTTTACTTATTTGTATATCAAGTTATTAAAATCCAGTATGTATTTTCCACTTACAAACATTTCAATTTGTACTAACTACATTTCATATGCTCGATAGTCATATGGTTTCTGGATATTCTACTAGGGGTGCATCACTGGATTTTAAAATTTTAAAAATTGGTGAAGTAAGTAATATTTATCTATTTTTAATCTCTTATAATTTAGAGTACCAATTTTTATGAGAAACCAACTCATACACAAAATATATTTCCACAATACAGCTGACCCTTGAAAACACGGGTTAAAATTTCATGGGTTCACTTATATGTGGATTTTTTTCAATAAATATGGTAAGGTATGGTAAATGTATTTTATAATTTTCTTAAAAAATTCTCTAGTTTATTTTAAGGATATACTATATAATACATATAACATACAAAATATGGGTTAACTGTTTATGTTATTGGTAAGGCTCCCGGTCAACAGTAGACTATTAGTAGTTAAGTTTTGGAGGAGTCAAGTGTTATGTGTAGATTTTCAACTACATGGGGTACAGATCCCTTAACTTCTGTATTGTTCAAGGGTAAACTTATGTGAAAAAGAGTATCAGTGTGATGTTAGTGGCATTACACTTTCAATTCATTTTGAAGAGAATAAATATGCTTTAGATAAACTTGTTCTTATGCTTTTGTGAAAAATCATATAATTTTGAAAAAGCAATATTTTAAACAGGAAACATAGTGTTCTAGAATTATGAAACAGAATAAACATGATAAAAACTATTACATTAATAAAAGCATAACTATACAATAAATGAAAAGTTCTATTAATAAATTCTGGGGAAAAAGTATTACCTGGTTTAACAGAGAAAAAATAGCTAATTTCAGTATCAACTGGCTTAACTTTAATACGAAAAACTTTATCATCAATTAACCATGCCCTGTAGAGATACAACCACAGCCCAGATCTGTGAACAGTTGGTGAACAAAAGCCATTCTTTACTTTTTTTTCTGCCTACATTATCAATACTGATCTCAGTGAAGGTCACACAAATCATCCATATTTGATCATAGCCATCTGACTAGCGATCCCATCTGAAAATTGTAGATGCTCAAGATGCCTTGTGAAACTGGATTAAACCTTTTAGACAAGACTCAGGGGCATTGCTAAAGCAGGTGAGATCCATTAACTTAGCTCAAGTGTCAGAAGCAGGGAAGTGGGTCCTTAAACTGAGTCCTGGTGGTATCCAGCATTTTGTAATGCAGCAGCAGAGGCTGGGGCTGAAGGGTCCACAAAACAGTTTGTTTTGGTTTGTTTTTTAGATTGTTCTACTGAAAGTGATCCGAAGTGATTCCCTGGATACAGTAGTAGCTGTAAAATAGTTGCCAGTGTCCTTCTACTTCTGCTTGAGTGGGAGAAGCCCTCATACTTAATGCACAGGTCTCACTAGATTGTAGTGTCCAGTCACCTTCCCTCTCAGGAATCTCTAAGAGGGCCATTAACTCTGGAGAAATGGAAGGACCTTAGACACTCTGAGGTCCACTACTATAATCAGAAGAATGAAAAATTTCTCCCTACTTATTTGCTTAGAAGCCCAAAATTAATGTCTCACCCATGACAAAATGTCTGAATTTTACATTAACAGAGCCCAGATTAGCATTGCCCTCACATACGGGAAATATCTTGGTGGTTTTCTTGATGTGACTATGTGTTATTGATTTTTATAATTAAAATAATAAATTTTCTGGTATTAATTTATTCTGCAATATGAAGAACACCAAACATAAAATAATACAATCATGTGCTGAAAACAGTTAGAATTATTTGTGGGTGGGGATAAAAGTGAATTTATTTTATAAAGAGAGAACATAGTGGCAATGGAGTTAGAGAAATAACCTAATTTAAGTTTAGTCATGAGTTTGAATTAAACTGTTATAAAATATCACAGTTGTGTTATTGTGCTTAGTCCAGCCATGCATAAGAATTATTGGGAAGGTTTTAGAAATACTAATTCTGATATTCTGATCAGCATAGTGATCTTGATAACTTTAAATTTCTCATTTGATAAAAATTCAGACAGGTTTCTTCCTAAATATAGGCACCTCACCTCCCTTGTTTTAGAAACTTACAATTATAAATTATTTCTCTGCTCCTTTGTGATGTAAATCTTCTATAACCTAGGAATAACTACTCAGGGACCTAGGAGCCATTATTTTGAATAGAATCATCAATAAAGCTCACTCCACTGTTTATACCACCTTTTATTTCAGAAGACCAGAGTTCAATCTCTCTCCCTATTGTAATAATTTTGAATAAAGCCTTACCACCTAAAGCAATTTTCCTTTCACATTCGTTACCTGAACTTACATACTTCCCTCCCTTTTAATCCCTTTAGCTCATTAAAATGACAATGAACATATACCAAAAGAGATAGATACAAAATGGCACTGTGAATAGGTAGAGTAGTCTTAAGTGACTCCAAAATGTAAAAGAATTTCTAGAAGACAATAATGGGATAGTTTGGGTAATACACCAAAGTGTAGGAAACCACAGGTGAACATTTTGGAGATGGTGGAAGTGGGATGGGAATCCTTCGCCAATTTTTTTTAATGAAGACTTTTTGGAGAGAGTTTTCAAGGTAGGAGTCTATATATATTAGAAGCAAGATGGAGAAATAGAACTATAATCAGAGTAATTAGTTAATGGTCTACACCGGAACAACCATGTCAGTTCTCTTATTCATCACTCAGCATCCTTGCACATATACGATTGGTGACTACAATACTGGCTTCTGTGCTGACATCAGAGATCTTTTTCCTTAAAACCACAGAGTAATCTGCCTGACGAGATGATCTTGGAAGTACATTACAAAAATATCAAATAAATGTAGTCTGGAAGCTGAAATACTTATTGTTTGGCCCTTAACTCTCTTCACCTTCCTCAGCCTATTGTTCAGTCTTCAAAGCTGTACTGTCATTATCTCCAAATGGAATCACATGCAGACACATCAACATTGAAATAAAAATATACCTATTTTTATTGGCAATTTTTATAAGAGAAAAATCATTTCTATCATAATTTTCTTTTTAGTATCAAGCTGGGCAAAGTCTAAATGTAAAAGTATAAGAGCATGTGTATGTGTGTGTGTATGTGGATGTGTGTGATAATGTAAAGGCATGTAGGTATAACTTCTGATGCTAAACACCACAGTGGCCAATGTTTACCAGGAATTTTTGTCATCCATCCTATGAAGGAATTGTTATGCTTTTTTTCAGAGAAAGTTATTTTTTTAGAAAGTTATTCTTTAAACCTTTTCTTTTTTCAACTCTACTTTTATGATTGTAATTATATTTTTGAATTATATATTTAAATGTGTTACCTCCATATGCATTACAATTTTTGCTTCAAATTATTATTTCAAAGAGTAACCTAATTAGCTAAAACACATTTGACCTAAACAAAGGAGGATCTTGTTCATTTATTTTCTTAATTATCTCAATTTAAGTGTTATATAATCAGATTCTATTTTTCTTAAATTAACACTTAATACAACATGAAAAATATTCTTAAAAAATACCCTAGAGGATGACATTTATTTTTCATTCATTTGAGCATTATTCACACATTCTTTCTCTAAAGAGTGTCCACTTTGCATCAGGTGCTATATTTGCCACTAGGTAATTGACTATGCAAATTAGAAGACTATGTAAATATAAATATATACAATATAACTATATGTAATCTATACTATATATTATAATTACATGCTATATGATTGTCATTATATTAGTTATATCACAATTATATATGTTATTTCTCTCTCTATATAGAATAGACTAACAGAGCTAACATGAAAGTATAGTCAATAACAAATAGTGATGTCTTTGTAGGTGAGATGGTATTTGACATGAGTTTTACAAGATAAAAATATATAGGCCAGTTAACTTAGGAGATGGACATTCTAGTCCATCTTAACAAGAAGATACAAGTGAAAAGTTACATTATATTTGTTAAGAGCCAAGCTGAAGAAACCTGAGCTGTCAGGTATTAGAGTAATTGATTAAGACTGCAAACCAAAATGAAAATAACAGTCAAGTCTTTAATCACTTTATTAACAGTATAAGCAAGATAGTACATAGGATAAAGTGTCAGCTTTCCCCATGGAACAGTACTGGGTAGGGATCTGGTTGATCAATGTAAACATGGGGGATTCTCAGTACAGGGCGAGCCTTGAACAAAAGGCTTTAGTCATTTTGTGAAACCAGGGGCCAGGGATTGAGGGTCAACGGAGAGGAAGGGATGAGGTAGAACTGGAAAAGTACTAAATACTGAGTGTCTCAAAGTGGAGACAATGTGTAACCAAGGCCCCCAATAAAGAGACCTCCAAATGGAGGCATGTAGGCTACAAATGCAGATATGCATGGAATCTTGGCCCCTAGGTGGACCTGAGGTCTGGACTATAACTCCCTTCAGAGCCTGCAATACATTGGCTGTGCACCAATCTGGTATGGGGGAAGCAGCTCTCCCCCGTAAGGCCTGCCAGGTAAATCTTTGGTAATTGTCTATGGTTGGACCTAAAAAATTACACATAAGATTTTGGCTAAGGGCTGAACTCTTTAATAGTCAGGAAATATTCATTCAGAATGATTTGTCTATACAACATCAGATGGGCATGATGGAAGATAAAGTTAGCTAAATTTATGGATGCTTATGGAAGGTTTTTGAATGCCATTTTATGGAATTTACCCTTAAATGCACAGAGACTTTTAAAAGGATTTTTGCCTTGATCTTAGAAAGATCTTGTAGTCTTAACCATGCACATATATTGAAGGTTTTAGCAAGTAACTAAATTTGCAATTTAGAAGTTTGATACCATCACAAAATATTACTGGGGATAGAAAGAAACATTTCATAATGATTAAATAATGTAATTTATCAGGGAGATATAATAATACTAATTTTGTATATTTTTAGTAATAGTCCCCAAAGTCTAAAGCAAAAATGGACAAAAATGAGAGAGAGAAACTCCAAAATCAATGGGAAATACTAACACTGCTCTTGTAAAAACTGATGAGACAACAAAGAATTAGTAAGGTTATCAAAAATTTGAACAATCCATAGATGCAAACATAGATTCAAAGCATATTAGCAAACTGATTAGGGCATACGAAGGGATAATGCATTTTAATCAAATCTGATTTTTCAGAATTATGAGTTTGGTTTAACATTTTTAAAAATAAATCAATATAATTCTCCCCTTTAACAGAACAAAGAAAAAATATAAATGATTAGATCAATAGATTTTCTAAAAAACTGTTATGACAAAACTTCAGCAAACTAGAAAGAACATTCATTAATCAATCTGAAAGAGTATAGATAAATAGATGAATAGATGACATTTACACAGCTATTTCACATTTAATACTAAAATGCAAAAAAAAAGTTCTTCTAGATTGGGAATGTTTTAATAATGTGCGATATTATCATTTTTATTTATTAAAAGGTGTAGCCAGTGAAATAATAAAAAGATAAGGCAAGTGATAGAAAATGAGGAAATGAAACTATCATTATTTGTATTAATTGTGAAAATTAAAAAAAAATCAAACCTACAGCGGCGCCTGGGTGGCTCAGTCATTAAGCATCTGCCTTCGGCTCAGGTCGTGATCCCAGGGTCCTGGGATCGAGCCCCACATCGGGCTCCCTGCTCGACAGGAAGCCTGCTTCTCCGTCTCCCACTCCCCCTGCTTGTGTTCCCTCTCTCGCTGTGTTTCTCTCTGTCAAATAAATAAATAAAATCTTTAAAAAAAAATCAAACCTACAAAAAATATTAAAATAATTAAGTCAGCACAGATTGATGAATACTAAGTCAATAAACAAAAATCAACTATACTTTAAGTTTTTTTATTTTCATTCCAGTATAATTAACAAACGGTGTTGTTTTAGTTTCAGGTATACAAAATAGAGATTCAACAGTTCTACACATTGCTTAGTGCTCATCATGATAAATGTATTCTTTAATCCCCATCACCTATTTCACCCATCCCCCCACCAACTTCCCTTCTGGTAACCATCAGATTGTTCTCTATAGTTAAGAGTCTGTTTCTTGGTTTGTCTCTTTTTTCCCTTACTTTCTTTGTTGTTTCTTAAATTCCACATGAGTGAAATCATATGGGTTTTGTCTTCTTTGACTGACTTATTTTGCTTAGCATTATACTCTCTAGCTCTATCCACATCGTTGTAAGTAGCAAGATTTCATTCTTTTTTATAACTGAAAAATATTCAATTGTATATATATACCACTTCTTTATCCATTCATCTATTGATGGAAAGTTAGGCTGCTTCCATAATTTGGCTATTGTAAATAATGCTGCAATAAGCATAGTAGTGCATACATCCTTTTGTATGAGTATTTTTGTATTTTTAGATAAATACCCAGTAGCGCCATTACTGGATTGTAGGGTAGTTCTATTTTTAACTTTTTGAGGAATCTCCATACTCTTTTACACAGTGGCTACACAGCATTCCTACCACAGTGCACTGGATTCCTTTTTCTCCACAATCTCACAACACTTGTTTTTTCTTGTGTTTTTGATTTGAGCCATTCTGACAGGTGTGAGGTTGTATTTCCTTATGGTTTTGATTTGCATTTCCGGGATGATTAGTGATGTTGAACATCTTTTCATGTGTCTGTTGACCATTGTAGGTCTTCTTTGGAGAAATATCTGTTCATGTCTTCTGCCCATTTTTAATTGGATTATTTGTAGGGCTTTTTTTGGTGTTGAGTTGTATAAGTTCTCTATATATTTTGGATACTAACCCTTTATCAGATATGTTATTTGTAAATATTTTCTCCTGTTCCATATGTTACCTTTCAATTTTGTTGATGGTTTCCTTTGCTGTGTAGAGGCTTTTTATTTTGATGTAGTCCCACTAGTTTATTTACATTTTTGTCTTCCTTGCCACAGGAAACATATCTGGAAAAATGTTGCTATGGTTGAGGTCAGGGACTTTACTGCCTGTGCTTTCTTCTAGGATTTTTATGGTTTCAGGTCTCACATTTAGGTCTTTAATTCATTTTGAGTTTATTTTTGTGTATGGTATGAGAAAGTGGTCCAGTTTCATTCTTTTTCATGTAGCTGTCCAGTTTTCCCAGCACCATTTGTTGAAGAGACTGTCTTTTTCCCATTGCATATCCTTGCCTTTTTTGTCAAAGATTAAATAACCATATAATCATGGGTTTGTTTCTGGGCTTTCTACCCTGTTCTGTTGATCTATGTGTCTATTTTTGTGCCAGTACCATACTGTTTTGATTATCACAGCTTTGCAGTATATCTTGAAATCTGGGATTGTGATACCCCCAGCTTTGGTTTGCTTTTTCAAGATTTTTTTTTTTTTTTGGCTTTTTGGTGTCTTTTGTGGTCCTATATAAATATTAAGATTATTTGTTCTAGTTCTGTGAAAAATGCTTTTGGTATTTTGAAAGGGACTATATTAAATCTGTAGATTGCTCTGAGTAGTATGGACATTTTAACAATATTTGTTCTTCCAATTCATGAACATAGAATATCTTTCCATTTTTTTGTGTTGTCTTCAATTTCTTTCATCAATGTTTTCTAGTTTTCAGAGTAGAGGTCTTTTACCTACTTGGTTAAGTTTATTCCTAGGTATTTTATTATTTTTGGTGCAATTATAAATGGGATTGTTTTCTTAATTTCTTTTTCTGTTGTTTCATTATTAGTGTATAAAATACAATGGATTCCTGTACATTGATTTTGTATCCTGCAACCTTACTGAATTCATTTATGAGTCCTAGCAGTTTTTTGGTGGAGTCTTTAAGGATTTCTATATAGAGTATCATGTCATTTGCAAATAGTGAAAGTTACTTCTTCCTAACCAATTTTGATGCCTTTTATTCCTTTTTCTTATCTGATTGCTGTGGCTAGGACTACCAGTACTATGTTGAATAAAAGTGATGACAGTGAATATCCTTGTCTTATTGCTGATCTTAGGGAGGAAGCTCTCAGTATTTCACCATTGAACATGATGTTAGCAGTGGGTTTTTTTAATATATGGCCTTTATTATGTTGAGGTATTTTCCCTCTAAACCTATGCTGTTTTTATCATGAATTGATATTGTATTTTGTCAAATGCTTTTCTGCATCTACTGAAATGATCATATTGTTTTTATCCTTTCTCTTATTGATGTGATGTATCATGTTATTGATTTGCAAATATTAAACCATCTTTGCATCCCAGGAATAAATCCTACTTAATCATGGTGAATGATTTTTTTTAGATGTATTATTGGATTCAATTTGCTATTATTTTGTTGAGGATTTTTGCATCTATGTTTTTTTAAAGATTTTATTTATTTAATTGAGAGAGGAAGAGCACACGAGAGAGCAGGAGAGAGCACAAGAAGGCACAAGAGAGCACAAGCAGGGGGTGGGGAGAGGGAGAAGGAGAAGCAGACTCCCCACTGAGCAGGGCTTGATCCCAGGACCCTGGGAACATGACCTGGGCTGAAGGCAGATGTGAGGCACCTGGGTGGCTCAGTCAGTTAAGTGTGACTTTGGCTCAGGTCACGGTCTCAGCGTCCTAGGATTGGGCCCTGCATTGGGCTCTCTGCTCAGCAGGGAATCTGCTTGTCCCTCTCCCATTGCCCCTCCCCCTGCTCATGCTCTCTCTCTCAAATAAATAAATAAAATCTTTAAAAAAAATTTCTCATGTGTTTTGTGGTGGCAGTGGAAATGAAAATTCCAAAGTGCGTCTAGCAATGCAAAGGGTCAAAGATGCCTCACATATGCCTTAATAGGTAGAGCAAAGTGGGAAGAAATTCTTCACCAGACATCCAGATTTATATTAAAGTAGTACTAGTTAGAGGAGAAAATAGAAAATTATCAGACATGGAAACCAGAAATAACATCTAGAACTGGTTTATTTCCTGCTTAAGACAGTAGAAAAGTGTAGTTTTTGTTTTGTTTTGTTTTGTTTTGTTTTGTTTTTGAGAGAGAGAGGGAGAGAGCGGGGGGTAGGGGCAGAGGGAGAGAGAATCTCAAGCAGGTTTCATGGCCAGCACAGAGCCCAAGGTGGAGCTCGATTTCATCACCCTGAGATCATGACCTAAGCCAAAATCAAGAGTTGGACGCTTAACCAACTGAGCCATTGGGGGGCCCCAAAAGTGTAGTATTTTTAATAATCTGTGCTACGTCAGTTGAATATATATATGGACAAATAAAAAGTAGTAATAATAATAAGTAAACTTAATTCTTACAATATATCCTACACAGAAAATAATTTCATTGTGGAAATAGCAACACAATAGAACTTCTAGAAGGATACATAAAAGTGTACCTTAATAGCATTAAAACTTGCAAGCAATGATTTCTTAAAAACAATCATTAAATAATTAAAAGTTGCTCAACTGGACTATATTAAAATGTTTAAAATATGTCTATTAAATGACACTGTAGGTTGTGAAGGGAAGCTTTGGAGTCAGAGAAAATATCTAAGACACAAAGTTCACATTAGAATTATATAAAGAAATATAATTCAATGAGAAACTACAAACAAGGCAAAGAAAAACAAACACAAGATTTGAAAAAGTACTACACAAGAAGGTTATCCAAATGGCCAAAATACTTATTAAAAGTATATTAACCATAAGGTGATACCCAGCTGTGTGCTTAAAATTTAAGATTGACAGTTCCAAGTGTTAAGGATAGGAGTGAAAATTAGAAAGAAATCAAATGTCCTTGCAAAGGAGTTTAACTAAAGCCCATGAAATGGTTTATGAATGCAGCAATAAAGAAAGCACCAGACAGTAAGCACAATATCATAAAAAATTGTTATGACCTGTGTGTGCACATGCGTGTTTTGAGAGATTCAGAAAGAAAAGGAGAAAGACAATATGAATAATAGTACATATGTAATGATTCAATATTTAAAAAATAAACAAGAGAAAAGACTAAGTTGATATACAAATTATTTTTCTGTTGAAATAATAAACAGAAATAAAACATCACAGAAGTATTTATTTTCTTCTTTTTGCATATAGGTTTTAAACATTATAAGATGAGAATATTTTGTATGATTATACTTTCTATAATAAAAAACAAAAAATAATGAATAGGGAAATATAATTTCTTAATTCTCATTTCATCTCATTTCACCATTACTAGCATTTTCTCCTACCCTACTGGCACCCTCTGCCAAATTATAAACATACTCCATATTCTCCCAAAGAACAGCAAATGATCTGACTGGGCTTTTAAAAAATAGACTGAGATGTTGTTGCTCAGCCCCTTACCTTTCTCTCCCTCTTTTAGTATCTCCTGTTTTCCAAGTCTGAGTCCATGTGACCACAGCCATGTCATGAGCACATGCATAGCACATGGGCTTTAGCTCTGCCAATGTCCACGTGAATAAAAGACCATTATTCTTGGGTGATGTATGGATAAGCCACTGTAACCATCTTAAATCTAAGCAAATTGTTTCATTTCTAGTCAGTAATAAAACTCATATACCCATCTCCATCTCTCTGTCTCCTCTATGTTTTCACTGAATCTCAACTCGAACAGCTAATATAGTGTTACTTGTTGGATTGCCTACAATGCCAAGAAAAAAATAAAATATATGGCATCATGCCCATTTTTGAGCCTAATTTTTCCTTTAAGATGTTAATCTATTTGAGACTATTTTATATGTATTGAAAATTGCATCACATAATATGAACATTTTTACTCCATTGCCTCAGTTGTCCAGTTAACCTGAAGATGGCAGAGTAAAGTATTTCTGTGCCTAGGACTGGTTTGAGAAGAAGCAGAATAACAGTTACCATCATTTAGGCAAAAATTAAAGTTGTAGAAGACAAGAGGAAAGAGATGCATTAGAACTCAGGGGATGGAAAATCACAAAGAATATTTCTAAAATGTAATCCTTCTTCATGATAATGTCCAATGTAATATCTCTGCATTAATCTGTGGCTCATTTAATTTAAATTAATGAGATTTGCAGATTAGTATTTCAAAGAATAGGCTCCAGAATTAAATTCTCTGGGTTGAAATCCCAGATCTAGTGCTTACTGATCTGTTCTTTAAGGTACTTAATCTTTTTATGGCTGAGTTTTATAATCTGTGGAGAAGGATAATGATTAAATCTACATCATAGAGTTGTATGGAGGATATGAGAAAATGTATATAAAGCATTTTGTACAATATCTGTATGATGACCCCATGAATGTGAGATCTATTAAAGTTGTTGCTTATGTTGTTAGCATTACCAGGCTAACATGAAACATTTGTCATCGGTATTTTAAAGACAAAATTACTTAATATTCAATTTTAGCTGACCATAAAACTCACTTTTTTATTAAAAACCTTCTTCGGTTTGCAGTTTCTTAGGAATTGTCTTCTGTGCAAAAAACCTCCCAAGAGCCACTAAAAAATAGAAAAGAAACACTTGGATTTATTATTTTGATCTTACATGAAGCCACACCATCTTCTTCTTCTTTAGTAGACTGAAAATTTGTGGTAGAGATGAGTTAATGCACTAGCAGTCCAATACTATTAAACTTTCCAGTTTAATAAAATAAAGTGACTTTGCTTTTTTCCACAGCTTTGCCACTAACAGGCCCCAAAGCCCCACTTGATAGTCAAGTTATCAGACCACTGTGGAGAGCCACAATAAATGTATTCAAATCTCTTTCTTTCCATGGTCTATAAGTCAATAAGAATATGCCAAATGCCTTTAGAGCATTGAAACTTGGTGCTTTGAGGGGTGGGCTCAGATGATCATTCATACTCTTTATTATAAACTCAAAAAAAGACTCACTAATGCCTTCAGTAGCTTTAGAACAGTGTCTAATTCCAAATGCTGCATATTAAATCAGTTATGCTATGGAAGACACCTTTCCTAAATGGTGTTGTCAATTCCTGACTCCTGTACAAATTTCCTTCCTTCCTTCCTCCCTCCCTTTTCTCCTCTCCTCTCTGCTCTCCTGTCTTTCTCTCTTTTTGTCTTTCTCTCTCTTCCTCCCTCTCCCCTCCCTCCTTTCCCCCTCCCCCTTCCTTTCACTCTCTCTGTCTCTCTTCCTCTTACCCTCAGTCCTCCCTCACTTTCTTTCTTTATTTTTTGCTTTAGAGATGATTGTAAGATCTCAATCTGCAATTAGTTTTATTACATTTTGTTTATATATATTTCTTAATATAATAAATATTTTCAAGTAAGAGGTATATTTTTAAACATTCAATTTGCAATAATTAGTTAAGTGTCTTAAAAATACACAAATGTGACTGACTCAGTGGTTATATCTGGGAAATTAATACTAAGGTTTTGTTCATTAGGTTTGTCTGTATGTTTTTCAAATTTTTGTTCAAAGAACTACCACTGAATAACAAAAAAGGAAATAAAGCTATAAAACAAAATATTATATATAAAAGTACTTGGTAAAATTTTAAATCTCTATATAAATGTAAGGGACTATTATAATTTATCTTATATATCCCACCAGAGAATATTCAAATTACATCTTACAAATCACATTTCATTTCAGAAATAAGAATATTTTCTGTTTACACAAAATATCTCAAAGTGACTTTCAAACACTATTCTATCAATATTCAGTACTTTTTTTGAGGTTATTATTATTTTTAAACTTCACAACAGAAAATAAAAGTAGTTAGGTTGATTATCCAAGGTCATACAATAGCTCTAAAAATGAGGTCAGGTGCTGACACTCAATATCTAACTTAAATTTTATTGCCTCCAAAATGCTGCTTGGAGAGGAAATCCATCAAGGTTTTTACAATACTGAGAAAGTTCCCATATAATCATTCACATACCAAAGAAATATACATATGCCAAGATCTTTAAAAATAAATTAAAAAAGAACAAATTTAAACAAGTTGATAATAATTGATTTCATTTTCTTAAATGCACAGAGATTATATTTTTAAAGTACTCTAAAGAATAAATAGAAAAACAAATGTAATATGCGTACAATAAGACTACAAATAAGAATCATATAAAGCAGTGTATCAATATATAGAGGTAATAAACAAATTCTGTGTTTGCATATATGCTTTTCTCAAAACCAGTTTCTTAGAACATTTCTTAGAACTTGAGACATTATTATCACATTCAGGGAAAAACAAAACATGAAAATATGTGCATGAACATATAGTTTTTTGTGCCAAACTAACAAAATAAATGGGCAAACTATTATAGCATAATACTTGAGAATCCCACTTAATCAAATTGTAGGAATCAATATTTATCCCATTAACATGGGGAAACACCAACCACAGAATGCTATTGTTTCCCTTCCTTCTCCAAGGTATAGAGAAAGGTAGATTTTAAATTCCGGATAACACAATTGCCCAAAAAGACATTCACTTACTTTTAAAGGTTCACAGGCAAAGCATGTTTGTTTTTCACAAAGATGATGTCTGCTACTACTTAAATTGCTCTCCCTCAGTGAAGTGAAACAGATAAATTGCTGTGAAATTGTAGAAGAAATGCATTAAAAGGATAAATCATTATTAAATTAAATAACATGTCTCTCAACTGAACACCTACAAAAGATAATATTTGCATTCATCTCTCCTTGGTTAGATCCACCTAAAAAATGGAGGTGTCCTTCCTCATGACAAAGAAAAAATTACTTTACTACTTCATCTTATGATTCATGTTTTTTCATAATATTGATTTCCACACTTGGTCATACAAAATGCTAGTCATTCTTTATATAACTACATTGGCGTACATATGAGTGCTTTTCTAAGATAGATGCTTAAAGTAGAATTCTTAGATTTAGTAGAATTCCTAAGTACACCTTAGAATAGGTGTCTTATAAATTGTATTAGATATTGTCAAATTATACTCCAAATTGGTTATAATAATTTGTACTCTCATAGCAATATATACATTTCATTATCCATAAGCTTTATTTTTTTAAAATTTTATTTTATTATGTTATGTTAATCACCATACATTATATCATTAGTTTCTGATTTAGTATTCCATGATTCATTGTTTGCGTATAACACCCAGTGCTCCGTTCAATACGTGCCCTCTTTAATACCCATCACCAGGCTACCCCATTCTCCCCCACCCAGAACCCTCAGTTTGTTTCTCAGAGTCCATAGTCTCTCATGGTTCGTCTCCCCCATAAGCTTTCAACAACTCATTTGTTTTATGTTTTCAAGTGGGATTTTAAATATTATCTAAATTTTAAAATTTCTGTAGCTGCACATACCATTATTTCCCTTTACTAATTTATTTTTTTACATTTTATATTTTGTTCGAGAAAATATAATCTGCAAAGGTCATAAAATTTTTGCTTTTAATTATTTTAAAGTTTTGGCTTATTTATATTTAAATATTTAATCTATTTGCAATTAATTTTTTTCATCATGAAACATATGAATATAAATATTAAAGGTCAATGAATTTTCCTAATACCATTTATTGATTAGATTGTTTTACTGATTACTGCTCTCTAATAATAAAATAGTTTTTAGAGTATAATTCCACTTTTACAAAAAGTGGCAAATCAGATATACATATGTATATATATATTTGCATTGATCTCAGGATCAAGTTTATGTATCTATTTAAAATTAAATATATAAATTACATATGCATTTACAAATGCAATTAGTAATAATTTTCTGAACTACTTTTTCTGACTTTTTGCAAATTACATGAATATTACATATTTTACATATTTTACAATATTACAAATATTACATATTTGCATGAAATATTTTAAAAACTGATTATACACAGGCTTTTTAAATAATAGTTATAAAAACAATGATTATCTCTGAAAGAGAAATATACATTCTATGATACTATAAAATAGTATCATAATCTATTTCAAAATGGACATATATTTAAAATGGTTGAAGTATAAATTTTCTTTCTGTTAAGCAAGAGATGATATAAATCAAGATTTTTTAAACTTTATATTCTTTGATCATTAATTTCAGTTCTAGAAGCCTATCCTAATAAATAATCAATACCTGCTACTAACACTTTGCATCATATTGCTCATTGTCACTGTTTATAAAATAAAAATTATAAATGCTCTTAATTTCAAACAAAAGTTTAATAATCAAAGAAAAATCAACAGTGAAAATAAAACTATATATCCCATTAAAATCAAGTTTCCAACTATATTACTCATATGAGGAAATAATATTAACATCATATATGAGAAAATAACTTTGAATATAATGATACTCTTGTTAAATGAAAACTGCAAGTTATAGAATACTGTGTACCATATATTATAAGTAAAAATTCCTGAATAGCATTTATCTGCACATTCTTGTATTGATTTGTAAAAATAGAAATACATGTGGAAAAGTAACAGTGAATTTTTTTTTTCCATGAAGTATCTATTAAAAAATAGGGAACATGGGACACCTGGGTTGCTCAGTAGGTTAAGCACCCAACTCTTGGTTTCAGCTCAGGTCATGATCTCAGGGTCATGGGATTGAGTCCCGGGTTGGGCTCTACGCTCAGCACAGAGTCTGCTGGAGGTTATCTCTCTCTCTCCCTCTCCCTCCCTCTCTGTTCCTCCTGTCACTGGCATACACTCTCTTTCTCTAAAATAAATAAATAAAATCTTTTAAAAAAAGAGAGAGATAGAAGGGGGGAATTACTAGCTTTTCTTTTATTATTTATTTATATTGTTTATTTGTTACAAGCATGTATTAAGGGAAACAAATATGTATAGTGTTATCCCACTTTTTAAAACTATAATAAGTATATAGAATAGAAAATAGAAAAACATAGAGCAATTTGCCACAAAAATATTAATAATTATTCATTAGTTTTATTTTTTTATTTTCAATGTTTTTTGCTAGTTTCACAATTATTATATATTTCTCATAAAAATATACTAATTTACCAAAATGGTAACATCCCATATCAGCAATTAAAGTAAGAAATAGTAACCAAAAAGATTTTAATTCATATACACGTCCATTTGCAATTTCCATGATAAAAGACTAAGGAATAACACTTAGTATTTAAAGTGGTTATTTTATGTCAGGGATATAGATAATTTATATACAGTTTCCACAATAAATGTTTTTATACACTTAGCCATTATTTATTTTATAGGCAGAATTCAATTTATTTTCATTTTAAAAATAAGTGTTTATGGATAAAACAGAAATGCAGTTATGAATATTCAGAACTGTAACAGTTGTACTTTTCAAGAGCAAAAGGACCTACAGAGATCTATCATAAAGCACATGTTGCTCACTTTGCCTGAAAACCAGTATCCAAATTTACAGAAATAAGCAAGTGTCACTCATGCTGCAACCAGATCAAAGTTGACAGACAAGCCCTAGAGCAGGTGGATTGCTTCAATTATTTGCCAGCTATGATGTATACAAAATAAGTTCCAAAAGCTTTCTGGAGATCTGTAGGATGCTGGCGATAGCTTAGGGCAATATGACATTGATGATGAAGCTTGAGAAAGATAAAAGTTCCAAAAAAAAAAAAAAAAAAAGACAAGGCATTGTTTCTCGTGGCCTTTAGTTTGGCAACAATTTAACGATAAATGCAACAGCTGGCCACTGAAAGGATGGTATCAGGACGGGTTGAAGGGTGCTGAGATAAGATGCTATTGGCAGGCCTCCTATTATTTGAGATGAAATAAGCCCAGCAACTGGACGTTTTAGCAGCTGGCCAGACAAAGGATATTGTTCAGATATTTAACAGCTGATAACTGAGCATTCTAGCAATATTTGTTGAAAAGAAGGTGGTTACTAAATGGGCTGGCAAATGTTCGGGGACAATCAATATTCTAAGTTTGATAGAAGTATTTATGGGAAGATAAGCCAAGAAGCATGAGATTGTTATTATCTCAACTCATTTAGGAAGACTTTCAGAAAGATTAGACTAGAGATTCCAATATAAAATGAAATGGATCATGCTTAAACTCCAACACTGAATAGCCATTTTATATGCTTTGATTTTCTCTTCACTGCAAACTAATCCTTATGCCATAATATAATCTATTTATTGCAACCTCACTGTTTTTCTTACACTGAAGATACTGTATAATACACCTCCTTAAATATTCCTTCTGTAATCTTACAATGCAAAAGTGTGTCTACTTCTTATTAACTAATATATTTAACTATTTAATAAGTCCATTTAGTGAAAAACATATGAAATGCTTGAAAGGCCATTCATTCAGAATAAAATTAAAAAAAAACATTATACATTTAATTGTCAGTAAGATGAAGTTATCTTGCTTTATTTTTGATGCACTTGAACGCAGTAGAAAGATGTGACAGTTTAAAATAGCTCTGCAATTTTAGTTTGCAAAACTTAAATTATACCTTATAATTTTTACATAATTTAGAAAGTTTTGTTGTGATACAATGTATATTTATTTTCAAAATTAAAAATCATCTATCTATCTATATCTATCTATCTATCTATCTATCTATCTATCTATCTATCTATATATATATATATCAGTGGTTTACAAACCCAAGGATTAAATTAAAACGATGACATTAAATTTAGATTCTCATGAACTTGTTTTTATATATCGTTATCAAACATTCCCTAATTGGAAAATCAGTTTTAACTTAAACTCAATACTTAAAAGTTGTCCTCTAACATCCATCAATATATTTTCTTTGCAGAAATGTTCTATAAAGCCACAATTATTTAAAGAATAGCGTAAAATCTGATTACAGCAGTTCTCACTGATTTAACTTGAAGAGATTTCTGACTTCTCTGAACTGAATCCTAATTGATATCCTCAAACATGATGCCAAATGAAATATACTATATAGAGTTAAGAGGCAAATAAAGAAACATCTCATCTTATCTCACTTTATCTGTTACATGCATCATACTGAAAACAAGGATCAGAATGTGAAAGAAGAATTATCTATTACTCTAGAAGGATATATGGGCAAAACAATAAATGTAAAGACATTAACCAGAAAAGGAGTTCAAATCCACAAAATGGTGATTTGAGCTCTTTAGGGTTTCATGAGCATTGGAAAGTGTTTATAAGCTTTGGTTCAAGTGGGGTCAAGTTTCAGTATAAAATTCATGGTGGTCAACCAAAGAAGGAAAAAAAAAACTTTGCTTGCCTTAAAAAAATCTATAAACCTTAAAATACCTTGATATTTGTGAGAAATAGAAAGTCCTGAGAGATAATGCTTCTGTTTTCAATACTCTTTTCAAAATCATAGAACTTTGAATAAATTTCCCAACACCTTAAAAATAAACCCTTAATTATTTTCTCCACTTTACAGAAACAATATAGACTACATTAACACACACACACACAATAAGAATGGGTGTTTTTGTGTTTGAATACTTAGCTGTATGTAAATCTATTTATATCTGCATATGTATGTTTTCACCTACACACCTTTCTACTTTCAGAATGATAACTGGTTAGGCATCCAGTATTCTTAAAATGTCTAACCATTATTTGTTTTATAAAAGTTGTCAGAAATTTATTGTGTTCTTTAATCTTTTTAATATTTTCTTGTTATTAATATAAATAATAATTAGGAAAAGCAACATTATTTGCTCTTTGGCCATCTCTTTCCGTTGTTGTATTTTGATATCCTCAAAACACAAGCTAGTGTAAGCATTTCAGGGTAATCATTATTTTACCACTTCCCCTTGGTTTTTATTTTTATTATTATTATTTTTTAAAGATTTTATTTATTTATTTGAGAGAGAGAGAATAAGAGAGAGCACATGAGAGAAGGGAGGGTCAGAGGGAGAAGCAGACTCCCTGCCGAGCAGGGAGCCCGATGCGGGACTCGATCCCGGGACTCGATCCCGGGACTCCAGGATCATGACCTGAGCCGAAGGCAGTCGCCTAACCAACTGAGCCACCCAGGCGCCCTCCCCTTGGTTTTTAAAACAGCTATCCTATGACCTTAAAAATGGCATTCTCACTCTCCAAGTGACTCCTGTGTTTAAAATATGTTGCTATTTATGCTTAACTTGGAAAAAAATAAATATTGAACAGCCATCCTACTTCTTCAAATATATTTTAAGAAATGAAATACATCATCATTTTTGCTTTACAGTTTATGAGCGTATATTTTACTATTTTGTCTCCATGGTTATGTGCATAATACTATTATCCCTGTTTACTGATAAGAAAATTTGGGGAAATAACATTTAGAGATGTTAATTGACTCATCCAAAGAAATGTGTGCTTGAGTGAACATGAAAGTTCAAATACTCTTTCTACTAACTGGAAAAGATTATAATAATGAGCTCATATTTCATAGAATTCACTAATTATAAAACAAAATATTTGTTATATATAACTAATCAAATACAAATTTAACAATAGAATTTTAGAATAGAATAGAAATTAATAAAATCAGAAGTTTCTTTATATTAAGATATGAAAATTAGTACCTGGAAAAGTAAATAACTTGCTAGAATTCTAGCTATAGTTAGTGTCAGAGGCAAGAAAATTATCATGATCTATTAATTCTTAGCACTGGGCTCCTTCAGCTAAGTATATATGCAGAATAATATACAGTGTATTAACAATAGTCTATAAAATTTAGCTCCAAATTTTAGTTTCCATTATTCCTGTGCTTTAGATGTCCGAAGGAAAATATGGTGAACAAAATTCAGTCAAAGTTCAGAAACAGATATGTAATATATATTCCTCAATGTAATTGACCTATAACTCTTATAAATTTTCAGTCCAACATCAGAAAGTTGAAACATAAAACTATTCCCTACTCCCTCATTCTGGACCATCCATCTGCATTTCTGTTTTGGAGAAAAAGTAGAAAAAATTAATGTGACTATGAATCAAAGGATGGGTATGAAAGGAACAGAGTACCATCTTTGTGGCTTTTGTACTGACTTTTTGAGTGAAAGAAGAAAAATATAATAGTTGAATTTTATTTTTTGCCTTTTTCCCATTTAACTTCAAAACTATCTTTGACATAAAAAAAAGACGGGAATCTCTAGACACCTTGTAATAAAGGAAAAATATTCTTAGAATCTACATGGTAAATTTTATACACATCTAATCATATTACAATAAACCACCTTTATATTAGAATTATGCCAGTATTATTACATCCACAAATTATGACAGTGAATTTTTAAGTTGAAAAAGGAAACACTGTGGTTTATATGTAAAATTCTTTTGAAACTAGGGTCCAGTGTTCAGTATCTGAGAAATTTTACATCTATGACAAAGTTTCACTGTCAACCCTTTAAAAGAAAATGCTTTCTTTATCTTTATCTCTCAAAACACATTAAAGGTGAAGCAATACCTAACCTCCAACATTTTTTCTTATATCCTTTATAGGCTTGGACTAAATTTTTTCCCAGTTTACTCTATAGAGCCTATTTTTCCCATCTCAAACTTTCCTTCCATTATTCCCAGCCTATAGGACTTTTACTTTCTTCCCCAACAAGCCCCTCCTTAACTCTTTTATATGTAAATTAAATATAAGTGTTTTTCATCCTCTTTTTGGAATTCATTATAGAAGAATATCTCTTAAAAAAAAAAAAAAAGGAACTGTAAGCATTGGCTTAGAGGCCAGAAAGTGGACAGCAGAAACAATATTTTGTATGCTTAAAAGATAGCAATCAACATTATGCAATGGCAAAAAAAAATGGTGAAAGTGTCACCTGAATACTTGGAAGCAGATAATGACAAAATAAAATTCTAGGATGAGAAAAAGAAGGCACGAAACAATGTTATTACTGGGAATCTGTTCGTACTGATCTCTCTTGGATGAGAAAGAGAAGAGCTCAGAAAGAATCTGCTAGTTAACAAGCAAGATTGCAAGGTATTAGGGAGATTCAAGAAACTCAAAGCTTTGCAATGTTGGAAAGTCAACCAATTTCAGACTCCAAATTGTGAGAGAAGAAAAGGAGACATTTTTTGAGGAGAAATAAATGACTGACTTACGGGTATGACATCATACCCAAAAATGTATAGAAGTGGTTCAAAGAGCAATTAAGGAACAACCAAATACTTTTATTCAGACAAAGTTACTCAGGAAAGAAACAAAACAAAAAACAAAACAAAATAAAACAAAGAATACTGGCTGTCCCACCACAGTTAGATAAGCCCAAGGTGTATGCAAAGACAACTAAGTAAAAGTAGAACCAAGATGGAGATACAAAAACAAAGGAATGTACTACCTCTGGAAATTAAGTCTCAAAAAGAACATTGGACTTGTTATTTCACACATGGATCTCACTAGGTTTTCATGAAAGATGTAATACTAAATGATTTATTGACATGGCTGAAAAAAAAAGTTACTATTTAAGACTTAAAATTATCTTTAAACTCCTAATAAACAAGAAGCAGGGAACAAACTGATGGCCTGTACAGGTACAGGCAAGGTCAACGTAGAAAGATGAGCAACTCCAAGAATGGAGTGCCATGTCAAAGCTGACTTAATGCAATGAATTACAAACAGATTTGGGGGGAAAAACAGCTTAAATTTTTATTTCAAATTTATAATGTGAAATTTTTATACTGGTTTTAATAATGGTAATAATGTGTTTCAACTCGGTGAAGTTGAAATAGGAATTGGTTTTATTTTTTTCTCTAATCACTGTCTTAAAAAGACTCTCAATAGGGGTGCCTGGGTGGTTCAGTCATTAAGCATCTGCCTTCAGCTCCGGTCATGATCCCAGGGTCCTGGGATCAAGCCCCACATAGGGCTCCCTGCTTGGGGGGAAGCCTGCTTCTCCCTCTCCCACTCCCCCTGCTTCTGTTCCCTCTCTTGCAGTGTCTCTCTCTGTCAAATAAATAAAAATCTTAAAAAAAAAAAAATAAGACTCTCAGAATTTACGTTTATGCTCCATGGGGGCAGACATTTTGTGTCATTGTTCACAGCTGTATCCTCAACGACTAGAGCAATATCTGCTATGTGGTAGATGATCAATAAATGTTCATTGATTAAATGAATCAATAAATGCTCTTTTAAATTTTTGTTGCTTCTCCCAATTGTATTGTGCACAAATCCAATAAATTTCTAGTCACTTTCTTTTTTTTTTTTAACATTTTTTTTTTTAGATTTTATTTATTTATTTGAGAGAGAGAGAATGAGAGACAGAGAGCATGAGAGGGAGGAGGGTCAGAGGGAGAAGCAGACTCCCTGCCGAGCAGGGAGCCCGATGCGGGACTTGATCCTGGGACTCCAGGATCATGACCTGAGCCGAAGGCAGTCGCTTAACCAACTGAGCCACCCAGGCGCCCTCTAGTCACTTTCTATTATTAAATTCAATGTACAGCTTCAATTTGAAAGTGTATTTATTTTAGGGGTGACTGGGTGGCTCAGTCAGTTAAGCAACTGTCTCTTGCTTTTTGGCTCAGGTCAGGTCATGATCTCAGGGTCTCTGCACTCAGCAGGCAGTCTGCTTGAGATTCTCTCTCTCCCTCTGCATCTGTCCCTCACCCTGCCTATGCTTGCTTTCACTCTCTCTCTTTAAAATAAATAAATCTTTTTTTTTAAAAGTGTATTTTAAACTTCATCACCTCTCATACCTTCAGGGCAGACGTGAGCTGGGATTCTGGACTACAGGTTATAAAGGAGAAGCATCGTCTGGCTCTAAGATATCTGTCCTCTTTTTTATCCTTAAGGTCCAGTCCTTCTTGTGTATTGGGCTGAGGAGAGAGAGAGGAAAGTTGGCTAAGCCCTGCAAAATACCAGAGTGTAGTTGTAACTTTCTTGAAGTTTCTCTGGACAACATTGAAGAACAAAAATGCTATTTGTAGGCTAAGAGTTCAAATGCTGGTTCTCTCATGGGAAAATGTGTGAGTTTTTCAGTGTCCCTTTCATTCACTTCCTACCTCACAGTTTTCTGTGACACCCCCTGTGAGAAAGCCTCTGAAGCCCAATGTACTCTTTCCCTTCAGCTGGATGCAGGAACCTCTCACTGTGCACCTGTTGGGCAATCTGATCAGAGTTGGGTATATATTTGTAACTGTGTGCAAAATACTCTATAGTAACATATTTTAAAAATATTATATATATATATATATATATATATATATATATATATATATTTCATGTTCAATGGTTAAAATTAGGTTTCTTTGAGCACCAAATGAAGAGCCAGACATTTTCAAAACCTCAGAATCTGAGACAGTTTATTACATATTAAATAAGCTATTGAACAAGCTCTCTTTATGTCATTGGCAACGCATTATAAAAATCTTTAACTGATCTCTGACTCTCAATTTTGTTGGAATGTATAAGCAGAAGGAGCTCTGTCTCTTACAGTCAACTCCAACTTCACTCCACTTGAGAACTATTGCATTTCTGTGAACAACAAGATTCTGTGGGAAATGAAACACTGGTAACACACACACACAAACACACAACAGTGACACTGCTCTAATCTATGTGATTGACTTGTAAAAATCACTACTTCTGCTGCAGATAAAATGAAGTATCTTGGAATTTTGGAATGGTAACTTCCCTTCAAAAAATCAAGATGCTTTTGTATTCATGGTATTTTTTTTAGCTAATGCAGAATTTTTACATTAAAAATAAAGTGCTAATAAATAAACATGACTTATATGTGCCTTGTCACTCACATACAGCTTCACAGAAGGGTTTGCCTATAGAAAAGATCTCTGAAATGTTGGAATTAAGAGCAAGGAAGACAGTAAAAGGAAAGGGAACTCTACAACAGTGACAAGAGAAAATGACTATGACTTTTCACAGGCTATCTGGGAGGACTCTCCTTACAGGTGTTTAAAGGGTACTGAAAAAAATATTATATAATAGAGGCAATATAAAAACCATAAAATGTTTGCTGATATCTAAAGTTAAGATCCTTTGGTTTGGAGCAATTCTAGGATTATGAAGCTGGAATGGCATTCAAGTTCAATCATAATTGAGACAAAGGACAACAAAACAATGGAAATTAGTTGTCATGGAAAAGGGGGCACTAGTCACCTTCAAAGCCTAGACTCTCCCCAGTCTCTCTTGTAACTTGTAAGGCATAAAGTAAAAGAGTACTGTCAGTGTAAAACGGATACTTATAAAACCCTGCTCAAGCAAGAGACATGCCTGTGCTCAGGGTTACATTCATTCTAACATCCTTTTGGCATCAAATGAGGCAAGAAGAGTAGAAAAATGTTTCTTAAAATAGTCAAAAATATATTTTACTGTGGCATTTCCTGTCTTCTAAATAGCGTAGTATAATTTTTCTCGGTAACATATACATTTTTATAGCTCCTTTCATATCCAAAGTCCAGAGGAGAGAAAGGGCAGGATTACATAATAGGACACAGATTTTGTTTCTGTGATCTTAGGTTGATAACCTAACGGATATAGTTTTTATTTTGTTTTGTTTTTCCCAGAGTAACTTAATGTACTTTTATGTATATGACAATGCAAGCGCAAAGGTGAAAATCCGTATTTATTTCCCCCAAATTTGAAAATAATTGAGTTTGGAAGGCAGTCCTAAAAGAAATTATTTCACTTAGTCTGAGAAACAGAGGATTCTCACAAAAGCCTCTCACAGCATTTGTCTTTGCTTAACATACATATTTCATTTGGTTGGTTAATTTTATGTGTCAGTTTGACTGGGTTAACAGATGCCTAGAGAGTTGGTAAAACATTATTTCTGGGTATGTCTGTAAGGGTGCTTTTGGAAGAGATTAGCATTTGAATTAGTAGACCAAGTAAAGAAAATCTTCCCTCAACAATGTGGGTACTCAACACCCAATCCACTGAGGGCTCAACTAGACCATAAAGGTAGAGGGAGAGCAAATTCTCTCTCTTCTTGACCCAGGGTATCCAATTTCTACTAACATCAGACACCAGAGATCCTCTTATATTTATTTATATATATCCTATTGGTTCTGTTTTTCTGGAGAACCCTTACTAATACACTTGGTTTCTTAAATACCACACTTCACTGGTTTCCCTCTTACCTCACTGGTTGCTTCTTTTTAAACTTCATTTTCTAGATAGTTCTCTCTATGCAAGACTCTGAATACTATTTTTTTCAATATTTAATTTCTCATTATACTTACCTCTTGATTGGTTCTGTACAATCTTGTGACTTTAAGTGTAATTGATAAGCTATGACTTTCAAAATAAATATATCCAGCTTAGACCACTCCTTTGAGACTCAAACTCCTATACCAAATTGTCTATTCAGTGTCTCCACGTGGATATCTAAATGGTACCTCACTCTTCACATCACAGTACTATTTTTTTTCTCCCTCCCAAACCAACTACTTTCTCATTCTTTCTCCTCTCATCAAATGGCACCATCATTAACCCAGCTGCTCTTGTAAAAATCCAGAAAAATCACCCTTTACTCCTCTTATTCTACCTCAGCCTACATCCAAACCTAATTTGTCCCCCATTATTTTCACAGCTATTATGCCACCCAAACCTATTGTACTTCTAATTTCACCATAGTGCCTGTGTATTGGGGGACCTGGACTGACACACTCTCCATGACCTATAAGACCATCAAAGATCTGGCAGCAATCTACTTAAATATCTTACCTAATTATATACCACTTTTCATATTCTTGTCATCTCTTTAAACACACACACACACACACACACAAGCTTTTTTCATTTAGTTTTTTTTTTTTTAAGATTTTATTTATTTATTTGAGAGAGAGAATGAGAGAGAGCAAGCAGGAGAGGGGGGAGGGTCAGAGGGAGAAGCAGACTCCCTGCGAGCAGGGAGCCCGATGCGGGACTCGATCCGGGGACTCCAGGATCATGACCTGAGCCGAAGGCAGTCGCTTAACCAACTGAGCCACCCAGGCACCCTTTTTTCATTTAGTTTTGCATTTCTCATCAGTGGCATGGTCAGAGCTCAGCTCAAGCTAAAGAAGTTAGCCAGAGAGAAACTGTTGAGGGCAGTTGGGTCCATCTTCATAAAAAGGGAGATGGTTATGTTAAATTACAGTTTGTTTCTAGATTTCATGCTAGTCCTTCATTTCCCTACCAATAATTTCTATATTCTTAATTATAAGCCTATCTTTTATGAATGGTGATTTTGAGAACTCAAGAATAATGAACGACTTCCTCATTTAGATTATGTAAATATAGACATAAGACAAGCTACAGGAAGTGAAAATTGAGAATTCTTCTTGGTCACTATTTGGGAAAATGTGGGTCTCATCCTCTTAGTGTCTGGTTTGACAGTTTTGTTTCTTCTGGGGTAAGAAACAAAAACCAAATAAATATGAGCCCTTGGCAAGGTTGATCTAGCAGGATATGAAATCAAACACTGAGGAGGCTTTTTAGGAGTCTATAAAATGTTAAACTTACTATAAATTTCTTATTGTACCACAAAGCATAAACCTAATAAATCAAATCATTTTGGAGAGCTCCAGGTCTAACTTTTAGAACTGATAGTAAAAGTGGGTTTTGAGCATAGATGTTCAAGTTTTGGCATTCACAAGAAAGAGTGTAGATAAACAGTGATGTTAGATATTGTTCAGAATGCTTAGCTCTTAGAGTTTACAGCATTTGGATAAAGCCTCTGGTTTCCTGGTGCCTAATGACTCATGAGCCTGGGACCCTATACAGTTCTTCAAAGAATTCATTTGATTTAACTGCACTCAATGAACAGTGTAACTACTAGTATTATTGAATATCTACTCTAATTGGAGAACCCTGAATACATTCATGATTACCAGTCATTCTACAAACATAAGTCATGTTTTAGTCTAAATGCACTAAGCATATTGTCTATGCCTCTGCTGTCCAATAGAGGGGCCACTAGGTTCACGTGGCTATTATTGCACTTAAAATGTAGTAGGCCTGAACTGAGATATGCTGTAAAACATACACTGTGCTTTTGAGCCTTTGCATTAAAAAAAAACAAACAAAAAACAACTCATTAACAATTTCTATATTGATTGCATGTTGAAATATTATACATTAATGTATTTTGTCAAATAAGAGACTATTAAAATCAACCTGCTTTTTATTCTTTTAAATGTGGCTACTAGAAAATATAAAATTACACATGTGTTTTGCATTACATTTCATTTGGACATGTGTAGTCTGTATATCATTTTAAAATATAATTTCATTACATGGATAGATAGTACATCATAGAGTAGACCTTATTAATGGCTTCCCAGATAAAGTCTCCCTAGTCTAGCCTACACAATATGAAAAGAAAGAGGGATACAGGCGTAGTGATTCCATTACTGATCAATGTAATGCTCTATCATCTTGTGTAATATTTTGTCAAGAAAATCAAACCATTCTGATCTTTGAATATATTCATAGGAACATATAATTCTAAATTGTGATGAATACACTACTGGTTCTCAGCTATTAATGTTCACTTAAATATTTAATTTGTTTTGTTTTTTTCCCATTTTATTATGAACATTTGCAAACATACAGAAAAACTGAAAGAGACTTCCACTGAATACCCGCATACTCAATCACTTAAATTCTACCATTAGCAATTTTTTTGTCATGAAATGTTTATTGAATGTTTATTATGTGCTAGGTCTCTGGGTTAAAGTGGTGAAGCAGCAAGAGCTTTTCGACTCTTTGAAGGACATGGACAAGAAGGCAGATAAAGACAAAATACATAGACACATCATTGCACCTTGTGGTGGGTTCTAAGAGACAAAACTAGAGTGGAATGAAAACTAAATTGCACATGATGCTCAACTTTGAGGCTGAAAAGTTATCTTCTGAGGATGAGCATGTGTGGTTGGGGAGGAAGAGTATTGAAACTGAAAGAGCAATCAAAGAAGAAGGAACAGACAACACAAAGGGACAGAGGCAGCAAGGAGTTTGATAGGTTTGAGAAATTGGAAAAACAAACAAACAAATAAACAAAACAGGGGTTAGAAGATGACAGGAGAGTGAGAGGACCCTAGGCTCCTAGGTTTGCCTCATCCCACAAATACAACTAGATAACTATCAAATCATCCAACAAACCCCAGAAATTGACCTGAAAACTGGCAAAATGAACTCCACAATGAAAGGCAAAGAAGAAGCCACATCAAATAAGGTAGGAAGTGCAGAGACATGGTTTGGGAGAGAAACAGAATATGGCCACTGTGAGGTGGAGGGAACTTCAGTCATGGAGGAGGGCCAGAGGCAGACTAACAAACAAAGGAGTGCCCAGAGAAAACAAATCCCAATAGCAATTGGCTTGGCAAGTGAGAGAGGTCGAATTTCAAAGTTCTTGCAACCAGTGGAGCTTAAAGCATGGAGTTTTAAAGGTCAGCAGGTGTGGCTGGGATAGAGTCTGGAGGGCAGTGCACTGCTCTTGGAGAGAATACAGGAAAATAACCCTCAGACATACAGTGTAGAAACAGCAATCTGAAGAGAGCTTGGAACACACAGTGGGGACGTTATTTGCTTAACTTGGAGCATATCCCAGAGAGGCAACATTCACAGAGAGACCCCTCCAGTAATAAAGGAACTGGCCAGCATAATTTCCCTCCCCCACCTCTCAGCACAAGCACAGGGCCACCTATGGGAACCAGTGCAGCACCAACACTAACTACTTAACATACTTACATCAAGCTCCCATCCCCTGTACCCCAGTGGAACCACCCTTCTCAGTCTGCTTTGCCTCCAGCTTGGCAGACCCCATCCCCGAGAAGACTGGTCCATACCCCTACTTATACCATGTCTCCTGACTTGGAAGTTTTGCGGAGCCCCAGTTCCACTGGTGGTGGTGACAGGTCTCATTTCACAAGCAGACCAGAGCACACCCAGATAAAATGTGCCACAATCAGACCAGGGACCAGACACTGCCCACAACAAAGAGCCTCTGCAGATGACTGGCATGAAGGATAAATTGGCCAGGACAGAAGAGCAGAGCACATGCAACACACATTGGAGATACTCCCAGAAGCACCAGGCCCTGGGGAACAGGGGACATGACATGGCAGGGCACTACAGTACCTCTTCTTCATAAGGCCATTACCCTCAAGAACAGGAGACATAGCTGACTTTCTTAACACAGAGAAATAGGCACAGAGACTTAGACAAATGAGAAGACAGAGAAATTTGTCTCAAATGAAAGAAGAGTATAAGCCACATCCAGAGATCTAAGTGAAAGAGATAAGTAACATGAATAATGGAGAATTTAAAGTAATTATCATACTCAGTGGACTCAAAATAGTGGAAGACATGAGTGAGACACTTTACACAGAAATAAGAAATAACATAGCAGAGATAAAGGGCTCTGTAAACAAAATTAGAAATATACTTGATAGAATAAATATCAGGCTGGAAGAAGCAGAGGAACAAATTAGTGACATAGAAGACAGAGTAATGGAAAGTAATCAAGATGAATGAAAGAGAAAGAAAAAAATATATATATACCAAATGAAAAAAGACATAGGGAGCTCAGTGACTCCACCAAACACAGTAGCATTCGTATTATAGGAGTCCCAAAAGAAGAAGAGATAGACAAGGGGCAGATAATTTATTTGAACAAATAATAACTGAAAACTTCCCTAATTTGGGGAAGGAAACAAATATCCAGATCCAGCAGGCACAGAGAATCCTTGACAAAATCAACAAAAGTAGATCCACATCAAGAAATATTATAATTAAATTGACAAAATATAGTGATAAAAAAAAAAAAAAACACCAACAAAAATAAAAGCTGTAAGACTAAAGAATATAGTAACATAGACAGGAAATCCCATAAAGCTATCGGGGAATTTTTTCAGCAGAAACTTTCCAAACCAGAAGAAAATGACATGATATATTCAAAGTGCTAAATGGGAAAAATCTGCAGCCAAGAATACTCTATCCAAGAAGGTATCATTCAGAAGAGAAGGAGAGAAAAAGTTTCCCAGACAAACAAAAACTAAAGGAGTTCATGAACACTAAACCAGGCCTGCAAGAAATATTAATGGGGACTCTATGAGTGGAAAGGAGGGACCAAAAGTGACAGTATAAAGGATGGAAACACAAAAGCAGTAAAAATGAATATTTCTGTAAAAAATCAGTCAAGGAAACCATAAAATAAAAGGATGAAAAATATGACAACTTATACATAAAATGTGTGAAGCACAGTAGTAAAGAATGGATTCAGACTTAAACATTAACTTAATACAGACTGCTACATGCAGAAGAGGTTACATACAAACTTAATGGTAACCACAAATCAAAAACCACTAATTAATATGCAAAGATAAAGACAAAGAAACCCAAATATATTACTAAAAAAAGCAGCAAAACATGACAGATATAAACAAGAAAGGATCAGAGAAAATATTCAGAAACAACCACAAAACAATGACTATAAATACATATCTGTCAATAATTATTTTGAATATAAATGGACTAAATGTTCCAATCAAAGGACATGGACGACAGACTGGATAAAAAAATAAATAAACAAACAACAACAACAAAAAACAAGACACATCTATAGCTGCCTATAAGACACTCATTTTAAACCTAAAGACACCTGCAGATTGAAAGTGAGGGGATGGAGAAACATCTATCATGCAAATGGATGTCAAAAGAAAGCCAGGGTATCAGGAGCGGAGCAAGATGGCAGAGGAGTAGGAGACCTGGATTTCATCTGGTCTCAGGAATTCAGCTGGATAGGGATCAAACCATTTTGAACACCTACGAACTCAACAGGAGATTGAAGAAAGGAATAGCAACAACTCTCTGAACAGGAAAGCAACCACTTTGTGGAAGGTAGGACGTGTGGAGAAGTGAATCTGAGGTGATATTCAGGACGATAGACAGCGGGGGAAGGGGCCTCCAGTGGCTGCTTCTGGCAAGTGATAGAGCCGCAGAGCACAAAATCGGAACTTTTAGAAGTTGGCTCCACTGAGGGATGTCGCTCCAGTGGCTAAGCAAGGGTTGGAACCCTCACGGGACAGTGTGGTCTCAGGACGCTTGGGGTCACAGAAAGACTGGGGGAGCCTGAGGGTGACAGAGCTCCCAGGTATCAGAGCAGGGAAGCTGGCTGCAGAGACGGAGGCAAGGCATGGGCTCTCAGCTCGGGGTTGCCATAAACCGTGATACATGGCACAGTTGGGCCACTGCTCCTCCAGCAGGGACCCAAACAAGTGGCAGATCCGGGGAGACTCCCCTTCCTCCCCCGGGAGGAGTGGCATGGGAGTGCACCGCAGGGATCTGCTGGGTTTGGAGACTCCACACCAAGTCAGATGCCAGAGACAGAAACACTCGGACACAGGCCGGGTGAGCATGGAGTGCAGCCGGAGACCAGAGAGACGGGAGTGATTGACTGCTTTTCTCTGGGGTCTCACTGAGGAGTGGGGCCCCGAGTTCTTGGCTCCTCTGGGGCAGAGATTGGGAGGCTGCCATTTTCACTCTCATCCTCCAAAGCTGTACAGAAAGCTTGCAGGGAACAAAAGCTCTCAAGAACAAACCCGAGCACATTACTTAGCCCAGACGAGGAAAGGGTGGGGCAATTCTGCCTCTGGCAAAGACATTTGAGAACCACGGCAACAGGCCCCTTCCCCAGAAGATCAGCAAGAACAGCCATCCAAGAGCAAGTTTACGGATCAATGAGAACGGTAGAACTCCAGAGCTAGGGGAATACTGCACATAGAATTCATGGCTTTTTTACCATGATTCTTTAGTCTTGCAAAGTTAAATTTTTTTTTAACTGCCTTTTTTTTTTTTGAATTTTTCTTTTTCCCCTTCTCAACCAACATCTTATGAATCCCTTTTTTAAAAAAAACATTTTTATTTGTCATTTGTAGAGTCATATTCTATCCCTTCATAGTAGTTACCCTTATTTTTGGCATATATATATATATATATGTGTGTGTGTGTGTTGTTCTCTCTTTAAAATTTTGAGATACAGTTTCTTCTTTTTTTTTTAAAGATTTTATTTATTTATTTATTTGAGAGAGCGAGAATGAGAGAGAGAGAGCATATGAGAGGGGGAAGGTCAGAGGGAGAAGCAGACTCCCTGCTGAGCAGGGACCCTGACGTGGGACTCGATCCCGGGACTCCAGGATCATGACCTGAGCTGAAGGCGGTCGCTTAACCAACTGAGCCACCCAGGCACCTGAGATACAGTTTCTTCTAACAGATCAAAATATACCCCAAATCTCTAGTGTATGGCTTTGTTCTAGTCTCCTGCCTGATCACATTCTCTCCTTTTTTTTTTCTTTTTTTTAATCCCCTTCTTTCTTTTTTCAAACAACTTCTTATCAATTCCTTTTATAATTTTTTTTATAATTTTCATCTTTACAATCATATTCCATCCCTTCATCATATCAACCCTTATTTTTGTACATATATAAGTTTTTCTTTCTTTAAAATTTTGGGAGGCACTTTCTTCTAACAGACCAAAATACACCCAAAATCTAGTGTGTGGCACTGATCTATGCACCAGCCTGATCATATTTGATCATATTCTGTTTTTTTTTGTTTTGTTCTGTGTTTGTTTTTATCTTTTTCTTTTTCTTTATTCTTTCTTTCCCTTTCTTTTCCTCTGGTTTCTATTTTCTGGGGACGTTGTTACCCTGTTAGCATTTTGTTCTCTCATTCATCTATTCTCCTCTGGACAAAATGACAAGATGGAAAAAATCACCTCAACAAAAAGAACAAGAGGTAGTACAGACTGCCAGGGATCTACTCAATATGGACATTAGTACGATGTCAGACCTAGAGTTCAGAATCATGATTTTAAAGATATTACCTGGGCATGAAAAAAGCATGGAAGTTATTAGAGAAACCCTTTCTGGAGAAATAAAAGAACTAAAATCTAACCAAGTCGAAATCAAAAAGGCTATTAATGAAGTGGAATCAAAAATGGGGGCACTAACTGCTAGGATAAATGAGGCAGAAGAGAGAATCAGTGATATAGAAGACCAAATGATGGAAAATAAAGAAGCTGAGAAAAAGAGAGATAAACAACTACTGGATCACAAGGGCAGAATTCGAAAGATAAGCAATATCATAAGATGAAACAACATTAGAATAATTGGGATCCCAGAAGAAGAAGAAAGAGAGAGATGGGCAGAAGGTATATTGGAGCAAATTATAGCAGAGAACTTCCCTAATTTGGTGAAGGAAACAGGCATCAAAATCCAGGAGGCACAGAGAACCCTTCTCAAAATCAATAAAAATAGGTCAACCGCCCGACATCTAATAGTAAAACTTACGAGTCTCAGAGACAAAGAGAAAATCCTGAAAGCAGCTCAGGACAAAAGATATGTAACCTAGAATGGTAGAAACATTAGAAACCTGGCAGGCCAGAAAGGACTGGCATGATATATTCAGAACACTAAATGAGAAAAATATGCAGCCAAGGATACTATATCCAGCTAGGCTGTCATTGAAAATAGAAGGAGAGATAAAAACCTTCCAGGACAAACAAAAACTAAAGGAATTTGCAAACACAAAACCAGCCCTACAAGAAATATTGAAATGGGTCCTTTAAGCAAAGAGAGAGCCTAAAAGCAACGTAGACCAGAAAGGAACACAGACAATATACAGTAACAGTCACCTTACAGGCAATACAATGGCAATAAATTCATACCTTTCAATAGTTACCCTGAATGTAAATGGGCTAAACACCCCGATCAAAAGACACAGGCTAACAGAATGGATTAAAAAACAAGACCCATCGATATGATGTCTGCAAGAGACTCATTTTAGACCCAAAGACACCCCCAGATTGAAAGTGAGGGGGTGAAAAACCATTTACCATGCTAATGGACACCAAAGGAAAGCTGGGGTGGCAATCCTTATATCAGACAAATTAGATTTTAAACCAAAGACTATAATAAGAGATGAGGAAGGACACTATATCATACTTAAAGGGTCTATCCAACAAGAAGATCTATAATAGAAGATTTACAATAACACTTGTAAATATCTATGCCCCTAACATGGGAGAAGCCAATTGTATAAGGCAATTAATAACAAAGGCAAAGAAACACATTGACAACAATACAATAATAGTGGGGGACTTTAACACCCCCCTCACTGAAATGGACAGATCATCTAAGCAAAAGATGAACAAGGAAATAAAGACTTTAAATGACACACTGGACCAAAAGGACTTCACAGATATATTCAGAACATTCCATCCCACAGCAACAGACTACACATTCTTCTCTAGTGCCCATGGAACATTCTCCAGAATAGATCACTTCCTAGGTCACAAGTCAGGTCTCAACCAGTACCAAGAGATGGGGATTATTCCCTGCATATTTTCAGACCACAATATTTTGAAACTAGAACTCAATCACAAGAGGAAGGTTGGAAAGAACTCAAATACATAGAGGCTAAAGAGCATCCAACTAAAGAATGAATGGGTCAACCAGGAAATAAAAGAGAATTTTAAAAATTCATGGAAACCAATGAAAATGAAAACACAACTGTTCAAAATCTTTGGGATGCAGCAAAGGCAGTCCTAAGAGGAAAGTATATAGAAATGCAAGCCTTTCTCAAGAAACAAGAAAGGTCTCAAATACACAACCCAAACTTACTCCTAAAGGAGCTAGAGAAAAAATAGCAAATAAAGCTTAAAACCAGCAGAAGAAGAGAAATAATAAAGATCAGAGCAGAAATCAATGAAATAGAAACCAAAAGAACAGTAGAACAGAGCAATGAAACTAGGATCTGGTTCTTTGAAAGAATTAACAAGATTGATAAACCCCTGGCCACACTTATCAAAAAGAAATGAGAAATGACCAAATCAAGAAAATCATGAATGAAAGAGGAGAGATCACAACCAACACCAAAGAAATACAAACAATTATAAGAACATGTTATGAGCAACTATATGCCAGCAAATTAAATAACCTGGAAGAAATGGATGCATTCCTAGAGATGTATCAACTACCAAAACTGAACCAGGAAGAAATAGAAAACCTGAACAGACCTATAACCACTAAGGAAATTGAAACAGTCATCAAAAATCTCCCAACAAACAAGAGCCCAGGGCCAGATGGCTTCCCAGGGGAATTCTACCAAACATTTCAAGAAGAATTAATACCTATTCTTCTGAAACTGTTCCAAAAAATAGAAATGGAAGGAAAACTTCCAAACTCGTTTTATGAGGCCACCATTACCTTGATCCCAAAACCAGACAAAGACCCCATCAAAAAGGAGAATTACAGATGAATATCCTTGATGAACATGGATGCAAAAATTCTCACCAAAATACTAGCCACTAGGATCCACTAGTACATTAAAAGATTATTCACCACAACCAAGTGAGGTTGGTTCAACATCCATAACTCAATCAACGTGATACAATACATTAACAAAAGAAAGAACAAGAATCATATGATCCTCTCAATAGATGCAGAAAAAGCATTTGACAAAGTACAGCACCCTTTCTCAATCAAAACTCTTCAGAGTATAGGGATAGAGGGTACATACCTCAATATCATAAAAGCTATCTATGAAAAACCTACAGCAAATATCGTTCTCAATGGGGAAAAACTGAGAACTTTTCCCCTAAGGTCAGGAATGCAGCAGGGATGTCCACTATCACCACTGCTATTCAATATAGTATTAGTAGTCCTAGCCACAGCAATCAGATAACAAAAAGAAATAAAATACATCTGAATCACCAAAGAAGAAGTCAAACTCTCACTCTTTGCAGATGATATGATACTTTATGTGGAAAACCCAAAAGACTCCACTCCAAAACTGCTACAGGAATTCAGTAAAGTGGCAGGATATAAAATCAATGCACAAAAATCAGTGGCATTCCTATACACCAAGAACAAGACAGAAGAAAGAGAAATTAAGGAGTCGATCCCATTTACAATTGCACCCAAAACCATAAGATACCTAGGAATAAATTCAACCAAAGAGGCAAAGGATCTGTACTCAGAAAACTATAAAATACTCACAAAAGAAATTGAGGAAGACACAAAGAAATGGAAAAACATTCCATGCTCATGGATTAGAAGAACAAATATTGTGAAGATGTCAATGCTACCTAGAGCACTCTACACATTCAATGCAATACCCATCAAAATACCATCTACTTTTTTCAAAGAAATGGAACAAATAATCCTAAAATTTGTATGGAACCAGAAAAGACCGCGAATAGCCAGAGGCATGTTGAAAAAGAAAAGCAAAGCTGGCGGCATCACAATTCTGGACTTCAAGCTCTATTACAAAGCTGTCATCATCAAGACAGCATGGTACTGGCACAAAAACAGACACAGATCAGTGGAACAGTACAGAGAGCCCAGAAATGGACCCTCAACTCTATGGTCAACTAATCTTTGACAAAGCAGGAAAGAATGTCCAATGGAAAAAAGTCTCTTCAACAAATGATGTTGGGAAAATTGGACAGCCACATGCAGAAGAATGAAACTGGACCACTTCCTTACACCACACACAAAAATAGACTCAAATAGATGAAAGACCTCAATGTGAGACAGAAGTCCATCAAAATCCTAAAGGAGAACACAGGCAGCAACCTCTTCGCCCTCAGCCGAAGCAACTTCTTCCTAGAAACATCGCCAAAGGCAAGGGAAGCAAGGGCAAAAATGAACTATTGGGACCTCATCAAGATAAAAAGTTTTTACACAGCAAAAGAAACAGTCAACAAAACCAAAAGACAACCAACAGAATGGGAGAAGATATTTGCAAATGGCATATCAGATAAAGGGCTAGTATCCAAAATCTATAAAGAAGGTATCAAACTCAACACCCAAAGAATAAGTAATCCAATCAAGAAATGGGTAGAAGACATGAACAGATATTTTTCCAAAGAAGACATCCAAATGGCCAACAGACACATGAAAACATGCTCAACGTCACTCGGCATCAGGGAAATCCAAATCAAAACCTCAATGAGATACCACCTCACACCAGTCAGAATGGCTAAAATTAATAAGTCAGGAAACGACATATGTTGGCGGGGATGCAGAGAAAGAGAAACCTTCCTACACTCTTGGTGGGAATGCAAGCTGGTGTAGCCACTCTGGAAAACAGTATGGAGGTTCCTCAAAAAGTTGAAAATAGAGCTACCATATGATCCAGCAATTGCACTACTGGGTATTTACCCCAAAGATACAAATGTAGGGATCCGAAGGGGTACGTGCACCCTGATGTTTATAGTGGCAATGTCCACAATAGCCAAACTGTGGAAAGAGCCAAGATGTCCATCGACAGATGAATGGAAAAGAAGATGTGGTATATATATACAATGGAATATTATGCAGCCATCAAAAGGAATGAGATCTTGCCATTTGCAACAATGTATATGGAAGTGGTGGGTGTTAATGCTGAGCGAAATAAGTCAATCAGAGAAAGACATGTATCATATGACCTCACTGATATTAGAAATTCTTAATCTCAGGAAACAAACAGAGGGTTGCTGGAGTGGGAGGGGCGGTGGGAGGGATGGGGTCGCTGGGTGATAGACATTGGGGACGGTATGTGCTATGGTGAGTGCAGTGAATTGTGCAAGACTGTTGAATCACAGATATGTACCTCTGAAACAAATAATGCAATATATGTTAAGAAAAGAAAAAAAAAAGAGGAAGATAGCAGGAGGGGAAGAATGAAGGGGGGAAATCGGAGGGGGAGACGAACCATGAGAGATGATGGACTGAAAAACAAACTGAGGGTTCTAGAGGGCGGGGGTGGGAGGATGGGTTAACCTGGTGATGGGTATTAAAGAGGGCATGTTGTGCATGGAGAACTGGGTGTTATGCACAAAGAATGAATCATGGACTACATCAAAAACTAATGATGTAATGTATGGTGATTAACATAACAATAAAAAAATTTAAAAAAAGAGAGAGCCAGAGTATCAATAATTGCGTCAGAAAAAATAGACTTTAAAACAAAGATTGTTGGGCACCTGGGTGGCTCACTTGGTTAAGCAACTGCCTTCGGCTCAGGTCATGATCCTGGAGTCCCTCGATTGAATCCCGCATCAGGCTCCCTGCTCGGCGGGGAGTCTGCTTTGCCCTCTGACCCTATCCCCTCTCATATGTTCTCTCTCATTCTCTCTCTCTCAATTAAATAAATAAAATCTTTAAAAAAATATAAAAGAAAGATTGTAACAAAAGACAAAGAAGGACACTATATAATAATAAAGGGGACAATCCAACAAGAAGATAGAACGACTGTATATATTTATGCATCCAACATAGGACCACCCAAATACATAAAACAGTTAATAACAAAAACCAAGGAACTAATAGATAATAACACAATAATAGCAGGGCCCTTTAATAAATCATTTGTATCAGTAGACAAATCTTCTAAACAGAAAATCAACAAGGAAACAATGGCTTTGAATGACAAACTGGAACAGATGAATTTAACAGATATATTCAGAATATTTCATCCTAAAACAGCAGAATACACATTCTTCTGAAGTGTACCTGGAACATTCCCCAGAACAGATCACATATTAGGCCACAAAACAAGCCTCAACAAATTCAAGAAGATCAAAGTCATACCATGCATCTTTTCTGACAATAACTCTATGAAACTGCAAGTCAACCACAGAAAAAATCTGGAAACCTCAGATACATGGAGGTTAAATAACATGCTACTAACAATGAATGGGTCAACCAGGAAATAAAAGAAGAAATAAAAAATACATGGACACAAATGCAAATGAAAACACAATGGTCTAAAACTTCTGGGATGCAGAAAAAGAAGTTTTAAGAAAGAAGTTTATGGCAATACAGACCTACCTAGAGTAGCAAGAAAAATATCAAATAAACAACCTAACCTTACACCTAATGGAGCTAGAAAGAGAAAAACAAGAAAAGCCTAAAACCAGCAGAAGGAAGGAAATAATAAAGATTAGAGCAGAAATAAATGATATAGAAACTGAAACAAGCAAACAAACAAAACCAATAGAACAGATCAATGAAAGCAGGAGCTAGTTCTTTGAAAATACCAATAAAACTGATAAATCTCTAGCCAGACTTACCAAGAAAATAAAGAAAAAGGACTCAAATAAAATCACAAATAGGAGAGAAGAAATAATAATAAACACCATAGAAATACAAATAATCATAAGATAATATGAAAAACTATATGCTGGGTGCCTGGGTGGCTCAGTTGGTTAAGGGACTGCCTTCGGCTCAGGTCATGATCCTGGAGTCCCTGGATCGAGTCCCACATCAGGCTCCCTGCTCAGCGGGGAGTCTGCTTCTCCCTCTGACCCTCCCCCCTCTCATGTGCTCTCTCTCATTCTCTCTCTCTCAAATAAATAAATAAAATCTTTAAAAAAAAAAAAGAAAAACTATATGCCAACAAATTGGACAACCTAGAAGAAATTGATAAATTCCCTAGAAACATGTATAAACCACCAGAACTGAAACAGGAAGAAATACAAAATTTGAACAGACTGATAACCAGGAGATAAACTGAATCAGCAATAAAAACAAACAAACAAAAAAACAAACAAAAAAACTCCCAACAAACAAAAGTCAAGGACCAGATGGCTTCCCAGGGGAATTCTACTGAACATTTAAAGAAGAGTTAATACTTACTCCTTTCAAAGTGTTCCAAAAAAATAGAAATGGAAGGAAAACTTCCAAACTCATTCTACGAGGCCAGCATTATCCTGATACCAAAACCAGATAAAGATTCCATTAAAAAAGAGAACTACAGGCCAATATTCCTGATGAACATAGATGCAAAAATCCCCAACAAAATACTAGAAAACTGAATCTAACAATATATTCAAAAAATCATTCAGCACAATCAAGTGGGATTTTTTTCCTGGGATGCAAGAGTGCTTCAATATCCACAAATCAATCAAAGTGTATATCACATCAATAAGAGAAAGGATAAAAAACATATGATTATTTAAATAGATGCAAAAAAATTATCTGACAAAGTACAACATCCATTCATGGTAAAAACCCTTAACAAAGTAGTTTTAGAGGGAACATACCCCAACATAATAAAGGCCATATATAAAAAACATCACAGCTAACATCATCCTTAATGGGGAAAAAATGAGAGCTTTTCCTGTGGGGTCAGGAACAAGATAAAGATGTCCACATTCACCACTTCTATTCAACATAGTACTAGAAGTCCTAGTCACAGCAGTCAGACAACAAAAAGAATTAAAAGTCATCCAAATCAGTAAGGAAGAAATAAAACTTTCACTATTTCAGATGACATAATACTATACTTATACAAAACTAAAAACAAAAAACAAGAGTCCACCAAAAAAACTGCTAGAACTGATAAACAGATTCAGTAAAGTCACAGGATACAAAATCGATGTACAGAAATCTGGTGCACCAATAATGAAGCAGCAGAAAGATAAATTAAGAAATTAAGAAAATAATCTTATTCACACCAAAAAAAAAAATAAGATACCTAGAAATAAACCTAAACAAAGAGTTGAAAGAGCCGTACTCTAAAAACTATAAAACACTGATGAAAAAATTGAAGACAACACAAAGAAATGGAAAGACATTTCATGCTCATGAACCAGAAGAACAAAGCTTGTTAAAATGTCTATACTACCCAAAGCAATCTACACACTTAATGCGATCTGTAACAAAATACCAACAGCATTTTTCACAGAGCTAGAATAAACAATCCTAAAATTTGTATGGAACCATAAAAGATCTTGAATAGCCAAAGCAATCTTGGAAAAGAAAACAAAGCTGGAGGCATCAGGACTCCAGACTTCAAGTTATATGACAAAGCTGTAGTGATCCAAACAGTATGGATAAAGAAGGTGTGGTATACACACACACACACACACACACACACACACACACACACACACAGGAATATTATGCAGCCATCAAAGTGAATGAAATCTTGCCATTTGCAATGACGTGGATGGAACTGGAGAGTATTATGCTGAGAGAAATAAGTCAATCAGAGAAAGACATGTATCATATGATCTCACTGATAGGAAGAATTCTTAATCTCAGGAAACAAACTGAGGGTTGCTGGAGTGTGGGGGGTAGGAGGGATGGGGTGGCTGGGGTATAGACATTGGGGAGGGTATGTGCTATGGTGAGCGCTTTGAATTGTGTAAGACTGTTGAATCACAGACCTGTACCTCTGAAACAAATAATACATTATATGTTAAAAAAAAAAAAAAAGAAGATAGTAGGAAGGGAAAAATGAAGGGGGGGAAATCTGAGGGGGAGACAAACCATGAGAGACTATGGACTCTGAGAAACTGAGGGTACTAGAGGGGAGGGAATGAGAGGATGGTTTAGCCTGGTGGTGGGTATCAAAAAGGACACGTATTGAATGGAGCACTGGGTGTTATACACAAACAATGAATCATGGAACACTACATCAAAAACTAATGATGTAATATATGGTGATTAACATAACATAATAAAATAAAATAAAATAACAACAATAAAAAAATAAAAACAGTATGGTACTGGCACAAAAACAGACTCATAAATCAATGGAACAGAACAGAAAGCCCAGAAATGAACCCAGAACTATATGGTCAATTAATCTTCAACCAAGCAGTAAAGAATATCCAATGGAAAAAAAGACAGTCACCAACAAATGGTGTTGGGAAAAGTGAACAGCAAAATGCAAAAGAAAGGAACTAGACCACTTTCTTACACCATATACAAAAGTAAATGGATTAAGGACAAAATGGATTAAGGACATCAATGTGAAACTTGAAACCATAAAAACCCCAGAAAAGAATACAGGCAGTACTTTTTTTTTTTTTTTTTTAATGTATCAGCCATAGCAACTTTTGTCTAGCTAGGTCTCTGGAGGCAAGGGAAAGAAAAGCAAAAATAAACTATCGTGACTACACCAAAATAAAAAGCCGCTGCGCAGCAAAGGAAACAATCAATAAAACTAGAAGGGCACCTTTGGAATGGGAGAAGATATTTGCCAATGACATATCTGATAAAAGGTTAGTTTCTAAAATATATAAAGAACTTTTGACAAAAGTCAATACCAAAAACCCCACAAATGATCTAATTAAAAAATGGCAGAAGACATGAACAGACATTTCTCCAAAGACATGAGGCCAAGAGACACATGAAAAAATGCTCATCATCACTAAACACCAGGAAAATGCAAATCTAAACCACAAGGAAGTACCACTTCACACCTGTCAGAATGGCTCTAATCTGTGGCTCAACACAAGAAAAAACAAGTGTTTTGAGGATGTGGAGAAAAAGGAACCCTGGTGCACTGTGGTGGGAATGCAAACTTGTGTAGTCACTATGGAAAACACTATGGAGGTTCCTCAAAAGGTTAAAAATAGAACTACCCTACAATCCAGTAATGGTACTACTAGGTATTTACCCCAAAATACAAAAACACTAATTCAAAAGAATGTACTCTCTTTTGATGGCAGCATTATTTACAATAGCCAAATTATGGAAGCAGCCTAACTGTCCATCAACTGATGAATGGATAAAGAAGTGGTATATATATACACAGTTGAATATTATTCAGCTATAAAAAAAGAATTAAATCTTTCCATGTGCAATGACATGGATAGAGCTAGAGAGTATAATGCTAAGCAAAATAAGTCACTCAGAGAAAGACAAATATATGATTTTACTCATATGTGGAATCTAAGAAACAAAACAAATAAGCGAAGGGGAAGAGAGGGAGGGAAGGAACAAGGGAGGGAGGAAGAGAGAGTGAGAGAGAGAAAGAGAGAGAGATCAAGAAATAGACTCCTAATTATAGAGAACAAACTGATGGTTACTAGAGGGGAGGTGGGTGGGGGGAATGGGTTAAATTGGTGAAAGGGATTAAGGATTGCACTTGTCCTGTTGAGCACAGGGTAATGTATGGAATTGTTGAATCAGTATATTGTACACCTGAAACTAATATAACACTGTATGTTTAACTGGATTAAAACAAAAACTTAAACAAAAAAATAACTTTTTCTAACCTCAAAAAAAAAAAAAAGAAATAAAAAAGAAAATTTCCTGAACATTTAGGATAATATGTTATGAAACTTTGAATCTTATTTAAATTATCTGCTTTGGGAGAACTCTTCTGACACTGTGCCATCAGGGAAAGGGAAATATCATATCATTACTGCTAAATGGGGTGAAAGTCCACATTCTACTCATCCTCCATCCATACCGTGCAAGTTAGGAGCCATTTCCTTACCATTGGTCAGGCTCCTTACTAGGCTTTCATAGATGCCACCCTGCCTGGTAGGTCAGAGGGGCCTCATTACCACTTCACATGCCCCTCTTCTCCCACAGTTGGAGACATTGCTCATTACCTCTAGGCCGTGGGGAAAGATCTGACCCTTTAGTAGGCCACCTCTGACACCAATCTAGCAGACTGTAGGGGAAGGGATCCTCATTACATCTGGGTGAGGGTACAAGATTATGTTCCCCACATGGTCTCCAATGGACACCAGGGCGATGAGAGAGAGGCAGAAGTTCTCATTATCATCCAGTGGTAATGAAAGTCCCAGTTCTTCATTCAGCCTTCTGGCCTCAATACAACTCAGGGGTGTCTCATTATAGTTGAGGGTGGAAGTCCTGGCCCCTATTCAAACTTCGTTTGCAAAGGTTATGGTGGGTCCACAGTTTATTCTATGATGTTTGGTCAAGAGTAGGTCAATTATTACCTAAATGTTTTCTGTCTTGCTAGGCTGTCTTTCCTGGTTCTTCAGCAAGAGAAAAAGTTTTTATTGGGGCTTTCTTGTTTTTGCTGGTGTTTTCGGGTTGCAAGCTTTTATACCACCAAATTAATGATACATGAGACGAAAAGGAAATCCAGGGAATAAACTGCCATGCTATTCCTTGGTCCAAATGTCCCTGGACAGTCTGCCTTCTTCTCTCCACATTTCAGAGTATTCCTATGTTTGTTTTATATAATTACCTATACTTGATGGGAAGAACAGGAATAAGTGCACTTACTCTATCTTATTGACAATACTGACTTTTAACACTATTTTGAGAATCAGAGACTACATGAATAATTTTCTCACACATATACAAAAGAAGATGCAAATATACTTATATCCCTTCACATAACTAATATTTTAACTATGAGCAACTGTTTTCTGATTATCTGAATTATGTCCCATTTTCCATAATATATAAAGACAAAGCCCTTTAAATATTGATTACATAGTTTTGTTTTCATAAAGAGCAGGTTAGCCTTACCGGGGGAAAAAAAAAATTGACATTAACAATTCTAAAATATTTTATCTATGTTTCCAACATTTAAATGAATTATATCCAATACTGATATTCAGAAAATTATTTTGGGGCAATTCTTAAGGTATGGATTTTCAATAAATATATTATTGTAATTTTGATAATATATTGGTAAAAATTATAGCATTATTTTTTTCCTCTCTATAATGGATGACTTTAATATCTGCTTTGAAATTTTCAAGTTTAGTTATAATTTTTAACCTTAGGAACTTTAATTCCATTTTTTTATTAGATCATTTATATTCTTATAAGCTATCACAAAAATCTTTGTGGAAAAATGGAGATTGTCTTAGGTTTGATTTTTGTGTGAGGAAGTTCAAGTAAACACTGAAAAAGGAAGAAAAGTGAGATATGGAGAGAAAAAAAATCAACAAAGGATACATTTATATGCAAGTTGTTTGTACTTTGGGGAATTGGGGCCAAATCAGTGGACCTCTTGGAGGCCATATAAAACCTGTTTAGAGTTTTCCCACCCCACAAGAGGGAAACTGGATATATTTATTCATTGATTCCTATCTGTTACTGGTTGTGAGCTGAACTTGGGGTATTAACTCCTTAGCATCTGTTATGAAAGGAGTTTCAAATACTGCAGAAGAAAACTATCATTGTGTAAGAGAATGGACACTAAGAAAGTTATATGTGCAAGCCCCTGATTGTATGTGCTACTCTGGAGGGAATGTATGTAAGATATTTTTTTAAAAACTGAACAAAAAACAGCTAATGGAAATATGCCTCCATGTGTTAGAGCAGTCAGAACTCCTTCATTTTGAAGTCTTCTACCTTTGGAATGTCTGGGTGGATCAATGGGTGAAGCATCTGACTTGGTTTTGGCTCAGGTCATGATCTCAGGACTGTGAAACTGAGCCCCACTCAGGACTCTGAGCTCAGTGTGGAGTTGGCTTGAGACTCTCTCTCCCTCTCCATTCTCCTCTGTCCCTCCCCCAAATCCTTTGCACTCTCTCTCAAATAAATAAATAAATAAATAAATAAACAAATAAATAAATAAATAAAATCTTAAAAAAATCTATTAAAAAAATAAAAGAAAAGAATAGAATTTTAGCATTGGAAGAAACCAAGATATCCCAGTTATTTTCTTAGTTAACAACACACAAAATAGTTAGTTTTAGTCTCCACTTAAATACCTTGAAAAAACATTAAAATTTATTCTATTGATTAGAGATTATAATAGTTACACAATACTACCTACTACTGATTAATCAGCTAAATTTTGCTTATGTTACGCATATAAAAGAGATAAAAATGAAAGGGCTTATTTCATTCAGAAAATTCCCTTGATATTTTTATTATCCACATTTTGGGTGTTTGTCTCTGGCCCTTTAATAACATATACACAAGCACCACAACCACCATCTGATTACAATTTCATTCAACCATTGCCTTAGACTTGCCCCACTTGTATTTAACATGTTCTCATCCAGACCCCATCTCTGGACAACTCTGAACTCATTGTCTTCTCTAGCAATTCCTGACTCACAGTGTCTGGACTCTTTCTCCATTGTGCAGGTGCCTCTACCACTTGGTTCTTTGCTTTTTCAAAATGACTTTTTTAAAAATTTCATTACTTTAGGTTTCTCCTAGCTCTTTTACACCCAGACTGATTCTCATAAGTTTCCACATTGTGAGTTTGTTCCCTCAGAATTCTGGTTATTTTTTACACGTCTGGGGGTTAAAGAGTGTGGGAAACAAATGATAGTTTCTAATATACATACGGATTTAAGCAACTTGCAGATACAGTATTTTCCTCAAGGACTTGAATGATCTATTTCACCTTCTCCAGAAAAGACAGTAAAAATGTTTTCTGTATTCCTGTTTTATATCAACAAGTGTTACAATGAAGGATAATATGTTTTTCTTTTCATTCATATATTCAAAATTTGGGGTACCTATCTAATAGTTAAGGGCAAGAAATGATACCTTCAATTTCTGTTTTTCAGGAATTCTTACCTCTTGTAACTCTGATCAGAATTGAAATAAATGAATATACACATACACAAACATGCACACCCACATGCATATACATCTGCACACCTTTAAAAAATGCCCCCTCACAACAACAAAATTGGCCTATGTACTTTATCTGCTCATATAAAGTAGAGTTTAATACACTCTGGCATTGCTGTTTAGGTTTCTGCCTAAATATTTTGCCCTTTATTCTCTTTCACTTTTACCCAGAGGAGTCTATCAAGAGACCATGCACAGAAATATCAAGTAAAATATATCATAAAAAAGGAACTCTGAGAACCTAGTGACCTGAAAAAATGTTACTTATAAAACTAATGACCTAAGAATGCCTTTAAATCGGAGAGCATCTAGTATGGCAACGAGACCTTCAAAATAGACTTGTAAGCACTGATCCAGATAGAAGATTTAATAGCACGATATATTAAAAAGCATAAGGTAAAATAGGAAAAGTTGGAATTTTTCATTCCACAGAAGCATTTCACTCTGCTACTGAGAAAACTCTTTCTCTCTCTTTCTTCCTTTCTCTCTTTTTTTTTCTTTTCTTTCTTTCTTCCTTTCTTCCTTTTCTTCCTTTCTTCCTTTCTCTCTTTCTTTCTTTCTTTTTCCTTTCTTTCTTTCGTCTGTATTTTATAGTTCCCTATTTTGGTGTCCATCTAGTTTACACTTTTCCTATATTCAAAGAAACTGTAATAAGATATTTGTATAGCAAGTCAAATATTGATTCATGTGCCATCACACTATGCTAAGTAGGATTTTCATGGGCTTATTAGTACAATTAATCTAAAGAATAAATGTAAATTATATTCAGATGCTTATACACATACAGTTTTCTACAGAATTTTTTTTATATCTTAAGAAATTCTAACAACAAATTTCTAAAGTGATTGCTAGTATACTTATTTGTTCATAATATGTCTGGTTATGTGGATATATTAAGTCTTCATGTCGGCCATAGTGAATAAAACCATTGACTTACCGTTCTCTAATCAATAAAATATGGGATAGGCTTTATAGTCAAGTGCCAAAACCAAAAGGAGACATCCACAACACTTAGCTAAAGATTAAATCAATAGATAAGTTCTTATTAGTGTTCAAAATGACAGTTTTATTTTGACAGGAGAAAATGTAGTTGTTATGTCCTTTTTCATTTACGATAGTGGGGCAGAGGTCAAATATGCATAATGAATTTGAATTTGCAATTTCTTTAGATCAAAAACCCTTGAAGCTCAGAAATTCATTTTTAAATAGATATATTATCCCTAGTGTACAGTTCAGTAGACTTCATTAGAAATTATGGATGAGCATTTATAATCCTGAAAGGGACTACAGGTCTGTTTATACACAATTCTCAATAAACTCATAGTATTGCACAAAGTACATTTTCTGTGTACATAATCAGCTGGTTATTTTTCTTTCTACCCTCTGCCATAATTAAATAAATATAAAATGTTTTTTATGCAATTTGTGCTTCTTAATCTTCATAAAGATCCACATAAAGTCTCAAAATTAAACCTAATTATAAATAAATTTGCTTCAGATTTACTTTCTAATTCAGGAACACTAGAAGAAGCAAATGACATATCTTTTTATTCCATTTCTGATTTTTTACTGTCATTCACTAGATCTAAATAAATGTGTTTAGGCTTGGTAATGTTCTTCCTCCAACACATTTTTGTACATTTTTATTCATTTTCATAATCTGGTATCATTAGCATGAAACTAGTTCATATGGATTGGGAAAGAAACTGGTTGACACAGAAAAAATTTTACCCATAATTCTATGTCCCTGAGTAAAACAGTTTTGATAACTTGCATAAAGACACATACTATAATTACCATACATTCTGCTTTGGGGCTTCCTTTCTAAACTTGTTTTCTCCAGTCACAAAATAATATTCTACATCTTGACTTTGAAGAGTTGTATGGAGTGCCATTTATTTATGCAATTTCATATTTGAGGAAACTTTCTCTTATTTTGTGTTGTTTCAGATCATATTGTGATGAATATCCTTATAAATAATTTGGTTTTCTATTCTTTTTTATAATTATAAATTCCTACATGATGATTTTCTGTTTTAAAGGGCATATGTTATTTTTAGAATTTTTCATTCTCATTTCCACCTTGGATTTCATATGCTTTTATCACTTTATAATACCATGAGCAGTGTCACATCATATTTACTAGCCTGCTCCCTTACATTGGCAAATAGATGGATAAACAGCTCCATAAATAGATAGAACTAGTAAGCAGATTATAGTATTTGAATATTATTTAATTTTATATTTTCACTACAAGTGAGTTTAAACCTTTTTTATGTTTTTTTATGTTTATTATTAGACATTGATAATTTTTCTTGTGTAAAATGCTTATTTATAAATATAAAATGCTTATTTATATTCTTTACCAAATTATTTTTTCAGGGGGTTCTCTCTCATTTTTTTTGTCAATTGATTTCAATTGTATTTTGTTGATGCTAACAATATAATATATCCATCATATGTAATATATCAATTTTCCTACTGTGTCCTTAAATCTTTAATAAATTTTTAATAAGATTTTTTAAAAATTGTTTTGTACCTTATGTTTTTCTTTTTATTTTTTTTGAAGATTTTATTTATTTATTTGACAGAGAGCACAAGTAGGCAGAATGTCAGGCAGAGGGAGAGGGAGAAGCAGACTCCCTGCTGAGCAGGGAGCCCGATGTGGGGCTCGATGTGGGGCTCGATCCCAGGACTCTGTGATCACGACCCAAGCCGAAGGCAGACGCTCAACCGACTGAGCCACCCAGGTGCCCCTCTTCCCTTTTTTAAATGTACTTCAGGTACATAGTCTTACATTTTTAAATAGTTGTATTTTGAATCTATAGCAGAATGCTAAAGAGCATCAATGAAAAAATAACCAATTTTACCATTTGGTTTTTACTCAGTTCCAAAGGTTAATGCAGGTTTCCTAAGGTCTGCTTTAAACCTTAACCAGAAATGATAATTGGGAATGAACTCACCACTTTTCAGGATAAGAGGAATGCTGAACGAACATGAAAAATCTCAGAGATAACTCATTTCTGGGATAATAAATAGCTGAAGACAGTATTTAGCAATGAATTAAAAGAAATTCAATTCATTCTTTTTTTTTTTTTTTAAGATTTTATTTATTTGACAGAGAGAGACACAGCAAGAGAGGGAACACAGGCAGGGGGAGTGGGAGAGGGAGAAGCAGGCTCTCCGCTGAGCAGGGAGCCCGACACGGGGCTCGATCCCAGGACTCTGGGATCATGACGTGAGCGGAAGGCAGATACCCAATGACTGAGCCACCCAGGCGCCCCGAAATTCAATTCATTCTTATATTTCGACATTGTAGAAGTCTATGAGGTAGTTATTGCCAAGAAATACCATTGATGAAAAATCATGAATTTCTGCAACTGATGTTAAAAGAATCAAGGAGTTGACCCTTAACAGTGAAATAATATGACTTCGTAAATTGTCTGGGTCAAAACAAGAGATCAATTAATACAGAAAAAGGAACTGGACCAATTCTGGAACAAGATAGATATATTTCCTTTAATAAATTCTGGCTAAAATATCTCCCAATCACTTCTTTATTACAAATTGAGAGGTGAAACTATAACCAAATTACTGATGTTTTATATTGTGCATAGAGGTCAACATCAAAAAAACAGGTGTGGAGTGGTTACTGCCTCACCATGAGTTTACAAAAAAGGTGGGATATATACTAGCAATTTTGGAGGATTCTAACTAGTAATTGAATACAAAATTCTATCTATATATCAGGGATAGACCTAAATAAAGAATTTGTCTTACAGAATACTACAATAAAAGTAAGCACAATGAACAAATGTTATGTGCTTAACATATATCCAGCTCTGCATTTAGTATGTTACATGGATTTCTTTAATTATTCCTTTTAATGGTCCCATGAAGAAACTCTAGTTTTATTTATTTTTTGTAGTTTCAAGTTTTATTTAAATTCTAGGTATTTAACATATAGTGTAATATTAGTTTTAAAAGTAGAATTTAGTGATTCATCACTTACATAAAACATCACGTGCTCATCACAAGTGCCCTCTTTAATACCTATCACCCATTTAATCTATCCAGCTGCCCACCTCCCTTCCAGAAACCCTCAGTTTGTTCTCTATGGTTAAGAGCCTGTTTTATGGTTTGCTTCTCTCAGTCTTTTTTTTTTTTTTTTTTTTTGCCCCATGTTCATTTGTTTTGTTTCTGAAATTCCACAAATGAGTGAAGTCATATGGCATTTCTCTTTTTCTGGCTTAGTGTGCTTAGCATAATACACTCTGGCTCTATCCATGTCATTGTAAATGGCAAGATTTCATCCTTTTTGATGGCCAAGGAATGTTCCATTGTATATATATACCACTTCTTTATCCATCCATCAGTTGATGGACATTTGGGTTCCTTCCATAATTTGGCTATTGTTGATAATGCTGCTATAAACATTGGGGTGCATGTACCCTTAGGATCAAAATTTTTGTATGCTTTGGGTAAATACCTAGTAGTAAAATAGTGGGAACATAGGGTAGTTCTATATTTAACTTTCTGAGGAATCTCCATACAGTTTTCCACAGTGGCTGCACCAGTTTGCATCCCCACCAACAGTGTTAGAGGCTTCTTCTTTCTCTGTATCCTTGCTATCATCTGTTGTTTCCTAAGTTATTCATTTTAGCCATTCTGACAGGTGTATGGTGATATCTCATAGTGGTTTTGATTTCCATTTCCCTGATGATGAGTGATGTTGAGCACCATTTCATGTGTCTGTTAGCCTTTGGATGTCTTCTTTGGAAAAATGTCTATTTTGTGTCTTCTGACCATTTCTTAAATGGGTTGAATTTTGGGTGTTGAGTTTTATAAGTTCTTTATATATTTTGTAAACTAACCCTTTATCAGATATGTCATTTGCAAATATTTTCTCCCATTCCACAGGTTGCCTTTTAGTTTTGTTGATTGTTTCCTTTGCTGTGCAGAAGCTTTTTATCCTGATGATGTCACAATAGTTAATATTTGGTTTTGTTTCCCTTGCCTCAGGAGACATATCAAGTAAGAATTTGCTATGGCTAATGTCAAAGAGGTTACTGCTTGTGTTCTCCTCTAGGATTTTTATGGTTTCATGTCTCACATTTAGGTCTTCAGTCCATTTTGCATGTTGCTGTCCAGTTTTCCCAACACCATTTGTTGAAGAGACTATCTTTTTTCCATTGTGTATTCTTTACTGCTTTGTTGAAGATTAATTGACCATAAAGTTCTGGGTTCATTTCTGACTTTTCTATTCTGTTCCACTTATCTAAGTGTCTGTTTTTGTGTCAGTACCATACTGTTTTGATCACTACAGCTTTGTCATATAACTTGAAGTCTGAAATCCTGATGCCTCCAGGTTTATCTTTTTCAAGACTGCTTTGGCTATTTTGGGTCTTTTGCGGTTCCATACAAATTTTAGGATTGTTTGTTCTAGCTCTTTGAAAATGCTGGTGGTATTTTGATAGGGATTGCTTTGGGTAGAATAGACCTTTTAACAAACTTTGTTCTTCCAATCTATGATCGTGGAATGTTTTTTCATTTCTTTATGTCATCTTCAATTTCTTTCATAAGTCTTTTATAGTTTTCAGAGTCTAGATCTTTTACCTATTTAGTTAGGTTTATGCCTAGGTATCTTAGAGTTTTTGGTGCAATTGTAAATGAGATAGATTACTTGATTTCTTTTTCTGCTGCTTCACTATGGGGTATAGAAATGCAATAGATTTCTGTACATTGATTTTATATTCTGCAACTTTACTGAACTTGTGTATCAGTTCTACCAATTTTTTGGTGGAGTCTTTCAGGGTTCCTACATAGAATATCTTGTCATCTGCAAATAATGAAAGTTTGACTTCTTCTTTCTTGATTTGGATACATTTTATTACTTTTTGTTGTCTGATTGCTGAGTCTAGGACTTCTAGTACTATGTTAAATAATGATGGTGAGAGTGAACATCCCTGTTTTGTTCCTGACCATAGAGGAAAAGCTCTCAGTTTTTCCCCATTGTGGATGATATTAGCTACGGGTTTTTGTGTATGGTCTTTATGATGTTGAGGTATGTTCCTTCTAAACCTACTGTGTTGAGGGATTTTATCATGAATAGATGCTTTATTTTGTCAAATACATTTTCTGCATATATTGAGAGGAACATATGGTTCTTATCCTTTCTTTTATTAATGTTGTGTATCATCTTGATTGATTTGTGAATATATTGAACCACTCTTGCAGCCCAGGAATTAATTCTACATGATTGTGGTGAGTGATTCTTTTAATGCACTTTTGGTTTCAGTTTGCTAGTATCTTGTTGAGAATTTTTGCAACCATGTTGATCAGGGATATTGGTCCATAATTCTCCTTTTTAGTGGGGTCTTTGGTTTTGGAATCAAGGTCATGCTGGCCTCGTAGAATGAGTTTGAGAGTTTCCCTTCCATTTCTATTTTTTGGAACACTTTGAGAAGAATAGGTATTAACTCTTTAAATGTTTGGTAGAATTTCCCTGGGAAGCCATCTGGCCTGGACTTTTGTTTGTTGGGAGATTTTTTATTACTGATTCCATTTCTTTGCTGTTTATAGTTCTGTTCAAGTTTTCTATTTCTTCCTGTTTCAGTTTTGGTAGTTTATATGTTTCTAGGAATTTATCCATTTCTTCAAGTTTGTCCAATTTATTGGCATATAATTTTTCATAATATTCTCTAATAATTGTATTTCTATGGTTGTGGTTGTGATCTCTCCTCTCTCATTTGTGATTTTATTTATTTTGGTCCTTTCTCCTTTCTTTTTGATAAGTCTGGCTAGGGGTTTATCAATTTTATTAATTTTTTCAAAAACCAGCTCCTGGTTTCATTGATCTGTTCTATTGGTTTTGTTTTTGTTTCTATTTCATTTATTTCTGCTCTAATCTTTATTAGTTCCCTTCCTTTGCTGACTTTAGGCTCCATTTGCTGTTCTTTTTCTAGCTTCTTTAGGTGTAAGTTTCAGTTGCATATTTGAAATTTTTCTTGCTTCTTGTAGGCCTATATTGCTATATATTTCCCTCTTGTGACCACTTCTGCTGCATCCCAAAGGTTTGGAGCATTGTTTTCATTTTCATTTGTTTCCATGTATTTTTTTAAAATTTCTTCTTTCTTTCTTTTTTATTTTTTTTAAAGATTTTATTTATTTATTTGAGAGAGAGAATGAGAGACAGAGAGCATGAGAGGGAAGAGGGTCAGCGGGAGAAGCAGACCCCCTGCTGAGCAGGGAGCCTGATGTGGGACTCGATCCCAGGACTCCAGGATCATGACCTGAGCCAAAGGCAGTCACTTAACCAACTGAGCCACCCAGGTGCCCTAAATTTCTTCTTTAATTTCCTGGTTAAACCATTCATTCTTTAGTAGGATGTTCTTTAACCTCCATGTATTTATGGTCTTTCCAAATTTTTTGTTGTGGTTGACTTCAAGTTTCATAGCATTGTGTTTGGCAAATATACATTGTATGATTTCAGTTTTTTGTACTTGTTGAGCCCTGATTTGTGACCTGGTATGTAATCTACGTAATCTATTCTGGAGAATGTCCCATGTGCACTTGAAAGAATGCTGCTTTAGGACAGAATGATCTAAATATATCTGTTAAGTCCATCTGATCCAGTGTGTCATTCAAAGCCACTGCTTCCTTGTTGATTTTCTCCTTAGGTGATCTGTCCACTGATGTAAATGGGGTGTTAAAGTTACTTACTATTATTGTATTATTATCAATGAGTTTGTTTATGTTTGTTTTTGTTTCATATATTTGGGTGCTCCCAAGTTGGAGGCATAAATATTTACAATTGTTAGATATTCTTGTTGGATGGATCCCTTCATTATGATAAAGTGTCCTTCTTCATCTCTTGTTACATACAGTCTTTGGTTTAAAATCTAAATTGTCTGATAGAAGTATGGGTACTCTGGCTTCCTTTTGATGTCCATTTGCATGATAAATGGTTCTTTATCCACTCACTTTCAATCTGCAGGTGTCTTTAAGTCTAAAATGAATCTCTTGTAGTTAACATATAGATGTGTCTTATTTTTTTTTTAATCCATTCTGACACCGTATGTCTTTTGATCAGGGTATTTAGTTTTAAATTTACATTCAGAGTAATTATTGATAGATATCAGTTTAGTGCCATTTTTGCACTTGTTTTATTGTTTCTGGAGATTTTCTCTGTTCCTTTCTAGTCTTGGTCACTTTTGATTTTTCTTTCCCAATCAAAGAGTCTCCTTTAATATATCTGGTGGAACTGGTTTAGTGGTCACAAACTCCTTTAGTTTTCATTTGTCTGGGAAACTTTATTTCTCCTATTCTGAACGACAGCCTTGCTGGGTAAAATGTTCTTGGCTGCATATTTTTCCACAGCACACTGAATATATCATGTCACTCTCTTCTGGCCTGCTAAGTTTCTGTGGAGAGATCTGCTGCTAACCTTATTTGTCTTCCCTTGTGAATTCAGGACTTTCTTTGTTTTGCTAGCTTTTAGGATTTTTTTTCTTTATATTTTGCAAATCCTGGAGGCTGGACATAACTACAATATGTCTTGGTGTTGGCCTGCTTTTGTTGATTTTGATGGGAGTTCTCTGTGCCTCCTGGATATGGATGTCTGTATTCTTCCCCAGATTAGGGAAGTTTTGAGCTATAATTTCCTCCAATAAACTTTCTGACCCCTTTTCTCTCTCTTCTTTTTCTGGGACTCTTATGATATGAATGTTATTGGGCTTTATGGAGTCACTGGGTTCCCTAAGTCTACATTTGTGATCTAATATTTTTCTTTCCCTCTTCTTTCCAGCTTCATTATTTTCCATAATTTTATCTTCTGTATCACTTATTCATTCCTCTGTTTCTTCCATCCTTGTGGCCACTATCTCCAGTTGGTTTCAGATTTCACTTACTGCATTTTTCATTTTGGCCTGACTAGTTTTTAGGTCATTTATCTCTGTGGTAAGAGACCCCCTGGTGTCTTTTATGCTTTTCTCAAGCCCAGCTAGTATCCTTACGATTATTGCCTTAAATTCTGAATCAGGTATATTATTTATATATGTTTTGATTATATCCCTGGATGTGACCTTTTCTTGTTCTTTCTTTTGGGATGAATTCCTCTTCCTGGCATTTTGTCTATGTCTCTGTCTTCTTCTCTGTGTTAGGAAAGCCTGTTATATTTCCTGCTCCTGGGAGTAATATATTTATGAAGAAGAGGTCATATACTACGTAGGGCCTGGTGCTTCAGGAAGTGGTTCAGGTGTGCTGTGTGCACTCTACCATTGTGTTTTGGCTGCTCTTTCCCTCAGGTTAGTCCTCTGCAGAGTTTCTCCTTGCCTGCAGTGGGGAGTGTTTTCCTCTCTTGTGGTCAGAATCTTAATATACCTATTTTTCAAATAATCTAGATTTTGCAAATAACATGTTCTCAGGTTCTTTCTGCTACTTGTACCTAACAAGCACAGAGTATGATGTATGAAGGTTTTTCAAAATAATCTCTTTATGTGTTCTCCAAGTATTGGCAATAAACGGAAGATATTTTTATAATACTAAAATTTCAAAAAATATGTAAAAGATAAGGTATTCGTGTGCTTATGTATCTACCTCTATTTCTCTATCTATCTCTATGTGTTTGAATGAATGTTGCCTTTTACATCTACTAAAATTCAGGACTAGTTTAAATGGAAATAATACACAATAGCATTGTAAAATCCACTTGTTTCTTATAAATATATTTTTATAATTTTTCGTTTCTGACATTTGTGCTTTAAGTCAAAAGTACTTATGTGAAAGCAATTATTTTTTCTTTCTTTTTTACCCATTTTCTCTGAAATTGTGTAGGAGGAAGTAAATCACTACCACTCAATCCCTGACATTAATTCAACAGACACACATTTTGATTTCAGAAGAATTATGGAAACATTCTTTCAGAAGAGAACAATGAAAGATAGCATTTTGTGTTTAGCACATTTCCCTTTTCCAAGTGGTAATGGAGCATTGTAACAGCAAAGTAAATTGCTTCCTATTTCTATCTGCTTTATAAAAGTGTGACACTGACTGAGCTGCATCATTGACAGCATATCTGAACACAGCTAAATGAAAAGTTTTATGTGATGGTAGAACTAGGCAGAATTATTTTGTCCTTGGATGTTTTGATGATTAACAGTGCTTAGGTCATTGATTTGCATACAGTAGGGTGATATTCACAGTGGTGTTAGGAAACTCCATTTTTAATTTAACACATTTTTATGAAGGGAATTTTTATATAGATTTGACCTGAATTAAGGGATAAAGCAAGGTGCTAGAGCACTAGTAACAGGCTTCCTGGGAACATGGTGGGAATGATGTTATTGAAGCCTCACAGAGAGTTTGAAGTCATAGAAACAGAACTGCCCAATAAGAATACCAATAACAGAATACTGACTGCTCACATTGGGCAAAGCTAGACAGAGGTTATTAGGAGTGATAAATACCTTCAACTTTCTCTCCTAGCCCTCTGATTTCCTATGATACCACTGAACAAACTCAATCAGAGGCCAGAAATCAAGAGGGCCTGGGTGATGCCATATGTAGGACTAAGCATCCCTGAGCACAGAACAGGGCAGGGGATTTTTTAAGTTTTAAGGAGAGTGACAAACCCAATTAGTAGGTATAATATATATGCATACATATATACATACATATGCATGCATATATACAAGCTGACTGGTAGAAACTTTATCAAGTCTAGGCTGTTTAATGGTATAATGTCAGGTACAAAGTTCACATTTCTGAGTCATCTGCATACAAACATTCTATATATGAAATTATAAGTAGAATGAGTTGATGAATCTAGAATGATTGTTATTATAAAAATATCAATGCTTTTCAATATTGAATGACCATTAATTCCTACTAGGTACTATATTACATGCCTAGTATATATTTTCTCTAATTCTCACAATTAGTCTGCAAAATAGATGTTATTAGATTTACTTTACATACAGTGGAACTAGGTTTCAGTATGGTTAATTAAGTTGCCCAACGTCAGCCAAGTAGTAAGAAGTAGAAGCAGTATTCTTCACTAGGTTTTGAAGATTCAAAATCAACATTCTTTATGTAATTGCATTTTGGCTTCTAGGTATGTAAGTATTTACCAAAAACAGAAAGAAACAACATTAGATTAAGGACCCAGAGTATGTCTAAAATTCATGACCGTGATTTCAGTAACTATTGATCATTTTTATTTGAACTCTTTTTTTCTGCAACTTGAGTAAAAGCTATGGAAAATTTTGAAAAGCTCATCTTGGGCAAATGTTCATAATGAATAATTCACAAAATGTCATATAATTTCAGACAGTTTACAGAAATTAAAGTCCATCCATAAATTCTTTCCAGGAAAGAATGCATGGACTATAGAGAAATACCAAGGACTTATTCTAATCAATTAGTAAAGCAGAGCCATCCAGACTCGCAGGTCCTGGTGCCACATAAGACCATGGAAGCATAGTTACTCCCCAAACTGTTACTGTCCACAGATTATTAAGATAAAATACCTTATATGTATTCTTGGCAAGTTCCTCTTTCTTTCTAACAAAAAAAAAATACTTATTTTACTTTATTCTGCTCATGCTGCTATAACAAATTGCTATAAATTGAATGGTTTAAACAACAAACATTTATTTCTCACAGTGTTGGAGGCTAGGAAGTCTAATATCAAGGTGCCAGCAGATTTAGTTTTTGGTGAGGGCCCACCTCCTGGTTTCCAGAGAGCCACCTTCTTGTACCCTCACACAATGAGAGACCATTTTTATCCTGTTCTTTCTTACAAGGTCATTAGTCCCATGCATGAGAGATGCACCCTCATGACTTAATTACCTTCTAAAGACCCCACCTCCAAATACCACTGCATTGGCATTTAGGCTTTAACATATGAATTTTGGGGTAACACAAACATTCAGTCCATAGCATACTGAAAGACTATTACAGGTAAAGGTCAACAAGACAGATACGGTCTCTGAAGTTCAAGTAGATTTATAATGGCCATGTCATAAGATAAATAAAAAGAATGTTGAAATAGAAAATATGAACAGAAGCCTTGTTTAGGTCAGGTGATCAGATAAGTCTATGTGAAGACGATTTTTAAGTTGAAATGGAAGAATGAAAGCAGACAAGCAAAGAGCTAGGATTAAACATTCCCAAGAGAGGAAATAGTAAAACCCTTAAGCAGAAAGACACTTGGCATATTTTAAGTAGTGGAAGGCCAAAGTTGAATGGAGCAAATTGAATGAGGGAGGACAGGCATAACATTAGGGTGGAAAGAAGGGAGAGCTTAGATTCAGAGGGCCTTCTTGGTCACGGTGAAGCCCTGCAGGAGAATGATTTGATCAGTTCTTTTTGTTTTAAAGATCACTCTGGCTCCTGTATATTAAGTAGATTTTAGAGAGGCAAGAGAGGACACAGAGGAATCATCTAAGGAGTCACTGAAATAGCTACATAAAAAAATGATGGTGGCTTTAACAAGGTTGGAGTGGAAATGGAGAAAAGTGAATGGATATTAGACTTTAGACATAGAATGAAAAGGACATGCCAAACTTGGATATGGAAAGTAAGGCAAAGATGAGTAAGTGGAGCATTACCCCAGAATCTCTGGCTTTAGCAACTTGGTAGACAGTGATGCCATTTACTAAATGAGTAACAGGTTTTGGATAAAAAGAGAATCCAGACTTATGTTCTGCACACAATAAGTTTGAGATGATTAAGTGGAAATGTCAAGTAGAAATTTGAATATACCAGTCTGAGGTTCAGAGAAATTGTTTTGGCTTGAGATATACTTTGAAAGTAATCACCAAACAGATGGCCATAAAATTTGGTGAGGGGTGAATATAAAGTGAAAAAATACTGACCCATGACATAATTTGAAGGTACTCTAATATTTAGAGCTCTGATGTAACTTATGAAATCAGTGAGAATATTGAGGAATGGCCAATAAATTAGGGAGAAAACCAGGACTGCATATTGTTGTGAAAGGAAATACGAAAAGTTAAGAAGGAGTTTATAAAAGGTGAGGTGATAATGTATAAAGAGCTACTGAGAAATCAAATGAGATAGGGATAGAAACTTTTTTTTGGAGGGGGGGAGGTATGTAAGTCTTTGGTGGCTTTGACTGTATAGCTTTTGTGGACTGCAGTGGAGATTAGCAATGTTAGCAGAGCAAGTGCAAAGTAATAAGTTGTCTAGACAATTAGTCCTTAGAGTTTTGCTGCAAAAATGAGAACAAAGAAATGAGTTCTCAGCTAAAGAGGTATTTTAACTAAGTTGCTTTTTATTTGTTTAAGCTGAAATAGAACAGAACATGGAATTATAAAGATAAGAATGCTCCAGACAGAATTTCAGAACAACAACAACAAAAAGTGATGATATAAAGGAGAAAGAGAATAGGCAAAGGAAGAATGTCCTTGAGAAGAAAAATAAGGATAGACTCTAGTTGTCCAGGCTAACATATATTTAAAGGACCTCCATTGTTTTATGACCAAATAATTCAATATTAATACCAAGAATCAAAATTAATTTCTCAGGATATATATGAAGGAGCAAAGAGAAAAAACAAACTCTGAATCAAGATACAAATTCAGAGCATTCATTTTATCTTCATTATTTCCCTCCGAGTTTTAGAAACTTCTGCCTTTATAAAGTTCACATGACAAATACAAATCATCTCAAAAATGTTTCTCCTTACATAAAGAAATACTATATTAAAGAAGAATAATATAATTTCTTTAAAAAACTAACAGAGGTTTAGAAACTGCAATTAAAAATAACAACAACAACAACAACAAAAACTCATGAAGAATTCTGATAAGCTGTCCAGGCAGGGATGGATATTTGGAAAGGAGATTTTACAATCTGTTTCTTAATACTCCAGACTTGTAAATTCAACCCTATCTTGACATCTATAGCTAGATATCTAATGAGCATCCCAAAATTAATATGTCAAAAACAAACACTTGATTTTCCCCTTACTTACTCTGAATCTGTTTCTTCCTCTGAACTTCTCATCTCTGTATATGGTAATAATGATCCAATGATCCATCCAGTTAAGCAAGCCAAAATTTAGGAGCTATTATTGCCCCCTGCTCTCTTTTCTGCCTTTCTCAGCTGAATATCTCAGGTTGTATTGTCTCCAAATTGAGCATACATATAGAATCTGTCAGATTCTATTCTTACCATTTATACCCTACTCTAAGCCATTAATAGCTTTTGCCTAAAATAATGGAATAACCCCTACCTGCTTCTACTCTTCTCTCTTTGTTATCCATCCTCCACAAAGCAGTCACAGTGACCTTTTAAAATCAGAACTCAGTTCATGCTAACTCCCTGCTGTAAACTCTCTAAAGTTTTGCCATCACCCTTAGCATAGAAGGCTTCCATATACTTTTAATTTCCTACTCTTTTGTCCCTCACTTACTACGCTGCAGTACATTGTCCCTTTGATCTTTTCATTCAGCCAGGTTCTTACCTAAGTCTTCCCTCTGCTTGAAGGGGTCTTCCTCCAGATTTCTGACCCTCATTCTTGTTATAATGGTCTCAATGGAAACATCAAGTTACAAAATAACCCAAGAAAGATACAGCACTATGAAATAGCAGTAAGTCAAATGTGTTCAAATAGTGAAAAAAAGTTTTCTACCAATTAAGTGTTCTGTCGTAAATAGGAAAGTGATGCTAGAGGTATGTGATTCTTTAAGCTGGAATAAGACTGGCATAATACATGATTTTCAGATGAAGTAGGATCTTAGTAGGCCCCATAATTTAACTATGTTAGTCATATTATTTTATAAGATTTCTTAATTATAGGGGTGCCTGGGTGGCTCAGTCGGTTAAGCATCTGCCTTCAGCTCAGGTCATGATCCCAGTGTCCTGGGTTTGAGTCCCGCATCGGGCTCCTTGCTCTGTGGGGAGCATGCTTCTCCCTCTGCCTGCTGCTCCCCCTGCTTGTGCTCTCTCTTTCTCAAATAAATGAATAAATAAATCTAAAAAAATTTAAAAATTTCTTAATTATAGCCAATGAGTATGGTAAATGAGCTTATTAATGTATGCAAGTGTACTATTTTATTGTCATTTTAATGTTATTTTTAAGCTGTAACTTTGACCTTTCAAATGAAATAGTTAATGGTATTTGATTATCACCATGCAAAGTCTTAGCATTTAACAATAGCTTAAAATCTAAATTAATTTTGTTGGGTTTTATTAATAGTTGGGCAATTAGAAAACTGAAAAAAAGAGAGACAGAGATGATATACAATTAGATTGTGAAGGTTTAGCAAGACTCCACAATCATTTTTCTAACATCTCTCACCACTGATTATATTTTGCATGTCTTCCACAGAAACCACAGAATTAGTCTTCAAATCTACTCTCAATCAATTAAAGGAAATGACAAACCACTTTATTAGTGAAACATACTTATTTCCATCCTTTGGTTAAGATTCTATCTGTTTTCTATCATAATTTCAGAGACTTTAATTTGACATCAAATATTTGAATACAGTTGCTACTTACTTAAAACATATTTATTTTTCATTTACTATGTATCAGACATTGTGCTAGAGATCTATGACAGAGAAATGAACACGACAATCCTGGTGTCTGTTATTAGAAGGTGACATTTCTTAGATAGCATAATTCTGTATCCCCTTACAAAGATGGTTTCCTATATTTGCCTTTGTATGTGCAAACAAATAAATCACAGAAAACAAAAGCCAAAAAACAAAAACATGATTCAATGAGGGTAGAAGAGAAGGATCATATTCCCTTTCTCCTTAAATGGTGGCCCACTTAATACAGCTTAATGCTCACCATTTCTTAAATTTTTACATAATGGTTTACATTTAAATTACATTTCACTTTCCATATGGCATAAAGAAAATTTGTAGATGTATAACCCTTTAGATAGTACTATTCTGTTTATTACTCAGGCATATATCTTAATAAATTATACTTTCCCATTAGCATATTCCAATTATGGGGGTCTCATTCTACCATAGTAGATGGTATTTTCATGGTGAAATTTATATTATATTCCATCTGAACCTCAAGTATATATTGCATTCAAGAATACTCTCTTTTTACTGTTTTTGGATTAGAAAATAGACATGTGGACCTATTTCAAGCATATATATATTTTTTCTCATAAAGTACTAGCAGTGTTTTTTTTTCTGCTTTTATTCAATAAACATTGACCATGCACTAGATATTCTTTATAAGGACTTTCTAACTTCATTTAATGTTTTTTCCCTTTTCTTTTCCTCCTCCATATTATTTTAAAATTATCTGCATTTAGTCATCTGATGTTTATGATTATCTATCTATTTCTATCTACCTATCATCTATCTATCTATCTATCTATCTATCTATCTATCTATCTATCTATCTATCTATCTATCCGTCTGTCTCTCTACCTACCTATGTATCATCAATCCTAGATTAATTTTTCTATGATAATGAGATATATTTTGAAATTCAAACAATACACATACATAAAAGTTCAGTTTCCTTTTGGCTATTTTCATTTCATCTAAAATCTATGATATTTATCAGATAAAACAATGCAAAAATATTGTGGCACTATGTTGTCTAGATGCCTGCTGAAAATCACAGAGACTCCAAAGTTGCTTCCTGGGTCCCTATCATGTCATTTACCCCTTGTGACTGTTTCTCTTTTTCTCTCTCCCCATTATGTTTGGGACATTTGATAAGCATCAGTTTACTCTGAGAATATTCCAAGATCATGCTTTATGGGAGCCAGCATACATTCTATCAGAACATGTCAGGTATCCAAGTCTGTATCCAGCTACCACCATAGCCATAAAGAGTGAGGCAACAGCCATTAAAAAGAGTACCTTGTTCCCAGAGCCAGTATACATTTTCTCATTCAATACCTCCTTTACAGAAAGTATGGGTTTATAGAGTATTAGATATTATTATTATTACTTGTTGTGTACCTTCTACTAAAACAGAATTTCCTCTTTTCTTCTCCCATGCTACATCTATGCTCTTTATAGTTTCTGTTTGTAAATTTTTATGAATCTGTTTTGAAAAACTATGAACCTTATTTGATGTTCAAAATTTTATACATAATATTTTCCTTTTGATGTTATACATCCTAAGTATATCCACGGACACTATCCAGGACTTTTTACCTTCTCCTATGTAAGTGGAAACTTTATCTCATTTACCAAACATATACTTGGCTCTGGCAGAAGAGTAGATTTAATACACTCCCTTCTGGCTGTTAAAACTGCTCCCCAGTTTCCAAATCTATTGGTTAGGTTTGAAATATCACATAAAAGTACAGTTCTGTGTGGCTTCCTTTTATAATACTTTCAGTTTTGTCCCTTAGCAAATTGCCACTAAACTGATGAATTCCCTATTTACTATTGGGTACTGATAACATCAAATCTTAAGAATTTGCTTTTAGCTATTTAATCACCTCATGATTTCCTATTTTATTATACCAGCAGAAGATAACTTTTTCCTTTGTCCACTCTCAAAAAAATTACCTCTAAATAGCAATAGTGCATTTTTTTTCTAACATCCATCAGATTACAATACATTCTTCAAATAAAGAACAGACCTCTAAGCTTTGGCAGTTTTATTTTAAAAGACCTACATTTAGAACAGAAAATCTAGGGAACTTTAAATAACTCTCTTTCTTTGATGTTTTAACCTCTGAATTGTGAATGGTCCTCTGAATTGTTTTAATTCATAAAGGACCATAAATAAGGGCATGCCTAAATTTACATGGATACTGAATTGCATCTCCATAGGGAACCCTAAAAAAGTCACACATATTGATTTGGCTTTAATATACATGTCATAAATCATATTTATCATATTAGTTGCAATTTTGTAATGTCTCATATCTCATGGACATGTGAAACTTGCAGAAAAAGCTGAACCATATATTTAACTAGTCATGTGACAAGTGTATGTGCTCCATGACAGCAAAACTTTAGGCAAGACAATTATCAGTAACTTATGCCATTGAAGGATATATTCAAAGCCCATTTGAGTGTAACTTAGCCAGTTTTGTCACAATTTATAAATTTAAGCACAATTTATAAATACACATATGTAAACCCACATGTGTGAAAATAAATATGCATATAAGCCTACTTAGAAGTACTATAATGAATGTATATACAATACCCTTGTGTTTATTTAAATAATAATTGATATTCCTAGGCTGAAGAGTAGTATAGTCAGTTTTAAATGAAAGCACATTTTGACTTTGTGAGTTGCAGAAACCTAAACTCCAGTACCATTTATAAACCCATTCCTCAGTGTCTAAGCCTGAGGCTAAACCAGGATATCACTAAAGGGAGAAACTGAGAAGTAGTAGAGCCAGGTTTAATTGCCCCAAGAACTAGAGGGGAAACAATGCTGGCTTAGAAAATAAGACTTCTTATTCTGCTCACAGTCTTCTTTAGACATAAATTTAATTATGAATATATATGTAAATATTTAATATTAATTAAAGTGCTCTGGCCATGTGATGTACCACAGGCAGAGGCGAGAGAGCATCCCAAGGTGGTACCCTGTCATAAATTACCTGTTTTGGATACAAAGCCCAAAGAATTCCGTGGAATCCAGGGAGAAAGCATACCTCCAGAAATAGTACTGAAAGCAGCCAGTCTACTAGGCCTGTCTCTGGCCCAGACACATCAGAGAAAGTGGAAGGTTCACCTGCAGAGGAAAAGGCCCAGCTCAGGACTGATGCCAGAGGCAGCCCAGAGAAAGGCAGCACATCAGCCCAGCCAGCTGTGGAAAGGATCCAGATAGTGGCCCACATGGCTAGAGGAGCACAGATTCGGACCACAGCTCAGAGGTCATCTTTGGGTTTTGTAAAGTATACTTTTCACAACTATTTGCACTTCCCTACAAATATTCTGACATTTAATACTCTACAGGTGCCAACTTAACCATTAATATTTTTATTGACCATCAGAACTAACAAATATACATGTATTTCTGTTTAAAAAACAGTATATATACCTTTTCTTTCTTTCTTCTTCTTTTTTTTTTTACCCCAAACCTTGTTCTCATGCTTGGCCTCTCAGAGTTTTCAGAGTAAGTTCAGCCTTAGTCATGGCCTCTTTGGTGATACTTCTGGTTAGCTAGGAATTGAAATTAAGTTGTCAATCTGGTTAATTTTGTGGGATTTTGGATAATAAGGAACCTGTTCTTTTTCATTGTATGTCTTTCACAGCAAAACGTAGTGCTTGCATCTGTTTCTGAGTGAAAGCAGAATAATGAACACCCAGTCACTGATAGTGTTCGAGCTGTTCACATGATCATTTGTTAAGGAATTATTGTACTGGATGGGAGATCAGATTATAGGTGATCATACAGGGTCCTTCTAATTTCAAGAATCTACAATTCCATGGAACTACTTATAAGCAAAGAAGACCAAAGTCTTTCAATAGCTTTTGAGATTATTATATTGAACAGTGATTCAGGAAAGCATCTAAAGAAAGGACACAGTATATCTACTAGATAAGAGGACCTCAATCTGACAGATATATTTACAATTAATCAATTAGCAAATTCCCTTACACCTACAATTATGATGACAACTTTTTTCAATGTTTTCTAACAGTTCCAATACGCTTTATTAACTAAACTCTCAAGCTTCTTTGATTCTTAAGTTTGCATTGATTTATTTTACAGATACACATTCTTAAATAGAAAATAAAATAGAGGCAATTCTTATTCCAGAAATAGTGAAGTAGCATGTGTTGTACTAACTCTCCTACAGATAACAATTTGGTGCTCTAAAAAAAAACCAGAAACATCTCTTTGAAGACACTTTCCTTTTGGGAAGATTTATAAGGATTACCAAGAAGCATTAGTTGCAAGGCTGAAATTGCTGAGCAGAGAATTAAGCTGCTAACCAGTGCAGGAGAGACTACAATTTGAGTTTGAGATTTGCCAATTTATAGGCAATTGCTGAACACCTCACACTTTCTATTGAAGGTCCACTTCTGGAATAAAGATAATGATCCCAAAGCATTTTCTCTTGGTCAGAGAGTAAAGCTGCATACTTGAACTAGCAAAGTAAAGAACATCATGATTCTCCAAATTCAAGGTGATTAGCTATTACTTTATTATCTGTCAGGAAAAAAAAAGCAATACATTACATAATAAAATATCTCTATCATCTAAAATGGATCATCCATAATTTCAACTGCACAATCAAAAGCTACTTGACATGCAAATAAACAGGAAAATATATCTCAAAAATAAGAGAAACTTGCAGTTAGTTAAAAAGACTCAAGCTGATTCATGCATTGTTAGTAGTAGGAAAGGGGTTTCTGTAGTTAAATAAATATGTTCAAGCACTTAAAGAAAAAGTATAAATATATGGATGGACCTGAAAACTCAATAAAGAAAGGGAAACTGCTGAAAGGAATCACAGAAATTTACAACTAAAAAATACAATATCTGAAATGGAAAAGTCACTGGATAGGATAACAGTAAACTAAAGATTGCTGAAAATAAAATATGTCAATGAATTTGAAGACAAATCAATAGACCTAATACATTCAGAAGAAAAGAGGAAAAAAAACCCAAAGTTTATAAAAATGACTATTACAGAGGCACTATTTCTTTAACTGAAGAGTAAGTGACTAACAAATAACACTCTTGGAGATATCAACTATAGACTCAATTAAAAAAAAAAAGCATATCTGAGAGTGAGAAAAAGCAGAAATGTTTTGGAAGGAAGTAAAAACTTGGAGGAAGCAACAAGGTATGCATTGATATTCCAGGTTTCTTTCTTTCTCCTGTCCTTCCTTTCATCCTTTCCACCTTCCCTCCTCTCTTTCTTTCTTTTCAATGACAGCAACAATCAAAACAGGGATTTGGGGTAGCTTAAATTCTAAACAAACAAACAAACAAACAAACAAACACCAATATCTTTCTGGAAAGAGAAATCTGGACACCTAAGCTTCCGAAGAAAGAGAAAGGAGTAAGAAAGCGGAATGGGAAGAGAAACTCAAATCAGGTTATACGTTCTTCCCAGGTTCCCAGGTATATCTGAATGACCCTTAAACTTGACATTAATGGTAAATAAATAAATTTAAATTTAATTATTAAATTGTACAAAAATCTAAAAAGAGGAAAGAAGTTACAGAAAAAGAAAAAAGCAAACAGAGAACTGACAGAAAACCAATAACTAAATGTTACACCTAAGTCCAACCTGATCAATAATTGTATTAGATGTTAATATTCTAAATACTTTGATTGAAAGATTAAACTTATAATAATAGATCAAAAAACAACAAAAGCAACTCTTGAGCATCTAGATAGGTGCAGATAATGGTAGGTGTTTAGTAACCAGTCTCCTATAATTTGCAAACTGGTAAATAATGGAGTATAAAGAGAAAAATCAACAAATCACAACAATGTGGTTTCATATACTCCTCGCTCACCTCCACTCTGCTTTAATTATTTTAGTGAACAAAGACAGAAAGAACATACTGTGGGGAAGACAGAGGAGGGATACTAGGAAAGAGTCTGACAGGGAGTGGGAGGAACCAACAAAAAGATTAAAGCCTTAAATTTGAAAATTCTGAAAATGCAATGGGATAATCAGCATGCTATACAGAGAACTTTTTTTCAAAGGGTCAAAACCTCATGTAAATGGCTTACCTTGTGATTTAAAAAGACTTTCCTTTTAATGGAAAGATTCATTTGAAAAGGAAATAATCAGTTGAAAGGGACAAGTGTGGTTTAAAGGGATACTGTTCCAAACATATGGCTTCTGGAAAGAAAAAGTGCTAAGTAAAGGAAAAAGGCTCTTTGGTAATTAAATGGTGAGGTGGAAAAGAAAAATAATTGCCATTAAGCTAGGAATCTGGTAAAATACCACAATATAAAAATATGAACAATAGAAATATAAAGTTCATTACAGAAAATAAGAAATTGAAATTCACACAAATCAATTGAGATCCATGTCTAACATCCACTAAACAAAGAAAAAAGGCGAATAATCCTTTTAATATACTGTTGTATCCTACTGGCTAATATTTTGGTGAGAATTTTTGCATCCATGTTCATCAAGGATATTGGTCTGTAATTCTCCTTTTTGATGGGGTCCTTGTTTGGTTTGGGTATCAAGGTAATGGTAGCCTCATAAAACGAGCTTGGAAGTTTTCCTTCCATTTCTATTTTTTGGAACAGTTTCAGAAGAATAGGTATTAATTCTTTAAATGTTTGGTAGAATTCCCCTGGGAAGCCATCTGGCCCTGGGCTCTTTCTTGTTTGTTGGGAGATTTTTGATGACTGCTTCAATTTCCTTAGTGGTTATAGGTGTGTTCAGGTTTTCTATTTCTTCCTGGTTCAGTTTTGGTAGTTAATACATCTCTAGGAATGCATCCATTTCTTCCAGATTATCTAATTTGCTGGCACATAGTTGCTCATAATATGTTCTTATAATTGTTTGTATTTCTTTGGTGTTGGTTGTGACCTCTCCTCTTTCATTCATGATTTTATTTATTTGGGTCATTCCTCTTTTTTTTTTTTTTTTGATAAGTCTGGCCAGGGGTTTATCAATCTTGTTAATTCTTTCAAAGAACCAGCTCCTAGTTTCGTTGCTCTGTTCTACTGTTCTTTTGGTTTCTATTTCATTGATTTCTGCTCTGATCTTTATTATTTCTCTTCTCCTTCTGGGTTTAGGCTTTATTTGCTGTTCTTTCTCCAGTTCCTTTAGGTGTAGGGTTAGGTGGTGTATTTGAGACCTTTCTTGTGTCTTGAGAAAGGCTTGTATTGCTATATACTTGCCTCTTAGGACTGCCATTGCTACATCCCAAAGATTTTGAACAGTTGTGTTTTCATTTTCATTGGTTTCCATGAATTTTTTAAATTCTTTTTTTTTTAAAGAGTTTATTTATTTGAGAGAGAGAGAGAGAGAGCACATGAGGGGGGGGAGGGTCAGAGGGAGAAGCAGACTCCCTGCTAAGCAGGGAGTCCAATGCGGGACTCGATCCCAGGACTCCAGGATCATGACCTGAGCCGAAGGCAGCCACCCAACCAACTGAGCCACCTAGGTGCCCTCCATGAATTTTTTAAATTCTTCTTTAATTTCCTGATTGACCCATTCATTCTTTAGTAGGATGCTCTTTAGCCTCCACGTATTTGAGTTCTTTCCACTTTCCTCTTGTGATTGAGTTCTAGTTTCAAAGCAGTGTGGTCTGAAAATATGCAGGGAATGATCCCAAACTTTTGGTACTGGTTGAGACCTGATTTGAGACCTAGGATGATATCTATTCTGGAGATTGCTCCATGGGCACTAGAGAAGAATGTGTATTCTGTTGCTTTGGGATGGAATGTTCTGAATATAACTGTGAAGTCCATTTGGTCCAGTGTGTCATTTAAAGTCTTTATTTCCTTGTTGATCTTTTGCTTAGATGATCTGTCCATTTCAGTGAGGGGGGTGTTAGAGTACCCACTATTATTGTACTGTTGTCGATGTGGGATTTATCCCTGGGATGCAAGGTTGGTTCAACATCCACAAATCAATCAATGTGATACAATACATTAACAAAAGAAAGAATAAGAATCATATGATCCTCTCAATAGATGTAGAAAAAGCATTTGACAAAGTACAGCATCCTTTCTTGATCAAAACTCTTCAGAGTACAGAAATAGAGGGTACATACCTCAATATCATAAAAGCCATCTATGAAAAACCTACAGCAAATATCATTCTTCATGGGGAAAACCTGAGAGCTTTCCCCCTAGGGTCAGGAACACGGCAGGGATGTCTCTATCACCACTGCTATTCAACATAGTACTAGAAGTCCTAGCCACAGCAATCAGACAACAAAGAGAAATAAAAGGCATCTGAATAGAAAAGAAGAAGTCAAACTCTCACTCTTTGCAGATGATATGATACTTTATGTGGAAAACCCAAAAGACTCCACCCCAAAACTGCTAGAACTCATATAGGAATTCAGTAAAGTGGCAGGATATAAAATCAATGCACAAAAATCAGTGGTATTCCTATACAACAAGACAGAAGAAAGAGAAATTAAGGAGTCAATCCCATTTACATTGCACCCAAAACCATAAGATACCTAAGAATAAATCTAATGAAAGAGGCAAAGTATCTGTACTCAGAAAACTATAAAATACTCATGAAAGAAATTGAGGAAGACACAAAGAAATGGAATAATGTTCCATGCTCATGGATTGGAAGAACAAATATTGTGAAGATGTCAATGCTACCTAGAGCAATCTACACATTTGATGCAATCCCTATCAAAATACCATCCACTTTTTTCAAAGAAATGGAACAAATAATCCTAAAATTTGTATGGAACCAGAACAGATGCTGAATAGCCAGAGGCATGTTGAAAAAGAAAAGCAAAGCTGGCGGCATCACAATTCCGGACTTCAAGCTCTATTACAAAGCTGTCATCATCAAGACAGCATGGTACTGGCACAAAAACAGACACATAGATCAGTGGAACAGAATAGAGAGCCCAGAAATGGACCCTCAACTCTATGGTCAACTAATCTTCGACAAAGCAGGAATGAATGTCCAATGGAAAAAAGACAATCTCTTCAACAAATAGTGTTGGGAAAATTGGACAGCCACATGCAGAAGAATGAAACTGGACCATTTCCTTACACCACACACAAAAATAGACTCAAAATGGATGAAAGACCTAAATGTGAGACAGGAGTCCATCAAAATCCTAAAGGGGAACACAGGCCTCAACCTCTTTGACCTCAGCTGCAGCAACTTGTTCCTAGAAACATCGCCAAAGGCAAGGGAAGCAAGGGCAAAAATGAACTATTGGGAATTCATCAAGATAAAAAGCTTTTGCACAGCAAAGGAAACAGTCAACAAAACCAAAAGACAACCGACAGAATGGGAGAAGATATTTGCAAATGACATATCAGATAAAGGGCTAGTATCCAAAATCTATAAAGAACTCATCAAACCTAACACCCAAAGAACAAGTAATCCAATCAAGAAATGGGCAGAAGATATGAACAGACATTTTTCCAAAGAACACATCCAATGACCAACAGACACATGAAAAAGTGCTCAATGTCACTCAGCATCAGGGAAATCCAAATCAAAACCTCAATGAGATACCACCTCACACCAGTCAGAATGGCTAAAATTAACAAGTGAGGAAAGGACAGATGTTGGCAGGGATGCGGAGAAAGGGGAAACAGTATGGAGGTTCCTCAAAAAGTTGAAAATAGAGCTACCATATGATCCAGCAATTGCACTACTGGGTATTTACCCCAAAGATACAAATGTAGGGATCCGAAGGGGTACATGCACCCCGATGTTTATAGCAGCAATGTCCACAATAGCCAAACTGTGGAAAGAGCCAAGGTGTCCACTGACAGATGAATGGATAAAGAAGATGTGGTATATATACACAATGGAATATTATGCAGCCATCAAAAGGAATGAGATCTTGCCATTTGCAATGACATGGATGGAACTGGAGGGGAGTATGCTGAGCGAAATAAGTCAATCAGAGAAAGACATGTATCATATGACCTCACTGATATGAGGAATTCTTTTTTTTTTTAAGATTTTATTTATTTATTTGAGAGAGAGAATGAGATAGAGAGAGAGAGCATGAGAGGGGGGAGGGTCAGAGAGAGAAGCAGACTCCCTGCTGAGCAGGGAGCCCGATGTGGGACTCGATCCTGGGACTCCAGGATCATGACCTGAGCCGAAGGCAGTCGCTTAACCAACTGAGCCACCCAGGCGCCCTGATATGAGGAATTCTTAATCTCAGGAAACAAACTGAGGTTTGCTGGAGTGGAGGGGTGGTGGGAGGGATGGGGTGGCTGGGTGATAGACACTGGGGAGGGTATGTGCTATGGTGAGCGCTGTGAATTGTGCAAGAGTGTTGAATCACAGATCTGTACCTCTGAAACAAATAATGCAATATATGTTAAGAAAAAAAAAAAAGAAGATAGCAGGAGGGGAAGAATGAAGGGGGGAAATTGGAGGGGGAGACAAACTATGAGAGTCTATGGACTCTGAGAAACAAACTGAGGGTTCTAGAGGGGAGGGGGTGGAGGGATGGGTTAGCCTGGTGGTGGGTATTAAAGAGGGCATGTTCTGCATGGAGCACTGGGTTTTATATGCAAACAATGAATCATGGAACTCTACATCACAAACTAATGTTGTAATGTATGGTGATTAACGTAACAGAATAATAATAATAAAAAAAGGCTGATACTAAAAAAAGAAAGGCATAAAATAGGAGAAAATTCTAAGTCTACACTTCAAACAAAATTAAGTACAATTGGCCCTTATAACCCAATGTGGGTTTGAACTGTGTGGGTCCATTTACATGCAGATTTTTAAAAATAAGTATATTGCAAATTTTTTGGAAATTTGCAACAATTTGAAAAAATTAGTAGGTGAGCTAAATAGCCTAGAAATACCAAAAAAAAAAAAAAAGAGAGAGAGAGAGGAAAGAAAGAAAGAAAGAAAGAAAGAAAGAAAGAAAGAAAGAAAGAAAGAAAGAAAGAAAGAAAGAAAGAAAGAAAGAAAGAAAGGAAAGAAAGAAAGAAAGAAAGAAAGAAAGAAAGAAAGAAAGAAAGAAAGAAAGAAAGAAAGGAAGAAAGAAAGAAAGAAAGAAAGAAAGAAAAGAAAAAGCTAGGTCTTATTGTTAAGAATACAGTATGTAATACATATACAAAGTTTGTGATATTCTATTGTTTATGATATTGGTAAGGCTTCTGGTCAACAGTAATCTATTAGTAGTTAAGTTTGGGGGGAGTTAGAAGTTATATGTGGATTTTTAACTCCTTGTGAGGGGGGGCAATGGCATCCCTAACCACTACGTTGTTCAAGGGTCAACTGTATACTAACAAACATGAAAACTACCTTGAATCAGACTCAAAATCTAAGATGAAATATACATAAATAGGAACAAATGAAAAAAGAACTGAATGAATTTAGGAGATGGAAGAAGTCATATTTAACTCAGAAAAAAAAAAGTAAATTACATTGTGTCTAAGGGAGAAAAGATTCAAGTCAAAATATAATTAGAGACATTGAAGAAAGGTAGGAAAACAATCTAGATAACAAAGTTAATGAAAGTTATATAAAAGCATAAAAAAGAAAGAATTGGAAATGCAAGACTAGCATAGGAAGAATAATATTCATATTACCTCAGAATCCTTGATAAAAAACTAAAAACAATAAAACAATGGAATAGAATTAATATTTAAATCTATAATGCAAAACAACTCTCTGGAAATAGAGAAGTATAGATACATATACCCATTAAAAATTAACCCAGAACAATCAATGCTGAGGCCCTTCACAATAAAACTATTAGATTCCAAAGGTCAACTAATATCTCAAAGCTTTCAGGACAAATGATCAAATAACTTGTAAAAATCTGATTAGCAACTTTAAGACCAACATAAAAAGCCAGCCAACAATGGAGCAATAGATAACTTTTTTTTTTTAACTCAAATTGTGAACCAAATATTTTATATCTAGCTAAGCTCTCCTTCAAATACTGTCTTTATTGAAAAAAACTTTCAGTAAAACTACCCAAATTACAGGGTATTTGTGACAATCTCATGACCTAATGTACATAAAGAATTCTGAGCATTTTATTACATATAGTAAGAACTATATAAAATATAGGTAATTAATATACTAACTGATGTGAAATCACTTTTGTAAATATGTGTTATTTTTTTAGCTTTGCGCAGTAGCAGTATCGTAGCCAATGAGGTTTATCCGAGGCACGATTATTGCTAATTGTAAATATGTGTTATTTTTTTAACCAATTACATGTAGATTTCTATACATATCTAGTACATCTAGCTTGATAATTGTAGTTTTCAATTAATCTTTGCCATCACTCCTTGTTTTTTCTGTCTGACATTTCCAGGTTTGAGAGATGTGACTTTCCAGGCCAGCTCACCCATTCCCATGACAGGATTTATATAATTCACCAAGAAACAGATACATTTTACTTTAAATAAACTGGGGATTAGAAAAGGTACCAAAATCATTTTGTAAGGCTGATATAACATTATCTAATTACTTGATAAACACACTACAGGGGATAAAATATGTGGCCCAGTGTCACATAAAACCATAAATGTTAATAAGTATTAGAATACATGAGGATCTGTGGATATTAGTCCAAATGATATTTGTCTCCTAGGATTCATGCCTTTGTTTAGTTCTCTCACTCATTCAGTTGGAGCTGGGCTATTTGACCTATAGAACAGAACATAAATGACAGTGTGTGACTACCAAGACTCTGTCATAAAAGTTATTGTAGTTGCCACTGTAGTCTTGGATTGCTCATTCTGAGGGAAGCCATCTTCCATATGGTGCAGAGACTCAAGAAGTCCTATTAAAAGTTCTACATAGAGAGGAAACAATTTCCTGACACCAACTGCCATATATGTGCAAAAGCCTCCTTGAAAATGGATCCTCTGGTCCCAGTCAAGACTTTGGATAATTCCATCTTTAACCATCTTGTGAGAAATTCAGAACACCCAGCTGAGATGCTGCCAATTTGTGTACTCAAAAATAACATGGGAAATAATAAATTATTATTGTTTGTGTAAGCTACTTGTTATACAGGAACAGATAAGTAATACAGATTTTTAAAAATGTTAATTACTTCATGTGCAAGGTAAGTCAAAGAATAAAAGACAAATCAGCTCAATCTAGGAAGGTTTATCTGCAAAATGATCTACAGTAAATGAGAAAAACAATGTCAAATTCAGATGATGAATAGATTCAGGAAAAGTACTTGGCAAATTAAAGTTAATTCCTAAAAAAATATTTTAGCAAATTCAAAATAAAGGGAAACTTCTTTAACTCAGTTGACAAGAAACTGTTCATATCACATTTAAAAGTGAAACACTTGTGACATTCTCATTAAAGACAAGAACAAGCAAGTTTGGCTGATAGACTATTTAGTACTATGTAATGTTGTACTAGGACATTAGTGGTTGCCTAGGGGGGGAATGGAATGGGTAATGGTTGCAAATGGGTACCAGGGATCTTTTTGGGTGAAAAGAAAGAAATCTTTAAAACTCAATTACGGAGATGGTGTCATAATTCTCTAAATATACTACAAAATATTGAATTGCACACTTAAAACAGATAAACTACATGTTGTATAAACCAAACTTCAATAAATTTCAAAAAAAGGGCAAAAAATTAAAATGTACTGGGGTCCTAGGCAATGTTTAAAGCCAACAACAAAATAATTGGGAATGTATAAACATCATAAAAAGATAAAAGATAAAACTGTCATTTTTTGCAGGAGATATTATCATCTAAATGGGTTATCCAAGACAACAATAAGATATAAGCAAGGTCTTTGGCTGTGAGATCATCATATCAAGCATTGTCTTTCCTATATACCACCAGTAACCAGAAAAAAAATAATGTAAAAGGTTTTCAAACATAATGACTCCAAAATAAATGTTAACATCTGAAATGAAATGAGGAAGACCAATAAAAATAAAAGTATAAAACTTCACTTAGAACATAAGAAAAAATGATTTAGTAAATGGAGGGCCCTTACCAATGCAATGGATGGAAAATTCACCATAGAAAGTAAGACACTTCTTTAGAAATTATTATATTACTACAAAGGAATCTGAATAAAATTAAACAAAAATAAATTTCATAAGCCACTTCAAAAAGACATATGGAAGAAGAAATACACAGGGATTACCAAGATGGTAAATAAAAATAACACTGAGAAAGGATTTCCCATATAAAAAATCAACCATAATAAGAAGCTATAGAAATTAAAACAAGCTGCTACAATTTTTAAATGTCATATCTCCATTGATTCAGGCTCAATTCTGAAAATTTAACTTTCAAAAATACATACTGGCCAACACACATAGGCAATGATGTATGTATTAGAGATATCGTTTATAATAGAAAATAGTAAAAATATGACATAGTCTAAAGTAACATTAATAGAGTCTGAATAGACTACTATGCAGCAATTAAAATACCAGTATTCTATAAGTATTTAACTGGAGCAATCTTCAAGATTATATGTTTGTAGTTAAGAGCACAGACACAAGAACTAAATTATATAGATTTAAATTCTGGCTTTACCACTTACTAAACCATATTATCTTTTGCTGGATAACTCATCACTCTATGCCTCAGTTTCCTCATTTTTTAACATGGATAAAAGTATATGAATATCTCAGAGGGTTCTGTAATGTAAAAGAATTAATACACTCTATCATATGTCATATGTGAAATGCAAATTAAAACAAGGTACCACTATACACTTACTAGAATTGCCAAAAGCTGGGTCACTGACAATACCAAATATTGGTGAGTATATGGAAAAAGAGGAACTTTCATTTATTGTTGATGGGAATTCAAAATGGTACAGCTACTTTGGAAGACAGTTTAACAATTTCTTATGAAACTAAATGTAATTTAACCATATGATGCAGCAATTACACTACTTAGTATTCACCCAAAGGATTTGAAAATTTATGTCCATGCAAAAACCTGCACACAGGTATATTCATAATTGCTAAAACTTGGAAGTGATCAAGATGCCCTTCATTAGGTGAATGGACAAATAATATGGTATATCCAAACAATGGAATTCAGTGCTAAAAAGAAATGAACTTTTAAAAGACATAGAGAAAACTTCAATGCATATTACTAAGTGAAAGAATCCTATCAAAAAAACTACATACTCTATGATTCCAACTATATGACATTCTATAAATGGTCAAACTATAGACACACAGGTATGAGTAGGTGGAGTACAGAAGATTCTTAGGGTGGTGAAATATTTTGTATGACATTTTAATGATGAATATATGTCATCATATTTTTATCCAAACCCATGGAATGCATACCACTAAGAGTGACTACTAAAGTTAACTGTGGATTTGGGTGATTATATGTCCATGTTAGTTCATCATAGGTCAAAAAAAAGTGTCATTCTGGTGAGCTATATTGATGATGGGAGAGGATATGCATGTGTACGGGCAGTGGCTATACGGGGAATCTCTGTATCTCTCTCTCAATTTTGTTGTAAACCTAAAACTGCTTTAAAAAATAAATTCTTAAACACGTAACAAAGAGAATACATGTATGTTCTTTGAACAATGACTATGACATGGGTTTTTCTGTCTCCTAAAATAACTATTGCTCATTCTTACAGAAAAAAAAAAAGCAAGTAACAGTTAAATATAGTACACTATCAATTAGAAAAAAAAAGTATTTTTATATTTCTATGTACATAAACACTTATATCAATTATATGTATATGTATATAATATCCCCAGGGGGTATAAAATAAAAAAATTGGTAAATATAATAACACTACATGCAAAAAATTATATATATCTATATGACTATACAATGTGGAGAGAAGGCAATAGTAGGAAACTTAAATTCTACTGAATACAATTTGCAGGTATGTATGCTATCTTTGTATTAATTTCTAAAAATCAAATTAAGAGCTTATTTCAAAATAGCATGGTAACATGGTATTTGTGTTGAAATAAACAATTTAGGTCATTGGACAATCAAGATAGAGCTAGTATAAAAAAATCCATGTGTGTGTGAAAATTTAGTATACAATAATGATCGCTCTTCAAGTTAGTGACCATTTTTTCCATTCAAAAGCAGTGAACTTCATGATGAGTATGAATGGTCCTTTTCATCATAGGACCATAAACAAAAGCCAAGAGAACTTATTCTTGCAAAATTTTTTCTATCAATTTAGCAGAAAGATAGACACTTCTATTACTTAATAAGAGATCTAGTTTCTGATAAGTACATTTGTGTCACAGCTTAATTGTAGTTTTCCTTAAAACTTTTTTTTTCCTCAAAAAAGTTCAGAATATCTTTATGCTTAGGCTGGATATTTGTTTTCTTAATGTGACTTCTGCTTCCGGATATGAAGTAGCTTGTATCAGATAATGCTCCCTAAAGGAAAATAATTAAAGGCTATATAAAAGTACAAAAGAACATCTTTTGGGATTCATTTGACCAATTAAGGTAGCCAAAACTTGAGGGATGTTGATATCATGGAAAAGGGAAAACAAAACAAAACAAAACAAAACGCATCCAAAAATCTAGCTATATAGGGCAAAGGGCAAAGTATCCATGCAAAAAGTGACAGCCAAGAGGCTAAATCACCAACTAGAGCATTTGGCAGCTTTGTGATATTAAGGAAACAAACATTGAACCTCAGAGATTACCAAGAAACCAAGTAAATAGCTCAGGCTTTTATTTAAGATTCTTAAAGCATAACAGTCTGAGAAGCAGAGCAAATCAGAAATAGGCCAGCCCCACAAACGCTAAAATCCAGCCTCAATTCACCTTAATCTCTAGTAGATCACAATAACTGCCTGACAGAAGTAGATCATTTATGCAAAAAAAATATGTTTCTCAGCCTCCACACAATTTTTATATATAATGGTCAGCAGCAAACAAACAAACAAACAAAAAAACAATTGCCAGGTCTGACAAGAGACAGTATCAAATGGTTAAAAATTAAGGTATTAAAAACAGGAAATAGAAATGGACTCAAAAGTAATCAAGAAAACGGAGTTCAGTGTCAGTCTTAAAATAACTCATTAATACTAAAGAAAATACTTGATTAGATAGAGAATTATATTAGAAAATCTATAAACTTATAAAACAATCTACGTCTGAAATACATTAATGGAAATTAAGAATATAATATATTTAACACAAATGAGAAACAGCATGAGAAAGACTTAGTGAATTGCAAAGAGGTCAAAGAAAATACTTGAGCCGAAGAATAAAGAAATGAGAAGAATGAAAAATACAGAAAAGAATGTGGGGAAGTTATGTGAAAGATGATAAAATCATATACTTTGTATTTAAATGAGGTGTCAGAAGAGAGATGGGAAAAAAGGAAAACAACAATGTTTAAATAAATACCATCAAGAATTTGCAACAGTAATAATGTCAAAAAATAGATTCAAGTATTTCTAGGAACACCCAAATAGATGAAAGCAAACTACACCTTGGAATATCATAGCAAAACTGCCCAAACTTAAGATAATAATAACAATGAATAATAATAATAAATCTTAAAATCATCTCCCAAAAACCACTATGTTTTCTGAAAGACTTTCCATATATGAAATATATTGAAATATTTAACTGGAATACTATTGTGTATTTAATCCATATCAAACTCGTCTTATATTTTTTTTCCAGACTATATTCATGTTTTTTTTTTTTCTTTCAAAGTATTATCCCTATCAAAAACTGTCACAAATTTTCTGGTTTAATATGAATTTACTCCCCAAATGTATCATCCAGGTTACTGATAAATAACTTCAATACATTTTTTTTTTCATTTCCTCTTACTGATTTGGCCCTTTAGCTAGAATTTGAGTGTATATTAATTTCCTATGGCTACCATAATAAATGACCACAAACTCAGTGTTTTAGAACAGAAATTTATTCCCTCACAGTTCTGATATCCAAAATCAAGATGTCAGTGGGGCCATGCTCCTGCTAAAGACTAAAAAAGACTATCTTTCTTTGCCTCCTATACCTTCTGGTAGCCCCAGGTGATCCTTGGTTTGCGGCAGCATAATTCCAACTCTGCTACTGTCTTCACATGGTTTTTTACTTTGTATGTGTCATTGCGTGTCTTCTCCTCGTTTAAGGACACCAGTCATTGGATTTAGAGCCCCTCCTAATCTAGTATGAGCATATCTAAATGGAACCAATTACATCTTTAAAGATCCTAAATTCAAAAAATGTCACATCCTGAGGTTCTGGATAGACATGAATTTTTAGAGGAAACTATTCATCCCAGTATAGGTGTGATTAAACAATTAATTTTGTTTGACTATAATCCGTTTTAACTTTTTTTCCCCTGAAGTTCAATGGCTCATGTTTGAAAGATAACTTACTGTAAATCAAAGAAATTATATAACACAACTTGATATAACCTATTATAATTTAATTTTTAAACTATTTGTAGTGATGATATATTAAAAATCTCTGGAAAATCAGAATTATTTTCTTGTCAAAAAAAGTGGGTTCACACTTGTCAGAATGGCTAAAATCAAAACCATAAGAAGCAACAACTGTTGGAAAGAATGTGGAGAAAAAGATAATAGGGCATTGTTGGTAGGACTACAAACTGGTGCGGCCACTGTGACAAATAGTGTGGCAGTTCCTCAAAAACTTAAAAATGGAATTACCATATGATCCACTAATTCCACTACTGGGTATTTACCCAAAAAGCATGAAAACTCTAATTAGAAAAAAATATATACACCCCTATGTGTATCACAGAATTATTTACAATAGCCAAATTATGGAAGCTGTCCAAGTGTCCATAGATAGATGAATGAATAAAGAAGATGTGATATGTATGTATGTATGTATGTATGTATGTATGTATGTATACACACACACACACACAGAGGAATATTACTGAGCCATAAAAAGAATGAAATTTTGCCATTTTGCAACAACATAGATGGATCTAGAGAGTATAATGTTAAATGAAATAAGTCCATCCGAGAAAGATGAATATTACACGATTTCACTCATATGTGAAATTTAAGAAACAAAACAAATGAACAAAGAAGAAAAGAGACAAACCAAAAACCTGAATCTTAACTATAGAGAATAAATTGATGGTTCCTAGAGGGGAGGTGGGTGGGTGGATAGGGGAAATAGGTGAAGGGGATTCAGAGATTCTTTATGGTGATGAGCACTGAGCAATGCATAGAATTGTTGAATCACTATATTGTACACCTGAAACTAATACAACACTGTGTTAATTTGCTGAAAATAAATTAATTAATAAATAAATTAATTAAAAATTAACAAAAAGGGTTCACATAAACTAGGGAGTTTTAGAACCTTTGGGGAATAATTTTCATAGTACCATAGTACATGACCTAATTATTTTCCTTTTTCTTACTACCTGTATATAGAATAAAATCCTGAGTGGGTGAAGTACTCTCATGAAATTGAAGTATGAAAAGAGTAAAGTAGAAATACAAAGCACAAAATTGTAGTGGGTTGTATTGTTGGATTACTCTTGTCAGGAGTAGGAAATGTGAGGTCCTATAGAGAAATTTGGGGAGAATATTAGAGCAGTCAAGAGAACAAAGATTTAAGACAAATAGTGGAAAAAGACAAAAGAGTGGCAAGGTACAAAAAGGTAAAATAAACTACAGATTGGAGAAAAGGCTCAAGTGAGACATTTAGTGCATTAAAAATACATTTCCCTAAGATCTTTCGAATAACTGGATGCTGAAGAATAGCTATCTTTTTGTTCAGGGTTCACAATAAAGAGCTTAGGGTGGAGTTGCTGAATATTTCTTCTTCCCTGATTTGGATTCATCTAGAGAAGTTAGTAATTATAGATGATGTTATGTTTAAGTATGTAGAAAATGTACTTCCTATACCTTGTGCTTCTCTGAGCCCCATTAATTATCAAAGCAGTGTAAGATAATGCTGAAGTACTTCTTTATTGAATAGTTGATAAGATCTATATATGTCAGAGCAGAAAATCAGTAAGCATTCGAGGTAATTTTTGCTTAATTAACTTAAATATTTCTAATTTCTATTCATGTCTAACTTGATAGTATAGCAAGTGAATAAAAGAGATAATAGAGGCTGACTTAGGAGACTGTTAGGTTATTTATATATAATTTGAATAATAAATGTCCTCATACTTATTTTTAAAGTCACATTATTTACTATTAATAACAATGTATTTTAGAGTAATTAACAATCAAAAAATAAAAATAAGAATGAAAAAATAAATCAAATATTGATTTGCACATTTATTTACTGCAGCTCACCAGGAGGAAGAAGTCCCTCAGACATGGAGGAAGATGATGATGAAAAGTGTCTGTCCAACTCTCCCCTTTCCATTTATAGTTAAAAAAATACATTCATGTTTCTGTAAATTTCCTCTGAATTTATCTAAGTTTATTTGATTCTTTTTGCCATTCTTTAACCCTGGCTATTTACATCCAGATAATTTATTAGGATACATATTTTGTGGTTGAAGTAATCCTGACCAAAGTAGACTATGGAATAGTGCTAGATTACATTTTGATGACCAAGATGTTTTAATGACCTTTTGTAAGAATTAAATTGTTAAAAGAACTTAAGAGCTTTTTACAGGAATTTTAATACCGCTACCATTACTCTAGTCAACAATCTTTTTATCAGATTTACTATGTGAAATTTGTTATTATTTTAAACTAATATAGTGAAATATTTGTAGCAGAAACAAGAGGATCACATAAGACCACATACAGTAAAAACAGTAAATCATCTTATTTAACCATTTCTAAGTGTCTACATCATAATTCATATGAATTCTTAAAATGATGGAATTAAATAACTCATGCTTAGAATAGTCCGTGTTGACATACATAGCTTGAAACATCAAACAACTATTGTTATCCACTAAAAACAAAGACCCAAATCCATTCAATCTGATCAATATATCCTGAAAAAATAGTTGAATGAACTCAAGTTAAATAAGTCACTATAAATATAAAATTAAGATAAAGAGTCTGTCAATATCTATTTGACTTTGGTACATGATGTGGGTGTTTCTGTTAGAAGGTATTTCCTCACAAAAGAGACAGAACTCTAAGACCATATTCAAATATGCCTGTGTCTACAGTGGGAACATGTTCAACACTAATTACTTTAAACAAATTTTTATCCCCATTCCCTATTAATTGCTTAAGTGATCTCCAATAAAATAGAACAAAATGGAGAAAAATAAATCTTCTAAGTGAATGAATGTAATTTTTGTGAATCATATTGTTTTAGAAAAATAATTCTCCTACGATTGAAGATTAGTTTATGGCTTTAAAGTCATGAATTGCAAACATATATTTTTTTATTGAATTCAATTTTTATTAATGTTAATTTTATTTAACTTTTAATACATTTTTGAACCAAGGGGTTCAAAATAACAAATATAAGATAAACAATGAACAACATCTCTCTCTCCTCCTTGTTCCCATCTGTCTAATTTCCTCCAATAAAAAAACCAACAGTCTTAGCTTCTTATATATATATGTATATATATATTTTTTTTTTTAATTCCATATTGTGGGTTGATTGTCAAAGCTTAGGTTTTTTTTTTTATTAATTTTTATTCTTATGTTAATCCCCATACATTACATCATTAGTTTTAGATGAAGTGTTCCTATGATTGCAAACATATATGTTTGAAAAAAATCTAACAATATTCAGAAGGAAGTTGAACTTTGTAAAAACGTTGAGACGACATCTTCTCTATTTTGGGACCCAATAAGGAAAATGTCAAGATGGTTTGATTAATGCCAACACAATTTTCTCTTCTTGGCTTACATGAATCTTCTTGCTTATGTTAAGTTCAATTTGACTTCCAAAATATCTATCTTTTGATTTCTCCTCCTGTCATTTGTTGTTAGATTCTACTGGAGATATTAGTTTGTTGTCATTTTTGAATGCAAATATACAGCACTATTAAATGGACATGAGAAAAGCTAAGAGCAATCACAACTTCAGAAATGAATCTGTAAATATTTAAATAAAGGAAGTCATTATTTCATTAACCTAAGAGGTCATGGCCTTAATATATCATTATTTATCTATTTTATAAATGCAAACTGTATAAGTTACTATTACAAATATGCATCCTTATTCCTAGGGCTTTCACTCCAAGGTCCTGTTATTAATATAACAATAAATTCTCTTCATTGCTTTCCATATTGTCTTGCAAAAAAGGAATGAATAGCTGCTTGTTATTTTTAATAAAACTGAACACCTAAAGAAACTCCTCTGAAAATTTCATTTTATAATAACATTCATTTTATTGTCATTATATTTATATTAAAGAAGGAGAAAAGACATTTTTTAAAAAGTTTTCTAGAATGAAGAACTCTTATTTATGAAAATTTAACATATTAAATAAATAAATAAATAAATAAATAAATAAATAAATGAATGAATAAATAAATACTCTGTATATCCCCAGTTTAAATTGTCATGTTAGAAGTTTTGTTTCAACTAAAATTAATTAGAATGCAGTCAAGGAATTCAGGTTGATATCTACAGTATGTAAAATATAATCTAATGTATTTTCATCAATGAGTAAAAGCTGCCATCAATGTTTGTCTTTTAGCAGTTAAGGACATACCTTTTTCAGCAGATTTTTATCTATAGATTGAGATGATAAAGCCTTCATGCCTTTATTACTGCACATACCTGTATTCCTAAAGTGCAATCCCAGTGGTCCCTAATAAATTATCCCAGGGTGATTTATTGGTTTTAGAGGAAACAAAAAAACAAAAAACATGATAGATCAAATTTTTAACACATATGTCCTAATTCAAGGCAATGTGCTACATTCTAGGATATAATGTTGACAAGACAAACATAGTCGCTGCTTTTACTCATATACCTTATGGTTTAGAATATGTTTTTTGTTACTATTATGTTTTATTGTAGCTCCAAATCACAGAAAGTAGATCAATGCCTCAAAAGTGGCTCAACAAAGTAAAAATGTTAATAACTTTATTGAGGTATAAATTATATCATCAAACTACACTTATTCATTCATTCATTTTAAATTCCAGTATAATTAGCATAGTGTCATATTAGTTTCAGGTGTACACTATAGTGATTCAACAACTCTATGCATTGCTCTGTGCTCATCACCATTAAGTGTACTCTTAATCCCTTTCACCTATTTCCCCAATCCCCCCACCCAACTCCCCTCTGGGAACCATCAATTTATAGTTAAGAGTCTGGTTTTTGGGTTGTCTCTTTTGTTTGTTTGTTTTGTTTCTTAAATTTCACATATGAGTGGAATCATATAGTATTTGTTTTTCTCTGATGGACTTATTGCATTTAGCGTTATACCCTCTAGATTCATCTGTGGTTGCAAATGGCAAGATTTCATTCTTTTTTTATGGCTGAGTGTGTGTTTGTGTGTGTGTGTGTGCATGCATGTGTGTGATTCTGACAAGTATTTGGTGATATCTCATTGTGGTTTTGATTTGCATTTCTCTGATGATGGGTAATGTTGAGCATCTTTTCATGTGTCTGTTGGCCATCTGTATGTCTTCTTTGGAGGAATGTTTGTTCATGTCTTCTGCCCCTTTTTAATTGGATTATTTGTGGGGGTTTTTGGTGTTGAGTTGTATGAGTTATTTATATATTTTGGATAATAACCCCTTATCAGATATACCATTTACAAATGTCTTCTCCCATTCAGTAGGTTGTCTTTTAGTTTTGTTGACTGTTTCCTTTGCTGTGCAGAAGTTTATTTTGATGTAGTCCCAATAGTTTATTTTTGCCAAAGGAGATATATGAAAAAAAAATTGCTACAGCTGATATCAAAGAAATTACTGCTTATGTTCTTTTCTAACAGTTTTGTGGTTTCAGATCTCACATTTATGTTTTTAACTCATTTTGAATTTATTTTTGTGAATGGTGTAAGAAAGCGGTCCAGTTTTCCCAATACCATTGAAAAGATCATTTTGTTCCCTTTGTATAATTCTTGCCTCCACTGTCATAGATTAATTGACCAAAAAAGTGTAGGTTTACTTCTGGCCTCTCTATTGTGTTCCATTGATCTATATGTCTATTTTTGTGCAACTACAATATTGTTTTGATTACTAAAACTTTGTAGTATATCTTGAAATCTGGAATTATGACACATCTAGCTTTGTTCTTTCTCAATACTGCTTTGGCTATTTGGGGTATTTTTGTGGCTTCATACTAATTTTAGGATTATTTGTTTTAGTTCTGTGAAAAATGTTGGTATTTTAATAGGGACTGCACTGAGCATGGAGATTGATTTGGGTGGTATGGAAATTTTAACAATATTAATTCTTCCAATCCATGAGCATTGAATATCTTTCCATTGGTTTGCTTTGTCTTCAATTTCTTTCATCAATATTTTATAGTTTTCAGAGTACACATCTTTAGTCACCAAAAGTTCTCTCTCTCATATTTGTGCATACTTAAGTTTTTAGCAACTCAACAACTTGCCATTTAAGTGTTCCTACTGATTTATGGATCCAACAGCTTCTGTTCTAGGCAAGTGTATCTTGGCTGTGACTTTTTTGGATTAACTTGTATCTCCAAATTTGGAAATGTTGGTTTACCTGCAAGTTTAGTTCTCTGATGGGTCCAATAAAAGTCAGTGATTTTCAATTTGATCTGCCTTTTCTTATTGATTTTCTCTTAGGTTCTTATGTAAAGGTCACTGTAATTCTTATCCTTGTTCTTATTCATGTATGATGTCACCACCCTCCCCAATCCCTCTTTTCTCAAGACTTTTTCCTTTGGTTTTCTCCAGTGTGAATGTGATATTACTGGTTGGTTTTTTGTTTTGTTTTGTTTTTACTACCTGATTTTCTCTGAGCTTCCTGTATCATTTTGTTGTCTTATCATTACTTTTAGAAAGTTTTCAGTTATTATCACTTCAAATATCTCATCTGCTCTTTTTTCTGTTTCTAGTATTCCAGTTATGCATATTATACCATTTCATGTTGTCCCATGGTTTGTGTTTGGTCTAGTCTACTCTTTACTTCTTTGCTTTGCTTTCTTTCTCCTTCCTCCCTCCCCTCCATCCCTCCTTTCTTTTTTTTTTTTTAAAGATTTTATTTATTTATTTGAGAGAGAGAGAATGAGAGACAGAGAGCACAAGAGGGAAGAGGGCAGAGGGAGAAGCAGACCCCCTGCTGAGCAGGGAGCCCGATGTGGGACTCGATCCTGGGACTCCAGGATCATGACCTGAGCCGAAGGCAGTCGCTTAACCAACTGAGCCACCCAGGCACCCCCATCCCTCCTTTCTTTTTCTTTACTTTCCCCCCTGTTTATATTTAAGTTTTGGAAGATTCTGGTGACATATCTTGAAGGCCACTGATTCTTGCTCCCATTGTGTTGATTCTACTGAAGAAACCATCCAAGTATTCTCTATTTTTTATAACATTTTTGACTCCTAGCATTTCCTTTTGATTCTTAGAGTTGCCATTTCTCTGCTTACATTATTCATCTGTTTTCACATGTTGTCTGTTAGAGTTCTTAATATATTAATCATAAATTACATTCCTAATAATTCATACATTTGTATTACGTCTTAGTCTAGTCTTCAGACTATGTTATTTTGTTAGTTTTGTTTTTCCTTTCAGTGGGCCCCAAAGTGTGTATTACGGCCATGACCTTCACAAGTGTTTCTGTAGTGGTATAGTCCTTTTTCTTCCTGTCCCTTTCTCCATTCTCTGGAGTATTCCCATATGATTTCACTGAAGTCCTGACTTCTGTTGACCTTGTTCTTGGCCCACTTAGGTGAGACAGAAAGGCTACAGGAATGGAGAAGTTTGCTACCTCTAACTAGGATGAAGCTCTAGAAAAGACTTTTCTGCTGGCTTTTGTTATGGAGAAACTTCTGGTTATATGTCAAAATGCTTAATCTTCTTCCCTTGCCAGAGCCAGAGGGGATCTTTCTTATATCCTCACTATGAGAACCTACAAAACAGTAGGTCCCTCTAAGTCTATGACCCTCAATACTTTCTTCACTCTCTGCTATTCCACACTTAGCCTCAAGCTATTCATCAAAATCATCACTGCTGTGTTTCATTCATTAAGTTCTTATTTACCTATCCAAAGGTTTTAACTTCACATAGATAGACCTTGACTGTATTTTTGTGGATAAGCCTCTGTCTCTAAATTTGGGTATAGTGATTTACTGTGCTACCCATTTCAGATGGGACCCAGGAAAATCCATACTTTCAGTCTGTCTCTATTTTTCTTATTTTAGGGATGGAAGTAGGAACTTGTAAGCTCTTTGCTTGTCAGAATTGAAATTGACGATCCAGCCCATTCCTGTTTATTCACCTTTTCTGGGCTTTCTTCCTCTTCCAGACACCTAAATGTTAAACTGCCCTATTAGGTTCTATATGATTTTCCTTTTCTATCCATACTCAATGACTCATATGCGCAATAAACTCTTGTATTCCTATGCACAGTGTCACATATCTATGTGTGTGTGGGTTGGGGAAGGGGTGGATATTATATTTTATGTTGAACATCTATAGAATTGCAGTTTAAGAAGAGGGAGAAATAAGATTTATGCCAAAAATAGGGCATGCATAGAATCACTGACCCTGGAGGCATGCTGTCAGTCAATGCCCATACCCCCAAAATAGCTAGTTTCAAGAAATACTTATTGAAAGAATGGAGAATAATCTGCACGAAATTTATGGCTAACTACTTACATATATTATGAATTTCATTTATATTACTTTAAAATACTTGCTATTAATAAAATATTTTAAAATTAAACCATTTCAGTTTTATTAGAATTTGTTTTCATATATCTCATATATATGGTATCTTCTAAATAAAAACCTTAAATATCTTAAGTTTAAGTGTAAAACATTTTCATTTTGTTTTTCTTTAAAGACTAATTGCTAAGGTCTCAGTAGGATGTTGTGTCAAGAATGACAGCTTATTCCTGAAGAAATTCTAAGGCTTTAGTTAAAACTAAGGGAAAACAATGATCTATGAGGAAATGAGAGAATGAAATTAGGAGGCTATTACATTGCATACATTTTAAATCCATTTTTTTTCAAGTAAACCAATATACACTTTTGGAATACAGCATGCCCCTTTCTGTTATTTTTAGCAAAATGGATTCCTTGCTGTGGTAAGTGGAGCAATTGTTAATTTCAGCTCAAAATGGATTCTACCAGAGCAGTAGTTAGTGTTTTCATTTAAGCTGCTGAACAGTTATTCAGTGCTATAAATAGTTCCAAATACTATGCTAAAGATTTTTCTTTAAAAAAATAAAGTTATTTTAAGAATTGAAATAACATTTGTTGGTTGCCCTACACTTGTTATATTTTCTGATTTAATCTTCAAGATAACATATCAAGGCAGGTATTACAAGACATATTTTATTGATATAAAAACTGAGTCCCAGAGAGGTTATCTCAACCCAGGCACCATGGGAACTATGTGCCAAGCTGATTTGGCCTGAGTTCTCTGTGATTTCAAAGTCCATCTTCTTGTATAATATTAGGTGCATACAATTGGATAATATTGTACATTTATGTTCAGGTTCAACCTAAGAGAATACATTCATATGTAAATATTAGCATGAATTCAATATTATGATATTGATTAGGGCAACCATTTAATGTAGCATCCAAATGTGGACACTTTTGAGATTGAAAGGGATGCTATTAATTATGCCATGGCAATAGATGTAAACCAGCACTGCTCTAATCAACCTAGGACATATGTTTACCTAAAACTGGTAGAACTCTAGTATAATACATTATATTATAAACTAGGGAAAATGTTATATGGTAAAATGAACATAGCACTTATTTTATTCCTACTGATACTGACTTAATGATTTTTGGTACTATGACCTTAGGAAAGTCATATATTATCTCTGTAAAATCAGATAACCAGATAATGTCTATGATATTGTCTTATACATAAAGATGTAATTGTCTCATATATTTAGTAAAGCTATCCTTTGATTGTTTTTATGTGAAAGAAACAATGATGAGTGCCAAGATAATATGAAAATATTTTAAGTATTGGATAATCCTGGAAATGTATTGCTTAACAAATAGGCCTAAGCTGATGATCAAAATACCGGTACTAATTATAGTTTTAATCCAGTGATGACTGCTTTGACTATAATTCAGGTTGGAGATTAATTTTGACAAAAAAAGATAAAGTAAAATATTGCATGAGTTAGTGGTTTTGCATCATCAATTTCTATTTTGATAGTCTTAGTGGGCAAACAAGAAGAATATTCTTTCAAGGGTCCTAATCTACATGGTTCACAAATTCTAATAGTTTCATTGCAAAATATCTTAGATGCAAGTTAAACTTTAAGGAAAACATGATGTCCCAAATATGAAGAAATCAACTTTAAAATGTTTATGCTATTAAATACTCTTTCTATATACATTTTATTTAATATTAAATGGAGACATTTCATTTCTAAATCTTAGTAAAATGTAATTTAACTATATGGTACCAACAATAAAAGTAATTTTCTGAGAATCAGAGAATTGCTACAGTATCTGTTGATCACTCAATACCATATTGAGATAGAAATGTAAGAAAGAAAGAAAATAGCAGGTAATAGCATAAATACAAATAAGGATTTGTGAGGGTTTTTTTGAGAATGCAAAACACTTTAAATATGCTTTCTAATTTGCCTTAACAAATTCTGCCTTTTTTAAATTCCAACTTAAATTATATTTATAATCAATATGTAGTAAGTAACAAACATATGGCTTAAATAGCAAATATACAGCCTCTCAAAGCTTGTGTTTAGTATACAGTTATTTGCAAACTCAGAGATCATCTGAAAAAAAAAAATGCCTACACACTTGAACATAAGGGTCCAATCCACTCTACTTGAATCTATTATGAGATATTACTTTTCTCTTTTTTATTCCATGACAAGAGTCCACTCATATAACAGTTAATGTATAGCTTTTCTTTTGTCATAGTTTTAAGATACAATTTCACACATGAACCCTCAAAAACAAAAAGAAAAAAAAAAAGCTTCCAAGAATTCTGGGATATACCCTCTCATGATTATGCTATCTAAGAGAACAAAATGAATTTCCATATATATATATATAAAATTTAATGAAAAGTTTTCTTTAAAATAGTAGTCTTTATTGATATATAATTGGATTTTACTTAGCAGGTAACACATATGATTATATAAACCAGGCTTCAACTAGATGACTTTGAATAGCATGCTTCATCTTAATGTTGGTAGCACAAATAGGGAATCATTGGCCATCTTTCTCTCTGGACATATTTGAGGAATTTTGGTACACATAAGAAAAAATTTGTGTTATCTATGGGCAAAAGTAAAAAAAAAAATCAAGGGAGCCCAAACCAAATGTAATTTACCTATTTCAAACCAAAGATAACAATTCGTAATATCTTACCAGCTCCATGCACCTTGAAAAATATGGAAGCTATATTAATAAATAAAAGAGAAGTGCTATTCATATTAAACATTTTATATTGTTCATAATAAAAAAATTATGTTAATTTGCTTCATTTACTCTCATAATTTTACTTTTTTATTTTAATTACATAGCAAGAGTATAATAGAGAAAATCAAAAGTAAAAACCCTGTCAATAATGCAGTTGTCCTGCTAGATGAGGCAAATCATCACATTTCTTGCACCTTCATGTCCTTACTTTAATAATAATTATTTTTTTTACTTGCATCATCAGGATATAGAACATAAATAATCTCAATAGAGCTCTTGGCGGGGCGCCTGGGTGGCTCAGATGGTTAAGCGTCTGCCTTCAGCTCAGGTCATGATTCCAGGGTCCTGGGATCGAGCCCCGCATCTGGCTCCTGGCTCAGCGGGGAGCCTGCTTCTCCTTCTCCCTCTGCCTCTCTCCCTGCTCATGCTCTCTCTCTCTCTGTATCTCTGTGTCTCAAATGAATGAATAAAATCTTTAAAAAAAAAATAGAGCTCTTGGCAATCATGGATCTACTGGCCTGGTGAACACATCTGAAGAAGTGTATTGGCACTTTACTTTAGCTATGTATTTCATTATAGTGCTTGTTTTAAAGGACTCACTATACCAACAATATAGACAGAGCTTCTTTGTATGTTTCAATCTTTGAAGTAAATGGAAGCTATGAGCTTGGAACAGATAAACTGGATTTCTGAAAAAGTATGAGATTCAGTCCACATTTGAATTGCTCAGATTATATTTTAATGGAAAATGAAGCTTGAAAAGAAGAAATGGGCATGTCATTAAAATATCTAATTCAAGATGGTAGTCACAACCCAATCATGCTGCCTTAGTCTCTTTCAAGCTTTAAAAGTTTTATTTTTTTAATATTATACTGTATTGAAGCATGGAAATCCTCCCTACAGGCTATAGTCAAATAGTATGCTGTAATACTAATGTTTATATCTTGGAAACAGTTGCTAGAACGTGCTTCCTAAAGAAATTGATCTTGAAAGAGAACAAGGATATTGCTCCTTCAGTGAGATAGTGAAAATGGTTCACTGCATTTTTGAAATAGGTATTGAATTGTTAGAAAGAGTGCAAGAATCCAGGGAAATGAACTAAAAGTGATAGAATTATAATTTTTCTGCATGATTGCATAGAAAAAGACTAAACTTTAAGCTCTGTTAACTTCCAAAAATAGAGCACAAACTATAACAAATAAAAAATGTCATTTTTGTTATTTTTGTGTATATCTTTGTATGTAACAATACAGATACATGAGGGGAAAAGAAACACAACTTTTATTAACATAGTTTTCATTTAATTAAAAAACGCTTCATGTATCAATGGAGAAATATTTCATTCATAATTAAGAGAGAAATAAAAGAAAAACATGCACCAATGTAATGGCATGGAAGGTTTTAATTTTGTATTTGACATTCTGACTTATAAAGCACTCTTCATGGAGAGATTTTTTTTTTAATCTAAAATTATTTTTAATAGGCCAGTATCTGATATTGATCTTTCTAAGTGGTTTAAGTAATAGAGAAAGAAAGAAGAATGAAGGAAGGAAAGAAAGAAAGAAGGAAAGAAAGCTCTATTGCTTTTATCTGGATATTTTGGTCATAAAATTTTAAAAACCACTGCAGGGAAAATAACTGCACACATTTATTTACTGTTACTTACAACGTTCTTACTTACAATATTTTTAAAATGCAATTGTGCTTTATCAAATTAATAAGCAAATTAAAAGAAGATGCATTCAATAAAATTATTTTAACACATTTATGTTTATACTGGTCATAAACTCTACCTTACTATTCTGGAATATTGTATTATTTAAAAAAATTCTTATGACCTATATATACTGTGTAATGTAGTAAGATACTGTTTGTATAATTAGCATATTATTTTAAGTAAAATTAGAAAGATGAAAAATAGCTGTATTTTGCAATACCAAGCATTTTGGACAAATAAATATGAGAACTGAAATACCTGTAGAATATCAGAGCTGATTCTATAAAATGGTGGGGTAGAGACTTCAGTTTCTATTTTATTTCATGAATAGATGATTTTGGAAGTAAGTAAATGAATCACTTCTTCCTTGAGAGTATATAGGGATTAAGTGCTCTCAGTGCTGGTGAATTAAAATTCTGTCCTTTATAGAAAAAACAATATGCCTAATATTTCAATATATTGAAAATGTAATGACAAATGATCTACTTTCCAAAGAAATATTTCCAATGTATATGTGTGAGCAGAAGGTGTGTGGAAATGAAGATATTTACCATCCAGTGAACAAATGAAAGGACATTTCAGTAACAATAATTATGCAAATATATATATATTTTTAAAAACCTGTTTTAATAATGGACATTAACTACATCTTAAGCATTTAAGTAACAACAATCCATGCATAAAAATTAAATTCTATTTCAAATAAGCTTCTTACTGGCATTTAATAAAGAGAAAAGTGTAAAAAATTACAGTGCAGAGCTTGATGAATTATCATAAACTTACCACAATTATATAACCCAATCTAGATCAAGAGTAAACATTACCAGTATTTATGAAAACCTTTATGCTACTGCCACTTAACTACCCCTTTTTCTTCCAGATAAGGTAACTACTTTGCTTTGAATACTATAGATACATTGCCTGTTTTTGAACTTTAATGGAAACATTAGGCATATATTAGTTTCCTTTAGTGTCTTTCAACACTATTTTTTGAAGATTCATTACTGTTATGTAAAACAAGAACTCATTCATTGGATAATTATAATAGAAAAATCCATTCCACTGTTATTGGACATGACTCTTTCCCCCAGAGTTGATTTTGACATGACCATCTTGTACATTTGTGATGCACATATGTATATGTTTTAGTTGGTATATACTCAGGGTATATACTTAAGGAAAACTGCTTCACAGGATATGCCTATGATAAATTTTAGTAGATACTGTCAAAGATTGTCCAGGGGAGTGGCTCCAATTTACACTCTTATAAATGATGTATGAGAGTTCAAATTGGCCATATTCTAGCCAACTCGGACAATTGTCACTCTTTAAAAAAAAAAAATCTTAGTCATTTGGATTCTAAAATAGTATAATAGTATAACTTTATTTTGCATTTTAGTAATGCTTACTGATGTTGAGATGTTAAGCAAGTTTTAGTTTTGGCTATTTGGGTAAACTCTTTTATCAAGTAATTATTGAACTCTTTTGTCTATTTTTCTTAGGATATGTTCTGTATAGCACTCAGTTACATATAATGCAACTGCCTTCTATAACTCTTAAAATGAAATCCTTTGGGAAATATAAAATTAAACATATTCTACATAGATATACATACACACAGTATACTTATGTTTTCTGTATCTCTATCTAGCTACAGCTACCTAATTTCCTATTATTTCTCTATTGTTACCTAATTTTGACACTGGGTATTTCAATGTACCTATGAAATATCCAAAAAAGATTGTCCATAAGCAAGAATGTAACTCACAACTGTCACAGCAAGAGATTTTTTTTCCCAAGGTGATTATCAGAAAACAGAAGTGGATACATCACTAGGGTAAAGGATGAAGAGAAAATACTGGTATCTCAACCTCAGGAAACTTTCTATATAGGAGATATTAAGAAATGTGAGAAAATAAAATTGAGAGTTGAAATTTTTACTGTTTTCTCATATGTTTCAGTGAGTATTACCCATATTATACATTACATTATAGTAATTCAATTAGGTGAATTATTTACCTATTAAGTTTGAACCTCTCTGATAAAGTTTTCAATTCCTATTTGGAACTCCATGAACATTTAATGAATGAATTAATAAATGAAAGAGGTTTTATCCTAGACATAGTCAAAGGTAAATAGCACATAAATTACTTCAGTACCACATTTAATTAAAAAAATAAAATAGAATTAAAATAAATGCCATCAGATTAATTTCTAAACTAACAATACAGGTCATCAGTGCATGAAAAAGAGACATATTAGGGGCTGGGAAGATATTTAGGAAGAGCAATATAATATAAATGTCAAATGGAGAGGATTTGGATGTGGCTTTTTAAAAATTTCTCCTGATTATAGCACTGATGGTTACTTCTGCTGTGATGACCTCATTCAGAACTTAGAGCATGTAAGTAGATACTCAAAACAGTAGGCACCTCTCTCCTCTGGAGGGTGATTATTAGCACAACATTGGTAGTCAGTATACTGGAGCACATAATGGCTGAAGGGTTTCATCCTAGTTATTCCCCGTTGATAAACAGCTTAGGGAATTCATGGTGTCCATGCACAGGAGAAACAATCTTCCTTTGTTCAGAATTACATAATAAAGCTCAGAACATTATTTTATGGCTGGCTGAGCCCTCAGCCCTTTTAAACCTTAAAATATACCTTTGAGCATATTTTCAAAATTTGTAAACCATCAAAATTTCTAAATAAGATTATTTTAAATTCTAATTCCTTTTGCTTCACTTGACCATTGTATACCTTCTTTCCTCACTCCTTTTGGAAAATTTATTATATTTCTCAGTGACATACAATTGTAAACATATCAACAGTGTTAGATAAATCCCACTGTGAGAAAAAATTGGGTGTGTCGGCACTAGAAAGGTAATCCCTTCTTGTTGCGAATGAAGACTAATTTCATATTGTTAACTCAGAAATACTTAGTATGTGGTTTTGTAGTTTGCTGGACTGTAGTCTAACATATCATTTGCAGTCTTGTGCCGCAATAACTCTAGTGTTTTTCTTATATTGTTATAGCCAAGAAAAATGGTATCATTAGAAAGTTATGCTTTAGATCAAAAAGGCTAGGTGGCAGTAAGTACTCTCAGGGATTTAAGCAGTGCGAAACTACACAGGAGTTGATATTCCAAACGTACTGTATAGATGGCTTAGAGAAGGCAGTGGGATTGCATGCCCTTTGGGGGATCTTAGATAGTAGAGAAATCCAACACCTTATTCTTCTGCACCCCAAACCTCTGCTTAACTTAATAATTATAACTCTACCATTTAAAGTTAGTACATTATTTTCTTAATGTGCTATTTGACACAGGCAGACGTGTTTTGAGGTGCAATTGACATACAATACTATATTAGTTTCACATGAACATAGTGATTTGACATTTGAATACACTGCAAAATGATCTTGACAATAAGTCTAGTTACCATCTGTCACCATATAAAATTACTACAATATTATTGACTATATTCCCCTTGCTGTGCATCATATCTCCATGACATTTTTATTTTATAACTGGAAGTTTGTACTTCTCGATCCCCTTCACCTATTTTGCACCCTTTCTCCACCCCAGCAACCATGAATCTGTTCTTTGTATCTACAAATCTGGGTTCTGTTTTTTTATTTGTTCTGTTTTTTAGATTTTACATGTAAGTGAAATCATGAGGTATATGTCTTTCTATGTCTGACTTACTTCAATTAGCACAATACCCTCAAGGTCTATCCATGTTGTAACAAATGGCAATATCATTCTTTTTTATGGCTGAGTAGTATTCCATTGTGTGTGTATGTGTGCATGTGTATACATATCAGCATTTCTTTATCCATCCATCCACTGATGGACACTTAAATTGCTTCCATACCTTGGCTATTGTACATAATGCTACAATGAACACGAGGGTGCGTATATTTTTTTCAAATCAGTGTTTTCATTTTCTTCCCATAGATGTCCAGTAGCTGAATTGCTGAGTCATATGGTAATTATATTTTTAATTTTTTGAGGAATCTCCATAATATTTTCCAAGGATGGCTGCACCAATTTACATTCCCCCCAACACTACATGCCAGTTGCTTTTCTGCACATCCTTTCCAACACTTATTATTTCTTGTCTTTTTGATAATATGCATTCTGACATGTATAAGGTATTATTTCATTGTGGTTTTGACTTGCATTTCCCTGATAAATAATGATGTTGAGCACTTTTTCATTTGTCTGTTCGCCGTCTGTAAGTCCTTTTCAGAAAAAAAAAAGATGTCTATTCAGATCTGCCCATTTTTAAATTCAATTGTTTTTATTTGTTGGGTTTTGTTTTAAGTTGTATGAGTTATTTGTATATTTTGAATATTAACCCCTTATCAGACATACAATTTGCAAATACCTTCTCACATTCAGTAGTTTGCCTTTTCATTTTGTTGATGGTTTCTTTGCTGTGCAGAAGTTCTTTTAGTTTGATATAGTCCCTTTTGTTTATTTTTGCTTTTGTTTCCCTTGCCTGTGGAGTCAGATCCAAAAATAATCACTAGGAACGATGCCAAGGAGCTTACTGTCTATGTTTTCTTCTAGCAGTCTTAGGACTTCAGGTCTTACATTCAAGCCTTTAATCCATTTTAAATTGATTTTTGCATATGGTATGAGAGTGGTCCAGCTTCTTTCTTTTGCATGTAATTGTCCTGTTTTCCCAACATTATTTATTGAAGAGACTGTCCTTTTCCAATTATTCCTTAATCTTTTGTTATAAATTAATTGGCCATGTATGTGTAGGTTTATTTATGGGTTATCTATTCTAGTCCATTGATCTATATGTTTATCTTTATGACAATGCCATACTGTTTTTATTATTACAGCTTTGTAATACAGTTTGAAATCAGTTTTTTTTTAAAGCTATGGCTTTGTTCTCTTTCAAGATTGTTTTAATTATTCAGGGTCTTCTGTAGTTCCATACAAATTTTAGATTTGTTCTAGTTCTGTGAAAAATGCCATTGGAATTTTGATGATTATTGCACTGAATTTGCAGATTGCTTTGGGTAGTAAGGACATTTTAACAGTATTAGTTCTTCTAATCCATGAACATGGAATATATTTCCACTTATTTGTGTCTTCTTAAATTTTTTTCATCAATGTCTTATAGTTTTTAGTGTACAGGTCTTTCACCTCATTTATTTCTAGGTATTTCATTAAATATGATGTGATTGTAAATGGGATTGTTTTCTTGATTTCTGTTTCTGATTTCTGTTTCTATTATTAGTGTATAAAAATGCAACTTTTTTGTATATTAATTTTGTATCTTCCAACTTTACTGAATTCATTTGTTAGTTTTAACAGTTTTTTGGTGGAGTCTGTAGGACTTTCTATATATGGTATCAAGTCATCTGCAAATTGTAAGAGTTTTATTTCTTCCTTTCCAATTTGAATGCCTTTCATTTCTATTTCTTGCCTAATTGCTATAGCTAGGACTTCCAGTAGTACACTGAATAAAAGTGGGAATAGTGGAAATCCTTGTCTTGTGCTTAAGGATAACTTTGAGGTTTCATCATTGAGTATAACTGTGGATGTGTCATATATAGCCTTTATTAACTTGAGATATGTTCCCTCTATACCGTAGACTTTTTTTTTTATAATAAATGGGTGCTGAATTTTGTCAAATGCTGTTTCTGCATCTATTGAGATGATAGTATGGTTTTCATCTTTCATTTTTTATGTGGTGTATCATGTTGATTAATTTGTGGATGTTGAACCATCTCTGTATGCTTACAATAAATACCATTTGATCATGGTGTATGATTCTTTTAATGTATTGTTGAATTTGGTTTGCTACTGTCTTTTTGATAATTTTGCATCTATGTTCATCAGGGATATTAGCCAGTAATTTTCTTTTTTGTTGTGTCCTTGTCTGGTTTGGTATAATGGTAATACTTATTATGTAAAATGAGTCTGGAAGGGGTGCCTGGGTGGCTCAGATGGTTAAGTGTCTGCCTTCGGCTTGGGTCACGACCCCGGAGTCCTGGGACTGAGCCCCACATCAGGCTCCTTGATCAGCACTTTCTCTCACTCTCTCTCTCTTCCTGTCAAATAAATAAATAAAATCTTAACAAAATAAAATAAAATAAAATGAGTCTGGAAGTATTCCCTCCTCTTCAAGTTTTTGTAACAGTTTGAGAAGAATTGTTACTAATCTTTGATTATTTGGTAGAACTCACCAGTAAAGCCATCTGGTCCCAGACTTTTGTTTTGGTGGTGGTTTTAGATTACAGATTCAATCTCCTTGCTAGTAATTGGTCTATTAAAAAAATTCTATTTCTTAATGATGTTGTGTTGGAAGATTCTAACTCTCCAGGAATTTATAAATTTCTTGTAGATTGTTCTATTTGTTGGCATATAATTCAGAGTAGTCTCCTATGATCATTTGTGTTTCTGTGGTATAAACTGTAACTTTTCTTTCATTTCTGATTTTATTAATTTGAACCCTCTTTTTTCTTGAGTCTATACACAGGTTTTTAATTTTATCTTTTCAAAGAAGCAGTTCTTAGTTTCATTTATCTTTTATACTGTCTTTTTAGCCTCTATCTCATTTGTTTCCATTCTGATCTTTATTATGTCTTTCCTTCTATTAAATTCGGGTTTCATATGATTTTCTTTTTCTAGTTCCTTAAGAGTAAAGTTAAATTGTTTATGTCACTTAGAACCACTTTTGCTGCATCCTATATATTTTGGTATGTCATATTTCCATTTTCATTTATCTCTATTTTTTTCTCTTTGATTTCTTCTATGGCCCAATAGTTTTTCAGTAATACATTTTTTATTTCTACATATTTGTAATTTTTCCAGTTTTCTGCTTTTCACTGAATTGAAGTTTCAAATCATTGTGGCTAGATAAGATGCTTGATACAATTTCAATCTTCTTGAATTTATGGAACTGTTTTATACCCTAATTCATGAACTATCCTGGAGAATGTCCCAAGTGCACTTGAGAAGAATGTGTATTCTGCTGCTTTGGGTGGAATGTTCTGTATTATCTATTAAGTTCATTTGGTCTAATGTGTCATCGAAGGCTGATGTTTCTTTATTAACTTTATGTCTGGATGATCTACCCATTGATGTATATGGAGTGTTAAAGTCCCTTATTATTATTCTATTGCTGTCAACTTTTCCTGTTACGTCTGTTAATATTTACTTTATATTTTTTTGTGTTTTTATGTTGGGTCCATATATATTTATAATTGTGCTGGATTGACTCCTTTATAATTAGATAGTACCCCACTATGTCTTTTATTGCAGTCTTTGTTTTAAAGTCTATTTTGTCTGATATTACTTATAGCCACACCAGTTTCTTTTTAATTTTTAATTTTTACTTACAAGGAATATCTTTTTCCATCCCTTCACTTTCAGACTGTGTGTGTTCTGACTTCTGAAGTGAATCTCTTATAGCCAGGGTATAGATGTCTTGATTTTTATCCATTCAGCCACTCTATGTGTCTTTTGATTAGACAATTTAGTCCATTTACATTTAAAGTAATTATTGATAAGTATGTACTTATTGCCAGTTTAATTGTTTTCTGTCATTGTATTGTATTATTCCTCTCTGTAAGTTTTGCCTCTTTTTCTCTTCTATTTTAATTTGATGACTTTATCTTTAGTATTATGTTTAGATTGCTTTCTCATTTTCTTTTGTATACTACTATAAGTTTTTGCTTTGTGGTTACTATGATGTTCATATATATAACAATCTCTTTTAAGTCTACAGCAACTTTAAACACATTCCAAAACTCTACATTTTACTCCCCAAACCCACCAATGTTTTATGGTTTTGGTAGCACATTTTACAACTTTTTATTTTATGCATCCCTTAACTAATTATTGTAGTTTTAATTTATTTTATTGTATTTGGCTTTTAACTTTTATAGTAACTATTATATAAGGATCAATCCAGTACCTTTATTGTATATTCACCTTTTCCAGTGAGATTTTTACTTTCATGTATATTCTTATTATTAATTAATGCCATTTTTGTTTTTTCTAGCTAAAGAAGTCCTTTTAACATTTCTTTAAGACTGATTTAGTAGTGATAAACTCATTTAGCTTTTGCTTGTCTGGAAAACTCTTTTTCTCTTCTTCAATTTTGAATGATAACTTTACTAGGTAGAGTATTCTTGTTTGGAAGTTTTATTGTTATTGTTCTCCTTTTGGCAATTTGAATATGTCATGTCATTTTTCTTCTGGCCTTGCAAAGTTTCTACTGGGAAATTTGCTGATCACCTTATAGGGTATATAACAATGTGTTCTCTTGTTTCTTTTAAGATTCTTTAGCTTCTGACATTTTATTTTTAATGTGTCTTGGCATGGCTTTCTTTAGATTTATCTTATTTGGAATTTTTTGAGCTTCCTGAACCTGGATGTTTGTTTTCTTCCCTAGGTTAGGAAAGTTTTCAGCCATTATTTTTTCAAGTATGTTTTCTGCCCCTTTCTCTCTCTCTCCTCTGAAATCCCAACAATGAAAATGTTACTTTACTTGATGCTGTCCTATTGGTCCCTTAAATTATCTTCATTTATTTATTTTTTTCTTTTGCTCCTCTGTCTGCATGAGTTCCATTACTTTGTCTTTCACCTCACTGATCCATTCTTTTGCTTCATCCAGTCTGCTGTTTAACATCTCTAGTTTTCTTTGTTTGTTTGTTTGTTTGTTTTGTTTTTCCAGTTCATTGTATTTTTCAGCTCTGTGACTTATTTCTAGTATTTTCTCATATTTTCCATCTCCTTATTGGAAATTCTCACTGTGTCCATCCACTCTTCTCCCAAATTTAGTGAGTGTTCTTTATGACCATTACTTTGAACTCTTTACCGGGAAGATTACTTATCTCCATATCACTAAGCTCTTTTTCTGAGGTTTTGTCTTGTTCTTTCATTTGGAACATATTTTTTTGTTTCCTCACTTTGCTTGATTTTCTGTGCTTATTTCTATGTATTAGGCATAAGAGCTACCTCTCTCAGGCCTGAAGGAGTAGCATTATATAGGTGATGAACTTTATGGTTAACCTTGCTCTAACTCTTGCTTCTTTCTCAAACTTGGTGAATGTCTAAGCAGCCTGATTTATTCTTTTTTTTTTTTTTTAGGAGTTGGTTTCTAATGGGCCTTAATTGAGGGCCTTGACTGATTATTCAACAGACTTTTCTTGAGAGGCAGAATGACAAGTGGTTAAGAGCACAGACTCCATAGCCAAACTGCCAGGGTTTGGAGCCTGACTATACCTGTCTGAACCTGGACAAGTCACATAAACTCTTTGTGCCTCAATTTCCTCAACTCCATAATGGGGATGAATAATAGTGCTTACCTCATACATTTGTGCTGGTGCTCAATTGTGTTTTTATTATTTTTTTAATTAAGATATAATTGATATGATATAATATTAGTTTCAGGTATACAACATAATTTGATATGTGTATATACTGAGAAATGATCATCATGATAAGTCTAGTTACCATTTGTCACCATACAAAGTTACGCATTTTTTTCTTATGCTAAGAACTTTTAAGATTTACTCATTTAGCAACTTTCCAATATGCACTACAATATTATTGACTATAGTCACCATGCTGTACATTATATCCTCATGACTTATTTATAATTGGACATTTGTTCCTCTTGATCCCCCTCACCCATTTTGCCAACCTCCCATCTTCCCCTCCCCTTTCGCAACCACTAATCTGTTCTCTATGTTTATTAGCTTTGTTTTCTTTGTTCATTTTTTTTTTTTAAATTCAAATATAATGAACATACAGTGTTATAATAGTTTCAGGCATACAATATAATGATTCGACAATTCTATACATTTCTCAGTTCTCATCACAATAAGTGTACTCTTAATCCCCATCACCCATTTCACCTATCCCCCACCCACCTCCTTTCTGACAACCAGTTTGTTTTCTGTATTTAAGAGTGTTGTTTTTCCTTTTTTTTTCTTTGTTTCATAAATTCCATATATGAGTGAAATCATATGATATTTAACTTTGTCTGACTGACTTGTTTCACTTAGCATAATATCCTCTAGATCCATCCATCTTGTTGGATGGATAGGAAATAGCCAGCTTTCATTCTTATTTATGGGTAATATTCCATTATATATACCATATGTTCACCTATGAATGGACACTTCCATTGCTTCCATACCTTCAGCCTAATTTATTCTTGATATGTCCCTCTTGTTGAGGGTGTGCCAAGGCTTCCAATATTCCAAGGAAAATAATCACATTTACCACCAAATTTCAGGCTGACTAGAAGCCAGACTGTCAGGCAGCAGCAGCTTTTAAAGTATGCCAATACACACAGCCCTGTGGACTCACAACTGTCATCACTGCTAGCCTCCAGACCAGGAGATTGGCAGTGTTCTCTTGGCAACAGTTGTAAAAATTAAGGTTCCAGATAAGTGTAAGCTCCTTTCTAGGAGGTTTTGTTGAGCTGTGATGAGGCCAAGGAAGGTATATAAAAATTCTGTCTTCATGCTTATTTTCACTGGGAATGCTTTCCTTGCCTCTAGATGTGTGGAAAACCTGAAGCCTGTCCTTCAGGCTGAAGCTCTAGATAAAGTAAATAGGCCATTTTCATAGGACAATGGGTTGTGTTTCAGTTTACTGTCTGTGCAGAGCCCTTGTGTGTGTGTGTGCGGGGGGGGTCTACTAGGAAATGCTTCTTGTTACAGTCCCATGGAGCTCAGTAACATCAACCCCCTTGGTCATCAGGGTCACAATCAAGGGATGCTCCCTGTGTGATCATTCCCAATGGCTTAAGCAAAGCAGCTGGAGAGTATAGGGGCAGGACATGCTTCACAGCTTTAGAAAAGCAATGGGAAATTGTCTTGATTGTATATACCCATGCGTTTCAGCAATGCAGTGGAAAAATGCCTTTTCTGTGCACATGCACGATAGCTTAAACTAAGAGCAGGAGAATGCCATGACCATTTGTGCTTGCTATCCCTAGCCAGGGGGAGGGAGAGTATTGCAACTGCCTGGACACACTTCCTTAGCTAGGGAGTGAAAGAACTCTACCACCATTCATGCTCACCTGCCCTGGTGAGGAAGCAGGAGAATGCTGCAACTGCACATGCCCTCCAGCTTCAGCAAGGCAGCAACAGCGCTGCCAGCAGTCACCACTGCTTGTCTTAGTAAGAAGTGGGTGGATGCCATGTCTGAGCTTGTCCAGCTGTGCTAGCCCCCTACAAGCAGAGTACGATGGTATCTGCCAGCAGCTTCGTCTCTGGGGAGAGTTTCAACTGTCCACTGCCCCTGCAATGGATGCTTTAAGATTAGCAAATAAATTTTCACATACAGTCTAGCCTTTTTTCAAACTGCTATTTTTTTCTCTATGTCTTGAGTCAAATGAGAATGCATGTGAGTCCTTTAAAAGGATAAAAAAAAAAAAAAGATCTTGTAGCACTTGGGATCATATGGATGTCAGCCCTCTTGGTTTTCTAAGCCACACCTTTTAGGGATTTGTCTTTCCTGTGTAAATCCCAAGGGTTAGAGTGCCTGATGTGGGGTATCAACCCCTTGCTCCCCTGAGAGAAGTTTCTTATTATTATGCGTTACCACACCAGGGGTGTAGTTTTTGGTGAGACCATGTTTCTGCCTCTCCTAATTGTCTTGATGTAGTCCTTTTGTTCTTTGTTGTGGAAAAGCAGTTCATCTAGTTTTCAGATCTTTTTCAGAGAGAAAATATCTATATTTAGCTTAGATTTGCTGTTTGTGGGAGGAGGTGGTTCAGAATCTTCTTATGCCTCCATCTTAAACTCTCCTTCACAAAGAGTTTTCTAGGTGGCAAAAAGCAAAGCAGACTGTGACTGTCACTACAAGCTGAAAATTTGAAAACACAAATGAACATCACCTTAAAAATATATTATTTCATACTCACAATTATTAAGAAAACTTCCTTCATTCACTTTGCCTGGAAATTCAGTGTCATTATACAGATGAAGCAACCAGGGCATGGATGGGAAGGAATCTGCCACTGTTTACCTTCTCTAGATCATAGAAAATTCAAGTCTAGAAGCACACATGGGCTTGCCTAACCCACCACAATATTACATTACTATTATTATTATTACTTCTAAATTTCTTCTAGTTAATGTTTATTCACAAGGAGATAAACAGTGTTTATAGAGATGATCACTACTGTATACTTGCTCCAAATATAAAAAGTGACTTTTCTTGCATAATGACATAAGCTAATTAAAAATGATAATACTTGACATCTTCTGCATGTTATGAGACAAAAAATAACAGAATAGAATAAAACAAAACAACACTGCTGCAATAATACTACTATAGCAAAACAAAGAATAGACTAAATTTTAAACCTATTATAAAAATTAGATTTAAATTGATAGATAGTAGATAGAAAATTAGGTAGCTGTAGCTGAGTAGATAGAAACACAGAGTTAGATTTATGTGTGTGTGTGTGTGTGTGTGTAAAATATATTTTATCTCATATCTCCCAAAGGAGTTTTTTAAAAAATATATTGTAAGGTTATGTTTCTAGTTCACTGAAAAATATATAAAGAACTGGTTTTTCAGATAATTTTTAACCAAACTATAATACTGCTATGTTATATACATACACTGAAAAAAGACCACATAATGTTAAGTAAAGTGCCTCTATTTTCCTTTAGTAACATCAGACAATAACCTCATTGAGACTTGGGTTTAACAACAGTAAAGTTAGTATAGGTGAGGGATATGAATTGATGACTCTTGTGAATACTGCAAGAATGAAAAATTATATTCAGTAAAATATATTTATTCATTCAATAGATAGTGCCCAATAAAAATTACTAAGCAACCATTATAAACAAAGTTTTTCTTTTTTAGTTCCTTATGATATATCTGTAATGAAAAGAAACATATTCCTATCTTCATGGAGCCTACATTCTTCCAGGAAACAGCATAGTAAGGTCCAGCTCTTATTTTATGAAGCCAACAATATATTTTTTAACAGATTTATCCTATTAGTCGGCCCTTACATTTTTATTTGGTACATAGGAAATAGCAAAAAATAGGAAAGAAAAAGTAAAAGGGGAAAAGAGCAAACTTTCTTTGAACTAATTTCAATGTTTATATCCTTTAAACTTATATAACTTGATCTTTATTTCTTAAACATGGGAAAATCATCAGGCCTGTGATATTGAAATAGATATAGCATCTATAAATACTCATAATATCATTTTTTCTTTCAAAAGTCTGACTGCTGTGCTCTCTGTAATATAATGGATTGTAAATTTATAAATCTTTAAAATAAGGAGGAAATAAGTAGTAGTTATACAAAATTAGATTTTTTACTGAAACCTAAGTAAACCAGGTAGATCCCAGCTGACAATAAAAAGGAGTATTTTTAGGCCAGTCAAATTCAGAAATAAGAAAAATTTCTTAATCTATATTTTTTCCTAGTATTTAAAATATCATGAATCTATACAATCTAAGTTGATTTTCCACAAATGTGTTTTTTTGTATCTGTGAATAGAATAACTAGGCTTGATACTTATTTGATCTCAAAGGATATCTTGAAGGAATGTCTATCCCATTATTTAATTTAAAAAAAAATCTTAGTCATAGGAAGTATCTGGATCAAGTTTAAAAGAAGAAATCATTGTATACTTGAGGAAAAATAAAAATATTTTATTGGGGCAAACACAAAGTGCAAAAATTTTACTAGTCACAAATTTTAGAAATATCAGTGTTTCTTTGGTAGCAGCAGCAGGATTAGAAGTAGCAGTAATATTTTGTGTCAAGATGACAAAATAGGAGGACCCTGAGTTTACCCCATCCCATGTTAAAAACTAGATATCATACACATCCAAGTCAATAAACTGGAGGAAGATCCAAATACTGGCAGAAGAAACTCCACAACTAAATATAGAGAAGATGCAGAGTCTGAACGATTATGAAGTTCAGAAAGGTGGAGGGAAGCTGTGTGTGCAGAGAAGGCAGAGCACTGGGCCAGCCCAGAGAGCATGTGATAGGTGGGTTACCACCCTTAAAGAGATAGCAGCCTGTGCAGAAAGGTAACAAAAAATGGCAGTTTACACAATGCTGGGGGGTGAACATGAGACAGATCTATTTGTACTGATTTTGGACTGTGTCTGGGGAATTCTCTGAAAACTAGGGAGCTAGCAGATGCCATTTTCCTCCCCCATCCCCCCACATAAACACAGGGCCACCTGTGGGAGTCAGTGCTGTATAGACACTCGCTACCTAACCTACTAGCAGTGTGCCATGCCAGTGAGTTCTCCTGAGGACTCACCCACTCCAAGCCTGCTAGCCTTGGCCCGGGGCTCAGGGTAAATTTGGTTAAAGCTGCATGCCACTCCTGCACAGCTGCTGGGTGCACAGCTGCTGCAACGTGCCACACCCAGCTCCCACACCATACCCAGCCCCATGCCTCCAGTCACCATCATACAACTGCACCCAGCTTCACGACCTTGGCCGCCCCAGTGTACAGCCCTCAACCACCACAGCACTTCAGGGTATAGGGTATAGGACCAGTGACACAGCTCAAATTTTGCTAACACTGCTGCTCAGCTCCAAAGTTTCCTGGTGGGCATTCCCCCTCAGAGCTGGCCTACCTGTGTCCCACTAATACCATAGAGAGCTAGCACAGCCCCACACAGGCAGAGTCAGTACAGATGACTGCAATGAAAGGAAAAGTGACTCGGTCACAATAGCAGGGTGTAAGCAACATCCAAAGGATACTTTCCTAAAGTGCCAAGTTCTGGTGAACAAGGGACACTAAACTGTGTAGAGCATTCCAGGACCTCTTCTTCATAAAGTCACTGCTTTCAAGAGCAGAAGACATAGCTGACTTTCCTAACACATATGAACAGAAAGAGAGATAGACAAAATGAGGAGACAGAAATTTCTCCTAAATGAAAAAACAGGACAAGGCCATGGCCAGAGATATAAGTGAAACAGATAGAAATAACATGCCTGATAGAGAATTTAAAGCAATGATCACAAGGATACTCACCAGACTTGAGAAAAGACTGGAAGATATGAGTGAGACCCTTAACACAGAGATAAAGAATAACAGAGCAAAGATAAAGAGCTCAATAAATGAAATGAAAAACATGCTTCATGGAATGAACAGCAGGATGGAAGAAGCAGAGGAACAAATTAGTGACCTGGAAGAGTGAGTAATGGAAGGTAATCAAGCTGAACAAAAGAGAGGAAAAAGAATTATGGAAAACAAGAAGTAGCAATACCATAACAATAATTAAGTTGAGTACCCTTCAATTCACACTTGAATGTAGACACCTGAAAATATTCACTGACTCAAAAAAACAGAAACTGTTGTTTGGATTAGATAAGCCAGATGGCAATTTATAAGGCAGAGTTTCACAATCAATGAAGAGAAATATATTCACAAGGCTGCATATAGGTCCTACTGCAACTTCAGACAAATACCAATTTGCACATTTATAGTTTGAAAGTCAGTTTTTCAGAAATCACAAGGAGCTGGGAGTCATGTAAATTCTCACAAGCTAGAGTAGAGACACATTATTAAAATCATGGTTAAGTATCTTAAATATCCCAAGTCCACATCTTAGGAGTGTGGCCAAACTAGCCCTAGATTAAAGGATGCTCTAGACATCCCCTATTTAAGCTTAACAACAGACTTCAGAATGACTAAACTGATCTATAGTTAAATCTATTGCTTGCCAGAGCAAAATGTAAGACCATTCAACAGCGTTAAAAAATTATCATATATGCAAAGGGACAGTTAACTTATAACTAATAAAAATAAGCCAATAGAAATCAACCAAAACATGACTTAAGATGATAGAATTAGCAAAGACATTAACTCTACTGTTACAAAAATGATCAATATATAAACAAATGTAAAGCAAAGCATGAACAATAATGAGTAAAAAAATAAAATAAAATACTAAAAAAATACAAAACAAACATCTGGACATGAAAAAAATAATGTCTGAAATAAAAATTTCACTAGACCGTGTTAACAAGATAATAAGATATTAGATACTACAGAACAAAATATCAATAAAACCAAAGAAAAAGCAACAAAACTATTAAAAATTAAGAACATCCAGAAAAATAATACTGAAAAATATAAGTAGCACTTTAGTAATGTGTTTAAAATATTAAGGAATCTAATATACATATAAACAGAGTTCCAGCTTTGGAGCAGGCATACACACGATTATTTTATTTGATGAAATTTACAAATATAAACCTACAACTCAAGGTGAAAATTATAAACCTACAACTCAAGAACCTCAAAAACCACAAGCGAACTCAACTTAAGAAAATAATGCCAATACTCCATAATTGAGCTGTTTATTACCAAACAGTCAGAGAAAAAAGTTTTACTATAGATGCTGGAAAAAAGGTAAGTAATACAGCATACTTTTTGTCAGGAACTATTTAAGTCAAAAGATAATTTAATCAAAAATACTGTGAAAAGAACAACCACCAAAATTTGAATGTGGAGCTCTATATATTCAATAAAATTATCTTTTAAAAAGGCAGATAAGTGGCTTCTAATTTGTGCTTGGGGTATATAAAACTGCAAAGATCATTGTTTCCACCCTTATAGAAACAAACTAATAGTCAAAGTGCAAAATTTACCATTTTTCTTGAACTTATTGATCAAAGACCTGAGTTGGCAGAGCAAAAACTAACCTGAAATCTATGCAAGTTGAAATTTATGAAATATGAAAACTACGAGAGCAATGTAAACCTGCAAGGAGAGAAAAGACATGATTATATGATTATCTGGGCAGAAACAGCTTGACACTAATGAGAATTGTTAAATAATTGAAAATTGTTAAAGAACTGGTAAAGGCCAAATGTGATCTAGCAAAATATAGAATAATGGGGGATGCAAATGCACCTACTTGCACGCTCTTCCCCATGGATTTCAACAGTAGCTCATCAAAAATAACTGATGAGAACTTTGAGAAAGCTTTCCTTGTAGCAAAGGCCAAGTGAGAACAACAGCTGCTGCAGGAAACATATGAAATAATTCCCTATCTACTACCTCCCATTGAGAACAAAAGACTTAAATTGGAAGGTAAAGGCAATAAACAATGTCACTTTTATGAAAGTGAAAGGAAACACACAAAACTCCTAGCCCTGGGGAAAGGGCAGGGATGCATGCTGCACCCAGAACTATAGCTACAGAAGGAGCAGGAATAATGAGAAATCCACTCTCAAGACTTAGAGAAAGAGTGGCTGCCTGAGACTGAAGCATAATAACTGTAATTGTGAAGGTACTTTCCCCCATAACCCAACAACTACCAGCTCACAAAAGTCAAAAAAAGTGAAATACTGGAGAGAGACCTCTCTGAGACACAGCCAAAAGGGAAGACCTACAGCTAAATGTGGAACAGTAATCAAAAGAAAACCTCTGACAAATAAATCCCCACTCTAAACGCTAGGTATCACTAAAGCAATCTGAAGCCTGTTGGGCATTAAGGGTAACAAATGTAACAATACTATCCAAATATCCCACCTTTGCTTCTGAACAAATGAACCTCAAACTTCACATGAAAAGTCCAGAAGCAGGAAAAATATGAAGGCATGTTTATTTCAAAGCATAAAAATATGAAGGCATGTTTATTTCTTTTTTTTTTTTTTAAGATTTTATTTATTTGACAGAGAGACAGCGAGAGCAGGAACACAAGCAGGGGGAGTGGGAGAGGGAGAAGCAGGCTTTCTGCTGAGCAGGAAGCCCGATGTGGGACTCGATCCCAGAACCCTGGGATCATGACCTGAGCTGAAGGCAGACGCTTAACGACTGAGCCACCCAGGCGCCCAGGCATGTTTATTTCAAAGCAAAAAATTCAAAGGGTTTTTTCCAATCTTTTTTATACTATCCAAGCTTTCCTGTTTTTTTTTTTTTTAATTATAATGTGCACAAACAAATCAAGAAATTAAAACATGCCAAGAAATACAATAATCAGAAGAAACAGACTGAGATATAACAGGGAATTTAAATTAACCACAATTAATATGTTAAAGCTCTAGTGGAAAAGGTAGGATAACATGCAAGATAATATAATCAATTTCAGCCTAGAGATGGATACTGTAATGTAAACTGCAAGTAAAGAGAAAGAAGACACGAAGGACTACTTTTAGTTTCATAGATACAATGCATTGAGCTATGAAGAAAAATGAATTTTAGGATAAATCATTAAAATTTACCCAAACAGAAATAGGAAAACTGTCTGGCAGGCCATGGGAAGCACTCATTCGCTCCCTCCTTCCAACATTGTTGATTTCAGGGAAGGTTAAGATGGTGGGGTAGGAACATCTTGAGCTCACCTCCTCCCAAAGATACAGCAAATCCACTACATATGAAATAATCTCCTCTGCAAGGGACCTAGGAATTAGATCCCTCTGCTCATCTAGTTTACTAATCTTGGAGCACCTGCCAGAGAGGGAGGCCTCTCCCTGGGTACTGAGATACTGGTGGTGGCAGCCATTGCTACTATCTTATTCTGCCATACTAATCCGGGCAGTGAGGGTACCACTTTGGAATTCTCCTTCTAGACTGCAAGTGCCAGGGAAGTGTGCCTACTGAAAGTCCTGCATAACCCAGTACCTCAGTCAGAGCTCACAGAAGATAGGATAATCCTGTCCACCAGCACATCTGTAGCAGTCATAGCTTAACCCTGCAGCTAGATGGACCAGGGGCCAACCATATGCATCAGTACTCCCATAGCATTCACAGACCAGACACAATGGGAGGGCACATACAGCACCCTGAGAGTATTTAGTTCTGGTGACCAGGGAAAACTGTGCTTCTGAATGCCACAGGACACCTATCTAAGGCCATTCTTTCAAGACCAGGAAAGGTAGCTGATCTATCTAATACATAGAAACAAATACACAGAGTCAGGCAAAATGAGGAGACAGAGAAATATGCCCCCAAACAAAACAAAACAAATAAGACAAAACAAAACAAACAAACAAAAAAAGAACCTCAGAAAACAAAAAACCTAATGAAACTCTGATAAAGATTTCAAAGTAATGGTCATAAAAATGGTCTCTGAATTCATGAAAATAATGGATGAACACAGTGAAAACTTCAAAAAAGTGAGAGAAATGTAAAAAAGAACCAATCAGAGATGAAGAATACAATAAATGAAATGAAAATATACTAGAGAAAAAGAATAGCAGATTAGATGATCTAGAACAGATCAGAAAACTAGAAAAGAGGATAGCTGGAAATCACCCAAGCTAAACAGCAAACTAAATACATAAATTAATTAATTAAAATTAAAATTAAAATTAAAAAAAACCCATGAGGATAGTTTACGTGGACTCTGAGACAACATCAGGCACGGTAACGATTTCATTATACAGGTTTGGGAAGGAGAAGAGACAGAAAAGGTGCAGAAAATTTATTCAAAGTAATAATAGCTGAAAACTTTCCTAACCTGGAGGAGAAGACATCCAGATCCAAGAAGCACAGAGAGCCCCAAACAAGATGAAGTCAAAGAGGTCCACACCAGGACACATAATTAAAAGGTCAAAATTTGAAAATAAAGAGAATCATAAAAGCAGCAAGAGAAAAGCAACTAGTTATGTACAAGGAAATACTCATAGGACTATCAGATGATTTTTCAGAAGGAACCTCACAGGTCTGAGGGAGTGACACCATATATTCAAAGTGGCAAAAGGAAAACAAACAAACAAATTAAAAAAAAAAACAAACCTATAATCAGGAATACTCTAATTGGTAAGGTCAACATTCAAAATTGAAGGAGAGATAAAGAGTTTCCCAGACAAAAAAAAGTCAAAGGAGTTCATCACCAATAAACTAGTCTTATAAGAAATGTTAAGGGACTCCTTTAAGGGGAAAGAAAAGTCCATCACTTAAAGCAAGGAAAATATAAGAAAAAATGCTCAATTGTAAAAGCAAACATATAGGTAGTGCATTAACTACTTATAAAGCTAATAGGAAGGTTGAAGGACAAAGTAGTAAAATCAGCTATATCTGTAATAATTAGAAGACGGTTATAAAAATATGCAAAATGTGATGTGAAAAACAAAACATGGGGAGGAGTAATAATATAGTGCTTTTAAAATATGTTCAAACTTAAGTGACCATAAACTTAAAATAGACTCCTATAATACATAGGGTGTTATATATGAACCTCATGTTAACTACAAACCAAAAACTTGTAATAGATACAAAAAAATAAATAAAGAGAAAAGAATTCAAACATAACACCAAAGAAAGTCATCAAATCTATCATCTATCTATCTATCTATCTATCTATCTATCTATCTATCTATCTATCTAAGAGCCAAAGAAGAAGGAGCAGAGAGAGAACTATAAAACAACCAGAAAACAATTTAAAAAATGGCAATAAGCACATAACTATCAATAATTACTTGAAATGTAAATGAACTAAATATTTCATTTAAAAGACATAGGGAGACTGAATGGATTTAAAAAAAAAAAAAGATCCATCTATATGCTGCCTAAAAGAGATTTACTTCAGGCTTAAAGACATAAAAGAATAAAAGAGAAGGGTTAGAAAAAACATTCCATGCAAATGGAAATAAAAAGAAAGCTGGGATAGCAATACTTATAGCAACAAATTAGACTTTAAAACAGACTTAAGGAGGGCACATGTTGTGATGAGCACTGGGTGCTATACAAACTAATGAATTGTTGAACACTACATCAAAAACTAATGATATACTATATGGTGGCTAACTGAACATAATGAAAATAAATAAATTAATTAATTAAATAAAATAAAGTAAAACAAAGACTGTAACAAGAGACAAAGATATTAAATATTGATAAAAGAATCAATCCAAAAAGAAGATAAAGTAATTATGAATATCTATGAATCTAATAGAGGAGCACCTAGATATATAATGCAAATATTAACAGAAATAAAGAGAGAAATTGACAGAATTGACATAATAATACTAGAAGATTTAAAAAACCCACTTACATCAATGGATAGATCTAGACAGAACATCAATTAGCAAATTTTAAATGACACATAAGGCCAGATGGACTTAATACATATATACAGAACATTCCACACAATGCAAGAGATTATACATTCTTCTCAAGTGCATATGGAGCATTCTTCAGGATAGATCATATTAGGCCACAAAATAAGTGTTAATAAATTTAAGAAGACTGAAATCATATCAAGCATCTTTTCTGATCACAATGGTATGAAACTAGAAATCAACTGGAAAAAAAAAAAGACAAAACACATGGAGGCTAAACAATATGCTGCTAAACAACCAGTTGGTCTATGAAGAAATCAAAAACAACCTAGATGAAATGGATAAATTCCTAGAAACATACACTCTTCCAAGACTAACAGGAAGAAATAGAAAATCTAAACAAACCAGTAACAAGAATAGTTAACACATGTACTTCTCAAACTACTCACAAAATTGAAGAAAAACAAGTACTTCCAAATTCATTCTATGCCAGCATTTCCTTAATACCTAAACTAGTCAAAGACAGTACAAAAAAAGAAAATTATAGACTAATATTCCTAATGAACATAGATGCAAAAACCCTCAGCAAAATATTAGCAAACTAAATTCAATGATAAATTGAAAGATCATACACAAAGATCAAGTAGGATTTATTTTGGGGATGTAAGGATAGTTCAATATTCACAAATCAATCAGTGTAATACACCAAATTAACAATATGAAGGCTAAAAATCATGATCGTCTTAAGTGCAGAAAAAGCATTTGAAAAAACTTAACATCCATTTATGATAAAAACTCTCAACAACGTAGTTATAGAGGGAATGCACCTCAAATTAATAAAGGTAATATATAACAAGTCAATAGCTAACATCATATTTAATCATGAAACTCTTAAAGCTTTTCCTCTGAGATCAGAAATAAGACAAGGATGCCCACTATCACCACTTCTACTCAACATTGTACTTGAAGTCCTAGCTGCAGCAACCAGACAAAAAATAGAAATAAAAGACACCCAATTGGTGAGAAAGAAGTAAAGCAGTCATTATTTGCAGATGACATGTTACTATAAATGGAAAATCCTAAAGATTCCATCAAAAAGTATCAGAACAATGAATGGATTCAGTAAAGTTGCAGGATATAAAATTAATACACAGAAACAGTTTCATTTCTATATACTAAAACTAAGTATCACACAAAGAAATAAGAAAAAAAATCATAAGTGTACCAAAAAGAATAAAATACCTAGGTATGAATTTAACTATGACACTGATGAAAGAAACTGAAAATGGCACAAGTAAATTTAAAGATATTGCATGCTCATGGATTGGAAGAATTAATATTGTTAAAATGTCCATACCACCCAAAGCAATCTACAGATCAATGTGGTACCTATTAAAACATTTTTCACAGAACTAAAATAAATAATCCTAAAATTTGTATGGAGCCACAAAACACCCTGAATACCCAAGACAATCTTGTAAAAGAACAAAGCTGGAGGTATCACATTCCTGGATTTCAAATAGTATCACAAAGCTATAGCTATTAAAACACTATGGTACTCACACAAGAAAGACACATGGGTCAATGGAACAGAATAGGGAGCCAGCCCATGTTTATATGTTCAACTAATTTACAACAAAGGAAGCAAGACTATACAGTGCAGAAGAGACACTCTTCAAAAATCATGTCAGGAAAACTGAACAGCTACATTCAAAACAATGAAACAGCCACTTTCTTACACCGCATACAAAAATACTCAAAATTGGTAAAAGACCTAAATGTAAGACCTGAAATCATAAAACTACTAAAACTAAAACAAAACAAAACACATAGGGAGTAAAACTTTGGACATTGGTTTTAGCTAAATATAAATATATATATATTATATATATATATATATATATATATAATATATATATATTTATTTATTTATTTATCTATCTATCTATCTATCTACTTGGCCAAGAGCAACAAAAGTAAAAATTTAAAAAGTGGGACTAAATCAGACTAAAAAGCTTTTGCACAGCAAAGGAAACCATCAACAAAATTAAAAGGCAACCTACTGAATGGGAAAAGATACAGTTGACCTTTGAACAACATGGGTTTGAACTGTGCAGTGTCACTTAAATGTAGAATTTTTTTCAATAAATACAGTAGAGTACTGTAAATCTATTTTCTCACCCTTATGATTTTTTTAAAAAGATATATTTATTTGAGAGAGGGAGAGAGCACAAACATGAGGGGAGGGGCAGAGGGAGATGGAGAGAGAATCTCAAGCAGATTCTGCACTGAGCATGGAGCCCAATGCAGGGCTCAATCTCAGAACTGAGATCATGATCTGAGCCAAATCTAAGAGTCAGAAGCTTAACCAACTGTGCCACCCAGGTACCCCTCCCTTATGATTTTCTAAATAACATTTTCTTTTTCTCTTATTTTATTGTGAGAATATACTATACAATACATATAACATATTAAATACATGTTAACTGACTCTTTATGTTATCAGTAATGCTTTTGGTCAATGGTAGCCTATTAGAAGTTAAGTTTTTGGGGAGTCAAAAGTTATATGTAAATTTTCAATTGCATGGGGTGTCACCATCCCAGGGGAACTCAAACAGCTCAAACCACCCCCCCAACAACAACAACAAAAATCAAATAATCTAATTAAAAACTGGGCAGAGGACATGTATAACCATTTCCTCAAAGAAGACATATAGATGGCCAATAGCCACATGAAGAGCCCATCATCACTAATCATCAACGAAATGCAAATGGAAGTTCCAATGAGATAATGCCTTATACCTGTCATGCCTATTATAAAAAATACAAGAAATAAAGTGTTGGTGAAAATGTGGAGAAAAGGGAACACTTGTGCAGTATTGGTGGAAATGGAAATTGGTACAGCTACTATTAAAAAGAGTATTAAGGGTTCCTTAATAAATTAAAAATAGAGCTGCCATATGATCCAGCAATTCCACTTCTTGGTATTTATTTATCTGAAGAATATATGTGTGCTAATTTAGACTGACTGTTCAGACAATCTGAACACCTGAGCTAAGATGTGAATCACAAGAATCATGCCATGCCAAAAACCAAGGAACACAGCATGCTAAAAGCATAGGGGAGAGAGTAATTCAAAGGCCTTTGTATGAAATTGAGCTTGACTTATTTGATTAACAAAAAGATAGTGTGATTAAAACTTCATGGAGGGAGATTTTGTAAGAGAGGTTAGGAGGGGCTTTGAAAGCAAAGGTAATGAGATTTTATTTTATATTCAGTGAGAATTAGAAACAGTTGTGGGGTAACAAGGAAGAAAAATAATCTGATTCATTATTTAAAAGATCATTCTGGCTGCTGTGTAAATATGGATTGTAGATGTTGGGATATTTTAGATAACCATATCATTTAATTTCCCACAAAAACCAGTATACACAGAACTATTCCTATTAACTAGAACAAATGATCTTCCTAGGTATAGCAAATATGTTTTGTCTATTATTTTCCATTGTTCTCTTCTTTCTTTCTAATAAAATGCCAATATTGTTCACGTGTCCACTTCTTATGCAGCCTAGGAAAGCTGGTTCCAGTTCTGCTCAAGCAGGCCTTATTTTTCTAAGGTTATTCCCATTGTCCTTAAGAGGAATTATTTCAGAAATGGAGTTTTAGTCATGACTGTAAATAGGATAACTTAGAGAAAATGGATTTTTAAAAGACACAAACAACCAAAGCTTATTCAATAAGAAATAAATAATGTGAATAGCTCTATTTCTACCAATAATTTGAATATGTAAAGTGAACAAATAAAACATCTTTCTGTAAAGAAAACTCCAGGTCTAGATGGTTTCACTGATGAATTCTACCAAATCTTTAAGTTAGAAATAATATTATTTATATATAAACTCTGCCAGAAAATTGAAGAAGAGGGAGTATTTCCCAACTTTATCCATGAAGTTAATGCTATACTGATACCTGATCTTGAAAAACACTTAAAAAAATGAGAATACAAGCCATAGATTGGTGGAAAATATTTATACGAGAAAATAAAACATATGTTAATACAAATACATATATACAAATGTATATAACAGCTTTATAATGTATTAAAACAGTAAACAACCCAACACTGACCAAAAAAATGAAAAGAATTAACAATTTATGGTATATCCATATATAGTGAAATGCTACTCAGTCAAAAAAAAGAGGAACTGAATATTGATTTATACTTTGACACAGGTTTTTCTCAAAATGCAGAGTTAAATAATTCTGACAAAAATAAATATGCAATGTATGATGGCATTTATATAAAATTCTAGGAAGTACAAAGTAACATATAGTGACATAAAACTGATCAATGGCTGCCTGGTGATACAACGGGGATGGAGACATAGGGATGAACAAGAAGGAGGGATTGCAAAATCATGAAGAAACTTATGGGGTGATATATATGTTCAGTGTCTTAATTTTGGTGTTGATTTTACAGGTGTAGACAGATGTCAAAACTTACCAAGTTGTATATTTTAAATATATGCAATTGATATGTCTGTCATGAAAAATATTAAAATTTGAGTTTCTTAGTTATGTGTGGTTAGGTTGAATATATGCATTTATCTCAACTTTTTTTTCCAAAGTTTTAATTTAAATTCCAGTTAGTTAATACACAGTGTAATATTAGTTTCAAGTATAGAATTGAGTGATTCATCACTTACATACAACACTCAGTTCTCAGCACAAGTACCCTTCTTTTTTTTTTTTTTTGGTAGTATTTTATTTTTATTTATTTTTAATTTTTATTGTTATGTTAATCACCATACATTACATCATTAGTTTTTGATGTAGTGTTCCATGATTCATTGTTTGCGTATAACACCCAGTGCTCCATTCAGTACATGCCCTCTTTAATACCCATCACCAGGCTAACCCATCCCCCCACACCCCTCCCCTCTAGAACCCTCAGTTTGTTTCTCAGAGTCCATAGTCTCTCATAGTTCATTTTATCATCAATCAATGGCATCTTATAAAAGCTCTTGACCAGGACTCATTTGTGACACAGTTGTCCTTGCCTGCATATGAAGGAATATGGTTACTAATCCTAGTGCCATACCTGGACAACTATAACACTATATTTTTCAAGTAATAGACTAATTACTATTGAAGGAAGAAATTAGAGCACCAGTTGTGGTCTGAAAATTTTCTACTGACATCTTCTCTTAAGATCAAGAAAATGCCAGAGTGTTAGAGGCTTGGGAAAAATTCAAGAGACAACAGTGAAGCAATCTTTTAGAATATCTGCCTTTGTAGCACTCTTGACAGTACAGAGGATAATAATATTATTTTGAAAAAAAACATCATTTTGAAAAACATTAAAATAGAACCCTGAGTTGAAAAGTGATTCATAAGTCAGATTTTCAACCAAAAGAACTTTTAGAAAAGCCTTAACCAATTTATTTCTATTTTTCTTTTTATATAGGCAAGCATATGATATATATGATAAAAACTTATTTCTAAATAAATCTTTAAAAAGCTCTTTCAATATATGTAATACATAAACTCAATGATAAGGAAATATTATAATAAGAAAAATAGTTTAGTTAGAAGCATTTTATTTAAATGATAGCATAAAATACTGCATCTTATTACCAATGGCAGCAGTAAATAGACTTGACTAAATCAGTGGACAAAGATAAAAAACGATGCTGTTAAGGATGCTGTAGCAAGGTATGGGATTCCCATTACTTTGTACAAGTCCATGGACAATATTCACATTCCAATCTATATCTACAGTGCCTCCAGGAAAACAAGCACAAAACGGCAAAGTGGCAGCCTAAAGTGAAAGAGTTCAAACATTCTATTTCTTAGAGATAAATTAATACATGACATTTAAAAATGAGAAGTTAGAAAATAGTAAGTGAAGTATTTTACAAAATGAAGCAAATACCAGAAGGAACTTCTAAAATAATTGAAAGGCATCACTCACAGGCATTGAAGGACAGAGACCACTGATTTATCTTTTTTCTAAGACTTGTAACTTTGTTTTTAAACTAGCCACCTCAACTATTGTCATATTTTTTTAAAAAATAAGGACATAATATAATTTAAAAATTTTAATGCAGCAAAATATATTTGACTATTTAGTTTAATTGAGAATATTAGAAAAGATAAAAAGTAAACAGCCATGATCACATGGATTACTTCTATGTTCTGTGTATTTTTTTTGATAACTTAAGTGACAAATTTTAGACTGTTCATAAAATGCTTTATCTGCAAAATAATATAGGGCACTTTTGCCTGTGATATGCTATATAACTTTTTTGAAAGAATAACATTAAAATGTTTTATCTCTAATGTTAAGAATTACTTTTAGGGCTAGATAGCACATAGAAAGAATAAAGGTTTCAGCAAAATTGGGTGAGGCAGGATAAGGAATGAAAAAGCAGAAGGGTTGAGAAGATGTGCCAATAGTTGATGAGAGGAAGTCAGGGACAAGGACTCAAGGATGACATTGTTAGGAGACGGCCAAAGAAGGGGGACTGATTGTGGATTTCCTTATTTTAAAAGCAGAACATGCTTCAAATGCCCAGAAGTCTCTTACCTACTTACTGTAGGAGAGAGTTGGACGATCACTTTTCTTTTACTGACAAAATTGGAGGCTGTTCGAGTGATTATCTGCCATCTGTTGTCTACAGGAGTTCAATTGCTGAAGAGTCCTCTAGAAGGGGGGAGAAAGAGCTCATTCTTGATGGAAGGTTGAATGTACATTCAGAGGTAGATTCAGCTGAGCAAGTGCCCAGCTAATCCCCTTTGCACACAGGGACAAGGCTGCCACCAACTCTAATTGATTCTGAAATGAATCTGTATAGAAAATTAGAAGGTTTTGGATTCCCATGTGAGCTTCAATAAAGAGCCAGTATGTAAGCCTGACAGCTGAATGGATTCAGAAATGAAAATCTGATAAGCGGCTTAAGACTGTACTTAAGTCCAGAAATGATTTGAATGCTGTTGTTAATGGCATATTGTATGTTGTCACCTAGTTAATTATTTCTGAAGATGAGTTCTTGCAGAGAAGATATGCTATTCTTCCACAGCTTTTCCTCATCACATATTTATTAGCCTCCCCCCCAACCCCTTCCCAACTATCATTGCTAGAAGGCAAAAAGAAAGGATTAGGCCACTGAAGCTCCTCTGTGGCTGTCAGTTCACTGTGCCAAACTTCAAATATGAACTGTTGCATGTACTGCCTCCGACATTTCCTTTTACATCTTCATTTGCAAATGAGGAGCTGACATTTGTTAGGCCTTGTATTTGCACACAGTTCCACCACATGAAAAGCAAACACTGTCACTGCTGGATACTTTGTTTATTCCTTTGCAGATAGTATATGGCCTATTTAGAAATTTTCTTCAGAATTTTTTTTTTTTTAACTAACTGAGATAGATAGTCACAGAGCTACATGTCCTCATATTTTATTCAGTAAGCCGCCTGCAGTTTATGGAGCGTGCACTGCATTTGATAGCTATTTAAAACTGTATTTTTTTAAAACCGATTTGCACTTTTCTGGTTTATATTCCTTGGGTTTATTTTCTCTAGATAAATGTAGATTCATTTTTTGATTTAAGAGTTCAGGTTTCTTACTCATTGATTTTGTTTTAATAAGAGGAAAATATTTTCCACCAAATGAAAATAATGAAGTAAATTCAAAAAACAAAATACATGTTCCAAATATTGTTCTTGGTTTATTAAAAGTCTCATCTTTTCAAAAGTAGCTTGACAATGTCAACATACTCAAAATCATTAAGGCAATTATCTGTTATTACTAAGAGCCTTTCTGTGAAACACAAGCTTGAAGACAACTTTATAGAGTAATATCTATGCCGGCAGGTGAGCTGCATCTCAGCCTAAAGAGATGGAGGTCTATTTGCGAAGGTGGTCATTAAGGGTTGATTGCATGCTTAATTCTCAATAAACTGAGAATGCTATGAGAGCAAATTTTAAGAGGTTTGTAAAAACAATAAATCAAAATCACCTATATAGACATCATCTAGGAAGAGAAAAACAAAAGGAATATTTCATGGTTATTAGTAAATTTAAAAGAATAGCTATTTAAAAATTCTCATCCTATTTTTACCAGTTCTCTAGAATGGTATTTATCAGCAATTATTTCCTATAATATATGTCTCACAAACAGCATTTTCTTCACATATTTAACCATAAACTACAATCCTTCCCTATACCTTCCTAATTTGATGTTCCTCCTTATACATTTGACAACCCTACCAGTTCACCAAAGTTTGGAAATTGCTATTCTTTGTTTCTAACCTACTCAGAAGCCAAGAGGCACAAACAAATTAAATATTACAAATGAAAAGTTTAGAGCATTGTATAGAGCCAGGGCTCTTTTTATGCCAAAGACAATAGAAGAAAATGGCTTCCGTCTGTTTCACATATTAGGTGGTAAGTTCTTAGGGGCCTGACTCTGTGTATCTTTGTATCTCACACTTGCCTCTCCTCACACCTAAATAATGATCAGCTAACTTGAACTGAATAAATAATTTTCCTTCAGTTACTTCAAAATATTTTCCTTTATTTCATATTGGCCTGCTTTGACAACTTGCAAAAAAACAACAGCTTTTTTGTTACTAAAATACTAAAAAGTTGACATTCAAAATGCAAAGGATGATAAGTAAATGCCAGAGGGAATATCTCCCTAGATATCATGTCCGTGTCAAAGAACTAAAAATGGTAAGAAAAAGTTAGAAGTGTAGTAAGTGAAATTTAATTGAGCTCAGCTATTTGGGCTTAGAATTGTCTCAACTATTTATTTGAAAACTAAGGTCTATGTCCCAAATTGGTTTAAAAAAAAAAAGGTATAAACTAGATATGTGGAAAGAAATTCCTCCACTAGTACACCATTCTCATTCAGATTTATGTTATTTATGCAGTTTTTCTCATAAGAAAATAAGAAACTTAAAACAAGTGTCATAGAATAAGAATGTCCATAAAATATGTCTGTTAAAGTGTTTAGTGGAGGTAGCTAACAGAAGGAAAAAGATACTTTAAAAGTATCCTTTATTATGAATGTTTGCTTTTACTGACAAATATATGTATATATCACTTTGTGCCTTTCCACTGAGCATTTAAATATTTTTAGGAAACTTAATATTTTATGGGTCTATTATCTCTGGTAAGCAAGGCAAGCTGAAGATCAGCAAAAGACAGACAGATCCCTCATTAAAACATCATTCAACCAGATAGCTAGGCTTCTTAGATACTTAGACTCATTTGAAAGTACTGTGAAAAATATCAATTACTTTTTATTTTTCACCATTCTTGATTACTTAATGTATTTACTCATCTACTAGTTGGTATCTCCTCATGTTTTTCTCTCACCTTAAGTTTATACCATTTTCTTTTCAATAATTGAACATCAGATACACTATCATCAGTATAGCTATGATAGATAAAGGAATGTCAGTTTTGCTTACCATTTATTTTTTCATAATTGCTCAGATAATTTGTTTTAACGTTTGCATGAAATACCTACTTTTCAACACTATAAACCAAAATCTTATGTTGGTCTCTTACATAGTACTATTTTCTAAAATTTTCAAACTACTTTTGTTTTTCTCTTTTATGATTTGTGATGGTTTTAATGGAGATAAATTTTATCTACATATTTAGATAGTCAATACTTGGCTTAGAAAGTATTTTTTTTATCCCAGTTCCTTTGTTTTGAAAATTATTATAAAAAGGTAATGATCCAGGCCTTGGTGGTACTGGATGTAAGCCTGCAAGTGATAGCCAATTGCACAGCTTGCTTCCAAGCATGCAGTGAAAGCAGCTCTTATCACACAGGAGGCCACAATTAGTACAACATCACTTATACACAAGCCACAGTTTATTAGATCAGAAACCAAAGAGTGATGCCTCAAATGAGACTACATAGTGGCTCTGAGATGTAAGACATGAGACCAGAGTCTAGCAAAGTTATAACATACTAATTATTAACTAATTGGCTCAAGTAGATCTTATTTTGGGCTCTCTCTTTCTCTTTCGCTCTATACACACACACACACACACACACACACACACATGTCTAGAATCCTTGAACAACGTGGGGGTTAGGAACACTGACACCCCATGCAATCAAAAGTCCATGTATAACTTTTGACTTCCCCAAAACTTAACTACTAATAGCCTACTGTTGACTTGAAGCCTTACCAACAACAAAAACAGTTGATTAACACATATTTGTATGTTATATGTATTATATACTGTATTCTTATAATAAACTAGAGAAAATAAATTATATTACAACGTTTTAGTTTTCTACAATAAAGACATGAACTATGTGCTAAGGTATCTGAGAGGAGAAGGAGCCACTAAGAAGAATACCATTTCAGGTAGAAGAGACAGAGTATTATCAAATACCTGGAACTAGCTTAAAGATAGTATAGTTGACCCCTGAACAACCCATATAGTTGAGATGTCAACTGTTTATCTTTTTAGTTTGTTTCTCTGGAAGAATCCTAAGAATATAATATATCTTCTTTGCATCAAATACTTTTGTGTTATTCATAAATGGTGTCATATTAGCATTTAAGCTTACAGAGCATAAATAATAAATGTGTTTGGGTAATGTCAAGGTTTAAGATGGCTATTCTTGATTCAAAACTCCCTACAGTTAACTGTCATCTCTAGGTGGCTCCAGGTATCCCCATAAAGGACATATTAAGGTTCCCATCACGGGCACCTGGGTGGCTCAGTTGGTTAAGCGACTGCCTTCGGCTTGGGTCATGATCCTGCAGTCCCGGGATTGAGTCCCGCATCGGGCTCCCTGCTCAGCAGGGAGTCTGCTTCTCCCTCTGACCCTCCCCCCTCTCATGCTCTCTCTCTCTCTCTCATTCTCTCTCTCAAATAAATAAATAAAATCTTTAAAGTTCCCATCACACAGTGTAATCAGAAAAACTTCCATGCTCTTCACAGTATGGAAGCCTGGTTAGAACATTAATTTTTATCAACCACAATATAATTAGTGACAAGTGCCAGTATTTACATTTACTTTTAGTTTCAGGAAGTTACACAGCAAAAGCCAAAGTTGACATGATCATGACCTCATCTATCCCTGGTTACATACTTTGGTAATCATGGTCACATGGAATAATGAGAAACACAATTTCTAAATTCTTAGGAATGTCTTTATTTTACTCAGTTGGAGTTATTTACATCTTCCTTGTTACAGAGATTGACCTTGTTTCTCTAGTCTCCATGATCCTGAAACTCACAGATTGTCCTCAGGAAAGTCCTTTTTCCCCTTCAGAGAAAAAATTTTTTTTTCATCAAGAAATAAGAGAAGATCCAAAACACATTGTGTTAAAAAATATTTTATGTGCTAGAATGAATAGATTACCTTTCTCCTAGTGAAATCTTAGATGAGGATGCTAAAAAAGTCTTATGTCCCCTGCATCAGTCCAGATAGGTTAAATTATGCTGTTATTATGGAAAACCCCAAAATCTTAGTAGTATTTTAAAAATAAAGGTTTCTTTCTTTCTTATACTATGTGCCCATCACAGGATCTGCTGGAAACTGTGCCCCACATCCTTCAGTTCCAGGTCTCAAGCTAAGAGGGCATCCATCACATAGAACATTTCCAACCAGTGTATCTGGGAGAAGGGAAGACGGCAAGTCATTCACTAACTTCAGCTACGTTTGCCTAAAAAAGACACAGACAATCACACATACATTTCATTGTCCAAAGCATTAGCCACAGCTAACTTCAAAGGACCAGAGAAGTCCAATCTTACCATGTGCCAGAAAAGTGGGATAATCGGAAGTATTTGACAAAATGGTTAAAAGATGAACACACTCACCCTCCAAATGTGTAGTATAGGAAAGTCACTATAAGCACTGCATCAGGGACAATGCATGTCCAAGGCCAAGATCATTAATAAGCTAAAACTAATGAAGCATCTACTAGATAACAAGCAACATACTGAGTCACTTATATATATTTTCACAACACTCTATAAACTTCCCCAATATTATGTAACAAAAGTTGCAGCTTAAATATTAATGTTATTTAATCAAAAACATACTCCTATTGAGTTATCGAGTCAGATTTCTAACTCAGGACTGTTGGATCTTAGAGTCTCAAGACACTAAAACATTTTACCATTCTATAATACTGCCAGTGTTCCTAATGGGAGTTCAGGGATTGGCGACATGGAGAAAAACTGACCAAAGAGTCAGGGAAGATAAATGAGAGATAATCAGAATATAAAAACACATGGTGAACTAGATAAATGGGATGATGTTGGAGTAATTTTATTTGTTCTCAATGTAACTTAAGCTCAGGGAAGCTAGAGCTACAATGAAGATCACTGAAGTAGTAATAGCAAGAGTAAAATGTAAAGTACTTATCCTATATGAGCATTATTACTAACTGAATGATTCTGGAAAGTTACTTAATTTCTCTGTTCCTCAGTTTTCTGATCTCTTATTTGTGGTGATAATAATACCTAACTTAGGGGCGCCTGGGTGGCTCAGTTGGTTAAGCGACTGCCTTCGGCTCAGGTCATGATCCTGGAGTCCCGAGATCAAGTCCTGCATCGATAAAATAAAAAAAATAATAATAATAATACCTAACTTAAAGGCTGTTAGCTTAAATTAGGCAATGTAAGGTATTCAACACTGATAAAACACAACAAGTATATGTAAGTAGAAAGTACTTATGATTCCTTAAAGATTTTAATATTCCCTCTTTATACACCCTCAAGACCCAGGCACTTTTTTTCTTTCTGTCTCTCATTGAAACTATTTGATTTATGGAGTGCCTGGGTGGCTCAGTCAGTTAAGCATCTGCCTTTGGCTCAGGTCGTGATCCCAAGGATCCTGGGATCGAGTCCCGTGTTGGGCTCCCTGCTCAGCAGGGAGTCTGCTTCTTCCTCTACTCTCCGCCCTGCTCATTGTCTTTCTCTCTCTCTCTCTCAAATGAATAAATAAAATCTCAAAAAAAAAAAGAAACTATCTAAGGTTTGGTTGGGTACTTTAAATAAATTATAATGCAATATCTATTTCATGACAATCATCTTATTGTATATATCGTGCTTTCAATATTTGTGTTGGTATTGTGATGTATTCATTCAACAGATATATATGGGCTTTCACTCTTCACGTTTTTGTTTTGTTTTGTTTCAAAACGAGTCACTGGTTTAAAATAGAGAACCCCTGCTTCAGTGACCAGTGTTCAAAATCTGGGCATTTTTCCATGTTTCCCATATATGTATATATAAGAAGTGACTGACAAATGAAAGAGGTAGCCTATACAGCAGAAGGCATAGCTTTACTAGATGCTTAGGTGGAAACAAAATGGGTACATTTTAGGGAAAGAAAAGTGGCCAGATTTCATTGTATGCTGTTAATGAGAGTGACATAGAGAGCAAAGCAGTAAGCAAAGCATTATGGTATTGGAAGTAAGGAAAAAATGTACACTTAATTCTATTTGTGAGGTAAATTACATTGATGAAGTATACTGCAATTTACAGGTGCGCCCTGAGAACAAGATGGCAATATGCTTGCCAAATCCATGTTGCTTGGCTCCTGGTATGTCTTTTGGAGTCAGTACCTATTAGGGCTTGTCACAGCAAACAAAGCAGGGCAGGGGACCTGGGGTCATTGTCTTTTATGCTCTCTTTCTTTTCTAAATAAAGTAGAGCTACTAGAGAAGGATTTTCACTTAGCACATCAATATATTTTCATTATGACTAGCAATTTATTGTTCTTTCAATATCCTCCTCAGTCACTTTAAAATACTCTCACATGAAACATTATTTTTCTTTGGTAGAAGATTAAGATGAATGACCTGAATGAATATGCTGTAGCTCACACTTATGGAAATCTCTTGAGGGAGTCTGAATTAGTTCACACATGCAGAAGACCACTGTAAAATTAATACTTAGTTACATAGTGCTTATGGAAGATATCCATTGTCTTAAAAACTTTTATTGGAAATCATAAAGAAATCTTTCAGTCACAAAAGAAGCCACAGAATTTCCCCCTGTGATTCAAGGTACCTTTTTATTGATGAAATAAATATAGCCTGAGCTCCCCCCTCCCCCCCAAGAAAGGCAGCTACAGATCATTCTCTTTGATCTGGCATATTTTTCAAGCTTGGAACAAATCAGGAGAGGTTGAAAAAAATCTATTCAGGTAAGTAAAATATTGTTTGTAACACATACAAATATATATCTTAGTATCTTAGATGAGAATTGGCAATGTTAGAACATACTTGTGATTTTGAGGGGGATTAAATTCTGAAAAGTCCTCAGTAAATAAAGTCAATGGTGTCTACTGAAATTTTTTATTGACTTTTTTCATTAATAAAGGCTATGTTTATAATGAATTTCCTTGCATGAACTGAACCTGACCTGTTGCCAGAAGTGAGAAAATGCTCCTGAGGCATTATTTTAAGGAGTTACTAACACACACTGACAAAACCCAAAATTAACCTATTCCAGTAAAGAAATACCACATTTGGGAAATTAAAGTAGGTGTTTGATGTTTTTGTATGTAGGACAATGAAAGTAAAAACCATTAGGTTTTTAAAAACCTAATTAAAAACAACTTCTATCTGAATTATGATAATTTATCCAAGGTTCTACTGTCTTTTGATTCCATTTCTGGTTACTCTTTCTTGATCAACCCTTTATTTTCTTCTACAACTTGAAAAAATCAATTAAGAAGGTAAGTGACTTGACTAATATCATATGTCAAGACTTTCCCAATAGCATATGCCAAAGGAAGGATCCTAGCCTGAGTTTGCTATTTCTTTCCAGGAAAAAAAGAAAGTGGGATAAGCTTTAAAAAAAAAAAAAGGAGAAAGGCTAGGGGTGCCTGTGTGGCTAGCCAGTTGAGTGTCAAACTCTTGATTCTGGCTCCTGACAGGATCTCAGGGTTGTGAGATTGAGCCCCACATTGGGGCTGTCTGTTCAGAAGGGAATCCGCTTGGGATTCTCTTCCTCTCCCTCTGCCCCACCACCCCCGCTCACTCTTTCTCTCTAAAATAAATAAATCAATCTTAAAAAAAAAAAAAAAAAGGAGAAAAGCTACACAATGACACATAGTTTAAGGGAAAAGAATGTGTGTGTGTGTGTGTGTGTGTGTGCAGATAGAAGCAATATATTCCCCTTTTAAATGTGCTTAGAACTGTAGATTGAATGTATAATAGTTCACGACAGATTAAAATATATCCCCTTTGACCTATGCCAGCACTTAGACCCCAAATATTCCTCCCCATCTATACTGACCAACCCAAACTGTCCAAACAACAGCTTCTAACCCATAGGGCTCCAGTCTTGCTGCTATATATCTTATTCCTCAGTTAACAAAACCTATGTTTCCTCTTACCTGCTACAAATTTGAACAGTGAAAAATTCTCATAACAAAACTGAACATTGACATTTCTTCCTCTATCCTGTTAAATCTTTAAGTTTCTTGTCTCCCAGAAATATTCATTTTAAAGCTATTTTCACATTTGCTATGTTTTAATGCAAATGTGAGCTAATAAAGATTTAAGTGTGCTTGTGTGTGTCTCCTTCACTTTTGGTGCCATGGCTCGAACAGTACTGGATTTATGATTTTACTTTAAAGAGGAAGGATGTATCAGACCCACTGCCATTTCCCCTTAGGGCCCCAAGCATAGACTGCAATGTGAGTTCTGCTTCTGTCTTGCACTCTGCCTTGTTATGTCACAGTTCAGTTTGAGCGTTAATAGTAACAGTCTTCAGTTAAGAACTCCCACTTTGTCTTGCCTTCACTTTTCTACAGTGCTTTTGAACACACAGGTAAGAGACTGGTGCTGACATTTCCAGCCATACATGTGCATGTGTATCATGCTGCTAATGGCACAGATATTTGAATATTTGGAGAACTTTTACCAAGGAAGTTTTTTTTTTTTTTTAATTTGGTCCAAATTTATTTATGTTGAACTTTATACATAAGCAAAATGTGAACACATTCTATATGACAAAAATCATCATAAATACAATTAAATGCCATAAACACTTGAGAGAAAATATTTGTAAAGTATATTAGAAAAGTGGTCAATATTCTTTTAATTAAGAATTAAATAATTAAGAATTTCTTTGCATTTATTATACCAGCACCTATGTATATATACACACACAAAAATTGTTCATATCCTTATCCTATTTTTCTCTTGGTGTGTAAGTGCTTTTTATATCTTACCAAGGAAATTTAGAATTACAAGGATCACTTAGTACTTTGCAATAAGCAAATTTGTTAATTTGAGAGGCACCTTAAAACAAAGGGAAGAAACCCTCATGAGGAGATGGTCTTTTCTGTCTTTAAGGGATCACACAAGAAAGAGGCTACTTTATTTAAACAAAAATGTAACAAATCTTTGTTGTGTTTGAGTTGGGGCTGTATGTGGATCACACACATATGCATGTATATAAAAACAGATTTTGTTCATCTGATCTCTTTCTACTCATTTAAAAAGGAAGATAATTAGCTGCTTTTTTTTGATAATTAGCTTTTTACAAAGAAAATTTATTTGTCTGAAGCTGGCTCTTCTTAATTCTCCTTTATCTATTTTAACTTCCTCTCCCACTCCTTTCTCTAACCTTTTGAAAATTTTGCACACCAATCTATCAAAATGTTTTTCTGTCATTATGTGTGCAATCTAGAAATATGTAGTCCAGGTAGAGAGTAAAGTTAAAAAAAACCCACAAAGTTAGTAAGTTGTATTTCTTTTTCCTTAGAATGTTGGTTAAAGAAAGTTTAACCTATAACTCTGATTAAAGGAAAACCTAAGAGCTTCTAAGCATTAAAATCGTTAAAGTTTAGTCAATTTAAATATATGGATTTTGTTATAAAAATATTCCTTTAATATTTCTGATAAATACATGAATCTAAGTTAATATTTGTTTAAAATCTATTCTACATATTCTTCCAGATTTTATTATGTAAAATTAATGTTCATACAATATTTTAATTTATACCACTCTAATCTTAAAATCATAATTTGATATTTTAAAATTTCTAACAATGGTTTTATGAGTCAAGTAATTTATTGTTATATCTGCAATTGTTTAAAATTTTAAATATATAAAATAATGTTTAAATGAAATTTGAATGATAGATGTTTTAAAGTGTTTAATCTCATTTCTTAAAATGTCATAAATAATAAGGGCTTAATGTGTAGATGTAAATTATAATTTTCATATCCTTAATCAAATTTAATAACTTGCACTAACATTAAATTGTATTAATTAGTCACTAATATTGAGATAACTGGATAAATTCCAAGTAAAAAAATAATTAACAAATTAGTCACTAAATTTAGTTTTAGTTTGTCCTTATGCATTGCAGAAGAGCTAAAATTTGTCAGTACATCCAAATGCCTTTAGGTGATCTGTTTGCATTCATATATCTATAAAGGTAACACAAACTAACTGTCCATTAAGAAAAAGTTAAGTCATTTGAATGTCCCAACTTCTAGTTTTTTCTTGGTCTAGAGAAACAAAACTTGGTTGTTTTGATAAAAGATGATAGTTACTATATATATTTGAAATTATATAAAGTATTACTGTTACAGATACAAGAATACATACAAAATCATAGATACGACCTGTCATTTTCTTAAGGAAACCATCATATTTTATTGATAGACTAAGGAATATAAAATATGCATTATTTTATTTGATATATTGGTAATGTTCATATATATTTAAGATATATATTAAAGTGATATATAAGCTAAGTTAAAGCAATGTTTGATATTATCATGCATATAAAGAATTATATATTTGTATATATCTTACCCTACACATATACAGTTACATGCAGATTATAAATGTCAATATGAATATGAATAATTAAGTGAAAATAATGAAACGTATTAAACATTCTAACAATTTTGACTCTATTTTAATATATTTAGGGATGCCTGGGTGGCTCAGTTGGTTGAGCATCTGCCGTTGGCTCAGGTCATGATCCTGGGGTCCTGGGATCTAGTTCTGCATCCATTGGGCTTCCTGCTTGGTGGGGAGCCTGCTTCTCCCTCTGCCTGCTGTTCCCCCTGCTTGTGCCTACACACTCTCTCTCTCTGACAAATAAGTAAACTCTTCCAAAAAATATTTATTCATAAGAGAAAAGGTTTATAGCTCCTTTTTTGCAAAATATTTCTCCATAAATACAAAAAAGTAAAACTGAAATTTTTTTTTCAAAAAAATAACCAAGTTACTCTCTGCCCAGAGAAAAAGCCCCATTTTTATTGCCAAAATATTTTGTTAATTTGCAGTGCTTCTAGCACACTCTTGAACTGAATAATTTTTTCAAGTGTCCTTATTTTGAGGAATGCCATTTAAATTGCTAAAAGCATTTCCCTTTATTGCTGTTCCTATTTCTTACTTTGAAAAAGTATGGATTACCTATGTCTTGTCTCCCCTGTCAAGTGTTTTTTGTTTGTTTGTTGTTTGGTCTTTCCCAAATCCAGGCACCAAACTCAGAGTAACAAATTATCTATATGTTTCCTAGAACGGCATCCAGGTACCAAAATGAGTGCCCCTTTCCTTTATGAAAGAAAGATTATAAAATCAATCAGGTTTGTTTGGAATTTCAATTGTTATAGTTCATTATGTATAAGTAAAATATGTTAATAGAAGTAAGTTTTGATGATTGTGTACTTGTTTTAATGACTGCATACTTCTTAGTTAAAAAGCATATTAATGTTCAAGCAAAGACTGGTACACTATTTGTCTAAGAGTTGATTTATATTTCTAAATTTGATGCAGTCATCACTTACAGACAATCACTAACCACTGTGGTATGTCTCAGAGTATAAATCAAAAGGCTCTAGACAATTGTCAATGTCTTCAGCATGTATAATATGCTTTCACTACCAGGCTAATCACTGACTATCTGTTTATAAACTAATTGTGTGCTATTTCTCAGAAGAGGTTCCCTTTTTTTTTAAATTCTGATAATACTGGCTAACATAATCCATTACCCAGGACAGTTTCATTTTATCCCTGTAGCATTGATAAATTATCTTCAATTTTATATCAGCATTCATAAGGCAATCTCACTCAAAACTCCGTAGGATGTTTCTGACATATGTCCCATCTGCCAAACCTCAGAAACCTGGCATAACTGTAAAGGCAAGAGCCAAACATCTATTTGAATATCGAAAGATGGATTTTAAGCATTCACCTTCTTCAAATGACAATAAGAATGCTTTACCATTGTTTCTCTATGTTCTAGATGGCTTATTCTCATCTTACAGTCCTTGTATTTCCAACTTGGGATATACTAAATCACTAATCCAGTAACTGAGGTACACATATTATAGGGACTGTAATCAACACACTTTGCAAGATACTGCCCATCATCCAGAAACACCACATCCTTATTGTCCTTAGTCCTCAATGAAAAGTGAAAGAATGAATGATATATTTAAAATAAAGCCTGAAATTATCTGATGAATTATAATTGCCATGGTGTAACAAAATACCCTTATGTAATGCCTTTCAGATTTTCACAAAAGGAAATCAGAGGATATCACTGTATGAACTAATCAAAGCTCACCCTAAGAGACTAGAATTACACCTCTGATAACTGATTATAATTTTTTACATAAATGGTGTATTAGTCTGCTCGGGCTGCAATAACAAAATGTCATAGAATGGGTAGCTTGAATGATGAAAATTTCTTACAGGTCTAGGAAGTCTAAATTCAAGGTGCTGGCTGATTCAGTTTCTGGTGAGGAACTTCTTCCTGGCTTGCAAATAGGCACCTTCTCACTATATCCTCACATAGGGAGAGCAAGAGAGAGAGAGACAGAGAGGAAGAGAGAGAGAGACAAGGAGCACACTCTAGTGTCTTCTAAGGATACTAATCCTATTGGACCAGGGCCCCATCCTATGCCCTCATTTAACATTAATTACCTCCTTATAGGCTTTAACTCCAAACACAGCCACACTGGGAGTTAAGGTTTTAACATATGAATTTTGGAAGGATACAGTTTAACCCATAGTTAATGGTCAAATAGTTTAAGGGTTTAAGACAACATATCCACTTTTATAACCAACAGGTCCAAGTGGCTTCTCTCAGGGAAAACTATAGGAATCCCTACATAACTTTCAATCTGGAGACCTAGTTTTACTGAAAATGATACCAACATAAGACTGCTCTTGAACTTTTTTGGAAGGACCTTATTATGTACTATTAACTACAAATACAGCTATTGAATTACAAGGATTGGATGCCTGGACCTGCATCTGCCAACCTGAAATAATTCATATCATTTCCATCACCTGGAAGTCTTGACAACTCAGAGATCTATAATTGAGAACCTCTCAAGATACTCCAGAGAAAATGACATCATGAAGGAGACGTTTTCCCAAGAAGCTTTGATCTAGCAGCAGACGTCCATATGTAAACAACTTCCACCAAAAGATTCCTAGACAAAGATCCAAATGCCAAGAATAACCGACTGCCATCCTTTTCTTTCTCTCTACACCTTATTTATTTTTTTGAAGAATTTATTTATTTATTTGATAGAGGGAGCATGAGAGCAACAAGCAGGGGGAGTGGCAGGCAGAGTGAGAGGCAGAAGCAGACTCCCCACTGAGCAGAGAGCCCCATGCGGGGCTTGATCCCAGGACCCTGAGATCATAACCTGAGCAGAAGACAGATGTTTAACCAACTGAGCCACCCAGACACCCCTACACCTTATTTTCATAGCAATGTTTGTTTCCCTGTTAGTTTAAGATTCTTATCAAAAATGGAAATTAAGATTTCCAAGAGGTAACATTTGATATAACGTCATATCTGACTAATGGTAAAAAAAGAAAACAGAGACGCAGCCACGATGCCACTTTCTGAGTCATCACTTTCAGGGAATTCAGATGGAGCCTGAGATTTGTTTTCCTGATTAGGACTAAGGAAATTGGTGCATGGGAAAGGATCTATTTATGATTCTACTTTTCATGTTCCTTGGCATCACAATCCTATGATACATCCTTTCCAGTCTTAAATGTGTCCATATAGCTTATACCCTGGATCAATGACTGAAATCTCCAAAGAAAACCAAAAATCATATGAAAAAACTAATGACTGTGCTAGAAACTCAATCACCTCTTGCTTGTTCCTCAGATTCAGAAACTTCAGAGAGTAATATCTGTGTTCTAAGATCTGTCTTAGCATATTGGCCTCAAGGCCCATGCTGACCAAAAGACAAGACTATGAAAGATCTTAAAGACCTATAAATAGGGGCGCCTGGGTGGCTCAGTTGGTTAAGCGACTGCCTTCAGCTCAGGTCATGATCCTGGAGTCCCAGGATGGAGTCCCGCATCGGGCTCCCTGCTCGGCGGGAAGTCTGCTTCTCCCTCTGACCCTCCTCCCTCTCATGCTCTCTGTCTCTCATTCTCTCTGTCTCAAATAAATAAATAAAATCTTTAAAAAAAAAAAAAAGACCTATAAATATTCCACTGTAACATTTATGAGACTTCAGCTCTTTCTGCTCAGTCTCCTTACAAACCCAAATTGCCCAAGCAATGTAACTAAACCATGACTCCAATCATGCTTCCCATACATCCTATCTCCAAATTAATGTAAACTAAGCCATCTCTTGGAAAAGGCTACTTCTTGGAAAATATTTTAAAATAAATATATTGAAACATAGGTAAAATACAAAAGAACTTTGTATTTTTAAAGTTATTTTTGTGGTTTACTTTGCCAAATTATATACTTCAAGGCTGAGACATTTTTTTGTTTTGTTTTCTTAGAACTTACAAAAACAACAGAGTAACTGTGTGCCTGCATTTACTTGGGTATGAAACATAAGATCTAATGGAAAGGTAGGAAATAAAAAGATGTTTGGGTATGATTATCATAATTCTCATAATCAGGATCTTAGGCTATGAGTATCATTTCATGTATTACCATGCTAAAGTGATGAATCTACTATCTTACTCATCTCATTCAGCCGATTTTTACTGAGTACATCACACATCCAAGGATTGATCTAAGCTCTTGAAATTCAACAGTGAACAAAACAGACAAAATTCATTGTCCTCCTGAAACTTACAATTAGTAGAGGAAGACAGATAACATACAAGTAACACAAAAAATAAATATAACCCAACATTATTCCCAGTATGTGATTATTGTCATTGAGTTCCATCCAGTTTAACATATTTATAATATTTTATGTATATATACACACACACACCCATATATGTTTTTGGAAATATTAGATTCCTGTTTTTAGAAACAATTTTAGATTCACAGGAGGTTGCACAGTTAGTCCAGAAAGGACCTGTGTTCACTTCACCAGTTTCCCAGTGGTTACAACTTACACAATTATAGCACCTCATCTATACCAGGAATTTGATATTGGTACAATGTATGTGCATAGTTCTTTGTCACTTTATCACATGTGTAGGTAAGTGTAACTACTTCTGTAGTCAACATACAGAGGATTCCTTCACCACAAAGATCTCCCTCTGCCTCACTTTTATATTCATATAAGTCCTCCTCCCTGGAACAGTCCTTAAATAAAACCTGGCAACCAGGAGTCTGTTTTCCACCACTATAATTTCATCATTCAAGAATGTTAATGACTGGAAGTATGCAGTTTTGACTTTTTGCATTTGGCTTTTTTCACTCAACAAAATGTCCTTGAGATCCATTCAAGCTGTTGTGTGTATCAATAGTTCATTCCTTTTTTATTGCTAAGCAGTATGTAAATCCAGTATTTGAGTTTTTATTGTACATGTTCTTTTTTTGTTTTTGAGTCTATGTGAATATGAATATATCACAGTTAGTTTAACCATTGAAGCACATTTTAGTTGTTTCAAAGTTTTAGCTATTACAAATAAAGCTGCTATGAACATTCATGTATAGACTTTACAGTGGACATAAGTTAGTTTTCAATTCCCTGAGATAAATACAATTGCTGAGTCTTATTGTAGCTCCATGTTTATTTTTTATTTATCTTTTATTTATTTCTTGAGAGAGAGAGAGAGAGCATGAGTGGGGGGCAGAGGCAGAGGAAGAAACAGACTCCCCACTGAGCAGGGAGCCCAATGCGGGGCTTGATCCCAGGACTCTGGGATCATGACCTGAACTGAAGGCAGACGCGTAACTGACTGAGCCACCCAGGTGCCCCGCTCCATGTTTATTTTTATAAGAAAGTGTCAAAATGTTTTCCAGAGTGCTGTACTCATTTTACATCCCTATAAGAAATGTTAAGAGATTCAGTTTCTGTGTATCCTCACCAGCATTTGTCATTGTCATTATATATATACATATATCTGTATATGTGTGTGTGTGTGTGTGTATATATATATATATATATATATATATATATATATATATAGTTTCTTCTATTGGTATGTACAAAAAGTAATCAATGCTGCCATCTAGTTGCACCCTTACCAGGCCTCAGGCTGCAAGATGCACAAAGTTGCCGACTTACATGTGTCAATGAAAAGTTCCAAGTGTCCTAATAAAGAATACTGTCAGAAATCTGAATGATCCTACTAAAATGGTTTTATTATTTACCATATAACTTAAATCTATGTATTTTAGTTTAGTTTAGTTTAATTTAGTTTGGCAACCCCTTTTCATTGTTCAGTAATTCCTTTTGGCATCAGTGGACTCAAAATAAAAACAAAAAAAGAACATGTACAATAAAAACTCAAATACTGGGTTTACGTTTTTTATGAAAGTTGATGGTGAGCTGCTTTTTTAATTTTTTAATTTTTTTTAAGATTTTATTTATTTATTTGACAGAGAGAGAGATAGCGAGAGCAGGAACAGAAGCAGGGGGAGTGGGAGAGGGAGAAGCAGGCTTCCCATGGAGCAGGGAGCCCGATATGGGACTCGATCCCAGGACCCTGGGACCATGACCTGAGCCGAAGGCAGACGCTTAATGACTGAGCCACCCAGGTGCCCCTAATTTTTTAATTTTTTAAAAGACTTTATTTATCTATTTGTCAGAGAGAGAGAGAGAGAGACAGAGACAGAGCAGTAGGCAAAGGGAAAAGCAGGCTCCCTGCTGAGCAAGAAGCCAATGCGGGACTTGTTCCCAGGACCCTGGGATCATAACCTGAGCTGAAGGCAGACTCTTAACTGACTGAGCCACCCAGATGTCCCTGATGGTGAGTTTCAACATATTCTTTATCAACATTCTCTAAGAAATTCCACACCTTTCCTCTCTCTTATTGGTAAAATGTGTGGCTCAGGAGAGATAGAATGTTAGGAGAATAGTGGTCAGTTTTTCCACTCCTTTTCTATTCCTTCCTTCTGGTGGTTGCCCTATAGGATGGGGATAGGGAACTCAGATATGGGAGACAAAGCTCCAATTTGGCAAATTACCATGCCAGTACTTGGGGCAAGATCACTTCACGACTCTGGTGTGGTCATGTTTCATCATAATCTACTGGTCTCTATCAATCTGAAAAAGAATGAGTATGTGTTTAGAATACTACCCAACTCCACATCCATTCTATTCACTAATAAAGTCTCTCTCATAGAGGGTGGCTAAGTCTCCAATTATCCACCCTTCTCTTTTCTGGTGAGGTATAACCACACATGAACCAATGGCTAATTGGACAGCTCTGTTTTCTGCTTCTTCCTCCTATCATCTTCTATTCCCTTGGATATTATTATTTTCTATTTAGACTCTCTATATTATTGTCTCTTTGCACCCTTTTGGTTATGTATCACTCCAACATTGGTGGCTCTGAAGATTTTTTAATTTAATCAGACTGTCTCCTCTTTTGTAGGTATTCTGAAACACAAGTGATTATATTGGAGACATCCCAAATGTCCTTTCCCCTATATTCCCCAACTGATTTTAGACAAAGTAAAAAGCTCTTATTATAAATACTACACTTCCTTCAAAATGAGTGATTTTCTACTTCTGTTGTCTCCCTCCCACTACCCATTCTTCTTATACAGTCAGAAATGTCTGGGATTTATTGAGTTGGTTCTGACATTTCATAGTAAGCCTTGGAAGGAGGTTTCTAGTATCATCTGTTACCTCCCTTTAAAAAATTAGTGTGCAGTTGGGGTGCCTGGCTCAGGTGGTTAAGCATCCAACTTTTGGTATTGGCTCAGGTCATGATCTCAGCATCATGAGATGGAGTCCCTCTTTGGGGCTGAGTCTGCTTGTCCCTCTCACTCCCCCTCTGCTCCCTTTCCTGCTCCCAAGAGCATGCACATGCACTCTCTATCTAAAATAAATAAATAAAATCTAAAATTAATGTGCAGTTAACATGGTTATATGTAAAGTCCACTCATGGTTTGGTAAATTTATATGCAGGTATATTTAATTTTCCATAGATCGATATGAAATTATGGTTATTTGCTTTTGTCTCTACAAACAAAACTTTTTAAAAGGATTCTTTAAAACAAATTTACTAATATTTTAGCTAACTTGCAGAAACATAATATAAAGTTTCTATAAAAAGAAATGAGAAACATAAAACTTAGGAGTATAGAAGTTGGAGGCATATTTTAGGTTAGATCTTTAACATTTGACAATAAAAAGTTCTATATCTAGAAGTCTTCTGTTTGTGTCATACTGACATGTATCAAGCAATGTCAGGCAGTAAAGTAATGAGCAGGTTTAAAGAATATATAAGTAATGCAGGTTTACTGTTACTGCACAGTTTTTTTTGGGGGGGTGGTTCCTGTATAATTTTATAATTGAGATTCTGGAATAAGAGAAATCTCAGTGAAAAAAGGTGTTTGAATTGCAATTAATATTTTGAAAGTAATAAAAGTAAGTGGACTCCCCTACCCAGCCCCTGCTCTTGCTTTCTCACTCACTCTCTCTCTCTCAAATAAATAAAATCTTTAAAATAATAATAATAATGGGGCGCCTGGGTGGCTCAGTTGGTTAAGCGACTGCCTTCAGCTCAGGTCATGATCCTGGAGTCCCGGGATCGAGTCCCGCATCGGGCTCCCTGCTCGGCAGGGAGTCTGCTTCTCCCTCTGACCCTCCTCCCTCTCATGCTCTCTGTCTCTCATTCTCTCTCTCTCAAATAAATAAATAAAATCTTTAAAAAAAAATAAAAAAAATAATAATAATAAAAAAAATAACAGAGAAGGGAGCCATTCAGAGTAAGAACTGAAGGGTACCTCCTGCTAGCAACAAGGAATGAAGGCATAGCCAGAGACAAGCTGCCAAATAAGGACAGTGGACTTTTGATCTAGTGTCACTCAAGATTAATTTAACTGATCTAGTTTGACCAAGATGTCCTTTAGTGTAAATTACCATTCTCCTAAAAACTAGAGTATGTTTTTGTTACTTCCCAAAGTACAACAATTCTACCACCAAATTTTCAGCTGCATTTCCATTTTGTAGACTACTTTTATAGTTACCACTATTCTTTAAGCATTCTTTTTGTTAAGACATTTTTAACAACATTTTTGAGACAGTCTGAATGACAGAGATTTAAAAATGGTAGTGAATAATGCGTCACCTAAGAACACAGATGTTGGGTTTACTCTCAAGTTACTTTGCAAATATTTGAATTGTGGTTCTTCTTTTTTTTTTTTTTTTTAAAGATTTTCTTATTTATTTGACAGAGAGAGAGACAGCAAGAGAGGGAATATAAGCAGGGGGAGTGGGAGAGGGAGAAGCAGGCTCCCTGCTGAGGAGGGAGCCTGATGCGGGGCTCAATCCCAGGACCCCGGGATCATGACCTGAGCCCAAGGCAGACCCTTAACGACTGAGCCACCCAGGTGCCCCTGAATTGTGGTTCTTTCCCAGATAGAAGACTAAATTCAGGGCATCTCCTTGAGTAAAATAAAGGGGGAATACAATGCTATTCAAGAATTTTATCAACTACTAGTCTCTCACTCTCTTAGTGAGTTTAAATGAAATACATGCATCATAGAGTGAAATTATTTGGACAGATATCCAGAGTAAACCTAAAGAAAAAAAAAAAAAAAACAACAACAAAACTTCCCACTGTGAAGGACTTCTCAGTTACCAAAGGATGCACAGGAGGTGTGCAGACAAATCCTATTAATGGGTAATGGGATTTACTCGCATGTCCAGACACCAGTTTGAAAATGTGATTCTGCTCAAGACAGAAGCAGGAGAGTTCTTAAAGGGGACAAAAATTCTGTCTTCAGGAAAGATGGAATATATTTCACTAAAGTCAATCTGATTCACCCTTTAATAAATCACTTGAAGGGAAAAAAAAAAGGTCTTTGTTGACATAGGAAATGCTGATGCCTCCTGAGCTTAGTCCTTTGAAATAAGGTCTACACTAGGCAGTAAGCAAGAGAACAACAGAATCTTAAGAGAGGTAGGCTCAGAAACACTAGGGATTTCTGGCTAGTGACATCGCTTATTCTTCCTAGGCAAGGTTTAGAATATGACTAGTTGAGTATTTTAAAGTACTACATATTTTGTAGTAAACATAGGGCAATATTTAAAAGATGCAATGTCAAAATCTATTCAGCCCACCAAAATAAATAAATAAATAAATAAAGCTACATGACTAAGTGTTAACATATTTTTTTCTCATTGCCCAAATGTTTATCAATAATTGTATATCTACAAAAATACATTAGCTAGATTATGTTGTCTCAGAGCGGGGATTGGCTTTTTCTATAAAGGGCCAGACAGTAAGTATTTTAGGCTTTGTTGACTGTAAATTCTCTGTCATCTCTACTCCACTCTGCCATTGTAATGCAAGAGCAGCCATAAACAATCCATGAATTAGTAACCATTGCTGGATTTGGCCAGAAGGTTATAGTTTGCTGATCCCTGATGCTAGCCATTTAGTATCTTTATCAATATAGTGCTAGCATCTATAACAGTTCCTGGTAGGTGATATAAATTAATAAATAAATTATTAAAAAGCTGGTAGTTCATCCTCTCTGTATTCTTTTGTATATTACTTCTCCTTTGATGTGATTCCAGTTGGTTGGTTCTAAGACCACCTAGACATTTTGGGAAATTTAACCTCAAAATACGTAATAGAGATGATATTTCTGTGGTATCATGGCCAAAAAAATTATAATATGAATCTAATCTTAAGGAAACATTAGAATAACCCAAATTGCGGGATCTTCTACGAAAATGTCAAGGTCAAGAAACACGAGGCAAGGCTGAGATAATGGTCCAAAATAAAGAAAACTAGAGCAACATAACAAACAAATGCAATGAGTATCCCTGGTGTAGATCCTAGATTGGGGAAAAACAAACAAACAAACAAAGATAACATTGTTAGACAAATGACAAATTGGAATACACACTGTGGATTAAAAAACAGTGTTGGCTGATGTTCAAGTTCTTTATTGGGGTTATGAAAAAGAATGACCTCGTTCTTAAGTAATATACCCTGAAGTATTTAGTGATGGGGGTTGGGGTAGTGATGTCTCTAATCTCACTGACAAAATAATATAAGTACATATAAATTGATAGAGGATAATAAAGGAAACGGGGGCAAATCAGGCTAAAGATATACAAGAGTTCCCTGTAAAAAGTTATTATAAAAGTAGTATTGCCAGTCCCCTCCTCTTTTCCAGATTTTGATACATATAAAATAGGAAACATCCAGATATTTTTACAGATGATTTTTAGCTCTACCTAATAATTTCTTCTACTTTGAACAGATGAAAGGATATAATAGTGGATACTTGGTAAAGAAATGACCTCAACATTTGAAGAAACTTCTAAAAATAAAATGTTTGTAACTTTTTCTTCCAGGAAAATCGTTCTTTTTTTTTTTTAATATTTTATTTATTTATTTGAGAGAGAGAGAGAGCATGAGCAGGGAGAAGGAGAAGCAGTCTCCCCTTGAGCAGGGAGCCTGATGCGGGGCTTGATCCCAGGACCCTGGGATCATGACCAGAGCTGAAAGCAGACGCTTAACCGACTGAGCGCCCCAGGCGCCCTCCAGGAAAATCATTCATAAAGAAATCCCAATAACTAAAAATATTGTCATTTTTAAGCCTTGAAAAATTTCACCAAGGAAATTCCAAGTAATACACTGCAGGAAATACTTAAAATACTTTCTTCAGCTCTTTTTAAATTAGATTATGTTTTGCCTGTAAACCAGATTAACAAGAACAAGAACACAGTGTTTGAGCTGAATGCTGAGTACGGGCACAACAAAATAATTAGGTGAACCCAGAAAACAAGTTTTCAAAATGAGGCTGAAAGGGAGGAGTTTTCAGACAGATAGGGCCTGAAAGAATGAAGCAAACAAGGGAAGTTAGAAAGTCCTGGGGGTCCAGGTAGAAGTTGGTTAGAAAGATAGATGTTTTACTGGATGAATAATCTGATTGGTTAGAAAAATATCCCTTCTCTGGGCAATCTTAGAAGAGCTTTGTGTTCATTCTAAATGAGCTTTGCTATTAGACAGGTTTACTTTTCCTAATTTCTATTTAGTGTTTTTAAATTACTATAAATGTATAACTTCTGAAGCTCTACATGCTGGTTTATATTAAGGTCTTCTAACTTAGAATACTGAACAAATGTGGAAAATCTTAAATTATTTTAAATTACTTTTTAAAGCTTAAACTTTATTGAACTACAATTGATACACAAAAATCTATAGATTACATATATACAACTTAGAGATAAGTATACATCTGTGAAAATACCACTGAAATCAAGGCTATGCATTTATCCTTCGCTTCTACAAGTTTCCTCCTGCCCCTTTTATTTATATTTACATTGATTTTTTGTATGTATAGTAAGAGAACTTAACATAAATTTTACCATTAGCCAATTTGTAAGTATACAATACAGTATTGTTAACTATAGGCCACATGCTGTACAGTTGATCTCCAGGATTTATTCATCCTCCATTAATGAAAATTTGTGCCCTTTGACTGACTTCTGTTTGTAAGGTTAAACATGAGTCTGAACTAATCGCTGGAACCATGAGTACCAAGCTTATTTGCAAAAAGGGAAAATGAATATCACCTAAAGAATATCACCAGATTTAACTGAAAAATAGACATGTGTCACCTAAAAGAAGTTAACTTCTAAAAAAAAATTAAAACATACTCATTATTATTATCTCTACATTTTTAACCATGGGCTGACCTAAGACTTAAGGTTTATTATATAATGCCCTTTTGGCAAACCTGAGCTCAGATAGCTTTCTATAGCTATATGTTTTAAGGAGCCAATACATTCTATTACTATAAACATACCCGAAAAGTAGCAAATGGCAAAGTTATGACATTAACTTAATAGATAAAGCAATTCCCAAGTAGCCAGTAAAACGATTCTTTAAAAATTAAAGTATCCTCAAATTGTGATTTTTCCAGAAATTGTATTCCTATATTTACTGCTTTGCAGCAATATCAACTATTTTGATCTGAAATTGGCCAACTGACCTCCATAAATTGCCATTTATCTTAGTCCAGACCTTGCAACATTTCTTCCTCTACAAGCTCTTTTCAAATTATAGATATTGTTATCAGAGTAGAAAGTCATTTTAAATCTGTTTATAGGTTCAAATAATGCTTAAAATCAATAGTATTTCCTGCATATCTCCACATTCTACTTGATTCAGCAGGTAAAACGGTCACATTCTACAGAAAACAGAATTTTTGCTGCTGAAAGTCACCTTTATCAAAAGAAAAAGCATTAGGACCTTATTTATTTTTGTTTTGAAGCTTTACTTTGATTGATTTATATCAAACCAATACCCATTTCTGACTGATGTTTCTTGGATATGGACTATATTAATATAGTTATAGATCATAATTTGGTATAAAGTTTTTTTTACAGAGCTTACTGAATCTTTCAAGTATTTTTTTAAACAAAGACAAGTAACTTATAAAAATATGAAATAGTTATCTGCTAAATGTCAATTACAGGTATATTTTTACACACACGCACATGTGACTATTTGTAGGAGTCCTATTTGCAAATGATTCCTGCTCTCTATCTCTAGCTCCAAAGGCATTTTGATCTTGGCTGTGTGAAACATGCTATTTACAATACCTGTGGCTAGGCCTTGCTTTGTCATTCTCCACCAGTAGCAGCAGGCATAGAATAGCTGTTGTTAGTCTCTCTTAATATATTAAACCAAATTGTTTTAAATCATATATTATTTTTTTTCCTGGATCTGAAATACACATAGATATGGAGTGACCATTCATCATTATAACTGTATTGAAGAATCAATATATGTATTTTATCTTTTTTGATTATTTAATCACAGCTACTTCTCATCTCAAAATTTCTGGAAAGAATGTAGCAGTTATGTTAATTTGCCTTAGACTTGTTTTTTAACTATGAATTTTTAATGAAAGCAGTTATCTTCAGATTTTATAATTAATTTCATAGGGCAACATTTTGTTTTTATATAATCAGCATTTACATTAGTATGTTTTTACATGCATACATACATATACATATATATACACACAATGATATATATACTTAAATATTTATTTATATTAAATTAGATCATTCATTTCCCAAATTATCAAGCAGGTATAGGGGTGGCCCAGCAGTGTGTCTGCATTGGTAAACTCTTGGGGGCTGGTTGAGATTTCAAAACCCTTTATTCAGCTAGTATCAGCAGAATTAATGCAGACAGTCAAGGTCAAGGTCCTTGATGCCAGGGCTACCAGCTCAGAGCAAAACTCTATAAAATCAGAAATCCGTATCATCTCTGTCACTGATATTGATCACCCCAAAAGGCAGCTATATCAATAAAAATAGAATAAATTAAAAGAAAATATTCCTTTTAAACTCAGAAATGAGATAAGAATGCCCACTATCATCACTTCTATTCAACATTGTGAGGTCTTAACCAATGTAATAATAGGGAAGAAAAAAATTTAGAGGAAGAATGGGGAAAACAATGTACCCCCTAAAAAATAAATAAAAATAAGGTTCAAAATGAGACCAAGTATTAAAGTATACAATTAGGGTCAATTTCTTTATTTACTCATAACCATTTATGAAAATATTTTTTAACAGAATATTTTCTCATGTCACTGAAATTCCTTTGTGTTATATAGTTATATATATCTCTTACTTTAAAATCTACATGTTAGAATGATCTTGCATACACCAAACTGTGTTGGCTTGTGGAAATCATTGTGAAGGGCTATGGAAATGCATAAATACTTGCATATTTGTATATAAACTTGCTGAAAAAAAATATTTGCATAATTGTCACTGATAGCTTTTTTTGAATGATGTAAAAGGGCCTTGCTAGATTTCACTAATACTTTTTTACCAAAATTGTATTATCAGAAATCAAAAGTATTACATGTTCTAGTTGTTACCAAAGCTAACATGTCAAATGTCAGTAAATTAACATGATTTAAAAGAAAAGGAATATATTATATTAACATTAAGCAAAAACTCTAATAGAAGAATTTATGTAAAATTCATATAAGTTCCCTATAGTGATGTACACATAAAATGAAGTATTTACCTCTAAACTAAATTATTATAACATATGCCTTAATTCTAAAATAATACATTTCATGATTTTTGTATTATGTTGATAATGTAATATAAGTAATATATAAATGATAGCACCATTTGGAAAAACAAAGACAAAATGTAAACATTTGCTATATAGTTAGTAGCTTGGTGTTTTCTTAAATTGCTTTCTTATGAGATTAATTTCAATCACAATAAACAAGTGTTCGGTTAAAAACGTCATCCCTTTTCAAGAATTGTCTTTACTTTAGTATAGATAAAAAAGAATATATCTCAAAACAAGATATATTAAAGGTGTTAATATATATAATAAATCATGTACAAATGAATGTATTCGTTCCATAAATTTAACTTCAAATCCACTTATTATTTGATGCCATATATAGAACTCTGAAAGCTGTGTTCAACTGCTTTTCTGCATCATTTAAAACATCTCTGTTTCTTTACATTGTTTTTGGGTACATTAGCTGAAGTTAAAAATATAGATAGGAAACTTAACTTGCCTAAATTTAAAAAGTAGCAAAAAAAAAATCAGCAGAAAAATGTGCAGCTACTGTTGATCATTTAAGCTTCTGACTAATATAATGCATATTTAGGATTAGCATAACAATATTAGCTAAGGGCAACGCAACAGAGAAGTTTTCCTTTTTAAGTCCTTTATTTAAATTTAAATCAGATCAAGAGTGAGTTATCTCTCACAATGACCAGTGAACTATTTCTGGACACAGAACACAAAATAAGAACAGTTATTTTCCTTTGCTAGAACTCTCATTAAAACCAGCACAGATAATGGTGTGCTGACCTAAAATAATGACAGAAACCTCAAGTTATAATAAGACTAATGAGTTAAGAATAATAGAATTTGCTATAAAGAAAAAAAAAAATCTGAGGTGTGGGGTCTTTTCTGGTCCTGCAGGGGAATGGCATTTGGAGAAAGAGGTCATGCTGTAGGGGAAACTAAACCCGAACATCAGAGAAAGAAAGGTGTAAACAAAACAAATCCAACAAAAACTTGGCCTATTGAATAATTTCCAGAGAACTGGCCTTGAGAATATGGCCTAGTGTCTTGCCAATACACATGACTTTGGAGATGAATATAAAAATGTATTTGAAAACATTTATTCCATTGTGGAAGAAAAATAAGTAAGATATTTTCTTAATCTACATTAATTTAATACATACACAAACATGTGAATATAAACTAAGCACTCATGATATAATCTTCAAAAACTCTTCCTTTTCCATAAGTACACTGAGATATTGATTCAATTCCCTCCCTCTTCTAACTCTATTCAGTTAATGATAGTCAATCGCCCCTTCTCTGTGAAACATGTTCCTTCCTTGCCACTAACTAGAGTATACTTTAGGATTGCTCCTCCTCTCAGTTTCTCTGTCCTTCACTAGCTCACATCTTGAATTTCTGCTCTTTTCCTATACTCACTGCCTCTGAAAGCTTATCACTTCCCTTCAAACTCCTCTCTGTCAATTTGGATCTCTAAGACTTAGATTCACTCCTCTATAGGTGATAGCTGTTATTTATTTGTCATCATTACAAACCAAAATGTCTAAAAGAAAATTTATTTTCCCTCATGATGGAACGCTCTTCTTAGCCTATAGCTTCATTTTTATCATTAGCATTATGTATAATTATCTTGGTCCTCAAATTACTAAATCTTGGGGTTGATTTTCTTTCTTTTTCACATCCTTCATAAAAGTTTACCAATCCTCTTCATTTTCTCAGCCATTCTTCCCACATCACACTGAAAATTCTTCAATGCCTTCTACCTTGTTTTTTAACTTCCAATAATTTTGTTTCTTTTATCTTATTGCTGATCTTGAACTTGTCTAATGGATTGATATCCCCAAAACCTTTTCATATAATATCAATTCCTTTTTTTTTTTTTTAAGATTTTATTTATTTGAGACAGAGAGAATGAGATAGAGAGAGAGAGCATGAGAGGGGGGAGGGTCAGAGGGAGAAGCAGACTCCCTGCTAAGCAGAGAGCCCGACGTGGGACTCTATCCCGGGACTCCAGGACCATGACCTGAGCCAAAGGCAGTCGCTTAACCAACTGAGCCACCCAGGCGCCCAATATCAATTCCTTTTATAGGAAATTTACTTTGGTACTTTATTATTCCTCATATTAAAAAAAAACAAGCAACAAACAAAAAACAATTGATTGTCCATGTGAACTTAAGGCACTCTAGAGTGCCACATTAATTTTTATTAACTCTCGCATATCAAATCCTCTATTTGAGTCAGGCCCCTTTAATATTGTGCTAATTCTCATTTCTGTGTTAGTCCCCTTATCAGAAATTCTCCCATGTTTATTTCAGGCTGTATTCCATAATTTATCCAACACACAGTAAAGACTCACCCTCATTTCTGCTACTCTACAGCCACTTTTCCCTGCTTTCAATTCCTTTAGCATTTGTAAACACAATTGGGTAATTTTATACATTTATCCAACATACAGCTTTGGAATTAAACTCTAAATGTGTATTTTTTGTTTTGTTTTGTTTTTGTGTTTATTTGTTTTTGGTGCCACACAGGTCTTGAATGTACTTACAGATTAATTTTCTTTAGGACTGTAACTGCTTTTCCTATGTCTGTTGGGAATTTATTTCTTCAGAATTTACCAGAGATCTAGGTCACAAAAGGTATTAATAAATTCAATATGATATAACTACCATTGCTAAGAACCTTCCATTTACATTTTGATTCTGTAAAGACCACTTTCCTCTTAAATTGGCATTCCTATTTTATATTTCCTCTGCTTTTTAGTTTGTTTGATTTTCTTTTTAATTAATTGCTGGTTCATAATTAAAACACAGGAAAAAGAAAGGGAAGGCTATAAAGCTTAACTCCAAATCTAATTTGTACTTACTGGCATTTCTAATGAAAATATTGAGAACCTAGTGCCTTGTAAAAATAGGAGGTCAATAATATTTGTGGAATTATACTGAAACAAAATTAGTTGTACCAGTTCCTTGAAAATGTCCAATGCCAGCTAGATTTTTCATGCAAACTGTTAGAGATTTGGGTATTTTGTGGATTTCTTTCTTCAATGTTTTCCTTGTATCATTTGTGTCTTCTTTATATAGCAAGTATATGAGTACAGATTCTTCCCTCAGTGGAAATTGCTATTCCCATGCCAAGACTGAGAAAATTCTATTGAATAAGCATCTGGTTAGTTGTCACTGACTGGAGTGGGAGAAGGAGAGACATAGTTATTACTCTCTCCATTTAAACCATGCCTACTGGTTTTCACCTCCATTTTGTCTTCTCCCTAGTTATTTTTGCTTTCTTCCCAGGTAATTTAGAAAGAGAATATCTAGCCATTGTTTCCAAATACACCTCTACAACCTTGAGCTGTTATCACTAGGGAAAAGGAATTATACAAATCTATAAATCTTAATTATAGTCATTTTGTCTTTGAGATATTTTTCAGGAACAGTATGGAAATAGTAAGTAGATAAATAAATAGGGCTATATATATATATTCACATACATATTTATATACAAATGTATATTATAGTATATATAATATTGATATATTATATATCTATATATAAATATATGTAGATATATAGATATAGTATATAGATATAGATATATATAATAGCCAAATGACATAAGTTCATATCCTGGTTTTGTTTCTTAAAATTGTGCAATTTAATTCAATAAATTAATTTATAAAATATGTATAATAATAGGACTTAACATACAATATTTTTAAAGCATTAGATAATATGATCCACGTAAGAGCTTTAGGACAGTGATGGGCACATGTAAGTATGGTTAGTGTTGTGTTGTCAAATTGTTTTGTTAATAATTGGACACATGGTGAACCAAAGATTGATATCATTTTTCCCAACTCTTTGTAATTCATTTATGGGATTTCTTTTAAGTTATGTAGTTGAGAAAATTTTAAATGAGTAATTATAGTTACCTTCATTCTACCAAGAAAGCAGAACAGAGCTGGTGCAGTCACTAGGTAAATACATCTTTCAAATCTACTCTCCTATTTCTTTGCTGTATTATCTCTAAGACTTACTCTCGATCGTATATGTGCTCAACCTCATCTGAGTATGCAACTAAATTGATGCACACACAGCATGAATTTATACACAGACGTTCCAGCTGTGTTGATGGTAGCAACCATATGTTGCCTATTCCACATGGGATGTTGAAGCTCACTTTGCTTTGCACAGTGGGAGTAATTGGGTTCAGTGGGAAGCATGACTTACTGAGATGCTGTACCTTTTCAGGTGAGAATGCAAATGAGCTGTAGATAAAAAGAAATCACTATATCTGATAGCAGAAGAGTTAGAGGAAGAAGAATAAATACTTATCGTAGTCAAATTGTGTGTCAAGAGACAATTAGAAGTAAATAAGCAAAGGCCAAAGGAAGGGGTAAGGTCACCCAGAGCAGACTAAAGAAGACACCTGAATTTCTTAAAATTAAACCTGGCATCTTTGGAAAGTATTATTAAATAGTGGCCACCAATTTACATGAAAATCAGAATACGGATCTGAGGACCATGCACAGATTGGTCATTCAGTGGTTTGGCAGTAAGCAATTTTCTGATCATTGGTCCAAATACAGACATTTACAACAGTCAAAAATTAAGGAAGTATATGCAGGCAAGAAGATTTTAACAAGCACATTGTTAAGGCAGAGCTAGATAGATAACTACTGATATCCTGTGACTTCCTTGAAAACAGCTGATTATTATTATTATTTTTTTAAAGATTTTTATTTATTTTTATTTATTTGAGAGCGAAAGAATGAGAGACAGAGAACATGAGAGGGAGGAGGATCAGAGAGAGAAGCAGACTCCCTGCTGAGCAGGGAGCCCGATGCGGGACTTGATCCTGGGACTCCAGGATCACGACCTGAGCCGAAGGCAGTTGCTTAACCAGCTGAGCCACCCAGGTGCCCCAACAGCTGATTATTAACAAGGGGTACCCTACCACGACCATAATTATGCAACACCTTGCCCATTACTTAATCAGAGGTACCTCTAAGAAATAGTATTTCTGAATGAAAATTTAGCACATTAATTCTGAAATTTACTTGGTATGTGCTTCTAAAAGGAGTAACCGGATTCATAATGTAGATAGAAAATTATTTAAATTCCCTGAAGCTATCGCTAGTCACCACATCTGTGCATCATTCCTGGCTGAAGATTACTTAAGGCTATTTATAAAGCAACACATAACACCATTGAATCTGTTTTTTTTTTTTTTAAGATTTTATTTATTTATTTATTAGAGAGCGAGCGAGAGAGAAACAGCATGAGAGAGGAGAGGGTCAGAGGGAGAAGCAGGCTCCCTGCTGAGCCGGGAGCCCGATCCCAGGACCCTGGGATCATGACCTGAGCTGAAGGCAGTCGCTTAACCAACTGAGCCACCCAGGCGCCCAACACCATTGAATCTGAAAGAAAGTTGCTGGGTTAATTTATTTTTTTCCTAAAGAGGGCTTTTAAAAGTTTCCTGCATATTTTATTTGATAGGGAGCAAATACAATAGTTTTCAAAAGTCCATCCATGATTGTTGGAAGTCCATGATATGCAAGTATAAGTACAAAAAAGAGTGAATTTACTTTGCTTTAGTTTAGATTAAGGTAACAATGGTATCTTGAATTAAATTGAGCATATTACCATATGTCTCAATTACCATTAGCAATGGATGTACCAAGAATGCTATAACAGAAGCCCACTGCCTGTTTTTTTTTTTTTTACCACCTGAAAGCTAAGAAGAGTTCTTACATTTTTAAAATGGTTTAGAAAATATGAAAAGAACATAATTATGTTGTGGCAGGTGAAAATTATATGAAGTTCATATTTGTACCCACAAATAAAGTTTTGTTTGAACACAGACACATTCATTTATGTATTATCTATGTCTGTTTTCCTACAGATAGAGATAGAGTTGCAGAAATCTTATGGCTCATACAGAAAAAGTTTACCAACTTCTATTATAAGGTAAAATAATACAGCACATTAGTCTTTCCTTAGCAGGCTTAGTGGTTCAAGAGTTGACTCTGGTAGAAGCTAAGGGTGTGAGGATTATAGACTAGAGCAGCTAGGTGATTGGATTGATATGAAAACTGCAGGTTTAAAGTGTGCGGGGTTCATGATACCCACCATTTAGGGTCTTCTCTTCCTATCAATGTTTGTATCAGAACAGTCAGAATGTCTATGACTCACTTTGAGCCCTCTAAGGCCTCTTTTGATTTTAATTTTTTCTCATTTTTAACTTCATGAAAATTAAGAGTTAAAAGGTAAATCTATGTATTTTCTAACAGAATATTTGTATTTATTTAAGGATAGGAAAATAAGAGTGTGTCAACCCCTCTGATGCGCAGAGGTCATACATCACACTCCTGTTACAGCGATAGTCCATTAGTGCCAGGGTAAAGATTCAGGGCAAGACTACATCATCCTCTAGGTGCTTTCAGTCACTTACCCTTGACCTGTGAAAAAGTTGCTTTGAAGAAAAGGTGTAAGTTCATGGAAAAGGTTGTATTTATGTGCCACAGCTGCACAATTAGTGGGGCATCGTGCTGAGCTTAAGGAACAATTATAAGAAATAGACGTACTTCCCAACGCCTAAGTCCCTTCTAAAAAAGGAATGATGGAGCAACTGATCACAAAAGTCATGAGAAAGTGAAGTGCCAAAAGATCATAACATGTTTACAGCAGTAACTTTAAGAGAACTCACAGAATGGGAGATGAAATCTTTTGGATATGGAGTTAAGATTAATTTAAGGCTGGGTTTATAAACCGTATTTTGTTGTTGTTCTTTTGGTTTGAATGTTTTTAATCCCTAAACATGAGTTGTTCCCCGCTTTTCTATGTTGTTCATTCACAAAAATCTGAAATGAGAGAGGTGGAAGCAAATTTATTGCACAGCATGCATTCTTGAGCAGTGATGTGCTGATAACAGGCTTATTAGTAAGTACATCCAGAGGCAGTCATTGTGGCCTGATATGGATCCTCTTGCAATTTGTTCAATGGCAAGTGCTCACACAGACTATTCTCTAAAAATCTAAGAGCCTCTTAGAAAATGACAATAGCATCTGACCTATCAAGCATTCACTAACTGCTCAGTCACTTGAGTTCTTTTGGTGCTACTGAAAAAAAAAATACTTCATTTTTTTTCTTTTTTATTCTACTTATTGGTCAGTTTCAAGTATTTAAAGCCCTTGTCAGAATTTAGAATCTTTCTTTAACATTTCTTGGTATGTAGTAGAGGATAAATGATTGTGCTCTCATCTAGCCAGCATTTTATTTGATTTTGTCATATTGACAGCAAAGGACTTACTCTGAAGCAAACATAAAATGAACACTGTCTTGTTAAATACATCTAAAGTTTAAAAGGAGAGCTCACAACAATTCCTTTGAATGGGACTGTCTTTTATTATACCAACTATATTGTATTTACCTCTATCGAAAGCTTAGTGAGGCATGACATATTATTAGACAATACAAATAAAAATGGAGAAAAAATTAAAAGGTGTTTGCTTATGAATTAAAATCCCTAAGATGATAATATCTAGCCTGTCAAATTTAGTAAGTACTTGTTCATCATCTACTTTATAGCTAATGCTTCATCCCATGAAGGATAAGCTCTCCTAAAACAGAAATAAAAGTAAACATACAACATGATGATAATAGTTAACAATGCTGTATGGTGTATCTGAAAGTTGCAAAGGGAGTAGATCATAAAAGTTCTCATCACAAGGAAAAACAAAATTGTTAAGTATATGAAGTGATGGATGTTAACTAAACTTATTGTGGTTTCACTATATACGTATGTCATATCATTCCACTACACATCTTAAACTTACACATTTATATATTGTATGTCAATTATATCTCAATATAATTGTTGTATGTCAAGTATATCTCAATAAAACTGGATAAAATAAATAATACTCATCATATGAAAATCAGTAAAGGAAATTTCTTATTTATGGACTGGAAAATTTTATTGAAAAGCATATAAATATATTCCATTATATTTTTAATATGGTATTTGATACATTTATGTAATACGTATGCAAGATTCTCAAGAATAATATAGTGAACTCCCAGGAGCCCACTGCCAAACCCAATCAAGAAAACTACCAATGAATCATTTTTTTACCTGCATATTCTCCCTCATCCCTCCTTACCTCTACCATAGAAGATGAGTATCTCGAGTTTTGCATTTATCATTATTATGAGTATTATAACTTCATCATATTAAATGCATGCCAAATAATATAGTATTATTTTGTTTTTGATCTTTATTAAAATATATCTTACTATAGGTAGCTTTCTGGCAATTGCTTTGCTCACTCAATGGTAGTTTAACATTTGTGTGTATTATTCTGAGTAGCTGTCGCTTACTCATAGCTTATTATTTCTCACATCTCATTGTCTACACTACCATTTATTTGTCCACTTTTTGCCCATGTTTATTTTAGTTGTTTCCAGATGTTTGCTTTCACAAAAACCATTATTGTGAAAATTTTTTTATATATCTCCTGGAGGAAATGTGAAAACATTTAAAACACATAACTAGTTAATGTGGAATATGGGATATGGGAATATTAAGGTAATGGCAAAATTTTCCCTAAAGTGTGTGCATCAATATACATTCTCACCAGAATCTATTAAAGGTTTCTTTAATCTGCAGCTTCTTCACTATTTGGTATTATCAGGTTCCTTGATGACAATCTAGGAGATATAGAATAGTCTCCACTGTGGCTTAAATTTGCATTTCCTTAATTAATAATTATATTGAAAATCTTTCCATATATTTATTTAATAAGCATGTCTTCTCTTCCATGTAGCACCTATTCCTGTGATTTTTCCCCCCATTTTTATACTGTGTCATGTTCTTGCAAGTCTTTCCTATCACACTGCCTTATGGAATGTGCCTTTCCAGGATCTAGTTATGTTACAGCAAGATCACTCAGGGTACCATTCCAGAACCCAGTGGAAATAGTTTTGACTATGTATAAAAGAACAATAAAATCAGAATATAAGTTCAGAATTAGAGACATTTATCTACTTTGACATCCAAATTTAAATATAATAAAAGCCAAAACCCAAGGGAGAATGAAAACAATTAGAACTGAGGGGTCAGTTGGAGCTCCCATGAGCTAGTACTTATGATGGGGCTTTATCATTACAGAGAGCAGAAACACCAAAACCCGAAAATCGAGCTGAATCAAAGCCAAGAGGGAATCCCAAACTTGGAAATCCAAAAGGGAACCCAAAAAGTTATCAAATGGGTGAACACAAGCAAATAAAAAAATCAGGATATAAAGCCTGTTGACAAAGACCAATGCAAAGACACAAGTCCAAGTGTGAACCTATCTCAGAGTAAGTGGGAGGGTGCAGGGGCAACTGCATAGAAATCCATGTTCTTGTCAGAGATGTGTTCTTACGCTACTGCCAAAATAAAGTGAATAAATTAGACAGCTGAAGTCAAAGTGCCCAAGATGATAGGCATCATATTGTGATCTGCATAAGTTTTCATGAATTATTCAGAGCCAAGGCTGGAGTCAAATCAACTCATTATAAGTCCAGAATTTTTTGTTTGGTGTACAAGGAAGACAAAAATGTAGATTTGGAGAAAGGCCTGCCAGTTCCCAGGGGTTCACATAATACTGGGGAGGTAAATGAAGGTCTGAAAACTCTTACAGGATACACAGATGGCAATGATGCTTAGGGTAAGAATTTGGGGAACTGAGGACAGGGATTGGAATGCCTGTGGAGAGAACACTGTGAAAAAGGGAGGAAGAGGTCAGTGAAGTGGCAGTTGCTGTCTCAACTAAGACATACAATACAAATCCAAGTCTGGCCCCATTGACGATATTAAGCAAAAATCACAGAGTGCTACTCACATTGAACAGTCTGTAAATTTTAATCCCATCAATCAAAATAAGAAGAAATCCCTAGGGCCTCTATCAATGATAATCTACACTTGCCCTAGGAAATACCTTATCAAACAAACTTGAGGTGTTCCTTTTCTACCTAGTGGGTGTGAAACAGACAGTTAACATCTGTAGAACTTAGCAGGCATAGTGAATCTCAATCTGACAATGTCCTGCTGTGGCTGTTGCCCTCAATCTTTCATTCTAGATATTAATTTTGTTTATTAATCTTAAGCTCTATGGTAGCCAAAAATTTATTATTTATATAGTTTTCTATTATATGTAACTTCAAATCCATAAAAATTACACAAACAAAATCATAATACACTTTATTCTTAGTTGCAAGTCTTCCTAAGGAAATACCAAATGCATTTGGTCTCTTGATTTCCATGCTGCCAAGTCATTCTCATTTGCATCAAGCCACTAAATTTGAAGATGAGGTGGACTTGATTCATGTTCTAACATATAATCATTAGGATATTTGCCAATAATTTTTAAAAAGACTTTTTTAATATTTCTGTTCTTTTTCTCATTCCATGCACAAAAGAACATGGAAGGTGAGAGAAGATATATGTTTAAAAATTAATTTCAATAATAAAACAGCAAGAATAAATGAGAGAAATTTACAGAAAAAAATGCTGCTTATTATTGGCTAATATTATATTTGTATTCACATTTCTTATACAATAAAAAGTGTTTTTTAAAAGATGTCTTTCTGGGGCTCCTGGATGGCACAGTCAGTTGAGCAAATGACTGGTTTCAACTCAGGTCATATACTCAGGGTCTTAAGATCGAGCCCTCCCCCAACCATCAGGCTCTGCACCCCTCATTGGGCTCCACACTCAATGCAAAGTCTGCTTAAGATTCTCATTGCCTCTCCCTCTCCCTCCCCCACCCCAACTAAAATAAATAAATAAATCTTTTAAAAAAATGAATAAATAGGGGCACCTGGGTGGCTCAGTCAGTTAAGCCTCTGCCTTCAGCTCACGTCATGATCCCAGCGTCCTGGGATAGAACCCTGCATCAGGCTCACTCCTCAGCCAGGAGCCTGCCTCTCTGCCCCTAACCCCTGCTCATGCTCACTCTCTCTTTCTCTCTGTCTGAAATAAATAAAATCTTATAAATAAATAAATAAATAAATAAATAAATAAATAAATAAATAAATAAATAAATAATCTCTCTTTCTCTCTAAGGTTTTCCTCATAATCTTATACCAGGTAATCATCCCAAAACGTTTTCCCCCCCACTGGATGATAACTGATAGGAGATCATGGTTTGAAACTAGAAATGTATGTATAACAGTCTTCTATTGAGCCAAAATATCTTATTAATCTTGCTTGGAGGGGCTGGTTTGTTTACTTGCATGTTTGTTTGTAACTCTACTTATTCACTTTCTTACACTTTAAATTAACAAGACATAAATTCAGCATAGCCTTATAAATCTCTTTATGACAGCAAAGGCACTTATTTCTTCATTTTTATATCTAGTTTCCCGCGGCAGTCTCTAATAAACTGGCTTTACTTCTTAGGATATTTTCTACCTCCATTTCTACTTTGTAAGTTCAGAACTAGTTTCTTTGTTTGCCCCTCTCTCCACCATTTTTAGAACAAAAGAAAAAAAGCATCCAAAATAATGACATTTATCAACAAGAATTATTATCTTCCTGGAAACAAACACAACTGTATTTATCAATATAAGACTACAACATATATTTGTACTTTATTTTTTATGAACATTTTAAGTTTTCCATTAGAATAAATTTTAACTAATTAATTATAACATGTTTATACAATGCACTTAAACATTTTCAATCACTTAAAAGTTGTGTTTCAAAATGTAGTCAATTATTATAATCAAATCACAGACCATCTAGAATATAAATAATTCATTTATATCAAAGACTAATTTTGATTTCTAAAATATCTTAAATGAGGCCACAATTATAATTGAGGAAGAGCATCCTTTCATCAAAAAAGTATATACACATCATGGTTTCTCTTAAATTGCCCACATACACTTACATAAAATTGTATCTGGAGAACCAAATATTCAGTCTCCCATTAACAACAACACTCATATACATACTGAAAATACCAATCTCAAAGAAAGCTTTACCAAATGTACCATCATCAAATATGAGGGAATGACCTTTTAAACCTCTCAAAATTACTGATAATTTAAATATCAGGGGTTATGTTATATAATAAAATAAAGTATAAATCAAAAAGCTGTAATCTGAATGGCTGCAGAATGAAAATACAAATCCCAAAAGTAAGGTTAGCAGGTTACACTCTGAGTAAGGCTGATAACATTAATTACAGAGTAATTTGATTAATGCTGAATTTACAGTGTTCTTACTTTGCATAAACTCTGTAGTTTGTTAGAGAATGTGCAAAGTTGATTTTCAAAGGGTAACCTGCTCTTTAAGATCACATTCTCAATAATTTTTACTCCATTTCATTAACTCTTTTTTTGCCTTAATAGGTCAGTGCTACAGCAGAAAGCAAAGATATTTATAAAGAATTTCAAGTCAACTTTGTTAAGATATTTTCAGAATAGTTCAATAACTTCTTCTGTAGGATTACAATTGAATGGTTTATTTTTGAGTCTGCATTTTTTTAAAAAATACATATTTTTGTTTTAAAACAATTTACATATTTTTGTGAAGAAAGTGATACAATTTATATTATTAGTCAAATAAAGAATTACTGTAATAATCCCATATGAAGATCATAACTGACCTGCTGAAAAAGGGGTAATAGATTTGAACTGAGATTAATATTCTAGCAAATAGATGTCACTAAAGTATATGCATACACGGATTCCATAGGCAGGGGCCACAAGGCAGTTACTCTAACATTACTCTAAACACCAAGTCAGATCTGTACCAGATAAGCCTATCATTTTCAAATTGGAGCCTACATGCTATGGCAAAGACCTCTCATGGTCCAAGTAACATTTGAAGATTTAATAAACCAACTTTGTCATCTAGATAGACTCAAGAGTTACTGAATCTAATTGATATTGAAACTGACAGTTATGTCACTGACTCATTTTTTTAGACTGAACTATTCTCAATGTACTATTTAAATTTCTTCAGGAGTATGGTGCTATTCCAACATCAAGCATGGGGTTAATAATACTTTATTACCTTAATGGTATATAAAATTATTCATCATACCTGATTAGTAGTCAATTTCATTTCCTAAAAATTTTACATAGTACCAACCTTGGTGATATAACTCAGGACTGAAAATACATACTGGATTCTTAATGATTATCTTTTCTATATTGATCAAATTAATCAAAACAAATACCTTATCGTTTCTATCTAGCTATGAAATTTTAAAAAAGAAAGAAAAAAAGAAAAAAAGTTCCTTTTTGAAGTCATGTCTTTCTCCAGTTATCTACTGTACATCACTCCTTGGGCCTCCCCTCAGAAGGTACCTCGCCATTACATGATGCATTCGTTCACATTTTAAATCATTGCCCGTACCCCTCAAACACACTCTCCATCTTTACTTCTCTTTCTAGACACCAAAACTAAAAATCCAGAAATCTACCTGAATTCCTTCCTCTCTGCACCCCTCAATCCAGTTGTTCAGTAACTCTAGCCATTTTCTCATACTAATATCACTCAAGTGTAGCCTTTTTACTTCTCCCACTAAGTAGTCTTACTTCCAGACCTCATTTATTCTTATTCTTGTTTTATTTTCTTCCAATTCCTTCTGCATACTCAATGATATTTCTAAAATAGATCTTTTTACATCAGTAACATTAGATAGCTCCCTTAAGGATTCCTTGTAGTCTTATGATAAAACCCATGTTTAGCATGGCATACAATGATTGTGCCTACCTCCTCAGCCTCCCTGACAGTCCTCTATATTGTACACATCATTGTTTTCTCATGCTGTGTTTTGCTTCCCACTGCCACAAATGCCTATTTCATTCTTTACTGATGAGCTTCTAATTAATTCTACTAGAGATCAGCTTTACCATCACCTCCCCTAAAATTCCTTCCCTGGTCCTCAGTCATACTAGGTGTACTTCTAACATGACAATGATCACAGTCTATTATAAAGTCTGTGATCCATCCTCACTGCTGCATAGCTGACTGAGCATCATGAAGGCTAGTACTATGACTTTAGCATCTATTCTAATGACTAGTATAATTTTTAATAGTGAATAATTAATATTTGCTTAATGAATCATTAAATAAATGAACCCTATTCATTTGTCAATAATTATACGAGTCCAGCAGCTATCTCATTCAGTTCCAGAATTCTTGGGCAGATCTCTCAAACTAGCTTTATCCATCAAAGCATAGAGAATAATGTGGTATAATTAATTCCAATTGTATATTGAGTATATGAGATAAAATCACTTTATACTAATTTATTTGAAGAAGTTCACATATGTATACAAGGACTTCTTTATGTTACTATTTAGATATAGTTGAAGAGAACGAGATTGCATATATTATGTCAAAGGGACTTTTACATTAATAGGATTACTACTTCAAAACATTGGAAAAGTAGTTCTGAAGATCAGTGTGAAATGTCTTTTGTATTGTTTAAACTTTTAACTACATACTTGGATGGTCAGTTTGTTAAGCATGCCCAAACATCAAGAAATAAGAGCACATATCCTGTGCTTGATACAAGGGCAAATAAAATAAAAATAATGAAAAGTACACAGAAATAAAAAGCTAGGGTAAAGCATCCAACACCATGAACTGCAAACCAATGAAATGGGATATTTAACGTATGAAAAAAGATGCTTACTACACTAGCAGCAGTAAGCATTTAATATATGTTAACTGTTTACTTATAAACATAACTCAAACATGTGGAGTATTTGCATAAATGACTTAAAATTAAAAAAACTTTAAAAAGAAAATATTTTTAGTTGACAATTATTAATTTGAGTAAATATTTATATCAAATAGATCTACTTTTTCAACAATCTGAAAGAATCCACTTTTACTGCATTATTTTTTTTCCAACACTTTGGCATTTTGTAGCCCTGACCATGCATCACTTTTTACAATCTCAGAGGACTTAATCTTACTAAATTATTCAAAGTAAAATATGTTGGTTGTTTTCAACCACATAGTTATTAGAATATCTAATAAGGGAATTAACTATATGACTCTCAATATAAATAATTATCATTTGTTAGGGAAAAATGTATTTTTTTCTTTTCAAAGTCATAACATGTGTTTGTATTGACCAGTTATTGCACTTAAGTATAATTAAAGTAGTTAAGTTATAAGTATAGTTAAGTACACATAAGTATATGTATGTCACAGATAATTCTTTTTAACTATTTTCTTATATTTAAGTCATAGTAATGAAAGATAAAAGATAAAAATATTCCACATAAATTAAGATCAGGCAGAAAATCTTTAAGTTCAAATTTAGCTATTCCCAAAGAGAAATTATTGAAGTCTCGCTTTTATAAAAACCATGTCTAGGTGTTAGAATTAAATAGGCTCATATTAACTTTTAAATGTACAACTATTGTATTACAGCATTCCATTTCAAGTCTTGACAATTATTTCCCTGTTGATTCTAAATCAGGAAATAGATGCCAGTAAGCTGAACTATTGTTATGCATACAGCTGCAGCTGCACGATCTCAGAAATAGCTGTGAAAAAGAAATAAAGAAAAAAGAAAAACACTGTAGAATGGTTTGAAAAAGGTATGGAAGTCATCTTAGATTTCTAAGAAATCTCAGTCAAACCATTGGCACCTGGTCTCCAATGAGGTGCATTTTCTTATAGATGACGATAAGATAGTTGGGAAATTTCTTTATCATGGGTATATAGAAGCATGTTGCAGCTTTTTGATTTTTTGTTGCTATTTCTATCTTTTCTTATCCTTGGAGATAGTAAAAGAAAACAACAACAACACTCATGCATTTTATTTGTATTCTTGTTTGTTTCTGGTTCTAAGTTTAAAATGCATGTGTGTGTATATGTGTATGCATTTTATAAAAATCATTGTTACAGACTCTATACCTTAATGCGTAATAGATAAAACACGAATGCTTAAGAATGTTAGAATAAGGGAAGAAAGTGATGTTACCAAGACAGAGACGCAGGTCATTCCTGACTTCAACTCCCCCTCACAAGAACTAACACCTAAACATCTGTTCAAGAACAAAGCACCACTAAAAAAAGGAGTGGGGGGTGCCTGGGAGGCTCAGTCATTAGGCGTCTGCCTTCAGCTTGGGTCATGATCTCAGGGTCCTGGGATCGAGCCCCGCATCGGGCTCCCTGCTCTGCGGGAAGCCTGCTTCTCCCTCTCCCACTCCCCCTGCTTGTGTTCCCTCTCTTGCTGTGTCCCTCTCTGTCAAAAATAAATAAAATCTTTAAAAAAGAAAAAAAAGAACAAAGCACCACTGAGACAATGTTAGAATATGAGGGTGAGACTGAAGCATCCCCTGCACCTCAGAGACCAAGATAGACTACATTATAAGGGCAAGAGAAGCTACTACACATTGACTGGGTTGGCCCTCCCCCAGGACAGCACAGCATCCTGCAGAGAGATCTTCCCTAAGTCTCTGTCTCCTCCAATTGGAAAAGAAAACAGAGATCGCTTTGTGGGAGACACTATTCTAAACTCCTACCATGGGGATTGCAAGATAATTTGAGGTGCCCAAGCCACTGGGAATATAAATGTGATGGACAGTGGGAAGGAACTTGCAACAACTAACATTTGAATCTTAACACAGAATTCATACCTTCAGTGCCCAAACTGTAATCCCAACTAGTGTCTTTGCTAATCTGCAAAACCAAATTGGGAGTGCACTCTAACCAGGTACTTGGCAGGGTGTGGATCTGCCTGATTCAGACACTCAAACAAGGAGTTTCGTTGACTTTCTCACCCAGGCAAGAAGCTGAATCACACCTGCTGTGAAGAGTGTCTTCTAGACTCATCTGATCAGAAGGGCTGGTGATAACTCCTGGAAGATATGCAGGCCAACAGTGTTCAAGCTCAGAGGCAGGCAGAGCTGATTGCCCCCAGAGCAAAGCTAATGACAGGTTTGAAGGCTTCCTTTGCTATGAATAAGCAGGGGAGTTAATATATAAGGAAGAATGAGGGCAGCTCCCAGCATTTCTTAACCAGAGAGCTTACTTGGGAAATCAAAAGTAGAGCACCCCCTCCTTCTCATCCAGGCAAGGGGGAAGAGACATAGCCCCATGTACTGTGGAAAATGTCTTCTGGTCCCATTTGATGAGAAGAACTGGCAAAAACACCTGAAAATTGTGTGGCCCAATAGTGCTTGAGCTAAGGGCAGACAGAGCTGACAGTTTGCATAGCAAAGACAGTGGTCCTGTTCAGCCAAGGAACCTAGAGTGTAGGTTGGCCTGAGTTAAGACAACAAAGAGTTTTACTGGTTTTAGAGCTGCTTTTCCCATTGCACCTGGACAGGGGCACTAATCCATAGCCCACTCATCACTGGATATCGTTTTCAGGCTGTTCAGCCAGAGAACCCAACTAGAAGGTATGGGAAGCTGCACAGCACATTCAATAGCCCTATGTACAGTGACATTTGAATGGAGAACACAGTCCCCGACTTCCCCCATCTGTAGAGCAAAACTGGTGGCTTCACCTAACTAGGAAATTCAGTGCACACATAGGCTTAATTTGGGCCCCCAAATACAAGCTACATAGGTCCTGGGCCCTGGCCTATTGCCTTTTAAGAGCAGGAAAGCTAATTTATAGGCCCATCTACTACCGAATACTGTGCCCAGTCCCAACCATTAATAAGCCTAACTAGAGAATTCAGGCATCTGTGAAACACATCCTACAGCCTCATTTGAGTAGGGCAGTTCTATCCAACTGTTCTTAGGCAGTGGCACCCCATCACTGTCCTCACAGCTCAAATAGTTGCCTCATCCAAAAAAAAGACCATAATAGCAGGTCCCACCTGTCTAACAACATTACCAGAAGACAGAGCCATAAACCCAAACTGAGCTGACTGGTAAAGAACTATCTCTGCCAAAGCAAACATGTAAAGTCTAGAAGAGGATCCCCATTACTCAAATGCACGGATACCCTTCTAAGGAATCAAAGATCATGAAAAATCAGGTAAATATGACACCCTCATATGGAGACCAATAAAACTCCAATTACTGACCCTAAAGAAATGGAGATCTATGAAAGGTCAGACAAATAATTCAGACTAATCCTCTTAAGGAAGTTTAGTGAATGGTAAGAAAATACAGACAAACAACTAAACAAAAATAGGAAAATAACACATGAATGAAACAAGATGTCTGACAAGGAAATAGCAACTATCAATAACCCCCCCAAAAAAACCCCAGAAATCCCAGGGTTGAAAAATATAGTAGCTGAATTGAAAGATTAAATAAAAAGTTTCAAAAGTAAACTCAACCATGCAGAAGAAAAGACTCTGGATCCTGGAGGACAGGACATTGGAAATTACCCAGAGGAACAAAAGGAAAAAAGAAAGAAAAAGAATGAAGAAAGCCTATGTGAATTATATGACACAATGAAAAGAAATATTATTTCCATTATGGGAATTCCATAAGAAGAAAAGGTATATTTAAACAATAATGACTGAAAACTCCCAACATCTGTGGAGAAAAATGTACACCCAATTCATGTGGTCCAAAGAATTCAAATAGGTTGAATCTGAATAGAGTTACATCAAAACAAATTATAATTAAACTGTCAAAAGTTAAAGAGAAAGAAATAATTTTAAAAGTAGCAATCAAAAAAGTTACAAACAAGGGAACCCCCAAAAGACACTGAGCAAATTTCTCAATAGAAACGTTTTAGGCCAGGGGAGAATGGAATGGCATTCAAAATACTGAAAGAAAATAAATTATAAGCAAGAATTCTATACCCAGCAAAATTGCCTTTCAGAAACAAATGAGGGATAAAGACTTTTCTGAAGAAACAAAAGCTGAAGGAGTTAATTACCACAAGACCTGCCTTACAAGAAATGTTATAGGGAATGTCAATAAAAATATAAAAAAGTATCATAAATCTCACTGGTAATGGTAAATATATAGTCAATAGTTAGATTCTGCAATAATGGTGCATAAGTCACAACTTTAGTTTAAAGGTTTTTTTTTTTTCAAATGTAGTAAAATTACCATAAATACAATTACGTGCTTTGAGTGTGTATGTGTATGCATACATATATATAAAAGGTTATATATATGTAAAACAAACATGTAAATTATAACATCAAAAACTTAAAATGGGAAGGGAAGAAGTAAAAGTGTAAAATATATACATTCTATTGAAGTTAAATTGTTACCAGTTTAAAACAGGGTATTGCAAGCTTAAGATACTTTATGTAATGTTCATGATAATCACAAGGGAAAAGTTGTAGTAATTACACACAAAAAGTCATAATAAATACATCAAAGCATACTGATACCAAAAGACATCAACACACACACACACACACACACACATAGTGAGACAGTAGGATAAGAAACATGGAACAATGGATCTACAAACAAGTAGAATACAATTAACAAAATGGCAATAGTAAGCCTTACTTATCAATAACTACTTTAGACATAAACAGACTAAATTGTCCAATCAAAGGATCTAGAATGACTAAATAGATAAAAAAGAAGATCCAACAATATGCTGCCTACAGAGACTCACTTTGGCCTTAAAGACACACATACACTGAGAATAAAGAAATGGAAAAAGACATTCAAGCAAATGATAACCCAAAAGAACAACAACAACAACAACAAAAGAAGGGGTTGCTATACTTAGACAAAATAGACTTGAAACGAAAATGGTAAAAGAGAGACAAAGAAGGTTATTACATAATTATAAGGAAGTTAATACATCAAGAAGATATAGCAATTGTAAGTACTTATGTGCCCAACATTGGAGTGCCTAAATATACAAAGCAAAAACTAACAATTAAAAGGAGAAATAAACAGTCATACAATAATAGATGGAGACTTTAATACCCCATTTTCAATAATGGATAGATCATCCAGACAGAATCAATTAAAAAAAAAAAAAAAAAAAAGAATCTTAACAATGCTATAGACCGAATGGACCTAACAATCATACCCAGAACATTCTATCCAACAACAGGAGAATATACATCCTCCTTAAGCACACATGGAACATTTTCTAGGAGAGACCATGTGTTAGGCCATAAAATAAGTCTTAGAAAATTCAAGAAGACTAAAATCATACCAGTTATCTTCTCTGACCACAATGACATAAACTAGAAATCAATAAAAAGAGGAAAACTGGAAAATTCATGAACACATGGAAACTAAATAATGTCTCTTGAACAACCAGTGGGTCAAGGAAGAAATTAAAGGGGAAATGAAAAAGTTTCTTGAGTCAAACAAAAATAGAACACAACATATGTATATATTTTACACTTTTACTTCTTCCCTTCCCATTTTAAGTTTTTGATGTTATAATTTACATGTTTGTTTTACATATATATAACCTTTTATATATATGTATGCATACACATACACACTCAAAGCACATAATTGTATTTATGGTAATTTTGCTACATTTGAAAAAAAAAAAAAAAACCTTTAAACTGAAGTTATGACTTATGCACCATTATTGCAGAATCTAACTATTGACTATATATTTACCATTACCAGTGAGATTTATGATACTTTTTTATATTTTTATTGACATTCCCTATAACATTTCTTGTAAGGCAGGTCTTGTGGTAATTAACTCCTTCAGCTTTTGTTTCTTCAGAAAAGTCTTTATCCCTCATTTGTTTCTGAAAGGCAATTTTGCTGGGTATAGAATTCTTGCTTATAATATGGGATGCAGCAAAAGCGGTTCTAAGAAGAAGGTTCATAGCAATAAACATCTACATTAAGAAGCCACAGAGATCCCAAATAAACAACATAACTCTATGCCTTAAGCAACTAGAAAAAGAAAAAAGAAAAAAGAAAAAAAAAAAAAAACAAGCCAAGCCCAAAGTAAGCAGAAGAAAACATAATAAAGACTAGAGCAGAAATAAATAAAATACAGAAGAGAAAAAAAAGAAAAACAATAAAAAAGATTAACCAAACCAAGAGTTGGTTCTTTGAAAAGATAAACACTGTAAACTCTTAGCTAGACTAACCAAGGAAAAAAGAGATAGGACTCAAATCAACAAAATTATAAATAAAAAAGGAGACATTATAAATAAAAAAGGAGATTCAAAGAATGAAAACTATTCCCCAACAAAATAAACAACCTAGAAGAAATGAAAAAAAAAATCTGAGAAACATACAAACTTATCAAAACTGAGTCAGGAAGAAATAGAAAATCTAGACTAATCACTAGTATGGAGATTGAATCAGTAATATAAACCTCCCAATGAAGAAAAGCCCAGACAGTTTCACTGATGAACGTTACCAATATTTAAAGAAGAATTACCAGTCCTTCTCAAACTCTTCTAAAAATCAAAGAAGAGTAACAATCCCAAACTCATTTTACAAGGCTAGTATTATCTTGATATCAAAAGCAGAAAAGGACATTACTAGAAAAGAAAAGTACAGGGCAATAGCCCTAATGAAATTAGATACAAAAATTCTCAATAAAATATTAGCAAACCAAATTCAGCAGCACAGTAAAAGAAGTATTCATCACGATCAAGGAGAATTTACCCCTGGAATGCAGGGATCTTTCAACATAGCCAAATCAATCAATGTGATATATCACATTAATAGAGTGAAAACAAAATCATATGATCATCTCATGCAGAAAATGCATTCAAAAAAAATTCAACATCCATTTATGGTATAAACTCTTAACATATTAGGCACTGAATGAACATATCTCAACATAATAAAGGCCCTTTATGACAAGCCCACAGCTAACATCATACTCAATGATGAAAAATTAAAAGCTTTTCCTCTAATATCAGGAATTAGACAAGGGTCCCCATTCTTACCACTCTTTTCAACATATTACTGAAAGTCATAGCTAAAACAATCAGGCAAGATAAAGAAAAAAAAAGTATCAAAATTGGAAAGAATTAAAATTGTCTCTATTTGCATATGACATGATTTTATATATAGAAAATCTTAAAGACTCAACCAAAAAAAGTTAGATTTAATCAATGAATTCAGTGAAGTTGCAAGATACAAAATTAATATACAAAAATCAGTAGCTTTTTATATACTAACAAAATTTCTGAAAAATAAAGAAATTGATCCCATATATAATAGCATCAAACAATAAAATAGTTAGGAATAGGGGCGCCTGGGTGGCTCAGTTGGTTAAGCGACTGCCTTCGGCTCAGGTCATGATCCTGGAGTCCCTGGATCGAGTCCCGCATCGGGCTCCCTGCTCGGCAGGGAGTCTGCTTCTCCCTCTGGCCCTCCCCCCTCTCATGTGCTCTCTCTCTCTCATTCTCTCTGTCTCAAATAAATTAAAAATAAATAAATAAATAAATAAATAAAATAAAATAGGAATAAATTTAACTAAGGAGGTAAAAGATCTGCATACTAAAAATTGTAAAACATTGATAAAAGAAATCAAAGGAAACACAAATAATGGAAAGGTATCCTCTGTTCATGAATTGGAAGAATTAATATTGTTAAGGTGTCAATACCACCAAAAGTCATCTATAGAGTTAGTGCAATCAATATTCTAATGGCATTTTTTACAGAAGTAGAAAAAAAACCCTAAAATTTATATGGAACGACAAAAGAGTCCAAATAACCAAAGAAATCCCAAGAAAGGAGAACAAAGCAGGAGGTATCATATTTCCTAATTTCAAGCTATACTATAAAGCCATAGTCATTAAACCAGCATGGTACTGACATAAAAACAGAAAAATAGACCAATGGAACAAAATTGAGAGCCCAGAAATAAACCCATGCATTATACAGTCAACTAATATTTGAGAAGGAAGCCAAGAACACTCAATGGATAGGAGACATATCCTTCAATAAATAATGCTGGAATAATTGGATATCCATATGTAAAAGAATGAAATTGAACCCATATCTTACACCACTCACAAAAAATTAACTTGAAATTGACTAAAGACTTAAATATAAAACCTGAAATCATGAACTCCTAAATGAAGCCAGGAGCAAAGCTCCTCATCATGTGTCTTGGTAATGATTTTTTGGATATGACACCAAAAGCACAAGCAGCAAAATAAATAAACATGTGGGAATACATCAAACTAAAATGTTTTTGCATAGCAAAAGATACCATCAATGATGTGAAAGACAACCTACAGAATGGGAGAGTATTTGCAAACCATATATCTAATAAGGGGTTAATAGCCAAACCACATATAAAGAACTCATACAACTCAATAGCAAAAAAGACAACACAATTAAAAAGTGGGCAAAGTTTGGGCGCCTGGGTGGCTCAGTTGGTTAAGCGACTGCCTTCGGTTCAGGTCATGATCCTGGAGTCCCAGGATCGAGTCCCGCATCGGGCTCCCTGCTCAGCAGGGGGTCTGCTTCTCCCTCTGCCCTCTTCCCTCTCGTACTCTCTCTCTCAAATAAATAAATAAAATCTAAAAAAAAAAAAAAAAGTGGGCAAAGTTCCTGAATAGACATTTCTCCCAAGAAGATGTATACAAAAGGCCATCATGTACATGAAAAGATGCTCAACATCACTAGGGATATCATTAGGGAAATGTAAATTAAAACCACAATGAGATATTACCTCATTCCTATTAGAATGGTCATTATTGAAAAGACAAGAGATAACCGATACTGGCATTGATATGAAGAAAAGGAATCCACTGTGCACTGACGGTGGGATTGTAAATTGGTACAGCCACAATAGAAAACAATATGGAAAACCTTCAAAAATTAAAAATAGACTTATAATATGATCTAGGAATTCCAATTCTGAAAATATATCCAAAGGCAATGAAAACACTAACTCAAAAAGATATTTGCATTCCCATGTTCATAGCAACATTATTTACAATAGCCAAGACATGGAAACAACCTAAGTATCCACTGGTACATGAATAAAGAATCTGTGGTATATACATTCAGTGGAGTATTTTTCAGCCATAAAAAAACAAAAAATGAGGAAATCCTACCATTTGCAACAATATGAATGGACCTTAAAGGCATTGTGCTAAGTGAAATAAGTCAGAAAGAGAAAGACAAATAAGACAAATACTATATGATCTCAAATCTAAACCAAACTCACAGAAAAAAAATATGAAGATCATGCCTGTAGTTACCAGAGGTAGGGTAGGGGTAATTAGAGGAAGACAGGCAAAAAGTTATGATGACTATAGCTAACATTGCTGTATGATACATAGGAAAGTTGTTACAGTAAATCCTGAGTTATCACAAGAAGACTTTTTTTCTTTATTCTTTTCTCTTTTTTCTTTTCTTTTCTTTCCTTCCTTCTCTCCTTCTGTCCTTCCTTCCTTCCTTCCTTCCTTCCTTCCTTCCTTCCTTCCTTCCTTCCTTTCTTTTTCTTTCAATTGTATCTATATAAGATGGATGCTAACTGTACCTATTGTGGTAATCATTTCACAATACATAAATCAAACAATCATACTATACACCTAAAACTTGTGATATATGTCAGTTATTTCTCAATAAAACTGGAAAAAAAAGAATCATCCTATGAAAAAATAGTATTTTACAAATAAACAGAGCAAATCTTTTAGTGAACAGATTTAAGTTGATGTTTCTAGATTTACAAGATTTAATACTTAATTCATTTTATTATTTGTTTTAGATTAGTAGGACTGAGAGAATTTTAATCCATATGGATAAAAATGTAATGGGCGGCCTTGCACAATTTTACATTTCAGTTGTTTGTAGTCAGAATGTAGAAAATGGTATTTGTAGACCGTTCCAGGCACTTTGTGGGATACACATAAGTACAGAACTCAAATGTCTTCAAGGAGCTCTCAATGTCTTCACAATATGGAGACCATAAAATACTAAAATTGATGCTAAAAGGAGACAACATACTTGTTTTTTAAATATTACAACATATATAATCCTGGCTAATCCAAATTTTTAAGGGAAAGTACTGGCAACTGCAAGTTCTAGGATTGTTTATGAATATAAAAATGCACAAAGATGTCTTAATATCTTAACTATAATAAAGATCTTGTAATATATATCTCAACTATTGACAAGTAAGCACTTCTAGGAAAGATGTGCTGTAAAGTGAATGTGTAAGTAAATTAAAAGTCAGTAAAACATCTGCACTTAATATTTTATAAAGAAGAATTATAAAGAAGTAGAAAATTCAGCTTGGTTAAATATTAAGAGTTCTGAGTTCCTATTTCAAGAGAAGAGTTTGGGGAACACTAGATGAAAGTTCTAATCAACACTGTCACTACTTTCTCATCTATCATCTTCTTTTGTTATATGCAAAATGAGGGGATTCATGTAAAGCTTTTTGTCTTTAATATTCTATAATTCCCTCACCGACCTGCTGTGCAGAACAGCACATCCTTTGACTTGTCAAACCATGTACCCCATTAATTTTATATAGATCTTATTGTGGTCAATGGATTTTCTGTAGTCAGCATCATTCTTTTGTGAATCTCACAAAAATTAGCTGTAGTGAGTAACTGTTGATAGAAGGCATCACACTTGAAATAAAAATCTGAAAATCATCCCTTCCCTATGAATTACTGGTAGATAGTCTCCCTAACTGCCCTATGCCAAACATCCTCCTTATGTTTCTTTGTTAATCCCTAATTAGTTGAGCTGGAGGCCTCATCTGAGTAAAACAGAAACTAAATGTTGGAAATCCCTGTCCTAAATATAATTTTCTTAAGTTCAAATGGGTCTCCAATTATATTTTAATATAACCTGAAAATTATAATGCTGAAATTATTTTTGTAAAATGATTTTCTTAAGTTATTATATGGTTATTACTTGTGCACTAGAATCTTGACTAAAACTAGGAGGATGCCTCAGTTTATGCATCTATGTATACTTAAAAGAGAAGGAAAATTTTAGCTTAACATTTTATGTCAAAAACAAAACATCCTTGTTCAGGAATAAGAACATTTGCCTGTTTCATTGCCTTACTGTTATTTGCAGAACACTTTCAGTTACTACTGAAGAAAAAATAAAGCCCAACGTTTTCAGTAAATAAGTTCACAGAATGAATTCTTCTCTATTTTCTTCAACTTGCTCTACAATGTTGGGTGCCTGCTTTCATTTCACACATACACATTTTTGCTCACATGACTGCAACTTTCACCGTACACTGAGCACATTTTTTAAAAAGATTTTATTTATTTATTTATTTGAGAGAGAGCCTGCACATGAGTGGGGAGAGGAGCAGAGGGAAAGGGAAGGGGAGAACCTCAAGCAGACTCCACCCTGAGCATGGAGCCCAGCACGGGGTTTGATCCCAGGATGCTGGATGCTTAACTGACTGAGCCACCCAGGCTCCCCTGAGCACATTTTATTTGAATGCTAGGTTCTTGGGGTACCTGTGTGGCTCAGTCGGTTAAGTGTCTGCCTTTGGTTCAGGTCATGATCTCAGGGTTCTGGGATTGAGCCCCACATCGGACTCCCTGCTCAGAGGGGAGCCTGCTTCTCCCTCTCCCACTCCCCCTGCTTGTGTTCCCTCTCTTGCTGTGTCTCTCTCTGTCAAATAAATAAATAAAATCTTAAAAAAATAAAATGAATGTTAGCTTCTTAACGACTATTGGCATTCTCTACCCTTGGCAATGGACAAGGCATCACAAACTTCTTTTCACATGAACAATCACATGATAATTATATTTAAACACAAATCATTCTATTCCACCTCACTGCAATACTTCCAGTATAATATCTATTATATTCTGTTAGCAAGAGCAGGACTTTTATAATGTTCCATAGTCAATGTTATGGTTGCTACATTGATGTTTCAGATTTGAGAAACAAGGCCATTCAACATTAAGATAATATCCAACCCATTTAAAAAATGAGTACAGACCTTAACAGATACCTCACTAAAGAAGATATAGAGTTGACAAACATATGAGAAGATGTTCCACATCATATGTCACTAGGGAAATGAAAATTAAAACAGCAGTGAGATACCATTATACACCTACTACAATGGCCAAAATCTACAACACTGACATCACCAGATGCTGGTAAGGTTGTGGAGAAACAGGAACTCTCATATAATGTTGGTGGGAATGCAAAATGGTATGGCTACTTTAAAGGACAGTTTGGTAGTTTCTCATAAAACCAAACATACTCTTACCATATGATCCAGTAATCATGTTCATTGGTATGTATCCAAAGGAATTAAAAACTTCTACCTACACAAAAACCTGCACACAGATATTTGTAGCTGCTTTGTTAGTGCCAAACCTTGAAAGCAACCCAGATGTCCTTCAGTAGATAAATGGATAAAATGTGATATACCCAGACAATAGGATATTTATTATTCAGTGTTTAAAAAAAACTGATCTCTCAAGCCATGAAAAGATATAGAGTAATCTTCAATGCATATTACTAAGTTAAAGAAGCCAATATGAAAAATCTATACACTGTATGATTCCAACTATAATGCCATTATGGAAAAGGCAAAACTATGGAGACAGTAAAAAAATCAGTGATTGCACGGCGATGATGGGGGAAGATAAATAGGCAAAGCATAGAGAATTTTCAGAGCAGTGACAATATTCTATATGATATTATAATTATGGATATATGTCAGCAAACATTCGTCCAAGTCCATAAAATGTACACCAAGAGTGAACCATAATATCAACTACGAACTTGAGGTGAATATGATGTGTCAATATAGATTAATCCTCGGTAAAAGTGTACCATTCTGGTGGGAGATGTTGATAATGGGAGGAGGCTATGCATGTGTTGGGGCAGGGGGTATAAGGGAAATTTCATACTTCTCTCAGTTTTGTTGTAAACCTAAAACTGTTCTAAAAAATTAAGTTTCTAAAAAATAACCCCATAATTTTCACTTCATTTTTAAAATTTTTTTATTAACATATATTATTTGTTTCAGGGGTACAGGTTTGTGTCACTTTATTTTTAAAATAGGTATTGAAATCATTTTTTATTCTAGAATTAAGTTTTCTATATCATCTTAATAGCATTCTCTTCCATCTCCAGTTTCATGATACTTTTATCCCAGAGAAAGCAGAATTCAGAGCTAAAACGTGTAACATGACACTTATTGACCACATATTATATACCAGTATTTTTTCTTTTATTTATCAATTCTACACATGCTTGAAGTGAGAAAAAGAATTAAATTCAGATTTAGAGAGTGTCAAAGTAACTATTCAAACAATTCTGTACATCTCAAATCCAAAGGTCCTTTCCATTTGGCCACATGCATTCCCTTTCCAATGGCCTGCAATGCAATTGGCTTTTAACAAGAATGGTGCTATGTATAAAGAATCATTAATGCCTTTCTTGATGCTGGAAAAAAAAAAAAAAAAACTTTGTACCATCGACTTCATCAAACACACTTCCCTCCATATCTTGAGAGGGCCCTCTAAAATGATTACCTAGTTGCTTTCTGGGCCACAATGGAATGGCAAAGGCAGTCTGTCCACACCTATACAGAGTAGTTTGTTGGTGACAAAGAGAAAGCCTTGACTGCCAGTGTTTCCTCTCTCACCCTCACTCCATTCTTCTCCACAACAGGCCAGACTTAAAAGTTCACTTTCTTCCCCACAAATGGGTTATTCTTTTTTTTTTTTAGATTTTTTTTTTTTTTTTTTGCGAGAGAGAGAATGAGAGACAGAGAGCATGAGAGGGAGGAGGGTCAGAGGGAGAAGCAGACTCCCCGCGGAGCAGGGAGCCCGATGCGGGACTCGATCCCGGGACTCCAGGATCATGACCTGAGCCAAAGGCAGTCGCTTAACCAACTGAGCCACCCAGGCGCCCGGCAAATGGGTTATTCTTGATTCCAGCCTTTCCCTAATCATATCCATTAAATTCATTCCCAAACATAAAAAGAGTTTTGCAAAATAAAACATGCTATAGGATGAATCACATTTGGAAAACACTGGGCTAAATGATGATAAACAAATTTCTTTATAGCAGGACTGTTCAATGCTTGCATATACTAATATGCACTAATATGATTCTCCAAATGGGGGAAATAGTAGCTTTTCTCAAGCTTATTTCACTATGGGAATATAACTTAGCTGAAAACCTGATAATACTGTTTGGCAAGTCAAGTTTGAGAAACATAAACTCAGCTTGTTATCAACTATTTATACTTAGTGTGAAAGAAGAATAGGAGAGGGCGCCTGGGTGGCTCAATTGGCTAAACAACTGCCTTCGGCTCAGGTCATGATCCTGGAGTCCCGGGATTGAGTCCCGCATCGGGCTCCCTGCTCAGCAGGGAGTCTGCTTCTCCCTCTGACCCTCCCCCCTCTCATGTGCTCTCTCATTCTCTCTCAAATAAATAAATCTTAAAAAAAAAAAAGAATAGGAGAGTAGTATTTGATAAGAGTAAAATTTACCTTGTGTCAATGAGCTTCCAAATATAAATGCTAGTTTTGGAGCCAATTTTACTTAGGGCTCATTCTAGAGCAGGCCACCATCACAGGTGCAGCTGATGGCAGTAGAAGGAAACAGAGATTCTCTGTTTTTTACATGTGTGTGCTGACAGTATAAGTGCAATTGTCTATTTTCACCACAAGATTATAAAAACAGCTACATAAATACTCTTGCCAGCATAGCCTGGAATGCAAGAGCAGAGTAATGGGTACCTTTAGTGCAACAGACAGCAAATACTTCATCAGGTAATAGAATAATCTTACCTAAAATGTGCTAATGGGCTACTAAAAAAAAAAAAAAAGAAAAGAAAAAGGAAAAAAAGAAACAAAAACCCAGATCCAGTTGAGCAATTTCTTACTGAACCAGTTTGGTTTTTTTGTTGTTGTTGTTTTGTTTTAATTTAATTTTATTATGTTATGTTAATCACCATACATTACAGCATTAGTTTCTGATGTAGTGTTCCACGATTCATTGTTTGCATATAACACCCAGTGCTCCATTCAATACATGCCCTCTTTAATACCCATCACCAGGCTAACCCATCTCCCCACCCGCCCTCCCCTCTAGAACCCTCAGTTTGTTTCTCAGAGTCCATAGTCTCTCATGGTTCGTCTCCCCCTCTGATTTTCCCCCTGTACCTCTGAAACAAATAATACATTATATGTTAAAAAATAAAAGAGGATAGTGGGAAGGGAAAAATGAAGGGATGAATCAGTTTGTTTTTAATGTCAAAGTCACTTGCAGAATCACTTCCTCTTAGGGAGTTAGTAAGCACCTTGAGGAGTCCACGTAATTATCCCACTTATACATATGTACTTAGTTTCTTAATTTGTTAGTAAAGAGATGTAATAGTTTGTTAGAAGGAGATGTAATAATGCTGCAGTTTATTTTCATGTGTATATACTCTCTGTCCCCAATTATGTAGTGAAGTTAAGGTTAAGGTGATGCCCACTTGGCTATTTTTCTTTAAACTTTTTCATTTCTACATTGTTTTTAACACAGTTTGGGCATTTAACACATTTGGTCAACTTGATGCTCACGCAGATAAGACAGTTCAGTCTCTCACAGCCACACTTAATGAATAGAATCTTACTAAATGGAAAAGAGTTCAGGTGTCTTTTTAAGTACCTATTTTAATGTATGGATTTACTTAAATCATAGAGTGACTCAAGAAATTACTTTTATTTTGTTCTTCAGGAGAATCACTCATTGCTTATTTCCACTGACATCTCATTTTTCTTTCTTTTTTTTTTTAAGATTTTATTTATTTATTTGAGAGAGAGAATGAGAGAGAGAGAAAGCACATGAGAGGGGGGAGGGTCAGAGGGAGAAGCAGACTCCCTGACAAGCAGGGAGCCTGATGTGGGACTCGATCCCGGGACTCCAGGATCATGACCTGAGCCGAAGGTAGTCGCTTAACCAACTGAGCCACCCAGGCGCCCCGACATCTCATTTTTCTAAATAAATCCTCCAGTATGAAAAATCTAGGCATCATAAAGTGTCTTCTTATACATAGAACCAGAGATTTTATCACTGACAGGGTGAGCTATTAAAAATATTATTTATACAGTTTTTCTATTAAGAGTCTTATAATACTTAGATGTAAATTTTCTTTGTAACATCATAGCAGATTTCAGAATTATCTCAAAACAAGGAAAATCCAGTAACTGTCAATTTCTCTGTTACCTACTCCTTCAGTCAAGTAGCTACACACAGGGTCACTTATCATTCAGTTACAGAAGAAAATTTCTAATTTTGTTTTTTACCTAGCACAAGGCATACATTTATTTTATTTAATAAAGATCTAAGACATTTTCTGAGTCTGTAAAGTCTAAAAATACCCAGTCAAAGGCCCAGCCCTCAGAGCCTTTATGGGTGAGTTGAACTCTATTTACCCCAGGCAGGCAGTTGATGCTTTTTCTTCTACTTCTCTGTTAACAGTACTAATGGACTTTGAAAGATTTGCATTTCTTCGGCAGCATTATTCTGCCTCATTTTCTTAATGCTATCCTGTTTGTTTTGTCAACTTCCCCTTTTATCTACTCTTCTAGTCTAAATTCAAACAAGCATACATCATTCTCTATGAATATTATAAAACCTACAAAGCAAACTCTTCTGTGAACATAGTAAATAACACTTCTGAAGGTAATATTTAAGTGCAATTTTAAGCAAAGTCATCCCACTTTCTAATAGAACTAGACAATTAAACAAAATAAATTGCTTAAGGCAACATTAAGAAGATGGCTGCAGGAAAACTTGGCAAAGCAAGACAACTGATTTAAGGTTTTGTTTTGTTTCTCCTCATTAGTTCGGGTGAAGCACCTAGGTATGCTGTACTGAGATCTTTCCTCCTCTCTCTCATGAAGACTGTTTTGTCAGGTTTCTGACTAGTTATTCCTGCCTGTGAGGTTGCTCAGTAAGCCGGATCCTCAGGAATAGAAAACAGAGAGGACTGTAGAGCAGATACCATGACCTGTTTCTACCCAATATCCTTCTCTTCCCACCTGCCATTCAAGTATCTGTAAAAAGTGAAAAGTAGACCTCAAGGCTACTCTTACTTCTCTATACTACAGATTTTCCTCTTAGGAAGCCTAACTACATATCTAAAGTCCACGTGGTGGATATGTGAAACTACAACTAATTCCCAAACAAGACACTATTTTCCTTCAGGTGGCTCCCTTATGGCATGAACACATTTGAATGTGTTTGCACTTTGTCCCTGATGGAAAAGAGGACATGAGTAACCAAGGCCACTGACTTTGACCCAAAACATGGAGAACAGAAAAGAAGTTGGTAATTCCCACTGGAACCACCTTTTCAGATGGCTAGCAGGTAATTCTGGCTTCTGTCATTTCCCTTGTCTTCTGCTAGGCCAAAACTTAATCAGGGGAATACTCACATTCTAACCTGACTTTCTCTCCTTCTTCTCTCTATTCCTCACATATAAATAAACAGGAGACTGCAGCTCATATTGTTCTCCCTTTACATGGCAAATAACATATGGAAAATGAGTCATAAAAGTAAATGTAGATGTTCGACACCTATTCTTTAGAGACTCCATGTTTGGCTCCCCTTTCCTAACTACCTAAGAAAGACAGGCCAGATAAGTCGAGGAGAGGAATATCTGGGGCTACCTCATAACTACCAGAATCCAGGCAACTAAAACTAGGGAACACAAGTATTTAAAAATCAGTATCATATTCTTTGCTATAATAAACTTTCATGTAGTTGGTTTCCTTTCTCTCTTAAGGTACCTGGTTTTGTGCTTTCATGTTTAGTACCTAGAGGGAGCTTACAGTTTCAGTAAAAAGAGCTAAGAATTCTGAGCTATGACTGAATTATCTATCAGACTGAGGGACCAGTTTGCTCTTTGTAGAATCACAAACTAGGATAGTTATAAAGCCAACTACAAGAATAACATTAGGAGCCAGAAATATTGGTTGCTTCTGAACATCATCTCTTTAATCATCTGGGGCCTTCTTTGTCCCTGGCAGCCCATTCACTCATCTCTACTCTGGGGCTTCCTCACCACTGGGGCTCAAGCCAAGGTGAGGCAGCCCCTCCCAGAGCTACTGAGAACACTACTCTCCTTAATGTTACATTTCAAACTTAGATTTCATTTTCTTCCTTTTTTGGGATAAGGAGGCCCTTGAAACTCTTTTTCAGAGAGTCCTTTAGTACATTTCTTGTATTTTCTCCAACTCATTTTCCACTGGGCTTCTGAATCTGATGAAAGGCTGACAGAGAATAGAACTTCTTGATGTATACCACATCCTTGATATCATCAGTGCTTATAATTTTTTGCTTATTTAACTATTTTATAAATTTCTTCTTAGATTTACTACATATTTTAAATATATCTAAACATACATTTTATTATAAACCAATATATACTCATTAAAAAATATAAGTTGGTCAGAGAAGGTCAAATACTGCATGATTCCATTTATATAAAAGGAATCTAAAATGGTCAAACACATAGAAGTAGAGAATAGAATGGTATCTGGGGGCAAAGGGAAAAGGGGAGTTGTTGTTCAATGTGTATAACATTTCATTTATGCCAGATGATTAAGTTCTAGAGATCTGCTGTACAAGGTTGTGCCTATAGTTAACAATATTATATTATACACTTAAAATTTTTAAGAGAGTAGTTCTCATGTTGTGTTTTTATAACTGTAAAAAAAGAAAAGGAAAAAAAAATCATATATATATGTATATGCATACATAAAATATAGAAAAAGAAAACAAAAAATAATTTTTCTATCTGTCATTTTCTCTATGCTTTTTAGTAATCACTTTATAAACCATATTTTAAAAGAGATGTAATCACAAAGGGTGTGGATTTTTTACTGTTTTTCAAGGTTTTTCTATTTCTACATAGTCATAATAACTTACTTTATCTATTGAATGGGTGTTAATGCTCTACTGGATGGGTGTTTTATTATGTCTCCAACTAAGGAGGAGTGGTTAAGAGGTTATGTTTTTGGACCACCTGGGCTGGAATTCTGATTCCCTATTCATTACCTGTGGGATCATGGGAAGCTCTGTTATTTACTCATGCTTTGGTTTCCTTATCTTTAAAAAATATAGTATCCACATCTTAGAGGGTTTGTTGTGAGATTTAAAAGAATTACTAAATGACAAGTATTTAGAACAGTGCTTGATACACAGTAAGCCCTCAATACATGTAAACTAGCATTACTCTTATCATTGGGCATGCATATGATTTCAATATTCAACAGTTGCCAATGCAATCCCACCATGAAAAAAATTTAAGAGACATATATTTTATATTTGGTATTATCTTAGATATTAGATCTTCTTAGATTTTTTTTCACATCCAAATGATAATTATTATTTTTTAATGCAGGGCCTAACGGACCTTTGGTAGGTACTTACTATCTTCTAAAATGCATGCAAAACCCCAAAACACTTAATTGAAATTTTTATGTATTGGAATTACTAAAGGTATCTTCATAAGGTTCTATTAATATTTTAATAAATAAATATTCTTTGAAATTAGTCCTCTGTATCATCACAACTCACCTAATTGTTATTCAATAAGTTTCCAAATGTGTTTTGTAGATCTACAAAGTATATGGAGTAGAGAATAAGAAAACTTTTGAAGAATCATAACTTAGGTCACACAATATATGAAATAATGCTAAGCTCTAAATACACTCAGGTTCTCATTCACAGCTATGGAATCTTGTTTTACATGAATTCCTAACAGCCTTTTCTGGGTCACCAGTAGAATAGAAGCAAAATAAAATAAGATTAAAAAATGTAAGGTGACAAAATTAAATTGAATTAAATTAAATTAAATGGAAATACAGACTAACAGTTTCAACGAGGCTAGTAAAATATGCCAGCATATTGTCAGGCATCAGAGAAAAATATGAAAAATATCCACAAAACCATCACATAAGAACCACAAATACAGCACAGTGTAAGGTCATTTAGCATAATGGCAAACAGCCTTACATAACTCAGTATGCCCTAGGGGCACTGCTGTATTAGATCACAAGACAATAATTTAAATTCTGATTGAATCATCAATGACAGTTTAAATGGTCTTAAATGTGCTCTCTTCATACATACAGGAAGGTATATAATAAATTTCAAAAATATATGACAAAACGAACCATGAGAGACGATGGACTCTGAAAAACAAACAGGGTTCTAGAGGGGAGGGGGGTGGGAGGATGGGTTAGCCTGGTGGTGGGTATTGAGGAGGGCACATTCTGCATGGAGCACTGGGTGTTATGCACAAACAATGAATCATGGAACACTTCATCTAAAACTAATGATGTAATGTATGGGGATTAACATAAGAATAAAAAAAAGAAAAAAATATATGACAAAAAATGTGTATGATTCTTTAGTGCCTTTGTTTAAGAGTAAAATAAAATATCATAAAACGGATTATTCAAAATTGACTCGTTCACAGAAGGTTTGCATTTTGTTTCAGAGACAGCCATGAATAAGTGACATTCTGTGCCCATTTCCCCTCACGGGTCCTTAAAGACACATTGAGTAGGCAAAGCAGAGAGAGAAATTCCCTTTCTCGGGAAGCCTGGACAGGATAGTTGTCACAATGAACTGGGACCCCAGCAACCTGTCCTCTAGCATATCCTAGAATTGTGTAATCAAAGAAATACACCTTTATCAATTATATATATTGTACTTATTCCACATGTTCTATTTTTTACATTTTAGAATTAATGGTGCAGTTGATATAATACATTTCTTTCTGCCATGTATTTCAAATTAAAAAAATGTTAACACCGTATTTTCTGAATCTGTATTTTTTTTTTCCTTTTTGTTTGTTCATTGTGGAATATCCCAGTTCTATTAAGGGAAGGCTATTCTCTTAAGAGCCTATCATTCCACAAAAACCACAGAAGGTTAGTCAAGAAGAGACCAGAACTATTGGTTCTATATTCTGCTCCATTAAGCAAAGCAAAACTGTAATGAAACACTCAGCTGTATAATTTATTCAGAGAAAAGAATATTATGGTTATATTTATCCATTTCAACCACATTACAATTATAATTATCAGTCCCTTCCAATGTGCATATTAAAAAATGTCTTTCGTAAAATGTATTAGTAATACTTCTCATTCATGCCTCTCCAGATATAGTAGTAGACTGTTTAAAAATCTGAGTAAAACATAAAAGGTTCCTCATGTTTATTACTTTATTTTGTATTTAATTGAAGCCAGATGCTAAAGACAATGTCTCAGTAATGCAATAGAGATGTAAAACCGTTTATTATTTGTACATAAATGTTTAACATGCTTAAAAACTACAAAAGCAGAATTTTACCTACAGATATTTTTTTGGTTGTTAAGATAGTGAGTAGGATTTGGATTTCTTTTTTTCCCTTTAAAGCTATTTCTTAAATTGCCTGAAAATACTGCCTGACAAAAGTGCTCTGGCTAATACTGTAATTTAGAAGAGCACTGAAATGTGCCCTCAGCTAGGAAAGTCACAGGTTCTTGGTTCTCCTGTTCCTCATGCAATAGGGAGTTTATAATGGAAATGACAACAGACCATTAACTATAGCACTGCTTGCGGGCATTGATATAAATATCATTACAGATTAAAGACCTCTGCAAGAATTTAGTCAAGTAGGATTAGCAAATAAACTATTAGAGCTGAAGATTAAATTGTGATAGACCAAATAAAGTAAATTTCCTGCTATATTCTCAATTTGTTTCCCAGAGTGGCAATGATTCTTCCTGGTTCAGAAAATGCCTTCTGAAGTGAGTCCTGTGGCTAGGTACAGCCAAGAGGTATGGAAGAAAACCTAAGGTTCTGGTTGATGAAAGGAGATGGGAGCAGAGACTTTGGGCTCAGTGGGTTTCAACTGTGGCTCACAATCCTTAAATGGTTTGGAGAAGCTTCAATTTCAGAGCCATTATTTGCTGTGCATCCACAATCCTCAGCAATACAAACCTGGCATTTAATCTTTTGGACTTCACAGCCTTGTCAGATTTCATGTTTCTCCCTGCTTTGAAATCACCTGTGGTTATAAGGTAGTTATACGGAGCTCAAAATTATAAGGATTTTTAATAGCGATTTGTAAGTAATACCTACTTGATATATAAGGATATATCTATGTAAGTATGAGTGTTGACACGCATATTGTGTATATATACATGTGTTCCCTCAAGAAAATGTATTTCTTATCTTTGTTTGGCTTCCCCTACTCACTGGTTTTGTTTTTATGGATGTCATGACCCATGCAAACAATGGTATTTTTGTCTTACTACTGACAGGTAAAAAATAAAATTGCATCCATGCTCACCTTCACCTTTATATGTATTCAGTGCATTAGAGATTTTATTGGCTTCCATTTATATTCATACTTTGGTTTTATGTGATATATTCCCACCTACTTCTAAAATTATGCTATAATACAGTTATCTCTGTGAATATATCAAATCACTCTATAGAGAAATATAAATTAATGTTAATTTAAACATTCATTTGTTCTTTCTGTCATTCATTTTATTCAGATGTTCAAAGTCTATACATACTATAGCTTTGAAAGAAAGTCCCAAGTCAGCTCCGCTTTCTTTCAAACACAGACTGTGAATCAGAAAGAAAAAATGGCACTAGTACCATAGAGCGTCTGCAAGAAAATTAGTGGCTTCTCTAGGTCACCCCCTTTCAGAGAAGAAATTGAAAGCAATGGAAGATTCTTATTCAGCAACAACATGTGGAAATATGAACTGATGAATTAAATGAAAAATACATGCTCAGAGCACTGCTTGTTTCTTTTTTCTTTTTCTCAAAAAGATGTAAAAGGAGGTAAAAATTCTGTGGTCAATGTCTGTCACCAGAAGCCTAGAATAGTGACAAAGAGCTATAATAGGAAAGCTCAGAAGAAGAGATGCATATCCTGGTAAAAAGAACAAAACAAAACAAAATTAAAAAGTTGGTTTTTGATTGTAAGTTCTGGCAGGACCAATGAGAATCAGACAACCAAAACCAATCAAAGATTCATGCAAGAATTATGGTGCCTAACGTCAGGGTATAATTAGTGGTAGGGACAAGAAACAAGTGATGGATGCAAGACAGATAATAACAGGTCACACTAAGACTCCAACTTTGGTGAATAATGCCAAGAAGTTAGGCTGTGAGTGGGTGCAGCAAGAACATGAGATGATCCCTACCAGCATAAGGACCTCTGGCTTCCATGTGAAACGTTTAGGAATAGTATGTGTTTTGATTTTATGTTGGGAAAGAAGTTTTGAGAAAATTAAATCCTTTGGCTTCTGACTAAAAGCGTATTTTTGTTAAATAAACATCTGAGATTATCAGAGCCTCCTTTATATGTTAACTTAATGTTAGAAGTACAATATACCTATGATTGCCATATAAATAATGTAAGCACTCATATTTTTATTAGTACAAAAAATGATATAGTGCTTGTTATATTCCAGGCATTGTTCTAAGCACTTTACAAAAATTTTAACATATTTAAATCTTGTAATAATGATATAAGGTTAACATCCTCATTTCCCAGATGAAGAGCCTAAGGCCCAGGCCCTCACTAGTAAGCTATGAAGCAGGATTAAAACCCAGGCAATCTGATTCTGTGCACCTAGTAAGTCACTTTGGATGGCAGCTGGCAAAAGTGCACTTGATTATACAATTATGAGATGGCCTCTATATTCCTGGAATGCTCTATATTCTTGGAATGTTTAGCAGAGGAATGGTAGGCCAGATCTAGGAGAATTTAGAATATGTGCACTGTCCCTTAACTTTAGCTCAGAATCTCATGTATTTACTGATGTAAGGAATTAAATCTATTGTATGTTCCCAAAGCACATTCCAGATATAGTAATAAAAGGTCACTTATGTGATTAATTGATAGATAGTAGTACTTAAATGAAGATAAAGGTGCTATAACAGTCCCATAGTTTTCATGAAATAAGTCTAGAAGCAGTATCTGTTTTTTTATTAAACTGTACTGTTTTATTATATTGTACTGATTTATAAACTCTACAATATTTCTTCTGTCATGGATATATGTTTAGAAATGTGTATGAAGATGCATGAATAGGACAACTGCATGAAATATATCTGTGTGTGTGGGAAGAGGGGTTCTATTTCTCTCATTGCTTTGCTATGCTTTTGTTTTTTGAGGTTTAATCTTTCATGATGTCATGAACGTACTATAAATATATACCCAAATACTTAATTTCTATTTTTAAAGTGTCGTTTTGAACTTATGTTCTGAGTCAAGTTTATTTAGACATCTTGAGAAAAATTTAGCTAGTAAAGAAAATCATTATAATTAAAATTATCTATGAACAAAAGAGTCTATAGTCAAGATCTTATTGGAAGGAGGAAGGCACTGCCAAGTATTTGGAGAGTATACTGTTATATTATGCAGAAGAGGCTAGACCATGCAATTCTAACAAATTAGCCCCAAAATACCATTAGTTTAATCCTTTAAGCATTTGCTTATTCATATAAGATGGAAGGGTTGGTGGACTTCCTTCATCCTATAGCTATACTATCTGGACCACCTTCCCTCTAACACTGCTATGACCTGGGAATAGAGTGGTAGAGAAAGCACACCATTTTTTGATGTTCTCAGACTGGAAAGGAAACACATTGTTTATATTCTAAGTCCACTGACTAGAACTGGTCATAAGACATGAACTTAATTTCAAGGGATTATGAGAAATATAGGGGAGCACATGGAGAAATTTGAAACAATAAATAATTAATTTTCTCTGCTACAAAATAATATTAAAAGGAAGAAGAGTCCAATATGTTATAACTAATAGATAAAAAAGACCATATTTATTTTTAAAGACAGTACCTTATAATGATGCTACTTACTTATATATTTTAAAAATGAAAGTTAAAATGTTTATTTTTAAATAATTTAAACTTAAATAATATATTGAAATAATTAGCATAATTATTTAATATATGTGTCAACCATATTTGGCAAAAATGTGGTAAGTGAAATTCAAGAGGGCTAGAAACAAGAAAAACAGGCAGACTCAATGGCACAGATACTGGAGGACGGGGTGGTAGGAGTAAAAGTATTAGAGCATGAACAGAGATTAGCTTACTTAAGCAATAGTAAAATTATTGTTGAGTCAGGCACTGAACTACCAACTTAGAATTGTCCTTTAACTTAGAAATTATTACCGATAGAGAAATGTGAGGAGCTGAAACTAAGCCAGCTATGACATAATAAAAGTTGCAAAGCAAGAGAGCAAACTTATATCCTACTGCCATGATCAAGGCCCCACTACTCTCCTGTAAGTAACTCCATTTTCATAAAAAGCAAAAATAATTATGAGAAAATAAATGGTCTCTCTCTCTCTTTCAAAAATAGGTCTATCTCAACCAATAAACTGGTGCACCAGGTCTCAGATGATTGAGAAGCCATCACTGGAATATTATTAGGAGTATTGATTCTTACTATACAATACTGCAAATAAACACTGAAATTGGGAAGGATTCAGTATTATGATGACATAGCTGGGCATACATCTTAAGTCTACCAAATAGAGATGTACACATGGGTGTATTACTTAAACACACTGACCTTCATTAAACTCCCCTGTAAAATGAAGATAAATTATAGCTATGAAGTAAGTTTGTTGTTGAAATTTTAAAAGATAATGGATGTAAATTTCGTAGGTCGGTACTTGTGTACAGAAGGCATTAAAAAATAGTTTTCAATATAGCAGGCATTAAAACAATAAAAATCAAAGGTAAAACTGTATAAGGTAGGGATTAACATAAGAATAAAAAAATTAAAAAAAAACTGTGTAAGGGTACACATTTGGTGTGCACTCCATTAACCCCAGATATTTTCACCTCAGTTCCTACAAGTATACAAGTGTGACTGAGTGGAAAAATACTATTTTGGGGGGATAAATACATGAGAGGATCATACATGATGAAATTGCCTATTCCAAGCTCAAGAGGAAAACAGAAGTTGGAAAGGGCAATTTATTTTTTTTTTTTCCTAGCCTGCAAAAAAAAACAAAAAAAACAAAAAAAAACTATCCCTCAAGCTGAAGCAGAGCATCAAGTTTGTTGATTATGCATTAGCTGACCATTGAGAAAATTAGCTAATCTTGGGACTTAATCATTTAGGTTCAACAATGACATCATTCATTTCAACAAAGAAAATAGAAAACTGCATTCTTTGACTGAATAATCTTTTGTAGTATTTACAAAATGTTAAGAACTGGTGGAAATAAACTTTAAGACATCAATAGTCTTGATGTCATTCATGATTTTATTTGAAAATCATTCTCATATTGATATAAATTTATTATAAATAAAAATGACTGAATCAATTTAGTTGGTTTTCCAACTTTTTATTAAATATGCATTTTTGATATTCATATAAAATAAGTTATAAGGATTAATTTATAGTTAAAATGAGAATCTTTAGTTATATTATCCTTAAAGGTTTAAAATAAAAGCCTACTCAATAATAACTTGTTCTAAATACCTATTAGCAATATCTAATTAAAGTAAGTTTGATATACTGTTTAAAAATAGTATAAAAATGTTGTGCCTTAATGTCAGTGTTAATAGTATATCTATTTACATTGAAGACTTTTTACCAGTGTGAAAACAAAATAAAATGCTAAAGCTGCAACCTGTGCCCTCTTCCAGTTTTATTTATATACAACAACAATTCTTTGGGTTGATAAGGTTCAGCAGCTTTGTCTCCAAATATTTACACATGGATAAACTGATAATGGAATAAGCAAGGAGCATCCCCATGTGATTTTTCCAGAAACAGTACAATATTGTGTGGGAAAGTTCAGGGCACTTTCACTTTAGAAAGGTCACCTTAAAGTTTCCTGAGAACTTGGTTTCGATTTTTTAAAAATTGACTATTACTTTTTTAAAGATCAGTTTAAGAGAGTGAGAGAGGAGTCTATTCTATACAAAGTGCTAGAAACTCCAGGAGTGACTTGAAAATGCTCTAGTGCCTTAGCTCTACTTCTTCACTCTGAATGCTCCTGATCAGAATAATTACTGGTGGAAAGTAAATGAATGTTTAATTTTCTACAACCTTCTCCAATCCTAAATCCTATTCTTAGTAATCATCATTGCTTGGGCTAATATTTCACAGGGTGGGTACTGGATAACCAAATTTATTCTCCTCTTAAAACCAACTTATGCTTTTTAAATTGGGAAGTATGACCTTCAGTCTTTGACATTATTAGACAGAAAAAAAAAAAAACTTGTCAGAGGAAGTGTAATGGTGAGTTTTGTATGTCAATCTGGATAGGATATGGTATTCCATTATTGAATCAAGCACTAATCTAGGTGTTTCTGTAAAGGTATTTTATAGATGTGGTTCACATCTGCATCTCGTAAGTATAGGAGATTACCTTCAATGACATGGGTGAGCCTCATCCAATCAACTGTTGGCCTTAAGAGCAAAATCAAGGTTTTCAGGGAAGAAATTCTGTCTCAAGACCACAGCATCAGCTCCTGAATGAGTTTCCAATTTGCCAGTCTGCCCTACAAATTTTAATATCCCTAACCCCTATAATTATGAGACATTTCCTTAAAATAAATTTCTCTTGATAGATGATAGATAAAATGAGGATAAATTATTTGAGAGAGATGATAGGTTGTTACAGAGATTTAGATAGAGCTATAGATAAAAATATATAGATATCCTATTGATTCTGCTTCTCTGGAGACCCCTGACTACCGATAAAGAAAGTACACTAGTAATTTTTAAGTTCATATAATGTGCCAGCAATCTTCTTAAATTTATCTTTAAAACCTTTTAAATGTACAGTTATTAAGATAATTTTCTAGACCTCTTAAATGATCATTTTCCTAAAACACCTCGTTATTATTTCATGTGTGGAATGTCTTCTCATATTATTAATGTGTTTTTTTTTCCTTTTAATTTAGTTATTTTCTTGGACCAATTTTCATGTACCTGTTTTCATAACAGTGTAAAATCTGTACCCAAGTCTGATTTTACCAAACTCCTCTTACTTCTGAGTCTCACCAGGACTTTTTCTATGAGAAAATTAAAATATAGAGAAATTAATTAACTTGCTACATTTTCACAACTTGTAATAGCAGAACAGATTTGTAATTCAAGATGGTAGACTAAGCACAATAAAATGAGAATGAACATATGAAAAAAAAAGGAGTAAGTATATCAATAGCAATGCCGGTTATAGGAATAGATGAAATCTGTGACCAGACATACTGATTAATTTCCCAAATAGGAAAATAACATGGGGTTATACTGAAAGATAAACAAGAATAGATGTTCCATAAGAGACCATATATAGCAGAAATCTGAAGTAAATATGGGAAGTTTTGATGAGAACTGGAAGGTATCAAGAGCAAGAACTGGCTTATTGTTCAACAGAGGAATTAATTACAATAAATTAAGACTTCCTCCTTTCTGTCTTTTACATTTTTTATATCAAACTTTTAGAATTTTTTCTTTAAACTTGGAGGTATAAAGCTTTATATTTAATACTTTTCCTTTTATCCTGCCCAACACCCTGTGGGCCTTTACAACACCATGATTTTTTATTGGATTTTCAATCATATTAATTTTCTTCTATTACTTTATTTATTCTTTCTCCCCATGATCTGTTTTCAACTTCTGGATATCCTATTTGGTGGAGGTTAAGTATCTTGGAATTTTCCTCAATTCCTCTCATTTCTTTCATCTCCTTATACTTTCACTTTGTTTTGTGGGTAATTTAAGACTTTATTTTTCAGAGCAGTTTTAGGTTCACAGCAAAATTGCAAGGAAGGTACAGAGATTTCCCACATACTCCCTCCCCCACACATGCATAACCTCCCGCAATATCAACAACCCCCACTAGTGTGATATGTTTGTTCAACTGATGAATCTACATTTGATGTATCATAATTACCCAAAGTCCATAGTTTACCTTAGTTAGGGTTCACTTTGGTGTTGTACATTCTATGGGTTTGGACAAATTTATAATGACTTACATCCATCATTATGGTATCATACAGAGTATTTTCTGTAGTAGACCTGTGCCCTCTGTTGTTCACAGTATTTTTTTATTATCATTTTTATGCCCATGGGATCTGTAGTGATATCCTCTCTTTCATTTCTAATATTAGTAACTTGTGTACTCTTTTTTCCTTAGTTTCCTTGGCTAAAGTCTTATCAATTTTATTAGTCTTTTCAAAGAAACAAATTTGGTTTAATTGATTTTCTCTATTGATATCCTGTTTTCAGTTTCACTGATTTCTGCTTTCTTTCTTTCTTGTTTACTTTAGATGTAATTTGCTCTACTTTTCTAATTTCCTAAGATAGAAACTTAATTTATTATCTTTCTTCTTTTCTAATACATATGTTCAATGCTACAAATTTCCCTATAAACACTGCTTTTGCTGAATTCCATATCATTTGATAAACTGTATTTTCATTTTATTTAGTTCAAAATAGGTATTAATTTCTCCTGATTTCTTCTTTGAGCCATGTGTCATTTAGCAATGTGTTGATTAATTTCCATATATTTGGGGGTCTTCCATTTATCTTTCTGTTATTAATTTCTAAGTTAATTTTATTATGGTCTGAAAGTAGATGTTGTATTATCTATTCTTTTAAATTTGTTAAGGTATGGTTTATGGCCCAGATTGTGGTCTATCTTTGTGAACGCTACCTTGAGCTTAAAAAGGTGTTCTCCTTTTGTTAGGTGAAGTAGTTTGTACATGTCAATTATATCCGGTTGATTGATGGTGTTTTTGAGCTCAACTATGTCCTTACTGATTTTCTGCCTGCTTGATCTGTCCATATCTGATAGAGAAGTGTTGAAGTCTCTGCCTATGATAGTAGACTCATCTGTTTCTCCTTGCAGTTCTATCAGTTTTTGCCTCATGCAGTTTGCCACTCTGTTATTAAATAAATATACGTTAGGAATTGTTATGACTTCTTGGAATGTTGACCTCTTTATCATTATTTTTTAATTTATTTTTATTGCAGGTGAATTAGCATAGTGTTATATTAGTGTCAGGTGTACAACATAATGATTTAATAATTCTTTTTTTTTTCAATAATTCTTTACATTACTCGGTGCTCACCACAATACGTGTAGTCACCATCTGTCACTAACATTATTACCAATCTTATTGACTACAATCCCCATGCTGTGTTGTTTATCTCTGTGACTTATTTATTTTATAAATGGAAGTTTGGAACTCTTAATCTCCTCATAATGCCCTTCTTTATCCCTATAACTTACCTTCCTTTGAAGTCTCCTCTACATGAAATTAATATATATATCTACTCTTTGCTTTCTTTGGTGTTTGCATGATATATTTTCTTCCTCCATTTACTTTTAATCTATATATGTGTCGTTAGTGGATAGCATATAGATTTTTTTAAATCCACTCTGACAATCACTATTTTTATTGAATTGAGTTAACTGACAGTTAAAGTGATTATTGATATACTTGGATTAATACTTACCACATTTGTTATTATTTTCTATTTGTTGCCCTTGTTCTTCATTTTTGTTTTTGTTTTCCTACCTTTTTTGCTGCTTTTTAAAATTTTATTTGAGCATGTTATATGATTTCACTGTCTCTCTTTTAATAGTATATCAGATATACATCTTTTTTTTTTTTAACTTTTTTTTAGTGGGTGCCCTGAAATTTGCAGTATACATTTACAAGTAATCCATGCCCATTTTCAAATAACACTGTAATGCTTCACAGGTAGTGTGAGTACCTTATAATAACAAATAACAAAATAATCCTAATGCCTCCCTCCTTCATTGTGGTCATTCATCCCACTTATATGTAAGCTATACAAGCATATATATCTTATACATAATCAAATATAGTATTGATATTTTGAATAAACTATTATCTGTTAGATCAAATAAGAATAAGAAAAAATTATTTTTCTAATCTTCACTTAACTCCTTCAATGATCTTTCTTTAAATAAATCCAAATTTCTAACCTATATTATTTCTTTCTAAAGACTATCTTTTAACATTTCTTTCTGGGCAGATCTATAGGCAAGTTTTTGTTTGTCTGAGAAAGTCTTTATTGATAGCCGTATATGGTATACTAAGTAAAAGGAACCATGGTAAATAGGCTTTTAGTACTATGCTGGTGAGGTGTTGGAGGAGGGGAAATTTTCTATAGTCCTATTTTTAGGTCTCAGTCTTTTTGTGAGCCGATACCTGTGGACTATGTACTTTATATGTGTTCCTTAGTTGGTTTTGTTTTGTTTTGTTTTCCTTCCCCCATAGGTAACGCAGGATGGCTAGACTGGTCTGGAGTTGGGTATATCCTTTCCTCTGGTCAGTCAGGCCCTTAACGGTTAACTAGTTTCACCTGAGGTAGCTTTTGTTAAGAACAGAGTACTCTGGAATATTCCAAAATGGTTCCTTTTTCCTTCTCCCCACCAGAAGGAATTTTAGTGATGAAGAAATTTTACTGATATTTACTGTGAGAAGCTGGTTGAGTTCCTAAAGGTAAATCTCACAAAACTGTGGATTCTTTCCTATGACTGGCTACATGTGGAGTTCAACACTCAGCCTTCCTCAATTCACCAGTTATGGTTCAGTTTTTCCTATATCAGCACTGGTTCCTGTAGTGGTTTCTGCTGCCAAATCTCTGCTCCTATAAGCTGTGACTCCGTGCACTTGACTGGCTATATCTCTACTTTGGGGGGCAGCATTTTCCCTGTGTCACTTCTCTTATGGATCCTAGAAGGATTGTTGATTTTTCAGTCTTTGCAGTTTTTTACTTGTGTTAAGATGCAGTGATGACTTCTAAGCCCCTTACATGCAGAACTACAGTTTTGCTTTTTTTATTAAATCTATTTATTATCTTAATATTTTGGTTTTTGTCCCTATTCTTTGTGTTTTTACATTTCTACATTTTTTATGTTTGTTTTAGAAATTATGTTTCAAAATTCCAGCTCTTTTTTCTTTATTATCCTATCTCTTAGGTGTCTTACTTACAAAAAAATATGGACCAATGCTCTTTTGAAATCTTTAAAGATATCAATAAATATAATTTGTTTAGATTGTTGTCTATTTCCTAAATTAATTGTTGTCTATCTCTGGCTACTGTTCTTTTCTCACCTTGCTCCTTTCTTTTCATGTTCTCAGTTTTCTCCAAACTATCTGCAGATCTCTGGGTAGTCTCATCCTAAATTATGAATGGATAGCTATCATAATTAGTGTATACAGCTGGGTTTTCCTAGATGGTGTGTGAGTATAGGTCTCTCTTCATACTTTCTGGCTATAGTTTGGTTGACTTCAGGCTCTTAGAATAATGTGGCACTTTTAACTGGCAGGCTTCATTTTGAGGTTTACAAATTGTGAACAAGCAGAAAGGATAGGTTCTTTCAAGTCTAAATTTTGTATTGTTTACTGTGGGGGCTGATTTGCACTTAACTGTAACTCTGTTCTGGATATATGTTTTCTCTTAAGGGTCTCTTTTCTGTTTTAAGCCTGGCTTTGCCTCAGTCTCTGCCCTGGTTCTTTCCTTCTGAGGTCAGCATGGACACTGTCATTCAAGCAGAACTCTCAGTCTTTAGAGTACAGGTTTCTGGAAATACTCAATGAATAAACACTACCACTGCAAGTGCGTCGATAACAGAGGTTCATGTCAGGTCAGCCCAGTTTTTTTTGTTTTCTTTCTGTAGATACTCATTTAATTACTTGCCATGATTATTAACTCAATGTCCACTCCTATTTATATATTTATTTGCCTTAAATTTAGAATTTTCCAGGGCTCTGTGGGAAAAACACTTAGCTCTGGAGTAAGTAGCTAAATAAATTCTTTTTTCCCCCTTTCCTGGTTTAGAGAGATACAGATTAATTTGGATGCAGAGTGAACTATTTAAGAAAAAAAAAAGAGAGAATTTGATTCACAGAATCCTGTTTAGACTCAGAAGTCAGAGGAGGCTGGTACAATGAGAGGCAGGTACAGATCCTGGACAGTTAGTTATGAAAGGAGGTACATGAAATGAATGTCTATTTACTAAAGAATCAACAGCCCCAATCCCCACAAACCACCAGAAACAGAGAGAGAAAAGGAAAAATGTACCAACAGAATTACTAAAGAAAAAAAAAAACTCAATAATTGGAGAGAGATAGGGTGCTTGCGTGGCTCAGTGGTTAAGCGGCTGCCTTTGGCTTAGGTCATGATACCAGGGTCCTGGGATCGAGCCCCCGTCTGGCTCCCTGCTCAGCTCTCCCACTCCGCCCTGCTTGTGTTCCCTCTCTCATTGTCTCTGTGTCAAATAAATAAATAAAATCCTTTAAAAAAATTATCTGAGAGAAAGACATTCTACAGATGAAATAATAACAATGTATTTTGGAAAAAATGAGCAATAAGTAAAGAAAATGCTCTTAAATATAGTGTAACTCCTACATTTAAAAGGTTTTAAAGAGAAACAAGGTGTTCTCCTAAGAGTAGAACAAAAAGAAAATGAAAATAGACAAAGAAAGAAAGAGAAAAATTGAAATATTAGTCTCAATCCTGGAAATTCAATTTCCTTCTAGTGGGGGTTTAAAAATTAAAAAAAAAAAAAAGGAAAATAAAAGAGAGAAAATTATCAAGGAATTAATACAGGAACATTTCACAATAGTAAAATCCACAGGCCCTTTAAAAAGTTTTTAATAATAAAAAAAAAAAGACTCCCAACTAGACACATCATCATAAAATTTTTAACACCAAGAGTAAAAGTTTTCAGAAAAAAGTAGCGAATATGTAAAGGATTAACAATCAGAATGGCACTACACTTCTCAACCCAGGAGGCTAGAATAAAGGAGATAAAAACTTCAATATTTTAAGGGAAAATAATTTTTGACCTAGAATTCTAGGTAGGTCAACTAATCAATTAAGTATAAAGACATAAAAATACATTAAGAAATATAGGGAGATGAACCATGAGAGACTATGGACTCTGAGAAACAGACTGAGGGTTCTAGAGGGGAGTGGGGTAGGGGGATGGGTTAGCCTGGTGATGGGTATTAAAGAGGGCACGTACTGAATGGAGCACTGGGTGTTATACACAAATAATGAACCATGGAACACTACATCAAAAACTAATGATGTAATGTATGCTGATGAGCATAACATAATAAAATTAAAAAAAAGAAATATAGGGAGTTATAAAATTTTTCTCCCATGTATTCTATTATGGGAGTTCTTAAAACGCTCTGATTGACATGAGCATATGCCAAGAAAGAAGAAAGTCTAATAACAATCAAACAGCGGGGGCGCCTGGGTGGCTCAGTTGGTTAAGCGACTGCCTTCAGCTCAGGTCATGATCCTGGAGTCCCGGGATCGAGTCCCGCATCGGGCTCCCTGCTCAGCGGTGAGTCTGCTTCTCCCTCTGACCCTCCCTCCTCTCGTGGTCTCTGTCTCTCATTCTCTCTCACAAATAAATAAATAAAATCTTTAAAAAAAAAAAAACAATCAAACAGTGGATTCAACACAGTAATAGAAACATGGCAGCTCTGTAGTAGACTTGGGGAGCCAACCAGGTAAGAGCAAGAGGACTGCCAGCCTTAGAATTGAAGTCTCTGGGGAATAAAGCGGGAAGCTCAATAAAATACCTTATATAGGCACATTAAAAAAATATTGTATAGGCATTAAGGATACGTGAATTTCAAAATATGTAATACAAAATGAAAATACAATATTCAATAAAAGAAATGTGATCATAATATACTAACTCTGCACTGAACAAAATGAAATTGAAAGGATGTAAATACCCATTACTAATTAAACTAAAAATAGTGATAGAACTATATAAAGAAGAGAGGGGAAGAGGAAATGAACATTTGGTTAAGTACACTAAAATTCACTTAATAGTGAATCAATCAGAGCGTTTTAAGAATGTTATGTTAATACATAACAGAAAGTCATGTGAACATATTATATTAATGAATCATACATATATATATACACTTTATCTGTATACACGCACACACAGTGTGTGTGTGTGTGTGTGTGTACTGGTGCAGAATCTATACACAAAATTATACATATATTATATATACACATATCCTTGATTTTAAGCTAAAGTCTGCCTTATCTTAGTTATATGACCTTAGAGCAAATTGAGTAAATACCTAACCTTCTTGTCTTCACTGTAAAGTGAAAATACACATAGAATCTACTTCAGAGGGTTGAAATAAATTTGACATAATAAATGAAAGTATTTGCATACTGCCTAACATGAATTCTCAATAAACACTAACTTCCAATCAGTAGTAGTTTTATAAAATTTTCCATGATTTATATATTATGTCCATCTAAATGTATTTGTTGCTATCATAAAGATGTACTCAAACTTTCTATCATAAAGATTTACTCAAACAAGTCAAGTAAATCAAAATTATTTACTCAGGATTATACAATTTGTCACTATTTAAGCCCATATTTGGACATGCATTTATCTGACTTTAAATTCAGTATCTTTAATGTTACACTTTCTTAGGAGTTAATAATTTTTAAGCTTGTAAGACAAATCATAGATCTTTTTGAGCAAATGATTTTGTTTCAGACTAAAAATGATCATAAACATATATGAAAAGATAATTTGCGGGAGAGAGAAAATAAGGTTTCTCAGAATTACTCCATCCAGTGTAAATATTGTGTTATGATGACACAATATTCTTGAATATGCATAATAAGGTTATATATCTTTCAATCCACTACTGAAAATATTCTGACACTCAATAAAACTCAGTGATTCTAAATTTTTCCCTGGATCTTTACAAGATATCACAATGTCCTGATTATCCAGAAACAGACAAAAACAGTGCCTAATATAATCCTTTTGAATAAAATATTTTTCTTTGATTTTATTGTAAACTGGAAAAATCAACTTTGTTGGTAATGGAGAAAATTAAGTATTAAGAAAGTAGGGTCAGTAGCCAATACTGCCCAATGTATTTACACATCATTGGACTTTGATGTAATAAGATGTTTTCTTTTTCAATACACTAGTTGAATGCTGTGGAAAAAAACTATCAGTACAAACAGGAAAAATACTTTTGTTAAATTAACGTTATTCAGATTCTTAGATTATGTTGCCATCCAATTTTATATATAGCAAAAATTTAGGTGAAACTTTGGTAACAAAAGTTCACTAAGATCAAGTTACTCTTTCCTGTTTGATCAAACTCTTTTCCTAAAACAGTTGGAGAAGAGAAACATTTTTAATAAAAATGATGTATGCTGATATCCTCAAAACTTTCAATTCAAGCTGCTTAAATTGCATTTCATCACAAACTTACTATAGACGAATGATTCAAGATATAGTTATTCAAAAATACAAATTGACTTAAAATAATAACTAAATTTTCAGGTACAGATATGCAAAAGTTCTAGTAGACATCATGATGAACAATCCTAATAAGCAATACATTAACTTTCTCCAGCACGCCTCTTACATTCTGAATTCCATTCCTTTCCCCTTACTAGGATAACTGCTACTCACATTTACTGAAACCAAACCCCTCCTTCAAGTCCCAATTAAAATTCCAGTGCCTTCTCTGAATAAGCCAATCTAATAAACTCCCTCTTTTGAGCACCTTTGGTTCTTACTGTCTTTACTACTTGGACATTTTAGATTTTCTGCCTTAGGTAGCTGTTTTTGTGTGTGTCTTACGTCTCTAATTAAGGGCTCATACTCTATCGGGACAAGGCCTGGCTACCCATTACTGCAAGGCTCACTATTACCCCCATGCCCCCACAGAGAAACACGTATTATGAACCAGAAAACCACACAAATAATAAGCACCTAATATTTTTTTCTTTGAAGAACATAATCTAATTATGTTTTAATAAATAAACTTTATATTTGTTTACCAACATGACAAAAGTATGTAGAGACCAAGGGAGATGAAGTGGAGTTTTGAGAGATTGTTTTGTTTTTTTTTGTTTTGTTTTTGTTTTTTTTTTTAAAGATTTTATGTATTTATTTGAGACAGAATGAGAGAGACAGAGAGCACATGAGAGGGGGGAGGGTCAGAGGGAGAAGCAGGCTCCCCGCCGAGCAGGGAGCCCGATGCGGGACTCGATTCCGGGACTCCAGGATCATGACCTGAGCCGAAGGCAGTCACTTAACCAACTGAGCCACCCAGGCGCCCGATTGTTTTGTTTTTAAATAAAAATGGCACCTTCTAGATGAAGTAGCAATAAAAACAACAACAACAACAACAACAAAACCCTCTTTGATTCTTATTCCAATGTTGAGTGTGTGTGATATGAATTCTTAAAACTGAGAAAGTATGGACAGAACAATTTTGTATATTCAAGGAACTTCTTTCTGCTAGATATAAAATGAATAGCATCAGATTTAGAATATCTTGGACGTAAGAGTGATGCCCCTTTCTGGGAAGGAATAGAAACTTTGAGGAATAAATGCAGTGAACTTAGCAGAGCCCCACTAACATCCCTTCACTTAGAGGCATGAGGACAGAAGGCACTTGTACATGAAATCAAAAGAAACAAATCAAAAGAAATAAATAGATTCATCAGCAAGTCTAGCAAGAAAGTCAGAGATACAAGAAGCTACAGTCTTTATTTTTATTTTCTTTTAAAGATTTTATTTATTTATTTGAGAGAGAGAATGAGATAGAGAGAGCATGAGAGGGGGGAGGGTCAGAGGGAGAAGCAGACTCCCTGCTGAGCAGGGAGCCCGATGCAGGACTCGATCCCGGGACTCCAGGATCATAACCTGAGCCGAAGGTAGTCGCTTAACCAGCTGAGCCACCCAGGCGCCCGAAGCTACAGTCTTTAGATCATCTAAATTGGCAACTGTTCCTGGTTAATAATTTTCAGACACAACTTAACAGGCAAAAAGTAAACACACTGCTAAATCTGTAATGACTACCATGCTTACACACAGTGGAAACAGTCACCTACCAAAGTTAAGAAAGCCATGCCAGAGTGGGGAAAAACCTAGGAGAGAAGACACTTCCTAGTCAAATGACACTGAGCTTTAGCCACCTTACCTTTATCTTCAAGCAGAATATATGAAGTAGATCAGTCAATTACAGAAAATGGAATATTTTCCTCTTCATTTTTCTGGATCTGAAAGACATAAACAGATTTCAAATATGAATACCAGGAGATCAAAATAAAGTAAGTAACAAGAAAAAAGAATTCATAAACTATAATGAAAACTCTGTATTTTACAAGAAAGGAAACCATTCTGAAAGGCAATTGTAAACAATGCTATTATAAGAAAGAACTTTTAGAGAATGTCTTATTCAAGTTCTTGAAACAATTCAATAAAATTTATGCAAGACTAATGACTTTCTGATCAGGAAATAGAAAAGACAGAATATGACTCTATGACTGCTTAAATAAAAACCGCAAAGGAGATGAGATCATCAGATTGGACATTAAGGAAAATAAGATTAATAAAATAAATAACATTCTTAAGGAATTATCTCAGAAGCCAAAGAGAAAAAAAGTAGAATAATGGTTAAGATGATCCAACCCAGAAGGAGGGAACAAAGCTGACAGGTTTTAAAATGGTAGATCAATAATTTTTAATTAATAATTAAAAATATTTCTGTATTAAAGAACTGAATTTATGTATAAGAAAAGTTCATAGAGGACTGGCCAACATTAGTTAAAAGATACCAGAATTCAGATATGCCTTTATGAAAGTATTCCATGTTTAAAGGACTTAAAAAATACTCTCAATAAGCTTATAGGAAAAAAAAAAAAATAGTACCTATGAAAAGGGAAAATAGCTGGCTGACTTCAAACTCTTGAAAGTAAAATTTCCAAAAGATAATGAAGATTGTAAAACAAGATTTCTAAATATTGCCAATCTGATTTTTATGCAGGAAGGCAAAAACAATTTAAAATACATTTTAAAAGTTGTTCTTAGATAAACATCTCAAAAAATATGCCATCTACATTTTGTTTAGAAAAAATAAGTACTCAATGACACACTCCAAAAAACTGAGAGATTATTCAAATCCTAAAATCCTAGAATGGGACTTTTTATAATTAAAGAACCAGTAATATTCAATGTATCCAATAAAACATAGATATAATTATTTTAATAAGATAAAACTTCATCCAAATATCAAAAATAACTATTAAAGAAATTTTATTTGAAATAATGACATTGACATTGATGACATCAAGTTATAATTCTGTTTAAGCAAAACCTCAATAGAGAATAAAAGAGCACCAAACTGTTGCACCTGTAGAAAACAGAATATAAATAGACTTAAAATATGACACCAAACCAAGATACTGACTATAAAGTCAAATTATAAAAAGATATCTAAGATGTGGAAAAATGCTCAAAATAAAGTAAGGGGCAAAATCAACTTCTCAAATGGTACAAACACATATCATCAAATGTACACACACATCAATACTTACAAAATGTTAGCAGTCGTTCACTGTTAATGGTAGACTATGAGTCTTTAACATTCTCTTTTTTTATACTTTTGCATGTTTCACAATTTCCAAATTAAATATAGTCCTATTATAATCTGAAAAGTTTTAGTAAAAAACATGTTCTTATAGTAATACAGATAAGATCAAACTTAGATATATGATGAATTTTTTTCAGTCTCTTTAATGGGCAGAAATTAGATTATTATTTAGTCTAATGGATACAATTTTTTTAATTTTTATTTTTTTTATAAATGACTCTAAGAGATTGTCTCAGTTGGGCCCAAGTGGTTATTGACCTGGTGGAGCCTAGTACCAGACACTGATATGCATTTGTATTAGTGAATATGCTGGAAGGTTTTAGTTGTGTTTGTTTTCTTTGTTTAGTTTAAAAAGCAGGAAATTACGCACAAGGGGCAAATAAAAATGTCCACAGAAATGAAGAACGAAAGACACTCTGCTGGCTCATGGGAGAAAGGGGTACAGGTAGGATCCTATGCTTGTTTTGAGGCTTGTTAAATTCAGCATAAAGCGTACTACCTGTAGAACCAGAGGACAAAAATGCACCATGGAATTGAAGAGAAAGACTACACCTTTGCTAATTCTACCATTGGTTTGGGGGCAGCTTGGACACCCTAAGGCTTTGGGACCAGAGGCAGAGGATTGCTGTGACAAGTGCAAAAACAGGAGAGTTGGAAGCTATCCCCAGAACATTTCCATGAATGAAAATAGCAACAGGGGATGGGGAAATAGTGTTCAGAAGTTTCTTGTGTAAAAATTAGAACAGAAGAGAAAAACTATTAGGAAAAACTTTTTGATAACTAATGATCAGAATTGTCTATGAGATGTCCTCTGAGACTCCCAAGGGTTCTCTGTTACCTTTCCAATACACTTAAAATAATTGCCCATCACTAGCAGTGGCCAATGCCTTTCTACCTAATATGACATCTGTCTCCCTCATCAACCTCATCTGTTACCCATTCAATACCCACACTTTCTCCATTACAATTTTGCTTGATCCAATGAAAGTTTTTTTTATAAAACATCTTTTTTTTTTTTCTCTTGCAATGGCCAGTACTTCTAAATCAGTATTAAAAAAATAATATTGAGCTTGTTTTATTCCTTCTAGTCTTCAACAGAAATGCTTCTAATACTTGTTTCAGTGTTTCAGTAATGTTTCCAATGAATCATTAGAATGTTATGGACTGATACATTTTTTTTTTCATTTTTCAATTACATTAAGGAAAGAGTCAACTACTGCTATTGTGTTAAGAGTTAAAAATCAGACATTGTTTTAGAAGTTTGTCATATGCACTTGTGGCATATGTGAAATGGTCAAGCATCTTTCTTTTTTGACCTTTTTATATGGTTATCTATGTGAGAAGATTTTCTATTTTTTAGCTATCTTTGCATCATTGGAATGAACACCTTATGCTTCTAGCTTATCTTTCATTTAGAGCACTTCTAAATGAATGGGCTCTTTTTTTTTCTTTCTTTCTTTTTTTTATTTTCCTTTTTCTTTTTGGGAAATGGGCTCTTTCTTGAAAGAAAGCTGTCTACTCCTACTGTACCCATGTCTTTGTTTATGTCATTTACTTTTGTCATTCAGGTCTAATGGCACCCCTCTGACAAAAAAATTTCCCTAAACACATCCATGAAAATAACTACTTCCATCCGATACTTCTCTCTGGAATTACTCTTTATCAACCTGCCCTAGTTTATTTAATTCATAGCATACCTTAATATCTATAAATTTATCATGTATGTATTTGTGTACTTTGTTAGAATCTCAATATTCCACCATGATGAAGGCAGTGACTTAGTCTTATCTATTACTATATAATAACATCTTAAACAGTACCAGGAACTTACTAATATTTCAGTAAAACACACACACACACACACATACACACAGATATGGAAAGAGAGAGAAATAAAATGGGGTATGAGGGGCGCCTGGGTGGCTCAGTAAGTTAAGCCTCCGACTCTTGATTTCAGCTCAGGTCATGACCCATGTCAGGCTCTGTGCTCAGTGGGGAGCCTGCTCGTCCCTCTCCCTTCCTTTGCCCCTCTCCCCAGCCCTTCACTCAATTCTCTCACTTTCTCTCTCTCTCAAATAAATAAATAAATAAATATAATTTTAAAAAAGAAAATGGGTGTGAGAAGGAGGGAAGAAGTGAGGAAGAAATGAAGAAAAAGCAATATAAAAAGGGTTTCTGAGGGTTACTTCAAGGGAAGATGGTGGCCAAAGCTGGAGAAATAGTTCCTGGCCAGATGTACTTCTCAGGAGTTTGTTTGCTAACAAACAAGCCATAGCAAGTGGAGATAGGAAATATCTGAAGGCTGTCAAAATAACAAAGAGATGATATATCTATGGCCAAACAACTCAATGACTACTTAAAAAAGTGAGTTTTATTGATTATCATGACTCATATTCCATAGCCCTCAAAAAAATATTTTAGAGACACTTCAAGTGGCCACTTGACATCAATGAGACAGCCATGCTTTTAAAAATAAACTATAGAAATACAAAGAAAGTCTATGAAAGAAGATCATTTTGAATAATTATATACATCTTTAACTTTTGATACTTCTAGTTTACAATTTTTGGGTACTTTTCCTTTTCATGGGTAAACCCTGAGACAATATTAAAAGAAGAAAAATTTAGTCATCTTTTAATTTGATTGACTCATTTTATGCTCTCCTCCCACCCCATGGGCTATTAAAAAAAAAAAAAAACTTTCAAAACTATTGTGAAGTTTCTTACTTGGACAGAATAGATGCATTGTAATTTATAAAAGGAAATTTTCTTCCTCCATGAACAATCACATCTCATTGTTCATAACATTGATAATCACGTGTAGTTATGTACAAAAAGTTTGAAAAATCTGCTTTTTGTGTGTTATTTAAAGCTGCCAATTTGCCTAGGCTTATTAAAATCAAGGCTAAATCATTCCAGTGTGTAGAGTCTTAAAGTTGTAGTTGGACTGTCATAGGCCTAAGAATAAATTAAAATGTAAAACTTGAACTTGAGAGACATTTAAATGATCAAACTAAAGCATTAATGTAGGATAAACCTAATCTTAGCAGTACAGGAATGAGGCTTTACTAGCAAGTCTTTTCCAAGAATCAATAAATGTTAGTGAACAATATTAAGTGATGTGCTTAACAGTCCAACGATTAATACACTTAACCTGGTTTTCTCAAAAGAGAAGGTTTGGCCACCTTGGATAGAAGCAGCCTGATATATTAAAATGTAAATTAATTGTCTCTTTCTAAGAGTTTTTTTTTTTTTTAACTACATAATAATCCATTAGTATCAAACCCGATTTTTTAAATTAAAACAAATAATTTCTTGGGGTGCCTGGGTGGCTCAGTCATTAAGCATCTGCCTTTGGCTCAGGTCATGATCCCAGCGTCCTGGGATCGAGCCCCACATCGGGCTCCCTGCTCGGCGGGAAGCCTGCTTCTCCCTCTCCCACTCCCACTGCTTGTGTTCTCTCCCTCGCTGTGTCTCTCTCTGTCAAATAAATAAATAAAATCTTAAAAAAAAAAAAAACAATTTCTTTTGCATATGGTACAATTTCAATATAAAAATATTAATACCATAAAATCTGGATTGACCATCCGGCCTTAAGCAATCTCCTTGTAATAATATCCTCAGTTAGAAAGAATCCTTACTAGTTATTAGTTATTTTTATAAATAGCTTTATAGTATAGAGACAGAGTTAAAGATAACTCTTTTCTGTGACTTTACATTTCATTTAAAAACAGACATAATACTGAACAAAAGTGGTCTAAACCACTCATATGTATTACATACTTAATAATGTTTTAAGGGAATCTAGTTGTTTCTTATATTCATTTAAATTTTGAAAATTTTATCCATTATGTGCTTTCTCTTTCTATTGCAACTATTAAGACTCAAAATTTTGTGTAATTCAATTTTTAAAAAATGCTTATCGTTGTATATTGTTGATATTTCATGTATTTTTTTTAAAAGATTTTATCTATCCATTCATGAAAGACAGACAGACAGAGAGAGAGAGAGAGAGAGAGAGAGAGGCAGAGGGAGAAACAGACTTCCCGCGGAGCAGGGAGCCCGACGCGGGACTCGATCCCAGGACTCTGGGATCATGACCTGAGCCGAAGGCAGACGCTTAACCATCTGAGCCACCCAGGTGCCTGATATTTCATGTATTTTGATCTCTGTCTTTTCTCATTAGATTGTAATCTCTTTGAGGTCAGAATATCTATTTGTCCTACCCCACAGCACATATAAAAATTCAACCGCAGGTAACAAGGTTTATTCCAGGCAATTATACTGGTTCATCAACTCTCCCCGACTCACTAAGGTTGCTGTGTTTTGTTTACCTGGTTCTAATGATCCTTGCTATCTATATTTAGTTTAATTTCTACTTTTGGCCACTTTTCTGTGCCATCTCTATTTTGCTTATTGGCTTTTAAGTGCACACTTAGGTCTTGGTTCTACTAACTCATCCCACCCTCTGTATATCATCTACAATCTATATATGGTGAAGTTTTCTTTCTCAGTCTCGGAGCCCAATCATAACCCAGCTCAAATTAATCCATTACTCAGCACCCAGGAGACAGGGAGTTAGACTGAGTTATTCACAACGGGTGATGCAATAATAACTATTGTTCACTTATTAATCTTTGCTGTTAAATAAACGTATTTAAAAGGTGGCAAAATTAAAAGACACACACACACCCCAAATATTTTACATGCTCAGCTATTCCAGAACTTGACTAAAACATAATAAACTATATACCTCACCATGAGTTAGATAAGTCACACAGATTACTTCTTATCATCAAGCCTGGTAACATGATTATTGTACCCATTATAGAAATGGAGAAATCAAGTTAAGGGATATACATTATACTGACTGAATTATAAAGTGAACACTAAGAAGCTCAACTAGAAGTAATTTACCAATGCTGTATCAAACTAATCATTTTAATTATTTAATTATTTAATTTATTAATTTTAATTAAATTATTGGATTTAATCATTTAATTATTATCAAATTAATTATTTTAAATTGATTTTTCAACAAATAACTATTCAGGACTATGCATGTGTTAAATACTGTTCTAGCAATGAACAAAAGGAGAAAAACCCATGTTGTCATGAAACTTATATTTGAGTGGTGAAAAATAAGTTACAAAACAAAATATAAAACAATATATTAGTTGTTGATTTCATAAGTGTAGTACAGAAAAGTAAAGAGGACAGAGAATGCTATTGAGGAAAAAGACTTCACAGAGAGTGAGAGTTGAGTAACAACCTAAAGCACATGATGGAGTGAGCAATGAATTACATAGAAAAATTTCCTTCCAGACAAAGGGAACAGTAAATGCAAAAGCGTATGACAGAAATATATCTGTTGTATTGTAGGAGCAGAGAGGTAGCCACTGTGGCTAGTGTAGAGCAAATTTGTGAGGAGGTGATGGGAGATAAAGTCAGAGAATCATGGGTGCCAAATAATATTGATTTCTGTATGCAGTTTAAAGGAATTTATTTCTTACTCTTAGTAAACTAGGAAGTCTGGGTGGGACTAAGCAGAGAAGTCACATTCTCTAATTTACATTTTTAATAAGACCACCTTGGCTGCTATGTTTAGAAGAGTCTGAAGAGTATGGGATAAGGGTTAGAGAAGAAATGTCAGTTCACAGGTTGTTTCATTAATCCCAGTTTGAAAATGATATTAGCTTGCATAATAGTCTCCGCAGTAATAGCAACGTAAGGTGGTAAGGTTTTGTGTAGCAGATAAGGTTTGCAAACATATTTGTGAAGGAAAGAAGTCAAGAATTATTCCAAGATTTTGGACCAAGTAACTAAACAGAAAAACTATGGGAGGAAAAGGTCTGGGGGAGATTAGTAGCTCAGTATTGAATACTGGGTGTGAGATGTCTATTATATATCTAAGGAGAGACATCCAGTAAGTAATTGATATACATGTTTGGAATTGAAGGGAGGGACTGATGTAGATAATACATTTGGGAATAGATAATATAATTGGGAATTGATGTAGATCATATATTTGGGATTAAAATAAAGAAGTCCTCTCATTGAGTCTTGTTAAGAGGTTAAAATGTTGAGAAATTTAGCTCACATGTGGAAACTGATGATGCCACACATGCACCAAGAGGATAAAAAATGCTTATTACTCATAAGAGGCTTTATGGAGACAGAAGGGATGTCCTCCCAAACTGATCCAAAATGGCTTGAGAGAGCAAAGAAGAGAGATTGGCCTGGAGTTTTTATTATGGTTCAGGGTGTAGTCAGAATGAGGATTTCTGTGCATAGCCAGGAACTTGTGTGGTTTAAATCTGCTATCTGATGCTACCAAAGGAGGGAGCACCCAGGTTTTCTTATAAATTTGCTTAGATGTGGGGCTGAAGGAGAAGAGGAAAGAATAAGTAAAGCTGAAAAAAATGTCTGCAGTGAAATTAAAAAAAAAAAAAAAGGATTCAGGCTCTTATTCTAGATAACTAGAAAAAAATCACCTTTGAGTTAGGAGGTTATTTCAAGAGAGGTAGAAAAAGGATGTTTTGAGAAAGACTGAGTTATCAGCGGGGTCAAATATTGATGGTAAGACAAGTAATACAAGTGGTATGAATAACCACTGGATTTAGTATTATGGAGGTCTTTATGTCCTTAGAAACAATAGTCTCGCTAGAGTGTGGGGAGAAAGTCTTAAAGACCTCTCAAGGAAGAATGAGAGAGGAGATATTGGAGGCTGCAAAATTAGACCTTTTTATAAAAATTTTACCATGAAGAGGAAGGAGAAAAATGTAAAGAGTGGGAAGAGGAGGTAGGAATTAAGTAAAACCAATTACTATTAATTTACTTACTTGCTTTAAGTAAATTTGATGCCTAATACCACTAAAATTGTCACCTTCACATGAATTTCAAATTGCCCCAGGCAAATAGGCATTGACAATTAGAACTTATTTAGAACTTCCATTTCCATTGCAAACTTAACACATATGTTTTAGCTCCCTAAATCTCATTTAAATAACAAATCTATTACAGTTCTGAGACTGGCAGGACAACACTTCATCTTCCATTATTATATCATTAATTCTTTTAAGGTATGAGCAAGAATGGAGGTAGACACAGACCAGAACATACTCATTAGCATGCAGAATGGCAGAAAGTCTCTCAGTTTAGTGAATACTGAGAAGAGTAATAGGTTGTGAGAAACAGGTTAATTAAAAGATGCATTCATAATACTGAGAATCTCCTACATATTTGCCCCGCCCATATTACAACACAGCAAACTGTTATGTTGCTTTCCATCCTTCCCTGTCTACAAGGATATTTCTACTGTCTAGTCTAAAAAAGCAGTAAGTCTGAGAAGGAGTAGGGCACCTAGTATGGCTATTAGATTCCAAAAGTGAAGCTCTTTTTTTTATTTCTGTACTAGTACGGACCCCAGAATGTTCATCTATTTCTCATTAAACCTGAAAGTGAGTCTTTTTTTTTTTTTAAGATTTTATTTATTTATTTGACAAAGAGAGAGACAGCTAGAGAGGGAACACAAGCAGAGAGAGTGGGAGAGGGAGAAGCAGGCTTCCCCCCGAGCAGGGAGCCCGATGCGGGGCTTGATCCCAGGACCCTAGGATCATGACCTGAGCCGAAGGCAGACGCTTAACGACTGAGCCACCCAGTTGTCCTGAAACCTGAAAATGAGTATTGCTAAGTCAGGAAGACCTTCCCACATACTCAGTTCACCCAAGTAAATCTTCCAATTGAGGAAAGGCCTGTGGTGGAAACACCATGCTGCATATACTAGCTATTCATCATAATTCTAGTCCTAAATTCATCATTTACATAGGAACTACTGGGCACCTGAGGAAAATTAATAGTATAAAGAATCAAGTTGAAGAAAGAGAACTTAAGCCAAAGGAAGCAAAACCTTTAAGATATTAATTATAATTAATAGATCTAGAGTTATTCATAATGAAAGATTCAAGAACAAGAAACAATTCTAGAAAAATAAAAATAAAATAAGATTCTCAAAAGAACTGATTAAAAGTTTAAAAGACAAAAGTTAAGCAGAAACAATGAAGGAAAAAATAATGAAATATACAAAAAATTATAAAGTCAACATGTTTTCAGAGTTAAGGGCTCGACATGACAAATGAAAACATTTTCATTTGGACATGTGGCTTGTGAAATTTTAGAATATCAGAGAAAAATAGAAGCTACAAAATCTTTGAGAGGGAAGAAAATCAGCTTATCCTATAAAGATATGAAAATAAGATGCTCCTCAGATTTCATTAGTCATATTAGATGTTAGAGAAAAATGGAACAATGATTTCACTGTTCAGAGGAAAACTGACTCTACCTAGAATATGCAAACTAGAAAGTTATCAAATATAAAGTAAAGGCGTTTTCAATTGTTCAAAAACTAACAATTAAATTCCATTTATTTTTCTGTCTAAGGTGGAATAAGAAAACAGAAAAGTGGGAGGAGACTGTATTAAATAATGAAGCCAATTCTCCATAACAAACTTGGTAACTATAGGAATATGAGAGACAGAATATTGGAGTGATTGAGAGCCTTGACTTTATTTTTCCACTGTCTGCTACACCATGAGTTCCATGATGTTTGCCAAGTCATTTAACCTCTGTGTCAGTTTCTTCATTTGTAAAATGAGCAATAATTGGACCAACCTCACAGAGTTGTTGTGATAATTAAATGAGTTAATACGTGTGAAATATTTAAGTGTGAGAATCTCAGTAACAATATGAGCGCATAATATCAGGTTATACACTGGCCATCAAAAATTGAAGGAAATACAGGTAGAATGTTTTTAAACATATAAAGGAATACATAATTTACCTTAAGCATTGTGGGGGTTAAGGACAAAATCCACATATAACTTTTGAGTCCCCAAAAACTTCACTACTAATAGCCTACTGTTCACTGGAAGGCTTACTGATAACATAAACAGCCAATTAACACAAATTTTATATGTTCTATGTATCATATACTGCATACTTACAGTAAATTAAGCTATAGAAAAGAAAATGTTATTAAGAAAATCACTAGAAAGAGAAAACAAATTTACAGTACTGTACTTTATTTACTGAAAAACATCTGAATATAAGGGGACCCACATAGCTCAAACCCATATTGTTCAAGGATCATGTTTAATGGAATGAATAAAAGGAGGAGTCATCAAAACTGGAAGTATGGGGGCGCCTCGGTGGCTCAGTCGTTAAGCGTCTGCCTTCAGCTCGGGTCATGATCCCAGGGTCCTGGAATCAAGCCCTGCATCGGGCTCGCTGCTCAGTGGGAGGCCTGCTTCTCCTTCTCCCACCCCCCCTGCTTGTGTTCCTGCTCTCGCTATCTCTTTCTGTCAAGTAAAAAAATAAAATCTTAAAAAAACAAAAACAAAAAACGGAAGTATGGTAAAAACTCAAAAGATTTAATTACACAGTGAAACAGATATTATGATTTACATATATGTGTAATCTTTCCATAATGTGGAGAATATGTGAATGGATGGAAATGAGACTGGGCAAACTGGTGTGCTTTACTTACTAGAAATTATAGGTTGAATAAGGAACTTGTATCAAGATACGTGCTAAAAAGGCCAAGTCTAGGCAACTTCTCAGTTCCTCACTGGTAAAATGTGTCTATTGGACACATTGCTGGTTGAAGGAGGATGTAAATAGAAGAATGAGCTTCCTTCCTGGTTATAGCAGGCTCTGACTTCACCCTACTCTACCTGCTAACACAACCGTCTAGGAGAAAGAAGTTTCTGAGTATAGTAAGATTCACCTTGTGCTAAGGAGTTTGAGTTGCGTTTAGCTGAAGTACTAGGTTATGAGCTTCCCACTGTAGGAGCTGCCAGAGTCAGAAAACCAAAAGTTTATAGACCTGGCTCTCCCCAGTCTCCATAGAGGAAACAAAGCAAAGAATGGGAAGTCTCCCCACAGTCAAAAGTTTAACGCAGAAAATAAAAAAATATATATATAATAATATATTGAGTATTATTAGTTTTAATTTCTTAGACATTGAACAGAAAATTTATATTTTCATGAATAAATACAGTTTTATCAACATTGAAAATTTATATAAAAGTGGTACAGAAGAACAAATTCGGCAGGTTAAAAGACAAAGGAAAATTAGAGAAACAAGTAAGGCTAGAAGTTTCTTTTTACACAGTAGGTTAATAACATAAATATTGAATTTTGGTATATCAAGAAATATTGTTAAATCAACTAATGGATGATTTAATAATAAAAAAGTAAGTTAAAAAATTGAAAAAGAGGATAAGAGGGTCAGGGTGAGTTAATCTCTTATTCTTCATAGAAGAAAGTCATCAGACACTGTCAAAGTTGATTAATCAAACTATGGTCATATAAACACATTATTTAGAACTATGAAGACAACTACCAGAAACATCAAAAATAAAATGTAATCTGATTGCTTGTGGAGAGAGGAAAAATGGGGATAAAAGAGGAATGTGTACATTTGTGTGTGTGTGTGTGTGAGAGAGAGAGAGAGAGACAGAGAGAGAGGGGTGGGGATAGAAAGAGAGAATTAGGCAGTCCTTATTGCAACCAATTGGAAGAACACTTCTGTTAAGAATCAGCATTGTTTTGGTGTTTACTCAGGTATATCGAGCCAACTATACAACAGGGACTAGAACCCAAAATTACTTGACCATCTTCATTTTATGAAACTTCAGGGGAAGAGGAAGGAATTAACAACGAAGATAGAACATTAAGCATCCAAACTGCTATTGTTTAAAGAATTTTGTTGCTACCCTAGCAATCCATACACGGATATGCACAAAACAATCATTGTTAGCCAAAAAACTGAATTAATATTATCGGTTGACTCATCAAGAAACAACCCACACTCAAGAAGTATATTTATAGCACGCACTATTTATTTATTTTCTGTTCAGAAGAATAAACCATGAGGAATCAAATACTCAAGATGGTCTTGAGGTAAAATTGCTAGTTAACGAGCTGTGCTGAATAGTTTCTTCAGCCACAGTTGTAAACTGCTTCAGACATGCTGGCTGTCTCAAATGATCCACACAATTGTGAAATGAAGATAGAAAAAGACACTTTTGAACAAGATTTGGGGGACTCTGCTAATGCACTAAATGACATTATGCACAGTTTCTTGATGAGACCATTTCAACATTTCCTAATTCCTATCACAATTTAACAGTTACAGCAGACCTGGTTTCCTTGAAATTTGTTGTGAGGTTAGTAATGAATTAATTCTACCTGCACTAGATAGAGGACTAAGGAACTCATTTTGACTTAAAATAGCTGCAAATCCTATTATGTCTGACTATGAACATTTTTGCCTGCCCAAGAAATCTTTGTGAACTCTTTCCACCATCACCCAATCCGCATAGGATTAACATTAATGTCAAAGAACAAGATTATCACTCAACACACCAAACTAAAGTATAATATATAAAATATATAATACATGATTAATATATACATATCTATCTTTGGAAGATTTTTTTTTAATCATCAGTCTCTCTGGTGAATATTTGATATTGTATAACACTCATAAGTATAGTATCTACAGCTTTATTAATATTCTAATTTATTCCCACACCATTTGCACTAGAGTAGTTTTAACTTTAGTAGTGCACTAAAAATATCGCATAATGTTAACAATCACAGATAAAACAAAATTAGTATTTCACTAACATAGTATGTTATTTATATTTTGAAAAAATTAATAGTAACTACTGAAATACATGAAGTAACCCTTTACATTTTCTTGTTTAGATAATTTTTAAAAATCATAGAAATGTAACATGAAGTTTACATATAGGAAGTTGTCATATGGTGCAAACCATTCCATAAAATCCTCTTACATGTATTCTTCAGTCTACATAGTTATTCTACTTAATACTTCTTAAAAGTAAATCATAGCATCTATATAATTCTGTTACTGCAAACTTACACACTTCTCAAACATTGTGACAAATCCCTAGCAATTTGAAATTAAACAGTTGTATTTGCAACACCACCTTAATAAAACCCATTTTAAAATAACTATTTAAGGACATCTTATAATGTTAAATGTCTTGTTATTAATGCAGATTCATTAATTATATTTCACATGTGTTTTATATCATTTGTTTAGTTAAAAGTTTTATCGATAACTCCATGACTGGCACAATGATCAATGAATCATGACCTACTCACAGTTTAAACTCTCTACTCATTAACTGATCCATGAGCCAGACAAAAATATAATTTTAAATAATTACATTTTTAACATGTTTTATTATGACTTACTCAGTTTGAAATCCTACAATTGAGAATTCCCTCATGAGCTCAGGCTAATTTCTAGGAAAGAATACTGGGGAAACAGGATAAAAAACACAGTAAAAGGATAAATGAAGAGTCAGAATTAAAGTTATTGCAGTGCATTCATCTTGTTCCCCAGAGTATCTACAAACATGCCAAATTTGGGATAGTAAAGCGTGCCAGCTCACCTAATTCAGCTTGTTTATTAAACAAATCTTGATATAATATTGTTCTAGGCTAGTGCATGTCTTTTTTTTTGTCATAAAACATACATAGCATAATATTTATCATTTTAACTATTTGTAAATATACAATTCAATGACATTAAATACATTCACAATGTTGTATAACCATCACCACAATCTATAACCCAAAATTTTCATCATCCCCAACAAAAATTCTGTATTCACTAAATAATAACTCTATTTTTTCCTTCCCCCATCCTTGGTAACCTCCATTCTATTATTTTGTATCTATAAATGTGTCTATTCTGGGTACCTCATATAAGTTTTGCCCTTCTATGTCTGGCTTAAGTGTAATATTTTAAAGGCCCATTCATGTTGTAGCATGTAGCAAAATTTAATCTCTTTTTATGCATGAATACTATTTAATTGTATGTAAAAGAACTACATTTTAAAAAAGATTTATTTATTTATTTGAGAGAGAGAGAGAAAGAAGGGGGAGGGACCAAGGATGAGGGAAACAAGCAGACTCTCAATGCAGGGCTCGATCCCAGGACCCTGAGATCATGACCTGAGCCAAAATCAAGAGTCACACGCTTAAGTGATTGAGCCACCCAGGTGCCCTAATAATTACATTTTTAAAGTAAATTTAAAATGACAAACATGCCATATATAACAAAAAATTTTCAATACTTTTATACTATATTTTTGGTGGCCATGTGATTGATTATTCATTTTTATCCTGAGAGTAAAAGGGATAACTAATAACAATTACACCTGGACAACAAACTTATACTGGGACTCTCTAAGGCAAACAAGAAAAATGGTCATCCTAGGTATCAAGGAACTCAATGCAGCAAGAAGCAGAATATAGATGGTTACCTATGGCAAACAAAGTATTTTCTTCATGAAGAACTAGATATAGAATTGCTTTGTGGGATTCCATGGTTTTGGTGTAAATTAAAGGTTTAAAATAAAACAAAATTCAAATGGCAAACAGATATAGAATTGCTTTGTGGGATTCCATGGTTTTGGTGTAAATTAAAGGTTTAAAATAAAACAAAATTCAAATGGCTTTAAGATAACAGTTTTTCAAACAAACAAACTGGCCTTGGAGGCTCCTAAGAATTAGAGGGAACCAGAAGAAAACCTTCATTCGCTGGTTAGAGTACTGCTGAGATCACCATAATTTCACCTGAATACAGCAGACTCTAGTCATTTTGAAAACTTAATTTCACCCCGTGCTATGATTACAGAACAAACAGCCTCTTAAAATCAGTAAATACCCTTTACTCCTCCCCCACTTCCATTTTTACCTAAATCTTTTCAATTCTCTTCTCATCTGTCTTTCAAAATTTTACTCATCATGTCACTTTTCACTAGGAGCCTTCCCTAATTGTCATGGCAGACATGTCTACCTCAACTAGAGTACTTATTTTTCCACCTAATCTTATGATTATATATACTTTTAATACATATATTCAGAGCTTGAGGTGATTGATATCTTCTATACTTTCCAACATCTAATCTATTGTACCTTCTAAAATAGAGTTTCAGAAGTGCATAAAAGTAAAATAATGGGTTACGATCTGTCCACAAAAGAAATAGCTCTTTCTTGAGACACACGGAACGCCTAACACTCTTCTGACCAATTAGCTTCCAAAACTTCAAGGTCATATGCAGTCTAAAAACAATAGAAGAGGTTGCTGAGGTTGGGAAAATGTTTACCAGAATATCATAATAACCTTTTGTCCACTGCAGACACCTAAAACAATCAAGAGTATGCTTGAGTTTGTCATAGCCACATGGCAGTGCATGAAGGAAAAAGATTATTTTAAGAAAAGGATTTTGACTGAAGAACTAGAAGCATAAAAATTCAGAGTTTGAGTGAACCATAAAATTCACCCTTTTTAGAAAGCTACCTTCTCCAATCTCCTTATAATGTACTAATTTACTGGACAATATACTAGAGAGATGATTGTTCTAATTCACCTTAATACCTCCATTAATGGGAACCCATTACCAGTTGAAAAAGCCTCTTCAACTTAGTGTTAATGTGTTCAGAGGGCTAATTTAGAAAACTTCAGTTTCATATATATTTTGTGTGTGAAATATTACTCTATTGCTCAATATTCTTTAATATTTCATACTATTCCAATGAATGCTATCTCATTCATACAGCTTAACCTGTTGTATTGAGATAGGGTATAATGCAAAATAACAAGAGCGTTGACAGGAAGTTAAAAGCTTAGCTTTTAAGAGTGGGATGTAAAGACTTTATGTTATAGCGATAGTGTTAGAAGTATAGTTGAGAAGTGTAATACTTCTACTTCCTGGAGACCAGATAACCTTGTCCTAAAAAGGGAGGAAATCGAAAGTAAAAAGAATCTAGGTACTGGTGTAAGGCCTTGAGAAGCATGGGTACTCCCATGTCTAAGATTTTGTTAGTGGGGAGGGCTGATAATAGAAACTCCAATAATTTCAAGTGACCCAAATACAAGTATGATGAATGATTCTCCATCCCTCACTCCTGCTCCCAGTAAAGGCTGAAATTTTGCAAAACCTAGAGAGCCCATATAGATCAGTCTTCCAAGAAAAAGAACAGTTTTGAGAAGTGTAAAGAATGGATCTGGAGAGACAACGAGAAAATGTCTGATAGAAATGCAGCAGGATTTATGGAAGGTCTGAAGGCTCACTTGAGGTTGTAGCCATCAATTCAAAGACAGACTGGTCAGTGAGATTGCATTTTCTTCTCTATCCCCTACATTCAGTAGTCTGGATATATTGTAGAAATAGTCAGAGAATTTAGATTTTGTCAGGTAAGTACGAAAGATGGAGGGAAAAAGAAAGGAATATTGGAGTAGAGATCGTATTCATGATATTGATTATAGTGCTAGATCAAGTTATAATCTGAAAAAGGAAAAATGATAGACCTCTCATCCTGTAAATAACATAGGGTTAATAAAATAGAGGTACCATTAGGTTGAGACAATTTAAAATTAGTATACTAGAATAGAAAATAGGATATAGAATAGCAAAGTAGAAGAGTGGACAGAAATCAGAACATTTGTCATCTGAGATGACACACTTGGTAATTCAGAGTTGCAGTATGAGCATTACAGTATGCTGCTGAAGAGGTATGTTAATGCAATGATTTTCACAATCAAGGTGCTTTCTTCTATTAAACTACCTTAATTTAAGAATGAAGGGGGGGTGAATTAGAGGAGAAATTCCTGGTATTACCTTGTCCAGGGAATTTCAAATCTTTGGATAGGTATTGATTTAAAAAAGAAAAAAAAAGATCCTCACAGGAGTTTTAACATTAAAATGTCAGTCAACTAATTTTTTACATATTGATGGTACTGGTTCATACCATGGAGGCAAAGAAATCATCAGCACACGCAAGAGTGCAAGGCATATAGTAGGTATTCAATATGCATTTGTTTCATGAGAAAGATTGTTTGAAGGATATAATTTTAAGAACTAATGAGAAAATCATTATGAAAATACTGTTCATTCAGTTATTTTTTGTGTCATAAATAGACGAGGTAGTATATTTGAAAGCTTTCTAGATTTTAAAGCTTCATAATCATTATGTTTCTGCAGTTTTGATGTATTAATATCCATTTAACAACCATTCATAGAAAAATGCTGTAAAGAAAAAGAAAATTTCCAAAATCCTTAATATGAGACATATATCAATTGTGTTCTTAAGTTGGACTTGACATCCTTCAATTACATAAAGAATAGTTTTGAAAATATAACCTTATTTTTGACTGTTGAGTGTCACCTAATCCCGTGCTGTGTTTACCCATTTTTATCTTCATATGATAAATATTGCTAATTTTATTTATTTATTTACTCAATTTTATTTATGATCTAATTTCATTTCTTTATACTCTCCTCCTCCTTCATTTATTTATTCATTTATTGTCTTGCAGAAGCAAACACATGTTTTTCTCTTCTTACAAAAACAGAAAGAATGACCGTTCATGCTACTCTCAGGGCTGCATCTTAGGAAGTTCCTCCTTCATGGATCTTTTCATGATTTGCTTATTAGGTTTTATTGCATCTTGTAGGTCTCAGGTTAAATATCTGTTCCACTCCCTACCCTAGACACTATTATAATTCTAGCGTATCATTCACTTTTTATTTTCTTTCTTTCTTTATTTTTAGATTTTATTTATTTGACAGAGAGAGAGAGAGACAGCGAGAGAGGGAACACAAGCAGGGGGAGTGGGAGAGCGAGAAGGAGGCTTCCAGCAGAGCAGGGAGCCCGATGCGGGGCTTGATCCCAGGACTCTGGGATCATGACCTGAGCCGAAGGCAGACGCTTACTGACTGAGCCACCCAGGCGCCCCTCATTTTTTATCTTTAACAAAGCACTTATCAACACTTGAACTTATCTTGTTTACATGTTTAATCCTTATCTCACACCTAACCCTCACTATCAAGTAAGATCCTTAAGGTCAAGGATTCAGTTTGTCTTTACTCCTGTGTTCCTAACACTTACAGAAGTACTTAACAAATAGTAGGTTCCCATAGAATACTGGTAGGCTTTCTAACATTAACAAATCTGTAAATCTTTCCTTTTAAGATTTCTTTAATGGAGGGCGCCTGGGTGGCTCAGTTGGTTAAGCGACTGCCTTCGGCTCAGGTCATGATCCTGGCGTCCCGGGATCGAGTCCCGCATCGGGCTCCCTGCTCGGCAGGGAGCCTGCTTCTCCCTCTGACCCTCCCCCGTCTCATGTGCTCTCTGTCTCTCTCATTCTCTCTGTCTCAAATAAATAAATAAAATCTTTAAAAAAAAAAAAAAAAAAAAAAAAAAAGATTTCTTTAATGGATATCATAGTTAAATAGCAGTACTGTATCAGCCAGTCTAGTCAAGATACAAAAATTTCATCAGACAATTTAACAGAGTTTTTGGTATAAAGAATTATAAACCATGTCTTAGAGAACTAGAAAGACAAAAAGGAGATACTAAAGTATCACAGAAGGAAACAATTACCACTTTCATGGCTGGGGAACAAAGAGATAAGGTTGGAATCCGTAGCATTTAGAAACCTGGAGAAGAGTCCTGTGAATCCGAACTCAGATCTCTGAGGAAGGGATGATGCTAAGTTGGGGCTATCTATGAGATGCCACAGCAGAAAATTACGCTTTCCCACAGCATTAAAAGACTGAAAAGTGGAATCAGCTGCTACCACAGCAATCAGTTCTCTGTTGTTCTAAGGACGAAGAAGTGCTGTGGTGATGGCGACAGAAGCAGGAAACAAACAGAAGTAGCAGGTCCTTTTTCCTACAGCCTTCCTCTATTTACTTCTACTGAAAGAATCTAATAGGAACCATCTATCAAAGGAGGAAAGTAGTTTGCAAAATTCCAGCCCCACCTCAAAACATGGTAAAAAAGGGTCAGTTTGAAGTCAAGATCATAAGTTTAATAACCAAAATATTTAATTTATATTTAATTTATATTTACTTGAGCAATTTTCTAATTAAATCTTAAATTTTTGAACATGATTTTAAATACTTAATATATTTGAAATTTATTTTGTTAAATGTTTTGAGGTTGCTATAATTAAATTGTTTCCCATAGTTAGTTTTTGTCCCATCACTATTCATTCAATAATTCTCTCTCATTATATAAAATTCTTTTTTAACACAGTAAATTCTAATGAAGGGAGAGAAACGGGGTGGATAAAGATTCACAGATGTTTGGTTTACTTTTTTTTTAATTCCTTGTTCTATTTTCTGACTTCCTCAAATCTTTTGTTCTTTCAATATTTTTTTTTAAAACATCTATTTAATTATTTATTAAAGAGAAAGAGAGGGAGAGTGTGAGCTGGGGGAGGGGCAGAGAGAGAGAGATAGAATCTCAAGCAGACTCCCAACTAAGAGCAGAGCCTAACACAGGGCTTAATCTTACAACCCTGAGATCATGATCTGAGCTGAAACCAAGAGTCAGATGCTCAACCGACTGAGACACCCAGGCGTCCCAGTTCTTTCAATATTTCTATCTCACTAAATGACACTACCCCCATCAGAAACCTGGGTGTCTTCTTTGTCTTCATCCTCTGTGCTTTCCTTTCTTTTCTTTCTGGGAATTCTTATCCCCTTTTTAATTTGTTCTCTCATTGCAGCCAGGATGATTTTTATAAAACACAAATAGGATCATGCTTTCTTCTTACTTGAAACATTACCATGGTCTCCTTTTGCTCTTAAGAACACATCTTTACCATGTCTGAGCAGGACTAATATCATCTGCTATGTACCCACTATCATAGTTTCACCTTTCAGTGTACTTCTTTGCACTCACTGTACTTTAATTCCACAGGAGTTTTCCCCTAATACTGCTATGTTTCTGCTCCAAGCAGGGTCTTAAACAAAGGTTCCTTCTGCCTTGAAGGGGCTATCCACTCCCACCCTCTGCAGCTAGGAGCCTCTTCAATTTATTTTCAATTTTACATATATTGTCTCTTTCATAGGGTAGTTTCTGTGAACTCCTTTACTAGGTTACAGTCTTCTATTACATAGTAACTTTTATAGGCCATATGACTAATCCTTCTGCCACTCAATAGTAAGTTCAGTAAAGGCAATGTTTGGCTCACACATTTTATCCATGGAGTACTTGCCATATACTGATTATTCAATTAATATGTGCTCAATAAATTAATAGAGATACCATCTATTAGGTATATAATCCAATTATTTGTTTGCTTCAGTTTCCTTCCAAGAGACATTTATAATGCCCATTTTTAAGTTCTATATATTTTATTCATTTATTATCAGACATTTTACATTTTATGTTGCCATATGGAACTATTCAAATTGTATTTTCAAATAAGATGAATTTTTGAACTTCAACAATGTTTTAATTGAGCTTCTTGGGAGCTATTTTTTAAGAATATAATCAGAAATAAACCCACAATTATGTGGTCAATTAATCTGACGAAAAAGACAAGAATATGCAATGGGAAAAAGTCCTTCAACAAATGGTGTTGGGAAAACTGGACAGCAGCATGCAGAAGAATGAAACTGGACCACCTTTTCAAACCATACATGACGATAAACTTAAAATGGATTAAAGACCTAAATGTGGGACCTGACAGCATAAAAATCCTAAAAGAGAGCACAGGCAGTAATTTCTCTGTCATTGGAAGTAGCGGCAGTTTTCTAGCTATGTCTCCTGAGGCAAGGGAAACAAAAGAAAATTAAACTATTGCAAATACATAAGGTAAAAAGCTTAAAGACAGCAAAAACAAAACAAAACAAAAAACAAAAACAAAATCAAAACAAAAACCAGCAACAACCAAAAAAATTAAAAGACAACCTACTTAATGGGAGAAGATATTTGCAAATGACATATCTGATAAAGCGTTAGAATCCAAAATATATAAAGAACTTATGCAACTCAACACACACACACACACACACACACAATTAAAAAATGAGCCAAAGGCATGAACAGACATTTCTCCAAAGATGACATACAGATGGCCAACAGACACATGAAAAGATGCTCAACATCGCTCATCCTCAGGGAAATGCAAATAAAACCACAGTGAGATATTACCTCAGACTTGTCAGAATGGCTAAAATCAAAAACACAAGAAACAATAAGTGTTGGTGAGGGTGTGGAGAAAAAGGAACCCTCATGCACTGTTGCAGGAAAGCTAACTGGTGCAGCCACTGTGGAAAACAGTATGGAGGTTCCTCAAAAAATTAAAAAAAAAATAGAATTACCAGATGATCCAGTAACTCCACTACTGGGTATTTACCAAAGAATATGAAAACACTAATCTGAAAAGATATATGCACCTTAATGTTTATTGCATTATTTACAATAGCAAAAATATGGAAGCAGCATCAACAGATGAGTGGGTGAGGAAGATGTGGTGTATATATATATATATACAATTGAATATTACCTAGCCATAAAAAAAGAATGAAATCCTGTCATGTGCAACAACATGGATGTATCTAAAGGGTGTAATGCTAAGCAAAATAAGTCAGTCAGAGGAAGACAAATACCATATGATTTCACCCATATGTGTAATTTAAGAAACAAAACAAATGAACAAAGAAAAAGGAGAAAATCTAAAAAAACAAAACAAAACAAAACAAAACAAAAAAACACCAGACTCAACTATAGAGAACACATTGATGGTTACCAGAGGAGAGGTCGGGGGAGGGGATGTGTGAAATAGGTGAAGGGGATTAAGAGTACACTTAGTAAGATGAACACTGAGTAATGTACAGAATTGTGGAATCACTGTATTGTACACTGAAAGTAATATAACACTGTATGTTAACGATACTGAAAATTTTTAAAAAAGAATATAATCACTTCTGCAAATACTAATGATAATTCTTTCTTTCAAATGTCTTTTAGTTTTTCTTGATTATTATCTAAAACTTCCAGAAAAAAAATATGTAATGATAGGAGTGATTGTGGCATTCTTACAAACAGCTCTGAAAATATTTTGGGGTTAAAAAAAATAGTAAGAGTAAGCTACACTAATAAGTAGTAAAAGGAATGGAACTGTTAAATTTCTACTTTACACTTACCTTGTTAAAAATACTGCCCCCGCTTGGTATGTTGTCATTCTACTTCCAAGACAATGTTGTATTTTTTCCTTGGATTCTTATATCCCTTTAACAAGTTTCTCATACTCTTTTGTGTGTAATAATGTGTAGTTTGATTTATTGCCAGAAGTTCCAATAAAGCCCAGAGGACTCCAGACAAGGCTGCTCAGATTTAAATCCTTGCTTCATTTCTTACTAGCTTTTTGATCTAGGAAAGTCATCTGATTTCACTGTGACTCATTTCCTCATCTGTAAGATAGTTTGAGAATAAGAAGAGTTAGTATACATAAAACATTAAAAGATCCTGAAGATTTACAGGGCTTTTAGGACCCTATGATTATATAATCACAAACAATTATAGAATGTTGGATAGAAAATTATGTGATACAAGAAAATCATTTTTATCATTTAAAACTGAAAATGTATCTTTTTTTTTTTTAAAGATTTTATTTATTTATTTGAGAGAGAGAGAATGAGAGACAGAGAGCACGAGAGGGAAGAGGGCAGAGGGAGAAGCAGACCCCCCCGCCGAGCAGGGAGCCCAATGCGGGACTCGATCCCGGGACTCCAGGATCATGACCTGAGCCAAAGGCAGTCGCTTAACCAACTGAGCCACCCAGGCGCCCCTGAAAATGTATCTATATATTTTTTATTCTTATTCAATCAGTAGTGCTTCAATATATCTTAAAGGATTATAAACTAAAAATACATATCAAAAGCATTTATTTTAGTGAAACTTCTATGTTATCAAAAGCCAGTTATAGGTCAAGAAACATTGAGAATGGTTCTGATTTACTTTTAGCAGCTCAAGTACAAGAAGAAGACTTAAAATTAATCAAGTGAGAATTTTGAGAATGAGTTTGAAAGATGTGTCCCTTTAATTTCAATAAAAGATTAGCCACAGAAGAGAAAAGATGGGAAAAAATCAAGAAGTAATATTTGAGAGGTGCCATCTTAGAAGTAGCTCATCCTTAGGGACAATTTGTAAATTTGTGGAATATCCTCAAATCCAATCAAGATGACTAGAGTCAGGGAAAAAAGGGATCATCAAACTTAGAAAAAGTTATAACTTAATCACTATTTGTTATCCCTCATAAAACCTTCTGCTTAGAACTTAGTCCAATGCACATCAGGCTGGGATGCCAAGAATGATGAGCATCAGTGTTCCAGTCCCTCAAAAAGCAATGGCATAATCCTCATAGTGAAAGTATTAAAGTGCCTGTTGGCTTAAATCTAAGTCTCCCATGTGTTTATCATTGAGAATCAGTGCATGAGTCTAATTAAAATATATAATTGATTAGAAAATTAGAGGAATCAAGTAAAATGTCCTACTTTATGATATTTAAGGTTAACCTAAGATAAATCATTGGACTTGTAAAATATTACATCAACATTAAATTTTATGTATATTTGTTTATAAGGATATGCTTTTAAAATCAGGTTTAGATAAGTCCCACACTATATTGAAATGTGTCTTGCTATTCCTAATATCAATAAGCAAAGTCTGCCAAAAAGGGAGCATCCTCTTATAATGAGTCTCAGAAGTCAGTTTCTGAGAATTTAGGGCTTTAATAATATCGATGAGGGTTTGGGTGAGTTATGGATAGAATAAAAGATGTTATCTAAGAGATATGTAAGCAGCAGAGTTTTGAAAAAGGAGTGGCACTAGAAATTTTAAAAATATACATATGCTGTCTTCCCCACTCTCCTGTAAAAAGACATTATCGACAAATGTGTGATTCATGATAGAAAAAGGTTTTTAGTTAAAATGTATCTAAAATCATAAGGGACATTCTAAATCCTGAAAAATGATAGAATGTAGGTAAAACAGTTGAAATTTTGGAAGGTTTGAGCAACATAATTTATGAACTGTTCTAATAGATAATAGGTTAATACTGCTCTGCTCCCAAAAAGTTGAGTATACACATTTGTTTTCCTTTTTTAAAATTTTTAAAATAAGACTATATATTTAATGTCTATGGCATGAGGTTTTGATATGCATTCGCATAGTGAAATGATTACTACAGTCAAACTAATTATAACATAACCATTTCCTCATATAGTTGTCATTTTCCTCCCCAGGAGATGAGGGTGTGCCACTGTCTCAGTTCCTCGAGACAGGCAAGATAGAAGCCAGCCCTTCTAGTAGCCCCTGGAAAAGCTGGGGTCCTAGATGTCGGGTCCAAGTCCTTCTCTCCTCCATGAGAACCTGGGAGCTGGAGTGCCCACCCACTCTGCACTGAGCTGGGGGAAGGAGCTGTGGCAAATGCCTGCCCTCTTGTTCAGGCCACGTGCTCTTCCTACGGTTGTGTTGCTCTCTGTCTCTCTCAGGGGACCAACCGAACCACAGGGCTCATCAGCTCTCAGAGACAGGTGGGTTAGCTGGAGGCTTGGCTCTGTCTCTGGAGTAAGGGGGCAAGGGGGGTGTTGTAGGCAGTGCCCACCCGCCATCTCAAATCACCAGGAGGCTAGGGATTACCTGCCAGAGACAAGCCAGTTAGGAGCCAGACCTCCGGGGAAACAGCTGGAGAAGTTGAGGCACTGGGCGTGCAGTGTCGCCCCTTTCAGGCAGAAGGTGGGAGATGGGCATTATTGCAGGAACGTGATAGGACCCGGCTCGCAGGAGAGCCTGCAGAGTCATTTAAAACTGCTTTGTTCACCGGAGATCCGAGGGACTAGCAAATGCCAGGCCCCAGGAGTTCCCAGACACAGGCAATGGAAGCCCAGACCCTCAGGCAGCTGCGGGAAAAGTGAGGGCACTGGAGGTAGAGTCCAATTCCTTCCCGGTGGAAGCGAAAAGTTTGTGTTTGCTTTTTTCCTCAGAAGACGGCGTGGAGGGGGGAGGGAGGAACACCGGAAGTGCCCACAAGCCTCTCCTGTCCCGTGTCAGTGGCTCCCACGGTTTACCACAGAGAAATAGCTGTGGGTGGCGATGTTACTGAGTCCAAGGTCTCACCAGCCAGAAACCGGCCAGGCTCCCGGAGGACCCGGCCGGCAGCCAAAGGTAGGAGGGTTAGAAACCAGACTCTCTAGCCGCAGTCCGAAGAGCCGGGAATTTAGACGTGTAGTCCAGCCCCTTCGAGGGAGAAGCTGCGGCTGGGTTTAAAGGCAGGGGCTCGCTCTGCGCAGAGCGGTGCGGACTAGCTGCTCGAAGTGCTCGTGCACGGGTTTAAAGTGCACGCGTCGTTCTCTGTGGTCCCGGGGGACTAACGAGTGTCTGCCAGCTCCCAGAAATACGTGCGTTAGGGGTCGATTCCTCAGGTGGCAATAGTAAAGGTCGGCGCTTTGGATGCGTGGTCTGAACTTTTCTTCGCTCCTCACGAGAAAGGAGGGAGTTGGGGTTTCCTTCTGGATTGTATGGTGTTGTGCCAGGGGTGGCGTTTAGGATGAGAGTGTGTTTCAGCTTTTCCTACTTTTTCCACTGTGTGTATTTTCTCAGCCACTGGGTGTATAGGAGATTCTCAGCCGGTTTCTGGATTTTTTCAGAGAGCGATCCTACACGTGTAGCCGCTTATTACTTGCATCCCTCTTTGGGAAGAGGAAGAATCGGGAACGGTCTATTTCACCATCTTGTTAATGTTACAACCCCCCTTCTTTTCAAAGATTCATGCAACATTTACAAAAAATGATGTTTCCAGGTTGTAAAGGAACTGCCATTAAATTATAAAAATATCAACTCCGCATAGAGGAACATTCCTGATTACAACATGAGATTAGTAATTCGGTAATAAGTAGATGTTCCCAGACCTGTAGATATGGAATATAAAATGGGTTTATGAAAAGTAAATGAGTAAATACTTTATTAACTGCTATAGGCTAATCATGATTGAACAGCAGTATGATGTGTGCAGTTTAATGAAGCTAAATAAGAACTTGGAGGGAAATTTATATTCTTAAATTTGTTTTAGAGAATAGGAGATATTAGGGGCACCTGGTTGGCTCAGTTGGTTAAGTGTCAGACTCTTGGTTTCAGCTGAGGTCATGATGTCAGAGTCCTGAGATCCAGCCCTGGTGGGCCTCCTCTCAGGGGAATCTGCTTGAGATTCCTTCCCTTTCCCTCTCTCCTCCCCCTGCTCATGCTCCTGCAGTGCACTGCTCTCGCTCTCTCTCTGTCTCTCTCTCTCTCAAATAATAAATAACCAAATAAATAAAATGTTTAAAAAGAAACTAGGAAATATTAAATTTTAATGAGCATTTTCCTAAACATGTTGGACACTTATCATCAACCCAAAGGAACTATAGAAAAGAAAGTGGTAAAAATAAAAATAATAAAATTTAAAAAAGAAATCAGATTGATCAACTATACATAGAGATAAACAATAAAACAAGAAGCTGTTTTTAAAAACTAATAAAATACCTTGGTAAGAAAATATAAATGAATAACTGATTTATAATTAAATATAAAAGCAATGTAGAAACACAAAAGCTACTTCACAAACTTAAGCTATTCTAAAATTTGAAATCTTGAAATTCAAAATATTTAAAGGAGTTTTAAATACAGTTAAGGAACTAGAAAAATATTTAGCACATATGAAAAAGACAACGATGATCCTTCGACAAAGATAATACAATCCTTGAAAAATTAATTAAGGGCATGAACTGAATGTTCACAAAAAAGAAATACAGCTAAAATTAAAAATAAAAACAGAATTACTGTATGATCTAGCAGTCTCATTTCTGGGTATATATCTGAAGGAAATGAAATCTGTATCTTAGAGATATCTGCACTCCGATGTTCATTGCCAGCATTATTCACAATAGCCAACATATGGAAACAATGTGTCTCTTGAGGAATGAGTGGATAAAGAAAATATGATATATGTATATGTGTGATATATATATTTGTGATGATATGGATGAACCTGGAGGGCATACTGTGTGATCTCACTTACATGTGATAGCTAAAAAAAGTTGAACTCATGGAAATAGTAGAATGGTGGTTGTCAGGGAATAGGAGGTGGGAGAAATGGCGAGATGTTGGTTAAAGGGAAAAAAGTTTCGGTTATGATGAATATGTTTTGTACAGAATGTACAATGTACAGAATGATGACTATAGTTAATAATACTGTATTGGAGGGCGCCTGGGTGGCTCAGTTGGTTGGGCTACTGCCTTCGGCTCGGGTCATGATCCCGGAGTCCTGGGATCGAGTCCCACATCGGGCTCCCGGCTCGGCGGGGAGCCTGCTTCTCCCTCTGACCCTATCCCCTCTCATGCTGTTTCTCTCTCTCTCTCTCTCTCTCTCAAATAAATAAATAAATAAAATCTTAAAAAAAAATACTGTATTATATACTTATAATTTGCTAAAAGAGTAAATCTAAAGTGTTCTCATCACACACATATACAACAATGGTAACTGTGATGTGATGATGTGTCAATTAATTGTAGTAATTATTCCATAGTGTAAACAAATATCAAATTACAATGTTATACAACTTAAATATATACTAGTTTATTTGTCAGTTGTACTTCAGTAAAGCTAAGGTGAAAAGGCCCTCAAGGTGATTCTGATGTACACACTCAAGCTTGAGAACCACTGCCATGGAGATTTTAATTGACATTTATTTAAAATTATACTTCACATACTTTGAAATTTTTATTAACTACTTCATGATTCACAAATAAAAATAGTATTCAAAAACTAAAACAAAAAATACTTATTTAAATCAGAGAAATTAAATTTAATATAATAATTTTTGCATATGCAACTAAATATATATGATGATAGAAATAAATGGTGATGATGATGGTAACTTTGCTTTGAGCATTCTTATATACCTGAAGCAGAAGTTTAATTGAAACAAACGTTATTAAAATCAATTTAGCAAAATATGTCAAGGATTATAAAAAAAAATTTAATAAGATTTGTACCAGTTATTCTCTTCCTAGTAATCTATTAAAAAGAAAACAAAACATACACACCCAGAAACTCTTACAATGATTCATCTACAGCAGAGTTTAACAAGACATTGCTTATGATAATAATAAAATGGAAATAGTCTAAGTATCCCCAAATGGAGGACTAGTTAAATAAAATATGGTCCATGGATATTATAGTGGACATTTGTGAAGGACCGCCTGTCATTCATTATTTCTTGTCCCTTTCTCACAGGACCTGGATTTTCTCCCATTTTATAGCTTCTATCTGATTTTTGTGGTGTGGGCCCTGATTGGCTTCATTTAAAAATATATATATAAATGGACAGAAATTAGTAAGGTGAGAGGCAATAGACAGACATAAGCCAGTCAGTTCCCATCATTCTCTCTGTATATATTGATTGGTTCAGGGTAAATATGTCAAGTACTATGTTCAGCTGTATATAACTGAGAACCCAAATAATAGCGATTTAACTAAATATCAGTGTATTTGTATCACGGAAAAAGCCTAGAGCCAGGCAGGCTGGGGCAAGGCCAGTAGCTGCATTATCCATCCACAATATTACGTATGTTCTTTCTTTTCAGGCATCCGTATCAGACAGTGTCATACCTGTGTCTTCATAGTCCCAAAATGGCAGCTACACAACCAGCACTTGCCCACGTTCCGTTCAGGAAGAAGGGACAGGGGCAAAGGCAAGATATCCACTCCGGTGAGTTTTTCACACTTAAAGAACTTCTTTGGAGCCACCCAACAACTACTCTGTGCGACTCCTAGGTTCTATGCTTGGGAAGTCTGGAAAACGCCGATTTTAGTTCTTTGAGGTATTGTTGGTAAATGAGGAGAAGACGAGGTAAGATAGGTAATGAATGATTTCTGACAAAGGTAGGTATACAAAATGAGTTGGTCCTAACAAAGTGATGCCCTTGACTTTTCCCATGGTTTAGAGAGAAGGGTTTGCATTTAAGACTTTAAATGTGTTTTTGTTTTTTTTTTTAAGATTTTATTTATTTATTTGACAGAGAGAGAGAGAGAGAACACAAGCAGGGGGAGTGGGAGAGGGAGAAGCAGGCTCCCCGCGGAGCAGGGAGCCCGATGCGGGCTCCATCCCAGGACTCTGGGATCATGACCCGAGCCGAAGGCAGACGCTTAACGACTGAGCCACCCAGGTGCCCCATCCTTACTTTTTTTTTTTTTTTTTAAGATTTTTATTTACTTATTTAACAGAGATAGAGAGCACAAGTAGGCAGAGCGGCAGACAGAGGGAGAGGGAGAAGCAGACTCCCCAATGAGCCAGGAGCCCGATGCGGGGCTCGATCCCAGGACCCCCGGATCATGACCTGAGCGAAGGCAGACGCTTAACGCCTGAGCCACCCAGGTGCCCCCTGACCAAGCTTTTCAAACATTGGAAGGAAAATAAAGTATTACAGCAACCGAGCCGGGACGTAAACCTTGGGGCGACCCGGATTACTCCGCTCGCTGGGTTGGGCGGAGGGTGCTGGTGCAGATGACACCCGCCCACCAGCGCCAGCCCCACACCGCGGTCTCTCACGCAAGGACACTTATCCGAGCCCAAGTGAGTCACTAACAACGGAATGCTAACCTGAAATTTTCTCTAATTCGTCTTTAAACAGTAAATCAATCGCAAACAAAACACAAACGCTTTGTATGAATAACAATGAACTTGTGACACTTCACAAAAAAACAGGAGAATATTATTAGTGTGTCAGTTACCTGTTAACAATCACTGTTCTATAGAATGTTATCGAGGCTTTAGAAAATAGAACCATGTTCCTTAGAGCGCGGGACTTTTTTTTTTTTTAAGATTTTATTTATTTGACAGAGAGAGACACAGCGAGAGAGGGAACACAAGCAGGGGGAGAGGGAGAGGGAGAAGCAGGCTTCCCGCAGAGCAGGGAGCCCGATGCGGGGCGCCCGATGCGGGCTCCATCCCAGGACCCCGGGACCATGACCCGAGCCGAAGGCAGTCGCTTAACCAACTGAGCCACCCAGGCGCCCTTGAATGTGTTTTTTTGTATGAATCAAATAATGCTTGATTAGTATACATCATCAGTGCCCTATAACATTCTTACTGTTTTCACTAAGAGTGAATAAGATATTAAAATGGACTATTCTGTGAAAATAATTTGTATTCTTACAGAAATAAGGTACATAAAATTGTCTGTTAAATGACAACCAATGCAAATTATTTTTCATTCCATAAAAATGTTTGCTTTCTATATATGGATACAATTTATTTTAGGAAGTTAAATATGCCTTGAGTATATCTATTCTATCATTCTCTCTCTTAGGATGATGCACAGTGATGGGAAGGATAAGAAGGTTGTAACAGGAGATTTGAGTTTGGGCCCAGACCCCATGTTTACTAATTAGGGGCTCTTAAGCAACTATCTGAAAATAATTTCTCCATCTATAAAATGGAAGTAACTAGAGTATACTCAGAGGACTCTTACAGGGGTTAAAGGAGAAAATATTTGAGAATCGTTTAAGAAACTGTCCAGTTCTGCACACGTTTTTGAACATTACCCCTTTATCCCTTTTTATTTTCTCTTTTATTCACTTGTAAAGCACAATGTTGACTTACTCAGCTTAATTAATGTAGTATCATGTGACCTCAGTTTCATACAAAGCTCTACCATAATGAAATTTTATTTCACTTACACTTTAGAAACACTCTGGTGCCATTTCCTGGGCAGAAACAAAGGGAAAAGCTAGCCCTAGGCATGGGTCTAACAGGCTGGACTCTCACCAAGCATATGGGCAGGCAGTGCTTCAGTGGAGAGATCAAAGCACAGTGGATGGCCTTTCTCTGGATGACTTCCCCAGATGCTTAAGGTTCTCGAAACAGCTGTTTCAATCCAGGCACAGCAGGTTTCCCACTCTACCCTCTGCAAATTGTGGATTCTTTGCAATATCCCCAGTGGATTTTTTTCCCTTACAAATTGGCCTATAGATTAGGCATGACAATTAGCACTAGTCTATAGACTTAGAAAAAGAAAGAAATTAGTCTGGAACTAAAAGAAAACATGCTGTGCACTAGTAAAACATATGATATAAATTAAGTCAGAAGATTATAAATGATGGAACTAGAAGGGACCTTTGAGACTCCATAGCCCATTGTACTAATTGTACAGATGAGAAATCTGATGATATTGTATTTTGTTAGACTGCTCATGGTCACCATCTCTAAAATTGCTAAATTTGTCAGTGGGAGGGGGGAAGCAAACACAATTTTGCAGATTCATTTTGTATATAGCTATATTTTGAATCTAAGCGTAAAACAGGCTTATACATTTATTCAAAACAGCGATCATTTAATCCCTATAATCTATAAGAATACTCCCAAATTTTAAAGATACGGTATTTTTTCCCTTTTATTATGTTTTAACTCAAATACAGTTTTCGTTAGCGTTTTAAGTGCAAGCAGTTTCTTGCTCTCTGGTCAAATCTTACTGTTAATGCAAATCCAGTATATCAAAGCAAAAAGCACTCTATTAAAAATTCATTTATTCATTCATCATTCAGTCATCCCGTGAATATTTACAAAGTATCTGTTACTGTTTTAACATTATCCTACACATTGAAGATATAGAAACGAGAAATGGCTATTGATCTGTAAAGGAGAGAGTGTAGATAGTTCTTGAGAAAACCAGCGTGGAGCTACCTTGTCTAAGTTTGAATTTTGTCTTCATTACCATCTAGCTAAGAGACAGTCAGCAAGTTACTTAACCTCTGTGACTTTAGTTTCCTCATCTGTTAACTGTTCATAATAATACTATCTACTTCACAGGAGTTTGTGAGGATTAAATGATGTAATCTGTGCATAGTTTTAGCATATTCCCTGGCAATTATTATTCGCCAAATAAATGTTCATTACACATGACATTAGAAACTCCTTATCTAGTGAGAAATACAGAAAATTATACCACTACTCACAATATGATAAACTATGGTCTGAGAAAGATAAGCATGTTTATATGTCCCTGTAAAATATGTCCCTGTTCCTATGGTACTACAAGATGCAGCACCAAATCTATGGTTGGATGATAAGGCCACTGTTCCCTGAGAAGTTAATGCTTGAGTTGCTTTTTATAGATTTTTTTTCAGTTATTTGACAGTGACTTAGGAGAAACATAATATGAGGAGTGAATATTCCAGGTAGAGGAATGCATTTAGGTTTTAGAATGATTGCTTTGCCAGTGATATGTAAGGTGACTTGAACTTATCTTGAAGACAGGTGTTATGAAGGTAGACTATTGTGGTACTGCAGCTGAAGAATTACGTATGAAGAGTATGAGAGAGAAGACATATTTGAGAAACATTTAGAAGATGGAATTAGCTAGACTTAGTTGCTGATTATATGTGGAAAGTGGGGGGAGAGGAAGGAATTGTGTAAGCTTCTTGCAGTTCTTTACTTTAAAAAAGTAGTTATGGAGTCAAGTCCATTTACTGCAATAAGGAAGACCAGGCCTGATGAAATGATGAGGCCTGTGTTTTCCATGAGCAAAACTTTCCAAATGACATATAATTCATGAGAGAAAAAGATAACAAATCTGGATATGAAGATAAAGATATCTTCACTGTAAAGTGGCTAAAAGTCATATTCATGGATGGAATTATTTATTTAGAAGAGAAAAGAATGCTTTGGTCAAGCCTGATTAAAAGACTTGGACTGGGAGTAGTGAGGAGATAAATCAATCACTAAAGCTGTCAGGTACATTTGAGATGAGTTAAGGTAAAGGAAAGAAGAAGTATATTGAGGTACCTAACATTTAATAAACACATACTATAACCTGAGCCATTTACATGTTAAAATATTTAATTCTCAAAAGAGCCTGTGATACAGTCATCACGATTTCAATAATGAGAAGACTGAGGCTCTGCTGGCACAATATTTTCAAAATCACACAATTCGTATATAGCAGGGCTGAGGTAACACAAAAGCCAACTCAACATCAAAGCCTTCATGTTTCAGTACCTCATTTCATAACCAAAAAAGCAGGATGAAACAAAACAAAGAGTAATATCAGACAAGCCAAAAAAGGAGAAAATGCCATGAAAGTAGATGTAGAGAAAATAGAAACAGAATATTTTTGAAGAAGTTGCAAGTGAAAAGAGTAAGACTATTTATTTGGATTGGTGTTGTTACTACTATTTTGAAGATGGGAGAAATTTGAAAATACACACATACACATGGTTATAGCATCCATATTTTTTTAATGATGCAACTTTAGAATCACTTTTCATTGAATGAATGATTGAGGCATAAATTTATATGGGTATTGTGAGTTGAAAAAAATATATAATCAGAATTTATTTCAGTAACATTTTATTTCAGGAATATCATCCTATTTGATGGGAAGACATTTTCTGATTATCCAGATTAGAGTGAAAGCTAGAACTTAGAGGGAATGGGGGAGCTGACTCTGGCAGTGACTGTATTTCAAAGCCTAGGGTTTCTTGGTTGTGAGGAATAAAAGGATGGGAAGAGCAAGAGGAAAAGAAAAGGAAAAGCCCATTGAGACAGATGACAAGAAGATTGTGCAGTGTGTTAAATGAATCCCTCCAAGGGGACATTGTTGTATTCTGTACAAGTCCAGAGAGCACCAAATATCTTGACTTCAGTGGATTTCTTCTTTTGTTGACTGTTAAGTGGGCAAAATTAACTCTAGGAATTCAGATGTTAACCTACTACAGGTTCTTTGTGAGAATTCCTTCTTTGACATCATTTTGGTTTATTTTAATTTATCATTTTTCCCTTTGCCTACGTCTTTCAATAATTTCAATATGTTGAACTTAGGTATAGATTGCAGTTAATTTAACCTGCTGAGGATTCTTTCAGAATTTTTTTCTTTTAAATGTGGGTATGATGTCTTTTGCTTATTTTGAAAAATTTTCAGCCATTATCTCTTAAATACTTTCTCTACCTAAATTTCCCACTTGTAGGACTCTATTAAATGTTTGATATTCTTCTTGCTTTATTTTACCTTATCCTTTTTTCCAAAATTTTATCTCTGTGCTTTATTCACAGTAGTAAACTGATCTTCCAGTTTACTACTTCTCTTTGCAGCTGTTCTGTTTAATCTATACATTGAATTCATCTTTATAGTATTTTTCATTTCTGTGAATTGTATTTCATTGTTTTGTAAATCTTCTGTATAATTTTTAAAGTTTTTTGTTTGAAAATTTTGAACATATAATCTTAGTCTCTTAGAATGGTGATCTACCATGGGCCCTTAAAATTCTTGCTGGGCATTTCAAAAAATGAAGTCTCTCAATGCTCTTTATTTGAGCCATTTCTTGGGCTTGAACCATTTTTTTTGTATTTGCAGTGAGCAACCATGAAGGATAAGAGAACATCTCTTTTTGGACTAAAATCAGACATCCTTTTATTTACTATAAAAGTGGTGAATCTAGTAAACTCTCAATTAACACAACCCACTGTGTATGCAGGCATCCACCAGAGGCACTGTGCCACCATCCTGGACATGGAGAAGCAGTGTGAACATCATGCTGACTACGTTCTAGTTACTGCTTTGCCCTAAATAATGAAATCCATTTTCCTCTGACCCAGTAATCTAGTGTCTTCTTCTAATATCTACAAATGGTAATAGGCTAGTTTTTAATGTTGTCTATGTATATCCAATACCCACTGAAACAAATAGAATACATAATACATATTTGACTAATCTTGAAACAAAGTGCCTGTTAAATATGTATTTTATGTTCCCCTTAAACAAAAGTGCTTGAGAAAAATACTGTCTTGAGGCAACTAAATAACAAAGTTATGTAATTAAATATAATTTAATTATTTTATTCAAAATCATTCTGTCTCAGTTTACATCAATTATTTTTCCAAAACTATGGAATTGCTCTGCAATGTGCAAATCTTTCGCAGTGACTATTTTTTTTCTACTTTTGTCTGAAAATTTAGTTTGTCTTAGAGCTGGTGTAAGATACAGTTAACTGCAATGAAATGATTATGAATACTCTATGTAGACAGGTTAGATTAAAATATTTTGCTATCTCATAGAAAAGATAAGTAAATGAAAGCTGCTTATACGTGCATACTTTCTAGAGAAGGTGGTTTATTTAGAAGAAAAATAAGTTGAATCTGATTACCTATTGGAACACAGTAAGATAAAGCCATTTTAAAAAGCCCAGTGAAGAGTATTTTCATACAAATTTATTAAAAATCATATTTAATAAATATGAATAATGAATTTATAATAAATATTGTATTTATTTTATATTTTATTTATAAATAAATAAATTTATTTATAAATAAATAAATTATAAAATAAATAATAAAATTCACATTTCTATAATGTATGGGCCCTGATAATGAGTAAATTAGGTTAAGTGAAAAAACCTAAAGAAAGCCCTAGTTGTAATTTTTTACAATTTTAAAATACAATTTTAATACCAATTTTATAATTAATTTAACTCTAAGAAAAAAATAATCAGATACATAGAATTTGGAAAAGAAATTGTTTTTAGTCAATTATGGTCACTTTGTTTTTTATAGGAACTTGTCAACTTCAATTTTCTCATGGTAAATTCCTTTGTAGCAAGCATAGGTCTTAGCAAACAAATAATAAATGATATTTTTGAAAGAAAATAATTCTGTATTTGTGGGTAGTCTGGAACAAGCAGTTTCACATTACCCCCGACATAGGTGTATATGCCTTTAAAATGGATGCACCAAAGTGATTTGCACTGAATTTTTTTTATCGTTTCATACTTTACCTGGTGCTTTACAAGTCGAAAAGCCTCAAAGCTTTGGTTTGAAGGGTGCCAAACATAAAGTAGAAAGCACTAAGTTTAATCTGAAACCCACAAAATCAAAAGATTGCTTAGCCAAAAATCCAACATTTCACTGTCTGTAAATTGCAATGGGAATTAAAGTATTGCTTTTATTCCTTTCATCCAACATTCTGAAGGACATTTGAGAACTTAATTTATGGCTTTGAGGAAGTGAGTCTGGGGGTTAACAAGCAAAGAATTTAAACATCCAATTGCATATATTCCTTCAAAGACATACCATTGGTACCTCCTGTACTTTCATTAAGTGGTGTGTCTAGATTATATGGCCAAAGGAGGAGAATACTTCCAGTCTACATTTTTCATTGATGTGGATTTAGCAGAATTTCTTTATGATCTATCATTCATGTATCCCACAAATTTTTATTATCTAAAGTGGGAGTTGAAGCTATAATTCATATAACTCCAAAATTGCGATCAAGCATTTAAAATGCCCATACTTGAAATGGAGATGACGTATAAATAGATACACCAAGTCTTTCTTATAGGAAGCCAAATTATTTTGAAAATGTGGGATGGAAGACAGGATTCATTGTGTAAACCAGGCAGCTCAGAAATAATTTCACAGTGGAGCCTGGGACAGTGAGCCTATATTTTGACTTATTAAACTCACATGCCAACATATGTTAATTGTTGAAAAATGGTTTTGGAAATATCTCTTGGAAATATCTCTAGAGATGCCTTGCCATTCTGACCAAGATATTAGAAACATTGTCTAATATCCATTGACACTTTTTTTCTACTTTCCTCATCCTTTTCTTTTTCTGCCTTCAGTCAGTTTAAATTGATTTCTTCTCTCCAAAGCTAAAAAAAAAAAAATAGTAGGAATAGAGCTGGCAAAAAGAAAAGACATTGTCCTGGGGGAAGAAGTATACAAGATAGAGTCAGAACTAAGGATCCAGACTGTAGCTTTATAAGATGCCATCAGAAATCAGCCTGAATCACATAGGTGCATCCATGTGGTACCAGATATGTCAGTGCCCTAAGTTAATAGCGTGAGTATAATTGGGTGAGGGGTATACATTCAAATTGCCAGAAGTTGAATCTCAGTACATAGTTAAGTGCCTGTGTCTGATACTTTGAATAGAAATTTTTCAAACTTCCTCGCAACTACAGTGAATATAAGGAAATCCTTTACTTTTCTCTATTTTGCAACAAAATATTTTCATCGAGTTGCTTGCAGTGTGAATTAATGCTAAGTATTCAATATGAAAAGCAGTGTGACATTCATTTTTAAATTTCATGCTTCGTGTCACTTCACCTCTCTCCTTACTAAATTACATTTGGTCATACTTTAACCACACAGGATGATGCAGCAATGTTATATGTGGAAGAGGGGCAGGTAGGGAGAAAGGTGCAGAAGTGTAGTGCAAAAAAATTAAAATTTTGTTTACAACTCTCCAGGAAAAAAATATAAAGCTGTGGCGCACAGGCCAAAATATTTTGAAAGATACTGAGACTGATTCTTGTAATCCTATATGTATTTATATTTACACTGAAGGTTAATTCATTCATTTTAATTCATTCACATGTAGTCGTTAAAATATCTTATATATTTTGTTGTAATCATGTTATTTATGAAATTTATGTATTAAAAGTTTAGAATTTTTTACATTATCATTACTTTGTACAATGAAAAAAAAAAAACATTATATTCTGAAAGACCTGAAAGAGATAAGGAAAACATTCTGCAAGATCTTAAAGAGAAAAGTAGAAGTTAAATGGTAGCTTATATTGAATCCTTAAATAACACCAATTCAATAATTACTCAATACCTGCTATGGATAAGACACTCCTTAACACCCTGCAATGTAAGTATTGTAATCTTCATTTTATAGATAAGAAAACTGAGTCTCAGAGAGAAGTCTTTGTTTTAAGGCTACACTAGTAGTACATCAAAATCTGGGATTTTTGTCCAAATATACCTGTCTTGGAGGCTCATGCCTTTTACTATATATCCCATACTTTCCCTGCTATAACTGTTTCTTACTTTTAAAAAGTTGAAGGATTAATATAAGTGGCAGAGATATAAAGAGCTAAGTGTAATAAAATTAGGACGAAGTAAGAACTAAACAAGATGTGATACTCTTGCTGTACTGATGAGAAAATGATTAAAGATATTAGTGTGATCAGATAAGATTTGCTGGAGGAAAAAGTTCTTATTTAATCAAAGTTCTTTAACAAAAAAACAGTAGATATGCAATTAAGTATAGTATACACAGTTATGTTTTAAGTGTAGACACATAAATAACCACAGACTACATAAAAGTCTGTTTTTTGTAGTCATTAGGAGCACAATCTATAGGCTACATCTGCTTTGACTCAAAATCCAATTTTTGCTATCCCCCTACTGCATGGTATTACAAAGCCAGTTTCCTCATCTATAAAGTAGGCTGTATAGTACCAACTTGTTTTTATGAGGCTTAAATGTGATAATCCATGTAAAGCTAACACAGTGCCTTGAAAATAACTAAAGAATCCCATAAATAGTTATACACTGATCACTTGTGATAGGCATATGGTATGGAATTTACAAGCAGAGAATGGGAGAAGAGATGAAAAAGATATCCGGGCTGAGTGAATAGTGTTGCAAGTACATAGAGTCCTGAATGAAGCAATTTGCTGGGGATGATTGTTGGTATGGCCAGAATGCTAAGTGCAAGGTCATGGGAAGGGGAAGGAGATGATACTAAAATTCATTTTAGCTTTTTTGGAGGATGCATGTCTTTCTTTTGTGAATAGCTTTATTATATTATTCTTATAAAGTTTTAGTGTACATTTAATACCAATCTCCAACAAAGCACTGATTGCCCTGACCAGAGCACAGCCTAGGTATTTTATACCAGGAGTTGTGGAACTGACCAAGAAGGAGCTGTGGGCTAGAGAATGAGAGGAAGACAAGTTAAATCTCTTTGGGGTAGCAATGATGGTTTACTTGGAAGACATCAATAAAAAAATAAAAATAAAACTCTCAAGAATGAACAAAAAGGCACAGTAGACACTAAATCTGGGCACGTTAATTAAAATTACTTCTCTATAAGTAATAGAAGTCCACTCTGAGTAATTCAGACCAGAAGGGAATCATTGGTAAGCATTTAGCAAGACTCTCAAAAATAACACAAAGTCTAGAAAACCCAGCTGGATAAAAATCAGTAGTCATGGCCACCCAAGATCTAGGTTAAACAACACAGCAACAACTAATTTCCAGGTTTATCCCAGCACAAATGCTGGCTTAGCTTTCTCTGTTCAAGAATGGATTCCAGAGAAAAAGAACAATTTATCTGTGTAGACTGGGTCATTTTCAACATCATGATCAAGAATAGCACCTAGGTTAATATTTCAACCTTCAATCTGATTGTGGTCAAAGAATATGCAATAATTCCCCAAAGGGAAATTGGCCTTTATTGCCAAAGAAAAGAAAATAGATGTTAGGCATCCCTTCTTCCCATCCCAACAAACACACACACACACACACACGCACGCACGCACACACACACCCCAGTTGCTTTTTGAAGGAGCCAGAGTGAAGAGTCTAGAAAATGTGAGAGAAGGTTCCTAATGACTGAAGTGAGCCACTGTAGGCAGATCAGATTTTGTGAAGGGTTATTGTTTTTCCTTAAAGGAACATGGAGTAGAAAGGATGCCATGTTCCTGACTTGGGGAGTTCATGATGGATAGAGGTTATAAAGGTTTCACTTCAATTATCTTTCTATCTGAGAACTTAGACCTGTGTCTGGATTGTAGCTGACACTTAAAACTTGGATAAAAGGATGAATTAGTAAATTAATAGCTCTTTTATGTTTTTTTCCTTCATTTTATATCTATCTAGGATAGATTCCTGGAAATGTAAATTTATAAACACTTTAAAACTCTGGACATGATCAGTAACTATTTTAGAATAAAAAGTTTATTAAAGGACTTCCTTCTGGTTTCTGATGCCATCCTTGGAAGTCACTCCAGCCCAACAGTAAGAAGCTGGACATATAAATCAACAAATCTTAGATTCATACGAGAAGAGAGGGCACAGGGCATGCTAATATCCCCAATACTGGGAAGTTAGACAGTGAACACAGGGTATCACATCTTACAAGGCAAAGACTCATGAGCAGAAATAGCTGATAATTAGTACCAGAATAGGAATACCTGAACTGTGATTGATGAATTACAGGAGGCTCAGTGTGGATAATTCTGAGAGTTAAAAACTCCAGGAGGACCCAGTCAACCCCTTCACCCCCACAATTTTGTGAGATTTACCTCCAGAAGCTTGACTGGTTTCCCACAGTATATATTGGAGAAAAATCCGCTCTGGCTTCTGGCAGGGGGATGGGTAAAGGAACTATTTTGATATATGCCAGAATGCTTTGTTTTTCTTAACGAGGCCTGCCTTCAAGGGAAACTGGTTAAATCAGAACCTAACCTGCTGGGGAATTATCAGAGTCTAACGGAATAGGATGAAGGAAAATACCAACTTCGGCCCACTCTAGCCATCCTATCCAACCTAAGGGGAGGAAAAACGATACAAAACAAAACACTAAGGTAAAGAAAGACTTGAGCTCACAGTCCAGAGGAACAGGCTCACTAAAAGACTGGAGACCTAATCACAGGACTGTAGAAAACTCCCCCTCACCACACACCTCACCATCTAACTAAACATCTATTTATAACATTTCTTTAAGTGAGTTCTTTACATAATGTCTGGCTATCAAGAAAAAATTACAAGGCATATCAAAAGGCAAAATAACACAATTTGAAGAGACAGGGGAAGCAGCAGGATCATATATAGCAGAGATGTTAGAATTCTCAGACCAGGAATCTAAAACAACCATGATTAATATTTTAAGGGATCTAATGGATAAAATAGACACCATGCAAGAACAGATGGACAAGGAAGCAGAGAGAAATCCTAAGAAAGAATAAAAGAAAAAGATTCTAGCAATCAAAAACACTAACAGAAGTGAAGAATGTTTTTGATGGGTTTATTAGTAGACTGCATGGCTGAGGAAAGACTTTCTGAGCTAGAGGTTATATTAATAGAATCCTCAAAAAATTGAAAAGCTAAGAGAACTATATGTTATCTATAAGAAACCCACTATAAATATGAAAACACATCTCATTTAATAGTAAATGGATATCATGAAAAGACATGGAAAAACCTTAAATGCATATTACTTAGTGAAAAAAGCCAATTTGAAAAGGCTGCATACTGTATGTTTCCAACTTTATGGCATTCCGGAAGAGACAAAGTTATGAGACAGGAAAAACAGCAGCAGCTTCTAGGGGATGAGTGAGAAAGATGAATATGTGGAACACATAGTACTTTTAGGGCAACAAGTATACGCTGTATGATGCCTAAATGATACGTCATTATACATTTGTCCAAACTCAATAGAATGCACAATGCCAAGAGTGAATGGTAATGTAATTACGATGTGTCAATGTAAGTTCATCAGTTCTAACAAATGTACCACTCTGGTGGAGGATATAGAGAATTGGGAAGACTATACATGTGTTGGAGTAGGGGACATATGAGTAATCTCGGTATCTTCCTCTCGATTTTTCTGTGAATCTAAAACTTCTCTAAAAAAACTCTAAATTTTTTAAAAGTTAATTTAAAAACTCTGGACATACTTTAAGTATATTTCTGAGTTTTTAAAAATCAAATTACAGTATCATCAACAATGTGGGCAAACTCTAACCTCCAAACAAACACAAATTGGCAGGTACTGTAAGCAAACAAAAACCCAGTGTAACACTGTGAATTGTGCAAGACTGTTGAATCACAGACCTGTACCTCTGAAGCAAATAATACATTATATGTTAAAAAAAAAAGAAGATAGCAGGAGGGGAAGAAGGAAGGGGGGGGAATCGGAGGGGGAGACGAACCATGAGAGACGATGGACTCTGAGAAACAAACTGAGGGTTCTAGAGGGGAGGGGGGTGGGGGGATGGGTTAGCCTGGTGATGGGTATTAAAGAGGGCACGTTCTGCATGGAGCACTGGCTGTTATACGCAGATAATGAATCATGGAACACTACATCAAAAACTAATGATGTAATGTATGGTGATTAACATAACATAATAATAAAAAAAGATTTAAAAAAAGCAGTGTAATCCAACGTAAAATAGACTCTCCACTCATTGTGAAATTTGTGTGTATATTTTAATCCAAAATAGGCACTAGTCTTTTTGAGCCTGTTCTGATATATTAGGTATAGAAATAGCAGTAACTGACTTCCTTTTAGCAGCTGCAGTGGACATACTGTCACTTTGAGGGTATGGTGAGTTCCAGGAGATTTAACCAATAAATCTATACAGAAAATTGTGGTGAAAACTTTTTGCTGTAATAGTCTCTAATCAAAGAACTTGGAGAGAGGATAGCTTAAAAAGATTCATGGAAACTGAATTGTATTTAATATCTATTAAATGCCAGCCACAACCACCATACCTGCATATAACTATGATTGTACTTTTTCTTTCCTCACTGCAACCCTCTTAAATAAGCATTGTTATCTTTATTGTATAGATATTAAAAAAAAAAACAAACTTCATTGAAGCTAAAAAGAATGTCTACAACTTCTTGCATTTTGTGGTGGTAGAACTATGATTTTACACTGTATCTTGTGGCCTTTTACATATAATAATATAAAAAGAACATTAATCTATAAACTTTCTAGAAGACTTTTGTATAACATAGATCTCATAGCAAAAGTCAACTTTATTCTAGTTCTGTCTTCTCAGATAAATATTGAAAAGGTGAAAAGTCATATAAGGCCAATTGACAATCTAAAATTGATACGGTTTTTCTTGATATGGTCTTTCTTGTCTCTGGAGGCCTAAATAAGGGTACCTGGAGAAAAAGAAAGTCTTTTGGTATCACCTGATTCAGTGGCAAAAGTGGTAAGCCTTACTAGTCAACTCTAACATATCGATAGTAATCTATGCCATCTCTTCAGCTTAAACCATTACCTGAGCATCATAGGAACAGTGTTGGTTGAAATAGTAAATATAAATAGCCCAGAAAAAAACCCAAAATGATGACCTCACAAATGAAATCCTGTGGGAACTGTGTAGCTCAAATTAACGAATTCTAAAAAATAAAAAAATAATGAATTCTAAAGGCATTTAATTCTTTAAGCATTTTCTCTACCAAATAATTTTTTTATATCTAGTTTTACTAGTAAAGCTAATCTAAATTGTTTATTTAGTTAACTTGAGAAAGCACTGCAAAAAAAATTCTAACAAATAAACAAAAGTTTAATCTCAGGCATATGAGGAAAAGGCAGCTGTGGTCTAAGGAAAAGAATATTTAGACAAAGGCTTAGAGGTCTTGGGTTTGAATTCCCATTTCTCCATTTACCAGCTGATTTTCACAGATAAATTATTTGGCTTTTTTGAACTTTATTTCCCTCTATGAAAATGTAGATGATAAAACATCCCTTAAATGAAGCTTTTTGAAGTTTGCAACCTAATAGGATTTTTGTACATTTAGGTATATTTTTAGAGGTTGTGTATTTCTTAAAATTTTACACAAATGTCTTAAAAGTATCAGAACACCTCCTAACAGTTTAAAATAATTATAAGAAATTGACTCTAAAGGACTAGACTATAGTTCAGTGAACAATTGTTAAATGTGAATCTGAACTCAGGACATAAGAATAAATTCTTGCCTTTCAAATATTGTGCATATTCAAATAATCAGATGTCCTGAGGCCATGCATTTCTCTACTTCACTTTCTTGTTTCTGTTTGTATAACTATTGTATTGTGTAACTGTTTGAGGGCAAGGTGATGTTTATCTGTATAGCCTGGCACAGAGTTGGTTGTTGATAAATGCTTATCAGAATAAACAGGAAAAAAGCAAATTGTAACCGACATTATGATGTATAATTAACACAATTATTAAATAATTAACACAATTACTTATATGCAATGCTAACAAATTTGGCAGTTATTGAAAAGAAATGTACAAAAAACTTGCTAAAAATGAAATTTAAAATTATAAAAACTCAGAGCGTTACTGTCATGCACTTTGCAAATGCCTCACAAGCACATAAGGCACAGCTGGTGAAGAGCACCAGACTCCCTGGAAATATTTATGTAACTTATAATTTCTCAAAATGATGTCTTGCAAAACAACAAGGTGACTCTGTGTGAAAGTTATTTTTTTCTTTAATAAACAAACAAGAAAATTTGGGTTAAACAAGACAAAACTATGTCTTAAATGCAGGACTGCTGAATACTTCTATGTTAAAATGTCATGTGACTATCAAAACAACAGAATAGCCTTTCCTCAATATTTTTATTTTTTTATTTTTTTTTAAAAGATTTTATTTATTTATTCATGAGAGACAGAGAGAGAGAGAGAGAGAGAGGCAGAGGGAGAAGCAGGCTCCCAAGGAGCAGGAAGCCCGATGCGGGACTCGATCCCAGGACCCTGAGATCATGACCTGAGCCGAAGGCAGACGCTTAACCATCTGAGCCACCCAGGCGCCCAATATTTTTATTTTTTATAGGACTTTTCATAGTTAACATAGTGAGCTTTGTGTTTGTTGTTTGGGGGAAGAACCTATTATTATTTCTCACAGCTAGAAAACACATGGAATGTAATTTGCACACTATCTAAAGAAATTATATAGAGTTGTCCTTTGTCACCCTGTCATGAGGAAACACTTGTAGCTAATGTATGCTCTAAAGGGAGATCTGTAAAAAGTATTGTAAATATTTTTTAAACTTTTTTTTCAATAAATTATATACTTGGTGCCCAGAATATGGCAGATATAGTTCTAGGTATTGAGTATACACATATCCGTTAATCCCTCTGGTGCTTTTAAAGCTTGCTTACTAGACTGTACTACATAAGGAAAAAAGAAATAATGAGCGTGAGAAGTGTTAAAAGTAGAACAGGCACAAAGCACTAACGAAGGCAGTGATAAGCCATGTCAGAAGAGAGGTGCTTGAGGAATTCTAGAGTCAGTGGAATCCTACTTGGTCAAACAGTGAGCCTTCCTATTCTAGGAAAATTGCAAGGGCTTAACTTTGTTTTGAGGTTGACGATGTTATTGATTATTGAGCATTTTGGTTCCTTGAGTCTCTGTGATAATGATCAGAAAGAGTTACCTAAATTGCTTTGATTCACAGGTAATTAAATGACTCTACCTCACTGTGTGCTATGAAAGATTACACAATTTATCTTGTCTAATAAGGCAGAAAAATAGTAGTGATATGCTATTACAGTGTTTTATTTTTTAGCACATAAATTAGTGCTAGAAAAAGACTTGAAAGAAAAATATTGGAATGTGTAATATCCGCTTTTAAAGCAGTTTTGTTGAATGTCAATTCATCATGCTTTTCTCCACATTGCTCTATGGGTACTGGTTATGTGACTAGCCATGGATATATATATTGTTTATAGCAAATGAAATGGTTAGTTTGAGCTACTGTTTTTCCCTTGAGAAATAATATAGCTGAAGATTTTAGCCATTTCATAAATCAGTGTTTTGCCTTAGTAATAGTATTGTGTTTTTGAACACTGAGAAAGTGAAAGTTTGACAGTCTTTGCATCAACCTAACTGAAAGGCCCATTGCCTTAATAAAGTTATCTATTTTGCCATTGTCCTTCAAAAATTGTGCTTTGTAAAGTTGTTTATTATATTTCAGTAAAAATACATTTTAGATGGATACAGATTCTGGTATCTAAACTAATAATTAAAGAGTATATATTCTTTTTTTTTTTTTTTAAAGATTTTATTTATTTATTTGAGAGAAAGAGAATGAGAGAGAGCAAGCACATGAGAGGGGGGAGGGTCAGAGGGAGAAGCAGACTCCCTGCCGAGCAGGGAGCCCGATGCGGGACTCGATCCTGGGACTCCAGGATCATGACCTGAGCGGAAGACAGTCGCTTAACCAACTGAGCCACCCAGGCGCCCAAAGAGTATATATTCTAAATATGGAAAATTTTTGAATATTTCTTTCACAGTAACTAGCATAAACTTACTAATGGAAGAATCTTCCTACAGTTGTAGTTATTTTATTTTATTTTATTTTTTACAGTTGTAGTTATTGATATCTAATGTAGGTTGGTATCATGCTATGTGTAGACATAGTTTATAAAGTAAGTCACAAAGTGCTCACCTTAGGCTCACATTTAGGCAGGATTTTTAAGTGAGCATGGATGTTTACTTTTAGAATGAGAAGAGTGAGTGCAATTTTACATATTGTTAAAGAGGACAACTCCCATATTAACAAACATATACTGGTTAGAGATACAGAGCCATCTAGGACTACGTGATAACCTTGGCAATGGAAGCTTTCTATGGAAAACAAGATAGAAAGATCCCACTCGGACACTAGGAAAATCATATACAGCTTGTACACTAACTTCTTCCAGTTAGAAAAACATTTTGATTGTAATGGGACAGACTTCTTTGTTGCTATTGCTGTTGTTACTCTCAGCCAAACCCTAATTCCAATAATTCATTTGCCATCAGAAAATGCTCATGATAGATGGTGTATGGGGGGGGGGAACAATGGATATAAATAATGTGTAATTATGTGGGAAGGGTGTGATAATAAGGAGGGTGAGGAGAAAGAGAAGTAGGAAGACTTGAAGACTGGAAATAAACAGATGTGTTCATTTTAGTGTTTATCCTAAATAGATATTATAAGTAACTGAATTTTCTTTGGATATTCTATATTTTCCTATGAAATACAGTCAGTATTAATAAACTTATAGTTAGAATATTACAGTTACTCAAAATTTTAAACATTGATTATGCATAGAAAAAATGAGGAAATTTAGCTCATACTTCACTGGCTGGGTCCTGAAAGAGTCTCACCCTGGTTTCTTTGTTCTCTGTCACACTCTGCTGATGATGAAATGTATACATCTTCTTCACTGGTTATAAAAAGGACAGTTCAAAAGGTGAATAAAGGGTCATTATAAACATTGAACAGTCAGGGAACACTTTACCTATATCACACATTTAACCACTATCTGTATTAAAGTTCCTTAATGGAAGTGCATAATAGATTTAGTGCTACAGATTTTTAGAGAAAATTAAGCATGGAAAGAAATACAGACTGTTGAGTAAACACACATAACCTCCAGTATAAGAGAAATTTATAATGTTGTACTATGAATTTTGCAGATCACAAAGGTACATAAGAGGCTTGCGATGATGTCACCCTGGGACCCTCAGTGAAAAGAACACCAGTAAAGAAGGTTGTGGATGATCATGTTCCTCTGTTGTGGGTTGAATTGTGTCCCCACAAAGATTTATATATATTGAAATACTAACAGTTACATTGGGAAGAGCATCCTTCAGTGATACTTTTTCTTTTCTTTTTTTTTTTTTTTTTAAGTTAAGTCCAAACTCTACTTTGCCTACCAGTAATCTCAAAGCCTGGCCCCATCCCACCTCCGCAGTTGACTTTCTAACATTCTTACCTTATTAGTATTCTGGTCTCATATAAACAACTTGCATGTTTTCAAAAACAGGTCATGTTTTCCCTCTTTCCTTCATCATACTTTTACACCTCCTGTTTGTACTTCTGGAAATGTTTTCCTCTCTTCTACTTTATCCTATTCATTCCTCAAATCTCAGTTCAAATGTTTTTTCCTTTAAGAGACATCCCTGCCCATGTAAGCTTGCCTTAGCAATGCTCTTTCTGTGTTCCCCCTTAAGTACCCTTTACCTATTTATGTGAGAACACTTACTCATTTGCATTGTATTATCTATTTACTTGCCTATATTTTCTTCTATTATGTAAGTTTTTTGGAGTATAAACTGTGTCTTTGTCATTATTTTATCTCAGATATTTAGCCTGCTAGGCTAAATAGGCCCATAAAATAGGTACTTGAGAAGTTACATATAAATGTATAAGTGATCAATAGAGTGATGCCAAACTTCTCATGGCAATTGGGCGCTCTTTGTTGGGCCAAATTAGCTTCATTTTAAGGAAATTGTTATTTATGGTGAAGGATTTAAAAAGGCTGTTGATATTTTCTAGAGGTACTGAAGTTTTTTGAGTGAAAATCTGGTATTTCAAAAGGCAAATCTTTGTATATGATATATATAAATTTAGAGTATATGGGAAAGTCTTTCTGAATGATTTGGTCTTACAGTTTGAACATACTTTGTATGAAGGTGACTACAAATTAATAAGCATGCAAAAGTTTTTGTTTTGACAACTGAAAATCACTGAATAAATCTTATTTACTGATGCAGTGCTCTACCATATTATGTTATACTAATTAATAACCTTGAGAAATTTACAGAGGCTTCAAAGAATCTGATTCCTGAAGTGATAGGAGTATAAATCCTGAACACTGTTAGTACCACAATAAAAACTTTAAAGTTTGCTCTAAATTAAGTTTAGGGAAAAAAACATTTGATTAGGATTCAGCAAACCTCTACTTTAATCTTTATTATCATTCATCATGTCTCACTCAGCCTTTCTGGACCTCAGATTCTCCATGTTCAAAATGGAGAAATCATGGGCTGTACCCATTTCATAAATCACTATGGAAAATCAGTGCAACAATATAAGTGAAAATCATGAAGAATGAAGTCATAGACAAATATAAGAGTTTTTATTGATGCTATCAGGCTAGGAAGCATCTATAGATTAAGTCCTCTGAGATAGTACAATGTTATAGGAGCAGACAGTAGAGGTGAAAGATCTCATTTAACCATTTAGAAAGTGACAATTTGATAGTTTCCTTTTATGGAAGGAGCATGGAAGCAATATTAATAACATTCTTAAAAACAAGAATGTGAAGGGGCGCCTGGGTGGCTCAGTCGTTAAGCGTCTGCCTTTGGCTCAGGTCATGGTCCCAGGTCCTGGGATCAAGCCCCACATAGGGCTCCCCGCTCCATGGGAAGCCTGCTTCTCCCTCTCCCACTCCCCCTGCTGTATTCCCTCTCTTGCTGTGACTCCCTCTGTCAAATAAATAAATAAAATCTTAAAAAAAAAAAAAAATGTGAAAACAACAGTATTTTTTTTTTTTTCCTGTGAGACAGTTTTATTGTTGTTCTAGTCAGATTCCACCCTATCTACACACTGATTCTCCTGAGTTTTGGGGAGGCCACCCCAGCAGGGCTGGGTCCCCCTCTGCCTCCCAAACCAGAGCCTGGACATGGGATCTTTCTGAGGCAGGGGCTTTGGCCTTCTGGTTGCTTCCAACATCTCTCTCGGGCCTGTCCATGCTCTGGGCTGGGCTGGCAACTTGGCTATTCCTCCAGTCCCCGCCCCAAGGCCACGGGTGCCCGGGGTGGTGCGGCTGCCCACGTCAGTGGGGCTTGGGGACATGGCCGTCCGCGTAGAAGTTCCTGGTGATCCTTGACAAGGTGAATTCGGCCCTTTCCAGCTCAGGAGTCAGCACGATTTGGCAGCCCAGCTGGGAGTTCTCCTGAAGAAGGGGGGCCATGTCCAGCATGTCGTCCTCCCTCTCAGCAGGAGGAGGCAGAAGGTCCAGGTGGTCCTTGCTCACGTACACGTGGCAGGTAGAGCACACCAGGGAAGCTTCACAGGCCCCTTCCAGGTCCACTCTGTGGCACTGGGCCAGGTGGAGAACATTGTCCCTCACTCTGCCGCTCACCGGAATCCATTGGCCTGACCGGTCTATGAACACCACGTTCACCACATCCCCCGGCCTCTCGGGGCCGCCAGCTGCTGCTTCCCCCGCCAGGCGCGAGCCTGTTGCTTGGAGACTTCTGGCTGTCACTGGCGCCGCCGCCTTCCCGGACCCCTGAGAGTCCCCAGGCCGGCTCCACCAGGCTCCCCTGGCCGCCCCCAGCAGAATCCCAGCACTCACGCCTCCCCAGGCCACGGAGGTGGCCAAAACAACAGTATTCTACAGTTCATAAAAAAAAGTCTACATATTTTAATTTTTTATATAATTTATGTTAAATGTTTTAGAAATACAAAAGTAGTATATATATTTTATTTATTTTATGTGTCATGTTTTGGAGCTCCTCATAGGTAAGGAGTATATTTTAAGTACATTTCATTAGTGAGGAAAGTGAAGCTCAAATTTGTTGAGACATACCAGATTCATGAAGAAAAGACACATAAGTAGGACTAAACAGTTGGCCTTTTGTTTTTACAGCCTATGCTCTTTTCTGTACAACCCATCAGTTCTTTTATTAAAAGATAATTACTGCATATTGACATCAGATGACACAATGGACTTGGTGCTCAAGAACACTAAGAGTAGCGTGGCTGAGGATTAAGTCTTGTGGTTTGTACCAAATGGCAGTCCTTTCACCTTTTGGACAGAGACCTTGTAGAGGTTGATATAACATAGGCAGCTATGAATATTTAATATTTTTAGTAAAACCAGTTGTTTTCCTTGCTCTCTATAATTTCATGAATGAGACCACCAGCAAAAATACTGGAAAACAAATAGTTTTCAGTATGTCAGACATTTGACACTCCCATCTAGATAAAGAGGGAGGAAGGAAAGGATGTACATTATACTTCCAGGCACCAAAGCATGATCTGAGTAATCTGTTATTTCAATAAATAAGTAAGTAAATAAATAGTGTTTTAAGTTCACTATTCTATGTTGCTAGGTGTTTTAAAACCAAAACAGAACAGAGATTTAACACTTATTTTTTAACTATCACTGAATGTAATTCTTTTTTTTTTTTTAATTTTTTATTTATTTATTTGAGAGAGAGAGAGAGAGAAACAGCATGAGAGGGGATAGGGTCGGAGGGAGAAGCAGGCTCCCCGCCAAGCCGGGAGCCCGATGCGGGACTCGATCCTTGGACCCTGGGATCATGACCTGAGCCGAAGGCAGCCGCTCAACCAACTGAGCCACCCAGGCGCGCTGAATGTAATTCCGATTAAAGAATTAGCTCATTCTCTTCAAGGACTATTGCTTGAGACCTTGAGGTCAAATCAAAGGTCATCAATTTGGAGGAGAAGTAACATTTGAAATCACCTTATAAACCTAAACTAGTGTTTCCTTATGCACCTACCAGTCACCTCCTTTCTTATTCCTGGCCCTTTGCATCAGCGTTTCTGAGGTGGGAGGTGAGCAACTACAATTTAAAGCTCTTCTAGGTATTCCCAGTGCACACTTCCTGGAGAATCACTGACCAAGTGACAGTAGTACATCACTAAAAGAGCACCTCATTTTGTTCTTTTGCAAATGATTTCCGTAGGACTATTTCAATAAGACCTTAAGGCTTCTTCTAATTTTCCCCAGACTATACTTGTAGTGGTTCACAGTCTAAAATCCTCTTTATATTTACCTCTAGAATCTATCCACATTTCTAGTGAGGCAAAAATCTTCCTGGTAAATATAAGTCTTTCTGTTTATCTTTTCAACTTTACCTGACAACACATCAAAAAAAAAAAAAAAAAGTTCCCTTGAATGAATGTCATAACTTATACACAGTCTAATACAGGACTACATTTATTAAAAAAAAAATTATCTTTCTCCCTTAGATAACATTTTTTTTCTCCTAAAAAATTGAGGTTACAACAAGAAAGATGCATGTCTACCCATGGTAAAGGGTATATGTGAAATGATGTACTCTTATTTAGGTAATAATAGATTTACATGCATATACATTTTTTTATTTGTATCAGATATAATTCACACATTATTATATATTGCAACAGAGGCTTTTATCTTAAATTAAAACTCATAAATTTTGACTATGTTGCATTCTATTTTATTTATGTTTATTGGCATAAAAGTGTTGAATTTTTATACAATGCTCTTAAAGAGATGGAGCCCTTTACTTTCATTTGGACTGTCTTAAGGCTTTGAAATGTTTGTTTTCACTTGACTCATTCCATTGATAAAAGAGCAGAAAGATCCAGGAGAGTTATCAGTGACAGGTTACAGTGCTATTTATGAATATCAACCACTGGCTCCACACTCAGAACCAAGTAGTAGAAGAATATGGAAATGTCTCTACTCAGTCGTGTCTGATATTATTTCTAGACTGTTCCCAAAGAAAGCTTATTTTTGCTCTTGCCAAACCAGAACATTTATATTAGAAAATCACCTTCTATGCAAAGAATCTATAACCAATACACTGCAGATTTCAGAAGGATGTAAGTAGAGAATTTATAAAATTATCTATAGTAGTTCAGTTCAAAATCTTACCTTAGGCATTCCTTACAAAATTGTACTTTTGTGCTTCAAACCCAACCCATGCTGTAGTTAACCTTCCTACATTTGTGCTTCCACTCTCTGGTTATCCCCCGGACTCTCACTCTTCCATCCGTTCATGACACAGAGTACCGTATCTCTCTCTCTAAACTTCTGTTCCCTTACTTGTATAACATCACCTATTCATTATTTGATAAGGTCTTCTAGTTTGATTATCTCTTTTGTGCTAAGTAAACAAGTTTTTTTAACGTGCCTCCTCAACTTATTTTGAATGAACACTTCAAACTAGTTTTATTTTGCAAAATCTTTCCTTGCTGAAGATCTGGAGTAGTGACTTCCAGTCTGTGAACACCAGAGTTACTACAAAGTACTCTGAAGTCCATATGTATACCAAAATATTTATAACATACATGTGGAATGATTTTGCAAATTGTGCTAATGAAATGTATGTCATTAAAAAATAGCAGCTATTATGGGCATGTTTATTTAAGCCAGTAAAATACAAATATCACATGAGAGGTATCTACAAAATTTTCACCTAAAGTTTTTTGGAAGATACTTAACTGGAGAAGGCACACCTGAAATTCCAGTTACTTCATTCTCAAATGGAACTAATGTAGTCCTATTCTCCTTTCCCACCACTGCCCCCTGTCCCCAACCCCAGCTCTAAGTAGCTGATTCTTAGTTGAAATTTTAACTAAGTCTCTTCTTCAAAACACATCAGAGGTCAATAATAATATGAAAGGACATCAGTGATTTTCCCCACTATATCAAGCAGATCAAGACTGGATATTTTCATATTCTCTCTTCTAGTTACAACACCACACAGGTCTTCTATTATTGATTCCTATTTTGACTCAAAAATCATAAAATTCCTGAGAATACAGAGAGTCTATCCTATCAGAAGATATCAATTATTATTGGGGTAATGTGGTAGATACCATTTTTCTTTAGGCTCTTAAGCATCATGATTGTCACAGTTGTTCTCAACCAAGGCTAACTGGTTTAGGCAAAAGCTACTTAAGACTTTCGCTCTCAAATCCTGCTCTATACCAAGGAATAGTTATGTTACCTAGTGATAAAAAGGACTTCAGACTTCCATTCCTGCCTACCCTACTTTCAGAGTCCAAAAAATATCATCCTTTGAGAATGGAAGAGGGGGCGCCTGGGTGGCTCAGTCATGATCCCAGGGTCCTGGCATCCAGCCCCAGGTCTGGTCAGGCACCCCACTCAGCAGGGAGTCTGCTTCTCCCTCTGCCTTTCCCCCTTGCTAATGTGTGCATGCTCTCCCTCTCTCTCTCTCTCTCTCTCAAATAAATAAAATCTTTTTGGGGGGGTTCCTTTTTTTAATTTAAATTCAATTAACATATAGTGTATTATTAGTTACAGAGGTGTAGAGTTCAGTGATTCATCAGTTGCATAAAACACCCAGTGTTCATTCCATCATGCGCCCTCCTTCATGCCCATCACCCATTCCCCCCACCCACCACCCTTCCAGCAACCCTCAGTTTGTTTCCTATGCTTAAGAGTGTCTTATGGTTTGTCTCCCTCTCTTGATTTCATCTTGTTTTATTTTTCCCAGGTTGTTTTGTGTTTTTTGTTTTTTTTTTTACTAACCAGTATCATGCTGTATATATTGTTCTTTGATGTGCTTGTTGGAGATGTTGTCAGCCTAGCACACTCCTTTTATCCATTCTCTCTCTCTCTCTCAAATAAATAAAATCTTAAAAAAAAAACTGAAGAGAAAAAAAATGAGCAATTTGCACCTTATCATCAGTGATATTCTTGGGTTTATTAGATATCACTGATAATTTGTGGGGGTCACATGATGGGAGTCATATTATAAATAGCCTTTGGAAATTTGTTGCTATAGCTCTGGCTCCTGGATTTTTACATCAACATCCATCCAATGCTAATAGAACCAGTGCCATTAGAAAAGTCTAACTACCCTTAAAAGGGAAAATTGTCACAGAGAAACAGAGATATATGGAAATAGATCTTTTCCTTTGTTTTGCTAACTTCTCTTTCTCCACCTATATATTTTAACATTGAGAACAAAAAAGAATGTTACATTTGTAGTAGGAAAGCTTAATCCACTGATAGCCTTGTAAAAGATTTTGTTCTAGACATATTCCTTTAATTCAACATAGATTATTATTTTTTTTAAGATAAAATGTATGACATCAACATAGAATGATTTCTTATGCTTAGATACTAATAATCGGATCAGGATCATTTCTTGCTAAATTGTTATTTGCTATCATGAATAAAACTGCATTGCATATTGTGAATGGAATAATTAGAGACTCTGGTGTGTCATAATAAGTAGTAATTACAGTACTTCCGAAGATTTGGTTACTCTTTTCCCTGAAGTCATGCTGCCTTTTCAGCCAAGTACGAAGTACCAAATTTTTGTCATAGCAAAACTATGATGAACATTGTTAAGTGTTTGTAATTATTATTACTATTTTTTCAGTCCATTATATCTCAGGGTCTAAATATATGTAACAAAAAAATTAACTGAAATAAGTACTTTTTATTTTCCACTTTATATATCCTCACATGATTTCTGTGGTAGAGATCCAATTTCCACCTGGAAAAAAACTAAGGAAGAAAGTGGAGATGATTAAGGCAATGTCAGCAAACAAATAATGAATTTGGTCAATTTTTCCAACATTTAATTGATTCAGTGAAAACAATCAACAAGCTAATTGCTTCACCAAAATTAAAAATCACTTGAAGCAATCAATTGCTTAGCCCTAAATCTCACTTTAATCCTAGGAAGGATGAACTGAGCCAGGAAACATACAATCCAGTCTTAATTAGTATTTTTTAGTTGAGAATTCCAAAGTAGTGTTTTACCAATAGAGCTTATTTTTCTGAAAAATCTTACACATCATTATACACAATTTTAGGGATTAATTCCAAAGCATTTTAAAGTGTTTGCCAAATATTTTAAATAGTAAGTGTGAAAAAAGCATAGACTTTAAAACTAGAGATCTAAAATAGTTGGTGTTATTTTTGACATATTAAATCAATATACCAGTTATTCTTTAGAATATTTTTTCTAAGAATATACTTGATTTTTCTAATAGCTACATTGTCTTCCATTAACTTCATTCATTCATTTAATAAACATTTACCTTCTACTGTAATTTTTCAGTTGTCCACTAGGTAGGCCCCTGCAAGGGTTTCTTTCTTTTCTTTTTTTCTTTTTTCTTTTTTAATTATGCACTTTTGTGACCAGCATTTCATATTTTAAGATGTTTGTTTCATTGGGATATATTTCCAAAATATTGACCTGAGAACATTCTATGGCTTTCTTTTCCAATAAATATTGCATAAGCTTTGGTATATATTATTTGATTGGTCTCCAGAATAACTGAGCAGATTTATAACCCACTAACAAGTTTAACATGTATGTGCCTCTACATAGCCTGGCAAACCAAGTTAATGACTTTTGTTAGATTAACAGGTGTAAAATTAATCATTAAAATTATTTTAACTCGCATTATTATGCATGACTTTTATTATTAATGAAGAAGGTTCTTTAAGTATGTATATCTCCTTCACAATAAACTTTATTTCTGTCCTTTGTAAAAATTTGTCCATAATGATTTATCTTTAGAAATATCTGTGTATGTATCAGTTCTTACAAATTTTTAGAATAAGTATGTCATATTTTCCAATGTTATATTTGTTTGATTACATTTAAGCTAAAGGTTGAATGATTTATGTTTATATGGCTCTATTAGTTATGACTTAGTTGATTTTATCTGTTTCTTAAATACTCCTAAATTTTGTCTTGTCTTCTTTGTATTGCTTCTGTTTTGTCATTATCAGAATAGCATTGGTCTATTTAAATATTATAATACCTTTGAAATTAAGATTTTGGAATTTTTTTAAATGCCTTGTTTCGTACTTACTTCATGTAACTGCATCTTTAAAATGGTGTAATCTTCAGTAACAAATATTGTGGACTCTACCCTCAGGATTCACTTGATTCATTATTTTAGTATATTTCCATAAATCACATAATCTGTGGCCTGGGGGTATAATTCCTTTGCAAGCACCTATTATGTGCCAAGTTATTTATTCATTGACTCTTCACAAGAGTATGAAGCATTCTTCAAAGTCAAATTTCATCTCTGTCAGAGTCACCTAAAATGTTTCAACAAGGACCACTGAGTCAAAATCTCTGAGAATTTGAGGATTGGGCTGGAGGAATCTACTTTTTGTTTTGTTTTTGTTCTTAGTAACTTTTACTGAATTTTTTTTTTCTTTTCTAGACCCCAAAGTCCGAGGACTACAGTTCTGTAACACTACCTTAATCACTCATTGTAAGTATGAGGAAATAAAGTCTAAAAGGAGTTAAATGTCTTACCTAAAGCCACATGAATTTAGGAGCATGTGATCAAGATTACTCCAAGACTAATTATCTAACCTATAGTACCAACTCAACCCCTGAGGGGATGCCTAAAGAGGCCTGAAGCTTTTTATTCTATCTGAGCTAAAATTAACTGATTTGTTTTGATTCAACTGCTTACTAAGAACTAAAATTTGGGGAGCGCCTGAGTGGCTCAGTCAGTTAAGCGTCTGCCTCTCGATTGGGTCCTGATCTCAGGGTGCTGGGATTGAGCCCCACATCAGGCTCTCTGCTCAGTGGCAAGTCTACTTCTCCCTTTCCCTCTCCCTCTGTAATGTCTCTTGCTCTCTCTCTCAAATAAATACATAAAATCTTTAAAGAAAAAAAAAAAAACAACTAAAATTTGGGTTTCGAGTAGATCTTGCTGGCATTGAGGCTAAAAAGACGACAGTTCTAGTAAAAATAATTATTCGTGGAACATATACTTTTAGAACTGTAAATATCATCATCATACAATCTATGAAACAAACTATATATCTAGGTCATAATTAGCATAATATTATACCCATTACTATGTGCTTTGGTGTATATCTGGTAACAAAATAATATCAAAGTGCATGTTCCTACACACACATCCCCCCAGCTTAAGAATTATTACTCCAACCTGATTCTTTTTAAATACATACTTTCACATATTTGATATGATTATAACAATGTCTATCTCTGTGGAAATTCATAGTTATATGTTTAGAAAAGAAATCATCGCATATCGTTACAGAAAGAATTATAAAGTCTAGCAAAATAGTTATTTTGCAATAGAGCAGCTTTGATTCTAATAAGTAGTATGAGGTAGGTAGGCAATTCTATAATTTATGGCTATGGCCAACACAAATAAAGAAATGCTATATTAACATAAATAAATCTATAAACTAATTAGGAGGTCCTTTACTACTTTGAGAGAAAAACCCCCAAAATTTATAATTACATAATTTTTAATAAAAAATAAGGGGCATAAAACAGGTTTGAACAAAAACAAACAAGAATCAGGGGCACCTGGGTGGCTCAGTCGGTTAAGCATCTGCCTTCCGGCTTAGGTTACAATCCCAGGGTCCTGCTTTTCCCTCTCCCTCTACCCTCCCACCCTGCTCATGCTTGTTCTCTCTCACTCTCTCTCAAATAAATAAAAATCTTAAATATTTGAAAAAAGAATCAGATTCATATATATATATATACATATATATATATACATATATATATGTATTTTTTTTTAAGAGATTGAGAGAGCAGGGGCAGAGGGAGAATCTCAAGCAGGCTCCAAGCCCAGTGCAGAGCCTATGTGACACAGGGCTGATCTCACAACCCTGAGATCATTACCTAAGCCGAAATCAAGGGTCTGACGCTTAACCCACTGAACCATCCAGGCACCCCTGGATTCACATAATTTTTAAATTGGCAACAGGGAACTTAACAATTTTGAACAAGAAGTAAATATTTTTTAAAATTTTAATGCTATATCAGAATCAACAAAAATGGGAGTGAGAGTAAATATGGTAGAGGATCAAGAAAACAGAAGGGAAGTAAAAATTAGACAAAAGGCAGGGAAGAGAAATATGTAGATTATCATCATAAAACTTTGTATTGTGCAAAATGAGTGATAACAGCAGATAGGCCAGGGGTCCTGTCTGTGAGTGGAACAGAAGTTAAGCATAGCGGAGTTTACAGTGATCAGACCAGATGTGGAGATGGCCAGCATCATGAGGACGCCTTGGGATGTCTCTAGCACTGTGAACAGGGCCTACTTAGGTAGTGGCAGTGGTAAATTAGGTAGCAAGTAGGAAGTTAAGGGAAAAAGTCAGGGAGGTTCAATTTAATTTTCCTAGCTAGAAAATAAGCAGAGCTACTTTAAAGATTGGTATCTCACTTCTGACCCAGTGAAGTAGAGACATAGAAAGGAAGAACCACACACTGAGATAAAAACAAGAAAGGGGGGAAACATATAGTTAGAATAATAAGTTCTCAGGTATGTATGAAGAAAGTTGCAGTTGCAGGTGGTGGGCCTCTGAGGGTTATTACTTACTGCCTTAAAAAAAATGGTAGCTGATTCTTTTCATAGCTGCTTATTTTTTATCCTTAAATTATAAAAGCATCATTTGTCATAGAACTGAGAAGGCAGTGAATGAAGAGATACAATTTTGTATATTGTAGTGACCTTGACTAGAACTTTATTATTTCCAAAATTGTATGGAATCAATCACATAGTATATAGCTATGAAATCATACCTTGTTTGTAGGTATACAAGGATACATAAGTGATTGAATGAAATCAGTCATGTGACCAGAGGATCGTCACATGGAACATCTACAATTTTAAAATAATAATTTATTAATTTTCACCTCTATGTCTAATGCTTATTTTCCTGTGAATAAGAAGGAAACACAAAGTATAGAGACATAGAGCTCAGTTCTGTACTTAGACACACCTGAATTGGAAATTTTGCTCCTCACTTACTCCCTTGAGCAAACTGCTTAACTTCTATATTTCTATGTCCTCATCTACAAATTGAGGATATTTATAGTACAGAACTCAAGAGGTTGTAGAGAAGATTTAATAAGATAATATATTGCATATATTAAGCATTGACTAAATGTTAGCTATTATTATTAAGAAGGTCAAAAGGACCTACAAAGCTTGAGCTTGTGCTTTATCAGAATATCTCTGGAATGGAATCATTACCATGCCATTTCTCTCTGAATATGATGACCTCTACATATTATAAACCCCACAGAAACCAGTCTCTCTGTAAATAGCACATAGAACTGACAAAAGTACCAAAAATGTTTTTTATTGAGTTCTAATTTTACGGGAAAAATTGGATAAAACAATGAATTCAGCATGTATTTAAAAGTCCCTGAAGCAACCAACCATCTATATTTGAAAACTTTGCTTTTACTTTTTTTACTTTTTTTTACTTTACCTGAAATTAAACAATTATCTTCTCAACTGCTTAACTTATTGAACTGGATGTCAGAAAATGTGTTCTAAACTTCATTACCAGGCTAATATTGCATTGCTGTTGACAAAATCAGTAAAGATTGATTTCTTGAATGATATAAAAAATAGATCATTTCAGTATCTTTTTAACACCTTTTTGGGGGATTGATACAAAATAAACTGCACTTATACAGTTTTCTAAGTTTTCATATATGTATAAATCATATTATTATCACAATCTATGTAATTAATATTTCTAACACCCCTAAAAATGTCTCTTTGTAATACCTCTCCCTCATCTCTCCAGGCCCACCCCCATCCTAGGCAACCACTGATCACTATCTGTCACTTTATGATACTTTTTAATGACACTTTCTGTCATATTTTGCTTTTTCTAGAATGTTATATAAATGCAACCATATAGTGTGTACTTTATTTTCCTACTTGGTTCATTAAGTGTAATTCATACTGTTGTGTGTATTAATATTTTGTTCTTCTCTGTTGCTGAATAATGCATCCCATTGTACGGACATAACAATTTGTTTATACATGCATCTGAGGATGATGAACATTTGAGTTGTTTCTAATTTTCAGCTGTGAAAATTAAGGCTACTATGACACTTGTAGAAAAATCTTTGTATGGACGTTTGCTTTCATTTTTCTTAGGTAAAAATATAGAAGTGGAATGTCTGGGTCAAGTGGTAGGTTCTTGTTTAATTTTTTAAGAAACTGTCAAACCTGTTTTCCAAGTATTTGTACAATTGAACATTTCTGTCAATAGCATACATATGAGAATTCCAGTGCCTCCATATCTGCATCAACACTTCAAATGGTCATACTTTTAAATTTTAGACTACTAATATATGTGTTTTAGTATCTCATTGTGCCTTTTAATAGGCTTTATTCTTTTAGAGGAGTTTTGGGTTTACAACAAAATTGAGCAGAAAATACCATTCCCATATGTTCCCTCCCATTCCCTACACACAGCCCCCCACATTGTGAGCATTCCTCAACAAAGTAGTACATTTGTTACAATCAGTAGACTTTTTGACACATCATTATTACCCAAAGTCCTTAATTTATATTATGATTCACTCATGGTGTTGTACATTCTATGGGTTTAGAGAAATGTGTAATGATCTTTATCTATCATGGCATCATACGAAATATTTTCACTGCCTTAAAACTCCTCTGTGCTCTGCCTATATATCCCTCTCCCCCACCCACAAGCCCTATCTATCAATGATTTTTTTTATTGCCTTCATACTTTTGGAGACACATAGACACATCCTTTTCTAGAATGTCATATAGTTAAAATCTTACAATATGTAGCCTCTTCGGATTGGCTTCTTTCACTTAGTAATAAACATTTAGGGTTCTTCCATGTCTTTTTCATAGCTTGATAGCTCATTTTTTTAAGTGCTGAATAATATGCCATAATATTCCATAATAATATTCCATAATATGTCTAGATGTACCAGTTTATTCATTTACTGAAGGACATCTTGGTTGCTTCCGAGTTTTGGCAATTATGAATATGGCTGCTTATTGTGGTTTTAATATGTTTTACTCAAATGATGAATCATGCTGAATACTAATTATGTGTTTGTCATATATATATTTTTTGAAATGTTTATTTAAATTTTTCCCTTTTTTGTTAACAGCCTTTTATGTACTAACATAAAATTCGCCTATTTTAACTTATATTGTTCAATGAAAAAGTTGTTCAGTGACCATCAGGAGAGAGTTCCAGTACATTTTTATTGCTCCCAACAGTGCCCTCATACCCAGTGACAGTCAATTGCTGCTCCTATCCCCAGTCCCAGAATCTGTTCCCCTCCCTAATTATTCTGGTTGCTTAATGCATATAAGGTTTGCTTCATCTAGAAATTTCATATAAATGGACTCATATAAATTATATTTTTTCTTCTGGTTTATTTCTCTTGCTGTAAAATTTTTGAGGCTTATGAATGTTGTAGGGTATGTTGTCCCTTTTTATTTCTGAAAAGTATCCCATTGTATACTTCATTTTTTTATCCATTCACCAGTTATTATCCTTTTGGCTGGATGCTAATTTTAGCTGTTTTGGATAATGTTGCTATGAAGATAAATGGACAAATCTTTGGATGAAGGATTCCAGTTCTCTTGGGTAAATACATAGGAGTGGGTTACTGGTTCACAGAGTAAGTATATACTCATCCTTTAAAACAAAACAAAACAAAAAAACAAAAAACAAAAAAAACCTGTTTTCCAAAAATGGCAGTACCATTTTACATTCCCTCCCCAGCAAGGTAGAAGGTTACTGCTTTCTCTACTACATTGGCAACACCTGGTATTGATAGTTTATATCACTATAATTATTCTATAGAGGTGTGTAGTGGTATCTCATTGTAATTTTAATTTGTATTTCCCTAATGTTTAATGATGTTGAGCATCTTTTCATGTTCTTTTTAGCTATCCATACATCTTATTTTATAAAATGTCTATTCAAATTATTTTCCTATTTTATAAATTCACTTGGTGATGGTGTATAATTGATTTTATGTCTTTTGGATATAGTTTGCTAATATTTATTAAACTAGTGAAACATCAGCACCTGGGCTTTTTGTGGAAATGTTTTATTTACTAATCCAATTTCTTTACTTGTTGTAAGTTTATTCATGTTTTTACTTCTCCTTGAATAAACTACAGAGATTTTGACTTTTCCAGATATTTGTCCATTTAATTGAAGTTGTCTAATTTTGAGGCATAAAGTTGTTTGTACTAATCTCTAACTTTTCATTTCTGCAGTGTCTGTAATAATGTTCTATACACTTCATTTTTCTCTGTATATATATATGTGTGTATATATATTCTAAGGATATATATATATACATTCCTAGAGAGTCTAGCTAAATTTGAATTTTACTCATTTTCAAATAATCAGCTTTTTGTTTTATTAATATTTTTATTGATATTTGTTGATTTTTTTGATTACCTAAAATGTATTTAGGTTTGTTTTATATCTTAGCATTTGGTCTATCCTGGAGAATAGTCTATATGCTTTTTTAAAAGAATGTATATTTGCTCTTATTGGGTCAAATACGAAATTTCACTTATACAAATTGTTTTATAGTATTGTTCAAAACTTCTTTATTACTGATTTTCTTTCTAATTGTTATCTAAATCACTGACAGGTGAATAATGAAATCTCCAATTGCTGAATTGTCTGTTTCTCTTTTCAAATTCGTCAATTTTTGCTTAACCTTGTTTGGGGTCCGTTTTTTGGTACATATTTTTTGTATTTCTTATGCATATCCAATGTATAAGATAAACTTTTAGTCATTTTGAAATGTCCCCTTTTTTCTACTAATCAATCTTTTCTAAAATCTACATTTTCTAATATTAATATAGTCACTCCAGCCCTCTTAAAGTTGTGTTTACATCGCCCATCTTTTTGCATCCCTTTACTTTAACTTTTGTGTATCATTGACCTTTTTGTGTCCCCTATTGATAGCATAGCCATGTCTTTTTTTCTTAGCCATTTTTCCAATATCTACCTTTTGATTAGAATGTTTGGTCCATTCATGTTTAATGTAATCACTTATGTGGTTTGATTTACATCAACCATTTTGCTGTTTGTTTTCTGTATTCTTCCTACTTTTCTTATTTCTTTTTCTTCTTTATTCATTTGTAAAACATTTTTAATGTACAATTGCAATTCCACTGATAACTTTTAAAAGATTTATTCTTATATTTAATGTCCAGTATCTTGAAAAACATGTTTTATATATATTTTGTACTTTTTTTTTCTTTTTTTAGAAAGGGAGTGCCTGTGAGAGAGTTGGGGGGTGGCAGCAGAGGGAGAGGGGAGACTCTTAGGCTTCATACCCAGTGCAGAGGCCCATGTGGGGCTCCACATCTCAACCCTGAAATCATAACCTGAGCCGAAATCGAGTCAGTTGCTTAACCAACTGAGCTATCCAGGCATTCCTATTTTCTACTTTATTTAAGTTCTTTCAAGCAAACTCTCCTGTTAGTTCACTCTGGCTGGAAGTGGAAGTCTATTCATTAGGTTTTATTTGTATGTTAAACATAATAGTTACAAAAATTTCATGTTGAAAAGGAGTTTCCCACATTTTATTCACATCATTGTAGGATAGGGAAACCTCACAAAATAAAGATTCCTTTATCCTCCCTTTTTATACAGTAATAGTTATATGTGTGCTATCTAAAGATATTAGAGATCTTGTCATGCAGTTTTATAGTTTTTCTTTCAACTATCATACATTTTTATGTAATATTTACCCTTTGTAATGCTCTCCTTTCTCTATCTGTCTCTTTCTCCTCTCTATCCCTTCCTTCCAGTCTCTTTTTCTTCCAAATTAAGTTTCTCTCTGACATCATTTCCCTTCCATCAGAAGAACTTCTTTTAGTATTCTTTTGGAACCTTTTTGCCGGTGACAAATTATGTAAGTTTTCCATTATGTGTCTTTTAGTTGGTGTTTTTAAACCGTTTATATTTAATGTAATTATTATATAATTATGATTTTTTAATTGTATCATTTGTTTTCTGTTTGCTTCCTGTATTTTGTTTCTCGGTTTCCGTTTCCCGCCATCTTTTGTGTTCTTTCAATATTCTTTAGTATTTCATTTCCATTTACCTATCATGTTTTTTAACTATTTCTTTTTTTCTAGTATACATTTGTTCCCCTGAACATAGAATTCTAAATTGTCACTTTTTTCTTTTAGCATTTTTTTAAATGTTGGCGTATTTCCTTTTCCCCCCCCATAGTTTCTGATTAGGGGGAAAAAAAAATCTCAGTCATTGGTATTGGTCCTTTATATGTTTAATTCATCTTGTTTTCTGATTGATTTTTAAGAATTTTTCCTTATTTTTGTTTCTCATCATTTTTATTATGATCCATCTGGGGAGGGAATGCTTTGACCTTATTCAGTTTTGTATCTCTAATCTTCTTGAATCTCTTATTTGTCTTTCACCAGAACTTGGAAGTTTTTACTCATATTTCTTCATTTTTTCCCATCACCACACTCTTCCTCCTTACCTTCTAAGAACCTAATGACAAAAGAGTTGGATTTTTTATTGTATTGTGTCACAGACTCCTTATTTCTCTTATTTATATTCAACTTCACAGTCTTTATCATCTCTATTCTGCTATTGAACTAATCCAGTGAATTTTATATTCTTGTAAATGTATTTTTAATTCTAAAATTTTTATTTATTTAATCTTTATGTTATCTATTTCTCTGCTGAGATTTTCCTTTTTTTTTTTTTTTTAAAGATTTTATTTATTTTTATTTGACACAGAGACAGCACAAGCAGGGGCAGAGGCAGGCAGAGGGAGAGGGAGAAGAAGACTCCCCGCTAAGCAAGGAGCCCGATGTGGGACTCGATCCCAGGACCCCGGGATCATGACCTGAGTCGAAGGCAGCTGCTTAACCAACTGAGTCACCCAGGCACCCCTCTGCTGAGATTTTCTATCTTTCTATTTATTTTAAGTGGGTTCACCCTTACTTCTTTGAGCATGGTCATAATAAAAGCCTTCAAGTCCATTAGTGATAATTTCAACATTAGTACCAACTTTGCATGTCTTTTTTTGTTGTTAGTTGAAATTATTGTGGTTGTTTGTATGCCAAAACTTCTAAATTGTGTAATAGAAATTTTGGATGCTATGTATGAGACGCTGGCTCTCTGTTTAAATCGTATTTTTTTTTCTTTTGTCTGTTTTTTTAGGGAATCTATCAGATTAGATTCAGTGTGAAAGTTCTAACCTTCCTTCTGTAGTGTGCAGTTTTAATGTCAATTCAGTTTTCAAGATGTTTATATATGTTTATGTGTATGTTTATCTGTTACACAGATCAACCTCATGTGCCCACTAGTGGTCGATCTCAGTCTTATGTGGTAATCTACCATATAGTTCAGTTCTCAAAGCCTATTTATATCCTTTTGGGCCAGATTCATGCATGCAAGTCTCTGAGGTAAACTCAGGAGATTTTACACAACTTTATGAGATTGTTCTGAGTTTTCACCACTGACATTATCTAGTTCCATAGAGGCTTCCCTTCCCAGTCCTCTGGCCAGAAAGCTGGTGCTTTGGATTTTCTACTCTGTTGCCCATTTCTTATAAATGAGGCTGCATATAGAGCTAAAAAGAGAAGGACAAAGAGAGAAAAAAGGGCAAGAATTCAATCCAAGATCTTAAGGTGACAACACAACTGGATAGATAGAAGGATTCCCCTTCAGGGTTCTCATGCCTTCCAGTTGATGCTGATTCACTTCCCAGCCCCAGCAAGATTCTTGAGGGCTGAGTCAAGAGGAATGGATGAAGGGGGAAAATCCCACAGAATTTTCTCCATTCTATTTAACTCTTAGAACAGAGAAGGATTCTTTGAGGATTCTTTCTGTTCTTATTCAGTGCCTGCTTCTGAATTTCAGGCTACCTTTGGGTCTAGGCTGGGTGATACCAGAGGAACAAAACTCACCACTGATTTGTTAGTACTTAAGATTATGATGTTTTTCCCTAGTTTTCCTGCTCACATATTTACCTCAAGGTCCTTAGATAGCTATTTCATGCAAATTGTCCAGGGTTTTATTTCATTCAGTGAGAGAACAGGATGCAGTGAGCTTCTTCCATATGGAACTGGGTGGAACTCCTTTAGGTTCCAAAACTTGAACACTTTGGTACTTTTTTAAGAAGTCTTCCTCAATCTAATCCTTGGAATAAGAATATTTAGAACATAATATAAATATAATATGATATATTTAGAATATATTCCCCCTCATACTGCCAGTCGTTGGGGTAAATAGTATATATATATTTTTTTCCTTTTACTAAGGATAAGGAGTGCTGGGGGTAGTGAGGATAGAGCATATGCTCCCTGGATGGTAGGGAAGACATAGTAGAATTTCCAAAGCTAAAGGGAAAGAAAAACATACTTTATGTATGACCCAGAGATAATACAAATATCCCTATCTTGTAGGGGTTTGGTTTCTTGACTCCACTCTCAGATATGATGACTGCCCTAAAGAAAAATCATAGAGAGAAACCTTATGGAAAAAAATTTCACTGAGAATGTTAATAACAAATTCAAAGTCTAGGGGACTGAGTTGCTAGAGCTTCCCATGACAAAGTTTTCCAGTGGTACTTATCTTCTGAAATTAGCATTTTTTAATTACAGTATACATCAAAATTCTAAATATGTCTATTATTTGATCATATAATTCATTATAGTGGTTTAAATATATATATATAATACACACACACACACAAAGTATACAGTTTTTTCTTCCACATCATTAACCCAATGAGAAGTTGTCAGAGTTCTGAAGTGAAAAAAGTTTCAGAAATATGTGTTTACATTTTTCCCTTTTAGAGATTCACAATGAACAGTACTATTGTAAGTGCTCAGAGAAATTATTCAGTACAGAAAGCTATTAAACTTTGTTGAACCAGCACCTCCCAATCCTATTATATCAGAAAAGTTGTTCTTTGTTTTTTTGTTTGTTTTCTTGTCATCTAACACTTAATAAATTTGAAGAAACCAGTGTTTCCTGGAACACACTTGAGAATTACTGTTCCATTGTAATTCAGGAGATTTCATCTTTAACCTGATCATTTATATTAATTTTTGAACAACCAAAAAATAATATTCCATCAGGTATTTTGAACAGATGTTACCATATCCATTGTTTCCCTAAAATTATAGCATATATGACTTTGGAGATGAATACAGACCTAAATGAGAAAAGAGGTAGATTCTTGAAATTTATAAGTACCTTGATATAAACTGTTAACAACTCATGAAACTAATTAAGGAGTAAAAGCATTAAATTTAACCACTTATGATAAGAAAGGGGCATAAGTAAATGTTTCTTTTGAAATTCAAACTTAAAGAAAAAATACTAGAAATACTGTTCAAATGGCAAAAAGAAAAAATAATCACTCAAACTCCTAAATCAATGTTTACAGTATTATTTGAAATATATTTATTTATAACTATAACTTATCCCCAATTTATATTGTTAAAGAAAAGTGGACATTGATCACTAAATGTTGCTGTATCAATAAAAAAAAAATGTGCTCTGAATTCTTGTTTGTTAGGCAGAAAGACACATTGGTGAAAAAATTTATAGAATGGCTCCTTCATGAGCTTAAAAGGGGAAATTCTTTGTGATCATGCTAACATGCACCCTAGATAAGGTAGAACAAATATACACATCCCTTGTGACATTGGCTAAGACAAAGTCCATTGTCATTGGTCAGGAAAGTCTTCAGTTGTATCCAATGAGAGTCTATCATATATGTGTTACTTGAGATTTATGATCATTATCAACATCAGATATGGGTCACTTCAAATTCACAGTTGTTACTCAATTTTAGCTGGTTAGAACCAGTTTTAGTGAGTTAGAACACATGATTTTGATACCTCCTAGGCAAATGCTGCTTCATATAAAAAGTCCTTTGACAGCCCTTCTTGGTTTCCTACCTTCTTAAATGAAGAGATGGATGCAAAAACATAAGCAGACGGTTAGCTTTATAGTTTGTATCACTATAGTAGTGTTAGGTGTCAGTGTCACATAATTCAATCTTTTTTGATACAGAATCATCTCATACATAACTGTACAGGATGTTAAGTATGCATCAGCATTTTAAACACTGATATAATTGACAAGAGCATTAATTTGGAATGAAGATAGAAATAGCATAATTAATATTTGTAGAGTACTTTTTAATTTTTTATCTTATTTTTATTTTATTTTATTTTAAATATCAGTATAGTTAACATACAGTGATATATTAGTTTCAGGTATATGGTATAGTGATTCAACAGTTTCATACATCACCCAGTGCTCATCGCAAGTGCACTCCTTAATCCCTCTTGTCTCACCCACCTCCCCTTTGGTAACTGTAATTTGTTCTTTATAGTTAAAAGTCTGTTTCTTGGTTTGTCTCTCTCTTCCTTTGCTCATTTTTTTGTTTGTTTCTTAAATTCCACATATGAGTGAAATCGTGGTATTTGTCTTTCTGACTTATTTTGCTTAGCCTTATACTCTTTATCTCCATCCATGTTGTTGCAAATGGCAAGATTTCATTTTTTTTTTTTGGTTGAATAATGTTCCATTGTGTTATGTGTGTGTGTGTGTGTGTGTGTGTATATATATGTATATATATATTACATCTTATTTCTCCATCTATCAGTGGATGCTTGGGCTGCTTCCGTAATTGAGGTATTGTAAATAATGTTGCTGTAAACAGGGGTACATGTATCCCTTTGAATTAGTGTTTTTGTATTTTTTGAGTAAATATCCAGTAGTCCAATTACTGTATTGTAAGGTAGTTCTATTTTTAACTTTTTGAGGAAGTTCCAACTGTTTTCCACAGTGGCTACACCAGTTTGCATTCCCACCAACAGTGCAAGAGGGTTCCTTTTTCTCCACATCCTTTCCAACATTTGTTTTGTTGTTGTTGTTGTTGTTGTTTATTTTAGCCGTTCTGATCAGGTGTGAGGTGCTATCTCCTTATGGTTTTGATTTATATTTCTCTCGTGATTAGTGATGTTGAGCATCTTTTCATGTGTCTGTTGACCATCCATATGTCTTCTTTGGAGAAATGTCTGTTCATGTGTTTGCCCATTTTTAATTGGATTATTTGTGGGGGGTTTGGTGTTGAGTTTTATAAGTTCTTTATATATTTTGGATACTAATCCTTTATGACTTTGACACTTTTGAAGTGTACTAATCAGATTATAGGATCCCCCTCAATTGGGATCTCTCTGTTGTTTTCCTATACTTAAACTGGAGTTATGAATTGGCAGGAAAAATTTTTGTTTTGTTTTGTTTTGTTCTTTTAAAGATTCTATTTATTTATCCATGAGAGACAGAGACAGAGAGAGAGGGAGAGAAGCAGAGGGAGAAGCAGGCTCCCAAGGAGCAGGGAGCCCGATGCGGGACTCGATCCCAGGACCCCGGGATCATGACCTGAGCCGAAGGCAGATGCTTAACCATCTGAGCCACCCAGGCACCCCGCAGGAAAAATTTTTGTAAAGGCGAAGTGCTCTTCTCATTGCATCATACCACAGGATACATGTTTTAAGATGGCTTACTGAAAATGTTGCTTTGATCATTGATTCAGGTAGTGTCTGGCAAGCTTCTTCCTGTAAAGTTTCTGTTTTCTCTTCCCATATGCACCCTAAAATCTATTCTATTAATCTTGTCTACAGCAACTATTACTGTGCTATTCTATTGGTGATTTTCTAATTCTTTTATCCCTTATGTATTTATTATTTGGAATTTGTCTGTAAGAAAGATGTGTTCTTTCTTTCTCTCATTTTTCTTTCTTTCAGTATTATTTATCAGTATGGACTCATGGGTATTTATTTGATTCTTTGGGTTATAATCTAATATTTTCATTATTTATTTTGTTGCCCATATTATTCCAATTCTGACCATTGGGAACTCTTTCAGAACAATTCCTTGGTCCCCGTATCCTTTACACATGCTCCAATACTTTATTGTTTTATTGTTATGTGTGTGTGTGTGTGTGTGCGCGCGCGCGCGCTTGCATGTGTGTGTTTAAGCGTTTCCTTATCTTATGGAACTATAAGTATTTGTGGCCTGTTTTTGATTTGTCATGAAGCATGTGTCAAAACACAGCTGAAAGTATTAGCTACAAAGCAAATGCCACATTGTTTTAGTAAATAACTAAAGAAATGTTATAGTGTAGCAACATTGCATCCAGCAAGTTAAGGTTCTTTTGCTGAGTTTATATGACAGCAACACTTTCATTTGTGATGATTATTGTAATAAGATATTTTGTATGCCACATTATAGTTGGGAAACATTATCTCTGATTCCTTTTGGGATTTCTGCACTTTGAAGGGCACATTATTTTTAAAAATTATAAGGAGATTTTAGATATTAGGAACTATAGAGTTTTAAATCCTCAAAATAGGATACAAAACCATTTCTCAATGGCAGACTTTCCTCTTTTTCTAAGGAAAACATTGTGTGGCAATATTACCCCTATAAAAATACACAAAATTAGAAGGACCTTTACAAGAAAAAAAAATGGTGTATCTTAAAAGGATACTTCTCAGGTTTCTGGGAACTATACAGTAAAAATAATTGAGTTTTAAGAGGGAAAATGTAGTTAGTCTAATCAGTGCAATGATATATTTCTGATAAATTGCTTTAGGTTAAACAGTATTATCAAGTACTTCCAGTGATGTCATACCATCAGCAACATTATACATTACAGAAAACATGTCATTCCCTGTGACTGAGGTTGTTATTTTGTATGTACAGGAATCGTTGTAATGCCATTTTCACCCCTTTAACAATTTTAACCATAATCGTTTCATTTTTCCCAAAAACTGATTGCTGAATAATTCAAGGTATTTTATAGAGGTAATATTATTAATTATGGTTCAATCAGAAACAAAAAATAATTTCTATAGATGAACCTCACCATAAATGCTGCTAATACTATTTAATGGAATATCCTAGGACTTCCCCAATTTTCTATGGGAAAAGGACTATACCTAGCAGTTAATTAAAGTTTCTATTCAGTTATACTCTTGTTGAATCTAAAACAACACACTATCTAAATAGTTTATCCTAGCATTACCATATTTAGAAAAATAATAATGTAAATTATCAAAGGAATTAAAATACACATAGGTAGCCCTATTTAAAGGTATTGATATTGACCTGTTGTTCCCAAGTAAAACTACTTTATATTGTTTATGTTACTGAAATTGTGTTGAGTTTTTTTCATGAGTCTGATACCAATACTGCCCTGCACACACATGCACACACACTTAGAGGCATATTTATATTAAAATATATTTATTTATTATTAAGATTTATATTCTGAGATTCACTGCAAGGAATTGCCTTATGTGATTATGGGGGCTGCCCAATCAAATCCAAAATCAGTAAAGCAGGTAGTCAGAAGCGAAGGTTATGAGTAGTACAGCATTCCACTGGCGCAGACCAATGGTATTATCCACAGGTGGAATTTCTTCTTCCTTGGGAAAGCTTTCAAGGCTTTCTACTGAGTAAGGCAAGCCCACCCAGATTTTCTAGAATAATTCCTCTTACAAAAAGTAGACTGTTTAGGACTTTAATTGAATCTGAAAAATCCTTTTTCATCAATACAAAAATAATGTGATTGAAAGACTAGAGACTATAGCCTAGTCAGGTTGACACATCAAAAAACCTATCATAGCCATTAACTTAATTGATAATTCAACCTCCTCTTCTCTTAAATTTTTAAAAATTTTAATTATAGCATTAACAATAAAGAAAAAATAACCTGAATATTTAAAACATTGTTTTTTCTTCCCCCAAATTATTGAATTTTTCTTATTTTAAAATTACATGAGCATATTACTGTCTTCCTACCATTCAGCATTCAAGTAGAGTTGTAATTAGTGGATATATAAAAAGGTGGGATTTTCTCAAAGGGATATTTGTTTTGAGCATTAAGACCCCATGTTTAATATAGAGCAGACAGATAAAGTATTAATCTATTACAAAGGAAAGTTATAAGGACAGAGTGACATAGAAACATTGTCAACGGAAGAGGTAGAAACATTAGTCATTGAAATTCAAGACTTTAATATAAAAAAATTTAGAAATCTATGTGGCATATATAGAATTATTTGGAAGGTTTCCTTATTAAAGTAAACTTCAGTGTATTACACTTTATTCATAATTTATTTTCTGTGACAACACTACAAATGTCTAAGAATCTTACATAAGATCAGAAATGCAATATTTAGAACAAACATGTATCTGTGATTTCTCACTAGGTCCTAATCTAAGTATGATTTAGACTTTTTTAAATCAGTTTTTTTAAATTTACATTACCCCTAAAGTGTGATTGAGAAAGCACTTTAACAGATTATTTCTTAAAGAGAATAGGAAAAATTTTATACTTATTTGAAAACAGAATGCCTAAAGCAAATCATGGACAGAGGTACAGGCCAATACTTTGGTAATTCTCCCTTTAACACCTTGAAGGCTACTTTCCAGGACACTTTGCAACCATGGATCTCTAGTTCTTTCATTTTCCATTGAGCACCTTAGCTGACATTCTTCTGGTTTTCTAGGTGAAGTAATATCTGCTCCAACTTCCTGACCAAAGGTTAATCTGTATGGGTAAGTAGAGGAAAGCCTCAATTAGAGACCACATTTACATCTTTTCTTGAAATTTCCTCTTATTAACACCTAACCCTAAACTATCTTCATCATGGATACCTGAAGTGCTTGTTAAAAATCTAATTTCCTAGGCTCCAACCCAGAAACAGACTTTCCATAGTGGGACATAGGAAATCAACATGATAGAACAAGCATTCCTGAATATTCTCCTGTGCACTTAATTTTGAGAACAACTACCTTTAGGTAAATTATTTTATAACATAGGACTTCATATGTTTAAACTTTTACAAAATACTTCTTTCTCTGGAATGCATTTTTTACTATTTTTCAGGAAAATAATAAGAAACTAATCATTTAAAAGTACACATCAACTAGTTTAGATCATTCAAATTAATCACCCGGAGAAGGCTTCCTACCTCCCCCGTCAGTTGAACAACTTATTTAAGGAGCCCTGTCAGATACAATCCGCTTTACTTTGTCCCCTGCTGATATCTTTTATGGGGGATTGCCAACACGCTGAGTGCCTGAGGGATCTAAACTCAGATTACAAAAGCAAACCCTGAATGCATGCTCTTGAAAGGTAGACTTCTATGGGCTACAATGGCAAGTGTTTAGGAGTGTGTCAAATAACAGTGACACCACCTTGCAACTATTTCACTTTATGAGGTATTTTTAATGCTCACCCTCAGGAAAAAATTCTCATGGAAAGATAACAAGTATCAAGAACTCACTGGATCATAGCACAAAGCTGTGCTCCATAGGCATACTGCAGCCAAAATCCCAAGTCCAGTTACGACCTAGAGAGGATAATTCAAATAGTGTTTTCTCCCAACCCAACCCCCAATGTTTTACTTTACTCTTGCTAAGGATCCTTTATGGAACATTTAGATGTTATTTCTATAACTACAGAGCAAGATCTACCCCTCACATGGGGGTAAATGTCCAGGCTCTTTTGCTAGTATGTCAGGAATTTAAGACTTAAACCAGAAACTTTCATTTGTTTTCTTGCTGTTTGAAGACTGAAGCCAACAAACATGCTAACAAAATACTTTATGATACAGCAGGCTGAGGAGTCTATTCAGAAACTTACCGGAGAATGATATGTAACTGAATTTTAAAATTTGCAGACACCCACTGCTTGCTTATAAAACAGACATGGTGAGCTCCATTGGGAACTGTGTCAGTAGCCAGACCTTTCTTCCCATTCACTACTGAACTCAAATTGTACAGGCTTATCCCTGGAAGATTTGCATAGTCCCATCAAAACCACTCAGCCCATAGTACCTATAAAGTAATTTGGATAAAATCATCTCTCATTCGGAGAGATGTGTAGCAAACAAAACAAACAAGGGGGTCTTCATTCCTGCCGACTTAAATGAGAGTCCTCTCCCCACCAGCTCATTTGCAAGGCTTTTAATTTTTTACTCTACTGAGTAGCTTTCAGATAGCTCACATACTCCCTCTACATTAACTACTACTGTTAAGCAGATCCAATACTCGATTAAATTCAGTACTCTCGAAGACACAGATGCAGGCATAAAAATAATTTTAAAATGTCCTTAAGGAACTTATTCTTAAAATTGTGTGAAGGAAGACAAAGTAATTATGAAGGTAATGTAATGGCATATGTAGGTGTCTCAAAAGAAGGGGAAGATTACCATTGAGGTTCAAAGCCAGATTATGAGTCTCAAGTCTTCCCTGGCCTCCTCAAGGTAACCAGGAAACTACTATCTTGGAAAATAGTAAATACATGGAATGCTTAAATTTGGAGTAAAGAGGATTTTAACATACTGATTTTAACATATTGATACCAAGTCATAGCACATCAATTTTGAGAATATTGCATCTGTTTGAACTTGGCGAAATAACTTAGCCTCTCAAGTTATGGAGGCAGCACAGTCCAGAGTTTAAGAGGGTGTAAAGTGGCATAAACCACAATATTACTATGAGTTACATAAAGTAATCACTATATAACTTGAGCTAATTACTTTCCTTTGGACTGTCAGTTTCCACATTATTAAAAGGGTGAAACAATAAGTACCTAATTTTCAAGATTGAGATGACTGAGTAAAGACATAGTATCTAAGGCTTGTTTTAGATGTTTAATACACAAGTAAGTGTGTGCACACACATAGTCTTTAGAAAGCTTGGAGTTTGCCATCCTTATATATGGCAAGCATTAGCCACTCTGAATTTGTCATCAGGAAAAACTCTTAATCTCAGAGCAAAAAATATTGGGACAAGAATATATTTTTGCCCTAGACTGAGTCACAAATTCAGATGCCTATCATACACTTGCAAGTAATGGAAAGGAATATGATGGGCCACAAATAAATGTTTATTCCCATTTTTCTTGAAATCTAGAGTCTATGAATCTTCTTTTTTCTTTCCTTTTGGACAAAGACATAGGTACAGATAATATTTCCATAGTATAAGAAGAGCAACGAATAAGGACAACAGTAAGTGGCAACTGTCACTCTTCTGTGATGTCAGGAGGATGACAAACAATGTGGAAATTGTTGATTTGGGCAGTTTATGTCCCTTCTAAAAAGAATAGCTGTTACTCAGATCTTGACAACTCTTGTCATATGGAAATTCAGATACTATGTTAGTAGATTTTCCAAAGGTGTACAAGGTGAAATCTGATTTTTTTTTAAATAAAATCTGCTGGTTGAAATGTTGAGTTAAAACAAAACAAAAACCCATTCACACTCATTCTGCTGAACAAACACGTCTGTGAAATTGCTCATATAACCTCAGTCTTCTTGTTCTGTTTGATGTAACCATAAACGTATGTGTTCGTTTCTTGTCTATTTATGTTACCGGTGAAGGCAAATGGCAGTAGGCAACCCCTGAGACTTTTTTTTTCAAATCCCTGCCATCGCTTTCTCTCAGCATCCCAGAAAGAAATCAGAGGAGTGGTGTTATCACATGTTTGGTATCATCAGTGAAAAATTGGACACTATTTATAATTTAGTCTAATAATTCTAAACCCTAGATCATATTAAAACTACTCAAGTTTTCTGATTTAATTAGTTACAAAACTACTTCAAGTGTCTGATTTAATTAGTTACAAGTGGGTATAGGGCATCATTATTTTAAAGCTTTCTGGAAAATTCTAATATGCAGAGTTACCAGTAACTGCTCTAGTTTGGACTTACCTTTTACACTTAAGGAAATTGAAGATATGAGGAAATGATATAGCTATAATAGCGACTCTGTACTAATTTCACACTATGCCTGACATGTGCGCTAAGTGCTAATGATAGTGTATAGCTGCTAAAGGGGGTCCCTGTTAGTTTAGATCTTCGTTACCAGACATTGTGGATTTGTTTTCTACTGTAGGCCTTTTAGCTTTGCACAAATTATACAACAGACCAAAACAAAGCAACTATTGGGGTCAAGCACTTTATCTTCTGTTATCTCAGAACCAAAGCTTCAACCCATAGGTTCCATCTGAGACTATAATCAATGGATTTGTCAGTTGAAACACTAACATGCTGTAGAAATCACCACAAAGTACATTTTCTGTTGGGTAACACCTGTATGGTCCCATTGAATCAAGTTGTTTTGTATTTAAAGTGTTTCACCTCTTATTTAATGTGACAGGTGATTGAGACTGTTAGTTTTCTTTTCAGCAGACTCATAAGAGCAAAAGTAAAACCATGGTCTCACTAGAAGGAAATGTATAACACCAGCATATAATCCAGACTCCTCAAGGACCACAAATTTGCATAGGCACTTAGAATAGTACCTCACACTAAATATGTTATAATTAAATTTTATTATTATCTGTAGAATTTTATCATAGAGTGTTTTATTTTTTTTTTTTTTTTAAAGATTGTATTTATTTATTTGACACAGAGAGAGACAGCGAGAGCAGGAACACAAGCAGGGGGAGTGGGAGAGGGAGAAGCAGGCTTTCTGCCGAGCAGGGAACCCGATGTGGGACTCGATCCCAGGACCCTGGGACCATGACCGGAGCCGAAGGCAGACGCTTAACGACTGAGCCACCCAGGCGCCCTATCATAGAGTGTTTTAGAATGGTTCATACAGAGAGTGAATTTTTTTTTTAAGATTTTATTTATTTATTCGTGAGAGACAGAGAGAGGCAGAGGGAGAAGCAGCGTCCCCGCTGAGCAGGGAGCTCGATGTGGGACTCGATCCCAGGACCCTGGGATCATAACTGGAGCCGAAGGCAGACACTTAACGGACTAAGCCACCCAAGCACCCTGGAGAGTGAATTTTATTAGTCGATATTGTTTTATATGAGTTTCCAACAGAGGTCAGCAAACTTTTTTTTTTTTTTTTTTTTTTTTTTAATGTCCAGATAGTAAATATTTTAGGCTTTGCAGGCCAGATGGTCTCTGTTGCAACTGTGTAATTCTACCATTGTAGTGGGAAAGCAGCTATAGACAAAATGTAAACAAATGGGCATGGCTGTGTCCCAATAAAATTTTATTTATTAAAGTAGGCTTCAGGCTGCTGGATGGAGTGGATCCATGGATCATAATTTGCCAACCCCTGCTATAGTGGATAATAATAAATGCTACCCAATTTTTGAATATTGATCTAGTTATAAATAGGTATGCTTCCCTAACAACTGCAGGAATCCTCATATAACTCAAAATGAAAGTAAATCTAGGCAATATGCATAATTAGTTAGGTAGAATCATTAAATCAAATATATTTAAAATTTTTGATGAGTTGCTAGAGTAGTGCTAGAGAAGCTAAACTCTATAAGAAGTTTCTAAAAATCTCCCATTTTCTATGATAGTTTATGTATTCACTGTTTTGAAAAAAGAAGATCTAACCCAGCATTTTTTATTCTAATGATTCAAATTAGACAAAAATTTTTGAAAACTCAGACATACTATACTACAGTGGGTGCTCGTTAAAATCATCTCATTTCTCTTGATCCCTACCCTAGCTATTAATTTGATCAATTTCTAATAAGATTTCATTGAGACTGGGATTCATACTTCATCAGTTTCTCAATTTTATGATGAGCCACTAATCCTTATGCAAATTATACCATTTCTACCTTTACTGGATAATAAATGCCGCTGCATGTACACCTGTCTACATAGCCCCCTACTGAATAGATGCAACAGCTGCTGGTAAACATTACTTAGGACCTTGCTACTCAAACTGTGATTCATGGGCCAACAGCATTTATGTCATCTAACAATATTGGTAGAAAAGCAAAATACTGAATCAGAATCATATGTGCATTAAAGTTCAAAAACTACTGCTTAGGACACATCCAAAATATGCTCTCAGGTACTCAGTAGAAATCTGAGATGACTTTATGATCTTATTATGTTTATTTTAATTAGGAATTTACCCTAAGTCTGCCCCTAAAAGTAGGGACTCCAACCTTGGCTAGGACTACAAAACAAATCCGACCAAATGGGGAAAATGTTCTTTAGCCAAGGAAATCAGAATATGCAATTGAAAATGTTTACTTTTCAACCAACAGCTCTTATATCCTATTGAGAGAATCTTCATACTCATGTAGTTATTCTTATTATGTGGTAAGTTAGTCCAAGGGTTGTTGTTACTTTTTATGCTAACAACTGGAATGTGACCATTCCAGAGGTATAAACTGCCCAGTGATAGAAGTATTGACCTTAAAATGAGAAGACTGGAGTGGAATATGGAGGCCACATTTATAAGACATTAGAGAATCCATTATGTTCACCTTAAGAGTCAATACAGTAACACTTCCATCTCAGAGAATAAGGAGGAGTTAACTCTCCTTTTCAGAACCCTGACAGCATTTTAGTATATTATTCCTCAGAGTGCACTGCTTTGGTCCTGACCCATATTCCCATTGAATTACACCTTGACATTAGGAGACTGGTGTGCTTTTACTGTAGACCAAGGGTCCCCAGAACAGGTGGTTGTATACTTTCCAATAGGTGTACAAGGTGATCCATTGGGAGCAGAATGGCAATATTGAAATTTTATTTCTAATTTCTCCATATTTCAGTTCTCTTTCTGTACTACTTAATACAATTGTGTGCATTAATAATTAAATTAATATTGAATAAATATTCATATATTTGAGATTCAGAGTCTCTCTTTCATTTTACTTAGAGTAGTATATGTTCAGGGCACCTGGGTGACTCAGTCAGTTAAGTGTCTGCCTTTGGCTCAGGTCATGATCCTAGGGGTCTTGAGATCAAGCCCTGCATTGGACTCTTTGCTCCGCAGGGAGTCTGCTTCTCCCTCTGCCACTCCCCCTGCTCATGCTCTCTCTTACACTCTTGCTTGTGCTCTCTCATAAATAAATAAAATCTTAAAAAAAAAAAAAGAGTAGTATGTGTTCAAAATATGGAAACTTTTAGAGTAGAAAACCAGGAAAGCTCCAAGATGATAATCTATCAGAATTCTTTTGTATAGTTGTGAATCTGTATATATAATATGTATGTAAGAATAAATTTAAAAGACATTTCTTAACAAAATTGATCAATATTTTGATATTGTTTCATTTAGTAATCTATATTTTAGGAGAGGATTATTTTATTATAGAATGTATAGAGAGCCATAGACATTATATAGTATAAGAAACTGGATTCATAATTTTTACTGTAAAATACCAAAAGGCCCTTATTTCTTATTTTTTTTAAAGATTTATTTATTTATTTATTTGACAGAGAGAGCGTGCGCACAAGTAGGCCTAGCAGCAGGCAAAGGGTGAGGGAGAAGCATACTCTCCGCTGAGTGGAGAGCCCGATGTGAGGCTCAATCCCAGGACCCTGGGATCATAACCTGAGCCGAAGGCGGACGCTTAACCGACTGAGCCACCCAGGCGCCCTAAAGGCTCTTATTTCTATGAGCAGCCAAGTCAAAATATAGATCTTAAGGGAGTAAAGTGTAGTTATTTTCACACACAAAGAAGACTTGTATTTCAACTCACTTTGGCTTCTATTATCCTCGCTATATGCTTATTTTTTATTATATATTAACTCAACATAGTAGTCTTCAATTTATTTTTCCTATGTTTCTATCTTAGCTGCCAATTTCACATGTAAATTGAGTAGCTTTAAAAGAAATTTCAGCCTCAACCCTTCTAGCTTTTATAAATGTTAAACTACTTGCCAAACGGAAGTCAGCCATTGCCTTAAATCTGTACCTTCTGAATATTTAGCAGATTACGTATTTTTAATGTTTGAATTTAATGGAAATAAAAGCATGCTTTTAAGTAAAACACAGCAGCTCTACTTTGCGCTTTGAAGAATAGGACAGTCATGAAACATAATTCTGATCAGTTTCAACTGACTGCATCCTTGTTGGTCTGTGTTTATTACCATTAAAGATAACTTTCATACTTCTTCATAATATTGAGATTCCACTAAAAAATGTGATCAGTAGTCCTGTTCAATACTTGTATGTCAGTCCCAGAGACACATGCCTATGCTTTACTTTCAAAACAGCAAAAGTATTTACCACCTCATAATCTTTTATTTGTAAAAGCACCTATAGTTTCAAAGTACATTAATAAGTTTTTAGAAATTAAAAAATCTATTATGACAGAGTTTAAATAGGATCAAACCAAAGGTAAATGACTTTTGACTGACTAATCCTGCCTGAACACTAAACACCTAAAGATCCCACTGAAACATTAAAGAATAGTATCATACTGGCTGTTTGCCTAATTTTGAAACTTTTTAATATAGTGTAAATTATAACAAAGTCATGATAAGCATATTGGTCTGAATTATTTTGGCTTTAGTTTTCATTTTTTTTCTTTATACCCCTTGCTTCATTGTAGACTCTTAATTTGTTACCTAATTATCTATTAATAAGGAATATACTCATATAATAGAGGTTGATACTATATTTAAATACTTATATATGTATATTCATAAATGTAGTTTTATACAAATAAAACGCTATAGATTTTAATGGATTTTGTAAGATAATTTTTAATTATTTCTAGATGAAGTAACAACCTGGAAGTTGCAAAACCTGAGTTTGGATCCACTACTAATTAATGACGTAACTTTGGGTATGAATGTCAGTTAGATTTCTGGACTTCAGTTTCATCATTAATCAAAAGGAGATGAAACCAATCTTATGGATTTTCAATAATTTCTGCGTTGCAAAATCATTTGAAATTGTTACCAATAATTTCACAAAGTGAGCAGTGTTCAAGAATTAAGTCAATTAAATCTTCCCGTTGGGCTTAATGCAAATTTAATTTCAGTGTGCATATACATATGTATGTATGTATGTGTCTGTATACCATTAAAATTTATTTTTGAATTTTGTACTCGATTTTACCAATACTTTCTATTCCCCCTCCCCACCAGCCTACAAATTTTAACAAGGTTTGCCAATGTCTCATTGTACCAAAGTGACAGTATTTCATTCTATGTCTTATCTGTGCTAAAGAAGGTATTGTTTGATATGTAAGCATTCCGAGACTTCAAAATAAATCTAATAAAAGGAATATTTTTTCTTTCTTTATACTTTCCATTAATTAGAGCACTTAACATGAAGAGTTGTCCCTGAAAACAAAAACAGTAGTAAGTAAAATTTTAAAAACATAACAATAATGGTTTTATAGCCATTATTGGAAGGATTGCTTCTCAAAAAAAGAAAAAGTTATTTCAAATGAATATTTTTGTATAGTTATGTAGACAAAACCTATGTTTTCATTTGAGGACATAATGAGGAAGTAATTCAGAGAAACACAAGTTCCAAAAGAAAGAATCTCTTGGGGCACCTGGGTGGTTAAACATCTGCATTCGACTCAGGTATTGATCCCAGGATCCTGGAACTGAGTCCCATGTTGGGCTCCCTGCTCAGCGGGAAGTCTGCTTCTCCCTCTCCCTATGCCCCTCACCCCTGCTTATACATGTGCTCTCTCTCTCTCTAATAAATAAATAAAATCTTAAAAAAAAAAAAAACTCTTAAAATGCGTTCCTAAAATATTCCTAAAGATATCCAAATTTGCCATACCACTCTCTTCATAGAAGCCTTTAAATTTAGTATGAGCAAAGAGTAAGATGAAAAAAAAATATTGAGATTGCATATTTATTTGCTTAATAATGTTATCAGTGAACCTGAAATTTTCTAACTAAACTAAACTTACCGAGGTCTGTAATTTGCCACAAGTCATTTACCATTGACCCATATAGTAGCAGTAGCTCTTTTACAAAATGCTGCTTGATGTGTAGGACACTTAGTAATGCTAATTGTGAGGAGAAAAATTATTAGTGATAAATCCAACAATCTCCAAACAGTAGATTTCTTTGTGCAACTCATGGTTTCAACATTAAAATAGAAGAAGAATTTTATTTTGTATTATATAGTTTAAAAGTGGCCCAGCTATACTCAATAACTAATGATTGCTAGGAAATAGGTAGCTTTATTGTAATTTGGAAATTTGTGATTGCTTTTGAGAAAAAGTAATGTGCAGTTTTTAAATAATTATACAATTATAAGGTCAAAAACTTGTAAGTAGAAAGTGTTTCAGATAATAACTATAAACCTACATGAATAGTTTCTTATTTTTAACTATTATCAAAATAACCACTTGAATACATTCATTCAAATAATTTGCTGTTTTTCACCAAAAAAAAAAAAAAAAGTCAAACTTGCTTGATGGTTTGCTGGTTATTCATCTGAAGTGTCTAGAAACATCTATTAAAATGGTAGATGTTGGACATGTTGTCACAGGCTTTTTACTCTTGCACAGAGTAGAAAATACAATTTAAATAAACCTGTGCTTTGTATGAAGTCTGTAATAAACTGTGAACATAGATTTATTTGGAATTTGGTCATTTGTGATACATTTTAAATAGCTTAGAGACTTAGTGCATACTTCTCATATGACCTCGTGTGTGTGTGTGTGTGTGTGTGTGTACACACAGAAGTTTTAAACTTTCAGGTTCTCACAAAATTATGAAAAAAATCTTGATTCAGGTTTTTAAATTTTATTTATTTTTTTAACTTGGCATTTTCCAGCAATTACTACTTTTTTCACTTTGCAGAGACACTGGTAAGACATTAATTGGAATTTACTATGAAAAGTCCTGGGGTGGGGCACCTGGGTGGCTCAGTTGGTTAAGCAACTGCCTTCGGCTCAGGTCATGATCCTGGAGTCCTGGGATCGAGTCCCACGTCGGGCTCCCTCCTCAGCGAGGAGCCTGCTTCTCCCTCTGACCCTCCCCCCTCTCATGTACTCTCTCTCATTCTCGCTCTCTCAAATAAATAAATACATTTAAAAAAAAAAAGTCCTGGGGAATACTTCAGCTGAACATTTCTTTTACCCGTACTGAACAAAGATGTTTGAAATTGTTGATGCTGAATTCAGTGTTCATCCCTTTTCTTTTTCAAATTATCTTTGTTTCTTTTTCTTTTTTTTTTTTTTAGATTTTATTTATTTATTTGACAGAGAGAGGCACAGCGAGAGAGGGAACACAAGCAGGGGGAGTGGGAGAGGGAGAAGTAGGCTTCCTGCTGAGCAGGGAGCCCGATGTGGGGCTCGATTCCAGGACCCTGAGATCATGACCTGAGCCGAAGGCAGACACTTAACGACTGAGCCACCCCAGGCACCCCCCTATCTTTATGTTTCTTAAAGTTTACTAGTTCTGCAGTGAAATCTGCTTAAAGACTCACATCACTAAATTAGAGTTAAAACATCTAAGAAGATAAGTCTAATAAACAAAAGTTGTAAACTGTATTATATGTAGCTCTTTGTGTTCCCAACATGTCTAATTTACTGCAGTGGATTAGGTTGTAGTTATAGGAACACAATTACTGGACCATGGCATGGCTTGTTTGGTGAGCTCAGACATCTTATCTGTTTGAATTACTCCACAGTCACTCTAATCAATTCAGCTGTGAGCAGTGGTTAAATATGGCTGGAAAAAAATCAACCCTGAAACAGTCAATTTAGAGACTGCCTAAAAAATACACACATACTGTGGGGAAAATAGACTCTAATGATAATAAAAAAAATGGAATAAAACAGCTTAAAATAAGTTGAGATGAAATAGAATTTAACACTTGAAATACTCTAAATATTTTGGGGTGTAAGGACCAGTTTCTCAAAATAATATGGACCTTTCTCTAATCCAACTGCCACTTTCTTTCTTTATGAATTTTTTGTAGAAATGATAGAGATAAGTCATAATTTCTACAGAAATTCTCTCTAGAAATATCCTCTATTTACAGCATCTATTCACTCCATTTTTCATTCAGAGAGTAATGAAACACATAATCCTCTGCTAAGTTTGCTGTGGAAAATCCTATTGCATCTCAAAGCAGTAATCTTTCTAGTCAAAAGATAACATTTTTAAAGGTTGAATTGGACCCCTGTGTTTTTCTTAACTAGACACCTGAGAATGAAAAACACAACTGTCGAGATATCTCCTAGCTGGCATTACAGGAAACTTCATCCATTTACTTAATAGTGTGATGTTCTGCTAGCTGCAAGCCAGGAAACACTAGTAAAACACTTCAGTTCATTATTTAAATGCCTATATTTCTCCCCCAACCCCCAAAAAGTATGTCCAGTGCAGTTTTAGGGTTCTTGAGGGAGAAAGTGAGCGATTTTCTTAGCAACTGGTAGGTAAAGAAACATTACAAATTAGATAATTGTAGCTACAAACAAAAAATTAACATCCTGAAATATGATAAACATGTATAAATGATTTTTTTTTAAGATACAATATTTCAAGTAGATCCTACGTAATTAACTGAATTTGTTTAGAATCTAAAGACATGTCGGAGCACCTGGGTGGCTCAGTCATTAAGCATCTGCCTTCGGCTCAGGTCTTGATCCCAGAGTCCTGGGATCGAGCCCCGCATCGGGCTCCCTGCTCAGCGGGAAGCCTGCTTCTCTCTCTCCCTCTCCCACTCCCCCTGCTTGGGTTCCCTCTCTCGCTGTGTCTCTCTCTGTCAAATAAGTAAAATCTTAAAAAAAAAAAAAAAAGACACATGTCAACAGATAAGTGACCAAATTTCAAAGAACTAGGTTCAGAAGTAAAAAAGTTTACAGGACTTCAGACTAAGATTGATATTGTCATTATAGAACGTTCCTCCACTTTAAAACCAGATAATATATATGAAGACTAATTAATGGATGGTTATTCATTTTATAGAGCTGTCTCTAAAAACTAGATGAGACTCTTAAGACTCAGCAAAACTTTCAAGACAGGATAGTTTTTTGTTTTTCTTTTCCATCAAATGACTTTAGAATGAAAATCTACTCCATATGTGTATAGGTCTATGTATACACTTGCTTGAACACACTTATATTAATAGGTAACATATATTTTATATGTGTTAAGAATCTTTTGTGCTAATGCAGTGACCTGCTGTCATCAGTCTTCTCAAGTACTAGTCAAAAATTTGCTTTGTTTTTTCAAAAATCAATGAAGAAATGAGAAATATTTCTTAAATAGTAGGGGCTGACATAGTGTTCTTTATTGAGCATCACCTGACACAACTAGATAAAAAGAACAATGAACTGATGTTGTGGTAAGGGCTAAAACAACTGAAAAATATTTACTGTTCCTATTAAAAATGAATTAACAGCCTTTTAATTGAAATCTTTATCACATTTCCTTTCTATTTAAATGCAAATGTAAAATCCTTTACACACTAATAGAAATCAGAAACTAAAAAGTGAACTACAACTTACATGATACAGTAACCTAAAATAAGTTCAGGTCCAATGTAACATATGAAACACTAAAGGCATTAAAGCAACTTTTATAGAATTCTGTAAAATGTTGCCATTTTGAGAATTTCTAAAGTAATTGCTTATTTCAAGCGTCATTTTATTTTTTATGCCAATTGATATTTAAAATATATTTTCCTATTACTAACCTTCTTAGAAGAGTAGAAAATCATATTTTTGCCTTAATAGATTACTATTTACATCACTAATGTACATTATAACACCTTTTTTTCCAACTTGAAGTATTAATAAATGCTTATATTGTGAACACAACATTATTTAAGCTTAAGCAGAACAATGCATACATTAGGTACTTTTAACCATTAGATGTGACTAAGGCCACAGTGTAAACATATATATATATATGTTTTATATTTATATAAATAATAGACATTATCAAACATGTACCAAAGGAGAAAGGATAATGCCCTGATCTCCCTGTGCCCATCACCCAGCATCACCACCCATCAACTTTTCTGCTATACTGTGTCATCTACTCATACTCCACAATTTTCTTGGCAGGGAGAACGAAAAGGACGGGGCAATTTTAAAGAAAATTCCTGAAATCATATTGTCTATTGTAAACATTTCAGAATGTATCTATACCAAATAAGAGCTATTTTTTGTTAACCAGACCACAATCACAGTGACACAACCAATAAGTTAAACATTAATATATTTAATAACTAGGTCATGTTTAGTCTCTCCCAACTCTCTATCTCTTTTAATGTTTTAAGTTGGCTGATGAGAATAAATATCTAAGCAAAGAAGGTCCACATGATCCATTTGTTGTATTTTGTTCCTATGTCGCTTAAGTTTCTTTTGATATCTAACAATTCTACTGTGCCCAGCCTTGTAACATTGCTTTATTGAAGCAACTGGTCATTTGTATAGCAGAATTTTGTTGATTAATCATCTCTGATTTCTCCATGTTTTTAAATATATTCTATTTATTTTTTTATGGTAGAGGGTTTCTGTGCACACTTATTAATATCTGATTTTCTTCTAAAGCTACAGAAGAGCTTATTATAAGCTCTTTGCCGTCATCAGGCTCACCTTTGTGCTTCACTGTAAGGGTGATCTTTTGGGGCCATTTCATCTTAATATAGACATATTTATGTCTTCTCTGTTTGGCTGTTCAGATTCTCCAGAGAAGGCCTTATCTGAGTACCCTAAAGGCAATCTTTGAAGGGAGAAAGCTTGTATCTCTGCCTTGATGTATAAATATTCACTTATTTGAATGTTATTAGGTATAAAATTCCTGCCCTCACAGTGCAATTGCTGGGTCATAGGGTAGCTCTATTTTTAACATCTTGAGAACCTCCATACTGTTTTCCAGAGTGGCTGTACCAGCTTGCATTCCCACCAACAGTGTAAGAGGGTTCCCCTTTCTCCACATCCTTGCCAACATTTGTTGTTTCCTCTTTTGTTAATCTTTGCCATTCTAATTGGTGTAAGGTGGTAGAGCTACCCTACGACCCATCAATTGCTCTACTAGGTATTTACCCCAAAGATACAGATGTAGTGAAAAGAAGGGGCACACACACCCCAATGTTCATAGCAGCAATGTCCACAATAGCCAAACTGTGGAAGGAGCTGAGATGCCCTTCAACAGATGAATGGATAAAGAAGATGTGGTCCATATATACAATGGAATATTACTCAGCCATCAGAAAGGATGAATACCCACCATTTACATTGACATGGATGGAACTGGAGGGGATTATGCTAAGTGAAGTAAGTCAAGCAGAGAAAGACAATTATCATATGGTTTCACTCATATGTGGAACATAAGCAATAGCACGGAGGACCATAGGGGAAGGGAGGGAAATCTGAAGGGGGAGAAACCAAAGAGGGAGACAAACCATGAGAGACTATGGACCCCAGGAAACAAACTGAGGGTTTCAGAGATGAGGGGGTAACAAGGAGAGTATTAAGGAGGGCATGTGTTGTGATGTGCACTGGGTGTTATATGTAACTAATGAATCATTGAACACTACATCAAAAACTAATGATGTGTACTATACAGTGGTTAACTGAATAAAAAAAAAAAGCATCCTGCCCTCAACTCTCGCTAGTGTTCCCCTTTTTAAAGTAGGCTCTTTGCTTTACAGACTAAGTCATCAGTCTTATTTGGAGATTAGGAAGAGTCGTTTGTTGCAGGTTTGGTTTCTGGGAAGGAGGCTCTGAGTGAATCAGTGTGAAGATTGAGTATTAAGGCAAACCCTTGGGTTCAGTATCTACAGACAGGGGAAGAGATACAATGTAGTCCCACAGACAGACTCAGCTGACCCACACAGCTGTGAAACTAAAACAGGCCTTCAGAGTTGATCCTGTTTGTGCTTAAAGAGCTACTAGGCCTTTATCATCCTGCATTGATTAGCCATTAGATATAGGCCACCCTGAGTCAGGCTGAGACCTTAGATGAGATGGCCTTGTGAAGGCGCTAACACCTGAAGTCTGTTTGCAGCATCACTCATAGCAGTCTGATGACAAGTTATTCATTGAAGGGGAATCTGGACCATTCATTAGAATATCCAGCGGCACAAGCATTCACAAGAACTGCATGGGGGGCTAGACGGGGGCTCCGACTACTACTTCAACAAACTTTAATACAATTCTGGTTTCTTTTTTATGTTTTTTTTGTTTGTTTGTTTTGTTTTCCTCACTTCAAGAAGCATCCAGTGCTGCCAATCTCTACACCTTTTCACGGTTCTTGTGTAAATTGTGTTACTCAACTTTTCCCACTACCAGTTTAGGATTCAGGTCTCTTGGATATGCTGACAGTCACGTGCATCTGTCACCATTCCAGATTCCAGAAAGTCAGTTGTTGTTTTGTTTTTCCCTGTTTTCTTCACCCTTGTAGGTGTAAGACTTTTTGAAAATCCTTCTCTCTCTTTGCGGTAGAAAGCAAAACTTATTGGGGGGGGGTCCAACCCATCATCTTTATCTACATATGTCCCTGGCCTCTCACTCTCAATATGGTAAGTTTTATGTTTCCCTCTACCTCACCTTTTGCTTATTTTTTTCAAACGTTTACTCTGCATTTTCATTATTATATACAATTCTCTTGCCCTATACATAGAGGAATCAAGAGGGAATCATATTCTTAATTATCTTAAAGTTTTATCTAAGCTTTCTGAGTTTTTATCTAATAGTTTCTAATTATGTCCTCATAAGTATTTTTCTACATATTAAAAAAAAAAAAGATGTTTTTACCCTCTCCACATGGCACGTTGTTTTAAGCTATTTTAAGGTAGTCATTATAGCTGGGATAGAGAGATACTGTTCTTTCCCAGCTTGGGTCCCTCTGCATTATTATTTTCTTATTATGATGGGATCTGAACAGAAACCAGTCCAGGTAGGTAGATAGGACTTTTCTCTCATAAAAAATTCTGTGTATAGTGTAAAATTTGTAGTTTTACAAGTACATTTTAAAGAAGGAAGTAATGTGGATGTCCTCTAGCCCCTGTCCCTATGTAATATCATAATATATATTAAAGGTCTCAGTATAAAATAAATAGCATTTGCATTTTTGCTCAAAAATTTACCTTCTTAAATTTTTTTACCTTCCTGCACTTGAGGCTTGAGGTAAATATCTTTAGATGTCCTTGGTCTTCAAATTTCTAAACACATCTGAAAGGACACCTGGGTGGCTCAGTCGATTAAGTGTCTGCCTTCAGCTCAGGTCATGATCCCAGACTCCTGGGATCAAGTCCTGTGTCAGGGTCCTGCTTAGCGGGGAGCCTGCTTCTCCCTCTGCCTGACGCTTCCCCTCCTTGTGCGCTCTCTCTCTTTCTGAAAAATAAAGAAATAAAATCTTTAAAAAAATAGACACATCTGAAGCTGTTAATAAGTAAAGATCTATAATATATATTTGTGCAGTGAGTGAATACATGCCCTACCTAAGTTTTGTCCTTTAAATAATTTCTCTATTGGGTATGCCATTTCCTTCCTACATCTCAGTTTTGAAAAAATATATATATAAAAAGAACAAACATTTGGAAAAGAGAGATTATAATTCAGTTACATAACACTAATGCTGCTGCTGAATGCTATGAAAAGGAACATTTATCATTTGTCACAAAATAACAATGTTAGGATCTATTTTAGTAATCCACAGACCATAGAAACAACCTAGTGCAGTTCTCGGGTTCACTTGCTTAGGTCAATCCTGTGAATTAACGTATGCAGCCAAGTGCCTATGTGAAAAAAACGAACTGTGTCCAGTGACGGGAAGGCACTTCACTCATTATAATACAAACTACACAGGGTGAATTATATATCACACAGGGTGATATAAGCTGATATATAGAGGGATATACCTATATATAAGTAAGCTAAAGCTGACATTTTTTTTTTCCTTCCTGGAAATCTAATAAATGCTGAATAAGCCTTTTATTTGATCTTCTTTTAATGCAAGCATCAGCTGTTCAGTATAGAGGGAGCTGATAGAAGAAAAAAAAAATCAAACTCCATCCCCCACAACACTTGTCTCTAAAGGTTCCTTTCTAGTAAATGGCAGTCTATTAAGGTTCTTCCTAGACTTAATCAAAGTGTTGTACAGAAAGATCTGCCTCTGTGTGAACAGCTCTCTAGTCTCTCGGTGAGAGCCCAGGTCTCTAATTTTGTAGCTGGCCTAGTCCTGCGAAGCCCACAGTCTGCACAGTGTGTGGCTTCTCACTCCCTGTGGTTCTTAGTGGCAACAGGAAGTTGGGGGAGAGAGAGGCTGCAGTGCCAGGTCTGCAGGCAGGGATGCTGTCAAGATTGCCTTTCTCTCTTCTCTGCAAATAAGGGGCTAAATCCAATTGACACACACTGAGGTAAACAGGCAGTGACATATTTGTAGACAAATTGTCATACTGTAGATTATTCACAAAACAAATTGTTTTTGATTTGTACTCATAGATTGGGGGGGAGAAAAGTCTGCCAGTACTAACAGCTGCTCCCTTCTCAAAGGAAACAAGCATTTAATGAAAAAGTTAATTTAAAAATAATGTTCTACTGTTGCTAAATTCCTTAGGGGAAATGTTTAACACTGCTCAAAACTAAAGGAAAAGATACTGTTTCAAGCCCATGTAGAACTATCCTAATTTCCCTAGGGAATGTAATAAGTCTGTAGTTCTTAGAATCATTTGAACTTTATTATTGAGAGAATATTTTTAAATAATAATAAAATAATATAATAAATGTCCAGATATTTTCCTATGGCTCTTTTCTCACTTATAACGCATTTAATAGTTTCTTTACAATAAGATTTGAGCTTAAAAAATTATGTCATCTCCCACATGTGTTCCTTGTGGATCTTTTAGAATCACCTGGGAGGCAGTACCGAAACTGCTCACAGGGAGAACTTAACATGGATTCCACCACCATCTTTAAGACCAGGTCAGCTTTCACCCATTATTCTTATTTCAGTGCCAATATCACCTTTTATGGTGTCCTCCTGTCTTCAGAAAATCAATCTGTATTGATATCATTGATTACAAACAACCTCCAGTACCCTGTTACCTAATCCCAGATCCTTCTTTTTTTTTTTTTTTAATGATTTTATTTATTTATCTGAGAGAGAGAATGGGAGACAGAGAGCATGAGAGGGGAAGGGTCAGAGGGAGAAGCAGACCCACCACTGAGCAGGGAGCCCAATGTGGGACTCGATCCCGGGACTCCAGGATCATGACCTGAGCCAAAGGCAGTGGCTTAACCAACTGAGCCACCCAGGCGCCCAATCCCAGATCCTTCTTCCTAATTCCACTACTTTTCAGCAGCTTCTTAATTCTACAATTCTCTCCTGGATTTTCCCAAAGGAAATTCCATTCCCTACATTTTATATCTTTGGTTTGGCTGCAAGGGGTCAGCTAATCTTAGGAATCAATTTGAACCTATTAACTGTTCATCGTTGAGAGTTAGAGGGTAACTTGGAAGCAGTATGTATGTAGGCTGAACATTTCACATTTTAAACATTTTTTTAAATGAAAACAAACATATTTTTGGCTAGTCTGACCTGTCAGCACTACTCTAGTCATGCTCTATAGGCTGCCACCTAGCTTAATGTAATCTACCACTTTATAGAACTAATTTTGCCTCAGGGTGCCTCTCTCCTTTACGCTCATGTATTGTTATTAAAAAAATACGTATCTCTGAGCTGTGAACATTCTTTGGGTCTAAGCAGATAAACCAAATATGGAAAATATAGTTAATATTTTGTAACTTATGTCTCCTCTTTTAGCATTACTATTTAAAATCCATCTTTTCTCAATTTCTCTTAATCCCATTTCCCTCTTCAATGGCATTAATGACTGAACCCTTCAATTTATCTATAATCATTGCTTTGTATAATTTATGCTACATAGTATTTGTTGTCTTGAATTATTTAATACTTTAAAACATTGAGGGTATATATCTCATATAATGTTCTCCCCTAAAGAAAGTAACTTATATGCTATTTAAAAGTATTTCAAATGTTAATTTCCTTCTACATTTATTTTTATTATCTTCAATATTTGATCCCAAATGTGTTGCCTAATGTTTTGTTCTCTGGCAAATAATTAAGAACATAATGTTTGTCAAAATACGTCAGAATCAGAGGGAGCCCTGTAAAAATTTGAAGTTGTTTTTTTTTTTTTAAATTTTGACAGTGATTGCGTAATTTCAAAAACAAACAAAAAAAACAAAAATGGTTTCACTGTACTTCTGGTCTCTTCTCTTACATTCTCATTTATTATTCTACTATCAGACAGTAATCCTTTCCCTCAAAATATTTCAGTATTTTAAAGCCATTTTTATCTTCTATTAGGAAAGTATTTCAAGAGAAAAACTAATAGTCATTCACTGCATGTATAATGACTTAAAGATTAATTTATGAAAAGCAACCCAGTGATAGGATTTCTTTTCACTGCCCTCTGTCCAGAGCATTGTCCCAACCTGCCCTAGAAGCTGCTGCCACCAGGCATTTCATCTCCCACCCCATGCCTGCCTACTAAGTGATCCCAACTGCCATTTCTGAGATAAATAGAAGGGGAGTAGAAAGGAATCTCACAGTTTCTCAGCAAATAGAACATCTTTAGCTTTTGGTTTCCCAAATGTGATTCAGTGCCAACATAATGACTGTCACTGCTTGAAGAGGTAACAGAAATGAATAAAACAAGATTCTTGAGATGTGCAGAGTCTAAGGAGAGAATCAGAAATGGAAGTACAATCGGGGTACCTGGGTGGTGCAGTGGGTTAAGCGTCTGACTCTTGGTTTTGGCTCAGGTTGTGATCTCAGGGTCGTGAGCTCAAGCCTTGCAATGGGCTCTGTGCTCGGGGTGGAGTCTGCTTGAGATTCTCTCTCCCTCTCCCTACCCCTCCCACTGGTGCTCTCTCTCTCTCTCTCAATGAAATAAATAAACAAATCTTAAAAAAAAAAAGAAATGGAAGCACAAATAATGATGTCAACATAATAAAGTTTTATACAAAATGCTACAGCCACAAAGAGGTAGAGTTAAACAATCTTTTGGAGGTGAGAATGTGGGGAAGGCTTCACCAAGATGACATTTAGAGTGGTATCGGATGGGAAGACCTTCATATACTGCTTGCCCAAAAACTTAGGTATAAAAAAAGAGCATGGTGTGTTCAAGAACAGTGTGGGGATTGGTGGATTTGGCTTATAGAAAGCATTGTTGTATCTCAGAGAATGAGATTAACCAAGCTAAGCTTCTTGCACAAGCTATACATAAAATTTCTGGAATTAAATTCTACAGAGTTTGAATTCTATAATAATATAGCTGAGGAGATGTAATCTTGCTTTATCCAACTGGAATCAGGAAAAATTTGGAGAGGCAGTTTAGGATAATGTTTAAGTATCAGGCTTTGAAATCAAACAGAGCTGGATTTGAGGAATGGCTCCATCATTTACTAGTTGTTTAGGTAATTGATTTAAACTTTTTAAGCCTCAATTTCTTATCTACAAAATAATAAGAATAATAATATTTACAAGGGATCTTGTAGGAATCAATGAGACAATATATTAGAATCTGGTAATACTCTGAACGTGGTTAAGTGTTCAATAAATAATAACTATTATTCTTCATCTCCATAGAAAAAAGTGCAGAACAAGGTAATTGCATTGTAGAGCTCTGTTTTGTCATCAGCCAAGTTTTCACTTAAGTCGATTTTGTCTGCTGATGTCAAAGGAGTAGCAGGTTAGCCAGGGGTGCAGGTCAGAACAGAAGGTGCATACACCTGCCCAGCCACTAAATGAATCTGTCTTTGTGGGACAGGTGTTGGCAAGCAGGCTCAGTAGCAAGAAATCGAGAAGGTAGAATGCTCACATCTGAGGCTCAGTGCGCTCTCTCACTTTCTGGCTGTCACTCGCGTTCTGTCACACGTGCTCACTCACTCTCGCTCTCATTCTTAACCACTCACCTCCAATTAAATAGTTTCCAAATTGACTCATTTTCTAACCCCTACCGCACTTCTGCAACACCCAAACAACTCAGATCAAATTAAGGAATTAATATCACCAATACATATTGACCATTAAATCCTATGGCTTCTACTTTCAAATACTCTCTCCCTCTCTAACTCTATTCCAGTGTTGAAACAGCGATGCTCTCGTTTGGGTTATTTCAGTATATTACTAACCCTCTGTATCTTCTCTAATCTTTATAGAACTGGTAGAATTTGTCATTTTTTTTCATAGCACAAACATGACCATGTTATTTTACCTCATGATCTGACCCCTGTCTGTTTAGCACCATCAACATCTCTCCCCAGCTTGACTCCCTTCAGTCTCCCACAATATATTCTCTGATTTACAGCAATGTGTATTGACTTAGGAAGGTAAACGTTTGTGAATTTGAATCTCAGATCAACCATCACTAACTATATAATTATGTAAAAAATATATTATTCCTCTCTGAACTTCAGTTATGGTATATGTAAAATAGTGATAATATCTTCATTGAAATAGTTTGTGATTATTGTTAATATTAAGAAATACCTAGAAAAGTTTCTGGCATCTTGCAGACTTCTATAATATCTGCTGTACTAATGAATAAGTGAAACAATGAGTGGTACCTAAAATTAATAACTCAAATTTTTAGTACCTTTGCTCCTATCTTTGCCTGGGATGCCCTCTACCATCTTGGACAACTAATTATACTCTTAAGGCTCATGTGACTCTGAATTATTCTCTTATTTCTCCAAGTAGAATAAACACTTTAGTCCACTATTTCTTTCTTTTCTTTTTTTTTTTTATGTTCAGTTAGCCACTATATAGTAGTATATAATTAGAACTTAATGCAGTGTTCAGTGATTCATTAGTTAAGTATAACACCCAGTGCTCATCACAGCGCATGCCCTCCTCAATACCCATCACCTTATTACCCCCTCCTTCCTCCTCCCTCCCCTCTGAAACCCCCAGATTGTTTCTCGGGGTCCATAGTTTCTCATGGTTCATCTCCCTCTCTGATTTCTCCCCCTTTGGATTTCCTTCCCTTCCCCTATGGTCCTCCGTGCTATTGCTTATGTTCCACATATGAGTGAAACCATATGATAATTGTCTTTCTCTGTTTGACTTACTTCACTTAGCATAATCCCCTCCAGTTCCATCCATGTCAATGCAAATGGTGGTTGGTACAGCCACTCTAGAAAACAATATGGAGGTTCCTCAAGATGTTAACAATAGAGCTACCCTACGACCCAGCAATTGCACTACTATTTACCCCAAAAATACAGATGTAGTGAAAAGGGGCACATGCACCCCAATGTTCATAGCAGCAATGTCCACAATAGCCAAACTGTGGAAGGAGCAGAGATGCCTTTCAAAAGATGAGTAGATAAAGAAGATGTGGTACATATACATAATGAAATATTATTCAGCCATCAGAAAAGATGAATAGTCCACTATTTCTTACTCTGCTATATGGGGCCATCTCTAGTGAGGAGTTCAAGCAATTTAACAAGTCTTAAATTTGCCTAAATAATTTTAAAATAAATCAACATCTTTTGTAGGCCCTTTAGGGTAGTATTAAAAACATAAATTTTGAAATTAAATTTTGGTGAGATCCAAAGAAGATACGTAAATTACATTGTTCTGTGGGTTACCTCTTACACAAGCATGGGACCAAGGGCAGTATCTCAGTTGCCCTACTCAAAGAAGCATTGTGTCTAGTTTTAATCTCACTCATTCTTGTCATACTCAAGAATTTTTTGTTTCCTAAACAGCTATTACCTCTTATAAGTTCATGAAAGGCAGAGGATTTTTTTTTTTTTAATTTGTGTATTCAAAGCATGGGTCCTAATGAATGGACTGACTTGCCTCTACTATAAATAGAGAGGAGACAACACTGATAGCATAGCAGTAAGCATGTCAGGGAGTTTTACAAGAGGTAATGGGTAGACATCCCAGTGGGGCTGGGGTCAGAGAGGTTAACATGGAAACAAGGAGTTTAGAAGAAAACTATATGAACCAGGAAGACTGGATGATTGATTAACTGTGCTCTCCAACGTGGATTTGAGACCTGGGCTACCTAGGTTCAAATCCTAGCTCTTCTGAGTGCTTAGTTCTGTGATCTTGGGAAAATTATTTAATTACTTTGTACTTCAGTTTCTTAAACTGTCCCAGCCACAGAAGGTTGTAATAATGATTATATGAAATGATACGTATGAATGGTTTATAGCAGTATTCCATAAATGTTAGTTTTACTGAGAAAGGTTAGTAGCAAAATATCATTTAGAGAGCTAGTGTTAAAAGTCTTAGAGGAATTAAAGTAATGTTATTTAAAAAGAGTGTTTTAACAAAAGGAACAAAGCAAAAACTCAGTCAATCATGAGAACTAAGTTTCCAAGGTCACTGGTTTTGGATAAGAACAAGGAAAAAGGTGCTAATGAATGCTGGATCTAATCTGGGACAGGACCAAAATTACATGCAGGGACTATGAAGGGAAAATTGTCAAATGGTACTTGGAATGAGAAGTGAAAGATGAAGTGACAGGGCCCTCAAAAGGCCTTTAGATGACTTGGAAGTATAGTCTGACTTTATAAACTCATTTGGGAAAAAAAATGATGCTCTGAATTTCAAACAACTTATAAGTGAATGTTTAAAAATAATTTCATCTTAAAGTTGTCTGTTTTATCTCATTTAACATGATAAAATTACTTACTTTCTGTTTTCATCTTTTAGAGATAAAATGAATTCCAGCAGACTTGAAATATCCAGATGATGATTTAAATTGCTAAAAGGTACTGAACATTTAAATTATGCATTCAGGATAGTCAGTATTCCACACCAGTCAGAGCATCTACATGAGGTCAAACTGGCCATAGAAGCCTTCAGGTTTTTATTCCTTTATGACACCAGGCTGGATCATCTTTTGCCCTCTCACCTTCTCTCACAGTTAGAGGCTATAACACCATACTAGATTATCTCCCATTTCTTCATAAATTGTGACCATCAAAATAAAACATTATAAAGTTATGTGCAAGTCTTGCCCACAAGACTGTCAGAGAACTCTCAAAGGCAGTATGACCTCCCTCCCAAGGGTGGGAAGGATGAAGGGATCACCTAGTCATGCTTTTGTGCTGTGGCCACCCAAATTTCTAGTGTCTCCTCTAGCTTGGAGGAGCAAAGCAAAAGAGGGAAAATGAGAGAATGAAAGCAGCCACACATAATTAGAGTGATTAGACCCTTTTACTTCCTGCAGTAATTCAAAAGAGAGATTCCTGTAAGCGATCAGTACCCTAAGGCAGACCTAAGCGGAGAGTTTGAGTTTAGAAGTAGAGAGTAGTAATGGGATAAGTGGTAAGAAAGTTAACTTCTGTCTGAATAGCACTTCACATGTCTCAGACCTTCCCTTATTTTATCTTGTCAGCAAAGTGACAACTATAACTTGTCTATAACTCAAAATGTCACTCTTTATTTGATTTAATAATTTAATAAATTATTTATTTATTAATTCTGATTTAATAAAATATATTGAATAATGAAAAACAAATAGCTTGCTTTTATCATTTTCCAAAATTAAAAGCTACCTAAAACATTTTCATTATATTTTTGTTTTGTACTTTAGGAAGTTTTAATTCTGTAAGTGAAGCACTTAATGATTTAAAGTATCAACTCTAAAATTAACCATCTTTTCCCTTGAGGAGAAGAGGTGAGTCAATGGAGTAGTTTATGAGTTAATAGTAGAGTCTACACTTTAGAATTAATGAAAGAAAAGAAATTACTTACTGAATTGTTAAAGCAGAATTGTTCTAAAATAAGCAATAAAGCAGTGGCATAACCACAGAAAGGACCAAAATAAGTTTTTTAATGCACACTGTTCATTCTCTTCTTTTCATTGCTTCTATATCTTTATAGCTGGATTAATTTTTTGACATTACTAAACATGCACTATTTGCATTTAAATTCTAAATGTGGCATCTTGACATTTTCAGAGGACACTTACAATGAAAGTCACATAAGTTAGCTAAACTAATTAATGTATATCAATTTTTCTTGATATCCTTCATTTCCCACCCCATCTCCTTGATGGTTAGTTATAGCATTAAAATATTGATCTTTCTTCATGGTTCATATCCAAAGACATTTATGAACTTAATTTGCTTTTCACATTCTCATTTTAAAGGATTTATGGTAGGATGAAGTGGGAACACATGGTAACTTCCACCAGCCTGGAGTACCAGCTGGTGGTGCTTGGTTGTTAAATAATCACCCAGCTTTGCTTTTGTCATCGGGAGAAAGGAAGGATTAATAATACATTTAAAATGAGAATTTTAAAAATAATGAGCATAATGTCCTTGATAATACCTACAGAGGAGTGAGGTTAATCATCCCTGAAAATTTTTCATCTTCTCTACAGATTGGTTAAACTGATTAACAATCAAGAATAAATTTGCACAACAGTTTAGCAGGTGGACTAAAAAAAATACTGGTAGGAGGAGATGAGGTCATTAGAATGCAAGTTAAGAGTGACGAAGGGCAGTGTACTGGAACTCACCCACCTGAATTAAATGCTGTGGGTATTCTTATAACCTTTGCTGGGTTACTAACTAAAAGAATACAAGTTTCATTTCTTTTGTTATTGAATATTGGCTTTCTTTCCTTGCTAGTATTTTTCCAGAAGTTATATTAATTCAGATAATAGTACCACAGTTGTTTGAATAAAAGTTTACAAAGCATTTCCAAAAGTACCCACACAAACTGATAAGAACAATGTCATCAATATTCAGTTTTACAAATAAGGCAGCCAGGGCGTAGGAAAGTATTTCAGTAACAACTAGAGTCACTTAAAAAGCAGAGTCAAGATAGAATACAGTCTTCTGAAACAAACCTCACTTTGATAACACTGGCCTATGGGGAATGGAGCTAGAGACATGGATCAGTTGCATATTAATTTCAAATTGCCTATGATTTTTTTTTCATTTCTCTTAAATGTCATGACCCTTATCCATGCTCCTTGCATATCCATCCTATAAATCATTCTGTTAATTAGCCTATGTGGTTGTCAGTTCATAATTAACAGACTACTCCTTTTTGTTGTTTTTTCCCCTAGTCATGACAGTAGTCATTGGGTGCGGCCACATAATGGGCAGAGCTGCATTCTACACTACTTTGTACAAGACAGTGGTTCACTTGCCTCACCAATTTATTAAATAGGCAACATAATTTTCATTTAAAACAGTCCTGTAAAGACATTTCTACGACAATTCCTAGCTATAACCCTAGAACCAATGAATAAATAAAGCAATAAAAGAGAATTCAGCATCACCAACAAAATTCTCTTCAAGGAAAGGAGGAATAATTACCCAAAATGTAAAGAATGATTGTAAAATCAGTGATATTAAACTAAGGGAGGATGAAAAGTGGATATATATCATAATAGGAACAGGACACTGGAAGTTGCTGACCAAAATACTGAAAACAAGGAAGCAAATATAAAAATATATAAGACTTATCTGAACACAAAAATATTTGCTATATCAGTATTTGTGAGATTCAATTGTTTTGAAAAAATGAATACTCTCATATTTAACAAAAATATAGATTCCAAAGTCTTCCATATGCTATATAACTACTTGAAAGTTAATGAAAAAAATAACTACTTGGTAAATGCAAGTCAAAACAAATAATGAGAGTAATGCATCAAATTTAATATAAAAAGTATAAAAAGAAGCAAAGAGAACTTATAATAATAAACTACAAAAAGCTACAATGGGTAATTATTAAGGTTTATGTATGGATCAGAATTCATAAAACAAGTTTTTGTAAAAATACAAAAATAAATTTTTGTAGGAAACAAATCAATTTTAAGAAACTTAAACATAGTCCTTTATTGCTTATGTAGACACAAATAAAAATACTGACAATATTAATAGCACCTAGAATACTATAAACGAAGAGGTATAAGATTCTCTTTATCTCATTCTTGATCTTTTTACACACACACACATACATACACACACACCTTCAAATATATTCCATGCCCTGAACATGAACAATGTGCTCTCATTTCTCATGCTCGTGAAACATGGAAACAGACCCTGATAATTCTCATTTTTCAAGAAATTCTATAAAAATAGAAATAATAATTTCTGGCCATAATACAATTAAATCACAGGTTAGTTTATATGAACCCTAATGTAAACTATGGTCTTTGAATGATAATGGTGTGTCAATGTAAATTTATTAATTGTAAAGACTGTACCAGTCTGGTGGGAGATAGAGATAAGGAGGAGGCTGTGCATGTGTGGAGGCAGGGGATATATGGGAAATCTCTGTACCTCCCTCTCAGTGGTGCTCTAAACCTAAAACTGCTCTAAAAAATAAAGTCTATTAAAAAATTAATAATGAGGGCACCTGGGTGGCTCAGTAGGTTAAGTGTCTGCCTTCAGCTCAGGTCATGATCCCAGGATCCTGGGATCGAGTCCCACATCAGGCTCCCTGCTCAGTGGGGAGTCTGCTCCCTCTACCCCTCCCCCCTGCTTGTGCTCTCTCAAATAAATAAGTTTAAAAAAATTAATAATTAAATCCCAACCACCTTACATTTATCAAAAATCCAAACAAAAACAAGAACATCCAAACTTCTCTTAAAAAATCCCTGTTGGCAGAGTGAAAAGCAATACCTAAGTTGCTCACTGCCTAAAAAGAAATATAATGAAAATACTCTGTATCAGTATCTGTGAGGACAATTACAGAACTTTTCAGCTGAAGCCCTATGTCCTAAACACTTTCATTTTCTAAATAAATATTTAAAATAACAGACTTAAGTCTTCAACTATAAATGATAGCGAGAGATAGCCAAAATAAATGTAAGGGAAGATGGAAAAACTGTAATTACAGATGAAAACAGAAATTAATTATAAAAAGGATTTAATAAATACAAAATAATAAAATAGGAAATCTTTAAAAACGTAAGAAAAAAAAAAGTAGTGATTATAAAAGCACACAATTAAAAATGAAAATGACCAAAGAAGAATAAAAGGACATTGAAATACTTATAAGATGATAATTTGTGGAGCTAGAGACATGGATCAGTTGCATATTAATTTCAAATTGCCTATGATTTTTTTTCATTTCAAAGCAAATAATATTCTGAAAAACTACATTACCCATAATGTCCCCTATAGCATCAAAAATTGCTGGTTCATCAAAAGTGAATCAGTACAACCATGAAAAACCACAAATTAGGAGGAGATATTTGCAATGCAGATTATTAAGACTTTATAAAGAATTTACAAATCCACATGGAAAACTGATAACTTAATAGAAATATAAGCAGAAGACTTGAGAATTACCTTGGTGAAGAGAATATCCTGATGATGAGTGAACATATTGTTCAGCATCATTAGTCATCAGGGAAATACCCAGTTAAACTATGATAAATTACAAATATGCACCAGAAGACTATTTGTTGGCAAAGAGGTAGGGAAACCAGAACTCTCATAAGCTGCTGCTAGAAGTGTAAATGAGTACAACCACTTGCAAACACTGTCAGCATGTATTAAAGTTGAAGATAGGCAAATCCTACAAACCCGTAATTCTCTTCCTATGTAGACACACAACAGAGATAGGTAAATATGTCCTCCCAAAGATATATACAGAAATATTCATAGTCACTTTATTCAAGATAAGCAAAAGCTGGAAAAAACTTAAATGTCCATAAACTGTATAATACATAAATAAATTGTAGTCAGTTCATAAAGTAAGAATGATGAACTAATGCTTCTATTCATGGTGAAAAAAAAAAGAAAAAAAATAACTGCTTCTAGCAAAATCTTGGATCAATCCCATTGAAAATAAGGATCAAAAAAAGCCAGACATTATATGACTTCAATTATATAAAGTTCAAAAACAGGCAAAAACTTTCTATGGTGATAGAAATCAGAATAGTGGTTACCTTTGGGGGCATAAAGAATGAATGGAAGATGGCGAAAGAAGACTTCTGAAGTGTTGATAACATTTCATACATTCATCTGGGTTATGCATATATTGTGTTTAACTTATAAAAATGCTTCCAGTTGTTGCTAAGATTTCTGTTCTTGAATTCAATGTTTTGTTTTGTTTTGTTTTTCCCAGAACCAAATTTGAAAGCATGCTTTTAAAACTTTAAGACACCAATAGAAAGATAGCTAAAATTTATGGTTAGGTAATTTTCTTTTTCTTTTTTTGTTTAAGATTTTATTTATTTGAGAGAGAGAGAAAAAAAACCTGAGGAAAGGCAGAGGGAAAGAGAGAAGCAGGCTCCCCATTGAGCAGGGAGCCCAATGCAGGGCTCGATCCCAGGACCCTGGGATGATGACCTGAGCCAAAGGCAGATGCTTAGTTGATTGAGCCACCCAGGCACCCCTGATTAGGTAATTTTCAAAGGAAAATAAGCAAATGGTTTTTTCAGAAGAAAAATTAATATAATAATATATAATTAATATTATAATAAGATACCATTTGTTAAGTATTTGAAGATAAAGAATAATAGCATATCAAGGTTTTACGAGGCTGTGGTGGAATGACATTCTAATATATGGCTGTAAAAGAGCACTTTTCTTAAGAACAATTTGGCAATTTATTTAAAACAAACAATGAACAACTTTTTTTTTTTTTAAAGATTTTATTATTAGGTAAACTATACCCAATGTGGGACTCGAATTTCCAACCCTGAGATCAAGAGTTGCATGCTCTACTGGTTGAGCCAGCAGGAGCCCCAGAAAAACTTTAAATGTCCATATTCTTAAAGTTTTTTTTTTTTTTTTTTTAAGATTTTATTTATTTATTTGAGACAGAGAGAATGAGAGACAGAGAGCATGAGAGGGAGGAGGGTCAGAGGGAGAAGCAGGCTCCCTGCCGAGCAGGGAGCCCAATGCGGGACTCGATCCCGGGACTCCAGGATCATGACCTGAGCCGAAAGCAGTCACTTAACCAACTGAGCCACCCAGGTGCCCCTAAATGTCCATATTCTTGAACTAATTGTTTAATTCTTAGTTTTTTATCCAAAGATCAATTCAAATAAACAAAGATATCAACACAAGATCTATGTAAGAGAAAAATCCAATAGATTATGATATAACATGCATACTTTTCAAACATTAAAAACATGTTGACAATAATTTTTAATAACACTGGAAAATGATGAAAAATGTCATTGTTGTAAGTTGTAAGATGGCATGTATGATAAGAATCTTATTTCTGGGAGAAAAATGTATGCATATCTGCATACACTGTACTGAAAAGGACTTAAAAGTATCCCAAAATTATAATTATCTCCGATTAATTTTCTATATTATTAATTTGTGTATTAAACAGAAAATAATTTTATCTAAAACACATATTTGTGCAGCCAGGTTTAAGTGTAAAAATATACAAGATCCTAAAATCCTGGGTCCATCGCTTCTCGGCCTTTTGGCTAAGATCAAGTGTAAAATCCTGAGTCCCTGGTCACCCTACGATTTTGTTTGTTTAGAGAATGGCGAGGATATATTTTAACATTCACTGATCTTACTTTTTATGGTATTGTTACTGTATATTTCCAGCGCTTAACTGGAGGGTTTGGCATGTGGAACACTGGCTAAGTTTCAGTCCCCACTCACCCTGTACACTGGGTGTTCTTCTGCTGGGCACCCTCAGCATAGCCATCTCCAGTAGTCTCATTATGTCTTTATGACCATGCAAGTCCACTGCATGATTTTCTATCGAGATTCTGATGTTCTGAACAGCCACCATTGTCACTAACCCAGAACTGCTATCAATCATAATTTATTATAACCTTGAACTCACTTCCAAATATAGATTAAACATTTTTCAACTATCTGTGAATGATATCTCAGAGTAGAACCTATGAGACAACCTTGGATACATTCCTTTGATTAGTGACAGTTTCTTAGTCAAAAAAGCATTGAGATTATTTAGGAAGTCAGCTCTATTTTAATAAATGACTCTTACTGGTGTTCCTAGTCCTTGAATTCATATATGATGACTATGCCACACACTCTTGACTTCTATACACATTCCTTGTCATATTAAAAAGTAAGGAATGGAAATTAACACTTATTAATCACCAAGCTCATGTCAAGCACAATGCTGGACACCTCATTATGTAAAAATATTCCATTCTTATAATGACTCCTGAGAGGTGGGAAAAACCATTTTTTACTGAAGATGGAAAAATAAAGCTCAGAAAGTTAGGGAACTTCAAAACGACAAAAAATAATATGTGGCAGACCTGGTATTTGAATATTTATGCCTAACTCCAAAGATCCTGATATTCTAGGTGTGCTACAGTGGATAACCTATATGTGCTGAGAACCTAAAACTTCCATTGGCAGGCAGCACAGTATAATAATCAGGAACTTAGGCTGAGGAGTCAGACGACCCGTCTGAATGCTAATTTCAATGCATTGGCTATATGACTAGAGTAAGGAAAGTTATTTAACATCTCTTAGCACTACTGTCTGGGTATAAAAGGAGTTTATACCCTATCAGATTATTATGAGGATTAAATTAATTAATCTCATTTTTGAAATTAATTAATGAAAAGAATTTAGTGCATGACACTTACTGAGCATTTAATAATTGTTAACTTTACCTCCACTTTTGTTTCATCCTTCTTCTTATTATTAAATGTTCATTTTCAAGATGAGCAGTACTCTGCTTTATTTTGAAAGAAGATGGAATCATCTTGTGATTTGCTGTAAAGATAGGGAATTCAGTAGACACATTTACTGAAATATGTTTCTATCGATAACTATGAATGTTCCAGACTACTGCTGAATTGTTTCCTCATGCTTCTTGCTGTACTTATTTATGCGTGCAGGAGGTATGAAGTAATGTAGAGGCTTATCAAACCTTTATGTTTTACCAATTTTAATTTTATTCCTACAAATTAAAAGATGCCAGGTGGTAATAACATTGGTCTAATAAATTCTCTATTTTAGATCTATACAAAAAGATAAGTATATATTACTAAAATAGATATTTCTGAACAGATGTTTTTTTTAAAGTTTAGAGACAAATTCAGTTAATAATTTCTAAAGAGTATTAGAAATAAAAATATTCAGAACCAAGTTACACATTAATATCAAACTTCTATGGATGAGTGACTTCGTAGAGATTTCGAAAATCCTTCAGCACTGAAACTTTCACCTCTGCTTTTGAAAATTTAATCTTTCATTCGAACAGGACTCAAATTTGATTTTTTTAACTCCAAATATATAGTAATATATTTCCACAATATAGTTCCACAATTTCTTTCCACAATATAGTTCCACAATTTCTTACCTTGTATTAAATGAAGGAAATTAGAAAAGCATTTTATGTCTCCTCATAATACAGATTTGTTGATATTTAAGTTCTTAATCATTTCAAAATTATTTCACTTCCCAAATGCATATGGCTACTAAAAAAGAATACTGATACTCTGTCTCATCTATAAGATATATTTTCCTTTCTTCTTGGTTATCGTGGTTACATTTTCTTTTCTTGAGATACTTTTTTTTTTTTTAAAGATCACTTGAGACATTTTCTATTTGAATGAATGCATTTGAGTGGAAAACAACAAAAGCCACAGAAAATTAGAGTGAGTCTAAAGTGAAGAGACTGGCTCATTTTTTCTCCTTATCTTTGCTTAACATAAACTTGGTAAAGAATCATTTAGTGTATCTATGGCCATTTACAAAAGAAAAAGATTTCTTACAATTATGTTTCCTTAGAATTAGAATTTATAGCATTATGCCTATAATGTGGTTCAAAGTCCTTTGAGAAGCCTATTATAGAAACAAATATAAGAATTATTCATTTGTTCATTTAGCAAATATTTATGCAAAACCTACCATGAGCCAGGGTATTTCTTGGCTCTGGGACAACAAAGAACATGATATCTGTTCTTCCAGCACTTTTGTACAAGGTGAGATGGGCAAATATTCAATAAGTAACAAGTTAGAAAAAAAGAATCAACAAAATAAGCTCAGATTGCAGTTAGTTTTATGAAGAAACTAATATTGATTGAGCTTGAAGGAGGAAAATAACTGTAGATTGCTGCAGTGGTCAGGGTTACTTGGATTGAGATCTGAGAGCTAAGAAACAAGAGGAACCTGATACTTGAAGATCCAGTTTAGAGTATTTAAGACATTAAGAAAGATCCTCTGAAGTAGAAAAGAAAGAAAATATGATTGTAGTATAGTGTACTATAGTGTCTGATAGAAAGAAGATACTGTGATCAAAACAGATTCCTGGACAAAGTGGTTGGAGATCAGGTCTTGTAAAGGCCTGCAGGGTTTTCATTGTAGAGTTTCAGCAATATACACTAGGTGTAATTTTCCTTTTAAAAAGATCACTCTAGCTTCTCATTTGAGAATGGGTTCTATTGAAGAAAGGGGGAATTGGGGAATTTTATTATTGTGGTTGTGCAGGTGAAAAAGATAGTGACTGAACCCATGGAGGTTGCAAAGGAGATGGAGATAAATGGATAGGTATGAGCTATAATTTGGATAGAACCCATGGTGAATGAAATTTCCAGGTCTGAGTGATATAGAGGACTCAAATATGACTCAGTTCTGAGTAATTGGGTAGTTATACTGTCAGCTACTGAGGTAGGGTGGAAGAGTTTGGGGCAACTAGTGACTCTTACTATATCAATAATTTTCAATATCATCACCTTCCTTATTTCATATTTATTTTCTAGCCAAGTAGAGAGATGTTGTTTTGATTAAATTAATATATGTTCTTAATTCCCATTACTAAGAATTAGCTGGATAGAGGAAGTTCTCTAAAGAAACTTCTGTTAGGAAGCTATTACAGTGTTCTCTTCAAGGCATAATAATCAATACAAGCAATTTAGAAAAATCTCAAGTTTTACAAACATCCAGATTGGTAGACTATAAGAGTGTTTATTAATAACTGAACTCTAAAGAGAATAATAATAAAACAATATAATACATTAAATAAGTAAAAGAAAAATTAAATAATGTAATACATTAAATAAGTAAAAGAAAAATTAAAATCCCTCCCTCCCCTTCCTCTATGCATAATTTTATTTAAGCCACGGTCCTTGTTTTAATTATCTATTGCTGCATTACTGATAAATTACTAAATCTCAAAATTTAGCAATGTAAAGTGACAGCAGTCATTTCTTTGCTCATAAATCTGTACTTTCTGCAGTGCTTGACAGAACGGCTTTTCTACTTGGTGCTGCATCAGCTGGGATGAATTAAGTGAGGCTGAAGGATTCACTTCCCAAGGTGGCTCACTCACATAGCTGCCACATTTGGTGTTGGCTGTCAGCTGGGAGCTCAGAGACGGTGTCATCTGGGTGCCTCAGTTCTTCACATGAGCCTTTGCATAGGTCTGCATGTGTGTCCTCACAAATTGGCAAGTGATTTCAGTGAGCAAGTGTTCCATAAGACCCAAATGAACACTGCAAGACTCAGAAGTCTCGAAACATTCTTGCAGTATTCTTTTGGCCAAACAGCTCACTGAAGATAGCCCAGATTCAAGGGAAAGGAAATTGGACTCTACCTCTCAGAAGTTGCAAATAATGTATGGTCATCTTTAATTTACCACAAACCATCTTAATAATTCCACAGTGCTGCTAATAAGTAAATAAATGAATGTATTTTAAAAATTTCATTTTGCTGTGCTACCTTCTTGCACTAGTTGCTTATTAGGGGCATTCCCAGTGAACTTTCTGTGGGTGCTAATGAGTATGCTTATGGGCCATTGAAGATTTGAAAAAGGAAATCCATACATGCAGATAAACTATAAGCAGGTGATTATGACAAACCAAGTTTTCAAGTAGAATTTCCATTACAGTGATTCAATGCTAGAAAACAAATTGAAATGCCAAATAATGTTCATTTGAGTTGTGTCCTCAGATAACATTTTTCTAATTGCAGTTCTTGCTTTAGAGAACAGCAATTAGAAAATTACATATGCCGAGAAAAGAGGCCCAGAAAAGGCCTTGAGATTCTGGCTCACCATTGTTAATGAAGTCATACAATCTGTCTTTACTTATTAAGTTTTTTAAGCAGAGAACAGCTGAAAAGTAAGGCCCATTGAAAATGAAATTACAGAAAGGCAGAAAAGACTTTGATAAATATATTTGAAAGAGTAGTATTTTTTCACCTGTTCATGTGGTGAACATCTGTGGTTTTTTGGCAATTCGTGTTTTCACTCTAAAAGAATCTTCCTAGTTCAAAGACTCATCCTCCCTTGTATCCATTTCTTTGAAGTGTTCCCTTGGATCCCTTAAACTATGGGTAGCCAAATGATTTTGGCATGTGGGATATAGATTCATTACAAATGGAGTCTCAGGATTCAATATTTTATCTTTTAGCTTGTCACTACCTGCTTAGACTTTTAACCAGGTTGTTTGACCACTTAGCCTTGCAGTTAAGCAGAAATGCCACTTTCACAGGCAAAACAATAGTGTAACATGAGAGTCTTTTCACATGAAAAGAAATGGAAAAAAAGGTAGTGAGAGTGTTAACTGATGGTGATAATAGATAATAGACAATAAAGGCATGCATGCTGGTAGAGTAAGGTTTTCTGATACACTAAAATGAAAATGATTACACTACCTAATTTTGGAGATTGTCTATAGTGAAATGCAGCTTGCTTTTTGAGATTTAGTTTTAGGAGTAAGTTTACAACCCCCTTAATTTATGACTTCAAAACCAAATATTCTGATGTTCACTGCTAAATCATACAAACAGCATCTATATAAGGGTTGGATGTCCAGAACCATTATGTACATTTTCAATCATATTATTAAGTTAATAAAACCCAGCCATTATCAATTATGTACACATATACTATTCAGGGTTACTAGGTTTTACCAAGCCTTAGAGTAATCACAACTCTCTAAAGATCTGCCAACATCTATTTACAAACAACCTCAGATTTTCTATATATCTTGTTAAATAAATATTGGCTGGCCTGCATTAGAAATACTGATTCCATCCTGAATTTTTTTTCTGAAATTGTACATGGTAAGAAATTTTAGGAGGACCATATTATTACAATATGCATTTATTAGATTGTTCTATGCTTTTCCCTTACTTTAACTAAGTTATTCCTCCGAATTTTTACTAAATGAATATTTTAAATACTTTTCTTCATGGAAAGGCCACAATGTATGTAGAGAGCTAGAGCTTTAAAAAAGGAAAAGGATGATCAAAACTTAGGTAATGGAGTAATTCTTCTAAATATTCAGCCACGTATTGAACTGATCTTACTTCTATGATTAAAGCCCTCATATTATTACCTCATTTATTGTCCAGAACATTTTAACCCAGTGATACGCAGCATAATTGTTAAGGTAATTTTATGGTTTGTATTCAGTTGACTAATGTATTTTGATTCAAGGCACCAGATTGTGATAGATGACCCTCTTTTTATTTTTTGAGAGAAAAGATAAGACCTTTACATGTTTCATCTTTAAGATAGGAAAATATGTCTGTTTAGCATAATTTAGTGTTTACTGTTTAGTATTCTCATAGGCAACTCATTTCTACATATAGAAATATTTACCTATGTTGCTTTACCTTAGTAAGGACATAATAAGGATAATTTGCACTGCATCATGACCATTTGTTCTTTTTATTATTCTTCTAAATTGTCTATAGAAACATACATATTTATAAGCTGAAACTATAAGGTGATTAATTTTAGCATACATATTTTTAGTTCTTTTCCTCTTGAAAATCGTAGTAATAATCATCATGCTTATAGCAATGATTGCTAACATGTATTGATCAATTAGTATGTGCAAGGTGACATTTTAAAATCTTTTATTAGGGGCACCTGGGTGGCTCAGTCATTAAGCGTCTGCCTTTCGGCTCAGGTCATGATCCCAGAGTCCTGGGATCGAGTCCCACATCGGGCTCCTTGCTCAGTGGGGAGCCTGCTTCTCCCTCTGCCGTTCCCTGCCACTCTGCCTACTTGTGATTCCTCTCTCTCTCATTCTGTGTCAAATAAATAAATTAAATCTTTAAAAAAAATAGTAAATAAATAAATAAATAAATAAATAAATAAATAAATAAAATCTTTTATTAACTCATTTAAGACACACAAAATCCATGAAATATATGTGCTATTGTTATACCAAATTTAATTTGGGGGAAGTAAAGTACAGAAAGTTTAAGATATTATCCCAAGATCCACAGTTTATAAATGTCAGAGTCAAGATTTGAACCCATGGAGTCTGATTCTAACTTTATAAAATTTAACTCTGCTGACTCTACTACTTGAGAAGCCCAGCTCCTGGTTAAAATCTTTTATGTCGTTTCTCAGGCTTGACAATAGGCAGTTACAGAGGCTTTACCTGGCAGGCCTCATGGATAAAGTTGTCCCCCCCCCCCCCCATTGCTCCAGTATCCTATCACACACACACCAGACTTGGTGCACAGCTAGAATATTGCAGTTGCTCTCAAGGGAATTGTAGTCAAGGACTCAGTTTTCCTTGGCCAGTCATGCTCTTAGGAATATTTATATTCTATACATATATTATAATATCCCATTCCTAGAGTGGGCATCTCAGTCCTAGATCTCTATGTGAGTCCTTGGACAGAGGTCCTTCTTCTAGAAGAGGAGAGAGGAAGGGGAAACCTTGAAGACACTTTTCCCCACTCTGACTCAGTATCCAATACTTTTCTACAACTAGCCCTTTTCCTTATCCTCCTCCCAGCCTCGGGTTCATAAAACTGCTGGAGCCTTTTGTTAAGGGTTCCCTCACTCATAAGACAACCCTCACATATGCACTGATCTATGTAACCCTCAACTGATGCACCCTTCCATGGGAGAAAATGGAACCAGGGTAATTGGCACCTTCTCCAGTTAAGACTATTGCTTATACCATGGCAGTAAGTAATTAAAGGCTTAACTCTTTCATTTTTGGCTTGCTATTTAATGGGCTCCTCTGACACTTTGGCAGCTCATCTGAGCTCCTGACACTGCTTGATATAGTCACTGTTGTGTTATAATCAGATCTGGATTTCAGAAAGTTCATTCTAACTAATACAGATAAATGATTGAAGCAGGATGAGACTAGGAGTCTGGGAAATCTAAGTGAAACCTGATACTGTCATAGATTAGGTTAGTGAAGTGTGATGGAGAAAAGTAAGCATATTAGAGATATATTTAATAGGTAGAATTAACAGGGTTCAGTGATTGAAGGTAGAGGAGTGAGGATGAGGGAGAGATTAAGGATGTGTTATGTCAAAATTCATGTTGAAGTTCTAACACCCAGTACCTCAGAATGTGAGTGTATTTGGAGATAGAGGGTCTTTAATGTGTTAAAGTGAAGCCATTAGGGTGGGCCTAATCCAGTATGATTGGTGTCATTATAAGAAGACACAGGTACAGAGGGAAAATCATATTAAGAAACAGGAAGACACAGTAGTCCTCCCTTATTTGAAGGGGATATGTTCCAAGACCTCCAGTGGATGCCTAAAATCACAGATAATACTGAACCCTATACATACTGTGTTTTTCTTCCTATTCCTAAATATGATAAAGTTTAATTTACAAATTAGGCACAGTAAGAGTTTAGTAACAATAACTAATAATAAAATAGCACAATTATACTATAATAAAAGTTATGTGAATGTGTACTCTCTAAAAATATCCTCTAGTACTATACTCTCATCTTCCTGGGATGTGAGATGATAAAATGCCTGTGTGTGAGATGAAGTGAGGTAAATGATGTAGGCATTGTGTGTGACGTAGCCTTAGGCTACTATTGACTTTTCGATGATATGTCAAGAGGATCATCTGCTTCAACACCTTGACCTTTGACTTCATCTCCCAGAATTGTGAGAATATAAATCTGTTATATAAGCCACCAAACCTATGGTACTTTATTTTGGTAACCCTACCTAACCAATACAGGGTGATGTCCATTTTTTTGAAACTAGATGTTTTGTAGTTGTGCTCCCTGATACTTGAAAGTTATGAGAAAGAGTGATCTAGGGAATGGGAATAAGAGCATACAGGTTCAATTGAGTTTGAGATGTCATTGAGCAATCAAATTGAGAAACCATGTATACAACTCAGTCAATGGAGCTAAAGCTCAGAGAGATGTCTGTACTAGAAATAACAGTCTGTGAATCATGACATAATATATAAAATATCATTGGAACCTTATACACAAGGTGAAATCCATCACTATATATATGTATATATATTTGGACATAATTGTGTAGACTTGTCCTATTTTTCTGTGCATGCATGGTGCTATTAAGAACTTCCAACAAAGGAGTAAAGATAAAGGAAATGCCAGTACTTCAAGTATTTTACAAATGCTGAATATGTAAAGTGGTATAAAGACAAAATGCTTGGAACACAAGGCCAGGGTCATTGGAGATCTACAAGTGTTGTAATGAGTTAATCCTTATTTAAGCCTACCAAGACTTTCAAAGGAAAATGCAGTGAGCCTTAAATAACAAAGGAAACATTTAGGGAAAAGACCATTCATAATCATTCAGTGTACTTAAGTCCATTCAATGCTAGTTTATACTACTTTTACAATTCCATTATTGACTTATTATCCGTGACTATCATCACAGGAGAACAATAGGGATACAACAATACGAGAACATACTAGAGAAGCTGGTATGAGCAAAAATGGAACCCACACTTTCAGGGGCAGATAAGTCTAGGTCGTGTTCTATGGCAGCAACTGTATGCAGACTGTCCAAGGGGCTGTAGAAGCCAGAAAACAGGGTTTGTACTGACAGAAGAGGCCATCCTAGGGCACTTGGCTTGCAGTGACAAGGTACTAAAAGAAAAGAGATTTTTAACTTTCTCTTTTGATTCAACACATTGAAACATGTGAAAAGAAAAATTCAGATACTTAGAAAAAAGTGCTTGTTTCAGTCTCCTTACAATTTCACAGTGGGTAAAGTGATCTTTGATTTTAATCTAGGTGCTTGCTTTTCCTCTTTGGTTTGAGAAAACCAGGAGTTTTCTTTTAATAACTCTTTGCTCAAATTCTTGAATTCTTTTCCAATATACTTGACCCACATTCAATGTTCTCTGAAATTTTGAATTCCTTTTTCTAATTATGATGATGGCAGATTTTTGAGGTGTGGATTTATTTTTGTACTGGACACAGCTAAAGGTTTAACATTAGGAATCAGAACATAAAAATCATCAAAACTTTGCTAAGTTCTTTCCTGAAGTGTATGGAAACCATCATGCATTTCTGTTTACTTTTTTGAACATATAAAATGGACTATTGTAAACCATGATGCGAAAAAACATACTCAGCAATGGTAAAGCCTTTTCAGAATTAGCCTCTCCAAAAGTCTACAACTTTTCAAGTTGTTGGAGTGCTACTTAAAAATATCAAACTGCAAAGATGCACTTCTAGAAATTATAAGTAATTTGTGCATCAAACAATATGTACAATAGTACTATACAGTAAATTGGACCAGCTGCCTATGCCTACCATTACAGCTGGTTGCAAAATATATAATTTATGTTTTCTTTTTTTTTTTAAGATTTTATTTATTTATTTGAGCCAGAGAGAATGAGAGAGAGAGAGAGAGCACATGAGAGGGGGGAGGGTCAGAGGCAGAAGCAGGCTCCCTGCCGAGCAGGGAGCCGGATCCGGGACTCCATCCAGGGACTCCAGGATCATGACCTGAGCTAAAGGCAGTCGCTTAACCAACTGAGCCACCCAGGCGCCCCTAATTTATGTTTTCTACAGTAGAAAGTGGGAAGGTTTTTTAAGACTGTGTTCATGCTTTTATAAAGAGCCTTTTCCTGTTTTATTTTTTTAACCATTGTAAGCTCAAAAGAGGTGGTATTTTGCCATTATGTTTAATGTTAATCCATTTCTATTGTAGTTGAAGGGCCTATCAAAGCACTTTGCCTATGACCTCTTATTTCATCCTTGTAAGTAGATGAATTAAATACATATTTATCTTCATGTTTTCCTTAAAATATGGGTTTACTTTATGTTTAAAGAAAGGCATTGATAATGACTAATAAAGGATACTTGATAACAAATAATTGGCTCTTAAAATTCAGCAAATGGCATATGTTAATTTAAAAAGTTAAAAAAAACAATGTCTTCTGTTGATAAACTCAACAAGCTTCAGAATGCCACTGTTGTAATTCATTTTTCTATTTCTTAGCTCTGCACATTTTTATTTGGTAACAAACAATATGAAGTATATTTATATATTAATCATTGGTTTCCAGTGTGTATAGTAGAATGGCTCAGAATCTGGGGAAAAGATCAGATGTAGAACAATTGTTTAGAAAAATAATCTCTGACAAATTTATTTTGTGTTAAAATAAGTTTTATTTTACTACCTATTCCAAGTAGTATTTGAAAAACAAATGAAAGTGTACATTAATAACTGTAATATTTAGTTGGCAAAACAGTCCTGAAAGTTTCAGTCTTTTTACCCTTATATAATTTTGTTCAATGGCAAAAATGTTAATGGTTTATGAAATTTTACTGATGACTTTATAATTTTTAATAGTAAATTAACATAACCAATTTACATAAAGTTTAAGCTTTGAGGTATAAATATTCATGTTATCCAACTTAAACAATTATGCATTTAGAATATGGACAAATTAATCTTAAATAGATTGTATCCCTCAGTTAATGAAGATTCAAGTGACATGGCTTATGTATGATTTATATAAATGAAAAAATGGTGTCCTGATTGACTTTAGTGTAACTTTTAATATTAAAATGTATCTCCTAGAAGTAGAATGCAAATGTGTAGTTGAACATCTAATAAATTTCTGTGAAGAATATTTCCAAAGTTTTTGTTTGTTTGTTTTTGTTTTTGTTTTTCTGGTTATTTCACTCACTCATTGGGCTTTAATATGGTTCTTTTTTGATTAACTAACAGTGACAAAAATATACTTTCAACATTTTGCCCATGACTCCCTGATGAAAGGAACTGACACATAATGGGAGCATATCTCCTGTGTACGTACACCAGTCCAGGTGGGGGGCTCTGAATATGTGGCAGAGAGAGATTCCAGACCTATTGCAGAATGGAGTTGGGGCAAGATAAAATTAATGGGTTGCCTCTTCAGAAAAGCAGCCTCCTAAAAGAGCTTTCTCCAACCCTTAACGTGCCACCAATTAATAAGGTGGTGGGGAGGAGCAACTTGCCAATAGCCTAAGTTAGCAGGTAAATAAAGGGGGAAAAAAACAAAAGCAAAGGTTCAATTAAAGTGAACCCTTAGAATACTATTATCCCATTTTTGAACAATAGTTTTTACTTATATATAATTATGAAATTCCCATATTTATATAATTTTACCTAACTAGGTCCTATGCAATGTGAAGAAAATATTCCACATTTGAAAAAAAATAAATCTAATTGTTAAACAGGATCTCAGAAATATAATATTGACACTCTAAAAGTAAGTTCATGGTCTCATTAAAACTTACAGAAATGTACATACAATTTTAGTGACAAAAAGGAAATGTCAAATTTCTTTTCCATGTTTTATCCCTTTAACTTTCTATTTTTAGGTCTGTATTGGTTTACCTAAAAATATGGTAACCTCAAGCAGGTTATCCTCTTTGAGTCCATTATGCCATCTATAATATGGGAATAATATTAATTCTCCATTTTGAGGATTGAGAATATTGTAGATATCATCAATCTAATGAACTTAGTACAGACCTGTTATTGTACTGGGGGTTCTACTGTTAAAATTCCTCTGGTTTTTCACATTCCGTTGCTTTGTGTAAGAAAATGAAAGATGATTAACTTTTTAAATAATAAAGTAGAATATGATTCCTTCCAATAGAAAAGTAGGTAAGTAAATGATTGTTTTTGTTGTCAGCTTAAATAGTAATAACCTATGTTGTGGGACCTAAAAATCATGAAATTGGAATCAAGCAGATTCTGTCCAGTGCTATCCCAGGTATTAGTGACCTAGATTACAATTTATTTAACTTCCCTGAAAGTCACTACCCTCCCTGGAAAAAATATTAATTAAACCTTGTACTCAGGTTTGCTGTTAAGATTATAAATATCGGGCACCTGGGTGGCTCAGTTGGTTAAGATTATAAATATCAGAGGGCCTATATATATATATAGTTGGCCCCTCCCCACCCTGGTTCCACATTTTCTTCCTTGGTGGCGTCATAGACAGTAGATGGGGCATAGTCAGGTAAAGGAATCGAAAATAAGGGTCAAATAAGGGAAACAGAGCCCTCTGTGTGCCCCTAGGTCCCACAGGCTGTGGCTCCTTCTTTGAATCACTCTGTCCCTGGGGCCCTTGCACTCTGGGCCTGTGATAGGAATAGCAACTCTGAGGATCTCTGAAATGTCTTGCTTTGGAGAGAAGTCATTCTTCCTTTGTCTTAAACAAGAGCTCCTGGCTTCTGTGGAAGTGGCTGACTAATATCCTTAGGAAGAGTTGGTTAGCCACACCCTTAGTGTTCTCTTCTGAGCACACTTTTTCATTTTTTCGATATGGATAGGCTGACAATTTTACAAATCTTTTTTTTTTTTTAATTTTATTTATTTATTTGACAGAGAGAGACACAGTGAGAGAGGGAACACAAGCAGGGGGAGTGGGAGAGGGAGAAGCAGGCTTCCCGCGGAGCAGGGAGCCTGATGCGGGGCTTGATCCCAGGACCCCGGGACCCTGACCTGAGCCGAAGGCAGACGCTTAACGACTGAGCCACCCAGGTGCCCCCAATTTTACAAATCTTTAAGTTCTGCTTCCTTTTTGATTAAAATTTCATCTTTAATTCATTTCTCTCTTCTGGAATTTTATTATAAGTAATCAGGAGAACAAAGCCACACCTTAAGCATTTTGTTGGAAGTAGCTTCAGCTAACTACCCCATTTCATAACTCGTGAGTTCTACCTTTCCCAAAAAACTAGGGCACAAACACAATTCAGCCAAGTATTTTTGGACAGCCTTTCCTCCAGTTTTACTTAACATGTTCCTCATTTCCTTCTAAGACCTCATCAGAATGACCTTTATCATCTATATTTCTACCAACATTCCAGTCAGGATTACTTAAGTATTCCTTAAGAAGATAGTGGTCTTTTTGTTTGTTAGTTGGGTTTTTTTTGCAGTGCCCCCACCCCCCAGGTCTCCTCTTTTCTTTCTGGGCCTTCCCCCAAATCATCATGGCAACGGTCCATTCACAACGATGTAAGCTTTTTTATAGCATGCACTTCAAAATTCTTCCAGCCTCTACACATTAGCTGGTTCCAAAGCCATTCCACATTTTTAGGTATTTGTACTAAATTCTGTCTTAGTCCATTTTGGCTGCTATAACAAAAATATTATTGAGTGGCTTAAAAACAAATATATATATATATTTTTTCTAACAGTTCTGATGGTTGGAATGTCCAAGATCAGGAAGCCAGCAGATTAGGTGTATGGTGATGGCCCACTTCCTGGTTCACAGATGGTCATCTTTTTGCTGTGTCCTCACGCAGCAGAAGGGGTGAGAGAGCTCTTTGGGACCTCTTTTATAAAGGCACTGACCATATTCATGTGAGCTCCATCCTCATAACCTAATCACCTCCCAAGGGCCCCACCTCCTAATACCACCACATTAGAGATTAAGTTTCATTTTATGAATTTGGGGGGAATGCAAACACTCAGTCTAGAGCAGTTTGGATCAGTCACTTATAGGCCTAGTCATTTCTACCCAACATGAGATAACTCTGATGGGCTTTTTTAGCTCCAGAGTATCTCTTTAGGGTCAGATAATATGTACTCACGTCTGCCTTACAGCTGGACTCTCTACTCACTTTTGCTTCTTTCATTTCCCTTTAACATCTGTTAATCCCAAAACCATTCAAAAATAAGTATTCTGCACACTAATTCATCTCAAATCTACTTTCAGAAGAATGCAATCTGTAAAAAATTTTCACGGACAACTCAAAATCAGTATTTTTAATGTGAACATTGCCCAGAAATTGTTTCCTCTTGTGGATTTTCTTATACATTACCTCCTGGTATAAAAATATAGGGCATGTGGGTGGCTCGGTCAATTAAGCATCTGCCTTCAGCTTGGGTCATGATCTGGGGTCCTGGGATAGAGTCCCATGTCAGCCTCCCTGCTCAACGGGGAGCCTGCTTCTGCTTCCCCTTCCCCTGCTTGCCTGCTTGTGTTTCTCTCACTCTCTTTCCCTCAAATAAATAAATAAAATCTTTAAAAAAATAAAAATAAAGACCATATTTTCATTTTTTTTTAATTAGGCTTTTGTTTTGAGAAAATTATAGATTTACAAGTATTTGTAAGAAATAATACTGACAGATCCCACTACCTTTTACCTACTTTCCCCCACTGGTAACATTATGCAAAACTGTACTACATTATCATAACTCAGATATTGGCATTGATATAGTCAGTCTACAGAATATTCTCATCACTGAAAGATCCTTTGTGTTGTCCTTTTGTAGCCACACCTGCTTCCTCCCTGCCCCTACCTCTCCTTAATACCTGGCAATCACTAGTCTATTCTCCATGTCGTAACTTTGTCATTTCAGGAATGTTATACAAGTGGAATCAAACAATATGTACCTTTGAGGATGGGTTTTTTTCCATACAGTCTAATTCTCTGGAGATTTATCCAAATCAACAATGCTTTTATTTTTATTGCTGAGTAGAACTTCATGTTTTGTTTAGCCATTCACTTGTTGAGGGACATCTAGGTTATTTCCAGCTTGAGGCTCTTAGGAATAAAACTGATTCATAAACATTTGTGTATAGGTTTTTGGATGAACATAAATCTTCCTTTCTTTGGATAGATTCTTAGGAGTGCGATTGCTGAGTCACTTGGCAGATGCATGTTAAACTGCCAGTTTTCTACAGTGTCTGTACCATTTTAGATTCCCAACAGCAATATATGAGTGACCCAGTATTTTCACATACTTACTAGCATTTTGGTGGTCATTTTTTTTTTTTTTTTTTTTTTTGCTTTGCTAAGAGGTATTTGGCAGTAACTCTTGAGGTTTTAATTTGCATTTACATAAAGATTAATGATGGTTAACATCTTTCATTTTATTTTTTAATTAATTACTTAAATTTTTAAAATTTCCAGTTGTTTATCTTCTTCAGTGAAATGTCTCTTCATGTCTTTAGCCCTTGTTTTAATTGGTCATTTGCTTTTTTCTCCAGTTGAGTTTTGAGAGTTCTTGATATATTTTAGATACTAGTCTTTTGGATATATAATTTGAAAATATTTTCTCCCAGTCTTTTATTTGCTTGTTCATTCTCTTGACAAAAACTCTCATAGAGGAAATATTTTAATGTTAATGAAATCAAACTTACACATTTTATTTTTTTGTAGATCATGCTTTGTATGTCAAGTCTAATAATATTTTTACTAGGCCTAGATCTTTAAAACTTTTTCCTATGTGTTTTTATAAAATTTTTACATTTTATATTTGTGTTCATGATCCGTTTTTGTTGTTGTTGTTGTTGTTTTTTTACTTAATTTGTGTACAAGGTGTGAGATTTGGTAAGGATTATTATTTTTGCCTATTGATATTAAATTGCTCCAGCATGATTTTTTGAAGAGGCTGTCTTTTCATCAGTTTGCTTTTTCACCTTTGTCAAAATCAGTTGGGCTTTGAAAACTCAGTGCCCACGAAATTGATAACCTAGATGAAATAAACCAATTTCTTTTTTTTTATTATGTTATGTCAATCACTATACATTACATCATTAGTTTTTGATGTAGTGTTCCATGATTCATTGTTTGCGTGTAACACCCAGTGCTCCATGCAGACGTGCCCTCTTTAATACCCATCACCAGGCTAACCCATCCCCCCACCCCCTCCCCTTTAGAACCCTCAGTTTCTCAGAGTCCATAGTCTCTCATGGTTTGTCTCCCCCTCCGATTCCCCCCCTTCAGTCTTCCCTTCATAATCTGTCAAAACTCACTGTTTCTGAAATGTTGTTAGGAATTGCATTAAACTTGTATTTCAATTATAGATGAAGTTCAAAAGTCATCTTCTCCAAATCAATCAATATCTGTTATTACAAATATTTGAACAGTGTGAAAATCTGACTTTTTTGTGATATATGTCTGTTTCTCTCATTAAATTATAAAGTACTTTAGGGAAGGCAGTCTTTCAAAATTCATTCATATATTTCGGAGGTGTAGCTTCTTTGTGTGCAAGAGAAGATATTTAATAAGTCGTTGCTTAATGAGTTGTATTATTAGTATAATTAACTTTAGCAGGTTACACTACACTCTCGAAGTTTATTTTCCAATACATTATTCATTACTCAAAATAATGCCATTCTTTTAAAACTTAATTCATACCCCTTTCTTCCACAATGATATTCTTCCATTATTACCTTTGGTGGTTTAGAAAATGCCTCTAATTATCTGATAATTAATTCCATGAAATCATCAAAACTGGGGCGCCTGGGTGGCTCAGATGGTTAAGCGTCTGCCTTCGGCTCAGGTCATGATCCCAGGGTTCTGGAATCGAGCCCCTCATCGGGCTTCCTGCTCAGCGGGGAGCCTGCTTCTCCCTCTCCTTCTGCCTCTCTCCCTGCTCATGCTCTCTCTCTCTCTCTCTCTGTATCTCTGTGTCTCAAATGAATAAATTAAAAAAAAAAAACTTAAAAAAAAAAAAGAAATCATCAAAACTTATTTTAAGTTTTGTGTGTGTCCTACTAGAACAGAATTGCTGATCATTATACTTGCCTAGAAATTCACATTTGTAAATTTATGTTAACAGATCAGATCTTTGTAAGAGATAACTGGAAATTAAATCCATTGTATTTTTTTCTCTCTGTTGTCTATGTAAAATCTAAGATTACAGCACACTGTCCAACATTTACTTTTCACCATACACTTTTCAAGGCAAAAGTACCTTTGTGAAGTTACTATCCATTTATTTTTTTTTCACCAGTTCAAAAGCCACCCATCGACCATACATAAATAAAGGTGCTCTATTATATTTTTATTGTGGGTTACATATTGCCACATGAAACTTCTTTTATCATTAATAATATCCCTCTCTTTTGTTGTGAATTCTTCTAGGTCAGTCTCTTACATAAATTCTGAAAAAACTTACCTGATTAGCTTATGGATAATACTCTGTTGTATCAATTAGTGGGGAATTAAGTCTACAATTTCTCTTGACAGTGCTTTTATTGCCATTTAACCACAACTTAAATATTAATTTTTCTGTGGAGGGGGATATTTTGGGTTTTTTTGTTTGTCTTGTTTTGTTTTTTACTTTTTATATACTTTGCTTTTCCTCCCAGTTGTAGATTTCTGGAAATCTAAGGTATATGGTATATTATAAAGACATGTTTATGATTTGATTTGAGTAATATTTATAACCCAAAAGCACACTGAATAGTCAGTTGTGACCCAGAAGCTATACTTTCAAAGCCTTTAGCAGCATCTTTCTACTATTCTTATCTTGAAAATATTGGCCAAACAACTATTCAAGGTATGTTTATGGTAATGAATAGTCACATGATCATATAATGATAAAGAGCTAAACTCTATGGTGGTTATATGGTCTCCATTCAAATGTTTGGTACACCATTCTTATTATCCCTTTGTTAATTTAACCTTTCTAGGGCGCCTGGGTGGCTCAGTTGGTTAAGCGACTGCCTTCGGCTCAGGTCATGATCCTGGAGTCCCGGGATCGAGTCCTGCATCGGGCTCCCTGCTCGGCAGGGAGTCTGCTTCTGCCTCTGACCCTCCCCCCTCTCATGTGCTCTCTCTCTCTCATTCTCTCTGTCTCAAATAAATAAAATCTTAAAAAAAAAATTAACCTTTCTAATATATATTAATAATGAAGATAGATTATTTTATTGAATAATTCTGTGATTTTAAAAAGTAGTCAAATTTCTCTTGGATCATATTTCAGTAAATATCGTGCACTTTTGAGAAATATATCTTTCTGTACCTCACTGCTATAAGGCACTGTATGTAAAGCATTTGGTATGTGCTTATAATGTAGTAAGCAATATCATAAATGTTACTTATTATTAATGGCATATCTTTAAAGATGAATGCTTTTTCCCATTCACAAGCTACATTGTACAAATTACTGCAATTATTTAGGAGTTACCAGTTACATCAGATTACTACTACTACTACTACTATTACTGCCATACTACTATCCTAGAAGAAGAGGGTTACAGCATCTGAAATTTTTAAAGAGAGATGAAAACCTCAATGTTGAGTTTTTTTCTTCTAAAATACATGTATTATTACAAATAATATTTAATATATGTTCAATAATCTGTAATATTAATATTCCAACTGTTGAATTTGTTCATTTTTCCAACAACATTCTGCCTACATTTCTAGACCACATGTTCAATTTTAACAAATCCTGATTCTTTGGAAGACTGTCACAGTCATAACACCACCCTTCTAGACTAATTGGCATCATCAATGCAAGCTGTCTCAATGCTCTGGTAGGCTGATTCTCTTTGATCAAACTTCAGTAAACATTCTCTGCTTCTGTGCACTGTATCTCACTGGCTTCCATTTATCTCCTGGGCATGATTTTAGTTAGAGGGCAAGCCTTAGGGAAAGAGCTTTGTAAGATCCTTTAAAGAACAAATTGTCTTTCTGCTTTGGCAGCAGTTAGCTTGTCCTCGTCTAATCCTAACAACATTGGTACTCATATTTTTCTGAAGGTTGTGTGAGAATTTACATCATGGCTGTTCTAGCTTAATCTTATTGTTTGTCATCCCTCTAGGTTAGTATGGATCCCGAGTGATTTGAGGAAATTGAAACAGTGAAATAATACCAATTGAAAAATGATTTCTACTTATAGAGTATTAATCTGTGGAGTTCAAACTCATTAATCTAGATCACCTCCCTTTGAGAGAGCAGGAAACATGTATGACAATGTAACTGAGAGGTCAGATTGCACACACACACAAAAAAAGTGATATTAAAGAACTTTAAGGTTACATAATAAATCAAAGGGGAATTAGAAAATTTGCTAAACTTCTAGTTTGCTTAACAGGGCACTTCTCAAAACCAAATGAAATTATTTTGGTTTAAAATGCCCTACTAACCCAGAGAAGGAAACTTCAGAAATTAAACACAATAATACTCAGAGAAAAAAGTTCTATTAAGGACAAATTTTGTTGTTGTTTTTTTTTCCATTCCACTTAAACTCTTCAGTTACAACTAATAGAACTCGTTCTAAGAATATAATCAGGCTTTATGTGATTTTACCCCTTTTATTCTTTGTTCAGATGTTACTCTTTAGAGATTTAGAGAAACAGATACTGAGGAAGGATGGCATTTGTTACTGTGGCAGCTGTGACCATTTGGATGGCAGGAAAGACATTTGTTAAAACAGAAGTATTTCTAACTTGGCAGGTGAGTACTTAATGACAGCAGTGGAACCTTATAGCACTCTGGGACAGTGATGATAATATCATTGCCTATAGTGTTTTATATAAATGTCCCATTATAATACAGGAACAAATATATGGAAGATGCTTGTGGAATCAAAAAAATAAATCTAATATCAAATTTTATAGCCATAGCACTGAGAATATAAAGTGTTCTTGGGAGTTAAGTAACCTCATTAAAGGAATGTAACTATTTTGTTGAGAAAATTCATTGTCCAACACGAATGTGATATAAGATTAATATCGAGTACCATGATTTCTATGAAAGAACAAACTACTATAAACAAAAGAGGGATGAGGAATTTTAAGTGTCTTAGAGAATGGGACGATCATTTAATAGGGAATAACTAGAGAGAAAAATCCCATTGGTAGGAAGTTCAAGACAAGATTTGAAAAACAATGTCCAAAATGAGTGTGTTTTTTGTTTATTTTCATTTCTTTAGAATTATTTTCTGTGGTGTATGTCTGATGTCAAATTTCTCCAAGGACATAAAAAAATTCTAGTAAAATCATCTTATCACTTAAGGTTTCACTGAAAATTAAAAGAGGCTTTGAAATTTGTGTCCAATACCACACACTGTAATATAAGACCCAGAGAATGAAGAAGATATATAGAAGATATACCAGAGATATACTTTAAGGTTTTAAAAAATATAAAAGCATTTTAAAGAACACACTTTATGTTATGCTAGTTTCAACAGTAAAATTACCATGTTTTCTAATTTAACTCTATAGGTAGAATGACTACATCTGAAATATTATCAGTTTTGCTGCCTGAACCTAAAATGCTTTTTCAAATTTACATTTATCAATTAATCTTAATAATAGTAGAGTTGAAAATATTCTAAGATTTGAAATATCTTAACCTTTTTTTAAGCATACTGACATCCAGTTATAATTATGAAGGTTAAAAAAAAGTTTTATGTGGCATGGCTGAAATTCATTAATATTTTCATGAGGTTAATTAAAGGAGAACAATAGAAAATGGAAGTATTCAGTGAATGAATGTGGCTCTGTGTTTGTGTATGGGAAAGAGGGCTATGTATAATATCCACATATTTATTATAGGTATTTACTTATTTATTTTTGTATTTCTTTAAATTATTTCTCATATTTCACAAAAATACCTAATTATTTTAAAGGCAGTAAAAATGCCAAATATTTATATTATTGGTGAATGGAAACTAAAATTGCTTGTTTTTAAGTATTTATTTCCTTAAAACAATATGTAGTAATGACTACTAATATTAAATGCTGTGCTCTCAGAAGAAATATTATAAATATTGGCTTTGTGTTTCTTTCTTATATTCAGACGATTTAAGTGAAAGCAATTAATGGTGGTGAAGTTAGAAAATATATATCTGGGGTGCCTGGGTGTCTCAGTCGTTAAGCGTCTGCCTTCGGCTCAGGTCATGATCCCAGAGTCCTGGGATTGAGCCCTGCATTGGGCTCCCTGCTCAGCGGGGAGCCTGCTTCTCCCTCTCCCACTACCCCTGCTTGTGTTCCCTCTCTCACTGTGTCTCTCTCTGTCAAATAAATAAAATCTTTAAAAAAAAAGAAAAAGAAAAATATATATCTTAGTATTTTTCTCATTTCAATGTTAATGAAGAAAGAGTAATGAGAAGCACATTTAAGATTGGAGGAGGAAATACTTTCGACAGGTGCATGGATTTCATGACATATAGAGGGTATTCAAACTCTCCTTCTCTGTTGGTGGCTGCCAGATAGCTGTGCTTTTTGGCCTCTTTATAGAATTAAACAAGATTACCCAGCTGGCTAATAATTAACTGGTAGGATAATGCTTTTCATCCTTTTTATGGAGCATCATCCATCCTCCCTTTACAGCTTTCTTAATCCTGGATTTGTTTGCGTACATGTAGTTGAGAAAAGGTTTTAAAATATTGAACTCTAGAAATAAAAAACTTAGTATATTCAATTTTAGCCTGACAAAAGACTCCTGACTTTGTGTCTCAGGGTCCTTGGTTTTTCTGTTATTTTAATGTTACAATAACACCTGTTACCGATAGATAATTTAGCTAAGGTATGAGGATGTGAGGGGTCACATTAATTAGTCATATTTTTAGCAATAAAGAAGTGTCAAGTATTTTTTATGTTAATGCCAGCTTTCTAGATCTGTAGCTGGAAGACAGTACATGCCCTCCCAAGTGGGATGGGCTCCAGCTTTTCCTCTCCATTTTAACTAAAGATGTTTCACTTGGATTAGTTTTATAGCAACTTTCTAAGTAAGCTTTTAGATGAAAACCTGTCTTGTAAAGTAAAAGCAAAGGTGGAAAATAAAAGTACTATGGCAAACAAGTTATTATGTCCTATAGTATGTAAAGGCCAGGCTGAAGAACCAGATTCTTTAGGTTCTAATCCTGGCTGATAGATAGATAGATAGATAGATAGATAGATAGATAGATAGATAGATAGATAGATAGATAATAGATAGATAGATAGATAGATAGATAGATAGATAGATAGATAGATATAGGTATCTATCTATCTATATATACATAGACAGATATAGATATAGGTATCTATATATATATGTGTATGTGCGCGTGTATAATGGGCAAGTCACTTAACCTCTTTGTGTTTCAGTTTTCTCATGTGTAAAAGAAGATAATAACAATATTACCTACCTCAGAGAGTTGCTTTGAGAATTAAATGCATTAGTAGTACCTTGTAGAACACTTAAAATGATGACTGGCAAAATAATAAATTGATAAAACTTAGACATTATTTTTATTTTATTTTTATTTTTTTTATTTATTTGACAGAGAGAGACATAGCGAGAGAGGGAACACAAGCAGGGGGAGTAGGAGAGGGAGAAGCAGGCTTCCCGCAGAGCAGGGAGCCTGATGCGGGGCTAGATCCCAGGACCCTGGGACCATGACCTGAGCCGAAGGCAGACACTTAACGACTAAGCCACCCAGGCACCCCAAACTTAGACATTATTTAAACATTTTTATTGTCATTACCTTTGTATTTTTATCATTTTGCTCATTGGCTCTTATATCTCTTTTTATAATGACATAGGAATAGATGTCTAATTTACCTCATTAAATTGTAGATTGCATGAAGAGCAGAGGTAGTAGGTAGGGCTGCTCACAAATATTCTGGTTGTACTTCTAGGTAGCTGGAAGTATTTCACATTCTTGCTCTTGTAGTTAGGAATGGCCATGTAACTTTTTTTTGCTCAAAGAAGTAAGAAATGGAAATATGCATGTCACTTTCAGATAGGAGCTTTAACAATCAATGCACAATTTACTGTGTCACCTCCCTGTGTCTTGGTGATTGTGGAAGCATGTTAAAACTGAGCTTCCATCAGCCTCAGTGGCTATAATGAACAGAGACTTTGTCACTGCCCTGCATGGAACCTGCAGCAAAAATAAGAAGTAACTTTTTGTTGCTTTAAGCTGCTGAGAATTTGGAGTTAGTTTATTATCATAGCATAAATTAACCTATTTTGACTTATACAGGAGGCAAATATTGGTATTCCTTTCCTTTTTTCTCAACTTATTCATCAGTACAGAATCTTGTCAAATAAACGAAAGAAAATATCTTTATTGAAATAGTTGTTCATCCTTGTGAAAACATGTGAATTCCACAAACTATACTATCTTCAATCAAAGGATTATTTTCACCTTGTGTTTGACATTTTAATATCAGTTGACTGTTGCTTAATCCTGCTTCTTTCATTTCATCTCATCATGAATCTACCCTATAGAGATGCTTTCACTGGGAAATTTATGGGTTATTGCTGTGTTTCACTATAAAACCATACTTTGACATTTATTTCCTTGGAAATGACAATGAAAGAAAAATTGTTCAGTTGATTTTTATGAAAATCTTCTGTGTTTTCTTGGTATTAATCACAAAAAGTTGGAAATGTTTTTGTCTTAAAAAGATGTAGTTTCACTTTTAGTTTTTTAAGTACTCAATTAAGATTTTAGAAAACACCAAGGCTTAGGGGATTCAGGAGAATCAGGGGAGGGGTGTACTGAAAGCTCTGGGAAAGAAGGAAGACTTTGAGAAAAGATAGTGGCTTCCAGAAGATTTATTGATGCTGATTTCTAAAACCTTATAGTTTTTTGTGCTTCTCTCTGAACACACAGGGGACCAATAGATGCTGCTTACATGAAAGTATGTTGGGCAGAAGGTGGCAAAGGCAACAGAACACCTTTTGTGAAATAAAAATTTTCTACTGAAGGTACTGAGAAGATCAAATAATATATCTTCTTTGCTATCAACTAATATTTTAATGGGCTTCAAATGTTTAGCTTCTCCCTTAGATTATGATTTCCCTGAATATAAAATCTGCATCTTTGTCACTGTTGTTTTCTAACTTCATAGAACAACATTTAGAATTTATTAGAAAATAGTAAAAGTTCAGTAAATAAATAAAAGATTTACTATTTAAGAACTGAACAAAGGAAAGCTAAAATACACATAATGAGTTGCTTAATAAAGAATTGGTTTAGTAAAATATTCTAGCCTGGAATTTATAAAAATATAATAATAGGAAGTTAATTAGAGTATATAGATTTTCATATAGAAACCCAAAATATGGCAGGGTCATTGAATTATTTTATTTTGAGGATTTTGTACTGTTTTAAAAATAAACACATATGTTTCCTTATTCTCTCTGCTCATGAGCTTCTGCTCTATTTCTTGCTTATTATGCTCATGAAAGAGACTATAGGGAACTTATGGCTATGGATGAATAAGATACTCCCCAAACAGTAACTATAAAATGAGTGTGATTAAAACAACTATTTCAGGACTTTGGAAATTTACCAAACAATCTGACAAGCATTTATATTTGAAAATTGTTGAACTTGAGGCAAGAAGAATGAGAATTTGTCCTTCTGACCTAGAGCTGATCCCACCTCCCCACTCCCATCTTGGGCAATGTAGAAGTTCTGCCAAGGCAGCGTAGGCCGTGAGGACCGGTAGTTTCTTTGCCAGGGACAAAAGGGCTCATTATTTCCTGAGAAAATTACATTTTGGAAGTAGAATCTGAAGGATAGCCATTGCCTTGCTCCAGTAGTCAGGTATTTCTTTTGGGTTTGGGCAAGCGTATTCCTAGTGTTGCTCTGCACAAGAACCAAAAAGGCCTTCCAGGAGAGTAGACTGGAAAGGCCCTGAGCTATTTAAACACTCTTGTCATATCATGAGCTTGTGCATATAGACCCTGGAAACTTAAAAAGTCCAGTAGCAGGTAAAAACCAGGACAGATATATAAATGGCTTATACATTGAATGTTCTTTCTCATCTTATACACACTATACACACAACATATAAGTCTTACTTGGCTCCAGGCTTTTTGTTGTTGTTGTTCAAAATGGCTTTATGGAAAAACTAATCTGTAACAAAAATTTGGCATTGAGGCAAAGCCTCCATCATTATTGAGCAAAGCATACCAAAGTTTCCAAGGGGGACAGGGCAGGAGAGGGCCCCAGACATTTACAACAGCAGGCATTTTCTCTTCCTCTTTTTGATGGGAGGGAGGTTGAGACCTGCTCCATTAGCTTCATCAAATACTGTCTTGAGATCTTGCTCTGTGAGAGTTGAGCATTCCAGGTATTTGAGAGCACTGATCTTAGCCATGGCCAAACCCTATGGGTAGGTGATGGGAGTCAGCTTCTTCTTCAGTTTCTCAATCATATCTTTGTCATCCCTGAGACATGTTTAGTCCCCACCAGGATGATGGGAGTGTTAGGACAGTGGTGGTCACACTTTAGGGCACTACTTTGCTCAAACATTTTCAAAAGATGCAGGACTCACAAGAGCAAAGCAAATTAAGAATACATCTGTTAAAAAAATACATCTCTTTAAATGGAAAAACTTTCTATGCTCATGGATTTGAAGAACAAATATTGTTAAAATGTCTATACTGCCCAAAGCAATCCACACATTTAATGCAATCCTTATCAAAATACCACCAACATTTTTCACAGAGCTAGAACAAACAATCCTAAAATTTGTGTGGAACCACAGAAGACCCTGAATAGTCAAAGCAATCTTGAAAAAGAAAAGCAAGGCTGGAGCCATCACAATTCTAGACTTAAGCTATATTACAAAGCTGTAGTCATCAAGACAGTATGATACTGGCATAAAAACAGATACATAGGTCAATGGAAAAAAAGAGAAAACCCAGAAACTATATGGTCAACTAATCTTCAACAAAGTAGGAAAGAATATTCAGTGAAAAAAAAAAAAAAAAAAAAAAACAGTGTCTTTGATGAATGGTGTTGGGAAACTGGATAGTAACATGTGGAAGAATGAAACTGGACCACCTTCTTACACCATACACAAATTCAAAACAGATGAAAGACCTAAATGTGAGACAATAAGCCATCAGAATCCTAGAAGAACACAGGCAGCAACCTCTTGACCTCTGTCATAGCAACTTCTTACTAACACATCTCCAGAGGCAAAGGAAACAAAAGCACAAATGAACTATTAAGACTGCATCAAGATAAAAAGCTTCTGCACAGCAAAGGAAACAACAAAACTAAAAGGCAACCTATGGAATGGGAGAAGATTTTGCAAATGACACATCTGATAAATGGTTAGTATCCAAAATCTATAAAGAAATCAAACTCAACACCCAAAAAACAAATAATCTAGTTAAGAAATGGGCAGAAGGCATGAACAGACATTTTTCCAAGAAAGACATACAGATAGCTAACAGACACATGAAAAGATGCTCAGCATTACTCATTATCAGGGAAATACAAATCAAAACCACAATGAGATACTATCTCACACCTGTCAGAATGGCTAAAATTAACAACACAGGAAACAACAGATGTTGATGAGGATGTTTGTCCCCTTTCTCTAAAGGGGAACCCTCTTACACTGTTGGTGGGAATGCAAACTGGTGCAGCCACTCTGGAAAACAGTAGGGAGGTTCCTCAAATAGTTAAAAGTAGAACTACCTTACAACCAAGCAATTGCACTATAGGTATTACCCAAAGGATACAAAAATACAGATTTGAAGGAGCACATGCACCCTAATGTTTATAGCAGCATGATCAACAATAGCCAAATTATGACAAAAGCAAGCCTAAAATTCCACTGATGAATGGATACAGAAGATGTGGTACACACACACACACACACACACACACACATTTACAATGGAATATTACTCAGCCATCAAAAAGAATGAAATCTTGCCATGTGCAATGACATGGATGGAGCTAGAGTGTATTATGCTAAGTAAAATAAGTCCATCAGAGAAAGCCAAGTATCATATGATCCTGCTGATATGTGGAATTTAAGAAACAAAATACATGAACATAGGGGAAGCAGATAGAGAGAGGGAGGCAAACCTTAAGGCAAACCTTACCTATAGAGAACAAACAGGGTTGCTGGAGGGGAGTTGGGCAGGGGACAGGCTAAATGGGTGATTATTAAGGAGGGCATTTGTTGTGATGCACAATGATTATTATATGTAAATAATGAATCACTAAATTCTGCTCCTGAAACCAATATTACACTATATGTTAGCTAACTAGAATTTAAATAAAAACTTAAAAAAAAATACATCTGTTCACAGATAGGATAGGGGACGTAATCACTCATAATCTTCTTATCCAGCTGTATCCCATGAGCCCAAATTCACCAGTTTTCCATCTATCATAACATTGGCAGAGTAGTTGTCAAAGACAGTGGGAATATATTCTCCAGGAAATGCATTGGTTGTGTAACTGATCAGTAGGCAAGTTTTACCTACAGATCTGTCTCCTACCACCAGACACCTGATGGCCTACATCTGGGTGCTGAGGCAAGAGGCAGCAGGCTGCAGGTGGTGGGGCATGGGGTGCCTGGCTCTGTTTATGCTGCCTTACCCTCTGGATGGGAAGATGGAGTCCACCATTGGCCACCACCCAAAGCTGGGTAAAACTGTCAGCTCTGGCATTTAAACACAATCTCTGTCAAGTCATCCAGTGACTACTAATCTGTGGACATGAAGGTCAATTTCTAATAGTAGGCTTACAAGTTAGAATGACAACAACAACAAACACAAAGCAAAATAAAACAAAAATTAAAAACAAACTAAAATCTGAATAGATTTCAGTAGCCCCGCACTGCCGGAGATACATATTATAGATTTAGCCTAGGCAAGTTAGGAAACACAGAAACAAACAAAAAAGTACTAACAACAACCTTCAAAAATGCCATCAGAATCCAGAGTTGCTACAAAATTATCTGAAATGTCCAATTTTCAATAAAAAATATGATACCTGTAAAGAAACTGGGAATTATAACCCATATTCAGGTTAAAATCAGTCAATAGAAACTGTCTCTTAATATTCCCAGACGTAGGATATAGAGTACTAAGACTTCAAAGCATCTACTATAAATATGTACAACATATCCAATAAATGAAATTGTGTTTAACAAATTTAGGTTAAGTATGACAACGAGTCAACTAAGAGAGATTATCAAAAAGGATATGTAAATTGAAAAAGAACCAAATGATAATCCTAGAATTGAAGAATACAATAATTTAAATAAATATTTCACTGGATAATTTTAATAGCCAATTCAAGATGGCAGAAGAAAGAAATAGAAATTATACTATCTAATAACCAAAGAGAAAAAAGATTGAAGAGAAAAGAAAAAGAGCCTCAGATCTATAGGAAAAGGTCACATATACCAATGTAAGTGTAATTAGAGTTCCCAAAAGAGATGAGAGAGAGAAAAGTACTGAAAACACTATTTGAAAAAATAATAACTGGAAACTTCTACAATATGATGAAAAACATTAATCTGCAGATCCAGGAATCTCAACCAATCCCAAAGAGAATGAACACAAAGAGATCAACTTCTAGAAACATTATAGTCAGCCTTGAAAAACAAAGACAAAGAAAATATCTTGAGAAGACTAAGAAAAAAAACAATCATCATGTATATCTATATGATTAATGACTAACATTTTATCAGGAACAATGCCAGAAAGCAATGGAATAATGTACAGTATTCAAATGCTGATTTAAAAAAAATCATCTAAGAATTCTTTATCCAATCAATTTCTTCCTCAAAAGTGAGCTGAAATAAAAATATTCCTAAACAAAGAATAAAAGAGTTTGAGCAAAATGCTCTCAAAGAAATTCTAAAGGAAGTCCTTCAAGCTGATAGGAAACACTGAAAGGATGATAACTCAAATTCACAGGAAGAAATGAGAAATAAAAAATGCATCTATTAACCTTTTATTTCTTCTGAAGAACCATTCCCTTACACAAATGATCAGTGTTGGGTTTTCTATCCTTTTCTTGATTAACCTCCCTCCATCAATCTATTCTATACCACTGCCTCAGTGATTACCTCAGGGTTGTACACAAAACGTAATCAGGGCCAATGAATTTCAGGGAGAACATTCTGTTTCTAAGGGAGAAAAACTTCCTCCCCAATCTGTCAAAGAGTCTCTAAAAGAGACTATCTCTCTTATGTTCTCTATTTCTATGAGAATGTAAGACTTAAGCTATCACTATAATTTACAAATATGAAGATTTTAGAGGAAGCCACCATAAGGAATATTAGAGATAAAACACCTCAGAAAGCAAAGAAGAGATATAGGGGGAAGTCAAGTCCTTGGTGATATCATTTTAACCATTAGATCAAGCCTTACTAACTTTCACATTTTTTAATATACTTTATTTTTAGAGCAGTTTAGGTTCACAGCAAAATTGATCAGAAAGTACAAAGAATTCTCTTATAACCCCTGCACAAACATTGTCTCTCCCATTGTCAACATCCCACACCAGAATGAACATTTTTTACAGTTGATGAATCTAGAGTGACCCATCATTATCACCCAAGGTTTAAACTAAATTTCTCTCTTGGTATTGTACTTTCGGTGGGTTTGGACAAATGTGTAATGGCATGTGTCCATCATTATAGTATCGTGTAGGAAAGTCTTACTAACCTAAAAACCCTTTGTGCTCTACCAGTCATTCCTTCCTCCCTGGCAATCGCTGATCAAATTTTACTGTCTCTATAATTTTGCCTTTTCCAGAATGTTAGTTAGTTGGAATTATGTAGTATGCAGCCTTTTCATGACTTCATTCCCATAGTAATATCCATTTAAGTACTCCCCACCCCATCTTTTCAAGGCATGATAGCTCATTTCTTTTTAGCACTGAATGATATTCCATTGTTTGTGTGTCCCACCATTTATTCATTCACATACTAGAGGATATTATTATGGTTGCTTTCAAGCTTTGAAAATTATGAATAAAGCTACTAAAAAATCAGTCTGCAAGTTTTTGTGTAGATGAAGTTTTCAACTCATTTGTGTAAATACCAAGGAGTATTATTGCTGGATCATATGGTAGGAGTGTGTATAGTTTTGTAAGAAACTGTCAAACTGTCTTCCAGACTAGTCATACCTTTTGCATTCCTACCAGCAATGAATGAGGGTTTTTATTGTTCCACAACCTCACCAGCATTTCGTGGTGTTAGTGTTCTGGATTTTGGCCATTCTAATAGGTATGTGGTAGTATCTAATTGTTTTAATTTCCTGATTCCATATGATGTGGAGCATCTTTGCATAGGGTCATGTGCCAGGTGTATTTTTTTAGTGAGGCCTTTTACTTTTTTAAATTAGGTTGTTCATTTTCTTATTATTGAAGTTTAAGAGTTCTTTGTATATTGTGGCTAACAGTCATTTATTAGATATATCTTTTGCAGGTATTCTCTCCCAGTCTGTGCCTTGTCTTCTTATTTTCTTTTTAATTACATGAACAAATATATCCCGTTCAATTTATAAGCCATTAAAAAACTCTAAATGAGGGGCACCTGGATGGCTCAGTCAGTTAAGCGAGTGCCTTCGGCTTGGGTCATGATATCAGGGTCCTGGGATCGAGCCCTGCATCAGGCTCCCTGCTCCATGAGAAGCCTGCTTCTCCCTCTCCCACTCCCCCTGCTTGTGTTCCCTCTCTCGCTGTCTTTCTCTCTCTCAAGTAAATAAATAAAATCTTTAAAAAAATAAAAAATAAAAATAAATAAAAGATAAAAAAAATCTAAATGATACAGTATTTTTCAAAAGAGTAATTGCATGATAGCATAACCATTCAAAGAAGAGAATTATTTCAAGTGACTTTAAGACAATGCATTTTGACTATATATCTCTAGTAAGTTATAGGGTAAGGGAAAGAGAGAGAGAAATCTTAAACTACAAACAATACAATTAGTAGCAATAATATAAGTATTATTTTGGAACTATTTTATGTGTATATAAAGGAACTAGAATACATGTTAATATTATTAGAACCAAGATTTCAATGTAGGAAAAAAGATATAAATATAAAATCAGATAGGTCGAGTAAAACTCTATAATCTTAAATTTGAATTTGTAATACCAGTATAAGCGTATAATTTATATTTTCTTTCTAAAAATATGTATTTCTAGCTGTATACACTAAAAAGAGCAAGAATCAGTAGCAACCCAATGGCAAAGAACATCCACTTTTGGTCTCTAAACATAATTTCCACTAAAGGAATCAGAGGTGTTTGGGGAAATAGCTGATGTCAGGTCTACGGCAGGATATGAATGTACAAGATGAATCTTAGAACATCTCTTTCCCAGCAATCAAGGAATTTGTCAAAGCCTAATGTGGTCATGTGAAAAGGACATTTCAGTCAACCTGAAGAAGCTCTCATTGGCATATGAGAAGACAATCTGAGCATTAAAAAAAGACTGTAATTGGGGCACCTGGCTGACTCAGTACTTTGAGCATCTGACTCTTAGTTTCAGCTCAGGTGATGATCTCAGGGTGATGGGATCAGCCTACACAGGGCTCTGTGCTTAGCATGGAGGATGCTTGAGATTCTCTCCCTTCCCCCCACTCTACGCCCCTCCCCTCACTCATGTTCTCTCTCTCTCCCCCTTTCTCTCTAAAATTAATAAATCTTTTTTTAAAAAGACTAATTTAGTGCTTGCTTCGGCAGCACATATACTAAAATTGGAACGTTGCAAAGAAGATTAGCATGACCACTGCACAAGGATGACACACAAATTTGTGAAGCATTTCATATTTTTAATTTTATAATTTAATTTTTTTCTATTTTTAGTTGAATTTTTTTCTTTCCTTTTTCAACCAACATCATATCAATTACTTTTTTAAAATCTTTTTTAATTTTTCATTTTTACAGTCATATTCTATCTTTTAATTGTATTTAACCTTATTTTTTGTATATATACATAAATTTTTCTTTCGTTAAAATTTTAGGAAACAGTTTCCTATAACAGACCAAAATATACCCTAAATCTAGTATATGACATTATCCTAGTCTTCCACCTGATCACATTCTATCTCTTTCTTTAAATATGTTTCATTCTTTTTTCAACCAACTTATCAATTCTTTTTTTAAAATCTTTTTATTTTTTAACTTTACAGTTATATTCCATCCCTTCATCATATTTACCCTTATTTTGTATATATATGTTTTTCTTTCTTTAAAATTTTGGGAGGCAATTTCTTCTAACAGGGCAAAATACACCAAAAATCTAGTATGTGGCTCTGTTATTTCAGCTGGATCATACTCTTTTTTTTTTCCCCCATTCATTTCCCCCTGGTTTCGGTCTCTTCTCATTTGTTTAGTGTATGTTTTTCTGGGTCGTTGTTACCCTGTTAGCATTTTGTTCTCTCATTCATCTATTCTCCTTTGGACAAAATGACAAGATGGAAAAAATCACCTCAAAAAAAAAAAGAACAAGAGGCAGTACCGACTGCCAGGGACCTAATCCATACAGACATTAGTAAGATGTTGGAACTAGAGTTCAGAATGACTAGTAAAAATACTAGTTGGGCTTGAAAAAAGCATAGAAGGTACTAGAGAATCACTTTCTGGAGAAATAAAAGAACTAAAATCTAACCAAGTTGAAATCAAAAAGACTATTAATGAGGTGCAACCAAAAATGGAAGCTTTAACTGCTAGGATAAATGAGGCAGAAGAGAGAATTAGTTACACAGAAGACCAAATGATGGAGAATAAAGAAGCTGAGAAAAAAGAGAGATAAGCAACTACTGGATCACGAGGCAAGAATTCGAGAGATAAGAGATACCATAAAGCAAAACAACATTAGAATAATTGGGGTCCCAGAAGAAGAAGAAAGAGAGGGGCAGAAGATATATTGGAGCAAATTATAGTGGAGAACTTCCTAACTTGGGGAAGGAAACAGTCATCAAAATCCAGGAGGCACAGAGAACCCCCCTCAAAATCAATTAAAAATAGGTCAACACCCTGACATCTAAGAGTAAAACTCACAAATCTCAGAGACAAAAAAATCCTGAAAGCAGCTCGGGACAAGAGATCTGTAACCTACAATGGTAGAAACATTAGATTGGCAGCAGACCTATCTATAGAGACCTGGCAGGCCAGAAACGACTGGCATGATATATTCAGAGCACTAAACGAGAAAAATATGCAGCCAAGAATACTATATCCAGCTAGGCTGTCATTGAAAATAGAAGGAGAGATAAAAAGCTTCCAGGACAAATGAAAACTAAAAGAATTTGTGAACACCAAACCAACCCTTCAAGAAATATTGAAAGGGGTCCTCTAAGCAAAGAAAGAGCCTAAAAGTAACATAGACAAGAAAGGAACACAGACAATATACAGTAACAGTCACCATACAGGCAATACAATATCACTAAATGCATATCTTTCATTAGTTACCCTGAATTTAAATGGGCTAAATGCCCCAATCAAAAGACACAGGCTATCAGATTGGACAAAAAAACAAGACCCATCGTTATGCTGTCTGCAAGAGACTCATTTTAGACCCAAAGAAACCACCAGGCTTAAAGTGAGGGGGTGGAAAACCATTTACCATGCTAATGGACATCAAAAGAAAGCTCGGGTGCCAATACTCATATCAGACAAATAAGATTTTAAACCAAAGACTGTAATAAGAGATGAGGAAGGACACTATATCCTACTTAAAGGGTCTACCCAACAAGAAGATCTAACATTTGTAAATATCTATACCCCTAAAATGGGAGCAGCAAATTATATAAGCCAATTAATAAAATCAAAGAAACACATCAACAATAATACAGTAATAGTAGGGGACTTTAACACCCCCCTCACTGAAATGGACAGATCATCTAAGCAAAAGATCAGTGGGGAAATAAGGCTTTAAATGACACACTGGACCAGATGGACTTCACAGATATATTCAGAACATTCCATCCCAAAGCATCAGACTACACATTCTTCTCTAGTACACATGTAACATTCTCCAGAATAGATTACATCCTGGGTCACACATCAGGTCTCAACCAATACCAAAAGATTGGGATTATTCCCTGCATATTTTCAGACCACAGTGCTTTGAAACTGGAACTCAGTCACAAGAGGAAATTCAGAAGGAACTCAAATACATGGAGGCTAAAGAGCATCCTACTAAAGAATGAATGGGTCCACCAGGAAATTAAAGAAGAATTTAAAAAATTCATGGAAAACAACGAAAATGAAAACACAAGTGTTCAAAATCTTTGGCATAGAGCAAAGGCTGTCCTAAGAGGAATGTATATAGCAATACAAGCCCTTCTCAAGACACAAGAAAGGTTTCAAATAGACAACCTAACCTTACACCTAAAGGAGCTGGAGAAAGAACAGCAAATAAAGCCTAAAACCAACAGGAGAAGAGAAATAATATAGATCAGAGCAGAAATCAATGAAATATAAACCAAAAGAATAGTCGAACAGATCAATGAAACTAGGAGCTTGTTCTTTGAAAGAATAAATAAGATCGATTAACCCCTGGTCAGACTTATCAAAAAGAAAAGGGAAAGGACCCAAATAAATAAAATCATGAATGAAAGAGGAGAGGTCACAACCAACACCAAAGAAATACAATTATAAGAACATATTATGGGCAACTATATGCCGGCAAATTAGATAATCTGGAAGAAATGGATGCATTCCTAGAGATGTATCAACTACCAAAACTGAACCAGGAAGAAATAGAAAACCTGAACAGACCTATAACCATTAAGGAAATTGAAGCAGTAATCAAAAATCTCCCAACAAACAAGAGCCCAGGGCCGGATGTCTTCCTTGGGGAATTCTTTAATACCTATTCTTCTGAAGCTGTTTCAAAGAATAGAAATGGAAGGAAGACTTCCAAACTCATTTTACGAGGCCAGCATTACCTTGATCCCAAAACCTGACAAAGATACCGTCAAAAAGGAGAACTACAGACAAATATCCCTGATGAACATAGATGCAAAAATTCTCACCAAAATACTAGCCACTAGGATCCAACAGTACATTAAAAGGATTATTCACTACGACCAAGTGGGATTTATTCCTGGGCTGCAAGTTTGGTTCAACATCCACAAATCAATCAGTGTGATACAATACATTAATAAAAGAAAGAATAAGAACCATATGATACTCTCAATAGATGCAGAAAAAGCATTTGACAAAGTACAGCATCCTTTCTTGATTAAAACTCTTCACAGTGTAGGGATAGAGGGTACATACCTCAATATCATAAAAGCCATGTATGAAAAACCCACAGGGAATATCATACTCAATGGGGAAAAACTGAGATCTTTTCCCCTAAGGTCAGGAACATGGCAGGGATGTCCACTATCACCACTGCTGTTCAACATACTACTAGAAGTTGTAGCCTGAGCAATCAGAGAACAAAAAGAAATAAAAGGCATCTGAATTGGCAAAGAAGAAGTCAAGTTCTCATTCTTTGCAGATGATATGATACTTTATGTGGAAAACCCAAAAGACTCCACCACAAAACTGCTAGAACTCATACAGGAATTCAGTAAAGTGACAGGATATAAAATCAAATCACAGAAATCAGTTGCATTTCTATACACCAACAAGATAGAAGAAAGAGAAATTAAGGAGTTGATCCTATTTACAGTTGCACCCAAAACCATAAGATACCTAGGAATAAATCTAACCAAAGAGGCAAAGGATCTGTACTCAGAAAACTATAGAACACTCATGAAAGAAATTGAGGAAGACACAAAGAAATGGAAAAACGTTCCATGGTCATGGATTGGAAGAACCAATATTGTGAAAATGTCTACACTACCTAGAGCAAACTATTAATTCAATGCAATCCCTATCAAAATACCATCAACTTTTTTCAAAAAAATTGAATAATCCTAAAATTTGTATGGAACCAGAAAAGACCCCAAATAGCCAGAGGAATGTTGAAAAAGAAAAGCAAAGCCGGTGGCATCACAATTCCAGACTTCAAGCTCTATTACAAAGCTGTAATCATGACAACAGTATGGTACTGGCACAAAAACAGACACATAGATCAATGGAACAAAATAGAGAGCCCAGAAATCGACCCTCAACTCTATGGTTAAGTAATCTTCGACAAATCAAGAAAGAATGTCCAATGGGGGGGGCAGTCTCTTCAACAAGTAGTGTTGGGAAAATTGGACAGCCACATGCAGAAGAATGAAACTGGACCATTTCCTTACACCACACACAAAAATAGACTCAAAATGGTTGAAAGACCTAAATGTGAGACAGGAATCCATAAAAATCCTTGAGGAGAACACAAGCAGCAACCTCTTCAACCTCAAGCTGCAGCAACTTCTTCCTAGACACATCACCAAAGGCAAGGGAAGCAAGGGCAAAAATAAACTATTGGGACTTCATCAAGATAAAAATCTTTTGCACAGCAAAGGAAACAGTCAACAAAACCAAAAGGCAACCAACAGAATGGGAGAAGATATTTGCAAATGACATATCAGATAAAGGGCTAGTATCCAAAATCTATAAAGAACTTATCAAACTCAACACCCAAAGAACAAATGATCCAATCAAGAAATGGGCAGAAGACATGAACAGACATTTTTCCAAAGAAGACATCCAAATGGCCAACAGACACATGAAAAAAATTGCTCAAAATCCCTCAGCGTCAGGGAAATCCAAATCAAAACCTCAATGAGATACCCCTCACACGGGTCAGAATGGCTAAAATTGACAAGTCAGGAAACGACAGATGTTGGGGAGAATCCAGACAAAGGGTAACCCTCCTACACTGTTGGTGGGATTGCAGCTGGTGCAGCCAGCTTCATCCTTTTACTTATAGCCTATTTGTGTTTTTATATTTAAAGTGTGTTTGTTATATGGAGCAAATATTTGGGTCTTGTTCATTTCTCCATTCTACCTCTGATTTTTTTTTTTTTAAGATTTTATTTATTTATTCATGAGAGAGGGAGAGAGGTAGAGGGAGAAGCAGGCTCCCAAGGAGCAGGGAGCCCGAAGCGGAACTCGATCCTAGGACCCTGAGATCATGACCTGAGCCGAAGGCAGATGCTTAACCATCTGAGCCACCCAGGTGCCCTCTACCTCTGGTTTTTAATTAGGAGTGTTCAGATCATTTATTTCATGTGATTATTGATATGGTTAGGTTTAAGTCTGTTATCTTGCTATTGATTTTCTATCTCACATGTTCTTTGCTCTTTTTCCCCTTTCTGTGTTTTCTTTTGAATTAAGTATTTTCTACAATTTTTGTCCCCCCTTACGACTTATTAGTTATAAATTTTGTTTTATTTTAGTGGTTGGTTTAAGGTATGTAGTTTTTATGGTTAAATTATCAATCTACTTTCAATTAATATCTTAACATTTTACATACAGAATAAGAACCCTGCAGCTTTTATGTTATCATTTCCATACATTATGCATTTAATATTATAAACCCCACAGTATATTAATTTTTCAAGAGAGAGTTATATTTTCAAAGAGATTTAAATAAAAGAGAAAAGTTATTGCATATCTGTCCACGTATTTATCATTTCTAGTGCCCTTTGTTCCTTTAGGTATTACTTTTGTGTAGATTTGTAGATTTGTACTTCCTTTTGATGTCACATTTTTTCTACTCAAAGGCCTTTCTTTAATATCTGATGGGCTGTGGGTCTGACGGAGATGAAATATTTTAAATTTTGTATGTCTAAAAACTCATCCTTTGCCTCCATTTGTAAAAGACAGTTTACACTGTGTATAGAATTCTGGGTTGAGTTTTTTTCTTTTCTTTTTTTTCTTTCAGTAATTTAAGTGATTCTCCACTCTCTCTCTCTCTCTTTTTTTTTTTTTCCAATTAGAAAGCTGGTTGTCAATCTCAGCTGTATTCTCCTATACAGAAGATGTGTTTTTCTCTGGCATGTTTAGTGTTTTTTCCTGCAGTCCTGGTCTCTAGCAATGTGATTCCAATTTTCCTCAGCACTGTTTTCTTTGTGCTTTGTGTGCTTGGGGTTCCTTGAAATTCTTGGACCTTTTTTCATAGTTTTTATGGAATTTGCATAATTTTCCAGGATTATTATTATTTTTTTAATTAGGCCACTCAAAATTGTTCTACAGGTCAGTGATGCTCTTTACTTTTAAAAGTTTTTTTTTTTTTTCCTCTTCTCTTTCCTTTTCTCTTCTCTGTTTCATTTTGGATTGCCTATTGCTGACAAATTCAGTTCAAATCCAGTAGTATTTTCTTTGTAATGTCTAGGCTGCCATTAATTCTATTCACTGCCATTTTTTTAAATCACAGCCAGTATAGATTTCATGCTAGAATTTTGATGTGAGTACTTTTATATCTTTCATGTTTGCAGTTATCTTTTTGAATATAGCCCACATATAATTATAGCTGCATGTTAGTTCTGGTCAGTTTCAATTAACTTACTTTTCTTTTCATCATGAATTCCATTTTCTTGCTTTTTTTTCATACCTGGTAGTTTTTGCCTGGGATGCCAGATATTGTGACTTTTACCTTGTTAAATGCCTGTTACTTTTGTATCTCTATAAATCTTGAGCTTTGTTTTAAAATGCAATTAAGTTAACTTGGAAATGGTTTGATGCTTTCAGCTCTTGCTTTTAGTATCAGTTGGGCAGCACCAGAGCAGTGCTTATTTTAAAGCTAATTTTTCTCCTAACACGACATAAGACTTATCTAGATATTATATCTAATGTCACATGAGGTTTCTAGTCTATTTAGTGAAAATTCGCACTATTCCCAACCCTATGTGAGTGCCAGCTAGGCACTGTTATTTATAAATCCTTGAGTGTTTTCTTTTGTTTGCCTTAGGTAATTAGACCTACATGTCCTGATTAGTACTCTGCTGAAAACTCAGAGATGATCCTCTATAGATCTCCATATTTCTCTCTCAGAGCATCCTCCTTCTTTCCAGGAGTCTGTTCTGCAAACTCCATTCTTCTGGGTCTTCCCAAGTTCTCAGCTCCACCTTCTCAAGGGAACTCCTTCTTCACAATATAGTCTGAAACTCTCTCAAAGCTGTAACCTGGGTCAATTATTGGGTTCATCTAAATTGTTTCTTGTCTCTAGGGATAATTTTTCTTCATTGCCTGAAGTCTAGTTTCTTGAAAACTATCGTTCTATGCGTGTTTTCCAGATTTTGGTTATTTCAAGCAGGAAAAATTCTAAGGAAGGAAAATTTGGTTCTGATTATTCCATTTTGTTTAGAAATGGAAGATCCTATCTAATTTTTAATTTTATTAATACATTTTTGTTGTTGTTCTAGCACTTGTGCTTGATTTTTTTTCATACTCTGCTGAAATTCTCAACCTGTCCCTAATTTGTTCAATATATTAATCATGACTATACATAAATTTTGTCCAGTTACTTCAATATGGGTTTCTTATGGGTTTGTTTCCATTTTGTTTTCCCTCCTGATCTTTAGTCACCCTTTGTATTTTTCAAAATTGGACTATGTTTTAATGAATATTATACATCAAAAATTGAAGATATCATCTTAATGATGTTATGTTCCTCCAGAGGCAATTTAGTTTGCTTCTAATAGACCATGGGCTAGGAGAAGATCTCTTAATCCAATCAAAAATTGAACTGACATAAAGGTGGGTGTTAATCCCTTATTCCTAGGACTAGCTTTTTGGAGCCCCAACTGGGTGTTTTTAAAACAAGAGTCCCTCCTCTAAGACATATGTTAAATTCCTTTTCTCTTTTTTCATCAACCAGGTAAGTCTTCATAAACTCTGTGAAGCTTTTCAGCTATGTTTGAATCAGTACATGCTTTGAAGGCAAAAGCAACACTAAGTACTGGGCTTTCCTCTCTGGATTTCCCTTCTCTCTGGGATTAAGTTCTCACTACCTTGGTAGCTTTTAGATGACTTCAAACAGATTTTTTTTTTTCTATCAATTTTTCAAGTTGTTTTCAGCACAAAGGTTGATCTGAAACAAATTCATCCACCAAAGCTTGAAGCAGAAAGTCCCCAATAATATATTTTAAAATAACTAGAAAAAAAAAGGGGAAAATAGAGATGCTGATTTAATGCCTTCTGGGCTAAGATATTTTAGACTCTAACATACATCTGTTAGCAAAGAGTTAAAAAATGGAACAAAATCATACAGGATTTTCTCCATTCCTATATTAAAATACTCATTGAGTGCTTACTACTAACCAGATTAATGGTTATAAGTCATATTACATTATGCATTTTCAACTTACAAAGGCAAGTTTATACTTTTACAAAATACCTTTTTATCCCAGAAGGGAGTTTGAAATAGGTAAACAAGAATTTTATAGATTTGAAATTCGAGACTGAGCTATTTGGTAGTGATAGAATTCTTAATTATAAATAGAAGCAGGAAAAGAAATGTACAACCTGGAAGCAGAGGAGTAAGTAAATGACAACTGATTGATTTGACCAAATAAAATATGATTCAATTCAAAACATATTTATTGAATGCTTACTTTTGCAAGTTACTCTGCTAAGCACCAATGAGAGGTAACATTGTTACGCAGTCTCCACCAGTATTTATTATTAATTTGGATTGAATCATTTTCAATCTTGTATGTCACTGGGAATATATTTTACTCCTTACTGAAAAATTCAGTTATAGACAGATCTAGTAGAGTCTTTTGATGTTACAAGCATTTAAAAAAATGAGTAGTTATATGGTTTATATTAAGGGGTGCCTGGGTGGCTCAGTCGGTTAAATGTGTGCCTGCCGTCGGCTCAGGTCATGATCCCAGGGTCCTGGGATCGAGCTCCTCATCGAACCCCTCATCTGGCTCACTGCTCAGCGGGAGTCTGCTTCTCCCTCTTCTTCTGCCTGCCTCTCCTCCTGTTTGTGCTCTCTCTCTCTCTCTCTGTCAAATAAATAAATAAAATCTTTAAAAAAAAAGGCTTTATGTTTAGAAATTATGGTAAAAACCTAGTCTCTCAATGACTCATCATCACCCATATAATATATCCAAATCATTGTGTGTGTGTCTTTTGTTTATCTGACCAGCCTAATTGCTCATCACTCTCTTTATTCTTGAGTAGAAGTCAATGGGCCACTTACTCTTCAACATGCCATATCTCTACATACTTATTTCTCAGGACAGTAAATCTTTTCTACCTCATTTAACTGGAAAACTTCTACACAAACTCCAAAGTTTAGTTGAAGTATTATTAGATATCTAAAGCATTGTATAGCAGCCTTATTTAGGCTTAGATTCTTACTTTCATAACAATATATTTTATGTATCATCTGATCCTGTTTGTCTATTTGTTTGTTTTGAGAGATAAATTGGAAAATTTCATTTGAAAAAACTCAATTCAAACGTACTTCTGAAAAAGTGGTGCATAATTATTAACAATTAAATTGACCCAACCATGTGTCAATAGAAAGCCAAGTTCAGTAGACAGCCAAGTTCATAGTTCATTCTGCCTATAAATTTTAAAATTATGCACATTTGATGAATTTTTAATTTGGGGTTGATTTACCCTATTTTAAAGTTTTTGCATAAAGTAAGACTTTATTAATATTTTATATGATGCTCTTTCAAATTTGCATTATTCAAATTTGCATAAAATTAAAATATAGTACACTATTGTTCTAGCACTTGTTTTTTTATATTGCACCCATCTAACCAATAGACTTGTGCAATCCTCAAATGCAGGACAGTATTTTTTCTTCTAAATATCACCAAAGCCTAAACCAAAGCTGTGATGGTGTTTAGTGTTCAGTAATTGTTGAATGAGTTAAAAGATAAGACTAGGAAGAACCACTAAGCAATATATATATTTTTTAATTAATCTATCTTCTCTATAATTTTTTTAAAAAGTAAATAAGGGAAGGAAGTAAAGAAGGAAGGAAAGTTATAGTTCAAGAACGCATAAGAAATTTTTTTTGTATGTCTCTGTGTGGGTTCCACATTGACAGAAAATATTCTGATTATTGATTAAGTCAATTGGTAGTTATATCAGTGATTCCATTTCCTCTTATTTTTTTTAAAGATTTTATTTATTATTGATTTATTTGATAGAGCACATGGGCAGAGAGAGAATCTCAAGCAGACTCCATGCTGAGCCCAGGGCCCCACTCAGGGCTTGATCTCATGACACATGAGACCATGACCTGAGCCAAAACCAAGAGTTGAACGCTTAACCGACTGAGCCACCCATGTGCTCCTGTTCTATTTCCTTTTAATGTGATTTTTATGTTTGTTACTCAACAGTATAGTTTCATTCACCTCAAATGCTATAAACCATTCCATTTGATTTTATACATTAAAAATGTTTTTAAAGAAATTATGATACAAACTATTACAGCTTATTCATTTATTATTTAAGAATTCTATTTTTAAAAAATTCATTTGAAAATGAGTATTTTAGCAAATCAGTATACCTATTAAAATTATCTTCTAATCTCCATTAAAAATGCTTAAGCAATTGAAGATGTATAGTGTGATTGGAAAGAATTATAAAAATAATGTATTTTTCTTAAGTTTTACTTTTATGTTTATATACTATAAGTAAAAAAAAATACATTTTACTGTTTTTTTCAAGTTTTTATTTAAATCCCAATTAGCTAATGTACAGTGTTATATTAGTTTCAGGTGTAGAATTTAGTGATTCAACACTTACATACAATCCCTGGGTGCTCATCACAAGTGCCTTCCTTAATCTCCATCACCTATTTAACCTGTCCCCCCACCCACTCCCCTCTGGCAACCACCAATCTGCTTTTACAGTTAAGAGTCTGTTTCTTAGTTTTCCTCTCTCCCCGCCCCCCGCCATGTTCATTTTGTTTCTTAAATTCCACATATGAGTGAAATCATAGGGTATTTGTCTGACTTATTTCACTTAGTATAATAATTTCTAGCTCCATCCACATCATTGCAAATGGCAAGATTTCATTCTTTTTTATGACTGAGTAATCCTCCATTGTATAGATATATACCATAACTTCTTTATCCATTCATCAGTTGATGGACATTTGGGCTCTTTCCATAATATGGCAGTTGTTGATAATGCTGCTAAAAACATCAGGGTTCATGTATCCCTCTGAATTAGTATTTGTGTATCCTTTGGGTTAATACCTAGCAGTGCAATTGCTGGATAGTAGAATAGTTCTATTTTTAACTTTTTGAGGAAACTTCATACTGTTTTCCACAGTGGCTGCACCAGTTTGCATTCCCACCAACAGCATAAGAGGGTTCCCCTTAAATTTTACTATTTTTGACACTTGCATAAATGTAATGAACTACATAGAAAACCAATGCATGGTTTCTTCCTTACATTTTGCTACCTATACTTTCAGATTAAATATATAAAACATTTTTAAGACACTGTAGGCACTCATAGTTGATTAAAATTATTATTTGAGGGGCGCCTGGGTGGCTCAGTCGTTAAGCATCTGCCTTCGGCTCGGGTCATGATCCCGGGGTCCTGGGATTGAGCCCCACGTCGGGCTCCCTGCGCTGTGGGAAGCCTGCTTCTCCCTCTCCCACTCCCCCTGCTTGTGTTCCTTCTCTCGCTATCTCTCTCTGTCAAATAAATAAATCTTAAAAAAAAAATTATTTGAAAGGCTAAACATGTTTAGTAACCTGGGGTCACATTTCAGTAGAAAATCACATAAAATAATATGCAAAAGTTCATCAATCAGGAAGAATTTTAAAAATTTTTATTTATTTATTTTTAGAGATTTTAAATATTTTATTTATTTATTTTAGAAACAGAGAGAGAGAGAGAGTGGGGGGTGGAGTGGAGGGACAAACAGACTCCCCACTGAGTGTGGAGACTGATGTGGGGCTCGATCTCAGGACCCTGAGATCATGACCTGAGCTGAAACCAAGAATCAGACACTTAACCAACTGAGCCACCAAGGTGCCCCAAGAATTAAAAAAATTTTGTCGAGCATTACAAATAGCTACTTAAGATATGTATGTTATCTATTTCTCTATGCACACACACATTTGTTTTCTGAAGCTTATTTGTATGTACTTATTGAATATATCTACCTGCTTCTTTTTATTAGAACCACTGATCGAATATTTTATTTTATTTTATTTTATTTTATTTTTTATTTTTTAAGATTTTATGTATTTATTTGAGAGAGAATGAGATAGAGAGAGCATGAGAGGGGGGAGGGTCAGAGGGAGAAGCAGGCTCCCTGCCAAGCAGGGAGCCCGATGCGGGACTTGATCCTGGGACTCCAGGATCATGACCTGAGCCAAAGGCAGTCGCTTAACCAACTGAGCCACCCAGGCGCCCTGATCGAATATTTTAGTTGGCAGAATCATAAACCTTATTTAGGCAACATTCTTAACTCTAAATTTTGTGACAGATACCAGGTGTATATACTAATAACAGCATTGATATATCTTGGAAAATCTGGGGAACTGAAGACAATAACGAATCTCTCCATATGTGAGATGAATATGCTGCCTTCTAACTCTATAGACTTGGGATTTTTTTTAACTTGTGTGGGAAATTTAAACTGAATTTAGGAGAGGAGACCTGCTGATAGCCTTTTTTTTCCCCCAAGTGACAAAATGCAGGTCTTCAAATTAAATGTATACATTGTTATTTAAAAGTCTTTGTAATTAACTTCATGTTAAAAGGGAAATTTGCTTATGTAAAGGTTCAGAGAAGATAGGAGTTAGAATTGGTCACTGTTGGAAATTGGCAAAAGGACATTTGGCAGTGGAGTTTTGTCCAGAATTTTGCTGTAGATTTTCAGCTAATAAAAAAAGAGAAAATGATGGGGGGGGGGGGGGGAAGGAAAAGGAATATGATATTGGGACATTTGTATTTCAGCCTTTTAAGCTTCTTTCTTTTCTCTTTCTTTCCATGTTCTTTTATCCATGGACAAATGCCATGTGCCATGAAAGCAACTGGCTCTTTAAACTGGACACTATCCAAAGCCCAGTGTGTAAAGATGAAAAATAAATAAATATTGGAGCCAGAATGTTACACATCTTATCTTTGGAGAGTTATTATTTCAGAGTTACCATATGTGATGCCTGTCTATGGTTAGCATGGTCAAAATCATTATTAGGCATATTGAAACTACAACACTAATTCCAGTGTCATGAATTCAGTTTAAAAGCAACTCTTCTGCAGTCAGGTTCTGGCAAAACTTCAAAGCTAGCATTCAAAGTCAGAAAGCTTAAAACCATGCAAGCTTATTTAGATTCCTTAAATGGTCTGGTTTAGGAGATTTCTGGGCATTTGAAGCTTTGTAAGCCATTGCAGAATGAAAAAAAGTTAATCTGTGCAGCTACGTTTTCAATAATGTGACATTAGATTCATTTCAAAGGCTTTTCTTCTTGGGTATCAAACCACACTCCGGGTTTCTCCAGGGTGTAAGATACAGTCTCTTCCTTATTTATTTATTTTTAATGAAGGGATTGCTTCTCATGCTGAGGATTATATAGTCAGAGTCTAAAGATATTTGGTTTTTTGTTACATCAAACAGCAAAAATGGGCTGTTTTCTTAAAAAAAAAAAAGTATGCCTAAAACTAGAGGGAAAGGGAAAGTACATTTTTTAGGAAAAGAATGCCTAAAAATACAGGTGGACTTTGGAATAAATTGACATTTGTGGCTCTAAGGGCTATATTAACATGACATTTGAAATATAGTTTTCTAAATTCTCTCAATCTCTCTCTCACTTTCTCTCTCTAAAATCCTTAGAAAGCATCTAATTCCCTGTTAGTAGAATGTATGAGATGAATATAGTTATATCATTGACCATATAAGCTTCTTTCTACTTAATTCTTTCAATATGCATTTTTAAATGTTAGGCAATTTAAAGATTATTAACAAAAACTCAAATAGGACCCTGAATAGCCAAGAAATGGTAAATAAATATTTTAGAAAAAATGTTTATTTCTATTTTGTTTTCTTTATAGAAGAAAATTTCCCTTTGACCATTTTATCGAAGTGTTTTACAAAGTATTTTTTTCCATAAGATAGGGAGAATTTCCAATCAAAATGTATACTTAATACTGTTAAAAGATAAACTGAAGTGTAATCAAAATTTTAAGAGTTTATTTGAGCAAAAATCTTTCAGAAACAGGCAGCATCCAATCTAGCAGATAGAAAGGAGCTGAAGGAGCTGTACAAAATTAAAGACTCATATAGACAGAAGGGAGTAGGAACAAAGAAGGTACACTAGCAAAAAAGTGAGTTGATTATTGTAAAGTTACTTTTCTTGAGGAGATGTCAGGGGTCTATCAGATTACCTAACTAGTGCTGATCCGGCAATTCCTGATTGACTGGTTTAAGATTCCATTTCTGGGAGAGCCAAAACTATAATTAAGTCTTGGTTTGGTGATGCAGAGTTTAGCATATGCAACTCAATTTTAGGCCCATTGTATTGTTTTTAACAATACTTACTCAAGTCTGTATATTGGCCTGATATTGTGCTCAGCTCTAGTCTCTGCATTTGGGAATATTTTGTCCTTGAAATATCAGTTTTGGAAGTTTTAAAAATTGATAAGATTAGCCACATAGACTGCATTGAGTTTTTTTGTTTGTTTTTTATTTTAATTTCAAACTATATGTCATATTTCACTAACTTGGTTTGTTAAGTGTCTTGATCACAGCAACTTCACCTTAAAACACATTTTCATCTCTCTGGGTACTTTTCACAGTATTCTCTATGGAATAGTTTAATTTAAAACTGGTTTTTGATAAATGGGTATATGAAATAATAAATCATTAAAATTTTGATAGTTATTTGGAGATTCACATCTTGACCCCAAACCCAAATTGAAAATTAAGGTCGTCATGCATCTCTTTAAAAAAAAATGATTTTATTTCCTGAAGTAATTTGTGTTCTTTTTTAGATTATTATTTTTCTAGATTTTAAGTCAAATATTTATATTATATATGTTTGTAACTGCTTAAATATATTTATAAGTGTAAAACTATATTGAACTATTGAATACTGAATATATAAATATATTCACTAGTTGAATTAGCAAAATTGGAAACAATATTTCAAAAAAATTATGTTAACTAAGAAAATTATGTAAATCCATAATATAGAATATAGCCACTAAAATACTGATGACTATTTTTAATGTCCTTTGTCAACTCACATTCATCTCTGTCCCTTCCACCATCTTAAGGGAGAAACTGGCAGTTCATTTCTCATGATTCCTTTGCAGAACTGTTTCAAGTGAGATTGTGAAGGCAAAAGAGAACCCTTGTTTTCTAAAGGCAGTTGTATACAAGCAAATTGTGATTTTGGAAGCCCCACCTAACGATTACCCACTTGAGTCCTAAAGCACCTGAGGTCACGGGACAGCATTCAGGTGCCCACAGACATGCTCTTCAGAATCACTCTCTTTGATAATTGAGATATGGCTGCAATCATTGGTGGCATGTTCTTTGTAACCCTTTCACTTCCAGATTGACTGAAAATGGCCTTCCTAGTTTTCATTACCCTAGCCTATTGAGAAGCACTTAAATGTCCACTGAAGCAAACCCTTGTGATGATGTCAATTTACTTTGTGCTTCCTGGACGTAAATCCCTTCTGTGGCAAATGAATGATAGATTTTGAAAATACATCATAATTCAAGTGAGGTGACCCACAAACACATGGATTTTTTTAGTGCTAGTAGAGAACAATATTATTGATGAATGACTGTCCTGAACTCCCGATTTTCTTAAAAATACTCAAAATATGTTGAGTTTTCCTTGGTTGTAGTTTTACCTTACAAAGATGAAAACAAGTGTCCTATGATTATTTTTTTTAGACTATAAGCAAGAACATGCAAAAAGCCTTTTTTAAGTTTCTTTGCTTTATTTCCTTGCCTGTAAATTAAAGTCAGTTTTGTTTTTTTTTAATTACTTGTTAGATTAAATAATATTCTCATAGTCTTTGGGTCCCCTTTTTTAGTAAATAAGACCCTAAACCAAAAATGTGTAAGGACATTAGAGTTTAAACAGGTGTCAAATGGGTAAAGCAAAACAATCTGTATTATAAAATAGTTAAAAACCAAGTTAAACTTTTTACTAAAATCTAATCTGGTAGATATCTCTGAAAATATTTCTAAAAGTGAATTTCTTACAGAATTAAATTTGGGCACAACTATAGTATATATCTTCTTTGGTAAAACATCATAAAAATTTTGACTAAATAATTTGAAATGAAAACATTTTACATTTAATGCTTATATTTTTTTTTCCCATTTTCAGGCAGCTTTTCCATATATCTTATTTTATACCCATTTCATAGACTAATTTCATAAGGGTTTTCTCAAAATGCTGGACAGGAGGCTTAGAAAGAAATGACCACTTATGCTTCAATGCAAAAGAATGCTCACTGTTTTCTGGAAGAGTAAAAAGGGCTATTGTAAGTGAGGTGCCATTTAATTACCTAGAAGATAAGACAGGAAAGAGAAACTCCTTGTTGTTGCAGAAGGGGTGTGACATTTTAGGAAGAAAGTATTTTAAATATCAAAGGTGAGTGTAGGAGATAGCTGAAAAGCAACATAAATGTGTTCAATGCCAGAAACATGGTTGAAATACTTTGATATTTCTTCCCATTTAGGAAAAACAGAGACAAAATGGAAACCTGAAGTGGTCCATTAATAGAAACAGATCTGGGAAGCTAAATGAAGAGTGTGTGTGTGTGTGTGTGTGTGTGTGTGTTGATACTTCGTAGATACAGTTGAATAAATACTAAACAAAAATTAATATAGAATTAAAATAAAAGAACTAAAGCTAGTTAAATCAGTAAAAATAAATGATGAATATAGCCTAAAGTAGATATGACTTGCCCAGTGAAAATAAAAATGATCTTTAGATGACAAGGATCATTATTTTATTATAATAATACAATGTACTGAAAATGTAAATATTAAAACAGAATTCAGGGAGAATCTTGCCAACATATTTTAGGAAAGGTGTTGTAATTGATTTTAATGAAATAATATGTAGGCTTATTTAATGTTGTCATTGGAAGTGTCTACTAAGGATTTAGCACTATGCTGTGACACACCACAGAATCCATGAGGGAACTCTCATCCTAATGCCTTTACCACGCACCAGTAAATTCATAGGTATAGGCAGAATCAAATGAACACTCTCACCCATAGGTTAATATCACCAAAGTTAAGTGGTTTTATTTTACGTAGTGAAAACTAGAACACTGGTCACACAACTGCTGACATGCAAACAGTTTATATAAGTTACTAACTCTAAATGTCCATTCACATAGCAAGGGCAGTATCTCCATGTTTCAACTGTTTGACACAATGATGGATTATTTATTTACTGAACAGCACTGGTGGCCAGAAAATCTGATTTCCATGCATGAAATCCATGAAACCTCAGCCACTGAGCAGTTTCTTTTACATGTGGCAAAGGTCATCTATCAAGGGATTTTCTCACGTTTTGTGTGATTGGTCATGCCTCATTTCCTTCAAGAAAATATGATTTCCCTAAAGTCCGTGCATTTTAAATGACTCACAAAAGGTCTAGAAAGTTATTTCCTCTCTGTTTGTGATAAGCACAGAATACAGAGGCTAACCTACAGAGAATGACAAGCAACTGTTTGTAGCTAGAAACCATATTTAATCCTATCATTAGGGAAAGCCTTAGCACTCACCAGGTATAAAAGGACGGCAAAATTAGACACTTAACCTTGTCATTTAACCTTGCAGAGTTTAATCTGTATTCACACTTTAATAAATATGTTACAAAGACCTATCCTTACATTTTGGAAGAGATTTCTTTCAAAAAATATATTTCAAATTTTGAGTTTTATTTGCTGAAGAACTATGTGAAGATTTGACTCCCTTAAAAAGCAAAATCATCATTTTTATTTTTGGCCTGAAAAATCAATGAGAAAAAACAGTAAAAGATTATGTTTTTAATAAAAATTTTAAGAACAATAAATATGAAACATGGTAAAATGAAGAGCAATTTAAAGAGCACCATTTGCCTGAGAAGAAATTATAACATAATTCTAGAGATTAAAAAGAAATAACCCTAGTATCCTAACTTAATTATATTTACAAAATGTTTTTTGGCACACTGTTCAGAAGTATCTTAGAGTAGTACAAATATCCCAAATCTTTTCATGATCTCGGGTTATGTCCAAAAACTTCTATCAGTGGCTAGTTGATATAACCAAAAGCACATCCATGCCTCCATCATTGTACCCATGTGTTCAGTTCAGGCAAGTGATGCAGGAAGACCAGGAATAATCACTAATTATTAGTTTTATTGTGATACATGTATAAAGACATCAGCTGTAGTGAGTAGACAGGATGTGACAAATGATAAATAATACTCTTTTATCAGTTACTGAGTAGAATATAAAACACTGTCACAGAGAGATAATGTTGTGAATCTGTTGAAGTGTAAGCATCATAGCTCCTGATTATATGAGCTTTTTTCAAGGCCTTGTACATATTTTTGAATTAGTAATTTTGAATTATTTCTTTTTTAATGAGGGCATCCCTGACTATATAAGGCCCTCAAAATTTGAATCCATCAACTTGGACCATACCTGGATTTCTTTACTATTTTTAGCTCCTTTATGTAATTAAGCATTCATTTGTCTGCTCAAAACTGTTCAAAGTTAGATTTGGAGGACAATGAATAGGAGGTGGGGAAAATAAAACTTTCTTGCTACATGTGTGTGTTTTTATTTATGTCTAATACTGAATTGTTTAACTTGTACTGAGATCTTAGGAATAAAGAATAATCATAAGGGACAACCATCACAGTTAAAGTTGTGTTTAAAAAAAGTGGTACAGAAAATAATAAATTTCCTGAGAGAGTTGCAGAAGAAGGTTAGAGAGTTTTACAAGCAGATAAAAGCAGTATTTACAGACTGACATTTGGATATGGGCAAAATATATTAATACCCTCTTTATCCTGCAGCTTTCATGACAACCAATATATGTGAGATTTTGGGAAAATCACCCTTCATTTCTTTATCTTAGTTATGGATCTTTCTTGAGCCTCAGCTACTTTACTGTACCAAAATTAACAAAATGATGTAAATGCAATATATTTACACACACACATACACTTGCATGTACACATATATTATCTTTGGTTAATTTAATATTTATGTGTATTTATATGTGTGTGTGTGTGATTGCATGTGTGTGCATTTGTGTGTTTACACACACCAATAAGACCAAATATCAACTCAAAGGAATTTAACTTCTATAGAAACACAAATTTCCAATTACTAATTTTGAGTAATTGACCTTATTAAAAAAATAATAACTACTCACAGACTTGACAGTAGATACATATTTTCTAGCTTGGGCATCCTACTGTATCAAAATTAATGATAGCAATATTAGGAGTTATAATTTTTGTCAACAATTTTTTATAATTTATTGTATAAAATATTCCTGATGTCTTTCCTAAATCTTAAGAAGAGGTCATTTCTAAGTCTTTTAAGAGTACCTTCTATTTTAACATTGAACTTCTGTTAAAGTGTATTAGTTTATGAAAAAGAATACTGGAGAATTTACTACAAATAATTAGAATACTTCTTTAAACTATTTGATATACTCAGTTCAACTATAGACTCTTAATATTCCTTGAATTAGATTTTGTTCTCCAATTACTTTTCTACCTAATGATTTAATATTTGTTGCCATGAGTATTTTAAATTATAAATATGTATTTTTTTAAAGATTATTTATTTGAGAGAGAGAGCGCACATGTGTGCAAGTGGGGGGAGGGGTAGAGGGAGAGAATCTTTAAGCAGACTCCCTGCTGAGTGCAGAGCCAACAGGGGGCTCCATCTCAGGACCCATGAGACCACAACCTGAGCCAAAAGCAAGAGTCAGAGGCTTAACCAGCTGTCCACCGAGGCGCCCCTTAAATTATAAATATGCATTTAACCATATGAAGTAAAATGCAGTTTACTTAGCTATGGATGATATTCCTCAGCTAAATGTATTACTTTTTTAAAAATTATATTTAGTCTACTTTATAATTGTGTGGTATATTTGAGACATACATTTTCTTATAATAAATCACATTAATATTAAAGCTATATAGATTTGTAAATCTAATTTGACAATTAAATGGTATGATTTTGCTAGTTGTACTTTAAGGAATTACAAAGATGTTCATCCAAAGAAGTACTTGGTATTTATTTTCCAGTATAATTCTTACTATAAATAGATCAACAGTCTTTTTGGTGCTTTACTTACTTGTTATATTATGAACAAAGGTGCATTTCTAATGGACCCAGTCCTTTTTTATGAATTTTGAAAATAACAAATAATCATTACTTGTCATAAATTTTTGACAGTTTAAGGATTAAAAAATCAATTCCTGTAAAACCAATATCTAGATTACTGTTGAAAAGAAACTTGCTTCATTACTACTCACTACCACAGAATTGATTTTTATTGTTTGAAACAATCTGACTATATTTAATATCTTTTATTGATTTTCAGAATTATTATACTGTAATCCATATATTCAGTACATGGGTAATAAGTGTAATTTCTTATGGCAAAGTAATGTCAGTCACTAGACTTAACAATTGTACATGAATGAGAACAGTGCTTAGTAATTTGCTGAGTATATAAGAACAAAACTAGCAGTCTTTCCCTTTATAATTTATAAGTATCAAGAGGTCCACAAATGGGGCTGCTTATATGGACTCCAGTGTGAAGATCTGACAGTGTATGTAATAGCTCTACACAGCAGCTCCTGGTGCCTTATGCTTTGTTATGTCTAAATGTCCCGAGGTGGGGAAGAATACATGGATTACAGAGAAACTAAACTCTAAAGAGAACATTTGTTGCTTTGACGTTAGAAATTTCAAATGTGAAGATCCAATTAAAAAAAGTAGGCTGATATACTTCTTAGGACAAAATACAGAAATGAATAAGGACCTCAAAATTCCCTAGTATTCAAAAATTTACGCTGATGCAAATAAGAAGTCCAGTTCACAAGAGACTAGTAGAATTCAATTTTATAATAATGTCTGCCTTACTGAAAAAAAAGCAGAGGTCCCTTGAGAAAAGAAATACAAAAGTTTCTATCAAATAAATGTAAAATATGCTAATAAAGTGATTGGAAAGTCAAGTGTGTATTAAGGCTGACACTCGGGATTGCTTTGGTTTCTAATGTTACAGATTGTGACAAAGATCAGAATTATTTGGTACAGTAATTAGTTATCCCTTTTGTTCAAGTCCAACAAAACAATCTGTTTCATTATCCAACACTCACTCCCTGCTTCATTTTTCTTCTCATTTTTTTATGGAGAGCATTTTTTCCCACGAATTCAGAGATATTTAAAACACCCTTTGGTTAAATTATATATTTTAGTTTTAGATTTAGTTTATCTTTCCTTAAAGTAATAATATGATGGCTCTTTGTTTCCTTCTTTCTTTTTATTTAATTTTTTGTCATGAGAGTATGGATCAAAATTTGGGGTTTCAATAAGTAAACCTGAAAACTCAGCATTCAAAGACATGGTGCCCTGGTCCATTTCTATTAAATTATCAGACTTTTCTGTGTTAATGTTTACATTTAAACATAATAAATTGTACATGCTATAATGAATAGCATGGAAAATTGAAATCATGCTACTTCATAATTATTCAAACCCGGTGAAATGCTTGAAACATTTAAAGTAATATAAATGAATAAAAGAAGATATGGGTTTTGGTTAAAAAAAAAAAAGTTTTGGATAATAGTTACATGCCTGTTAATTTGGAGGACAAATTATAGGTGACTATGGATGAATGAAATCACTGCTTATTTAAAAATGTAGGAGACAGAGGCGCCTGGGTGGCTCAGTTGATTGTCTGACTCTTGATCTCAGGTCTTGATCTCAGGATTGTGAGTTCAAGCCCTGTGTTGAGCTCCACAGTGGGCCTGCCACCTACTTAAAAAAAAAAAATGTAGGGGACACCTGGTATTTTAAACTTGGAATCTTAAATAGGTTACTACACTGAGCAATATTTCTGTCTGTATGAGTTTCTGTTTTAAGAAGCAAAGAAACATGAGGCTGCATTCTAAGAACTGGGAACAAGCTCAGTGGAAATATTTCCAAATTTCAAGATACTGTGAGATGGTCACACAACCCTGGCATCCCATAAAGTCCAGTAGGGTGACAAATTTATCACTTACCTAAATTTTTCATAAGAACTCTGTTATTCTTTTAAACTCTTATGATTTAACCCCTTTGGCTTTGCTGAATATTCAACCACAACTGACTTTTTCCTATCTACCACTTCCTGATAGGGTCCTCCACTCTAATCAAGTCAAGCCCATTATTTTTTCTCACCAAAGTGTCTTTGATCTTGCCTTTCTTTTAGAATATATACAGTGTTTTCAAATCTCTTTCAAGACTTTTCTTTTCTTCCAAAGTAGAAGTTTAGCTCTAACAGAACAGAGGTATTGTCAGTGCTCCTCACCATTGAATGTCAATGACTAGAATATTGCTTGGAATAAATAGATAGTTAAGAAATGTTGGTTCATTGATAGCAATAAATGAAAGACTAAAATCAATTGACAAAACCATGATAGCCTTGATAATATAATAATTTAGTGAGTATATACTGTGTGTAAGGTTTCTCATTTATTCTTTTATTTTCACAATGACTGAGCTAGAAACCATTATTCCCATTACACATGGGAACTAAAGCCCTAATTAATTTGTCAGTAATGTTCAAAGGTACATACGTGGTCACCTAACACCTTGCCTTTTATACTGTTGATTAGGAATATCTAATGGTAATATTCTGCATATCTCTATTGACACCTCATGCCATGGACTATTAGTGTTCTTTTTACTACTGGAGGTAAAAGTCATAGTGCTTTTAAATCTAATCAGATTAGAAAAACAATTCTAGGAAACTCAGAACGAATTCAGAAAACTGATCCTTAAAATTCTGGTCCTCTAGAATCACTCTTGGCCCCCAAATCTGTATTATTCACAATTCTATAAGGAAAAGACACATTAAAGAAAGAGAGCAAGAAAGAGATTGCAAATTGGCTCATGCTATTGTAGAGACTGGCAAATCCAAATTCTGCAAGGTAGGCTGGCAAATGTTAGACCAAGAGAAGAGATGATGTTGTACCTTGACTCCCAAGGCAATCTGGAGGCAGAATTCCCTCTTTCTCTGGGGACCTCTTTTTTTCATCTCAATATATTCAACTAGTGGATAAGGTCTACTACGTTATGGAGTGCAGTCTGCTTTTCTCAAAGTCTGTTGATCTAAGTGTTACTCTTAACTAACAAATACCTTCACGTTTAAACTAGCATTTCACTAAATGCTGAGTGACGTTTAAACTAGCATTTCACTAAATATCTGAGTACTTGGCCTAGCTAAGTTGACATGTAAAATTAATCATCACAAGGCAGCAAAGCTCAGTTGCTCTGGAAGTCCACTTCCAGGAAAACATACCCAGAATTGTGCTAGACTCCCTGTTCTTCCTAGCTGGACTAAATGGGTTCCTGTGGTACTGGAGATGCTCTTGGACAAAATTTATGAAGACCTAGTTAAGTTCTATTTGAGCTTGCAGGGAATAACCATAGCAGCTGCAGCTGAAATTAGTGGATAGGCAGAGAAGACGAGTCTGTGAGAGTTCCCAAATCTGTATTTCCAGCCCTACCAACTCTACCTCTGCATCTGTAATTTTAACAGTCTAATAATCACATCAGATATAACATACCCTGATTAGCAACACATTCTTTATTTTTTCCACCAGTTGATCTTCCAACATTTTCCTTATTAGTGAATGGCACTGATCATCAATTTGCATAACCTATAAAAATGGGAATCATCTCAACTCTACTCTTTGCCTTGTACCAGTATGTTCTCTTGGTTATGCTTTATCTACTTCCACTCCTGCTATCCAAGTCATTAACAGTTCTTGCTGAACAATCCAAAATAGGCTGCAGAATGGGCATTTAAAAATATAAATTGGATCTTACTGCTCTTGTTCAAAAATAGCCAATGTCTTCCATCAGAATCATAATGAACCTGGGTGGCTCAGTCTGTTACGCGTCTGCCTTCGGCTCAGGTCATGATCCCAGGGTCCTGGGATCGAGCCCACATAAGGCTCCCTGCTCAGCGGGGAGCCTGCTTCTCCGTCTCCTCCCTGCTTATGCTCTCTCTCACTATCTCTCTTTCAAATAAATAAAATCTTTAAAAAAAAAGAATCATAATGAAATCCAAACTCTGTACCTAATCTGACTCTTTCCTGACCCTTGATGCCCTCTCTTATCTCTTCCCATTCCATTATTTGTTGTACTCCAGTCATATTTCATTCTGTATCTGCTCAAATGTCACCTTCTCAGCAAGCCTCCCCCCAAATGCCTTATCTAAAATTGTCCAACCTTTCTCTTCCTCTTTACCATCACACTCTATGCTTCATTCTGTTTTGTTGGTTTCATAGACTTATCAATACTGGCATTATATCATGCATCTGTTTGTTTTCTTTCGCTCATTAAAATGTAAGTTTTACGAGGGCAAAGTTTTGCCATTTCTGTCTTTATTTTCTATGCCTAAAAATGAGACTAGCACAAAATTGCACTGAATAAATAGTTGCCAAGTGAAAGAATTGCTATTGAATTTAGATACGTGTGATAGTGCTTAAGAGGAAAATTTAAATATCACAATCTGTTTATGTATGACATAATTGCAATAACAAGGGATTCATTCAGAAAACATGTCAGATATTTTTGCAAAAAAGCAAGCAAAATAATTGGAGTAGTTACTTAAAAAAATTACTTACAAAGAAATATACACAATACTAAGGTTTTTTCACTTAATTTTAGCACCTGATGGCTTAAAGAATTCCGTAAGGATAAAGGGCCACAATGTTATCCAGACATGTAATATATATTGTTTTATAATTTTAAAAATACAGTTACAAGACTTTTTGGCATATATGTTTCTTCTCATTTTAAGATTTAAAAATGTACACAATTACTCTTTATTGTTTTAATACTTAATAGAATTTCTTTTCCTTCTCTTTCTGACTTATTTGTATTCAAGAGTTTGGCACCTTAAACTCCATGCAATCCTGCTTCAATAAATATGTGCTAATATGTCTAATTAAATGGAAATAACTAACACTAACATGGGGTACAGACTCTATATAAGACTTATTATATTAAACTCTCCAGAAAATAACTCATACTGAGACTAAAACTAAACCCAGGAAGAATTTCTCTGGCTTTAACAGTACAAAATTACTATTTGAATTTATAGCTTATAATTTGACATTCTCAAAGGGAAAACTATAGCATTTTGAATGCTTAATTATAGAGAAAAAGAAAAAAAGTGAATGGCCTTATAGTAAACCTTGACATTGACATTTAAGGTATTAGAATAGGTATAACTAGGGGTCACTGGGTGGCTTAGTCGGTTAAGCGACTGACTCTTGATTTTGGCTCAGATCATTATCTCAGGGTCATGAGATCCAGCGCTGAAGTGGGCTCCATGCTCAGCATGGAGTCTGCTTGTCCCTCTTCCTCTGCTCCTCCTCCCCCCAACCCCGACCACTCCATGCACACACTCTCTCTCTCTCTCTAAATAAAATAAATAAATAAATAAATAGATAAATAAATAAAATCTTCTAAAAAATAAATAAGTTAAATAAAATAGTTATTACTGTTATGTTGATAATTGACTCATGGCTTTTACTTAATATTAATAAATGAATAAATTAGTTGGAAAGAAAATAGCTTCAGTCTTTTGCTTTGTGAGTCTAAATGCCATTTCTGATCCAATTTGACTTTTGGTGAAGTAAATCAAGGAGCTACATGAGTATTCTAAAAATTGTTTCAAATAGCAAATTTCACACCTTCCCTTAAGAATTTCATAAAATCAGAGCACCTGGGTGGCTCAATCAGTTAAGTGTCTGACTTGGGCTCAGTTCATGATCTCAGCGTCCTGAGATGCAGCTCCAGGGGAGCCCCGTGTAGGGCTCCGTGCTCAGTGGAGAGTCTGTTTGTCCCTCTGCCCCTCCCCCCGCTTGTGCTCTCTCTCTCTCTCTCTATCTCTATCTCTCAGATAAATAATAAGATCTTTTAAAAAAAGAATTTCATAAAATCATCAAATGCAGCCTTCCTATTATGGTATTGATCTAACGACCTATTTTTACCTATTTTTTTACATATCATCTTCTCTTTATTCTTAATTGTGTAGATTTAGATAGTTTTATATAAATTACTCTCATACATCTAAGTATTTAAATAATATCTTCTCATTAAAATTTTTGAGAAGGTAATTTTTCAAAAACTCATCCTTTCATATTAAGTTTTTATTTTAATTGCTCCCTCACTGGCCTCTAAGTCATCAACATTTTTCCTCCAGTTAGGTATACAGTCTGAACAAGTTATCTGTGAGATCAAATATTACAAAGTATCATGTTTTCAAATGCTATGTCTCATTTCTGACACATACCAAGTCTGATTTTTGTTATCAATCCCGTTCTTTTTAGCCTAGCTTGGTTTCAGGTTCCATTTGACCATTAAGTGTTTCAATATTACATTCTGTTATTTTCCTCCAGGCACAATCATATTCTCAAATTGAATTTCTTTCTACTTTTTTCAAACCAGGGAGTGAAACTGATAGTTTTGAACACCCCTAGATGCTATCTTCAGCTTCACGGTGTAGCATCATCACCATCCTACATCTGCACAACACCATCCTGCACAAATCTGCTGCTCCATATGTCACACCGTGCAAAGAGATTACAATGGGCTTGAATTTGGATCTCAGTCAGAGATTCCCTGGAGACATTCCACATGAAAAAATATTGCTCAAGCCAATATTTAAATCTTTGCCTAGAGCTACCCCCACTCCAAAGAGAAATATAATGAAAATGAAAGCACAAGCCCCCAAATTCTATCACCATATATTTTTTTCCTTCTTTTGAGGAGTTTGTCCTGTTCTCCTTGTTGTGATTCCTTTCTGTTGGTACTGGCAGTTGCCAGATGGGCTTTATTTTTAAATTTAAATGCTTTATTTTGTGGCAGTGTTGCCCACTGCATTGTATTCAGTGCCAGCTCTTATTCCTTTAAAATTCAAATGCTTGGCACATCCTTAAATTGTTTAAGGCTCAGAGACTTATGTGGAACTTAAGGCTCAGGAACTTATGTGAGGGGGAAAGTGTACATTGCTATCACTCTAATATTGAGAATAGCTGAAGCATAGAATGGCTATTGATAGGAATCTTTGAACCTAGCTGTGTGTTTCTTTCAGTCACAAGCAGTGGCTAAATACTGCTTATAATATATTGACAGAGAGCGAAATCTAGGAGAAGGTAAGCTGTTAAAGAGATTCAACAATGCAGAGAACAAAGATACTTTGAAAAACAAAGCTGATATATCCCAGTGCCCATACTTTTTTCTTATCAACACAAGCACAATGGGCAGAAACTTGGAGAGGTGGGGGATTAGCACTGAAATCTAGAAAACTTTTTATCAATGGCATAAAAAGTATTCATCTTGCAAATATAAGCATAAAATCCACTGTGTAGAAATATTTTTTCTTACATGAGTACATCGATGTTAATATTTATAAACATGAGTAAAATTTATTCTTTGGTGAATTTAGCTTTTCAGTAACATTATTTAAATATAGTTTGGCAGACCAGTTAAATATTAAAAGTATATTTAAGGCATCTTCTTATAAGCAAAGACCAGTGCTTTTGTGTGTACAAATTATTATCTGAGGCTCAGTTAGAATCCCTGTGTGAGTAAAGTAGCTTCTCATTATGTCCTTTTGGTACTGAAAATTATTTCTTTTTTCAATCTATAATAGTCAATAGTATAAAGCACAACTCAATTCTGCCTCTTATCTTCATACTATATAAAATATACTTTAAAGTATATTCATCTGGCAATTTCAGCATTTTGAACATATTTCACAAGGAGAGAAGAATCACTGACCTCTAAACAATAATAAGATCATTATAAAATCCATACACTAATGTGTGTGTACTTCTTAGTAATTACTTTTACCTTTGCTTCCTCCCCAAAACTCTGCCTTAGAGATACATTTTTCTCCTTTCCAAACTCAACTTAAATGCTTCTCTGACTCACAGAGGCAAAATTAGTTGTTCCTTCTTCTGCTTTGCCACTTCATTTCTGTTATACCTCTTATCTTCATTATGTATTTTTTAATTATATTAAAGTATAAGGGGCGCCTGGGTGGCTCAGATGGTTAAGCGTCTGCCTTCGGCTCAGGTCATGATCCCAGGGTCCTGGGATCGAGTCCCGCATCGGGCTCCCTGCTCCTTGGGAGCCTGCTTCTCCCTCTGACTCTCCTCCCTCTCATGCTCTCTGTCTCTCATGAATAAATAAATAAAATCTTTAGAAAAAAAAATAAAATAAAATAAAGTATAAGTATTAGAGGTCCAAGGCAAAAATTTATTTATCTCTATATTTGCCAACAAAATTACTGCATAGTAAGAACTCAATAATTAGTTAGTGTAAAAAATGAATTTAAAAATGGCACTAAGTTCTCACTTTGAGATTATTGACCCTCCTTTCAGTTGTTACCATGTTGGATATTATAACAGACCAGAAGAACAATGTGTGAGGTATTAGAGAAGACCCAGGGATTGGGGAATTATTAAGCAATGGCACAGTGATGATGATGATGATGATGATGATGATGATGCTGATGCTGATGATGATGATGAATAATCATAACTGTGAGACAGAAGAATTTCAAAAGCAAAAATTGAATAAAAAGTAATTTACAGACTATTGTGATAGAATGTGATCACTGGGGCGCCTGGGTGGCTCAGATGGTTAAGCGTCTGCCTTCGGCTCAGGTCATGATCCCAGAGTCCTGGGATCGAGTCCCACATCGGGCTCCCGGCTCAGCGGGGAGCCTGCTTCTCCCTCTGACCCTCTCCCCTCTCATGCTGTTTCTCTCTCGCTCGCTCTCTAAAAAGTAAATAAAATCTTAAAAAAAAAAAAAAAGAATGTGATCACTGAAGTTAAAAATTACTATCCAGAGTCATCAAAAATATTAATGTACAGAAATGAGCAACAAAGAAAAAAAAAGATAAACATTTGTCCAGTTGATTTTATCATTGTTATATATGACAGTAGGATGAAGCACTGAAAAAGCCATCATTACTTACACATGTTGGTATTGGAATGTTTGAGTGACAAATATGACATAATAAATTGTGGCATTAGGAAACTAAATTTGTCCTTAAAGTGTATGAATCATTTGGAAAAAAGTACTATATTTTTGCCAAAGATTAATTCTCTCAGTAGCTAGGCCTTTTTATTTGTTTTTTTTTTTTTAATGAAATGACAAAATAGTAAAAAAATATATTGTTCCTGGAATTATCATGCAGTGACTAAAAGAGTTAGTGTCCTTGTTTAAAAGTTCCTTTAAGACTTTATTGTTCTATTCTGTCCATCTTTATAGGCACCAGGTTACAGAGCACTTAAATAATGTAGGAAGAGTAGGACAGAAGCAGAAGCCTGTCCAGTTGAATAACTGGACATCTCAAAACAACTAGCTGACCAGGGGGACAGTTAAGAATGAAAACATAGGCTGGATACTCTAAACCAAGAAAGGCTTCTCAGGCTTGGTAAAACAAGGCAGCAAATGATTTTTTTTTCTCTCTACTCATCCATTCTTCACATTTTTAAAAATCAAGAGAAAGATTGAAGGGTTGAAGGTGCTTACAACACAACCTAGAGAATATTGGCATATCAATCCTACCCTTTATGAAGATTCGTTCTAGAAGAGAAGCTCACTCATATCATACACAGTGTGCCAAGGAACCAACAAGGTGTGCAACTGAAAGAGCAGAACTTCTTAGCTAAAATAAATGTTTTGTGAGATTTTAATATTTTATGATTTAATGATAGATTGATCCTTAATAGTTTCCTCGGTTCAAATGTCATTCTTATAATAATGAAATGAAAAGAAAAAACTCTTTTCACCATTTGCCCTCATAACCCATGGCTGCCATTTTCCTCAACCTCTAATTATTTTATAGTTAATAAAGGAAAAAAAGTTCTTTCTAAAACTTGTGCTTGCGGCTTAGGGTTTGAACTCACAGTATTACTTAATGCAAAAAGGGAAAAGCTTAATTACACTCCACAAGCAGTTCTAAAATTATTTTATTAGATTGGTGACTAACAAAATCTTTTTCTTGAGGAAAAAATGAATGAAAATAGACTAGAATTTTGAAGAGAAGTTTAGTGTACATAAACACATTTTTTAAATGGAAGGATCACTAAACATTGTAGATCTATTAAAAAGATGAGATCTTGTACTATCTTTTTAAATTAGTAATTTAAGCAAACTGTATTAGAATCACATATAATTTACTTTTGAAAATAACTTTTACAAAGAAGAAGGTTTTCAGATTTATTCCTAAATTAATAATGGGATGAGCATCTTTATATACCACTTAATTCAGTATAAGTAGGACAATAAGGCTAGAGTTTGCAGTAAATGAACACAAATTTGTAGAAAAGTTAACCTCTCATAGCTAACATAGCTACATCTTTCATTAATTAATGCAATTATTTACAGCTACATATTAATAAATGCAGTTTCTTCAAACAGTGTGCCCTCAATTTTACATAGCAATGTACCCAGCAATAAAACCATAAAAGAAAACAATGAGATAGTTGATTATTAACTGAAGTGTCAGGAAAGAGAAGTAGAGTAGAAGTAGACACTATTCAATTTGATATTATATGTATATATGAAATCTCCCTCAGCGTACAGAGGATTTCTAGGTTGATACTAAGAGGGAAATGTTTTAAAAGCTAAATTATGTAATATTTTAAAATTCTCTGCTAACATAGCATGAATTGAAAGTCCCTAAAAAGTGGTAAATAAACATTATATGTTTCATTTGTTATTCTAAAATAAATATAAGTACAGTTCTTAAAATAGCAATTATTTAAAATATAGCAGAAAATTGGTGGGTAGATCTACTTAAGTTCAAAATATGTACACTGGGGGGCGCCTGGGTGGCTCAGTTGGTTAAGCGACTGCCTTCGGCTCAGGTCATGATCCTGGAGTCCCTGGATCGAGTCCCGCATCGGGCTCCTTGCTCAGCGAGGAGTCTGCTTCTCCCTCTGACCCTCCCTACCTCATGCTTTCTCTCTCTCTCAAATAAATAAATTAAATCTTTAAAAATAAAAAAAAATTAAAATTAAAAAATAAATAAATTAAAAAATATATATGTACACTGGGGTTATTAAAAAAAAAAAGAAGACAGAGAATAAATGCCTCAACTCCCACACCCATCTATGCATCTTGGACAAGATGGTTATAAATAAAGCCTTCCCTTTGTGAATTTTACATGTGTGAACAATATTCCTCCAAAGCATATGATGAGTGGCTGCTGGATGGCTGTAGCCTGTGGAGACAGACCAATGGCATCTCACTTGTGGTCACTTGGGCATCTGGGTTCTGTTTTCGGATTTGTGATCACCTTGAGTTAAGTGTGACATTTTCCTTTTTAGAGAAAATATATCCCCAAATCAGTCTTTTCTGGAATATTCTGATCAGGTTTGTGTCAAATGAACAGCAGAGTACTTATGAGGTTAAGAGAAGTGAAGTCTATAGTTTTCTTATTTCATCTATAGGAAAATAAATTATCAGCTTCTATATGAACTATGTCATTGACTCTAAAAATTTCACTTTAAAGCATCATTAATTTGCTGAAGTTCTTTATCTTGAAATGTGTAGATCATTATAAAAATAGAGCAAGTTTCACAAAGTCACGAATGTAGATAGATCATTACTTCAAATTATCTAATAGCAGGCTGGGCATTGATATGTCAGTGTGAAGAAGGAAACCTCAGACATGGATGAATGCTATCTACATACCCGTAAATGAATTCATCGACCACAAGAAATGCACCTCTCATCAGCAGGGTTAAGGATTGGGTGTCGTTTGAGAAATATGCAAAGATATTTTTGTCAGCCTGCTTTTGTCCACCCACCACTCCCTTCTGTCCTCCTCTCCCACTTATGCACCCTTCTTATACGATGATTCTACAGATGACTCCTCATTGTTATGCTCAGTGCTTCTGCACAATATTTAACCCAATTTGAATAATATTAATTGAATTAAAAATTAGGTATTGAATGTGATTTTGTCAGCAGGGTTGTATTTTTTTTCTTTCTTTATGAAGGGGAGTTTCCCTCACTGTGGCAAAAAAGTAAATGTTGCCATACACATATAACTTCAAGTTATATTACACAACCTCAAGTTCCCCAGACTTCAGGATATCACCTCTCCTTTGAACACCTGACCAACACAAGTCCTCCTTTCTACCTGTCTGCAGGAATTCTATGCTTTCCTCCTTCCTTCTTTTTCTCCTTTCCTCCTCCTTCCAACATACCTCATTTACTATTGCTGAAAATCCCTGAGAATTCCTAACTCAAATGGATTGCTATCCCCTCTTATGGACTGCTGCCCAGCCATCAATTTGGGTCACCTGTTACAATTTCATATCTGCTTTCCTGGCTAGTGATGGCCTCACTGGTTTACTTATCTCTAAACAGAACAAAGTAGAACTTTGGTAATAAGGAATAGTAATAAGGATAATGGTAATAAGGAAAGGTAATAAACCTTTCCTGAAATCTTAATGAAAATGAAAACTTTAGAGTGTAGTGAAGAAATGGGGGGAGGGGAGAAAAAAAACACAATACAACTCTGAAAGTTCACCAGTAAGACCCATATCTGCCATGTCTCTCTGACTCCTTGGCCTGTCACAGTTGTTAAAGATCTTAATACTCCCAGGGCCCTGTACACAAGGGCTTATTTCAGGCCCACGTTATTCTTATTCAAGTTCCATCATTACAACCAGAAAAGTACTAAAAAAAATTTACTTGTATTAATCTTTATTTAAATTAATTAAAGGATTTAATTTTTAGATTAAAGTGCCTGCATTAGATAACTCATCGGTAAAGTTTCTGAGAGTTGTGCAATTGCGTTACATTTTACACCCCCCCCCACACACACACATATACACAACTGTCCTCCCAGAACTAGGACAAAGGACACATTTTCAAGTACAAATTCTGTCCAAGTTTACAGAGATTTTTTATGACCTCCACCTGGCAATTCTATACTCAACTAATTTCGATCCCACTCTCATAATAGGAAGAATACTACAGTTCTTTCCCTGCAACAAACTTGCCTCCTACACATAGAAAACAATTTTTAAATGTATATAAAATGAAAAATAAAGCATTACCAATGTATACTCAGTATTTTAAAGTCATATTTTATTATAATATTGTTGCTTGTTGCCCACATTTTAAGGCATAAATAAATGTATATAATAAAAATAAAAATAAAAATGTATATAATAAAATATGTAATTATATTTATAAGGCATAAATATATATATGCACACACATGCATACACATATATGCTACATATTGAATGTTGTGATTTCCTTTACTTTTCCCATGATTTATAATTAAAATGATCAATATATTTAGACAAAAGGCAAGATGTTCACATCATTTTCTTTGGTAAGCGGGAATTCATTTTGTTTGAATTTATTCTTGAATATTTGATTATGTTGTTTTGGGGACTCTGGGGATTTTACAATTACCTCTTCAAGTGAAAATTGATCAAGGTTGAATATCAAAGGAAATAAAGACAACCTTTTAAATATATCTGGTTTCAGAAACTTCAAAAGTATACTCTAGTAGGTGCTATTTATAGTTAGAATTGAGTGTCTCTTACTGCTAGGTACCATGCAGCCACATGAGCAATAATCGACCTAAAAGTTGTAAGCTTCTATTAAGAATATCAGCTGGTAAATATTTTTTGTAAAATGTAAATGGAACCCTGTACCTGGGTAAAATTTATTTATTCTACAAGTTTAATATATCTACTTATGTTTTCTCTTCTACTGAATTTTATGTTTTGTTTGTTTTCCTTTCTGTTTTTGTTTACTGTAAGAACTAAGGATATATTTATTATACAAGCTGATGCTTCTGTCAGTTAGTATTTAGAGCAATATTACCTAAACATTTATGTATAATTGCTGTTTGGAAATTTTCAAAATAAAATGGAATTTTAAGTCAAATAAATTCAATGCAATGCAGCTTGTTTACATTCTGTACTATAACTGAGCATGATTTTTTTTTTCTTTTTCTGAGTTCATCTATGGGGCATGAGTGAATCATGCTATATCTATGGTGTGAAGAGTGTTCCTATATCACAATGTCTAAAAATTAAACTATTAGCATTATTTATTAAAATCGAATGTTATTTCATGCATGAAGGAGGCAATCATTATTAGTAATTATGCAATCATGCCCAAAAGCAAACAGAAACATAACTAGTAGGATTCTATTCAAACCTTGGAAATGCAAATGTAAAATTGAATTAATGAAATGTGCCATCATAGGCAAGAAATAAATTGCTCAATCAGCAGAGACCCACAAGTCTGTCATACTTTTCTGCAATTATATATCAAATTTGGGTGAAAACCATGATACATCACTATCTTTAGCCATAAATATCTGTGGAAAACCCCTGCAGTCATGAATGAGCATTTCTCTTTTTATTTCTATAAATGTAATTTGTAAATTTCGTCAAGACAGTTCTATTTAGGAAACATGAATTATATGTCTTTCAATTTGCTTTGAGAATAATATCTAATCTGAATTGCTTTAAAAGCTTTTAGTTTGTGTGTGAAAAAAAAAAAAAAAACAGACTGCCATGAGTATTCTCTCTGTTGAAATAGTGACAGGATGTTTGCTAACTAATTTGTTCAAATAGGTCAGCTGTGACTAGCTACATGACAGCTATGTATCCCTACATAGAGGAGCTGAGTCTGATTAAGTTATGTGAGAAAATGATATTGTAATCACGCCGATACCACACGTATAAAACAGCCTTACACTGTTCTCCTAATATATCCTGTTAACACTTGTATACTGGTATTATGTAAGATATTGGCGCTCTTCTGAAAGAAAGAAAGAAAAAATCCAGAAAGTTTTATCCATTAAAATCCCATTATGGAAATTACACAAGTTATTTGTACCCAGGGCTGGCCCCAGGCAAAATCTTGAAGTTGGTGCTTGTTCTGGGTCCTGTACAGGGTCTTGCTCTTAGTATCTATGGAACCAATTACATGCAAGATACATAAAATGATAAGAGCTTAAGGTGCTACCTCTTCTAATAATCCCAGTATTTTTTTTTAGCAAAAATCTATGACTTTTGTGTATCTCAGTGTATGATGTCACTACCCACTCAGTTGCCTGAGACAATAAATGGACATCTTGATGCCTTCTTTCCTTTACCAACATATGCAGGTCCTGTTGGTTCTCCATCTTGAGGATGCCTTACATTCCTACTTGTCTTCTTCACACTTCACACTGCCAGTGCCTTAGTTCAGGTGTTCCTAGTATCCTATAGAACTCTTGTGGTACCCACCAACCGCATATCTGCTTCCAGCCTTCTTTCATCCAACCGATCTTCTATAGTTCTTTCAGAGTCGTCTCTCTTTAGTACAAAGATGGCTTTATTTTTCCATTTAATTTTAGTCAGTAGCTTCTTAGGCCTTCACAAAGTTTCTTTGATTATCAGGCGTAATTTTTCTCCTATATAGACTGCTCACCTCTACATAAACTCTAGGAGTATACACATGTGATATGCTTTTTCATATATCACTTCCATTTGTTATTATCTGTCAATGGAATGCATGAATAAGTGCATGCACTGAGACTGTTTTAACTAAAATTAAACAATCTCTTTTTACACTTCTGTTAAATAATACTAACGTGTGATTTAAAATAATACATGCTTATCAAGAAAATGTGGATAATACATATCAAGAAAATATAGGATAAAAAGTATGAAGGGAATTTTTACAAAGCACATGAATTTTATAACATGGAGATTACCATTACTATTTCAGATTTCATTCCATTTTTTTCTATACATTTACTCCATAATTTTAATACCTTTTATTATCACTTAACATTATAGCTTAAACATTTCTTCTTCCTAGAAATATTTGCTGAACATAATTTTTGTGATCACATTATAATTCATTTATGGATCTATTATAAATCAAAATTTCCTCATTGTTAGGCATTCAATTATATCCACTCTTTTACTATTTATTTTAATGGACATATTTTTCATTTTTTGGTTATGTTCTTAATATAAACACCAAGAAGGAGAACTATTGGGTAAAAAGACACAGAAATGAAAACATCTTGAAGCATATTATTGCATGCTTTCCACAACATTTGCAACTGTTTCTGTTCTTGCAAGATCCAAGTATGAAAGTGTCTTAGCTCACCAGCCTTGAGTATTCTTATTTTTGTAATTACTACTTTGGTGAAATAATCATCTCGTAATATTTGAACCAATGTTTAAGCAATCACTTCTAAAACTGCTGTAGTTTCTATATACTCATTGGGTATTGTTTAATTTTCATTTTTTGTCATTTTATCCATCCAGTTCTTAACTTTATTGTAATAATTTAAATGATGACTACAAATGTGAGGATATAAAATTTGTCATATTTGATTTATGATTTTCTAGTTTGTAATTTGTATTTAATTATATATGCTGCCATATAGATAATTTTACATTTAATGCACACATTCAATTTTTAAATTTATGTCTAAAATTGTTATTGAGTTTAAAAAGTACTAACACATTCAGAAATTTGATTAATTAGTTCTTTTTTTGTTATTTGTTTAATTGCTTCATATTAAAATTTCAGTCAACTGTAATTTCAACTGAGCTATTTAGGCATTAGGAATTTAGCAGTTTTATCAAACTAATGTGTGCAAACATGCAATTATGGTTCCTCGTCCCTTGGGGTTTTTAGGGGATTGACTCACTTATTCACAAGTGACTTTCCAATTCAGAATCGTATATGTAAAATAAAAGGAGAACTACAGAACAAAAAAGAATTTTTCAGAAAATGAAAGGAGATAATATTTTGGGGGGAGAGGCCACCTGTAGAGAGTCTAGCACAACATAAGAATCCTACCTGACTCTCCATAATTTTAGGATTTATTCTGTCCTTTAATCTTAAATTCACAGATTTTTCTAAAAAATCTGTCCCGGTAGCTGCAAGATCACAGTTAGTTGAATGGAAGAAAGGTGAGGAGAGGACAAAGGGATATTATAAAGTAGAAGCTATTTGGGTGTCTGTGTATTTGTAAATGACCTGACAATAGGATTATTATAGCCAAGTAGTTAACAGATTGTTCAGATTCATCTATAGTTTATTTATGAATGGCTTTTCAGTGGCATTTCTTATGCTTATTTAATAAGGAATTCACATTTATAGTAATAAAGTATGCTTCAAAACAATTTAGAATTAGCATGTAATCAGTAATTCAAAAATGAAGTGAAATATAGTGAATTTGAGTAAGTCAGAAAATGTGACTAGTTCATCCCATAATTATTTCAGAGCCGGTGGACAGAGGAATCTATGTTTCCTTAGCTGCAGTGGGAGAGTCTTACATTTCCTGTCATTGCCAGAGTGAATTGCAGCATCAGAATCTTTCTCTTAGTAGGCCAGTCATGTCTGATTTTGCCATTGTCCTCATTGCATATACCTGCTATGGAAATTTAATGTACTAAACAACATGCCTCCTTTTCCTGTTACTTCCAATTGGATCTCATGCATTAACTCTGAAGGCTGTCAAATTATATGCAACGATTTAGATTCAGCAAGTTTAATCACATCTAGAGACGATTAAAAGAAAATTTTAATCATCCATTTTCTTAGTTTGACCTAATTTCTTATTAAGTCAGTGCTTTGTCTTGCATTTCATTTTTACTGAATATTCTATATAATGTTAACATTTTCTATTTAAAAGGATGGGACATTTTTTTAGAAATATGTTAATATGGTAGCAATAGGGATACAGTTATAAGAGCTTTGCAATCATTCTCATTCTTTCTTTAGACTGCACTGTTTATAACAACCCTTTTGACCTCACAAGTCTCAACACTTTTCCCTCACATACATTTTTTCCCCCTCATTACCAGAATGCTAAGTTGAGACCATTAACATCTGCCTAGAGCAGATGTCCCTGAAGTTCTCCTACAAACATAAAATTTCCCTGAAAGCCAAAAGTATAGGTGTTACAAAGAAGCAGTTCTTAAACATATGGAATTTATTGTTTTCTGGGTTTTTTTCCTAGCACAATACCATTTATTCTTTTTAAGAAATTCTTTTTTTTTAAAGAAAAAAAAATTATTTTTTTAAATTAACATATATTATTGGTTTCAGAGATACAGGTCTGTGATTCATCCGTCTTATATAATACCCAATGCTCATTACATCACATGCCCTCCTTAATGTCCATCACCCAGTTACCCCATTCCCCCCACCACCCTCCCCTCCAGGAACTCTCAGTTTGTTTCCTATGATTAGAATCTCTTATGGTTTGTCTTCCTCTCTGGTTTCCTCTTGTTTTATTTTTCCCTCTCTTCCCCTATGATCCTATGTTTTGTTTCTTAAATTCCAGCCAGATCATATGATACTTGGTTTTCTCTGATGGACTTATTCTGCTTAGCATAATGCCCTCTAGTTCCATCCACATCATTGTAAAAGGCAAGATTTTTTTTTTTTTTTTTTGTGGCTGAGTAATATTCCATTGTATATATATACCACCTCTTCTTTATCCATTCATCTGTGGATGGACATCTAGGCTCTTTCCATAGTTTGGCTACTGTGGGCATTGCTGCTATAAACATTGAGGTGCACGTGCCCCTTCAAATTACTATGTTTGTATCCTTGGCGTAAATACCCAGTATTGGAATTGCTGGGTTATAAGGTAGCTCTATTCTCAACTTTTTGAGGAAGATCCATACTGTTTTCCAGAATGACTGCACCAGCTTGCATTCCCACTAACAATGTGAGAGGGTTACCCTTTCTCTGCATCCTTGCCAACATCTGTCATTTCCTGACTTGTTAATTTTAGCCATTCTGACTGGTGTGAGGTGGTATCTCATTGTGGTTTTGATTTGTATTTCCTGATGCCCAGTGATATTGAGCATTTTTTCATGTGTCTGTGGCCATTTGGATGTCTTCTTTGGAGAAGTGTCTGTTCATGTCTTCTGCCCATTTCTTGATTGGATTATTTGTTCTTTGGGTGTTGAGTTTGATAAGTTCTTTATAGATGTTGGGTACTAGCCCTTTATCAGATATGTCATTTGCAAATATCTTCTCCCATTCTGTCAGTTGTCTTTGGTTTTGTCGACTGTTTCCTTTGCTGTGCAGAAGCTTTTTATCTTGATGAAGTCCCAATCGTTCATTTTTGTCTTTGTTTCCCTTGCCTCTGGGGACGTGTCTAGCAAGAAGTTGCTGCAGCTGAGCTCAAAGAGGTTGCTGCCTGTGTTCTCCTCTAGGATTTTGATGGATTCCTCTCTCACATTTAGGTCTTTCATCCATTTTGAGTCTGTTTTTGTGTATGAGGTAAGGAAATGGTCCAGTTTCATTCTTCTGCATGTGGCTGTCCAATTTTCCCAACACCATTTGTTGAAGAGACTGTCTTTTTTCTATTGGATATTCTTTCCTGCTTTGTCAAAGATTAGTTGACCTCATAGAGTTGAGGGTCCATTTCTGGGTTCTCTATCCTGTTGCATTGATCCATGTATCTGTTTTTGTGCCAGTACCATATCATCTTGATGATTACAGCTTTGTAATAGAACTTGAAGTCTGGAATTGTGATGCCACCAGCTTTGGTTTTCTCTTTCAACATTTCTTTGGCTTTTCTGTTTCCATACAAATTTTAGGATTATTTGTTCCAGCTCTCTGAAAAAAGTTGGTGGATTTTAATAGGGATTGCATTGAATGTATAGATTGCTCTAGATAGCATAGACATTTTAACAATATTTGTTCTTCCAATCCATAAGCATGGAACATTTTTCCATTTCTTTGTGTCTTCCTCAATTTCTTTTCATGAGTGTTCTATAGTTTTCTGAGTACAGATCCTTTGCCTCTTTGGTTAGGTTTATTCCTAGGTATCTTATGGTTTTGGGTGCAATTGTAAATGGGATCGACTTCTTAATTTCTCTGTCTTCTGTCTTGTTGTTGGTGTATAGGAATGCCACTGATTTCTGTTCATTGATTTTATATCCTGCCACTTTACTGAATTCCTGTATGAGTTCTAGTGATTTGGGGATGGAGTCTTTTGGGTTTTCCACATAGTGTATCATGTCATCTGCAGAGAGTAAGAGTTTGACTTCTTTTTTGCTGATTCAGATGCCTTTTATTTCTTTTCGTTGTCTGATTGCTGAGGCTAGGACTTCTAGTACTGTGTTGAACAGCAATGCTGATAGTGAACATCCCTGCTGTGTTCCTCACCTTTGGGGAAAATCTCCCAGTTTTTCCCCATTGAAAATGATATTCTTTGTGCACTTTTCATATATGGCTTTTATGATATTGAGGTATGTTCCCTTTATCCTTACACTGTGAGAGTTTTAATCAAGAAAGGATGATGTACTTTGTCAAATGTTTTTTCTGCATCTATTGAGGGTATCATATAGTTCTTGACCTTTTATTTATGTGGTGTATCACACTGATTGAATTGCGGATGTTGAACCACCCTTGCAGCCCAGGAATAAATCCCACTTGGTCATGGTGAATAATCCTTTTAATGTACTGTTGGATCCTACTGGCTAGTGTCTTGGTGAGAATTATTGTATCCATGTTCATCAGGGATATTGGTCTGTAATTCCTCTTTTTGGTGGGGTCTGTGTTCAGTTTTGGGATCAAGGTAATGCTGTCCTCATAGAAAGAGTTTGGAAGTTTTCATTCCATTTCTATTTTTTGAAACAGCTTCAGAAGAATAGGTATTAATTCTTTAAATGTTTGGTAGAATTCCCCTGAGAAGCCATCCTGCCCTAAGCCCTTGTTGGAAGATTTTTTTATTACTGCATCAATTTCCTTGCTTTTTATGGGTCTGTTCAGATTTTCTCTTTCTTCCTGTTTCAGTTTCAGTAGTTTCTATGTTTCTAGGAATGCATCCATTTCCTCCAGATTGCCTAATTTGTTGTTATATAGTTGCTCATAATATGTTCTTATAATTGTTTGTATTTCTTTAGTGTTGGTTGTGATCTCTCCTCTTTCATTCATGATTTTGTTGATTTGGGTCCTTTCTCTTTTCTTTTTGATAAGTCTCGCCAGGGGTTTATCAGTCTCATTAATTCTTTCAAAGAACCAGCTCCTGGTTTCGTTGATCTGTTCTACTATTCTTTTGGTTTCTATTTCATTGATTTCTGCTCTGATCTTTATTATTTCTCTCTCCTGCTGGGTTTAGGCTTTATTTGCTGTTCTTTCTCCAGCTCCTTTAGATGTAGGGTTAGGTTGTGTATTTGAGACCTTTCTTGTTTCTTGAGAAAGGCTTGTATTGCTATATACTTCCCTCTTAGGACTGCCTTTGCTGCATCCCAAAGATTTTGAGCAGTTGTGTTTTCATTTTCATTTGTTTCCATGAATTTTTTTTAATTCTTCTTTAATTTCCTCATTGACCCATTCATTCTTTAGTAGGATGCTCTTTAGCCTCCATGTATTTGAGTTCTGTCTGAATTTCCTCTTATGACTGAGTTCCAGTTTCAAAGCACTGTGGTCCAAAAATATGCAGGGAATGATCCCAATCATTTTGTACTGGTTGAGACCTGATGTTTGACCCAGGATGTGATCTCTTCTGGAGATTGTTCCATGTGCACTTGAGAAGATGTGTATTCTGTTGCTTTGGGATGGAATGTTCTGAATATATCTGTGAAGTCCATCTGGTCCAGTGTGTCATTCAAAGCCCTTATTTCCTTGTCAATCTTAAGCTTAGATGATCTGTCCATTGTAGTGATGGGGGGTGTTAAAGTCCCCTACTATTATCGATGTGTTTCTTTAATTTTGTTATTAATTGGTTTATATAATTGGCTACTCCCATGTTAGGGGCATAAATATTTACAATTGTTAGATCTTCTTGTTGGATAGACCCTTTAAGTAGGATATAGTGTCCTTCCTCATCTCTTATTACAGTCTTTGGTTTAAAATCCAATTTGTCTGATATAAAGATTGCCACCCAGCTTTCTTTTGATGTCCATTAGCATGATAAAGGGTTTTCCATCCCCTCATTTTAAATCTGGAGGTGTCTTTGGTCTAAAATGAGTCTCTTGCAGACAACATATCTATGGGTCTTGCTTTTTTAACCCATCTAATACCTTGTGTCTTCTGATTGGGGCATGTGGCCCATTTACATTCAGAGTAACTATTGAAAGATATGAATTTAGTGCCATTGTATTACCTGTAAAGTAACTGTTACTATATATTGTCTCTGTTTCTTTCTGGTCTATGTTTCTTTTGGGCTCTCTCTTTGCTTAGAGGATCCCTTTTAATATTTCTTGTATGGCTGGTTTGGTGATCACAAATTCTTTTAGTTTCTTGTCCTGGAAGCTTTTTATCACTCCTATTTTGAATGACATCTTAGCTGGGTAAAGTATTCTTGGCTGCATATTTTTCTCATTTAGCACCCTGAATATATCATGGCAGTCCTTTCTGGCCTGTCAGGTCTCTGTGGATAGGTCTGCTGCCAATCTAATGTTTCTACCCTTGTATGTTACAGACCTCTTGTCCCAAGCTGCTTTCAGGATATTCTCTTTGTCTCTGAGATTTGCAATTTTCATTATTATATGTCAGGGTTTTGATCTATTTTTATTGATTTTGAGGGGGTTCTCAGTGCCTCCTGGATTTTGATACCTGTTTCCTTCCCCAGATTAGGGCAGTTCCCTGCTATATTTGCTCTAATATACCTTCTGCCTCTCTCTTTCCTCATCTTCTGGGATACCAATTATTCTAATATTGTTCTGCTTATAGTATCACTTATCTGTGATCCAGTAGTTATCTCTCTTTTTATCAGCTTCTTTATTCTTCATCATTTGTTCTTCTATATCATTTATTCTCTCTTCTGCCTCATTTATCCTAGCAGTTAGAGCCTCCATTTTTTGCTGGGAATGGCCAGCACTCCCTGTACCAACAGATGAAAGATTACTTCAAACTTTGCTGTGAAAGAGAGGAGAAGGCAAGGGGGTCAATGCTCAGAGATGAAGACCCTTTGCTCTTCTTTGTTCCTGCTTTTATTGGTCCTTCAGGATAATCCTAAATCTTTATCACTGTTTCTCAAGCATATGATGTGTGACAAGGGGTCTTACTGGAACTAGGAGGATCTGTTTACAGGAAAGATATGATATGCTATTCTGTGTGTTCTACAAGTTCTGCTAAACATAGCCTAGGGGACCAAACATACATCTCTTAGATCACAGGGCAGCTGTTTGGGCTAAGAAAGCTTCAGGGAAGGCAACTCCCCATGACGTTCCTACAGCAGAGTGGTCACGCAGGCCTCGGCATTTCAAAGACACCCTTCTCCAAAACCTTCCCTGCCCCCAATGGCCTCTGTGTTACATTTTAGCAAGCCAGGTATTATGGATGATTTCACGGTCAACATTAGCCCCAATAATTTTTTATTGCATCTCATTAATAGCCTTTTTCATTTTGACTTGGTTAGATTTTAGTTATTTTATTTCTCCAGAAAGGGATTCTCTAGTATCTTCTATGCTTTTTTCAAGCCCAGCTAGTATCTTTATCATTATTTTGAACTCTAGTTTCAACTTATGTCCATACTGATTAGGTCGCTGGCAGTAAGTACTGTCTCTCGTTCTCTTTTGAGGTGAGTTTTTCCACCTTGTCATTCTGTCCAGAGAAGAATAGATGAATGAAAGAACAAAATAGTAAAATGGAAGCAACGACCCCCAAGAAATATACACTAAACAAATCAGAAGAGACCTGAAACTGGAAAAAAGAAAAAATTTAAAAAAGAAAAAAAGAAAAAGACAATATAATCAGACAGGTGAGCAGAATAGAGCAATACACTGTGTTCTGTTTGTATTTTGGTCTGTTTTTTTAGAAAACTAGATCCCAAAATTGTAAAGAAACAAAAGCTTATATATGTACAAAAATAAAATTAAATACAATGAAAGCATAGACTGTAATTGTAAAAATGGAAATTAAGAGACAAGAAAAAACAAAAGAGAAAACAACAACAACAAAGGAAGGGACATAACAGGTGAACAGAATAGAGCAATACACTATCTCCTGAGTGTATTTTGGTCAGTTAGAAGAAACTATATCTCCATGCTCGTCCAGTTTGTGACGAGTGTTTCTATCTCAGCCACATGACCCTGCTTCGAGTCTCAAACCCTGTAGACTCCTGTGGCACATTCCTACATCACTCCTCCCAGGTGGGGAAGGTGGTCTCACTGGTTCTGCTGCTTACTGGGCCCCTGCTTGGAGAGTAGTTGCTTGGCTGTGCTGCAGTTTGTGGTTTAAGGCAACCCCTAGGTGAGAGCCCACTCCTGGGCTCACTCTTTGCAGCCAGTCATGCTCTGATGCCTGGGAGCAATGCCACACTCAGGAATACCTGTGATCTCTAGGATCCTGAGACCACACTGTCCTAGCTAGGGTTCCGCCCCTGCTTAGACATCTGAGTGATAGCCCTCACAGGAGCAGGCTTAAAAAGTTCTGATTTTGTGCTTTGCTACTATATTGCTTGCCAGTCACTGATTTATGGAGGCCACCTCTCCCCACAGCTTACCTTTCCCATATATCGCCTCAGCTTCTCTTCTTTGCATCTCCTACCTTGCAAAAAGTGGTTGCTCTTCTCTTTGTAGAGTTGCAGCTACTCTTTTCTTAGCTCTCCATCTGAGTTTGCACGTGTTCAGAATGATTTGATAGCTATCTAGCTGACTGCCTAGGACCAGAAAAAATTAAGATCTCCTACTCCTCTGCCATTTTGGACTCCCCTTATTCTTTTTAAGAAATTCTTTCACATGCTTATTTCCAAATTTGACTCAACTTATGCAATTGTTTTAAACTCTATATTTCCCAAAACTAAGACTTATTCCAGACAGTTTAGTTTTCTTTAAATTAAATCCATTAGCAGTTTACTCATATCCTCAAACACTATTGAATCATTGCTCTTTATGGTGCAAAAGGGCATAAAAATGGTCCTTTGAAAGATTAAAAAAATATCACTGACATTCATAAAAGATATTCAACTGTACTAGAAACAAAATGAATTCACTTTAGAAAATGAGATACCTATTCCTATTAAATTGTCAAATATTTAAAAAGAGGAGGAGATGAAAAAACAAAAGGAGAAAAAAACACCCTTTCTCCACTTCTTTGCACATTGGCTCTGTGCTGAGACTCTTTTTCCTCACTCTGCCAGGCCATTCACACCTCTGCCATTGCCTTCACTTCTTGCTTGTAACCCAGAGGTGAAAGTTTAGGATCTTCTCTGGTCTTTTCTGAGTAAGTGTCCTGTTTTGTGCATGCATGTATACAGGGCACTTTTTAATGCTCTAATCTCCCAAAGAAACTTTCCCCAGCTTTTTCTCCCAGGCTTTTAATGCTCTTGAGAATGCCTCAAGGATATAATCTTTTGATTCAGGCTGCTGTGGGCTGCTCATTGACTTTAAAATGTTTTTGAAGAATGCAATTTACTCACTTTGAGTAGGTTCCTACTTAGGCAAAACAAAGACCAACAGCTGGCATCAGTCCTTCAGGAGGCCCCAGGTAGGTTAGAAGAGGCATACCCAAGTATTTGTTAATAAGGATTGCCCTGCATCTTCCAGGATCAGGGACCAGGGTTCCACACTGGAACAGGGGCTGCCCTCTTCAGAATATCTGCAGCACTGGGGAAGGGATGGGGCAAGGGCAAATGAAAACATCACAAGGCTTTCCCACTCTATTTTAGTTGCTTTTCCTTGCTTGGCTGCTGTAAGCCTTTAACTGTTTTTCAGAGTTCTGACAAAATTGGGTTCTGTCAGTTTTTGCTTGATAGTTTAATTTCTGTAAAAGGAATGAATAGCTTGGAGCTGCCTACTCCACCATTTTCACTGATTTCACATTCTACTTCTTTATATTTCTAGTACACTTTAAATTGTATGTTAAACATAATGGATGATCCTTTGTGTTGGGCTTTGTTCTGGAAGGGGATTATATTAGAGGAAAATTCCCTTGATCCATTCAGGTTTGCTTTTTTGTTTTTGTTTTTCTTTTGCTTTTTATGATAAGTTCATTTTGCTTTTGTCTTTAGTTTTAGGTCATGCCCCCTAAAACAAGGTCATTGCTAAGATCTTGCCTCTCTGGAGTCTCAGCTGAATGAGATGCTCAGTGAGTGCTCTCCACTCCTATCATGGACAATCTCTGGAATCTGTTCAGCTCTTTGTCCCCCAGTAGTCCCTCCTTGTGAACATTTACATAGTTCTGCCATACAAGCTCAGGTCCCAATCCTTTGGCCAAGAACTTAGAGATGCCCACATAGGCTTCTGGGTTATTTCAACCCACCTACCATGAATCTTCCTTGTCTCATGTCCTTCCCTGAAAATTCCAGCCATTACCATCTTCTGAAATTTATCTCTTCCTCTTTAGCCTAGAAAAGACTATTCTCTACTTGGGTACCCTTTCCCAGTGCACAATAATCTGGAAAGTGCTTGTGAATGGAAACCTGTGATAATTGTGGCTCTCACCCAATGTCCTTCTCTCCAGGATCCCACCTCTTTCTGTTATTCCATGCCTGTATATATATTATCTATTCTTTATATATTTTGTCTATTCTTATAGTCAGACACAAATTACTTCGTCTTGACTGGAAATAAAAGACAAAGATACTCATTCTTAAAATGTTTACACTTACCAATGCAATAATCTTCTAGGAAATATTTGTAGGAAATATCTAGGAATTTTCATGATGACATTTGCTCAGGTTTGTTTATTAGAGTTTTTAATTTTTTTAATTACATAAAATAACATAATAATACTATAAGACAACCTAAATATAAATATATATCTATATTTGCCCTTATTGCATGGCCCTTATTCCCTTGATTAACTACTTCTATATAGTCATTTTCATTTTAAATCATTAGTATAAAATCATTAGTGGTATGGAAAATATTCACAATTATATTACATTAAAAGATAGATTAAAAAATAAGAGTATGCAATATGATCCATTGTAGTTAAAATGTGTTGGTATGTGTTTGTGTGTATTTACATGCATAAAACTCATTTATGTATTCCACCTTTATGTCATAACAGAATACAGTCAGGTGAGCTATTTAAACGTTTTAAATTCTTCCCTGTTACTTACTATAAAAATAATTGTGGGTTGACTGTGTGGTACAGTTGGTTAAGCTTCCAACTCTTGGTTTCAGCTCAGGTAGTGATCTCAGGGTGGTGGGATGGAGCCCCCCATCAGGCTGCAGGGAACCTGCCTGATACTCTCTCTCTCCCTCTACCCCTCCCCCTCATGCTCTTGCTGTCTCTCTTTCTCTTTCAAATAAGTAAATCTTTTTAAAAAGATAACTGTATGAATATATAAATATATAAGCTTTTCCTTAGCATTCCAATCAAAGTCATTTTTGCTTTATCTCTTCAATCAAATTGGTCAGTTTTCCCAGGATATTCAATGTTTTCTTCCATGACTATTTTTGTTACTCATGACTGAATTATCCCTCAAAAATAGGTCTACAGAAATCCTACCTATTTTTTTAACTACTATTTCAAAGCCACATATTTCATGATCTCTATAACCAGACATGTTTACCTGCCTTGTTGAACTTCTGAAGCATTTTTGATATTTTGTTTGTGGCTCATTCTACCTTGCATTACAATTGCATGTATATCTTATATATATATATTTTTTCCCTTTATTGGTTTATAAGCTTTATGAGAAAGGAAACAATATCTTATTTTTCTTTCCAGGGTCTTTACAATAATAGGGCACTGAATAAATACTGTATATTTTTGTGTGTGTGTGTGTTTTTAAAAAGATTTATTTATTTATTTTGAGAGAGAGAGAACACGTGGTGGGCGGCGGGGGGATAGAGAGAAAGAATCTCAAATAGACTCTCTGCTGAGTACAAAGCCCTAGGAGGGACTCGATCCCAGGACCCTGAGATCATGACCTGAGCCAAAATCAAAAGTTGGACGCTCGACTGAGCCACCCAGGTGCCCCAATACTGGATATGTTTTATATCTCTATTTTACATCCTGAACCTTCAGGTCTATGTTCTCTTGACACACACACACACACACTTTTTTTTTTTTTTAATTTACTTGCTAATTATCATTTATCTTTCAACACTCAGGTCAATTATATTCTATTTTTAGGAAGTTTTCCCTGAATATCCAGTAGTCTAATTTTTATTCCTTCTGGCAGACTCTACAGGAATACTTGATGATTTCTTTTTCTATTTTTTTAGATTGTAATCTCCTTTAGGAAGGAGTGAAGTCTTATTTAATATAATTGTATAGTACAGTCCCTGACACATAGTAGACACCTAGTATTTATGGAAGGGAGAAAGTAATGAAGAAAGAGAAATTGCTAAATTCTTTACAATATAAATAAAACTATGTTTTAAAAAATATTCATGTAAAATAAGAAAATGATCAAAATCATTTCTCATTTGTATAGTTAGGAAAATATAAGGAAAACATAAACAAAGCCTGATCCATTACCTTCTCCAAGCTTCAGAATACCTTCAGAATATAAATTTTAAATATATGATGTTAATCAATGGGGAAGGCAGAATTATGGACTTTGATTAAAGATTACACACCCATTTATGTGACCATTTTGCCATACATATCAACACAATATGAATGAATATTTTCAAATTTTATATTTGAATTTTTTATCTTATGTGGGTCATTTAGTTTGCTTTCTTTTGGCAATTTAGCTACATTTATGTTGTTAATAACATAAACATATTACCTTCAAGGTTTAACATTTTACAATATTGAAAATATTTACCAGATGCTTATAATTCTTGTGATTATCAGTAGGGTAGATTAGATTATCAGATGTGTTTTTTTATAGTGGTGAAATAGCATTTACCATCCAATGATGACTATTTTCATACTTAAAAGATAACTATCTCCATCTGAATTATTTTTAAAAGAAAAAATTTTGATAAAATAGCAGGTTAAATTTTTAAAATATTTTGGTTCTAATATATATCTGTAAAATGTCTGTCTATTTATCTGTCTATCCATCTAACATGTAATTGCCTGGACTGCAGTCCTAAATGATGAATATTTATCATTGAGGACAGACAAGCCTGAAAAGAAGTCAAAGTGATGTCCCTCAGAGGTCTGTCATCATGTCTCTCTACTGTAATCCTCCATATATATATATATTTTAAAGATTTTATTTATTTGAGATAGAGAATGAGACAGAGAGAGAGGATGAGAGGGGGAAGGATTAAAGGGAGAAGCAGACTCCCTGCTGAGCAGGGAGCCCGATGCGGGACTCGATCCCAGGACTCCAGGATCATGACCTGAGCCGAAGGCAGTCGCTTAACCAACTGAGCCACCCAGGCGCCCCCTCCATATATTTCTTAATAGCTGAAATGGCATTTTACCTGTAACTCGTCACTGACTTAATTATCTTTCTGCTCTTATCTAGCTAGGCCAAGAATAGAATAATAAAATAAATGATAATCTATGTTGTTGCTCTTATTTAAGCAAATTTCCTAGATGACAGTTGCTCCTGAAGGAAAGAAATCAGATTGAATTATTGGTGGCAGAGACTGAAGAGTACTATATTCTACTGTCACATAAAGGCTCTGAGGGAAGCTTCCCAGGTTATGAGCCTCACTTGTGTGTATGCAAATAACTGCATCTTTTTTAGGGCTATGATGCTAGGTAGCATGCATATTTATTTCATATCTCTTTTAACATGATGTTGATAAATCAATACAGTAAACATTTGTGTCACCTAAAGAACAATACCCCCTCTCTGAAAACACATGATTTCATGTGTAAGAAATATAATGTTTACATTTACTTATTTATTTTAGAAATTCAGAAATCATAGGAAAGCACTAATTTGATAAGAAATTACTTTTTTATTTGAAAATAATTATTGCTCTCTTCCTGTCAGTCTTTTCCATATCCTTAAAAATGGATAAAATACGTGAATCTAGATGATGGTACATGAACCTTGTATAAATAGGATTATACAGACTTAATACTGAAAATCTTCACTTTGTTGGTAATATAGGACAGCAGTAATACAAACTGAAATTGTGCAAAGCAATCTTAATAATCAGTGGGAAAAATTACAATTGTTCTGTGACTTTTAAAATTGTCAAAAAATTAAAAAAAAAAACTTTTACTGGCAGTTATAAATATACAGGGAAATGAAAAATAGTAAAACTAATAGTTAATATTCTATAATTTAAACATTAGAAATATTGAAAATTTAAGTGCTTTATTTCTTTGAAAAAAATTAAATATTTTTTGAATAATGTTTGCCTTTTCATCTCTTCATATAACTTACAGTGCACACTCCCAACATTTTATCCTTTGCATTTTCAATGTCATGGAACATCTCTGAGAGTTTCTTTAAAGTTTTTTTGCCGATGTCATCTCCTCTGGAGCACTTATTTTTTATTTTTTATTACAACCACTTTCCTCATTTATAGGCACCCAACTTAAAAAAAATACAACAGATAAACTGGATGGCAAAACTGTTTTGATATTTAAAGAATGAATAGATCCCATAAACAATTTCTTACAGAAATCAGAAAAAAACATATAAAGCTTCCTCGATGTCAAATGAATAATAGAAAACCTCACAACTGAGAAATTGGAACATATAATAAATTTCTAAAGAAACAGAAATAATAGAAAAATAAATATGTAAAAGAAACAAACATTTAAGTAGTCAAGAAATAAAATGTATTGTGCAAGCCAATGAGAATGAGAATTGGTACCAAGGAAACCAAATCAGATTTTGAGAAAAATTCTGAAATAAATCTCTCAAAGAATAAAAAGGAAATAGAAGAAAGAATGAAAATTATCCAATATAATGATTGGTATGAGTATAAGAAAGACAGAAATGAAGACAACTTTGGAGAGCTGAGATAATATCAGATATACACACTGTGGAAGTACTATATTATGGGAAAATTCAACACAAACCATAAACTCAACAACAGTAACAATAATTTTGAAACAGGCAAATGAATATAAATGATAATAGTATTTTTCTCCTATTTAGTAAAAAAAAAAAAAAGACGCAACAATAAAGGCAAAGCAAAACGAAATGTCATACTTTTTGCAGTAAAAACTAAAATCAAGCTTGCCTCAGCTCTCTCTGCAACACTAAATGCCAGAAGACAATAAGTAACATTTGTAAATTTTTGAGGGGAAAGATCATGTCACAACTTTTACATAGCTACATTGACTTTCACATTTAAGGATTCAGGAAAGAGAATCTCACTTATAAAACAAATAAGATTATAAACATTCTATGTAAATATTTTTTAATTGCTTGAATGCATAATCTATTGGATCAGCAGATGAAATAAATCACAAATTCAAAATTGATAAAATGTGATATAAGTATAGAGAAAGTTGATTCCAAAAGTTGTTATCAAAAGTTGTGTTACGGGACCCCTGGTTGCTTAGTAGGTTTAGCATCTGCCTTTGGCTTAGGTCATAATCCCTGGGTCCTGGGATTGAATCTGGCATCTGGCTTCTTGCTCAGCAAGGAGCCTGCTTCTCCCTCTGCCTGCCCCTCCCCCTGTTCATGCTTTCTCTCTCTCTGACAAATAAGTAAATGAACAAAATCTTAAAAAAAAAAAGTGTTACAATTCAAATATGTCATTTAGCTAGTTTGGCATCATTAGAATCCATTCATAATATAGTAGTATATTTAAATTACAGAAGTTCTTGGGCTTTGTTACTCTTACATTTATGCTTTTGCATGTGCTATATAACATTGAATAAAAATATAAAATAATGATTATAATATGTAATTTGAGTGTGGCATAAATATGTAACTGTATAAACAAAAGTTGATGATATGCTAAATGATCTCCTTCCCAATTTTCCTCATGTTATAGCTGGAAACCAATATCCCAGCATGACTTAGACTTAAAAGACTAGCCAATACTGTGAACTAGGCTGGCCCAGTGCACATGCCCATCTTCTTTGATATCTCTTTTCATAACTTATTGTTTCGGTCCCTCAATATTGTCTCTTAAATAATGCCCTCTTTTCTCAATCTCTGCTACCACCACACTAATCTGAGGTCTTTTACTTGGACTTCGGTAGCCAAACACCCACCCATCTCTGCTGGCATAAAAGATCCCATTCCCGTGGCACCTGGGTGGCTCAGTCGGTTAAGTGGCTGCCTTTGGCTGAGGTCATGATCCCAGGGTCCTGGGATAGAGCCCCACATCGGGCTCCTTGTTCAGCAGGGAGCCTGTTTTTCCCTCTCCAACTCCCCCTGCTTATGTTCCCTCTCTCACTGTGTCTCTCTGTCAAATGAATAAATAAAAATCTTAAAAAAAAAAAAATCCCATTCCCATGCCATTTTAACACTAATCTCATACTGATAAGAGCCTTCTTTTAAAAATGAAAAATTGAGGGCACCTGGGTGGCTCAGTTGGTTAAGTGACTGCCTTTGGCTCAGGTCATGATCCTGGAGTCCTGGGATCGAGTCCCACATCTGGCTCCCCGCTCAGCAGGTAGTCTGCTTCTCCCTCTGCCCCTCCCCCCTCTCATGCTCTATCTCATTCTCTCTCTCAAATAAATAAATAAAATCTTTAAAAATAAATAAATTAAATAAATAAAAAAATAAAAATGAAAAATTGATACTATTTATCTGCTCTTCTTCTGTTTCCTCTTCTAGAAAATGTATTTTCTCAGTTTCCATGGATCAGAAATTCAGTCCATCATGGTTGGGTTCTCACCAGGTTGAAATCAAGGTGTTAGCTGAGCATGTCATGTCCTCATCTGGAGACGGCTAAAGCCACTTCCAGTTCTCTCTGCTTGTTGGCAAAATATATCTCTTCATGATTGCAAGACTAAGGTCCCTGCTTTGGTTGGTTGGTTGGTTTGTTTGTTGGTTTAAGATTTCTAAGATTAAGGGCGCCTGGGTGGCTCAGTTGGTTAAGCAACTGCCTTCGGCTCAGGTCATGATCCTGGAGTCCCGGGATCGAGTCCCGCATCGGGCTCCCTGCTCAGCGAGAAGCCTGCTTCTCCCTCTGACCCTCCCCCCTCTCATGTACTCTCTCTCATTCTCGCTCTCTCAAATAAATAAATAAATCTTTAAAAAAAAAAGATTTCTAAGATTAAGATATTTCACTTCCCCAATTTCACTTCCCCATTTGAGTACCTAGGAGCCATGTAAAATTATTGTGACCAAAGCAGAATGCTGAATTTATGTCCACCAATCCTCAAGTCTTATCCAGGCCTCAAAGTAATATTATCCTTAACTGTTTCTCAAGCCAAAATTTAGGCATCATCTCTGGTTTCTTCCTACCATTATATTTCATATTCAGTCCATCTCCAAATCTTGTCAGCTTTACTTATAAAAAATATGCTAAATCTGATACTTAATTGTTTTTCCATTGCTTTCATCCTAGGCCAACTCACATTACTCTGGCATATATCACTGCTCTTGCAGCTGAAGTGGTCTCCCTGCTTCCATGCTGTGTCTGCACACCTCCTTTCAGTCTGTTCTCTAGAAAGGATTTTTTTTAACTTTTTTTTTTTTTTAAGATTTATTTATTTTTAGAGAGAGAGAGAGAGAGCACAAGTGGGAGGGACAGAGGGAGAAGAGAGAATCTCAAGCAGACTCCTTGTTCAGTGTAGAGCCAGACATGGGGCTTGATCTCACCACCCTGAAACCAAGAGTTGGCGCTTAAGCACTGAGCCACCAAAGCACCCCTAGAAAGGATTTTTTTAAATGGGGATGTGATCATTTCTCTCCAATCTCACCTTCCAACTTTCTTGCCCTATTTTATTACAGTTCAGCCCTAGTGGCTTTCACTTTTTCCCTCAGATACCAGGTGCATTCCTGCTTCAGCACCTCCATTCCTTTGTTTTTCTTTTTTTAACCATTCTTTATTCAAGTATAATTAACATATAGTGTTATATTAATTTCAGATATGCAATATAGTGAGTCAGCAATCCTATACATTACTCAGTGCTCATCATGATAAACGTACTCTTAACCATCTTCAACTCTTTCACCCACCCACCCCCACCTCCTTTCTAGCAACCACCAGTTTGTTCTCAATATTTAAGAGTCAGGGGGTTTTGTTTTGTTTTTCCCTTTCTTTTCTTTGTTCATTTGTTTTGTTTCTTAAATTCCACATATGAGTGAAATCAAAAGTATTTGTTTTTCTCTGACTAAATTATTTCACATGGCATTATATCCTCTAGATCCATCCATGTTGTTGAAAATGGCAAGATTTCATTTGTTTTTATGGATGAGTAATATTCCATTGTGTGTGTATGTATATATGTGTGTATATGCATATATATACACACCACATCTTTTTTTTCTTTTCACATCTCCTTTATCCACTCATCTATCAAAGGACACTTTGATTGCTTCCATATCTTGGATATTATAAATAATGCTGCAGTTAACCATGGGGTAGGGGATGCACATAGTTTTTCTAATTAGTGTTTTCATTTTTCTTGGATACTCAGTAGTAGAATTACTGAATCATATGGTAATTCTAATTTTAATTTTTTTAGGAACCTCTGTACTGTTTTCCACAGTGCCTGCAGCAGCTTGCTCTCCTACCAATAGTGCACCAGGGTTCATTTTTCTCAAAATTCTCAAAAACACTTGTTATTTCTTGTATTTTTTATTTTAGCCATTCTGACAAGTGAGGGGTGATATTTCATTGTGGTTTTGATGTATATTTCCCTGATAGTGATGTTGAGCATCTTTTCATGTGTCTGTTTGCCATCTATGTGTCTTCTTTGGAAAAATGTCTATCCATGTCCTCTGTCCATCTGCTAACTGAATTATTTGGGGTATTTTTGGTGTTGAGTTGTGTAAGTTCTTTATATAGTTTGAATATTAACCTCTTATTGCTTATATCATTTGCAGTATCTTCTCCCATTCATCAGGTTGTATTTTTGTTTTGTTGATAGTTTCTTCACTATGCAAAAGCTTTTGATTTTGGTGTAGTTGCAATAGTTTAATTTTGTTTTCATTTCCATTGCCAAAGGAGACATATCTAGAAAACTGTTTCGTCAGCTGATAGCAGAGAAATTATGCCTTATGTTTTCTTCTAGGACTTTTATGGTTTCAGATCTCACATTTAGGTTTTAAACCATTTTGAGTTTATTTTTGGTTATGGCGTAAGAGAGTGGTCCAGTTTCATTCTTTTGCATGTAGCTATCCAGTGTTCCCAACACAATTTGTTGAAGAGATGTCTTTTTCCCTTGTAGATTCTTTCCTCCTTTGTTTTAGGTTAATTGACTATAAAAATGCAGTTTCATTTCTGGACTGTCTGTTCTATTGATCTATGTGTCTATTTTGTGCTAGTACCATATTGTTTTCATTACTACAGTTTGTAGTATATCTTAAAATCTGGGATTGAGATACCTCCCATTCTGTTCTTCTTTTTCAACATTGCCTTTGGCTATCTGGGGTCTTTTGTGCTTGCATACAAATTTTAGGATTATTTGTTCTAGTCTAGTTCTGTGAAAAATGCTGTTGGTAGGGCGCCTGGGTGGCTCAGTTGGTTAAGCGACTGCCTTCGGCCCAGGTCATGATCCTGGAGTCCCGGGATCGAGTCCCACATCGGGCTCCCTGCTCGACAGGGGGTCTGCTTCTCCCTCTGACCCTCCTCCCTCTCATGCTCTCTGTCTCTCATTCTCTCTCTCAAATAAATAAATAAAATCTTAAAAAAAAAAAAGAAAGAAAAATGCTGTTGGTATTTTGAGAGGGATTGCATTAAATACCTCCCATTTTGTTCTTCTTTTCCAACATTGCCTTTGGCTATCTGGAGTCTTTTGTGGTTGCATACAAATTTTATGATCAGTTCTTCTAGTTTTGTGAAAAATGCTGTTGGTATTTTGAGAGGGATTGCTTTCGATAGTATGGACATTTTAACAATATTGGTTTTCCCAATACATGAGCTTAGAGTATCTTTCCATTTACTTGTGTCATCTTCAGTTTCTTCGATCAATGTTTTAGAGTTTTCAGAGTACAGGTCTTTCACCTCCTTGGTTAAATTTATTCCTAGTTATTTTATTATTTTTGGTGCTATTGTAAATGGGATTTTTTTCTTAATTTCTCTTTCTGCTACTTCATTATTAGTGTGTAGAAATACAAGAGCTTTATGTATACTAATTTTGTATCCTATGACCTTACTGAGTTCATATATCAGTTCTAGTAATTTTTTAGTAGAGTTTTTAGGGTTTTCTATATAGAGTACCATGTCATCTGCAAATAGTGAAAGTTTTACTTCTTCCTTACCAATTCAGATGCCTTTTTTTTCTTTTTCTTGTCTGATTGCTCTGACTAGCACTTCCACTACTATGTTGAATAAAAGTGGTGAGAGTGGATATCCTTGTCTTGTTCCTGATCTTAGAAGAAAAGCTCTCAGTTTTTCACCATTGAATATGATATCTGTAGGTTTCTCATAGCTGGCCTTCATTATGTAGAGGTATGATCCCTCTAAACCTACTTTGTTGAGAGTTTTTATCATGAATGGATATTGTACTCTCAAATGCTTTTCTGCAAAATCTATAGAACTGATTATACAGTTTTTATCCTCTGTCTTACTGATGTGATGTATCACATTGTTTTGCAAATATTGAAAAACCTTTTCATCTCTGGAATAAAACCCACTTAATCATGGTGAATGATTTTTTTTTTTTAAAGTATTGTTGCAGTCAGTATTTTGTTGAGGATTTTTGCATCTATGTTCATCACAGATATTGGCTTTTAGTTCTCTCTCTTTTTTTAGTGACTTTCTCTAGTTTTGGTATCAGGATAATGCTGGCTTCACAGAATGAATTTGGAAGCTTTCCTTTCTCTTCTATTTTTTGGAACAGTTTCAGAAGAATAGGTATTAAATCTTTCTTAAATGTGTGGTAGAATTCATCTATGAAGCTGTCTGGTACTGTATGTTTGTTCTGGGAGTTTTTTGATTACCAGTTCAATTTGATTGCTAGTAATTGGTCTGTTCAAATTTTCTATTTCTTCCTGATTCAGTTTTGGGAGGTTTTATGTTTCTAAGAATTTATCCATTTCTTCTAGGTTGTCCAATTTGTTGGCATGTAAGTTTTCATAGTATTTCTTATAATCTTTTGTGTTTTTGTGGTGTCAGTTGCAATTTCTCCATTTCTATTTATGATTTTATTTATCCAAGCACTTGCACACACACTCTCTCACACTCCCTCTCTCCCTCTTTGTTGTTGTTGTTGAGGCTGGCTAAATGTTTATCAATTTTGTTGATCTTTTCAAAGAACCAGCTCCTGTGCTCTTAGTTTTTTAGTTGCTATTCCATTTATGTCTGCTTTCGTCTTTATTTCTTTCCTTCTACTGGCTTTGGGCTTTGTTCTTTTTCTAGCTCTTTTATGTGTAAGTGTAGGTTGTTTGAGACTTTTCTTGCTTTTTGAAGTAGGCTTATATTGCTATTATCTTCTCTCTTACGACAGTTTTTTGCTGCATCTAAAGGATTTTGGACCATTGCGTTTTCATTTTATTTGTCTCTGTATTTTTTGATTTGCTCTTTGATTTCTTGGTTAACCCTTTCATTGAATAGTAGCATGTTATTTGGTCTCCATGTATTTGTGTTCTTTCTGGATTTTTTTTCTTATAATTGATTTCTTTGGTCATACCATTGTGGTCAGAAAAGATGCATGATATGATTTCAGTCTTTTTTGAATTGGTTTTGAGCTTAACATGTGATCTGTTCTGGAAAATGTTCCATGTGCACTTGAAAAAAATGTGTATTCCTCTGTTTTTGGATGGAATGTTCTGAATATATCTGTTAGATCCAATCCAATCTGTGATTCAAAGCCACAGTTTCCTTGATTTTCTTTTTGGATGATCTATCGATTGATCTAAGTGGGGTGTTCAAGTCCTCTACTATTATTGTATTACTATCAATTTCCTCCATTATGTCCGTTAATAGTTGCTTTATGTATTTGGGTGCTCTTATGTGGGGGCACAAATATTTACAATTATTATATATTCTTGTTAATTGTTCCCTTTATAATTATGTAGTGTTCTTTGTCTCTTGTTACAGTCTTTGTTTTAAATTCTATTTTGTTCAATATAAGTATTGTTACCCCAGCTTTCTTTTTGCTTCTATTTACATGATAGATATTTTACCATCCCTTCACTTTCAGTCTGCATGTGTCTTTAGGTCTGAAGTGAGTCTCTTGTATGCAGCATATAGATGGGTCTTGCTTTCTTTTTTCTTTTTTTTTTTTTATCCATTCAGTCACCCTATCTCTTTTGATTGGAGCATTTAGTACATTTACATTCAAAGCAACAATTGATAGGATTCATTCCTTTCTTCTCTGTCCCTTTCTTTTCTTGCTCTATTTCCTTGTGGTTTGATGACTTTTTTAGCGATATGCTTGGATTCCTTTCTGTTTATTTTTTTGCATACTTATACAGATTTTTATTTGTGGTTACTATTTCCTATGCATATAATAATCTGTGTTAGGATGATGATAACTTAAGTTTGAACAATTCTAAAAGTACTAAATTTTTAGTCCCCCACCTACATTTTATGTATATGATATCATACTCTTCATCCTTTTGTGAATTGGTTCATTGGGTTTTATAGGTATAACTGATTTTACTGGCTTTTGGTTTTACCTTTGCATTGGTGATTATCAGTGATTAACCTACTACTTATATTATGTTTGTGTATGTGCGGTTTTTTCCTTTCTTAATTTTCTTATTCCTGATGATAGCCTTTTCTTTCCACTCAATGAATGACCTTTAATATTTTTTATAAGGCTGGTTTAGTGGTAATAAAATCCTTTAGATTTTGTTTGAGAAACTCTTTATATCTCGTTCTATTCTGAATGATAGCCTTGCTGGACAGAGTATTCTTGGCTGCAGATTTTTCCTTTTCAGCACATTGAATACATCATGCCACTCTCTTCTTACTTGCACAGTTTCTGCTGAAAAATTAGCCGATAGCCTTATGGGGTTTCCCTTGTATGCAACTGTTTTCTTTTTTCTTACTGCTTTTAAAATTCTCTCTTTGTCACTGCATTTTTCCAGTTTAATTATTTTGTGTCTTGGTGTGGACCTCCTTGGGTTGATTTTGTGGGGGCTCTCTGTGTCTCCTGGATCTGGATGTCTGTTACCTTCTCCAGCTTAGGGAAGTTTTCAGCTCTTATTTCTTCAAATACATTTTCTTCCCCCTTTTCTCTTGATACTCAGTTTGCTGTTCAGCTTGGTTGCTTTCCATTATTCTCTTTCTGCCTGCTGATCCATTCTTCTACTTTCTCTAGTCTACACTGTATTCCCTGTAGTGTATCTTTAATTTCAGTTATTGAGTTCTTTATCTATGATTTGTTCTTTTTTTATATTTTCTCTTTGTTGAAGGTCTCACTGAGTTCCTCCACTCTTTTCTCAAGTCCAGTGAGTATCTTTATGACCATTATTTTGCTCTATCAGACATGTTGTTTATCTCCATTTCATTTAGTTCTTTGCTGTGATCTTTGTCCTGTTTTTTCATTTGGCACATATTCCTCTGTCTCCTCATTTTGTCTAACTCTCCGTTTGTTTCTATATATTAGGAAAGTCAGATACAACTCCTGATCTTGAAAGTAGTGGCCTTATGAAGAAGAGGGCCTGGAGTGCCCTGGAGTGCAATGTCTCCTTTTCACCAGAATCTGACATTTCAGGTGTGTCTTATGTTGTGTGTGCCCTACTGTTGTGGTTGAGCCACATTTGCCTTCTGTCCAGTTGGCTGCAATGGTCCACTTTGCCTCTCCTGGCAGGGTTTGGTCTCTGTGCTATGAAGGGGCCAGTCCGGGGCTGCCTTGGGCTCATAGGTGGTTCAGACCAGATGTTTCCCCTCAGCTTGTTTACTGGAACTGTGGTCACTCTCAACTTCAGGGCACTCTCTCTGCATTGTCCCCTGAAAGACTTTTGTTGGTTAGTGGGACCTGTAGTCAGACTAGATGTTTGCCCTTAGTCTGTCTATTGGGGTTGCAGTGACCCTAAATGGGGCTCTCTCTTTGTGCTGCTGCATGTGAGATTTTTGGTGGTGGTCAGGGCTGACAACCAGTCAGATGTCTGCCCCTATCACAGTGCTGGGGCTACAGTTGAACTGGTGTGTGTGGTTATCATCCCCTCTCCCCACGGTAAGAGTCACTTTGGGGTGGTGCTGACCACTGTTGGGACTGCTTGCAAAATGAGATGCATTAGGCACTACATTGGAGGGACTGACAGCAAGTAGGGTTGGTTGGATGGGATAGTCTGCAGGAGAATGCAGAGGCGAGGCACATGGTGTTAGCAAGCAAAGCAGCACCCTCATTCTTGACAATACTCATTTGCATGGTTGGCTCCTTCTTTTTACCAATATTCCAGTTCAAGTTTCACTTGACACTTCTGCTTTTCCTGACTTCCCAAGCTGAAGTTCTCCATTCCTGTCACACCTCTGCTATTCTCTATCACATCACCTGTTGTTCTCTGAACTTCTCTTGGTCATATAATATTTTAGGTACTGTTTTTCTGATTTTAGTTACAACAGTGACTGATACATGATGGGTATGCAATAAAAAAGTGTTGAATAAATTGGTGCCACCATGATAGGATTTCAATAGATTTTAAAGGGTCTTCTGCTTATCATTCATGACAGGCTTGAACTTTCTAACTTTAGACTAACATATGCCTTAACAAACAATAGAGGAATGGGGGTCCTGTCCCCTAGAGCCTGCAGTAAAAATGTGCTAACTGGTGTAGCATATAGCTTTTGTTGTACTATTTACTTAGAATTGGCTAATTCATAAAACCACCTACTTAATTACTGAAAACCAGAATGTATGAAGTTTGACAGTCAATTTTGGGACTCATGACAATTTCTGGAGAGTTCTCCAATATATATGACACCCTGGATAAAGCAAACTATACCATATGACATAACCATGTGTCTTCCTGATATAAAAGAGATAATGTGCTTCAGGTGCAAAGGTTTGGGGAGAGATAATAGCAATTATTATAGCCTACTACTTTATGCACATCATTTCATGTCTAAAGCACTATTATTTTTTCTCATTTTGCTATAGAGAAAATTGAGTCAGAGAAGGGATAGAAGACCTACTCAAGTAGTAGTAATTACAACTAGTAATTAGAGGAGCTGGTATTTGAATCCAGTAAGTGAAAGTCTGGAGCCAGTCCTTTCAATCAACATACTATACTGTATATGGAAAGAGTAGGAAGTAGAAGTTTTGTTGTTGTTGATGTTGTTGCTTTTCCCTAGAGTAGATTCCATTAGTATAATGGTATGCTTAATAGGGAGATTCAGTTAAATCAGAATTTCCAAAAATGTGTTCCATAGAACACTAATAACTCTAGACAGTCTGTGAGAAGAAAATATTCTAGAGTAATATCATTTTAAGAAAACCATATAATTATAATACCTTTATCAGGCTGTTGTATATCAGCCTTACAAGAGCTTATCTGGCTCCGAGGCACTCCAAAGTATTGACATAGAACATTCACACATTACTTTTACAATGGAACAACTGCTCCTCTTTTTTTTTTTTTTTTTGCATTACACTTATTGATAACCCAAGAGACAAAGCATAATTTTGGGAATCCTTTTTAAGATGAATTTTTAGGACAGTCAAAACACTTGGTAGAACTGGCAGTAGAATATAAAAAATGAGAATGGGAGCAGTTGTACTGTACTTCCACCTAATAATGACTATCAGGAATAGCTGACTGAAAATATTTTAGTCTCCATTTCACTGATGGCTTATTAATGTACAGAGAAACAGATCGACTTGTGGTATGCTCATATGAAGTAAGTCAGCAACACTTAAGAACGCAGATCTCTGTGTGGGTGTGCATATGGGCTGTGAGGAAGGAGAAGCAGGGCAGCTGAGAGGAGAAAAGAAGCTTAGTAACATACATATTTAAAAATCAAGAGGGATGTGATGCTTAATTTTTTTCCTTGTATTCATTACTTCTCTAATCCTTGACTTTGTTACCTTCAATTCTGCTTATTAAAAGGTATTATGTATGTGGGTTAGTCAGTGCTGTGGTGTTACTGAACAGCAGGTAAATGGTAACTATAGTTCTTTTTATGTAGTAGGACAATTAAAAATGTAATCAGCTTTGAAAACTGGATTGCAAAAAAGAAATACCATGAATAGACATGGATCTAAATAACTGCCTGGCTACCAGACGGTCACTGCACATCTCTAGAATTGGAATAAATTCTTTTTAAAATTTAGAGAAGAGTCAGATTAGAAAAGAGATAATTTTTCTGATTGATCATTGCATACAAAAAGGCTTGACTTATGCATTTTGCAACAGAACACAATGTAGAAACTAAAAAATATACCATAAAATACCATGCAAAAATTTCCATATCACAGCTGTCCAGAGTGAATAACAAGAATATTAGTAATGTCCAGATGCACATAAGTCTATGGGGATGCCTCTTGCCAACAGAAAATGAAAGGAATGACAATGTCAATCACATCTAATAGACTATGTTAATGTTTTTCAAACAGTTCTTTCACACTCAGAAATAGTGCTCATTAATAATGGATAGTACTGTATGAAGGAAAAGGAATGTTGCCTGCAAAACTGATGGTATTCATTGTTCTTTGCTCATCTCCTCTCAACAATGAACTGTATTTCTGCAGGATGATTTTTCTTTTGTCTTTAAAACTGCCAAGATGGTTTTAAAACGTTTAAGCTAATTGATCCCTTTCTTTTCTGAACTAACATTTCATATATGGCATTAATGCAGTGCCCATCTTCACATTTCCCTCTTCATCCTTACCTGTTCCTATTTAAAGTCACCTCCTTTTTAATCATATTTTTTGACTAGTACTACTGAAATATACAAGAAAGTTCTCACACTTTCAAAACTATCTTGAAATCTTGCTGGTAAAATCAAGATTGCAGTTTTGGGTTTTTTTGTTGTTGCTGTTTTCAATTCTTCTTTTTTCCCTTCTTCTGCCTGGTTGCTCAAGCAGATGTCAGTCAGGCCTGTGGGTTTGCTGGTATATTTGGAGGTTTCCAGATTATATAATCAAATATAAGAACTAAAAAATCACTGAAATTCAGAAAGGTTACCAATTCCATGGAGATTAATTTCCTAATATACCACTTTCTTCAGGGAAGCACCTAATTATCTCTCTTTGACTAAGAAGCCATTTGGAGTCAATTTTGTATAATGACCTCCATTTTTAACATTTTCAAGCAAATGCTTCTTTGAAATAGCTTTGAATATTAGACCATTATTCTGTTCACATTAAAAGCTACCTTTTAGCAATATATTGGAAAACGCTTGTACAGAAATACAGGATACCACTTAAAGCTATAGAAAAAAATATGTATAAACTCTAATGATAATGCCTTTCATGTAAAAAATGAATGCTAGATGAAAATGACAATTTATGTTAAGATATATAGCAATAAAAAGAGAAATTCTGTCTTTGGACATAGATCAATTGCCAGTTAGTTGACAAATTCAGGTTTTTCCATCTCTGTAATTACAGGAGTGATTTCCTGTCTATTGGGATTCATTTGTCTCAAAAAAATGATGTCTTATCAAGGGATGAAAGAAGTGCAGAAATGTTTAGTTATCCCAGATCCAAATAAGCAAAGAACTCTATATGATAGACAAAATAATTACCCAACCACTCACCTCTGCCAAAGTTGTTGAAGTCCAAATTCCCACCAGTGATTATATTATGTTATAGAACAAAGGTAAATTAAAGTTGTAGATGGAATAAAAGTTGTTAATCAGTTGCCCTTTATATAAGTAAATTATCCTGGATTATCTGAATGGGTCCAATGTAATCACAGGTCCTTAAAAGCAGAGGAGGGAGGTAGAAGAGAAAGAGTGATGCTGTCAAGAGGACTCCACCCCCCATTGCCGGCTTTGAAGATGAAAGAAGGGGTCCATGGTGCTAAGAAATGCAGGAGCCTCTAGAAGCTAGAAAAGGCAAGGAAATAGATTCTCCCCTGGAGCCTCCAGAAAGCAACTGATTTCTGCTGTTACTTTAATTTTAGCCCAGTGAGGGATGTGTTGTACTTCTACAATCACCAGAACTGTGAAGTAATAAATTTATGCTGTTTGGGGCGCCTGGGTGGCTCAGTCATTATGCGTCTGCCTTTGGCTCAGGTCATGATCCCAGGGTCCTGGGATCGAGTCCCACATAGGGCTCCCTGCTCCGCGGGAAGCCTGCTTCTCCCTCTCCCATTCCCCCTGCTTGTGTTCCTGCTCTCGCTCCCTCTCTGTCAAATAAATAAATAAAATCTTAAAAAAAAAATTTGTGCTGTTTTAAGTCACTAAGTTTGTAGTAATTTTTACACAGCCATACAAAACTAATACATCATATACCTAGATTTCGGGGCATGGTCACACTTGTCTTTGCCCTTTAAAATTAAACAAGTTACAAACCATAAAAAAAGACTTCCAGATTTCCATTCAAAATGTCTGACCTCAGCAATTTAAACTGAGGAAAAGGAAAAAAGGTAAAAAAGAATAGGAGGGCGCCTGGGTGGCTCAGTTGGTTAAGCGACTGCCTTTGGCTCAGGTCATGATCCTGGAGTCCCGGGATCGAGTCCCACATCAGGCTCCCTGCTCAGCAGGGAGTTTGCTTCTCCCTCTGGCCCTCCCCCCTCTCATGCTCTCTCTATCTCATTCTCTCTCTCTCAAATAAATAAATAAAATCTTAAAAAAAAAATAGGAAAGTACTTACTTCACTGATGATTCTGTGACCTGCCTCAGGATCTCTGGATCTGGTAGGTATTTAAAACTGACTCATGGATATTTCCATGTGTTCTTTGGTGTCTAACCTGCTGAGTATTGTGATGGGTACTCCCTGTATCTCAGAGTTCACCTAGAGAAAAAGATCCAGTAGGAGATACATAGATATATAAATTATTATAAGAAATTGGCTTATCTAGTAGTGGTGGCTGACTAAACAAGTCTGAAGTTCACCGAGCCAGCAATCAAGAAGGAAAGATCACAAGCAGATTGAAACGCCATGAACAAGGACCTAAGCATGTTGCCCACTAATTACTCACTCGTTTTCTGTCTCAGGGAAGGCTTATGTCCTTTTTTCATAGGACTAATAACTGATTAAGTCAGGTCTAACCAAAATAATCTACTAAATTAAAGTCAGCTGATTAGAAACATCAATTACATTTGCAAAATCCCTTCAGAGCAGCACTTAGATTTGAGTTTGATTGAGTAACTGGGAGAAAGTGTGTGTGTGCACATGCATGCATGCACACGCACGTGCCTATGCTAGGAAATGACTTGCTTTCCTTACTTCTTCAAACTGCAAGAGAATATATTTTGAATTATCCTTCCTTACCTATCGGGACACATACTGAAAAGGAATTTTAGCCTCAGGAAACTGATACACCACGAAGTCATTATAAAGCTTCAATTTGAGATGTGCTCTTCCTCTCTGCCTTGCCACTTTACATCTTCCCTTAGCTTCTGTATTTATGAGAATACAGCCTCTTACTACCAAGTATATTTTTCATCTTTCTGAGTACCAAAAATATCACAGATATCATGAATCTCAAGGATAACATGTGGTCGGAGATGGTGGCGAGTATATTGTACATAGTTCTTAGTAATAAACAAAACAGAAAATGTTTAACATTTCATTTGCAGTGGGAGCCTATATCTTACCTCTCTAAATTTATTCCTTGCTTCTTTCCTTTCTCACTGACCTTGTTACTGCCAAACTGAAAGCACTTGTCTGTTTTCTACCTGATGGGGAGGACTTTGCCCACTCTAATTGCCAGGCCTAGGATGCTACCTGGAGAGTTTCACAAGACTTTACCACATCCATGTTGGTTACTCTTTATGGCTTCACACTACTTCATTTTTATTCATAGAGCTAATTATTACATTAAATTTCATTATATGTTTGTTTGCTTACTTCATTGTTTTTTGCTCTCCCACTTGAATTAGAAACACCTTGAAAGCAAAAGCTGTCTATTTTTGGTTCAACCTATATCTAGCAACCAGAACTGTACCTAGCATTGTCAAAATATGGTTTATTCTGAGGTTTTGCTTGAATGAACGAGTGATTGAAAGTTCTCATACATTATTAGGAAAAGTGCTAGGCATTTAGATACCTTAGTATGAAATAGGTAACTTCAAATTTTTCAGTGAATAATATTCCACTAATGCTCGTAAGTTAACCAAAGCCACTTCTTTTATATTAAAAAGATAATATTCATAGTTAAGTATATGTTGAAAAGTTTTTGAGTATATAGTGATTACTTATTATTGGGAATTTTCAATATGCTAAATGTTGACTAAGAGATGGACAAATTTACGAGCCCAAGTTGTACTATAGTTCTACCACTTCTCAGTCATGTGACTTTGAACAAAGTACGCCTCAGATTTTCCATCTTCCTAGTGGAGATAATATTGGACATGCAGATTTTAATGGGTATTGCATGAGCTGTACACATAGTAAATCCTCAATAAATGCTATATACCTATGCATTTCTCATTAGTTGTAATACACATTTCACTCTTTTATTATCCCATAGAAGTTACATATAATCTCATTAAGCAATCACTATTTAGCACTGGCCATTGATAAAATATAAATAGCAGTATCCTCTTATTGCATTGTTTAATTTTAAAAGATACGTCTATTTTTTTATTATTAAAACATGTTTGGGGTGTCATCATAATCACAGGATGGCTAAGTGAAAGTAATGTAAAAAAAATAGAAAGAAATGTTGCTGCCAAATGCTAAGAATATGAAGCTAACTAGATATTCCCCTGGCGTCCATATGTCCCATATCATGATACTCCAAGGTTATACCTATTATTATGGTATAAGTAATAGCATCTCCTTTAATTCTCAAAAGTACCTTGATTTGGCTAATAAGTTATATCATTGACCTAAATTGAAATAAACAACGTGAAGGATGAAAAGAGAATTAACTACAGATGTTTCAGAGATCAAAAAGATTAAAAAAGCGTATTTTCAGCAATTACACACAGTGTATTCGAGCACTTAGATGAGCTAAACTTATTTAAAAGGAACATTAAAATTGAAAACTATATGTACATAACATATATACACACACACATACACATATAAAACTGCATATATATTACCTATAACTATATATACAACTGTATATGTATGTTTATAACCTGAGAAATCTTAAAATCATCAGAAGAGTTGAATGTGTTAAATACCTCCCCACAAAGAAAACATCTGACTGAGATGGTAACATCCAAAGAATAAATAATCCAATTTTAACATAACCCTTGTGGAGACAGGAAAAAAAAGAATAGCTTCGCAATCTTTATGAGGTAAACATAATTTTAATAATAACATTAAATATTGATAATACTAAAGAAAGAGAGAGAAACTAAAAAAATAATCTTAGTCTAGAACATAGGTGTAGACTCCTAAACAAAATACTGGCAAAGAAAATATAAATATTTTCCTTCATATAAATCCAAAATGGTGATCCGTTGGACACATATAACACATAACATCCTCCAAAATAGAAAGCACATTCTGTTCAAGACCAAAGTGTTTATCGCCAGTCTAAGTCTTCCCCTAAAGGTCCACACATTGACCTCTTTACTAGAGAGTTCCAATTAGATAAATCCATTGCCAAACCAAATTCAAAATTTCCAAAACTGCATTTATAGCTATTTAATACATCTTTCTCACATCCTCTTTTTTTCTACTTTAACTGAGCAAGAACTCTTGGAGTCATCCTAAACTACTTCTGTCCCTTGCCCAGGGGCTTTCACTTGGTCACTGTGTCCTGCCAGTTCTACTGTCAACATGACTCTAAGAGCAGCCCTCCCTTTCCCATCTGCATTGGTAACACCTTAATGAGGCCCTGGTTGTTACCATTTAGACTACTGCAGCAGCCTTCAATATCATAATTTTCTTACCCATTCTTCCCATTCTTGCAATTCCTGCAGATTGATGTTTTTAATATATGCTGATCATCAGTCTCCACTTAAAACCCTTTTGTGGTTTTGTATCCCTTTAGAATAAAATCTAACCTTAAAATAACATAGAGAAGTTTCTGGCCTCTGCCTTCTTGACATATTGCCATACTTCTCTACACTATGCTCTCTCTATACTAAGTTACCTGCAGCACCTGAAAACCAATATATTAATTTATGCTTCTTTGCATTTGCAAGTGTTCCTTATTTTGCTCATAGTATTATTTTTTCCCTTCTTAAATGGTTAATCCATCATTTCTTTAGAGACCAATAACAAGATTCATCTACTCTGGGATACTTTCCAATTAATTATTTTTTATTCTTCTCAGGACTACCCCCAACCCCATTTCCATTCCTACTGTACTTACCACTTTGTACCTTAGGTTTTTTGTTTGTTTACCTTTTTTCCCTATCTAGACTGCAAGCTCCTTGAAAGAAGGAATCAGTGAAGGAATCAGCACCCAGTGAAGATCTAAATAAGTGAACACGAATATAAAGAAGTAAAATAGGAAAGCAGATGCATTAGTATCCATATGTACACTTACATTTTTGAAAGTGATTCTTTCTGTTTTGACTAAATATGAGGTGTTTTTTTTTTCTTTCAGTATCATTCTTAGTTTATATTTTAAGGAATAATGTGTACATATGCAATTTTTAAGGTGGACAAATAATTAATATGGAAATCCACTGTGGAATGAGTTAAAGTATGTTTGGACTTCTTGTGTTCCTTTTTGGGTTTCTAAAAAAACTTAATATTAATTTTGAACACTTGAAAGAAAAAGAAACAGAATAATCAGTAGAAACTACACCACTTTTTGGCATGTGGTATGCATTTGCTGAAGCAGAAGCCTGCCATATGCCATACGTGATATGCCACCCAACTTTGCCATCATGTCAGTGAATGCATTGTATCCTGCAGCCAAGCCACATGGGCATGACATGCCTTCCACTTCAGCTTTTCTACGAACATTTTCCCACTTAATTCTGTCACACATGGTATCTATAATCTGTTAGGAGGAGTTCTGCCCATTTTGTCACCTTTAACATCTGAGAGCTCTTATGATGGCGCCAAATTGATTGTTCTTCTGATTTGAGTCAGATGTGAGTCATTCTGGGTAAAATTTCTAAAGAGGGTTTCCAGTAGTCACTTTTCCATAAAAATTGAAACAAGAATGGGTACTGGCACATATAAGAAATAACTTGGAGTATAGTTAATTGCATATGCGATTTTTTTTTTTTTTTACTCACACATTCATTCATTGAACAAATATTTATTGAGCTTCATGATGTGCCAAGCACTGTGCTATATGCTGAGGAAGGAAAAAAAAGAAAAAGAGAAATGATACTAAACCAGGATCTTCCTCTTCCTTCTCAAGAAGCTGGGGGGGGAAATGGAAAAAAAAAAGGTTTAATTTCATTTAATTCATTTTATCTTGTTGTTTTAAAATAATTCTATTTCAAATTTTTATCCACTCAAACTTTCTTCTTGCCATTTTGAAAAAAAATTTAAAAAAATCCAGCCTATGGATAGAGCTATTTTTTTTAAAGGCAGAATGCAATATATAACAATTCAGAAGTATAGAGAAGAATCAGAAAAATTCTATATATAAATAAAGCAAACAAAATCTATGTATACATTTTTACATGTATATTTTCAGTAAAAATCATTTTGAGGTTTTGGCAGAAAAGATGACATGAAAAACATTTCTTTGCAGGTCTTCCATTATTTAATTTGGAACAAAAGAGAGAATTTTTTTTTACCTTTTTTCTTAAATATATATGTTGGTAGTTATTATATTAAGAAAAAGGCCATCCTCAGGGTGCCTTGGTGGCTCAGTCGGTTAAGCATCTATCTTCAGCTCAGGTCATGATCCCAGGGTCCTGAGATCAAGCCCTGCATTGGTTTCTCTGCTCCGTGGGGACCCTGCTTCTCCCTCTCCAGCTCCCTCAGCTTGTGTGTTCTCTCTTTCTCTCTTCTATCTCTCTCTGTGTCAAATAAATAAATAAAATCTTAAAAAAAAAAAAGAAAAGGGCTGTCCTCAAAATAAATGTCAAAGTAATACTTAAGACATTTACCTTTTTGAAATATTACACTTGGTGAGAAAATGAACAGATTAAAATAATGGAATAGGTAAATTTCAAAGCTAATTTTTAAACCAAAGATGGGAATGTTTGTGGAATATCAAAACCAGTATTTATGAATGGAAAGGACTAATTTTTATCACAGAGTTTGACATTTGCAGAGCAATCTGATTTGAATTTTTATTTTTTTAATTTAAATTTTTTACTTTTTAATTTTTTTAGAATTTGATAATATTTTTATTTAAATTCAATTAACATACAGTGTTATTAGTTTCAGAGGTAGAGTTCAGTGATTCATCAGTCTTATATAATACCCAGTGCTCATTACATCACATGCCCTCCTTAATGTACATCACCCAGTTACCCCATCCCCCCACCACCTTCCCCTCCAGCAACCCTCAATTTGTTTCCTATGATTAAGAGTCTCTTATGAATTATCTCCCTCTCTGATTTTATCTTGTTTTATTTTTCCCTATCTTCCCCTATGATCTTCTGTTTTGTTTCTTAAATTCCACATATCAGCCAGATCATATGATACTTAGCTTTCTCTGATGGACTTATTTTGCTTAGCATAATACCCTCTAGTTTCATCCACGTCATTGTAAATGGCAAAATTTCTTTTCTTTTTTTTTTTTTTTTTTGGTGGCTGAGTAATATCCCATTGTATGTATGTACCTCTTCCTTATCCATTCATCTGTGGATGGACATCTGGGCTCTTTCCAGAGTTTGGCTATTGTGGACATTGCTGCTATAAATATTTGGGTGCAGGTGTCCCTTTGGATTACTACATTTGTATCTTTGGGGTAAATACCCAGTTTTGCAATTTCTGGGTCATAAGGTAGCTCTATTTTCAGCTTTTTGAGGAACCTCCATACTGTTTTCCAGAATGACTGCACCAGCTTGCATTCCCACCAACAGTGTGAGAGGGTTCTCTGCATCCTTGCCAACATCAGTCATTTCCTGACGTTAATTTTAGCCATTCTGACTAGTGTGAGGTGGTATTTCATTGTGGTTTTGGTTTGTATTTCCTGATGCTGAGTTATGCTGAACATTTTTTCATGTGTCTGTTGGCCATTTGTATGTCTTCTTTGAATAAATGTCTGTTCATGTCTTCTGCCCAATTCTTGATTGGATTGTTCTTTTTGTGTTGAGTTTCATAAGTTCTTTATAGATTTTGGATACTGTCCCTTTATCTGATATGTCATTTGCAAGTATCTTCTCCCATTCTGTCGGTTGTCTTTCGGTTTTGTCGACAGAATTGAATTTTTATACATAAGAACTCTGTTTACTGTTCCATATATATTCCTATAAACATTTATTCAATTTAGACCATGTGGCATTTATTAAACTCTGTTAGCATGTTTCATCATAATGAGAGTTGGACTGCATAAAACTGAAGGTAGATTTCTGGTTTGAGTGTTTATTTTTCCCATCATAAATATTAATAAGCCTGATTATATAATTTTGTATCTATCTTCCAGAGGTATAATGTACATAAAAATATCTGACAGTCTATTGCCCATTAATAAGGCTCCTGATTTTTAGCTAACATAACATTAAAACCATAGCATAGAGATAAAAAATCAGAAAAGGATGGACCTTCCTGGATTAATTTTAAAATAAGAAAGCTATTGAATTCAACAGGAGATAAGAAAATAAATGTTAGGATTTTAAGAACATTGTTAATATTTTATACAAAAAGCAAATTGTCCAATACCATTTTGATAAAAACAAAATATTCTCTAGAATCTCAAAATTCTAAAAAAACTTATTGTTTATATAAATACTTGTATTAAGAGACAACTCTATCACCAAAATGTATGCTTTCTACCTGTTCCTAGTGGTCTGGGTCAATTTTATGCATGACACCAGTAGCACAATAATTGAATAAATAATAACATAGGAGCAACAGTGAGTTTAAAGTAGCCACAGACACAGGAAATACTTGAATCTAATAAAAAGCATTAAAAGGTGTATCATTGGGTGAAAAAGCAATTTGTAATGGCCAGAGCCATGGGACTGGCTAAATCAGACCTCTGCCACAGACCTTCATCAGTGGCCACAACTCAGTGAGTTTCCATTTCTTCTTATAAAGAACAGAATAAACATACATAAACTCATTCTTGTTGATGACTGTCTTCCTTCAGGAATGTCATTTGTATTTCATTTATCTCTACAAACATTTTGGCAGTGCCTGAATAAACTGATGTAATGAAGAACATTGGCTTGAGAATTGTGAGACTTGGATCCTTGGTATTAAATAAATCTAGGATCTCGAAAAAATTAGCTTCTTGGAATTTTCTGTTTGGCAGCAGGAGGAAACTTCATAGATGACGTCTAAGGTACTCTATAATTCTAACATTTATAACTATATCAGTGATCAGAAAGTGCTTTGTGGTATAGTTTTGTTAATATTTATAATAGTGTTAGATTCATGCATATAGACACAGCTGAAACCTAAGTATTTAGAGCCTCACTGTCAATATTCAGTGTGCTGATCTTCATGCTTTTTTCCCTTCCTTTTGTCAATACTTCCCTTTCTCCTTCCTCCCTTCCTTCCAATTTCTATAGAGTAGAGGAACATGTAGAAATTTTATTTTTTGTTCTTCTATATCTGTGTGTGTGTTTATATATATGTGAAGGGACTGACCACAGAAATTTGCATCAACCTCCCCAGTGATGATGTTGGAATATTTCAGCTCCATATTAAATTCCTTCCATTAGTTTTCTGATTTATGAAAAGTTCCTTCTATCCCATACATTCTCCATTCTATGAGTTTCCTATTCTCATCCACAGAACACCTAGATACACATGAAATATTTTCTTCTATTATTGCCTAAATTTTAAATCAGATACTTTCTGCTCGTTGGGTATAAAACACCCCTCACATTATACAAAGAAAAAAGAAAGAAAAGGAAAGAAAACTTTTGGTGATACTAGGGAGCTTAAACAATTGACACTGTAATTATTTTTTTCTACCATACCAGAAGTAAAATTATTGATTTGAAGAGGTACCTATTTTTGGAAGCTGATCAGTAAGTACTATTAGATTTCTGTGTGGGATATGAAAGAAATGGCATGTCTTAGGCCTTAGCTAAATTACTGGGGTAAGTATTTACTAATCACATGTTTAATATTTTAGTTAATATATTGAATTCCTTTCTTGAACCTGGCAATCTATTTTCTGTAAGTATATTTCAATTATGAGAGCGGAAAATAGGAATATGTTATCCTAATGTGTCTTCATATCTGCTTCCTTCCTTTCCTCTCCTATAAACCCATTCCCATCTTTTTTAAGGTAAATATTTACACAGTATCAAGAATCGTCTTTCTAGATGACCACACTCACCTGAAGTCATAGTGAAAAGTATCAAAAAGACAAGAATTTATTATTGAGAGGTATCAGATGGGTTTGAAGTTGGAGAGCAGTGAAAGACATCTAAAAATCTTTAGTGGATTCCATTCATATGGTTGTTAAAGTCATATAAAGATCCACCTATGCTGCCATGCAGCCTATTTACTCTCCATGAATTTCTTTTTCTTTTTTTTAAATGGGAATTTGACCATCAGCCAGGATACTTTCTGCAGAAAACAATTAGTCAGAAATGAGTGCTATCATGGTTTATTTTAAATCTTTTGTAAACTGACATCAAACAAACAAATGGGTTAACGTTACATATTAACTCCTAAATTTTGGTCAGTCCTTTAAATTTCTTTAGACTCTAGTGTTTCTCATTGCTTGTTAAGGGATACTAGGTTAGCAGTGGTTTGTTTGTTCTTCAAGTGAGGCTGCAAGATAAATATGAAAAAGAAATAGACCTAAAAGGAAAAGAAAGAAAATTGTAAAATTTATCAACTCCCATTCTCAAATTGTCATAGATATTGCCTTGCAAATTTATGTTTTCCACTACCAAAGAATAATATCTGCTTTATCTTTGACAAAAATCCTCATAGATTATTTGCCTTTTCAAAATCATTTGTTAGTGGATCCCTGGTTTAGTTCTAAAAAAGAAGATGGAATTTCTCAAAGCTTATATATTATATATGCAAAACATATAAATACATATACACACATATATACATAAGCATATATGTATGTATTTTATTATTTGTAGGCATTCAGAGCTTATTTTTCTTTATTGTAATGTAAAATAAACCTGACATATAAATTGAAATATACCCAAAAACCCTTCCTTCAATTTTTTTATTATGTTATGTTAATCACCATACATTGCATTATTAGTTTTTGATGTAGTGTTCCATGATTCATTGTTTGCGTGTAACACCCAGTGTTCCATACAGTACGTGCCCTCTTTAATACCCATCACTAGGCTAACCCATCCCCCCACGCTTCTCCCCTCTAGAACCCTCAGTGTGTTTCTCAGAGTCCATAGTCTCTCATGGTTTGTCTCCCCCTTCAATTTCCCTGCCTTCATTTTTCCCTTCCTGCTATCCTCTTCTTTTTTTTTTTTTTTTAAACATATAATTTATTATTTGTTTCAGCGGTACAGGTCTGTGATTCAACAGTCTTACACAATTCACAGTGCTCACCTTCAATTTTTTTTTAAGTTTATTTTTTTAGTAGTCTCCACACCCAATGTGGGGCTCAAACTCATGACCCTGAGACCAAGAGTCACATGTTCTTCTGTCTAAGGCAGCCAGTCACCCCCCCTTCAATGTTATATAAAGAAAAAAATACGGATTTTAATGTAGTTTAACCACATAATACTACTGCTGGATTGATCAATGTATGTTATTAACTACTTCAAGATTTCTTTTAATATATTAGATTTAGAATTACCTTTTTGTTAAGGAATTGATGTCTGCATCTTCAAAAATCATAATTAACTTTGTTCAGGAGGAAAAAGAATAAAATTATATTGAAAGACTATTTTTATTGGTGTGTTATTAGATTGAATTGTAACTCAAAACTGGTGAGATAACATTTTCTGATAGGTTAATAGTTTTTATCCCACATAAGAGAATTGATTAACCAATGATTTTAACCATTGTAAATGTTACAGCTGTTATTATAGCCCTTTAATTTATGGTTTTAAAAAATAAATTTAAGATTTCATTTTATACAAACAAAAATATAAATAATTCAGTGGGGTCAGTCCAATGCATTGTGTTGTTTCTTAAGAAATAACTGTCATGGGCGCCTGGGTGGCTCAGTTGGCTAAGCGACTGCCTTCGGCTCAGGTCATGATCCTGGAGTCCCTGGATCGAGTCCCGCATCGGGCTCCCTGCTCAGCAGGGAGCCTGCTTCTGCCTCTGACCCTCCCCCCTCTCATGTGCTCTCTCTCTCTCATTCTCTCTGTCTCAAATAAATAAATAAAATCTTAAAAAAAATTTAAAAAAAAGAAATAACTGTCATAATGACATGAGTGAAAATGGCAGAGTGAGTTCTCTTGGAAATTCTATTGTAAAAGTAATAATAACACTGGCAAAAATGGTCAGAATTAATCTTTTAGAACTCTTCGAATTAACCAGACTTTCACCAATCAAGGGAATGTTTATTCCAGGAAAAAAAAAAAAAAGCCGAATCTCATTAAGAAAAAAGAGCTTTATGGCTTTTTTTTTTAGATTTTATATTTCTTTTAGAGAGAGAGAGCACACAAGTAGAGGGAGGGAGAGGGACAAGCAGACTCCACACTGAACACAAAGCCTGACACGGGGCTCAATCTCAGGGCCCTGAGACCCTGAAATCATGACCTGAGCCAAAATCAAGAGTCCGACAGTTAACCAACTGAGCACCCAGGTACCCCACATTTTTAACACGGTTTATGGCACTTTAACATAATTTAATCCAATCTTCCTCTTCTCAGCTTTCAGTAGCCTTTGAAATCTACAACCACAATGACAGTGAAAATCACAATCTGGCAGAAATGGAAAGAGGCAGCATGGGATTAGAGTACCTTCAAAGCCCCATTCTCAGGGAATTGTCATTATTTGACTTACCTGTGGCTCTCAGGGAGACCCCATTTAAAAGGCAATATTTATTGGATCTGACTCTGAGCTTGCTCAGTCCAAGCAGTCTTGTGGGACATTTGTCAAAAACAATCAGAGGCAATTGTTGAATTTTTGAACAACTGTTGAATTGCCCAAAGCAGTGGATAGTAGTTGGGGAAAACAATAAGCCAACCAAAAAACTTAAAAGAAAAAGCTGGGAAATGAGATATCCATAGGGGACTTTAAAAGTTCCAACATATTCTGAGTAATCTAGAAGGCCATATACATATGTAGGGTGCACATGCCAAGAGTGTTATGCATTCTCAGGAAAAATATAACAGTCTCTAAAGTCTCAACTCTGGCTAACTTTGAGGCTCTGCTCAAGAAGATGTAAAGACTAAGGTGTGGTTGTAAACTACCTGGCTGAGTGTTGGAAGCATGATTCAATATGCACACGGAGCCTCTTGGTAGAGACTAGGAGACTTATTAATTCCAGGCATCTAAAGAAATCTCTGTCCAGTCATCACTGACTACTTAGTTAATCAAGCAGAGACTTCAGTGGCCACAAACACACAAAATATTCATACAGACTCAGTTGAGAATAGTCAATAAATAAGCAAACAACAACAAACCAAGGAGGATGGAGGGAGAACCAGATTGCCAGAGTTGTCATACTGTATAACTTAAAATATCCTTTTTTTTTCCACCAAAAAAGTATAAATTACAAAAAAAAAAGTTTCCTTTACAGGAAAAAAGGCAGTTGATAGACACTGTTTTTTGAAGAAGCCCAGATAAAACTTTAAGCCAGTTATTTTAAATATGTTCAAAGAAACAAAGGAAGCCATGAAAGGAAAGTATGAGAATAATGTCTCACTCATCACATAAAGAATATACAAATATATATATATATATATATATATATATATATATATATATACCAAATAGAAATACTGGAGGTGGAAGTATAATAATTTAAATGAAAAATTTACTGGAGAGTCTGAACAGCAGATTTGAGCTGGCAAAATAAAGAAATTCAGCGAACTTGAAGATAGGTAAATTGAGATTTTATGGTTCAGGGAAATGTTGGGGAAAAGAATAAAGAATAAGTCAACAGTCTCAGACATTCATGGGACATCATCAAGCATACCAAAAGTACATAATTGGATTCCCAGAATGAGAAGAGACAGAAAAGAGCAGAAAAAATATTTGAAGAAATGAAGGCTGAAAACTTGACAAATTCAACAGAACACACTAGTCTAAATAGCCAATAAGGAAAATAAACTCCAATTAGAATAAATTAAAAAAGATTCGGGGCACCTGGGTGGCTCAGTCATTAAGCATCTGCCTTCGGCTCACGTCATGATCCCAGAGTCCTGGGTTTGAGCCCCGCATCAGGCTCCCTGCTCCGCAGGAGGCCTGCTTCTCCCTCTCCCACTCCCCCTGCTTGTGTTCCCTCTCTCGCTGTGTCTCTCTCGGTCAAATAAATAAATAAAATCTTTAAAAAAAATTAAAAAGATTCACACTAGACAATCATTAGCAAACAGTTGAAAGACAAAGAATATTTTAAAAGCAGCAAGAAGAAAGCTTTCATCTAGTGGAGGGAATACTCAAGATTGAGCTACTTTCTTCTCATCAGAACCATGGAGGCCTGAAAGCAGTAGGATGACATATTCAAATTGCTAAAAGAAAAAAAACAAGCAAACAAAACAAAACAAAACAAAAAGTGGTGAAAGGAAAAGATTGTCAACTAAGAATTCTGTATCAGTAAAACTATCCTTCAAAAATGAAGGAGGAATCAGGGTGCCTGGGTGGCTCAGTCAGTTGAGCGTCAGACATGATTTCAATTTGGGCTCAGGTCATGATCTCAAGGTCTTAGGATCCAACCCTGTGTTGGGCTCCATGCTCAGCAGGGAGTCTGCTCTCCCTCCCCCTCTTCCCCTCCCTCTGCTCGTGCTCTCTCTCTCTCTTTCTCCCACCTCTCAAATAATTAAATCTTTTTAAAAAGTGAAGGAGGAATTAGATATTCCCAGATAACCAAAAACAGAGTCATCACCAGACATGCCCTACAAGAAATATGAAAAACATCCTTTAGGCTGAAAGGGAATAACATTAGAAAGTAACTTCCACAGGAAGAAATAAAGAGCACTGGTAATTACATAGATTAAAATAACAATATATAGTTGTATTTTATACATATTAATATACATACAATACAATATGTATTTTATACATATAAATATAAATGTAATTTTTATTTGAAACTTTTTGTCTCCTATCCTATTTAAAAGACAACTGAATAAACAATTATTTGTGTTGATGTGCATAAAATGAATTAAGATATAATTTGTATGAGAAGACAATACAATGGGTAAGTGAAAGAGCTATATAATAGCAAAGTTTTGTATACTGTTGTATTTAGGGTAGTATTACTGCATACTAGTTAGTTAAAAGTTAAAATATTGCCATCCACAGGTAATCCCTAAGAAAATTACTAAAAAAGAAACAATAAGGGAATTTGACAGAAACTGTAGAAAATATCTATTCAATACAAAAACAATTCGTACTGGAAGAATAAAGGAATGAAAAGGCATAAGACTTACTGGGGGGAAAAAAATAACCAAAATAGTGAAAATAAATTAAATAGAGACTAGTAAAGCAATAGAAAAAATCAACAAAAGCAAAAGTTGTTTCTTTAAAAAGAGCAACAAAATTGATAAATTATTATGTAGACTGACCAAAGGAGGTACAAGATGATTCAATTTATTAGAATTGGGAATGAAACAGAAGAAATCACTACCAAACTTACAGAAATAAAAGGTGTTTTAAGGGAATACTATGAACAGTTGTATGACAACAAATTAAATTTAATAAATGAAATGGACAAGCTTCTAGAAATACATAAACTAATGAAACTGACTCAAGAAATAGAAAATCTGATTAGACTTATAACAGGCTGAAGAAATTAGTAATCAAAACAATTTTCCACAAAGAAAACACCAAAACTAGATGACTTTATTGATGAAATCTACCAAATATATGAGAAGAATTAGCATCACTTCTTCCCAAACTCTGCCAAAATATAGAAGAGGAAACACTTACAAATTCATTCTGAGGCCTTTATTAACCTGGTGACAAAACCAGACAATGATATCACAAGAAAAGAAAGCTACAAACGAATATCACTTATGAGTGTAGAAGTAGAAATTCTCAATAAAAACTAGCAAACTGAATCCAGCAAAATATAGAAAGGGGTATACACCAGGAACAAACTGGATATATATACCAGGAATGGAAGGTCTGTCTCAAAATATAGAAATCAATCAATGGTATACACTTAGAATAAAGAATAACCACATGATCAATAAGTGCAAAAAAAGTATTTAACAAAATTCAATACCCCTTCTTAATAAAAAATATTATGTAAACTAAAAACACAAAGGAACTTAACTTATAAAGGGCATCTGCAAACAAACCACAACTAATTTAATAGTGAAAAATGGAAGGCTTTTTGACTAAGATTAGGGGGACAAGGCTGTCCCCTCTCACCACTAATATTAAACATTTTACTGGAAATTCTAGCCAGGGTAATTAAGAAAAAGTAATAAAAGGCATAATGTATCCCTGTTTGCAAATTCCATGATCTTCAATCTACAGAAAATCTTAAGGACTTCACAAAAAAACTATTAGAGCTAATAAAGGTTGCAGGATACTAGATCAATATACAAAAAAAGTATTTGTATACACTAGAAATTAACAATACAAAAATGAAATTATGAAGACTGTTCCCACAATAGCATGAAATGGAATGAAATGCTTAGGAATAAAGTCAACAAAACAAGTATAAGACATGTACACTGAAAACCGCATCACTGAAATAAATTTAGATCTAAGTGAGTGGAAAGATATCCTTTGTGTAATATCTCCCAAATTAATCTATATAGATTCAACACAAACCTAATCAAAATCCCAACTGCCTTAAAATAGTCTTTTAAAAGACTATTTTGGTGTCAAAAAAACTGGATATCTACACACAAAAAATGAAGATGGACTTGATCTCACACCATATGAAAAATGAACTCAAACTAGATCAAATATCTAGATGTCAGAGATGTCAAAACTCAGAAGGAGCCATAGACCTTGGATACTAAAGTATAACCAACCAAAGCAAAAATAGATAAATTGGACTTCATCAAAATTATTATTGTTATTATTATTATTATTATTTGCTTCAGAGAACGCCATCAAGAGAGTGAAAAGACAGCTCAAAATAGGAGGAAATATTTACCAATCAGGGCTTTGTATCCAGAATATATATTTCTGTATATACTGCAACAATAAAAACAAAAATCAACCAATTAAAAATGGGCAAAGGATTTGAATAGACATTTCTCCAAAAAAAGATACATAAATGTCTAATAAATATGTGAAAAGATGCTCAACTTGTTTAGCCAGTAGAGAATTGCAAATTAAAACCACAGTAAGATAAAAATTCCATGCCCATTAGACTGGCTATAATAAAAAAGACAATAACTGGTGTTAAGGAGGATGTGGAAAAATTAGAAAATTCATACATTGCTGGTGGGATGGCAAATGAAGCAGTCGCTTTGGAAAACTGTTGGGCATTTCCTTAAAAATTGAACATAGAGTTACCAAGTGACCCAGTATTCAACTCTTAGGCATATACTCAAGAGAATTGACAACATTTGTCCACACAATAACTTATACACAAATGTTTAGAGCAGCATAAATTCCTAAAATCCAAACTCTAGTAACAACCCACATATCCATCAGCAGATGAATGGATAAACAAAACATGGTATATCCATATAATGGAATATTATTCAGCCATAACATAAGAATGACAGAGTGTATTATGCTAAGGGAAATAAATCAGAGAAAGACAAATACCATATTGATCTCACTCATATGTAGAATTTAAGAAAGAAAACAGATGAACATATGGGAAGGAGGGGAAGGGAGAGAGAGAAACAAACCATAAGAGACTTTTTTTTTTTTTTTTTTTTTTTGGAGCGAGAACAGGAGCACATTTGGGGTGGGGGGAGAGGGCGAGAAAGAATTGTAAGCCGCTCTACACTCAGTGCCGAGCCTGATACGGGGCTCACTCTCATGACCCTGAGATCATGAGCTGAGCTGAAATCAAAAGTCGGCCTCTTAACCAACTAAACCACCAGGCACCCCCATAAGAGACTCTTAAGGATAGAGAAAAAACTGAAGGTTGATGAAGAGAAGTGGGTGGGTGATAGGCTAATTGGGTAATGGGTATTAAAGAGGGCACTTGTGATGAGCACTGGGTGTTGTATGTAAGTGATGAATCACTGAATTCTAGTCTTGAAACCAATATTGCTCTATATGTTAATTTACTAAAATTTAAAGAAAATTAAAAAATAAAAAAGATTGAAATATTGATTCATGGTACAAAACAGAGGAAATCTGAAAACATATTAAGTGAAAGAAGCCAGATACAAGAGGCCCCATATTACATGATTTCAGTGATAGGAAATACCAGAATTGGCAAATCCAGAGACCATAGTGGTTGCCAAGGTTGCCATAGTGGGGAATGAGCAGTGTTGCTCATGAGTATGGTATGAAAATCTTCTGGAATTAGATAATGATACTGATTGTACAACTTTGTTAATATACTAAAAACCACTGAACTATACACTAAAAGGATGAATTTTATAGCTTGTGAATTACATCTCAATAAAAAAGGGAAAAAGTGAACTTTGCCTACTATAATCAGTTACTTGTCAAATAATGTTTTAGGGAAAAAAATACAGATCATAGAAGATACATAAATACTGTAATGATAAAATCAGTGGTATATGGTCTGTTTGAAGCTGACACCTACAATTGTCTCTAAACTTGAAAGTATAATATATCTACTGTTTTCTTATATTTTCTATTCATTTTGATTTTTTAATCTTTTAGATATATTTTGTACTTTCTTCAGATAGACCATTATAACCACTTACATATTTTTAAAAATAATTTGTGTAGGAATTCCAAGATGAGATTTAATGAGTGAAAAAATGGTTTGGTTTTTAGATTGAAAGAAATGAGTTTACTTTTAATAGCAAAAAATATAAGAATTTGAGGACAAAAATTAGTTTATTTTATGCCCCTTTATGTGCATTTTTCTTTAATGGAAAATTAGATACATAGAACTGAATTCATCAATTCTTTGTTCACAACACATTTTTGTGTGTCCATCCATAGTCCATTTTCATAATCTGTTTTATGTTTTTTCATTCATACACTTCATAATATATTAAATCACTATGAACATATATACCATCCAACCTCAAAACTAGCACACTCTCTATTACTTATATCTAATTATGTAAATCTCCCCATATTATCTCCAAGTCTTCCCTTCAGAATAGCTATTATTTTTATATTATCATTTTCTCATTTTTATGTATATAATTAATGCCTAAACAATATATAGTTAATTTTTACTTGCTTTCAATCCATAGAAAACAATACAGCATATATTTTCTACTAAGAGCTCTCTTCCAACACAAGTATGATGTTAATAAGATTAATCATTATTGAATATGCCTGCTATTCATTTATTTTTACTGCTATGTAATCTATTATGGAGTAAGTATGCTTTATTTTTTATCCATTTTTGGTCAATGAGTATTTCAGTTTCTTCCAGTTTTGCTGGTAATGCAAAGATCATTTCTATAAAAATTCTTACTCATGTTTTTTTTGTATACATGACCTGAGTTGCTCCTTTATGACTCTTAATTTTATAAAATATTGCCAAATTGTTTTAGAAAGTGGCTAAAAACTCTCACTGGCAATGTTTTAGCAATACAGATTATGCAAAGACCCTCAGATCTTTTGTATGGTCAGTCCTTTGATGTGGTCAGTCTTTTAGCATTGTGCCACTCAAATATTTCCAAACTGGTATCTCATTTATGTTTTAATTCACTTTTCTTTGGCTAATAGTAAGATTTAACATTTCTTAATAAGCTTGTGATAAATATTGTATAATATACCCATTCATGATTTAATACCTCTTTTTTCATTGGTCTTTTTTTAATTAATGTAAAGTTTTTTAAATTACATATATATTCTTGATACAAGTTCTTTGTGACTATGTGACACAGATATATTTTATAGCATATCTTTCACTTTCTTTAAATGTCTTTTGATGAATTAATTTTATTTTTAATGCTATATTTACTATTGTTTTCCTTTATGACTATTTTGTAGTTATTAAAATCTTTTATCTTTCCCCAAATCAGAAAGATACACTGTATTTTTTTCTAAAAGTTTAATTTTTTTTCCTTTTCACACTTAAGTTCTTAATCCAGAGTTTATTTTTGTGTATGAGTTAGGGATGTTTCTTTCCAACCCCATTTATTGAATTATTCCTTAATTTTCCAGTGACTTTTTCATTTCATTTGTATCATTTCTCAAGGTTTTAAGTTAATATGAGTCTAAGCTCTCTTTGGGCTCCACAGATCAATTTAGTCTATCCTTTCACCAATACCAAGCCATTTTTTTTATTATGTTATGTTAATCACCATACATTACATCATTAGTTTTTGATGTAGTGTTCCATGACTCATCGTTTGCATATAACACCCGGTGCTCCATGCAGTACGTGCCCTCTTTAATACCCATCACCAGGCTAACCCATCCTCCCACCCCCCTCCCCTCTAGAACCCTCAGTTTGTTTCTCAGAGTCCATAGTCTCTCACGGTTCATCTCCCCCTCTGATTTTCCCCCCTTCATTCTTCCCTTCCTGCTATCTTCTTTTTTTTTTTTTAACATATGATGTATTATTTGTTTCAGAGGTACAAGTCTGTTATTCAACGGTCTTACACAATTCACAATTCACAGTGCTCACCATAGCACATACCCTCCCCAGTGATGGGGTGGCTGGGTGATAGCCAAGCCATTTTAATTATAATATTTTACAGCAATGTATAAGTTAAGTACTTCCTTATTCTTTTTTGTTGTTGTTAGTGGATCTTGGCACTCTGTTCCTCCATACACAGTTTAGGCTATCCTTTCCTAATTCAAGGAAATTATTATCATTTCTTCAAATGACTCCTCTCCATCCATTTTTGACAACTTATTTTATCTGAATGTTGTGTTTCTACTTTTATCTGCCATAGCTCTTAAATTTTGTATTTTCTTTTTCTTGTTTACTTCTGAGAGGGTTCCTTAATATAATTGACTAAACAACTTGATCCTCAGCTGAATTCTATCTACTATTCCAATTTATCATGTTTTTATTGTATTTTTAATATTAAATTTATTATAAATTTATATTATATCTTATCTATATTATATTATATATCTTATATATAGTATTATATATATTTATATCAACTGATATATATATCTGTTGATTTATATCAACAGATATATATCAACTGATATATATATATATATATCAACTGATATATATATCAGTTGATATTTCCCCCTGGCTCTTTTAAGGGTTTCACATTCTTATTGAATTTGCTAGTATAACTTACTTTTCTTAAATTTTTGGTCTGACTGTTCTACTATTTCTGCTTCTGATGGTGTAGAATGCCTAGTCTTTCTTCCTTTGAAGGTAACAGTTTTCTTTAAATATTTAGGTTTCCTTATTGTATGAGTCTTTATTTTCCTGAGTCTATCACCTACTTTACTTTAAAGTATGTATTAAGGGGGGGTGATGCCTGGGTGGCTCAGATGGTTGGGCATCTGCCTTGGGCTCAGGTCATGGTCTCAGGGTCCTGGGATCAAGCCCCTCATCAGGCTTCCTGCTCAGTGGGAAGCCTCCCTCTCCCTCTCCCTCTGCTGCTCCCCCTGTTTGTAATCTCTCATTCTGTCGAATAAATAAATAAAATCTTTAAAAAAACATAAAGTATGTATTAAGGGATTACAGGCTGGCACCTGGTTCAAGTGAGTTCAAGGAGGCCATGGAGGATGAGCCCTTGGTAGAGAACTCCAGGTGCCATCAAACCATTGTTAATTCCATATATTTGCTATAATTTCCACAAGGTCAGTTTTAGGACTTCACTAAAAGGAGAAGCATTGGGAAAAGGCAATGTTCTTAGAAAAATCATTTAAAAAATCATAGAAAAATCAATCATGTCTCACCTATATCCTTCAACACCTCATCCAAGGACTTCTGTGGGGCTTTGATACCACCCACTGACTTCAGCAGAAAAGAGCACCTGATGACTGTTCCAAGGTGGTGGTGGTGGAAGGAAGGTGGAATATGGGTATAAATAACAAACTCCAACTAATTTTTTTATCTTACCCATCATTCTATCACCACCATGGCTGGCCTAAATCTGTCTCGGCTAGAACTACCCAAAATCCACACAACTTTTTCAAAATCATCTTCTGTCTCACTGGGTCTCCTAGCTTTTGATGTTGCTATGTTGTGGGTGCCATTCTCTCCTCTCTCCTTTTTCCAGGATAGGTTTTGACAGAAGAAACTAATTTCCATTATATCAGGAATCACAGTTGTCCTTTTTCCTCTTCACTTAGATGTAGATTTGTAAGTTTTCTTTATTTCAGAAAATAATGACATGGGCTAGCGTAAGTATTTTTAAATGAACTTTTTTGGTTTTCTCTTTCTATCTGCGTTTAAAAAAAAAAAAAACTTCTTTAGAACAGTTTGATTTTCTCATGGCAAAAAAGGTTTCTTTTTTTACTATGACAGTGGCAGAAAAGAAATTGACAGTGTATGCATATGTTTTCTGTGAAATTCCCCTGTACACTGGCAAACACTTGGATTTTTCAACAGCTATGTTATCTTAGTTACAAACCAGCAATAATGGCTTTTTTTCTTCTGTAGTCAAGTTAACCAATCCATATTTCTACACTTTTCCCTCTGTTCCAGTTATATTACTAATGGAATTGGGAAAAAAAATCCTTTTAATCTGTGATGGCGGGTCAATCCTACTTTGCCTATTCTAGGTTCAGAGAATCTCTTGAAGTCTTTTTATCCTTGGTGAATTTCTTACCAAATTACATTCAATAATTGTCCAAGTCATTACTGATTTATTTATTGCCCATTTAAAAAAATAAATATGTTTTAGATACCAGGTTTGATACTCCTCTATGATAGAAGTTACCATAATGCTGCCCTTCGGCCATTTTTTATACAAAACAATACTATTTGCTCCATTCCTCTCTCCCTCTCCCTCTCCACTCCCCCCCCCCCACTTCACACATGCATACTACAATCTACAAGTATAAAATGCAGTGTTTTTTTTAAGTTCCAGTATAATCAATATACAGTGTTGTATCAGTTTCAGATGTACAATATAGTGATTCAGTAGTTCTGTACATTACTCAGTTCTCATCACTATAAGTGTACTCTTAATCCCCTTCACCTATTTTGCCCATTTCCCCACCCACCTTAAAAATGCAGTTTTATGAGCATAAGGAAAAAAAGAGAGAAAGAAACCAAAAAACAGATTCTAAACTATAGAGAACAAACTGATGGTTACCAGAGGGGAGGTGGTGGGGGATGGGTGAAATAGGTGATGGGGATTAAAGAGTACACTTGTGATGAGCATTGGGTGTTGTATGGAAGTGTTCAATCACTATATTGTACACCTGAAACTAATATTACACTGTATGTTAACTAGAACTTAAATAAAAACTTTTAAAAAGCTAAGAAGGTGGCAAAAACACAAAAAGATAAAGGTATTCAATGAATATATGGAAAAAATGCAGTTTTAATTATTTTCTGAAAGACAGGTGAGAAGGATTTGTAGCAGTCCTCTGAAGTAAGTTCTTCTGATAGTTTTCTGCCAATGGCACATGGGTGAGAGATGGCTGGCTAGCACTTGGCAGGTAGTCTGTTCTCATAAACTAAATAAACTAATTGGGTAATTCTGGGTAGAAATTGACTTGGGCTTTATTAGCAACAATGTCTACAGAAATGGTAGAGAATTGATATATAACAGTCTAAATACCAGAAGAGTGAACGTTTTTATCAATGATAAATAATTGCTGTGTGCATGCTATTAATAGAAACAAATAAACGCTAAGCATTTAATTTTTAAATCAATGGTCAAATTTAATGGTCAACTTTTTGTATATATAAAATGTGTATTTGCACACACATACATATATATAATATATATGAAAAATTAATCAGTATTTGAAATGGTGATAGTAATAGGATTTATGAGATAGGGTAATGCATATCTGAGGAACACCAATGACCATTCAATTCAACTAATAATCATAAATGTACTCATTGAAATTCAAAAATAATAGTTTCAGAACACCTCATATTGACTCCACTAAATGTTAGTTTCATTTAAAATGTCTGCTTAACAAGACACTAAATAATGCTTTCCTTATATTTAATTAATTATATGAATATTTCAATATAAAATTATTTTTAGCTCTTAAAAACTTGGGTACAAAAGAACTTGATGGATAGTTTATAGTTTCTATTTATTAGTTTCTCCTTCCCTTTCCCCATCCCAGACATCCTAAATCAATGCATTAGTTTAAGTCTACCAGCCATGAAAAATGTGTGGTAAGTAAAACATTTTCTGACCACAAGATATATAATATTTAAAGTGATTCAGCCACATTTATGAGAAAGTATGTCTATCTTTAAATCCAGTTCTCTTCTGAATTAACTTACCGTCTCTTTCTGTTGAATGGTATTCCTCATACATGGAGTTCAATTAGTATATCAGAAATTCATAATATAATATCTTAAACTTAATGTTTAGAGATTAAATTTTTAAGAAAATGTTTTACGAATCAGTAAAATATTCTTTTAAAGATTTTATTTCTTGGGGTGCCTACGTGGCTCAGTCGTTAAGCATCTGCCTTCAGCTCAGGTCATGATCCCAGGGTCCTGGGATGGAGCCCTGCATGGGGCTCTCTGCTCCATGGGAGGCCTGCTTCTCCCTCTCCCACCCCCCCTGCTTGTGTTCCCTCTCTTGCTGTGTCTCTCTCTGTCAAATAAGTAAATAAAATCTTTTTTTTTATTTTCTCGCCTTTTTTTATTACGTTAATCACCATACATTAGTTTTTGATGTAGTGTTCCTGATTCATTGTTTGCGTATATCACCCAGTGCTCCATTCAATACATGCACTCTTTAATACTCATCACCAGGCTAACCCAGCCCCCCACCCCCTCCCCTCTAGAACCCTCAGTTTGTTTCTCAGAGTCCATCCTCTCTCATGGTTCGTCTCCCAAAGATTTTATTTCTTTATTTGTCAGAGAGAGCACAAGCAGGGGTAGTGGCAGGCAGACGCTTAATTGACTGAGCCACCCAGGCATCCCTAGTAAAATATTTTTAAATGAAATTTAACACTTAAAGAGCAGCAGTCATATTTCAGCTTTCACTTATGTTTGGTAGAAAAGTATTGTTTTTCATCTGCCAGTATCCACCTGTTGAATGGATATTGGCATCCACCTCTCCTTCTCACTGTGCCTCTCCTCCCTTGCTCCTTTAGGTAACAGCCATTAATTTGTGGAACTACCCATCATCCATCTCTATGCAGTTCAAGTAAGGTTGACCCCATCCACATCTTTGGACATAGAGCTCAGCAAATTGAGCATTTTGTTTTCCTGGATATAGTGACATTCAGGGATGGGCATGTGACATAGGCAAGGCCAATAAGGATAGGAAAATGCAGTCTTGAGACTTAGGTTTAAACAGTTGGTCTAAAAAATATTTAGCCTCTGACAATGGCAGGCTAGATTACTTTACACCACCTAACCACCCAAAAACAACTAAAATAGCTGGAAGGATAATATAAAGCATCTATTTAAAAGGATTGGGGCTTTATCAGTGCAGCAAGAAAACTCCAGAAGGTGAGTCTGATATTTGGCATCACTTTCTTCTCAGATATTTGCCAAGAAGCAGAGAATGGGAATTCTGCTGAGAACCTGAGCCGGAAGAGGTAGTTGAGAGTGTAAGATGTAGAATAAAGTTTTAATTAGTTTCATAAGGTGGGGGGCTCAAAGTAGCTCAGGTTCTAATAAATACCCTGGGCTTTCATTTGGGAAAATAAAGATCATAGGAGTAAGGTCATACCAGAAAAGAATAGTTGTGAAAGGCCTAAACAAACTTTAAATTAACTCAGCTCCTAATGGGTTAAGGCATTGGTTCTTAAGCAGGGGTGACACCAGAGTCAGCTCCAGGGGACATTTGACCATATATGGAAACAGTTTTGATTGTCAGAACTTGGGAAAATGCTACTGGCATCTTTGCAAAACAAAGAATTATCCAGTCAAAAATAAAAATAGTCCCAAGGTTTAGAAACCCTGGTTGAAGGTGATTTGCACTAACCTGTCAGGGAAAGAAAATCTGGATGAATATATTACTTACTCTTTAAAATCATCTAATTTTTGGGCACCTGGGTGGCTCAGTCGTTAAGCGTCTGCCTTCGGCTCAGGTCATGATCCCGGGGTCCTGAGATCGAGTCCCACATCAGGCTCCCTCCTCAGCGGGAAGCCTGCTCTCCCTCTCCCACTCCCACTGCTTGTGTTCCTGCTCTCGCTATCTCTGTCTCTGTCAAATAAATAAATAAAATCTTTAAAAATAAATAAATAAATAAAATAAATAAAATCATCTAATCTTTATACTAAATTTCCCTACTCAAAAATCCAATCAAAATAATTCATAATAAAAAATAAGAAATAACTAAAAACCAAGAGAAAAAAAACAGGTGATAGAAACAGATAAAATGGAGATTTAGAAATTGGAGTATTTAGAATCTGATTCTAAAAGAATAGTGAATATTTCAAAAGTTGTAATGACAATAAATGTTGACAGAAACCCAGAGACTATATAAAATAGTAAAATGGATTCTAAAACTACAAATCAATACAACTTTTAAACTATGGATTGGCACACGGGAAAAAAAATAATAGGAAGGATATAGGCATGTGAACAGCATAATTATCTAACCTTAGAATTTAATTGGCCTTTTTATATAGAACACTGCAGAAAACACATTTGTTTCATTCGTTCCTGGTACATTTATAAAAAGTAACCATATGCTCCACAAAGCAAGTAAACTTCAACAAGCTTTTAGGGATTGATAATATACATAATAGGTTCTCTAATCACAATGGAATTAAGCCAAGAATCAGTAACAAAAAGATAACTAATAAGTAGTAATATATTTGAAAATTAAGAGGTATTTTATAACAAAGTAGTATTACATAAGAAAATTGTTATTTATTAAATTTTTTAGAAAAGGCTTGGCATATAATGTTAGACTTTTACATTTGTAGTTATAACATACAATTTGTTATAAGATATCTTATAACATACAATAGACTCTTGTATCTAACGATAAATGAATTAATATATTCTGTAGGTTTATGTCAGTGTTGCCTTTTTTACACTTTTCAACTCTGGTTTCCCTTAATTGGATCCATTCTCAGGAGGTGTCCTACTTTGTGTAACATGATGGTTGCTGTGAAACACACTTTGCATTTCAACCTCAACCACCCAAGTTGAAGCATTTCTGTTCCTTAACAATTTAGTCTTTTTTTCAAATGAATTTTTTTTTTAATTGAAGGGTAACTCAGTACAGAAAAGTATGCAAGTATAAATATACCTCTCTACATACAGATAAATTTATAATAAGTACAGACCATATAACCACTACCCTAGTCAAGAAATAAAATATAACCAGCATCTAGAAATTCCTTTTTGACCTGTTAGGTCAAAGGAGCAATCGAAGTGGAAATTAGAAAACATTGAAAGTACTACAAATCAAAATGTGTAGGATGCAGTAAAATGACATGATCAGAGGACAAAAAAAATTGGACATACCCTGGACACTCATCCAGTGGGGTCTTATCCAAAATTTTGGGCAGTCCAATTGCATAGTATTTTTGGAAGCTTAAGTAGATGGTTGTAAAGAGTGGCCTGTAAAGATACTGAAGTCAATAAATACAAATATGAGATTGTTGAAGTAACTCAAAAGTGAGACTTTTATATATAGATAATCAAAGAGTTGGAAATGGGGCTGTGGGGAGACAAAAATATAGAGGAATCATTGATTGTAGTGTGTCAATTGCTTAGCTGATGAGAAGGAGAAGGAAGATCAAAGGGTAGCTTTATGACTTTGTTCCTGAATTCCAGCGACGTCAAGAGAAATAAGTCAGAAAAATTATTTTAGATAGATGGACATTGATTGCTTGGTCTCAACTTCTTGGTTATGACATTTATCTTTGCCACTAAAAATAGAAACAAATTTGTGAGCCAAATGTGTCTAGTAATAGATTAGCATCTTATGGCAATCTTAAAAAATGTGTTCTTAAAAAGCGGTTTGGTCTTTCCATACAAAAAGGAAAATCTGCAGTACATATTGGCTGACCATGTCTAGATCACCTATCCTCAATCCAGTAGAATGTAAAATGTACAGTTTACACAAATATCAGAAATGGTTAACTAAAATTGGAACTGCTTATGACAACTGATAGAAGTACTTCTTAAACTGGATTCCTATTCAAATTGACTATATATATTTCCTTGTGTACTTGTAAAATGGAATGCAAACCTGAGAAAAGGTGAATGGCAATTTTCAGAGAGAATTTGAAGATATAGGGGCCACAGGAATTGTTCAAGGAGAAGTCTTCTAATTTGATCTCCTTTCAGCTACTATTTGAGGCAAGTGAGTGATGGTGTCATTTCTCCAGATGTTAAAATTCAGAAACTCTTGTTACTGTACTGGAAAAAGCATATGAAGATTACATGAGTAGACAACTTGGGAGAGAACAGTTTTAGGCCTGTTACATGAATGCTGTTTCTGAGCAGAATCAAGGATCAGGTTTTGCCACTTTTGGAAATAAAGGTTAATTGCCCCATTGATTGAATATGCTTTGCTTTCTAAGTGCTTAGGATTACTTTCTTTTACTACATGTGAGGCTTCTGTTTGGCCTTAACATTGATTTCATTATTTGGATACCACCCCTTCCTTTTTTCTTTAATCAGTTATAACACATTCTAATTCTGTTTTTAAAATCTTGCAATCTCCTCTTTCAGCATCCATGGGTGTACAAAAATCTCATGTGTGTAAAAAGTGTGCCTTGGGTACATAGGACAGAAGAGTTGGCTGAAGTGCCCAGTCTTTTAACTCTGATATGTGTTCCCCAAAATAGGAAAATAAGCTTTATATCAATTAAGTTTAGCTAAGCTAGCAAATAATTTAAACATATTAATAACAATGATTTTAAGCTAATAGTCAATTTATGAAAATGTCTCTAAATTGCCTCCAATACCTAGAAAGAGTTTTTATTTCCACAAAACCATATAAAACAAATCCAAAAATTTATGATGTTAATATAACATATAATTGGTATAAAATATTGTTTATTTAGAGATAATAGGAAAGAGTACTGTTCTTGGTCTGAGTTATTACAAAGTTCAAATTATTTTTATTTTTTATTTTTTTATTTTTTAAAGATTTATTTATTTATTTGAGAGAGTGAGAATGAGAGAGAGAGAGAGTGTACATGAGTGGGGGAGGGTCAGAGGGAGAAGCAGGCTCCTCGCTGAGCAGGGAGCCCGATGCAGGACTCGATCCCGGGACTCCGGGATCATGACCTGAGCCGAAGGCAGTCGCTTAACCAACTGAGCCACCCAGGCGCCCCAAAGTTCAAATTAGTAAAGTTTTAGTTCATTAGTACTTACTATGTAATTATTTAAAAGATAAAATTTTAATTTTGAGGAACTTCACTTTAAACAGATACCATAGGATAATTCTAAATACCCTGGTTCATAGAGTAATTTAATCCATACAGCCGTGTTGAAAACACTGAAGATCAGTGAGGTCACGATGTCTAAAGGTATGTGGCTGCTACTGAATCAGTCAGAAGCAAGAACTCTGTAAAGCAAGTTACTAGGGGATGTGTCTTAGTTTTTCCCAGCTGTAAATTTCTCTGTGCATGTGTTACAAACATGCCTGACACTATGACTGTTACAGCTTAGCATTCATTTCCCCTGATATGTTGACACTGGAGTGAAACATGGCGGCCTGGGACAAAGAGATTTGGTGTTCTCACGGTGAATCACCCCACACTGGCTACTGATAAGCACTGCCACAAATCATGGATAGCTGGCAAGGCCCTCTGCCCTAATTTGTTTTTAAAATTTTCATTCAGGCAGTGTAACTTCATTACATTCCTGCAAGCAAGACCCCAGGCATTGTGTAAGAGAGATTTACAGCCAAGTAAGACAGCCATTTCGGACTGCAAAGAAATCCCTTCAGTTGCACAGTGTCTGCACTTTTCCTTAGTTTGGCCAAGTAGATTTCTTTCTTTCTTTTTTTTTTTTTTAAGATTTTATTTATTTGACAGAGAGAGACACAGCGAGAGAGGGAATACAAGCAGGGGGAGTGGGAGAGGGATCGGGGCTCGATCCCAGGACCTGGAATCATGACCTGAGCCCAGGCAGACGCTTAACGACTGAGCCACCCAGGCGCCCCAGCCAAGTAGATTTCTTATGAAATAATTTTTTTTTAAGATAGATTTTGTTTTTCTTCATATGACTAGATGAGGGAATTTACTGCTGCATGTAAAGAAGCGTTCATTATCGGGCGCCTGGGTGGCTCAGTTGGTTAGGCGACTGCCTTCGGCTCAGGTCATGATCCTGGAGTCCTGGGATCGAGTCCCGCATCGGGCTCTCTGCTCGGCAGGGAGCCTGCTTCTCCCTCTGACCCTCCCCCCTCTCATGCTCTCTCTCTATCTCATTCTCTCTCTCAAATAAATAAATAAAATCTTTTAAAAAAAAAAAGAAGCATTCGTTATCTCTAGTCACAGTCTCATGAAAATTAATGTGTAAAAACTCTCTAATATCCTTTGCTGTTATTCCTTAATCGTAGTTTTCTCTTTCCTGTTAAAAAGAATTCAGCAGATTGAGTCCAGGTGAGAATATACATTCTGACATAGGCCTGGAAGTATGATGGAGAAAGAATGTATCATGTCAAACACCTTCAGCCATACTGTTGACAAACCAAATCTTGTCAAGTACTGGACAGCTTGCTTTCCCAACAAACTGCTTCTCCTACTTGAGCCACGCATTAAAACTTGGCAGATCAACTTTTAACACTGACAGAAATGTTGTTGCCTACTTACTATTGCTTGGAGAGTAAACAGTCCAACTGAACTTTTAAGGAACTTTGACACCCATAAACAATTTATAAAAACTTCAGTTTGGCACAATGAAAACAACTGAAAAGATTTTGAGCAAGACCATATCAGAAAGAAAATCTATTTCCTAGAAAAGGATATATTTCTCAAACTAAAGAGCCTTTACAATAGCATGTGATTTATTGGCTGGAGGTAATCAAAAAGCCCTACCCTTCCTTTTCTGTTGAATTTGTGTTAACAGTAAAGAATGTCTAAATTCCTTTTTAAAAAATTCATTTTTTCTGCCTTATTGATGTAGTTAATGTCTCTACGCATGGTAGAAATTTTGTAGAATATTGAATTCTACTTTGATTTCTAGAATAATAATATTTTGAAACACTAATTAGATTTAATCCAAAATTGAAAGAGTAGTTTAAAGAGATTAAGCTAAAAACAAGTCCTATGTAGTAATAAATACAAAAAATATATAAAAGTTTCCTAATATTCAATTGTATGTTTGAAATCATTCAGAGTTGAGTCTCAGATGATATATGTATTTTATTCTCGTGTGTTTCTCATTCTCTTGAGGAAAAGACATTTTCTGTATTGAAACTGGACTTTAGTTTTAGCCTAGAACTGTGAATGTAAATATAGTGCAAAAGACTGTTTACTATAACTTCAGTGAATGCTTTATCCATAACCTTTCAAAAACTTGTCAGTAATGTGACCAATAGTTCTCAGTTTGCAGCTCAGCAGTTCTGGGTGGCATCAGGAGAAATGCTGATAGCAGATATATGGGCCACATCTGCCCTTCAGGCACTCAGCCTATGAAGTACCCAGCAGTGGTGAACTTTGAATGTCTTTAGTATTTTTTTTTTTTTGTATCAATGTAACAAATCCAAACTATGTCAGTTTGAGATGTTGTTGGCAACATGTTTTTACATTCCCAGGAGTGAGGGGCATTGTGTTTTCTCTCATATACAGAAAACCCAGAAATGTTAAGCTAGAAAACAAAATAGAATAGAAATTAATATCTTTCACTCTTTTTGAGCCAAGTCAATTTTTTTTTTTTACTTTTAATGAAGCCATTGTTAGTTTTGGGTTATTGTACATATTCATTTCTAAAAGCATGCCTTTGGAGTTTATTCATTAGAATGGTGAATATTATGTTAAATGTATTCAAACATTTAATTTTGTTAAAATTAATAATAAAACTTGTTCATAAATAATATAAACAAATTTCTAGGGACAGTGGAAAAAAACTAGATCACATGAAGAAAATTGACACAAATTTCTTTATTTCCTACTAGAATATGTATATGTTCTCTCTCTTTTTGCCTTTTTTTTCCCAGTGTACCAAAGAGTAGTGCAGTAATCTCAAGTTATACTGCTCGTCTTTCCCCCCAAAAGTAAATCCATTTATTTATTTATTCAGTGGCATAGAGTATAAGCAAATGCTTCAGAGAAAACACAACCCTTACAATTGTCTGAATTTTAACTGGCTACTGTGTTTAGATTTTCAATTTTCCTTCCTTCTTCCCTGCCAGTTTTGAAGAGAGTGTTCATATGCCTCACAATATGCTGAGCCCAAGATGATCAGCCAAGTCTTGGCTTCTTTGAGAGCTTAAACCCTTTAAACTCAGCTCTCTCTGGCTGGCAGGTCAGCAGCACTGAACAGACGCTGCAGGTTTCTGTTTAGTTAAGTTTCCACAAATGCAGCTCTGCTTATTCTTAGCAAGAAAGGGGAAAGATTATCTGCCCCATGAACAATTCTATCCATCTTCCTTTTCTTAGCTCTCTGTGTCTAATCTGTTTGGCATAGCAGGCTTTTTCTTTTTTTTTTATTCATAAGTTTTTGATTGACAGATATTATTAAAAACAAACAAACCAACCATAAGATGTTAATGTCTTTCACTCCTGAAGTCATGTATTTACTTCTCATGAAACCTGCATATGTTTCACTCATTCTCCCATTTTATATTAATAGACGTGCTTGGCAAAATGATACTCCGTAGATTTACTCTTCAGATGTTAGTTTTTATATAGAGATTAAGTTTACAAAAAACAATGTAGACTTTCTTTAATCTCATTTCATTCACATCTAAACTCTATTTCAGACATTTCCTCCCTAACACTTCAACTCTTGTTCAAACACTGGCTGCTTTTCTTAGGGTTACAGAGATCACTCAAACCAGCTAAATGAAGTTGGAATGTCTGTTTATTCTGCACAATTTCTTTAGGTCATTATTAAAACCTCAAAATAAAAATAAATGGGATTTAGAGTAGCACTTAAATCACTAATGTAGCTTATGTATGAAAAAAATTCAGTATTGGTGTATGTCAGCTTAAATAAGAATCAGGAGGCAAACATTACCTTGCTACATGTTCTTGATTTTCATATGCATCCACAGATGAAATTACTGGTTTGTGTTGGTTTTGCTTTGATTAGTTTCTTGACTTTCCTATGGTTGAACTCTGTAAGTGGTTGAATTCAAATGCAATAATGCCATTTGTTACATGATTATTAGACTTAGTTGTGGACAAAATAATAATAAGTATTGATTTTGGCCTTATATATAACAAGAAGCCCAAAGCAATATACTTTATTTTAAATTGATTATTCTGAATTTTAAATCCCTCCTCAGCTGCCATTTATTATTATTTTTAGCTGACATTCAATCAAATGGTAAATGTTTATTAAAGAGTCGCTATCTAGTTTGTGAGTCTAGAATCTATATTGTGTAGATGCATAAAACAAAGAATACAGAGTTGATTAAACTTAGAAATAAAGGGAAGAGGGGAAACACTATTTGGTTGCCAATATGCTAGTCATTTCAACCTCAATAGCTGTAGTATCAAATGCCTCAACTTCATTTAAAAATTAACTCTGCCACTTCCCTATTTCTGTCAGTGATGCAGCTATGTTTTGAAGACTTTTACACCATTAATCAATGCATCATTTCTTTCTCCTTCCCTATTTTTTGCCTGGGCTATATGCATGTGCATTGTTTTCAAGAAATCATGCTTTTAAATAGACAGCCCTACAGTGAACACACCCACACACACAAATAGAACCACACATGGGCATATATGCACGTGCGAGCACACAGGTGCTTTGAAGAGGAAAATGCATACTATGGTGTTCATGAAATTCAAGTTAATTTCAAATAGAATAAAAGATTCAGAGTGAATATTGCAACAAAATTGTATAGTGAGTAAAACCAATATGACCAAAAATTACAGAACAGAAAGAAGCAACACTCTTTAGCATAGATAGGAAATAGAAGTACAGTTAAGGATGAAAATGAATTTTGACTTTACATGTTAAATCTGGGGAGAATGATAGTTATTACTCAAGGAATAGCTGATGCTGCTTGTTAGTGATTAAAATAAGCTTCCTTGTGTTACCTCTTTACATAAATTGTTAGAGCTTCTCATATTTACCATGGATATTCTGATCTTGGACCTAAACTTCTGATGATATATAATAAGCTTTCTTAACAAAAAATAAGGGACCTAGTTATACAACTTCAGTTATACTGTTCTTAGAATTCTGCTTTTAGAGAATTTAATTCAGACAGAAAGTTTATCTTGGCTTTTCTGGTGTGTGTGTGTGTATGCATGTGTGTGTATTCTGGTGTGTGTGTGTGTGTGTATTAGGACCAACACATGGGTTTTACCAAAAGAAATATAAATATCATTTAATTTATTGTCTTATAATGTGATCCTTTAAGTCACTATATACTTGTGAATTTTTTCATACGTTTAGAGAATAAAACAGAAGGCAAGAGATTCAGAAGGCCTTTCTGAGTAGCACCCATATTCAGAACTCATACTATGGTTGCATTTTGTGTTCTCTGCAAAGAGATCACCAGAAAAGGATGGCAGTCTCCCATCTAAAAACATTCTGATAGAACCAGCACATTTTTGTGCCCAGTGATAATGCAGAATTGTCCAAGCAGCATTTCTATATCAGTTTGATAGTCACTCAGGTTTTGCTGCAGGAATTTGTATATTAATATAGATTTTCTATAATTTGTTTAGCCTCCTGGCCTCACCTAATCCTCTAACCAATCTATAATGGGGACTGAGAAGTGTCAAAGGACCAAAGTTTCATTTTAAAGAATTATCAGCTAATCTGTAATTGTCTATTTATTTTTGAAACGTCAGAAAGTACAATGGGCTCAGTAATTAGAATACTTGCAATCCCATTATTGTCAAGTACAAAATACATTTTGCCAGATGAAAATACATTGGATCAATTTATTGCATCTTCTTTTATATGTCTTCAAAAGTTTTTCCTGATTATTTACCTTTTTCATGAGAGGAATTGAACTGTCAGGAATATTTTTAACAGAGCCATCAAAATGGTAGCAATGACAACAATAATACAACAAGCATTTTTAAATGCCTACCAGTTGTCAGACATGGAGCTCTTAAATGGAATTGCTCATTAATTCTTACAGCATCTTTTTCTGACAAGAATTTTTACCACTTACTATGAGGAAACTAAAGAAAAGTTCAATTAAGTATACTTTGCTCCCTAGGACAATAAATGGACTGACTGGTTAGATTCCACTCTTTAAACTCAGCCCTGCTGTGATGCTTCCTTAAACATAACTCTAACAGGGCTTTTTCCTTTCTTTCCTTTTTTTTTTAATAGGATAGACCATCAGAGGACTTGGGAAATTAAAATTCATTAATAATCACAGGACCAAAATGTATGGAGAAATTATTTTTGTCTCAATCCCATATAACAACAAAAACCCCTGGACCTTGGACTCAGGTACTACTGGAAGGGAAAACAAAATTGTTCTAAATTTAAAACAAACAAAAAACCTTACTAAATAATCTTGCACAGGAGCCTAGAAAGTAAGAGAAAGCCAATTGGCAGGCTTGAATGTTTGCAAAGTCAGTTTATCAATAGACATTACAAAGCCCCAAAAGCAAACTCAGGAAAGATGTATTAACTTATTCTTCAGTATCAAATAACACTAAAGAAAATTTATTCCAAAATTTAGAATTTTAGTATTCCCTTACTATAAAGCTAAAAGCAAGGACCCTTCCACATGTATAGCAATATGTGTTTAATGTTCATTCTCCTTTATAGTGATACTCTTTAAGAAAAGTAAATAATTATATTTTATTCAAACCTAGATAAATACTCTCACATTACTAGCATACCACAAATGATATAAAAATAAAGCCATCTTAAATTTATTCGTAGAAGAATGATGACCTTCCTTCCGTTTTTTATTAATTTATACTTGTTCTTTATTAGAAAGTATTAAATTTCTATAGTGTTTTATTAAGATGATAAGGAAACATATGAATCATTTGATGGATTTATTAAATTATACACTAATTTATAAGAAATGAGACCTTTATTTGTTAATGTTGCAAAAGCAACAAAAAAGTTTTTAGAGATTTCATATACATATGAAATTTCCTCCTTTAGACTTTTCTAGGGACTTACTGCAATGCCATATATACTGTAAAGGTACAGTTTGAAGAGAATTAACATAGGTTTTGTAGTTTGCAGGCTATACATAACTGTTATCACCAAAGAACAAAACAATTGTATTTAGAAACTAAAGAAGGAATATCAATACGGAGGATATCAGAGTTCTCACCTTGTTGGTTGACAGCCAATATATAACTGCAGAAACTCTTTTTATTTAGCTAATAACAGTATGTGATTGCTGTAGACCCCACCTCTCAAGAATTTGGAACCATCAATAGTTTATACCTCTGATTGATCTTCAAGCAAGTAAAGATATGCCCAGAGAATACCTTAAGAAGAGATTTTGGAAAAATATTGTGTTTGTAAACAGGGTGCATTAGTAGCTCAGGCTACTTAACTGTCCTGGAAAAATCTATAAATCACAGAAAATAGACATTTGATAACAAAGTATATTATTATATAAAACATATCTATTCTATATTCATATTATATTTTGAAATATCTATTTAATTTTGTTGTTGAGAGAGAGAGTGTGTGTGTGAGCAAGGGGAGGGGCAGAGAGAGAGAGAGGGAAAGAGAGAATTTTAAGCATGCTCCACACCCAGCCCAGAGCCTGACGTGGGGCTCCATCTCATGGCCCTGACATCATGACCTGATCCAAAATCAAGAGTTGGTGGCTCAATTGACTGAGCCACCCAGATGCCCCTAAATTTTTATTTTCTCCCCACCAATAATAAAATTCTTCTCTCTTCTAAGTCATAGATGACGTGATTGAGGTATAGGATAAGAAAATTGTTCCATATTAGCATATTCCACATTGCTTAATGGAAACATATTATAGCATATGACTGAGGAACATAATTTTTTTTAACATTTATTAAACATCTATTCCAGACTTCTTCTGTATGTCCAGCAAATTGCATCTGGTCCCGTTTCTTCAATTAACTTGTGTAACCTTGATTTCTGAGCCTGTATCTCATATAAGTGGGATAATTAAACAAGATGAACTACAAGATATATCCAAGTGGATATTTTTTGAACTTAGTAGAAATAGTTTTATATGAAAATAATTTCATTTTCAATTTATTAATATCACCATTGCTTGGACCTAGTCCAGCAAATTAATTTTTGATGTTTCAAAAAAAAATCTTACTTATTAGAATGGTTCACCTATAAAATAGCAAGATAATTCTCTGGTGAAGTTCAGAGAAATAAGGTAATTTTAGGCAACATACTTTGTGTGTTCTGTTCTTCCCTAGAAGAGGACAAGCATAAGAGACCAAATAGATCTGGACTCTTGACTAAAGTATTTTGCTTTATTCATTTAAAATTATTTTTAATAGACTTGATCTCATATTTATAAAGATGTTTTCCATCTTTCTCTCTCTGTATCATACTCATTTGTTCCTGTATCTTTAACTTTTATTGCCAAATTACCCTATTTGTATATCTTGCCACATGTGGAAAACAAATATAAAGATATTAGAAAAATGTAATAAAGTACAACCATGTTTTAGCAGAATCAGGTGTTTAGTTTAAGCTCCCTCCAAGAAAGTTTAATTCATGGAGTAGGGAAAGGATTTAGCTAAATTTCAGCATACTATGCATAAGATCTGTTGAATTCCAGAGTAATAGGGAAGACAATCAAAATGGGAACTGAGCTACAAAATACTAATTGTCTAATTAAATCTGCTTCCTGATTCTGAGTAGATGTGCCATTATATCTGTTAGGTCTTTCACATGAAGTCCAAAAATTCCTTGCATGACTGATTAAATTCAAGGTTGCACATTAATCACAAGATGTGTGTTTATCTTTCATTTGTTTCTCTTAATTTAAGAGAAAAATGGAAATTTAAGTAGTTATCTTCTACAGTGTTGTAGGACAAAGTAGAATGCCTGTGTGGCCTGTTTTATTTAGAAATTGGTAAATGTTTCAGTATATTCACATATGAACTATCCAACAAACAGATGCACACATTCAGCTCAATTGAATGGTAGAAGAGTAGACTATAAATCTTCAAGTAGAAAATTACTCAGGATAAACCCATATGGATTATGTTAAGAAAACTGTCCCTTAACATTAATGATTTCATATGATGAATTCCAACACAGTATGAGTCCCTAAACCCCAAGGGCGCTGTTTTTGCAGCTGCATCTGCACTTGTTGCTGGTCTATGGCAGTGCGTGCTGGCTGTAGAACTGGATAGTGAGAACAATGCCTCAGGTAGATACTTACCTCAAGAAATACGCAAGAAACCTCATATCTGACCAGCAACAGCACATCTCTCTCAGTGGCATATTCCAAACCATAATCTACCATGACCAAAAGAGCAGGTTGGTGAGGAATATAACCATAGAGCTGACAGATTTAACAAATAAAAATTTAGGACATTCAACTCAATTTAAATTTAGGTAGTCAAGGGACGCCTGGGTGGCTCAGTCGTTAAGCGTCTGCCTTCGGCTCGGGTCATGGTCCCAGGGTCCTGGGATGGAGCCCCGCATCGGGCACCCTGCTGGGCGGGAAGCCTGCTTCTCCCTCTCCCACTCCCCCTGCTTGTGTTCCCTCTCTTGCTGTGTCTCTCTCTGTCAAACAAATAAAATCTTAAAAAAAAAAAAATTAGGTAGTCAATGGACATTTTCTCACTACAAGCATATACTAAATATTGCATCCTGTATTTTATCTGGCAACTCTGTTTAATAAGCTTCCAAAGACAGACAATAAGAATATATTCAAAGGCCAGGAAAACAGAAACCATTTTATGTATTTCAGAGAAAATTTGGTACAGAAAATGGTTACAGAGGTATTGGAAGGCCTAAGAGAGCAAAAGGGAAATAGTGAGGTAACTCAGATACTAGTAACTACAGGAAAGAGCTATGATCTGCAGGGTTGGGGACAAAAGGGAGGGGCTTTTGTCCCTGGAGCCCACAATGAACAGGAGAAGTTGCATGGTTGTCCCTAGACCTTGACAAGGGGCCCCGCTATTGATATTGCAGCACAGGGGAGGAACTCCCCAAAGCAAAGTATGAACCCAAGAAAAAGTGCCAGGTGGGGATAACAAGAGCACCAAGGGAGACAGATAAGGGGCTGATTCTGACTGATGACTGTGGGAAGGAGGCTCTTTCCAGAATAGGTGTCAGCTACTGTTGTATTAATGCGGATTATCAGTCCTCCTCCTCCGACCATTGGTAGAGTCCAGCCAGAAATGAACTGGCAAGGAACTCTAAGAAATATCATTCCCCACTCATTAAAATACACAGAGCAGCACAGAAAATTGTGAATAGGGGCAGAAGGCAATTCCTCAAGCAAAGAACATCTTTTTAAAAATCCAGACAAAAGAATAAGATTCAGAAAAAAGTTTGAGAAAAGAACAGTAATTTAAGTTCCAAATTTAACAAACTAAAGAATTAATAGCTGAAGTGACAGAATTAATAAGAAAGACAAAGACTCTATCTAAGTATAAATAATTTCATCAAAGTGGTTAGGATAATATTTCTCTTATAAAGAAGAATTTGATTTCCTATAAACTGTGAATAAATTTGGCAAGGTAAAATTAAAATTATGTCAACTAACAGGCAAAAGAGAAAAAAGGCCGATACCAGAGATCAAATTAATCAAATGGAGGAAGGTCCCAGAAAATTTTCCTAGTGTTATAAACACATTTAAAAAAAAAAAAAAATGGAAGGAGCTAGACTATGCTGGGAACCTCATCCAGTCTGGTGGTCAGGTTTGCTGACAGTGACAAGGAGTACATGGCGCAGCTAATGCTTCCTTCCCGTTCGGGGCCCATGGCGCCGACACACAGGCACTGAAGTAGCAGCAAGTGGGACTAATGGCATCAGTCGAGCAGGATGGCTACCTGAACCCCATGGCTACCTTCACTGCTGCCCAGATGCAGCAGATGGTGGCACTCAACATGAATGGCCTGGTGACCTCACCCATAACCTCAACCTAGGTGGCAACACCTTTGGGAGCATCACTTCACCAGCTGTGCGTGCCTAACATCCCATCCCCTACTGGGGTGAAAGGCTCACCGGCCTTCCCCCAGCAGGCCATTGGGCAACCTGCAGTGGAAGCTGTGTTTTACCAAAGGCATCCACCCCTAAGCACAGAACCACACCGGCACAGACCCCCTGCAGCAGGCCTACGCTGGAGTCAGAAGTATGCACGTCCAGCCACCCACTGTGCTGACTATGGTCAAGTAAGACAGGTCTTTCTGTCCTCAGTAAATTCCAGTGATCCACCAGCAACAGAGAGAAGGCTCTGTGAGCTCCAACAACCTGGCCAGCACGCAGACCATCAGCCAGGCCACGAACAGCTTCCAGATGAACATGAAGAGGCTCAAAGTGCAGCCCAAGCAGCCCAGAGAGACCAGTCACCCATACTTAGTGTCAGTGGGTCTCTTTCCTCCACCTGGGGGAGACCAGGACTTGCACAGGGCAGGATGCTGAACAGGCTACATTAAAAAACAAACCTCTCTCAATATATATTTAAAAATAAGAACTGTTGACATACCAGCTAATATCAACCAACCTGAAGACTCCAGACACACTCTGTGAACTGTAACCTTTTGTTAAGGAAAGTATAGAATCTGCGGGGTTCAGAGGGCACATGTTTGGGGGGAAAATAGATATGAGGTGAAGAAGAAGAAGATGAAAAATGAGAGGAAAAAAAGCACAAAAAAGGGCAACTTTACAACAAAATAATTTGAGACCAGATGGGGATGCTGAAGGACTGGAACTGGGAAGAAACGCTGCTCACTGATCCCCAGGGCTTTTCTAGCCCATGGGCCCTTGAGGCAGGCTGGGGATGTGTGGCAGGCCTGGTTCCCATGGGGCAGCTGGGAAGATGCCACTGAGCATCTCTATTATTCCTTTAGCTATTTTGGGACCAAAAGACCAAGGTTTTTATTGCAGATGTGTAGCGCTATGTCAAATAGAGGGTGGGTGGAAGAGAACCTCCTTCCTGCCTCCTGGCTGTTCTTGGAACAGCTTAGAGCAATTCTCTGAAAAATGTAATAAAAAACAAAATTTAAAAACTACAAAAAAAACAAAAAAAGGAAAAATGCTTCAATGCTTTTAAAACAGCAAAATAATAGTTCTTTGATACTTTGAGAGGTGCTTTGATTACCCTCATTCAAGTCTATGACACTTTCCTACGATTTTCTATATTGTATGTCTGGACGAAGCTGTTAAGATGAACAAATTGGTGGATATTTGGGGAAAGCAACAAAAATATTTAAACTCATTGACTGTGAAGTATGAGAAAACATGGAGGTTAAAAAAGGAACTGACAAAGCAAGATAATTGTTGTAGAAGGTCTGTAAATGCTTCTCTTTCCCCTCTAAAAACCATAATAATTGTACAGAATTCTTAAAAGAAGTTTAAAATACCTATATTATAGAAGAAAAATTAGAGGAAAGCAATTTTTTTTTTTAAATTAAAGGAAGAAAAAACCCCTATATATGTTAGCATTACTACTAAAATCCCAGATGTTGTAGGACTGTACTGTTACAGAGTTTAGACTCAGTGCTCATCCCTTCTCCCCAGGAGTGCTGTCAGAAGCCCTTGACCCCTAAGGCCAGGCCAGACTCATCCAGACTTGCAGGCTTGTGAGTGCCCACCACTTGTGGAGGCTGTGCCCCAGGCAGAAAGGCTCACTGCCAGCCGTTGCCCTTCTTACCCAGGATCTGGATACATGCTTGCCCTCTCTCCTCAAGCCCTCAACCCGTTCCACCTCACTCATCTTCCTTGCTTGCTCCAGAGACTTTCCAGGCAAGGGAGACCTGGGAACTTTCATCTTAAAACAACTGAGCAACACAAGCACACACTTACACAAACCTTAAAGAAGAGAGAGAAAAATAATCTTTGAGGAATTTCTGAAAACTGTTTACAAGGAATTTTGAAAAACAGGAATGTTTAAATGATGCTGGCTCAGTTTTTTGTAAATACATTTGCATATTTTATAGGACTTTTAATTGTAATGATAAAAAAGACTAGGAAAATGATGTAATGAAAGCACAATATTTATTTTTGGTAAATGACTTTACAGGAGTTAAAAAAAAGGCTTCTTAAAACAACTCAGAATGAGAAAAACACTGAGTTATTTAAGAACACATATATTTTAAAGTATAGCATATTTATTATAACTTATTTGCACATTTGGGAAGACTTGCTTTGGCATTCTGCCTTGATAATCCTCCTCTCATTGATGTCTAGTTCATCTGGAATCCAGGGCATCTCAGACCTACCATTTTTTCTTTTCTTTTTCTTTTTCTTTTTACATTTTTCTTTTTGATTCAGAAGAACAACTGTCTGGTTCCTCTTAGGCCTCCTGCTGTCACTTTCTATTCTGTTGGTTAGCTATTATTTTTAAAATTGTCTTTTTCTTTCTCTTGGCTCCTTCTTTTAGGATGCCCAGAAGTAAAAAAATAAACAAACAAATAAAAAAACATTTACAGTTCAGTACAACAACTCTTTTCACACTTAACTCCCGAAAATTCCTTGAATTTTCTATAACTATTAGGTGGTGCTTTCTCCTGCCTTAGCCAAAACAAAAAAACAAAACAAAAAATCCACAGTTTAAAAGAGAAAGAAAGGAAGAAAGAAAGAAAGAAAAGAAATGGGAAGAAAAGTTTCAGAAAAGAAAAGTTTCAGAGTCCTAAGAATAACAAATTAAATTCCTAAAAGATTCCATAGACAGGATTCTAGTTCCTTACAAAAGAGCAAATATCAGATAGTTTATCAACAACTCTGGCTGCCAGGAAACAATAGAAAAATATCTTTAAAACCATCATGAACATTCATTTTCCAAATTAATAACTAAATGTCTAACAGAAGTGACATTCAAAATTAAGGAGAAATAAAGGTAAATAAGATTTTGGTTTGTTTCAAAAAAAACCTTTGAAGAAAATATACAAAGATTACTTTCTCAGAATGATAACATCATAAGGAAAGAAAGAGAAAGATATAATTAAAAACTGGGAAAAAAGGGATGAACCAAGAAACCAATGAAACATAATAAAAAGAAATTAAGCAGACTCCAGCTAACATTCACAAAGAAACTTTTCAATTGTGAATTTATTAAATATTAAGAGAAATCTTAGAAAAAATGTTTTGATTTGTTGAACAAACAAATTGGTAGAAAAGGTAGGTAAATCTAAGGAGGTAGGATTCTGAATTGGACAAAATAATGATGCTTTGTTTGCTTTGTAAACCCTAACAGAGAAACATAAATAGTAATTGGAACAGCAAAGAAAACACACAAGTAGCATAGTTTCAACAAAAGTAAGTTACGAGTTATCGCCCCAACCCAGTCATACCCAGAACATGACTGATACAGCAAATTCCTCATAGACCCCTCATGGGTTTAATAGCTTTGCAAAAGTAATGGGGGAGGGGAGAGAAAAAGAGAGTTCTAATAGCTCTAAAGTCTCAGAATCCAGAAAATCCCAGCAGACATTCTCCCACACATTGAGAAAATTGAAACAGGAAAAATAAACTATAGGCTATAATTTGTGAGTGAGAGCTTAAAAATATTCACTAAGCCCCACTAAACTGGCAGCATGAATATCAGAGCACCCTGGGGTAGTTTTATCTAAAGAGCCCAGGTGTCAAATACGGTGGCCACTAGCCATATGTAGCTATTGAACCAGTCTGGATTGAAATTTACTGATAATGAGATACCAGGTTTTGGAAACTTAGTGCCCCCCCCAAAAGAAAAAAAAAAAGACCATAATATATCCCAAGTTTTTATTTTAATTTAAAATTGAAATGTTATTATTTATGATAAATCAATTATGTGAAATGTATTGTTAAAATTAAGTTCACCTGTTTCTTTTCATTTTTTTTGTGTGTGTGTGGCTAGGAGAAAAGTTAAAGCTTTTATGAGCTTATATGACTCATACCATCCTATCAGATGGTGCTGTTTTAGAGATACAGAAATATCTCAGAATATTCCAAAGAAACTGACAGAGACTTCCATTAGAAAAATACTGGGATTAGAATTACAGTTGAGTAGAAAAGAAACACTAGAATAAATGAAAAATATCAGATATTGGAGTGAGAGGGTTCTTTAAATCCAAAATGTGGGACTTTATATAGGAAAACTTATTGTTTCTCTGACAAATCCATGGTAAGAAAAAGGAAGAGGGAATTTAAAAGAATAAAAGAGACTTGAGAAATATGACCAAATTAAATAGTTTTATACAGTCTTCAACTTCATTATCTCTTCATTTTATAGTATTAAATCTGTAGTAAAGCCCATCTCTTGCATTTTTTTCATTTCAGATATTAAGTTTTTAAGTTCTAAAATTTCTATTTGATTATTTGGTTTTGCAGTTTTAACTTCTCTGCCTCAAGTTCCCATTCATTAACCTATGGTATTGATATTTTCTTTCTCTATACCCTTGAATTTATCTGTAGTGGGTGTTTTAAGCTCTTGGTCTGCTAATAACAAAAATTTTGTTATCTTTAAGGCTGTTGCTATTGACTTTTTTTTTCCTGGTTATAAGTCACATTTTCATTCTTCCTAAATGAGTGATATTGTTTATTATTATTATTATTATTATTATTATTAATTATTTAATGAACATTGTGTTACTATGCTGCTGAGTATTGTGATTGTGTTGTCTTCCTTTAAAGAGTGTTGATTTTTATTTTGAAAGAAGTATAATTACTATCATTTGGCCAGGCCTCATTCAGTTTTGGTTTATGTTTAAGATAGATCTACTGTAATCCTTATTGTAAGACTCTATTAGCCCTTGCCTCATGGTGTGTTTTTTCTTTTTTCTCAATTGAATTCCTTTTGTGTTCAACAAGGTATCTCCACTCTGGCTACTGGATGCTTTAGTATCTCTTAGCACTGTGGGACCTATGAGATCTCCATCCAGTTTTTAGTCTCCCAGTGACTGTTCTCTTTCAGGCCTTGCATAACCTGCATATATGTTTAGTATTTGGCCGGAATTCAGGAGGAAACCTATACAGATTTCTGAGACTCCCCTCTATACAGTTCCCTCATCTCCAGTTCCCTAACCCACAAATATCAACTTCCTCATAATATCTGGGATCTGATTACTGTCACTTCCACCTTGCTGACCTGATGATCTTTATTTGTATTCCATTTCCCAGTACCATAGTTTGCAGAATGCACCAGAAGAAAGGGCGAACATGGAACTCAAATCAAGTGTTTTCCTTCTTTAGGACCATGGCCATGCACTATCTGCTTTCCAAAGCCTCAAAAAAAAAAAAAAAAAAAAAAGTTGCTTCGTATTGTCTAACAAGTTTTATAATTGTTTGTGGTTGGGAAGAGGCAGGTCATCTGTGCATTATTCTATCATTGCAGAGACTAGAATTCTACAGGTAGAAATAGATGAATCTAAAATTGTAGTGTGAGAACATCCTCTCAGGAAATTACAGATTAGAGGTGGCTGGGTGGCTCAGTCCATTAAGTTTCTGACTCTTGATTTTGGCTCAGGTCATGATCTCAGGGTTGTGAGATCAATTCCTGAGTTGGGCTCTGTGTTCAGCAGGGAGTCTCCTTGGAATCCTCTCCCTCTGTCATTCCCCCGGACCCATTCTATCTCTGAAATAAATAAAATATATATACTTTTAAAGATTTTATTTATTTATTTGAGAGAGAGAGAGAGAGCACATAAGAGGGGCGGAGGGTCAGAGGAAGAAGCAGACTCCCTGCTGAGCAGGGAGCCCGAAGCGGGACTCGATCCCGGGACTCCAGGATCATGACCTGAGCCGAAGGCAGTCGCTTAACCAACTGAGCCACCCAAGTGCCCTAAATAAAATATTTTTTAAAAAGAAAGAAAATTATAGATTAAACAGATATGTAAGTTTCACAAAATTTGGCCATTCATTATTTTACAAAGGAAAACTCAAATATTCCAAAATAAAAACTTATGGACACGCACACTGTGGTGAATTTGTAATTGAATAAGAACGGTGTACCATTGTTGGGCGCCTGGGTGGCTCAGATGGTTAAGCGTCTGCCTTCGGCTCAGGTCATGATCCCAGCGTCCTGGGATTGAGTCCCGCATCAGGCTCCCTGCTCTTTGGGAGCCTGCTTCTCCCTCTGCCTCTCTCTCTGTCTCTGTCTCTCATGAATAAAAAAAAAAAAAAAAAAAAAAAAAAAAAAAAGGTGTACCATTGTCTAAGTAATAAGAGAACTCACAATAATTTAAAAGAAGTTAGTCATACAAAGTATGTACTTTAGCCACAATAAAATAAAATTAGAAATCAGTAATGGAAAGGTATCCAGAAAATCTACAGAAGTTTATAAATTAAATAACATATTTTAATAACATATGGGTCAGTGAGATCAAAATGAAACTTAGAAAGCATTCTGAATAGCATGAAAATGGAAAATACAACATATTAGAATTTGTGAGATGAAGCTAAAATAGCACAAAGGAAAAATTTATAGCATTGAACAGCTCTATTAATTTTTTGTTTACCTTAATAAACAAGAACAAAAAGAGCAAATTCTACCCAAAATAAATAGTAAAAAGAAAACATTAAAGACCATAGCAAAAACTGATAAAATGAGAAACAGAAAAATAATAGAGAAAATTAATGAAACCAACTACTGTTTTTTTTGTAAACATCAAATAGATTGAATAAAATTCTGACAAACCTTATCAACATAAAAAGAAAAAAATTATCAACCTCAAGAGAAATGATACCACTGCAGCTTCTTCAGAAATTAAAACAATAAATTAATATTATAATATATATGCCAATAAATTTGACGACTGAGATAAAATGAAAAATTCTTTAGAAGAAACATGAACTATCAAAGTTCACTCAAAAAGAAATAGATAACCAGACTTCTGGGGAAGATGGCAGAGTAGGAGGATCCTAAGTCCACCTCATCCCATGGATACAACTAGATAACACACACATCAGTGTAAATAACACAGAAAATGACCCAAAGGCCAGCAGAACAAACTCTCACAACTAGATGTTGAGAAGAGGCCACATATAGGAGGGTAGGAAAGGCTGGAATGTAGTGGGAGCAAAAGGGAACCAAGGGACTGTCTGCAGGATGAAGAGACACTGTGGGCATGGAGAGGGGAGAAGACCAGATCCCATACCAGGCACCTCAGACATGAGGGACCCACACAGAGAAGGCAAATCTCCATAAAATTTGGCTTTGAGAACCGAAGAAGCCTAACAATAAGTAGGGCTTAACACCAGGAACTTTAAAAATCAGCAGACTGGGCTCTGAGAGAGACAGCAGGTCTGAGTTCCAACCCTTAAATACACACAATAGCCCCGCTGAAATATAGCATAGAAACAGCAGTTTGATAAATGCCTGGGGTATACGGAAAGGAGATATATTTACTAATCTCAGAGCATGACTGGAGGGGTAGGGATCTTTGAGGGACTTTTCTAAGCCCAAAGGAGCTGGTGGGCATTATTTCCCTCCCTGACCCCCCAACCTAGATGCATGAGCGCTTGTGGAAACCAACACAGCACAAACACTATCCATTTAGCTTGCTAACAGTGCCCCCAGCCCCATGATCTCCTGTGGAAACACCCCCTGCAGCCTGGCCTAGGAAGGAGTTTTCTTAAGTGGCTGCAGGTTCACTCCTGCAGCAGAGCAGCATGGAACTTGCTGCCCGTGAGTTCTCCTGGGGACCTGGCCCCTCCAGTATTTCCTTGGCTGGAGCCCATTGAAAAGTGGTGCCATAAGACTAACAGCGTGCAAGCAGCCTCAACAGGGGCCATCACTACTCTAAAGTGACTCTTGCCCTAGGGAGAGGGAAACATAACCACACGTACCAGTCTGACTGTGGCCCCAATAGCGGTAGCAGGGGTGGTAGACATATGGTCTAATTGCTGGCCCCACCCACCAGTGAAAACTTCTCAGGGGATAACACAGGCCCCTGCAGTTCAGTGCTACTGCATCTCTGGCAAATGCCTGATCTGACTCAACTCAAGCCGAAGGAGACCCCAGACTGGCCCACTAACAACACAGAGACCAAACCTGCCAAAAACAGGCAAAGAGAGCCATTGCAGACAATTAGAATGAAGGAAAATGCAGCTCAGCCACAGCAGTAGGGTGCATACAACACACATTGGAGACATCCCTAAAGCACCAGGCTCTGGTGAACAGAGGACACTGCACTGTAGGGCACTACAGGACTTCTTCTTCAAAAGGGCACTATTCCCAAGAGCAGGAGATGTAGATGAGTTTCCTAACGCATAGAAACGGACACAGGGACTTAGACAAAATGAGGATACAGAGGAATATGCCCCAAATGAAAAACGGGTCAAAATCACAGCTAAAGAGCTAAATGAAACAGAGATAAGTAATATGCCTGATAGAGAATATAAAGTAATCATCATAAAGATACTCACTGGACTTGAGAAAAGAGTGGAGGATCTCAGTGAGATCTTCAACAAACAGATAGAAAACATAAAAAAGAACTAATCAGAGATGAAGAACTCAATAAATGAAATTAGAGGGAATAAATAGTAGACTAGAGGAACCAGAAGAGTGGATCAGTGACCTGGAGGACAGAGTACTGGAAATCAATCAAGCTGAACAGGAGAGAGAAGAAAAACTAATAAAGGAGGAAAATAGATTAAGGGCACTCATGATGATGAAGAGAGGATTTTAAAGCAGCAAGAGAAAAGAACACAGTTACAAACAAGGGTAATCCCATAAGGCTATCAGTGGATTTTTTAGCAGAAACTGTGCAGGCCAGAAGAAAGTGGCATGATATACTCAAAGGGCTGAAAGAAAAAAAAAAAAACAAAACAAAGAATACTCTATCCAAGATGACTATTCATTCAGAATAGAAGGAAAGATAAAGAGATTCCTAAACAAAATTAAAGGAATTTATCACCACTAAACCAGACCTACAAAAAATATTAAAGGGGACTCTTTGAATGGAAAGAAAAGACCATAATTAGGAGTAAGAAAAGTAGTACACAAAAGCAGTAAAATTAAGTATTTCTATAAAAATCAGTTAATGATTCACAAAGTAAAAAGATATAAAGGTATGATACCATATGCTTAAAATGTGTGAAGGAGAGGAGTAAAGAATGGGTGTAGACTTAAGTGACCATCAACTTAATGTAGACTATTATATGTGTAAGATGTTATATATAAACCTAATGGTAATGGCAAATCAAAAACCAGTAATAGATAAGCAAAAAAATAATGAGGAATGAATCCAAGTATATCACTAAAGAAAGCCAGCAAACCATGAAAGAAGAGAGCAAGAGAAGAAAGGAACAGAGGAGAACGACAAGAACAACCATAAATCAAGTAACAAAATGGCAATAATTACTTTGAATGCAAATGGGCTAAATGTCCCAATCAAAAAACATAAGGTGATGGAGTGGATAAAAAAGCAGACCCATCTATATGCTGCCTACAAGAGACTCATTTCAGACCTAAAGGCACTTGCAGATTGAGACTGAAGGGATGGAAAAGAATTTATCATGCAAATGGAAGTGAAAAGAAGGTCAGGGTAGCAACACATATATTGGACAAAATAGACTTTATAACAAAGACTGTAGCAAGAGACAAAGAAGGACACTATATAATCATAAAGAGAAGAATCCAGCAAGAAGATACAACAATTGTAAATATTTTATCACCTCTCATGGGAGCAGCCAAATATGTAAAGCAGCAAATGACAAACATAAAGGAAGTAATTGAAAATAATATAAAAATAGTAAGGGACTTCAATACTCCACTTGTATCAATGGATAAATCATCCAAACAGAAAATCAGCAAGGAAACAGTGGCTTTGAATCATACATTGGACCAGGTGGATCTAACAAATATATTCAGAACATTCCATCCTAAAACAGCAGAATATACATTCTTTTAAAGTGCACATGGAACATTCTCCAGAATACATCACGTTAGGCCACAAAACAAGTCTCAATAAATTCAGAAAGACTGAAGTCATACCATGCATCTTTCCCAACAAAATGTTATGAAACTAGAAATCAAACACAACGAGAAAAAATCTGGAAAGAACACAAATATATAGAGGTTAAATAACATGGTACTAACAATGAATGGATCAACCAAGAAATAGAAGAGAAAATCAGAAATACATGGAGACAAATGAAAATGAAATCACAATAGTCCATAATCTTTGTGATGTAGCAAAAGCTGTTCTAAGAGGGAAGTTTAAAGCAATACAAGCCAACGGCAAGAAGCAAGAAAAATAGCAAATAAATTACCTAACCTTACACCTAAAGGAGCTAGAAAAAGAAGTACAAACAAAACCAAAAACTAGTTGAAGAAAGGAAATAATAAAGATTAGAGCAGAAATTACAAAATAGAAACAAACAAACAAAAAACACTAGAAGGAATCAATGAAACCAGAAGCTAGTTCTCTGAAAAGATCAACAAAATTGATAACTCCTTACCCAGACTCAAAAGAAGGGGTGGGGTGGGGTAAGAGGACATAAATAAACAAAATCAGAAATGAAAGAGGAGAAATAAAAACTCACTCCACAGAAATACAAAGGATTATAAGAGAATATTATGGAAAACGATATGCCAACAAATAGGACAAACTAGAAGAAATGGACAAATTCCTAGAAACATATAACATACCAAAATGGAAGCAGGAAGAAATAGAAAATTTGAACAGACCAATTACCAGCAATGAAATTGAATCAGTAATCAAAAACTCCTAATGAACAAAGGTCCAAGACCAGATGGCTTCATAGGTGAATTCTGCCAAACATTTAAAGAAGAGTAAATAGCTATACTTCTCAACTATTCAAAAAAAAAAAAAAAATAGAAGAGGAAGGGAAGTTTCCAAACTCATTCTATGAGGCCAGCATAACACTGATAGCAAAATCAGAGAAAGTCACTAAAAGAGAGAGAGAGAGAACTATAAGCTAATATTTCTGATGAACATTGATGCAAAAATCCTCAACAAATATTAGCAAACTGAATCCAACAATACATTAAATAAATCATTCACCATGATCAAGTGAGATTTATTCCTGCAATAGAAGGGTGGTTGAAAATTTGCAAATCAATCAACATGATACATCACACCAAGAGAAAGGATATAAATCATATGATCATTTCAATAAATGCAAAAAAAGCATTTGACGAAGTACACATCCATTCATGATTAAAAAAAAAAAAAGACAACAAAGTAGGTTTAGAGGGAACATACCTCTACATAATGAAGGCCATATATGAAAAACCCACAGCTAATATCATATCAATGGTGAAAAACTGAGCTTTCCCTTAAGATCAGGAACAAGACAAGGATGTCCACTCTCACCACTTTTAAACAGAGTACTGGAAGTTCTAGCCACAGCAATTAGATGAGACAAAGAAATAAAAGGCATCCAAATTGGTAAGGAAGAAATAAAACTTTCTCTATTTGCAGATGACATGATACTATATATAGAAGACCCTAAAGATTGACCAAAAATTACTAGAACTGATAAATTAATTCAGTAAGGTCACAGGATACAAAGTCAATGTTCAGAAATCTGTTGCATTTATATATACTAAAAATTAAGTAGCAGAAAGAGAAATTAAGAAAACTATCCTATTTACAATTGCACCAGAAAGAACAAAATACCTAGGAATAAACTTAACCAAGGAGGTGAAATACTTGAACTCTGAAAACTATAAATATTGATGAAAGAATTTGAAGATGACCCAAACAAATGGAAATATATTCCATGCTCATGGATTGGAAAAACAAATATTGTTAAAATGTGCATACTACTCAAAGCAATCTATAGATTTAATGCAATCCCAGTCAAAATACCAACAGCATTTTTCACAGAATTAGAACAAATAATTCTAAAATTTATATGTAACTGCAAAAGACCCCAAAAAGCCAAAGCAATCTTGAAAAAGAACAGAACTGGAGGTATCATAATCCCAGATTTCAAGATACACTACAAAGCTGTAGTAATGAAAACAGTATGCTACTGGCAAAAAATAGACATACAGATAGAATAGAATAGAATAGAATAGAATAGAATAGAATAGAATAGAATAGAATAGAAGAATAGAATAGAAAGCCTAGAAATAAACTCACACTTATATGGTCAATTATTCTTTAATATAGGATGCAAGAACATACAATGGGAAAAAGTCTGTTCACTAAATGGTGTTGGGAAAACTGGACAGCTACATGCAAAAGAATGAAACTGGACCACTTTCTCATACCACACACAAAAATAAACTCAAAGTGGATTAAAGACCTAAATTGAGACCAAAAATCATAAAAATCCTAGAAGAGAGCACAGACAGTAATTTCTCTGGCATTGGCTTTAGCAACGTTTTTCTAGATATGTCTTCTGAGGCAAAGGAAACAGAGGCAAAATTAAACTATTGCAACTACATCAAAATAAAAATTTCTGCACAGCTAAGGAAACAGTCAACAAAACTAAAAGACAACCTACTGAATGGGAGAAGATATTTGCAAATGACATACCCAATAAAGGTTTAGCATCAAAAATATATAGAGAAATTATACAACTCTACACTAAAAATAAAAATAATCTAATTAAAAATAGGCAGAAGACATGAGCAGACATTTCTCCAAAGAAGACATACAGATGGCCACAGACACATGAAATGTTGCTCAACATCACTCATAATCAGGGAAATACAAACTACAATGAGGCATCACCTCACACCTGTCAAAGTGACTAAAATAAAAAACACAAGAAACAGCAAGTTTTAGCAAGGCTGTAGAGTAAAAGGAACCCTCATGCACTGGAAAGCAAACTGGTGCAGCCACGTGGAAAACAGTATGGAGATTATGCAAAAAATTAAAAATAGAATTACCATATGATGTAGTATTCCACTACTGGATATTTACCCAAAGAATACAAAAACACTAATTCAAAAAGATATATGCAGTCCTATGTTTATTGCAGCATTATTTGCAATAGCTAAATTATGGAAACAGCCCAAGTGTCCATCAATAGATGAATAGATAAAGAAATATATATATATATATATATATATATATATATATACACACACAATGGAATATTACTCAGCCATAAAAAGAATGAAATCTTGCCATTTGCAACAACATGGATGGACCTAGAGTATAATAATGCTAAGTGAAATAAGCCAGTCAGAGAAAGAAAAATACCATATGATTTCACTTACATGTGGAAGTTAAGAAACAAAACAAAGAAAAAAGAGACAAACCAAAAAGCAGACTCGTAGAGAACAAACTGATGGTTACCAGAGAGGTAGGTGGGGGGATGGGTGAAACAGGCGAAGGGGATTAAGAGTACACTTAGCATGATTAACACTGAGTAATGTATAGAATTCTTGAATCTGTATACTGTACACCTGAAACTAATACAACATTGTTTATACTGGCATTAAAATTAAGAAAAGAAATAGATAACTAATTTTAAAAATTAAACTTATAAAGAAGCTCCCCATAAAGAAAAATTCAGGCAAAAAAAATCCTTCCATGTGAATTCTGCAATTCTGCCAAACATTTAAGAAGAAAATATCCTTTCTACACAAAGTCTTACAGGAAGGAAATCAAAGTGGGAAAACTTTCAACTCATTTTATGAGATGATCTTTAATCTGAAACCAAAATCAAAGAAATTCCAGAAAAATAAAAACTATAGGTAAATATCACACATGAACCTAGATGCAAAATTCTAAACAAAATTTAGCAAATGTAATATAAAAAGACTCTAAATGATGATCCAGTGGGGTTTATTCCAAGACTGAAAGTTTGTTTAATATTTGAAAAGCAATCAAAGTAATTCATCGTAACAGAAACCTATAAAGGAGAAAAATGTGATGATTTCATGCAGAAAAGCATTTGAAAAATCTAACATCCATTTTGAAATAAAAGTTCTCAAGAAGCTAGGAACAGGGGCTCCTGGGTGGCTCAGTCGTTAAGCGTCTGCCTTCGGCTCAGGTCATGGTCCCAGAGTCCTGGGATCGAGCCCCGTGCTGGGCTTCCTACTCAGTGGGAAGCCTGCTTCTCCCTCTCCCACTCCCCCTGCTTGTGTTCCCTCTCTCACTGTGTCTCTCTCTGTCAAATAAATGAAATCTTAAAAAAAAAAAAAAAAAGCTAGGAACATACAGATGTCCTCCACATGGCAAGGGACATCTATGAAAACCAACAGCTGGAGCACCTGGGTGGCTCAGTCGATTAAGGATCTGACTCTTGATTTCTGCTCAGGTCATGATCTCAGGATTGTGAGATTGAGCCCTTCAGTGGCATGGAGCCCGTTTAGGATTCTCTCTCTACCTCTCCCTCTGCCCCTCCTCTGCCTCTCTCTATATATATTTAAAACAAACAAACAAACAAACAAACAAACAAACAAAAAAACCCCAACAGCTATTATTATATTTAATGGTGAAGGACTAAGTGCTATCACCTTTAACATCAAGACAAGACAAGGATTTCTGCTTTCATCATCTCTTTCCTTGTGTTAAAATTTCTAACCAGTACAATAAAGCAAAAATAAGATATGAAACACATACAGATTGGAAAGCAAAATTAAAATATTTATTTAGAGATAATAAGATCATCTATATAGAACATTCTGTCAAATCTAAAAAGGCTCTTAAAACTAATTAATAATATAACTCAATAAGAGCAAAACCTAATTTTTTAAAAAATGGGCAAAGTATTCAAAGATGTGTTGCCATAGGAGACTTAGGGATGACAAATAAGTACATGAAAAAATGCAACACCATTTGTCATTTAGGAAATGTTAACTAAAACCACAATAATATGCCACTACATTCTTATTAGAATGGCTATATTTACAAAGACTGTCATACCAATTGTTGGCAAGTATGTGCAGGTACTGGAACTCTCATACAATGTTAGTGGGGATATGAATTAGTATAATCACTTTGTAAAACATTTTATCATTTTCTTAAGAATTTGAATACACAACTATATGAACCAGTTATTTCATTCTTAGAACTTGCATAAGAGAAATGAAAGCATATGTCTATAAAGACCTGTACATGAATGTTTATAGCAACTTAAGTTGCAAAAGACAAAAAGGCAAATCAAAACCCAAACCTAAATGTCCACACTTAAAATGGAATACTACTATATAAAATACAGCACAAGCAATATCACAGTTAAACCCCAAAATAATTATGATAAATGAAAGAAGTAACACAAAAACGTGTACTTTATATGATTCCAGTTGTATAAAACTCTAGAAAATGCAAACTAACCTATACTGACAGCATATCATCAGTTGTCTGAGAATGGATTGGGGGCAATGAGGAAGGGCATGTGGGAAGAATTGTAAATAAGCCAAGTGACTATTTTAAGGTAATGGGTATTTTCATTATCTTCATTATGGTGGTAGTTTTATAAGTGTTCTCATATGTCAAAATTTATCAAATTGTACACTTTTAATTTACAGAGTACAATTTATGTCAGTGATACCTCAGTTAAGTTGTTAAAACAAAAGGAAATACTGAAAATATGTAACTAAGAGTAAAATTTAGAAAAAAAAAAAACAGAGCAACAAATAAACACAAAGTAAAGTTTGCAGACTGAAGGAATTACTGAAGATTGAAGTAGGAACTAGTGCCCATCAGTATCACTCTTTATTCCTATTCCTTGCTATTCTCAGAACATGGTCATGGCATTCATTCATTAAAGATATTGGTGTATAATTTTCTTCACCATGAATCCTGCCACCCTGGATGTCTTGAAAACAATTGGTAAGCAATTGTTTCTCAATTATATAGAGTAATTGGACATAATAAATATACATATTTATATAATTTATATATTGTGTATAAAATTCCACTTAATATTTTTGTATATTTAATAATATATATTTAATAATAAAATATTATACTATATATTTTAATCTGATTTGTATGCTTAAAGGCAAAAACATTAGGCAAAGTATACGCCTTACTTAGGGTGAAGCATATGAGAATTAAGTCATCAACATTTTAGGTGTAATCTCCTAATTATCTAATTCAAAGTATGGTCAGTAAGTACTTACTGGTTCTTGAATAAATGTAAGAACCCAACACTATAGCATTGGGAAAGAATTGGAAGATAGAATCTTATATAGAAACCTATATCTTGAGAGTGGGATATTAACTGTCACAAAATTTCACTTTGGTACAGAAGTGTGATTGTTTAGAAAAATATTTTAAAGTGTTGATGATGAATTCCTAAGATATTGTGATAAAATGTAAAATATGGCTAAGCTGTTTTGTACAAAAATTTAGTGGTATTATTTGGTAAAGAGAATGGTATAACATAATAGAGTAGTCCTCCAACATGATAGGTGGATGAAAACTAAGAAGAAAATTGTCTATTTCCCTTCAATTTTAAGTTCCTTGTGGGTTATATCAATTGCATTTATATAACATACATGCACAAATGATTCAGAAAATAGACCTATTAGGTATAAACCAGAACATGAATCCATATATGACTAGGAGAAATATACAGCATTGTTATGCAACACTTGCTTCCTTCCGTTAACCCCAAGAATCTAGACGGATTGAGTATATTAATATGGTCCCTACAGTATGAGATGCATATTAAAACTATTGCATTTAAAAGAAGAAGGTGACACCATTTTACACTTAAGTTATAGAGTATGTAGCAGAGATAGGTGTAAAATGCTATTAAAGAAATACATGGCAACAATAGCCAAATTATGGAGAGTCCAAATGTCCATCAACTGATGAAAGGATAAAGAAGATGTAGTATGTATATACAATGGAATGTTACTCAGCTATCAAAAAGAATGAAATCTTGCCATTTGCAATGACATGGATGGAGCTAGAGACTATTATGCTAAGCCAAGTAAGTCAGAGAAAGACAAATACCATATGATTTCACTCATGTGTGGAATCTAAGAAACAATACAAATGAGCAAAGGGGGAAAAAAGAGAGGCAAATCAAGAAAGAGACTCTTAACTATAGAGAACAAACTGATGGTAACTGGAGGGGAGGTGGGCAGGGGGGTGGGGTTAAATAGGTGTTGGGTTAAGGAGGACACTTGTGATGAGCACTGGGTGTTGTATGTAAGTGATGAATCACTAAATTCTATACCTGAAACTAGTATTATACTGTATGTTAACTAACTAGAATTTAAATAAAAACTTGGAAAAAAATAAAATAAATGATAAAATAAAATAAATTAAAAAAAATTAATGGACAATGTTCTAGAGTCCATTCTGAAAGGTTAGAGCCCAGAGACATAGGCTGATAGTACAAACAGGATTCCATCTGTGAGGCATTTTGAATGAGAAATTCTTGCCTCTCGGCTACTCTAGGCCTGGTAGAGATGTAACCAGAGCTCTGTCTGGTGTCACAGGGAAGGCTCACAGCAGCAGCATTGCCGTTCCCCAATCCAGCAGTCTAGGGACCTGTGACTCATACGTAAGTCATAACTGGTCTTCAGATCACATTATAGTGTCTGTACATGGATGTGTATACACACATGCTCACATACACATATATACTCTCTTACTACAATCAAAAAGACTGCAAGTTAAAAATTTATTCTTTATATATGGTAAAATTACATGAAAACATATTTTTGTTTTATTTTTTATTCTGCTCCCCTCATTTGAAAATACATTAAATAGTAGAAACACACACACACACATATATATACATATATATATAAAAAGAAAGAAATACATTGCATTATTTTGCATTATTATTCCCTTAAGGAACTATTTGGGATATGACAAGGAGTATTCTGGGAACACAGATATAAAAATGACTAAGACAGGGCCCTTTATCTCAAATAGTTCACACTCCAGTGGGAAAAATGAGAAAGAATAATTTTAATGTTCGTTGGTAACAGTGGTTGTGGGGTAATCAGGAAGAATTTTAAGAGGAGGGAACAGGGAATTATAACAGGCCCTGAATTGGAAATTCTGGCTTTGTCATGGAAAAGTAATTTACATTATTAACACTACTGAAAAAAAAATGTTTTGTTTTTGTTATACTCTTTCTTGTGGCTCTGTATACTTTCTGGGTTTTTTATTATTGAATTCTGAACATGATGTAGTTTATAATTCATTTAATTTAATTTAATTTATTTTTTATTTTTTTTAAAGATTTTATTTATTTATTTGAGAGAGAGAGCATGAGAAGGGAGAAGGTCAGAGGGAGAAGCAGACTCCCGCCAAGCAGGGAGCCTGATGCGGGACTCGATCCCAGGACTCCGGGATCATGACCTGAGCCGAAGGCAGTCGCTTAACCACTGAGCCACCCAGGTGCCCCTCATTTAATTTAATTTTAAAGATAAGTTATCTTGGGAGCAAAGTGACTAACTTACTTATCAAGGTCCTATAGCAACTCTGCCATGAAATCAAGCCAGTCCATATGTCTTCAGACAAAAACTTTTCTCTCCTAGGGTGGTCTTTATTTTTAGAAACATAGAAATAAAGTACATTACAGGGCATCAACTTTCTTAAAGTGCATTTTCTTTATAACTGAAAAATGTATACTTCTGTTTTTCAAGAAAATATTTTTCTAACAACAATGTGAGTGTGAAATTTATACATAAAAATGTATGTGTACATGCACTCACACACTTATACACATATAAGCTTACACTTTTCACAGATGTTACTACGGAACTGTAACGAAAGAATAGATAGTAAATTTTACAGGATTGCCATTCATTTCCAGGGTCTTATTTGCAATAAGATATCCATTTTACTTACTCTTTGCAGACAGTTTTGCTTCCTTTATTATCCAAGGCTTTTATGAAAAGACATACACCATTGCTCTTCACTACATTGCAACATGTATAGTCAGTGATTCAGAACAATGGAATCTCAAATAAAATATGACATAGCATTTCCTTTCAAGATGAATAAGCAATACAGCAGGGATAATTTAAGAAGGTGGAGTGAAACATTATAACTTATAAATATCTATTCAGTGTTGACAATTATAGAAATCTCTCAAAGTATATGAATGTGTATATATGTATATGTATATTGTCTGTGTTTGTGTGTGTATATGTATATATGCACATATACACATGTAAATATGTATATATATATCATAGAAAGAGGCAAGTCTGTATTCTGATTGCACATAGCTTAACAGGCAGAGATATATATCTATGATACACATATACATGATTTAAGAGGTAGAAACATATTAGTTGTCTGTTAAGCCACATGTGATCAGAATAGGAATTTGCCTTACTTCCTTGATGAGTTCCTGATGTTTCACTCCACACAAGTTGTTAAAATGCGTAGGGTACCAATAATGATATTTTTATTGCTTCTTTTCATTTTTTTAAAAAATTCTCTCCATAATTAAAGGGTTTTTTTTCCTTTCTTAAGTTTCCAAATCAAATAAGAAATATAACCCTACTATTTGTGCTTAAAGAACACTGGATTCTACCAGCCATCATGCAGTCCTTCAAATTTCTTTTTATTTTCAATAAATATACTGTATATGTTGAAAAATCATGTATATTAGAGAACACATGCTTAAAATTTTATTTTCTCTGTAGTTGCATTTTCTTTCCCAGTAGCCTAATTTGCAAAAGGAATAGCAGGCTCATTCCAGAGAATTGAAACTCTTCTGCTGGTTGCTTTTGGCCTGAAGGTCTCATGGCAGCCTTGCCAAACTTTCCTTAGACTGCATGAATGCACAGTGGTCTAGAATGTTTCCACGTAGACTTCTTTCTGTTTTTCTTCACTCAAAATCAAATATAACATATATAAAATATACATCATACAAATGCTATGTATAGGTACTACTTGTTTTGATATTGCTTGTGTGTATGTGTGTACACACATATTGTCACAGAAAATAGGCAGTGAGGGGCGCCTGGGTGGCTCAGTCGTTAAGCATCTGCCTTCGGCTCAGGTCATGATCCCAGGGTCCTGCGATTGAGCCCCGCATCGGCTCCCTGCTCAGTGGGAAGCCTGTTTCTCCCTCTCCTATTCCCGCTGCTTCTGTTGCCTCTCTCGCTGTGTCTCTCTCTGTCAAATAAATAAATAAAATCTTTAAAAAAAAATAGGCAGTGAGGTTTGGTTCATAGGTTGGGGCATGGATAATTACTGGGGAAAAAATGGCACCTCAATATCAAAGATTTCATGGGAAGTAACCTAGGAAAATATCCTGTTACAGAGGAGTATTTTTTTGTAATAGGTGTGATGATACAGGAATTTGAAAATTATGAAGAGAATTATGCCTACAACAGAGGTGGGTTGTTACTGCTATTGTACTGATTTCCTGCAGAAGGATGCCTAGGGACTGGGGGCTGGTGACATGCAGTTAAAGCTAAGTTAGAGAGCTTTGTGATAGCTTATATAGTGGCCTTTCTCTTCTGAAGTGTATTGCCGAGGTCCTAATTGCTAGAGTCACAAAGTTTCAGAGACATTTGAATGCTCATCCAAGGCCAAGTTACTTGAAGTCAGGCACTGGTGGGGAAAACCCAGAATCATGAAACATGGGACTGGTAATATATAAAAGAATGTCCCCAAAGATGTTGAGTTTTCAATTTCCCGCAGACTTTCTAAACTTGCATAAGGAACCACCATCTATAATGATAGCTCTTATTTTTACATTTTTACTTTTACTTTTACTGTCGTAGAAGTTGCAGAAACCACTCCCACACAAGGCAGCAGATGCCCCTCTCAGGAGTTTCCCTTCCTTGACTCTCCTGGCTGTCAGGCTAAAAACTAAGGTAAAATTCCAGCATAACCTATCTGGGAATTTGCTTGGCTGGCAGAGGAAAGAGACCATACTTCTAAATAATTTCAACAACTTGTTGGCTACTGGCATGAGTGAGAGCAGTATTCATGTGATTTTAATGATTCTAGATCAAGTGAGCCATAGATCTTATTTTGTGAGATGTTTATATTGCAAGTGTCCATCTTTTCAGCAGCACAATAAGGTGTTATTTCTTTAGATGACCAATCAGTCACTTCTTGGCAAGTTGTCTATATTGATTCCCTTCTATCCTAGAAATTCCATACATTTGTTCTGACAGGATGAGAAACCTATTCTAGGTATGAATTTTCCTTTCCTGTCTGCACATCCTTGACCAGCGCTAATATCTTGGGGCTTACAGAATGCCTGATCCACAGGTATGGAGAGGGGACACACTTTATGGTAAAGGAGGTATAGGAGTGGGCCCATGACCCTGGAATTTGTTATTGTATCACATACCACAACATGTTCCTAGAACACTAGAATGACCTTCTAAAAGTGAAGCTGAAACTATAATATCTGAAAAGATGGGGTACCATCCTTCAGGACACAGTATATTTATTAGATCAGAGAATCCTTTTGTGCTGCATTTCCAGTAAGAGCGATACATGATCCCAGGAACTAAAAGATGGAAGCTGGAGTACTTCTTTTATCATTACTCCTAATGACCCACATGAGAATTTTGTACCTTCTGTCTGTCAGCTTTGGGCTCTGTAGAGTGAGCTCTCTGGAGTGTTGAGTCCCCAGAGTATGAGCTTACCAGGGAACACAGCAAGGGTCCCAGTGAACTAGTTTGGCATCCTTGTGCCCAGTGACAGACAACCAAGATCAATAGTCACCCTCCTGGTAGAAGTAATTAACTCTGAACAGCATAAGGTTTTTTGTCTGGGTTTTATTTTTTGTTTTTTTTGTTTTCTGGAGTGGTGGTTGTTGTTGTTGGTGGTGGTCATGTTTGGGGATGCCTTTATACAAAGGGAACAAGGGAAAATATGTGTTAAACACAGAGGATTTACTTGGGCACCTCCTGGTATTCCTTTGCCACATTATACCTGTGAATTGGCCTGTGCAGGACTGAGAAGAGTACAATTATCAAGGACAGGAACACCTTGGTAATGAAGGTTATCACCTAGTAAATAAGCAGAACTTACTTGGGTGATCACTAAGGGTGAGGGGAATTTAGCATGGAGATAGTGGAGAAGAACATGAGTACCAGTTACAAGCCAGAAATCAACTGCAGAAATGAGAGATGTAGTTTATCACAATAAGCTTCCTTTTAGGAAGAAGGGCACAAGAGAACGTGGAGCTGATCCCTGACTCTAGCAAAGCTTCTGAACTTGGAATCCATTGCCACATTTGCACCAAAGCCATGTTTCCCATGGGCTGAGCACAGCAAGATATTAATATTAAGGTAGACACAATCCTTGGATGGCTGAGACTGTCTGCATTCTCTTTGAGAGCCTAACCAAATCTTCTTTAGAATTCATGTCAGTCTAGGACATTTCTACCAACCATCCTTCCCTCTCTCCTTCTCTTGGATCAGACTTGTATTGTCTGGCAGCATTCCCAGCCTTCCACAGATCCATCCCCATTTCTCTCACAAGCAATTGCTTAATATAGTCCTTGCACATTGAATTCCTTCCTAGTGTTTGCTTCTTGGAGGAACCAGATTAACACAAACCGCAAATTATAACTCCAAATGTGGCTTTGGTCTCATTCATAGATCAGTTCTATCTGATATTATAATTACTTCTTTCCAATGTTATTAGCCTATCAAAGTAAATACTTTCAGACTTCATATTAGAGTGACAAATTTTTAATTGAGGCTACTGAAATCCAGAAAGTTTAAGTGATTTGACTAAAACCACACAGTTAAGAATTTACTCATCTTCTGAATCCTATTGATTTTCTACTAATTGCTTCAAATCTACAAAACTTATTTTTTGCATACATTTGTCACTCTTTATCAAGCACGATCAGGAAGTGGGGACAAACAAAGTCAATGTATCAAGCACTAATAGAGAATGGGACATTTCTCATAAACATTTTCCCTTTTTTGGTTCTATGACTTCTTTAACAATCCTTATTTCCCAGCATTTTGCATCTGCCAACCCACAAGGAATAGCTCAGTGATATTAGGGCTGTAAGTCTATGGGTCTACACTTAAGACACAAAGTTCTTCCACAACTGAAATCTTGAACAGTCCAAAGCCACTGACCTGGGCTAAGCTACTAACATTAATGATACCATGTGTCCTAGAACTCTCAGCAGATAAATGTGGCATTTCTTTGCCTCCCAACTTCAGAAGACGAGAAAAATAAAATAAAAGTCAGAGCCATAGGAAAAGTGGATATGTACTCCATTTTGGGAGAGAGAGTCTTGATTATGCCTATTGATCTGATGTAACTTTTAAGAGCACTGATTTCACTCTCAGAAATGACTTAGTTTTGATGATGAAATACATGATATCCAAAATATTAGAGTAATGCAATTTGTATACTAATGTCTCAATCATATTGCTGCTAAAAATAATACTTCCATCTGAAACTGCCTATCCAAAGCAAAGGCGTCTGTTTAGGAAAATGAAAAAAATGTACCATGTGCAAAGATGGCCATTCTTTGGACCAGGTTGAGCATCTGATACACAGGTAGGTCATGGAGACCTGTCAGTGATCCTAAAAAAAGAGCTCTACCCACTAGGCATTTAACCAATAAACTAAGCTAATCAATCTGGACAAGAAATTATGAAGGAAATTGGTGAGGAGAGAACAGATGCAAAAAAACAGGATATAAAGATACAGGATTTGAGATAATAGTATACAGAGTTGTCTCAGATTCCAAATGACTGTTTCCAATCTATGTGAATTCTTACAGTAAAATCTCCCATTTCTTAATAACATCTGATGAGTTTGCAGATGCTGAACCCAAAAGTTCTTACCAGCAAACCACAATTAGATTTCCTTCCTTTACATCCTCATTTTTCCACTGTCCTTAAACATCTCATACTACCCCCATCCAACCCCCCTGCCTTAGATGATTTATTTTCCAGGACACTTCTCACTTTTAATGCAAATGAACCCTTCATGTGTCCAAAAGGGCCTCTACCTCTAAGTCTAGACTACTGCTACATTTAACCCAAAGGATTATGTTGCTCATATCTGATTTCACTAGGTGACTTTTTTAGGCAATTTTATTCTCTATACTACACCCTGAGTTCTTAAATATGCTTACTATACATTTCCCCCATGTCCAACAAAGAAGAATAAACAATAAAAAAACTATAATTGAAAAATTCTCCAGCTGTTCAGAAAAGGGAAGAACTATATAGGCAAACAACATAGCATTTTGTAGAATCAAGACTTGATTTTGACTTAGCTGCCCCACTTGCCACTGTGCTTGACCTTTAGAAGTTTTAACAATTCTTTGCCTGTTATTCTCTATCTGTACAATGGTCATTATAACAGTATCTGCCTGCCTGGGATATTTGTGAAAATTAAATGTGATACATATAATGCAAAGGCATTAAAATGTGCAATATCCCTTTCCTTTCTGAAAAATGAGGACAACATTGCAGGCTAAAGCTCAGTTATTTACAGTACTTAATATCTTTTAAACCTTTTTCAGCAAGAAACTTAAAAATTTTTTATTGAAATCAGTCCATACTATATTCTGTGCTTACCTGAATCCTTAAACACAGAATACAGATCATGATTTAACCTATTTTTGGTGGCTTATTTACCAATACAAGTAGTTATTGTACTAGTTTGAATTCAGTGATGACTCAATGCTTGGCTTTCAGCTCTGTCAGCAGGAGGTAAGAGTCTCTTTAAAGGCTGCCAAGGAGACACTCTATCACACTTTGTTTTAAATTAATGATTGATTTCCCTGAGCCTGTGATTTTCCCTCTTCAAGCATTAACGATGTTTAGCAGCAGTCACCAAAATCCCTACTGCTTATAATTACTATTTCTTCACTATGTCTAAAAGACCAGAGACACTGCACAAGCGATACATACATCTTGTATGTACTGTATACCCGTATCCCATCTTTTTTCACCACAGGTTAAAATCTTAGCAGTCATACTTCTAAGGTCTATCAATACTCCACTGACCACCAGTGATGGTGTTTTCATTGCTTTCTGACCAATAGATGACTGAGCTCCAGCATCCCATCCTTTGTGCCTGCTTCCTAAAATCACTCTTGGTAGCAAAATTTTTGGATCAGACTTTCTAGAAGCAGTGCCTGAGACAGGAATTTGGGCACACATGACGCATTGAAGAACATACTGCAGTAAAACCTGTAAGGGAGTGGAGGAAGTAGGATAGAGAAAGGGAATGAACTGGGCAAGGATGCGGCCTCAGCTGGGCAGGATGGCCTAATCTATGGAGCAAGTAGAAATCTCTGGAGCACAAATCTCTACCAGAGTTGTATCCCCTGGAGATAAGTGATCAGCCTTCCATACTCATGGATCTGTCATTGCTTATTTGCTGCTACAAGGACAAGGGTAAGTGTGTGGAGTGGTCAACCTCCTGGATAAGGGGGTGCTATCAGCAGAGAGGTATTATCTAGAGAAAAAGGGCAGTTGTGTGACTGTATGCACTCACCACAGAAAGGGAGTCTGAGTGGGGCACAAAAAGCATCTACTACAGATAGATCATTACCTACCCACAATTTACATATGGGAAAGCTCAGAGGTGGGCAATGGAAAGCTTCATTAACCTGCTCCAAGCCTCACATCTTGGAACTAAGAATTTGAAGTGAGGCTTCTCTCACCAGAATGCATGTTCTTAACCAACTTGGCGTATCACCTCACACAGGGAGACAGAGGTTTACATGGATTGGGGAGAAAAAGAAAGAGTAGAAAAAATGGGGACCAATCCAGAGTACCAGTATGACTAGACTTTATCCTAAAAAGATATATGTCAATGAGAGAAATCAAGGAAGTATAGATACAGAAGCATGCTTAAAATAATTTTTCTTCAATCTTCTTTAAGTTATATCTCAAGAGAAATAGATAACACTAAAACATGTTGGAAAAGGAGAAATAACCTAAAGAAAAACTGATGAAAGAAAGAAGATACTAAAAGAAGAGGCATTTGAAATAAGCCTGCAGGAAAATAAGTCTTGATTCCAACTATGGAAAAAAACATGTCTATTATATACACATTTTTAAAAGAGACTAAACATGGGTATTTTAAAAGGAGGTGAGACAGGAGCATGGGCCTACCAATGCAGCATGAGAATTATATAATTTCTGGTTCTCTCCATCAGTAGAAATGACAATTTAAAGTGTTTTACTGGGCGCCTGGGTGGCTCAGTTGGTTAAGCTACTGCCTTCAGCTCAGGTCATGATCCTGGAGTCCCTGGATCAAGTCCCGCATCAGGCTCCCTGCTCAGCGGGGAGTCTGCTTCTCCTTCTGACCCTCCCCCCTCTCATGTGCTCACTCTCTCTTATTCTCTCTCTCTCGAATAAATAAAATCTTTAAAAAAAAAGTCTTTTACTTCTTTTGGGAGCTATTTTTAAAATTAATACAGGACATTATAATATGCTTATGCTTACTTATAAAAGTGCTTAAATAGTGCCTAGTTATTTAGAACTCACTTTGATTCTGCATTTTCTTTCTGAAAGAGAAAGTGTGAAAAAATATTTAATATTATTAATTTCCAAGTATGGATACTTAAAAAAAAAGTTTTGAAGACACTGCCTTTTTTCCCCCTATACTTGGTCATCATACTTTCTTTATAATCCCTTAGCATTCTTAATCAGACCTTCAGAAGCTTAAATTATTATTGAGCAATTTATTTAGGATTATGGCTTAATTCATGATTCTAAAATGAACATACTATCAACTTTTAGGAGTAAAATCACAAGAAACAGCATAATCGTCTAGACCAAATAGGGCTTGAGCAATTTAAAATACCTAGGATTTGAAGGAATTAATAGATAAGAGGATAGATTCATTATGTGGTCAAGAGGTCATTTCATAAAAATATTTTAAATTAAAAAAATTAAAAACCTTTTCATTTTAAGACTGAGGATAAAATGGATTGGCAAGAATTAAAAAAAAGTGTTGAGAAAGACTGAATTATGCACCTGATTGAAGGGCTAATTAAAATTATCTTGAAGGCACTGTAAGTTTTTATCTTTGAATTTTTTTGTCTGTGGATGAAATATTATTTTATTGTTTTCCAAAGGAAAATATGCATAAAAACCTAAATACTCTCTCTCTTTCTGAGGAATTTCAAATAAAATGTGCTATAAAATATAGTTTTGTGCCCCATGCATGTCCTCTTATACTATCTCTCAACAGTCCATCTAGTCCAAAGTTCTGTGAGTGTTGAAGGCCAAGGCTTATGGCAACACCATTCTGGGAATTTCCTTGGGCCTACTAGACCATCTTATGCAAAAATGCCTCGAGGCTACACCTCTACTTTAGGGGCACCATAATGATTTAGGAGTAACAAGTTTTTTTTTTTTTTTTAAAGATTTTATTTATTTATTTGAGACAGAGAGCACATGAGAGGGGGAGGGTCAGAGGGAGAAGCAGACACCCCGCAAAGCCGGGAGCCCGATGTGGGACTCGATCCCGGGACTCCAGGATCATGACCTGAGCCGAAGGCAGTCGCTTAACCAACTGAGCCACCCAGGCGCCCCTAGGAGTAACAGGTTTTATTCATTTGCCTCAGTTTAGGATTCATTGACACTGGAGATTTCCCCGCAGGATTAGATTGTGGCTAGACTTGAGCTGAATTCATATCTTTGCCAATATGCTGTCCCTCACTTCTCTGCAGTTTTCACTTCAAAACATTCCCTCAATAAAGCACCTACATAAGAATCCCAACATCAGTCTGTCTTGTGATTGTCAGTCTGTGTTCTAGTGATTCTCAAAGCTTAATGGCTACCAGAGTCACCAGGAGGGTTTGTGAAAACACAGATTGCTGATGCTGTAGGTCTGTAGTAGAGTCTAAGATTCTGCATTTCTAAGAGTTCCCAGCTGCTGCTGCTGCCCTGTGGATGCCATGCTGGCAGTCATTATTCTATAATAATCAGCCTAAAACAATGAGAACACATTTATAAATCATGTGCTACTGACTTTGGTTCCTTGCTGAAAACAATTATAATTTATTAATATAATTAAGCATTTTCATGTATAACAGTATGTTATAGGTTAAAAAGTTAAAAGTACTTATAAAAGTTAGGAATAAAGAAAATGTGAGCTAAATTCATAAATAATTTTATTCAATAAATATTGAATGAGCATATATTCTGTGTTTTAGGTGGTTACAGCTCATTAGCACAGAAGATATGGAAAAAAAACAAAAAAACAAAAAAACACTCCCACCCAAGAGGGTTTCTGGGGAAGCAGCATCATGTAAAAGCCAGCTTTCAACTAGAACAAAAAGACACAGAGGTTGAGGATGGAGGGGATTTGTTATTATTGACCATGGGATCTAGATGGTAAAGTGACAAGGTTTCAGAAGATTGGAAAGCATGAGAGAGGGTAAAATGAGGGTAAAGGGCAGAACTTTGTAAGGATTAAGGATTAAGGTCTAAGTTGTAAGAGTTGACTTGCGCTTCTGTTGGTGACTGTTGTGAGTAGGGTCAAGATCCTTGATGAGATTCATGTTCCATGGCCTCGATGTAAGGGGTGGAGGAGAGATTGTGAAGAAGAGGAAGAAAATAAAGGGGGCACTTGCAGGAATTTTAGGCGTACAGAATACAGATGGAAGCCTCTAGAGATATAAATTAATACCTAGCACTGAGGCCCTTTTTTTACTTCCACCAAAAAAAGCCCTCAAGCCCAGAGGTAGTAAGTCTTTGACTGGGAAGATACTCTTGACGACTGTTAATGGAGATGTACAAAATGGGCAGTCTACTCTAAATGTGTAATTTAATCCTTTTCATATATAGTCATTATAAGTATCTCCTCTTAGTCTACCACCTAACTTAGAACTTAATGCCACTTTTTTTCTGATGAAGAAATCTTTAATTTTGATGTGTTTAAATGCATCATTTTTTTTTCTTAAACAACATATGTCTAAGGTCACAAATATATTCTAATACCTTTGTTTTCCTTACAGTTTTACTCACATTTAGATCTTTAATCCATCTGGAGATTATTTAAACATGGTCAGAGGTAGGAAACAACTTTATTTTGATCTGCTGGTGAGCTGACTTTCCCATACCTTTTGTTCGTTAATCTTTTTTCCTACTGACTTGTGATAGTAATATCATTTCCAAGTACTAAAAATCTTATATCTTTTTCTGGGAAATCTATAATTCCCATTGGTCTATAAGAATATCTCTTTGATACATATATATAATGAACATATTTTTGAAATAAAAATTAAGGACCTATTCAGTTGTATATCACATGGCCATGTGATAGAATGCAGTGGGGAAAGAGGTGTAGAAAGTAAAGTCAGAGATATTATAGGCTGCTCTATTAGTCAAGGTTCTCCAGAGAAACAGAACCAATAGTCTATCTATCTATCTATCTATCTATCTATCTATCTATCTATCTATCTATCTATCTATCATCTATCTATCCATCATCTATCATCTGTCAGCTATCTATCTGTCTATCTATCTATCTATCTATCTATCTATCTATCTATCTATCTAAATTATTATAAGGAAATGGCTCACATAATTATGGGAACTAAGAAGTCCTAAGAACTGCAGTTGCCAAGCTGGAAACCCAGAAGAGCCACTGCTTCTAGTTTGAGTCTAAGTACAGTGCAAGAAAAGACCAATGTCTCAGCTCATATATAATCAGGCAGTAAGAGAGAATTCTTTCTTATTCAGCTTTTTTATTCAGGCCATCAACTGATTGGATGAGGCCCAGCCACACTGAGGAGGACAATCTGCTATTCTCTTCCAATTCAAATGTTAATCTCATCTGGAAACACCTTTATGGGTACATACAAATAATGTTTAACCAAGCATCTGGGCACTGTGGAACCCAGTCAAGTTGACAGATAAAATTAACCATCACAGGGGCACTTGGGTGGGTCAGTCGTTAAGTGTCTGCCTTCTGCTCAGGTCATGATCCCAGGGTCCTGGGATCAAGCCCCGCATCGGGACCCCTGCTCCACGGGAAGCCTGCTTCTCCCTCTCCCACTCCCCCTGTTTGTGTTCCCTCTCTCGCTGTGTCTCTCTGTCAAATAAATAAAATCTTAAAAAAAAAAATTAACCCTCACAGGTATCACATTTGAAAAAAAGAAAAGGAAGTGATGTAAGACATTGACACATGTTTTAAAAATAGAATGCAAAGATGTAGTGAAAAAAAATGGAGGGGTGCATGTGATTTCTTCAGGAATTTGGTAGAGCAGGGATTTAGAGAAGAAAGTGAAGCAGGTGGTATGTTCCAACTTGCCACTTAATACTGGGGGGCGTATTCAGTCTCATCTCAGTTATCTTAAAATAGTGAACTCTGTGGGACTTGAGTACCGCTTTTTCCCTTCTAGTAACAATTTGGGTAAGTACAGACTAATGTATCTTATCTAAGAATAACCAACTGAGGAAAGATGAATGGTATTTACAGATTGTCCTTAATTTTTTTTTATCGTGATTGGAAATTCTGCAATACATTCTAATGGATATTTTGCTCAAAAAATAACATCATCCCTCTATACCCCAATCTTCTCTTTTTTCTGCATTGCAGTCTACTTATAGTAAGATATAAGGGGAACACATTTTCTATTTTTACACTAAAGCTGTAGTTGCTCTTTCTTCATCTCACCCAGCATCATCAAATACACAAGTATTTGAGGGACAAAAAGGTAGTACTATCTATAACTTAGAATATGTGCATATATTCTAATAAGTTATCTTTACCTCCAAGATTCCCTATAAGATAAAAAAAATTCAAGCATAACTTCGTTCTCTTTAGTACCCTCCTGGGAAAGAGGTTATATTTTGTGATTTTACAGGTCCTTGTGTGGTGTTTTCTTGGCCTGGTAATTTGCATTAATGGATATTCAAGAAACCAATTTATACAGCTCACTGATGTAAGTTATAACAAAGTCTGGAGACATATGAGGACACATTTTCAGTAGGCTTTTGAAAATGTGCTGACACATTTTAGGAGTGCATCTGTTTTTGCTTGCAAAAACTCACATTTATGTGTGCAACATGAGAAATTGAATGCACAAACAGGTGGTTTTAAGTGGTTTTAAATACTCAAGCAGAATTTAAATGGAGACACTCACAACCTTATTGGAGTCTATTGAAAATTCTTCCAAATCTCACATTTAAACTAGTGGCAACTATCTTGGTATTCCTGATATTTGTGACTTTATTCTTCCATTTGAAATAGCACTAGATAAGAAGTGTACCATGTGAAATTGAGTAAGTTGTAAATCTTCTTTATACTTTAGTGTGTCATAAATTAACTAAAAATAACAATCTCAGAGAGTAAATATATATATATATATATTCTGTTTTGAAATCCAACCTCTTTTAAAGAAATGTAGAAAACTATAAATAATGTATAAAATGATGATGGATTATTTTTTTTAAGATTTTTTATTTATTTATTTGACAGAGACACAGCGAGAGAGGGAACACAAGGAGGGGGAGTGGGAGAGAGAGAAGCAGGCTTCCTGCGGAGGAGGGAGCCTGATGCGGGGCTCGATCCCAGGACCCCGGGATCATGACCTGAGCCGAAGGCAGACGTTTAATGACTGAGCCACCCAGGCGCCCCTGATGATGGATTATAAAAGCAACATTAGGCCTTTAGTCATATCCATGTGAATATTAAATGCATGCACACACCCATGCACACATATATATGTCAAACATTTAAGCCTCTACAGTAGGTTTGATATTCTGCTAATCAATGGAAATCATAAAAGCTAATAGTTCCTACATCAAGGCACATTCAACCTATTATAAAGATATTCACACAGATATTTTAAGAATTTCAAGCCAAGTGATAGAAATAATGTTGAGAACAATGAGAGTCACAAATAAGAATATTATTTTAGGGAAAGGAGGGCAGGGTATGATGTATAAAAGACAAGCTAGATATTATTAGAAAATTGAGTTTGAACTGAATTCTGAAATATATATGTTTATATATGTTAAATGGGAAATAATGGCATTCATATAAAGGGAAAATGGCAAAGATGACATTAGAAACGTAGAGGAAAGACTACATATGAGATTGATTAAAGTAAAAAATCAATTATATCTCCAAGTTTCTGACTTGAGTTATTACATAGATGATAATGCTAATGGCAGAGTTAAGGAATATAGAAGATTCTATATATTTGTATTAGAAGAGAAGATGATTTCTGTTTTAGTCTAAGACAAGTTGAAGTTATCTCTGGTTGCCTACAGTGAATATGGTCAACAGGCAGTTAGAGCTATGGGTTTGGAATTTAGAGACCTAATACCATCAGGGCTTCTCAAACGGAAGCATACATCAGAATACTCAGTTGTTGTTGTTATTTTTTCCCCTCATTTACAGAGACCATGGGCCCCAATCCAAATCTACTGACAGATTTGTGGGAGAGGGACCCAAGATCCTATTTTGCAAACTTCTCCCTGTGTTCTGATATGTACTTTAGATTTAGACTCCCTCATTTGGGTGGTGATTGAAGGCCCTTGAGTGGAGAGTACTGCCAAGAGGAAGACCAAGGACTGCACCTGGGAGATAACAAATTAAGAAATAAGCAAAAAAATGGAATTAGTGAAAAAAAAAAAGGAAGATTTAAAAGTCAGAAGGTAATTAGGGGGGCGCCTGGGTGGCTCAGTCGTTAAGCGTCTGCCTTCGGCTCAGGTCATAATCCCAGGGTCCTGGGATCGAGCCCCACATCAGGCTGCCCGCTCGGGGGGAAGCCTGCTTCTCCCTCTCCCACTCCCCCTGCTTGTGTTCCTGCTCTCACTATGTCTCTCTCTGTCAAATAAATAAATAAAATCTTAAAATAAAAGAAAAAAGTTAAAAAAAAAAAAAGAAGGTAATTAGAATAAAGACTCAGATATGCTGGTTTCAAGAAATGGTCAACATATTTAAATGTCACAGAAGTCAAATTAAATAACACTGTATGTTAACTAAATGGAATTAAAATAAAAACTTAAAGTCAAATTAAAGAATTAAACGGAGTATATTGAATTGGGCAATTAGAAGTCCACTAGGGGGGTTGCTAGTTCTGACTCTATGAACTAATTGCTCAGAGGGGGTCAAATATTCCTTAGAGGTACTTGTCTTAGGCAGAAGGGGAATGTGAACTTAATGTGAGTGGGAGGGAGGGAAGAAACTAGGATCAAGGGAGAATTCTTTAATATGAAACAGTCTTTAGCATGTTTGTAGCCTTAGGAAAGCAATTAGTACATAGAGAAGTTGAAAACAAAGGAGAGGAAAACCAACAGATAGAGTAAGATTCAACAGAAGAAATGGGTAAAGAAGTTCTACCATGAAATTAAGCTTTTGCAAATATTTACCAAGACTATTTGTACTGAGCTCTGTAGAAGGTAATATGTCCCCCAAATCTGTTAGATATCATGCCTGCCTTATATGCAATTACAGAGTGAAGTAGCTAACACTGACTGTGACCAAGAAATAAAGGGTATGTAATAACCGGATGCCCAAATTAAGTAATAAAAAGTTATGCCTTGACAAGATTGTAGATGTGGTTTGTTGAGAAATGTCCCAAGTTTCTACAAGTTAAATATAGATACAAACTACAGTAAGTATACATTTATACCCCTTTTTGAAATATCTTTTTTTTAAATCAAATACTAGTGGATATATATAATTTTTGAGAAATAATTATATTTCTCATGGCACCTACCATTTTGTAGACTTGATTAACATAATATTATTTGGATGCATTCATGTATTCATGGCACAGCAGACTGAACAATGAGAAGTATCTGAATTGCTTTCCATTGAAAATCTCCTATCAGTGTGAATGTCAGAGTGAACAAATCTTTACAAACTATATTAGCAGTTAGACCAACTAGAAATAAAGTAAACCGGGTTGCCATACTCTATCCTGATGTGAAAGCAGTAATATTTCCTTCTAAATCACTCTTTATGTTAATTTATACTAAAAGGTAGAAAATCATAAATCCTCAGTGTTATTTCCAAGAGGACTTAGTCACAGAAGAAATATAAGAATGTATCTAATTTCAAATTTTTTGGTTATTTTACATTTCATGTACATATGTCTTGCCTCTCCAACTAACTTCTAAAATCTGTGATGGCAGGGAATATATTTTTGAAAGGACGTAACTGACTGAGAGCTCTTTGAGGACTCTCAATCATCTTTGTATCTATTTACTAATTACATTTGTTGGTACATAGTTAGATCTCCATGCTGCACTGAGGGAGAGAATAAACAAATGGTGTAATTATCTTTTAAATCTATCGACATAATTGTTAATTTAAACACTATTTCTTTCCTGATGCAGCCTCACTTTTAACAGTTTCTGGAGAGCAAAAGCAAACAATTGCAACAACCTGAACAGTTGTTGTATGTTTGAAGGCATCAACTTTTCTATAAAGGTGGAAGAGTATGAACAAATAAAAATACCAATATGATATTTAGACATTCTTTTTAGATTTTTTTTTAAATTTATTTGAGAGAGAGAATGAGATAGAGAGAGAGAGCATGAGAGGGGGAAGGATCAAAGGGAGAAGCAGACTCCCTGCTGAGCAGGGAGCCTGATGCGGGACTCGATCCCGGGACTCCAGGATCGTGACCTGAGCCGAAGGCAGTCGCTTAACCAACTGAGCCACCCAGGCACCCGATATTTAGACATTCTTAAACAAGCAGAGTGACAACTCAGAACCACAAAGGTATATGGACATATTCTGAAAACTGTTGATATTTTCGCTTTCAGCTCTTAGTTTGAGTCTTTGTAAAAGTTTTTAGATTGTACAGAAACCTGGGAATTGTCTTCTCTTTAGTAATGTGTCTGGGAAACATCACAGCTGTTCATTAACATATGAATTTAGTAGAGTTTCAAAATTCCCCAATCATTGTTATCTCTGAGTGTATTCTTTGTTGTGAAGGGAAGTGAGTTGTTATTTTATTTATCTGAAGATTGTACTGTGATAAGCAAAGTGTCAGGAATAATCATACCAAATGTTATCTACCACAAAAGCATCCAATTACACTTTACATGTCTTTCATCAAGAAAAGAAGTGAAGGAGTTTTTAAATTACTTATCATGACTTGATGAGTTAACATTTTAACGAAAGTTGCTTAAACTCAGAGTAAGATCATTATAGAGATCCTAATAAAATAGATTTCAGACCTGTCAGGTGTCACAGCACAGGAAATTCCTAAAAAGTACAAAAATTTACTTTAGCTCTCACATTAATTTAGGCAAAATAAGAAGCAAGACATAAATAATATAAATATCAAACAGCTAACACTTGTCTATGGGGATTTTCATATCTTGGAGGTTAAGAAGTGGGCCTCCTTAATGAGGCCTTTAAACATAACTCTCTGAAGAGACACCTCTCTGCTTGCCTTTTTCTTCCTTTTCATAGTTGCCTCCAATTTTTTTTCCTTCCCATCCCTACCACAGATCAGTTTGACATGAGTTCAGGGATGGTTATGGGGATAGGTTCTGGGAAGTATGGCAAAACTAATTAGGACTATTACCTAAAAAAATAGGTTTATTAAAGATATAGAGCCAAACAAAATAATAAGCATTTTTATGTTTCTTCCATTTTCCTATGTGGCGAATTTGCAGTATACCAAGGCAAGTGCAATCTCTTAGAAAAGCAAGTTTAACAGAGAGTTAAAGGAAAGAGAGAATAGAGTAAAATATCTATTTTGATACAAGATTTTATTTCAAAGAGATATCACTAGAGGGAAAAGGAAAATGATGAAAGGAGTTTATTTCCCATTAAATACATTTATACATTCAGTGTGTACTTCCTCTGGCAATCTGAAATATATGGCTCTATTTTAGCTTTTAGTTTATAATTCATTAACCTCATTCTAACATTAGCCTATGAATAGTCTGGTCTGAACACATCACACCCCTCAAAATCTACTACAGGTCATTATTTCCTACAGAATAAAGAGCAAATTCATTAGTCTGAATTCATTAGCCTGAAATTGAATATATTTCTCACTTGCATTTCCAGTAGTACTCACATACCACCTGTTCACCTAGATATGATTCCTCTCCATGATTGGCATGCTGAGCCAAATGTATGTGACACATTTTCAATGATTTTGCAATCTAGTTATTAAACATTTTTAACTTGACATAGGCCATTGTAAGGGTATTTGTACCATGGAAATTGTAAATGCCACAAATCATATTTGATTTTTTTTCATTCAGAGAGCCATTTTTTAAACATTTAGTAGCATACCACTGCTGATTCTTCAAACATGCCCTACACTCCCTGACTGCGTGCCATGGCATTCTGTTTTGCCCCTGAATGCCTCCGTTCTGTCTTAGCCTGTTGAACCCCATCTACAGTGTCCACTCTTCCTAAGATCTTACTTAAATGGCTTCTTTCTGGCTCATATGATCTTCTCTTAATACCCTGTTGGTCTTGTGGGCTGATCTACATCCGTGGTCCATATAGCCTAAGTTCCATACTATCCTCTCTCCTTCCCAATACATGAGCCCTAACATTTGAATCACCAATAGTTATCAGTCCTCTATGACTGCTCAGATTTCAGCAGTAATTCTGAGAAACAAACTGAGGGTTCTAGAGGGGAGGGTGTGGGGGGATGGGTTAGCCTGGTGATGGGTATTAAAGAGGGCACGTACTGAATGGAGCACTGGGTGTTATATGCAGACAATGAATCATGGGACACTACATCAAAAATGAATGATGTATGGTGATTAACATAACATAATAAAATTTTTAAAAAATGAAAGAAAAGAATTAAAAAAAAAAGAATTCAGCAGTAAAAATGTTCAGATTTATCAAAGGCAGTTTTACTACTCTTCTTATTAGCTAATGCCTAAATGTGTAGGCTAAAAGAAAATGTAGAAATTCTAATCTAGTGAGAACAGATCTTTTTTAAGTATGAAATTATTTCTACTCTTCCAAATTCCTTTTATGTATAAAGTTCACTGTGTTGTTGTGATGAGAGCAATTTACTTGAATAAATAATTTCTAGTTTGAATACTATCAGGAAGAGGCTTCCGCTCCTTAGCACTAAGTCATTTTGTTTATAGCTGCCTCCTTTTGGCCTCTGTGAAATGTTTACATAGTGGCAGCAGATAAATGATAAGAAACAAGCTTTTTTTTTAATGTTCATATGGTACACGTTCACCATGATATAAATTTAATTAACAAACATACACCTGTATTTTTTTATGTTTTGTGTATTTTGAGTGCCTAAATTTAATCAACTTAAAATTAATTCACTTATTTTTTTACTTATTTATATTTTCAACAAATACAAATTAATCATGTACTCTATACCTGGAGCTGAGGACATAGTAGAGTCATAACAATGTTTCTATGCTCATGGATTCCATTTTGGTGAGAGAGACATTTTTCAAATGAAAAAATACAGACAGATAAATACATAGAAACATAGATGCAGTGATAAGTGCAATAAAGAACAATAAGCCAGGATAAAAGGATTAAGGGCAGTCAGTAATTAGATATAGGGTAAATTTCCTACTAAAAGTAATCTTCATGATGATGTATTCTAAAGTATGCTTTGTAACACTCAGTTTTGATCTATTTTTTTTTTAAGATTTTATTTATTTATTTGAGAGAGAGAGAATGAGAGACAGAGAGCATGAGAGGGAGGAAGGCCAGAGGGAGAAGCAGACTCCCTGCCGAGCAGGGAGCCCGATGCGGGACTCGATCCCGGGACTCCAGGATCATGACCTGAGCCGAAGGCAGTCGCTTAACCAACTGAGCCACCCAGGCGCCCCTCAGTTTTGATCTATTAACACCTCTTTGCAAAAGCCTTCCACAAATGTGTGAGTGTGCTACACTAGCCTACATAGCTGAGAGTTACCAATGTTGCCAAAATTCTTTATACATATTCTAACATTTAAACTTTCTGACATTTAATATTTAGGCATTATTATCCCTATTCTGCAGAAGTGGGAAGTGAAACTTTGTTGTTGTTGTTGTTTTTTAATATTTACTAGATTACTTATTAATCAAAGTACTGAACCACCACTTAAAACTAATTTAATTCTATGTGCTATTATTCAATGTTTAGCTAATGAATTTTATCCAATTAAAAAGGAAGGGGCAATTTTTTTAAAAACACTACAATTGTTGTGTTTAACTAAAAATGTGAATTATGTCGGGGCGCCTGGGTGGCTCAGTTGGACTCTTAATTTTGCCTCAGGTCGTGATCTCAGGATCCTGAGATAAGCCCCATGTTGAGGTCCATGGTGGGCCAGGTATGGAGCCTGCTTAAGATTCTCTCTCTCCCTGTGTCCCTCCCCACCTGCACATGTGCTCTCTCTGCCTCTATAAAAAAAAACGTGAATTATGTGGTAGGATAATATCTTGATATATTTACTGATGTGGATTTTCATTTATTTGTATTTCTCTAAACCTATGACCTTCTCCTATTCCAGCCAATGAAATGTAAGTCTTCTGTCTTTTCAAGATGTTCTTATAGCTAAACAGTGAAATAAATTAAGTCCTTGGCTTTTGATGTTCAAAATCCAGTATCTGGATATAGTATTAAAATAGTTTCAAAGGTTTCCTCCTGAAGTAATCTCAGAAAGTTTTGAAGTTCTACCTAATGGCAGAGGGGACCTGTACTCCACTTTTAGCTAAACTTGGAGACATGGCAAAAACTCAGCTTCCCATATCCTGGAATGGCAATGGGCCAGAGAACCTTATAATTTTATCTACAACCTTGATTCCCTGTGTGCTGGAGTGTGATATTACAAAGATAATAAAGAGCCTCAAGCATCCTGAAAGAATTCTAGACAGCCTTCAGTATGGTTTAGAAGTGATTGAAAGAGAGCTGGACCTGGAAAGGCCTTACATTCAAGAACAAGGAATAACACATCAGCAATCCTGAAGACTAGATAAGAATAAGGATGTTTAATGAATGTCAGCATCCAGAGATGATATGGTTCAAGGAAAAGGCATTATACCCAATGCCTTGGGGGTGGCAAAGGCTATTTCGGTATAGATAGAACTCTATGAAAGTGAGGGAGAATGTAGGGCCTGGGGGTATTCTGAGTCAACAGAGCCAGGTTTCAGATACCTGATGGAATGAAGACTTGAACTAGCATACTGAATTGCATTCTTGAAAAATAATGTCACATTTCTTGCCAGTTTGGTTTGGTGGACAAAATTGGTGGCCACTATAGTGGAACTGTAGTCTTAGAATTAAAATATTCTAAGGAGTTTAAGGATAAAAAATACTCTCTCTTTTTACATTAAAAGATAAGGGGATTTAAAATTGTCTTTTACATTAAAAGATAACAGTAGGAATATAAATTGGTGCAGCCCCTACAGAAGACAATATGGAGATCCCTCCAAAAATTGAAAATAAAAGTACCATACAATCTAGTAATTCCACTTCTGGGTATTTACCCGAGGAAAAGGTAAACTCTAATTAGAAAAGATATATGCTCCCTTATGTTTATTGCAGCATTATTTACAATATCCAAGCTATGGAAGCAACCAAAGTGTCCACTGATGGATGAATGGATAAAGAAGATGTGGCGTATCTACACAATGGAATATTATTCAACCACAAAAAAAATAAAATCTTTCCATTTATGACAACATGGATGAGCCTAGAGTGTATTATCGTAGTGAAATAAGTCAGAAAGGGAAAGACAAATTGCCATATGATTTCACTTATATGTGGAACATAAAAAACAAAAACAACTGAACAAACAAACAAAGATAAACAGACTCAGATATAACAAATAAACCAGTGGTTGCCAAAGGGGAGGTAGGTGGTGGTATAGGCAAAATAAGTGAAGGGGATTAAGAGGTGAACTTGCGGGCGCCTGGGTGGCTCAGTCGTTAAGCGTCTGCCTTCGGCTCAGGTCATGATCCCAGGGTCCTGGGATCAACTCCCACATCAGGCTCCCTGCCCGGCGGGAAGCCTGCTTCTCCCTCTCCCACTTCCCCTGCTTGTGTTCCTGCTCTTGCTATCTCTCTCTCTGTCAAATAAATAAATAAAATCTTAAAAAAAAAAAAAAGAGGTGAACTTGCAGTTATAAAATAAATAAATCATGGGATTATAGTGATTACTATTCTAATAACTGTGTGGTGATAGAAAACTACACTTCTTGTGGTAAGCGTTTTGTAGTGTATATAATTGTTAGGGGCATCTGGGTGGCTCAGTCGATTAAGCGTCTGCCTTCGGCTCAGTCATGATCTTGGGGTCCTAGGATTGAGCCCTGTGTGGAGCTCTCTGCTCAGTGGGGAGTCTGCTTCTCCCTCTGCCTCTCCCCCCTGCTCCTGTTCTCTCTCTTGCTCACACTCTCTCTCAAATAAAATAAATAAGATCTCTAAAAAAAAAACCTATCAAATCACTATGTTGTACACCTGAAACTAATATATGTCAACTATATGTCAATTAAAATTTTAAACATAATAAAAAGATAACGGGATTATAACAATATCCTAAAGCATAAAATAAAACATTTTATTATTGGTAGATGTGATAAGTGAAAAAAAAAAAAAAAAAGCATATCCAGCTTTTGGGTTGTGGAACCTAAGAGTGGAAATACCAAGGTAATGTTTTTCTACAACTTGGGAAGGGAAGATAGTCATTTTCACTATTCAAATCAAATGATGGACTTGAATTAGCTTAGATGTATGTAGGATTTAATAGAGAGGTTATTCAGAAGTGGACATCTCAGAGAAACTTCAATAAAAACAGTAGACTGCTGATCAGAACCTGGATAGAAATATTATCAGCGGCCAGCAAAGCATCCATACATAGACACACCAAACTATGCATACATTTTAGAGAGTTCCTAGGTACACTGAAGTTTATTCATTAACTCTCTCTTCTCTTTAGACTTTCAGGTTAAGAGAAAATGGGACCATATTTTTGGGTGCCAATTGCTAAAAAACTAATGAGAAAAATATCATCACCCAAGGTTCAAAAATTTTAATCACTTTTGATGGCATTTATGTACTTCCTGCTTTACTAATTGAGAATTTTGTCATCTTCTTAAATAATAGAAAATAACATAAAGCAACACTCTGTGCCTTCATAAATGTGATATGCTTATTTATCCTTTTACCTCATTATAAACTGTATTTTTTAATCAATGATATTAGACAGAATTTGGTCCAAGAAAACAAAATGCTTATTTAAATAAGATAACTTAGTCATTTTTCCTCAAGTATAATGCTCTAGAAAAATGTGATTATGGTAAGCACAAGTTTCAGAAACCTCTTTCATGTGTTAAATAGTATAACTTGATTTGAAACAATTTTGTCACGTGTGGCCCTTTTTACATGAAAAGAAAGAATGTCTCTGTCTTTTAGTCTCCAGTTTTCAGCATCGTTTTTTAGAGTGGCTATCCCTTGCAAAATATAAGTCTCAAGCTACACTGTAGAATCTATTTTTATAGAAGGAAATATCCTTCTGTATGATCCTCAAATGAAAAGCTGTCATCCATCTTCTGAATAGGCTTTATCCCTCCTTCAATGGCTAGTTTTTGAAACTGCTGATGACTAGAAGCAATTCTTTATAACTCCCTAAATAAAGACATCAGTCTATCAGCAAAAAAACAGTACATGAGCTGGAAGGGGCAGCTGTCTTCAAGAGGGGGTGGGGAAAAAGAACACTCACCAGCTTAGTTAAAAGCTGTTAAATGTTATTATTGTGTGTCAGTGTGATGTGTCCTTAGAATTTAGAATGCTGCTTCAGGCAAAAGGTGTTTTTTTTCTTTTTCTTTTTTAATTTATGCTATATTAACCTAAGTATATAAATTCTTCCGTGCAAGAGTCTTACCCTACCATCAAAGGCAATTAAAGTCAGAAAGGAAACTTCAAAGCCAAAATGAGAACTGAATCCTAAAATGATCAGTTCATTTTAGGATTAAAGAAAAAGCATTATTCTGAGTGTCTTAGAGAAAAGCAAAGGTGAAGCAATAAAGTCTGTAGTGCCTCATCCACATACCCCACCCTCCCTCACCCTGACCTTGCCTCTTTATTGTATTCTTTATATGAAATAGAATATATTATAATGAGAATCAGTGAAAAGGTACAGTGTGATAAGCTGTTCAAAAACAAATGGATACAGTAAGAATTTGTATTTCACGTAGCTTATGTATTTTCCTTGTATACTACGCACCCCCACAACACCCTTCCACCCCATCCTCCATCTTGGAAAGGTTTTAGGATCTTCTTTTTATCCTCCATGTTTTGAAAAAAAAAAAAATATGCACCTTGATGTGAATCTTTTAAAAAGTCTGTTTTTGCTGGTCATTATTTCAGCTTCTATAATATAAAAAAAATCATGTTCTTCAGTCCTGAAAATGTTATGGAATTATTTCATTAAAGATTACCTCTCTTCTGTGTTCTCTTTTCTCTCTGTTGGCTCTGTTAGATGGGGCTTCTGATTTTTCCCCCCGTTCAGACTCTCTCTCGATCTCTCTCACTCTCTCTCTCTCTCCCTTTCTTCTGTCTCGGTCTATGACATGTATATACACACAAACAAGCTGCTGTCTGTTTTAGCCCCAGAACTCCTAATTTAATACTATAAATCATTGACTTACTTCTCTTACTTCCTCTGACATTCTCTTTCTGTTCTCTTTTTTCTGGAAGACTTTCTTGGTTTCTTCTTTTAAATATTCTATCCAATTTTCAGTTTCTGCTCTTTTATTTTTAACACCTGGGAGAGTTTCTGTTTTTCTCTGATTATTTGCTTCTTTTCTGTAATAACAACTTGTTTTTATTTCATAATTGTAATATCTTCATGTGTGTGTATAAATTCTGCTTTCTCTATTATTTCGGTTTTCAACAGTCATTTCTATTCTGTTGTTTGTCTGATTTGGTGTGGTTATATTATTCTCTATCTTTTATACTAGAGAATCTGGTGTTTACTCTGTTAATATTTGAGAATGAAGGTCCAAAATGTTAATTGTAAGCTCTGTGTATGGATACATGTGTCAGAGAACCTTTGCATAATAATGTGTAGTGTGATATGATTGATTTAAGGGTGATCTTACCATTCTATCAGGAAGATTATCAAACATGAGGATTGGATTTTGTTTTTTCTTATTCATTTGTTTCCTCCAGATACTAGTATTCCATTTTCCTGCCCAGTGATATAAACTATTTACCACTGTTCTTTAATCAGAGTAGGGAAAGTGAACCAGAGGAGAGTGTCAGTCTTAGCCCTCAATTTATATTGTAGCCATTATTTGTCCAGATAGTGTGTATGTATTTACATTTGCATATATATGTATACACACACACACATATATGATCCATATGAAAATTATCAACCTGAGGAATGTACATATAAAATACTTGAATCTAAACCAGTGTAGTCATTTTCTAAAGTTATGTTTTTCCTTATACAATGTGCCTAGGTCTCTTGTCAGCTGGAGAGAAAGTGTACCCATTCAGAGAAATTGCTGGCCACCAGAAGTGTTTCTTAAACGTGATTATGCATTAGAATCAATGAACTAGAGAGTGTTCATCTACAATATTTGACTATTGCCCAAACCATACCTACTGAGTGAGAATTTTGGAGTATGAGACTCTGGGACTTATTTTAGTTTTAGTATTACAATTTTAATTTCACCTGCTCATTCCAATGCAGCTGAACCATTAAGAAGTAAATGGTAATAAATTGCTAATAGTAAAGGTCTTATAAAAATGGAAATAAATTCCCAGAAATAAATTATCACATCAATAAGAAAACAATAAAGAAAATTTTCTTCTTCCCAATTCTAGTTCTATAAATTGGTGTTCTTTTGGGACGTATTTATTTCTGCCCCAAACCACTAAGGTACCTAAAAGTTCACTTCTTTCCAGTGAAGAGCCCTGAGAAGCATCATAGTGGGGAATTTTGAGGCTGGATTTATCAGCTCAGTTATTCCTCAGTATGATCAACATAATTAAAAAAGGAGAAGATGTCCTACATAGGTCACTGACTCCATGAGCAGATAATCCAAATGGATTGTTCATAGATTATCAGGAGAACATACCTGTAAATTTCAGGTTAAGTAATCAATGACTATAAGTATTCAATGACTAAAGTCAAAGGACAAGTATTTTCCAAACTTGCTTGATCCTAACTATCACCTGGCATATTTGTTAAAAATAACAATTTCTGAGCCTAGTAAAAAATTACAACATCTTGAAATTTAGATTCTTTTTTTTTTTTTTTTTTTTTAGATTGTATTTATTTGCGAGAGAGAGAATGAGAGACAGAGAGCATGAGAGGGAGGAGGGTCAGAGGGAGAAGCAGACTCCCCGCCGAGCAGGGAGCCCGATGCGGGACTCGATCTGGGGACTCCAGGATCATGACCTGAGCCGAAGGCAGTTGCTTAACCAACTGAGCCACCCAGGCGCCTGAAATTTAGACTTTTTAAAGAATATTGATGAAAATCTGCATTTTTAGCAAATGCCCTGTGAGTTTTATAAACAAGCACGTTTGGGCAACCTTGTACTAGACTTTCAACTTCATGAGGTCAGGGACATGTTTTTTTTTGTTTTTGTTTTATTTTTTTCCATTTCTGGATTTACTTTCCACATTGCTTGACAACTAGAGCACTCAATGCATAATGGATAAGTAAATTTTTTCAAAGTGTATAAATTTCAAAAAACAAACATGAGAGAAGCCAAGCACAGCATGACACAGCAATAAAGTCCAGCATATAAAGAGGAAACCTAAAGAATAGTAAGTTTCATCCATGAAACCACTGAAGCTAGGATTTAGCAATGATAGTGACACACTTCGTGAATAAACATTATAAAGTAATGTTGGTCATTGGGAGGGGTGGCTCCATAACTGTGAGAAGAATGTTTGAGAAGTTATAATTTTTGTAAGGACATATGTATGAAAATGAGGAAGAAGAAAGAAGCAGACAATAATGAAGAAAATGAGGAAGAGAGACAAAATGGAATTATTAATTCAGTCTCCTACATGGCAAATTAAACTCCTAGTTAAATCAATACAGTCAGCTAGGACTGCTAATATATTGTGACTTTTTGTCTATTTTTAAAACAATCTTTTTCTCCTTCAAGTCACAGTTAAAAAAAAATACTAATTCTGGGTAAACCCACCTATCAGTTGTTAGATAGATTGGTGTCAAAGTTGAACACAAGTAATTAGTTATATGAAAATCTTCTTCTCATTTCATTTGGTCTTTCTATATTGTCATTTATCCAAGTAAATTAAATATCCAGTTCATTTATTTTAATTTATATTAATAATAAATATATATAACTATGATTTCATTTCTCTAATAATAGTTTTAAAACTGAATCTCATGAATTCTGAGATTCTGTGATGGCTGTGATTATTTGAATCATAGTCTACTTACAATTTTTTTTTTAAGATTTTTATTTATTTATTTGAGAGAGAGAATGAGAGAGAGAGAGCATGAGAGGGGGGAGGGTCAGAGGGAGAAGCAGACTCCCCACTGAGCAGGGAGCCCGATGCGGGACTCGATCCCGGGACTCCAGGATCATGACCTGAGCCAAAGGCAGTGGCTTAACCAACTGAACCACCCAGGCGCCCCCTACTTACAATTTTTTATATTTGTTTTTCTTATTAGGAGAGTTTTATGTCATGGTTTGTATTTTCACGTTTGTTTCTATTTTTTTTTATAATTTTTTTAAAGTTGCAGTTATTGGTTGTATTCCATGTGGTCAGAGAGCTGCTATGTAGAATTTCTAATGTTTTGTAATTAACTAAAATTGTTTCTCAAAATATGACCAGTCATTGTAATTGTTCACTGGACTGGCATTTGCAAAATAAGCATATTCTCTGTTTCCAAGGCACACAATTAAGTAAATTTGAAAATAAAATCTGTTGTATTCCTTATATGTTAAAAGAACATAGTTTTCATTGGTGTCCATCAGATTTACCCAAAAATGATTTTATTTGTAATCAACTTTGTTTTTTATTTTCAGTGTAATGTCATTTGTAACAGCAATATTCCCATCATCTTTATCAAGTAATATATGTTTGGCGATACAAAGTCAAATGTAAAACTTCTGCTTGCCTCTTATTCTATTTGATACTAATATTCAAGATCCTACTTTTTTGTTTTTGCATTTATATTTCACTCCTTGCTTATTTTAATGTCTATGCATTGTAGAATGCATAGAAACTTGCCTTTATTTGCTATTACTATTGCTTTGAACCCATCTGAGGGTACTTGCCTTCTAATGGAGAAGTTTATATTTAAATATAAAACATTTGTATTTATTGTCAAACTAAATATTTGGGATTAACTTTGTCTTATTGCCTTATGCTTTCAGTTTAGGCTGTATTGTTGTTTCAGTGATTATTCTCCAAGTCTTTTGTTTTGTGGACTGACTGTAGTTCTTAAGTACATTATTTTTTTTGCCCTCATGATTGGAAATTTTACATCTAACTTGTATTGCATTCAAATTTAAAAATAGATTGCAACACAAATATTTATATGTAACTTTTATGAACACTGAAATTATATCCTGTTTTTAAATGTCTTCTAGGATAAAATTATAAAACTTGCCATCTTTTAATTTCCTAAATTTCCTAAATTTTAAAACTCCCAGTGTGAGTGGGTTTTCAGCACACGTTATTGTTTATATTATTTCAGCTATGAGACTGGCATTTTTCTTATTTTAGTTTTATATCCTTTGAGGATATCCTCTACAAAGTACTATCACTTGTTTTTATAGAATTTTTTTTTTCTGAGAAGGAGAGATGCAACACCCATTTCTGGTTCTTTTCAGCTATCAGAACTATAGGAATACTGTACTTCTCTGCAAGATTAATGCTTATATCTAACTGGGCCATAGTGGAATATATGTGTAATTTGGAAAGCATTTTCTCCACTTTGCTAAATGATTCATTTAGAAAATGGAGAAAGACAAGTGTGTGCTCTCTATTAGTTGTTCTGGTTCTGGTTTACCTTATCTATCATCTATTCTTCAAAATATGATTACTGAGGATTTTGTTGTTATTGTTGTTTGTTGGTTATATGATTTCAATAAATTTAAACAATTGCAAACATAATCTGCATCAGTAAAATGGAGTTAGAAATTTGGGGTTGGAGAATATTATATGTGGTTAGAAGACAAAAAGACTCTGAGAAGAATAAAGAAAACTCAAGTATTACTGACTTGTATTCTATTATCAAAAACTAAAAATGTCAGAATCCACGAGTTTCAGCCAAATATGACTGGCTCCACATTGCACATAGAATAAATTTCAAATTCAACTGTATATTTTCTGACTTGAACTTATGACTTCTGACTTTGACATTTCCTCCTAGCCTTAGAATCCACCATTGTTACAACTGAACTCCAATTAAAGTTGACTTCTTCCTTTCTTGAAAACTGACCTTGTTTTCTCACTGGGTTTAATCCTAAAAAAGAAAAAAAAAAGCATTCCAAATCACCAACAAATTTGAAACTTGTGTATTTACTTATACATGCCTTATAATGCTTCCCCAATTTACTTTATTCTCCTTGATAGCACTGGTGGAAAGAATATTGTGTTCCTGCAATCAGGGATTATGAAATCTAAATTAAAAATTACAAAGGATTTTAGTAAACATGTAAATGAACTTCCCAAATCTCAAACTTAAAACATGTATTGATTATAAGAAATAAATTACTGAAAACAATTATAAAACCTGTATTATTTATGGGCACAGAAATCAAAAGAGCATCAACATATAAAGTTGGGGGCATTTGTATCCTATAAATAGCTTTGATTAATATGACAATTTATATTTACAAATATTAAATTATTTTGACATTGTACATAACTATTTATGCTGGTAAAAGTAAAAATGTTAAACAGAAAAACCATTAAGAGTTTGAAATATAGAAGTATATTTATATTTTAATTATTACACAATTATAAAATAATAATATACATTATATTATTAATTATACATCATTAGGCTTTGTATATAACTATAGTTGTAGAAAACTATATATTATATAATATTATATGTATTTATAGCTATCATTGATTATTCTAACATAGATTTCATAGAAATATAAAAGATATCTAAATTTAGGTGCAATAATCATCCTTATAAGTAATAAATGGTTCTCTAACTGAGAAGTTTTTAAGTCCTTTACAAAGGCTTCCCTTGATTGAATTTGGTAAATCCATAGTAGAAATAACAAAGATTTTAGTACTTTTCAAGATTAAGTAATTTTTAGGTCAAATTTGATACAGAGTTACATATATTTAAGTTATTCTAGCAATTCAAGATCATTTAACAATAGAACATAAATACGGGAGACATCTATCCCTATATTTATAATAAAATTATATTTTATTATACTATATAATTGGAAAATTATTTTTTATTTTCATTTTTTTCATTTTTTTCAGTGTTGCTGAAACCAGTCTCTCTGGAGGTCAAATGAAAGAAAAGTGTTTGTTTGCTTTTAGAGAGAAAGAGAGCGAGAGAGAGGACGTGTGTGCGCATGAGCACTGGCGGGAAAGGAGTAGGGGGAGAGGAGAGAATCTCAAGCAGACTCCCTGCCGAGTACAGAGCTGACAGTGAGGCTGAATCTCATGACCCTGAGATCATGACCTGTGCCAAAATCAAGAGTTGGTCGCTTAATGGACTGAGCCACCCAGGCACCCCTTGATAGGGGAAAAAAAGAGATACTTTCTTTCAATTTCTTAAGCAGAGTAAAATCAAAACCAGACAGTTCTGTGAAACAATAGTCTTTTGTGAATATACAATGTGCTGTTATCTGCCTAGAAACAAAGGAGTAAAATATTAATATAGAATCCTGATAAATCAATAGATTGCATATAAAAATATACAAAAACATAGTATGTGGAAATGGAATATTTATCAGTTCATATAATAATAACTTGAAACTTTATAGAGATTTAAATTTTTAAAAATCACACAGGAATGCACTGATTTGATTATACTTCAAATTTTCTATATAAAAATAATTTAATAAGAAAAAGAAATGAACAAGTTGGGGATATATTTTTATTAAGAATTATTTTGGGGCGCCTGGGTGGCTCAGTCGTTAAGCGTCTGCCTTCGGCTCAGGTCATGATCCCAGGGTCCTGGGATTGAGCTCCACATCGGGCTCCCTGTTTGGGGGGAAGCCTGCTTCTCCCTCTCCCACTCTCCCACTCCCCCTGCTTGTGCTCCCTCTCTTGCTGTCTCTCTCTCTGTCAAATAAATAAATAAAATCTTTAAAAAAAAAGAATTATTTAGAAAGATTATTTAATACATATGAAAATAGATTTGTTATCTCATTCCATACCAGTAAACTACTGAATTTGATAAAATATATTATTCATTGCTTGAAAAACTGTAACAAAAATATTTTCAGTGATCATGTTCACATTAAGTGTGCTACTCTCTGGAATTTATCTCAGAGAAATAAATATTATTTTTCAAAGGTAATGAAGACTATTGCATAAATAAATTTGCTTCATTGATATATGCAATGAAGGGAACATAAATGTTATATAACTAAGTAAATTAAAATAACCTAATTATCCCCAAACAAATTAATAATTAGGTTAGATTGCTCTGAACTCATGGAATCTCAGGCAACTATTAAAATCATGAAGTCAGGGGCACCTGGGTGGCTCAGTTGAGCGACTGCCCTCGGCTCAGGTCACGATCCTGGAGTCCCTGGATCGAGTCCCGCATCGGGCTCCCTGCTCGGCAGGGAGTCTGCTTCTCCCTCTGACCCTCCCCCCTCTCATGTGCTCTTTCTCATTCTCTCTCTCTCAAATAAATAAATAAAATCTTTAAAAAAAAATCATGAAGTCATTCATAAAACATGAAAATGTATATTAAAAATGCAAAAAAAGAATCATAAGACAAAACTATTAGAAAAGCTATGTCATGGGGCACCTGGGTGGCTCAGTCGTTAAGCGTCTGCCTTCAGCTCAGGTTATGATCCCAGGGTCCTGGGATTGAGCCCCACATCGGGCTCCCTGCTTAGCCGGAAGCCTGCTTCTCCCTCTCCCACTCCCCCTGCTTGTGTTCCCTCTCTTGCTGTGTCTCTCTCTGTCAAGTAAATAAATAAAAATCTTAAAATTTTTTTTTTTAAAAAGCTATGTCATATGTGAATACTTTCATATGCACAAAATAGCTTTCATTTTAGGTTGGCAAACTTAAATTTCTGTCTTTTGTTTTTACAAAATTGGAAAAAATATTATCATTGTAAAAAATAATTGGTTGTTACATTTTTCTTATAAAAAGGAAATGGTGTTAATTCAGAAAAACAAACAGAAACAAAATCTCTCAGTAAAGTAACTATGTAACTAGCTAAATTTGCTTGCCATAATTAGAAAGCATACATTCTAATAAAATGTAAGGGGAAAGGTAACAGATGTTAACTTTATTTCTTGTCTGCATGATTTTATATGGTAATTTCTTTATACAATAAATTAATGCCATAAAAGACATTGACTATGGATGTATTGTTGATTAAGTACAATAAATGTCAAACAAAATGGAAATAGTTAACAAAAGAAATCATTATATATACAAAAATTGTGCATGTATAGTTTATACACACATACGTAAATAAGAAATAAATCAGTGAAGGCTAAACTTTAATGTTGAGCATTTTACTCTATAGTAGAAAAAGGGACAGAAAATATCTGTTCTGAAAGACACATATTTTTAAAAGGCAAATCTAGTTCCAGGCATTAGTCTTCGAAAAGATAGGAGAATGCTTTTTAATGAATATAAAGTAATATTTCAAGGGAAAACTCTTCTCTATTAGAAAGTTACTATTCATAGAAACTAATTATAACAGAGGATTTCACTAATTTTAAAGGTGTCTGACCAAGGTGAAATATTAACCATGAATCATACTGCCATTGGTTGATCACCTGGTGATGTTTCAGTACTTCATCATGCATTCTTAAGGGAGAGTTCTCATTGAGTTCATGGACCCACACATGTGCAATCATCACAGATGCATTCACCACAGACTGCTGGATGTGTACTTGTAGGAAGTGAAGTCACTAAATGGTATATTTAAAAATTCTAAATTCCAACAAAAATTCCTTCCTTTTTCACCAAGATATTCATAATTCTTTATAGTGACAAGTAATTACTCTAAGTGATTAACTGACAGACTTTAACTAATGCTGTTTGTAATTTCATAATTTAAAGGAAATGTAAATGACCCAATCATTAATAAAAATAATTTTCGATTGGATTGGTTTCCTTAAGTTTAAAAATATGTTCTTAAAAAAAAGAAAGAAATAAAAATATGTTCTTTTCAAACAATTTTTTCATCGTTAGAAAATATGAAGATCGACCATGTTAAATCTGCTAGCATTTATCCAAATATTTTTTGTGCAAATCTAATTGACCTCATAAATTTGTAGCTCAGATGAAGTTTTCATGTTTTCATTTGGTAATGTTTTAGCAAAATGTACCTGTGTCTGAAATCATGTGAAAAAAAAAACACAAAACGTATTTTAAAATCACAATTCTTCATTTTTGAACTAAAGAAATCTAAGCTTCTGTACTGTTGCTATATCATATTCAATAAAATCATTGCATGTTTTTGAAAGGACTCAAAACAAGCAAAAAGTTTTATATATCAAAACAGAAGAATCCTAAACTAGCATTTTCAGCAATGCACAAAGAAGTTGGTAAGTGTATAATAAATGTGGTTTCTGCAGGGAACAATCAACATATATGAAAAGATAACAGTAACATTTTCTCTGTTGATATTGAAGTTTGACAAGCTTCTTATATTTCATTTAACCTAATCTCCTAAATGATGTTTGATTAATGATGTATATGCTTTAATTCATGTTTATTATTTTTTTTGCCAAGGAATTTTTCTTAAAGATATTCTCTACATGGCCAAAATTTTTGAGAAAAAAATCTTGTTCAAAGAATAAAGAATAATACATAAAATCGTTAATAACTATAGAAGATTATTGTCAGATTTTTATATGCCAGAGGTTTTTCCATATGTAGTGTGTGCATGTATGTTTTCCAACAAAGGAGGAAAAAAAATCTCAATTCTGTATATTTGGAATTGTCTGTGATTTTTGGCCAGATTTATACATGTGTATATAATTCCTTTTCTACTGTAAGAAGTAGAAAATTGAGATAGTTAAAAGAAGATTCATTTATAGGATCTATTGAGACTATCTGTTATAGCAGAGCAATACCATAGGTTGATTAACTTGTTATGCATACATTATACTTATTTAATTTACATTTAAGAATATTTTCCAAATTGGCTCTCAAGATAGAAGGTCTTTTTACTGATGTCTTTCTTCATAGCTTTTTGCAATCGCTAAAAATCATTCTGCCTTCTTATATGCTGCTTGTGAGATTATTTCTAAAGTACCTCCTGGGAAATAGTCTCTTTGAAATTGGCAACACTTAATGAAAAATATATACGTATACATCATTAAAAAGAAGATACTGAGAAAATTTTGCTAGTATATAATCACTCTAAGCAGAAGAATTATTTTGAACATGAAAGAAATCATTAACTGTAAATAATCCAGGGATCAAAGATTTGAGGGGGAAAAAGTGGGCTAGAGGGCAGACACTGCACGCTGTGTGGGCTCAATGAAGGACTATCTGAAACATAAGCTCAGAGAGGAAAACAAAGTTACCAAGTTCTTGCCGACCTGGAGACTTCCTTCAGAATAAGGCCAGGAGGAATTAAAGGAAGTTGTATCAGTCATTATAAAGAGTGGAAAGGAGCATGATTTTTGGTTAACTGCTTTCTGCTTCAACAATCATATTAATGATAAGGAGCTTTTCTATAATTCTGGGTCACCTTTTAATGAAAGAAAATAAATATATGATTTCTGCAATTTACTTTTCTCCAATAAAACTCTTTCACTTCAATTAAATAATGGAGATCCTATTTAGATGTATTTCCGGTCATGCAAATTAAATATGCAGATCTAGGATTGTCAAAACAGATCATTAGGCTCAATCGTGTCATTTTAGGATTTACATTTAAAACTATCCCTGCTGTTAACTAACAGTGTGCACTTAAAATCAGACTAATTTTATGAATTTAACATTACATACATATTTTTCTCTACATGCTATTTTTTTGGATATAAATATATTTAGGGAATTGTATTTCTATGGCAGAATTTTATTAAAAAGCACACAGGTAATTGTTTCAACATTTTTCTATTTTAAAAAGGGCCACTGTGTCAATTAGGGATACACTTATTTTATAAACATAAATTTAAAACTTTCTGATGAACTGATGAACATGTTCTGAGATCATAGAAAGCTGGATATAACTAAAAATTAGCCATTATCTTTTCTTCTAAGTTGAAAATATTTCCACAAAGACTATGATGAATAATGATGAAAAACAGTACTGTATCTTTTTCAGGGTAGTAGTAGAAATGAGATACACCGAAAAATGTTTAACTGTTTTCTATTATCTGTTTCATGACAAGTTGAAATATTAAGAAAACAGTCTATAAATTAAAAACAAGAAATGTGATAACATCATTAATTAGGTTTAGAAGAATCAATAATAGGTCCTCAAAATTTTTAGATAGATATAGATGATAGATAGATGATAGTTAGGTGATAGAGAGATAGATGATAGATAGATAGATAGATGATAGATATACAGACATAGAGATATATAACTACACAGAACTTCCAAAACAAACTAGATGTATTCATAAAGTATCATCCTACAAATGGTTTGATGTTATGGCAAATGTCCAGATCCACTCTTCTGGCAATAGGTTTCTATAGTTCTGAGCCATTTCCAGTCATCCATTGGCCCTTGTGATGAATTGGAAAGAGCATTATCTCTGAAGTAAGAAAAGTAATTTTATTTTATTTTATTTTACTTTTATTTTTATTTTTTAAAGATTTTATTTATTTATTTGACAGAGAGCTCAAGCAGAGGGAGTGGCAAACCAAGGGAGAGAGAGAAGCAGGCTCCCCACCCAGCAAGGAGCCGGATGCTGGGCTCAACCCCAGGACCCTGGGATCATGACCTGAGCTGAAGGCAACATTAACAGACTGAGCCACCCAGGCGCCCTGAAAAGAGATTGTAATTCTAAATTTACTATTTATTAGCAGTCTGACATCAGGCAGTTTAGAGAAAGCTTCAGATTGCTCAAACTGTCAAAAATGGGAATAATAATACATATTCACAATGTTATTGTGAGAATTAAATTAAGTCATACATAGAATTACAGTGACGGGCAGTACTAAGTACTCATCAAATACATATTTTCCTCCTTTTACATCCAAGACCCAAAAAAGAAGTTTGCATACCTACATCCAGCGATGGACTGACCTGGGAATAGTTTAATTGAAACTCAGTGGATTTTCCCAAATTAACTGGATTTGGTTGCTTTTTGGTCTCCAAAAAGATGCATACTCTATCTACAAAAGTGGGGCTTGACACCTTTGCCTATTCCCACTAGTTATAACTTTACCAAAAACATTGTATAATGTAAGAATTAGTGCTATTTCTATTCCATCTCTAGCTGGTAAGATCAGTGAGTCTAAAGGTTGTGGAAAATAACACCTGGCTTGGCTATAGTCTTCATTTGCTCCAGTATATAGTTTCGATGGCTTTTATGATGCTTTGCCTTTGAGTGTTGACCACAAACAAAATGTTGCAGCCATAGTAAAAACTGATGTTTGAGATTTACTTATTACACTTATTCTGCTATGATTATCACTGAATACATTTCCAATCCTAAGGAGACATTAAAACTTTAATTTGGGTAATCATTTTGCAACTTAGCTCCTCTGATCTTGACAAGTTTACTTCAAATCCTAAACAAAAGAAGTTACAGCAGAAACAGGAACGGACCCTGTAATAATAGCAGATTCAATTTCTGTTGCCAACTTGTGTATCTTAGCATCATGATTATGCCTATGCCTCCATCAGAAGCAAATAAGAAAAATTATGTTTTAAAAAACTTATATTAAAAAACTTATATTTTAAGCAAGACAGATATATATAAACTAACTGTATATCTTATAATACCTTTCAGACAGCATATTTTATAGTATATTTGGGAGTTGATGTGAACTTACTGTTTGCTCTAAAATATGGGAGATTTGAATTTTTTTTAAAGAAAATTGATTTATAAGAAAGACAAAAGCAATGGCTGGTTTCTTTTGACTAATCAAACTGAGTTTATTCTTACTTTCATAACATCAGATCAATAGTTTACATAGTTAGTGTACTTTAAAATTTACAAATATATGCAATATAGTAATAAAACCATAGCTTATTAATAATATTTGTATACATTCTCTTTGAATACTTTCCCCATATTTGTTCAATTACTGCTCTGAGACACAGACATTGCTTTATATTTTATTAAATGCAAGCTTACATTTGAAAATTCTTCTGCTCTCTTTCAACAAATGTATTCCATTCAGATTCTAAAATTATCAGGATGTTTTTGACACACCATATTTTGTAATCAGAATAAACATTTAACTGAGTCCTCAGCCTTAACATATTTCACTTTATTATTAGTTTTTCTTTTTTTTAAGATTTTATTTATTCATTTGACAGAGAGAGACACAGCGAGAGAGGGAGCACAAGCAGGGAGAGTGGGGGAGGGAGAAGCAGGCTCCCCGCAGAGCAGGGAGCCCGATGCGGGGCTCGATCCCAGGACGCCGGGACCATGACCCGAGCCGAAGGCAGACGCTTAACGACTGAGCCACCCAGGCGCCCCTAGTTTTTCAATAGCATAGAATGGGAACTCAGATAAAAGGACATATTTTATTTGTGATTAAATTTATTATTGCCATAAACCAAAAATTTTGTATCGTTTCTTGTATGAATTGTGCTATTTTTTGATGGAAGGTTTACCTATTTGGTAAAATAAAGTCAAGTGATAATATTTTGTTAAGTAATATATAATTCATTTTGAGATTGTGGTATTTTCTCTCAAGGATAACTTTAGGGGGCACTGTGCTGCCAGTAGAGAACTCTCCTCGGACAAGTTCAGATCATCTTGTTTTCTTTCTTTGCATATGAAAATATCTAGCAAGTTTTTCAAAGAAATGATGTCAAAAGTATTAAACTTTATTAAATTTATATTTTTCACTAGGACACTGTGTGGAAGGAGAATTTTGAAAGTTGCTGAAGAGTATGTTTTTACAAAAAAAAAAAAAAGTTGTATTTCAGTCCTAACTTGGAGCTGAAAGTTCTCTCCAGTTTGTTCTGGAGGTAGGAAACAAACCATCCAACAAACAGCAAACACAGGAAAAAGCAAAAAGGCATCTCTTGAGAGCAAAAGGGGTATGGTAAGAATTTTTACAATAACACTTCATGGTATTGTAACTGAAAAAAATAATTCATGGTAGCTGCCTATAAAAAAAGAACAGCCAGCCAGAACCAAGAGTCAAAGTATAAGGAATCTTATGTAAACTGTAGTTAACAGGAAGGCCAACAAGGAAAAGGGGAAACAACAGAGACAACAGCAAACATAAAATGATACCAGCACATGTATACACTTGGTGTGTCTATTGGCTTAGCCCTGTAAACCTCTCCCCCGCCTCCACTCTCACTCCATCAATCATCTCTGACATCTGTATTATATTCTGATTCCAAAGTAGTTCTTTTGTCATCAGAAGAGATCAAAGCAAAAGCTTCAGTAGAAACAATGCAATGTGTTAAAGGAAACCCCTCATCTTTGCTTGCATCTTTCAGATTGTCTGATTGTAATAAATTAATTCAATTGCCTCTCATAGAGCTACCTGAAGGCTTTCTGCAGTCTACTTCCAAATCATATCGTATTAGCTGAAATAGCTATATATGTATGGAGGTTATGAATTTTTTCTTTTATATACTTTAGAGCCAATTAAATGTTTCTCCTTCATATTAGAAATGTAAAATTAACATCTCCTCTTCTTACCTTTTTAGCTGATACATGAAGGTAATGCTTATGACACGTGAAGATTTCAGAGTAATGAGTCAGAGTTGATTGATTCAGAAGAGAAAATATCTTTTTTGCATATGCCTTAATTCTCCGGAGAATACAGGCTTAGATATGAAGGGCACGTGTAAAGGAAAGCAAATAGTTTAGAAGATCACTAATGTTGAAATAGAGGGATATTAAAGAACAAAGAACAGTGAAATATTTTCTTATATGTTTATTTTTAAGAAACAGATGAACATTTGTGCTACTGGAAAAAAAGGAGTTTAGTATATGAATTGATTTGTTCACAAGAGGCAGTGAGACAATACAGAGTATGAGCAGGTAAGTAATAAGCATTTAACAAATATTTTGCTGTCATATATGTATATGACATATATATATTTCACATATATACAAAAGCAAATATCCAGCAATGTTGTTAAGAAAAAAACTGAAAATATCTAAAAAATGTTATGGGTTTTTTCTTTGTTAAAAAATAAGAAGTGTGAATAAAGATTGCAGTCAGTTCCTGATTATTTCTTTAAATACTAAAAAGTTTATGTTAAGTGGCTAACTTTACTTAAAAAGCTATTTAACTTTAAGCCTGCATTTGCAGAATCACTGGTGTTCCAAGTGAATTACTTTCTTTTTCCAGTTCTATATTAATGTAATTATTGGGAAAATTATTTGCTCTCATGATATTTAAGAACATATGAAGATCTCAAGATGCATTGTTTTTGAATGTCAAAGGTATCTGGGATTTCAGAATACTTTTTCTCTATTTGTATCTCCAAGCATTCCAATTCTCCTAGGGCTTAAATCAATGGAGAGAATTAAGAAGAGTAGAAGAAAAATATTAGATAATCCCAGATTTTATATCTTTATCAGTGTTCATTGGAAGAATTTTAGGAGATTAGCAACAGGCTAAGTGGATTTCTTACTTCCTCCTGTGAAGTTTAATAATGTTCTTTATCTCCTGTTTATGGCTTTGAAGAAGTTCAACAACATTTATAAAGGAATTTCTTGAAACTCTTTGCCACTTCCCATATAGCTATGTAATTCATGGAAAATCCATAACATGTCTTTTTCTTGGAATTTCTTACTTAAAATAAAGTTAGTGGTTAGATATATATAGTGTCTTTTGCCATATGGATTTTGTGATACTCTGTGCAAACTGTTACTATTTTAAGAATCATCATAATAATTTTAATTCTGCTTTGCACTTTCTATAGTGAGTTTCTGATAATGTCTGGCACTTTTAGATGTAAATACTACCAAGGAGTGTCTACATCACAAAGTATATGTATATGTTTTAGGAAATAGTTTTATTTCACAGTATATACTATATGACATCATCTTTTTTGAATATTTGTTTGAGACCCCAGATTTTAAATGTACACTTTTTTCCCCTCCATATTAAGGTTTAATTAAAAAAAAATCTAGACAGCATGGAGCACTGGGTGTTATATGAAAACAGTGAAGCGTAGATCACTACATCAAAAACTAATGATGTACTGTATGGTGGCTAACATAATAAAATAAAATTTAAAATAAAATAAAGAATACCTATGTCAAGATTTTATGAAATAAATAGTTTTAATTTGCCATTCTATTGTTTAAAAAAAATCCAGAGAACTTAACATGTTCTGTAAGGCTTGATTATTTTTTTAAATGTTTAAAGTATAAAGAATATTTTTATCTGTTTACTTGGATCTGGTCTTTATTTATTTAGATCTGTTTATTTGGATTTGTTATTTTTCAAGAACTAGATTCTCTTTTGATAACCATACATTGAATTAATAGAAAAAAACAGAACTGTCATATGTTAATATGCACATATGTATAAATATATATATCAGTGAAAGGAAATATATGAAATAGTTTAATTTACTATTTTCCACTCCTGAATAAGAAAAATATTCAAAATCAATTATGTATTTAAAAGAACATATGAAAACTATAAAGCTTACTTAAAGAGATAACTGATAATATTTTTCTCATCTATATTTATTAAGAGTAATCCCCAAAATATACTTAGATTTATTGCAATCCAGAAACATTTTAAGAGTGAAGTAGAATGGTATTTGTGGACATGGAAGGATATTTTTATTTCTTCCTACTAAAAATATCTGTAGAAAAGTCCTTTTTGAACTAAATTTTGTCAGCTTTTACTCATTTTTTTGAGCTGTTTGTACAAAAGTAATGAAATAACAACCAAATTCTCCTCAGGAAAAATGCGTTTGCCTTTTTTCTAATACCCTAATTTTTAGTCCTTATTTGTGTCATCTAAGGTCTTCCTATTTAGAGTGTGCTCTGGAACCAAAAACAACAGTCTCCTGGGATATTGCTAGAAATACAGATCATTAGGCCTAGCTGAGGACCTATTGAATCAGAATCTGCATTTTAATAAGATCCCTAAGTAATCCCTGTGCCTTATTTTTTTAGAAGCACTAGTAGAGGTAGCAAAGTCTTGAAGTAAAATTTTAAAAGTAATAACCGGAAAAGGCCAGGATAGAATTAAGGAAGCCAGTAAAATATTGTTAAGCTCTACGATTTTTTTTTTCCCTTGGATCATCTGGTTCTATTTATGTTCAATTTCATAATTTCAGTAAATATACTATGTTTTCTCCTGTGTTCTCCTCATTTATCTCAGATAAACTTATCTCTCATCCCCTATTACAAGCAAAATATAATGAATAAATGTCAAATTTTCAGTAAGAAGTCATTGAATATTGAAGGGTGTTTAAGAAAGGAAATGCCCCCCCTTTGACTTCAGGACACAAAACATGTAATGGCTGCTTAGTTGATGGCTTCTTTAAAGAGCGCTAATGGAGTCACCTTCTTCCAGCAATGCTTGTCTGACTCAGCCACCCAGAGCGTGCAAGTTGAGTACCTCATCTGAGTGTTTCCGGTTTCTTAATTGAGCTATAATCATATGCATGCTGTGTTTCATAGGAGAGAAAACCGTGACTTTTTTATGGCTTGTGCTAGAGCATTGGGAAATTAGAATTCATCATAAAAACTCACCAGGAATTTTTGTTAAAGGTTGAGTTATTTTACTTTTATAAAATAAAAACTAATGATTAGGAAATGGGAACTTTTTAAAATGTTTTTTTTTCCCCACCATAATATATATGAAGAAATATATGAATAAACCACACATAGTGCCTGGAATTTGTATTTTATATATTATCTATTTTTCCTTGAAAGCTGTGAATAACTCCTCTGGGCATGTTACATGTAATATTGAGTACATTATTGTAAGTATGAGATGATAATTATGTTGAAACAATGAGTATAGGAATACATTTCCAATTATTTTATTATATTCTTACTTAAGTTCCATATTTGCAAATATTCAAATATTTTAAAATATTCAAACTTTATTATTTATGGCCTTTGTCTTTAACATAAAATATTTATTCTAAATCAGGCATTAGCAAACTTTTTTTTAAAAAAATTAGATCATAATTATTTTAGTTTTTGCAAGCCATACCAGCTCTGTCTCATCTACTCAACTCTGCCTTTATAGCAGGAAAGGAGCCATGGACAATATAAACATCAACAGACATGACTGTGTTCAAATAAAACTTTATTTACAAAAAACAAGAATCAAGCTAGATTTGGGCCATGGTCCTTAGTTAGTTGACCCCCTTTATAACTATTTTTATTTACAACTAAGGATTTTAAGATAAAGTAAATAATCTTATTTTAAAATCTACATTAGTATCTTTCTGGGTAATACAAGCTTTAAAATAAACTAAATACATACATATCTGCCCAACTTTTTGGAAAAACATTCATTTTGCCTGTTTTCTCCAGACTGGCATCTAAAACTAGATAATTCCCAAGCCTCCTATAATTTCGATTGTGTAGCTTAGACTTTAGAGTCTCATGAGTTAAAATAATGTAATATTTACAACCTTTCATTCCATGGGCAATTTCATTTTATTTGGTTCAAATGGAAGGGGATTTGCCTGGGAGGTTGTTGGGCTTGGCATATACTCTTATGCCAACTAGTTATATTCAAAAAAAGAATATATAAGAAAGGGGTTTTTTATATATATGTTTTAGGCTAATTTTTATCTTTCTTCTGAGCAATTTGTAAAATATTGACTATTTTTGCCCTGTCAGACCTGTTTTCCTTGCATATATATTAGGCATTTCTTGAATACAATCTATATTATATATTACAAAGTTTCTGTTGTGAATATTGGCATATTTAACAGAGGTCACATTCTCTAGGATTTACCAAAAATTATTTTTTTTATCATTTTAACAAAGTTTATTTCATTTCAGAAATACTTTCATTTTCTTGGGAGCAAAGGATGTGTCCCAGTGTAAATTGTATTTTTGAGTTATTAAAATAATGATAATAATAATAAATGACTTGTTTGGTTTAACTTTAAGTTTTAATTCTATTATAATTAGTAGGTAACTTTTTTGAAGACAGGCGAAGTTTATTGATAGGAATGAATTCTTTTTATATTATTTTCCATGCAGACTGATGTGAATTAATATTAAGTTTGGAATTTAATGGAAATGTACATCTTAATCTACCATTTATATGGTCATTTTTATTAGTCAGTATTCTGTACAACCAGTGGACTCTCAGATGGTGATGAATAAAAATGTTCTCCATCTCCAGATCTGCTGCAGATCCTGAGATACACAACCAAAAATTACTGTTAAGACGTATTGTCTTCCACAAATACAAACAGATAAAAGGGGAAAATGCTGCCACAGTTAGTTATATTGAATTAATCCACTTAAATCTCCTACATTTCAAAAGAATGTCTATGTATTTAGAAAGCCGTTAACGACATTTCTGGCTTCCTTGGAGCTCCTAAAGAGCTCTGCGGCAGAAATAAAAAGCTCTTTACCACAGGGATCCCTACAATTAAGAAAAGCAAAGATCGTAGAAGTTTGCTAGTTTTGAAATATTAGCTTACCTCCTACTTAAATCCAAACAAAAGCACACTATGGCTCTGGGTCAGCCCAATACAGACAAAACCAGACTCTGATTTGCCCCACACAAGGAACGATAATGGAGTGGAAACAGCAGCTACTTAATATATGAGTTAAAATTACCCGTGACTGAAGTGAGCACATCAATCAAAAGTTTTGGCATGTAGTGAGCCAGACAAACCAGTGTGGTGAGTTTGAGGGCAGGAAAAGCTTCTGTTCTGTATTCAACAGTTTTCAAATTACCATGACATCCCTTTGCATACACCACCCGACTTCCAGCAGGTGGATTTTTGAGGCATTGTGTTTCGAACACAAAGATGGATCAACTAGGAGAATCTGAGATAGTTTCCTGTTTTGTGTTCTGAGAACTAGGGTTGCATAAAGCCTTCCAGATTCTTAGCATTTTTTAGATGTTGGGGAACGAATAGATCATTGAGAACAGAAAATTCAACAATTAGAGATGGAATAGAAACATCTGTAGATTCTGATTTGGGTTTTAAGTAAAAATTGTATATCCATTTGAATCATCTTGACATAAATACAATTTGTTTGTTTAAGTGATTTCATCCAAAGTCCTATTGTGTCTGGTTGTTTTTATCATTTTCAATTAATTTCTAAATATCTTGAAAACTGAAAGAGAGCTTTCCTTAATAAATTATATGTCTAAGGAATTTTGTACAAGCATGTCTAAGAGGCTAGTACATGGTTATTGTAGAATACATTCCATCTCTCACACGTGAGTTCAGTTATTAATTTCAGAATGAATTCTGCCCACAGATCTATATAACTGCTTCTCACTAAATCTCTGAAAAGCAACTACGGAAAACCTAAGAGCAGGATTTGCTTCAATAAGAATATGGATATGCAAAACTATGGTTAGTTAATTTTACCTGCTCTCTAGTTAATTTTTTTCACTACCGCATTATATAAGCAAGTAAGGTGCTCTGTTTTCTTCAATACTATACCCACTGGTAATTTTATTAATTAATAATTTAAAACAATTTGGTTCTAAGTTAATATTAAGAATATTTGAAAAAGCATTGCAACATTTAAAATATTATAACTACAGAGTAATAAAACAGACTTGTCTAACTATAAAGCAAACAAGATAAAAATCTGGTAGACACAAAATATATGCTAAAAATGCTTAAATTACAAGGTCAAAAAGTAACTGAATTAGTGAATGAATTGTGAGAAGTGCTGTGTTAATGCCATAAAGCCATCAGGTAAATAATTATTTACTTCAATAATTGTGAATGGATTCTGGATAGAAGAAAAAAATAAAGAAAAATCTTTTGTCTGATCATTTTACCCACTGATTTGACCAGTTAAGATGGCTGTGAAATTAACATCTAAATGATTTCAGATATCAATGTTTCAGGCCTCCGATAATAGTTTCCTCTTGTAGCATGCCTCTTTTCTTCCTGTCCTCCAATTATTGCATGTTATAATAATTTAAATATTCATGTTCCTAAGTGGGTCAGGATCTGTAGAACTTCTTTTAGTAAGAGAGGCAAAAGAAGTTTTTAAAGAGGTACTTAAAGTGTATTTAGTTGTTTTTACTATGTTGTATTTAGTTGTGACCATTCTATCCTACCATTTCATATATGGAATGATAGAATATGGCTAAAATTATAAATATCTCCTGCAGCATAAGGCAAAGTTCACAAAGTAGTATAATAGTTTCTATATTTTCAACAGTATTTTATTCTTCTAATAATATGAATTTTATGATTTCACTTAAGCATAAAAGACACAATTATAATACAAAACATATTAAACTTGTGGCAGTGCTAACTGGTAACTGCTAACTGGTAAAGAACTTAACATTATCTTATAAAACTGAACATTTGCAAACCTTACAGAATAGCAATAAACTTGTGAGAAAATATCCGGGAGGACTTTGGCCCATACGTACCAGAATATGGTACAAAAATATTCATACCCCCATTGGCTGTTACAGCAAAAACACTGATAACAAGGTAAATTTCCACTACCAGGAGAAAGTATTAATGCATTGTGATATATTTACAGAATGGAATATTATATAATAGTGATAATGAACCACAATGACAAGCAATTGCATGAGTAAAGCTTGGGAACATATTTTTGATTTAAAAAAAGTGAGTTCAAGGAGTCAATATTTAGTAAAATAAAACTAAGCAATATATTACTTAGTGAGAAAACTGAAAAAGGAACATAAAGGAACTTTAAACAGATTATCAGAATGTTGGCAGACCATATATGTGAGGAACACACCGGCAGATACAAGTTTTTGGTAATAGTCCAGTTGTCCAGTTAAATAAATAAATAAAATAAAATATGGCTTGGCAAAGGACAACCGATAGTAGTGGTTAAGAACCAAGAATTACGACCAATCAATTCTGTGCACTTTAGACCCTCAGTAAGAAAAAAATAGTAATGACCGTATGTATTAGTAAGCTTGGGCAGCTGCAACAAAATATCGCAGACTGAGTGGCTTAAACGACAGACATTTATTTTCTCAAAATCCTGGAGGCTAGCAGTCTGTGATAAAGGTGTCAGCGAATTTGGTCTCCGGTGAGGGCTCTCTTCCTAGCTTGTAGAAGGCTGCCCTCTTGTTGTGTCCTCCTATGGGGTTTTCTCTGATGTCTTTTTCTCTTCTTAGAAGGACATCAGAACTGTCAAATTAGGACCCCCCCACACACTTATGATCTCATTTAGCCTTAATTACTTCCCTAAAGGCTCTGTCTCTAAATACAGTAACTTTGGGGTTTAGGGCTGCAACAGATGAATTTGGGGGGAGATAATATTCAATTCATAACACTGCATAATAGTGATGATTCTCAGAATTATTTTTATATGTAAAACAATTTAAGAAACATAAAGTGCTATTTAAATTTAAATATCCATATTCAATACATAATATAAACATATTTATAACAAAAATAAAATACATAATTAGAAATTCTTTCTAAAATAAAAAAAATCAGTGAGGTTTATCCCAATTTCTAAGGACATTGCCCAGCATGAAGAAAGAATGAAGACATGGGAATATTAGAAAATGATGTTATTTTTTAAAAACTAAAGTCATCAATATTATATATCTAAGTAAATGTTACTTTCAAGTAAGTTACTATATTTGAGGAATGCATACCTTCAAATAGGAAAAAATAATCCTCCTTTAATGATAGTTTCAATTAAAACCAAGCCTAAAAAAAAAAGAATATACAAACTGGACACCTGGGTGGCTCAGTTGGTTAAGCATCTGCCTTGGGCTGGGATCATGATCCCAGGGTCCTGGGATCGAGTCCCGCATCAGGCTCCTTGCTCAGCAGGGAGTCTGCTTCTCCCTCTCCCTCTGCAGCTCCCCCTGCTTGTGCTCTCTTTCTCTCTCTGACAAAACAAACAAACAAACAAACAAACAAATATAAGAACCTCACTCTGAAGTAAAATATATGAGAATTGCACTAATGTTGTATTTTAGCTTCATTATTGAGTTGATTTTCCTCAGTAACTAATTTGAGGGAAATGGTTGAATGATAATATAAGTTCTCTGTTCAATTAATACAAAGCTTCATAATTTGTAGATACAACTGATATATGCAATATATATATTGACAGGGTCTTACCCCACATCGAAAAATAATGTGAAGTCAATGCTTTTATTCATATTTGAATTCACCTGTTTTGCAGTATTGAAAAGTTGCCAAACAATGCATAAAATTATATTTTCTTCCAGTTATACAGATTTTAAATTTTGATGCCTTTATAATTCTACATTTTTTTAAGATTTTATTTATTTATTTATTTGAGAGAGAGAGAATGAGAGACAGAGAGCATGAGAGGGAGGAGGGTCAGAGGGAGAAGCAGACTCCCTGATGAGCAGGGAGCCCGATGCGGGACTCGATCCTGGGACTCCAGGATCATGACCTGAGCCGAAGGCAGTCGCTTAACCAACTGAGCCACCCAGGCGCCCCTTATAATTCTACATTTTTAAAAGAATAAAATTAAAACACTTAAATACTGCAGAATTAAGAAACTATATCATATTCTTTTAAAATTCATTTAGCATCAACAAAAGCTTTTTAAAAAATTTACATAGGATATTTTTGTCTTTATTCTGAATCTCTTTAAGCTCTAGATGGACTGTAGCCAGGATGCATATTGATATATTTTTACAGACAATTGAGCACATATACTCATCTATAAAATTTACAGCTCATCACTCTAGCTATTTTTCTGCTGTTTCCCTTTTAATTATACCTTTAAAAACTTAAATGATCATGGAAGAATACTTGGCCATTCTTACAACTTTGTGATTGTGAGTCAAGACCTAGGACTTCACTCTGAGTGTTCTCCCACTATACCTTTATCTATGCAAATATGGAGGGCAAAAACAGAGGTGATCCATTTAGAGAGTTGTGTCTTAAAATTATTTCCCTATATTTACTTGGTGCATCTGTTTCATGGAAGTCTCAGTGAGGTCAGTGAGGATTCTGAACATGTGAAGATTTGGACCAGGCTAGTATATGCTGGGCTGCTCTAGATCGGTATCCATAGAAGCCTGCTGAAGGGCTGGTAGGAGCAGCAACAAAAACTCATTAGTGATGGAGCTCCAGTCCAGAGCACGGCAAGACCTGGGCTGCATGCTGTACCATGCCAATATTTGCACATGTGAGACTTCCAAAATGGGGCGGAGATGAATGCAGGGAATGACAATGACTGAATGAATAATCAAGACTGGAAGAACCCATAAGGTGAACAATATGTTTGCAAAGTGGGAGCCAGGTTGAGAGTAGTCTTGAAATTTAATTAATAAAATTAATCAGATCACTTTCCCTACCATTTTCATGACTAGGTCTCTCATATTGCAATACAATGAAGCTCTACTGAGCACTATTATTGCGTATAATTGCATTCCAACACTCTAAGGTCAAACCGAAGCTTTTCAGAAGCACAGTGGTCCCATTTGTAGCTGCTTTATGTACATGCTCCCAGGAAGAAATCTTTATGAGGTATTCCTTCACTGTCCTGTGACTTATTCATCTGATTTAACAGCATTGACCTTTACTGAGAGTCATTTCCTCTCACAGGAAGACACCTGGAGACCCAGGCATTCCTCTGTGACATAACTGTGAGAATTGGTGACGGTGTAACAGGTTTAACTGGTTCAAATTAAAAAATGGACACAATTTGTTTTGAGGGCCTCACCAGTTTACTTTCTTTGGAGATTTCACATATTCTAGAATTTAACATGCCTTTTTGTCTCAGGTAATTGTTAAATAATACACAATAAGAGGAGTTCCTTTTTATATGTATTTCAGCTGTGGACTCAAAATTCAAAGAGACATTATGCCAGGGAATGAATAAAGGAACTACTCCTCAGATTACCCCACTTAGCTCCATCTATTCTGCTTTCAAATAATACCCACTCTTTGGTAAGAAAAAGAGTCCTCTAAGCCAACTTCTCACCAGACTAAGGAATCCCTTCAGTGACTGGACAGTTGTCTAGGCACAAAGCGAACTGATTCACGAAGCAAGTAATTTCAAGCAAGTAGTTGAGGACTCTACCAGAGCTTTTTCACGTACTGAGCTGAAATCTACTTCTTGTTTCTCACCTTTCTGTCCTACCGTGTTTGAATTATATGCTAAGCCTATCCTTCTTATCTATATGCAAGAGATTGATTTGTTTGAAATGGGAAAGCATAATAGTGCACGGAAAACATTTTGGTCAGGAATTATCTTCTTAACCAAGTAGAATAATGGCAATAATCTCAAAAGTCACTCTCAAATAATTAATATACTCTGTTCTAAGTATACTGCATGTATTAATCCACTTAATCCTCACAAAAGTCCTGTGAAGTAGGTGTGATTATTATTATTATTATTTTATTATTATCTCAATCTTACAGATGAGGAAATATAGGCACAGAGTAGTAAACACCTGCCCATAGTACACAGACACTAAAAGGAGAAGTGAGATTTATTAAAACTTCTTTCAAATTAAAATGTGTTTTAAAACAGAATCAACAGCCTCAAATATGAAAAATCAAAGACAATGACAGTTGATCATTCTGCCATATTTGATGATTGGGTGGGGGGTGTACTGCTAGACCCTACTAAATACAGCAGGCATAGTTAAATAACAAGCCATCAGAGTGAAAAATTAAATATTTTATCAAATAAATGGGGATGAAAAGAGAAGAAAGTATTTAAATAACATTTTGGGGTAGTTTTGTAAAATGCCTTTGGAGATTAATTGCAACCAAAAGCATACAGCAAAAATGTAAATAAATAAGGATACAACAAACAACTTGGATGTCCTATTATGATCAGGCTAATGTTCCACTTTAAGCACAATCAGTCTTTAAAAACAATTCTTACCCATACGGTTTGGTACCTTAACTATAATATTCAAGCAAATGTTAAGTTCATATGTATTTCCTTCATGTTTGCCTTGTCTCATTAATGTTTGAAGAGACAGTAAAAGCAAAAGGCTTAAATGGCTTTATAGCCTAAATGTCTTAATCTTGCAAATATTTTTGAAAACTAATAAAGGAAGATAAAGATAAACATGTTATACATATAAGTTATTTTTTGAGTTATTATTTGAAAATATGTATTATCAATATATTAATATAAATGTTATTTTACTGTATGTGGTATTTTTGGAAATTGGACAGATTTTAACCTTCCATCAACAAGTACTGATTTTTTCACATAGTGAGGGTAAATTGCACTAATCCATGCAGAATTTTCTGGAGTCTTAGAAATAACCAAGAACACTGTCTGTGCATAATGGGTATAAATGGGTAATAGAGCCAGAAAAAATTCCTAGCATTAGCCTCAACACTGTCACATTAACTAACTTGTTAAACTATGTTTGTAAAATATATATTTTGAAGACATATATTCACTATTGACTTTTATTTCCTTATTATTTCAAATAATACTTGCTGAACCCACCAAACACATAACAGATATCATTCCATGCATTGTGCTGCTTTCTGTGATTACATTATTCGGTAGAACCCAGCCCTTGGTTTCAAGGAGATTACAATCAACTAGATAACAGATTCATATAAAAAATATATGTACTAGAGTCATAGCAGACTGTCTCACTCTCCCTATGTACATAATGGTTTCGGAGGGGCAGGGAGAGAAAGTCACAGTTTATGTGCTAACTAAAGTATGGACAGAATAATAATTCTGTGATAATAGAGAAAAACTTCACCAAGAAAGTGCCTTTTGAAGTGATCTTAAATAAAATGATCTTAAAAAATAATTGAATATATGAAGTGGAGAAATTAGAAAGAGGCATTTTATTGAGCTGTGCATAGGCATTGAGAGACAAAAGTGGGTGAAGAGTACTTGGAAAGGTAAATGTTGCAGATGCTCAGGTAGTATGAATGGAGTTACTGGAGTGGGCTTGTAGAAGTACTCTACAACTTATGGCATCAAAGTTATTGGTTTTAAGAGGCACCATTATTTTATGTACTACCGAGAAGGGGAAAAACTGCCAGTTAAACCATAACACAATGTTTCTTATCATTTGGTATATATGCTTATGTATCTGCTTCCCTATGGGTAGATTCCTATTCCACTAAAATAGACAGAAGACAGACAAACAGAGAGGCAGACAGACAAGGTAGACCAGATAACAAACAAGTGATAATTCTTCAGCATTGTGTTTAGGCAGGTAACACTATGTCACACAATATTGAAATCATTAGCATAGAGGTATTAAAATGGATAGCAAATATGTAAGTGGGTGCTAGTCTAAATTAAGGGCACAGTATTTTAAATATAAAAATAAAACAGCATGATAAATATTTTAAAACACAACACCTAAAGAGAGAAGATTGTGGAATATATGACAAACTATGAGTTGGGTGTTTTTGGATAGTAAAATAGTAGGATTAAGAATCTCTTTATTTAGGGCACCTGGGTGGCTCAGTTGGTTAAGCGACTGCCTTCGGCTCAGGTCATGATCCTGGAGTCCCGGAATCAAGTCCCGCATCGGGCTCCCTGCTCGGCAGGGGGTCTGCTTCTCCCTCTGCCCTCTTCCCTCTCGTGCTCTCTGTCTCTCATTCTCTCTCTCTCTCAAATAAATAAATAAAAATAAAATCTTAAAAAAAAAAGAATCTCTTTATTTAATACTTGCTCTTGATATTACAATATGCTTTTGCAGCATACTCTGTTTTCTATGGAATTCAAATTTCAATATATGGGAATATAATACATTTAAAATGCACTTGCTAGAAATTCCATTCATACAAAATATTGTTAATATTATCTATTTGTGTGTTATTAAGTTTTAATTTATTTTCAAATATTTTAATAGGAACTGTCCACATTTTGAATATACTCTATATAGCTTGTTTCCTTTCCCAAGTAGAAAATTTATGGACACCTCAACAGAATTTTGTTACAAATTCTACTTAGATGACACCCAATTCACAAAATAAAACAAATTGCTGCTCTGAATAAATATACTATGGGCATTCTGTTCATTGTTCCTTTTCTTAGTATCATTATGAGAGTAAATCTAATAGTAAAGATGTTCATATGTTTAAATAATATATAGTTTTCACTATATAGGAAACATAATAAAAAGATGTGTAGGTCTCTAAGAGTATATTTAAAAACAATTCACACACCATAAAAAGGCTTGACAATTTTTTTCAAGAGAAAACCAAGTTGAATATTTAAATTATTATTTAAAATGTCACAATAATTATATTAATATTCATTTTTAAATCTCAGATATTATACATTAGTTTTGTGTTTAGAACAGTGCATCTGGCTAATAATCACGGAGGTTTTTCTAACTAAACTACAAATTAAATATGGTAAATTACTTTTGGTTTTTGTTAAATTCAGTAACATAAGATATAATGTTTAGCTCATGTAATTATTATATTTGAGAAAAGGGTATTTGAATAGGCCAAGAATTAGAAACAGTAAAATTAAATATATAATAAGCAAGTAATAACAAATTTTTCATCTTTCTAATAAATGCCTGAAGATCTGACTGAATAACGCTGCATGTACAGTTTCCAACAGCATTATTAAAACCAAAGAGAGGTCACAAATTGAGAAAGATTATAGCTGAGTTGGAAAAAAAAAATAGGCTAAAACACCAGATGTCAGTTTCATTAAAGTAAAAGCTCCTGATATTGAGAAATCTGCTGATAAAAATAGTCAAATCCACCAAATAATTGGGTCAAAAAACAGATCCCATAGGATTTGCAGACGGTCAGTGAGTGTGATTGGAAAGGTACTTGGGTATGAGGGGAGACTATTTGATTCAAAATATGAAAGGAAATGAAAAATCAAACGAAACAGACTAAGCCTCCACTCTCGTTTCTTTTAAAAAGAAGCCTGGCAAGACAGAGTTTATTTCACTTTTGGCCAAGGAAATTGTCCCTTTAAGCTATGGGAATGAATTGTCTCTTTTTAACCGCCTTTTCTCCCTGCAGTACATAATCACTGTCTGTCACACTTTGATGTCATAATCATCCGCTGAAGCTCCACCGTTAAAGAGTAAATCTGCTTAACTCACAAAAAAAGGAGGAAAATTGCACAGAGGCACTTGCTTCCCTTGCCTCAATGGCAGCCCATTTGAATTACAGAAGTGCAGTGTTATGTCACTTTGGTATTACGGGTGCCATTTCAAAAGCCAAAAGCCTATTTTTAAAAAAATATATCTTAATCAGTTCAAACAGAAACAGCAACAATTTGTCATTAACTGAGTATAGTGCTTGTGTGTGTGTGTATGCGTGTGTGTGTGCGCGCCCGTTTCCGCGCGCGGTCTCGCGTGCTCGCTTGCACATGAGCAGCATGAAAAAGGCATTAAACAGCTGAGGAATGTTAGTGTATCTTCAAGCTGCCACTTTCCAAAAGTGAAGAGCTCTTAAACCTTGCATCTACTCTTCCCTACCTGAAGAAAACTTTGCATTAAGTGTTCACTCCTAAAGAATATTTCACAGCTCTTTGTACCAGAAGAAAGAATTTAGTAAATCTTGTCAAATAAATTGGAAAATTTTTGCCAGTGATTGTTTTTATGATGAGCCAATGTAGGTTTTTATTATTATTTAATTTTTTTTTTTAAATGAAAACGTGAAGATTATTTAGTTATTCTTGATCTTGGCTTATTTGACTATTGAATAATTTGTTTTTACAAGTGATACATGGTATAGCTTTGATCAGAGTAATTTCAATATCAGTGAAGCACCGTTTTTTTTTTCCTTTTGCTATCCCATACTATTCTGCAGCTAGATGCCACATTAGAAAGTTGATGATTTCAAGAAGGGAAATTGGGTTTCCACATGAGTGGACCATATTGTCTCTTCTGCAAGCATTTTCCAGTTGAATTCTGGTTATCTTTAAGTTATCTCATATTCTTAGACAAGAATGGGGGGGGGAGCTGAAAGAAAGATAAAAATCCCACTTTATTAGTTTCATGTCAATAATACTTTGTTGAATCATAATGGCTATTGAATATTTTGAAAAAACCCACAGGAAATCATATCAGTCTACTCTGTGTATGAAATGCTAAAATCTTAGGGCACCTGGGTAGCTCAGTGGGTTAAGTGGCTTCCTTTGTCTGGGTCCTGATTTCAGGGTTCTGGGATCCAGCCCCGAAAGGAACTCCAGATCAAGCTCCAGGCTCTAGGTGGAGCCCAAGGCCTGGCTCCCTGCTCCTAGGGAGACTGCTTCTCTCTCTCCCTCTGCCCTCCCCCCCCACCTCTCTCTCTCTCTCAAATAAATAAATAAAATCTTTAAAAACAAATAAATAAATACTGGGGTGCCTGGGTGACTCAGCAGGTTAAGCGGCTGCCTTCAGCTCAGGTCATGATCTCAGGGTCCTGGGATCAAACCCCTCATGGGGCTCTCTGCTCAGTGGGGAGTCTGCTTCTCCCTCCCACTCTCCCTCTGTGCTCTCTCTCTCTCAAATAAATAAATAAAATCTTTTGAAAAAATAAATACTAAAATCTTGTCATTGGGGTGCCTGGGTGGCTTAGTCGTTAAGCATCTGCCTTCGGCTCAGGTCATGATCCCGGGGTCCTGGGATCAAGCCCCATATCGGGCTCCCTGCTCAGCGGGAAGCCTGCTTCTCCCTCTCCCACTCCCCCTGCTTGTGTTCCCTCTCTCACTGTCTCTCTCTCTGTCAAATAAATAAATAAAATCTTTAAAAAATAATAATAAAATAAAATAAAATAAAATCTTGTCCTATCTGGAACACGGCATTTGAACCTCTATTTAAGTGGCTCCTGCGGCAGCTAGTGCTCTTACCACTTTAATAATAATAAAGAACTCCTCAAAATAAAAAAGAAAGAAAGAAAGAAAGAAAATAAAAGAAATGTCCTTTCAAGGATTATTTTAAATGAACTTCCACAGTAAAATATTCAAAAACTGATAACTGTTTTATAGGGTGAAATTTTATAAAAGCAGGAAAGGAATTGCTGCCTGGGATGCTCAATGTTGATTTCATCTGAAGTGGATAATCTTAGGTTAGTTTTCAACCCATCAGTAAAATGGTAAAGTCCTTTCAATGTAACCTTCTGGTTTCAGTGGATATCAGTACTGTGTTTTCCCTTACCACAGTGTCTCTACTTGGCCATTTTTTGCATACAGTATAGAAAGATATTTTGATCTTTCATGTTCAGATTTTCTCAGTTACATCATTTAAAATTGATTAGGTCACTCACCATGTTAAGGTAAAAAAGTGATTGCATTCGATTGCCCTGATTATGTAAAGATTTTTTTATTGAACAGCAAACCTATGCAAGCAAAATATTAAAATATACTATTTTTTTCTATCTGAATTAATCCAGTAAAACTCACTGAATGCATTTCATCCTAATCATTCCTTGGCTCACGAAATCTCTGATCTTGGATTTTAAATTACAAATTTAGGCAATTCTTTCAGAAATAAGAAGGCAATATTAAGAAAATGCGATACTTCTTACCAAAAATGAGGACAAGTTACTTTCATAACTTGATCAACGGAGGCCTTATCTGCCTTCCTGGACTTACTTTGTCAAATTTAGCTGCTTCTTGCATATGATACCATGATAAGTTTTGCACCTTGGCTGATGGGTAAATCCTTTAAAAAGGCAGCTTTAAATCTTACGTGGTAGAGGGATCTGGCTCCATTGTAAGACTACCCACTCTTTCTTAACACCAAAAGAAGATGCCGTTCAGTAACACGAGAAAAGCTTGACACAACAAACAGTGTGACTCACAGTTCACCCAGGGCTTGTGCAGCTGTATGGCAGAAAGCCTCCATAAATCAGGACCTTCAGGACTTTCTTCCTCCCCTCCAGCTCCATTCCTTTGGGAATGATACATTCTGAGTTGCAAAACATCAGCCACTGTATCTAAAAGTCATGAGTTCCGTATTCTGTTTTACGTCCCTCACCTCTCACCTCAACCTAGCCCATGAGGACAGGGCCCTATAGATTTAGTTAATAGGAACATTTGTAAGTGAAGTAAAATTTAGAACCTATGTTAGTAACAACTTAAGCTCCTCAAATGTTATCTGTAAATGTTTAGCAATTTAAAAGCCACAATGTTCTTAACATGAGAGTACAAGTTAGTATTAGGTTTCCAATGGACTGAGGCTTGGGATGGGAAAGTCACGGTAAATAGAGGCTATATATTTATATTTATATAATATATATTTCAGATAGTGCAGTCAGCAGAGTTGTGGAAGCTCTATTTACCATTTCCCATATATCCATATACAGGAATTTAAAAGGCAATCAGAGGAAAGATAACTCCAAGAATGCTCTAACATTGTTAACTATTATTGACAGAGAATAATTTTGCAAAATTAGTTGCAATTTGCAGGCAGGGAAATAATGGTCTTAAATGTCAAATCAGACATTTTGCCACTGAGATTCATGATGAGAGAAGTGACATGCCTGTTTCTGAACTTTAGAGAGACACATCTGGAGGCAGTTTGGATAATGGCTTAAAGAAATTGATAAGGAGAATGCAAGGAAGCTAGTAGGAAAATAAAAGCAGAAATTCAAATCTGTAATTATGAAGATCTGAGTTAGGGATTCTGCAATAAGAATGGAGAGAAATCAGCAAAATTGGGAACATTGTGTAGGATGCACTGAGTAAATTTAGGGACCACTTAGAAGTTGGTTATGGTAAGGAGGAGTGTGTTTTATTTTGTGTTTGTTTTGCTTTTGTTTTTCCCCAAACCAAAAGATTTTGGAAAGAGAAAAGGTAAATTTGTACCATGAGTTGTGACTTTAAGCTTTCTGGCTTGGTTGTTTAGAGGAAGGTGACAGTGACTGGGTCGCAAGTACAGGAGGAAGGCCTAGGTGAGAAAAGACAAAGAGAATGGTTTGGGAAACTTGAATCAATTGTTGTACTCGATAACATAGAATCAGCAATAAGAAAAGCTTTATAACATCTCATTCATGTTGTTTTATTGTTTGCATCTTGTTTCTTTATAGTACCGATACCTGCCCACTCACTAGCTAGTGGAGGCACCCCACCTTTCTCGCCTGTTACACCAAATTGCTCCCAAGCTGACCCCAGTCACATAAAGCAATTTCATTCTCTATGTGCTTATTGGTGGCTTCCAAATAGCCATATTTTTCTGTCTAGTGAAACTCTGTTCATCCTTTAAGCTCCTGATCAAAGTGATCCTTTCCCACTCCCTTCATCTCTACCTTCCTAGCCCTTGATTCACACTGCTGCCATAGAACTATTTCCTTGTGTTTGTAAGGGTGGTTTTTCAGTCCCTATCTCGAGTCCTGCTCAAGAGATGAATAGATTGTGAGGGCTTTACTAATAGAGGCTGTATTTTATTCACACTTGTATGTCTGGCACTTACATAATTACCAATGAGGGGACCTCAATAATTGTCAGTTGGATTGAACTGAAGAGATGAAACATGCTGCCTGTTAGCCAAGAACATTGCAGAAGAATTTAATAATCACACTGAACAACTTAAGAATATATTCCTTATATTACTGTGCAAACCAGATGTCATCAGATGTTTCCCTGCCCATTGAAATGTAACTATTTGTCTCAAGGATAATTCTCCCTCATATACCCATTGGAGTTCTTGAGCATTCTCCAAGATTTCTCTGCTGGATTGGAGGCCATCTGAAAGCCTTATGTTCTCATACTTAACTCTGTATCTCACCTCTTTTTTCTAGTGACTTAATTCAGTCCTTAGCTCATGTCATGATCTCCTGTACGTTACCTATGTTTCAAATTGCTTGGGACATAGGCATAAAGCTGAGCTACAGTTGAGTTTCACACCCCCAAAAAAACTCTCCATCATCAAATATATACATGTGCAAATATTTGTATTGGGCTTTATCAAGGGAATGTGAGGATCAGATGGAGTGCTAATTTTGTGGACATAAATGACCTCAACTCTAATATTTGACGTTACACACAGTTTTTCTAAAAGCCATTTGATCAACTACCAGAGATCTTTTAGTGATCCGTTCCCAACACAATGTCCCTAGCTTCATGCCACCTTATTGACTCTGATTACTTTCTCCACTTTCTGCTTCACTACCTCCCTCACATTCTTCTCCCTCAGTTATTCAAAGTGATTCAGCTGTAACCAGCCCCACATTAACCTCCCTATCCACCTTTGCTGCTCACATGCACTCAGGAAGTTATGGTTGTACATAGCAGGGTTTTTTTATTTTTTGTTTTTGTTTTCTTCTCCGTGACATCTCTATATCAAAGTCCTATTTTCCTCAGTAAAAATGGAAGTAAAATGAGTTTGTTATAAAATACTAGCCTAGAAATTTGTTTCCATTATGTGGTAAGGATAAGTCTTCCTGTATCTTACGGCAGTACTGTTTACAATTTATTTTTCTACATTTGCCAGGAATTCTTCAGTTACAGTACGTGTTTTCTTCTTTAGTGTTTCTTTGGCCTTTTTCTACAAAGTAGTCATTGTACCATTTTTTATCTCTACTTTCAAAACCCTTGGGTATGGGAAGAAAATGATTCACTATTTTCATTAACCTCAAATACCTAAGATAGCTTGTACTCTTTCTTCCCCTCGCCATAACACATTCATTTACAAATATACTTTCAGCTAAGTTTAAATATTTTCTTTTGCCTAGAGGATAGAAAAATAGAAGACATCTTGAACAGAAGATATGTATTTATCTTCAATATAAAATTAAGACAACTAACTACTATCCTTTTGATTTCTTGACATTATATCTCCTGTTCCTTATCTGAACTCTCATGCTTTATTTTTCTTTAGGAAAATTTTTATTTTTATTTTTATAATTAAGGTTTTGTGATTCCTTTCTTTAGGCAAGATTAAATGCTCTAGATTTCATTTTTTAAGCTAAATTAAGCTTTCATATTTTCCACTGAGAAATCGTTAACCTACTTCAAAACCAGAAATCATCAGAAGTCCTCTGTGTTCTATCAGTCTTGTTTTTCTTGCCATCATTAGACCAATATCATCTTTTTTGTCTCTGAGACATGTGCTTCACAGCCATACCACCTCTCATTCCACATTTTGTGTGTTCCAAATCCTGTTTCTTCCTTCACATCTCTAAAACACCATCCAAGACAAACAGTCCTTTCTTCTTCTTCTAAAAACATGTTTTCTCTTGTCCCTGGGGGCAGATACTGTCTCTCCCACGGTGGGTCTGAAATGTTTTGAGAACAGATGCTATAAGAGAAATAATCTTCAGGACACAAAGCTGTGGGGGGCACAGAATTTATTACTAGACCGCATCTCTGGGCCTGGCTGTTCCTCTACCCCTTTTATCCTTGACCCTGGATGGCAGTTGGGCAATGCCTGTGTTTAAGTGAACTATGAGCCTTTATGTTCAATACAATGCTTCACTGTCTTAAAGTGCTCACAGGTGTTTTTATTAGTTAATTAAGATACTCTTGTTAATAATGAAGATACTGATGTGAATAACAAAATTATTGAATGCAGTGGTGGCCACTAATCAGTGCGATAACCGATTAAAAACATGCAGAAACGTATCACCAGTGTTATCAAACAAAAGTGTTTTAAGAGGAGTCCAGCTAAGAGTGAGGAAACTGTCATATTTCCACATGGAGAGTCTGGCATTTTTCAAATAAGAAGCTTTAAATGAATATGTCCTGGATGATTCTTAAAGTCAGAGGTTTAAAGCCTTGGAGGAAGTAAAAAAGAAGAAGAAGACTGCTGAGAATCAGGAATTCTGCTCACTATGAATTCTGCTTCTTCTCCCTTGCAGGCACATGATAGGGTTACACTTCCTTACCCTCTTGTAGTTAGTGGTGACCATATGGCTTGCTTTGGCCAGTGAAGTCTAAGTGGAAGTGACCCAAGTCACTTCCACGTAATAGCTTTTACAGCCCATGAGCCATTTGCCACATTCTCCTTTTCTTTCTGGCGTGGTGACGAGCAATGTTTGAGACGATCACTGCTTCCTCAGCCTGGACTTCCAAACACTTCACTGAACAGAGAACCCTGATGCCATATAAGGTCATGTGGGACAAATGAGATGCTGGTTTAAGCGGATGGGATTTGGTGGTTAATTGTTACTGCACCATAGCCCAGCCCAGCCTGTTGACATGTTTGGTGTTTCCAACATCTTTTTGCACAGGACCCTGAATGCAAACGTTTTCTACCATTTATATAGACTGTGAAAACAAAAACTCCTTTCCGTAAACCTGGATCATTTTACAGTTTCAAAACTGGAAAGCAGAAGTTAAAATTTCTCTTATCACCCCATCTCTTTGCCAGTGGACAACATCATAGAGAACCTCCTTTTGGAGCAGAAAATTTTGTTTCTTCCTATAGATTATGAAAGTGGAGGGGAAAAAAAAAAACACATGTCTTTCCTTTGGAGACTCACACATGGCTGAATGAGAACATTCAGGCAAAGCTTATGACAAATATTTGTAAGGAATAGTCTTAAACAAAAACATGGAAGTGGAAAAAACAAAAACTTCTCAGTGCTTTGGAAAATTACCCCTGGAAATGCTTTATGAGGAAACTTAATATATATTAAAGAAAAATCCATGTGAGAAATTTCTTCAACAATAATATTTTTATATAAATGGCTATTTTAGAATTTTGAAATTGAATTTTGGAAAATTATGTAGAATTTAAAATTTAGGTATTAAATTTTTCCTAGATTTAAGATATTGATATTTAAATTTAAAAATGAGAAATATCAGTTCCAAAATGAAAATAATCTTATAAGGCAAATAGTCATCAACTATTTACTTTTTATAAGTTGATTTCAAATGTGCATTTGTTTTTTAAATACAACATTTAATTTTTAGTACATTTATTACACAGGTATTGACCAACTTTATACATAAAACACTGAGCTAAGTGTAATGAGGTATATAAAAGTATGTAACGTGAGTTCCAACTTCAGTGTATCTTTACATAGGAAAAACATAAATATTTCAGAGAAATATAGATATTGATCTAAATAAAGAAGAAATGCTGTAAGAATTTGGAGAAAAAGAAAAGAAACATTATTAGTAAATATTGTCTTTTCTCAAAGTGGTAGATATCTGGACATGCTTGGGATAACTACAGATTCTCTCAGAGCCCTAAATGTAAGCTTCAGTGGATCTTTTCAAAATTAAGGGAATAAAGTAATAATGAAAAACATCAAAGTCAGTAAACAAGAAACATATTAAAAACACCTAGTAATTGATTTATATTTTTAACATAACTTCCAAAAGCATAGTGTTTTCCTTTTCTAAATGGGATTGTTTTTAAACTGACCCTCCCTAGTAAATATCTTTTTCTAGATTCCCTAGACTACTCAGATAAAATTCTGTGTGGTCAGTGGGCAAATAATGTGCATTTACAACTGCTTGATTTTTCTAGCTATAGTTAATTTGCAGGATTAAAGCAGCTCATTCCACAATACACACAACCAAATAATCTGTACAATGTGGAAGAAAGCAAATGTTGGGATCACTGTCGAATACTCATTTACATAGATAAAAATAGCTATAACAGAGTTTCTAAACTTGAGTAAAAACTTAAAATGCACAGTTGTTTTTGCATTCTAAAGAACCATCCACACCGCTTAAAAATGAACAATTTAAATCAAAGAAATCAAAACCAAAAGTATAATTTTATAAGAAACATACATTAAATCCCAAGCTACTGAATACATTTTAATTTTCTTTCCTTTTGTTCTAATGGTGAGTTTTGGTTAGCGACTTTTTTAAGCTTTTCATAATTATTAAAATTTAATCTAATTTCTGTGTCAGTACTTTCCAAAATATATTCAAAAAACTATTGTTACAGACAGAATATACTTTAAGATTAAAAAACATTTGACTGCTGAAGAAGCATCTTTCATCTCATAAAGCAAAAACAAAAGCCGATTTCTTGGATTTTCCCATATATCTGTATATCTTAAGAGCTCAAACATAACTTGATGTTGGAGGAAAATGTCCTCTGGCCACACAGCCACGCTGAAGCTAGCTTGATGCTCTGGAGGAAAAGCATGTTGCTGATAAAACTTTGAAATGTACCTGTCAGGCATCCTGGAAAACTGCTACATTTTCTGAAGACAAGGTGGAAGAAAACCTGCTTCTCAAACCCAACTTTCATTTGCCAGAGTTTGGATAGTATCCTAGCAAATAAGAAATCACTTTCTCTCTGCAGGAACATTGCTGTAAAGAACTTTATTCAGCTTTATTTCAATAGTTTTTTCTTCCTAATATGAAGGATGCATTAAGTTGATCACAAAAGACTTTCACCACTCTGAATTACCTGTTTCACCTTGGAAAGCCACACAAAATGAACCTCTTAAGCTTTTTTAAAATGACCTTTTTTTTTTTTCCTCTGCATTGATTTATCTTTCCCCCTCGAAAATCCGTTTTACAAAAGGGAGTATGATTAAAGGAAGCCAACCAGCACAAACACTTGCTGAAGATCCTGCTTATCTGGAACTCACTTGACAATGTATGTTTTTGGGGTTGGGAATGCTGCAGGTTCAAGGGATAATTCTGCCTTTCAGGCACTTCAATTTATTTCATGCCTGAGCACTGTCATTGTACGCAGACAAGATGAAACGCATCGTTGTGTAAAGAAATTGAAATGGAATCCTACTTGACCCAGCAGGACAGGGCATTATGTTTGACTCAGTAGTGATTCCTGGGATAATATCTAATTCCAGGAGGAAAATTTCTTGATATGGCCACCTGCTGTGAACGGCTTTGTCCAGGGATCACAAGTTGTTCTGGGTGACTAGGCTCAGGACATGCCTAGAAGAATGCAGCTCCTCTCCTGCTGGCATTTAGATCTCTTCATTTTCTCGATGCTTTCTATTCAAGAGGAACAACTGAATGGAAAGGGGGGTCTGGGAGAATATGAAGCAGTGCACACTGGAGCAGCAATGAGAGTCAAGGCCCGCTTGACCTGAGACTCCTATTTATTTAATTTTTTAGAGAGCCATCATTATTTCTTCACAGGACACTTTTTAATTTTTACACTTCTCGGGCCAGCCCCCTTGCATGTCTTTCTCTGTTCAGTGTGTGTGAAGTATTTACTTTGAAAAGGCTGCACACCAATAGATTAAATAAAATAGGAACACTCCATGTCTCACAAGAGGGAAGCGTGCAGACAGCTTTATGACTTCTATCAGAGAACAAAGATTTTCCCCAGCATGCAGAGGATTATTAGGCCAGAAGCAAATCAACGGAATGTGTGATGTCAAAGCTTCCAATGCGATCAAGAAAAATTGTCTAATTGATTTTGCTGCAATTATGGCTTTTGGAATACAATTCCTCATGTGTTGCTTCCGAATTTCTCTTTTAGAATTTTAAAAAGATTTATTTGGATACAAATCTAGGGAGTAACCCATTATCCCAATATCCTCTTCCCCCCAAGTCTAGAGAATACAGTTTTAAACTATCCTACTCACAGGGAAACATTCATATATTAACATGATAATTATCAACAATTGACAATACATTTTCCTCCTGGCGCCCTCCTTTTTTTTTTTTTAAGAATGTTGATGCCGCAACATATTCATTATTCAAACTTCAACATTCCTTGCCTTGATTAGTTAAAAGTAAATTCAGTGAATAATGGAAATGTGCTAGTGGGTTTTCATTTTTCCTCTTATTTTCTTAATTTCTCTGGACATTAGCTTGAAGTTAGAAGGATTTATCACATTGTGAAAACTCATTTTTCTTTTCTATTTTATTTTATTTTTGCAAGACAGCTCTGAGAATAAAAGTAAACAATGACTGTTTGTTCTCCCAAGTAAAGGAAACACGCTTTCCTGCCTCAATTCTTAATCTAATAAAAATGGGTACTTCTGAAAAATGATAACATATACATTAACTGTATATGTATGTGTATATTCACAGAACATGCAGATACTTAAAACAAATAAGCATATGACTGATTATATATGATTGATACACACACACTATATAATACAATACACTTATGTATGTATATTGTAATTTCTTTTTAAAAAAGATTTATTTATTTATTAGAAAGAGAGAGAGAGGGGAGGGGGCAGAGGGAGAGGTAGAGGGTCTCAAGCAGACTCCCTACTGAATGCAAAGCCCAGTGTAGAGCTCATCCCAGGACCCTGAGATCATGACCTGAGCTGAAATCCAGAGTCGATGCATAACTGACTTAGCCACCCAGGCGCCCCTGTATATTGTAATTTCTATGAAAAACACGTTTGTGTACTATTGCAAATGATTATATTTTTCCAGGTTTTGTTTAATTGTGAATAATTTAAAAGGCTGTAAAATCTATTTAGAAATTACTCACATTTATATTTCAAACCAGTAAAAATCTAAAGGTATTTGGGTAGCATATGGGAGCAGTTTTTGTACTCCTTTATTGGATATCTCTCAATTTAAGTCATTTTTGTACAAGAATATATTTCTATAATTCAATTAGAAAATCTGAAGTCACTGCTCTTGTTAACCTTCATTCTTTAATAACTGCTTTAAGCTAAGAAATATATGCTACAAACAAAATATAGCAGTTGGTCAAAGATTTTAGAATTCAAAAAAAAAAAAAAAGGCAGAGTACCAAAAGTGTAAATGTATTCCTTTTACTAGACAAATTACATATCTGTAGCTTTGGAATATAAGGTATATTTCATAAAAATATGATAGGAAATTTCCAAATGCTTTCTTCTTTTTCCCTTCCCCTTGCTTTTACTTTCTGATCAATTCATTCCGACAGCCATTATACAGGGTTGTGCAAGGTAGCGCTCAGCACAGGGAATGCTTAATCTTTGTGGCTGTAGTTAAGGGATTCACCTAAGCAAACAGGCCACAAACACAACAGGGTGCCCTGGCTCAGGGTATTGGGCTTGAGTGGAGTAAGCAGAGCGTTCTTGCTGAAGGCAGCCAGGTATGCTGTGTCAGAGCCCAGGCAGGGTGAAGAAGGCTTCTGTGTGGATGGTGGCCAACCACGGAGTGCCAGTGCCTGAGTGGGATAAAAAGGGCATCCTCGGAGGGGAGGAGATGCATTGCAGTGTGGCGGTATCAGAAATAGAGGGGAGTGAGGAAGCCTTCTGAGTAAGACAGAAGTCAGCTGTGGGGTTTCAGAGTCAGTGCACATGAGAAGGGTATTTGTAGGAGCAGTGGCTTGGCTCAGCATCGTGGAGCCTGTGTGGAAAGAACACCCTTGTGGTGAGGGTGGGAGCATGGTCTGGCACAAATGTATGAGCCAAAGCTAAGCAAAGGGGAGATGACAAGAAAAGGAGGTTGGCATAGAGGTAATGGCAATGGAAGGTTGGCTATATAAAGGAAGATTTGTTTAAATAAGTAAATGTATTGATGATAAGGGTAGTTACAGGAGATGGAGTGTAATCTATATGAGAAGGAGGAAAATTAGAATAAAGCTTTTTGTGCTAACGGAATTAGAATTATTGGGGTAAAGTCAAAGTTTTCAGTAAATATAGCTGTTTCTAGAAGTGAATATATATGAAGACATGACATACATATATGTATGTACATAGATTTGCTCTTATGTGTACAATGCACATATAAACCACACACACACACACACACTCACACACACATTCCCTCACTCCGTCAGCTGCAACAGCTTAGGAATTATGACACTCCTATAAAAATAGGCACAACTAGTGCTTAGGTCTTGGTTTCTATATACCATTATCTACTGAAAAGAATCAGAAACCCCTAGAGAAATAGTTCATTTCAGGGCTAGGCAAGGAAAATAAAAGATTGTCTGGAATATCTATTGTATAGAAATGAAGTGCTCAGAAAATGATGAGAACATGCCAAAAGGCAGAAGTCTGCTTAAAATGGCCTCAATCAGGTGAGTGTGGGATGATTCAATTATTGAAACAGATAATGACAGTAAAATATTATAATTTATTGAACAAAATAGGAATCCATAAATCCATGAATAAATAGAAATTTCAGTTAGAAACAGGATAACTTCATAGACCCAAAGTACCTCTCCACAAAATTATTATTAATTACAAGAAAAACAAATAATTTTGAAATGTAGAAGCCTGATAGATACCGTATCATCCAAGTGATCAAAATTAATACCCCCAAAGATAAGCACTTCCAGAAGGGTGGAGTAAGGACCTCTGAAAACCTGCTTCTACATAAAAATAATGAGGGCACAGAAGGAATTATCAAAATTAACTTGTTCAGAACTTTAGAAATTAACTGACGGCCTTTAAGCAGCTTGAGGAACATTTATTTAAGAAAAATGGCTGAATCTCAGTAAGAATAGTAAGCTCTCTTTCCATTCCTTCTTCACAGATTACCAGGAGTGTAGAGAATGAACAGCCTCACAACCATGGTCACAGTGAAAACTAGGAGCCTAGCAGCCACTGGAAAGGAAAGAATGGGTTTGGAGATCCCCAAAAAACTATCCCCAGAGTACCACCATTCTATCATTATTTGATCTGTCTGGCAGTTTGCTGGAAAATCCTCATGCAAAAGCTTATCTTTATTTGACCTGATTCAAAGCTCACTTGGTGGGAAAGCTCTATCCTCTTATGTTTATCTAAAAAATAAACGGCAGTTACTTAACACACAGTTACTGAGGTGGTGATACCATTTGGAGTCAACAACAGTTTGGTCAACAATTTTAAAAGGAAAATCTGGGAAAAGTGAAGTCCATGAGGAGCTTTGAAAAGATCTGAAAAATTCTTAGAAATCTAGAAAGCCATGCATATGTGCAGGGCTGTGCTAATAACCAGGAATAACCTGAGGACATCTAGTCTCTCATATCTGGCTGAACTTGAAGCTCTGAACAGGCAGGAAGTGGAGGCTAAGGTAAAGTTTGTAAAGTTCTAGAACAATGAAAACCTACCCTAACAGAGATAAAGAACTCTTTAGCCAAGAATGGAAGAGCTAATGTGCTAGGCATTTAAAGAAATCTCTGTTCAATCATTCTCTGACCACTAAGTCAAATAAGTAGAAACTTAAGTGACTATACAAGACAAAAATACAGATTTTACAGAATTAGTAGAGGAAAAGTACTAAAAAATCAGCAATAGCAACAATAATAACAGCAATAATAATAATAATACACCCTGGGGAAAACATGGCCCATACACAAGAAAAAAGCAATAAATAGAATCTGTCCCTGTAGGTGTCTAGATGATGGATTTACTAGACAAAGGTTTTGAATCAGCTATTATATACATATGTTCAAAAAATAAAAGAAACCATATCTATAGAATTAAAAGAAAGCAGAATACAATATTTCACCAAATAGAGAATATAGATAAAAGATTGACATTAGAGGTGAAAAAAGCAAATAGAAATTCTGGAGTTGGGGCGCCTGCATGGCTCAGTCGGTTAAGTGTCTGCCTTTGGCTCAGGTCATGATCTCAGGGTCCTGGGATCAAGTCCGCATTGGGTACCCTGCTCAGTGGGGAGTCTGTTTCTCCCTCTCACTCTCCCTCTGTGCTCTCTCTCTCTCAATTAAATAAATACAATCTTAAAAAAAAAAAAAGAAATTCTGGAGTTGAAAGGTATAATAACTGAAATGAAAATTTTATTATAAGAGTTCAACAGCAAATTTGTAGTGGCAGAAAAAAGAATAAGCAAACCTGAAAATGTGTAAAGTAGATGATCTGATCTTTTTTTTTAGATGACCTAATCTTAAGATCAAAAAGAAAATGAAGGAAGTAAATCAACAGAGACTCAGAGATCTGTGGGATACCAAAAAGCACACCAACATATGCATATTGCAAATCCAGAAGTAGAGGAGAAAGTAAAAGTGACAGAAAGAGCATTTGAAGAAATACGGGCTCAAAACTCCCAGATTTAATTTAAAAAATTAATCTACACATCCAAGAAGTAGAATAGTAGAATAGAAAATTCTATTTTCAAAGAGATCCACATCTAGGTACAGCATAATGAAATTTTTGAAAACAAAAAACAAACAAACAAAAAAACAAAGAAAGAATCTCGATAGCAGAAAAAGAAAAATGGCTCATCATGTACAGAGTCTGCAAAAGATTAATAGCTAAATTAAATAGTCCAGAAAGCAATAGGATGACATATTTAAGTGTTAAATCCAAAAAGAAACTTTTTGCAAGAATTCCATATCCATCAAAAATGAACAAAAACTAAGACATTTTCATATTTTTTTAAATGACAGAATTTGTTGCTAACTAACACCTGCTCTATAAGAAATACTAAAGGAAATCCTCAGGCTGAAATGAAGGGACACTATACTGAAACTTGAATCCACACAAAGAAATAAAGGGCACCAGTAAAATTAACTACACAGGTAGATATAATAGACAGCATCAAAATATTTTTTGTTTGTAATTCTTTTCTTCTTCTATCAGAATTAAAGGACATATGCATAAAGCAATAATTATAATGGTGTGTTAATAGCCTTATAAATAATAAAGACATAGTTTGGGTAATAATAATAGCAAAAAGGATGGAGGAGGAAATGGACCTCTATTAGAACAGACTTTTTGTATAGTATTAAAGTTAGGTTAGTATTAATATGAACTAGATTGCTTAAATTAAGGTGTTAATTATACTTACTAGGACAGCCACTAATAAAAGTATTCAAAAAATAGCATAAGGAATAAGAAGTAAAAGCATGAAAGAAGATACACCAAGCAAATATTAATTAAAGAATTGGAGTGGCTAAGATAATATCAGACAAAATAGACTTTAAGACATAAATTGTTACTGGGAACAAAGGAGGACTTTTTGTAATGATAAACATGTCAATCCATCCAGAAATTATAATGATTATAAACACATATATCCCTAGCAACTGAGCCCCAAAATACAAGAAGCAAAAACTGACAGAATTGAAGGGAGAAAGTGACAACTCAAAATAATAGTTTTGAGTATACATCAAAAAAAAAAAAAGAAAAAGAAAAATAAGAGAGAGTTCAATACCCTACTTTCAATAATGTATAGGTCACCTAGGCAGAAGGTCATCAAGGAAATAGAGGGCATGAATAACACTATAAATAAATTAAAACTACCAGGCATTTATAGAACATTATACCCAAGGTAAGCATGATACATATTCTTCCCAACTGCACCTGGAACTTTCCCCAGAGTAGACCATATGGTAAGCCATCAGAAAAAATTTAATAAACTTAAGAGGACTGAGATTATGCAAATTATGTTCTTCAATAAAGATGGAAGTAAATTATATATAATAATAGAAGGAAATATGGGGAATTCACAAATATATGGAAATTGAACAACACACTCCTAAATAACCAATGGTTCAAAGAAAAAATAATAAGTAAAGATAGAAAATACTTTAAGATGAATGAAAATGAGGGCGCCTGGGTGGCTCAGTTGGTTAAGCGACTGCCTTCGGCTCAGGTCATGATCCTGGAGTCCCACATCGGGCTCCCTGCTCGGCAGGGAGTCTGCTTCTCCCTCTGACCCTCTCATGCTCTATCCCATTCTCTGTCTCAAATAAATAAATAAAATCTTTAAAAAAAAATGAATGAAAATGAAAATATAGCCTACCAAAATTTATGGGATGGAGCTAAAGCAGTGTTTAAGGAGAAATGTATGATCCTAAGGGCCTTTATTTAAGAAGAGAGATCTGAAATCAATAACCTAACCTAAGGCCTTAAGAAACTAGAAAAAGAAACCCAAAGACTACATAAGGAAGGAAATGATAGATATTAAAGAAGAAATAAATGACACAGACAATAATGAACAACATAGAAAATTAACAAAACCAAGTCTTGCTTCTTTAGAAAGATCAACAAAATTAAGAAACCTTAAGTTATACTGATCAAGAGAAAAGGAGAGAAGACTCAAATTACCAAACAGGAAATAAATTTGGGAATATCACTATGAAGGCTACAGAAATAAATAAGATTATAGGAGGATATTATTAACAATCAAAGCCAACATATTAGATAACCCAGATAAAATGGACAAATTACCAGAAAGGCACAAACTATGAAACTCATTCAAGAAGAAACAGAAAATCTGAATAGACCTATAAAACATAAAGTGGTTGGGGGGCGCCTGGGTGGCTCAGTCGTTATGCGTCTGTCTTCTGCTCGGGTCATGATCCCAGGGTCCTGGGATCGAGCCCTGCATCAGGCTCTCTGCTCTGCGGGAAGCCTGCTTCTCCCTCTCCCACTCCCCCTGCTTGTGTTCCCTCTCTCGCTGTCTCTCTCTCTCTCTGTCAAATAAATAATAAAATTAAAAAAAAAAAAAACATAAAGTGGTTGAATTAGTTTTAAAAAATAACTTTCTGCAATAAAAAATATAGGCATAGATAGATTCACTAGTGAAATCTCCTAAACATTTAAAGAAAAACTAACACCATTTCTTCACAAACACTTTTACGAAAGAGAAGAAGAGAAAATACTTTTTCAACTCATTCTATGAGGCCAATATTATCCTGATATCAAAACCATACAAAGACACTATAAGAAAAAAAATTAGAAAGGAAAGAAGGAAGGGAGAGAGGAAGGGAGGGAGGAAGGAAAAAAAACACCAGTATCCTTTATGCACTGCAATAAGAAATCTGGAAAAGAAACTAAACTATAAAATAAGATCAAAGTAATATTAAGTAATTTCTCCTCACAGAGGATTTAAAATTTTAAAATTTAAAATTAAATAATTTTGTGCCTAGATTCTAGGTGAAAATCACCTAGCCAGTGATCAAGTTGAGCAGGAATCATCTTGAAAATTCCATCAATGCATGATGGGCACATGTTATCACTTACCAATATACATGCATAAAAGCTCTTTATATATGAAACAGACCGTATTTACAACTTCTGATTGAAGGCAAATAAATAACAATAAAAGAAAAATATATAAAGCCAATTCAAGAAGAGTTCTACTAATTTTCCTTTTGCATCCACAATTAAGTGCAGGTGCAATCATTTCATGCATAATTAACTCACATAGTTATTGTTGTTTTTTGATTAGGGAAAGACCTCCTTGCTTTGTTGCTTAAAGACTCAAATGCCAATTGCAGCCCTGTTTGTTGGTCTTTCGGTTACTGCTGCTTATAAAATCTGCACCTGCCATATTTTAAATTTCATTCAATGTAATAATACACATTCTGTGATGTATCAGATAAGGATGACATGTGGCATTTGAAATTTAACCATTAAATATAAAGCCAATTTGTGTATATATATATATATATATACACACACATATATATATATATATATATATATATATATATATATATACCCTTTTAGATTAAGGGGGGGCATGGCAAAATTATTATCAGATATTTAAAAGGAAAGTTATGATGGCAAAGAAGAAAGATTTAAGATCAATAATCCAAGTTTCTGATTTAGGAAACTAGACAAAGAAAAGCAAAGTAAATCCAAAGTAAGCAGAAGAAAAAAAAAATAAGAATTAGAGTAGAAATCAATGAAATTGAAAGGAGAAAATCAATAGAAAAAATCAACAAAACCAAAAGCTGGTTCTTTGAAAGAGAAAACCAATAATCCTCTAGCCAGACTACCTAAGAGAAAAAGAGAGAGAGAGAGAGAAGGGACACAAATTACTAACATCAAAAACTAATGATGTAATGTATGGTGATTAACATAGCATAATAAAAAAAAAAGAAGTGAAAGAGGGGACATCACTGCTAATCCCATGAAAATTAAAAGGATAACAAAAGAATACGATGAACAACTCTATGCCCACAAATTTAATAACCTAGATGACTGGACTAACTTCTTGGAAAACACCTCAGCCAATATTCATGCAAGAAGAAATAGACTATCTGAATGGGCTTTATAGGTATTAAATAAATGAATCATTAACTTTAAAGCTTCCCAAACAGAAAGCACAAGGCCCAGATTGGTTCACTGGTGAATTCTATCAAACATTTAAGGAAGAAATTATACCAATTGTCTATAGTCTCTTTCAGAGGATGGAAGCAGATGGAATACTTTCTAACTCATTGTAAGAGGTTATCATTATCCTCTAAAATACTAAAATTAGACAAAGACATTACAAGAAAAAAAAAAGTAAAGACCAATATATTTCATGAACATACACACAAAATCCTCAGTAAAATATTAGCAAATTAATTGCAAAAATGTATTAAAAAATTATACACCACAACCAAGTGGGATTTATCCCAGGTACACAAGGCTGGTTCAACATTCAAAAAACTAATTAATGTAAATCATTAAATCAACAAACTAAAAAAGGAAAATAACATAATCATACCAGTATATGCAGAAAAAGCATTTGACAAAATTCAACACCCATTCATGGTGAAAACTCTCAGTAAACTAGGAATATAGAGGAATTTTCTCCACTGATGAAGAGATGATAGTAAAATTCAGAGTACAAGCCAGAAAAGCTAATGATAATTGGGGAAAATGGGACATTAATTTGTAAGCTGTAGACTTTGTATGTGCTAAAGAATAAACTAATCTTTATTCCTTGTTAAGAAAAGAATTCATTCTTAGACAATTTTTTGGACTAAGATAAGTGAAGGAAATATAGTACATAAATAAATATCCTATGCCTGGCATCTGAGTGCCTGCACTTTCCCCCAATTTTTTTTCACTAAGTTCTTTAGTAGGACATTTTAAAGGGCAAACCATGGAATTAACAAATTATCAGATTCTCTTTCTCAAATAGGCCTTAAGAGAAGAGAATTAAAAGTTGCTATGTAGCCAACGTCTTGGCTAAGCATTAACTAATCACCTGCCATTAAACATTTTTTCCTCCTCTCAGAAAATGGTCTGGAAGTCATTCCAGTACTGATAAACAAGGATACAAACCATCCTAATACTCCCCGTGGAATTACCAATAATTACTGTAGTTTATTACTGGCTATTTATCATTCAAAATTATTGTTTTGGTTTTGTGTCCTTTCCAAACCGAAGAAACTCTTGTACGTATTCTCATAAACTATTAACAACTCATCAACTCACCAATATATTTGATTTCTAGGTTCTGAGACCTCATCTACCTCATATATTGTATATTTTCTATATTATTTCAAAATTTTAAAAATTTAGCCCACAGTGGTATGATTTTACTGAATTATTAACTTACTTTTACTTTTCTTAGCCAGCATTTCCCTCCTTTCCCTCCCCTTATTCAAACAACTAGGCTATTCTCAACTCACTACCACAAGGGAGAGATTTGTCACAATGGAAAGTAGAGGCTAAGGAATCTTCCTGGCTTGTTTCTGATGGTGTAAAGTACTTACAGCAGAGGTCTCAAATTAGCAGTCTTCAGGCCAAATCTTTCCTGGAGAAAATGTTTTATTCGTTGGTGTAATGTTGGCCCCCACATTGTTTTAAACTAGAAATGGTGGCCAACATTTGAAATTGGAAGATTTAATATTTATATCTAGCTTTCTGGTTTCTCTAGAAGATTCAGATCTTGCAACCCGGGCAATATTCCCACATGGCACCAATAGAAGAATCTGCTTATCATCTGTCTGCTTTGTCTGGGACACATGCTCTCTCATTGGTCTTAGTCCCTGCCCATGCCTTTGTCTTGCCAGCACTGAGACACAATATCAGTCATCTTTATTATCTTACAACTACTAGATGTACTTATGTTACTTGCCTTGAGCCTGAAGCTACCTAAGAGATCCTTGCTTTCATGGAAATGAAAAGATTCTGATTCAGAGAGTATTTAGGGTGGAAACAATGTGCGCTAAAATCAGTATACTTAAGGACCCTGTGACTTTGACAGGAGATGACAGTAAATGACAGGGATAGAAGTAGAAGAGATCAAAGTGCACAGTTAGTGGGTCAATTGAAAGGGAGACTCCATGCCTTGCTTCCCTAGCAGAGAACAGGGAGATAGCAAAAATCTCAATTAAGCATCTGGATCTGAGAGCTGAGGAGATTTATGCCTTAGAGAGGAGGCAACACCTGAGAGTGGAAATAATTCTGTGATGTGGTTGGGCATATATTGCCTTCAGTAGTTTTAGAGAGATTCCTCTACCCCAGCATGACTTGGAAGGGGCAGAAGGATTTCTGTGTGCCGGTGCATGGTACAGAATTAACTGTGAAGGCTGCTCGATCTAAGTTGTGTTGCCAAGAGGAGTGAGAGATATCCTAGAGATGCCTGCATGAACCAATCATGTGGAAGACCAGATTCTAGTATATCCATATCCACCCCGTGTTCATGAATACTTTGGTGTTTAATGAATTCTTAGAGAATCGATACAGCAAACTGACACACTGATTTTGTACATATTCAACATGTAAATGAAGTTAGGTATCATGTGCACCTGGATTTGAGGACTGAGATGTATGCCCTCCAAAAGAGAGTTTTAAAGGCAGTGCTTTGAGAAAATTCATTAGGGAAAGTGACAACTGGATGTCTTGAGTAGTAGGCTTTCCTGGAACAGATGTGGCACCAAGAACCACTAGACCAGGACAGCTCCCTTAGCCATAGCGGCTTAGGTTGATTATAGTCTGTTAGCAAAGATAGATATAGATATCTATATATATCTATATATCGATATATAGATATATATATAGATAGATAGATATCGATATATCTAGATATATCGATATATATATTTTGCTTCCCTCATTTATATTACCTACTTTAAGCTATCATCTATCTATCTATCTATCTATCTATCTATCTATCTATCTATCTATCATCTATCTATCTATCTATATCATCTATTGGCTGATAAGTTTTTATTATATAGGTATATGTTTTTTCTTTTAAGCAAAAGTTGTTTTCCTTTTATTTAGAGTGTACACTTAATTGTCTTCAAAAGTAATTTGTTGTCCTGATAAATTCTCTGTAAAGAATTCTTACAGACTCTGTAAAAGGTATCTGAAACTTATACTTTAGGTCTTACCTGACTCTGACATTGATTCTGGAGCCCAATAAGCAGATGCTGTCCTAATGAGGTTTGTTTCTGCCGGGGCACCTGATACTCTTGGTGTTTTCTTATGAGTAGATCACGTTTTTTCACTTCTACTTTTGAGAATTCACATCAAGTGGATTCACATATCACTAAATAGATATCATCACTGTGCCCTTTACTTTTTCTGACCCTTTCTTCAGTAGTCAAGTGTACTTTTCAAAAATGAAACAGATGATGAAACAGAGGGGACGATGCTCAGAATAAAAGTCCACATAATGAGTGTCTATCAGCACTTTCATCTCACCATTTATCGGTGAACATGTTCAACAGCAGCCCCAGCAATATCCTAAATGAAAAGTCCCTGAGGCCAACTCATCATGGATTTTGGAAAGTTATATGAATAAAACTAAAAGATTTATATATTCTCTATTATTTTTTTGTCCCTTCTCTTCTGCTATCATCTCCTTTCCCTGTTAATATTTTTTCCCTGGAACTGTTTTTCTATCCCCTGAAGACCAGTTCTTGTGGCTGTTCATGCTCTGCCCCCCACTTCTCATTGTTTTGGTTTCACTCTGGCCTTTCTGGTGACTCTGCAGGGCTTCAAAGTGGCCCTCACTCTGTATCGTTTATCAACTTTCCTACCAATTCACTGTCACTTTGATGTCCCACTGAGTGGTTGGCAACAGCAGAGCAGGCCTAAAACAAGGCAGAACTGGCAGGACCCAGGAGTGAATAGTTAAACTGGAAAACAGTGTCCAGTGTGAATAACCCAGAAGCAATCTAATGACAGCGCTCTGCTGTTCATGTCCATCTGTGGCTAGGAAAAGCAGATATATAAAACATATACTCATATGTACACATGGTCTACAGTTATAGTGAAGATTTCATATTAAATCATAGGACATTTGAACTTTAAAGAAATTCAAAGAGCAACAACCCCATATGAAGAAACTGAATGACCAAGAGGTTAAGTAGCATATTTGTTACTCATCAGTGTACGGGTAGAGATGGACCTAGTCCTGTTTTCCTCAGTCTCAGGCAAATTTCCATTCTACCTTTCAGGATATTGCCAAGACAAATGTGTGATTTCCATCATTGTCGTGAGGGTTTAAGTATCAGCTCTGGCTGTCCAGAGTAGTAGGCTTTCCTGGAACAGATGTGGCACCGAGAAGCACTAGACCAAGACAGCCTCCTTAGCCATAGTGGCTTAGATTGATCACAATCAACAATGTCAACATAATGACAATTGTCATTTTTCTTTGTAATTAAAATAGTCCTAATGGTTTGATATCAAGAACTTTTTTCTTTTTGAAATTTGATGTGTAAGTTTTCACTGATGTACTTCCAAAGTATTTCTAACTTGGTAAAATCTGGGTTGAAAGTCAGGGTCCAAATCATCTTAAAATAATTTTTCATCTTTTTACATTTTTATTCTATTTTCAGGAACGTAACAGGCTTATCTTCCAACCTTTCTATTAAGTTTAAAATTTTTTTGCTTCTATGCTTTATATTTCTAAGAGCTAAGTCTTGATCTCACAAAATTTCTTTTTTATAGCAGCAGCTCTTATTTTATTTTAAGGATGATATTTTCATTTATCTCTCTGGGAATAAGAATAATTTTTATTTTTAGTCTTTTTTTTAAGTTCTCTCCCTCCTACAAAATAGCTTTTTCCTCTTAGTTTTGTTGATGTTTGTTTGCCCCTCCCTTCCTTCGTTGTTTCCTTCCCTCCTTCCTTCCTTGCTTCCTTCCTTCCTTCCTTCCTGTCTCTATCTTTGAAGGTATTTCTTTTTTTTTTTTAATATTTTATTTATTTATTTGACGGGGGGAGGGAGGGAGCACACAAGCAGGGGGTGTGGCAGGCAGAGGAAGAAGCAGACTCCCTGCAAAGCAGGGAGCCCGATGCGGGGCTCGATCCCAGGACCCTGGGATCATGACCTGAGCTGAAGGCAGACGCTTAACCGACTGAGCCTCTTAGATACCTAGCAATCCTTGACTGTTCTCTGAGTTAAGAAAGAAAGACTAAAAAGCTATTTGGAAACTATGAGTGCAGTTTCAACACACCAAATGTGAACTTCATTTTTGGCTAATCTGACTGGACCATTTCACTGGGGACCTCTAATGTAAATATCTTTTTTTGCAATGGCTAGATTTTGAGAAGGAAATTTCTAATCCCATATCTTGAATAATAAACCAGTCTGCTAACATTCTAGACATGACTGAGAGAGGAGTGCTGGGAATCTCAGAATTCATCATGTAAATATTCCTTTTATCATCCTTTTATGAGTATGACATGCCATGCTACAATGGGCCTAGTGTCCTTCAATCCATATACCCTTTGTTAATCTTTCCAATATTCTGCCATCACTGTGGAGGAGATCTGGAGATCTAAAGACTTCTTATATGGACTTGTAACTGAGTCTCCTCTCTTGTTTCAGCCCCACACTTAATCTTTGATCTTCCGTGATACCTTTTGCCACCGATTCATACCCCTTTGACTGGGTGTAACATAGTGCTTTCTGGAGTGCCTGGGTGGCTCAGTCAGTTAAGTTTCCAACTCTTGATTTCAGCTCAGGTTATGATCTCAGGATTGTGAGATCGAGCCCTGTGTCAGACTCCACAGTGAACATGGAGCCTGCTTAAGATTCTCTCTTTCCCTCTGTTCCTCCCCATTCCCATTGGCACACTCTCTCTAAAACAAACAAAAACAAACAAATAAATAAAATAAACAAAGTGCATTCCTTGTTGACAGATTTCTCCCTTTTGATAAGTCAGTTATGCTTTGCTCATCTGCCTTCAGTTACCAAAGTTGTGTATTAATTTTCTCCATTCTCTCTTCTTTGTAGATTTGCCTTGATTTATTTCCCATTCACTGGGGTCTCTGAGTATTTCATGTATTTTAACCTTTCATCTTTAAACAAGTGTCTAATCTCTTTTTTTTTTAGCTGCTGTATTGTTAGGTGCTTGTAAAATCAATAGGGAAGAATTTCACTTTGGCCTTTTCTGTCACTTAAAGTAAGTGCCTAGTGGAACAAATATATTAAATCAATCAGACTCTGACAAAAACAAGCCAAAAAATTCCCAAGATTTAATATTCTTCTCTAGATAGGAGACTTATTCCTTCCTTATCATGTTCACCCATCCCTCATTCAATAAAAATAGGATGGTTTTCCCTGTGGAAGGACCCAGCTTTATTTAGTTAAGGGTAAGTTGGCAAATGCCCTTATCTATTAGAAGACATTAGTTAGACATACATATATTTAAAATGAACTACCTTTTTCACTGTCATGAATTAGTAGCATTTCAAAGGCACCAAATCAGAAGTGGAAGAGGAAATATATGTTATGTTATATATCAAGAGTGGAACTTGCTGAACTAGGCTTGCAAGAGTAGCATGTGAAGAAATCTCATGAAGCTGAAGGAATCCAATATAAATGTGAGGGGCAAGGATTTGAGGTGAGTACTGCCCAGGGAAGAGGCAAAGAGCACTCTAAGCAGAACCATATGCCACCTAAGATGAACAATTTTCAGAAGCAGGTCTATTTGCCTGTGGATTTATATTGTCAGTTTATTCATAAGTGGAGGGATACTTTTCACAACTGAAAGAGCACACATTCTAGTAGGGAATAGTTGGGGACAGTACTGGATTAGTGTTCCCTACAAAATTTATATCCTTCCCAGAACCTCAGAATGTGACCTCATTTGGGAACAGGGTCATTGAAGTTAAGATGAAGTCATACTGGGGTAGGATGGGGCTTTAATCCAATATGATGTGTCTCCTTGTAAGAAAAGAAGAATGGAGACAGAGACACAGGGAAGAATGCCATGTGATAACAGAGGCAGAGATTGGAGTGATGCATCTATAAACCAAGGAACGCCAAGGATTGCCAGTAATATCAGAAGTTAAGAAAAAGGCATGGAACAGATTCTTTCCAATAGCCACAATTTTGGACTTCTAGCCTCTAGGGAATACATTTCTGTTATTTTTAAGCCACTCAGTTTGTGGTAATTTGTTACTTTTTTTCCAAATTCTCTCCCTCCTACAAAATAGCTTTCTCCTCAAAGTTTTGAACAACCTAAATGTGTCTAATGTGAGGTGATTGAGCAACTGATTTCAATTAACTAAAAATTATTTAAGAAATTGTGGCTAATATCTACTGTATTGGAAAGCCAACTCTATACTTACATCTTTTATGGACATGTAGGATAAAGGGGCTCACAATTTTGCAGACAACATTAATGAAATGTAACCAATATTCAGATGTATCCTAAAATGCTGAATCTCAAGATTGAAGATAGAATCTACCACAGATCAGTTTCCCCACCTTTTTTTATACATAAATTAATTTGCTCTAGCTGAAGTCATAATATTAAATGTTTCAATATTAAATGCCAGACAAAATGGCTTAATAACTAAATAAAGTCACCAGATATAAAATATGTACACAAACTCAAAAGGATGAAATATATATTTATAAATTTCATTTAAAATTGTATTGATTAAGATAATACCATGTATTATAGCAAGCAAAAATATTAAATACTAAGGAATGAAATGAATGAGAAAAGATTAAACATCCCCTAAGGGTCATAAATTTATTAGAGTATTAATCATATCAACTTCCTGAATGTATTCACTCAGTTACATTGTGTCAATTCTCCCTAAATTTATCTGTGAATCAAATGCAATGCCAATAAAATTACATTGGTCTAAACTATATAAGTCAAGTTAAAATAAAAAAGGAAAACTCAAAAATTATTAAACCATATATAACAAAAGAAAGGGTGCATATTTTTAAATCTATAAAGATGTCTTAAACACACAAAGGAAAGAACATGTCAATAGAAGAAGTGGGCTAGGAACACAAAAACAAAATTAACAAAATATTTAAAATACCCGAACAAGAGAAGATGCACTTTTCATTTTGAAAGACCTCTTAAAGTTTTAAAGCGTTGAGATCATTATGTTTCCAGGGTTTGAAGGATTACATTAAGAATTAGTAACTTAGTGGCACCTGGGTGGCTCAGTCAGTTAAGTGTCTGCCTTCAGCTCAGGTCACAATCCTGGGGTCCTGGGATTGAGCCTCACATAGCGCTCCCTGCTCAGTGGGGAGCCTGTTTCTTCCTCTCCCTCTGCCCCTCCTCCCCACTCATGCTCTCTCCCTCTCTCTCTCTCTCAAATAAATAAATAAAATCTAAAAAAAAAAAAAAAGAATTAGTAACTCACAATTAACATGTGCCAGATTAGTTCTGGAATCAATAATGTCTGTTGGTAGTTCTTAGTGTTCTATGTGAACAAGTTTGCAAATGAACTTTAATACCTCTTGCAAGCAAAAAGAAGATGAATCTATATAATTGTGTGGTACATGGAGAGTTTGGCCAAATGATTCCACTGCAAATTCTTTCAAGGACAGTTTAGAGAGGGCAGATAAAACCTAAAGTGGATAAATGATCAAAAGCCATGGCTCTCATATACTCATAAAAGGCTAAGTTGTAAAACAAACAAACAAATAACGATAACCCCCCCAAAACCCCAAAAGAGGTTGTTTAACCCCTTTCATGAGCATCAAAGGGAGAAGTGAAGATATACAAAGTCAATTATTGTCTGGCACTCTGGAAGGGGACTCTCACTTCCCATTTTTGATTAGCCATGGGGAGATTATATATATTGTCACATAGATTTTAAGAGCAACACAGTGATTTAGATAAAAAGTATTACGATCAGAAGTCAGGGGAGATATCTGGACAGCATTTTTAATATTCTAAACACTAATTACTATTTAAGCTCTATGAGGACAAACTTTGATCAATGTTGTTTCTTCAACCCTATTGTCTGGCATACATTTGATGCTCAAAAAATATTTGTTGGGACATCTGGCTGGTTCAGTCAGTAGAATGTGTGACTCTTGATCTCGGAGTTTTGAGTTCAAGCCCCACGTTGGGTGTAGAGATTACTTAAAAATAAAATCTTTTTAAAAATTTTGTTAAGTGGATGAATTAATGGATGTTCAATTAAATCTTTTCTCATTCTGTCTAGTTTTGATATGCAAAACATTCTTCCACCGTAGCCTCCATCTGAACTGGGGACAAATATTATACAATTTAAACAGAAACATTGTAGTTTACTCCTTATAACTAGAATCACTGATGGAACTTGTATTTGGGTTTTAATTTTGCAAAATGAAGTCAGGGTGGATTGCAAAGGAAGGGGGAGACAAAGTGTAGAGAGGAAATTAGGAATGATATGAGAAAAGCAGATGAAGCTTGCACAATGAACTCTATAACTCACTCAGAAATGAGAGAACATAAGTTACATTAAAGTAGGACAAGAACATATCCTGAATTACTGCTTTCACTGACACCCTTAAACATTTAAATTTCATGTATTTTTTACTCAGTTGTCTACTCATTCTTAGCTGTTTTATTTGAATGAAAAAATAGTGGAAGTGACATTGGTCAAACCTATTACAGGATATTTAGCTAAATGACTTACAAAGCAAAATACATAGGCCCATTCTTGCCTCCTTTTCTGCTATTTGAAATATTGTTTTAAAGTCTCTTCCAGTTTTGATACAAGAGGCATTTGAGGTGTTTTGAATATGTGTTTTCAGATTTGTCAAGAAAAATGTTTTTCTTTGGGTGACTTCTGATGCTTAATTTATATCCAGTTGCTAAGAAAGCCATGTCTGTGTGTGTGTGTGTGTGTGTGTGTCTAAACACACACGCACATGTACTCTTGAGTGTTCATTCTCTTGCTCTCAGAACTGACATTCCTAAAAACTAATAATGGTTTTGGATGATGGAGTGATAAAATAGATACACTGCAAAGATTTTTTAAAAAATGATTTCTCATTTTATTGATATTTCTTCATAAGAAGAAAATGATTGGTTGAGAAACGACCTCTATTTTAAGAGCAAACCATAAACATTACAGGGGTTTTATTACTAAGCACATATTAAAATCATTTTGCTTTGCTTATGTTTGAATGTGACAACAGCCCTCACAGCTGAGAAGCTAAATGTACGGAGCATTTAAATTATTTCTTGTATTTCTCCTGGAAGGTATGTGTAGATAAGTTTAGGGACAATCTATAGGGGGTTATAATATTTTGTGAAGCCTCCTGGGATGTATTATCTCTTAATGACAACTATAGTAGGCAAGAAAAAAAGACAAACTTGGGAGATTATGGATGTATTAGCTTTCTATTGCTGCTGTGACAAATTACCACAAATTTAGGGGCTTAATCCAACACAAATTTATTCTTTTGTAATTCTAGTGATACAAAATCAGAAATCAGTTTCACTTCGCTAAAACCAAGGTGTTGTCCGGGCTGCATTCCTTCTGGAGGCTGGAGGGGAGAATTCATTTCCTGGCTTTTTCCAGCGTCTAGAGTTTGTCCTCCTTCCTTGGCTCCCAGCCCCACATCATTCCGTCTTCTGCTTTCATCATCATATCCGCCTGCCTTTTATAAAACTCTTGTGGGGGCGCCTGGGTGGCTCAGTTGGTTAAGCGACTGCCTTCGGCTCAGGTCATGATCCTGGAGTCCCGGGATCGAGTCCCGCATCGGGCTCCCTGCTCGGCAGGGAGTCTGCTTCTCCCTCTGACCCTCTTCCCTCTGATGCTCTCTGTCTCTCATTCTCTCTCTCTCAAATAAATAAATAAAATCTTAAAAAAAAAAAAAAAACTCTTGTGGTTACATCAGGCCAATCTAGATATTCAAGATGGTATTACTATCTCAATATCCTTAATTTACTTAATCTGCAAAGTCCTTTTGGCCATGTGAGGCAGTGTATTCACAGATTCTGTGATTATGACATGGGTGTCTTTTAGAGCCATCATTTTACCCAACACAATAGTTGATACATGACAGCTTAACTTGATTGTGTGAATCACTGAAGGTATTTTGAAAACATAAAGTTTATACTGTGAAGAAGTAAAAATGGTTTCTTTTTTTATTGCTTTTGCCTAAATCCTTCCCAAGTTGAAATTCAAGATTAAGAAGGTAGCAAAATATTTGTGGTGTGCTCTTGGCCCAGCCTGGCACACAGTAGGTGCTCCGTTTTAAAAATCATCCAATAGGGCATGGCATCTTTCTCTCATAGAAATAAGTTTGAGAAATAGAAATCAAAATAAGTTTGAGAAATATGTTGTTGAATGCAAAGGATGAGGTAGCAGGTGGCTCTGAAGGATCTATGGATCCTAGAGGAGACGGTGAGGATATTGCCTTACTGTATGTACTTCCCTAACCATTATCCATTAAATCAGCAGCATATCTAGCAGGTGGAAGACAAGTTTTCTCAATCGTAAAGAATATTTTGTTGCTATGGCACCTGAGGTTACTGAGGATGAGACATCAAACTAACCTCAGAAATCTAAGTCTTGAAGAAAGTATGTTTTTTTCCACCTTATTTCCTTTTGCTTTAATATGAGATACATAAACTTAAATTCGCTTCAGAGTCTCAAACACAGTGAAAGCTGTCAGAGACTCCCATTACAGAACCACAATTTACATTTCAAAATAAAAGGGTTTAAAAGTACAATCTGGGCATGTGCATTTGTGCATGGATATAGCTTCAATATTAAAATTTGCCATGAACAATTCTGACTCCACAAAGAACACTATGATATCCCTCTGATTCATCTAATGAGACAAAAAATGTACAGTTTAAAAGATAAAGAACCAAAAATGAGCATTAGCTGCAGATCTTAGAGAGTTAGAAGCAGAATATCCTACCTAGGAGGAACAGGGGTTTATCAGTCAGAAAATTTTGCAGATAACCTTTTACAGAAATGTTAATTCGGAGGTTAAAGTGATTTACCAAAGACAGAAAAAAGAAAGAAATTTGTTAAGTAAGATAGTATGAAAGGAAATAGAACTTAATAGCTGGTTTAATGATTTAGAATGTGTATAATTCCATAAATTTTTAAAAAAGAAATTACATTTATTCAACCTGGTTTAGATATGGGGCCCAAAGCCATACATAACTAGTTGAAATGTTGTGGTACCAATCATAAGAAAACAAATCTACAGATTAATTGATCTTCTATAATATGTAAGAATGTATAAAGAAATAGAGAATGTTTCTATAATGTTTAAGGTAATTTAAAATCTAATTTGAGGGCCACCTGGGTGGCTTAGTTGTTTAAGCATCTGCCTTTGGCTCAGGTCACGATCCCAGGGCCCTGGGATGGAGTCCCACATTGGGCTCCCTGCTCAGTGGGGGGTCTGCTTCTCCCTTTCACTCTGCCCTTCCTCCCTGCTCATGCTCTCTCTCTCTCTCTCATAAATAAATAAAAATCTTTAAAAAAATAAAATCGAATTTGATATTATTTTAAATACGAGCTTAAATTTAAGACAAAAAATATGTGTGAATTTGGAAAGACAAGTGTCGGTAAGGAAATTCAGAAGACAACACACTTCAGGTTGTATAATGAAATGGAATCAATGATAAATTTTAAATAGTTTCTGATGGACAGAAATTTATTTTTCATTATATACTAAAATTTGTCATGTGTCAAGAAGTTATTTGGGTCTAGTTGAATTTATGGGTCATGTTCAATTCCTTCTTTTTCTTTTAAGATTGTTTGAATGATACAGTACTACAATCAGTAATGTTTTTAAATTGGACCAGTTTTTTTATTTTTATTTATTTATTTTTTAAGATTTTATTTATTTATTAGAGAGCAGAGAGAGAAAGAGAGCAGGTGGAGGGAGAGGGAGGAAGGGGCAGGAGAGGGAGAAGCAGACTCCCCATGGAGCAGGGAGCCCGATATGGGGCTCGATCCCAGGACTCTGAGACCATGACCTGAGCAGAAGGCAGACGCTTAACTGGCTGAGTCACCCAGGCGCCCCGGACCAGTTTTTTTTTTAGATCAACTAATTCAGCTACTTTTAAACTTTATGGGCTGCAGAGAGGAGAGGAAAAGTAGAGGTGAATTAATTTACTATTGTGGGAAATAAACTATAAATATTTGTAATTTATAACAATCAGCATTTATTTAATACCCTCACATGTCAGTTGGCTGCATATAAACTCTAAGTCATCTAATCTAGGCAGGGCTTGACTGGGATGGCACTACTTCATACTTCTCTCTTCTTCCTTCTGGGACCCTGAACTAGGCTGGGTACATTGCATATTTATTACAGGGGCAGAAGTAAGCAATCCCAACTAACAAATACATTTTAGGCTTCTGCTTGCATCTCTTAAAATATTACCTACCAAAGTAAGTCAATTTCTGGATTGTATGATAATTCATACCATTTTGAAGAATTGCCAACATGCTTTCCAAAGCGGTCGTGACCATTAATAATCCCACCCATATATGAGGGCTCCAATTTTTACACATCCTTGCCAACACTTATTGCTATCTGTCTTTTTTATTATAGCCATTCTGGGAATTCACCAGTCAAACCATTTGCTCTTGGTATTTCCTTTGTAGAAGATTCTTTTATTACTAGTTCCAAACTCTTTAGTTGTTATATATCTATTCAGATGTTCTACTTCTTGAGTCAGTTTCAGTACTTTGTGTTTCTCCGTCCACTTCATCTAGGTTATCTAACATGTTTGCATACATCTGTAAATTGTAGTCCATTATAATCCATACATTTTTTTTTATTAATCTCTGCTTTTACTAACTAAAGTCTTATCTCTTGTTTTCCTGGTGAGTCTATCTAGAGGTTTAGTCATTTAAAATAAGAAATCTTTTCAAAGAGCTAACCACTGGTTTTGTTGACTTTTCTCTATTGGCTTTCTGTTTTCTGTGTCATTTATTTCCAATCTAATCTTTATTATTTCCTTTCTTTTGCTTACCTTGGGTTTAGCTTCCTCTTTCTCTAGTATCTAAAAGTGGTGGTTTAGGATATTGATTTAAGATTTTCTCTTAGTTTATAATATACTATTATATTAACCCAAGTATTGGAAGATATATTCGTGGTGCTCTTGAGAGTGAGGTGGGAATGTTCGCCTACTCAGTGTTTGCCAATATGTCACACCACCAAATGACCAGACAACACATTTGGAAAATATCAGGGCATTTAAAAAGAAGATGACAGGAATCATAATGCATCCAATAAATATGCCTGTTTTGGCTTAAGTGATGAATCATAATTAAAGAGTTCTAGAAATCAAGAATGAAAGAAATGATATGTGGAAAATCAGGCTTGCTTTATTAGTGTTTGTTTTAGCGAACTAAAACTCTTTTAATTATGATTAGTGTATCTCAGTTGTATGGATATGAAGGTACATACTTTGAATCAAGTGATTGACAGAAAAACATCTCTGCCTATCAAAACACTATTTCACTGTGTTTTCTCAAAATTGGCCCATTATTTTATTTGATTTTTTTGCTATTTCTGTATTTAATCCATGGACTTCACAATAAATATTTTCCAGAAACAAATAAAATCTCTCCACTTCTACAAATAATATAAAGAGCATAGATATAGGAATAAATAAAGTCAGTTTAATGTTTCTAAGGACTAAGAATTCAACCAAGTCAAAGTATTTTTGTTGCAGACAAATGGTAAAATATGAAAACGTTTCTCCCTTCATCAAAACAACATAGGTTCTTTTCCAAATAGTAAGTCTCAAATGCTAACGTTTTTCAGTGGGAGAGTTGCCAAATTGAAAGGGGGGGTTAAGTTTAAATAGAATTGCTTCTCCTTCCAATCCAGATTATATATTGCTCCTATAAGTGGTTTAAACTTTATGTCCCTTTTCAGGCAAATATGAAATTGCAAAGACCATGTGAAACTGTTGTCATTTCCCTTATGGGAAGTCAGCAGCAGGCACCAGTAGAGCACTAGGGAAACGAAATTTTACTCCCTTACTTGATGCATCTCCTTCAGTCAAGTCTATGCCAGGAGAAGAAGGAACGAGGTTGTTTGTCAAGACAAACGGCAGGCTGAAAGAAACATCACTTTTAACTTAAAGATAGAGAAGGAGAAAAAAATAGGCCCAGGACAAATAAGTTGACTATATATTCAAATCAAACTGTGTAAGTAGCATCCTATCGTATTCCCATGTGTGGAAATTGCATGTTATTTCTGGACTACGGAAAGTAACTGGACTTTTGTAGCATAGCATTGTACATATCCACTCTTATGTTTGCTCGTCTCTCATTGATAATTCAACTCCATTTTAAGAAATCCACTATCATGAAAATTAAAAAAAATAATCCCTCAATTATTGCATTGCTGTAATCAGTCTTGAGTTTCACCATGAATGCAGAGAAAATAAAAGTTATCTTTTAATGTATAAGCTAAATATGATTTTGACAGCTATTTTCTTTTTATGTTTACAGTTTACTAATTGCTTTCATTTGAAATCTGTGACAATACCACATACTTCACTACATAGACTATCTTTTAGCACAATCATTTGTTTGCATGCTTGGAAATATATACACAATGAGATAGGAAAACCATTAGAGGCAACCAAATGCGTACAGAAGATCTTTCAAGTTGCCTAATAACATCTGTTGTAAAAGTATAAACGTTTTGAAAAGTAATCAGAAACCTTTTTTGTTCAACCTAGTGGAATGCTCCTTTTCTGTTTATATTAAAATGAACGGTGGCATATTGTTCAAATTTAAAATAGATTAGATCTATTTTTGAACAATTCTACTGATTATAATGAAATGCTATTTTTTCAAGGATTTCTGAACTTCTGGCTTCAAGAGTTCCATTTTACTCTTTTTTTTTTTCTTTCCCTGGGTACTTGATTGTTTTCGCTCACTTCAGTTTTGAAACAAAGAGTTGCTAGATACTGGGGAAATAGTCCTTATATACAAAGAGTCTATTTAATCACTTAGAAGAGATAATATCTGTACACAAAGAACTCTAGATAATAGTGAAATCTTATAGAGAAAAGCTAGCTCGTAATAGTAATCAGAAAAATGCCCATTTTGCAAAAGATGATCCAGGCTACTTGTAATCAGTTTAGCTTTAGTTTTTATTTAGCTAAATAGAGCATTGAAGTAGCATTGTTTACACCTGCCGCAGTTCCTTCTCCAATTTGCATTAATATCACCCACATTAATCAAATAGGTTACCAGAAAAAAATAATTAAATGGCAAGTTTGAATACAGTCTGCTCACTACATATACCTAGCCTCAGTTTTTGGTAATCTATCAGCAGAGTTGTAATTTATGCATTTATCCTGTCATTTTGAAAACTTTCGTCTTAATGTGATTGTTTTGCCTTGCTGCTAAGCATTATTCTGGAAAAATAAAAACTATACAAAAATTGCAAAAACAAACCTGAAAGCACGACATTGTTGAACACATTAGTTCTTTAGCTGAACATTGTTCAGCGTATTAGTAACCAAGTATGACAATGTTTTTATCTATTTGACCCATATAACTTATGTGTCTGTAGAATAAAAGTACTCAATGGCTATGTTCAGAAACTTAAATTGCACTTTGCTTCAAACATGCTTTAATTTTTCAGTACAAGAACAACATCTCAGCTCTCTTAAGATTTTATCTTTGAGGAAGAATAAAAAGACTTTTTAAAAGTAGTAGTAAATAACATTTATTGATAGCTTACCATATGCCAGCAGCATTATTACTGTTTTTTGCTGCTGAATCTCTTTTTTTTATATTTGAGTATAGTTGATGCAACACTCATAGAACCATTATTATCCCATTGTTCAGAGGAAACTGGGACACAAAATATGGAAATGATTTCCCCAAGATCACATAGCTTATAAAGGGAATTTCTAGAATTCATTATAAGATAGTCTGATTTTAGTATCCTTGCTTTTACCCAGTACACTGTATAGTAAGTATCTATGAAGAATATTAATCTGATCTGATCAATAGAATTCAGAAAGCACTTTTGAGGACAACTGTGTCAAATAACTACTATTAACTGTATATAAGTGGCTTACACTGGTCACATTTTGGGGGTAGAAGTTTAGGACATCCTTCATTGCTTGAAGCAGAATTTGAAGTGAAAATCAAATGAAGTTAGGTTATATTTAAGAGCAATCAAAATCAATATTTCTGAATTCTTTCCTTAATTTTCACTTCATTTCCAAATTTTTACTTGGTTTTAGATTGCAATATGCATACAAAATAATAACTTATAATCATGTTAATTGGCTTAATTAACAGAAAAATAAAAATTAAAACACCTAGCAGTAGCATTTTGTTTAATTTCACATACATCTCCCTGTGGCATTGCTAACCTGAGGTCCATAACCTGATGCACCTTGGCACGCTTGGTCGTGATTCCAGGAAGACCATCTGAGGTGAAAATAGTCTCTAAGAAAGTCCCATTACAAGTTCTGTCTTTGTCAGTGACACCAAACATTCTTTCTAAAATGGGCTAAACCACATATTAAAGTTACTAAGTGTATCCTGAGCACTGTGAAGTCAAACAGAACATATTTCTTCAATTCTGTTCCCCTTGAGTTTTTAACAGACACTCTGTCGATTGAGAGGAGCACATCATTTTTTAAAAATATAGCAACTTAAAATGATGTGCTATTCAGCTCTAGAATGGAAGCCTACTGCTGTTGATTTAGCAGTTAAAATATCTTTACACCGAGAAATTATTTATGAGTTTGAATTATCCTCCTATAGGAAAACTAAATCACCATTCCACCTAGAATTGTATTGATTCTGTAGTGATATTGTAGTGATATTGATAGTTCACAGGGAAATATACATCATTTCTTATTTTAAGGGTGACTTTTAGATGGACACAAAGATATTGAACTTTTTTTTTTTAGTTTTATCTTGATATATTTTTTCTTCCTTAAATTTTGTTGGAGTTAAGATTTTTAAGTGCGTCTAACGAAGAAGTAAGGTAGATACACATGACTTCCTTTCTCCTTAACTACAGTATAATCTGAATCAATGAAGCCTGGGAATGATCCAGATATAGGCTTTATCAGATTTAACATCTTTAAGTTAGGTTCCCAAGCATAGAAACTATAGCCATAATCCAAGCAAAACTTTTAAGACACCAAGCTAGAAAACAGTGCCCTAATTGCTTTAACTTCAAAGGAAAATTTCTAAAATGTACCCAAACTAAAATTTTTGGTACTCTAAAACCGTGCATTTTACATATGTGATTGCCATCTGCTAAATCTTCTGAATTTTTGCTACCTAATACCTCTGTCAAGACTTGAAGTTCATTTGGCTGGCTTCCAGAGAACCAAACATAAAGGAAAGAATGTTTATTTTATTTACTTGTCCTATTAATTAATTACTTGTCCTATTAATTAATCAAGAGATAATTTTCAGATATTTATCAGAAACTTACAGTGCCATAAAGTATGTATTTTTCAGACTTTACTCTTCGAAAGAAACTGAAATATTTCCAGAATGTTTCAGTAACATAATAGTAAACAAAAAGCAAGGCAAAATGGTAAGGCCCAAGTAAATTAAAGGACCATGTACTTACTATAATATTTGTTAAAGCACAGCAAACAACATTTTCAGTTATTCTTATAATGAGGATTTTTCCCCATAACATTTTATTTATGAATTATGATTAGGGTCATATTGAATCTCTGTCTGCAATTATGCAACTATAATTACCAAACCTGGCAATGCAAACTTTACTTTGTTGCTTTATTAATGTGCTTCAGTCCTGAATGTAAAGGTCTACATTATAGCTCTTTGTCTTCTGCTGAGATTTTCAGCAAACACTGTAGTTGCCAAAGGAATTGCCTCATGCAATGCAAATACTTCAAATTACAATGATCTCCATCTTTCCATTGCCTAACAGATATTATTTAAATGGTGAACATTTTTTCACACCTAGGGGATCTTCGGTATAACTCTGATTTGTAAGATTTAAGGCCCTGTATCTCATTACTAATTTATTCTCAACCTCAACAAAAGTATTTTTTTGTATCTGCACACAATCCACCTTCCTCACCCCTACATTTTCCTTTTCTGGTTTTAAGCTCCATAGTATAATATGTTTGAACTTTGGATCTTTGATATAGTCAACTTCCTCTTGTTTTAATATCTAAAGCTGTGGCTGGATGCATTATTGATAAGTGCACTGGGAACTTCTGCTGAAGCTTGTGAAATAGTTATTTGGTGTCTGAGTCATGAAAAAAAGATTCTTATGGAAACTTCATTATGCCTTTTCTTACACATGGCATGTGTTTGATTACTTCTGCCACCTTCTTAATGTTGATTGTCACTTTATTTTCTTTCTCCTTGAAATTGCTAGGTATCATTTAATGCAGAGAATATACCCATCTGTAGTGTAAATTATGCATGTTTTTATTTTAGCTCTCTTGCTCTCAAATCCAAATTCTTTTTCTGAACAGCAAAAAGTTAATTTTACATTTATGCATTTTTCCATGTGTTTTGTGCTTAGTTAGATAAAGTTTGAAAAGCAGTATTCACTTTTTTACTTCTCTTTTTTAATTAAAAAAAGAGCTGAAATATTTTCTACATTTTTTTTTCTCAAAGGAAACCTAAATTGCTACATCCTGACCTTGGGACAAATGTACAATTGTCTTGCTTAAAAGAGCTGATATGAATTTATTTCATATTCAAAATGAAACAATACTTCAACGAATGCAGCTTTTATCTAATTTCATTTGCTTTTATTGGAATGATACACTTTAAACTCACAAAGTTTCTTCCATCCATTTCTGTGGACTTTGGCACAGAAGTATACCCTACTGACCTGCTTAACAGAGAGGGACTCTTAGTGGTAAGCTGGTTGTTTTTTTGAAAGGACTTATTTGTGCTAGAAAAAATTATAATCTTGGAACAGCAGAAGCTAGGAAACATTTCAGCTGAATGAGTTTATAGAACATCTGAAGGCTAAGCCAGTACTGATTTTCCATGACAGTATAAGACCCTCTTAAAGAAATTGGAATCCCACCCACTTTCTACACCTTTGAATATACCATGTTCCTATAATCATTACCATAAGTAAACCACCTTAAGAGATAACATATATTTTTCATATACCTGGAGTTCAGATTATTTTATTATCTAATATATACTGTTTATATTTATTTAAAATACACTGGTATGGGCGCCTGGGTGGCTCAGTTGGTTAAGCGACTGCCTTCGGCTCAGGTCATGATCCTGGAGTCCCGGGATCGAGTCCCGCATCGGGCTCCCTGCTCAGCTGGGGGTCTGCTTCCCCCTCTGACCCTCCCCCCTCTCATGTGCTCTCTCTCTCATTCTCTCTCTTTCAAATAAATAAATAAATAAATCTTTAAAAAATAAAATAAAATAAAATAAAATAATAAAAATAAAATAAAATACACTGGTATGATATTACACTAAACTTAGCATTTAAGAAAATAGTGGTGTGGTTGTTCCCTCTAAATAATTCTCTGATTATGGTCAACCAAGAATTCTATGTACACAATGAATACTCTATAGCTTTCATTATAATCTGCCTAGAAATGGAACAGACACTTAAATCATATAAAGGAAGGCAGGCATTTAATAAGTACCCCTCTTGTTTTTCAGTGGCAGTTAAATTATTTATGCTCACTGACTCATTGGCATTCTAAACTTTATTGTTGGGCTAATTATTTTTCTTGAAATAGTAAGAGATTATTGTTTTTTCCCCAACTCTTTTTTTTAAAGATTATTTATTTATTTATTTATTTGACAGAGAGAGAGAGAGAGCACAAGCAGGGAAAGCAGCAGAGGGAGAGGGAGAAGCAGGGTCCCCACTGAGCAGGGAACCCAATGTGGGGCTCAATCCCAGGACCCTGGGATCATGACCCAAGCCGAAGGCAGATGCTTACCGACTGAGCCACCCAGGCGCCCCTCCCCAACTCTTTAACTGTAGTAAAGTCTTCATTTATTTGACAAATATTTGTTGAGAACCTACTATACCCTGCTTTTCTAAATCTTGGGATTTACCAGTGATCAAAGCAAGAAAAAATTCCAACAGGGAAGCACACAACAAACACAATAAGCAAGTAAATTATGTGTAAGTTAGAAGGCAATGAATACCATAAAGTAAAGTAAAACAAGGTTAGGAGGGCCATGAATATTGTGTGGGAAGTGTTACTTTAAATAGGGTGTTCTAGATAGCCTTGAAGAGGTGATTTGAAGGGCATAAGGGAGTTAGACATGAGGATATATGGGCCAACAATGTTCAAGCAGACAGACTAGTTAGTGTGGAAAACAGTAGTGTGGAAGCATGTCAAGGATAATGGTGGAAAGCAAGACTAGTGCAGTTGGAATGGTGCGAGAAGAGAATAGCGACAGATAAAGTTTAGAAAGATGACTTAGGGGGACAGGGCACATAATGTGGGCATTTTGACCGTTGTAAGAAATTTTGCTTTTACTCAGGGTTTTGAAAATAGAAGTGGTCTGACTTCTAGGATTACTCTGGATACTGTGTTGAGAATATCTTGTAGGGATGAAGGGTAGAGGTGGGGAGACCCATTGGGGATCATTACAATAATTCTGGCCAAAGATATTAATGAATTCGGAGCAGAGTGGTAAGAAGATTCTCAGATTGTTATATATTTGGTATCACTGAAAGGTTAAAAAAAGCAGCCTTTAGGACATAGTTAATGAGTCAGAGTTGTTGATTATCCTAAGAATTATATTTTTGCTCTATCATTTAATTTTCCTTGATGCATCAACATAGTTTATTAGTCACCATGATAAAGTAAAATTCTAAGAAGAATTTGGAACTATCATTTTTTTTAAAGATTTTTATTTATTTATTTGACAGAGAGAGAGATAGTGAGAGCAGGAACACAAGCAGGGGGAGTGGGAGAGGGAGAAGCAGGCTTCCTGCCGAGCAAGGAGCCCGATGTGGGACTCTATCCCAGGACCCTGGGATCATGACCTGAGCCGAAGGCAGACGCTTAACGACTGAGCCACCCAGGCGCCCGGAACTATCATTTTGTAAAACTACCCTCCTATGTACAATGGGCATAATATTCTCCATTCGTAAACTGCATCATTGGTGACTCTGCCCAGCTACCATAAAGGTATTTGTTTCTGATGGGAAAACTAGATTTTATTAACCTCTAATTGTTTCTTCAATAAAGTTCATGTTCTGTCCATCAGCTCATAACTAAAGAAGGCAATTAGTCAGATACAATAGGGAGTGAATTATCAATGTTTTCAACTCAGAATCTTTGTTAAATTCATCAAAAAGCAGTAACATTATTCTATGAGGAAAAAAGTAAGATGTGACTTGCATATTCATTTTGAGTAGAATCTAAAAAATTTGGGGGTTATTAATAAGTCAGAAATAAATATTCAGTGAGATAAACACATGCCCTACTCACTTCCACACAACTGTTTTTAACTCCCAAGCAGATCTTATATAATATATTATGCATTTAAAAAAAATCTTAAGTGCTTTTCTATGTGATATTCTAAGTTTCCTCATTTGTATATTACTAAATGCACATGACAAGACAGAGGCAGTTGAAATATTTCCCAATTTACTATTTTCATTATGTTTCAACCATTGTCCAAAAATTTTTTGTGTGTTCCCTCCTTTTTTAAAAGATTTTATTTATTTATTTGACAAAGAGAGAGAGCACAAGTAGGCAGAGTGCCAGGCAGAGGGAGAGGGAGAAGCAGGCTCCCCACTGAGCAAAGAACCTAATGCGGGGCTTGAGCCCAGGACTCTGGGATCATGAACTGAGACAAAGGCAGATGCTTAACCGACTGAGTCACCCAGGTGCACCATGTGTGTCCCCTTAATAGTCAATATTTTCCTTATTGTTGTTTGCTGCTGTCAGAGGATTCTTTAATTCAGGTTCATAATTCTTTGTATTCATATATATTTTAACAAAAATCATACCTAGCAACAATGTACATACATGCACACTCTCACATACCTTAGTTAGACTTTCCTGAAATGAATATTTTAGAATTCAAAATAGATAAGAAACTCTGATGAAAATTTGGTATGTTGTCTTTTTTTTTTGCCCGTGAGAAGCCCAAGAATAGTTAATCTGCATCTTTATTAACATATCTAAGGCCCCAAAGAATTGGTGGCAGTTAAAGTAAATCTCACATCATACTACTTACCAGTTTTAGTCCCTTAACTCTGAGGTCTTTGCTAGTATTTCCTGCACATAAAATTATTGTTCATATTATTGTTTTCATATATCCATCATCATAATAATACTTTGGAACTAGTGAACAGGAATTTCTCCTGTCAACAACTGAAAACATTTAAAACTAATTCTTTCTCAAAAATGTTCTTCTGAGGGGTGCCTGGGTGGCTCAGTGGGTTAAGCAGCCAATTCTTGATTTCAGCTCAGGTCATGATCTCAGGGTGGTGAGATCAAGCCCTGCATCAGGCTCTGTGCTCAGCAGGGAGTCTGCTTGAGATTCTCTCCCTCTCCCGTTAACCCTCCCCCTCCTTGTATGCTCTCTCTCTAAAATATATAAATAAATCTTTTTAAAAATGTTCTTCTGAGGTAGACTCAAATATTATTCTGTGTCATTTACTTAATGGAAAAAGTGAATTCATAGATGGTTTTATAGACATGGTAATAGGCCTTATTTTATTTTATTTTTTTTAAGATTTTATTTATTTATTTGACACAGCGAGAGAGAGAACACAAGCAGGGGGAGTAGGAGAGGGAGAAGCAGGCTTCCCGCTGAGCAGGGAGCCCAATGTGGGGCTCGATCCCAGGACTTTTGGATCATGACCTGAGCTGAAGGCAGACGCTTAACCAACTGAGCCACCCAGGCACCCCTATAATAGGCCTTATTTTAGCAAAGAACATGAAAATAACTCACTTTCAGTAAGTAACTAGTGGCAAAAAGGGATTAACTTGCCATCCAGAAATTATTTTAATTTTACATTAAAGTCAAGCAAGTTGTAAATCAAACTTGACTTTGTGTTCCATTGTCATTTAGATAAGAACCATCAATCTCATTAAATATGAATTTATAACATAAGGTGCACTCTAGGTCACACATCTAGAGTCAAACCAATATGCTATACACTTATATAATGAGGTATGTCAATTATATCTCAATAAAACTGGGGAAAAACTAAAGTCATTATGCTATATGTGAAACTCACGTAAGTTCAATGGAACTTTTGGGAATAGATCAATTGTGTTATAGTCTTTTGGCAAATAACCTATCAATTTGATTAGCCATGTCATTTGTTTTCAGATTAATGTGTGACAACTACTAAACAACCCCAAAGTATACTTAGAAAATTTTACCAATATTTTATGAGTTAATGGAATATAAGTAATTTATTTCAACTTTACTGGTTTGGGTGAACATAGAAATTTGGTAGAGTTATTTATTTATTTATTTTTCAAGTAGGCTTGGGTGAACGTAGAAATTTTGATTAAGGATAAAGATAAATCAGGCACTACATTTGGTGTATGCTATGTATTTTCAGTGATAATTCAATATGTTATAAATATGACTTTCTTTTAAGTATGTGTCATACTATTCTGAAAATAAACATTATACCGAACTTTATTTTCCTTAATATATTTTATATCACATATTTATAAGCCATCTAATAGTCTAACTCAACATATACAAAAATCTCACATCCTTGAAAATATAAACAGACAAAAAAAGAAGTATTTTTTGAAACTCCTTAGTTTTCTAATAGATTCATGTTTTCACTCACTTTGGCTCAGAACTTCTAAGGTATTTTTTTTCATCCAACTCATTTTTTTTCATACAATATGATAACAAATTTTCTTGTTTTATCTACCTCAGAGTCTACTGTATTCTATCATTTCATTCCATTTGGCCCCTTGGTAGTTCAGTCCATTTTGATTTGCGACCTATGTTATTTCATTATTTTCTAAATGTCCATTATTGCTTCTCTACACTGTAATCCACATTCAAACTCATCTGTCAGAGTATCCTTCTAGAGCATGTTTTGATTATTCTCCCCTACTAAATACTTTTTAAATGCCCACTAAAAATAAAGGTCAGTTTCTGTCTATGTAACAAATTCATGATCTGATTTCACTTCATTTTCTTATTTATCTGTCTTAATGCACTTTACTGCCCATAATCTTTCATTCAACCAAATTACAGTGCTCACCATTTCCTAAACATAGCTCACTCTTCCTTTTATTTCTCCCATCTGAATTCAGTCCAGAGGCATTTGTTGAGGATTTGCACTGTGACAGTTTTTGTGCCAGAAGACAAAACAGTCTAGTATTCATCTTCTGCTTTGTGAAGAGTTCTCAAAGCGTAATGGGAAAAAAAGACACATAAACATTATTACAATAAAATATGAGGAAATAACAGAAATAAGTTCAAAATTGTAAGGAAGTTAGCTATCTGCCCACCACCCACATTCACTTTAATTTATGAATTTCTTCTCCAAATGTTGAGATTGAGAACAAATGGTACCACTTTGGTGAAGCATCGTAAGGCTTACCAGATGACACACAAGCACCCTCTCCTGCTCAGAATTACATTACCATTGACTTTGCCTTCCCTCAGTCCTTACCACACACTGCCTTGCACTACAGTGGTGTGTGCGGAGATGGAATAACCCCTGCTATATTGTAAACACCTTGAACTGAAGACCTTGCCCTCTAGAATGTATACTCCAAATAGCAGCAGGGCATGGCTGCTTGTAGTGTACATTTTAAAAATTTTCACGAATGAATGAAAGGATCATGCAGAATATCTTTGTAATAGTCATGGAACCTAACATGTACATGACATAGAATTAGGCTAAATTAACATTTGTTGAAGAAAGAAGAATGGCGTCTTAGGTTTATATCCTTTTAGTGGTATGCACGTGGTGCTTAGCAACTAGTAGCCCCACCCCAACACACACATACACACACACACGAATGATTTGCAGCATCAGCCGATTTCTTTAGTGTAAGCATTCCCAGTATGGCAGATTTATTTATTTATTTATTTTAGGATTTTATTTATTTATTTGACAGAGAGAGACACAGCGAGAGAGGGAACACAAGCAGGGGGAGTGGGAGAGGGAGAAGCAGGCTTCCCGTGGAGCAGGGAGCCCGATGCAGGGCTCGATCCCAGGACCCTGGGACCATGACCTGAGCTGAAGGCAGATGCTTAACCATCTGAATCACCAAGGTGCCATCCAGATATCCCCCAGTATGGCAGATTTCAAGCTCAAAATGTGATGTCACTGAAGTGAGAACTGAGAAGAGATGAGAACAGGCTTTTAAGAGCTAGCGTAAGCCAACTCTAGCTAAGGTGATGTCTAGTACACATAATAAACTCTCAATGATTATTTATTGTTAATTAATAATGAAAGTTTTAGACATATGGCTAAACTTGAAAGAAAATTATTTACTGCATAAATAAATGGTAAACTGTTATTTGTCAAAATTGACTTCAAAGTTCAGAGGATTCAGATAATTAAATCATAAAATGCAGGCCTCATATCACAAATAAATTTAATGCAACTACATGCTAGAAGCATTTTACATATATGTATCTGTCTTACTATTTGCATTTAGAGTTAATTTAATTTTATTTTTTCTTGGTGAATGACCTGATCATTCATTTATTTTTTCAAATCTTGAAATAGGTCAATGATCCAAAATCAAATACCAAACAAATAATGTTTCATCATTTCAATATTTCATTGTTCCAGGGAAATTCTCCTTTCTGCTTTCAGATTTGGAATCTTGGTAAACCACAGAGCATGGAAAACTTACTGGAGTGTACTATTGGGTTTGACCTTGACCTTGTCGGAGTTTGGTGCTCTACAGTGTGCAACAGCTGTAGGAGACTTCATCACACAAGTTACGATCACTAGTTCCCCTAAAATCAGGTCTTTGTGGTTATAAGGATACTTGTACCTTGCTTCTCTTACTATATACTAGATTCTATTTGAAAAGAGTATAGTAATTGGGATTGTGTTTGGCTGCCGATGAAAGAACTCAATTATCCAGCTTAAACATTTTTTTTTTTTATCACATAACACAGAAGTCTGGAAGTAAGCCATTTAGGATTGGTCCATGTTGCAAAAAGGAATTAACCAAGCTCCTTTCTTCCTCCCATTCACAGGCTGCTGCCCCACATCAGAGTCAAAACTGCAAAAGAAAAAGGTAGAGGTCATGAGGTTCATGTCAGCTAAGTTTATCCCTTTATTTCAAGAAAAAACAAAAAAACTTTCATGACTCCCTCCACCCCAATTCAATTTCTGATTACATTTCATTGGCTAAACATTGTCACATGGCAACCCTTAGAGGAAAATGAGCCAGGAAAACAACACTTCTTTTTTTATTTTATTTTATTTTTTTTTAGCCCTAACTAAATTAAGATTATATTAGTAAAGCTAGAGGACAAAAAGGATATTGGGCAAGAAACTGTAGTGACATAAGTCATACTTACATCATTGCTGCAGTATGAATAAGAAATTGTAATCTCATTGTACTAAATATATCAATGAGAAAATATCTTAATTGAATTCTATCACTTGCTGTGTCATTTACTGAGCAGAGCTATCTCTGACATGTGGGCCATACAATATTTCATCAACTATCAGTAATTCAGCTCCCACTTTATTCATGACACTAGGATAGCTGCTCCTAAGAATGCTGGGAATTAAAATACTAGACCTTGAACTGGGCTGGCTCTAACAAACATGACGACTATCACGCACTTTCTGGGGTACGCAGATAAAGATCATAATCCTTAAACTCTGGCGTGCCCATGTTCACAAAACACTAACTGTTATGTGTCTTTATGTTACAAACTAATACAAGTTTTCCATTGGTAAGACAGAATTAGAAGAGTTAAAATGATAAATTTTATGATAAACATTTGGGATCTCCATTTGGTAGCCCAAAACTTCTTTGGACCTGAAAAAGCAAGCATAATGTATTGAGTTGACTTTCTGACCTAGGATTGAGAACAAATAGCTTGGAAACAAATTTGTTCATCTTGTTTCATATCAGACTCTATGAAATTCTGATGACATAGGCATTTGATTTACATTAATATAACTTACTATCCTGGCTTATTATCTGCATACAGTAGTGAGAAAGGCAGCTACAGATGCAAGAGCAACAGAAATCAATCCAGAAATAAAGAAGGAGAGCAGGGCGCCTGGGTGGCTCAGTCGGTTAAGCGACTGCCTTCGGTTCAGGTCATGATCCTGGAGTCCCGGGATCGAGTCTCGCATTGGGCTCCCTGCTCAGCGGGGAGTCTGCTCCTCCCTCTCCCGCTCCCCCCTCTCATGTGCTCTCTCTCATTCCCTCTCTCTCAAATAAATAAATAAAAATCTTAAAAAAAAAAGAGAAGGAGAGCAAAAGTGTGAAAGAGTGAGAGCACATGAGAGAGAGCCAGGGGTGGGGGTGCAGGGCGGGGGGGCGGGGAATGAGAAAGACTGAGTGGCTTTGGAAAGTTTCCTAGCATCTGGTCTTCAAAAGTTACCAAAAATTTGAAGGACTGAAAAACAATACAGAATGCTATATAAGAAAAAGCTTCAAACTCATGAGTCAGGTTAACTTGTGGGTCTATTCTTAATATTGCTACCTACCATTTTAGTGATCTTAAGCAAGTCACTCAAATTCTCAGAGTCTAAAATCCTTTGTGAGTGTATTATAATACATCATCATCAGGCAAACATCATAATGACAGAATTCTATACTTTCCAAACACCACATAATTCCTCAAAGGTGTCCCTGGGAAGGGCATGGCAAATTACTGGATGAAAGAACACTTTTCAGATGTGTTATTAAGGAAGATTTAGTGTAAACCATGAGCTGGCAAGGTTAAAGAAGGCTAAAGTGGAAATTAAAATCTGCATGTAATTTAGAAAGATAAGATCAAAGGTGAGATTTCAGGTTGTGGAAATGGCACAGGCAGAGGTAGGGAGGAAGGGATAAAGGTACTGTGTAGTATTGTGAGGATAACTCAGTTTTAGACACGAGGTTTTATTGTATATTTATCCTATATATTAGAGAGCAGTTTAGAAAAATTGAAAGTCTTGAAAATCACATTAAAAGAGGACTTTACTTGTGGGTAAAGAGAAAGCCATATATAGTCTAGAGAAAGCCATTGACATGATGAGATTATTATAGTCTGTTTTCCTCTAGTTCAGAGGTGCTTTAATTCCTCTAGTAATTTTCCTCCAAACTGGTTACTATATTGGAGTTAATCATGGCATTTAGAGAAGTTATTTCAGGAGGAAAGAATTAAAACAAACACATAAAAACCATGCAATTCTGGACTTTTCAGCACAAGTGGCTTATTTTAAGTATTAGAACAGAAAGATTTTGCAGAATATAAGAGATTATCAAGCAGAATCAAATTGTCCTACCTCTCAGACCATTCAGTGCAGATGGAAATAGGAGAACTGAAAGGAAACAGGGGTGTTAGATCCTATGCCCCAGCTTTGTGTTCTCCCTCCCCCTTGGGTTGAATGGAAGTAAGAGGAAGGAATGCATTCTTTTTGTTGAGCAGTGGGATTTATCTTTTTTTATTTTATTTTTATATCATATTTTTAAAAATTGTGATAAACTGTACATAGCACAAGCAGCGCTGTTTGAACCATCTTTCCGCATACCATCTAGTGGCATGAAGCACATTCACATCGTTGTACAGCCATTAGCACCACCCATCTGCAGAACTCCTCCATCTTCCTAAATTGTAACTCTTTACTCATTAAATGCTAACTCCCCATTCCTCTTTCCTTCCAGTCCCTAGCAACTCCCATCCTACTTTCTCTATGAATTTGACTACTCTAGGTAGCTCAGTACTTTGTCTTTTAACATAGTCATCAGTTTCTCCTTTCACATGCTAACCCCACATTCCACTTAATGAACCTCTTTCCGCCTAGTCCACAAGCCCCTTCACTATTCTTTCTCCAGCCTCATTGAGGTATAATTGACAAAACTGTAAGATATTTAAGTTGTACATTGTGATAATTTGATACATGCATACATTGGGAAAGAATTCCTCCCATCTAGTTAGTTAAGACATACAAACACATCTATTGCCTCACATATTTATCTTTTGAGTGTGTAACAACATTTACATTCTACTGTCTTAGCAAATTTCCATTATGCAACACAATATTATCAACTATAGTTACCATGTTGTACATTAGATCCTCTGACTTTATTCATCTTACAGCTGAAAGCTTATAACCTTTTTTAATCCCCAACTCTCTATCCCCTGGTATCTACTTTTCTACTCTCTGTTTCCATGATTTTGACTTTTTATTTAGATTCCACATATAAGTACACCACACAGTATTTGTCTGTCTCTGTCTGGCTTATTTCACCAAGCATAATGCCCTCAGGTTCCATGCATGGTGTCACAATGGCCAGACTTCCTTCTTTCTTGTAGCTGAATAATATTCCATTTTATATACCACATTTTCTTTATCCATTTGTTTATCCATTGATGGACACTGAGGTTGTTTCCATATGTTGACTATTGTGAATAATGCTGCAATGAACATGGGAGTGCAGATATCTCTTTGATATCCTCATTCACTGTCCTTTACATTTAACTCTCTTTCTGCTGGATAAATAACTGAATTCAGCTATTCAGTTACTGGTTATTCTTGCATACCAACTGACAGAAGACAGTAATACTGGAAATTAAAAATTCCACAATAAGCTACATAGGAACAGTAAAGGTTTCATTTTATCTCTGACTATTCTTTTTCTTCAATTACTACAAAATTTGGGCAAAAGAGTAATTCCCTCAAAAAAGGTATTTCCTCTCACTGATGACTATCTTAAAACTACATGTGTTCTGAAAATTAAATTAAGTAGTTTATTACCAATTAATATTTATTGACTTCACTGCCAATTTAGCTACTTTCTCTTTTAAATCTTTTTTTTTTTTTAAGACTTTTTACTTATTCATTTGAGAGAGAGAGCACAGGAGAACACAAGCAGGGGGAAGGTCAGAGGGAGAGGGAGGAGCAGACTCCCCGCCGAGCAGGGAGCCCAATGACGTGGGGCTTGATCCCAGGATCCTGGGATCATGACCTGAGCCAAAGGCAGCCGATTAACCAACTGATCCACCCAGGCGCCCTCTCTTTTAAATGTTGACTGTCTTGTGTTCACAGGAAACATAGGGCTGAAAAATGTTTATGTACAGTAAACTTAGTTCCCTTCCCTTTTTTTTCTTCACTAAGGTTTTGCCTAGCCTTTAGGCAAGTTTCTCCTTTTTATATGACCTGTTTTTTTTCCTTAGATTTCAAGGCATACCTGATGTATAATAAATAGACTTTGAGTTTTATAAAGCAAAGTAAATAATTAAGAGCTCAACTGTTTTCAATAAATTAGGATCAAATTGAATTTTTATAATCTACTATTATTCTATATTATAGTTTTTAAATAATTGTGGCATGCATACAGTGACTGAGCAATTGTTATATATTTTATGCTAGTTTTATAACTTCATACAATATAAAAAACAATGCAATTAAAATATATTTGAACATAATTTTAAACTTTTAAATATGAATAATTATACTGTGGAAAATACACATAAAAGTGCTCTCCTACCACTTTAAAATATAAAGTTAAAACCTCACAAATAATGACCTAAAATCTACAAATCAGAAAATGAAGCATGGTATTTTCATGTTAGTGTATTCATGTAGTCAATAAATATTGTCCCTTTTTAAAAATTTATTATTTTTATATTTTGGGGAGGAAGAGCAATTTATTTATTTATTTATTTATTTATTTATTTATTTATTTATTTTAACAAATACAACAAAGAATCATGCAATCCTGCCAGCATTGGATGCAATCCTGGGCCACAAGTCTGCACACTCCTTTGCAACTGGTCCTGTGATAGCTGAATCTTTCATTTCACCTTTATTGTTTACCATGACCCCTGTGTTATCTTCAAAATAAACACACCATCTTTTGTCCAGTATGCCTTTCATTGTGGATTTACCACTGCTGGATGTACCTTCTTTCTGAGCTGTGGTTTGCGTTTCTTCACCGTGGCCTTCACCATGGCACCCACACCTGCAGCATGAAGTCTGCCCAGTGGTCCCTTGATCCCTTCACAGAGATGATAAACAGAGTTTTGGTTCCTGTGTTGTCAGCACAGTCGATCACAGGTCCTACCGAAAGACCCAGGGAAATCCAGAATTTTGCAACGGAGGACCCACCACATCCTTGCTCAGACATCTTGAATGCAGGAAAAGGACAGGAAAAAAAAAGCTGTACTTTTTTTTTTTAATAAATGTATTAGTCATTGAAGTAAAATTGAGAACCACAATTTTGTAGTAAATATTTTTGTCGTTTTAGATCTGCCAGTAAAATCTGAAGAAATTCAAGTTATTTATTTTATAACTTAGAGCAAATGCGTATGATTTTTTTGCAGTTATTTGACATTTTTAGGTAAAAAATGTTACAAACTGCTGTATTTCAATCAATATCATGACTTTTTTAATATTAATACTGAGATCTCAGGAACTTAAAATGGGAAGGATCTCAGATCTTCTTTTTTTAGTTATTTTTCTATATTGATAAGCATGCTCTTTAATCCCCATCCCCTATTTCACCCATCCCCCCAACTCACCTTTCCTCTAGTAACCACCACATATAGCAGATTGAAAAAAACGGAAGCTACAGAGGATAAAATATTTTCTTTAAAAATTAAGAAACATGTATAGCAGATTCCTCTAAACATGCTTCCTAAGGCACACAGACATACACACAGAATACAAACATACAAACAACACACAGAGACAAACATGTTAAAAAGATAATTAGTGGAATTTGGGGAGGAAATCCTTACAAGGAGCTGAAAGGAAAAGGGCCAGTCTGAATTGTAACTAGGATGTTACAAAGAATTTGCAAACAAGGTATCTTTTGAGAATTAAACAGGAAGATCAAGACATAATCAACCTGGACAGGAATAGACAACCTATCTTAGAAAGACAAAGATTCTTTCAGAAGAGCAAGCCTTGAATGAATCCTGATTGCATGAATTCACACATCCAACAAAATACCAATATCAATCAGAAGGAGTGTAGGTTAAGCATGAAAAATAAAATAAGCAGAGTTCAGTGTCAAATATAATAATGATCCATCCAAGGATAGCCCAAGGAAGTGGGTGACTTAGACCAAAGGCTTTCCTGTCCAGTTGTAACAGTGTGGCTTCATTTAATTCCATCAACTGTTCAAATCTTATAACTAATTCCGTTTTTTTTTCTGATTTCATATTCACCAAGTCATCTTCTAACTGAGCTGTGTTTTCCCTATCAAGTATCTGAAGAAGAGAATACCCAGCCCAAGGACTTAAATAGTGTATATACTAACCTGGCCTGTTATATTTCTAATTGTGAATAAACAGCCCCCTGGTAGGAATTTGACAATTCATGTAAATTTTCCAAAGGGAAATGTGTTGGCCATAGGACTCAAACGTCTAATACCTCAACAATTAAAGTTTATGCCACAAAATAGCATACATTTGAATGTTTAACATCAGAATTATAGACTTGATTAATGTGAACTGACACTGGATGCTGACCAAGCACATTTTGGAGCTTGCAAAAAATAGGACAGATTCTGAATCACCTCATAAATTCATTATCCAAGGAATTTGAAGGTACAGTTTCCCCAGTATTACCACATTAATCATAGGGATTGTCCGAACTCTGAAATACCTAGAACTTACTTTAACAGAAATGACTCAGTAAAGCAGGTATTGTGATTCGCATTGGATACATGAGAGAACTGAGGGGTAGTGGAGTTATATAATTTTTTTCTCAAGCTGACACAATTAATAAGTGAACCTAGAATGGAACCGGGTTCTTGCAGTCAGGGGTAGCAAACTCAAGTGACTACAAAAGTAGTAAGTGGGTAAAGAAGGTATTATGAGGACTGCTTAAACCTGTGTAGGTTGTAAACTTGTAACAACATAGGTTGCCAGTTTCCCACAAAAAGTCAAATATTCTAATTTTATGTGAAATCTCTTGATTTTGAAATATTGTTATTTAATTTAAAAATAAGTTTTGGACACAATGAGCTGAATAAAACACTTATACATAAGCTCATTTGGGCTATGGGACACCAATTCGTAGCCTATGAGCCAAAGTAAATACTTCTGTTATTTAGAGTCAAAAGGTTTTTCTAAATTCTGGAAAAATAATTACTAGTCTGAAATGATATTCTCCAATGAGGACTTGGAGTGCTAATATTCTATACCACTCAGTGCTGATCATATGCATATGATTTAGAAGCCAGAACAAGTGTGATTGGTTTTTTTGTAAAAAATTTGTGAGAGGATACCCTTCCTCTTTTGAACGAGGGGTTTCAGATATATCTGAAAGCAACTAGAACTTTCCTAAAGATGTAGCTACCTGATATTTCACCATAAGAACAAGTGACTGAAAATATTATTTGAAATTATAAAAAAAAATAAGCCAAGACTGTGATGACTTGGTAATAACTTTTTGCACGGTAACTACCTGTAAGACAAGATCCAACATTAGAACATGGATAGTTTCTGGTGTAGATAATTATATATGAGTAGACTGCTTTAAAAACTGTAAATCATTTTCATTTTAGTGTGGGCCCAATATTCTCAATATGTCTTGGTGTGCCTTTCATAATTCCAAAGTTAAAGAGCCTCTGAATTTAGAGAATCCAACGGAAAACTGTAATTATACCAATAAACAGCACTCAGTGGACAATGACATCTTAACCAAGACATGGTTCTGTCTAGGTGAAATACACTTTACTCATGCATATTCTTCTTGTTCTCTCTGAAACTTGCAAGAAGGAAAGTTGTTTCCCTTCATAATGATGCATTAATGCTCCACAATATATACTTAAAGGATCTATCTCTTAACCCTAAAAAGAGAGAGAGAGAGAGAAAAGAATAAGACCATTATATCATAGCTCCTGTAGAAAGCATAATTTTATATTGTATGTCATCTTATAAATTAAAAGTTTAAAATAGTTGTTTTATTTAAAGGGAGAACATTCTCCAAACAACTGATTTGAAATAAAATGCTAATATCTGAGGAGAATATGTCTGTCGAAATATTATAGAAATGTGAAATATTATAGAAGAGAAACTGCAAGTTATATTTTCATAATATCGAAGGTTAGACAACCAAGCCGTGAATCTGATTCTCCTACTTCAAATGCAGATTTGCTCTCATGACATGAAAAGAATAGTCTAATTTCAGTAGAAAACAGGCAGACCGCCACATTCTGCAGCAGTTTACCCTGTTGCATTTAGAGCTGCAGAGTGACAAGGAAACCCATAAGGTGGGTCAAGGCAAGTGAATAATTCTCAGTTGAGAAAACAATTGCCTATTGACTGTAGACTGGGCAATTTTTCGTCAGGTTTCCTACCTCTTAAGGGACCCCACCTAAGAGACCATGTGAGCTCTATTGTGAACAAATGAGATAGCCATCTCTGGATCGACTCCGCAGAGGCTTCAAGCAATATCAGAAACGGACCCAATGATGCCCTAGATATTGCACTTCTAAAAACAGGTCTTGAAATGCAGTGCCTTTTCTTTGATTGTTTAAATAAAAAAACAGGGACTTTTTTGTGTTCAAAGACAGGAACTAAAATCACAAAAGCGCATTACTACAAAAATGTGTAAAATTTATCTCATAAATACAAATTAAGCAAATCGTGCAGCTAAGATGTCTTTCTATTAATAATTTTCTTAGTTAAAACCCCAGTGGTACTAGTATTTTCTGGTCCAAGGATAATAATTTATGAAACTATTGATATATCTTTTTTTTTAAGTGTAGAGGATGTTATGTCTTTAAGTTAATAGCTATTTATTAAGTACTTACTGTGTACCGTTTACCTACAACTGAGCTAAGAACTGCCACTTCCAAAATGCACTTTATCTGACAATAGTCTACTGACAGAATGAATAGTGCTGGGAGGTATCAACAGGGGTCTCATCACTAGGCATCCCCTAAATCACTCCTGATTGATGGCTATCTCTGCTGTCCTTAAAGATCTCCTAGAGAAGCGCTCCCAATTCATTAACAAATGCTATTAAGGGGAAGTTCTCCCTAATAACCAGTGTCCTCGTGGAGCCAAAATCTGTTTTGTCTAATTTTGCTGCCGTTAAAATTGCAAATAGCTGGACGATTAACATGTGCTAATTTAAAACACCTAAACTTAACTGTGTTTCCTGTTTCTTTCCTTTTCCGTTTTTGAGAGAAAGATGTATCCCTTTTTATATCCAACACTAACCTGTCATGCTCTCAGCACTGCTCTCACCTTATGTCTTGCTCCATTAGTTTTTCCTTTCTCCTATATGAGCTGGTCCTTTCTCCTAAGCATGTAAAGATGTTCGCATTGCTCTCATATTAAAAAAAAAAAGCCCCAATTTATTCTTACATCATCCCCTCTATTTGTTAACTTCTCTTCTTTCCATCCTTATCCAGGTTACTTTGCTTTCCCTTCCATTCTCTCCCTAACTTCTTGTGAGCTGACTTTTCTCACCACTACACAGAAACTGCTCTTGTAAAGGTCACTACTAATAGCTTAACCACAAAATCTAATTTCCACTTATCATTCTCACATTACTTGAATGTACAAGATAGTTAACACGATTGACCACTGCTAGTACTATTAAAATGCCTGCAATTTAAAACAATTTAATATATTCTCTTTTACATTTTAGCCTCTCTTAGATTTTGTGACTACAGTCTCTCCTGGTTTAACTTTTCCCTCTCACTCCTTACACTATCATTTGTGGTTTCTCTTCTACCCACTCCTTAGATAGTGGTATTACTCAGATTCCTCAGCTCCTATCTCTTCTTTTTGTGAATATTCTTTGTGGATGATCACATGCACAATAGCAGATTGCCCTGCTGGTTAGTTATAGAAAACTCCAATCCATACCCCAACCCAGAGCCTTTTCTATTGCTCAAGCTCCAGATGCCTCCTGGTACCCTTAGCCAGCTGAACATGTGAACTTCATCCCTAGTTCTAATTGCTAGGGTCACCATCTCACCTGTTCATCTGCAAAGATATGAGTCACTATTCTTTTCTCTCTTTCCCTTTACTTTCCACATCTAATTAAATACTAGTTTCTGGTCCATGGCTTATACATTCTCCATTAAACAGTCCCTACTCTCCAATCTCAATATTACTACTTCATCCCCCAAAGGAACCACTGCTTTCATCTTCTGCTAATCTCATCTTCCGTAGCCTTGCTCCTTTTCAAGTCACTACCAAACCAGTGTTCAGAGGAACGCTTCTCAAACACATATACCACCACATTCCTTCTACTTATGAATTTCCATTGTTCTCCAGCGCTTATCCCAGGGAGAGTTCAAATTTCATACTTTGGCCCCTTCAGTCACTAATCATCTTGTTCCCACCGGCTTTTTCAGTCCTCTGTCCTGCCCCTCACGGCCCACAGTCCTCTACGCCCAGCTATACATACGCATACACGCACACATCATATGCCTTCTTTGTATCAAGTTACTTTCACGTCCCCAGTTAGAACATGCCTCTAGGCCTCTGGTGCCTGTGTAACAGCTCTGTCTGCCACTGATTTCAGACCTGCCCTGCTGGACGGTTCTCCACAAGCTCTGTCTCCTTGCACCACGCCTGGGGGAATCCTCAACCGGTAGTGGGTAGAAGTGGTGGATAAATATTCTATCATCCTGACTTTTAGGGGAACAGTTTGGAGGCCTTCCCTTTATTTTCAGAGGCACTGACAGACTGAACCTTTGCTGCTTAGAGCAAAACTCAGAATGAAAGCTTTTATTGTTTTTCCTTTCTCTCTCTGCTCTTTCCCTCAGTCTTGTTTACTAGGTTCACTCCCCAAAATAAACTGCATGTATTCAAGACAGTATCTAAGGTTTTACTTCTGAGGAAATCAAACTAAGCCTCTGCCACACACATCAGCTTTTGGACATGTCATTACACTTTTCTAAAATCCCCAGTCTACACAAGATTCACATGAAAAAGTCCCATATCCTCCTACATTATGATTTGTGAGCATTTACTTGGCAAATGTTATCAAACTTTTAAAATAGTCACTATTTAAAAAAAAAATCACTATTTTTTTTTTCTTGTCATCAATAGGAACTATTAGTTTATCCTCATCTCTCCTATAACAGACCATGAGCAGCTTGAGAGTTCAGACCAAGCTTAATTACCCATATATTCCAATGCCTAGAATAGTGACTTAATACATAGTGATACTGAATTGTTTGTATTGAACAAATAACACTTGTATTTTAATAATGGCACTTGACATTTGTATTTTAATAATGATCATATTTGATTGAAAGAGATGAGGCATTTTTGATATATTTCAGTGATGTAATCAATAATTCTTTAAATTGAATTTAAAAAACAACAATAATAAAACACAACTAAAATGATCTTTAAATCTTTCTGGGCTAACATCTATGATATGAAAGGAGCAATATTATAAAGATTCCAAGAACTTGGAGTTTGGTGGAGGTAGTAAAAGCTGAAGCTACAGGGGGCAGAGGAGAGTGGCCAAATGGAAGGTCCTAGAGACTAAAGATCCAGGTGGATCTAATTGCCCTTTAAGTAGTATGTCCAGAAGCCATGAACAGAGTTGTCAGTGAGTATTTGTACATGAAATGAGAAAATATAAACATAAGAGGAATTAACCATAGGCAAAGCACAGTATCAATTATACACGCATAGGAATGAAGACAAAGTGTTGGGATCATTGAACCTGAGAAGACAGCCATATTATGAAAGACCAAAGCACATAGGAAGGTGAACAAAATTAAGAAAAGTTAAAATCTGAGTAAAGTTGTCTTAGAGCAACTTGTAAAAAGAAACAGAGGTTGAGTTATCTTCATTTTATTGGAGACTCCAGCTGCTTTGAAGAAGTAGCCAGCTCAACCAGTGATATTCCTCCTTATTTTTCAGAGTTATTCCTAATGGGACTGTGAGGAATGTATAAAATAATATTTCTGCCAATTAATGATAAAGTAATGAGTATTTAAAGATACTTGATATTTAACACAATTGAATGAATATACCTTATGTTACAGGTTATGACATTTCAAGGATATACTCTATTCCAAATGAGTAACATAGATGGTTAAGAAAGGAAGTACAATTTTTCAAAAGTACCAGACTTACATAAAAATATGCATGTATTTAAGATTAAAGTAGAACTAAAGAAAATAATTTAACTATAGAAATGTATTACATATTTTTCACCCAATAAAGGTTAATATCGATGTACCAATATTATATTTAATAATTTACCCTGAGACAGGTTGTAGTGTGAGAGTTCCAACTCTATAGAAAAGGCACATAGAAGGTAAATTTTAACATATATAAAAATAAAGTACCACTATGAGTATTTAAAAATTAATTGCAAATTTTTATCAAAATATTAGTAAAACAAATCAGGCTATATATATTTTTTAGAAAGCATTAAACATCACGACCAAGTAAGAATTATCCAATTAAGGGGTGGAAAGTTAATTCAACATCCAAACATATGTTAACATAATATATCATGTCTGGTTTTTTTGTTTTTTGTTTTTTATTCTTATGTTAATCCCCATACATTACATCATTAGTTTTAGATGAAGTGTTCCATGATTCATTGTTTGTGCATAACACCCACTGCTCCATGCAGAATGTGCCCTCCTCAATACCCACCACCAGGCTAACCCATCCTCCCACCCCCCTCCCCTCTAGAACCCTCAGTTTGTTTTTCAGAGTCCATCGTCTCTCATGGTTTGTCTACCCCTCCGATTTCCCCCGCTTCATTCTTCCCCTCCCGCTACCTTCTTCTTCTTCTTTTTTCTTAACATATAATGCATTATTTGTTTCAGAGGTACAGATCTGAGATTCAACAGTCTTGCACAATTCACAGCGCTTACCAGAGCACATACCCTCCCCAGTGTCTATCACCCAGTCACTCCATCCCTCCCACCCCACCCCCCACTCCAGCAACCCTCAGTTTGTTTCCTGCAATTAAGAATTCCTTATATCAGTGAGATCATATGATACATGTCTTTCTCTGTTTGTCATGTCTTGGTTTTCTATTGCTATGTAAGGTAACATTTTCACAGGGCCTGGGGAGGATAACTTGAGGGCTATAAGTCAGTCCCAAAGGGAGCCATCCCACAGAAAATATATCCTCCACATCCTATGGTCTTTAATATAATATTAATTCAAGTCTCAAATCTCACCTAAGACTTATCTGTTCACAAGTCTCAAATTTCATCATCTAAATTATTGAAATTAGCTATGAGTGAAGCTCTGGGCGTAATCCATCCTGAGGCAAAATTCCTCTCCATCTGCGCACCTGTAAAACTAGAACATAAGTTAACCACTCCTCAAACATGGTGCTGGGACAGGTATAGGAAAACATTAAAAAATGGAGAAAATAAAAGGACAAAAGGAATCACCTGCCCAATACAATTAAAATCCAACCAGGCAAACTATTTGGTTTCAAGGGCTAGAAACAATCTTCTGTGGCTTGTCATAAACAGTAAGGAGAAAACAGGCCACACCTTCAACACTCTGCTTGAAAATCTCAGCTAAATATTAAAGTTCATTGCTTACAAGTTCTAGTTTTCATATAGCTTGTAAGGCACAATTCAGCTAAGCTTCTTGCCATTATATAACAAGGATTCCTTGTCTCCAGTTTCCAAGAACATGTTCTTGATTTCCTTTTGAGCCCTCATCCGAAGCACCTTTAATACTTATATTTCTGCCGATAGTCTGTTTATGACTGTTTAAATATTCTCTAAGAAAACAGATTTTATTCTACCATGTTCCTCCTTTCCTTCTGAGTTCTCACTGATGGTACCTTTAACACCCAGCTTGTTCAAGGCAATCTAGAATTTTTCTAATATATTCTTCATAATTCTTTCAGGCTTTGCTTACTGCCCAATTCCAAAGCCACTGCCACATTTTTAGGTATTTGTGAGAGCAGTATGCCACTTCCAAGTACCAAGAGCTGCATTAGTTTCCTATTGCTACTTAAGATAATATATAACATATTCACAGGTTCCAGGAATAAGGCGTGGGCATCTGGACATATTTTGGGGGCCATTATTCAGTCTATCACATCACATTAATAGAATAAAGACCAAACACACACACACACACACACATGGCCATCTCAATAAATTACAAAAAAAAATTTGATAAAATTCAACATCCATTTATTTTAAGACCCTCGAAAAACTAGAACTAGAACTACAAAGGAACTGATAAAACACATCTGTGAAAAACCCACAGCTAACATCATGCTTAGTGTTGAAAGCTTGAATGCTCACCCTTTATGATTAAAAATAAGGCAAGGGTGTATGCCCTCAACCACTTCTGTTCAACAATGTTCTGTACGTTCTAGCCAGTGCAATAAGGCAAAAAAGTTTTTCTAACTTAACACCATATAGAGATTAGAAAGCAAAAAGTAAAATTGTAATAACAGATGACATAATTCTATATATAGAAAAACCCAAAGAGTATACACATACATGCACACACACACTGTTAGAACTAAAAAATGAGTTAGTAAGGTTGCAGAACACAAGATCAAAATACAAAACTGAGTTGTATTTCAATATATCAAAAATGAACAATCCAAAAATGAAGTTATAAAAATAATTCTATTCAAAATAGCAGAAGAAATAAAATTTAGGGGAAAAGTTAACAAAAGAAATAAAAGGAGTTGCACAAAGAAAAGTATGAAACATTGCTGAAAGAAATAAAAGGAGATCTAAATAAATGGAGAGAAATTTATAACGCTATCGTCTGTTCCCCTCACAGAAACACCCACCCCAATGTTGACAGCTTCTACTGCCCTCTTGCACACACAGAGATCCAACAACCCACACTGCTCTGCAGTTCTCTTCTGGGTGAAAAAAACCTATCTTGATCAGCACAACATAATTGATTGTAGACTAAATTATTCAGAGAAAGGCATGTAGGAAGACATGGAGGGAGAGAAGAAAGGGAAGAAGGGCTTATTCTCTTTTAAAATTAGATTTTTTTTCCCTTCCAAACCGTCTCTTTATGTCTCTGTACACAATCTACGGGGTATAGTAATGCTGTATCCCATGTGTGTCACATCAAGCCAGAATGTTGTATTTAATACCAAGCACCACCGTTAAAGAGCGTAAAGAAGAGGACAACAAGGTGGACGAAAATGCTGAGACTATTTTGCCTTGAAATGTGTGTATGAAGACATAGCAGTTGTCAAATATTTGAAAGAATATCATGTGGGAAGGAAGATGGTATAAGATTTGGGGGGTGCGTGCTTTTTTTTTTTTATGTTGCAGAAGAGAATTAATCTCAGTGGAAGGGCCTTCAAACTGAAAATTTGGATCAGTAAGATTTTTCTTTCTGTAGTCTTCAGTCAAAGACCAGATAATCATCTTCCCTGTTGCTCAAATATCCCTTATTTTCAGGTAGCAGGTTATTGTAAGTGTCCTCTAATTGTATAGCTCGTATGTTAAGAATACATCGATTGAACCATTCTAGAACAAACTTGGAATATTTGAAACTTGTAAAGGGAGCAAAACTTCCTTCGTAGATGTCAGATGCTGATTCCACAAATGTTGTTGGATGCTTCACTGATATCCATAAGTAGTTCCTGAAATAATTTCCTCTAAGTGAGCAAAGTCATGGACTTCACGCCACATGATATTACTATATGTAAATTTACATGACCTACATGCATGTCCAGTTCATGTTGGAATAGGTAGCGTCCTTTTGTTGGTGATTCCATGTCAAATCAATTTCTTGATAGTGCTAACAGGAAGCAGAGAGATGCCAAACTGTTGCCACAGGTTTTTCCTCTTCTTAACAAATGAAAACACGCCCAGTTAGAAAAAATCCAAACACTGTAAAAATACTTTTACAATGTTGCAGCTTTGAAAACATATTTAAAACATATGAAAATGTCAAGCACCTGCATTTTCATTCATTAGCTCACAGGATATATCAATGATGAAAGCAAATACCATGATGTAGAATGAATGAAATCAATTTAGTAAGCCAGTCATAATTGGGAAGTCTGCATGTGCCATATTCACTAACATGTCCGGTCTTTACATTAAAAAAAAATCTTATTCTTGGAGCTGAGCCTTACTTGTACTTTATAATATAGTTTGGATAAATATAAAATAGCAGCCAAATACACTTATATAAATCAAACAGATCTCATAGATTTTCGCCATATGCACTGAGAAAGAAACAGGTTTACCAATTTATTCTCACAAAGGATTAGGACTTGAACTCCTCAAAGAGGAAGCAAGCAATATTAAAGCTACTGTGTGAAGAGCCACACTAATATTTGAATCATTAAATGAGGAAATTTTTTTTTCTTAAAGTTCATAATTTAAATGAGTCAGCAACCTGATTAGGTAGCATTAAAAATTAGCTTTTAGCTACTAATAAGCTTCCCCTTGGATCTGCAGCCTGTTTTCCTGAGGCAAAGAGAAGAGGGAGCTGCATGAGCCACTGTTTGCAATGTATGAATAAGATGACAAATGGGAAGAGGGCGTGGATGTTGATGAAGAAGGTTTGATTAGCAATTGGCAGCATGAAAACTTCTGAATTATTTTGCAAATTTAAAGAAAGGTTACACATGCAGTTGGTGAACAGAATTATAGACACAAAAATAGAACTATCTGAAGAAGCAGACATTTTGTTTTCATGCATGTGATTTGGGTATTTTTGCATCTCTTTATCTTTAATCAAAACTCAGACTAGGATCTTGATACGAGGCAAGTGGAATTTACTTGTATGTTGCTTGGCCACCAAGCAAATATTGCTAGCGTTTCCCCAGGCCACGCCGGTCTGGGATAGCAGTGGAGTGACAATAAGTAACAGAATGTAAGTGATAAGTGCAAAGCTTCACCAGACTGTGAGAACACATGAGGTCACATTTACATTAATCCCCCAAATCTCTACACTTGGAGACTCCACCTGTTTGGCCAGTGTAGGGAATTCGAGGCTATTCCAAGTGTACTTCTTCCCCAAATATTTGCAACACCCCAAATATCGCATATCACTTTGAGATGTCTCAACAATAAATAACAACAACAACCAGAATTGGCTAAAACAGGAAGAAAGAATATCATTTAATAACAAGAAGACCAGAGGTAGTGCAGTTTCGTCTTGGGCTCACTAGCATCATCAAGAACCCATTTTGTTTTCACTGCTCACCCTAACATTATGAGGGCTGCCTTGTGCCCTACTTTCCAAGGGCTACTGTAACAATGTTCCACAGACTAGGTAGCTTAAAAATATGGGAATTTATCCTCTCACTGTTTTGGAGGCTAAAAGTTTGAAATCAAGGTAGCTTAAAAATATGGGAATTTATCCTCTCACTGTTTTGGAGGCTAAAAGTTTGAAATCAAGGTAGCTTAAAAATATGGGAATTTATCCTCTCACTGTTTTGGAGGCTAAAAGTTTGAAATCAAGGTGTCAAAAGGGCAATAGGAAAAACTTTCCCTGCCTCTCCTTACCTTGTTGCCAGAAGTCCTCGATGTTCCTTGGTTTGCAACTCCAATTTCTGCTACCTCCATTACATAGTATTGTCCCTGTGTATCTCATATGTCCGAATTTCCCTCTTCTTATAATGACGCCAACCATTGGATTAGATCCTGCTGTCAATAGATATGACCTCATCTTAATGTGATTATATTTACAAAGACTTTGTGTTTAAGTAAGTTCACATTCACAGGTTCTGGATGGACTTGAATTTGGGGGGGATATTGTTCAACCCAGTACACTTGGTCTTCCACCAGTCCCCTCATATTTGCAGAATGCCTGCTGTTGCAGATGCCACCTTCTCAGCATAACTAGATGCAGAGTCATGAAAGAAAAACTCTCTCTACTTTTTTTCTCATTTTCAGAATAAAGAAATTTCTGAAGTATCTAGTGGTTCCACTCAACATGCATTCCTTCATGTCTCATTCATAAGAAATGGTTGCCCTTTCTAAACCATTAATTGGCTAGGAGGAAGAACAATTTCCACGGTTGGTATATACTAAGCATATTTCCATTCCTGGATTATGAAGGGTTTAGTGTTCACTAAAGTACATGACTACCCATTTCTGAACAGAATTAGTGTTCTTTCCCCCCAAAAAAGGACACTTGTGACAAAGGGAGAGTTGGAAAATGACTTCTTTACAAATGTGAGAGACTCAATCCTGTTGATTTGTATCATAAAAAGCAATACATTTTTTATGATATTTTCAGCTGCAAATTTTAGCTGTAGCTACTATAATACCAATTCTTTATTAGTCCCAAGGAATTGTCATGACACCTAAAATTCTTACACTGACTATCTCAGTTGCTTCAAGCAGTGGGGCTACCAGAGGGTAGTCCAGAAGACAGCCACTACGGATGCTCCTCTCTCCACCTTTGCCACAGTTGGGAAACAAAGAAACAAAATACTACTGGTTTTTGCCTTCATTCTCTAAAGATTTCACAGGCTGAGACTGACCAGTTCCAGTTAATCATTTCCACAGACCTAAGTAGAGTTTTATACATTCATGGAAAGGATGGTGTTATAGGCTAAGTTCTGTGTCCCCTGCTCCAAATTCACATGTTAAAATCCTAATCCCCAGTACCTCAGAATGAGACTGTATTTAAAGATAGAGTCTTTAAAGCGGTAATACGGAGTCATATTGTTGAGTCCTAATCCAATATGACTGGTGTCCTTACAAGAACAGATAGTGATAAGAGATGCACGTGCACAGAGGAAAGAACACGTGAAGACACATGAGAAGGTGGTCATCTGCAAGCCAAGGAGAGAGGCCTGAGTAGAAACCATACATGTCGACACCTTGATCTTGGACTTCTGGCCTGTAGAAATGCAAGAAAATTGACTTTTGCCATTTAAACCACCCAGGCTGTGGTGTTTTGTTATGGCAGCCCTAGCAGACTAATACAGATATCTAGTTTCAGGAGCTGAGTGGCTGAGGATTCATGCCTTCCATGTGCAGTTAAGTGACAACTCAAAGGAAAGTCACCTAAATTCTATAGTTTTCAGATTTTTGGTGAATTTTATCTTTTACAACAGATACACACACACAAACACATATGACCATTCTTTCAAAAATGAGCCAGGCAGGCTTGCCCAGAACAAGCCAGAAAGGTACCAGAAAGGCTTGTTCAGAACGAGATCAGAATATCTGTCATATATTACTCACCTGCTGGCAGTCTTGCTTTGAATTCCCTCTCAGTTCCTCACCGTCAGGATTTTCTCATGAATATACTACTAGCCAGTGCTCACGGACCGCTGTGCAGGTGAAGCACCCCAATGGCAGAAGACATAGTTCTTTTTTTTTTAAGATTTTATTTATTTATTTGAGAGAGAGAGAATGAGAGAGAGCACATGAGAGGGGGGAGGGTCAGAGGGAGAAGCAGGCTCCCCGCCGAGCAGGGAGCCCGATGCGGGACTCGATCCTGGGACTCCAGGATCATGACCTAAGCCGAAGGCAGCCGCCCAACCAACTGAGCCACCCAGGCGCCCCCGAAGACACAGTTCTTAAGTGCACAACTCTGGAGTCAGATTTCCTGGACTTGAATCTCTGTTCTTCTACCACTTCTGGTGGGTCACTTAAGACCTTTTTGTCTCTACCGTATCATATATAAAATGAGGAAAATAGAGGAGTCTACCTCATGGACTTGTTAGGATTAAATAAGATTATATGTGTAAACACATAGGAAGTGTTTAATAAATGGAAGCTAACAATAATAGTAGCAATGCCCTGGCTAGGTTAAGGCCATTCAGCATTGTAACCTTCTCTGTCCCTTCAGCACATTGATCTCAAGGCAGCGCTGCCCATGCCCTAAGCTTTCATGATTTTTAGCTCTCATTATTTTCTTCCATACAACTATCTCTCTCTGTCTCCCCTGTCCCCCCACCAATCTTTTTCTCTCTCTCAGAATCTATCTATTTCTCTCTAGCTCAAAACCAATTCCTAGAACCTAAAAGTAAAGGAAACAGATTACAAACCCCTGCTCAGACTTTCAACTGATTCAACAGAGAGTACTGCATACCCACAATGAGCAATGAACAATGCTCTGTACTGGATTTCCAGTGAGGAGACAGACAGGTTTTCTGTCATCATAGAGCTTACAATCTAGCAGATGATATGGACAATTACACTATTTTCAAATGTGATGAGAGCTCAAAAAGTACAAAGTCCTATGGATGCATAGGATGAAGACTAACCAGGCGCCTGGGTGGCTCAGTTGGTTAAGCGACTGCCTTCGGCTCAGGTCATGATCCTGGAGTCCCAGGATCGAGGCCCGCATCGGGCTACCTGCTCAGCAGGGAGTCTGCTTCTCCCTCTCCCGCTGCCCCCTCTTGTGCTCTCTCTCTCACTCTCTCTCTCAATAAATAAATAAAATCCTAAAAAAAAAAGGATGAAGACTAACCTACTTCCTAGCCTGAGAGTTGTCCTTAAGCTCAGCCACGACAGGAAAGGAAAGTATTGCAGACAGAGGCAAAGAGTGAATGAAGGTCTTGAGAAAATATAGGGGAAAATACATTGGAGGAAATGAAACATGACTAATATGACTGCAGCAAAGACAGTGGGTGCCAAATGAAGTACAGTAAAATTGCAGAAACCAGTGAAGCCTCGACCCAGCAGGACCCTATAGGTCATGTTAAATAGTTTCACCTTTATCTAAAGGAAAACTAGGGTATTGTGCAATAGGGCAACATAATCACATGTGGGTTTCTAAAATATCACTTTGCCTCCCCTATAAGTAATGGATTGCAGGATGGATGGGAGGGAGACAAGTCTGTTACCAGGAAGGCCAGTGACGAGATTATAAGAATAGTTGAGGTGTCAGATGACTAGGACAGTTGCAAGGGGGGAATGGATGGGTTTGAGATAAATCAACATATATGGGGTGATTGCATAACTTCTAGATTTATAGGTTGAGCACTGTTTGGATGGTGTTGCCATTTACTAGGGAAAACAGGATAAACAAAAGAGTAGGACAGGATTAAAGATGATGAGTACAGTTGGGCTTATATAGTTGTAAAGGTTGTTAACAGATGGCCAGATGGGACAGTGCAGAACTATATAAGTCTGGAGCTAAGAAGGGTGTTTTGAACTAGAAGTCAGACTTTGGGAATATTTGGCCATGGGAGAGACAGCTACCACATAGGAAAATGTAATCTGTATTCTCAAATATTTGCTGTGAAGATTAAATTAAATCACAAAATGCAGTTGGCTTAGTGTTTGGTGTGCAGTTAAATACCATTTAATAATGGGTTGTTGTTATTGTATTTATATTCACACAAACTTACAAAGTTAGTACCTAATATAATTTCCATTTTAAAGATCAGGAAATGGAAGCATAGAAAAGTTAATTAACTTGGAGCAGTCACACAATTAGTAAAATTTGGATCTAGAATTTAATCCTATGTCCCTGTCTGTCAAAATCCAGAGCTTGCACCCCAACCCCACAGAGCATTGTTCATTGCTCTCGTTTTTTTTTTTTTTTTGCTTACAAATAATTCAAATCTATTTACTATCATTAGAGTATTTCTTTGAATATCAACTTTTCCTTGAAAAGAGCCAGAAGAATAATCAGATCATTCAGAAAATGTCATACTTTATGATATTGCCATTGGAAAATTATACTAAATAGGTAGAGCATTAAAAAGTTTCCCATTCACCAAGCCACCAATACGTAAAAATCCACATGCTTTTAGCAAAATATGACAAATTTTATTACCTGAAAGTCAGCCATAGTGTCAAATATTATTGGTTTGAAAAGTATCCTTGAGTTAAAATGGAGGAATCAGCTCTTGAAACAGAGAAATGAGTTACATCTTTGGAATATTCATTTTGAGGCTCATTGAGGGAGCTCCTGGAGGGCTCCTGTGTCTTATGCATTTTCATTCACACTGAGTGGAGCTCAGCCCTGCATTGTCATTTGCAAGGTGCTTGTTTGAGTTATCTAGAGCTGAATTATGAGAACAACTCCATCCTTTAAGTGTTATTGCTCTTTCTTTCTGGCTCTTCACTCCTCTTCCCAGACTCTGCTAAGGTACTTCAGTGGCTATAATGAAGTGAATCCAAATTACTAGTTTGAGAATAGCAATAGACCTGACATGCACACAAAATATTCTTTTAACATTTCACTGAATTAATCATCCTAAAGAATTTACTCTGTCTTTCATAAGCTTTTATTCGGCTTTGATTTTTTTTTCTCTCTTAATGTATCTTGGTAGTTTAGCTCAAGGAAGTTTGAAAATGTCATCCTGTATCTTTCAGTAAAGTTCTCATGCACAAAATTTTTTTGTTTAATATATTTAGTTGATGATTTCAGACATAAGAATTACAATAACAAGACTGAGCAGACAAGTCTTATTAGTACCCTATGTTTATATCCACACACAAAATATATATAGTGTGCTTGCTGTGACTAATTACTGACCTTTAACTAATGTACATAGTGAGAAAAATAATGCACTAAGCTTCAATGTACTCTTCTGTGGTAAAGAATATCCCATTAATTCACATGAAATTTCCTTAAGATATTAGATAATAGAAATTATATAAAAATTTGGGAAAGGGCTTTAAGGATTATGGAGAGGGACAAACTGAGAAGTGTTAGTAAATTATGAGATCATATATATATGATTGTCATCAGCATCTTTAATAAACCTTTGAGAGATTGAGAATAGTCAGCCAAAGAGATCAGTCTACACCCTTATAGTAATAAAAGCTAGATCATATGGCATTATTTAGTCTGTTAAGCAAATGAGCTTGCCCAAAATGTAGCCCTGGAAAAATATTCCCATCCAGGTATGGACATGGCTAGAAATTCATTGGCCTTCCCTAAGAATACTACTTCTATAAAACTTACTACACTAAGCAGTAGGGAATGTGTGTTTTCTTCACACATATTCCAAAGACAAAAGCAAGAGAGCAAGTGTCTAAACTAAACAAGCTTAATTCCTTCTTTAAAACTGACCATTCATTCCCTGAAGGAGAAGGAAAGAAGAAGCAAATGGGGCCAGTAGAATTACCCCGATAGTGATCTCTCCACCTGAAAAACAGGTAGAAAAGCAAACAAACATGCCCCTTCACAAGGAGTTCAGGTACAGATTTACAGAGCAAATTGTCACAATCTGCTGTGGTTCTGTTAATAAATAGACATTTGTCTTCAGTTAAAATGAAGATTATTCTGAATGAGACCTCTTTCAAGTTAGAGTCCTCTTAGGGGGAAAAAAAAATGACTCAACTGCTAGGAAGCCCTGAAGAGTCATTGTTAAATTTCACACTCTGATAAGAATTACAAGTTCCTTATTGCTCAACAAGCCATTCTTTGTTCATCAATAGGTGTCCATTTTACCATTTCCAATGAGATGAGATCTCCATAGTTGCCTCCAGCTGCCTCCATCCAGACCCTAGGAAATCTTTTTGTTGTTGTTGTTAAAGATTTTATTTATCTATTTATTTGAGAGAGAGAGAATGAGAGACAGAGAGCATGAGAGGGAGGAGGGTCAGAGGGAGAAGCAGACTCAGCAGCCCGATGCGGGACTCGATCCCGGGACTCCAGGATCATGACCTGAGCCGAAGGCAGTTGCTTAACCAACTGAGCCACCCAGGCGCCCCCTAGGAAATCTTTTCATGAAACAAAAATATCATCCACATTTGCTGCTGAGCACTGACTCTTCATTCTTTTGGCTAAAAGTGTTGGATTTCCTGGAATCTATGAACAGGAGATAGGTACAGGGCCACCAGCAAAATTGAGATCATATGACATATTTTACACAAATTTTAGAAAACAGTTGATTAGATGTTGATGGCCACATGGGCCACCTTCCAAATATATTCTTTCCAGAATGATTATCATAACAAAAATATTCAACCTCAAATGCCAGAATTAGTAATCATAGTTCTCATTTTTAGAACATTCAGTGTAGTCATCTGGAGGCTTTATATCCTCTAAAAGTGTCTTCTAGTCTCAGAGTAACCACTTCTTGGTTAAAAAATGATATTAGTTACGGTGGTAAATGCTGAATGTGTACCTATGTGCAACAGGGATTCAGTATTAGAATAGCGATTTGTCTGGAGTTCTAATAATTATATACCTCAAGAGTAATCCCAAATAAATTTCATACAAAAACAAGAAACAAATTGTCCACTTCATCATTTTGATTTGCTGGTATTTAGCACCTCCCAACCAGAAACAGAATCATGCAAATTTGGGGCGTGTGTGTGTGTGTGTGTGTGTGTTTCTGTGTCTGTGTGTGTTTGTATAGATTTATATGATTTAATATTGTACTTTATGTATTAACTCTTAAATGAAGGACATATTCTTTCTACCTTTCCATCCTCTTTGCCTCTCCCACTCCCTAATGCCCCAACACATATCTCACTAAAAATGAAGACTATGAGGATTCTTATCTAAAAATTTAGCTGAGCCCTAACAAGTGGCTATTTACTCTTTCCACTAGAAAGTTATGTAGATAAGGGGCCAGCAAATAAGAGGTACATGACATAAAAATGTACTCTGATTAACTTTAGTTTGCTCTAAATTTTCAGTAATGTTAATACCACTGAGCAACTTGGTGTTGTGATATTGTGAAAGGAAAACAAAGGGTAGAGCCATAAGAAGGGAATGAACCATGATCCAATATCACCAGCATTCTCCACTGAAGCCCTGAAAATATGGCACAATCTCATCAAGACGGAGATTGGAAATCCTCAGTCCATTATGACTGTGAGTGGAACCTAATGGTGGTAATGCAAAAACCAGTGTAAAACCACTCCCCTTCCTCATGTATACTAGAGAAAAATAATACTTTAAAGACTAGGGGGAACCAGCAGCTAGTTATAGAGATATTATTATGATACAAATATATAATGTATATGACATATTCATCCAACAATAACTATGTAGAGTACACAGTTCTAGGGCTTTGGGAGAGTTTCATGAATGAAACAGACAAAAATCTAGCAATACAAAGAGAACAAAACAAAGGGAAAAGGACCAATCTATTGATCACTGTGTGATCTCTGAAACAGAAGCAGAACCAGGTCATCGAAAGTCAACAGCCTCCTGGCCCCTCTGAAGTGAAATAAGGGATCTCAAAAAGAGTGAAGATGTTATTACTTCCACAGAAGAGCCTTCCCTGGAAAACTTGAGCTAGGAGAAAAGTATTCTCATGGAGAGTGTGACTGTAAATCCCTGTTTGCATACATCGCCCTGACTTTCCCCTGTTTTCCAGTGTCGGCATCACCCTCACACTTCCACTCTCAGCAGAGTGTCGGCTGGAGTGGGAAATGATACAGTCACTTGAAATTCAACCCTATACCTGTGATGAGGCTAAAAAGTCCCCCATTGCTAATGGGCAACTTTTGGGGTCCAAGCCTGCAGATTTGGCCAGTGCTGCAGACAAAGATGGAACTTTCTTTGGCCCCAGAGACAGTCTGGCTGTCTGGTTACTGATGGAGTCTGCTTCTCTTTCACATACATCTGTCAGAAGTCCAAGACTGATTCCTGGATTTGCCCCCATGGAGCAGAAAAGTTGTCTTGACCTGGCCACATCTGAGCCTGAATGGGAATAAATCTAGGTTCAGAATGCTACTTGACAGCAGTGTCTAGGTGACTGGAAAAAAGCTTATCTCAAATATAGACTTGTTTCTGACAGTCAGTCTCTGGAAAACCAGAACGTTGACATTTGAGAACAGTAGGGTCAGCGTTAAGGTGGGAACGGCAGGGTTATTTATGCTTTCACTTATTTGCTTTTTCATGCAATAAATATTTATTTATTAAATATTACTAAACACTGGGCTATGCTGGTCTTCAAATATAACAGTCAGTACAAAAGGTTTTTGATCTAACCATGATCCTGATGTGTCACTGGGAAATTAAAGGATTTTATTGGAGGGAAGAGTAGAGAAGGGCAATTCTAGGAATTATGTACTTTAGGACTTTAAACAGGAAATTCTTGTCTCATGCCTAACGACTTTTAAGTTTAGGCTATAATAACTCTATACATACAGATAGAGAGGGGCTATACAATTTCTATATATACACATAGAAACAGACTAAGAAAAGAAAGTTTGGTAGAAACTACACAAGTGTTTCTAGTGAAACCACAAAGAAGAGAGAGATATTTTATTATCATCTTGTTTGAGTACTGGGGTCTTGAAGATTCAAAATTATAAAGGATAAGGTCACCAAACTGGTACTTCTATTTTTTTATTATGTAAATACTACTTCAATTTTTCCATTGATGAAACAGAAACAACCTTCCTGTTAGAGAGCATTTTATTAGCAAATGCTTTGAATGTGCACTTGGTGAATGGTTGTTACATGCAGACAATAAACAAAACTTGGCATTCACAGAAGCCTGTGGCATTCTGAAAACTCTTTTCTTAACATATCTTCCTAATAGTGTCCATTATCTACAGCAGGTTTGATTTCACAGGCATCAGCATATTCACTTTACAACCCCCTTTGTAAACACACAAACTCCAGTCTGCAAACTTTCAACCCACATTTTTATTTGTGCATCAAACACATCAAAGAACAAAAGATCTGTGGGAAAATTATGCACCACCACATAACTCCTTTTGTCAGAGTACAGAGCCAGAAGAAGTCCCCTTAGGGTCTTTTTATCCAAAGCTTTGCTCCTACAATGAGTTATACCTCCCACTTCCTCTTCATCTTTTATTGTCACCTACTTTGTGGTTCATCTCCTTATTTGTTCTTCTCTAAATTGCGACATCAAGAAAAAGGCAGAAAGAAATCTATTAGAAAGTGCAGAAAGAGTATAACAGGCCAATATAAGTAATTGCTAATCAAGGAAATAATGAAAAATATTGCATTATTGCTGATTTACATAGTTAATATATCAACATGACTAAGTCTCCTGAAATGCAGTCAACCTGTCCATACTTGAAGTGAGGACCAAATTTGGCTAGAAAACAAAGTAATATAAAAAGCATAAGCTTAAAGCAATCAGAACTGATGGAAAGGGCTAATGAGAAAATTGATCTGTTTGCATGGTAGGGAAAGTGGAAATAATTTCTTGCACATTACGCAAATCAAGCCTTCATAATTAGATTTGACACAAATACAGGTATAACATCATTTCATGGGACATTAGGTTGTACTACAAAGTAATTTAAGCTGGAAATGTAAGTTCTGTTAAGAAATAAGTTCACCAACCTAGTAAGACTAGAAACATTTTCATGATAAAAAAGAAAAAAATCAATAGCGCTTTTTCTGATTTAAACATTCAGTGTAACCTGGGAGAACAAAATGGAGGAAAAAATACTGAAATCTATTTGAGTAAAATTCAATTGAGTAAAATGTGAATAGTAAACAAGCAGAATACAGATTAAAAATTAAGTAGCACTTTTTTTTACCCCAAATTAGTTGTGTTATTGTACATTCAATATAGTACTATCTTACTATAGCCAGTGAAACAGGGAGAGACTAGTGACTTCCAGACAATATTAAAATTTAAATTACTTGTATATTTATTGTCCTGCAATTTTATTTACCATTTAAAAAATACACGAACAAATGAAAGGCATACTATGTTTAGGAAAATAATGAGAACTTCAAGAAGAGTATGTACTGAGATATTAAACCTGGACCAAAGAGAAAATAAAAGTTTATTTTGTATTTATTTGCAAGGAATAGAAATAATGTGATTTCATTTAATTTACATCAATTGACAATTTAGAATATTTAAAAGGGAAATTTGTTTAGTGGTCTCTTAGATGCTTTCACAGTATGTGCCAGCCAGTTATCAATATATTGCCGCTCAGATGCAAATTCGTCTTTCAGTGTCCGATTTCAGACAATGAACTGGGGCTCTTTCAACATTATCACCTTTACAGTGAACATGTTAAACTTTGTCAGTAGAGGGAGCTGGAGGGGCATTGAAGGAAGAAGAAGGGGAGGCAGAAGTGGTGGTTATCTTCCTGGTTCCAAAGTGCTACCTCTGCTTTTCCTTGCTCCTACTTTTTAGGATGTCAGTCATGCATTGTGGTGGGAGAAGGAGGGACATTCTCTCCAACTGCAAGCCTAGAGCTGGCAGACCTTCAATGACCTTGCAGCCATGGCCCCCTGGATTGCAGGCACTGTGTGATCCAGAACTCAAGCCTGCATGGCCTAGCCTCCGTCTGCATTCCCACCCACCATCTTTTGCTTGATGGAGCCTCAGAGCTTGAGTCTTACAGAACGCAGTCTTGCAGAAAGCTCCAAGCCTTCTATAAGACCCACTAACTCCCTCTGTGTATTCTCCCACCAACCTTGTCTTGCCTGAACTCTGCAATACTGTTTCTTGCTTGTTCAGGGACTGGACTAGATCTAGCTCTGGCAACCCAGCAAAATTTTCTGCCACCCCTTGGGCTGCAACTGTATCTTCTTCAATGAGTTCTCAGAACCCCAGCCTTGAGGGCAGGGCCACCCTTCCAAATTTATCTTTTCTGAGATGCTCTCTGTGTCCTAGGGTATTCTTCAGAATTCCCTTCATATTTTTATTGTAACCTAGTGTATTAGGGTTCCCAAGACCATCCCTAGTTTCCATGATTCACTAGAAAGATTCACAGGAATTTGCATATAGCTGTATTCATGGTTATGATTTATTACAGGAAAAAAATTACACAGAAAAACTAGGCAAGGGAAAAGTTGCATGGAACCATGCACAAGGTTACAAGAGTCTTTACCAAGTTGAGTCATACTTTCTTAAGTCCTTCAGAATCAACTAGTGACAGCACAAAGTATTGTCTACCAGGGTGCTCATTAGAAACTTGGTGGCCAGGGATTTCATTAGAGACTGGTCACATAGTCACCATCTGCCTAGTATGTGTCAAAATTCCAGAGTCCTAGAAGGAAAGCAGGTATTCGACATAAAACATATTGTTTGCATCAACAGTTTAGGCACCGTGAGCCTTTGTGATCAGGGAATGGTGAAAACCTTCCCAAAATACAAGTTCCCAGATGCCAAAGGCCAAACTTATAAGCAGTCCTTCCTATAGATAATAGTCTCAGGGTTGTTATGTTAACTATTTTTCTGCATGCCTAGCATAGTTTCATATTCTTTATATTAAACTTACTTTGTTGAAATTACTGTGTGATTTCTACCTTTTGATTGGACTTAGACTGATGTATAAGTTACTTCTTGGGACATAGTAGACTTTTTCAGTATTACCTTAATTTCTAATCTCTTCAGAAAATATTTTGCAAATTATTGCTGCAGAATACTAAATTATCAGAAGTTAGCCTCATGACATCAAATAACAATTCAAATTAGACAATTTAGGGAAAGAAATCTGGACAGCTGGTAGCTAGGTTTCTGTCTGTACCCAAAAGTCATTTTAGACTAGAGCAAGTAAAAAAAGGAACAAGTGTGAAGTCTGTAAAACATGTTCTTGTTTTTATGTGAAAAACTTTTCTTTCAACTATTTTGTTCTATTTTGAATATTCAAATTATTTAAAAATATTCATTAAGGAAAAGGGTTGGCTACTTTAAAATTCTATGAGCCTAAGAACGGGAAATGGGAAAATGCTAAAACTAGAGAGAGCAGACGCAAAATATATTTTACACATGTCCTAAGAAGCAGGTGGAGAATTGAAAACGCAGAGTGATCATGCAGGAAACTCATTCTGGGTGCTTTCTGATAAGGCAAAACTGCCATCAAACCAGGGCAGGACCCAGACTGCTGCGCTAGCCTTTGAGTTTTACTTATTTGGTTCCGGCAAAAGCTAAAAAGCAAAACTGAGTTGAAAGGGCCATTTTTGTCTGTGGATTTCAGATTCCTTGAATTCTTGGAAAGCAAAACAGAAGAATCCCTGACTAAAGGCTTTCTGGTAAGTACCTATGAAAAGCTATGATTCCTATACATAACAGGATGAAGAGAGACTAGTATAAGCCTCTCCAGTGTTGCAGAGTAGATAAAAGGTAGAGGCCATCTGTCATCAAAATTCCCCTGAGAAAGTAGGTTCTGTTTAGATTTTGCTGGCAGAGAATCAAATAATTTCAGAGGATAAATATACTATACTTAAAAGCCAGCCAACCTAACCCTATAATTTTACAGTTAGGAAACTGAACACAGGAGAGTAAGTTATATGCCAAACAAGCACAGCTAGTTAAGGGCACTTGCTAGTTAGTAGCAAACTGGTAGGAACAGAGTTGGTAGGTATAATACACATAAATTTAATGCTCTTGTCAGACCACTTGATCACATCAGAGAAAACAGATGACTTAGAGATGTCTGAGTCCTAGCATAGGAGAGCCGAATAAGATTGCAATGTGGTAGGTTTCAAAAGACCTTATGTTAAAATCATTCGATACTTAAAACATCAGGGAAGGGAATTATTATGGACTTTAGACTTTATAATCTTTCTTTACCTGCTATATATTTCATAAAAGTTTTTAGAGACTATTTTCATTGTTAATCTTCCTGATGGTTTACAGAATAAACCTTCCTTAGGTAAAATGAAAGGTTTTTTCCTTGACTATTTAAATTTGTCACAAGAGGGGTACCTGGCTGGCTCAGTCAGTAGAATATGTGACTCTTGATCTCGGGGTCCTGAGTTCAAGCACCACATTGGACATAGAGCCTACTTAAATAAGCAGACAAAAACAGTGTCATGTGAATTCTAATGTATATATTAAATGCTTAACACCAGTACTCTGGATTAACATTCAGCAAGCACTAGTACTCATATCTTACCCCACGGTATTTTATACTGACTGTCGATATCATAGCCGTCTTTGTTATTTTATCTAGTAATTTAATTATGGTTTAAAGGGTTAGCTCAGCTGCTAAATTATTAGACATGTCATACGTGATCTTGAGGTATTATCGTTTTCTCTTCTGGTTTGCCTCTACCCTCATTCAGTATTTAGTCACACATTTCTTCCAATGATGATTCTTTTCTCTAATACCCCTGCTTACCCTGGACAAATTCATGAATGAGGAACTGAGATACCACTCACATTGTCGGCCAGTGCTAAATTCAAGCATATCCTTATAATTAGGCATATGTATTTCCTTACAACTTTGTTGCATTTTATCTAACTTTTGCCCATAGGATGTGGAGAGAAACAAACAAACAGATACAACCAAGGCAATCATTCAAATATATAAAAGAGGTATTGTGACCATTGGAGGGCTTCTCGTCTCTGGACTCAACTTTCTTATTTAATTAAGCCTTCTTTCCATGGTTTGGTTTGTATGCACTATTCCTTCTGGACTTCAACCTTAGAGTACACTCATATATTTTCAATGCTCCCCCCAAATAAGAACTCAGCAACCAGTGAATTTTGTCAATGCAGAATACAATAGCATATTCCTTGTTTCCACTAGTGTAGTACTAGTAATGAGTTAAGTTCCTTTAATGTTTTAAACAATGTTTTTATAGTAACTGAAACTCCTGATGTATATTTTTACACAAACAGCTACATAACCAGGGCCATTTTTTTACTGTACTTACGCAGTTAATTTTATGTCCTAACTTTTATTTCTGTAGATGGTACTTAGATTTTAATGCTTTAAACCACAATTTCATTCGTGCACTAGCTCTTATCCATTTTTTTACACTTGTAAATTTAATAAGAAAGCTATTGATGTGCTCATTCAAAAACACTCAATGCAGGTTAAAGATCCATGACATCAGGTACCAGGATATACCTTGCACCTTGCTGATTGATATCAAATCTATTTATGAGATGTATACTCCTGGAAGTCTGGGGAAAAGCCTTATAAGTACAATCTCCTATTACACTAAAAACTTATTGAATTGCTTAATTGTCACTCTTCTAGCATATTTGCTTAACCAACTACAAACCCTTCACTAAATTCAATATTTATTTTTCTAGATTTTAAGCGAAGATATCTTAGAAGGCTTTGAAAAGCCCATGGAGGAATTAAAATCCTAGATGTTGTGTCTATAGTTGCTACATTATATAAAATCCTTGGAAAATGGAAATGAGGCTAGTTTAGAATTTTTTAAAGGTATTCTATATTTTTATTTGTTCTTGATCCTTTCAAAGGCATGTATTAGAGAAATTAAATGACTTGAGAATATATCTCATTGGAAATCCTCATAAATACATGCTAGGGAAGTCACTGAGACATGGGAAAAGATATTTATTTGATTTTCACAGTTGGAATCCGCTACTGAAAATAAAAGTAATGCTTCCAAAAGTTGAGAATTATTCAATTAAGGATGAAATTTGTACACTACTCTAGGAAATACTGAAGATACAGGAGATATTACTTTGTTGCCATAACCTCTGCAGGTCTATGGAAATAACTCATCCAGTGACAGAGAAACACATTTGATTTTGTATAATAGCAAAACACAGTGGAAATATAGTTATGCAAGAGTGGCAGGCCACAGAAGGGCAAACTCTCAAATCCCCATGTTACCTGCCTGTAAGTAGTATCTCAATGTGGAAATGGAAGGTGGTGGTCTGTTTGGAAAGTCGCTGTATAAGAAGAGATTAGAGGTAGAAAAGGGACACTTAAAATCACTAATACATTAAGCACTCATTATCAGTCATCATTTAATTATTATTAATGAATCATTATCAGACTGGTAAAGAAAGATTCTTCTAATCACATCTAAATGAGAGAATAAAGGAACAAATAACTTCTGAGATCTGCTATTAATACCAGAAATGCCAAATGCATTTTATTTGTGTTTAATATATGTTCGATATAGTTTGTTTTGTTGTATATATTATAGGTATAATAAGAAACAGGATTATGCCTGTTAAGATTTTATGACCAGTGAGAGTCTGTTTTCTTTTTGGTTCTTTTTTTTTATTCGAGTATAGTTGACACATAATGTTAACATTAGTTTTAGGTATATAGCATAGTGATTCAACAACTCTATATGCTATGCTATGCACATTACAAGTAGAGCTCCCATCTGTCACCATGCAATGATATTACAGTACCATTGACTATATTCCCTATGCTGTGCCTTTTATTCCCGTGACTTATTTTTCCATACTGGAAGCTGATATTTCCCACTCTCCTTCATCCAGTTTGCTCATTCTACCACCCCTTCTCCTCTGGCAACCATCAGTTTGCTCTCTGTATTTATAGGTCTGATTCAGCTTTTTGTTTGTTTATTCATTTGTTTTGTTTTTTAAATTCCACATATAAATGAAATTGTATGGTATTTTCTTTCTCTGTCTGACTTATTTCACTTAGCATAATGTGTGCATTCATGTTGTCACAAATGGCAAGATCTCATCCTTTTTTTTTTTTTAAAGATTTATTTATTTATTTGAGAGAGAGAGAATGAGAGACCGAGCGCGTGAGAGGGAGGAGGGTCAGAGGGAGAAGCAGACTCCCCGCCAAGCAGGGAGCCCGATGCGGGACTCGATCCTGGGACTCCAGGATCATGACCTGAGCCGAAGGCAGTCGTTTAACCAACTGAGCCACCCAGGCGCCCAAGATCTCATCCTTTTTTATGGCTGAGTAATATTCCACACCTTCTTTATCCATTCATCTATTGATGGACATTTGGGATGCTTCCATATATTGGTTATTGTAAATTATGCTGCAGAAAGCAGAAGGGTGCATATATCTTTCCAAATTAGTGTTTTCATGGGGGGGGGTAAATAAGCAGTAGTAGAATTATTGGATCATGTGGTATATCTATTTTTAATTTCTTGAGGAGACAGGGGGTGTTCCAATTTACATTCCCATTAAGAGTGCACAAGCGTTCCTTTTTCTCCACATTCTTGCCAGCAGTTGTTATTTTTTGTCTTTTTTATTCTAGCCATTCTAACAGGTATAAGGTGATATCTTTGAGGTGTTATGTGCATTTCCCTGAAGATTACTGATGTGGGACATATTTTGATGTTTCTGTTGGCCATCTGTATTTCTTCTTTGGAAAGATGTCTATTCATGTCCTCTGTCCATCCTTCAGTTGGATTATTTGGAGCTTTTGGTGTTGAGTTACATAAATTCTTTAAATATTTTGTATACTAACCCCTTACTGGTAAGGGGTATATCATTTGTAAATATCTTCTTCCATTCAGTAGATTGTCTTTTCATTTGATTAATTGTTTCCTTCACTGTGCAAAAGCTTTTTATTTTGGTATAGTCCCAATAGTTTAATTTTGCTTTTGTCTCCCTTGCCAAAGGAGACATGTCTAGAGAAATGTTGCTAAGGCTGATGTCAAAAAGATTACTATATATGTTTTCTTCTAGGAGTTTTATGGCTTCAGGTCTTACATTTAGGTCTTTAATCCAATTTGAGTTTATTTTTGTGTATGCATGTACCTGACCTTTTCCCAGCACCATTTATTGAAGAGACTGTCTTGTCCCCATTGTGTATTCTTGTCTCCTTTGTTGTACATTAATTGACCATATATTGTGGGTTATTTCTGGGCTCTCTATTCTGTGTCTATTTTTGTGCCAATGTCATACTGTTTTGCCTGAGAGTCTGTTTTCTGAACCATGATTGGATACTGCAAGAACCTGTAATGAGAGTACTAGGCCTTGACCATCTGGGGCCTGTAAGTCATTTGGTAGATTCTGATTGACCTCACTTTGCACTGAATAATTAAATAAATATTTATATTATCATCCACATGCTGCCTTACTTGTCTTCAAATAACCCAATTTGTTGTGCTGCAAAGCATCAAATTAATCTATCAAAATAGCTGTAGACATAACCGTAAGTGCTTGGAGAACCCAACCAGATGGTAGTAACTTAGACTACTATCAATTGGGTAATGATATAAGTTTGATTACTAAAATGTATCAGGGACTATGCTAAATCCATGCATGCTCTGTCTTATTTCATCCTCAGAACATCCCAATAAACTAAGTACTATTATTACATTTTTCAGAAAATACATTAATTAGAATTGTTACGTAACTTGATTAGAGTTACAGGTAGTGCTTTACTAACTTGAAAACTTTCACTCTAGGCTTCCCACTTTCAACTAGTCTGCCAGTCTTATATCCTATAATATGACTTAGAAGCATTAGAGAATTAGTATGGAGCACGTGTCTTAATACAAGTCAAGTAAACATATCATGCACTTTCTTAATAATGTATCCCAATTTTGTTTCTTGGATTCTTCTAAGATTCTACAATAATGGATATTAGACTCAATTAAAGTAGTTTCAGAAAAAAAAAAACTGTCCAACTTTCTATGATGATGGAAATATTATATGCTGTATGGTGTTCAAAATGATATCTAGTAGGCACTGTGGCTATTGTGCACTTGAAACCACGCTAGTATGACTGAAGAACTGAGTTCAAAATTTTATTTAATTGTAATTAATTTAAATTAAATTTAAGAAAATACATGTGGCTATTGGTTCCACACTGGACAGTGAACTTCTAGAACATAAACTTTTTGCTTTTCCAATGGAGTCATTTGATCATCTAAAATTAAAATTTCAGATTTTTTTTCTAGTATAAAAATCATTTCTTCAAATAAGATGTTATGCAAAATATTAATATATAAATAAAGTGAAGCCGCCTTTGTCAAATGACAAGGGATGGGAATGCCTGGATTTTATAGTAAGATTAGTAAGTATTATTAGTAGTAAGATTATTAGTAAGTAAGTATAGTAAGTAAGAGGACAGCAGTTGACCTCTCTTCTTTTGTTTACACTCCATTCCAGTCCTGTAAGGGACTACTAGTAGGATACTGTAGAGCATCATTTGAAAGTAATTGATAAAAATATTATAGTACCTCTTTATATCTTCTGATTTCTTAAAGATTTATAAATTGATTTATGATTAAATCATTTAAAAATGCTCATCAGGAGCTTACCAATGTGCTATTAACAATGATACTAATATCAATAAAACACAAATCTTGGGGCACCTAGTTGGTTCAGTCGGTTAGGCGGTTGACTCTTGATTTCGGCTCAGGTCATGATTTCAGGTTCATGGGATCAAGCCCCAGGTCAGGCTCCTGCACTGGGCATGGAGCCTGCTTAGGATTCTCTCTCCCTCTCCCTTTTGCCACTCCCCACCCCAACCCCGTGGCATGTACACACTCTCTTTCCCCCCCCACCACCAAAAAAAAGACCGTACGTCTGATTAAAATAAATTATTAAAAAAACAAAACAAAACAAAAATAAAGCACAAATCTTGTCCTCAGGTAACTTAAAATTTAGGTGAAAGATTTTTTAAAATATCCCACATTGTTTATATAGAAATTCAGTGTTTTAAGTGCCATAGATGATAAAGGTATGGAGTACAGGGGAGTGCACAAAGGAAGAAGAGGAAAGGCTTCACAGAAGACATAACATGTAGACCGACATTTGAAGAAATAGCATGAATCAGAACTCTTATTACAGGTTCTTACAGGGGAAAGGGGGGGGGTGGACATTCTAAAAATAGAAATTCTCTCAGTATTCTAAGTAGTGATTATTTGAAGACATAAATTTATTTGCACTCTCCAGGGGCTGGATCAAATGATTTCTTATCTACTGGTTGCTTTTCAATTCTTTATCATAATCATTTTTTCCTTTTCCAACTGAAAACTAAATGTCTTGGGGAAAAAAAAGAAAAACTAGGTAATATTTGAATATTTTTGCCTTTTCCGTTATTTTAGATTCTTCAAGACACATTTTTTAAACGTGAAAAAAAGATCCCCTTTTTCCCCTGCATGTCAACAAATCTGGCAAAACAGAAAACAGAGATATGTTCCATTGGGGATATCATGAAAATTTTATGTAGAATCATACAACCTTGGATATCATAAGCTAAAAAAGACATAAAAACAAGAGTAATTTATTTGTGTGGGAATTACAGTTTTTATGGACTCATATTTTTCTAATTAATTTTGTGAGGTTATAATGGACAAATACTTGTTTTTTGTCAAATAATGATTTCACATGTTGCTTGAAACCATGTGAAAAATCAAATGAGCCCTCACTATTGCAGACTCTTGATGTTTTAGAGATTTATGTTACCAATTTCAAGAGGCAGATAATCTTAAGAATAGATGTCTAGAGAAAAACAAGATAATTCTAATAAGTAACGCCTAATTCCTAAATAACGGAATTCTTTTAAATCTTAAATATTTGAACTTGAACAAAGAATAATAAATCATAAGAAAGAAAGCTAAATTAATAACAAATGAATAATGGGTCACAGGATATTTTTTAAATAAGAAAATCTCAAGAGTCAAGAATAGCTATTTGAAAAATGTAAGGACTCAGGCTAACCCAATTAAAGATCTTTTGATAACAATGCTCAGTATTATATTCTGTAAAACATTAAAAGTAAATACCATAGGTAAGAATCTTTATATATAAAGAGGAAAGATGAGAATTGCATACTCAAAGGAAAGAGAGTATATAAACAATTATTAAGTAGTAAAATGATCTAATTTAAAAGTCAACATCTGAAATTCTTATATAATAACCATACTTATGTTCTTTTCTCTAATATTATTGTATTAATGCTGACTTATTGTCTATATATTTCCCTGCCAGTTGACATAAATGTATGGGTTACAGACTGTAAGGAACTCGGAAGTATTACTTCTTGATGTTCATTGGTGTCTAGTTGATTTATATTCTAACAGTCTGCTATGTCTATCCTGATGGCATGTGCTATAATGATCAATGTGAATGAGATGTATTTCCTGACCGAGCCAATATAAAAAGCATGAAAGTGAAACATTACAGAGGCGTAAAGTCATTTTTACTTCTGTTTGGAAAAAAAACACACTTTACTGCCTTTGACCTTTTTTAGTGTTTTCTTGTGGTTAGCCATCACATCATCCAATTCTATAAGAAATAATTGCTTCCAAAGTGGCATAAAATAAACTAAGATACCGGGTATAGGATGAAAGCATTCAGTAACATCTCATGTAGAACAGAAAGGGCAAATGTGCAAATCATCAACTACAATGTATTTTTGGTTAAAGCTTTCATTACGTCAAGATTTTAAATATATGATTGGTCGGCGAATAGTAGATCTCTTCTCTGTGGCTGCTTGAAGCTCCGCCGCCATCATGAACAACACAATAATTATCTGGACCAGGAAGTTCATGACCAACCAACCACTTCAGCAGAAACAAACGGTCATTAACGTTCTTCACCGGAAAGGCAACAGTACCTAAGACAGAAATTTGGGAAAAACTAGCCAAAATGTAAAAGACCACACCAGATGTCGTCTTTGTATTTGGATTCAGAACCCATTTTGGTGGTGGTAACTGGCTGGCATGATTCAGGATTCCTTGGATTATGCAAAAAATAAATAAGTAAATAAATAAATAATAAAGATGAACCCAAACATAGACTTGAAAGATATGGCCTGTATGAGAAGAAATACACCTCAAGAAAAAAACAAAAGGAATGCAAGAACGGAATGAAGACAGGGGGACTGCAAAAGCCAATGTTGGTGCTGGCTAAAAGGGATGAAGATTCTGCAGTGACTTTATCTGTGGTGATTGTGCAGATTTTTCATGAGAGGATTAATAAAGTAAGAGGTTTTATGTGAAAAAAAAGATTTTAAATATATTTTAAAGTGTGTTCTAATAGTTCCTATCATAAGATTTCTGAGGTTCTATTGTCATGCATTATTTTCGGATTTCCTTCCAGGACTAAATATCCACCTAGGTCAAAGTGATTAAAGATGGCATAGGGCCCAGTTTAATTTAGACGATTATGAAATTGTAGAATTGAAAGGATACTAATGTTTATTTAGTTCCTAATTATTTTTTATTTATTTTAACTATATTACTGTATATAAATCTCACATAGGACTAAAGATTGAGTTGATTAAGATGTTTACTCAGGGTCAAATACTAATAAATGGTTTAGTAATATCTTTCTGATTCCTGAATCCTATGTACCCTATATATAATATTTACATGTATGTAAGTGTACATATATATACATACACATACACATGTATTTCCTCCCAAATAGTTCAGTCAATAGCTCTCAACATAAAACCATTCTGGTTCATCTAATCAACCCTCCTTGGCTTTGGTTTAGGAAACTGAAGGTCAAAGAGATTATGTGAGTGGTCCAAGATCCAAGGTCAATGAGTGAGTGGGTCTGAGAGCCAGAATCTCAGACATGTCTTCTGATTTTTCTTGAGGGCACTTTCCATTATATCATGCTGTTTCTGTATCTCTACCATAATTTTTTGCCTACTCAATTTTAAATGTTTTTGTGTGTTTTTACTGAGGTGTGAAAATACAAAGCTTTTACCATTTGGCTAGCATTAATAATGACCCCTAATATTTATGGTTCAGTTGTTCTCAACCTTAGTTTGCTACAAAATCAATCACTGTATATAATTATTCTAATATACATGGTTAAACATCACTCTTGGAGTTTCTGAATTAGTTGGTTTAAGTTGAGGCCCTAGAATCTGTATTTTAATGAAGTGTGCCAAGTATTATCAAAAAGACAATACCAATGGCAACAATGATAGCTAACACATAATCATTTAATAAAGCTTTCAAACAAAGTGTCAACCATTGTCAAAACCCTTTAAACATATTAACTCATTTATTCTTCAGAACAATCTCATAATTCAGGTACTATATGCAATTTTCAGATGAGAAACTGAGACAGAGGTTAGGGGGTTGTTACCTAGTCATATTGCCAGAGAATGGAGAAGCTAGAATTAACCGTTGCTGTTATCGAGCTCTGCAGTCTTAAGTGGCTTTATGCTTTTTATTCAATCCCACTGCATCTCTTCATGAGGGGAGAAAAAAAAAAAACATTTTAGGTAGATGGAATCTTTTTTTTTTTTTTTTAAGATTTTATTTATTTATTTGACAGGGAGAGGCAGCCAGAGAGAGAACACAAGCAGGGTAAGTGGAAGAGAGAGAAGCTGGCTTCCCGCCAAGCAGGGAGCCCGATGCAGGGCTCGATCCCAGGACCCTGGGATCATGACCTGAGCTGAAGGCAGACGCTTAACGACTGAGCCACCCAGGCGCCCGGTAGATGGAATCTTAATACTACATTTATTCACATATTAAATTAAAAAAAGAAAAAACCTTCTGAGAAGTTAAATGTCTTTTTTCTAGTCACACGAGTAGTGAGAGACCTAATATGCTACTCCCGATTCAGCATTTTTTCTCAAGAAACATTACCTTCCAGTCATAGTAATTTTGCTTTCCTCTAATTATATTTGGTGTAAGGACTGTACTATTCATTGTGTACTACTCAATGCTCAAATTTCAGGAACAATAGCTCAAAACACTCCCCAAACTGGCCTGAGGCAAAATGGCTTGGCCTGCTGCCAAGAACTCATCCTGACTGCAACCAAAATTCCACCAGCACTGATAATAGTTCTAGGACCAGAAGTCAGAAATGTAACTACTACCACTCCTGGAAATCTAGTGACAATTAAATGAACTCCACACAGGGTGTACTTACCACACAAGTGGAGTGCTGCCAAATGAAGCTTCCCTTGGGCAAGTGCAATTGTTGGAATCCTGAATCATGATCCTGAGTTACACTGCAAAGGAGAGCAAGAATGTGCATTTCCTGGCTTCTACACTGAGGAGGTGGGACTCCTAAAGCAAGCAAAACATGGCAAGGTTGTTTAAAAGATATTAGGAAGCCAGAAAAATTTGGGGAGTTCAGAAAGGGATTAGGAAAGGATGACTTTCATGCAGGCAGACATTTGAAATCTAAAATCTTGGAATATTAGTAAGATGAAGAATATACAATCAGGAAGCTCTCTTAAAATGATTTTTAACCATACACTTCAATAAAAAACCAAGAGATTTGTTTTCCAGTTTTGCACTTTGGGTTGGAATGATTTTGGTAATTTATGGTATTATTGAAAAACTAATCAAATGTGGGAGAAAGACCTAGATTTCAATACTACCCTCATTTATTGCTAGTAGTCCTGGGTAACTATCTGTTACAGTTCAAAAAGGCATGTCTCTATCAGGGAAATAGAAATAATACTTACTTCACAGGGTTATATTAGGATTAAATGAAAAAGTGCAAGTAAAACACTTGATATCAAACTCCAGTTTCTCTACCCCTTTTGGAAAATTTTTGCAATATACTGGAAACACTTTAAAACCAATATCATTCATAAACAAAAATATGCAAATTATTGTGTTCATGACCTTCCAAAGTAGACTTGAGTACTACCTACACCTTTATGACCCACAGTACTAAAGAAAAGGCCTTTTTCATATCTCTTAAGTTTTCACTGCTCTTTCTTTTTTGATGCATCTATTAATCTGTTTTGCTAGACCCTATATACCTTGAAGGCAAGAAGAAACTGTGAGATGAAGCCAGATGATTGCCTACCAAAACACACATTTTTCCTTTCCTACTTATTAATAAAATCCTGATGTTACTCATTGAGATAATGAGCCCCACTGGAAGCCTACAAAGTACAGAGCCTTCTGAAGCTATACTCTGCCATGTGACTAAGTTCTGAGAAACGTTGTATGGAACTGCTGGAAAAGCATGTTAAAAGGACAGGTTACTTTTAAATTTTCTTTCTCCTTCTGTCTTCCTGCCCCTTGGGCCTACTATCTACTAGCTGAAGCTCCAGCAGCCGTCTTGATCCATGAGGTAACCTTGAGAATGACAGTCACATAAGACAAGAAAGAGAAGCAGAAGGAACCAAGGAACATGATAATTTTGTATAGCTAGAGTATCAGCAAAGCAGGGCCTTCCTCTGGCCTTCTTATATATGATAGAATCAATGTTTGTGTCCTTTTAAACTCTGTGAATCAGATCTTCAAACTCAATACATAACCGATCCATACTGTCTCTCATTTAAATTTGCATTCCCCATACTTACCACAATGCCTGACACTTAGTAAGTATTTAACAGAAGTTGGCTTAATTAATTTAGCTATGGCTTCAAGCCAAATAGAAATGTCTTTTGCTTTGTCTATTACCTCATTTGAATGGTTACAACAATAGAAAATTTTCTGTCTAAAGAGTGAGAAAACAGAAGGTGAGAAAACTATGGACATTTATTTACCTTTGCTAATTATAATTGTATTAAAATGAAAAAATCAGTGAATTAAAACTGACTTGTCTATATCTGTTTATTTTTCTATGGCTCTTTTTGGGAGCATGTGAGGTATTCTTTTTAGATAACTTTTTGCTAGTGTGCAATAGACTAGAAAGAAATCTCAGAAGAAGAGTTTGCTCAGCCAAGTATATTCACTATTTGAGGTGGGAAATTTAGTTCCAGCATGATAAGTATTGCTTCAGAAATGATCTAAAAGAAATAATAAGCAGTGGATATAAAAAGTTAATATGAGTACATAAAACGTACTTTCCCTATTCTCTCTCTAAAAAAAAGTCGGGATTTGTCTTTTAAAGAGTTCCCTTACATTATTGAGAAAGGTATGGGAAGGGGCTGGGGGACAGGGTATAGTAGGACAATTGATTTTAAGTACAACAGAAAGACCTCTGATATAAAAGAGGGAATACAGAGTTTGACTGTCAGTGGAGGTCAACATGTGGCTATATAGTAGGAGGAAGGTGAGGCACTTCAAATGTGATGCCTGTTTTCGATGGAGGAATCTATCCAGCAGATTGAGCTTGTGGTTTTGTGTTGTTCAAATCTTACATATCTTTCCTGAAATGTTTGTTCACTTGACCTATCGTACTGATAGAAGTTTGCTAAAATCTCAACTTATGATGATAGACTCATACATTTTCTTCATAACATGTCAATATTTACTTCATATATTTTTTTTAATTTTTTTAATTTTATTTTTTTCACTGAAAGATTTTTTATTGTTGTTAGTCACTTCATATATTTTAAAACTGTTTTGAAGTACTAGAGTTCTGCCTTCTTTTTAGCACTACAAAGTAGAAATTTTATCATAAAATATAAATAGCCAATCCAAGATCCTGTCATATATACCACCTGCTAATATATATACACACATACACTTTATTACTGTGGATGTATACACACACATACACTTTATTACTATATATATACACATACATGCACATATATACACACATACATTACACATATGTGTGTATATATATGCGTATATATGTGTGTGTATATATATGTGTTGTGATATTTTCTACAAGGACAGTTTTACCTAATAGAAAATGTGGATGGTATGGCTTTAAGGAGGAATATTCTTTACACATTCTAATTTTCTCATTTTGACAATAAACATCTTATTTCAATAACCTGAAATGCCAATGAAGTTATTTCCAGAAAGAGAAATGAAAGAAGGAATTATCAAATCATATCCACAATAACAACTCTCATTTCTTAAATTTGATATAGTTATGTTTGGCTCAAGAAAATATTGTCCTTTCTTATAGTATAAAATAGAGGATTTTGGGGTGTGAAACATTGATCTGTGAACACCGCATTTTTCAGATTTGAATTTTAAGGTATTAATTTGGAAATAAAATCTTCTAAAATCAAAGGGTGGTATGGTTAAATATACTGTTTTCTAATATTTAGTATATGTCCTCTAATTTCATTGTTTCTTTACATATAAGTATATTGTATGCAATCTATATTTTATGTTTTAAAAACTAATTTGAGAACATTCTACAATAATTATTTAAATAAATGATAAATATAATTTAGTATAGGTAAATGAGGTCAGTGATTATGAAGAGAAAATTAATAACTTATGTGCAGACGATACTTCATAACATAGTTTATCTGGGGACTATCTTAGATTAGAAGTTTTCATTGCTCTAGAGGTCTGTAACAGCATTAAAATACATTTCTTGATTATAAAGTAATTACATTTTCTCAGCACCATGGAAACACTTTACTAAAAATGTAGAAATGAGAGGGAATTGAAATGCTTGTAACATGTACCCAAGTACTTGAAATATCAAAAGGCAATCAGGGGCGCCTGGGTGGCTCAGTCGTTAAACGTCTGCCTTCGGCTCAGGTCATGATCCCAGGGTGCTGGGATCGAGCCCTGCATCGGGCTCCCCGCTCCGCGGGAAGCCTGCTTCTCCCTCTCCCACTCCCCCTGCCTGCGTTCCCTCTCTCGCTGTGTGTCTCTCTGTCAAATAAATAAATAAAATCTTAAAAAAAAAAAAAAAAAGGCAATCACTGGCTCCAAATAATCAACTGAAAAAAAGAAAAAACCTAGAAAATTTGTGAATAATATAATGAATAATTATAATTATTGGAATGATGGCTTTTATAAAATAATTGTGTGAGAATACATATTTTATAATAATAAAAAGGTAGTATGTACTAAAATATTTCAAAGGCGTGTTTTGCTAATAAATTAGAGAGCTTTAGCGTGGGGACCAGGCATCTGCATGCTCTAAAGCAACTTGGTGATTCCCAGGTGAACCAAGGTTGAGATCCACTGGTTTATAGTATGGAGGGTATGCAGTGCTTTATAACTTGAGTTTAGGACTTAGCTTCTTATATTTCTATTAATCGGCAGCTATTGGAAGGTTTTAAACAGAGGAATTTTAAATAATTTATGTAGATACCCTGCCCTCAAAGAGGTGGAGTTTAACTGGTTATCCCTTATGTATGGATTGTACTCAGCGACTTCCTAGATTAAAGTATAGGAAGGGGAAGGGCGCCTGGGTGGCTTAGTCGGTTAAGTGTCGGCCTTTGGCTCATGTCATGATCCCGGGGTCTGGCATCGAGCCCCGCATCAGGCTCCTTACTCTGTGGGGAGCCTGCTTCTCCCTCTCCTCCCCACTTGTGCTCTCTCTCAACATCTCTGTCTCTCTCTCTCAAATAAATAAATAAAATCTAAAAAAAAAAAATTAAAAAAAAGTATAGGAAGGGGAAAATGAGTAAATTTACAGTGAAGGTACTTGGCAACCACTACCTAAACCAGATGATCAAGGTTAACATTGACAGTGATAAGTCTTCTAGATAGTATGCACCCCTTTATATGAAGTGATGAGAGTGGCATTTCACTTCCGAGGCCGTGCTCCCCCAAATTCATAATCTCTGTTGAAACAGGAGAAAAACGCCTTAAAACTGTCAAAGTTATCAAAAACAAGGGAAAACTTGAGAAACTGTTAAAGCTAATGATTAAAAAGAGTGATAGAGATTTTGAAGAATTGATTAAGGAGTAGAATAATGAATGCTGAGGGCAGTGAAGGAGAATCTGGGTGCTGAATGGAAACCATGACTTTCAATTAGTACCAATTGGAATTACTCCTTGATCTTTTGTCACAATGCTCAGCAGCTTGAGGGAGCTGGAAAGGTAATGATGGAGAGAGTAAATTCAGTTTAAAGATGATGAGGTAAGGCATTTGAAAATAAAGAACTAATTTACCCAGGAATATGCATGAGAAATGCATAAATTGACAATATAAATAATGAATGAACACTAAGGTGAAAAGCACGCATATGAGGAAGTCAATTAATGGATCGAGCCAGATAGCAAGTCAGTATTAAAAATACCTAATGAATTTGTCATGGCAAAACATGTTGGGAAAAGGGAAGAATCATATTATCAAAATGGTAAAAAAAAAAAAATCAAAATAGCATAGAAACTGATAAAACAGAAAAGAAAGCAAGTTCGACTGAAATGATTTTGTGATCTAACAAGCATGTAGTTTGGTAAATGATAAGAACATATTGATGATGGCTTTCACTTTTAGAGTGAGGGTTTTAATTCAGCAATATAACTAGAACATCATGAACCTCTAGAGGAGTAGCCTCGGATAGGTCCCGGCAGGCTTCAAGATGGCTTTCTGATTTAGAACTGGAGTCTGCCTATGCCAACCTCTAAGTTACTAGAAACTTAACCTCAAGGATGGGTCATGCTTGCTTTGCTCTCAGCGTCTCAAACCTGCCTTAAGGTCTTTGTTCCAATGTCTTACTTTGGCCTTTTTTCAGTACAATGAGGAAGAATCCTTCACTTCTTTTTCTCCTCAAATTTATCAAAGGGGAGAATTCTGGTAAAGCCTAAGTGTGTTCAGTAACATTTGTGTATAAATTGCGTAGCCAGTGTTAAGCTTCCCTTGTCTCCTTGTTGCCCCTTCTCAAGCTCTGTCCTATGGCAACAAAGGTTTTTTGGTATCTGCTTATGTGGGCAGAAGATTTCTTTTCTCCCTAGGAACTTGTAGTTAAGTGCTTCATTCAAATTGAGGCAACACTTAATATTGTCATGTGCTCTTTCAAATTCAGTCAGTGATTCTCAGTCCTGATTGCACATTAAAAAGACTCAGGGAACTTTCAAAAATTGATGAAGATGCCTAGGCAGTATCCCTCTTGATCTAGGTTTGAGTTGGGATCAGGGCAGGAATTGATTTTTTTTTTTTTAATTTAAAGATGATCACCCAAAAGTTAATAATATACAACTAGAATTGAGAACCATGGAATCTGAGCTTCGAACTGAGAAATAGAGGTATAAAGGTTTTGATACTGTCTTTGAATCCCCTTTGTTTCTCTACCTTCAAGGCTTTCTTCAATCCTGCCTCCCCATTCCTTATTAACTTCAATAACATTTCAGCAGCATTTATACCTAACATTCAAGTATATACTTTCTAGCTTTGCTTCTTCATCTCTGTAACGTTCTTCTGGGAACATGTAGGCTAAATCTGGTCCCTATTGGCTTGAGCTCAGACCTCTGAAGACCAGAATCAGAAGACCAGAACCAGACTGGTCTAGCAAGTATCTCGAATGAATCACAATATTTTCCATATCTCTTTCTCCATTGAGGAAAGATCTCTTTGCCTTAAGAATTTATAGGGCGGGGCACCTGGGTGGCTCAGAGGGTTAAACGTCTGCCTTTGGCTCAGGTCATGATCCCAGGGTCCTGGGATCGAGCCCCACATTGGGCTCCTGACTCAGCGGGGAGCCTGCTTCTCCCTCTCCCCCTGCTCATGCTTGCTCTCTCTCTCTCTCTCTGTATCTCAAAAGAATAAGTAAAATCTTTTAAAAAAAAGAATTTATAGGGCAATATAGGATGGTGTTTCTTAAACTTCCTCATTCTATTGAAATATGGTATATACCTAGCTTCTCATGCAGAAATTCCGTTTATTTAGAATAGTGCCTCTCCTCAATTTTGATCTCAAGAGTAGTTGACATAATTTACCTATGACTTTTATTTTTTATTTTTTTTAAAGATTTTATTTATTTATTTGACAGAGAGATAAAGAGAGAACACAAGTAGACAGAGTGACAGGCAGAGGGAGAGGGAGAAGCAAGCCCTCCGCTGAGCAGGGAGCTGGATGTGGGGCTCAATCCCAGGACCCCAGGATCATGACCTGAGCCGAAGGCAGCCGCTTAACCAACTGACCCACCCAGGTGCCCCTACCTATGATTTTTAAATTGTTTATCAAGAATCATGAGGTCTGCTGTCAGGCCATTCTCCTATTGCTTGCATCCTAAGTTTAACAACTTGCCCACCACAATGAATTGTGCTGCTGGATTTCCTGAATTAATCAAAGGAGCAGCTAAATACTGCACCTGAGGTCCAAAAATCCTTGATGATACATCTCAAAATCTAATATGAGTATTACATGAGTGTTACTAGATCCCCTTGGACCACCTGTGCAATTACCCAAGCTCCGCCTGGAGACCAGTTTCTGTCATGGTTTGGGGAAGGGCGGGAGGACCACAGATAAGACTCTTTTGGGTGCCTGGGTGGCTCAGTCGGTTAAGCATCTGCCTTTGGCTCAGGTGATGATCCCAGGGTCCTGGGATGGAGCCTCACATCAGGTTCCCTGCTCAGGAGAGAGTCTGCTTTTCTGTCCCTTCCCTGGCTCATGCTCTCTCGTGCGTTCACTACTTCTCTCAAATAAATTAATAAAATCTTAAAAAAAAAAAAAAGACTGTCTAAAATCTGTGAAGAATCATGTCGAGTTTTACTTATAGTTTCTTGGGAAAAGTCCCCAAATGATATGTGAGAGGAAGTACAATACATAATATATCTTATAACAAAACTTTTGAAATTAAAGGTATCTATAACAGTGGTGATGGATCTAGACCTGCCTCAGCTCATAGGAAAATGTCCAGCTGATTATGGCACTCACCCACCCACTATCAGATTACAACTTCCTACGCTCTGTCCAGAGCTCTTTGGAAAGTGCATTGTCCAGAGGCAAAGGATGAATCAGATGGTGGGAATTGAGAGGAGAAAAAGATGATGGGGTTTTAGGGCTCTGGATGATTAATGGGCAATCTCTTATAAGGTGTTCTAAATTCCTTTTATGCTTCTCCCACCTGCCTCAATTACAGAAGTGATCAGCTCTGGGAAAAATTCAAAGATTTTCCTCCAGATGACTATTTTCAAAAGGAGCAGAATGAAGAACTGTAAGTGCTTATGACATAACATTTGTCTTTTTCATGATTAGACATGCCATACAGAACTTTTGAAATGTCTTCAATTGGCAAATGGCATGAAGAAAATAATGTTTGGGGAAGACAAGATCTTGATAGTATCATGAAGGTGTCATTGATTGATTGCAACTGCAGAGAGGACAAAATGTTAGAAAACTGTAACTGCAGGTTAAGTACAACTTGATTAAGTGAAATTACTAAGTTTGGGTTTGAGTACATGTTAGAGAGAATTTGACTTGAGGAAGTCGTTCATAAGAAAATAATCTCACAAAAACAAACAAAAAAACTTCCACATTTAAAATTATATCCACATGAAAAATAAAAGAAAATAAAAATATATCTATATGGAGACAAGGGAGAGAGGAGTCAAAATGATTTCAGTATTTCTGGACTGTAACGGGGACCAGCTGATGAATTTGATTATCACCAGGAGGTCCAAGTCTCTGTTTCTCTGAAGAGCTTTGCCGGCTCTGTCCCTCAGGTGGCGCTCAGCTTCTGTGTCCACAATACCCATAAGCCTTTTTTCTACTTCTAACTATATTCCATCTGGTGCACTAAATGTGGATGTCATACAGATACATATACTTCAAAATGATCCGAAGATATCTCACTAAGAGAAGGCTGTGGGACTATTTTCCTCTCTTTTCTTACTTTTAAACTCAATTAAGAAGAAACTTTTTTTTCCTCCCTCTGAGTCATTGCCTTTTACCTTCTCCTCTTCTTAAGTTCATTGTTGTATTTTCCTCCTTCATGCTAAGATGGTGGCACAGAATACTGATGAGAAAATGCTTATTTTAAAACCACTAATTTCTCTGAGCAGAGCAAACCTGATCTGCATTTTTACAGATGTTCCCCTGGTCTGACCTCAGCCTTAGGAGGGTTATAGGTAGTCCCACAGCAAAAGGAAAAAGAAAAAAGAAAAACCAAAACAGAAGTTTCACACCCCAGGTTCTTCTGGATTGGCAAAGGAGGAGTTAGAGAACAAACTACTTTACATCAAAAGCAATTGCTGGAGGCTATAGGATTTTTATGTTATTCCTAAATTAGTTTCTTTATATAACAGTAGGTCTAATTCTCAGGACGATCAGGTTCAATAAAATACTTTTTGGGGGGACAGTAGAGGAAGAGAAAGTGGATTGTGTATAGGAGCAGGCTGGTTCCTATTTTGATTTTATAAATGTGCAGAGCACTAGTGGGACAATACCCATATTAAAATAATTGTGGCTTGGGCGCCTGGGTGGCTCAGTTGGTTAAGCGACTGCCTTCGGCTCAGGTCATGATCCCGGAGTCCCAGGATCGAGTCCCGCATCGGGCTCCCTGCTCAGCGGGGAGTCTGCTTCTCCCTCTGACCCTCCCCCCTCTCATGTACTCTCTCTCATTCTCTCTCTCTCAAATAAATAAATTAAATCTTAAAAAAAAATAATCGTGGCTTATCTTAGTCTGAGAAACTGCAGTTCTTTTTTAAATTGAAATTACAAGCATGGCTGAAATTCTTTCTTTAATGATCTCCATTATTTTTCAAAATCTAGATCAAATTGATGCCTAAGGATAGTTTTATAACACTCTCACATTAGAAACCTCCAAAATGGTATATAGATTATTTCACTGGTATGATAAAATTTGCAAATATCTATCACTTTTGTCTAATTCAAAATAAATTTGCACTTGAAAACAGAATGGATAATTCTCCAAAGAAATTAACATTTGCCTAGCTGTTACGAGTCAAACATTTTGATAGCAACGGCTATTTTACTGTCTGAATTCTTTCTGATGTCTACAGGAACTGACAGAAGCAGCATAACTGGTAGGCTTGGGGAGGGGGGTGGGAGGATGGGTTAGCCTGGTGGTGGGTATTGAGGAGGGCACATTCTGCATGGAGCACTGGGTGTTATGCACAAACAATGAATCATGGAACACTTCATCTAAAACTAATGATGTAATGTATGGGGATTAACATAAGAATAAAAAAAACAGAGGAAAAAGAAAAAAAAAAAAGAACCTGGTGGAAGAATGTGGGAAGGCAGCCTGCATTCATCTAAGGAGGTAGAAATTAGACAACAAGGTGAGGTCCAGTTATCAGTAAAAGCTGAGTAGGCAAACACTGATGTGGCAAGATTTATCAGTCACTCACATGTCTATATGTTTACTGTTATAGGAGTTTACCTATTTATTTATTATTTATTTTTTCATCTATTTTATTTATTTTTTAAAATTTTTTAACGATTTCACAATAAAGGAGATTCTTAGTTCATCCGGCAGTTTTCCTATTTAAACATCAGATCTGAAACTGAGGGACAGTGGGCCATTATTTTTTTAATCCTTATAGTATCTACCATATTATTATGTGAAGCTTGGAACACTCAAATATAAGTAAGTAACAGAATAAAATGTATCAACACATTCTTTATTGGATATGTTCATATCCACCCATCATCCTCAGCATACTGCGCACGCACACACACACACACACACACATTTGTAAGTGAAGTTAACCATGAATGGGAGGAAGGAAGATAGAAAATATAGCACTGGTATCTGGGAATCAAGCCAAATAATTCAGGACAAAAAGATTCCTGGAGATAATAAATACAGTCTTGGCCTACTTCACAACTGTTCCCAGAGTCATTTATACTTTGGGTACTTATATACGGAATATTATAATAATGTAAGCTCCTCATATATTTTTAAGTGATAGAAGAAATATGAGATATATAAATTATATAAACTTTCTTTTTCTTTTTTTTAATTATTTATTTTAGAGAGAGAGAGGGAACACATGCAGGGGGGAAGAGGCAGAGGGAGAGTGTCCAAGTGGACTTCCACTGAGTGTGGAGCCCACCGTGGGGCTCGATCTCAGGACTCATGGTCTCAGGACTCATCATCTCAGGACCCATGAGATCAGGACCTGAGCTAAAACAAGAGTCGGACACTTAACTGACTGAGCCACCTAGGCACCCCTATTTTCTTTTTGTTTGTCCCTCATTCATTTAACAGGTATTATATTCGTACCTCTTATGAAGAAATGAAGAAAGAAAAACGACTAATATGTGCTCCCTTCCCTCAAAATGTTTTAATTCTTGTGGTAGATCTGGAAAAGTAAACAAATATTTGCAATGCAAACTTAATCCAGTCTTAGAGGATTATCTTTTTCAGATGTGTCTACACAGCCTTATAATTTTTTCTAATGTGCTACTAATCACTTTTAATTGAGCTTTGAACTTGCAGGTGTCTGTTTGAATGATGAATGTTGCTGCAGTGGGGAGTATCCATCAAGGGGGAAATTACCTGAAACAATGTTGCCGTGTAATTGACATTTTATGGTTACCCTGAAGTATCCAGGATCCCTGGTAGTATTCCATCACCAAATAGAACATTAGACTCTCATGCCTGGAAAGAAATTCAGAGATTAATTAATACAATTCGCTTATTTTACAGAAGAGAAAAACTAGATTCAGAGGTTGTATTTGCTGGACATGATTACAGAACTTTTTGGTGGTACACCTTAAAGCAGGGTCATTCTTCACACACTAAGTTAAATATAATTTATATCTCACAATCATTTCTGAAAGACTGCATAATCAAAAATAGATATAAAAACGAATGAATTCACAGTATTAAATTAAAGGCATGACATCATAGTCGTTTCGTACAAGTTGATTCTACTTTTATTGAATACTTGAACATAAATAGTGTTCTTTTTTTGATTTTGTAAGCTAATCAAACCAGAAACAATTAAATGAGCTAAAATATATTATAGAAGATTAATTCTGAACATGTTGATGTTTTCCCTCATATACTTTATATTTACATTTCTGGTAACATAACCTTGCAATTAAACAAGGACATAATAGTTACTAATGATGACTCAGTGACCCTAGGAAAAATGAACACATTATATAGATAAACTATTAGATGAAGAAATCACCTGAAAATTAATATGACTCCATTTTATTTATTTAGCAATATCTAGTGTTTCTTAGGTGCCAGACACAATGCTGGGCACTTTAAAGGTATCACATTAATAATAATGTTACACATTATTTATTATTTTATTGTAATGTTACATATTACAATAAAATTGAATCCCAAAATAGGTTTAAAAATATAAAAAGGTGATTTCAAATATAATCAATCTATACCTTAAACAATAGTATTACTCGGACTAAAAATGTAAGTTGGGGATAGAAGGTAGGTGAAAGGTGGGTAAAGCTGTTAAAATCTAGAGAAGAATTGACATCCTCCTGTCTACCCACAAAATGAATATATTGGTCTTGAGTCTTATTCAATGCACCCATATATGAACCAGCAGGAATGCTCTGTCTGTTGGGAGAATATGGCTCTGCAGTGTTGGTATATAGTTATTTATGAGGCTATCCCATTATCTCAATTGTTCCCTTTATTTGTTAAGATGACCAAATTCACTTACCTAAGCTCTGATTCCATACTCTTCATGCAAACAGCTACAGAGAGAATCATCTGTTTAATAAATGCAAATATTGTCACATAATTGTATATATGATTTCTATGCAAACAAATACATTTAATAAGACAATTTATACATTCATCTTTCCATTCTTTCTGTCCTTTGATTCCTTTCAAAAATATTTTTTTGCCTTTTGATTCTTGAGGAATTCTGTCCTATACCCATGATACAGAGATGAAGGGCCAGATATATGGTCCCTATACACCAAGGAGAATTATATTATAGAAGAGGCAGGCAGGCTAGCAAACAGACAAATAACAAAATGAGTTGATGATTATAAGGGAGTTTCATCTAGGCTACAATTTGGCATAGACGAAGAACTCCAAAGCCAGAGTTCATTTGTGCTTGAGCTAGTATTTGAGCCGAACCTAGAAGGATTGAACAGTTTGTCAGAAAACTTGGGAGACGGTATTTCAGTTAGAGAAAAGAGTTTGTGAGAAGGAATGAATGCCTGACTTAGCAGAAACTACAAATATTTGACTTTTCCCGGAGGATCTCTTATGATTTAATAAGCATGTTCAGTCTGAGTAACTTACTGCATGTGGTATAGCAACCAAATCATGTTTTTGAGTTTAAAAGCAATAATTCAAGCCCTACATCATCATGGCCACCAGCAGAACAGCATCCTGTGAGGCCTTATGTGGGCATCAGCTGGTGCCTATAGATAAATCTCCTTCGGGTTTTTGCCAAATGCTGCAAATACCCACATTTTAAAACTGTTGATAAAGAAATAAGGGCACATTCTTAAAATAAAAATTATAATCTTCTATCAAATTTTGTCTGCTAAAAACATATTGACCAAAATAATCAAGACTGATTTTTTTATATCTTTTACATATTTTAGGCAAGGAAGACAATAATGATACATCAGATTTTTGTTCAGGTTATTTAACCTCTCGGTTTCTCTCTCTCTTCCCCTCGCTCACAGATGCACATGAATGTGCACACTTTTCCACTTTCTAGGTTATTTAGGTATTTTCCAGGGCACATCAGGTGGTGTTTTGTTTATTTATTCAAAAAAACAGAAGTGACTATGAGCAATGCTATGTGGTGGTAGCAGGAGGCACAAAGAAGATAGAAATGTTGGCCCTACTCTCAAGACAATTGGCTGGGGTTAATATATATGTGGTTTCATTTTATACCCCAGAGGATCACAGGTAGGGCCAGGTAGAAGACTACATGAATCATGAACATCAGCTTTTCTTTTCTTTTTTTGCATTACCCCACAAAATATTGGCATAACAATTTCATAATATAAATTTAAAACTAATTTTGCTGCTAGAAAATAAACATTACTATGATATTTTGGATGCAAACTAAATCATTCTATGAGTAGAAGAAAAGGAGCTGTCACACTCACCATGATCATATTATCTCCAAGTTCTTCTGTTAGTATCCATTTGCTACCTATTCACTCATTTTCTCATCTGCTCGTACCTTCCGGCAGGTGTCAAAAGTTTAAGAAAAGCTGAGAGAAAATCTTAAAATTGAGAAAACTCTATTCATTCATTTTTTTTCTTTTCTTTTTTTTAAAATATTTTGGAAGGTCCTTTTATAATCTAATTTGCCTTGATCAATCTAGCAGAACACCAGTGTTCCTTAGTTCTCCAATTTTAGAATTATTTCTTAGTCATTTTATACCTTTATTATTTATTATATTAGAAAATTGTTTTTCAACATTTGAAATTTTTGATCATATTAACCACAAATCCTGGTATTTTGTGTTTAACAAAAGTTTTCAGTGAATATTCAGAATGTATTTTATGTTTTTAGATCACAGAAACAGTGCTTATGTTCTCTAGAGAATTACAAGACTGGGGTAAACCTTATTTGGATAACATAGTATAAGGGGTGCCACTTAGCTAGTTAGTTTTCTCAGGGCATCAAAAAAAGTTTAACCATCAATCGCGCTCTACTTAACCTTGCTATATGTATGTAAGTGACCACATTTAGCATGGCCATGGAAAATATATATAGCTTCATGCACATATACATATTGAGTAAAAGATATTTTGCGATTTTAGATACCAATTTCTTGTTATTCTTCTCAAAGGAACCTATTTGGAATGGGCATTATTTCCCCATTGAATAGGTTGAATAGGTCTAAAAAAATCCTTCTGAATTCACTCTTGTATTCATTCATTCAACTGCAATTTATTAGAGATTAGCAATACATAGAGACAAAGTGCCTGCTTTCGGGGAACTTAAAAATTGGGGGAGGTGGACAATTAAGAATTTATTGGGGCACCTGCGTGGCTCAGTCAGTTAAATGTCTGCCTTTGGCTCAGGTCATGATCTCAGGGTCCTTGGATGGAGCCTGGAGTCCAGCTCCCTTCTCAGCTGGGAGTTTGCTTCTCTCTCAGCCTCAACCCCTTTCCCTGCTCCTGCACTCTCTTTCTCTCTCTCTGCCAAATAATTAAATAAAGTCTTAAAAAAAGAGAATTTATTGTTTTATTTAAGAAAGCATATATAGAGAGGGATTACAACAAAGCAAAATTGTGTTTAGGGAATTCAGTCAAAGGGACCAGGGGGGTTAATCAACTTAAGAAACGGATTCCAGACTTTGCCTTATGTCTTATTTCCTTTTATCTTAATTATCAGGTTAATTGACAGCAAACATATGTTTGCTGGAAAAAATCTTTGATAAAATCTGATTTACAATGAGAGATAAAAGCAGATATTATTTTCTCAGATTTATAAGAAATATTTCCATAATGACATGACAAGATTGTACTTCCTTTTTTTTTCTTTTTTCCCTTATACCTAACAAGTTTTGATAGCAAACACATATTTTAGAAAAATGTTTTGGTTCCATTTAGTTTATTAAAACACAGTTAAATGACATCATATTCATGAAAGAAATTTAAGAAGCAGATGAATTTGTATATATTACTGACCACAGAGCAGAGAATCAGCTAGAACATCTTTAACAGTTATGTTATTTTTACACAGCAACTCTTCAGCAAACAAGACTGTGCTACGAAAAAAATTGGTTTAAGTTAGTTATTTGGAATTTACTTTCCCATAAAAATCATATTTTAAATGTATTTTAATCAGATTCACCCAAAAGAAGTCTAGTGAAGGCTTAATGTGTATGAAGAGTAGCAATAAAAATAATATGATGGCTAATATTACTGGTCAGTTGTGGCATTCTGCTGCTTGAATACATTATTATTTTCTCTTTGCTCTTCTATGAGAGCAATATTATCATTTCTATTTTACAGATGAGAAGACTATAGTTTAGATAATTCAAATGACTTGGGACTTAGAGTCAGAATTAGGAATTTATGTCTATCATATGACCCCAAATCCATGTCTCTAATCATTTTATTATATTATATTTTGTTGCATGGTTATATTAAGAATGCAGAAAAAATGCACATATACCTACTTATTTCAATAACAGAAATGCTTGCACCAGAGGCTCAGATATGCTGCTGATAAATTTGTTAGAGACATCATTTACATTAGGTAATGCAAGATGTGTTCAACAGACTTCACTGGAGGGTTAAGAGAATAAGATGTTACTTCTCAAAACAGTGAGAAGAAGAGAGCAAAGGAAAATTGCCCATGATGCAAGGTAAAAAAGAATCTAAGAAAAGTAAATCAGAGATCTGAACAGAGTTTGTGGAAACAAAAAAATAAAACAAAAAAAGAAAGGAAAAAGAAAAAAAGAAAAAGAAAACAAAACTTTAAAGAAATATATGGGTATTTTTGGTGGATCAGGATTAGGAAAAGGAGACTCACAGGATTGTTGAGTGAGTAAAATAAAAGTGGTTACTGTCATGGACAATTGTGGGAAGAGTTTTAAAAAAAGAAGTGGAGGGGCTTCTTTGCAGATGATATGATACTTTATGTGGAAAACCCAAAAGACTCCACCCCAAAACTGCTAGAACTCATACAGGAATTCAGTAAAGTGGCAGGATATAAAATCAATGCACGGTGGCATTTCTATACATCAACAACAAGATAGAAGAAAGAGAAATTAAGGAGTCGATCCCATTTACAATTGCACCCAAAGCCATAAGATACCTAGGAATAAATCTAACCAAAGAGGCAAAGAATCTGTACTCAGAAACTATAGAATACTCATGAAAGAAATTGAGGAAGAAATGGAAAAAATGTTCCATGCTCATGGATTGGAAGAACAAATATTGTGAAGATGTCAGTGCTACCTAGAGCAATCTACACATTCAATGCAATCCCTATCAAAATACCATCAACTTTTTTCAAAGAAATGGAACAAATAATCCTAAAATTTGTATGGAACCAGAAAAGACCTCAAATAGCCAGAGGAATGTTGAAAAAGAAAAGCAAAGCTGGTGGCATCACAATTCCAGACTTCAAGCTCTATTATAAAGCTGCAGTCATCAAGACAGTATGGTACTGGCACAAAAACAGACACATAGATCAATAGAACAGAATGGAGAGCCCAGAAATGGACCATCAACTCTATGGTCAACCAATCTTCGACAAAACAGAAAAGAATGTCCAAAGGAAAAAAGACAGTCTCTTCAACAAATGGTGTTGGGAAAATAGGACAGCCACATGCAGAAGAATGAAACTGGACCATTTCCTTACAGCACACACAAAAATAGACTCAAAATGGTTGAAAGACCTAAATGTGAGACAGGAATCCATCAAAATCCTAGAAAAGAACACAGGCAGCAACCTCTTCGACCTCAACCACAGCCACTTCTTCCTATACACATCGCCAAAAACAAGGGAAGCTAGGGCAAAAATGAACTATTGGGACTTCATCAAGATAAAAAGCTTTTGCACAGCAAAGGAAATAGTCAACAAAACCAAAAGACAACCAACAGAATGGGAGAAGATATTTGCAAATGACATATCAGATAAAGGGCTAGTATCCAAAATCTATAAAGAACTTATCAAATTCAACACCGAAGGAACAAATAACCTAATCAAGAAATGGACAGAAAACATGAATAGACATTTTTCCAAACAAGACATCCAAATGGCCAACAGACACATGAAAAAGTGCTCAACATCACTTGGCATCAGGGAAATACAAATCAAAACCACAATGAGATACCACCTCACACCAATCAGAATGGCTAAAATTAACAAGTCAGGAAATGATAGATGTTGGCGAGGATGTGGAGAAAGGGGAACCCTCCTACACTGTTATGGGAATGCAAGCTGGTGCAGCCACTCTGGAAAACTGTATGGAGGTTCCTCAAAAAGTTGAAAATAGAGCTACCATATGACCCAGCAATTGCACTACTGGGTATTTACCCCAAAGATACAAATGTGGTGATCCGAAGGGGTATGTGCACCCTGATGTTTATAGCAGCAATGTCCACAATAGCCAAACTGTAGAAAGAGCCAAGATATCCATCAACAGATGAATGGATAAAGAAGATGTGGTGTATATATACAATGGAATATTATGCAGCCATCAAAAGGAATGAAATCTTGCCATTTGCAATGATGTGGATCGAACTGGAGGGTATTATGCTGATCGAAATAAGTCAATCAGAGAAAGACATGTATCATATGACCTCACTGATATGAGGAGTTCTTAATCTCAGGAAACAAACTGAGGGTTGCTGGAGTGGTGGGTGGTGGGAGGGATGGGGTGGCTGGAAGATAGACATTGGGGAGAGTATGTGCTATGGTAAGCGTTGTGAATTGTGTAAGACTAATGAATCACAGACCTGTACCTCTGAAACAAATAATACATTATACGTTAAAAAAAAAAAAGAAGAAGAAGATAGCAGGAAGGGAAAAATGAAGGGGGAGAAATCAGAGGGGGAGATGAACCATGAGAGACTATGGACTCTGAGAAACAAACTGAGGGTTCTAGAGTGGAGGGGGGTGGGGGGATGGGTTACCCTGGGGATGGGTATTAAAGAGGGCATGTACTGAATGGAGCCCTGGGTGTTATACGCAAACAATGAACCATGGAACACTACATCAAAAACTAATGATGTATGGTGACTAACATAACATAATAAAATAAAATTAAAACAAAACAAACAAAAAAGAAGTGGAAGGGTGCCTGGGTTGACCGGTGGGTTAAGCAACCAACTCTTGGTTTTGGGCTCAAGTCTTGACCTCAGGATTGTGAGATGGAGCACTCCTGCACTGAGCCTGCCGTTGGCTTGAAAAATCTCTCCCTCTGCTCCTCCTCTTACTAGTATCCACTCTCTCTCTAAAATAAATAAAGAAATCTTAAAAAAAAAAAAAGAAGTGGAAAGGAGTGTAGATACATAAACATATTTTAGGAATGAAGGACATGAAAAAAAATCGGGGCACGAAACAAGTGTGCAGGAAGCCTGTAAGTTTGAAATATGTGCTCTTCTCTCCACTTATTCCTAATGGGATCTCTGACAGTGACTTTAATTCAAGATTTTTGAGATGAAAGTTGAGCCAGCCCCCATTGCTATAATTCTGTATTTCATTAAAACCATTTTGATTGCTTCATAGGATGCACTTAATGCTATATTGCCTGGTCTTTAAGGTTATTAACACAGGATTGACATGTAGGCAATCTAGATCTATGAATTACACATTATATTACCCATAATCTGAGAATACTTTCCTTTTCCCACTTCTCTATTTGAACTGAAAGACAAATCGAAATAGATTATGTTGCCTACGGCAACATAGAGGGTGGGACGGTGAGGCCGCAGGGAGCAATTGCTATTCAGTAAATGGTTTCTTTTTGGAGTGATGAAAATATTCTAAATTCCTTTTGGAATGATGAAAATATTTTAAGTGTGATGATGATCACAAAATTCAGTAGACAAATGAAAAACCAATGAATTATAATGTTAATTGGGTGAACTTTTTGGTACGTGAATTATATCTCAATAAAGCTGCTTTTTTTTTAAAGAAAAAGAAGCAACTCTAAATGTTTCAGGTCAAATGGTAATGAATTGAAAACTTAAAACATTCACCTGTTGGTGAATAAATTTTCCTTTTCATAAGGCTCCTAAGCTCATGACACTAGGGAGAACATAATTAACGTTAATGGAGAAACCTTCTAAAAAAATACAACTGTAATTTTTCAAAAAGCTCTTCAGTACTTCTTCTTTGCTCTCAAATGGTCTTGAAATAATTGTCTCAAAGTATAACTATAATCTACTTTCATGTAATTTTCTCTTAGTATAACAGAAAACTGTAGAGCAAAGGACTCCCAGGGAAATTTTCCAATATGATTACAGTTGACCTAGTATTATGGATTTGGGTTTTCTGATTGACTTTTCACCCAATTAATTGTTTTCATAAATTTTGCATAGGACTTCTACAACTTATTCCCCTCATTCAATACCTACTAGGCTGTCTGCCTTGTGTATAAAGTAAGAGGCCTATTACTGTCCATCATGGAGTTTATGGAACAGAAAAAAGAAGGGATTAGAAAAGGTAAATACTTGAGCAACTAGATGAACATAGAATCTGGTACCTAAATCTGATATTTGAGCATAAATAATTTTATCTCCCAGTTTTACCTGTTCTATTTTAAATGTTGATTTGTGATATACACATATATCTGGTAACACATACTTTCATTGCAAACAGTTTTATAAGTTAAAATTTTTGTATAGAGTGTGTAGTAAATAATAATAAATTTTATTTGCAAGTGGACAGTGAATATATCAGAAGGGAAAATAGAGAAAAATACATCTTATAAAAGTTAACATTCAATTTGTCTGTGCGTAAGCAATATGATATAACACTAAGACTTTGGAGAAAGGCATCCTGGGCTTGAATTCAAGACCTTCCACATATTAGCTGTATAAGCTCAGATAAACTACTCATTTCCCTTAGCCTCAGTTTTCTTAAGGGAATATTAATTTTGCCTGAAACTTTTGTTCTGGTGATTGAGTGAAATAGCATATAAAATATTTGTCACCTTATGATACATAACAAGTATTTTCCAAATGTTCGCATGTACATAGAATTTGATTTGTAATCAAATGTATCTAATACATATTGAGACAGATAAAGATTTCTCTTGATTAGCACAACTATTTCAGGAAATCTAGAATAAAACCCTGTCTTTCCAATATTCCATGGAATATAGTTTCCTTTTCAGAACCATAGTATTAAAATGGAATTTTACATATACGCACTCTGGATTTTAAGAGAAGTAAGCCTTTACATTTCTCCCTGAAGTACTTTCCAGGATTATATTTACCTGGTAAATTTTACACCGACTAGTGAATTAAAGATAGCCAAAAATAGAGCTCTGAGAAATGTAGTCTGAGTCTTCAATCCATTGAATCTGGCCTGAACCTCTGTCTTCTTACGTAGAAGGAGGTGGAAGATTGATACTCTGCCATTTCTGGGTCTACACTTTAAAAAGGCTGGCAGCTTCTCCTTCTGCTCTTTTGTAACTTGGCTGTCATTCTGTGAGGAAGCCCAAGCAACCACATGTGGCAAATGATTGAGATCCCCAACTGACCATCCTACCTGAGATACCATCTAAAGCCAGACCAACTTTTATTCCATGTGAGTGAGCCACCTTCACATTGATCCTCTAGTTTTTCCAGTAAAGCTTTCCTAAAGATACCCTGTGGAACAAGCATTAGCTGTTGCTTCCAAGCCCTGATGAAATTATAAAATCATCAGTAAATAATCGTCATTTTAAACCACTACTTTTGGGGGAAGTTTAATGTGCATCAGGAAACAGCTAAAACTGCAACCAAGAAAAGAAGCAGTATCTGCAGGGGTTAAAAGATATCCTGAAGAATCTCTCCTCTCTATGAAGAACCTATAAATTCTTCTATCACAGCATTTACAAAGCTTTATTTTTATCATGGCTCTCTATCTTTTTTCATTAATTAGCCCTCATTCTTCTCAAGTGGTAATCAATTATTCCCTCAGACCCTAAACTTTCTAATTTTTAGTAAATACACCACAAATGTTTGTGGAATGAAAGAATGAATGATGAATAAATGTCTGGTTTCATTAGAATTGTTGTCTTTTTTGTTATTTTCAGAGAGAACAAATAACGGTTAACCCTGATTCCTACAACTTGAAGGTATATATGAATAAAGCAAAACAAAAGTATTCAGTTTGAAGAAAGATGCTGTTTGAAAAAAGAATCATGTGGTGAGAATAGGGAATGAGGACCTTAATTAATTTCTGTGGTACAGATGTTGGAAGAAATGAACTAAACATAAAGGAACAATAGATCTTTTGGAAAAATAAAAGTTCACTGGAGTTCTCTTTTCCTAGTGACACCCTACAAAATACTTATTTTAAGCCATGAACACCAAATTCCTTGGAATTTCCATGATCTTTAAAACAACAACAACAACTAGCACCTTATAATTAGCAGCAAAGAGTCTGTGTACTGAGTTATTATAATGTACAGTCATTCCATTAGGTGCATACCACCGTGTGGTATGAGGCGGGAATAATTAGACACCAGATGGTGATATCAACTCCAATAGAGAATGCCTATGCATTATGCATGAGAAGTGACTTTATTGTTGTTTTTATCCATTTGGTACCATTATGCTGCTCTTGGACCTCAATCAGTGTCTCAAAAAAAAAAAAATCACTTTGGATCTGGAATTTTTCTGTTCTGAACAATTTGTAACACCACTTTGTCATATTCTGATCAGTTATCTCCGTACTCAACTTGCAGAATTTCTAAAAGCATGTTATTTTCTGGCAGCACCATAGAACTGAGCTTTTCCATTACCCAGAGCATCTGAGCTTACTGGATATAATTTTATGTTTCTGCCAGCAGTATAAAGTTTAAGATTAGTATCTTTGAAAATGGAATCTGATTTTTAATGATTGTAGTGTCACATTTCTGGGCTGAGGTACTTTTAAAATGTCATTAGTAGATACGTGATTAATCATTTTATGTCTTTTGACCACTAAGAATTTCTTTTATTTTCATTATAGATGTAATGAATTTGAAATTAGAAAAGAGTTGGAATATATAGTGATTGGATAGTAGATTTCATTAATGTTATTAATTCTTCAATGGAGAGCTCAACAAAATGGTTGTTTATCTTGATTCGTTTGTGAAAATGGCAGCATTTGAGGAGGTTCCAAGATACTGTATCAGAATTCAAGAACATGTTGTCTTTTAATTTTCAGCCCCCTTGTGATTGATTGATTGATTCTGTGGCCCTTAGCCCTTGAAATAAGGCAGTTAGTGCTCAATACATAAGATTTTTAGTAAGTGGTCCTAATAGATTATATAGCTATAGCAGGCAAGATTTAATCAGAGAATTGTAATCATGAGGGAAGATATAGTACATGGGGTTTATTATATGGTCTTTACCTTGTTTGGAAACTATTTAAAATGTTTATGTCCATCTGTTGCCTCAGCCCCTGGATGTGAGGTCAGCAGGGGAGGCAGCTGAGAAGGTAAGAGGGACTTGACAGTAGTAGAGAGTAAAAGAAAACTGGAATCCATGAAAAGAGGCTGAGGCCCAGATTGATTCATTACCACTTCCAAACCTCCAAGTTCAATGATGCCAGTAACTTGAAGGGAAGCCGCTGTCTTTGACCATGGAGCTAAACATGCATGCGGTTTAGGAAGTCAGAGATGCTGAAAGAAGCTTGAGATAATGCAGGCCTGGCTTCTGCCCACACAGACAAAGTGAGCTGGAGATCATTAGCAAAGTCTGTGACCTACAATAGTGCCTGGAACATTTTATATGTATATATATATATATAGAGAGAGAGAGAGAGAGAGAGAGAGAGAGAGAGAGAGAGAGAGAGAGAGTTACTTATATCTCTCTCTCTATATATATTTTTTAATTTTAATATAGACTTATGTTTATAGAAACCTCGTGAGGATAGTACAAGACTTCCTCTTGGGAAAGGCAGTCTTACGTGTATGGTTTTTGGAGTCTCGTTCAGCCACATAAAAATAGGCCTTGGCCTCTAAGCCTTCCTTACCTAGAGGGAGCCCACAGTTATTACCATTCAATGACCTTCAGTCTTGCTCAGGGCTTTCAGTGTTTGGCAGGGGAGAGATCAAGGTAATTATGTGGGGGCATTAGTGGAGGGCACATAGGCCAGTTGCCCTGCATCGGCCGCCAGGGACACCTACTGGCCATGAGAGACTGACACCCTTATTGGCATGGACCTTGCACTGTCTCTTCTCTATGGGAGTGAAATCATTCTACCATCCAGTGCTTGGCTGTGTTGTGCTTTCCTTGGTGACTCAGATACCAAGATGCAGTGGGCAGAAGTCTTTCCATTCCTGGTGCCTGGAATTGTGTTGATCTTTGCTATCCTCCATGTAGTTGGAGTCTTTCCTTGGGTTTGGTTACCAAGCACTGTGTGCTGCTTAACTCTGCCCGTATAGCCCACAGCCAGCTTCCTCTATTGCTAACACTTTATGTTACTATAGTGCATTTGTCACAATCAATGAATTAATAATATTAAAATATTATTAACTAAAGACCATTTTCAGATTTCCTTAGGTTTTACCTACTTTTTTTTTTTTCCTATGTCAAGATCTTATCCAGGAGACCATATTACATTTAGTCATTATGACTCCTTAGATTCTTCTTGGCTATAACACTTTCTCAACTTGCCTTGTTTTTAATGACCTTGACAGTATTGAAAAGCATTGGTCAGGTATTTTGTAAAATGTCAATTGGGATTTGTCTGATATTTTCTTCATAATTAGATTAGAAATAGAAGCACATCTTAAAATCATCACTAATCTTAACCACCAAGACTTTACTCCCATTAGCATTTTGGAGATCACTTCCCTTTAATATCATAATTGAAAAACTGACATAATATATTTTGCTTTCTTTCTGCACCATTATTTTATTGGTTTCTTCCATGCTATTTGGAGGCTTTTAGTTGCTACATAACATCCCTACATGTATGGATCATGTACCTAAGAAGTAGTTTGAACTACTGTAACAAAAGAAGCCCAAACAATGATAGTTTAAACAAGATAGACCTTTGTTTATCCTTCATATAGAATGTGGGCCAGTAATTTCCTGTAGCACCAAATCATCAGCTCCAAGATCATCTACTTTGTTCCCCTGCCATCCATGCTCCCATCTCATGGATGAATATGGTTGTTCCAGCTCATTCTACTGAGTCACATTACAGCAAGAAGAGAGAAGTAGTAGAGGACTATCCTTCATCTTAAGGTCACAGATGTTGCACATTTATTTTTTGCTTACATCCAATTGGCCTGAATGTAGTCATATAATCACCTTAGCAAAGAGAAAGGCTTAGAGTTACAGTATTTTTCTAGGTGGCAATATATTAATTAAAATCTGAGGGTTGCTTTAATAAAGGAAGTAGGAGAGAATGGATCATTAGGCAATATTAGCAGTATCAACATAAATATTTCTGTCTTCTCTTGGCCATTTAAAAAAATAGTTACTATTAATGATGCTGTGTTGATCACCCTAAAACAAAATATTTCTATCCACATTTCTGATTTTCTAATACATATCAAGGAAATGCATTATTTTAGGCATTTATTTATTTTAGATAAATATTGTTATATTGCTTTACTGAAATTTTGGGCAACTTTGACATCCTATTAACAGTAAAAATGCCTACGATATTATTTTAATTCTCAAATTACTTTGGTTAATCTAACAGATTAAATGTATTTAGTCATTGATTTAATTTGCATTATTTTAATTATTCAAGAGTTTGCACATTGTTTTTCCATTTATACTATTTGAATTTCCCATTTTTAAGGGCTTTGTTCATTGTTCTTTTGGGATTTTTATATTGATTTGTAAAAGCTCTTATATGTGTAACTTGGGGAATATATGCAGTAATACTCATATTGGTATAACTTTCTGGAAGGCAACTTGACAATATTTATTAGGACTATTACAATACTCATTCAGTGTGATACATTATTATTTCTAATTCTAGTTTTTTTTATTCCATAAAAACTATCAGAAGTATGCATGAAGTTTTATGTACAGAATTGTTAATAAAATCAGACTATTGAAAATCCTTATGTTAACAGTAGAGAAATGGATAAATTATATAACATCATGTATTGGTTGATTATGCAGGCATTAAAAAGTGTTTTCAAAGATTAGTGAATATAGTAGAAACACAGTAATGATGCAATATCAAATGACACTTGTGCATTAGAAATCTCCAAGCGTGTGACATAATGTGCAGACTTTCATAAACTTACTTTAATACAAAACTCCTTTTCTCCTAGAATATTTTATTTTTTAATCTTTTTAAAGATTTTATTTATTTAAGATTTTATTTATTTATTTGAGAGAGACAGAAAGAGAGCATGAGCAGGGGGATGAGGCAGAGGGAGAAGCAAACAGACTCCCCGCTGAGCCAAGAGCCTGATGACATGGGGCTTGATCCCAGGACCTGGAGATCATGACCTGAGCCAAAGCCAGACGCTTAACCAGGAACCCCCTCTCCTAGAATATTTTAAGTATAGGTGTTATGCAGAAAATCTTTTTGGTAAATAATAACCTTCTTTATCAAGCCCCTTTAATAAAGTTCATTATTACCACACTGGCAATTGCAGAAAGACTGAAAAGAATTTGCGGATCTGGTACACACAGGAAACTACTAAAATCTTATTAGCCTACGTAAGTTAAGTAAAAAGTCAAGGCTGTTTGTCATAGTCATGGATATACTACCATGCTTTCCCTTCATTTAGTTCTTATATTTTCAGTTCCTAAGGTGGGGATATTTCAGTCCTCTCCCATCTATTTTAGAATCACCCGTCCATCTTCTGGCTCAAAGAATAAAACAAGAGGACTAGGTTACTCTTCTGGAGTAACATTAGTAACTTTGCTCTCTGGAGTTAACTTTAAAGATTGTCCCTAAAAGTATCTGTTGGATACATTTAGGAAATTGGAAACAGTGATGAAACTTCCAGTTCTTAAATTTCAGACTCAATCTAGAATTCTTCCTGTTTTCATGATATGAAAAATTTGATTTTGTTAAAATACTCTTTTCATGTTTTAAGTCATGGTACTCAGTACTGATAATGTTGAATAGTTAAAGTACTTTAACTCATAAATTTTTTTTATTCATATCTGTAGACTTTTTTTGGAAGTGCTAGAATGTCAAGTCTAAAGAAATTTGGAAAATTTAGTGCAAATCTATGCTTAATAGCAAGAAGAATGTGTGAATTCACATTACCGAAGGCCCTTTTTTCATGGAGAGAATTATTACCCAGAAAATACTGAAACCAGAGAAATTCTTAGTGACCTAATATTTGACATTTGATATCCTATATTTATTTTCTAAATTTCATAATTTCCTAGGTTAAAATGCTCTGCAAAATATAAGTGTGTGTTTGTGTGTGTGTGTGTGTGTATACATAAATCCAAATCTGTATATCTGGATTTACAGATATAAGGAAAAAGAAAATTTTCTTTCCCTAATAGGCGGCCAAATGCTCTTATGAAAATATTAACTTGTCTTACAGAATCTATAATTTATATCCAGAAGAATAAATTACACTACCAAAGATAAAAATTAAAAAGAAATGTTAGGGGCGCCTGGGTGGCTCAGATGGTAAGCGTCTGCCTTCGGCTCAGGTCGTGATCCCGGGGTCCTGGGATCGAGCCCCACATCGGGCTCCTGCCTCGGCCGGGAGTCTGCTTCTCCCTCTCCCTCTGCCTCTCCCACTGCTCATGCTCTCTCTCTCTCTCTGTATCTCTGTGTCTCAAATGAATAAATAAAAAAAAAATCTTTAAAAAAAAAAAGAAATGTTAGCATCTGTAGTATCATCCACTAATACTTGCAAAGTCCATTATAACTACTCTACTGAAATAATACCTACTGAAATCGATGACATTAGCAGCAATTACAATCATGTAACATTTAAAATGACAGTACTCCATTTTATACTTTTATTTATTTCAACTGGAACCTGTAACTTGTAGCATGATTTCTATTTATGAAAAAAAATCTGCTTTTCTTAGTTAACACAAAGTATGGACTTTACATAATAACTTAATCAAATGATTTTTTTCAAAATATTCCATTTTTCACATTAATGAGCTTTTACAATAGTTACGTTCAGGGAGGGGAAAATGTCTCTAGAGAATAAAACTGCCAAAGTGTATTCATCTGTAGAAGACCGTTCATTGTCCATTTATTTATGCACCTGTGAGCTTATATTTTGCATGGTGGAATAATTTTAAGCATAATTATTAAATGTTTACTTAAGAGGGATATTAAAGCATGGGCCATAGAATACCCTCAAAGGTATGATTTAGAAGCACTTTTAACTATTTTTTCTGAACAACCATTTGATATCTCTATCACTTACCAGAATATAATTTTTTTTTCTGTCTGGTATTTTATCTTCGTCATCTTTATCATATATCCTATATCATTATAATCCATTGCCCCTGCACACATGTACACACACAGACACACACACCAGACCCTTTTGTGTATTTTCTATGCCAATTTAATACTCATTTGGAAATTTTTATAAATTTCAGATAAATACCACCTGCATTTTCTATTATTACTGGAAATATTTTTAAAATTTTATTTTTCTTCACAATATTTCTATGTTACCAAAAATAAAATAATCTGCATTCTCTATCATTCTTATAAACAAATGAGGTTTTTATTATTTTAGAGGGTTGAGATACATTTGACCACCCGTTCAGAATGCCACTTTGGTGTGCTCTGAATGTTCTATGCCCATTTGTTTTCCTTTTTAAATAAAAGAGAACACTGACACTTAATACACCTGAGAGTAAGGAAAATTTCCAATTGGCTTCTTTACTCTTACAGATTATTAAAGATCACACAATACTCAGATCACATTTTTCTGAAATGCATTTTTTTTGAGAGAAAGAGGGTAGGGGGAGGGGCAGAGGGAGAGGTAGAGAGAGAATCTTAAGCAGGCTCCATGCCCAGCGTGGAGTCTCACGTAGGTCTTGATCTCACAACCCTGAGATCATGACCTGAGCCAAAATCAAGAGTCAGATACTTAAACCACTGAGCCACCCAGGCACCCCTGAAATGCATTCTCAAACCCTAAACCCTCCTACTTCTCACAAAGGATTCTCTGTAATGATTTGTGGAGTACTTTTGACTTTATTATTAATTGAGTACAGCTTACATAAAATATCATATTAGTTTCAGGTATACAACATGGTGATTTGATATGAAATGCTCACTAGGATTAGTGTGGTTATCATTGGTCACCATTCAAAATTATAAAATTATTATTGACTATATTCCCTTTGACTGTGTTTGAAAAAATCCCAAGGATATTCCTAAAACTGGAATTTTGAAATTGAGAACTTTATACACAGTAGAGAACCAAAGAAAAAAAACATGACCTAATCAATTCTTAGGAATTTTCATATATTTTACAAGTGTTGAATGGATTTAGTTGGGGATAAAATATGGAGTGACAATAGGCTTATTATGAGGACTTAGTTTTGATCTATTTATTTCTATTATTATAAGGAGTTGAATCCCTGTTTACATTTTGGTCATAGTTTTTCCTAAGAAACCATTCTGCCCACCTTCCAGCCTTAACTTTCCTGGTGCCCATGAACTATCAGCAGGAAGCAGTCACCTCCAGAATTTTTCAAAATACACCATAATCACACAAGCTTTGGTCCATGGAGAGTTAATTTATATTATGTGCGAACATTTCTAACAAGAGAATATTTACTAACCTCGATTGAGCCCCATTATTCTTTAAATTCCTATGATTTAAGTTATTAAAATTTAAATGATGTGTAAATAATTGGACTGATGATCAGACAAAACCAAGGCTTGCTAAACAAACATATATGCAGGAGTGTGGAAATAGAGGTGGATTAAAACAGAGAGAGCACATAATAAAATAGATAATATTCATTCTAGTCAGATGATTTGAAAAGGATTTGATGGATAACGTATTTCAAGTCAAAGAGTTGTATAAGGCAATCTAAATCAGAGATACAGGGTCTGAGTGAATGCAGCCCTAAATCAGCTGGACTTCTTTTGCTGATACACATGCAGTAAACTGAGCTTTAAAGAGCCATGTAACTAGAAATATGCATTTTTATCTCATGATAGACTCAGACAAGTTTTGTTTTATTTTACCATGATTGTAAATTCATTTTCATGGTGATTTTGTTTCCTTTACCTAGAACTTTTATCACACAGCTAAGAGTGTTTGACTTTTAGATAAAATAAAAGTACCTCTCACTCACACTGTCATTTTATCTTTTTTTTTTAAAGAAGGCTCCATGCCCAGCATGGAGCCCCATTTGGGGCTTGAACTCATGAGCCTGATACCAAGACCTGAGCTGAGATCAAGAATCAGTCGCTTAACCAACTGAGCCACCCAGGTACCCCCCACATTGTCATTTTTTAAATAATTACAAATTTAGAATTACTATTCTATGTAAATTGTAAAAAATTTCACTAAAATGATTATCTCATATAATGACAATATTCCTGATATGCCAGATTATAGATATATAAATTTAAGTTTGCATCATTTTTACCTGGTGGCAGAAAAGAAACGGTATTTTAAGAATAAGGGAAAAAAGGAGTATCTGCTATTTGACTTATAAGAAACCATGATTTCATGGAGGTATTTACAGATATTTTCTGGCATGGTATTACCATCTTGAAACAATGTTATTCAGGTGTTTTTTGGGGGGTGAGAGGGGGATATTTGTCTGTTCATTTGTATTTAGTTTTGTCCAGATATTTTCCAAAACAATGAAGAGTTTGAATACTCATCACAACCATGCTTGCTGTAAACACTTCTAAGTTATGAAGCACTTTCAGTGATAAATAATAATGGTGGTGCTTAGTAAACCCATATTAGTTAGAACTTTCTATTTACATAGTATAATTTTTCAGAATATCCAAAGGAAAAAAATAGAGAACAGCCCTGCCAGATATACTTATTATTCACTAAGTTATATACTATATCTTATTTACTGAGAGTGTATTTAACAACAACCAAAAAAAAGAAGAAGAAGAAGGGAATTAGGCTATTAACAGAAGTTTAGGCATTAATCTAAAGGCATTCTAATTTTGTGAGTCACAGAGGCTTTAACTCCTGAACTGAGCCTACCTAGTGTTGAGCTGGTATTATAATTATAATCAAATATTCTTAGACATTCACCAGATTCAACTAGTTTTTTTTATATAAAAAAGGACAATTTAATATACTTAAATGATAGAAACAATGACCATTATACAAAATTTGGACTAAAAGATTTCTTTTTGAGAATTTTGGCATATGAAAACAGATTATTTTTTTGTATATCCAAGTCACATCTCAAAAAAGAAGTATCTGCTCTTTAGGAAAAAAAAATAGGGCATTTCAAGAAAATCTTTTCCATTGTGGGAAAAGAAGGAGAAATCAAAGAAAATATCTACTTTCTACATATTTTTTTCACAGCATATTTTTCTTTTTACTATAACTTTCTTTTCTTTTTTTTTTTTTAAAGATTTTATTTATTTATTTGAGAGACAGAGTGAGAGAGAGAAAGAGCACAAGAGTGAGGAGCGGGAGAGGGAGAAGCAGACTCCCCGCCGAGCAGGGAGCCCGATGCGGGACTCGATCCCGGGACTCCAGGATCATGACCTGACCCGAAGGCAGTCGCTTAACCAACTGAGCCACCCAGGCGCCCTAACTTTCTTAATAACATCATGAAACATGTAAAATTTATTTTTTCTTGCAATTATTACTTAGCAAACATGAGTTTTGTTGCATTTTCTTCAAACCACTAGCTTTGAAGCACTGAGGAGTGAGGTTGGTTCTGTGGTTGAAACACATTAACAAGCCCCTTCCCTGTAGGATAAAGCCCACATTACTTGATGTGAGATTCAAATCTTCCCAAAGACCCTATTTTGTCAACATCTCCAAACTTCTCTTCCATGGTGTCTAATGGATCTTAAGGAGGAACAAGAAACCTCCATAATTTTACAGATGGGGAACATAGCATCAAGAGAATAGCTTGAACAATGAAACACATTTAATTATTAGGAAAGCCGGAGTAGAATTCAAGTATTTTGAAGGCAGTTCTAGCTCTTTATCAATGCAAAACCGAGTCATTTAAGTAAAAAAAAAAAAAAAAAAAAGTGAAAAAAATTATCCTTTTCTTGTGCTTAAGATAAAATGTTTAGAAGAAATCACCAAAATGAAATCTTAATTAGTTAAGATTATAAGTTATATAAGTTAGTTAATAATCATTAGTTATTAAGTATATTAGTTATTAGCTATTTGAATTGAGATAGCAAATTCTAACTGAGCATTTTCTTTTAGAAGGTGGAAATTTCTATGAAGTATGACTTGTTAGGATTCATAATCAATGCCTCAGTAGAAACCCAACTTACATAACAAAAGCTCATGCATAGAACAGTTGCCCATCTCCAAATCATGTTACTATGGCAATTGGTACCTTAGTTTACACCAACATTATCTTGATTTTTTTTCTGACTTACTCTAACTTTTGGAATTTTCATTAAAACATTTATTCTACTTCCAGTGACTCACTCCCCTTTCCCTCCAAAAATAATCTCTTTAGCTGAAAATATTAATGCATTCCATAGAGTTGCTAAGAAATTGTAATCTTTTGGGAATGTAAACATCTACTTTGAGATGTTTTCAATATGCCATTTAGTGAACAGCTTGATAGCCTTTTATTGAGGGCCAGTTGCATTACTTTCTCTTATTTTTAACTGCATGGAAAATATATTTTTGCAAAGCCTGAAAAATAAAGGGATGAAATACAATTATAAATTTACCATGCTAGACAGAGAAGCCGACTATGTAGATGGATGTCATTTAGCATTAAGTGACACTAAGTTGCAGTATACTGTTCACAGAGAGATGGATGACAAGTCAGATTGTTATACAGATGCTTAACTCAATGGTGTGCATTATAATTTTGAAGATGCCATCTGATTTGCACAGATTAGTATGCCATACTGATAGAGATATGATGCAGGGGATTGGAAGTCAAAATTGATTTCTTTTTCCTATTCTTTGCTGCCTGACATCCTTTACTCCAAGACTCAGTCATTATGGCAAACACATTTCTAGCAATTTGGAGCTTGGATTTTCACTTGGGTTGGAAAATGCTTAGTGTTTGTAGGGCTAATTTGAATAGCTCAAATCTTTTGGATGTTTAGTAATTTTGTTAAAAATTAGGAAATAGTATTATGGTTTATTGCCCAAATCGTACTTGGCCATACAAACAAAGAATAACTAGTAGCCTTTGCATTCATTGTAGTAGTAGTCTGCTTACGTTGATTGCATCCTGCAAGCCCATCTCCACATGGGTCTTGGAAACACTGTATAGCAGTGCAAATTCCCCAACAAAGTGGAAAAGAACATCTGCTGAGGGGTTTATGTAATTTTCCAGTCAATTTGTTCTGTCAAGAAGATAAAGCATTTCATTCCTTTGAAGAAACCAGTAGCATTGGGTGGAGTGGGGGTGGAGCTTTAAAGATTATACAAATTGATGACAACATCTCTATATTTAAAACAGTTCTATCACACAGCAAAATGCCAATGCTGCTTCAGTCTTTAACTAAATTTCTCCTATTTATACTATGAGTATATCTGATATAAAAGCACATTATTTCCCAAGAACATGTATGATTTCATGACACTTCAAAACCACTTGGTAATGCCGTTTAAAGATATGAACTAGGCTTATACAAGACTGTTACTGTAGATTCTTTCTTATTGTATTGACCAGACACTAAAAAATGTTTCTGCTTTGAGTCAACATGGAAGTATTTGTCAGTATGAATGTTTTCCATTTTTCTTTATTAAGATGATTATTATTAGGAAAATTATTAAATTAACAGAATGAAAAAGATACATGATTTTATTTTGCCATCTTTAAGTCTTCACAAAGAGCGTGAGAATATTTTACGATTATTGTAAGTAACACTAAGGATCAAAATTGTGTTCACTATCATAATTTCTGTCTGCTCTTTTTAACAAGCATGTTACTCCTATAGGGTAGAAGAGAGAGAAAGGTCTTAAACGATGGTCACTATCGGAATACATTATTCCTCTTATTAACCTGAAGATGTTATGTAAAACATTAAGGGAAGAACGACATCCACCTGTGGAAAAACTTTACTGCAACCATCCCCCCTGTAGAAACTAACATTTTATTAAGAAACATTTAAAGAAGTACGCCATACACTGTTTGATTTTAGCCAACACAGACATAGAACTTATGATATAGTTTCCTATTATCTTGAAAGTTTCATATTTACTCTAAGAACTTATGAGATACATATAGTTCTCCAATGATCTTGAAAGTTTCATGAGTGCCTATTAAACAGATGCTAATGCTACTTGCTAGGTAATAACACTTGAAGTTCCAATAAACATTAGACCTATTAGAAATGTCTACTATTGTGGAACTGGAATGTCATGATCCTATTCTAGAAAGTTGAACACTTCTGATTTTCAGACATGTCCACAAATATTTGTATTAACTTCTCTCTAAATTTCCATTATTCCTTTTACTTATATAAAACTCAGGACTTTTAGTTATGCATGAAATAACTTCCCGTTTCAAAAAATATATACCATTAACATTGTCAAGAATAATAGAACAGGTGTTTACTGAAATTAACTCTTGGTTTGGGAAGGACTCTAATTTTCCCTATATGACTCTAGCTCTACAATGATAGAAATTATATGTATTGAGTGCTGCCCTTCCTATGACAATTAAAAGTTTGGGTTGGAAAATGTATCCTTCACAGGAAGGGAGCCTATTTATCAGCTTGTGGAATGTTCATCAGATGAGCGGCAGGAATGTGTGCCCTCTTGGGTGACTGATGCAAGCTGTGGTGGAACGCCCTGGCGCCCTTGCCAGTCATCTGGAAAAGATCGCCAATCAAGAACTGGCCTTTACTGTGACACATTCACAATACCATGCGTCAAAGGCAAGGAACAATAGGTATTTTCAGCAAATTAGGGAAGCAAAGTTACAGCGAGAAGAACAAAGCTATTTTACCCCTCTATCAAAATATGCAGAACACAGTCTTCTTCGTCACTTTGCTATTCCTGCTTCTCTGTCTAATTTGTCAAGTCCAGTCTCTTATTGCAATGTTTCCCAAAATTGAGTTAGTCACGTATCAACTTCATGATTTATGTCACACTTAAGCACTACATGTAGTTTTAAACCAAGTCATATTTTTACTTAAATAAATGATTTAAAATTGATATCGTTATTATAGATAAAATGTCAGTATCCCTTTGTGTTAAAGTGCCAATAGTTAACTCTTTTCAAATATGTTAATAGATTATGAATTTTTTAAAAAGGCACTTTCAACATGTAGAGTCTGAAGTAACCTCACATGCCAGATTTTGAAAGTCATTACGCTTAGGCCAGGTAATAAGGCCGAAAGGCCTTTATTTACTTGGGGGCAATATTAAAACACATTTTCTCAAATTCACTAACCTTATAATCTCATACTACTTATACCTATATTTATTTACAGGTACAGGAACCCCACAACATAATGACAGGAACTTACTTAAACTGGACATTCTCTTCATTACACACACAAGCATGTGTGAACACACACAAATCCACACACATGTGCACATTTGCACACATGCACACTTAAACACAAATGAAATCAATGTGAACCAGACACCGGTGCCCACTCTCTGGCCGCTCTCAGTCTTAGACCACCTGCTGTGGCCTGTTTGTGACACCACAGCCTGCCTTACTTTCGAACCTCTCCTGGTAAATTTTCCCGTGTACAGTTAGAAATGGTACTTTGGACGAAATGTTCTTAGCTACATTCCAGGCTCAATCTTGAATCTCTATTCAATTTCTTTCTTGATTTACTATTCTAGAAAATTCCTCACTGAAACAGTTTTGGTTCAGCATTGCTTTTAGAATATGCATTTCAGTCGAGTCCACGCTGTGATATTCCCACTATTATTTCCGTCAGATTCTGTAAGCAAGATCACAACCACCAATGCTGAATAATGGGGAAGAGAAGGAGAAAGTGAACAGACTGGAAAAGTATTATATGTAACCCAAGGAAGAGTAACATAAATGCCTTGGCTTTAATAACACTTCTAATAATGTTTAGCATTAGAAAGTAGTTCATTTTGTGAAGCATAAAGAATTAGAAATATCATCATAATATTCATTGTTAATATTTATTGAGTTCTATGCTACCCATTGCTAAAAAATTAATTTATTTTCACAAGAACTTTATGAATTTGATCCTATAATTACATCCATTTTACAGACGAAGAAACTGAGACAAAAGAGTAATGTACCCAAGGTCTTACAGGTAGTAATTAATAGAATCCACAGAGAAAGTCTGATATCAAGACCTGAAATTTTAACTTTCTACAGTTCATAATACATTGACCAGAAATAAACACTATCAACATTCAGGCATATATATTTTCAATCTTTATTTAAAACAAGCATCACACAGTATATATATAAATTCAGATCATACTATATACTATATGTTATATATATATTATTTTACAACAATTTTCACTCAAAGGTTTTATCATGAACATTTTCACAAGAAATTGTTTATTTTATGCATCAAATAGTATTCTGTAACGATTTATAGCAAAGTTTCCCAAATTTTCTCAGTTCATAGGCCTCTTGGTGTCTCAGTATTTGTTCTTCACAGCCTCTCTAGGAAAAAAGTAGTTCTATTTATTAAAAAGTTAAGTGCGAACAATTTAATAAGCATTAATATCCTAATAATATCCTTAATAAGCATTTATGTCCTTAATATATAGCATTATTGTCCTTAAGAAGCATTTATATCTTAAAGCCATTTGAAAAATAACGCACATAGAATGCAAAAAAAACCCAAAACAAAACATTGTATTCCTAAATAACCACAATCACAGATGGGATGTCTGTACCTTTGGGCACTGCCTGCTCTTCGAACTTTGGAATTATATTGGACACTACCAGTCTCATTTCCTTTTCCACACTGATTTTCACACAGTACTTGTTTTTCTCCCTAGAACTGCCAAAAACCCACCTTTATAAAAGTACATTGTCACTGAAAAAATTATAGCTGATCTTATGATGTTGAAACTGTGAATTACATGAAACTAATGAATCATACATTAGCCAATAGGCATCAAATATTGTGTTTCTCCCTTTATATTGATCCATGGAAGCCCTGGGGGTTCACTAAAGCACTCCGGGATGTCTCTTAGAAACTGCACACTTATGTTGAAATAACCATCACTAGGGGTGCCTGGGTGGCTCAGTAGGTTAAGCATCTGACTCTTGATTTTGGCTCAGATCATGATCTCAGAGTTGTGAGATTGAGCCCCATGTTGGGCTCTGTGTTGGGTGTGAAGTTTGCTTGAAATTCTCTCTCTCCCCCCCCCACACTCTCTAAATCAATCAATCAATCAATCAATAAATAAAATAACCATCACTAAAATGCTCAACATTTTGGTTTTGTAACTTAGTTTTTCTCTGCTTGATATAACCTCAGTTGGGGATGCTCAACTGAAACTGCAGGGTCAACTAAGATGGCTCACTCTCATGGCTAGGAAGCTGATCTTGCCTTTAGTTAGGAGTTTAAGATTGGAGACCCCAGTTGTCTGCCACATGGGCCTTCCATATGGCTGCCTGGTCTTTCTCCATATATATAATGAGGAATTGGCTCATGTGATTATGGAGGCTGAGAAGTTCCAAGATCTGCATAAGGCAAGCTGGAGACCCATGAGCACTGATGTTATAGTTCTGTCTTTTTCTGAAGACCTGAGAAGCAGCAGAGCCAATGGTGTAAGTTTCAGTCTGAGTCAGGGTCTAAATTCAAAGGCACTAGAAGATTGATGTCCCAGCTTGAAGATAGGTAGAGAGAGTAAATTCTCCCTTACACAGCCTTTTTGTTCTGGTCAAACCTTCAACTGACTAGATGAGGCCTGTCTGCAATGGGGAGAGCAATCAGCTTTACTCAAGTCCGCTGATTTAAACATTAATGTCATCCAGGAGCACCCAAATGGACACACTTTAAATATGTTTAACTAAATCTCTGAGCACCCCAGGGTCCAGCCATGTTGACATAAAATTAACTGTCACACTTATTTTTTATAATTGAAAATTACAATTAATATCCCAATATATAAATATTTGGACTTAGTCTCATTATTTCTTAGGATCAATTCCAGAAGAGAAATTCTTCTATCATAGGATCTGAAAACCTAATTTTTTAACACATATTGTCAAATTACTTCTAGTGGGGTGAGTGCCCATTCTCTCACATCATCACCAGCACCTGGTTGATTCCCTTTTACTTTTTAATCTTCATTCCCCTTGTTCAATGACCTATAGGCAGTAATACATGGGACGAATAACTTGAGATATTTAAGGAAAAATATGATTTCTGGAAAAGGAATAGGCCAGAATTTTACAGGGAGAGTATATATTTTGTATTTTGTTATAACAAGAACCATAAATACTACCCATTTCCAACAACTCAGTTGCTGAGTTGTCATCTTTGTGGTCTAGTTGGTTTGTTCCCCTTTATTACCCAAGTTTTGCCCTGCTCTCCTGTCAATCTTTAACAAAGTTTCTTGCTCCATATTTTTTTATCTCATCTCATGTTAGTGGCTATTTTGTGTCAGAGCTGCTATTAATATATTCATAGTGAGTTTAAGAGTTAAGTTTAAGTGAAACTTTTAACATCTTTTTTTTTTTTTTAAACTTTTAACATCTTAATAAAGTCCTCTTCCTTCCTTTATGCTCTGGAAGATCTTTGTTTTATGTTTTGTTTTTGCAAAAGCATCTCTTCTCTAATGGAGGACTTCTCAAGAATCTTTGCTTTGTATTGAAATTGACGTTATTTCCATGTGGCAGTGACAGACATGGTGCATTGTCTGCTCCCTTTGTTGGGGAAAGCAATTTCTCATTGCATTTCCAAGAAAGTTGACCTTCTGTTGGGAAGTAACTTGGCACTTCGGTATCACATCATTAAACATCTTCCAAGCAACAAAAGTTTAGGGATAATTGATTCTATCTAATTCAAAATAAATTTTATCCAGACTTCACTTATCCTAAGTTGTATTATTAAATTCAATATATACAAATTAACAAGTGTATTAGCCAAATCCACATAGGAACTTCATATTTTGTCTCAGTTTTTTAGTGTTATATCTAACTTGATTCTCTTTGGCTTAAAATTAGCTTTACGGTCTGTAACTTCTAAAAAGCAGCTTACCAAAATTAACACTGACCATAGATTTGTAAAAAATACCTTCAGTCTTTTGTTTTACTAAGTTATTATGTAATCATGGCTGCATTTTTGCATAACACAAGAAAGCAATTAAATGTTCTCTCAGCAAATTCAAGTGCCAAAAGATTAAGTTATAAAACAGGAAGGATGATATGACTTACTGTTCTCAACTCCACCCACATGTTGAGCTTCTTTTAATGATTGCCTAACATGATTGTCACCATATTTTTTTTTTTTTTGCCTTCTGAAGTTTAATGGGGCTATTATAATTGGCAACTGCCTAACTGGAGGGGAAAGATTCCTTTCCTCAAGATAGTGCTTTTTCTTCTATTTTTAGTCAGTGATTTTCTTACCTGAAATCCTTTAAATCTGTCAATCTAAAATAAGCAAATAAACAAACAGGCTTATCAAATTATATACACACCAAAAAGGACAGATACCTAATAAAGAGGCACATTTTTGGTATGTATCACAAGTTCTTTATCAACTAAGTCTCTATTATTCCCAGATCCAATTAATAAACAGAATACAAGCTAATATTTGAATTTCAGGTTGTGTGAAAAGTAATTATTTCTTTTTAAATTTTTTATTTATGTGAAAAATAACCAAACAAACTTCTCACATAAATAAAAAGGAACATATAACATTCATTTAAGAGATTTTGACTAATTCTCATATGTATGTAATTTCAGTTCTAGGAATTAATAAATATCACTCCCAATAATGCCTGTGTTTGATCACTAAAAAAGGAGTAATTTACACTCAATTTGTCCTCTTCTGTTTGGCTTACTAACCATATCAAGTTAACATTAATTGCTGTTTCCAAAAAGTCACTTATCACTTTGTAATCAAATATCCTATTCATTCCCAACCAATACAACATGAATTTATCTGTCCCTGGAAATGTGACTAGGTTCCAGTTGTTTTTCTGGAAATAAAATGTGCTCTATTGAAAAACTTACTTCAGTAAAAATGAAACAAATGCCTAGAAAAAAAACATTAATTAGTGATATTTTAAAATTTAGCTGTGAGAAGAAAAACATTAATATACAAGTATTTATTGCCATGATTTAAAACTAAGAAAATGGCATTTTCTCTTTGTTACTGAAAATGAGTAGCAAATAAATAAATATAATAAATAAAAATTAAAATACTACTAAATAAATTAAAACTTAATACTAATTTTTAATTTTTCAGCAAAAAGTAGATACTTCCATAGCATGAATTTAAATGTATTGATTTGCTAGTATCCATGAATAAGGGTAAGAGTGATTTGCCTAAAAAATTTAAGTTCTGAAAAGACAGTGTGGTATCTACAGATTAGGGCATATGTATTAAAATGATTAGAAAGGAATTAGCATTGCACAGTGATAAATTACATAAACTTTGGAGCAGAGAATCTAACTTCAAGTTCCTCTTCACCACCAGCAGCTCTATGATCATTATCATTCATGTAACCTTGCTGAAGTTCAGTTTTTTCATTAGTAGAACAGATAAAACAATTGTAATCTTGAAGTGTTGACAGGATAAAAATATAAAATGTTTACAAAGTGCTTAGCACCATGCTTCCCTCATATTTGGGAATCAATTACAGATAATCATAATAATTACAATTATTAATACAAATGATGAAAAATAACACATGTAATAAAGAAATATAGATTGAGATGGCAGAGAGTTAACAGAGCCTGGGGTCTTCTCTTATTTGAATAGATATAAAGACATACAGAAAGTAAAAGAATTTTAGTGAGAACAGGAATCAAGGATAAAAGTTAACCATATTACTGGAATCAATGAAGAACTTTACTATCTGCCATGAACAGAGAAACAGATTAACTAATAAAGTCATGGCTAATGTAAAGTTTATAAAACAATGTTACCAAAAATGAAAGTGGAAGGTCAAGATTAGACTCACTTCTTTCAGAGCAAGGATTGGTCTATATAAGATACACCAACCTATGTGAATGAGCACACTTCCACCACAGGCAACATGTTTTCTCAAATAATCAGGATTGTGTTCCTTCTCTTCTCTCAGTAAGAACCTTAGTATGTCAATGTAAAAATATATAGATTCTATATTTAATCCCATCTATGAAATGGAAGAGACAAGCTATTCAACACCCAAGTTCAGGAGCAAAGGTTTTAACCACTTTTGGTATTGTTGTTCTTATCATTTTCCTAAGGAGTGATGTGGAAAGTAATCTCACAGATGAGATAGTTTCTGTTCTCAGCTTTGCTTGAATCATGTGTTTGCTCTTTGCCCTGTCACTGAGCAATATGAATAAAGCATTCTGATTTGGTAGGCCTACTCAATTAGGATTTCAAAAATAATGTCAACTCCAACTAAATCTCCTAGCAGAATTTCTTTATAGTAAATAGAGGTTCTTTTGTCAGAAGAAGTAACTGAAAGTTACTGAACAGATGAAAACCAGGTTTCACTATAAGAGTTAAGGAATATCCATTGTATTTAGCAATGTAGAGGTTCCTGGTGACCTTACAGTTATTAGACTTGAGGAAATAAAGACACAGTGAACAGTACAGAAATAGAGACAGATTGACTGAGAGGTAAAACACCAGGTAGTAGCTAGAAGAAAAAAGGGATGAGATTTTTCTAAAAAAAGAAAAGGAAAAAAAAAAAAAAAGCTTAAGCCAGTTTAAAAGTTAACAAAAAGGATCTATTTGAGAGTAAGTGGTTAAAGGATTAGATCCAAAGGAGAGATCAGTCCTAGGTAGGGGAAGACAGTTCCTTTATTTTAGCAAGAAAGAACAGGATAGGTGCAGACATGGATAAATTTGCATGTTGGTAGATCTAATGGTTTCTGTTTTCATTGAGAGGTATAAAGCAGATGAGAGAAGATGCAGGGGGTTTCAGATGTTTAAGGAAAATGGAAATGATTCAAACTGGTATGATTGATGATAAGTATGTGAATTATGTAGGAAATCATAGTAAGATTGCTAGGGGTGAACTGAGGCTGATGAGACTTTATAGGGTTACAGTGTATGCTTCCTTGCTCTGTGACTTTTTTCTTCAGGTGTTTTTGACTGTCCTTTAGACAGGCAAAAATAAAAACTAAAACAAAAGGGAGAATTATATTCACCTAGGGTTAGATCTTTGACTGTTGAGGCAACAAAGGGAGAGGGTCAATGAAGTTTGTGTGTTGCAAGAATGTTAAAATAATTAAGTAGGGTTTTAAAATGGAAGAGAAAGGAAGTAAGAAGGAAAAAAAAAACTACTGAATTGAGAGTATTCATAAAAAGTAATGGATTGGAGATCCTACTACAGTATGATGACAGTGTATTAGAAATAACTGAAAAGCCAACTGGAAGGAGATAAAATCAGTTTCAAAAAATGTATTGAAAAATGTCAAGTAGCAGTTGCATGTTGTGAAATCTCTAAGTAGAAAGAGAATGCAGAGAATAAGGGCTTACTCTAGTCTTCACCTTATATTAACACACTCTATAGTTCCTTTCATGAAGTTGAATAATAAAGGAAAATGAATTTATGATTGTAGAGAACATAAAGATAATCAGCAGCTAGGGGTGGAGGGGGAGTTGCATATATTTTAAATTCATGGAAAGAAAAAAGGTGGAAAGATCCTAGTCCTATTTGGCATAAGACCAGAGATGAAAAAAATGAAATGAGCATAAAGTCAAATTGGAAACAAAATGAGATGACTGATTATTGCAGTTAAGACTATTTTATTTATGATAATAAAGAAAAAATTGAATAAAATAGAAGAAACTGAAAAGGTAAAGCTGAAATACTCATGAAGCATATTCAAAAATAGTTCAGATTTTGCACATATTCAAATTAAATCAATGAAATGCTATTTTATGACCCATAAATTGGTAAAAGATTGAAATATAATATCCACTGTTTGCAGATGAAGGCTTTAAATGAGTCCTTTCATATATTTGAAGTGGAAATAAATTTATACATTTCAAGAGAACAATTTGCAATATGTTTAAGAACTTAGATATGATCAAACCTTGACCCAAATACTGATTATCTAAAAATATATACTAAAGGTATGGGCAAGACTTTATTAATAAGGATATCAATCAAATTTTACTTGTAAAACCCAAATGTTGCCACATAGTATAGAAAATTATTTTACAAACTAAGAAACTATTGACAATAGTCACAAATTGTATAGAAAAAGATCATAATAGTTATTACCATTGACTTACAAGATTATTTTTCCTTTTATATTTATATTTTTTTAATTTTCTTTTTCTTTTTCCTTTATTTTATTTCTCCTTTTAAACTTCAATAATTTTAATTCTTTTTATATTTGGACATAGTATTTTCATAATGAGAAATAATTAAAAGTGTCCTAGAATCATGGGAAAGGGATTAGTTAATATTTAATTCTAATATACAGAGTAAAAGAACATTTGTTATAACATGTCTGTTAAGATATAAGAAAAGTATATTTAAAATAGCACAGAACAAAAAAATCCTGTGACATGTTATTTAAAAGATATACACTCACCTAACAGCAGAAGAATGCACTTTATTCTCAAGTGCATGCAAAATATATTCCAGTATAGGTCATGGAATAAGTCTCAACAAATTTAAGAAGATCAAAGTCATACAAGGTATCTTTTCTGACTACAATGGAATGAAACTAGAAATTAATAACAGTAAGAAAATGGGAAAATTCACAAATATGTAGAAACTAATTAACATACTCTTGAATAAACACTAGATCAATAAAGAAATCAAAAGAGAATTGTAAAAATACCTCAAGACAAATGAAAATGAAAACACAACTTACCCAAACATATGAAATGCGGTAAAAGCTGTAGTAATAGGGAAGTTTATAGCAATAAATGCTTACCTTAAAAAATAAGATGTCCAATAATAATCTAACTTTTCACTTCAAGGAATTCGAAAAAGAAGAAAAAACTAAAGCCAAATTAATAAGAGGAAGGAAATGGTAAAGATCAGAACAGAAATAGAAAATAGAAGAACAATAGAAAAAATCAACAAAGCTAAGAATTGTGGGTTTTCTTGTAGAAATAAACAAATCAACAAACCCTTAATAGACTAAGAAAAAAAAGAGAGAAGCCTCAAATAAATAAAATCAGAAATGGAAAAGGAGACATTATAGGACATGCCTCAGAAAGGAAAAGGATCCTAAGGAACAGTTATGAACAAGAATATACAAACAAATTAGATAACCTAGAAGAAATGGATAAATTCCTAGAAATATACAACCAAGCAAGCCTGAATCAAGAAGAAATAAAAAACCTAAACAGACTATTAACAAATAGAGATTGAAGTAGTAATCCAAATTTCCCAACAAAGAAAAGCCAAGGAGCAGACGGCTTCATGGTTGAATTCTAAGAAACATTAAAAGAATTAATATCAATCCTTTTTTAACTCTTCCAAAAAATAGAAGTAGAGGAAGTAATTTCAGACTCATTTTATAAGGCCAGCACCACTCTAACACCAAAGTCAGATAAATATAGTATAAGAAAAGAAAACTGAGACCAAATCCCTAATAAACAGAAATGGGGAATTCTCAATGAAATAGTAGCAAACCAAATTCAACAACACATTAAAGCAATTACATATCATGACCAAATGGGATTTACCTCTGGGATGCAAGGTAAGTTTAACATATACAAATCAATCAATGTGATACCTTACATTACCATATGAAAGATAAAAACCACACGATCATCTCAATAGATGCAGGCGACTGACAAAACTCAACATCTACTTATGATAAAAACTCTCAATAAAATAGGTTTAAAGGAAATGTCCTTAACACAATAAAAATCATTTCTGAAAAGCTCACAGCTGACATAATCAATGGGGAGAAACTGAGAGCTTTTTCTCTAAGATCTGGTACAATTTAGGGATGCCACTTTCACCACTTTGATTCAGCATAACACTGGAAGTTCTGGCAAAAGCATTCACACAAAAGAAAGAAATAGAAGGCATCCAAATTAAAAAGGAAAAAGCAAAGTTGTGCCTGTTTACAGATGACATGATCCCATATGTAGAAAACCTTAAAGACTACATTTAAAAATGTTACAATTAATAAATAAATCCAGTAAAGTTTCACAAGACGAAATTAAATATCAAGGGACACCTAATGGCTCAATTGGTAGAGCATGTGACTCTTGATTTTGGGGTCATGCATTCAAGCCCCAGGTTGAGTGGTAGAGCTTACTTTAAAAAGTAAAAATAAAATAAAAATAAAAATCATTTGCATTTCTTTGTATTAATAACAATCTATCCAAAAATGAACTCAAGAAAACAATCTTATTTATGACGGCATCAAAAAGGAAAAAATAGTAGGAATAAATTTAACCAAGGGGTGAAACGCATGTACATAAAACCTATAAAACATTGATGAAAGAAATTGAAGACACAAATAAATGAACAGATATCCCATGTTCATGGATTGGAAGAGTTAATATTGTTAAAATGTCCTTATTATCCAAAGCAATATACAATTCAATTACTGTAAGGGACTCAATGCAATCCCTACCAAAATTTTAATGGCATTTTTCACAGAAATAGGAAAAAAAATAAAATTTTACAGCACCACAAAGCAATCTTGAGAAAGAACATACTTGGAGGCATCACACTTTTCATTTCAAACTCTATGACAAAGATATGGTAATCAAAACAGTAATATAGCATGAAAATAGACAATGGAGCAAATAAAGAGCTCATGACTAAACTTTGCATATACAGTTAACTAATTTTCAACAAGAATGCCAAGAATACACAATGTGCAAAGGAAATCTATTCAATAAATGTTATTGGGAAAACTGGATAACAATATGCAAAAGAATAAAATTAGACCCTTACCTTACATCATATATAAAAATCAACACTAAGTTGATTAAAAACTTGGAAGTGAAACCTGAAACCGTAATACTCATAGAAGAAAACAGGGAAAGAACTCCTTCACATTGACAATAATTTTTTAATATGTTGAGATACAGGTCTTTTTAATATATCCTGCAAATACATTATTTATCTCAACATATAAGAAGCACCTACAATTTTCCTAGAAAAAGAGAGTATGTTTTTTTAAAAGCAAAGATAATAGACAGGAGACAAGCTTGTGAAAATTGCTCAGCTTCACTAGTAATTAAGGATGTGCAAATTAAGCAATACTACTTTTGTCTATTGTATTGGCAAAAATTCCAAAGAATTACAGTATCTAGATAACATCTAGTTTATATAACCAGAATACGTAAGAGAGTTGTTCATCCATATATATATCTTCATCTTTTCTACTTGGTTTCACATTGTTTTCCCAAATTATTTGGATGGATTTATACACTCCCACAATCAGTGTACAGGAGAGTCCCTTATCCCCAACAAATGGTGGTATCAGGCATCGAAATTTTGTCAACTATATAACTATGGAGTAATACTTTATCCATTTTTAATTTGTATGGTTCTGATTACCAGTGAGTTTGAGCATATTTCCTGCTTATAAATTAACCTGATTTTCTATTTTGTGAGTTGCCTATTTACATCCTTTGCTTACTTCGCAATTGTATTTGTAATTTCTTTATTGAATTAAAATTGTGCTCCTTTAATTTTTTTTTAATTTTAATTCCAGTAGAGTTATCATACAGTGTTATATTAGTTTCAGGTATATGATATAATGATTCAACAATTCTATACATTATTCAGTGCTCATCATGGTAAATGTAATTTTAATCCCAAAATTGTGTTGTTTTTATTTTATTATTTATTTATTTGTTTATTTATTTATAAAGATTTTATTAATTTATTTGACAGAGAGATAGAGAGCACAAGCAGAGGCAGAGGGAGAAGCAGACTCCCTGCTGAGCAGGGAGCCCGACTCAGGGCTCGATCCTAGGACCCTGGGATCATGACCTGAGTCAAAGGCAGATGCTTAACTGACTGAGCCACCCAGGCACCCCAGTTGTGTTCTTTTTAAAACACAACTCATATCTTATCACCACACACCAAATTCCTGTGAAGGAATTCACTCAGAGTAAAAGCCCCCATCCTAAAAATGGCCTATGAGACTACATAACTTGGATCTTCTTCTTTCTCTGACATCCTCAACTCCTATTCACCTCCTTCCTCATTTCACTCCAAGCCACACTAGCTTCTTTCTTTTCCTTGAATATACTGACAAATTCCAACATTAGTTTTTGAAAACTTCTGCCCAAAGAGTGGATACATAAAGAGCTAACTCTACACTTCGGTAGGTTTTCACTTAAATGTGAAGTTCTCCACATGGCCTATCCTAACCATTAGACTGAAAATTGCAATTCATCACCCTGTCTCCATACTCTCGATTCTCATTACTTGTTTGCTTTTATATTTGCCCACATAACATTTATTACTTATTATCTGTGGTATCTCTTAGCTAAAATGTGAACTCCCAAAAGTTGAGATCTCTTTTTCCTTTGTTCACCAATATATCCCAACAGCCTACAAAAGTGCCTGACATAAAACAGGTACTTAATATGTAAGCTTTAAAATAATAAATGAATTGAAGAGTTAATCATATATCTAGGTGTGATCTTTTGCCTTTTGCATGTGTTGTAAACTCCTCTATGCACTCTTTGGCATGTTTAACTTTGTTCATGGTTCTTTTTGTAGTATGGAAGTTGTTTTGTATTTTTTTAATTTATTTATTAATTAATTAATTTATTTATTTATTTTGAGAGAGAGGGCGTACATGAGCAGGGGTGAGGGGTATGGGCAGAGGGGGAGGGAGAAAGAATCTTAAGCAGCCTCCAAGTCCAGCACGGAGCCTGACGTGATGCTCGATCTTAGGACGCTGAGATCATGACCTGAGCTGAAATCTATAGTCAGAAGATTAACCGGATGAGCCACCCAGGCGCCCCTGTAGTACAGAAGTTTTTTTATATTAATGTAGTTCAATAAATTAAACTTATTTCTAAAGGTTTGTGTTTTTATATCCTGTTTCAGAAATCTGCCACTGTGCTTATGTTTCTTTTTTTTTTTTTAAAGATTTTATTTATTTATTCATGAGAGACAGAGAGAGAGAGAGAGAAGCAGAGGGAGAGGCAGGCTCCCAAGGAGCAGGGAGCCCGATGCGGGACTCAATCCCAGGACCCTGGGATCATGACCTGAGCCGAAGGCAGACACTTAACCATCTGAGCCACCCAGGCGCCCTGTGCTTATGTTTCAAAAACAAAGTTCTTACATCCTCTCTTAACATTTCAAAGGTTTTTTTCAACATTTAATTATTTCATGTATATATAATCATTTTAATGCATGGCAATCAATCTAGTTTTTATATAACCAGATTTTGCTAACAGAGTTGAAAAATCCATCCTTTCTCCACTGAGTTCTTTCCACCTCTATCATTTGTTGGTTTCCATATATGTGAGGGTCTGTGTCTCACCTCTTTATTCTGTCCCATTTGTCTGTTTTTCTTTAACATGTAATCATGTTCTCCGCATATTATGGCATTCATTTTTCCCTCTTCCTATATTTATGTACAGCTCCTATTAAATCTTGAGTATTTTCATATGTTATTTGTGACTGCAGGGCATATATGTATATACACTTATATACATATGTAATATTTAAATATTACTTACAATACTAATAGTATAAATTATCAATATATTTAACAAGCAATTTACTTCTTATCTGGAGGTAACATTCTAGTCCTTTGAGAGCTCTTTAAATTGAGGATATTTTATGCGTATTTATTCTGTTAGATGTAAAATAAGAGAAAGTACACAATGGTATAATGAATGATTATTTTGTTTACAGTCCATAGCAAGTAGATATTATGCATTTGTTTTTTGAAAATCACCTAAAAAGATTTGAGCAATTTAAATGTGTGATATCACCCAATGATTAGAATCATATTATTTCTACTGTAAAGGAATGCTAAGTGAAGGAATCTGAAATCTCTTAGGAGAGATGATCAAATGGGCATATTGCATTTGTGGTAGTAATTCTTCTGAGATCATTATCTGAGAAATGTTTTCACACCAGTTACTAAATGGATTATTGATTATAAGATGACTTAAATGGTTTCAGAGCTAATCAATTGGTAATACATCCACATAATATTTAGACAAGCGCCACTGTTTTCAGGCTTATGCTTTTCTAATTCAAAGAGAAATCAGGATCAAAGTTTCTGCTCAATATTTTTTAATAAACATAACGTATCAACTCCCACCCTATTAATAGCATAGCCAGTCATTTATTAAATGAACTAAAGTACCTATTTGACACCAGAAAGTATGTCAGACCCTGAGCGCACACTGTGAGCAGGAGAGCAGGTGCTCAACACTGATGGAATTTACAGTTTAAGAGAAATGTAGAACATAAAGGGGGATTATATTAGCAAGAGGCTGTGTAAGATCCTGAACTGAAGCTCTCGGGCCAGACATCCTTGGCTCTAAGCCTGGCTCTACCACTTACTAACTGTGTGACTTCAGGCAATTTATTTAACCTCTCTGTGTCTTCATTTTCAGTCAGTAATCAAGAGAAAATAATACTCTTAACCAACTGAGTTGTTATGAGGTTCAAAGTACTTAACATGTGCAAACTACAGAATAGTGCACAGCATAGAGTATGTAGGATGAGATAGCTATTTTAATTTTTTCATCATTATCATTTTTGTTACTGTGACTGAATGGGATTTCATTTGGAAATAGGGTCCTTGCAGATAGAGTAGAGATAAGGTGAGATCAGACTGTATTAAGTGAGTTAGCCCTAAATCCAGTGACGGATATCCTCATAAAGAGAAAGAGACTGGAGACACAGAGAGACACAAGTGAGAAGCCCATCTGGCAATTGGTGGGGGGAGGGGGCGGGGGGGGGAGCTGTGGGCTGGGCAAAGAGTAAAATAATGCAAATAAAAGACAAAGAATACTAAGGATGGGTGAGGCATGAGATAAATTACCTCCCAGATCCTGGATAGGGAGCTTGAATGAATACATTTCTGTTGTTTTAAACCAAGCAACTTGCTGTAATCTGTTACAGCCATTTAAAGATAAAGGATCCAAAGCCCAATGGAGTTAATGACTTTCTGGAAGTCACACAATTAGAGTGATGAAGCTGGGCTTCTAGTCTCAGGCAATTTGACTTAAGAGTGTATGCATTTTAACTACTTTATATTCTTTGTCTGCTGATGCATTGTCCTAATACCTGTTTTGTAGTCAATATTTATTGAAATGCCATTATATGCCAAGCACCATTCTAAGCATTAGAAATCCAATAGTAAACAAAACTGAGAAAAGCAACCTGCATTTTGCTCTAGTGAGGGTAGTCAAAATAATTAAGAAAAAAATATTATTTTAGATATAAACATTAAAGAGAAAATTAAATAAGTAAGGGAAGTAGGGAATTCTGATTGGGTGATCAGAGAAGATCTCTTCACATGACTTTTGAATGAGCTGAAAAAGGAGAAAAAGTACATATGTTCAAATGTGGGGTAGAGAGATGAAGAGAAAAACAAATGCAAATGTTCTAAGGTACTTGTATGCCTGAATATTCGAAGGATTCTAGGGAGGCCTCTGTGGGTGGAGTGGAATATAATGAATAATGAGAGTTGCAGCTAAGGAGGAGTTAAAGGAAAACATTTAACCTGGATGAAGATGATAGATGGATAGATAATATATATTGATATGCGGGGTTTAATATGAAGACAGGATATAAACCCATGACATTGGATAAGTTTATACAAGTAAAGGTTGATAGAAAATAGAAATGAGCTACAGGCTGAGCTCTGAACTCCTCTAACTTAAAGGGCCAGGGAGATGAGGAGGGTCTCGCAAAGGAGACTAGAGACTAGACTAGCTGCCATTCGGTAAATAGACCATCCCTCGGGTGTGTTGATCTGGAAGACAAGTTTATTCTTCCACAAGCAAGTCTTATATGTCAAGGGAAATGGCAACTCAACATATGTATGAATAATCTTTGTATAAAAATTTCTACTTAGACTTTGTATTTATACTCCATGCACATAAAATTTTATTCAAAATTATTATAAGGAGAAAACAGCTGCTTCTTATAATACTTATTACTTATGTTTTCAAAAACCTTCAGTTCATAAAATTATTTTATCATCTTCTTAAAAGATTCAAGACAAATATTTAACATAGCTTTGTAAAGATCACTCTCTATATGGTGAGAATCATAAGGGGAATAAAATGAATAAATTATTACATCATCTCTACCTTTTCACTATACAACCAATGCTTCTTATTGCAGTTCTCTTACTTAGGATTGGTTGACTATAATTAGCCTGAATTGCTGGCCTTGGTTGTCTACATTTTGCCTTAATAGTTAGTTTATATCTCAATATTGGTAGGTATATCAACTTATAATGGGTTATAGCCTTTAAATAGCAATGATATTTAATGTTATTTGACATTCATTTTGTCTTTCAAATGTTGAATATACATGTCTTTGTGTCACTCACGACAAGGGTCAGAAATATTGTCTGTGATTATGAAGTATAGGAAAGCTGATGGGTTGGTGTAAGATTAGAGTTATAACCTTGGCATTCTTTACCTAATTGGTTACTACAAAGATACATTTTCAATTAACACAGTACTGTTCATACCTACTATAAGAGAAGTAGTAAAGGCTATTTTATAGGTTCTGAGTTGAGTACAGTTTTATATATTTTATCAGTGACCTAGAAGAATAAATGTGTATATTGGCTAGCCCTTTAGAGGAGAAGGTTATAATTCAAATTGACCTTGATAATTTGGAAGAGTAGTTGGAACTAATGAAAATCCTGAGGTCAGATGTAAAGCAGGAACTACTGTAAGGAAAAACATGATCCATGCAAGATGGGGAATGACTAATTAGGCATGATCATGGCAGAAAAGAACGTAGAGATCACAGGGGACATGAACATAATTCAGCTCAGCAGCATTATTTTAGAGGCTTGAACACATAATACTGAAATGTACTAGAAAAAAAAAACAGGACTGTTCTGATAAAAAAAAATGTAAGATAAAACTTCATCTACACTTTACATTGATCAGTTTAAAGCTAAAACAGTGTATCAAATTTTGGACAGCTGAAAGCTAGAGAATTTGTAGAGGGCCCAAAAGACAGAAGTAGATTAAGTGATTAGAAAATTGGAATATCAAAGAAGCAATAACATTATTTGAAATGTGTGATTGTAAAGGAGAAGCATGAGGAATGATGTAATAACTGCCTTGAAGTATACAAGTGGTGATTTTATGAATTGTTGACCAGATGCTCTTGAGCTTCTTTGCGGTCTAATTCTTGTTAAAATTTCAACAAGGATGACATAAATTTGTGTGTGTTTGGGGGAAACAGCCTAAAAGAAAGACTATAAAGTGGCATGTACTAGAAAGGCTTATTTTTAAATCTCACTCCCTGAGAATTAGTTGTGGATTTAGTCTTACAGATAATCGAGTCTGAAGAGCAACTGCTCCCAATCCCATTTCTTCCCTCAACCTAACACTAGTGATACAGAGTTAGATTTCATCTGTATATGTATATATTTCATTGGGAACCGTGTCATTATTTTTTTTCTCTGAGTTTTTACAGTTATAGTTGATAAGAGCAAACAGTGTATTAAAAATATTACTATTAGTATACAAAAGATAACCAGTTGTTTGCCCACACAGAAAAAGATGGGTTGAAATTTATCTCTCAAATCTAATCTTTATTTTGATGTATGAATTATCTGGTTAACACTTTTCATGTTCTCTTCCACTGCTCAATTCTGACCTCATGGGAAGGCCTAGGTTTATGTGGAAATGGAATAAATCATTTCACTGATATGATTTAAGTGACACCAAAAAGTGCCTAAAAATATCTACTCTATGTTATTCTGTTGGCTTGCCCTTATGTTGAAATTCTTCACCATTAATATCATACCTCCAGGCACTTATTTCTCAATAAGATTTTATATTTTAAGTGGGCCAAAGGATGGAGTTATCTAGGATGTCTAAAGTATTTTAGCTAGCTATGAGTTTAACATACATCATTCTCTTCATGATTAAAAAGGTACCTTCACTGTTCTCACTGGCACCAGCAATTACAGAGTTTGAGGAGGAGGGTCTGATGGAGAGATAGGATCTGCTGGATAGAAGAGGAAGGAGGTCTGTCTTGAGAGCATCACATATGGCCCACATTAGGGGCAGAGAGTCCTCAAAGCACAGGCAAATGGGGCCACAGCCAGGCAAGCCGAGCCATAAAGCATCTGAAAAGATGAATCAGAGAACTCTTAAGCTGTCACCCATTTCCTTATTTTGCTAAGGGCCAGCCACATATATGTGCAATAGGCATGCTATGGCTTATCAATGCAACATTTTGTTTTCTCAAAAGAGGCTGGTAGAACATCAGTTTTATCTAACCTTAAAATTTTGAATGTTTTGAAGCCCTCATGTTTGTGACTCCTATAAATTCTCAGGAAAGAAGGCAAGGTGAAAATATGTTCTTGAACATGCTATTTTGTTCTGAAACTATATTAGTAGAAGCCTAAACATTATTGATGTTTTCTTAATAAGTTGTAGCTATATTAGTGTTGAGAACTGAAAGCATTCTGCCTTTTATTTTATTCCCAAGAAATTATATTTCCTTGCTTTAAAACTTTTTTAAAAAGTAATCAAGAAAAAAATGACACTTAGGGAAGTTTTACCTTAAATATAAATAGTATTTTATAATAATTTCAGGGTCTTCTAAATAATCCTTGGGAATATCAGTATCTTGATAACTGAGTAAGTCAAAAACACCATATACTCAAGTTCTTCTCACTGATTATAATTTTCCTTGTACTGAATTTATTGATCACCTATTTAGTCATTCTTCAAATATTTTATAAACCAAAAAGCATGAGTAGGGAAGAAATTATTTTAAGTATTAGACCAATGGAATTTAATGTATATGTGTGTGTATTCATTCTTTTTATTTATTTATCTATTTTTAAAGATTTTATTTATTTATTTGACAGAGAGAGACACAGCGAAAGGGAACACAAGCAGAGGGGGTGGGAGAGGGAGAAGCAGGCCTCCCGCGGAGCAGGGAGCCCGATGTGGGGCTCGATCCCAGGACTCTGGGACCATGACCTGAGCCAAAGGCAGACACCCAATGACTGAGCCACCCAGGCGCCCCTGTGTATTCATTCTTAATTTTTGGCATATACTTTGCTGCCATTAAGGAGCTTAATACCTATAGCAAAAAATGGATGCATGAAGCAAAAATAATTCTAGAGAAGAATAGACAATGCTTGTGGTAGACGACGGGAGTGACATGAAATCAAACAGTAATCATGGAAAACTTCAGAGAGGAAACACTTTAAACACCAGCACCTGCAAAGCTGTACACACCATGCCATTCATTCCTGTCATGACTTTGCTTCGGCTATCCCCTTTCTTGGAAAGTTGTCCTTCTTTTCCATTTAGTTATTGGGTTATTTTCACCCAAATAACTGCTCTTTTTTTTCCATTAAAATTGAGTTCAAGTGGCTTTCCTATAATACTTCAAGTCCCCAATGTGCACACTTCTCTCGTTACTTGCCTACATTGTTTTAATTTTGTGTTTATATTTCTGCCTATTAGACTAGACCTTTTCATAGTTCAAGATCTGTTTTATTCATTTTTATATCCATATAGAAAAATAAGCTCAGCATATTGATGCTCAGCAATTGAAATATCATAATTATTTTTCAATCATCCTTCTAAATTTCTAATAGATTAACAGTAAATCACTTGCTTATTATATAATTCTCTAAGCAGCCAAAAATAAACATATTACTGAAAAATAATGAAATAGAATGTTAATATCCTACTTTTTTTTTTTTCTCTCCAGAATTTTAGCTGAAAAATAAGTAGCTCTAAGGCAGAGATGAATTGAGAACATTCATTTGGGATGATTCGAGATGCAGAAAATTCAACTTTCAAACTATTTGCTTGAATCCAAACAAGAATGTAATGATTCTCAAAAGTGAAAGGCACAAGGTTTCAATTCTTTTTTTTTTTTTTTCCAGCTTGGAGGTTTCCTCATTATTGATGTGTCTCCTACTTTCCCCCCACAAATTCAGTCCCTTCCATTTACCCCAAAAAAGAAGGTGGTGAAAAGAAGGGAATGTTGGGGTTCTGAGCTCCTTGGGCAGTGAGAAAGGGAACAGAAACCAAACCAATCATTGGATGTGACAGATGACAATCAAGAAGTCTAAAGCAGACTAGGAAAGGTAGTAAGAGAAAGGGAAGAAAGAAGAGGTACTAGAGGCCAACACCCCCCCCCCATTAACCCTCCTGCTAAAAAGGGCTGGAGGAGAGCCTCAAACATGAGGAAGTACAGGTCCTGAAGAAGGGAAGTCGTGGTTGAGCCTGAAGGAGGAGTAGGTCAAGGAAGGGAGGCCACCTCTCATTTTGTCAAAGTTTCAATTCTTGCCTAATCCAGGAGTAAAATACTATCACTCAGATTTGCTGCATCTTTTATTACTACATTTTTGAATTATCTTACCCTCCACCCCCACTATCTCCTCCCTCTTCCAAATCTTTGCAAATATCTTGTCCCATTTCAGAGGTTATAGGTGGGTTATTATGTGTCTTTCTAGTGCTAGGGTAAAAAAGTGTTTTAAAATGATTTTTTGCTGTATACCCACCCTTATATGCGGTTTTGTCAGCTCCACCTACTATGGAAAACTATGAAAACTGTTCTTTTAGAGGAAAATAGTAATTCTGTCACCAGAATTTTTGTTTTTTACATTCTGGCTGTCAGAAAATTATTGTTAAATACACATTTTTCTCTTCTTTTCTTCAATTTATTAAGACATGAAACAAGGAATCATAGCTATTGAGATTCTATTGATAATGATCAATAAGTTTCAATGTATACATAAGTAGATAGATAAATAAATATAAACAAATCAAAACAAAAAAAGAAAACAAACAGGCATTAACCTTGAAGTATAAATGCACACAGGAAAACATAAAAGCATAAAAGGAAACAATTTCTAAAATAAAATATTTTTTTAGTTGAAAGGTATCCAAAGACTTTGTGTTCTTCTTTTGTTAAATTATTATTAAAACATTGTTGGCCACTTTCTATATGCTACTGTGAGAAATTTGAGGCACCAAAAGTTTGAGATTAATGGAACCCACTTGCAGTAAAGGAAACAATGATTTTGTTTACAGACACATTAAGTTTGAGAAGACTATTTATTGGCAAAATATTTATTCGGTGCCTGTAATGGGCTGCACACTATTAAGGACCAAGAATTGGACATGAATTAGTGAACAAGATAGTCAGTGTCCTCAGTTTCATAGAATTTATATTTTAATGCAATTTATAGACACTTAAGCTTATATTCTTATAATGGTTGGATATGTGAGTCCATATCTCAGTGGAGATGTTTGGGTTGGAGATATGTATTTGAGAGTCATTCATATCCTTATTACTCACATCTCAGTAAGAACTTATAAAATGACACAATCCATTTCCACACCTTACTACCTCCAGTCTCATTTCCCTGAGATGACCTCTTTAGGTTTCTATTTTTTGTTCTTCTAGTAATTACATCCATAATTCTAAATATTAGGGTTTCTCTTGTTTTCTTGATTCATCTACTCAAGATATTATGTATTGACTCTTTAATATGAAAGATAAGATCTTAATTCACTTGTATCCTCCCCTGTGATGTATAATCACCTATTTCTAAATTAAAAACTGTATCTGAAGTCACTGTGTAATATTTTTTTTGAAAGGACACTATCAAATTCAGAAGTAACTAAGTTTTCCTCATTGCAAACTGTGTGGAGACATGTGGTTTTGAAATTCCAGGTTTTTTAATACCGAAGTTAATCTTTTTAGCTAAAATTCACCACTGCTCCAGGTAGAACATTTCTCCTGCCAAGGGTTGTTTCATTGCTGAATAAATGTTTTCATTGCTTTGCCTTTGCTCATGAGAGCCCCCTCCTAATGGCCTTCCCCTGTTGAGCTCCTACAGGTTCTTCTAGGTCTAGCTCACTGTTATTTCCTTTGACAAATCTAATCATCTCCTAACCAGAAGTCGACTCTGACCTTTCAGTCTCATAGGCTTTTTTTTTAAGATTTTATTTACTTACTTACTTATTTATTTATTTATTTATTTATTTATTTATTTATTTGAGAAGAGACAGTGAGAATGAGCTGGGGCCGTGGAGGGGGAGGGGCAGAGGGAGAGGGAAAAACAGGCTCTCTGCGGGTTCCCGCTGAGCAGGGATCCCGATGGGGGGCTGGATCCCAGGACCCTGAGATCATGACCTGAGCCGAAGGCAGACGCTTAAAACACTGAGCCACCCCAGCGCCCCTCAGTCTCATAGACTTTCTTGAACCTCATTTATAACACTATTATCTACCTTAGTTCATAATTATTTTGGAATTTATTTTTTCTCAAGTGTAAGCTCTTTGGAACCAGGGACCAGGTTACCTATATAATTTTATCACTGAAGTATCCTGGTGCAATATACATCAAACATTGTTTGGTTAATTAATATTCTTTTACTATTGAATGAATGCATGTATGAATATTAGGGTCTTCCTAACATTAAAAGATGTTACCGGGGCACCTGGGTGGCTCAGTCAGTTAAGTGTCTGACTCTTGATTTCAGCTCAAGTCATGATCTCAGAGTCATGAGATCAAGTCCCCCATTCCCACCCCTGCTCACACATGTGCTCTCTCTCTCTGTATCTGTGAAAAAAAATCTTGACTGTTTGGGGCTCTGATCATCTGAATAATTGCACTTCCCAAGTACCTTAAAATAAAGATACAAATTTTCAAAAACAGTTTCATTTATGTCTCCCATATTTAAGCTCCACGGAGAGACAAATGCTGGTCATTATTTGTAAAAAGATAAAATTTATCATTTGGCCATGAGCCATATTATTCAACTAGATTTCTTTCACAGGATGAAAAATAAAATAAAAATGAGTTTGTACATACACGTTTGTCCTTTTTGAGAAGAAAACATAGAAAGGCATTACACATATTATTCCTTTCTCTTAATTTTAGGAAATTTTAGGAAATTAGGAGCATGTTATAAAACACAAACTTTGGAAACCTTTAGAACTGGATAGAAATTCAAAGCAAAGGGAATAAGCATAAGGGAAGAGAAAGATTAAAGTTAGAGAAAAACTAAATGGGACAAGCAGTCAATAGGAGGAACATGGATTGTTCTGGTCTATGTCCTAGGCCTAGGACTAGGTGTTCTCCACCCTCAAGTCTTCTGGAATTTTCAGATCATCTGGAAATTAAGCATTACAGGATGCCTATCAGAGGCTTTCAAAGCTATAAGGAGTGCTGCAGGAAGGCAGGAAGGAGGTTGGTGATATTTTGCAAAGAATCATGATATGTAAGTTTCATTTTTCATCTGGAAATGTTTCATCAAACTTCTTGAAAGGAAAAGTTATGTGTGAAAGAACACTGGACAGGTGTGCTCAACATCAGAGAAGCCTGCTACTCTCCCACAAAACAGCATTGACAAATTCTTTCAACCCAGAGTGTATGCTATCATATTTTTTTTATTTTTATGATTTTTTTTATTCTTATGTTAATCCCCATACATTACATCATTAGTTTTAGATGAAGTGTTCCATGATTCATTGTTTGTGCATAACACCCAGTGCTCCATGCAGAATGTGCCCTCCTCAATACCCACCACCAGGCTAACCCATCCTCCCACCCCCCTCCCCTCTAGAACCCTCAGTTTGTTTTTCAGAGTCCATCGTCTCTCATGGTTCGTCTACCCCTCCGATTTTCCCCGCTTCATTCTTCCCCTCCCGCTACCTTCTTCTTCTTCTTTTTTTTTTTCTTAACATATATTAGTGTATGCTATCATATTAAACTTACTCTTCACTAAGCGTCCCTTTTGAAAGGCAAGGCATAGGGAAGCCAATTATCTTAGGAAGCTAGGCAATGAAGATTCTATCTCCTCCCCTCAGCACACATTGTTGTACACAGAGTGAACTGCCTCCAGTGTAATATTAATATTAATTCAGTTAATTTAACATTAATATTATCCCTAATCATCCTATTTAGAAAACCAAAAAGATTGCAATATCCCATGTGTACATGGGAAAATTCCAAAGGTGACTTTTCAAGTTAGGGATATGTGTTAAAACAATTAAAAAGAGATTTAGATGAGGAGGTCTTGAGAAGACTGAAAACCACTCTCTGACACATTGTTTACAATTGGCTTAAGTTAAAACATGATTTGTTAATTTTACCCATAGGTTTCTATTTAAAAACAGTCTATATCCTGTTTCTAAATCAAGGTATAGGAACATGTTTTAAAGTAATTAAAAAAAAATAATAAATTGCCATAAAATATGACTTTGTTTTACATGATTTGTGCCCATTGGTACCCACAGGCCACAGGATTGGTACTCTGAGAATATGTAAAAGGAAATATGGTGTTAAATCACAAACAAAAGCATCACTATTTGATTCACTTTGAATGAATAAATGAATCAATGAATACTTCTTGTTTTATGCAGCATTTACTGTCATTTTCTCCTAGATGAGGCTTAATATTTAACCCTTAAACACGGGAGTCTTTCTGGATTTCTCTTTTTCCCTCAGCGTTCGTACTAAACAAGACCATTAAGTTCTACTGGGTCTCTTATTATCTCTGAAATTTGTATTTTTCCATTTTTATTGCTAGCGCTTACTCCAATCCCTGATTTTTTTTAATCAGAAGTATTACTGTAGTACATTTTCTGGTCTTGTTATTTCTAATATTTGCCCACACCCGTCCAGGGCCAGCAATCAAATGGATGTGTCTGTACATGTGTGTATAGAATAAAAGAAATAAAAATAAAAAAACACTGGAATGATATACATCGAAATACTATTTGAACGATAGGAATCATGTAATTTATGTTACCTTCCTTATACTTTTCTCATACATTACATGTTTTCTAAAATAATTACAAATTGTTTTAATAGAGAAATATATTACTATTACAAGTGAATTATCTGTCACTTAAATCTCATCAGGCCCTTGCCTGTCACTATCCTCTGGCCCATGATTGTTTTCACCTGTAGTAAAAATTCCCTAACATGAAGTACAAGACATTTTTAGAGTTAATTTCTTCTTGTATTTTGCTACATTTTGGGTGGGTTAAATGTATAATTTATTGTCCAAATTTAGACACTTTTAATAATGAAAACGAGGACTGTTAAGAACTTTAACTAAACAACTGGCCTAAACTGAAACAGTCTGGCCAAACAGATAAAAGATACTCCTTGTTTTTTTGCACTTTTTCCCTTCTTTTTTGTGTATGTAAAATGGGCAGGGGGTATTTTTGCTTTTAGTTTTTCTTCATCACATTTTGTCATAAATTCCTTATTTATAACCTAAAATAATCACCTTCTTCTTCACTTGAATGTTCTTTGTTTTAAAATTTGTATTCTTCAAATTCTAAATATATGATATTAACAGATATGAACTTACTTAGAGTTACTGGGTATAATTTTAATATATTCTAGTGAAATGCAAATTCCATGAGGGCAGGAATTTATGCCTATTTTATTGATAGATTTATTCATGGTACTTGAAAGAACTTGGCATATAGTAAGAACTCAATAGATATTTGTTGAATGAGATAATTTGATTAAAGATAAGTGGGTTGGCAAAAAGCTTCAATGAGATCCTTCCCAGACCTTTCTAATACTCCTACTTTTGAAAAGCAAGCAGTTTTATCTATCTATTATGCTTATTAACTAGTATATTATTAAATGCCTATTGTGTAGATTTGTCATAACATAATCAGATAATTTAGAAAGAGGAAAGAGATTAATAAAAGATTCAACCTTTTATTAAGAGATGGGGAATTTGAGGCCAGAAAGTGAAGAAGGACACAAACATACAAGTAACTGGACACTAATCGAAGCTCAGGTCTATCTATAATCCTACAACTTTCTCCTCTCCGTAAGACCTCTAATTTTTCTTCACTAAACATAGCATTTGTATCCAAATAGAGTATGCACTTTAGTTATAGTAATATTGTATGAATATTGGTTAGTGTATTGGAACACATGTGCCATACTGATGTGAGATATAAAATACAGGGGAAATTGCATGTTGGATAAATGGGAACTCTCTGTACTGTCTCTGCATATTTTTGTAAAATGGTTTAAAAAACATTTTAAAATATAAAGATTATTTTTTAAAATATCATTATATTCAGCATAAACAGAGATAAAATGTATCACTCACATGGTCTACAAACAATGTTCTTGTTAAAGTGACGACAGAAAATTAGCAGAATGAGTTGTAATCCAAGTATCTTACTTCCAGGCCAGTCACTGAGATTCCTAAATAACTCTGTGTCGCTTCCACTCGTAACACATTTTTTCTAAGTCCTTGTGTTTTCATGGATTACAACTGTGGCACTGACTTACCTTGTTTTAATTAATTAATTAATTGATATCTTCACTTACAGAAGGTGCTGCTTTCAATATTAGGAACCAACCAAATAGCCATGTGATAAACACCAACAGCTGCCCTTTTGACCTGTGTTCACACTTAATTGTACTTACTTCAAAAGTATATTTTGGAAAGTAAGAACACTCCTGACTACACATGTAGAGGATGTAGTCCTAGTCTTGATATTAGAGATCACCCAAAGCACAAGTTTTTCCCTTGTTCCCATCTTCAGGCCACCAAAGGAGGCAAAGAAAATATGTTTAAATACATGTATTTTCATTTTAAGTTACTGATTGCAGTTTCTATGGGTATTTGTGGAAACATCATTTAAAAAATGATAATAAAAATTGAATAAAGGCAACTTCTCACTCAGGTAATTAGCTTTCCCTTTATAACTATTTTCATAGGATTTTACAGGGTAAAGTTTTGGAATGTGTCTCTTTATTTCGTAGCCTAGCTCAACTAAATGTTTTTATAACTTCGTGTACAAGTCAAAGGTCCTCTGCGGGAATTCTGTGGGAAATATGCAGACTGACCTGCACATAAGGAACAAGGAAAACATCACAGCATGGGATGGCATGGAAGTTGAAATGAAATATTTGCATCTCTGTGCATGGTTTTTTTTAAATCTTCCATAGGAGGTCTATGTTGTGCTGACAGAGGAGTCACATTTTTATGGTTAGGATGCTATTTAGAATTAGACACTGTCTGAGTATGATCCTCTCCACAGATTTAGAATCCATTAAATACTGCGTGAAAAGAACAGTGGTAATTGAGACTTTGTCACTTAAATCAATTTTCTTCTGCTGTAACACACCAAAGTAGTGGTGGGAGGGGCAGATTGTCCCTTCCGATCTTTGTTAGCTGATGTCTTAGTAATAAATGGAAGCTAAAATGTGCTGTCAGAGGTCGATGTCAAATCTTGACTGTTATGCTATTAGCTGCCAACATTATCACTGATTGTTGCCTTTAACAACAAAAAGAATGTTGATGTGAAGTTATGGGCCTTTTTACTTAAGTTCTCTGAGATCTACTAAAAATTACCCCTTAAAAAAATCCTAGTATAGTTTTTGAAAATGTACTTAAGTTTTAAATCATTTAACCATTGTGTTCTGATGATTAGGGAAAAAAATGTCATGATGTCAATGAGAATATTTTTTTTTTTTAAGTCTTCATGTGAGATCACTGTTGTGGTATGTTGTTTGTCAGTTGTCTCACATAATGACTTCCAATAATTTCATTTCTGTTATCAATTTCACTAATGTCTTGAGAAGGTATTTCAAATGGAGAACAGGAGAAATAAATGAGGCAAAATGAGGGGGCAAAAAGTCCACACTCCCATCTCAGGATTAAAGAGAAATGTTATAAACACAAAACTACTTTAGGATCGATAGAAATTGTTGCTTTCTTTTTTCCTGTTAACAATAGGTATGTAAAGGTTTATCATTAAAATTAGGCAGCAAACCAGATCACAGTTTTAAAATTCGTGTTGGAGTTTCACTGAATGATGTGCATTAAGCATAAACATGGCTCATTTGTCAACATAATGCGGAATCTTGCAGACCCACATTCTAAGATTTATCAGGCTGCTGAATGAACACAGAGAAGTGAAATTATCTTTTGCAAGGTTTTTCAGTTGTATGACTTAAGATGTACATCCTCCAAGTTTTGAAGTATTCTACCCTGAAATAGCTATGATTATGATTTCTCCTATTCCAAGCATCTTAACTAAATGATTAAACATGAAAAGTCTGTAAATTAAAAGGTGCCTTCAAAATTAGGGCAGATGATTGGTTTTTAGTTTGATTGGTTTGATAAGCAGTTCCTGACTATTAGGAATATTTCCTCGAAGTATTAGACATGGGATAGCTAAACTTACTAATAAATTGGTGTCCCTGACTTTCTGAATATGGATGAGTTGTCAGAAAAAGGAGAAGTGGATAGACAATGCAAAACAAAACAAAAACCTTGGGAAAATATCAACATTCACAAAGAAAATGTGTATTCCTTGTTCTTACTCCCCTGTGATACTGTGGTACTTTGGAATTCACACCCCCATCTCTCTGTTCTTATTTTCTTGTTATTTTCAGCACTATGTTCTCCTAAGTAATTAGTTGTATTCTGTTCTTTCTCAAAATTCATGCTTGAGAATAATTTTAAACCTACAAAGATTCAAACTGATCATTTCTGAAGATATTTTAAACACTCCAAAAATTTAATAATTACGAACTATGTAGTCTGCAGTACTAACAGCAGAAATAGTTATTCTATAGATGAATTACATTAACAAATTAATGAGACTTCAAAAACTGTATAGTACAAGGAACCTTCAGTTATCTTTTCCATACAAGGATTCATAGAATACTATGATGCAATGCTGAGGTAAGGTTTTTAAATAGAGTTAGGGCTGCTTCCTTAAACAAATTTACTTAGACCCACAAAGCAAGCCAGGACATTGAATTTGACTTTGAGTAAAGGGCAGATATGAGTACAGAAAACTTAGCTCTAAAAATATTGATCAGAACACAAGCCAACATTCAGAAGAATAAATGAAAATTAAAAAAGAACCACGTATGTGTTTACCAATTTTTGAAAGGAAACTACAGTAAAATAAGGCAATAAGAAAATGTTAAAAACGATATTATTTTTAAAATGAAAACTACTGAGTACATTATTTTAAAAAACATTTTCTGTGTGTACCAAAAGGTCAAATGTTGAAAGAGAAAAAACACTGTTGATAGCTCAAATTGTCAGCTATCAAGATAGATTGTCATTAGTTTTTTTAAAAAATCATACTTTTTTAAAAGTAGGAAAATGAAAAAAATAAGACCACAAACTGTCATGGGCTAAATGTTATAGAAAATTGGGGAAATATTTTAGCAAAAGACAAATACCTATTTAAATATAGCCATTCAAATTCTAAAACAAGCTTCTTTTTTTTTTTTTTTAATGTTTAATTGGGACCACTTGTTAAACACTGTGCAAAAAGAATGACATGATATAGGAGTAAAGCCCAATGAATTATTTTCACCAGATCTTTTTGGTGAAAATTTTTTTAGTAATCTTTTTAGTAATTCTTTTGAAAAAGGCAATACATAAGAAAATTAAGATGATATAAACTCATGTAAATGTTTAGGATATTCCCTTCCCCTCAGCGAGGAAACTAGATATCAACATAACTGATATAAATAAATCAAAAGACGAGGATATTTTGAGAAATATCAGTATAAAGTTTCAAAGGTTGTATAGAATTTGGGATTTTCAGAAATTGCCATTATGCTTGAAGAATGACAGCTTGTCAATGTGGTTCCTGCAACTATAAGAAATGCTTCAGAGGGGCGCCTGGGTGGCTCAGATGGTTAAGCGTCTGCCTTCGGCTCAGGTCATGATCCCAGGGTCCTGGGATCGAGCCCCGCATCGGGCTCCCTGCTCGGCGGGGAGCCTGCTTCTCCCTCTCTTCCTGCTCCCCCTGCTTGTGCTCTCTCACTCTCTCTGTCAAATAAATAAATAAAATCTTTAAAAAAAAGAAATGCTTCAGAAATTTTTCTTGACAGATAATTTTCTGGACCTGCACTGCTTAAAGTGGTACACATTGGTTACATGTAGTTATTTTAATTTAAACTAATTAAATAAAATTAAAAATCAGTTCTTCAGATGTAGCAGTCACATTTCAAATACTCAATAGCTACATGTGATGGCCATTGCCATCTTGGCAGAATTTTCTATTGAACAATCCTATTTTAAAAATCTAGTGATATTTATTCCAAGCTTATAAAATATATAAAATTTGCAGCAACACAAACTACTCATCTAGTATATGGGAAAAAATAATTCTATGGTTTGAAGGAATTATGACTGCCTGAGCTAAAAGATATCTAAGAAATTATACAGAAATGTGGATAGGAGGTAAGTAAACACCTTTAGTAAAACTGAAACATAAACATACACATGTTCTACCTAAAACAAAATTTTATAAGAATGATTAATTCTTGTTTCTATTGATATTAAATAATATTATCCAGTGATATTAAAATTGATGGTTTCGTCAAAGAGGAAATAACATACTGATCTTAAGACCAAACGAGAGGAAAGACTAACATAGAGGTTTGAACATGGTAGAGATTCATTAATAAATGTCTTATAATTGCCTTAAAAACATAAAATGCAAACCTTCAGGGGTGCCTGGGTGGCTCAGTCAGTTGAGCATCTGACTCTTGATTTCGACTCAAGTCATGATCTCAGGTCATGAGATCGAGCCCCCTCCCCGCCCCCGCCCCATGAACTCCATGCCCTGTTGGGAGTCTGCTTGAGATTCTCTCACTCTCCCCCTCCGTCCTGAACTCCCTCTCTTTCTCTCTCTTACTCAAATAAATAGATAAATCTTAAAAAAAAAAATGCAAACCTTCAAAGTCCATTTGTATAAGGTGACATATTCAGAGTAATTTATCCTAACTAATATGAAAAGTTGCTGAGTTATGAAGTATTAAACACTTATTTGAGTCTTTGCATTCCCTGAAGATAGTTTAATATTCCACACAGAACCCAGAAGGACAACCAATATTGGACTCCTTCAATGACAATAAAGGGAACAAAATCTGAAAATCACCTTAACAGATAGAGTGGGTTTCTGTAACCTATACAAAGCCTGCAAAGTTAGAAAAACCGTAACTCCTCTTCCAATGTGTTCTCTTTTGCTTGGGACTAGGGAAATCCAATTTCCTTTAATTCTGCAATATATTTTTATCTGGCTACTAATAGTGGAAATGTAATTAAGGCTTTGGCACATTCTTCTTTTTTTTTTTAAAGATTTGATTTATTTATTTGAGACAGAGAGAATGAGAGAGAGAGAGCACATGAGATGGGGAAGGATCAGAGGGAGAAGCAGGCTCCCTGCTCGATGTGGGACTCGATCCAGGGACTCCAGGATCATGACCTGAGCCTAAGGCAATCGCTTAACCAACTGAGCCACCCAGGCGCCCTTTGGCACATTCTTCTAACAACCCAATATAGATAGACAATTTTGCAGAAATGTACAGGGGATCCAGAACACCTTAAAGCCATTCTGAGGATTCCCTCTGATTCCATAATTGAGAAGTTAATAAGCCCAATTTTAAAAGATATTCCAAAAAGGTATAAATTTTGTATCTTTAAGAGGGAACTGGCATTTCTTAGCATCAATCTAGAAAAAGATTAGATTTGCCTGATAAATTCATGTGGCTTTTGTTTGTTTGCTTTTTCTGGGTGCAGTGGTTTTCAATTTTTTTTGCAGTGGTATTCTGTGTTTAAGTCAAATGTTAAGTAGGAATCATATCCGGAAAATATAAATTTAATATTTTTATTGGTATATTCTTATTTTAAATTAAGATTTATTTATTATTAAGTTAATCCATGAAACTTTTAATTAGGCCAAAATTCTATAAATGAAATTTTTGGATGCTCAATAAATCAAATAGTAACACTTTATTTTTAAACATCTATCTTATAATCTAAGATATCCAAAATATATAAAGAATTCCTCATACCAAAAAGAAAAGATAAAGAATCTAATAGGGTCTGGACAAAAGACTTAAACAAACATTTCACAAAATAGGCCAATTTTACATGGCCAATAAATATATAAAAAGATTCTCAATATTAGTATCAAAGAAATGCTAATTAAAACTAAGACAAATCATTTTAATATATCCATTAGAATAGTAAAATAAAAAGCAAATTCCAGGAGTTGAAGAAGATGTAGAGTAATGGAAAATCTCAGACATTGCTGGTTGGAATGTAAATTGATATAATCCTTTGAAAAACTTTTGGCATTGTCTGCTAACACTGAACATACTTTTATCTTATTGATCTAGTAAGTCCATGCCTACATCCAAAAGAATTGTGTAATTATATGCATGAAAGGATATGAATATGAATACTTAGAGCAGTGATTTTCATATTAGTCAATACTAGCAAATAACTTGAATGAGCACTTAAATTATGAAATATCCACACAATGGATAAGTAATCAACAAATCCCACAGACAAGAACAGATGCCACACAAAATATTTAGTGAAAGAAGCTAAATAAAAATACTTACCTGCTGTGTGTTTCCTATGCAATAAAGTTTAAAAATCTGGGAAACTTAATTCTAATATTTAAGAATGCATAATTATGTAACAATGTCATAAAGAATATCAGACAAGGATTATCATAAAAGCCAAGGTATTGGTTATTTTTGGAAGAATGGACAAAAAGGGAGCTTTGAGGGTGCTAGCTATATTCTCTATCTTCATCTTAGCCAGTAAATTTGCTCACTTTATAGTAATTCATAAGCTTACATTTAGTTTTGTACTTTTCTGTATGTGTGTTGCACTTTTACAATAAAATGGGTTATAAAATGCAACAGGATTTAGATCATTCTGTGAGGGCTCCCCCTCTATGTCCATCTGGGCCATTTACCAAGGGAGTTGCAGCCCAGAGATCTGGCAGTGGTTACCCAGAAGGTCAAACTTTTAATCACATTGTAGCTTTTGTTTGTTTATAAGACTAAATGAATAAATGAAACTTATACCCTAGGGTATGTATCAAAGATCAAAGCTAAGGAAGACAAATTCAGTCATTGAGACAAACACATTGGAGAAGCTGACAATGGAAAGAAGCAGAAAGTAAGAGTTAATGCTGAAAGTAACTCTATGTGTGTTTTTACTAACCACTGATCAACCACACTGTTTGAGAATTGGCCAGTCTTGCTTAGAGACACAGAGTGAAAAATAACAAACAATAAATCAAATGCTCTATCATATGGACTCTATTGAATATTTGACCATGGATTTTCATAAGTCATATAAAAACATAGTCTTGTTCGATTACTGTCAAGTCCTTTTAAGGTCCCCCAAAGAAATAGATATGCAGAGTTCAAGACCAAATGTACACACTTTTCCTACTATTACACTCTGCCACCAAAGTCCAATGCAATTTTTTTTTTTTGAGCTGGACTGGTGAGGCACTCTTTTGTCTAGGTTAAAGACAAACTTAGACCCTATTTCTACTTTTTCCTGGTCTACATCTATTCTAATACTTCAATGGTAAGAGAAAGTTAATCCAAAAAAAACCATATCCACATGTGTAAAAACAGAAGTGTTTTCCCTAAGAATTAGTGAAATCTTGGTCTTTCTAGGTCTAGTCATTTCCAAGTAAGCGGTTACTCTATATTCACAAGTGGAGGAGATAGAAATATTCCAAGAAATGGATTTCCAGGAATAAAGTACATGCATCTAGGATTGTGGTCCTGGCTCTTGTATCAGCATTTCTCCTTGGGAATAGAGTAGAAGATGAACAGAAAAAACAAAATACAGTATTGCATACCCCTGAGGTCAGGTAGTTGAGCAGCTATGCTTTGCCCTTGATTGGGTTTAATAATAATGGTTATAATAATGGTTGTTGTTTATTGAGCTTCTATGCAACATGTCAGACAATGTCTAAATACTACTTGTATGCTATCTCAGTTATATATGATAAAAATTCAATGAGGAAAGTATTATTATATTTTATAAATGATAAAAGTAAGGGTCAAAGAGGTAAAGTAAATTGCATGAGGTCATGCTTGGTGAGGAGGGGAGCCAAGATTTTGATCAAGAACACATATTTTTTCATTAAATCATAGTGACTTAGGCTCCTCCCATGCTAAAGCTTCAAAATAAGAATACTTGAATACAGTGTAGGATCACCATTTATTAAAATACAAAACAGAATAAAAACAAAACTGAGAAAGGAAAGGTATAAGCACAAGACAATCAAAAGGATAACTATATTCTTCTATTAAACAAAATCATAGAAGCTCTTTATTTTAGAAATATGAAGATTGAATGAGAGATGGTTTAAGTTTATATAATTATGAGGAATACTGATATAATTTACCTGGACTTATATATAGAGTCACAGAATGCACTAAAGATTTGTTTCTTATGAATCATGAAAGAGGCTATTTAAAAGTAAGTTGAATGAAAGATTTTTTATACAGTAGATAGGAGGGTTACAGATTTCTACACCACCAAATATTATATAGAGTAAGGGATTAAGTTAAATTCTTAGTCAAAAGACAAAAACAGGCCATTAAAAGTATATTTGTACTGCCATCTTAGCTTTGCTATTATATTAACTGGCCCAAATTTCCAAGAAATTGAATCATGGGAAGGATGTACCATCGGTCTGATCAGTATGCCAAATATTCTATACTAAGATATCTATTATCTGATTGTCAGTGCCTAATTTATTTGGATTTTCTCTTTTCAATCTTTTACCTCACTCATTATACGAAAAATGTATAATTTCTACTACAAAGGTAGAGACTAACCATTTAATGCTGCATTCCAAATTACTATGATGAATAAAAGTGTTTAATAATTGTAATAACTTTGTAACTCCTTGACAATCTTACAGATAATTATTATTTTAGACTATAAATACTACCTCCAAAAAGGCAAACTGTCATCTACTTCGAATCATGTAATTGTCAGTCTTCTGTTCAAAATTCTAAACCATAGCAACAGAAATTTACTTACCATTTTAAGGAATGCAGGTGAGAAACTAGGGAATAATTAGCTAAGAAACCAATAGGCAGAAATTTAAGGATACTTAAACATTTAAAATGAATTCATTATTTAGTTTGCTTATGTTTATTTAGAGGGTATATATTTATATATGTACACATTTGCATTATATACATATGTGTATGTAATCCATGTATAAAATATACATTCCATATGTATATAAACACATGATACAATACACATATCTATTTATTTCATTTATATGTATTCATTCCATACACACACATATATATACACAAACATATATACATATATTCTATATTTCATAGATGTGTATGTATATATACATATGAAGATGGAGTGGAAGTCCATAGCTATTGCCTTTAAAATTGTTAGGGAGGAAAGATGAAGCACTTCCTCTAAACATCTTATTTTAGAGAGCTAAATCAGGTTATGTGAAAGACATATCAATGTGCCTGTTTCTAGGGGGAAAAATTGGAGATTTGATTTATTTTAGATCTATATTCAAAAGTTCAGCAGCACCTCAATATCACTTTGATCCATAAAGACTTTTCACAATAAACTTTATACAGTGACAACTGTTAATAGAAACATTATGTATTATTAGCATTTTGTTACTATTTATGATGGGCTCTAAATGCAAATCCAACTAAAGTATAAAAATGGCATTCAAGGAAAAATAGTATGACCTATTCTAAATTTGAACTTACATTATGATATTGTGGTAATTTAGGAAATCTGTTTTTTCAAGAAATCTAGGATTTTGTCTTTTTGCAGCAATACTTGTGAAAGGTTGAAGTTCAATTACTTGATCAAGAGCTTGTCATAGATCAACACGTGTATTTGGTAATGTACTTCAGGGGACAAGTATGAAAGTGTCAGGAAGACATGTAAGTTATCTAGATACTATTTAGGCACAGCCCCATTAATATAAACTGCTCTGTTAAAATACAAACAACGATCGAACACATTAAATTAGTTATTACCTTTATATACAGAAAACCCATGATTTGACTGAATTCTAGGGTTGTGATTTTGTTGACACTCAGAATTTATATTAAAGGGGATGTTTTGCTAAGACCCTAAGTGATACATAAGAGCCTCAGGGGATATGAAGGTGTACATTTCAAAAGTGAGTTCTGAGAACCATTTGTCTAATTTTTAAATCTCTGGCCTGAATCCCAGATGCAAAATTTTAAAAGTGAACAATGAACTGAGTGACTATTCCAAAGCTGACCTACAGAAGTTGTTGCTGCATAGAAATCCATAGCTATTGCCTGCACTCCAGAGTTGACCTGGTAAATTGCATGAGGTCATGCCTGGTGATGGACTGGACTCCAGAGTTTGACCTGGACTCCAGAGTTTCTCAGAGCAAAGAATGTGTGTATGCTTCTCATGAAATACGTGTGGGAGATGCAGGAAAGAGGGTTAGCATTTAGATTCTATTCAAAAAAGTTGCTCGGTATTGGTGTAAAGGACTGGAAGTGGACAGCTGGATTCCTAGGAAGCTGTAGAAGGCATAAAGCCAGATGTGAGAATCCTAATCCAGTAAAAAGATTTTAGTCATCAAAAAAGACTGGCGATTATGAATATAGCAGAGTGGCTGTCACTTGAATTTAGATCTTTGAAATGAAAATGGTTGTAAGAAAAAAAAATGGAAAGCACATTTTGTAAAAGGTTGGATCACAAGATGCACTGCTTTGGGATCCACTAGTGAAATGTGACATTAAGGGGAAAAAAAGCTTTCTTCTTTTCCTTGCTACATTCCCTTTGATAGAGTTGCCTCACAGTTTTGGCACCATGAGTGCTTGGCAGCAGGAACAAGTGAGAGACAGAATCAGGGGCACAAGACACACCTGGGTTTACCTGGAGGAGTAATGAAAGTGTGCTTGTGCCTGGTGAAGAAGTTCCAGCTATTTGGTGAAGAGGTTGAACTCTCAGGAGTTCCTAGTGCCTGTGAATGCCCTTGAGAGCAGAAAGCCCCAGGCCTAATCAAGGCAGTCTTGAAGACCATAAAAACAAACAAACAAACAAACAAACAAACAAACAAAAAACCCACCAAAAACAAAACAGTAGAAACTGTAATGTCAGCAGAATAAGAGTGGGCTCAGGAAGGAAAAACAGTGTTTAAATCTAAAGCAATGGTAAACCCGTCCCAGTGTAGATGGCTAGGTTAGTGACCTATTACATACACTATGAAACAACACACACACACACATCACTTCTTAGAAAATGGCTTCAGGAGAGAAGACCAGTTCCAGCAAAAGTGAGCTTAGTCATAAGCACATGTAGAAATCAGGGGACTTCAAAATTCTTGAAATCTTGGCAGGCAATGTGTTGCGTGATGGCGTGGGCAGTGAACACTGAGTTCCAACATTTGCAGGTAGCAGCACAATCCAAGAGGTTTTAAGTTATGTTAATGTCAGTAATTTACACCCACACTCAGGTAGGAACTAGGGAAACTCAACATTTCAACATTGAAACAACCAAAAACATAATTTCTTAAAGTTTCCATCGATTTAATTGATTAAAAAGGGCAATCGATCTTTCTAGTAAAACCCTAAATTAAAGTAGGCCAAGATTATTTTGCATTGTGCTAGATCCCTTAAGATTATAAAGGAAAATTGCATGAAAATTAATATGATCGTACTTGTTTTTAAACATATCATTTTAAGAACTGGGTAATATTGAATGGAGATTCCACAGTATACACATGCTCTTAGTTGTTAGATATTCAAATAATTTCCAAATGTTAACATTGTGAGTAATGCCTCACTAAACATATATTTACCTAATGCTTTTCCACCCTGGCCCAGGATAATTTCTTTATACTAGAACCCAGGAAAGAGACTTGTGTAAGTCACTTAACAAATATTGCAAGATTATTTTAAGATTGTTTATACAAATTGTACTTCCACCACAAAAGAAAATAAACATTTTACTCCTCTTTTATCAACCTAAAGTGTTCTTTAATATTTCCTAAATTGAAAGGGAAAATGAGTGTTTCACTGATGGCTTAATTGGCGTTTCTTTACTTACTGATAAGTATTATGATTTTTCAAGCGAGTTGTTAGTTATGATGACTTTATTTTTTTCACCATTTACATTTTAAGGTTTGGGGTTTGATTATAAATTTAAATGATTTATGTTTTAACTATCTATTTCCACACCAAATAATTTTCATATGTTAATTTTATTGCATATTAAATACCCGAATGTTTTCTATTGCAATATGCTTAAATTTATCGATCTTCTCTTTGTGTTTTTTCTCCACTACATCTGAACATAGAACATCTGCTTCCTGCACCCTGTACCGAGATTTAATAAATATTCATTTCTATTTTCTCCTGGTTTTATAAATATGTAAATATTCAACATACTTGAAGTTAGTTTTGAGGTAAAGTGTGAAATAAAGGGTATATTGATTTTTCTTTACAATTGACAAAGCAGTCATTTGGTTGTGATTTATTGAATAATATATTCCTTCTCCTGTGAAGCATTAGTAGGTCTCTATACATTTATTTTTAACAGTTAACACTCATCAAATTGGATAAGATTATAATCCAATATATTTGTTGATTATCTACTACCTATGAAATATTATGAATAGTGAAGGATATACCTTACTCGTTCTATCCCCGAGCACAAGCAGAGGCTCTATTTTCCCCAAAGTTTTCTTATATTCATTTTTTCATCTTTATTTGAAGCCTGTGTATGTGGAACAGTATGAGAACCAATGTATAGTTCCCTATTTTCTGATATACCAACCATTATGTATTATATGATTTTCATAATCCTTTCTAATTCTAACAAAACTCAATATCAAATACAAAAGAATGGCTTCTTAATTTACCTTATCGGCAAAGGAATATCGTTTATCATTTTGTGCCACAGTGTATGGATAGTCAGGTGACTTCTATATGATTAAGTTAAAAGAAATTATAATTTGGAATAAAATTTGGATTAAATTCTGGCCTAAGAATTTATTAGGCTTTAGGAAATTATTTAACCCCTCCAATTCTAAATTTTGCTTTGTATCTATGAATAATAATGCTGCATTTTTTAATGAAAAGTAACTGCTTAACATGGTATATAGTAGGCTCAAAATTATATGTTTTATGGTGTGTGGTAATGGCATTCATTTTTAATATTTTCACATCATACTTTAATCACCTAGCAACTGCATGTAATAAAAAATTCAAAAGTCAGACTAGCATTTTCTTCAGAGGAGACGTTAGATGGGCTTATCAGCTGTGCTACACCATTCTAATTTTGGCTGGGCAAAGCCAAGGAATAGAAACAATGCTATATCTTATAAGATAGCTTATATCTCATCCCAATAAGAGGACTGCATAAAAGTAGTCAAGAAAAGTTGCCCGAACACAAACTTCAAAGGAAAGTTTGAGTGGAAAGCTCGACTAGGTTCAAGGCAGCTTTCCATTTCATTACAATGAATAATAAATCTTTAAGTTCTCAAGTTCAAATGGAAGCACCCTGCAGTCTCTGTTCAATTCTCTGGTAAATTTTCATTAAGATAAGCATTTCCAATTGCACATAACACTGATGCACACACATGCACATGATACCGAAAACTCACAATGTGTGTGTGTTGGGGGTGGGGCAGCAATTTCCACCCAAATTGAGGATCTATCATTTATGAAGAAAATTACAGTGCAACTAAAAAATAAAATAAGAATAAGAATTTTGAATAAATTCCAAAGCCCCTGAAATGTAGAACTGATCCTGTGTCAATGAGTCAGACTCTGGTCTAGATAGGAATATAACAACAAGTGACATCAGAGACAAGAGTAGAAATGGAAACACATTATATTAAATAGTTTTAGGGCACCTTAAAAACCTGTAACAAATACCAAATAATTCAACATAGGTTCATTAATTTCATATAAAATTTAAAACAACAATCAGAGGGAAATAGAAATGAGTATCTAGGGCGCCTGGGTGGCTCAGTTGGTTAAGCGACTGCCTTCGGCTCAGGTCATGATCCTGGAGCCCCAGGATCGAGTCCCGCATTGGGCTCCCTGCTCAGCAGGGAGTCTGCTTCTCCCTCTGACCCTCCCCCTTCTCATGTGCTCTCTCTAATAAAATCTTTAAAAAAAAAAAGAAATGAGTATCTATAAAATATCTAGGTAATGAGGACACTCAAGCTTAAAACCTATGGAATATATCACATTGAAAATGTTTTATAGATAGGACTATGTAGTGATAAAACTAAAGTGGAAGAATTTTTGTAACAAAAAGATCAGAAAAACGTTACTAGAGTCAGTGCCCTCTTTCATTTATTCAAACTAATAACAACCATTCATTGAGTGCCCAGATGTGTCAGTTGTTGGCCTAGATACAGTGTTGATATAGTGAACATATAGTGTTGAAAAAAAATGTTCTCCTGTACTCGTGGATCTTAGCTTTTGAGACACAAGTTAAATAAATATTACACACGGAGTTATGTAAGATAAATTTTGATGAGTGCTACTAAGCAGAAGTACAAGAAATATTTTAAGAATACACAACAGGAAAGATTTTAGTGAACAAGGGACATGTTTCAAGGAAGCCCTAGAGAATAACAACAAGGTGAAAGGGGCAAAGGGAGACATTCTAGGCAGAAGGAGCAGACTACGAGATAGATGTCCGGAGAGTGTGAGGGAGTGTCAAATATCTGAATGAGCGGAAGAAGACCAGAGTGAGAAAGAGGATGTTGAACAGATACAAGAACCAGATCACAAAGGCCTACGTTAAGGCATTTACTAAGAGCAAGCCCAGATCATTGAAACGTTTTAAGCAGAGAAGTAGCAAGACCATATTTCAATTTTGAAAAACTCATTTTGACTCTTGTGCGAAAATGATATTGGCAGGGGCAGGAGCGACTATGCCAAGGCAAGAGTGGGGCAGAGGGAGAAGCAGTGCGAAGGATGGCTCCCAAGTTTCTGCATAAGCCACAGAGTGAAGCGGCGGCATCACTTATGTGATGGGAACACCAGCAGGGGATTGGGGTTAAAAGACAGATGATGCATTTATTTTTTAAATGTCCAGCTTGAGATGTGGGAAAATAGTAAATGTATGTTAAATGAAAAACAATACAAATGGTAATTACATACTAGGATTTCAACTTAAAACACACACATACACACACACGCATGGATAAAAAGTTGTAAGAAATCACACCAAAGAAGAAATGTCACCAGTTCCAAGTTGTGAGATTTGGGATAATTGTTACACATGAAAAACTTTTGTTTTAAAATTAAGAGATATTTTACAAAGAGCGATTTATTTTTCATCTGAAAACCCTTCATACTTAGTGCTTTAAAATTTCTTCATACATATTAGGCCTTCTCCCTGGTGTGAAGACAAGTCAGAGCCTTCTTTCTGTATTGGTTCCTAACACAAGTACGCTAATGCTGAGACTCTTGTGTACATTAGGTAGGACAGACTGGATCACAGCGATGAACCAAATTTCATGATTAGTTAGCTTCTTTCTGAGTCATTATTCAACATCTCTTTAGCAGTTGCCCACATTAATCATGTCAGACACAACTGAACATGTATGCCATGATATTTAAAATAATAAACTGCACAATGTTAAATAAATTTCTAGTCTATTTTAAGGGTGAAGCCTCATGAAATCATCCACTGCCTTTCTCAGTGAGCTTGGCAAAAATTCGTGAATGCTTTGTACCTAATTCTATTTGAACTTCTATTATACTTTCTTAATGTTCCATTGTTTTTTAAGGCTAGGTTCATTTATGCTTTTTATTTTTAAACAGGGCAGTTCACCAACAAAGATCCTATCATAAACCAAGCTTTTGTTTTGTTTTGTTTTGTTTTTTTCCTAAGAGAAAATTTTTTAATAACTCAACTGGGTTTGTGGTTTTGAGTTATGGGCCCTTCGCACTTATGATAAAAAGCAAAACATTCAGACTTATCCCGTGAAGTATATTAACAGTATATTTAACTTGACGTTATGACCAATACGGCCCTCAGGAGTTGGCCTGTAAATTCAGGAGTTGTCAAAGAGTTAAAGGCTTTGTTTCTTACAGGCTAGATAGAGTAGCCACATCTTTAACCTCTTACTGGTGTTGTTTCAAATGTAATCCCTGAATATACATTTATTGCATATATATAATTTAAAGACAAAGTGCTCAGTTGTATCCGAGTTCCTGCTTTCAGGGATCTCCTAGACCAATTGTAAAAATACGGCATACAGAAAATGACTGTAATAGATGATTCTGTGTGTTATACATGCTATGGAAAATAATCTGAAAAGTTTAAGAAGGCATTTGTTACCAAATTATCATATAACTTCATACAAGGAAAATAAAATATACAGTTTAATACATTTTTTTAAATTTAAAAACATGAAACACGAGAGTCCAGAATCCTGGAAGAATTAATCAGGAACTGCCTGAACAAAATCCGCGAAGGAAGCTTTCATACTATATTAAGCCTAGAAATATGGGTCTTTAATGTTTTTGCTCCCTGCTGTTCTCCCACTTCAGTGCACCTGGGCAAATGTGAAAGGCAGTGAGACTCAGCACTAACTGCCACGATTCGGCTAACTCACAAGACACCAGGAGAAAGAGCATCAGCATTTTCTCGGTCTTGATTCCCTGAAATTACTTTCTTGACATCTTACATCGACTATATTCCCTATGCTTTACCTTTTATCCCTGTGATTTATTCATTTCCATAACCAGAAGCCTGTATCTCCCACTCCCTTTCACCCATTTTGCCCATCCCCCCCGCCATTCTTCCCATATGTATATGTACGTATGTATATATCATCTTCTTTATCCATTCATCTATCCATGGACACTTGGCTTGCTTCCACAACTTCCACAACTAATATAAAGAATGCTGCAATAAGCATACAGGTGCATATATCTTTTCAAATTTGTGTTTTCATTTTCTTTGGGTAAATACCCAGTGGTAGAATTACTGGATCATATGATATTTCTGTTTTTATTTCTTTACAGGCCTCCATATTGTTTCCCACAATGGCTGCAGCAATATACATTCCCACCAACAGCACATGAGAGTTCCCTTTTTTCACATCCTCACCAACACTTGTTATTTCTTGTCTTTTGATTCTAGCCATTGTGACAAGTGTAAGGTGTGGTTTTGATGTGCATTGCCCTGATGATCAGTGATGTTGAGCATGTTTTCCTGGGTCTGTTGGCCATCTGTATGCCTGCTTTGGAAAAATGTCTTCATTTTCATGGGTCCTCTGCCCATTTTTAAATGGATTATTTGGGGGGTTTGTGTGTGTGTGTGTGTGTGTGTGTTGAGTTGTATAAGCTCTTTATATATTTTAGATATTAGCCCCTTATTGGATATATCATTTGCAGATATCTTCTCCCATTCATAGATTGCCTTTTTGTTTTGTCCATGGTCTCCTTTGCCGTGCAAGAGCTTTTTATTTTGATGTAGTCTCAATAATTCATTTTTGCTTTTGTATCCCTTGCTTGAAGAGACATATCTAGAAAGACAATGTTAAAGCTGATGTCAGAGAAATTCCTGCCTTGTTTTCTCCTAGGAGTTTTATGGTTTCATGTCTCACATTTAGTTCTTTAATCCATTTGAGTTAATTTTTGTGTATGGTGTAAGAATGCAGTCCAGTTTTCTTCTTTTGCATGTAGCTGTCCAGTTTTCCCAGCAGCATTTATTGAAGAGGATGTCTTTTCCCCATTACATATTCTTGCTTCCTTGGTCATAGATTAATTGACAATATAAGTGTGGATTTAATTTTGACCTCTCTATTCTATTGCTATTGATTTATGTGTCTTTTTTTGTGCCAGTACCATAGTGTTTTGATTATTACAAGTTTGTAATATATCTTGAAATCTGGGATTATATCTCCAGCATTGTTCTTTCTCAAGATTACTTTGGCTATTCAGAGTCTTTTGTGGTTCCATACATATTTTAGTATTATTTGTTCTAGTTCTGTGAAAATGCTGTTGGTCTTTTGATAGAGATTGCATTAAATATGTAGATTGCTTGGGTAGTATGGACATTTTAACAACATTGATTATTCTAATCCATGAGCATGGAATATCTTTCCATTTGTTTACATCATTTTCAATTTCTTTCATCAGTGTTTTATAGTTTTCAGAGTACAAGTCTCTCACGTCCTTGGTTAAATTTATTTCTAGGCATTTTGTTCTTTTTGGTGTCCTTTTTACTAATATTTTCCTACACATTTTGCCTCCACAATAAAATTCTTAAAAAAAATTATACCTACCATTACTAAATTCCATAAAATAGCAAAGATATTTTTTTTTCTTCTGAGGTTATCATTCAGTCAATTGTGAATCTGGAAGCATAGTTCAACAACTGTAGGTAGCTTTCACCTGTTCTTTGTTCAATTGTTTAAGAGTGATCATATTTTCCACCACTTCTTCACTTTGTAGTTTATTGACACCTGTATTTATAACTTAATACTTTTTCTATATTATGCATCAACAAACTAGCTAGTTATCAACTTGCTGTATACACTGTTATTTCCATCAAGGGCCATCCCATTTTCCCTAATGATGCTCAAGTGAGGAACCTGTCCATCTCAAGGAAGCCTTTCTGGGCACTCCACTAGACAGAACATGTTACATGTATGCACATCATGACCCTTTCTATCAGAATCACTACTCCAAGTATGAGGACCCAGCTATAATCTGATATCTCTGATAATTGCATCAAAACTAAATTGCATCTTGACCATATCCACTGTAAGTCTATATATTTATATAACATTGAACTGTATGTGACAACCTGACATGTGAGTTTTATTTCCTTTTATGCTAGACAGGATTTTCCAAAATTGGCTACTTGGGTAACTGAAAATGAATTGCAAAAGTAATTCACCACATGAAACTACCAGCAGTTTGGTAGTGCAGTTAAAGAAAACATGGCAAATGCCAAGCACACTACTTAACATCTTCAAAGCTAGCATGAGCTGAAAGTTTTATAAACTGAAGATGCCTTCTTTGTTTGCATTACCATTATCATCACAAAAATTAGCAATATACATTTACTAAGGGATCCAATAAGAAGAAGATTTCACGGGGCGCCTGAGTGGCTCAGTCTTTAAGCGTCTGCCCTCAGCTCAGGTCATGATCCCAGGGTCCTGGGATCGAGCCCCACATCGGGCTCCCCGCCCAGCGGGAAGCCTGCTTCTCCCTCTCCCACTCCCCCTGCTTGCGTTCCCTCTCTAGCTGTCTCTCTAGCTGTCAAATAAATAAATAAAATCTTTAAAAAAAAAAAAGAAGAAGATTTCACTAAATCCATTCTGTTGATCATAATTATGGGAGAAGAGACTATTCAGTTACTTATATCGAAACTGAGCACAGAATTATAATTCACTTTACAAGCATGCTTCTTACTGGAGTGCATTGGGTTTATCTGTTAACTGAGTGATGGACAGAAAAGGAAGAAGTAGTATTTATACTAATATAAAGTATACAAAATACCATCTAGACTTCTGCAAAATATAATCCTGCTAAAGTGGACAAAGAGCAAAGAAAGATGACTTCTGAAAGTTAAGCTATTAAATATGCAATAGAATTAGAAGTCACCTGATAAAATGTGCATGTACCCACTCACACATACAGATATATATCATCACTGGTTGGATTCCCTTGAAAGAAGTCTAGGCAAATTTTAGCTTGTAAAATGTATTAGTGAGTGCTCACGGACCATGAGCACTCACGGACCAATACAAAAGGAAGGGAAGTGGGGGGGGAATTAGACAGACTGAAGTAAATGTTGTGATGCTGGATCCCCCCTGGATTCCCCGCTTCAGAACCAGGACTTAATTCCCACAGCTGCTTAGAGTAGTGGCTTCCAACAGTTTAGGGTGCTTTCCTTTTCTGAGAATTACCCTTGCTTTAAGGAAGCTTTGTCACCCCTTAGCCAAACCCACCAGTAACTCCTGAGCTGGGATGGCCTTTCAGAGCTGCCTTTAACTTCATTTTAATATGCCATTGGATGCAGTCTGCCCCTGAAAGAGGCATGGCCTTGGGCGAGGCAGTTTTTATCATCTGAGATAATCCACAAAGATGACTGAAAGCTAAGGATAATCTGACAGTGCTCCCAACAACTTGGAAAATAATACCTACATTACTGTAAGATGATTCAGGAAGTGCATCACCCACCCATGTGGAAAACATGATAGTGAGTTACCCTTAAGTAATTGTACCATTCCCAGGTGACTTTTCATAAATTCTTATTTGATATGTATCAAATGTTGCCCTAAGTGGCTTTTTATATAAAATAAGTTTTTCAAGAAGAATGAAAAATTGACACTTGAAGATTTGCCCAGACACCATTTATTGGGGAGTGTTCTGGGGAACTGCACCTGAGGAAGGTAGAATTGGATATATGAATTCCAATGCTGACGACCCCAGAGGGCATCTGGAGCTGAAATGGCCCTTCAGAGATGTCCCAGTTAAAGCAGGGGAGCAAGCCTCTGTACCTTTCATCCATTAGTCGTTGTATGTGAACTGTCCTTTGGGAGGGCAAAGACCTCAGGTGAGGCAATTCCCTTCAGGCAAGAGGATTCTCAGCAATCAGTGAGATGAGTTCTGTCAGCAACAGGCATTCCAGGAAGCTGTGGGAATGAGTTCCTTGGTTCAAAAAGGAGACTCTGCACATCATCCACAATAATAAATTTTAATTAAGGGTATTATTTGAAAATATCCTCAAAAACACACACCAGCTTTCCTTTGCGGAAAACGACACAGTAGTATTCTATAAATGGCACTGTTATTTTCCTTACTTGTCACTTATGTAGACTGGTGTTTATTTCTTTTTAGACCTCATGATTTTATATATATTTAAGGAGGAATAAGGAAAACAATTATCAGTGATCTTCAAAAGCATAGTCTCAATAAATGCCCTCCTCAATAAGAAGTATCATATAACTGAGAATGTGTAATGTACAATATATGTCCATTTCATTTCTCAGTTATGTGACAGTAAGGTTGAACAAGCTAGAAAAGATGGTGGATAAAAATCTTATTTCTTGTATCTCAAGACAGCTGGTATTGAAATACTCATGAAAACCTCTAGTGCCAAGCTTTACATTTCTGCTCTATGCCCAGTAATGAAATTAACATCTTTAATTAAGTATGCAATGGATGAGATTTACAGTTTTCATGACATAAAAATTACTCAGACATAAATAAGTAATTTATATATTGTGCTTCTGGGTTAGTCAGCTTGGGCTGCTATAAGAGAATACCACAGATGGGGAGGCTCAAGCAACAGAAAATTATTTTCTCACAGTTCTGGAGGCTAGAAGTCTGAGGTCAGGGTGCCACGAGAGTCAGGTGGTGGTAAGAGCTTTCTTCTTGGCTGGCAGATGTCCATCTTCTCCCTATGTGCTCACATGGCCTTTCCTCTGTGCCTGGGCGTGGAGAGAGAGCTCTCTCTCTAGTTCTCTTTTTATAAGGCCATCAAGCTTCCTGTATTAGGACTGGAGCAACATGACTTCATTTAACCTTTATTACCTAAAAGCCCTATCTGAAAATACAGTGATATTGGGGTTTAGAGCTTCTGTGTATGAATTTGGGGAACATACAATTCAACCCTTAGAAGCTTCTTTTGGAGGTTACAACTCCTCCTTTTTTTTCAGTATTTATTTTCAGGTATTTAATTACGTCCACTGGTCTAAATTAATTATATCTCACATAGCCCTCTCCCTAAAAATCTGTAAGGTATAATTCTCAATTAACATCAAACTATTAGAAAGAGTGTAGGGATTATAAATACTATATATATATATAATTAAAATAAAATTTACCTCACATCAATAGCAAATCATATGGAACTTCAGACCAAAAGACGAAAAATTATGACTTATTTATGGTTTATGATTTCTTTTTTTTTTTTGGTTTTTTGGTTTATGATTTCTGACATAACATAGTGAGTATTTTTATTTTATATTTTCATTCTTTTAGGTACAATTTTAGAACGTGTATTTTTCTGTTTGAATTTTAGTTAAGTTTGTCTATCTGGTATCTGGTTTTGCTGGTACAATTATTTTCATTGTAGCTATAATGATGTTTTATGGTTGAACTACCTCAACTGCTGTCTGTTGCTAACATTCCAAACATATAATTTTGTATTTAAAAACACTTCAAACATAGTTTGTTTCATGACTACTTCATAATGCAGACATAATATGAGTCTTCCTTTTAGAGATCCTGGAGTTGCCAACTACCTAAGGAAAAGTCATGATGTGAAATAGTAGTGTGAACTTTCTATCATTTAAGAACGTTAAATCTCTCACTAATATTTCTAGTACTAACAAACATGTAGGCATACGCATTTGAAAAGTATAAAGATTAATAAAAGTTCATCTCTTTTATTCCAAGTATCCAAAAATTAGGTCATAAAAGTGGTTATGAATTATGACTCTGAAATGGGAGAAATCACTCGAGTATGTTAAGGTAATTACCACCTGTAACTCAGAGTAGTGTTTCCTGAATGCACCGTGCATGTCTTTTACTTCTTCTGAGCATAACTAAGTCATTTAAAACATAAAATTTAATAAATCACATCATTGAGAATGTACTAAAAACTCTGTAACATGGAAACAATTACACATGATTAATGGGTGAAGTAAATCTTCCAACTAGAAAGAAGTTTGTACTGCTTGAAAAGACATCCGGGGAAGAGGAAAGTCTAAAGGTTGTCTTGTAGCTAGAGCTCAGGGAGGTTTCTGGAAATGGTAAACAGCTCCTCTGATAAGATTTGTGAGAGAGCTGTGGGGTTTCCAGGTCGTTCACTAAGAGACAAATTAAATGCAATAATCCTGTGAAGAATTTGGTAAACTAGAGATAGGGGAGGGTTATACTGTTATAATTAGTGGATTCCATTGTCTGTCAGACTTCCCGGTGACAGGGTAGTCATGGTTACAACTGACCATGGTTTCACACCTCACAAATCAGGACACTGACTGCTTTCACCAAGAATTTTGAGTATCGCCTAACGATACAGAAAACTGTACATAGTATGGCACTGGTAACTAAATACAAGCATCCTTTCTACACAATCTTTGCCAGATTAGCATAGTTCCAATTGAGCTGTCAGTAAAATTTCTTATCCTTCCTGTGGTGATGGGCCAGCCTCTGTCTTATGCTAATTACTTCGCAATAGTCACTGCATCTCAAATGTACACAAACATTTTCTTCACACCTCTCTTTCTTTTGTTGGATGGCAGACTGCAGCAATGACCTACTGTCTTCTCACATAGTTGAGCACGGAAAGGAGTCACGATGCTGTCTGGAGTTAGGGGCTACACAAAAGACGGATGCATTAGACTAACAAACACATTGCAGCTCATAGCTCTACCACCAGCTAAATGAGGCCTTTATTTTTTTTCAAGACAAAAAGAAGCTCGAGCCCCGCAGCTGCTCCATAAAATATGGTAAAAAAAAAAAAAAATCACTGGAATTTAAGTAAAAAGGATATGAAACAGACTGAAGCATTCATGGTCCAATTTAGGGATGTGCTATGCGGTTTGGATTAAAAGTGACTTGAGAGCAATTAATCTACCACCCAAAATTATCAGAAAGTATCTTGTTTATGCAAAGTGTATAAGAATTTTTAAGTATACTGAACATACCTGTGTGTCTGTGATAATTGTATTGTATATAGTGGTACCACAGTGGGCATTGATAAGTAGCTTTGCTAGGGTCTGCATATAAATACCTTGCATGCATAAGAGGTTTAAAAAAATATCCGTGGTAACTGGGTGTACCTATAGGCATTCATTTTTTTAAAAGGCAGTACATGTAAATCTAGAATAAAAATGTCAATAGCCTGTCTTTTTTTTTAAGATTTTATTTATTTATTTGACAGAGAGACACAGTGAGAGAGGGAACACAAGCAGGGGGAGTGGGAGAGGGAGAAGCAGGCTTCCCCCCAAGCAGGGAGCCCGACATGGGGCTCGATCCCAGGACCCTGGGATCATGACCAGAGCCGAAGGCAGACGCCCAACCACTGAGCCACCCAGGTGTCCCTTTAGTCTAAGTCTTTAACTTAGATTCTTACCTGAAATTGATCTTCTTATACATTTAGTAAATGTATAATAATGTAATTTTTGCCACCTCAAAATTTTAAAAACATAAGCCTCTGGACTTGTCCTGAATTTTAGGAGCATTTCCATCACCCCCAGAAAGTCTGCTGTGATGTTCGATTCAAGCAATTGAAGTTGCGCAAACTTGGTTAATACTTTAGCACAAAAATATTCTAAAGACATTTTCTTCAGTTTAAGGATCATAAGAAATAAGCTTGAAAAAAGAAAGAGGGACTTCTGAACACTTAAAATGATGTTAGAAAACCAGGTGCCTCAAAAATGTCATATTCTTACTTCTGAAATATATTAGCTAAGTAGAGAGATCGCCTAGATTATGGTATTCTTAAGTTCCTCAGGCACAGTTATCTAAATGACTAACTGGATACCCCAACACAAACAGCAAATATTGCCCCCCTTAATTTCTATCATCATTTTGCGACTCTGGATCAAGGAAGACAAAGAGGAATTTTTTGTTAGTGAGAGGCCTTATAGCATGGTCATGAGTTCCTAGTGCCATAGAGCAATAACAAATATAAGATATGATAATACAATCACAAGATGATCTTAAATAAAGAACTTAGTTACTCAACGAAATTCCATCTTTAAAATTAACTCCATATAGACTTTACAGAAATTCTCATACGTTTCCACTAATTAAAATGTTTGGGAGCTCTTCTAATGATATCTACAAGCATTGGATATGCCAGAGGAAAAACATATAACAGTATCTCGTTGCTGAATTTTAGTTTAAAAATCCCTTTTTTCAAAAATAATGGCTCAAAAAATGCTAGCTCTTTCTTTTTTTTTAAAGATTTTATTTATTTATTTGAGAGAGAGAGAATGAGAGACAGAGAGCACGAGAGGGAAGAGGGTCAGAGGGAGAAGCAGACCCCCCGCCGAGCAGGGAGCCGGATGCGGGACTCGATCCCAGGACTCCAGGATCATGACCTGAGCCGAAGGCAGTTGCTTAACCAACTGAGCCACCCAGGCGCCCAAAAAATGTTAGCTCTTTCTAAAACTGGCCATCAAAATACAGAGTTGTCACCACTCTGGTCATTAAAAGTTTCACCTTAGACCAAAATCTAACAACACCCCCATGCACTCTCTCTCACACCACTCCCCATTCAATTCACCTCCAAATCTTGCAGATATTGATTTCTAAATTTGCTCAGAATCGGTCTTCTCCTTCTCAATTGTTGCAGCCTTGAATCCAGTCTCACAATTCTATACCCTCCCTTCTGGATAATCTCCCTTCGGGGGGCTCTGCTTCTTGAGATGGCTTAGAAAAGTTTTACATTTTTTAGGGCGCCTGGGTGGCTCAGTTGGTTAAGCGACTGCCTTCGGCTCAGGTCATGATCCTGGAGTCCCTGGATCGAGTCCCACATTGGGCTCCCTGCTCGGCAGGGAGTCTGCTTCTCCCTCTGACCCTCCCCCCTCTCATGTGTTCTCTCTCATTCTCTCTCTCTCAAATAAAATCTTAAAAAAAAAAAAAAAAAGAAAAGAAAAGTTTTACATTTTTTAAACACCATGCCAATACCAAACGCTTGATAATTCTCCGGACACACAAAATGATGTTGTGACTCCCTACCTCATAAACTCCTATTTAGCATTCAAAACCTAATGAAAATATTACTCATTCTTATGAAGCTTTGACAGTTTCCACCATCACTACCATTTTCTTATGTATATTTGTTACTGTTTATATTCCTTCAGCAATCATTTCTCGGATACTTACATGGTGTTAATCCCAGTGCTGGTTCTGGGCAATCCCTATTCTGTATACATTTCAGTCCCATGAGAATCAGGATTGCATATAAATCCTCAAATACGGCTCAATGTCAAAAATTCTGTACTAAAACACTGAGAGGATGCTGTGCTGTGGTCCTTGTTTGTGTATTCTAGCTCTCCCAATGGAGCATAAACCTATTGAGGGCAGAAACTGTGTTTTACTCGTTTTTCATCCCCAGCACCAAGAGTGGTATCTTGCATACAGTATATGCCAAGTATCCAATGTGAGCTGAATGTTTATGTTCTGTAGGCCTTGAAAGCAGTTTCAAGGAAAGGCCTGCAAATAGGTTGTGAGCGATGATGGTATCAGCAAAACAGTGTAAAGGCCTCCAAAGCACTTACTACCAACATATTCCTCTTTTTTTTTTTAACACTTTGAAAAGTGTTTTAATAGTTTATACTAACAATAATTATAATAGCTAACATTTATTGGGAGTACACAATATTTCAGGCACTGTTATAAATATTTTATACACATCAACTTATTGACTTTTTTAATGCTCACAAGTCCTTTATGAGCTGAGTACTATTATTATCAACATCCTGACTTTACAGGTGTAGAAACTGAGGCACCGAGTTCAATAATTTATCCAAATTCCTAAAGCGAGTTAGTAGCAGCAGAGCTAAGATTCCAACCAGGCGGTATAGACTTGCTCTGATGTCTTTCTCTCTTCTTTTTGTGGTTCCTGCCCCAAGGCCACTGGGACCGGTACCAGATTTTTCTGACGAATGCTATCAAAAGGCACTGTACTCAGTACGTGGGCCAAAACTGGCATACAACACATTTACGATTATGTGAACTTTCCCTCAAACTATCCTGTGACGACTGTACCTTTAAGTTTACACTAGCAAACTTAAGGTTTCCCCAAATTTTCAGTATGTTTTCTTTAATTTCCTTCTTGAAAAAGCATTATGAAACAAGTCTTACTATATTAATCGAATTAATATCAGTTTAGACAGGTGGCTGATACATTAAAAGTTGTAAATCTTTAAAACTTAACTCAATAAATTGAATTTGGCTTTTAAAAATGAGTAGATCTGATTTGGTACCTTAGAGACATATTCTACATTTCAATCCAGTATTATATTTTCAAACATTGTTCCATATTGATTCTGTTTTCATCTCGGTGTCATGACTTCCTTAAAGCTCGAAACAATTTTTAGGTCTTGTGAGTGTAGGGATCTAAGCTTGGGAGCTGTGGAGAGCTTACCCTGGTAAGTAGTGGGTTGCAAAGCTTGTCTTTTTAGTTCTTTTATCTCAATGTAAAAACCACAGTGGGATTATTGAACTGCTGAAAATTGGTGGCAATAAAAAATTAAGTATGAAAATACAGTTGCAGTAAAATAAAACCTTCCTTTTAGATATGCAATGATATTTAAATAAACAATTTTTAGTTTAGCCATACTACATAACAAATAACAGCCAAATTTCAAAGGAAAAAAGCAGAATGAGCTCTTTGTCTCCTAAAGGACCATGGTTTTAATAAGCTCACATTCTGGGGGCGCCTGGGTGGCTCAGTTGGTTTAGCGACTGCCTTCGGCTCAGGTCATGATCCTGGAGTCTCGGGATCGAGTCCCGCATCGGGCTCCCTGCTCAGCGGGGAGTCTGCTTCTCCCTCTGACCCTCCTCCCTCTCATGCTCTCTGTCTCTCATTCTCTCTCTTGCAAATAAATACATAAAATCTTTAAAAAAAAAGAAAAGCTCACATTCTGATACTGTACTATAATTCATTAGGCCATGGAAACAAAAACAAAGTGATATGGGTCATATGGTGAGATTTCCTGCCAAAAATGCTTTAGGTGCTATAAAAATTAGAAGTAATGTTTAGATAGTATCTTTTTTTTGTTGTTCTCTACTGTTTAGCTCTATTATATTTCTTCTCCCATTATTGAATCTAAAGCTGTCCCCTAATCCTTAAAGGAGATAGATATATATGTAATTTTTTTTTTTTTTTGGATTTTATTTATTTTTTAGAGAGCGAGTGAGAGAGAAACAGCATGAGAGGGGAGAGGGTCAGAGGGAGAAGCAGGCTCCCCACTGAGCCGGGAGCCCAATGTGGGATTCGATCCCAGGACCCTGGGATCATGACCTGAGCCGAAGGCAGACGCTTAACCATCTGAGCCACCCAGGCGCCCGATATATATGTAATTTAAAAAAAAAATTATAATTGTGATATTCAAAGGACATAAACCAATAAATAAGCATTGCAAACAACTTGAGGTAGCTTTCAGAAAAATTGAGAAATTGGCAGTGTTGATAGTTTTAAGTCCTATTTTCTGTGTTCCCCTAGGTGCCCAGCATATTTGCACTGGCTCCTGATACCCAAGGGAACCCCTCTCTCCTAAAACCAATACACACAAATATAAATAAAGAGGAAACCCACTGTGAACTCTATTTTTTATTAAAAGATTTTATTTATTTATTTGAGAGAGAGAGAGAGAGAGAGAGCTCACGAGCGGGTAGCGGGGGAAGGGTAGAGGGAGAAGCAGGCTCCCCGCTGAGCAGGGAGCCCGATGTGGGGCTTGATCCCAGGACCCCAGGATCATGACCTGAGCCAAAGGTAGATGCTTAACCGACTAAGCCACCCGGGTGCTCTGGGAACTCTACTTTTAAGCAACATGCCATGCTTAGATATTTTTTGGCACCCTCTCTTCCAAACGCTGGATGTGTCTTTTCTTATATATTTTCTCTTTATTAAGAGCTATTTAGAAAATCTAACAAATTCCTGTTCTGTATTATTGGGTGCCATAATTTTATTACTACACTACAACAATGTAATGGAATTTAATGAGCACTTTTAGATATAAACTGTTAATGAAAAAGTGGACCCTGGGGCACCTGGGTGCCTCAGTTGGTAAAGCGGCTGCCTTAGGCTCAGGTCATGATCCCAGGGTCCTGGGATCTAGTCCCACGTCTGGCTCCCTGCTCAGCAAAGAGCCTGCTTCTCCCTCTCCCTCTGCCTGCTGCTCTGCCTACTTGCGCGCTCTATCTGGCAAATAAATAAATAAAATCTTTAAAAAAAAAAAAAAAAGAAAGAAAAAGAAAAAGTGGGCCCTGAAGGTTGACTTCACCTTTTGGGGATCCTACAAAGTACATCTTTCTGCTGTTTTCTTTCTCTGTATGGGACTTTCCTTAAACTCATCATTATTAACAAATATTTAATTTAGTCCATTCTATGAAAGTCATTGTGTTAAAAATTATGAAGGATATAAGATGTTGACCATACTTAAAAGCATGGAAACTGAAGATGATACGTATTTGCTGTATTGAAGGAGGATTATATATACTAAAATACAGAATCAGAAACTAATTGTGATAGGAAGAGCTGGTAGATAATGCTGAAGATTTCCCAGTGTTGCCATAGCTTCTGCCCCATGTGCATGACAATGATATATCCAATAAGAAAACAAAATAAAATAATCACTGGTCTCAAAAACAAAGATAATATTGTAGAGTACAAAGAGAATACAGATGTAAAGCTAAAGCCATTCTATTGCAGGTTCTGGCTTCCTGGTGGCCAGGAGTTTGCTGTGGTAAAGGGACTAAGTCTGTTTAAGGGAAGACAACAGGCTCAGAACCTAGCTTACTGCTGGAATTCAGATATTGGGAATGTATTCTTTCTGTTCACGAGTGGAACCTTAAAAAAAAAAAAAGTAGTAGTGATGATGGTCATATGGCTGATGATATCACTGCTGGCCTACCCCTTGCAGGGAGACTTATGCATAATCTTGATACCAGGACAAAATCAAGCCTCTCATTGGCCTGATGACTGGATATGCCATATCACTGCAGAAAATAAGCCACAGACTGATGTTGGACCACGAGGGAGGGCATACATGGTGGTAGTTGTGATGCAGACAATTGATAAGTAGAAATGAGGCCATTGGGGTGGGACCTAATCTACCCTGATCGGTGTCCTTATCAAATGAGGATATTTGTACAAAAAAAGGGACATCAGAGGTGTGCCTGCACAGAGGAAAGGCCATGTGAGGACACAGGGAGAAGGCAGCTATGTGTAAACCAAAGAGAGAAGCCTCAAGAGAAATTAAACCTATCAATTCCTTGACTTTGTACTTCCAGCCCCCAGAAATCTGAGAAAATAAATTATTATTGTTTAAACCACCAAGAATATGATATTTGTTAAGGACACTCTAGCAAATTCATACAGTAGCACCTCCAATGGGGATGCAGTGATATCTTATTGTGGTTTTGATTTGCATTTCTCTAATGATTAGGGATACTGAACATCTTTTCATTCTTGTTGGCCATTTGTGTATGATCTTTGGAGAAATGTCTATTCAAATCCTTTGCCCATTTTTTTTAAAGGTTACTTGTTTTGTTGTTGCTGTTGAGTTGTAAGAGTTCTTTATGTATTCCAGATATTAACCCTTTATCAGATATATTATTTGTTAATATTTTCTTCCATTATACTGCCCATGATCTTTTATATTTTCTCTTTCCAAGCCTCTGACTGAATAGCCAAACCATGTGCCACTGCTCATAATTTATATGTAAATGTAACCTTGGGCCAAATTTTACCTTGCACCCAAGTGGATGACCAGTGCTTGGGACTGCAGAATAGTAGCAGTCCCTTTTCAGATTGTACCCACCAATGTGACTCATTCATTATCCAAGTTTGGCTTTTTTTCTTTCAGTCAGCTGGACATAAGAAACTCCTTCATGTGGTCTTAGATGTAAGCTAAGGGAGATGTATTGGCCTATATGCTCTTAGAACTTATATGTGCCCTCTGCTGAAGCCTAATCCTATAATTGTCACCTCCATCATATGATAAATTGTTCCACCATCTGCTTAAATTTATAACTTGTTCGAATCATTTATGTTCCATGGCAAGAGCCTCAATCTCTACCAGGACTTATTAACATGCTGGAGACTATTTTTTAAATGATGTATGATCTTCTGCTTTAGAGAATTTTGCTTTGCTCCAGAAACCTAGATATCTACGGTGAGATTCTCCCACCAGGACTTGCCATAAACCCCACATGGTATGTTTTTCCACAGAGATTCTTCCATAGTGTAGTTCAAGGTTTTTGGCCCAATAGTTTGTACTGCTTCTAGTGAGACCTGGACCTGTTACAGAACTCTTTCTTGCTCTTGACCTCATGACAGCTATCCAAGTTACTCAATAAAAGAGTTGGAAAAGTATTCCAAGTATGGAATATGCTGTCCCAGATCACAGACAGGCCTACCTCTTCTCTAGGTAATGGCACTTGGAAGACAACATAATTTATTCCTTACTCTGTATGGGATATCCTATCATTCCACCGAATATTAGCCCCTTAAAAAGATGACTGATATAATGGGTCTCTGAATATTCAGAGGGATTATCAAAGCTGAGTTCCAAGCAGAACAAAATATTAATAATGTTTTAAATACTAGGCAGATTGTACCATAATTGCAAACATCAAAGTGATATTAAATGCTCCCAGAGTGGGGGGAAAAAGATATATTGCTTATGAATAAGTGACCTACAGGAGCAAAACAATCTTTAAAAAGAGGAATAAGATTAGAAGATTTATACTATCTAATCTCAAGACTTATTATAAAGCTACAGAAATCAAGACAGTGTAGAGATGGTGCATAGATTAATGGAAGAGAATAGAATCCGGAAATAGATCCACACATGTACAGTGGATTTTGGACAATGATATTAGGCTATTCAGGAGGAAAGTGTAGTTTTTTTCAACAAATATTGGTGGAACAACTCAATATCATTATGGAAAAAAATATATTAAACCTTAATCTCCATCCCACACTTACTCAAAAATAATTATTTAAAAGAATATATAGGAGAATAGCTTTTCCAACACCAAGACAGTGAGACAGGAACATAGTTTATATGTCTGAAGTACAGTAGAAATCCAGTTTAACTAGAATACACAGAACACGGTAGAGAGTAGATTACATCAAGTATGTAGGGAGGGACCAGATCATGTAAAGTTTTATAAACTCCATTTTTATTACATGTGTAATTGGTAACCTCTGGTGTAATTTAAGCATGGAACTGATGTGATCTGGTTTATGTTTTGGAGGGGTCACTTTGTTCCTATGTGGGAGATCAACTTGTAGACAAGCATAAGTGGAGGCAAGAAGACCAATGAGATTATTGCACAAATCTGGAAGAGAGATGAAGGAATTTGGACTAGAGTTTTGATAATGGAAATAGTGAGAAGTGGTTAGACTCATGTAATTTTGAAGATAGTGCTAACAAAAAGTGCTAATGATTAGAAATGAAATGTATAAAAATGAGAAAAATTAGATATTACTCATAAGGAAAAATTTCAGAGGAAAGCTGATTTGGTGAGGGCATGTGATGGTCATTCATTTCACTTTGGCCATGGAATGGTGATTTTCTGTAGACAGTCAAGCCTGGAGCCAAGTGAGAGTTCTGGTCTGAAAATATACAATGGAGACTGGTAAGTGCCTAGATGTTATATGAAATTTAAGAAAGGGATCTTGGAGAAGGAGGAAGCAATAAAAAAAATTAACAAGAAATTCCCCAAAGAATTAGGAGAGAAACCAACTAAGACATTAAAGTATTTCAAGAATAAAGGAATGACTAATTTTTGTCATATTTGCAGAAAATTTGATTGAACTGATGACTGGTTTTAGAAAGATGTACGTCTTTGTGAATAACTTCATGAGCAGATGTTAAAACGTTGCAAGTGTGTAGGTGCTAATGAATGGAGAAACCATTTTGCTAAGCAGTTTAGAGCAGAAGGTAAAGATAGAATTCAAAAAAAATCTTGTATGTTTCATTAAGAAAGTTAAACTTTGTTTCATAGAAAATATAGCACCTGTATTTGTTTTGGAGTAGTGACACTATCAGAAGAATATTTTATTTATTTTATTTATTTATTTTTTTTTTCAGAAGAATATTTTAGCCATCTGAACTACAACTGCATGAAAGACAACTGAGTGAAAATCACCTTGCCAATCCCAGTCAACACCTAGAACTGTGAGAGAATCACATTGTCTTAAGCCACTAAATTTTGGAGTGATTTATTCTACTGCAAAATGGTACTGAGGTAATGTTTAACATTCATAACAGAAAACAAAAACAAAAACACCCCAAAACCCTGACATCCCTAGTCAATATATTTGCATGTAATAAAATATTCCTTCATTCTTGACATTTAGGAGAATTTCCTGCCTTCAAATTTTCCTTTCCTGGAGGTCTTTCAAGCTCATAAAATCCACATTGCCATTTTCTTCAAGATTTCTTATTCTTCTTTCCTCTACTAAAAAGTCTATTATCCCTTTTTCCCCAAGCTGTACTACAGACTTTCTACACAAGATAATACACTATAAATGAAGACAAAATTAAACAATTGTAAGAAAATTAAAAAGTACACTTTTGTCTGGCTGTTGCATTACCATCTAAAACTTCCAGGAGAAAAACATTAGTCAAAATTAAATATGATGTATATATTCATTTATATAATTTGATATATATTAAGCTCTGATTAGGAATATAAATTCTATTATTTCATCTTTTCTAGAGGAAAATCCATTTAAACATAATGAACTTAAGACCACTTAAATCATTAAAATAAAAGCATTTTAGCTCTAAATAACTGTATAAAATAAGATTTTTATTATTTTGTTTAAAAATTCTTCACCTATAATGATGACCTCATAATTTTAGGACTTTTTAAGCACCTCTGAATGCCCCATTAATTTTTTGTTGTTTTTTTGTTTTGTTTTTTAAGATTCTATTTATTTATTGAGAGACACAGCGAGAGAGGGAACACAAGCAGGGGGAGTGGGAGAGGGAGAAGGAGAAGCTGGCTTCCCACTGAGCATGGGAGCCTGATGCAGGGCTTGATCCCAGGACCCTGGGACCATGAACTGAGCCAAAGGCAGATGCTTAATGACTGAGCCACCCAGGCACCCTGCCCATTAATCTTTTTTTTTTAAAGATTTTATTTATTTATTTGACAGAGAAAGACACAGCGAGAGAGGGAACACAAGCAGGGGGAGTGGGAGAGGGAGAAGCAGACTCCCTGCCGAGCAGGGAGCCCGATGCGGGACTCGATCCAGGGACTCCAGGATCATGACCTGAGCCGAAGGCAGTCGCTTAACCAACTGAGCCACCTAGGCGCCCCCATTAATCTTTTAAATTACTATAATCTTATGGTTTAAAATATTTTAAATATTGAGCATCACTAAAGATTACTTTAAAATATCATTCTAAGTAAAAAAAAAAAAATAGAGATACAACTTTTTTTTTGGAAAAAGATCTTCAAGTACTTTCAGAACTTTAGGAAGTCCTCTTTTCCCTCAGTGTCACTAAAGTATGCTTATATTTATTTAATGGTAATATTTTGATCAGCTTTTTTTCTTTTTTATATCACTTTAAGTTTTGTACTTTGGAGTGTGTCCCCTCCTGGGGTAGCTGCTTCTCTGCGAGCTCTGTAATAGGCACTCTGAATTCTATGGCGTTATCCCAAATATTATTTCCTTCCTTTGAAGTGTGTGGTTCACATTTCACACAGAGCCTTTAGAATGATTTCCTTGCATAGTGGGAAGTTTTTGACGTGTTGGTTTTCTGGAGTCCCTTGGCTTTAAACTTGGCTCAGAGCAGATGGTACTGCTAGAGAGAGCAGCAACATGGCTTTGGGCTTGAAAATGTAGCGCACACATGATGCCTTCTCCCCTCAGGTCTCATATGATTGATGGGATGTTGGAACTAAAAACTGAGAAAAATAGACTCTTCACAATTGGCTATTTGCTGACAAAAAAAAAAAATAGAAAGGTCTCAAAGAAGAATGGGACACAGTTCATAGTTTCAGTGCCAAATAATAGTCCCTTGCCATCTAGAGTGACTTGCCTCTAAAAATAAAGCTTAAAACTGCTGAGTTTAAGGGAACCTATAATAATAAATATAAGGAAAATGAAACAGTTGTTTAGTTCTAAAATGCCTTTTAGCATTCTTATTATACAGAATGGAAACTAAATGGCACTTAAGTCCCTGCTCTAAAAATAAAAATAAAGGGGGGAAAAATGAAACATAAAGCTTAAGTACTGTGTTTTGATATTAAATAGTATCCAAAGGAAATGTTAAAATGGGCAATTGATGGTAAATAATTAGAAGCAATACCATTACTGAAAGGATGGCATAATATGAGGGATGGGCATGTGGGGAGGAAAGAGAGAGAGAGATTCAGATAAATTCTTCATTATAGTTTATAATATTTTCCCATAAATCATAGAAACCAATGTATTTAAACAGAATATAGACTGTGGAGGTAATTATATAGAACCAGGAGAGGGGATAACATTAAAATTATAGCAAATCATTTGCTGTTCAACAATGTATCTACTAGGACATGAAAACACACACACACACACATAGTTTTTTCTTGTGGCTAAATATTTCTTATCATAAATTGGTTCAGAAAACTTTTACCTTGAAGTCTATCTACTGAACTCTATTAGAAAGGTTGAGGAAGATCCTTACTTATGTAAATATAGGGTGAAGTAACACCTTGTAGCAGAGACTGCCCCCATTTTAAAATATAGATTCATTGGGATCCCAAGGCACTAAGGCTGGGTTAAGATTATAGACCAGGTCTGGGGCACCTGGGTGGCTGAGTCAGTTAAGCATCTGCCTTTGGCTCAGGTCATGATCTCAGGGTCCTGGTATGGAGCCTGGCAATGAGCTCCCTGCTCAGTGGAGAGTCTGCTTCTTGATCTCCCTCTGCCCCTCCCCCTGCTAGTGTTCTCTCTCTCTCTCTCTCTCTCTCTCTCTTTCTCTCAAATAAATAAATAAAGTCTTGAAGATGATAGACTAGGGAGAACCCATTGAAGGCCCAGTGGGCATAATAAGTACAGCAGTGGCACATAGTGGAAGTTCCTTTGGACCCAATAATTCTTTTAATAATTTTTTACTATTCGCTGCATACTAAGTGCTCTGTGGTCATTAGCCTCAGGAATCCTCACAGGAAACACATGAAATTTGTGTTATTATCCCCATTTTATGGAAGAGAAAACTGAGGTTTTGTCATGTAAAATATCTTGCTCAAGTAAGAAACATTAAGTAAAATTACAACTCAGAAAATCAGATACAAAAGCCCTAATTCCCTACATATACAAAAATTTTATGCAGCACTGATCAGTGAAAGTAGAGATTTTTGTCTTACTCACTACTATACTCATATTGCCAAGAACAGCAATGGGAGATACAACATAAATAATTGTTGAATAGAAAGTGGAAAAAATAAACAGTATAAAAAAAAAAGCTACTTTTCCACTAATGGAATAAAGATTTAGAAATTATTATACTAAATATATAACATTTTAATTAAAATGTGATGCAAAAAGTTAGAGGTGAAAGATGCACACTTTTAACATGGAAAACTGTCAGTGATTTCATAATATGTAAAATATAAATATACAAAGGAATTTTGCACATAAAAAATTAAAACATCTGGGGGCACCTAGCTCAATTGGTAGAGCATGTAACTCTTTTTTTTTTTTTAAGATTTTATTTATTCATTTGAGAGAGAAAGAGAGACAGAAAGAGCACAAGTAGGGGGAGAGGCAGAGGGAGAGGGAAAAGCAGACTCCCTGCTGAGCTAGGAGCCTGACATGGGGCTCAGTCCTGAACCTGGAGATCATGACCTGAGCTGAAGGCAAGCTCTCAACCATTTGAGCCACCCAGGAGCCCTGAGCATGCAACTCTTGATCTCAGAGTTGTGAGTTCAATTCCTACATTGGACATGGAGCTTACTTAAAAAAAAAATTCTCAGGCGTCTGGGTGGCTCAGTCGGTTAAGCGTCAGCCTTCGGCTCATGTCATGATCCCAGCGTCTTGGGATTGAGTCCTGCATCAGGCTCCTTGCTCACTGGGGAGCTGCTTCTCCCTCTGCCCTTCCCCCTGCTCCTGCTCACTGGCGCGCTCTCTCTCTCTAGTAAATAAATAAAATTTTAAAAAAAATTCTCAAAAATAAAAGTTCTTCCCATGACTGATTCTTAGTAATCTAAGTCATCAAACTTAGGCTCAGATGTATCCTTCCCCAGGAAGGATTTCAGAGTGCCCTCCATGAGAATAGGGTTTTCTCTCTAGGTAACTGGAAATCCCCAAAAAGAAAAGGTTCACCTTTGTTAGGCAGTAATTAATTATTATTTAGTGTTGAAATTATTTCAAATTCTGGCAATTTTTTTATAATGGCAATTTATCAATAACTAGTTATAACCAAATATTTGCTGTATCCAATTAGTCCAGACCACTCTGAGAAGGTAAAAAGAGAATGTGTAGCTTATATCCTATAGTAAGTAAAGCCTAGGTTTATGTGAACTTATTTGTACACCTAAAGCAATGAAATAGCAATTAAATGTGTAAAAAGGTGGTATTTAAAATTTAAAAAAAAATTAGAAAAGAAAAAGTCGAGGTAAGTCCCAAAACACTTGGTCTTAAAGATGAGGCATAGAAAAGATAGACAAAATCAGAGGCAGGCAATAAAATCATCTGGAGGAACAAAATTATTTTTAAATAATTGGGAAGGAAAATATTTTATGAGATAAATACTAACAAAATGGACCAGGACAGATATAGAGACATTGAAATGATTCTAGGGTTGATAATACTACAAAGCTGTAACAATCAAAACAATATGGTACTAGCACAAATAGACACGTGGACTAATGAAAAAGAAGAAACCCCAGAAATAAACCCACACTTATATGGTCAATTAATTTATGACAAAGGAAGCAAGAATATACAATGAGAAAAAGACAGTTTTCAATAAATAGTGCTATGGAAACTGAACAGCTACATGCAAAAGAAACTGGACCACTCTCTCACACCATAGACAAAAATTAACCAAAATGGATTAAAGACCTAAATGTGAGGCCTGAAACTATAAAACTCCTAGAAGAAAACAAGGCAGGAATTTCTCTGACATCGGCTTTAGCAACATCTTTCTAGATATATCTTCTCAGGCATGGGAAACAAAAGCAAAAATGAACTATTGGGACTACATCAAAATAAAAAGTTTTTGCACAGCAAAGGAGACCATGGACAAAACAAAAAGGCAACCTAGGAATGGGAGAAGATATCTGCAAATGATATATCCAATAAAGGGCTAATTTCCAAAATATATCAAGAGCTTATACAACTAAACACACACACACACACACACACACAACAACAACAACAACAAATAATCCATTTAAAAATGGGCAGAGGACCCATGAAAATGAATAGACATTTTTCCAAAGGAGGCACACAGATGGCCAACAGACCCAGGAAAACATGCTCACCATCACTGATCATCAGGGCGATGCACATCAAAACCACACCTTACACTTGTCAGAATGGCTAGAATCAAAAGACAAGAAATAATAAGTGTTGGTGAGGATGTGAGAAAAGGGAACTCTCATGTACTGTTGGTGGGAATGTAAATTGCTGCAGCCATTGGGGAAAATAGTATGGAAGTTCTCCAAAAAATTAAAACTAGAAATACCAGATGATCTAGTAGTTCTACCACTGGGTATTTACCCAGAGAAAATGAAAACACTAACTCAAAAAGATGTTGGGGTGGCTGGGTGGCACAGTCAGTGAAGCGTCCGACTCTTGGTTTCGGTTTAGGTTGTGATCTCAGGGTCGTGAGTTGGAGCCCCACAAACTGATGGTTGTCAGAGGAAAGGGGGTTCGGGGTTGGGCAAAATGGGTGAAAGGGAGTGGGAGATACAGGCTTCCAGTTATGGAATGAATAAGTCATGGGAATATATTCAGTAATATTGCAATAGAGTTGTATGGTGACAGATGGTAGCTACATTTGTGGTGAGCAGAGCATAATGTACAGAGATGCTGAATCACTATCTTGTATACCTTTAACTAACGTAATGTTTTGTGTCAACTATTTTCAAATTTTTTTAATTTTTAAAAAGTTAAAAAGAATTGATAATAACTTGATGTAGGTACTTAGATCTGAATAGTCCAATGATACCCAGGTAATAAAGACCATCTGTTTCCACAATGTTTATTTTGTTTTGTTTTTCTGATTAATTCTTCATTTCTTCTAAAGTAAGTCAGCTCTTGGTCTGTTCTTCGCTTTTCTTAGCCAGTTATTTCACTATGGCTTCACATTTTTTTTTTTACTGAAATAGAATTATAGGAATGAGATTTTCATGGCATTGTTTTTAACCGCGAGATTCTATTTCTAAACCACCGAAGAATGTCAGAGCTAGTGATTTTCAGAAAGAGGTATTATGGCAATGACAGTGGAATTAACCTGCTAACATAAATAGAGGAATTGGTATATTCTTTTCTCTAAAGATATTCCGATTTATACGAGAATGCCATGGAATAGTGACAAAAAGAAAACCCCAGCATCTGCCAACTTACAAGCTATTTAAACATTGGATGTGTTCCCATCATTTTGCCCACAGTGTCTTCTAATAAAAATATTTTGTTTCAGAATAAATGCTTAACATCTACAGTGTTCTTTGGTCTCACAATGTTAATAATATAATCAAGTATTACTGATTAACTTTTCGCTCGGCATAGCAGAGAACTACTGATATAAGCATTTCCATATATTAAGAATAATCTTTTTTCTGCAAACTTTTCAAATATCTTTATTTTTCTTGATTAAGCTTTTAAACTTTGACTTTTTTATTCTATTTTATGAATACTGATGTTTCCAGATGGCTATTTCACACTTGGATCAATTCACTGCATCACCGTGCTGTATGAGGAAAGTTCTTTGTCTATTTTATGGATTCTGTGAATATGTGCAAACTGCAACACAATGTACTCATGAGTTTTGATAAATTGGTACATTTGTGTAACCACTACTACAATTAAAATGCAGAAGATTATCATCATCCCAAAGTGTTTCTTTATACATGCTTTCTAGTCCATTCTACCCCCACTATGGCAACTACCAAACTTCCAGTTGTCACAATGATTCTATTTGTCTCTGCTAGATTTTAAAATAAATGAAATCCTGCAGTATGCACGCATCTGTTCCAGGCTTCTTTCACTCAGGGTAATGTTGCTAAGATTAATCCATGTTGTTGCATGTCTTCAATAGATCATTCTTTCTATTGCTGAGCACTATTCCATTTATGAACATACCATTATTTTTTTATCCATATAACTGTTATAATTATGTCATTTCCAGTTTGGACTTCTTATGAATAGAGCTGTAGTAAACATTCATGTTCAAATGTTTCTTTGGAAAAATATTTTCATTTCAAGTACAAGTGGACTGGCTGGGTCTCATGGTAAGTATATGTTTAACTTCATAAAAAATTGCCAAACTGTTTTCCAAAATGCTTGTATAATTTTACAATCCCAACAGCAATGTAAAAGAGCTTCGTTGCTCTGAAAGCTTGTCAGCATTTGGGTTTTTCCAGTCAATTTGTTTTAGACGTTCTAAAATGTGTATAGAGTTTCTAATTCTGGTGTTAAATTGTACCTTCCCTGATGATTGACACTGGACATCTTTCATGTGCTTTTTGACCTTTCTTAGATCTCATTTTGTGAAGTGTCTGTTAAAATATTTTGTGCATTTTTACTGGGTTGATAATAATTGGGTTTTAAATGGGTTTTAAATGATACATATTCTATATATAGTCATTAATCAGGTATGTTTATTGCAAATATTTTCTCCCAGTTGGAGGCTTGCCTTCATATTTTTTGAACAGTGTGTCTTGTAGAGCAGAATTATTTAAATTTCATGGAGGCTAATTGATCATTTATTTTTTTAATCTAAAAAATATTTCCCTATCCTAAAGAAATAAAGATTTTTCTCCTATGTTTCTTATAATGTATGCTTTGTGTTGGACTATGATCTATTTAGAGTTAAAATTTATTACGGTATTATATGAGTCAATGTTCTTTTAAATAAATATAAATATACATACATATATAAATATACTTTTAAATAAATAAATATACATTTATTTAAACATTATTTGTTTAAAACTATTCTTTATTAAATTCTATTAAATTTCTCTATTAAATTTCCCTTGGAAATATTAGTAAAAACCATTCATTTGTATATGGACATGTCAATTTCTGGACTTTCTCTCTTCTCTTGAGCTGACCTAGCTTGTCTTTAAGCCAAAACCATAGTATCTTGCTTACTGTACTTTATGGTAAGTCTTAAAATCAGATAGTATAAGTTTTCTTAACCTTGTCCTTATATTTTAAAATTATTTTTACCATTTTAAGTCCTTTGTAATTTCATATAAACTTTAGATCAGTTTGTCAATTTCTATAAAAAGATATTTCTGGAATTTTGTTTGTGTTGTGTAAATATAAAGAGCAAAATTGGGAGAATTTAAGCCTTAACGATCTGCACCTTCCAATTCATAAACACGATATATCTTTAACTAAATTTTCTTTTTTTCTATTAGTAATGCTTTTAGTTTTTGTTGTATAATTCCTGCATGTATTTGATAAATTTACCTTAAAATATGTCATATTTTGATGCTATTATAAATTATATATTTTCATTTCTCCATTGGAATTACTTATTGCTAGTATATAAAAAAGACTTTTTTCATATATTGACTTTCAAACTGCAACATTGCTAAACCCACTTATTATTTCTAATATCTTTATTATATACATTTTAGGGCTTTCTACATGCCCAAATGGAGCATGTACACATAGATAGCTTTATTCCTTTTACAACCTTCCATCATTTTATGTATTTTTTTTTTTTTTTGCCTTATTAAACTGGTTAGGACTTCAAGTACAATGTTGAACAGGCATGGTGAAATGGACGTTTTAACTCTATTCCCCATCTTATGGGAAAAACATGCAATTTTTTATCTTTAAGGATCCTACTTCATAATTATTGTAAGAAGTTTAAAGTGTACAATTATATTTTTCACATTCTGCCCTTTGTTCTACTGATGGCATATAATTTTCTTATACTTATAAGTTCCATAAAACATTATTATTACTCTGTTTTAAATTATCAGTGATATTTTTGATATAAAGAAAAAAGAGGATTTAAAAAATATATATTTACCCACAGATTTGTTATTTGAGGTGCTCTGCATTCCTTTGTGCAGACCCAAATTTCTTTCTGTCTATTTTAATAATGTCCTTTAACACTTCTTGGAGGGCAGATACGCTGGCAGTAAATTCTTTCAGTTTTGATTGTCTACATAAAGCTTTGTTTTACTTAGGTTTTTGAAAGGTAATTTTATAGGTATATCATTCTAAGTTGGTGGTTTTATTTTCTTTGAATAATCCAAAGATTTTACTTCATTTTCTTCAATAAAGCATGATTTTTTATGACAAGTCAACTGTCATACATTTCTTTTTTTTAATATATATAATTTGTCTCTTCTCCCCCACCCCAGCCCTTTACATACCTTTAAGATTAACTTTTTTTTAAGGTTTTTATTTATTCATCTGCCAGAGAGAGAGAGAGAGAGCACAAGCAGGAGGGGCAGCAGGTGGAGGGAGAAGCGGGTTCCCTGATGAGCAGGGAGCCTGATGCGGGACTCGATCCCAGGATGCTGGGATCATGACCTGAGCCGAAGGCAGATGCTTAATGACTGAGCCACCCAGGCGTCCCTAAGGTTTACTTTTTATCAGTTTTTAGAAATTTTATTTGATTATACCTTGGTTTGATATTTTTCGTAATTATTTCTGTTTAGAGTTCATTGAAATTCTTAGTGTTGTGAGTTTATAGATTTCATAAATTAGAAAAGTTCTGGCCAATAGTTCTTTTTTCTTTTTAAGACTTTATTTATTTATTTGACAGAGAAAGCCACAGCGAGAGAGGGAACACAAGCAGGGGGAGTGGGAGAGGGAGAAGGAGGTTTCCGGCAGAGCAGGGAGCCCGATGTGGGGCTCGACCCCAGGACCCTGGAATCATGACCAAAGGCAGATGTTTAATGACTGAGCCACCCAGGCACCCCTGGCCAATAGTTCTTAACTCCTGCCTTCCTTTTTTGTACTTTTTGAATGGTCACTGATTCTGAGTTCATTTTTTTATGTTTTATTTCTCTGTGTTTTCTTTTGAATATTTTACATTACTATATTTTCTCATTCACTATTTCTTCTTTCTGAAGTTTCTTATGAAACATCTAATCCTCTATTAATTTTATCCAAAGTATATTTCATTTGAAGTATATTTTTCATTCCCAGAAAAATGGTTTGTGCCTTGTTATACCTTCCATTTCTCTCATCATGTTTATGCTTTACCTTCTTAGAAATATGCAGTCTATTTATAATAATGCTTTTAATGTCTTAATCTCCTAATTCTATCATCTGTATCATTGTATCTATATCGTCTGTATCATAGCTATTTTTGTTGATTATTTTTCCTAGTTATGGGTCAAAGTCCCTCTTTTTACTCAATACTAAGCACTTGGAATTTTATGCTAATGAGGGCTGCATTCCCTTACATTTTATTTAACATTGTTCTGGGGTACTGTTACGTTAATTTGGATCGTTTTGATCTTCCCTGACTTATTTTAAGCATGGTAGCCTGTGTCCAGGGCAGTCTTTCATTTAAGTCACAGTCTAATTAGTTGTCCCTGTAACTGAGGCAATCAGTTTTTGAGGATTCTACATGATGCCAGTATTAGAAGGACATTTAGCTTTGACTAGAAGAAACAAAAATTATTTCCAGCAGTTTGTGAGCTTCAGGGATCGTTCTGTTCACTTTTATTAAGTGATTATTTCATCACCACTCTCCTTGGGTACTTTCCTCAAATGTTCAGATAAGTATTCTGCCAAAGACTCGAAGTAACCCCTTTACAGATCCCTGGAACACTCTTTCTTTTTGCAGCTCTCTTTTTACTCTGATATTTTGCTCTGCAAATTCTAGCTTCCTTGGCCTCCCTAAATGCCAAACTGTATATTCTCTACACAATGAGACTGATGTGCTTTGTTTGGTTCCCCCTACTTTGACCACAGCTTGGAAATTCTCTCCAGAGACTAAAGTAAGACTCTCTCAGGCTCAATTTATTTATTCTCCTTTTTTCATGGATCATTCCTTGCAATGCTTATGAATTAACAACACAATACCAATGATTCATATAATTTTTCTAAGTTGCCAGTAACTTAAGATGTAGGGTAAGTCTGGTCTTTGTTACTCTTTCATAGCCGGCCTCAGTTTAGCACGTAGGTAGGTTGTGTGTTTCACATCTCATCTCACTTATGGAACAATTTTTCTATCTCAAATATTTTTCTTTCTTTTCCCACAAATGCATTTCATTTGTAGTTATATCTTTGTACTTTATGACCTTTGATGCTGCTTTAAATTTCTTTCTGTATGAAACAGGGTATAAATACATTCATAAATATAGACGGACATAAATATACCTAAAATGTAAACAGATAATTTAGAAAGAAAATATTTTCTTTTTTTTTTTTTAAAGATTTTATTTATTTATTTGAGACAGAGAGAATGAGAGACAGAGAGCATGAGAGGGAGGAGGGTCAGAGGGAGAAGCAGACTCCCTGCCAAGCAGGGAGCCCGATGCAGGACTCGATCCCGGGACTCCAGGATCATGACCTGAGCCGAAGGCAGTCGCTTAACCAACTGAGCCACCCAGGCGCCCAAAAAGAAAATATTTTCAAAGAGATGTTAAACACATAGAGAAAAAAAATTGACCAAATATTTACATTAAAATTTTATCACAACTAAGATACTTTTGATCAGAATGGAGATAAGAAGTTTCATTTATTTAAAGTAATAATATTAAATCACAGTAATTAAAATGTGAAGTTTTAGGGGCGCCTGAGTGGCTTAGTCGGTTAAGTGTCTGCCTTCAGCTCAGGTCATTATCCCAGGGTCCTGGGATTGAGCCCCGCATTGGGCTCCCTGCTTGGTGGGAAGCCTGCTTCTCCCTTTCCCCCACTTGTGTTACCTCTCTCGCTGTGTCTTTCTCTGTCAAATAAATAAATAAAATCTTTAAAAAAAATGTGAAGTTTTAAAAGAGACAAGTAGTTTCATAGAAAATAACAGTTATAAAAGGATACATAACGTATAAATTTTATCGGTCATCAGATGAGCCATTGAGGGGCTAAGATGTTTTAACTACCTCAATCTACATTACACAAAAGAAATTTAGATTAAATTACTGAAAGTAAAAGATAATAATTTAATACTCATATACCTATGAAGACATGTGGAATCTTTTTATATACACAATTTTAGAATGGAAAGTATTTCTAAAGTATCAAAAATTCAGGATAAAAAGTCTGATAGATTTGATTAAGAGGATTGAAAACTCTGCATGGCAAATCATCCATAACGAATTTGAAAACAAGCAATGGACTGAAGAAAAAGAACTATTTAAGATGAATGTAACAAAAATAGCTTAATTATTCATAATACAAAGGGAACCACATATATCTACCAAAAAACAGTCTAATAGAGAAGTAAGTAAAGTATGTGACCAGGCAATTAGAAGAAGAAATGAACAGAATGTCAACCTGACATGGAGGTTAAAGTGCATATTGGGGAAATACAACTTAGAAAAACAACATGATACTTCTTTTTATCCAAACTATTTTGCAAAATTAAGCCAAATCAAATGAAACCACATATTTCAAATTATTTAGTCTTTGAAATGTATGAGGAAATTATTTGACCCTGAATTGAAATCTATTTGGCTATATTAGTATAATGCATTTTACAAAAATTCTTTGATCCAGTAATTCTGCTCCTAATAACATATAGAAGTACAACTAGTATAATCATAAAAGCATATATTATATTCAAATACTTATTACACGCTAACAAAAACTGTAAATAATTTAAGTGTCCATTAAAAAGACATATAATTTAAAAGAAGTGTGTATTTGTATGTGTACATATATACATATGTATATATTTATGAGTATATGTATACACGTATGTGTGGATAGATAGTTAAATCTAGTTGGTAATGCTTAAGTTTGAATGTTAGTTTTACCAGCTGTATAAGCCAGGAAAATCCATCAAAATCACTAAATCTCAATTGCGTCCAGTGCTTTTCTTTTTAATTTTCAATATATTTGAGTTGAATTAAATTTTTGATATAAAGATTTGAATTTTTACCAAATACATAAACATGATACAAAATATCAAATATTTTGCATAAAATATGTAATTTGAGGGGTGCCTGGGTGGCTCAGATGGTTAAGCGTCTGCCTTCAGCTCAGGTCATGATCCCGGGGTCCTGGGTTCGAGCCCCACATTGGGCTCCTGGCTCAGCGAGGAGCCTGCTTCTCCCTCTCCCTCTGCCTCTCCCCCTGTTCATGCTCTCCCTCTCTCTGTATCTCTGTGTCTCAAATGAATAAAGAAAATCTTAAAAAAAATAAAAAATAAAAAAATAAAATATGTAATTTGAAAAATCACATATTAGCCTGATTTCAAAATACTTTTTGCAGTGTCATGTTTTATTCATAAGCTTGTCATCAATATAGCTTTATTTAATTGTTCAAAGAAAGTTGTAGAAAAGATATTTAAATAACAATTACTAAGCCTACAAGGAATTTTCTAGAATATGTGCATGATTTTTTTCCTTCGCATACATATAAAAATATATAAATGTTTCATTTGATCTTTATTTGTAAGATTAACATTTGGATTGTTTCTCCAAAATATTTGTAACACTTTAAGACAGAAAAAAATTAAAATTTTCAACTACTTAGAACATGCCTAAGAGATATTAAAACTGAATACAAGGCATGGTCCCAATACTGGTAATGGTGAAATTACTTATATTATACTGAGCCTCCTGCTAATAACAACTATAAAGTTGGAACACAACCTTAAAAAAATACACACAAATATTTGAAGATACTGATATACAACAATTGCAAGTAGAAACTGGAGGCACATGACTTTTGAAAGCATGGAATGAAACTTAGTGATATCCACATTAATATAGCTTTTCTCCCAAGGACACAGCTCCTGCTACACTGTCGATATTGTCTGGAATTTAAGGAGAAAGCTTGTTTCATAGAGTTGAGGGGATAAAAGTTGAAGTATCAGACCATTAGTGCAGATGGAAATTGAGGAAGAAGATCATAGAAAGAAGCCAAAAGAGAGAGAACACTAAATCTATGTATAAATTTCCATTAAATCCTTGACCTACCACTGAATTGAACAGGAGACTTCAAGTGGTCCAGAGAAAAGCTATAAATTTGAAAGACTGAGCAGAGATTTTCAGCTTGTGCCTACTACCGAGGAGATAGTTTAGAATTTGAGTCCCAGAAAATTAGAGTTTGATAAATATTTTGTACTTTCCAATTAAATCACCATAAAGTTCTTGCCTTAGGAGTAGAGCTATATTTAGAGACTAAAACAATAGAACTAGTAGTAAAGGCAAAACTTAAGGAGACCACCCTATAAAAAGTATCAACCTAAGCCTACACAAGTTCAAAGTGATCAGCCAGAATTAACTTTCTGGCACAACAAAAATCAACACTCCTCAAGGAAGAAAACTAATCCTTTTTTTTAAAGTTTATTTATTTTTTTATTAATCTCTACACACAACGTGGACTCAAACTTGCCACCCAAGATCAAGAGTCGTATGCTCTTCTGACTGAGCCATCCAGGTGTCCCAAGAAAAGTAAATCCAGTTTCTACAACATAATATTCACAATGTCCAGTATGGAGTAAAATGTTTCTAGACAACTCTCAATTTTCTCCTTTTTATTTCCTTCCACTTCCTTTCTTTTCCTAAAATTAAATAAATAAAATACAAAATAAAATAATAAAATAAAAAATTAGTCAGAAGTCGTTAGGTAGAGCAGTTAGCCAGGCGAACAAAACATATGTATTTGGGAGAGTGGTAAAGGGGGATTCACAGTTACACAGAACACAGAGTTGGAACCTGAAAAGGATGAGAAATGAGTCTATGTGAAGGGATCTTGGTGTGAGATATCAAAGTTTAGCATGAAAAAGGCACCCAAGTGGCAGGGGGAGTTTGATACAAGTTGTCCAAGCCCAAACACAGTGAGAATGATATTCAAGCAGAAGGATGACCTACTGTCACTACAGAAGGTCAGCCTGGTGTACAGTGTGAAAATCCAAATGTAGTGATAACAGCATCTACACATGGATGCAAAAATATATATCAGAGTATAAGGATTGGAAGCTATGGAAAGGTAGTCTACTACGATGTAAAAAGAAGCCTGCCACTAGGGAAGATAACCTACAATGCAGAGTTGGAGCACAACCTGGAAGGAGTACAACCTGGAAGGACTGACGGGAGCCAGGAGGGTGAGTTGGTCTGTTGCCAGTTGTTGAAGCCTGAGGTGAGATTTCTCCCTGGTAAGATGACTGAGCATGAGTGCTGGTATTTGAGCAGTGTGAGGAGGCAACTATTAGTGTAGTGAGACTTCCATAACAAAATACCAAAGACCAGGTGGCTTAACCAACAGAAATTTATTCTCTTATAATTCTGGAGGCTGAAAGTTCAAGATCAAGGTGTTTGCAGGTTTGGTTTTTCCTGAGGCCTCTCTCCTTGGCTTGCTGATGCCACCTTCTCCCTGTTTTCTCATGTGGCATTGTTTTTGTGCATCTACATCCCTGGAGTCTCTTCTTATAAGCATTATCAATCATATTGGCTTAAGACCTCATTTTTTATGATCTATCTAACTTTACATACCTCCTTAGGGGCCTCATTTCCAAATACAGTCCTATTGAAAGTTAGGGCTTCAAGTTATTAAATTTAGGGGGACATAATTCAATTCATAATAGAAACCTACATGGGATGGGAGACAGAAGTTGGAATGTTGCTAAGGAAAAGAGGGCATTTAAATAGGGGAACAGATGTGATGGCACAGGGCAGGGTGTTAGACCTTGAGTAGGATATAGAGGACATCCACCTGAGTGGGGGCAAGGCACAGTGATGATAGTAACAAGAAGTTAGTTACTTATTAAGAGGTTGATCAAACAAGATAAATATACTAAAAATATTAAGATTTGGGCTTATCACTGCCAGAGAATTCAGTTATAAATATGAAAAGGGAGCATGATAAAGAGAGACATATATAGTAGTGGTCTTGTGGGCATGTATGTATGACAACATTTGTCAATTTGTACACTTTAAATATGTACACATGTTTAGATATCAATCACAATTAAGTAGCATCAAAAAATAATCTGCCCACAAAAAAACTTCACTCTCAGAAGGTTTCACTGGTGAATTATATCAAACATTTAGGGAATAAAAACAATCAATTCTATATTGATTGTTTAAAAAGTAGAAGAGTGAGGAACATTTCACACTTTATTCTATGGGGCTAGCATTACCCTGCTACCAAAACTTAACAGACACTACAAACCAATATATCACATAAAGAGAGCATTATAATCATTAAAATATATTAGTAAATTGAATACAACACACAAAAAATAATACATTATGACCAATAATACTTTATAACCAATACATTATGACCATAAGTTGATTTTACATTTGAAAACCATATAAATCATAACACTAATGAAGTAGGGGGATAAAAGACATAATTACCTCCATTAGAGTAAAAAAAAAAAAATCATTGCACAGGGGTGCCTGGGTGGCTCAGTCATTAAGCGTCTGCCTTGGGCTCAGGTCATGATCCTAGGGTCCTGGGATAGAGCCCTGCATTGGGATCCCTGCTCAGCAGGAAGCCTCCTTCTCCCTCTCTCCCACTTTTGTTCCCTCTCTCGCTGTGTCTCTCTCTGTCAAATAAATAAATAAAATCTTTAAACCAAAAAAAATCTTTGCACAAAATTTAATATTTATTCATGATAACATCTCAGCAAAACTAAAAGTAGAAAAATATATTCTACATATGATAATAGACATTCATGAAAACCTATAGCTAACATCATACTTAATGGTAAAATATTAAACACATTTTTAAAAACCTGTATGTCAGTCAAGGATATCTATTCTCACTCCTTCTATACAGTATTTATTGGAAATCTAGCCATTACCAATGCAAGAAAAAGAAACAAATGACATAAAGATTAGAAAGATAAAGTAAAACTCTCCTTATTCCCAAATGATATGGATTGACAAAAAAAAAAAAAAAACACACTATAATTAATTACAGAAATGATCAAAATCTCATATAAAAGATCTTTTACAAAAATCAATTGTAATTCTCTGTTACAATAAATTAGAAAAAAGGAAAATCCATTTACATAGCATAAATAACAATATAAAATACTTAGAAATAAAGATTTAAATAAATGGAAATATGGGGTGCCTGGGTGGCTCAGTCGTTAAGCGTCTGCCTTCAGCTCAGGTCATGATCCCAGGGTCCTGGGATAGAGCCCCGCAAGGGCTCTCTGCTCAGCGGGGAGCTTGCTTCTCCCTCTCCCACTCTGCCTGCTTGTGTTCCCTCTCTCACTGTCTCTCTCTGTCAAATAAATAAATAAAATCTTCAAAAAGTAAATAAATAAATAAATAAATAAATAAATAAATAAATAAATAAATGGAAATATACACCACATTTATAGAAGAGAATGCTCAATATTTTTAAGATGTCAGTTCTCTCCAAACTGATGTGTAGATTAAATACTATCCCAATCAAAATTTAAACAGGCCTTTTTTTGCATAAATGAAGTTGATTCAAAAATTTATAAGGAAAATGCAGAGTGTTGAATAGCAAGGAAAGAATAAAAAAGGAAAGGGGCACCTGGGTGGCTCAGTCAATTGAGTGCCTGACTCTTGGTTTCAGCTCAGGTTATGATCTCAGGGTTGTGGGATCAGGCCCCACAGCTGGGTCCATGCTCAGTGAGGAGTCTGCTGGAGGTTCTCTCTCTCTTCCTCCTCCTGCTCTCTTTCTCAAATAAATAAGTAAAGGAAATCTTAAAAAAAAAAAAAAAAGAAAACTAAGATGGAGAATGCACTACATGATTGGACTCATAAAGCTACAACAATTAAGACAGAGTAGGACTGGTGTAAGAACAGACATTTGAGGGGCGCCTGGGTGGCTCAGTCAGGGTTGTGAGATCAAGCCCTGCATTGGGCTCCATGTTGAGTGTAGAGTCTACTTAAAACAAAAAAATAAACATTTGGAGCATTGAAAGAGAAAGTAAGAGTCTAGAAATGGGCCTTCACATGTATACTTAATTGATTTTCTAAAAAGCCAAAAAGCTAATTCAATAGGGAAAGAAAATTTTTAAACAAGTGATACAAGAGTTATTAGATGTTCATATGGGGATAAAAGAATCCCAACCCCTACCTCAGACCATATAGAAAAATAATTTGAGATGGATCATACTCTTAAGTATCAAAGGTAAAACTACAAAACTTCTCAAAAAAAAAAAAAATAAGAGTAGATCTTTATAACCTTGGAATGGGAAAAACTGCTTAGATAAAACACAAAAAGTAGTAAATATAAAAAATTATATTGATAAATTGGACTTTATCAATATTAAAATCTTCTCATCAAAATGCTCTTTAAGAAAATGAAAAGGCAGGCTACAGACTAGGAGAAAATATTTTCAATATGTAATTCTGACAAATGACCTGTATTCAAAATATATAAAGAATGTCTATAAATCAATACTTCTGTAAGCACTCTAGTTTTTAAAATTGCATAGCATAAATTTGTGCTAGTATAATCATGATAGTATAAACAAAATGCTATAACCTTCATGAATCTTCAAATTTCTAGCACTTAAAAATTCCTGATTTTCCTCATCAGTGAAAATTTCTATTTTTCCACCCCAGGGAACTACTCAGTGAACATTTTCATTGGTACATCTCTGAATTGACAAGTAAATAAATTTACTATTTCTTGAAACTCTGGTGGTCTTGTTTAATTTTTAAACAACAGATAAAATTTCTGATTGTATATCAAGCAGGCAAACAGCAGTTATGTATTATATTTCCAACAACTCATATACTTAAATTGTTACTGACAACTTTAACTTTAGTGTCTTTTCAGTAACTTTCATTAAGAAGATGTTTGTACAATATGAAACATATCTTTCTTAATTACAGGAATTTTTATGACTTTTCATATTATAAAACTAGTATCTGGCTTTACAAGACAATTCCATAATTTCATGATAAGCCTTGGGAGTTCAGATAATGGACCCAAGAGCCAGAGTGGCTGATTGGAAGTCTGGCTCTGCCATTTAAAAACTTTGACCTTAAACATGTTCTGATGACTCTCCTCTTCTGAGGATAATTGTAATACCTACCTCATAAGGTTGTTCTGAGGATTAATTGAGCCAATTCATATAAAGTGGTTAGAACATTTCCTAGCAGAGTAAGTACTCAATAAATAGCAGTTGTTGCTATTTTTGTTAACAGCAGGGAAATTCACTTTCTAACACTCAGACATGCTCCTCTAAACCATGATGATCTCAACCTTTCTTCACATTCCCCATCATCAATACTTTATATCACTACACTACAAATTAATCCATTTGAACAACTAAATATCCTTTATTATCAATATGGCCCTTCACTTTGTTATCCCTAATACCTTGTTGCAATGTGAAAGGTCATGTTTGTAACCTTATTCTTCCACTCTTTGTACTCCAACTTTACCAATCTTCCCTATGTTTCTCTTAGTTGGCTCTTTCTTGCCTCAGGGACTTTCCACTTGCTAGCTTGTCATCATCTAATAAATCTCTACTGACCTTTCAATTTTCAAACTAATGTACTTTTTCAAAGAGGATTTCTTGGTGGGACTTCCAGAATAGCAGAGTAAGAACTACCATAAATGCACTGTTCCATGAAGGCCACATAATATGGGAAAAATTATTCAAATCAATTTTTTCAGAATTTTGGAAGTTAAAGGGTTAAAACAACCATAAGAGCAGTTTATTCAGAAAACAAACTGCTGAACATTGATAACAGTGGGATTCATGACTTTTTACCTTTGCCTATTCCCATCTTCCCTTCCCAGTGCTGCAGGAGTTTTGAAAACCAACAGCATTATGATCATGGTAGCTTTGAAAATTAGCCACCTTACAGCCACCCGAGAGAGTAGACCAGGACTGGAGTTCCTCAAAACTTCCCATCCCGAGTATTGTTACTATTTGAATTGTCTCACAGCTTCCTGAAAAATCATCATTCATAGTGTATTGCTGTTATTTGATACAACTTAAGAGTTCCTTCTCGGGAAAAGTCCTTTTCTCAAGATGTTTGTTGAAAAACAGTCAGCTGCAATTATTTATTATCACAGTTGCCTGAAACTGAGATACAAGTTGGGACAAACATACAAAAAAAATTAAAAAGAAGACTTGTAGAAAGAGATGATCATGGGGGCCCTGAAAATCTCTGACATAATCCTGGTGATCTAGTGGGCTAAATACACATGCAGAGGGCTGTGAAAATGCACAGAAAATAACTAAGAGGTCCCAATTACTCATCTCTGGATGAACCAGAGGCCCTGCAAAAACAGGAATTAAAGTCTAAACCGGAGATGTACAAAAGTATGTAAGCTTTCCTCCTCCCCATATGTGCAATATCCCTCAACAAAAGATAGGAGATTTACCAGATTAAGGCATTATGGGAAATCTCTAAGAATTAGCTGACCACTAAGCCGATTGAGCAGAAATTTCTGTGAATACAAATTTCATGAGATGCAGACTTTGTAGGATTAGTCCAAGAAGGTCACTAACCAAACAATAATAATAATAACAACAAACACTGGATAGGGAAGAATATGATTTTCATAGTGCCACAATATATTACCTAAAATGTCCAGTTTTCAGCAAAAAAAATAAATGACTTTAAAGAAAAGGGAAACTATAAACCATATACAGGGGGAAAAAATAGAAACTATTCCTATGGAGGCTGGATTTTGGACCTGCTAGACAAAGATATTAAATAAGCCTTTTACTGAGAATATCAATAGTCTATCTATCTATCTATCTATCTATCTGTCAATCAATAATATAATCTATAAGTTATCTAAATCTAAAATTTACTTAGATAAAAATTAAAGAAATTAGAAAAAAGAACCAAACAGAAATTCTGCAGTTGAAAAGTACAATAACTGAAATGAAATATTTACTACGGGGGCACAACACTACATTTAAACTTACAGAAGAATCAGTGAACTTGACAATAAGTCAATAGAGATTATCCATGTGAGGAAGAGAAAGAAAAAATAATGAAGAAAAATGAACAAAGCGTTTGAAACCTGTGGGATACCATCAAGTGTTCCAACACGTGCATAATGGGAGTCCCAGAAGGAGAGAAAAAGAGAAAAGGACATGAAGCATATTTGAAAAAACATGGCCAGAAACTTTCCAAATTTGGTGAAACGCATTAATCTGTACATCCAAGAAGCTCAACAAACTCCAGTAGGATAATTTCAAAGAAATACACAACAAGGTATATCATAGACAAACTGTCAAAAACCAAAGACAAAAAGAAAATCTTAAAGGCATCAAGAGTAAAATAATGCACCACATGTAAGGAATCTCTACAATATTAATAACACTTCTCATCAAAGAGGAATTTCTAATCCCCTTACCCTCACATGTGGTCCAAATTTAGTCTATTTACCATATACTCTGCATTTTTTTTCATTGCTTTTATCAATTTTACGTTAACCTGTGATTATTTAATTCCTATCTCCACTTCATTGTTAAATTGGCAGGAACAGATCTGACACATAGTAAATCCTAAGTAAATGAATGAATGAACTAATGAATGAATGAACGAATGAACACATATCATCCATCATATATCTGACTTCCTCAGTTTTATTTCCAGGGTTTTTTTGACTCCACTACTAAGGAGCTCTATCAACTTCTCTGAGAGTTAAAGGGAAAAGGCATGGCAAATATTTTTAAAATATTAATAACTATTATTTCATAAGCTTAGAGTGGTTATCTTTGAGAGAAGAAATGAACAATGATGGTGTTTTCTTTGGAATGTCATTCTACACATTCCAAATTTTCCACAGTGACCTGCTATGAACTGAATTATCCCCTTCCCCAGATTCCCCCTAATGTGACTATATCTAGAGATAGGGTTTTTTGGAGGTAATTATGGTTAAATGATGACATAAGAGTGCAGTCCTAACTTGATTAAGACTGGTGGCCTTGCAAGAGGAAGAAATATCTTTCTCTTTCTCTGTCTATCTCTCTCTCTGTTTCTCTCTCTCTCCCTCTCTCTCCATGTACACTCACTGAGGAAAGGCCATGTCAACACACAGTAAGAAGGTGGCCATCTGGAAGCCAAGAACTGTCCCTGCCAATGACGCACGCCAGCGAGTCCTCACGAATCATGCAGGCACCCTAATGTCAGACTTCCAGCCTCCAGAACTGTGAGAAAATCAATTTATGTTGTTTAAGTTACCTAATCTATGGTATTTTGCTATGACAGCCTAAGCTGACTGACATTATCCTATATTTATTTTACAACAGGATGAAATCAGTTTTATATCAGACCTAATGGTGTTATATTATTAAATGTTCATACTCTTCTGCACTGTTTTTTTTTTTTCAATGATTTGATTCAATAGGAAAAAAAAGATGTCTTAAATTGAGGATTATTAAGGATTGAAGATAGTGCAAAGATTGTAATAAGCAGTCAAAGCAGAAGTAAAACTCAACATCTATTATTTCTTCTCAACTCTTAAATATTCACCCTTTTCCCCCCTCAGATAAGTTATTGTGATCTTATATCTATATTCTGACTCTCTCATTGGAATGTGAGCTGGTAGGCAAGGACCAGGAATAAACTGAGCCCTCCTACTACCCAGCCCTCCTACTACTTCGCATGCCCCCTGCATATCATGACATCTCTGGGTTGTACTGGCAGGGGGGTGGGGGGCTCTTCTGTTTTAGGGATACCTTTGTGACTCTAATTTAAAAATATCTTATCTGTGTAGTTAAATATTAGGTCCATGAAACATTTCTTATTCATTTACAATCCCTACATATTTCGTTCAGTAATAATAGTCTTGTTAAGGCTAATTTGTTGTTTCTCATAGGATAGAACAGTAGGCTGAACAAGACCAATACTGACGAGCTGTCTCTCTGGACCTTTGTTTCTTCACTTGTGGAGTGGTGTAAAACTGCATACATCTGAGGTCTCGTTCGATACTGGAGCTTTGCAGGGGTTCAGTAATGGCTCTCCAGACCTCAGATGCCTTCAATAGTTTCTCCATCCCCTCAAAATAATAAACAAACAGTTTAGCACAGCTCAGTGGTCTGACCCTAACTGTATAAACTACCTTTGAAGCTGCATTTCCCACATTAGCCTTCTACGAGCCTTGTTCCCTGACCACAGAAGACTGTTGTCATTCCCTGTACACATGCATGCTTCTCAGCATCTGCACCTAACTCCCCAGCCTTTAATGGCCTCTTCTAATCCTCCACCAATCAAGAATATCTCAGTTACACCTACTTCTTTAAAGCCCCCTCACCCCTAGATTTAATCTTTAGTGCCTTTGTTCTCTCGGTTTTTCTGCTTTCCCTCATTCTATTGAAAGAGGATATTTATATGTATGCCTACCACTTGATGAAAGGAAAGGTGCCTTGCATCTTTTCATTATTTGTATCCCTAGTGACGACGTGTACACACATACACACCCACACTTTATTTAACTTATAGTTTAAAAATAAGTTAAAACTGTATGTTAACTATAATAGAATTAAAATTAAAAACTTCAAAAATGAAAATAGAGAAATTAAAATTAAAAATAAATAATAAGTTAAAACTGAAAGTAACTTAGCTTAGTTACTAAGTAACCTTTTGTTCATTGGAAAAAAAGAAAACATTACTCATTCTGATTACCACAAGAAGACTCACAAAAACTCAAGCATAACATTCCAGCCAAAGCTTTAATCTTCAACTAAGCACATTCCCTGGAATCTCACGAGAGACTAAGTCTGAGATACATTTTATGTTTGTTAGTTTATCACCCCTAAGCCCTTAATTAGCATCAGGTCTCACAGAGTTACTAGATGAAAAGGTCATTTTAACCAACTGAGCCACCCAGGCGCCCCATGAGAAGGTCATTTTAAAAATTACTAAGAGTTATTGCATGGTTCTTGCAAAAAATAAATGGAAAAGAGGTGATAGAAAAGAAATCTAGGAGATGTCCGCCCCAAATCCCAGCAGGTTTGACAAGTGTGCACACAGTGTTAGAATACTGCTGATTGGAGCTGGAGGCAGCAGGGAGACGTGGATGCTTATCCTGGCTCTGCCTGTGAGGTATGTTGTATTCATGGCAAGGCATTTGGACAATTTCTCAGGTAAGAATGTTCTCTTGTTTCCCAGATACGTTGTGTGGATTGAGAGATAGAGAATTGTAAAATGATAATATGGCTCTAAATCAGTCTTTTAAACAGCATGATGGGCACATACCTGTTTTGGGATTCTAATCATGACTTAGAAAGTGCTGTGCTGCCTGGATTTGGAACTGGTTTCAGGGTGAAGAGAGTTTGAAGTTCACTGAAGATATCAAAAATGATATACAAGGGCTGGAAGTTGGTTATGAATGATTTAGGTTCAAGTTAAATATTGCAGGATGAGACTGAAATCCATGGCATATCATATTTCATTCAATTTGAGACACTATTCACTATAATATGCACCAATACTTTACGTACAAGCAAGAAAGAAAGCCCACTGGCAATTATAATTGTAAGACACTTTTGCTTGTGCCATGTTTTTGGATTTTAGAAAATTAAAATGTGAAAATACATGCTTCTTAAAAACAATAAAATATATGTGTGTATGTATATAATACATGTGTTACTAGAGATCATCTTATGTTCACCAAAAACTGTGTCCAAAAAACTAAAGTCAATATATCTACCCTTGACTTTGTTCTCTTCTCCACCCCCCTTTTTTAATGCTGAATGTCACTGCTTTTTTCCCAGTTGCTTGACTCCTTTCTCTCTATCACTCCCCATATCTCACTACTCATCAAGTTCTTTGGCTTCCTCTATTCTCTCTGCCTAGTTTATCCTTTTTCCTTTCCCCATTATTTGACTAACTTTGCTCCACCTGTCAGACTCCACATTTGATGTTGAAAAAAAATGCTCAGTGTGCCAAGTCCAGATTAGTAGATCCTTCTAAGTTCCCAGCATCTATTGAATTCATATATTCCTATTCACAACCCTTATCCTATGTTGTACCCAATCACTTCCTTGGCTGTACCTACCACTAAAACACATGTTCCTCAGCAATAAGGAATGTCAGTCTGTTTCACAGCTGTGTTCCTAGAACCTAGAACTGTGCCCCATATGGATCAATTGTTGTATAAAACTCAATGACTGAATAAATGAAAATATTAATTTAGACTTAAAAAAATAAAAGTGCTTTGGTTTTCAGATATTTTAAAGAATAATACATACAAATAAAAACGTTCTCAAATCGAAAAAGGTCAAAGAAAAACAGCACGGTGTTGTGCAAAAGAGAAATCATTTAAGTAAATAAAAGCTAAATGCACTAAATTTCTAATACACGTAAAGTGTTCATTTTATCCATTTTTGCCTTCATGCCAGACCCATACTGTATATCGCAGTGAAGAAAGTTTTATTTTTAGCAGTTTAATTGTGTTTCCTAACTCTGAGGCTACCCTTTTAATCTTTTGGGAGAATGATCAATAACCTACATTGATTGTATTTCTGCTTCTATAAGACAAGAGGCTCTTAATGGAACCTGTGATCGCTGTGGGTCAGAGAATTAAGAATAAAAGCCCATTTCTTTCCAAACCTTTTTTTTTTTTTTGAGGAAAATATAAAAGGTTAACTATTTTTCTTGAAGAGCTTGCCTAAAAATTAAATTGAGGTCATTATCAATTGACTACATATTTTTACTCTACAGACATCGTTCTATAAGATATATGACAATTAGAAAGTTTATATAGTAGAAATCTCATGGAGTTTAAATTTCTTGAATTCTATATACTAACTTAGTAATATGGAATAAATCAGTGAATTTACAAGCATCGACTCCCTAATCTACCTAAATTACCTACATTTAATAATATATGAGTTTTTATATGTATTAAAAATAAAATTGGATGAGATTTAAACATTTAAAAAATTTTTTTTAGTTTGTTAGTTGAGGTTCCTGACACTTAAAAATGTAAAACAGAGTAAACATAACGAAGTAAAACAAAGCCTATTATACCAGAAAAACAATAAAACTCTTCATTTTAGTTAGAATGTAGAAATCAAATCTACTAGCTTTATTTTGTAATAACATGGCTAGTATATATATAAGGCAATATGTAATCATGTGACGTTTTCAAAATCAAGTGGAATTTTTACCAATAGTCCATACCGATTTTTTTTTTCCAGAACAAATTAAGACCTAACTGGCATATTCACTAACATATACCTCTCATAAACATCCCTCATACAAGTGGCTGAAAAATCATAGAACAAAATAGTGATAGATTACAGAATGTATGTCAGAATAGGATAATCTACATGAAAAAATTTTGCAAAGATAATCAGCTGGTATTAATTTATTGTTGCTTGTTTGTATAGTCACCTTAGTTTCTTCATGCAGCAAGTTTTACCCTCAATATCCTACTAAGATTGAAGAGTTAGAGTGGTATGAAACGGTTAAAAGTTCTCCTTTAAAAAAAAAAAAAATCTTCTCTTCCTGATTCAACATGACATTTTTTTTTTCTCATTTGTAACATGATAGATATTTCTGTCCTTTGGGTAAAGTATTTGATTGAACATTTAAGTTACTTTTTTAGATCTTCAATTTTCACTGATTCATCTCAATAATGCCTTGGCTTTTTCACCTCTCACCCTCTCTAGCTTTAATATACTCCAACGTTATAGGTAACAAAATCATAAAAATCACCTTGTGTACTGTATTATTGAGAACTATAAATGGTCTTAGAGAATTTTTAAATGAATTTTTCAATATTAAATCATGAGTATTTGCCATGGTTTAATTAAATACTTCAGTTCCTCGCACATGCTAAATATTCCATGAATGTTGCTCCTTGACACATTTATGTGACATCAGTTTTCAAACTGTTTTAAGATTAAGGTCATACATATATTTGACCAGTTCCCTCTTTTTACGAGAATTCCAAGTTTCCAATAAGAGTATTGGATCATGTAAACTCTTAATTTTCTTAAACCATGAAGTTGTATTCATCAACCAATGGATTAATGAGTGATTGAGTGGAGATCAGGATTTTGCAGCTAATCTCATTTGTGCTTATAGGTCTTGTACTCTGATATAAGGAAAGCAGCATAACAAATTTCTATGTTGAAAACTGTAGATTCTTAATACATTGCACTGGGTATAACCCTCCCGTTACTAAAAAATTGTGTCAGCCTTGCCTAAAAAAAGAATTCGGGTTTGTCCATATTATGCTAAAAGAATCAGATTAAAAGTAAAAGAAAATCCAATTATCTAAATGCTCTCAAAAGCAAACAACCACTTGCATACTTCTGGTAAGTAAACTATTTTATAATTTTGGCTTTTTACACTTTCTTAAAGTTTGAATCCTCTGATAGCAAATTTTTAGTTGTCACAAGCAAATAGAAACAAGGGGGATTAAAATTAGGGGGAATATAAATATTAAGCCATGGTGTTAAAAATTATATAAAAATATAAAAACAAGGAGATGATATGGCTTATACACATTAACCTTGTAATTTTTTTTTTAAGATTTTATTTATTTATTTATTTTAGAGAACAAGAGAGTGGGGTGAGGGGCAAAGGGAGAGGGAGAGATAGAATCTTAAATGGACTCTGTGCTCTGTGGGAGGCAGGCTCAATCTCAGGACCCTGAGATCATGATCTGAGCTGAAATCAAGAGTGGGTCGATTAAGCGACTAAGCCACCAAGGCACTCCCGTAATAATATGTTTTAATCAACAAATCCCATCCTAGATTTAGAAGATATATTAGAATTTATGTTCCTTTCATTGTTGAATTTTGAAAATATCAAACTGGTAAACTGATGATAATTTTTGAAAAGAAAGAACACATAATATTTAATACCTTTATCTCATATGAGTCCTGCAGCAGGCTTTTTGACATATTGCCAACAATAAAATCTGATCAAATGATTTGCATGTTGTTACGTAAAAATTTAAACAAAAGTCTAATGATAATTCTCTTTTTTTAGCAGAGTAAAATCATTCAGAGAAAAAAATAATACCCCAAATCTAATGAGTGAGTAAATCAATGCTAATGCAAGGAAGAATACCTTGAGAGGTAATATAACACCAACAATAAAAAAGAAAGATACCTAAAATATATGATTTAGCAAATGAAATCACAAAATTGTTGCTGGGCCACATTTAAAATAAAATCCCTGCACGATGAGCAAATGATAGCTAGAGGACAATCAAATCCAGTCCCTAGTAAAAGGTGAATCCAGAAGAAAGCTGGTAAAAAGTAATTTATTTTTCACAACTAGCACACTGAATGCCTTTCATGGAAAGGATATAATGATAAAGAGCTCAAAAGAGCCCATCTAAGAACTAAAAGAAAGTAAAAGGCTAATCTGGAAATGAAAAGGATATCACAAGTATGGTTTGGAGAGAAGCAAAGGGATACACGCATTCAACATTAAACACAAAGGAATCACATTAAGGTATTGGATAATACCTCTGTCATTTAATAAAAATGTGATCCTGAACAAGTTACTTAACGTATTAGAGACTCCATTTTCTCATCTGTATAGTGGATATAGAAATGGCATTTTCCACATACAGCTTTCACGGGGAATAAATGAGAATTTTTTTATTGATCAGTACAATGCTCGACACACAGGCAATATTAAATAAATATTTACAAGGCTATGTTTATTTTTTTTTCAGTTACAGGACAATATATATTTTTTCTGTTGGTAAGCCTAACATTTCTCATTCCAACACCATAACAGTTGCATGTCTTGTTTCTCTGGGAGGCAAGACCCTATCCCTCTGTAATGTCTATGAATTATCTCCTAGTGGCCTCCATGCCATACTGCTTCTTGTTTAATACAGGGCACTCCCCCTGTAGAGTCTTTGCACTGGTTCTACCCTTTCCTCTGGAACAGTCACATAGTTTTTCTTCCTTTCTTCAGCTCTGTCACTTCCTCAATAATATCTACCCAACCTTGCATAAGCAAAATTGCAGTGTGTTCCACACCCAGCCCTCCCAAATCTCTTATCCTGCCCTACTTTTTTTTTCAAATCACTTTTTAACATAAGAATAACTTATTTATTATGTTAATTATTCACTTTCTTTCTCCCCTCTTTAAAACGTAAATTCCATAAGTAGTGAAATAATTATCTATTTGGTTCATGGTGTATCCCAAGAACCTGGAAAATTACTAGGCTCTTGGTAAGCACCCAATACATTTTTTAAGTTGAATTAAATATATAAATTATCCTTAACTTATTAAAAATAAACATAAGTATTATTAATTCCAATGCCCAGATGGAATTAGAACACAAGAATTACTTGGTCAAATGTTCATACCAATAGATAGCTGAGCTAAAATTTAAACCCCAATGTATATGAGCCTTTAGTTTTTGCTTTTTCTACTATACCACCCTTCTATCTAGTAAGGAAGCATAAGAGGAGATCCTTTATTGCCCAAAAGGAAATCATTCAAACAATAGATCTTATATTTTGGAATAAAAAATTCCATACTGCAATCTTTTCCCCTTTGCTTCAGCTGTTTACACTGTGATAATATTAGGAGTGAATAAGTTAAAGAGAGGAGATTGTGATTGAACATGGAAAAGAATAGATCAACTTGGGGGGAAAAAAGGAAGGATGGGACAGGATGAAAAAATGTTTACAGTAGAAGAACAAATGAAGAAAAAGCCAGAATGTCTATGAGAGGAAGTATTCTGCAAAACTGCGTATGTTCTAATCTTTGTAAGACTTGGGATAGTTCCCATTTGTGAGCTGCCCATGTATTATTTTTTCTTATTATGTCTACGCTATTAGCAATCTTCCATTTTGTCATGTAACAAAAAATGTAAAGATACAATTAAATAGAAGTTGCTTGCTCCTCTCTCCATAAAAATTGGAAGAGAAATTCTATTGGCTCATGAATGAGGACTGACATAAATTGTACCTGGTGTAAATGGTTTACTGGTATTAAATAGTTTTGTGTACCAGTGACTTCTTAATCAATAAAATCAATTAGTCATAAAATGTTGTCATTCCAGACCACTTTATTATCTAGGTTTGCTTTCCATCAGCCCATGAACAGAGACTATTTTTCATAGTAACTAAGAGCATACATTTGTCAGAAAATAGACCAGCATTTCAGTACTGACTCTCTCATGTCCTCAATGTGAGACCTCAGGATGATGTTCTCTGTTTTCTAAAGTTCTGTTTCCCCAGTGGTAAAGTGAGTTTCATTTGTGTTTCTGTCTCAAAGAGATACTGTGAAAATCAAAAGGAGATAATATTTCTAAAGTAGTTGGTAAGCACTCAATAAATATTAGTTTTCATTTTTCTTCTATTGTGATATTTGATTCATCTTCATATACTCTCTTTTTTTTCTCTCTCTCTCATAAATATCACAGCATAAGCTTAGGTCTTTACAAATATAGGCTTAATTAACATCATTGTTGATGGTGGTGGTCCTGTCGATGTTGTTGGGTATTTTTCCCAGTCATAAAGTACTTGACAGAGTTAAAGAACTTTAAAATGGACTTTACAAAAAGAAGAAGGAAAAATAATTAGCGGACAAATACTTGCTAGGGAATTTTTTTAAAAGAGAGAGATCTCATTTTTATGACTCTCATGAGTCATCCTAAATGGATTACATCCAGTCCAACATTAGTTTGTACGATTCCTCTGATGAAAAGGGAATATAGCAGATAGACTATTATTATTCATATCCTTTACAAACAATACCTGATAAATACCATTGGCATTACAAGTTCTTTGGGAGTACATAAGTTTATATAGTGTAAACTCAAATAAACCACTAGGGTTTCTAAGTATCCAAAGTATTACTGAGAATTGGCCCCTATTCTTCATTGATATGGTAAAAGAAAAAAAGAGATGAATGGCATTGAGATATAAGTTATCTCCATTCTAACTTCAGATAAAAGAAAGCTCATCATTGAAAAATGTCATTATTTTCTTATTACTTTTTTTTAATTTTATGAAGAGTCTAACACATTAGTTCATACTGATCTCCATTTATTTCTCCATTTAATATTCCTAATACTTTATTTCAAATAAATTTAGGCTCTCTGTAAATACAAAGAAAAGATTCTCAAGTTATTCTGGCATATATAATTAATTACTATATTAATATAAACTGATTTTTGAGTTGGTCTCCATTGTTCTCACTATCTTCTTGTAATTAACAGTACTTCAGAAGACATGTAAGGTCAAAGTTCAAATATGCTTTAGAGACACAACTACAATGAGAGGATTCCCCTCAGATTTTAGGGTGGCAGGAGGAAAGCATCAACCACCAGTGCCACCAATGAGTGCTGTGTAGAGGGCCCAAGCAGTGGAAGGATGTTAGCAAATTAAATAAAAGGTAATGACTGGGGCGCCTGGGTGGCTCAGTGAGTTGAACGTCCAACTCTTGATTTGGGATACCTCATGATCTCAGGGTCGTGAGATTTAGCCCTGAGTCGAACTCCGTGCTCAGTAAGGAGTCTGTTTCAGATTGTCTCCCTTTCCCTGGGTCCCTGCCCCTCTCCCCGTGTACTCTCTTTAAAATAAATAAATAAATCTTTAAAAAAAAAAAGGTAATGACAAAATATTTCAGGTATGAAGGATTGGTTATGAGAAATTAATTATAAAGGGTTATTTATGAAAAGTTATCAAAAGGTAAGTTTTAAGAAGCTTAATTGAGGGGTGCCTGGGTGGCTCAGTCATTAAGCATCTGCCTTAGGCTCAGGTCATGATCCCAGGGTCCTGGGATCGAGCCCTGCATCGGGCTCCCTTGCTCAGCGGGAAGCCTGCTTCTCCCTCTCCCACTCCCCCTGCTTGTGTTCCCTGTCTCACTGTGCCTCTCTCTGTCAAATAAATAAATAAAATCTTAAAAAATTTAATTGTAAATAACATTATATGTAGAATCTTGTCACTTTTTGACTATCTAAAAACTCATTACTAATTAAATTTTGAGGTAAAATTATTAATACTAACACAAGTCACACATTACTGGCTATTATAAATTAGGTTCCCTTGTTTTAGTTCTGGCATTATCATTTTTTGTTTATTCTTGAGTGATACTAAAAGTGCATTAAAAAAATAAGTTGTAAGATCTATAAAGACTATATGCATCTTGTTTTTTGGAACTTTCCCAAGAGTCAGTTGCTAATAAATGTTATTTTTTTAATTAGAAGAATGGCAGTTAAATTAATGTGGAGTCTATTTTAACATGGAGAAATGGTTAAAAGTAATTTAGGAAAGATTCTACAAATTACCTGTGATGAAGCCAAGAATAGAACACAGACCTTTGGATTCGTACCTCTGTAATCAGATGCCCCCATCTAATTTGTCTTCCACGGCACACTGTGTTTAAATCACTTGTGCTATTCAGGAGAGAGAGAGAGTTATTCTGAGTTTGAATTCAGCTTTATAGCTGAATCAGCTACTTCCTCAATGTTCTTCCTTTGTTATGTCTGCATCTTTTAAGTCATTTTTATCCCTCATGTGTATTTTCTGATCATTGAGTCCACAGATGAGGCAATAAGTCAACAATTGATGTAGAAATTGCATTTAATTTTTTAATTAAAATCGGCAAATATTTTGTGAAAACATTAAATGTGTTAAATAAAAATCAATAAAATTAGGCTTTGCCTTGATGAAGAGTAGTTTTGTACCATTTACCTTTTGAGAGCATAGCAAAGGTATTCTAACCCACAGATGCAGCACCAAGCTTGTAGTCACTACTGCTCTACAGAGGAGCTGGTGAGCCAGCAGGTCATTTTCACCGAGATTAGTCAGTCTCACGCCATTGCTGTTTAACATGGTAGCTTATGTTCCAACAGCGTCATGGTGAAGGCTATTCTCAGAATGCAGCCTTAAAAATAGGTTTGTGGGTTGAGGAGTGGGAGGAAGGTTCCCACTGTTATTACAACGCAGTCTGAGTCTATACTCCAAGGACATGAGGTTGTTCTAAACCTGTGGTGGAAAACCTGTGTGTTTTCCACAACAGATGGGGAGTAGGAGGGGAAAACTTCTTTTTTCCTTGCTTGCTCCCTATAACTAATATTGTTTAGATATGTGTAACAAACAAGTGTTTGAGAGCGGAGTGGCACTGTACCACCCACATGAATGATTGAGAGTGAGGATCAATGTCAAGTCTGTTTTCTATGCTATTTTAGTTGAGTGAGAGAAAGTGTTGTCTTCACCACTCCAGGGCAATAAGCTTCAGGTGAGTTCTCAGCTTACAGAGATGAAGTTCAATTTGAATAGAGAGTACAAACAAGGTTAAGGAGTTTCTCTAACTCCAGAGCTTGCTGCAACCCCTCTAAAAGTAAGACAACAGTCTGTATCCAAACACCAGAAAGTAGCGAATGTATTGTAAAGAAGTTACTAGTATTCATCATATGTCTCCATGTTAGTAGTAATATTTGGGATGCAAGCTCTCTTTCTGCTGCCTAGTTCACTGCACTCTATAATTAGAGCTTCTCATTGTTAGAACGCTAATGTAGGATTCAAATAAACAACTCAGGATTTTGACATTTGTGGGAAATAGTACTGAAAAATCATTACAAGAAAATGAATATTAAATATCTATAAGTGCAATATGATCAACTTAGTCACCTATTGAAGAAAATAAATAATTGCATTTGTGAAAGTTACAATGGGGGGAGGGGACGGGTAGCCAGTTAAAATACAGATAAATCACTTTTTATCCCATTGTTGTGGCACTCAGCTTTGGGACCTGATCATTTCAGAAATTGGAGTCTCCTGAGAAGAATTTCTTGCCAAGAGAGGGTTAGCATATTAAAGCAGACAGTGTTTTGGATTACTCTGCATATCTCTACTATAAATAGGAGACTTTCAAAATGCTGTTTTGAGCTATTCAAGTGAGCTAGTGATCAGATGTGGCAGACTTCACAATAATGACGGACTGACATATGAATAGGGGAAAGCCTCATCATTTCAGATGGACAAGTCTTGAAGAATTCAAACCATAACCTGTAATCTTTAATTTAGCTACCTAGCTGATAAAGGTAGTGATTTATGATGTGGCTTACTCATTTATTGCTAGCAACAGGATTCACATATTTGAAATCCCTAGCATTCAGGAACCTGTAAGTGGATTTATGCACATGTTCTACTTTATGCTACTGATTTGCAAAACAATGAGGCTGGTAATGATGTGAAAGATTTAACTGGCTCTCCTTGTGTCTCCTCTATCTGAACTGATTGTTACTTGTAAAGAGAAATCTTCGGAAGCCTGTGGTTCCCACAGGATGCTGAGCAGCCAGGCACTGGGTTGAGGATGACATCCTGTGTCAGGGATCAGAAATAAGCCAGTTAATAGCTTTGCACTTAAAATTGTCTAATATTTTTTTCTTGTTAAAGGCCAATTTTCTAACATATAAAGTCATTTTCACATCCTTGATATATTGTAGACTGATTCTTTGAAAATAGCACTACTTTAAATGATTTCTTTCTAAAGCACAGTAACTTGCTAAATATTTTATGCATCAAATCATTTTATAATTTAGATTTATGTAATCCAGACCCAAGAAACAAAACAATTCTTGCCAGTATTTATATTAGAGATTCAGGTTTTCTGTTACTTTACAAATGGTATGTTGTAACACGATTTTGCTTTAGTAAAATAAAGGTGGACCAATTTTTCTCCCATTGTCAAAAGGCTAAATTTGTGCTGTTCCCACTGAATGCAAGTTATTTTAATTATTCCAAGAAAGAGTCCATGTAGTCACTATTTTCATTTTTTCTAGTTGCATGTAAGAACATTTAAATTAAATCTCAAGTATTAAGGCGAAAATGTATTATAAGCTGATGTGGTCACATAAGTTTTGAGAATTTAAATTATTTTATCTAAGTAAAGAAAAACAAATACATTTCTGACAAAATAAAAAAAATCAGGGGAAGGATTTAAAATCGGCAAAGACACAGTTTAGCAAATGTTACTTAACGGTGCCCCTACACACACACATGCACTCACACTCACACACTCACACTGAAACATTCTCTTTCTTTCAGAAATATTTAGCTAAAAGTTGTTTCAGTGATTATAAACTTCGAAAAAGGAAGGAAGGAGGGTAGGAGAAGGGGAGGAAGGGAAATGGGAGGGACGGATGGGGGAAAAAGAAAAAGAAAAATAGGTGGAAAATAATGACACCTTCTTCGTTCCAAAATTCAAAGTGTTATCTTTCCGCCTTCTAACCAGAGATGGGTCTTAAACATCGTCTTTTATTTATTTTTTTAACATTTTTTTGTATTTGACAGAGAGAGACACAGCGAGAGAAGGAACACAAGCAGGGGGAGGGGGAGAGGGAGAAGCAGGCTTCCCGCAGAGCAGGGAGTCCAATGCGAGACGCTTAACAACTGAGCCACTCAGGCACCCCTAAACATCATCTTTTAAAAAGCATGGCTAAGATGCTCCAATCATTAGCCCTTTATCGGGACCCAGTACCACAAAGGAAAAACAAACAAAAAATTTACATCTGCCACTTTCTTCTGCTTCTCATTTCTTCTCCTTCCTCCTCCTACACAGCTTCTGTGTTCGTGTTTCAGTTTCACAATCTGTCCATTGTGAATTAAGAACATGTTGTTGGCAGTTCTCCTTACCTACAGGGGGCATGATACATTGGCCTCTGTGACACTGAGTCAGACCCCACTCGGTTCCTATGATCCCTAGTAAATACCATCACTCTCTAGGCAAGCGGGAGTGCAAAACCAGGAACTACAGCAGGGGCTGCATCTGTCGATAGGGAACAGAGTTAAGAAGTGTGATGACTCAGTGACAGTTCTATTGATCTGTTTTTTTTTTTTTTTTTTTCTTTTGGTGAGGATATGATGCAAAATAAATGCCTCAGCAGTGGGGGCCTTATGGCAATGAGATTTACACATTGCTATTATTTTTAGCTAGTTTTGTGAAATGTGATGCTACAATTACTAATAATGTTACAGAATTCATTTATAGCCTGTTAGCTGAGAGCCCAATAGCTGCCACCTGATTAAATGTGGGAGCCAGGCCTTGCAATTATTTTCCAATTTAGTTAGTAGTGCATTTCTCAAATGACTTGAGCAAAAAAAAATTTTCAAATATGCTTATATTCATTCCAACAAAACACATTCTATTCTCTAAAGCTGTTAGCCCATTTTAGCCAGGTAAATGTCTTTGATTATGCCAAGTAAATGCCTAAAACAAGTGACAGTATTTTTTACTTTGGGGGTGATCAGAGTATTACATTGTATTGACTCTTAATCTAAAAAAATAAATTTATAAGTTCACAGTTGCCTACTTTTATCTGAAATATCCCTATCTCTTATATAATTAATAGGAAATTCAGTAGACAAATCTTGCTTCCTTGCTTCTCTCAGGGATTTTTGTTTGTTTGTTTGCTCGTTTGACTGCTTGCTTGCCTTAAAGGAAATATCTGAGCCAAAACAAAAGCCCCCATAGTAAATTCCCCAACAATATCTTGCCCTGACAAGAAGGCAGCTTTTAGCAAATTAACAAAGCCAACACATTTCATTAATAAGAAAAAAACTTCCTTTTAAAGAATCGCATTTCTTAAAAAGTAGCTATTTTTATAATTTTGATAAACTCCATGACCTCTTTTGCTGAATTCTATCATATTTTCTGGGCCTTGTTTCCACCTCTTTTGTGGTTCTCACTATTGCCTGACCAAGTGAGTAGGTGACCAACTAGAAAATCATGCATGTACACTTTACCAGGATTACTGCTTTGTGTTTCCCATTGCATTAGCAAACATTTTTCTGTTCTCCTAGAGAGATAAAGATATCTGGAAAGAGAAAACAGTGTATATTCTTGGAAATATGTCCATTTTACATATGTCTCCCAAAAAGCTATTTTAAAAAATTGTTTCAAATTTCCATTATGGTGAATTTATATTCACACCGTCAACAAATATTTATTGAACAACTGCTAGATACATGGTGCTCTATCATATTACCAGGGATAAAAAGATTTCAATTTATTTACCCTTAAACACTATTCAGTGCAGTTAGGAAATATCATATAAACAGAAAGCCTAGAGGAAGAACTCACATGTCTAGAACCCTTCACCTGAGTTGGGCACATTCTTCCAGGTGCTTACACATGTCATCTATACAATACTCTTGTGAATTCACACTCAGTGTCCCCATTTTAAGGATGAAGAGTCTGGGGTTCAGATAGGATAACTTAGTTCCTTCAGACCACAGCTAATAAGGGAGGGGATTGAGAATCAAATCCGTGGACATCAGGATTTTCTTATGGTCAAAGTGCCTTGGAAGTTTTGAGAAGTCATGTATGTCCTGGAAGATCAAGGATGGCTTTAATAGTATCTTGACCAATAAATCATAATGAGTAGGTCATCATAAGCAAGGCAAAAGAGCAGCATTGCCAAACCAAGAAAGAGAAATCTGTAATTTTTTTTTTTTTTAGAGAGAGAGAGAGTGCAGTAGGGAGGGGTAGAGGGAGAGAGAGAGAGAGAGAGAGAGAGAATCCCAAGCAGGCTCCACACTGAGTCTGAGATGTTGACTTGAGCCAAAATCAAGAGTCAGATGCTTAACGGAGCCACCTAGGTGTCCCAAGAAATTTGTATTTAAGCACAAGTTCTTCTTAACTGGAGTTAATAGGCAAATTTAGATGGATATATAGATAGATACACACAGATGAGAGAGAGAATCTTAAAAATGCAGATTCGAAGCAAGGAAACCATGGAATGCCATAAAAGGTCATATTGCATATTATGAAAGGATTCAGAAAAAACAAACACAGAAATATATATATTTTTAATATATGGATTATATAATAAAATCTCTCCATAACTTATTTTTTCTTCAGTAAGTATAGTCTGGGCACTTTTTCCACGTCAGAAATTATTCACACACTTTATAGATTAATTTATTTAACCTGTAAGCTTATTTTAGCTATTTGGTTTGTTCCATTTTCTGTCTATTTCTTTTATCATTAAAACCAATACTAAAATGAATTTCTATAATCATATACTCTTTTTTTTAAGCAAGCAAGCTCTATCTATGCCCAACATGGGGCTTCAACTCATGACCAAGAGTCACATGCTCTACCGACTGAGCCAGCCAGCCAGGCACCTCTATGCTCATGGACTCTTATTTTTTTAAAGATTTTATTTATTTATTTGACAGAGAGAGAGAGAACACAAGCAGAGGGAGTGTGGCAGGCAGAGGGAGAGGGAGAAGCAGGCTCCCCACAGAGCAGGGGGACCCTGACGTGGGACTCAATCCCGGGACCCTGGGATCATGACGTAAGCCAAAGGCAGTCACTTAACCAACTGAGCCACCCAGGCGCCCCTCATATACTCTTATATATCTTCAGTTATCTTAAGATAAATCTTTAAATATGGATGGCCAGATAAATACTAAACATTCAAATAAAGGGGTTTTAATATGTTTTATCAAGTTATGTGGTAGAAAGTTTCTACTAATTTGTATTCCTACTTTGCCAAATTAGTCTTCCCTGAAAATCACTTTTAATATATCACTTACATAATTTTTGAAAAATGTTCCCCTCTTTTTCTAACCTCAATAGCTAAAGATGCCTTCCATACTCTCAGCTCCACATGTTGAATATTAATATAGCACCCTGCTCTTCCTATCTATTTTTCAGATTTCTTTCATTCAAGGGCCAGATGTGATTTTTCATGAAATCCAGACAACAGTAACTTTCTTGAACTATTCCTGTATGTATATATGTATGTACCGATATATGTATTTATTTATTCATTCATTGATTCTCTCACTCATCCATTCATTCATTTATCCAACAAAATTGAGTAGGGAGTCCTAGTGTGTTTTGGAATTATATATACTCATTGGATATAACATTTAAACTACTCTTTGATCATTTTTATTGAAAAGATTATGTGAAATTTATCCAAAGAAATTTTTGAAGACACGAGTTCCAATGTCTTTCATAACTTTTTTTATTTTATTTCTCATACCTTATCTGTGCATATCTGACAATACTGAATTTGCTTTATGGAAACATTCATGTGTTTGAGATCTTTTAATTTTAATATTTTAATTCAACACTTGATTTCCACTCATATTGTAATTTATCTTTTACTACATGTTAAATCTTTACTTTCCAGTTTTAAACTCTTGATATTGAGTAGAATAAAATAGATGTGAATAAAATGTGTGGAAAGATACAAAAAAAAAATGAATAGATGCGAATAGATGTATTAAGTCTCTTTTTTCTCTCTTGCAAACTGAAAATATATCTGGACATGTGGGTAGAAGTTACACTATAAATGATCTAGTAATATTGGGCATAACGTGAGTCAAAATATGAAGAATAAAAAATTGTATATTTTCAGAGACAGAATGATCTAGGATTAAGTAAGAAATAACATATGTATTTATCTCGAGTATTTTGCCTGGCTTATATGCTAAAAAAGAGTGATTCGGTTATCATATATTTTAGAAAAGTAATATTTGCATTCTAGTTGACTCTGGGTTTTGCATTTCCAAGAGCTACGTGGGAGGGGTGTCCTCCCACCCCTGATCGAGAATACTACCTGCTAGAGATGGGAAGAGGAATTAAAAGGCTATGAACCTAGGTCAGAATGTTAGAGAAGGTAAGAATCTCAAAGATAATAAAAATGTAAAGACATTCCGTTGGTGAAAATTATCCTACAAGGCTTCCACTGAATGATTTCTGGGGACCATATATCCTCACACAATGTCTAACAGTCAAAGAGATATTTTCATATCTCTGAGGGAGAAGCTAAATCTCTCCCTGAATCCCCACAACACTGCTTGTCTAGTTTGGAACCATGATCTTCCTGGCCTCCTCCATGAGTAGGTCCAACTCCAGTCTGAAGAGGGCTTTTGCAGGTGGCATTACTCCTAACCCAAAGGTCCTTTAAAAGCTGCCTTGCTCCTTTAGAGCTTCATCAAGGTTCAGATTCAGTTTGGAAGTGAAACAGTCACGATAGTACATCAATAAATACAGTACATCCGTAAACACAGAGCATTTTTATGGCAGTCCTGAATTCACATGACAGTCCATAGAGGTCCATTCGAGGGTCTCTAAGAACACCATCTGATGAGGACTTGCAGTCCATGGTTTACACTGCACAGCCAACTCCTCACTTGTAAGGATGTAGGTAATTCATGATAAGTGTCCAATTGTCATCTTGAAATAGGGGACATTTGGAGCTGTACGGGCTCCTATAGTAAATGATTAATGTGTATTTTTCTGATCCTGACAGATTCCCAAAGAGCAGATTGCTACCCATAAAATGAAGCGACGTCAACATGGAATTACTGGAAGAATCCTAAAATCTTTGCAGAAATGCAGTGCTTACTCCAATGTTTCTCAAAATCCAGCTATTTTAAAGGGACCAGGGTCAATATAAATGAAATAAATGGAGGCTAAGATAAAATATGTCAGAAAATTTGCCGAAAGGTTATTTTAGGGTGGCATGTTAAAAACAATAATGGGCCATTAGGCTGTCTTGTTAAAGGCATTAAAGTCACAGGCACAGTGCATGAGTCACATGGGCAAGATTTTCCACTTTATATATAAGAACTTCAATATTGAATTTCTGATAAAAGTAAAATGTTACCATTTCTGTGAATATTATTATAAATACTTAAATTAAATTGTAGGCAGAGGAGTAAGCAAAGCATTCATGCCTCTAGAAATGTGCTATCAAAAAGCTACACATTATAATTAGCATTACAATGCAGACTTTAATGTAATTTTTCTTTTGTCCTTTTTTTTTTAAAGTTTTTTATTTATTTGACAGAGAGAGACACAGTGAGAGAGGGAACACAAGCAGGGGGAGTGGGAGAGGGAGAAGCAGGCTTCTTGCTAAGCAGGGAGCCCGATTTGGGACTTGATCCCAGGACCCTGGGATCATGACCTGAGCCGAAGGCAGACGATTAACAACTGAGCAACCCAGGTGCCCTAATGTAATTTTTCTTTATAATTAAGTATGCATTAAAAAAAAATCTTCTGGCTGATCATTTTACACGCAGGCACATTGCTTTTTACAAGCAAGCATCCCATTCTCAAAGGCATTAGTAATTAATTTACTTTTAAAACAGAATTTGAGCATCTCCAATGACTAAGATAAGGTACTAGGTAATTTAATGATCTATAAAAAACGGTTACCTCAACTTTTAATGTAGAATTGGAGACAGATGCTTGATATATGAGGTAGACACCCTATGAGCATGCCTTCATCTATTTTGTGCATTGCTAAAGTTCCAGAACCCACAACAAAATCTACCACATAGAAGAAACTCAAGCAATATTTGTTAAAAGAAGGAATTATTAATAAATTCTTATTGTTTGAAAAATTACTTGAATAATACATTCTTAACAGCCTTTTCTGACTGTTAGGCATGGTTTTGGAGGCTGTACTTTATCTTATTAATTAACTTGTTTTATTTAATTGTGTAATAATTAACACTGAAGAAATCTTCCCCCTATTAACTCTTTATGGGCAGTCTATAATAAAGAAAAAATGCTTTTAAGGGACACGGAACACTTTGCGGTGAATGCGTTGCAGAGCAAATTTGCCTTTGCGTTTTTGAATGTATTTATTTGCTTTGTTTGTTTGTTTACTTATTTTGAGTTTTAGATTATTAGTGGCATAGGATCAACAATAAAAAAGACTCCATGTAGAAAAAGATACAGATATGGATAACTTCCATATAGGTCCAATTCTCATGACATCTGGTTAAACCACCTACTTCTTCCTGATGAAAACTCAGGATCTTTAAATGGTTTTGGTTATTTTAGTTAAATATCTTATATCAGATACACCACATGGGGATTTTTTTGCTTACAATATTTATACTGTCACACAATGATTATGTAATTACTTTCTGAATGTCTTGCACTGTCATGTTTTTAAATCTTTAAAGTTAATTGAAAAGAAAAAAACTCTATTTTCCATCCAGCAGTGCCCAGGAGTTCAGAAGGAGCTGACTCGTAAGTCCTGTGCTGGGACACCTCCAAGCCCCAGCGGGCAAGCCATACTGTGCGTGCTTTGGCGCTCCATAACACAAATTCATGTCTTGGATAGGGTGAGGGGAGGGGGCGTTTGGAGAGTAAAAAGAAAAAAAAAAAAAAACAGTATCGCAGAAGACTCCAGATGCTAGAGCTTATAGATGCTTTCATTACAGGAAACTCATATAAATGATGACGGTACACGGAATAGACATGGAAGACAGAAAAGGATACCGGATCGCGGGATATGCATCTGTACTCAGAACATCACGGGTGAGATTACTTAAAACAACGGTTGGGAGTTTTGTGATTTAATCTCATTGACTGGATCACTGAACAGGGCATTTTTCACTTCCAGTTTTCGTGTTTTGGCTGACCTAGGAAATCTCATGGTTTTGCTTTTGTGACACACGCTTTTCAGAAAAGCTGTTATTTCTGCGGCTCTGCACTGCCCTGTCTCTACTGAACTTTGGGCTTCGGCAGGATTTAGAGTTTCAGTGCAGCAAGCAAACACAGGGAAATAATCCAGGGTTGTGTAGCTGGATGATAGTCCATTCTGGTGTTGGTGGCTGGAAGGGAGAGGGACGGCCGCTCAGTGTTTTCCCAGCGCCTATTGGAGACAGCATCTAAACCGGCAAAGGCAGGTGGGAGCGGGACAGGGAAGAAACAAGAAAAAAAAAAAAAAAGGATTCCATTTCCTTGAGGGGTAAAAATAATTCAAAAGTTTCAGAGAAAGCTTAGGTATGGTAATTCCCTATTCCAAACATACGTAAGTCACAGGCAACCTTATTCTTTGGTTTCTGGGCATTTTTTTGAGTTTAGCACAATAGGGAGAAGAAAACTGGAGGTTAGTGAATCCAGTGGGGCAAGAGGTGAAGAGGACTAAACTTCAGTCAAGACAACAAGGAAAGTACAAAGAATGCAGTTTCTCTTTCATGTGCTTTGATCGTCTTTCCGGTTTACCCTTAATGAATACTTTCTCAAAACTAAAAATAAAACACTGCATTTTATTAAGTTATGTTCTTCCTCCTAGGGAATTCTGAACGGGTGAGTGTGTGTTTCTCATCTACGAATACGACTATATACTTTCATATGTATAGCTCACGCACACATGCATGCTCATGTGTATTTTCTTTTACTGAGGATCAGGCAATGGTCAAGAGAAAGAGGAAAAAGGAGTCCATACTGAAGGCCAAAAGCAAATGTTAGCTTCCTCAAACTGCGTTTACAATCCTAGTGACTGGCACTGACCAAACTCAGTCCGGGGTATCGGAAGATTTGCAGCTGTAGCATAAGAGCACACCCGTGCTGTGAGAAGCCAGGAAGAGGAAGCAGGTAGATGTTCCCAATCATCCATCTGGTGTTCCAGAGAAAGCTCTTCTGCAGCCCCACGAAGCAGCTCTTTGGCGGTAATGGGCTGAGAAAGACACTTAGTGGACAAGAGAGAAACAGTTCTTGTCAACAATTAAGGTGCACCATGTGTGCATACTCAGGGTGAGATTTGGTTTTTCGTTCCAGACAATGTGCCCGCAAGGTCTCATATTATTCTAATTGGAGAGTAATGAAATAAGAGATGTTATCCCAGATGCCTTTGATTTGATTCTACCAGTTTGCTTATGCCTTACACAAAGGCCACACATGTATGCCCTCATAGTCCATGAGCACACATTCCTCAGAGCTGTATTATCAATCCTTGATGCTAGTCACAGCTTGCTTACTGTGAATGGGACCTTTGCCATTGTAGAAAGAGGCTAATATATACATGGTCAGCAACTGTACTCATTATAAATAAGCTCTCTCCAACTAAATGATTTAAATAATCATATTAATAAATACATGATACCCGTACGTACAAGTCACCTTTTCTCCCCCACTGATGGCTTTGATTACTTTGACAGACTAAGATACGCTAATGATACAAATTAGGAGCAAGAAGAATTAAAAGGGTGTTTAACTCTGATGCCAGCCTGTCAATTTCCTATAGTGCTACCAACTTACAGATAGATGATTAAAATTGTTTCGTTTAGGAATTTTGAATATTTTAAAAATTGAATGGGTTTCTGGGGGAGGAAAAAAGAAAGAAAAATCTATGCTTAGCTAATTAGACGTCCTATTTGATTTAACAATAGAACAGGATTATTCTTTGAGCATTAAGCTCATCCTGCCTTACTATAAGAGCCTACATTTTGCTATTACAGAATGTATTTGCAAATTTTACTCCGTGTGTTTGGCTCATTCCATATATTTGATATTATTCATATATTTTCTTTAATTACAAATGTATACAAACAAATTACTCCTTAATTTGTTTCTAAAGTAATTATTTCCAAAACATGATGATAGATACTGTGGGTAAGTCCCAGATACAGGAAATATGGTTTCTTTCTCTCAGGGGCTAAAAATCTAGCAGAAAAAATGGCACATGCACACAAATAACCATATAGTGTATACTCTTCCGAGTGACGTAATAGTATCCACCAAGTTCTTGGACTGCAAGGAAATAGTATGGAACTTGGATTTTTCAGTCAGACAGTGTAATTTTAAGCCTCAATTTTGTCACTCTATAACTATCACCACCTTGAGAAATTTACTTAATTTATTTGGGTCTCTATTGTACTATCTGTATGATGAAGTAAATAATACCTATCTCTCAGACATGTGTGAATATTAATTGAGCCAACACATGTGAACTATTTAGAATAGATACGTAGTACACCCAAGATCAAATGTATCCCTGTGGTTTTTATCAATGTCCTTCTTGGCACTATACACTAGACTATAAACCGCTTGAGGTCAAAGACTTTATCTTATTCATTGTTAAATCCCCACCGATCCAATAGGAGTTGAATAAATATTTATTAAATAAATAAACAAAGAGATGAATGAATGATAATCTGTTGGTTAAGTAATATTTAGTTGTTTAGAGGCTCTAGCAAGGTCTGCATCCTCATCTCTATGGAATGGTCACCTTCTTTGTCTGAGGATACAATATTAGAAAGGATTGTAGGAGTATAGAAGAAAGCAGAACCCCTATTTATACTGTCAAAGAAGTTGAACCAGTTATGAGGGTCACTGGAGTGACACACTACTCTCATATTCTACATATTATAATAAATGTTCAGAAAATAAAAACACTGGGAAAAAAAAGTCAGTTAAAAAACCAAAAAACCAAAAAAACCCAAAAACCCAGAGATTGCCTAAATAAATTAGCACCTTCAGTGGGTGTAGCTAAATGAGGATAGAGTAATGCAAAGAGCCCCATGCTGGAACTTAGAGGCTTCATAGCCAATCCCATCTGAGAGTTTCATGACCCTGGGCAAGTTACTTTATGTTTCTGAGCTTTATTTCCATCATGTGTAGATAGAAAATGGAGGATTTAATCATCTTCAATTTTTCTTCTAAGTGTAAAATTCTGAGTCATTTCACTTAATTTTCTTATTTTCTGAGTTTTAGAGGAATGAGTTTGCTCAGTTAAAGGATTGTTAAAGTACACGTGGTGGACTTGAAGACAGAAAGAGCTGATGACATTTACAGCCCAAATGCAATTTTTGTTTTTGTGTGATTTTTTTTTTTTTATTAACTACAAGGCTAGTTCACTCAGCAATTTAAAAAAATAGTTGAGATATTCTGAACCACCACATTTCCCTAGAAAATGTAATAGAATTAGAACTAAAATTTTGTTCTTTAGCTGGACAAGTTACAGATCTGTATTTTTTTTAATAAAAATAATTACACTTTGATTCAATTAACTAACAATTATTTAATAAACCTTTAAATGACATAAAATAAAGAATACTTTTATCCATTTCAGTTTACCAGGCACATTTATGCACATGATCTTATTATTTCTCACAACTATATAGAAAGATCAGTGTATTTTCAAAATCTTTGTTGTACCTCCAAATCTGCTCTCCGCCCCTCCCCATCCCCTTCTCTACTCCTCTAGACCAGCCTCTAGAGACCATAAAAATAGAATGCTCTGCCATGTCAAAAGATTGGCAGAAGAAAGGAAGGAGAGCAGAGTCAGATTCCTTCTTTCCATGATTCCCTCTGAGAAGGTTGCCTCCAGTTGGCTGGGGGTCTACTTTATAGACTTTTTCTCCTCCCAGGTTCTTCAAGCCTAAGGATGGAGACAACTCCCAGATTCCTACACTATTCCCTGCAGTTCCCGTCCACCCCACACATTTTTGTGATCACTATGTTTTTAAATAAACTGGGAACAAGTTATCCAAGTTTGATCTACAAATTTATAGTGTTTTATAAACGATGAAGCTACATTTCAACCTTGCTTAAAGCTATTACTTGAAAGCATCCACAGAAGACAGGACTAGATCATTCCAACACACAGCCTCTGTACATGCTTCTGGTTTCCTTTTTTATCAATTAAGCCTATTTTTTTTATATAGTAACTTTGTATATTCTGAGAAATACATTGAACATTCTGAGAAGTAAAAAGAAATCAAGAAAAAGTACCTACTCTCATAAATCTGCCAATCTAGTATAAGAATATACACACACAGCAGCAATATTTATGTTAGAAAAGAGCCCAAAATACCAGATTTGAAGTGTAAAGACCTACCTGAGTGGAAACCTAGGATCTGTCACTTACTAGATGAGTGACCTTGAATAAATGACTTAATGCTCTGAAATTTAGACTTTCCTCAATGGCAAAATAAAATGACTTGCTCTAACTATGTTATAGGAGGTTGGTATTTTAAAAGAATTCCTAAGTACTCTGTGCGTATGTGTGTGTATGCACGTTAATTATATTGTGAGTTTTTCAGGTTGGAAAATGCTGTCACCATGAGAATACATAATGATCAAAAACTTTTAGAAAAGCAAGTCTAACACACATTAAACAACAACTAATACTGTCAGATTCTATGTGATAAATAGCTACAAATGTCAGGTGTGAGCATTAACATTTCAGTGGATAAAAAGTGATTTAAAAAAACAGTTTCTTAAAGTAGAGGTGAATTTAAGATCAGTCTTAAAGAGTGGGAATAAAATTTAATTAAGTCTTCAGAACCAAATGTATTTTACAGAATTCCTAAATTCTACTTTCCAGAAACTGAAAAATTGGGTAATTTATTTCAGCTACCTGGGTCTACCAAGTCAGAATTAAAAATATTCTTTTTAGATATCAAAGACATCCTTTAAGTTCTTTGTGTTGCTACTGGCAAAGCCCTCATTAGATAGAATTTTAAATGACTTCTGATGAGGACAGTCTCTAGGGAGTTTCCGATTTAGGACAAATAAGTCCAAATATTCTTCTCAGGCATACTTATTCAACTGAAATAGATTTATTGATGCCATTAAGGACTATCTTACACTTTAAAGTGGATTATAAAGATGGCATCCCTCAGGATATATATAAATAAGCCACTTTGAGACCTGATGATGATGGTGGTGAAGATGATGAGGAGGATGATGCTGAAATAGGAAAAGAGGGTAATAATAATAAAAATACTATTTAAGGGCGCCTGGGTGGCTCAGTTGGTTGGGCGACTGCCTTCGGCTCAGGTCAGGATCCTGGAGTCCTGGGATCGAGTCCCGCATCGGGCTCCCTGCTCGGCAGGGAGTCTGCTTCTCCCTCTGACCCTCCTCCCTCTCATGCTCTCTGTCTCTCATTCTCTCTGTCTCAAATAAATAAATAAAATCTTTAAAAAAAAAATTTGTTGAAAAAAAATAAATAAATAAAAATAAAAATACTATTTAATATTCATTGAGTGCTTACTTTCAGCAGAAAGCATGATGACTGTCTTAATATGTAACCTTATCTAATCATCTCAGTGACACACAATGAAACAATGTTATGTATACTGTAAATTACCATAATTCTTAAAATGAGAAACAGAGGCACAGAAAATTATATTTAAGTTATATAGCTAATAAAAATTGGTGCCAGATTTCAAATCCAGAATTTTTTCTCAAGGATTATCCACAGACATTTTAGAGATTATAGTTATTTTATTTTCTATGGTAAGTTCTGTCCCTCCGGTCTTATATAGAAATGAACTTCAGGATTGCCCAAAGCCAATCATGAAATATCATTTTTTTAGCCAAAGAGATATAATCAGTCCTTTATTCAACCATGTTTAAATGTTAACTAAGCAGCTACCAAAAGCCAGGCTTGATTTTAGGGGCTGATGATATGGTAGTGAATGAAGCAGAAAAAAAATCCCTGCCCTTAGGACATTAGGATGTTCATATATAGTAAGAGATTGACCTGTAAACCAAAAAAAAAAGGTATAACAATAATGTAGTGGTTATGATCATGAACTTTGAAATTGGAAGATAAAAATAGAAATACCATATGATCCAATAATTCCACTACTGGATATTTACCCAAAGAAAATGAAAACACTAATTCAAAAAGATATATGCACCCCTGTTCATTGCAGCATTATTTACAAGAGCCAAACTATGGAAACAACCTAAATACCCATCAATAGATGAGTGGATAAGGAAGATGTGGTATATGTATATATGTATGCATACATGCACGTGTGTGCAGGCATGCACAATGGAATATTGCTCAGCCATAAGAAAGTTGAGATCTTGCCATTTGCAACAACATGGATGGACCTGGAGGGTATTACGCGAAGAGAAATAAGTCAAACTGAGAAAGATAATACCATATGATTTCACTCATAGGTGGAATATAAAGAACAAAACAAATGAATAAGCCAACAAACAAAAAGCAGAGTCAGACCTATAAATACAGAACTCAAACTGATGGTCGCCAGAGGTAAGCAGGCAGGGCGTGGGTAAACAGATACAAGCTCCCCGTTACGGGATGAAGTAATAGGAATAAAAGGTACAATATAAGGACCATGGGTCAATGGTACTGCAATAGCGTTGTATGCTAACAGATGGTAGCTACACTTGTGGTGAGCATAGCATAATGTAGAGAGATGTTGAATCACTATTTCGTAAACCTGAAACTAATGTAACATTATGTGTCAACTACACTCAAAAAAAACTGAAGGAAGATATGAATTCAAATTATCCTCCATCACTTTCTATCAATGATCTTGGAAAAGTTATTTAATCTCTCTGAAATCCAGTCTCTTCATCTACAAAATAAATATAATAATATCTCATTCTAAACAGGGTTATTATATGGTATGAAATAATATTTATAAAGAACTTAGCATAGTGCTTACAATAGTGCTTGATAGGGAAACTGTTTTTAAGAGCGTCACACATGCTTACACAGAGGTACTGAAGTAGGAGTGAGTACATATACACACCCCTCCTAGTTCATCACACTTCTTTCCTGTATTTCTGGTCTCTCTTACAATTATAATTTCTCTCGGGAAAAATTTTAATGCTAATTAATTCGACTTCCACAAAAACTTCTTCACCACACTCATCAACACATTAACCCTTAACTCATGAGCCTTAAAATTCTCTTAATTTTGTTTTGTGTTTGGTATTTGGTGATCATCCACCAAGCTCTTTATATTGGCTCAGGAAAGAACCTCTGACTCAACTCGGGCAACTGAGCTTTCTGTGGATTCTGAGAAAGAAGCTAGCCTGGTGTCTCACTCCTGACTGTGAGGGGGGTGAACGTGAGGCGTAAATCCGTGCAGTCCTTTTGCCGCTCGGAGAGAAGCCGGTCCGAAGATGTGGCAGCACCTGACCAAGGCATGCAGAGTGGCAATGCCCAGGGCAGCTAAAGCAAGTCGGTCCTGATTTATGCCCAGCCCTGGATCCTCTAGTTATAAAAGTCAAAACAAACAAGCAAAACCCACTCCCTATCATGTATCATTTAAGCCAGTTTGAGTTATTTTCTTTTTAACTGAAGCATTAAGAGCCCTAACACACACAAAAACGGCTCCATTATAATAGGGAAGAGAAATCAAGGAGAATAATCAAGAGGAGGATATATTTTGCACGCATTTTATTCAGCCAGTGGCACAATAAAAGACCAAGTAGAAGCCAACCTGCACCCTGAGCCAACCTCGGGCTTACGGCATTAACACTGTACCAACCCCGAGAAGCTCAGGAAATGAGAATGCTAAATCCTCGATTACAAGGGCACTGTAGTCTCTAAACACTGTTCACTAATATTTAGACAGATGCTGTAATTTATTTATTTATTTTTTAAGATTTTATTTATTTATTTGAGAGAGAGAATGAGATAGAGAGAGAGCATGAGAGGGAGGAGGGTCAGAGGGAGAAGCAGACTCCCTGCCGAGCAGGGAGCCCGATGCGGGACTCGATCCAGGGACTCCAGGATCATGACCTGAGCCGAAGGCAGTCGCTTAACCAACTGAGCCACCCAGGCGCCTAGACAGATGCTGTAATTTAAAGTCTCAAACTTGAGGTTCTTTACCATTTGCAAAAAAAAAAAAAAAAAAAAAAAAAAAATTGCAATGAAAAAATAGCAAGGTAACAAAGAAGTTGTTTGAACAATTGCAGAAAGTTCTTAGCCATGTCTGATTTCTTTACAACCTTTTCTTTTTGGTATTAGATTCTTTGTTCCCCCTTTCTTCAACAGGAATCTCTTCCTAATGTTAAGGAACTGGCATCATATTCCTTATCTCCGAGAAGCCTGTTGTGTTTGTGTGTTTGTCTTCGCTGCAGTTTGTGAACCACACCGAAATGGAAATCTGGTGCAGGTTGACTCACAGAATTGTAAAAGTTCTCGTATGAATTTTTGTTCTAGTTAAACATGTCAGGGAAGAAATATGCAACAAATAATAAAATGGATGCAAACACTCATCAATCAAGAGCTGCCTGCCACTTCAGCGCTCCAAGAAGTGTCCTCAGAGTGACAGCCCAAATGCATGTTGGCAGGCTAATCAAAGCTTTAGAAATAAAACAAAATGTTTCATACTGGCCTCTTAACTCTCTAAGGCTGTGACAGTCCAGTTGCAATTCCATTTTTGTGTGTGTTAGTTTGGAATTTCTTTATTAAATCATTTTCATTCTGCCCTTTTTTGCTGTCACATACATGCCAATACTGTTGATGGCTATAAAAAGTAGTGTATCCGTAATCTCTGGAGAACAGTATTCTTTAGACATATTTGTGATTGATTTTAAAGCTCAATGATAATATCGGCATTTTTTTATTCTTTCGGAGGGAAAGTTGTGTAATCACAACATAAAAAGTACTTTAACACAGAAGAAAGAGACAAGGAAAAAAAAGAATTTTTTATTCATTTCACCTCTATTCTTTTGCCTATAAGCTGCAGTTCTTTTTTTAAAGTGTGTAAATATAAAGAGGTATAATGGAAGAGAAATGCTACAATTAACATCTACACTGCTCTTAATTTGCCTTAGTTTTGGCTTCAGAAGCTCAAATGTTCGTGCTGTATTTATTTACAATGGGGTTACTTTCTTTTATTGGTTCAGTCATAGATTGTCATTTTAATAACAAAGGCTTCAGCATGATTTGTAAAGTTTTAGATCTGCCATTGGTCTAGTTTAGCCCATACGAAGCATGGCAGTGAAAGGAAGGGATCTTGTTAATGCATAAGGATAAATAGAAATTTCCATTTCGATTTTCATTTCAAGCTGGGAAAGCAGATGTATTCTAAGAGACAGTGCACCACTGAACTAAATTCTTCTTTGCACCCAGCATTTCTCTCTTGAGGGAAATATCCTTTTCCTTTTTCCTAAATAATTCACCAATTGCTTCTGCACAGAGGCCAAAGAGGGTCAGAACAAAATGCAATTACCTCATATCACTATATTCTCCTCTTACAGGGGAATGCTGTGGTATGAGGTTTGCTATCTTAATCATATATGAAGGTTAAATGCCAAACAGATGATTATAAAATTTGGGGGTCAGGGGAAGACCATCTAATATTCTGCATGTTTTATTTTATTAAAAAAAGATATGCTCCTTCTTACCTTTTATTTATTTGTCATAAAGTTCTTCATTAAATCCTTCTCAAACTACCCTTTTCCGGGGTTTTCCTAATTATCTATGCCAACACAGACCACAAACCATGCCCTGTGTCACGTTGGGTCTCATCAACATGTCACATCGTGTCCCGTCACTTTATAGAGCACAGTGTGACAGATGAGATTTCAGAGTGAGGACTGCATTATCTCCTGGTGAAATGAAACTTGAAAAGAAATAGATTTCTCATCTGATTTTTTTCTTTCTGTCTATTTGCACTTACACACGCCATACGGATTTTTCCATAAGATTTTCCAAGTTCATTAGAGTTAAATAATGCTAAATACATATTCTTCTAAACACTGGCTTTTCTTATTTCCTTTTTTTTTTTTTTTTTCTTTTTACACCAAGAGCAATGGTTCTAATCATGGTCTAGTCTCAGTGATGAGAAATAAGAAATAGGCATTAAATTCTTGAAATATTGTGCTTACCACTATTTACTTCTTTCTTGTGATGCTTGCATCAGTTCAGCAAGTTAGGTATGATAATATGTATTATTCCTATTTTAAGATAAAAACACAGAGGCACGGAGAGATGAAATGACGTATCTCAAGTGATACACTGTCTAAGGAAAGACTAGAAGAGGCTCTTCTGCTTCTGCCAGTGGTCAGATAACATGTGCAGGGCACGCTTCTTGTGCATGAATGTTGAAATGTAGAACCTAACCATGCTCTATGTTAATCCATGTCATTTTTACAATTGTTATATTGTATACATGTGTGATAGGCAAAATTTTGGCCCCCATGGTCTTTGTCCCCTTGTGTAACACCTGTGAATTTATTATGCTACATGGCAAAAGAGACATTACAAATATAATTAAAGTGACAGATCTGTTGACCTCAAGATAGTGAGATTATTCTGGATTATCTGGAGGGCCCAGTTGTAGTCACATGAGCTCTTTAAAGCACAGAAGGACATCAGAGAGATTTGACAGAAGTCAGAGAGATTTAAACAAGAATTATTTGAAACAGTATTACTGCCTTGAAGATGGTGGGGGCAACATGTCAAAGAAATGGGACATCAGTACCATAACCGCAAAGAACCAAATTATGCCAAAAACCTAAATAAGCTTATAAGTGGATCTTAGAGTTTTAAGCACTCAGCTGGCTTTCACTTTGGTTTATGCCCTGTTAGACTCTAAGCTGAGTATCTAGCTGAGACCACCTGGATTTCCAACCTGTAGAAACTATAAGATAATAAATGATATAAATAAAAAAAAGATAATAAATAGTTATTGTTTTAAAACACTAAATTCGGAATAATTTGTAAAGGCAATAACAGAAAATTAATGAAATAGGGTGCTTGTCTATCATTGCCATAATGTCAGTGAGTTTTGTATGCAAAGTTTGAGTTTTGTCTCACGTAAAAATGGGGCAAATACTATCTTCTGTTGATCCTTCTGCTGACTCTAATTAAGTCAGTGTAGTTAATAAGCCTGTGGCCAAATTCCTCATGGCCTAATCTGTTTTACTCTCTAGGTATTTCCACTGTAGAAGGCAACCATAGATTTCAGAAAAGCTGGAAGTCTGTTGCCTTGTAGCCTTGTCTGAGTTGACCAGACTTCAGCCTTTTGGTCAGTCTTTGCTTCCCTTGGATCTTCTTGTCCTGGCAATGACCCAGGAAGATGGTCTGCTCCACAAGAGAGAGGAGAGCAAAACTATAACAAACTGACAGAATAACCTTTTGTGATATCAGACCATGTATTATTTATTTACTATAATTCCCTTATTAGTCTGTGGACTCTCTCCTTAAATTAGATGTGAGACTGATTCATCTGGGGCTGCAGGAAAGGGTTGTCACATTAGAAAAGAAAACAAAAAATTCCCAGCTTTGAAATGCAAATTAGGCCTTTGGACCTCTTGGTCCCAACAATAGGCTGAAGATGATCTTCATGAGTTTTAAAAGCTAAAGCTCAGCACATCGAAGGACTCTTAACATTTATGTTATAAACCAAAGACTAACAATAATGTTAAACGACAAAAAAACAGAAACAAAAGCCGTTCAAAAAAGTATATGGGCCTCTAATAAGATTGGGGGAGGGGTGACAAAAATCCTGGAAGTGGAGGGATTTCTTTTCCTCCTCACATCCCTCCACTCCGCCCCTTACTTTCAGTCTTGGGAGCCACACAGCATATCAGCATAAGATGGGAGTATGGGAGAACAAATAAAGACATGGACTTCTGAACAGATAGAAGCTGCCACACAGATTGTCCCCACCCAGCCCTTAACAGTTTGCCTGGGACTGAACTATGGATCTGAAATCGATATAGATATATAGATATAGATATACATGTATCTATATATATATGATTTTTATTTTTATTATTTATTTTAATTTAATAATTATTAAATAATAATAAATACTATTCTTTTTAAATAATAATTATTATTTTTATTATATATATATGTATATACACACACACACACACACACGAGATTTTTTTTTTTAAGTAGGTTCTGTGCAGGGCTTGAACTCTCAACCCTGAGATCAAGACCTAAGCTGAGATCGGGGCGCCTGGGTGGCTAGGTTGGTTAAGCGACTGCCTTCGGTTCAGGTCATGATCCTGGAGTCCTGGGATCAAGTCCCGCATAGGGCTCCCTGCTCAGCAGGGAGTCTGCTTCTCCCTCTGACCCTCCCCCGTCTCATGCTCTCTCTATCTCATTCTCTCTCTCAAATAAATAAATAAAATCTTTAAAAAAAAAAAAAAAGACCTGAACTGAGATCAAAAGTCAGACACTTAACCGACTGAGACACCCAGGCACCCCAGGATATATATTTTTTTCATCTTGCACCTATAAGCAGCCCTAAAATGGCTTTGGCAGCCAGGAAAGGGAGGCAGGGAATACATGTCAAAATGGAGGTAGGGGGAACCCTCTTCATGTGATAACTTCATCAGATATTTATTTTTTTGCTTTCACTCCAATTTTGGAAACTTCAAATTTTGTTTCCATTTTTAGGAACTCAGACATGCATTCACATTATCTTGATTAATTATTTTATTTCAAAGATTTTTAGCTATTTGTGGCAGAAGGGTTTCATATTTTGTCCATCTGTCATCTAAATGGAACTGAATGTTATATTAAAAATTTATAGACATCACATAAGTGATCACATAAAACAATGTCCCCAAACCTCTGTTATGGCCCACTTAGAAAGTAGTAATAGAGGTAGACTGAGTAAGTCTTCTTTAAGTTTGTGGAAACCAACCTAAGCTCCTGGCTACCCCAGCCTCCACTCAGCTCCAAGGAAAACTAAGATCTTAAATCAGCACCTCTCTGGCCTATTTGTAAGCAAACTATGTTCCTTAGCACACAGGTTAGTAAACTCTAATAAATAATATTAATGTTTTGCTATCTCCATTCTTTATCATTTTAACAATATAATCTCAGCACACTTGTTACAACTAGTGTTTGTATCTAATTGCTTTTATTGTAACAAAAGTTTATTTTCCCCTCTACACTTCCTATATTTTCTTTAAAATTACTAGCTCATTTTAAAACATTTTGAAAAGAAAAACAAGAAATAAAATTAACAGTAATCCGAATATCTAAAGACTTACAACCCCAGGGCCTAAAAAGACATGGCTAATAGAGAGTATGTGCTCAATAATATTTTTAAAGTGAAGGAATTAATGAATTCTGATTTTTTATACAATTAAAAAATATTTGACTTTGCGTATTTCATGTTGTTGTTATCCTTATACATGTAAATACAGTTTTATTTCCATTGATTTTTTTTTTTTATCCTAACATTCTAATGTGATTATATCAAGACACATTTGTATGCAAGTGACAGAAAAGTCATTCAAACTGGTTTAGGGGGGGAAGAAGCAACTGTTGTAAAGACAGTAGCTTACATCAAAAAATTGAAGGGAATTTTAACCTTCAAATTCTGAAAAGAGGAGTGTTCTTGCTCAGTCTCAAAAACTACCAGGCACTCAAAATCATTCCAGGAATCTTTCTGCCATTTTGACTAACTCTTCCCTGTATATCAGCTTTTCTCCCTGCCCATTGAATTCCTCCAGATGGTGGGAAATACATCAAAGGTCTTAAATCAGCACCTTTCTAGCCTATTTATAAGCAAATTATGTTCCTCAGCACACAGGTTAGTAAACTCTAATAAATAAGATTAATGTTTATTAATCATTAACATCCCATATTATAGATTAGGAAGGAAGAAATAAAACTGTCTTTGTTGGCAGATGACATAATCATCTATTTAGGAAATCCAAAGACTAAACAAAATCTCCTGGAACTAATAAAACAATTATTGCAAGGTTGCAAGATGTAAGGTTAATATATAAAAAGTCAACTGTTTTCCTATAAACTAGCAATAAAGCAATGGAATTTGAAATTATATATAACTATATATCACAATACCATTTACATTTGCACTCAAAAAACCCAAAATACTTAGATATAAATCTAACAAAGTGTGTACAAGATCTACTATATGAGGGAAACTACAAAACCCTGATAAATGAAATCAAAGAAGAACTAAATATATGAGGAGATATTCCATATTCATGGACAGAAGACTCAATATTATAAGAATGTCAGTTCTTCCCAATTTGACCTATAGATTCAACACAATCCTAATCAAAATCCAAGGCAAGTTATTTTGTGAATATCAACAAACTGATTCTAAAGTATATATGGATAAGCCAAAAACTCAGAATAGTCATCTCAATGTTGAAGAAGAACAAAGTCAGAGTACTGATACTATACAACTTCAAGATTTATCATAAAGTAGTAATAGACACTGTGGTATTGGCGAGAGAATAGACAAATAGATCAGTGGAACAGAACTGAGAGCCCAGAAATACATCCCCATTAATATAATTGATTTTTGAAAAGAACAAAGACAATGCAACAGAGAAAAGATAATCTTTTTAACAAATGGTGCTGGAACAATTGGAAATCCACATATAAAAAAGTTATTCTCTTTACAAAAATTAACTCAAAATGGATTATAAACCTAACTGTAAAATGCAAAGCTACAAAACTCCTAGTATATAACATAGAAGAAAACATAAATGATCTTGGCTATGTGATGACTGTTTGGATTCAACACCAAAGACATGATCTATGGAAGAAATAATTGATAATCTGGACTCATAAAAATTAAAAACTTCTGCACCGTAAAAGACTCTTTCAATAAAATGAGAAGACAAGCCATATGCCAGGAGAAAATATCTGTAAAAGACACATCTGATAAAAGATTGTTATCCAAAATACACAAAGAATTCCTAAAACTCAACAATAAAAAAAAAACCCACTTTAAAAAATGAACCAAAGACCTTAACAGACATCTCACCAAAGAATATAAACAGATGGCAAATAACCATGTGAAAAGATGTTCAACACCATATATCATTAGGGAATTGCAAATTAAGACAACAATGAGATACCATTACACACCTATTAGAACAGCCAAAATCCAAAACCCTAAAAATATCAAAGGCTGGTGGGAATGTGGAGCAACAGGAATAGGAATTCTCATTCATTACTGGTGGGAATGCAAAATGGTGCAGCCAGTTCGGAAGGCAGTTTATCAGTTTTTATAAAACCATATGATCCAGCTATCATACTCTTTGGTGTTTACCCAAATGAATTGAAAGCATACCCACACAAAAAATTGCAAGTTTATTTATAATTGAAAATAACTTGGAAGGAACCAAGATGTTTTCCAGTAGGTGAATGGATAAATAAACTGTAACCTCCAGACAATAGGGTATTATTCACTGCTAAAAAGAATTGTGCTATCAAGCCATGAAACGACATGGGGTAGGGGGGACTTAAATGCATATTACTAAGCCAATCTGAAATAGCAACAAACTGTATGATTCCAACTACTCGACAATTTGGAAAAGACAAAACCATGGAGGCAGTAAAAATATCAGCGGTTGAGAGTGGTTGGGGAGAAGGAGAGATAAATAGAAGTACAGAGGATTTTTAGGGCAGTGAAACTATTTTGTATGATAGTACAATGGTGAATGCATACCCCATACATTTGTCCAAATCCATAAAATGTACAACACCAAGACTGAACCTTAATTCTATAGGCTGAAGGTTTATGTCCCCTCAAAATTCATATGTTGAACTTCCTAACGTAATGATATTTGGAGATGGGGCCTGTAGGGGATGATTAAATCATAAGTGTGGTGCCCTCATGAATGGAATTAGCTCCCTTATAGAAAGACCCCAGAGAGATCCCTCACCTCTCCCACTCTGAGAACACAGCAAGAAGACAGCCATCTATGAACGAGGAAGCTGGCTCTCACCAGACATTGAATTTTCCAGAACTTTTTCTTGGATTTTGCAAACTACAGAAGTATGAGAAATGAATTTCTGTTGTTTATAAGCCACTCAGTTTATGATACTCTATTATAGAAGCCTGAAGGAACTAAGGCACCTAATGCAAACTAAGAGTGATAATCATGTGTCAGTGTAGGTCCATCAGGTGTAACAAATGTAACACTGGGAATATTGATAGTGGGGATGGTTGTGCATGTGTGGGAAGTGGAGGTAGATGGGAACTCTCTACACTTTGCCCTCAATTTTGCTGTGAACCTAAAACTGCTCTAAAAATACAATTTATTAAATTTTTAAAAAGGAAGGAAAAAGGAACTAAAAGCATGGTAAATAAAAAGTATAGAATATGACAGCAGAAATAAATCCAAAATATCAGTAATCACAATAAATAGATACAAGTCAATATCATTAGTTGACAGAAATTCTTAAAATGTATTTGAAAAAAAATCTGTTAGGGGCACCTGGGTGGCTCAGTCATTAAGCGTCTGCCTTCGGCTCAGGTCATGATCTCAGGGTCCTGGGATCGAGCCCCGCTTCGGGCTCCCTGCTCCGCGGGAAGGCTGCTTCTCCCTCTCCCACTCCCCCTGCTTGTGTTCCCTCTCTCACTGTGTCTCTCTCTGTCAAATAAATAAATAAAATCTTCAAAAAAAGAAAAAAAGAAAAAATCTGTTATATGATGTAAATAAGCAGCACACGTAAAAATGACAGTGAAAGATTGCATATGAAAGCATATGAAGTGACATAGGCAAATACTAAGGAGAGCTAAGTTGATATAATGGTATTAATCAGGTTTGAATTTAAGGCAGAATGATTATTAGAGATAAAGTCATTACACAATGATTAAAGGAATAATTTGAGAAGATGCTATAATTCAAAACAGGTATGAACTTAAAACATTCTCAAAATAAATAATTCAAAATCTGCCTGTATTGTGAGGAAAACTGGACATATCTTCAGTTAGTGCGGGGGACAATAATAACTCTTTTTTTTTTTTTTAGAAACTAATAGATCAATCAGGATAAAAGTAAGAATATAAATGACTTAAACAAAACAAATATTAATCTCTATACATTGATATGTATATTAAACTCTTAACCCTTACAATTAATGATTATATTCTCTTCAAGCAAAAATTAAGCATGTATTAAACAGTACAACAAATACCAAAGATCATATTATATAAACTGCACTAGCCTCGTCAGTATTTTATTTTATTTTAATTTTTTAAAGACTTATTTATTTATTTGAAAGAGAGAGAGTGATAAAGAGAGCAAAAGTGGGGTGGAAGGGGCTGAGGGAGAGGGGGAAGCAGACTCCCTACTGAGCAGAGAGCCTGCCCAGGGTTGGGGGAGGCTCAGTCCCAGGACAGACGCTTAACCAACTGAGCCACCCAGGAGCCCTGCATAGTCAATATTTTAGAGAGTAAATTCAAAACACAGCCACACCAGATGTAAAAGTAAATACTATAGAATAGTTATACACATACATGTTATTCTTTTAAAAAATATGAACAGTTGGTGCTCACTTGAAATTTTGTTTCTGCGTTCTGACACAGCAAGTTATTTTCTTTTTTACTTTTATTGACTATTAAATTATATAAGATATGCTGTGTTTAAAATTTATAAATACAATAGGACTAATTAACATATCTTACCTATATGAAATAATAATGGCATGTTTCCTTCTATTTCAAGATACAGTAGGGTGTTTTTACCTTTCTGTTTTCTTTTTCCGATAATTCTTCCCTGAACTGCCTTTAGGACATCATCCTTTTCTTTTATTTAGAGGTAAAACTGAATACAATCAACCATAAGATTAATTTCAATTTCCATTTCTGTTTTGAGCAAGTCCCCATTACACTCATTTCTGGTGTCATTCTAATAACATCAAGCTGAATAACCTCTCAATAATAACATTTGAGCATGGAATACTAGTATTTTACTTCCCTGCAATAGCAAATTTTTAAACTTGTTGGAATTACTTTCTGGTTCTCCAAAATTGCCCTATACCTTGTATCTACAGTCTTGTTTAAGTAAGCCAGTTTTTGCAATCAAGTCCTTTGCATCTATAAATTTATCATATAGAATATCCATCTCTAAAATAGCCAACATTTTTAAACACTGAATCACATTGAATGTCATCAGATTTTAACCTCTTTTTCAGGAAAAAAAAAATATTTTAAAGCATAGGGGCAATTAGAATTTGTGAAATTTAAATTACATCCCACTAAGTTACAGTTTTAATAAAGAAATTGAAGAAGTCCTGCTTACCTCACTGTCCTTTTCTGATCACATTCTTGGGTTCTGAAGCAGTCTTATTTCTATTTAAAAAATTGTTCATTTTTCCCAATATGAGTTTTTTTCCACAACCTTCACATCACAGCTAGCAATTCAGGTCACAGTTAGTTAACTTCTTTTTTTAGACTTCCTATGGCTTCTTCAAAAGACCACCAAAGAGTTTCAGAGAAATAGCATAGGAATTTTTATCTTGCTGTAACTGTTTTCTCTACACTCATCATTAATGAATTTCCAAACAGGAGAAGGACATTCTTCTTTCCCACATTTTGAAAATATGGTTTTACAGCAGATTTTTAAAAAATCTTTTCTATGGAAGGCAATAATGATATACATCTTATAAGAACTTCTACAAGTTAGAGACTTCATTATGTTATGTACTTTTGATGAAATGAAAAGTGACAAAAAATTTTATTATAACAGCATCGATATCATAGGTAAGCAAATTATACCTCTTTTTAGTATACAAGATATGCAGGATATTTTTGCATATTAGAGTTGTTCATTTTCTTTAGCAAGAAGTTTATAGATGAATGGAATTTGCCAAGTTTTATATATACATTTTCTGCTGAATATGCAGACAGATGAGCATGGCCTAGTGTGTGTTTAGATGAGATATCAGCAATTTATGCTTTTGTAGTTTCTATGATTTCATTAAAATTTTCATAGAAATTAAGCAGACTATTTGAACCTTCATTTCAGAAATTAAAGTATGTAGGAGCTAAGGGGAACATTTTTTGTCATTATTGTTGTTTTTCTTGCTGTAATTTGACCTATTCACTTGATACACTATAAAAAACCATGATAATTAGTAAGACCTGACAGCAGCAGCTCTACCTGATAAGGAACAAACACTAGAGATTTTGTTATTATTTTTTAAACACAACACATTTTAATTGCAATCTCTATATCAGGAAATGTAACATTACTCATTGCCATTGAGCAATCAAGGGATAGCTATGGTCATGTGGTGTTTACGCATGTGATCTGTTCAAACTAATTCAGCAACCATAATTTTTGACTAAGTAGTGGTGTCTTTGGTAGATAAAAAAAATACCATGATTGATTTAGAAGTACTTGGCTGATTTTGACTTATGGATTCAGTTTTCAAACGGGCTTTCTCCCCGCCATGCCCACCCTCAAATTATTTTCTACATATTTTACGGTATGATTTGTTTGGTTACATAGCTCCTGAATCTTTTTTTATTTTTCATTGAAATTAAACGTTGTTTAGTCTTCTTTTCCACTGAGTTCTAGGTAATGCTGATGTTAATATTATATTTTTTCTCATTTTCATTATCTAAACCCTTGGAAAAGCTGGTCACAGTATTCACAATGTTTGAAACGAAACTAGTGGTATCTTAATACAAGGACAATAATTAATCCACAGGCAAAAGGCAAATTGTTAATGTTCACAAATACAACACATTTAAGTTACACAATTACCTTGCATCAATCAAGTGATGGCAACATTGGATGATTCATTATCAGGAACTATAAATCATGACTGCCAACATCAGTGGTCAGGAAAAATTAGCAACAGGGACAATGGAAGGCAACCATCCCTGCTGTGTTCATTTAATACTAAAACAATGTTGCCTCCAGAACCTATTTTTGGTTGCTATATAACTTTTGTACTTTTCTCCCAAACTTCCACATGTATCAGTGAAAATGGGACTTTTTGAGTTCCAGAGAGAAGTTTCCCAGGATGGAGGACTTTTGGTACTAAATTAAGACAGCCCCAGGAAAACTGGGATGGTTGGTCAGCTTACCTGTCCATGATGCAAAACTATGCAAAGTAGTACAGGCAAAGAAAAACTAGCTTCTGATTTCCCTGCATTTGGAAAATTTAAGACATATTTCCTGACTTCTGGAAAGTTTATCTCCTCAATTCAGATATTGGATATAAGATAATCTATTAATATTAGTCACCATATTAACAGATTAAAGGAGAAAACGAAAGATAATTTCACTAAATGCAGAAAAAAACATAGCATCCATTTATAAAGCAAACTCACAGCAAACTACTAAAATAAACTTCTTTAACCAGGTATTTGTAACTAACAATAAAATATAGAAAATATTCTTACTGTTGTATTTCTGGAGGCATTATCTTTAAAATCAGAAGCAAGGCAAGAAGGTTCATGATCTTTGTATCTATACACATTGTACTGGAGATCCTATTCAGCACAAGACAAGAATAAAAAAAACTGCAAGTGAGTGAGAAAAAAAGCTATAATTATTCATAATTGATAGACTATATAGTTAATTATGTTTGATGGATCTGAGAACAATTTCTGAAATCAATAGCATTACTTTGCCACAATAAAATAATTAAGAAATGCAGCTTATAAATGTAACATTCATGAAATCAACCCAAATCATAAGATTTCTGGGAATTAATCCAACCAAAGATCAGTGCAAATTCTCTATGGAAAAAAATATAAAACTTTATTGGAGGGCATAAAAGAGGGCAAATAAATGGAGAGATTATAACATATTCAGGATCAGAAGACTCAAAATTATAAAGATGTCATCTCTCCCAAGCTAAATATGAAATTAAATATAAAGCAGTTTTAATTAAAATCCCAACATGATATTTTATGAACTTGTAAAGCTATGCTAAAATGTCTATGTGAGACTTACAGTCCAAGAACAGCCCAGCTGCTTTGAAGAGTTATCCAACAACATATAAAACTCATAATAAAATTAGACTAAATTTAAGAATGCTATAAAAAAAAGTGAGGCAATGTCACAAATGAGAGAATCTGAAAACAGACAGATATCTGTATATATATGGGAAATGATATTACAAACACTGGAGAAAGAATGGAATAACTGGCAATCTATATGGAAACATTTAATCAGATCCTAACTCATACCTATACATTAAATTCCAAATGGGTTAAAGATGTAAATATGAATATTATTACAATATGATGTAGAAGATATCTTTATGACATCAGATAAGGTCATGAAATTTGATAACATTGACATTTAACTTTTCACATTAATAATCCTAAAAACAAAAACAACCATCAACCAAATGAAAAACAAAGGAAAGCCTTGGAGAAAATATTTGCATCACATCTAATTAATAAAAGTTCAAAATTTAGAGAATATGAAACTTCCATAGACCTATTAAGTGAAAAAGAAAAAAAAAATCAAAAAAAATAAGCAAAGTTATAAAAATGCAATTTATGGAACAGGAAAATTAAATTGACAATATTAAACATGTAGTCAATTTAATTTCACTAAAAACCAAAAAATGTGAATCAAAATTATAAGATATCATTAAATCATATGATCACAAATAGGAAGTTTGAAAACACTAAGTGTTGACGAAGCTATGGGGAAATAGAATTTGTCTTACATAGCTGTCGGTAGAGCAGTGAGGTACGATTCATTTGCAAAGCAATCTGAAAATACGTAATAAAATTATAAATTTTCATTTCCTTTATTATTTAATAATTTACACTCATGAGTTCACAGGCAACACTGCACAAGAAAACATATTTAAGCATGTTAATTGCATGACTGCTGGTAATAGGGGAAAGACAGAAGCAACCTAATTATTCCTCAGCAAGGGAATGTATAAATGAAATGATTTGAATATATGCATTTAACAAACAGTTGAATAATAAAAAATAGTTAAGATAAATGAACAATTTCTGCACTATTCAGCATGGATAAATTTTTAAAATCTTTTTGAATTATAAAAGGAAATTACAAGGTAGTATATACAATGCACCATTTTTGTATTTTTAAACCATAGAAAGCAATAACGCAATGGTTATAAATGCATTTATATCTGCCGAGTGACCAAAACCTATATCAGATTGAAATATACCGATTTCAGGTGAGTCTTTCCCTGTAGAGATTAAGAAAGTGAGTGGGGGTAGTGAGGATGGACTTTAATAAGCCTGTCAAATTTTATTTCTTTTCATGAAGCAATGATATAATACCCAATGTTAACATCTACTTTATTGTGGTTTGGGGTATATTGGTAAAAGGGTTCCTGGACCCGATTTCAATGTGTGTGTGTTTAATCTTCCCACACCAACAAACAGTTATCAAACACCCACAGGGTGTCTGAGAATTCAACTCAAGTTTGGCACTGTTTCCTGGAGATAGCATCAGATTCCACCGGTTAAAGGTTCAATCCCACAAGATTCACACACACACATTCAGACGCCAGTCACAAACTCAGATTGTTACCTATACTTCTGACCAACTCGGTATAGATCGGAGGTTCCCATGACCCCCTCCTTGACATTCAGATGCCACTCACAAGTCTAGGATGTTAACCTGGACTTCTGACCAGCTAGCTATAAATCAAAGTTTCCCACGAATCCCTCTTTGGGTTCAATTATTTTGCTAGAGTGGTTCACAAAACTCAGGGAAACATTTTACTTACTAGATTATACTGGTTTCTTATAAAAGGATATAACTCAGAAACAGCCAGGTGGAAGACACAAATAAGGCAGGGTATGGGGGAAGGTCAAAGAGTTTTCATGCTCCATGAGTACACCACTCTCCCAGTCCCACCACTGTGTTCACCGACCTGGAAGTTCTCTGAATCCCACCTTTTTGGGTTTTTATGGAAGCTTCATTACATAGGCATGACTGATTAAATCATTGACAATCGGTGATTGAACTTAATCTCCAGCCCCTTCCCTTCTCTAAAGTCCAAGGGGTGGGACTAAAATTCCAACCCTCTAATCACAGGTTGGCTCCACTGGCAACCAGCTTCCGTCCTTAGGTACTTTCCAAAAGTTGCTTTATTGACCTAACAAAAGACACCTGTATCACTCTCAACACTTAGGAAATTCCAAGGGTTTAGGAGCTATGAGCCAGGAGCCATGGATGAAGACAAATGTATATAAGAAATATCTTTTGGTCATCTGGTTGACCAAATATGTATATTTTTTTATAAATCACAATCTTGCAATTAGTATCTGTAATGTTATTTTATGATCACTTGAAATACTTTGTAATCAATAACTTGTGTGTGTATATTCCAGATAATGGGAAATATGAATTAGTTATATGCTAACTAGTCCACATATGGCTTATTATGCTAATAATTACACTGATTTTGGTGCAATATTTTAAGAGATATGTTGACCATTTACAAAAGGGAATATCTCTTCCTGTATGGACAGGAAGGTGATGGTGAATTGAGTAATGTCACTAAGAGTTTTTTAGTACCTACAGTATGCCAAATATCCGATATAAGTGTGCCATTAATGTGTGCATATATTTCCATCAAAGAAGTCAGTTAATATATACAAAATCAAATAATTGAGAAGGTTGAAACCAACACTGAACCTATCTCTTTTCATTAAAATAGGCACGGTCATTCTTCTCATCCATTTTTCCTTCCTAAAAGGATTTGAGGCACTATAGTAGAGTGGAAGGAAGCTGAGGGATCAGGATTATACAAAGCTATCTACATGCAGCCTTAACAAGAAAATCCACGCGCATTCTTCTGAAAAACTTCCACAAGGACCAAGAAGAAAGAAAAACAGATTCACCTACTTTTGGTTGTTGAGACCTCCAGTCGGGAATCATCAAAGAACAATTACAATGAGGCAAATATCAATCTGCCGGGCAGTGTTTTAGTTTCTCGTGGCTGCTGGGACAATTACCACAAACTGGGTAAGTTAACACACAAAAAATTTACTCTCTCACAGTTCTGGAGGCCAGAGGTCCTAAATCAGTATCCCTGGCCCCAAATCAAGGTGTGGGCAGGCCTGCACGCCCTCTTGAGGACCTAGGGGAGAATCCACTCCTTGCCTCTGCCAGGTTCTAGTGGCCGCCAGCATCCCCTGCCCTGTGGTCACATCACTCTAATCTCTACCCTCGTGGGTCAGTATCTTTTCTTTTCTGTCATGTGTCAATTGCTCTCTGGCTCTCTCATATAAGAATACATGAGAATGGGGGCTCCTGCCTGGCTCAGTTGGTTAAGCATCTGCCTTCTGCTCGGGTCATGATCCTGGGGTCCCGGGATGGAGACGCATCAGGCTCCCTGCTCAGCGGGGAGCCTGCTTCTCCCTTGCCTTCTGCTGCTTCCCCTGCTGTGTTCTCTCTCTCTCTCTCTCTCTCTGGTCAAATAAATAAATAAAATCTTAAAAAAAAAAAAAAAGAACACATGAGATTGTATTTAGAGCACCAGAGTAATCTCCCTTTGTCAAAATTATTAACTTAATCATATCTGCAAAGTCCTTGTTTGTCACATAAGGTAACACTCATACATTCCAAGGATTAGGGTGTGGCTATCTTTTAGGCCATTATTCAACCTACCATAGGTATAAAGAGACAGTTGGGTACCTACTGTTTCTATTTGCCCATCATCTCTTCATCCTGTCTTCTTGCTATATTCACTCTCATTTCATAAAATACTTCTTCTCTCTTGCTGCATATAGATTTGATGGAGGGAGTCCAATCACAGGTCTCTACTTCTCCTTGGACACAGGATTATACACATGGACTTTGGCTTGTCACACTGATATGACAGGTTGTTTCATGTCCAGTCTGACTATTTGGACTTTACTGCCTGGTGTTTTATATATGGAGACAGAGAGAAAGGCTCTCTTTTACTGGAATCTGGAGCTAAACTGATTAAACCTTAATGGGGGCAGTAGTATGGGGCAGGGGGCGTATTTAGAGGAGAAAAGAAGGAGACAAGCACTCAGACAATCTGAACAGAAAGAGAGCGCTCTTGATGTCCACTCTTGCTTCAGCCTAGCTACTTTCCTGACTCTCTTAGTTCTGTGAGCTAATTAAAACCCCTGTGTTGGCCTCAGCTAGCTTGAACTGAGTTTCTCCCTAACATCTCTCATGGACAGCATTGTCAATCCTGCAGTAAAAAGAATTCCACCCCAACCCTCCCAACCCCCCAGAAAAGGAATTCCCAATGAATAAACATTTGGATGGGAAGATCTGTGTTCCTTCCTTCTACAATATTTTGCTTCCAATAAAATAATAAATAAATAAAGCTGGAAAAATAAAAACAGATCATTAAGTATTGGCGATGGCAGTTCTAACACTGAACTTTAAGTGCATATAAATTTTCTGAAACAATTTAGATATAACACAGTTATATTACCCAGTCATGAAAAAATAGATACAATGTCAGATACAGAGGACTCTAAGCTTATTTTTGCTGCAGAGAATATTACAATGATCAATAGAAATTATCAAAATAAGCATTCATGAGGGGCGCCTGGGTGGCTCAGATGGTTAAACGTTTGCCTTCGGCTCAGGTCATGATCCCAGGGTCCTGGGATCGAGCCCCACATCGGGCTCCCTGCTTGGCGGGGAGCCTGCTTCTCCCTCTCCCTCTACTGTTCTCCCTGCTTGTGCTCTCTTGCTCTCTCTGTCAAATAAATAAATAAAATCTTTAAAAAAAAAAAAAGCATTCATGAACCAACTTCCAAACAAACAAGAAAACAGACAACTAAATATTCAAACAAAATCCAGCAGTTATCTTCTGTATCCCTAAAAATAGCTTAAAGTTTCCTGCTAAAATTGTTTCAAAGGAGACACTTACATTCTATGTTCCTGACTCACGTTTTTTTATACCTCTAATTTCTTAAAGTAAAAAAAAAAAAATTCTTCTAGAATTCTATCAGAATTCATAACATTTTATGTACGTGGGCACGATGTTACCCAATTCAATAAACCCACTGAAAAACATACTATTTGTCTTACAAGTATATTTTTTTATATTTAATTTAAGAGTTCATAAAGCAGTTTATCTGTAGCCATTTCTAAAACAAAACAAAACTAAAAATGCATCAGGCTCTTGGTCTGCAACATAATTCCCATTATAAAATTGTTTCTACGGGAACATTGGATCAGATAGTCCTCATTTTAACATACACTGATTTTTCCGGGAATACAAACCTCAGAATATTTGAAGGATGATTGTAAAATATTACTTTTAAAACACAGTTTTAGCAAGTATGAGTAGATGGCACATTCTGATTGAAATGATTAGAAACACCATCACTGTGAATAAATTAGACAAATAATCAATAGACCTTAGTAATCTAAATGTTGTCCTTAATCATGTAATGGATCACCTTTGAGATAATTAGCCCAAGGGTTTAAATGAAATGCTAAGGATCATGATATTTAACTAAATATGTACTTGCAAGATTTATAAAGGGGAAAAAATTCTCTACACCAACACAAGCAACTCTTACCCTTTGCACAATGTGGAATAAAACTGCCTTTGATCATTAAAAAAGGACACTGGACAAAAGGTTCTGTTTCAAAAGAGGATCATTTTAGTGGGCAGGTTGATCACTTACACAGCGTCTTCCCATTTAGTAATATAAATCCTAAACTGGTTAAGATATCCAAGTTTTAGCCATAGCTAGGCCTTGGGCATAACCAACTATATCCCTAATAACTAAGTTTGGATTAAATTAATCAGTGTATTCTATTCCCATGACAAACATCAGGGTACATATATGAGCTAAACATTCCAGTTTTAGTGAGTCTTAGAGTTTTCCCAGCGATATTAGGACAAAAGCTTTCATCTCTTTCTTTGCATGCTGAAATATGCTAGTGTGGAAAATGGGGCCACCGTAAGAAATACAGCCTGTAGTATAAGCCAATATGCACAATCAAGATATATTTTTTAAAGATTTTATTTATTTATTTGAGAGAGACAGAGAGAGGGAGAGCATGAGCAGGGGGAGGGGTAGAGGGAGAAGCAGGCTCCCCACTGAGCAAGGATCACGCTGCGGGACTTACTCCCAGGATCCTGGGATCACGACCCAAGGTGAAGGCAGACACTTAACCGACTGAGCCACCCTGGCGCCCCAGACAAGTAAGATATATATACACACACAAAAAAGTGGAACCGGGAAACTGAAATCAGCTAGCCCTGAAATTTATCCTATCTTTGGACAACTATTTATGAGACAACAAATTTCTTGACTGTTGGAGCCAGTTTGAATCAGTTTCCATGACATGTAGCTGAAGTCATTTTATATAATACCAACAGTAAATTAAATATGTTATGCTGTTAGTAGCTTTATCTTCAGTGTATAAAGAATAAAACCTAAATGGATGATGAATGATTGATATCTAAACAAAAAAAGATTGTCACATTAACTAGAAGGTAGGAGAGTGGAATACAGAGGGGATTTATTTTGTGAAATATCAGCCTTGTGAATGTATTCACAGAGGTTTCAAATAATATAGGCCTATTTCTTAATAAAACCTCTATGCTAAATCTCCAGAAAAGGCCCAAAAATTTAAATAAAAAGAAAAGCTTTGTTTAACTAATCATGAAGGTATTCTAATTTAAGGACTACTCAATAAGATCTGAGGACTTTCACAACAAGTTTTGCTGTAATGGGACTCCTTAGGCTATTCTCAAGGAAAGAATTATCAGGTCTTAGATTAAAAGAAGAAGTTTATGGGTTCACTTAAAACAGTAGTCTCTTAGTTTCAAGAGCAACGATCTATTAAAATAGTATAGAGATTGAAATTTTGTTGGAAACATTAATATTGGGATGAGACAGAAGGTCAAGAGTAGAATTATCACAGGCATATCAGGGAATCATGCATTTTGAAACCTCAGAGGAATATTTGTTAACAACCCCTTTGGTATAAATATTTTCTTGATCACTAAGGAACTGCATATAGGTCGTATTTCCCAACTCTGAACAGGTAGCATGGTGTAGAAGGACATGTCCTTGCGATTTTCTGCTTTCTTTCCATGGTCCATGAAAAAGAAATTTCTTTCAACATCTTCTGCTGTTCCAGGGGAATATGGATAAAACATTTCCACTTTTCCTCCAGCTCTTACCAGCTTTAACCCTAACCCCTCCTCGTGGTAACAGTAGTGACTTATCTCATCCTCCAATCCAAAAAAGAAGTTAATATTTGAGGCCATTTCTGAAGCTACATTTACTCTTCAATTTGTTCAGAATTCTTTTTTTTTTTTTTTTTAAGATTTATTTATTTATTTGAGAGAGAGAGAGAGCAGAGCAAGTGAGAACACAAATGTGGGGTGGAGGGGCAGAAGGAGAGGGAGAAGCCAGATCCCAGGACCCTAGGATCATGATCTGAGCCGAAGACAGACATTGAGCTACCCAGGTGCCCCTGTTCAGAATTCTTAAAGACCAGTTCACATCTTCAAGCCACAACAGAGAGCCCAGATATATTATGAATTATATAAAACTTGGCATTTAAATGCTTACATTCTAAATATTGAAGGAGTGTTTGTTGATGAATAATAGTTTGGCTGGTGGAAAAAGAGGTATTTCAAGGAAGAGTATTAATATTGGTTAGAAATAAAGGATAGGTTGAAACAATGTCTAAAGAGAGGAGTAAAAAGGTAGTGTGTTTACAATGTAGTTATACTACCTGCTGATATGTTTGACATGACATTAATAATGTTAAAAATGGCTCTCTATAGATATACTTTGTTGTTAGATTATTGCTTAGATTATTATAGCTGCTGCTACTCAGGTTTATACATTTAAATCTACTCAAATATCTCATTTAATTCCCGCTATAACCCTACAGAGAGATATCACTAACTACATTTGATAAATAAAAATGCGGGGAAGATAGTTTTTTTAAATGTGCAAGTTCTAAAGATATAGTGGAAGGAAAAGATAAGAATTATTTTTCAGTGATAAGCTATAACAATAAATTACACATTTTATTACTTAACATGAACTTTTAATCTACATGAAAAAGAATTTTTGGGGTTTTGAGAGATTCCTAGGAAAAATAGTCAAAAGTATCCTTGGTACTTCAAATTAAAAGATTTAATGAAAAAAATTAGTTAATAGAATTTTTGTCAGACTTTCATTACAATATTTGAAAAACAACATATAACTTAGTAAAACCGTTTAGTAAAATTTACTGTACTATTGCCAAGAAGCAGCAGACAATCCATGGTTTGTCTTTGTGTTTGTTTCAGTATTTGGACGGTACTTATGAAAATAGATAATACTGAATGACAAAAATGACACTTGCATCTTCCTGAGTCATTAAATATTCAGTTAGATTAGCAAAGAAATGAAACATCTTTTTCAAATTCACCAGACTTGTTCAGCATAATTTTCCAGTCCTAATTCCACAAAGCACAACAACTCCCTCCATAAAATTATAGTGGAGAGGTTATGTTCCCCTGGCCTTTCTTCAAAAATTTCTCATAAAATTGTAAATGGTTTAAGCCTGTGGCCTTTAGTACCCTAACTTTAATTCATCACACTCCATTTATAATATTCCTCCATTCTGCTGTGTCTCCCTTTTCATCTCCATTTATCCAGAATTTATGTATTTGACAAGCTCATTACACACCATGCCTGAAAATTTCTTAACTCTTGCTCCAGACTACTCTTTCACATAGTTTATAACAGATACATTAATATATTAACAGTTTTGCTCATAAACTAATGTGTACTTTATAATCATGAAACACTTTAAGTTCTATGAGGATATTGACTTTGTATTTAATTTCCCCACAAAACTTAGTATTCTTAAGCTGTAATTGCCAAGTTGAATTAAATACCTCCCTGAGACAGGTGGGTCCAACCGGAGTGCATCCATTGGAAACCTCTTTAAAATGCATGACATTCCTTTCATTCACATTTCTGCAGGAAGACAGATGTAAATGTAAATCTATTCTCCCCTCTTTTGCATAGATTCAAGGAGCTTCCTGTGCCAGACCCGTGGATCAGATAACAGAGCAGATTCTATCAGTGCTGTAATTACAGGTTGGCTATTTTATCTAAACACTTTGTTACACCTTGATGAAGGTCTGAGGTCCTTAGTATAATACTAATGAAGTAATGTATTCAGGGCAGTCTCTTCTTCCAGAAGCTGATCGTGAAACATCTAAGATTTTTAAAAATGTTCTTCTCATTTATTATAAAATATTAGCTGAATTCATGCACATGCAGACCTAATCCTTTTACTTTTTCAAGTTAGAATCACTGCTGAAAACTGGCTCAGTTTGCTAATGACCTTGACAATGCTTGAGTTGACAAGATGTCTTGAAGATGTTGATCACTATTTCCCAGCCCACAATCTTTTCTGAAAGAATCTCTCTGGCCAACAGCTATGGTTTTTCCATTTGCAATATGGGACATACAAGCTGTCTCCCACCTAACTGCATCTGAATGGATGGGGAAGGCTCCTTCTCCAAAGAAAAATTCATCATTTGGACTGATTCAATCAGAGAGTCTCTCCTGATAAATCTGAGACACAGATATTGAGATAAGAAGATAAAAAACAAAACAAAACAAAACAAAAAACTAAGACCCAAAAGAAGCTAAAAGCAATCTCTTATTAACAAATTATGACAGGGGCGCCTGGGTGGCTCAGTCATTAAGCATCTGCCTTCGGCTCAGGTCATGATCCCAGGGTCCTGGGATCGAGCCCTGCAAGGCGCTCCCTGCTCTGTGGGAAGCCTTCTTCTCCCTCTCCCACTCCCCCTGCTTGTGTTCCCTCTCTCACTGTGTCTCTCTCTGTCTAATAAATAAATAAATAAATCTTTAAAAAAAAGAAAAAACAAATTATGACATCCCAAATTTCCTCTCTTTCTGAGGCTTTGATCAGCATTCCCTTTTTCATTAATAGCTGTATAATAAATCTCTTTTTACTTGATCAAACTTAAGTAGGCTTCTGTCTCCTGCAATTAAACAAGGCTCAATATTGGTATTTATTCCTTGAGTGGAATTGCAAGCAATGAGACCCTTAGAGAAAATATGGAGTACATCGAATTGCTATTGGATAAAATTGGAACTAATTGTTAATGCCCCAAATTGGAAAATTAGCATACTGTGGAACATAGATCTTTGTCTGAAGTCACTCAACACATGTTCACTAAGGGTGTGATATCAGGAACCAGATACTTTCTGTCATAGAATATTCTAAATGGATTGGTATTACAGAGACAAATGGGTTAGGTGATTACTTCTGAATATATTAGGAAAGATTTTGAGAAAAAGATTAACATAGGTACTGAAGTGCAGGCATTAACACACAAAAAGAAACTTAAACCCATCCTGCTGTAGGAATTCTTTTTTCTCTCAATTCAGCAGGATGTTCAGCAAGTTCAGAACATTCTGAATATCTGTCCAATTATTTTTAATTATAAGAATTTTAAACATACAGAAATATTGAAATAATTATACTGTAACACACATACACCTAACACCTAGCATAAGTAATTGTCAATTTTTGCTATAAAATTATACGTGTATAAAAAACAAAATTTATGTCCTAAAATACTGATAATAGGTTTCAATGTCATATGCCTTTTTCCCTAAATTATTCATTATGCATCTTCTAAAAATAATATTAGCCAACATAAATATGCCATTGTCATACCTAAGAATATCAGTAATAATTTCCTAAAATCATCTAATATCCAGTTCTTATTCAAAATTGCTTACACCTAACAATTTAAAATAAAATGGAAGGAATTAAAAAAGAGAAATAAGTAAATCCACAATCATGGTAGAAATTGTAGCATAGTTTTTCCAGAAGAAAAAAGGCAGACAAAGTCAGTATAAGTATAGAATATTTGAGTAGAATGATGAACAAATGTGATCTAATGCTACACATAAGAAACTGCAGCCAGCAATGATTACTACACATGCTTTTCAAATACTCATGAAACAGAAAAAAATTAATTGTATGTTGGGCGAAAAAACAACCAAACAAAAAAACACCTCAAAATTGAAATTTGTAGCTTGTTATTGATTGACAAGAATAAAATTATACAGAAATGATAAAAACTTCTTGATAACAATTCCCAAGTATTTTGAAATAAAGCAACTCACATAAGTAGCTTTTTTGTTTTTTTCAAATAAGAAATCACATTGCAAAGTAGAAAATATCCAAAATGCATATATATTAGGGAAATGTAAAAGTCAATTATTTAAGAACACTTAAACGTCAATTATTTAAAATTTCTGTAAAAAGTTGCAACAGATAAATAATGCCATAAAAAAGCTCAATGAAGGAAATAAGAAGAGCAGAAATTAATGAAATAAAAAAGAAAAAGAAAAAAAGCAGCAAAGTCCAATTTTGCTTTTTTGCAAAGATCAATAACTAAGAAACCCATAAAAATTTACCAAGAAACAGAAAAAAGGGACACAATTAATATCATAAATGAGAAAAGTGAAAACATTACATTGATAAAGACAATGAAAATAAGAGTGTAGTTGATTGATTGCAAAAATGCCTTCTATCTCCATTTTTCCCTCTACCTTTGCTTTCTTCAATGTGACTTTTTAGCTCCTCCTATAGAAAGGTTGAATCTATTTTAACATCCTTTGAATTGGATCTTATAATTTTCTTTGCTAATAAAATATGGTGGAAAAGATGGCATGTGACTTCTAAGCCCGGGTCTCAGGATGCCTTCTATGATTCCACTCTCTTTCTGTTGGACCCCTACCTTCTCCTTATAAACAAGCCCAAGCTGGTCTGAACAGATGAGAGACAATGTGAAGCACAGCTGAATAAGCCCAAAAGACAGAGCTGAGGCTCCAGTTTTGTGGAGAGGGGCCCAGCCCAAATCAGCAAAACTGCCCAGCTTAACACAGCTGGCTAATGAAGCATGTGACCCCCCTCAAGTACAGCTTAGACCCTAAGAACTATGCCAAGCTGACAAAATAGAAAGAGCAAAGCCAACATAGATGTAGATAGATAGATGATAGATGTGTAAGACTGGAAAGGCAGAAACAAAATTCTTTTTATTTGAAGATGATATATTTCTACGTAGATAATTAAAAATCCACATTTAAACCTCTGAAATTAATGAATGTACGTCGTTCCTGGATACAGAATCAATGCACAAAAGGAAGTGTATGTTTTAAGCCAATCATCCTTAAAGTAGTTTGTTTCACAGAGGTATTGTGGGGCCAAAAACAAACAAACAAAAAGGATAAGCTGTTTTTCTGGCAATAAATATGGAAACTTAAACAAAATTCCTAGAAAAATAGTTTTCTCAAAATTGATAGAAGTAAAAATCTAATGAGTCCTTTTATAATTGAATTTAATTAAAATAGTGTTTCAGATAAAACTCCAAGTGAAAATCTTTAAACAAACAAATAAATAAAAAATACCAACCTTAAATAACTACTTTTATAAACTCAAGAGAAGGAATATTCCAAACTCTTTTTATGACCCCAGCTTGATACCAAGACCCTAAAAGACCGCTATCTTTCCTGAATAGATATAAAAATGCTAGAAAATATTATCAAAAGGAGTCCATCAATTAATTAAAAAGACAATATGTCAAGGGCACTTGGGTAGCTCAGTCAGTTAAGTGTCTGACTCTTGGTTGCAGCTCAGGTTTTGATCTCAGGGTCGTCAGATCAAGCCCTGCATTGGGCTCCACACTGGGCATAGAGCCTGCTCAAGATTCTCTCTCTCCCTCTCTCTCTGCCCCTCCCCCCCAAGGAAGACAATATGTTGTAAAAATTACATTTATTCCATGACTTCAAGGGTCGATTAAAATTTTAAAATAAATCAATGTAGTTTTCTAATTTAGCACAAAATAATTAAAGGAATTATAATAATTATCTCAAAACCCATTCACAGTTTTAAATAATAGGAAACTAGAAATGAAACAGAATTTTCTTATTCCGGTACAAAGCATCTATTTTTTAAAAAGCAACAAACAAATTCAGTTGTAAAATGAAGGATTCTGAGTTCTGGAGTGAAACAAGGATGGTTCCTATGATGTTTACACATTTTCCTGCAAGTCCTACCCAGGGCAAAAAACCAAATAGTAATAAAATGATGATAATGATGATGATGATGATGATGATGATGATGATGATACCAAAATAAAAATCTCCTATGTGCAGACAACATGATTTTCCCATAGAAAGTTCAAAAGAATACACACTCACACTACTAGAATTAATGAATTGAGTTACATCACTGGACTGGACATGAAGTTACTATGAACATCAGTTGTAGTTATATATACCAGCACAAACAAGAATTATTTTTTTAGGTAATGCCATTTACAATCACATCAGTCTAATGCAGGTTATGTAGGAACCATATGTAGAAAACAACAAAACATGGAGAGGTATAAGGGAAAACAAAAATAACGGTCTATACTGTGTCCAATGGATTAGAAGACAATTCCCAAACTTTATAGAGAGGTATTATGATCTCTAAAAAATCCTAGTGTTCCTTTTTAGTTTTGGAAGGGCTGGAAAATGACAAGCTAATTCTAAGTGCTATATAGCAATGTAAAGGGGCAGGAATAGTCAAGAGAACCTTGAATAAGTGCAAATTGGAAATCTTAAACTACTAGAGAAAACATCTTCTTGTAACACCTCACTAAATAGTGTACAACAGGGACAAGGATTGACAAACAGACCAATGAAACAGCATAGAGGGTTTAGAAATGAACCCACACCAACAGAGAAAGTTTATAACAAAGGAAACACGGCAGAGCAGGAGAAAGAGCGCTATCTCTTTAATAAATGATGCCACCTAAACAGTATGCGTATATTAAAAAATTACAAACTTTGACATTTCTATCAGACTATATGCAAAATCTCATTCTATATGAATTGCAGTACTAAATGTGAAAAGTATTAATATAAAGCTTTTATTAGAAGAAATCAAGGAAGAATATATTTATGATTGCAGCTAATTGTGATAATGTCCCAAACTTATTCCTCAGCCCACCTCTGAATACACCTGTACCTGTTCTTGACTGTTACTGACTGGTTCTATACATGCTGAGAACTTTCTGCCTTAAGCCCTGAGGATCTTTCTTCTTAGAGCTAGGGTTTTCTCTGGCAACGTTAGGCCAGGTAATAATTCTACTCCTTCTCTTCTTAACTAAGAAAAATCATAAATGAACCATCACACCTTCTATATTCCATTGACATTACTTCCCAATTTACCGATTGAGTATAAGTTCATTTGCCTTATGCAGATACTTGTTGTAGCAGAAAAATTGTACTTTATAGGCAGTATGCTTTTTTATTGTGTTATGCAGAAGTCACATATTGTTAGGTTGTCCCACCATTAATGATGCCAAATTTGATCACCAATATTGAGGTGGTGTGATATTTAGTTTTGGGTGTTGACTTCATTGCCATGGGGGTGGCTGGATTAAACCTTATTTCCACTGTGTCAGGGAGGATGTTTCTAGATGATATTAGCATTTGAATCTGTAGGGTTAGTCAAGTAGGGGCATCATCCAATCTCTTGAGGGCCTAAGTAGAACATAATGGAGGGAAAAGAAAAACTCACCCATTTTAGTTCCTCCCTGCCTGTCGAGCTGTGACATCAGTCTTTTGCTCTTCACCTGGGGTTTACACCATCATTTCCCGTGGATCTCAGGCCTTCAGATTCAGTGTGGAATTAACCCCACCAGCTTCCTTGTGCGTTCAGTTTGCAGATGGCAGATTCTGGGGCTTCTCAGCTCCCATAACCATGTGAGCTGATTCCTCATAATAAATCTACCTATCTACCTACCTATTTACCTATCTATCTACTTATTCTTACACAAACATATATATTCAGACAACATTTATACGATGGCTTCAAAATTACACTATCATATCACCGTTGACAGTAAACTGCTAAGTAAAGTTTGAAATTACTTTGCAGATTGTTAAGAGTACTGTATCACGGGGCGCCTGGGTGTCTCAGTCGGTTAAGCGACTGCCTTCGGCTCAGGTCATGATCCTGGAGTCCCGGGATCGAGTCCCACATCGGGCTCCCTGCTCGGCAGGGAGTCTGCTTCTCCCTCTGACCCTCCTCCCTCTCATGCTCTCTGTCTCCCATTCTCTCTCTCGCAAATAAATAAAAAATTAAAAAAAAAATTATAAAAGCAGTCAGGTCCAAAAGTATTCATTCGGTGTGTGATCTGGTAAAACTATAATTCACATATAAAGCTCATGCTATCTCACCTATTGATTAAAATGATGGCAAATAAATGCATAGAAAAAAGATGTATGAAGAGATGACTGTCTAATGATATGCTCATTAGACAATCAGATTAGAAATCACAATTTAAGGACAAAAGTGTTCAATTTTTCAGCTATTGGACCTTAAAAAAAAACAAACCATAGCATTCTTTATATGAACATCTGAACAAACAACATGTTTTGAAATAAATGATGGCGGGGCGCCTGGGTGGCTCAGTTGGTTAAGCGACTGCCTTCGGCTCAGGTCATGATCCTGGAGTCCCGGGATCGAGTCCTGCACCGGGCTCCCTGCTCGGCAGGGAGTCTGCTTCTCCCTCTGACCCTCCTCCCTCTCATGCTCTCTGTCTCTCATTCTCTCTCTCTCAAATAAATAAATAAAATCTTTAAAAAAAAAAAAAGAGTACTATATCACTATTGCTAGAATTAGAGAGTGATGTAAATCCACTTTATGTAAATGAGGCAGAACAAAAAATCTGCAGAAAGAACGAATAACCAAGCAGAGCTACAGAGAATTGAAAGCGTGAGCCCCTGTTTCCCCAGGTAACACAGCCCATGTCTTTGGTGCATGGTTAATGTCTTTCTAAGTTCTTGTTTCTAGATAGTGCTGAGGCCCTATTGCTTGACTCATCCTTGGGTATTACGAAATACCTATTTTAATATTCCTACACCACCAGACTTTCTTTGTTTTTACTCACTGCATGTTTTGGTTTTTTGCCTGAAAGTAATCAGTTCCTTGCTAAATTAATAAACTCATTTTAATGTTGAGAAAACGAAGAATTCAGGCTGCTATGAAACTAGCCTAAGCCCCACCACTAGCACAGCTGGAACTAATTGTCGAACTGTCAAGCACACCCCCTTTAGAATTACACGATCCTGATAAAAATCTTTTAAAAATTCAGGTATTGCCTATTTGCCCACAGGATCTCAAGAACTTGTTTTCACAGGCTTGATCATCTCGACTCTGGTTTTGAGCTGAAGTTGGTACCAGGATTTTCTTTCCATAAAACATTACGTGACCAGTGACGAATGTGTCTTATGAGCCAAGGTAACTGTATTGGAAATTTTAGAATTGTGAGAAACCATAGCTCAAATACATTTGCCCTTTTATGGTTAATTAATTCAATAATTTACAAAATAGTTATGCAAGAATTACTACAGGTCTGACCGTCAAAATAGGTCTGTTCCTGGTAATACCGACCTAGCAGCAGGAATTACTAGAAAATGACAAGATTTTATGCTCCTTAAAGTTTTCAGAAAAGTTGAACTCCCTCAGCATCCTGTTTTTCACATCAGAGAGTGAGAAGGAGGAAGAAACAAAGTTTTCCTATATTTGCTTGACTTTATCCTAATCTCATATGGGAATTTTAGCAATTTTGTCTCTGGATTATAAAAACAGAAATCTGGTTATGATGGATAAGTGAGAATCTACATAAGAATGCATATAATTATAACAAACCTTAATTAGTTTCTGATTTAAATCTAATTCTAATACATAGTTGGTCTAAAACTTTTATAGTAATCATGAAACTAATTAATATTTTGGGAGTCAAATATTCCATATGAAATAAATCTATTTCAATATCTTCTAATATCTCAAATGCCAACTTTTAATTGTTAATTTTATTTTAGTGGCCCATGAGGTCAATTTACTTATTTTAATGCAATTTTATGAAGTTATTGGAACATTGCAGTATTTGGAGAAGTATTTTTCTAATATCTTAAACTTTTCATTTGCCTTAGCTGAAAAGAAAATTTAAAAGTACATGCCCACAAATGATACCTTTAAATAAGTTTTAACTTTGATAGAAGTAAGTCATTACTGGCCCCAAATCAATCAATCAAATAACAAGAAAAATAAGCTTTTCGTTCTAATATTCCAAAATTATATGTAAAGCCACAGCCAACAAGAATAGCTATTACTTGCACAAAGTATGTGTGTTCTCATTTCCCAAGTCCATTTACTTTTTTTTTAATGAACCACTTCCTAACTCCATTCAATAGATTTTTCCTTCCTTTCAAATCACCTACCCTACTTTATCCTCTAGCAAACTGTGGTAATGTTCAACCTCAAGGCAGATCGATTTAGAATTAGAATATGTTCAAAATGTAATATTTTACTATTAAAATATTAGCAGTAAATATAAAAATATTGATTTTAAATAATTGGAAACATGAACTTTTTAATATGTATATTGTAACTATAACAATTGCATAAGATACAATCATGATTAATATGAAATTGATGACTTTTGAAAAAGAATGACTACCTCATTGGTAGTAAGAACCAAATTTTATAGAGTCATTTCAGGATTAAACACCTGCAGCATGTTCTGATATCCAAGAACAGAACTAGGCTGAAGCTAAAATGGAGCCTTGTGTGATCATTTTCAGCAATATAATTTCCTACAAAATTTGAGTGATTTGCAGAACTGTGATAGATTTCCCATGAATAGGATAGTGGCAAAAGCTTTGTAGATTCAAAAATAGTTTTGCTGAGGCAATGAGAAGTAATACACTATCAGAATAGAAGCTGTTCATATTTTACCAAGCTGTTTGTGTTTTAGAAGCTGATAAAAGAATTAGTCTCTAAACACTGCAAAGTCTTGCTTCCCTTATTTTATTTTTTGCATTTTGCTTACATTATCTTTCAATTCTCTTAATATCTCTCAACTGATGAAAAATGATAAGTGTATTCACAATTTAATAATTAAGTGTTCTGCATTATACAACGATAATATTGTAAGTGTACTTATCAAAATTTATAAATTTGTATTTCTGGGATGATTTGGAAAAAAATTCTACCTGAAAATATAAAAGAAAAATTCATAGAATCCTAGAGAGGTATCAAGTCCTGGCAAATGGAGACTTGAACTGACTGAGCAATGAAGGTCATTTTGCTTAAGCACTACGGAAGAGTTTTCAAATGTGTTTCATAGTTTTAATCTAACAGGGCCATTGACTAGAACTCTACACTGATGGATTTCACACAGTATTGTTTGTATTCATGAACTCTGATTTATACCAATATCACATTAAGGCACTATCTTTCTGGGATACCATATTCACTTAATCAGTAGCTATATGCTGATACACAAATGCTCACTGATACACAAATGCTTACTTAACAAAATTGTTGAACTGTGGTAAAAATGTTAAAGCAAAATGTGAAAAATACAAAATATCCTTAATATACAGATAGATTTATGTCATATTTATCCTTCATGAACGATTCCATTTCCTGTGATATCAAGTATATCCATCCAGCATATCACCTGTTGTTCATAATGATATAGCATACTTACACAATAAATTGAACATGACGGATAAACGTGAGAATGGAAACTAAACTTTAAAATCTGTCTCTTCTCGGGGCACCTGGGTGGCTCAGTTGGTTGAGTGACTGAGTCCTGATTTCAGCTCAGGTCATGATCTCCTGGGTCATGATCTCATGGGGCGGGCCATCAAGCGCCATGTCCAGCCCCTCCTGGAGCCCCGGGTGGAGCCCCAAGTCAGGCTCAGTGGGGAGTCTGCTTGGGGATTCTCTCCCTCTGCCTCTGCCCCCCTCAAATAAATAAATAAATAAATAAATAAATAAATAAATAAATCTTTAAAAAAAATCTGTTTCTTCTTTAATTTTTAGGAATTATTTATAGCTTCTGGACTTTTGAATATTTAATACATGGTTAGGCTTTAGAAGTATGTTTTGCACCTACATCAGATGCTTAATGTAATTTTTGATGGAACGGGTTTGGCTCTACCATTTTTGCTTTCTATTTATGTTAAGGGTATTTTTGTTACTTTATTTCTCCATTACTGCCTTCTTTTGTGTGAAACAAGAATTTCACACTAATCCATTTTATCTCTTCTATTAGTTTTTTTAAATAATTACACTAAAATTATAACATACATTCTTACCTTATTGTCTACTATATATAGTATTCTAGCCATATTCCAAACAATGCAAAAACCTTCAAAAGAGTTTACTTAACTTTTTTTGAAGTTTTTATTTAATTTCAGGTAGTTAACATACAGTGTAATATTAGTTTCAGGTATACAATATAGTCATTCAACACTTCCATACAACACCCAGTGTTTAATTTCACCTATAATGCCCATCTTTATTCTATTATTCTCATATATTTTACTTCTTCATATGTTATAAACCCCATAAAACATTAAAATTCATGTTGTTTTAAACAGTCAATTTTCCCTCACATTTTCACATACATTCATTCTATGCTGCTAATTCATTCTTGCACTTTCATGCTTCCATATGAGATAATTTTTTAGGCTAAAGAACTTTCTTTAGTATTTCTTGTAGTGCAAGTCTTTTGGTGACAGATATTCAGCACAAAAAAAAATCTTTATAGTTCATCTTTACTTTAAAAATATATTTTAGGGGAGCCTGGGTGGCTCAGTCGGTTAAGCATCTGCCTTCGCCTCAGGTCATGATCCCAGGGTCCTGGGATAGAGTTCCACGTCAGGCTCCCTGGTCAGCAGGGAGTCTGCCTCTCCCTCTCTCTCTGCCCCTCCTCCTCCACTTGTGCTCTGTCTCTCAGTTTCTCCCTCTCTCAAATAAATAAATAAAATCTTTAAAAAAATATTTTAAATAAATATAGAATTCTAAGTATTTTTTTTTCTTTTACCATTTTAAAGATACCTATTCACTGTCATTTGGCTTCTACTGTGTTGTTGAAAGGTCAGACCTATTTCTTTTGTTCCACTGAAGGTAATGTCTTCCTTTTCCTCTTGATGTTTTTAATAGTCTATTTTATGTTTTTTAGCAGTTTTTGACCATAATATGGGTTAATTATTTTCCTTTGTTTTTTTTCCTGGTTAGAAAAAGTTCACTGTCATTTTTGAAACTGTGGATTAATTTCTTTATTTGTTTTAGAAAATTCTTGGCTTATTATTTTCTCAAGTATCACTTATGTCGCATTTTCTCTCAACTCTCCTCCTGAGACTCCAATTAAGCATATATTAGATCATCTGATAATGTCCCATGTGTTCATTTTGTTTTTCTATTCTTTTTGTTTTCTTTTTTTGCTTAAATTAAATTAAATACTTTTTTATTCATTTGTATTTCAAGTCATAAGTCAGATGTTTTGCAGTTCTGGGCAACCGTAACAGCTATCTGATGAATTTTTAAAGTTGAAGTATAATTGACATACATCGAAATGTACAAATCTTAAGTATACAGGTTAATGAATTTTATATATGCATATACTCATGTAACCACCTTCGGATCAAGATAAGGATATTGCCATTACCTAGAATGTTCCCTTGTGTCAATTGCCTCCCTCCCCTTTGATCCTCAGAGAGGTAATCATTTTTATAACTTCTATTTCCATAAATAGATTTCTCCTTCTCCCTTTAATTTACCTAAAATTGATTGAATCACACAATGTTTCTGTTGCTTGGCTAACTTCAATAAACATAATGCTTTTTGAGGGTTATCCATGTTGTTATGTGTAACAATATCTCAATCTTTTTTTTTATTTCTGAGTAGTATTCCATTGAATGAATGTACTACAATTTATTTACCCATTCTCCTGTTTTTTGAGTTTTGGCTTGGTTGTTTCTAGTAGTAGCTTATTGTGAATAAACTGGCCTTGAATTAGAAAAATGTATTTTTTTTCCTGGGGTATATATCTAGTAATGGAATTACTGTGTCAATTTATAAAATACTGTCAAACATTTTACAAATTGCTTATGCTTTTCAAGCTACTACTAGTGATATATGGCTCTCTATCATTGCCAATTTTTGATGTTGCCAGTCTGCTTAGTTGACCCAATCTGGAAAGTATGTTTTAGTTTTAACTCTAATTTATAAATTTAAGTTTTATTTCCTGATGGTGAATGATGTTGAGGAACAATCTGATTGACCATTCAGATATTCGTTTTTGCTTTTGATTTTTTGTGTGTATGCTTGTTCAAGCCTTCTGTCTGTTAAAAAAGAAAAACTTGTTTGTCTTTTTCAAACTGATGATAAGAGTTATTTATGTACTTTGGATAAAAGTCTTTGTCAAACATACATATTGCAAATGTTTTCTACCAGTATCTGCCTTGAATTTACAATTTTAATAGTATCTTGAAGGAGCAAAATTTCAAATTTTGATAAAGTCAAATTTATAGTTTTCCTTTTATTGTTAGGACTTTTTTGTGTATTACTAAAATCTTTGCATTCTCTGAAGTATGAAGATGTTTTCATATGTTTGCTTATAGAAGTTTATTGTTCTTTCACATTTAGGTTTTTGATCCACTTCAGATTTGATTCTCGTTAATGGAATGCAATGAGTCAAGGTTCATGTTTTTGCCATATAGTTATCCACGTGCTATAGCTCCATTTATTTAAAGTACTTTCCTTTCCCCATTCAATTGCAGTAACACTGCTGATAAAAATCAAGAGCTATCAGAATTATTTCAGATACTGTATTTTCTAATTCTAAAGTGTCTTTTAATCATTTTTAATGGTCTTATTCTCTTTTTAATTACTGCATCTGTTAGTCCTTTGCATTCACATTTTTCTATATTTTTTAATATTAACATTTAATCATATTTGAAGTTTTGCTGTTAATATTGACATCTAGCTCCTCCTTGGGTCTGTGACTACAGACTACTTTATCTCTTGAATATCTGTCACTTGTTTTTTTTCTTATTCATATGCCTAGTGATTCTGTATTGGATGCTGGCCATTGCTGAGGTTCTAGATTACGTTACATTCTTCTGAAGAAGGTTATTTTATTTTCCAGTGGGCAATTGAGTCACTTCAAGGCTTGGTTTTAATCTTCTTCTGGAGCAGGTCTATTTTAATTTTGTCCTTACTTCTTAGGTATAGCCCTGACTACAAGAGCTTGGCCCTTTGAAGTCTCAACTCAATGTCTAGGTTGGTCATCAGGTTCCTTCCACTCTGGCTGGGCTAGAACTCTACTATCTCCACAGCAGTTTGCGGCTTTTGAAATCTCTTTTCAGCTCTGTTATGCCTCCTTAAGTCTTGCCTTGTATATGCATAACTTATGAGTTAGCCAAGGATCTGTTGGGAGTTTTTATGCAGAATTTTGAGATTTGGTCTTTGTGTTTCCCTTCTTTTTTTTTTTTTTTTTTTCCCAACTACACTGGTAAAGTTTCATTTCTTTTTTTTTTTTTTTTAAGATTTTATTTATTTATTTGACAGAGAAAGACACAGCAAGAGAGGGAACACAAACGGGGAGGGTCAGAGGGAGAAGCAGACTCCCCGCCGAGCAGGGAGCCCGATGCGGGACTGGATCCAGGGACTCCAGGATCATGACCTGAGCTGAAGGCAGTCGCTTAACCAACTGAGCCACCCAGGCGCCCATATTTCTTAAACTGGGTTGTAAGATTATGACTGTTCATTGTTTTATTCTTTTTACCTTTTTTTTAAAAAATTAACATATAATGTATTATTTGTTTCAGGGGTACAGGTCTGTGATTCATCAGTCTTATATAATACCCACTGCTCATTACAACACATACCCTCCCCAATGTCCACCACCCAGTTACCCCATCCCCCACCCCCCTCCTCTCCAGCAACCTCAGTTTGTTTCCTAAGATTAAGAGTCTCTTATGATTCCCTTCTTTTCTATTCAATTCCCTCCAACTCAGCCCCATTTAGCAAGCCTGAATAGCAATCTCTGCTTTCCTATTCAGAGTTGCTCTCAGCTTAAGCTCTACTTTGTTACATAACTTAGAAAATGGCTTCTGAGAGAAAGTCAAGGTAAATGTGTGGCTTACTTCATGTGTTGTCCTTTTCTCAAGAACTATGGCACTCTACTACTATCTAACATCTCAAAAAGTTGTTATATATATATATTTCCAGTATTTATAGTTGTTTATGACAAAAAGAAGAAGCTCCTATAATAACGATAATACCAGCTACTTCATTATGGCCAGAATCAGAAGTCGTAAGTGCTTTTGTTTTTTAATATAGAGGAAACATAGTTTACTTTAAAATTTCATAACTTAGTCAATTTCTAACTTTTTTATAATTTTAACATATTTATGGAAAAATTTGATTTATAATATTCTGTTTCTTTCTAAAGTTCTTAGAAAATACAGAAGAGAGCAAAATCTTCCCAAATGAACTAGAATTTCCACACACAACTAAGACTCAGAGTGTAGCTTATTTCTTGACAAATCATTTGATTGTAGACTCAGCTAAGACTTTCAGCCAGACATGGTTTTAGTTTGAAGTAACAAATACAGCATATTCACTAGAAATTAAATTGAGGCAACTAAATCTTTCATAGCAGCTCTAGGATGGCCATGGATACTTGGCTACTGACAATGGACACTGGATTTAAATGTAAAACTTAGTGGTGAAAGACTACATATCTCCTCATGTTTTCCCTCAGCCACAAAATTGAGCCTTTCTAGGAACTGAAATATAGAGATTTCAAGCTTATTTAAAAAGGCCAAAATGTAACAGTCTAATGAAATGTGACCAATTTGGAGGAAAAATTTACCCTTTCCAAATGGTGAAGGACTTAAGCATTTCTTTAAGATTTACTAATATAAGAAATGTTAGTGAAGATCCTATCATAAATATTCAGTAGATTAAACTACTGCTTACAGTTGAATGCCAGTAAGGATTATTTTGGATGTGGCAGGAAGTTGTTGTTGTAAACTATGTGTTGGACAGAGAAGTCACAAAAGTATAATTATTTTTCCAGCTTAGGAGACCTTAGTTTTTTCTTGCTTGCATGAGCAATTCAAGGATTCAGTAATTTGGCTGTGGTTTGTTGGGTGCTTCATTTCCTGCCAAACTTCATGTTGTTCAGAACAGGCAAAAATACATCTATTTTGACTGTAATTATGCCAAGCATTTTTAACAGCCTATACATGACACATAAAGAAAAAGTGAAAGGGAAACGCTTACTTAATTCAGTTGAAGACTTAATTAGGAGCTCAATTCTCTCAGACATTTAATATTGCATTTTATTCTCATTTACTTTCTTTTCTAATAGAAAATAATGGCATGCCAATTGTATATGATTATGGATGGCTATTTATGGAACTAGGTCTTGCCTCTATACTTAATTACATTTTGTTTGGAGGTTAATATTATATTATAACTGTAGCTTGTATTTGAATCTATTCTTATAGTTTTCCTCTCTCATTAGGACTTAAATTGCTGGTTTATAGATTCACTTGTTTGTGTTTTTCTCTACTTCTTTTTTTGTATTTCTAGGCCTATTCTCTAGTGCTGCATTATTCTTTTTTTGATGACTTTAAAGGCATTTTAGGGTACAGGGAAAGAAATAATTCATTTTTGCCATATGCTGAAGGCTTTGATAAACAATGTATTTGTAAGCGAAATAAAAACATGCCATACATTTTGTGCTTCCTAATGAATATGTTTTATTTTTATTTAATTTGTCGCTTTGTTCTTTATACTCTACCCTGCTGTAGGATCACTGTGATCGCTATATCCTATTCATCTCAAATAGTACAAATGGGCATTGAAACTGATCATGGCTATCCACCATCCGCATTGTTCAATAAGCTTCATCACTTCATGTTTCTTCCTATTCTGCAAAAGAAGTTAGAATCACTTTTTGGTTACAGATATCATAGAACTAATACATTTTATGTAGCCAATAATAAGGCTCAAGAAAGATGTGACTAGATTCACATTTCCATTCACACTCTTACTTGATAGCAGTATGGTTTCTTTAGAGTCTAACCCTATTCCTGGCCTAACTGTTTTCATTATTTAGTAATCACTTACTAAGTGTTTTACAGAATTAACTTAAATTATATTGGATAAGTCAATTTAAATTAAGAAATCACATAGGTGCATGTTTATTATTATTCCACATTACCTAGGAATGGAGTCAAGATGATACTTCATAAATTGAAACCATGCTTTCCTAACATGTTCTGATATGCCAACCAATAAATAGATTCTTATTTTTATTCATGGGATTCTGTGACCAATAACCAGCTAGTAAAGAATGTGTCGAAATCAATCAAGTTGTAGATACATGCTCAGTAGATGGATAGGGAGAGTCACTAAGTCTGCTCATAAAATTGCACTTTCTACCTAACAACAGAAACTATTTTTTTCATTAGAGTTCCAAATATCTCAGTGTTTGGTGGAGTCTCCAGGTAATATATGCAGTGAAGAACATTACCAGGCACCAAGAAACAATAGGCTTCTATCAATCAACATATATTTGAATATGAATGGCTTTTACGAAAGCTTTGGGTATTTTTTTCTTTCACTGACATTGATGTTAATTAAGTATCATAATTTAATGAGCCCCTGAAAAGATTGACATTTATACAATTAGCCTTCCCGTGGTACAAAAATTTGATCCTCTAAATCTGAATTTCAGACAACTGGTACTGCCATTGTGCACATAAAACCATGACACCAGCTTCCAGGTTGCCCATTATATTCTTAAGCATGGCGACATAAAATAACTGAAACGAGGTAAGACTTCAGCCACAATATTGCTTTACTCAATTGAGAAGAATATACAGAATGAATAGGGACAGCATCAATGCTAGCAAGCCTTACTAAAAACCCAGGACAGCCATAGAGGGAGAACAAAATATTAATTTGTAATGTGTCTTCCATTTATATTTGTAAATATTTCTACATGTATTCTCATGTATTCCAGATTCTTTGCTTTTAAATGCCCTGATTTCCCTACTAATTATCCCGCTGGAGAACTCATTCCATCTGAATTTTTAGTCCGTCCTGTTTTGAGGGGTAAAATGCTTAGCTTTCTTACAACAGTCCCTGGCAAGGGAATAGAATAACAATAATTGTCTTAGTCCAGTGTTTCTTTACTTCCCATGGTGGTAACACCTTAATGGGTCTGTGATCTCAATTTGCTGAAGTACAACTAACATGTAATTATGGAGTGGAATAAGCTAAACTTGACTAGAAAACAACAGAGTGAATTACACATCATAATCCTAGATGTTTTCATTTATACATTTATATATGTGTGTGTGTATCTGCATCAGATTGCAATACATCATAGTTATGCATTCATCAATTGCATTAAAAATGTTTAAAAGCACTTGCTTATTCTAATCAGGACTTACTCTAGGAGACAAAGTATTGTCCCCAAACTGTATGACTGCTATATAAGGGCACGAAGTGAAATAGATCATGAGATGACAACCATAATACCAACTATGATGAAACTGTAACATGACCCCATTTTATAATTCCTCCCCTTTGGTTGTGGATGGGTAAGATTTATAAATATAATGAGATCACTCCTGTGATTAGGTTCCTTTATATGGAAAAGATCAAGGGAATTTGAAGATATAATTAAGGTCTCTATTTAGTTGAGTTTGTGTTAATCAAAAAAGCTTACCCTGGGTGGATCTGTCCTAATCAGGTGAAGCATGTAAAAGAGGATCTAGAGGTAAAAGATAAGAAGCAGCAGTAGATATGCTCATGTTTGACCTTAAAATCAAATTTCCATGCTGTGGAGAGGGTCATATGGCAGAGGGCAATGGATGAACTCTACCAGCCAGGTTCCTCTATCCTGTATCTACAAGGAAATGAATTGTACCAACAACCCGAGCTTGAAAGTGGATTTTGGTCTACAGATAAGTTTACAGCCCCAGGTGACACCTTGATTTCAACCTTGTGAGACCTGGAGCAGGGACCCAGCTAAGTCATGGCCAAACATCTGGCCTAAAGAAACTGTGAGATAATACATGGTGTTGCTTTAAGTCACTAAATATGTAGAAATGTGTTACACAGCAATAGAAAACAAATACAGTTGTCTATCTAGATTCCAGGTGCATGGAACCCTTTTTCTCTGTCATGGAACCCTCATTGATCACTACTACGAGTGACAACATTTGCTTTGCACTACTTAGCTGAGTTTCTGCAGCCAAAACTGATCATTAGTACAGTTCTCTCCTCACATGCACAGCATGACAAATGAGTATCTTTCCCCTTTGGCTTCTCATTTTATGCCTCAATCCATTTAAAAAGCACAGGGAAAGGGGCACCTGGGTGGCTCAGTCAGTTAAGCGTCTGCCTTTGCCTCAGGTTGATCCCCGGGGTCCTGGGATTGAGCCCAGCATCCGGCTCCCTGCTCAGCGGGGAGTCTGCCTCTCCCTCTGCCCCTGCTCATGCTCTCTCGCTCACTTTCTCTCAAATAAAAAATAAAATCTTAAAAAAAAAAAAAAAAGCATAGGGAAAAATACAACTGGGTGAAACAGGACTTTTGGAATATAATCTTCACACCTTTGTAAAGTAGGTAATACTAACCGGCTTTGCAAAAGAGAAAGCCAGTGGCTAAAGGTTCAGGATATTTTTTTTTCTTTTTTAAGAAACACATAGCTTCTATACAACTAAGTCTTCTACCTCAGAGTATAGGGGTCTGTCTCTAATTGTCATTTTCTCACTAAATTTCTCAAAGCAAGAAGAAATCCAATTTGTTTTAGTATCAAGCAGAATTTAAAGTGAAATTAGTTTTGTGATTTTAGCATTGTTACTTAACCTGTGTGAATCTCTATTTCCACATTTTCTCATTTGGGGTGTGTATGTGAGAGACAGAGAGAGAGAGATTATAATCTAGAACTGTGAGAATTATAAAATGACTACTGAATACATGTTTATTTTAAAATTACTTAATCACTGTCCCTTTATCATGTAGCATGTCTCTTTATCATGTAACAAAACAGTTTATAATTTAATTTCCAAATTAAAATAGACTGATACTCTCAGCAATTCCGTAAAATCTTTGCAATGCAATTTTCACTAACTGAGAATTTATGATGTTTTAAATAGAATTAGACCTGAAATTAAAGAGGAGGGAGAGGATACATTAAGAATACTAATAGAGCAATGAAGATATCTGGAAGAAATTTAATATATTTTAAAATATATTTTGGTGTGATAATACATTATTTATGATAAGCTAATCTTACATAGATTTAAAATACCTAGCAGTTTTTCATTGAATATTGTCATGAGTATTTGTGTACCTATCTTTGTATTAAGAACTTTTTATAAAGCTAATTGAATTTTCCTCCCTATAATTGAATTCTCATATTAATGAGTTTTTTGGTCCAAAATTAAAGTAAATCAAAAGTATTTGAACATATCAAAACCTCACAGTGTCTAAGAAATTCTTGTAAAAATAAAATCTATCTCTAAATAATCTTTTGCCAAATTAAAAAAATATTCGGAAAAGTTGAATTTATAGAAACAGAGTAGATTAGTGATTGCAAGAGGCTGGGAGTGAGGGGGATGGGAAGGTGTTGGTCAAAGGTTACAAACTGTCATTTATAGGATGAGTAAGTTCTGCAGATGTACCATACAGCGTGGTGACTGTGGATAAGGTACTGTACCATCTACTTGAAAGTTGCTATGAGAGTAGCATTTTAGTGTTCTCATCATGCAAAAAATGAAAACCATGTGAGGTCATAGATGTGTTAACTACCCTTACTGTGGTAATCATTTTGCAAGTCATCACATTGTACACCTTATACTTACACAATGTTGTAAGTCAATTATATCTCAATAAAGCTGGGAAAAAAATCAGTTTTCCTGGCTTAACACTGCCTCTGAAAAGCCTCTTCAGATAAACAGTCTAAATTTAAAACTAGAAACAATCCCTGATTATGGATCTCAGTAGAAGTTAATTGTGCGCTTAGAGCGCACATCTGCAGTGGATGAGATCTCACACTTCCATTAGTACAATGGGACCGGAAGCCGCCCTGCTGCGCTGCAAGTCTGAATCAGTCACATGGTTTGGGAGCTGCGACTGTATCTTCATGCTTTATATATTATGTTTTTATTTTTTAGGGCTCATGGTGATAATGACCATGTGACTAACATTCCCTATCATATCTCGCAGAGTATTCTCTTGCCCAAATTTACCACAAGACCTAGTGTATGGCAAAAGATTTCTCTTCATAGAAACTGCCTTCAAGCCCCAAATGACAAGCACTTTCTCAGTAGCTTGTTACCACTGCTATTGATATCTACCATACATTATGACAACATCTATGTCGAGAGCTTTCTGTGTTTGCCTGCTTTCAGATTTTTCTATCTTCTTTTAAATCTGTCTGCTTTCCTCTGATTAATTCTTCAAAAATTATCCTTAGTAGAATGAATAGAGGATATTTTGAACCAAAAAAAAAAAGGAACAATTTTAACATATTTAAGGGTTGACCTGGAGGAAAAACGTTCGATTTCTCCACTTCTAATTTTAGGCCAAAGCGTGAAAGTCCACATTAAGACAACATTAAATGGAAAAAAAAAAAAAAAAAAAAATCGGCCTGAATAACGACATTGACTCTATTATAAATGAGTCCCGACCATGAGAGCTTTCAAAATAACTTGCAATTCGGGGATTTTTGAAAAGTTGTAGCTTCTTTTAAAAGTTATTAAACAGATGTACAAAATAAATCATGTACTATACGTCGTCCGTGGCCCTTGCTGCCTGCTCACTGAAACATTTCGGGTACCAATTGCAGATGAATTCTGAGAGGAGCAGCCAAGGCTGGGCTGGGAGGGGGCACAGTGTTGCAACAATACCTGTGGACACCTTGCCTGAGGCTGGGATGATTGGAGTGAGTGACCCTCCATAGAATTGGACCCGGAAAATACAGGGTACCATGCGGTGAAAAGAGGAGAAACAAGAAATTTGAAGGGCATTAAGCAAAAACATGGACCAGGACTGAGAGTCAGTGTTTAGCTGGCTCCTAGAATGCCCTCTGTCCATAGTAATGCTACTGCTCTATACGTAGGTCTCAACTATCCTTCTACTGAAATCTCTTCTACGTAAGAGGTCTTAAGTGAGTTTCATACTTCATCAAAAGCAATTCATCAGTTCAGAGAATTTCTTGGAATACTAATGAATTTGGGATGCCTCAATTTCTCTGTTATTTACATTATAAAATACCTACATTTTTAAAGATTTTATTTCTTTATTTGAGAGAGAGACACAGCGAGAGAGGGAACACAAGCAAGGGGAGTGGGAGAGGGAGAAGCAGGCTTCCCGCCGAGCAGGGAGCCCGATGCGGGGCTCGATCCCAGGACCCTGGGATCATGACCTGAGCTGAAGGCAGATGCTTAACGACTGAGCCACCCAGGCGCCCCAAAATACCTACATTTTTAATCATGGAACACTGGAGCAGGATAGACCAAAAAAAAAAAAAAAAAAAAGTAGGATAAAGAAACAATGCTCCGTTTTGTTGGGCCCATTCTGATATTGACTTGACTCCATTCAGTGCAAAGACTTTGAGTTGACATAGCTTTGGGCAAATTGCTGTCATGCAGAATATTTTACTTCTTATCTAGCAACCCTGGATATTTGTTTCAGAATGAAACCTCTGAAATATGATTACTAAATAACCAGATGATACCATACTTTTTCCCAAGTTAACAGCAGCTCAGTGGAAGAGTATATTCATTGCCATTTAGCACAAAACCTAGATAATCTTTACAGCAATGGTTCTCAAACTCTTTGGTCACAGGAACTTATTTTCCTCTCAAAAATTAGTGAGGACCCCAAGGAGCTTTTGTTTCTCTGTGTTATATCTTGATTTTTTTCCTTATCAGAAAACATAACGGAAAAAGGTTTTATTTTTTATTTTTTTTGGAAAAAAAGTTTTAAAATAGCCTTTTAAAAATAACAAATACATGGGCGCCTGGGTGGCTCAGTCGTTAAGCGTCTGCCTTCTGCTCAGGTCATGATCCCAGGGTCCTGGGATCGAGCCCCGCATCGGGCTCCCTGCTCAGCGGGAAGCCTGCTTCTTCCTCTCCCACTCCCCCTGCTTGTGTTCCCTCTCTCGCTGTGGCTCTCTCTGTCAAATAAATAAAATATTTAAAAAATAAATAAATAACAAATACATTACATGTTAAAATAAAATATTTATAAAAAATAACTATAGTTTAAAAAAAAAATGAGTGGCATTGTTTTGCATTTTTGCAAGTCTCCTTAGTGCCCCACTGATAGAAAATAACTGGATTCTCATACCTGCTTTCTGTATTCAGTGTGTTGCAATATGTAGTTTGATGCAGTTTGGTTGAAGTATATGAAGAAAGCCTGACCTGAAACAGATGTGGAGTGGGGCAAAGAAAGATCTTACAGACCTCCAAAAGTCTCCGGGATCTCCAGGCCTCCTCAGATCACACTTTGAGAACCGTGGCTCTATAGATCCCCTTCTACTTTCATATTTCTCTCTTCCTTAACCCTCTCACACTCATTATCCTTGGTCTTTATTTTTCCCTTTCCTACATGTTTTTATTTCTTTCTCCTTACCTTATTTACTGTTCTGCATCTTTTTTTTTTTTTAAGATTTTATTTATTTATTCATGAGAGACAGAGAGAGAGAGGCAGAGGGAGAAGCAGGCTCCCAAGGAGCAGGGAGCCTGATGCCGAATTCGATCCCAGGACCCTGGGATCATGACCTGAGCCAAAGGCAGACACTTAACCATCTGAGCCACCCAGGCGCCTTACTGTTCTGCATCTTATTACCTCTTTAAACACCCCTCTTCTTTCAGACCTGTACCTCCCTTCTCCACTTTTCCTTCCTCCCCTTGAAACCTCTCTCCCCTGTTCTCCCCAAGTGATATATGAAAATGAAGTCTTTCTTAAAAAAAGAAATTATCTTGGGGGATCTTGGAAAGATGTATAATCTTACTTATCCCTCCATAAGTTTTCTCTGTAAGTGGCAGTTTCTAGTTATCCATACATGAAAGAAAAAAAAAGTCATCCTTAATCCCCACGTTCTCTCGATCCACATCTAGTCTCATTATCCTCATTCCAGAATATATCCTCTATCTCTTGGTTCCTTCAACCGCCCTTCTCTAAGTCCAGTGTCAATTTAATCCATCCATCCCCTCATTTGTAATATTGTAGTAGTCCACTCACTGGTGTTCCTTCTCTCCACCTGCTCTGCTCCACCACCACCACAATCAATTCTCCACTCAGCAGCCAATGTGACTGTAGTAGAGATTCTTGGAGACCCATGTTGGCCTCCTTTTCCAGCTATTGTGAGGATTGGCTGATAATACATAGCTCATCCTGGTCTCCTCTGGAGTATTGACTTACATCAAATAGGTGCTTTTCCAGAGGCTATATACCCTCTTATAGCTCCAGGATAGAAAATGGCCAGTGACTGATAGATGGGATAAAAAAGACTGGCTCCTGCCTTGGGGACTAACTCTGTGCTGCAATTTTTGCTTTAGCGCCTTCCCATGGGATCAGGCTGAAGCTAGTCTCCATTGAGACCACATTCTTGTTTCCCTCCTGATACTGCTTATTGTCTCATGCTCTGCTTCTAGAAAACCCAGCCTGAGATAGTAAAAGTTCAGTAATCTATACCAAATTATGTTATCTCTCTGCATAAAACTGTCCAATGAATTCCAGCCTCTTCATTGCTGTCCACAAAATACTTCTTTAACTGGTAGAACCGAGTCTGTCACATAGTAACTGCTCAATAAATATTTGACTTGAATTAATATTGAATGTAATATTTATACAGCTAATTTTAAATTAATATTTTATTCTATGATAACTCATTAATTTATTTATCCATCCGTTCAACAAATTCTTTAGAGCACTAATTTTGTAAAACATAGACTTAAATGTTATAAAGATTAGAAACCTGTGCAAGACATTGCTAGTTTTCTCCCATATCTGGTTCTTTTCTTCCTTAGGAACAAAAGAAAGTTGTATTTTCTAGATGTATTTCCTGTGTGACTAGGTGGATCCATGTGGTTGAGTTCTAAATGGAATGAAATGTGAGTGAAAATGGAATGGATCTCTTCCATTCCAAGACATTAACGAGCCAGCATGCCTCTTTTACTCTGTTTTTGTTTCTCAGCCATCCAGATGCAGGGAAAGAAACAGATGCCTCTGAGGTGACTCTTGCGAACACTGGAGCCAAAAGATATCAGGAGCCTAAATACCTGAGCCACCACTTGGAGAAAATATGCCCATATTGGATTTGGTGTTAGTAAAAATTAAACTGTTATTGGATTAAGTTTCTGAGATTTCATTTTTACAGCCGTAGGCATGTATTATCTTGACTAAAAATATATCAATAGTAGTCAAAAAGTTTATACTTTAATAAAAAAGAAAGTAGGGGCGCCTGGGTGGCTCAGTCGTTGAGCGTCTGCCTTCGGCTCAGGTCATGATCCCAGAGTCCTGGGATCGAGCCCCGCATCGGGCTCCCTGCTCCGCAGGAGGCCTGCTTCTCCCTCTCCCTCTGTCTGCCGCTCTGCCTACTTGTGCTCTCTATCTCTGTTAAATAAGTAAATAAAAATCTTAAAAAAAAAAAAAAGTAAGGATGGGGCACCTGGGTGGCTTAGTCGTTAAACGTCTGCCTTCGGCTCAGGTCATGATCCCAGGGTCCTGGGATCGAGCCCCGCATCGGGCTCCCTGCTCCGCGGGAAGCCTGCTTCTCCCTCTCCCAGTCTCCCTGCTTGTGTTCCCTCTCTCTCTGTGTCTCTCTCTGTCAAATAAATAAATAAAATCTTTAAAAAAATAAAAATAAATAAAAATAAATAAAAAAGAAAGTAAGGAAATATAAGTGTATTAGTTATCTATTACTGCAAAGCAAATTACCCCAAACTTAGCAGCATAAACAACAAACATTATCTCACTGTTCCTGAGGATCAAAACCTGTTCCACGTGGCTTAGCTGGATAAATCTGCCTTGGGGTCTCTCATGAAGTTTCAGTCAGGCTGTTGGCTGTAATTGGAGGCATCTCAAGTTTCAATAGGAAGGATTCCTTTTTACGGTCACTGCTTTTGGCAGGTTTCTGTCCCTCCTCAACACGTGAGCCTCTCCGAAGTTTGTCTGAGTCTTCTCATGATATTGGTTTCCCCCAGAGAGAGTGCTTCAGGGGAGAATAAGACATAACATCCTGCAAGGAAACCGCAGATCTTTATAATCTATTCTTGCAGGTGACACTCCATTACTTCTTCCAAATTCTATTCACTAGAAAAGTCACTAAGTCCAACCCCAACTCAAGGGACTGCTGAATTAAGCTGAACCTTTTGCAACAGGGAGTATCAAAGAATTTGTGGACATATCTTTAAAATAACAACAAGACATGCAAGGCTGGGCCCCTGGGTGGTTCAGTCAGTGTTAAGGGTCTGCCTTCAGCTCAGGTCATGATCCCAGGACCCTGGAATCTAGCCTGGCATCGGGCTCCTTGCTTGGCAGGGAGCCTGCTTCTCCCTCTCCCTCTGGGTGAGCTCTCTCTTTTTCTGTCTCTCTGTCAAATAAATAAATAAAATCTTAAAAAAAAAAAAAAAAAAAGGAAGGAAGAAATGCAAGACTATGTATAAAAACTCCCATAATGGTGGTATGGGCAAAGCATTTATAAGTATACGGGAACAAGTGATAAGCAAAGATTTCAGGGAAAAGGTGGTCATTGGTACCTTTCGATAAATGAAGATTGGAGTAAAATCATTTTAGGCAGAAGACACAGGATGAAAGATAAAGAAAATGCAGAACCCGATCAAATAATGAAAAACAGTTTGGCCAGGACAAAATTATATGTGAGAGAGGAGGATCTGGATTGGTAACGTGGTGCCTCAGGGCGAGAACCACGCATTCCTGTTTGTCCATGTTCCACAGATGGCCAGACAAGAGAAAAAGAAACAACAACAACAACACCTCTTCAAATACTCATAGCTTCATCAGCCTAACCCTGCTCTCGCAGAAAGTGAAGCAGCAGCTGTGTGTGAGGTGATTCAGGATTTCATCCAGCTGCCTGCTTTGCAGCATCCTTGGATGTAGATGTAGCTTTCTCACCATCAGGGAAAGATCTCTACTTTCCCGTTGGAGCTGATACCCCATGTAATACTGCACCCAGTTAGATATCAGTGAATCGTACTTTTTATTGACTAATACGCATCAGAAATATGATAAATACTTTTATGGCCCTTTCTATTGAACAAGTGCTTTATCAAAGTGCAAATACATTTGGATAAACTGCTTCACCCAAGACTATGCTAATACATAAAACCAGGCTAATAAGTTACTCAGGTAAACAGCTCAATCCAGGTCTTGGAGGTGATGGGGGGGGGTGGGTAGAAGCAAACTATTTGATTGACAATTTTCAGACTGACCAATCAATTAAGTCAAAAGCCCAAACCAGTTTATCCACCAGACTGAAGTTTTATTTAAGCCTCATTAATTGCAAACTTAGAGAACAAAAGAAGACGACTGACCACCAAAGTTTGGATTCTCAAAATGGATTTAAATGATTCCTTTTATCTTAGGAAGATAAAAAGATACTAGTTTCATCAAAGTTTGTTTAATGTATAACCCTAATGAAGACGTTAAGATCGAGATCTTTTATAGAACAAAAATCTACAGTATTTGGTATGCTGTCATAATAGATCCCTTACCATAGGCAAACAGGTTATAAGATGCAATTAATTCACTGCTTCCAAACAGAAGGTGGAGAACCAAGTCTTGTAATGGCTAAACTGGGAACATTTAGGTCACCGTATCAGATTGCTTACCTCTTTATGTAATATACCATAGAAAAATCTGTTCTGACAGTTTCAAGAACGATATAATTATTTTTTTTAAATTGAGGATGACATACTGTTTTATGATTTTATAAACATAATAAAATATAGAATTTATCTAGAGGGAGATTCCACTTTGATTTTCAATTAGCTTAACCAAAAAGGATAAACACAATTAGTCACAATAATTTTTGTAACCTCCATCATTATCTATCAAACTACACTGGGAATCATTTCTATTTTTATAGCTGGAATAAAACACAGCAGGTCTTCTGTCCCTATGCTAGCTAAACTTGTGTATCTCCTATGCACAATTTATTGTTCAAACTGTAAAGGGCTTTCATGTCTTCTACACAATTTTTAAAGATGGATGACACACATTTAACAAGTAGAGGAAGATTGGGGGGGAGGAGAGAATGTGGGACTATATTTAATAAAATTACACAAAATGTTCATTTGGAAAATATCTGCTTTGTAGTGCTAATCAAACGTATTGCAGCACATCTATTACTAATATCTAATGCTGGCTGGGCACAGACCCTAAAGGTTAACTGTGTACCCATAAAAATAGTCACATTCCAGGGAAATGATACTTTCTCATACTTGAAAAACAACTATTGAGTTTACTTGTGTTCTTTTCCTCACTCTCATATTTGAGCCAATAGTTCTCATCATTAACTTCTGGAAAGTAATAATTAACCCAATGCTCTAACACAGTTGCAAGGGTCTCTTGATATGCCCTGTCTCTCTTCCCAATCTTACAGTTTTGTTTTTTTAACAAATTACCCATCAGTTCTGACAGCACTCCTTAAGAAACCCTTCAACTCTGTTTAAGTGATTAGAGCAATTGAATGCAAAAAATACAGTTTAAAATCTCATAGATTCCATTTTAAAGAAAGGAAATAAAACTTCCTGGGAAGAACAATATCCAATAAGGAGTATAGAAGTGTTAGTAGGACAGTCAGTGGTAGAAAGCTTCAAATAGAGTTTCCCAGGGATTCCTGGATGGCTCAGTTGGTTGAGCGTCTGCCTTCAGCCTGGGATTGAGTCCTGTGTTGGGCTCCCTGCTTAGTGAGGAGCCTGCTTCTCCCTCTGCCTTCCACTTCCCCTGCTTGTGTTCTTTCTCTCTCTCTCTCTCTTTCTCTTGCTGACAAATGGATAAATAAAATCTTCAAAAAAAAAAAAAAAAAGAGAGAGTTCCCCAAACACCTTTCTTACATACCAACTCTTCTTTTTTCCAAGTTACTCTTTCTCTAAACAGTTTGTAAGTCTCATGAATGCTTTAAAAACTTATATGTTAATCTCTAAAATGAAGAAGTCATCTCCATGATATCTTACCTGTAATTTTCCATTATTGTTTTGACACAGTATATTTCTTATCTAATTTAGAAATACATGACAATCCCATGGAAAAATCTTTTGGTAGTCCCAGTTTACTCCCAGAGAAGGTCAAAGTCCTAGATGTTTCCTAACTTGGGCCAAGTCATTGGAACTCAGTGCTAGGTGTCTTGACTTTCAGTTCAGCATTCTCCTAACAACACCCAATGGATTCTGAATGTTTCTCTACAATCTGGGAAACTCATTTTTCTGCTCATCTCAAAATGTTCCTTTGTGAATAGTGGTATAGACTGAGTTGTGTACCCTCAAAATTTGTATGTTGAAGCATTATTGGAGATAAGACTTTGGGACAGAGCCTGGCTTAAATCAAAGTCATGAGGGTGGGGTCCTCATGATCAGGTTAGTGGCTTTATAAGAAGAGAAAGAGAGATTGCATTCTCTCTCTGACAAGTAAGGACCCAGAGAGAAGGTCATCTGTGATCCAGGAAGCGGGCTCTCACCAGGAACTGAATCAGCCAGCACCTTAATCCTGGAGTTCCCAGCCTCCAGAACTGTGAGAAATAAATGTCTGTTGTTTAAGTCATACAGTCTGCTGTGTTTTGTTTTAATAGCCCAAGCTGACTGATACAAATAGATAATTCACATCTTCATAAATGCATTGCTTTAGGAATGTGCCCCCTTTTTACCGCAGATTTTCCTAATACTTGAATTTTCAAGCACGTATATCAGATTAATTCATTCCAATTATGTTAACCTATTGCTCCTTTAGTCTGATTCCTTCTTGTTGATAGAGTATTCACTTTTGTTTTTGTTTTTGTTTTTTTGGTCATTCTAGTGGTTTCTCGGGAGGTCTTCAGTAGGAATGATTTAATTATTGTAAGTTTTATAGAAGTAAGTAAATAACATTGAATCAATAAGGAGTTGACTTAAATGAAATGCGCAGATACAGAAGAATCATAAAAAAAGAAAATTAGCTGATTTACTAATTTAATTATGAAAGTTATTCCAATTCCAGGAAATGCAGTAGAAATTAATGTCCAGAAGATACACTATACTTTGCAGAAGATCAAACTAATAGTGTTTCTAGTTAAAAAGTAAAAGAGTGGTCAAAAACTTGGTTAAGTCTAAATAGGAAGCTAAATATATAAGGGTATATTCTAATTTCTTACCATATTGTTTTATTTGATCATTGCCTTATGATCTATTTTAATTATTATTTTAATATGAGAACATGCTCACAATCATAAAAAAAGTGTGGGTGGGGCACCTGTCACAGGTTGGGTTCTCTGAGCAAATACTGAGGTGGAGTTTGGGATTCAAGATGTTTATTAGGGATTGACCCCTCTGGGAAGAGAAAAGTAAGATTATGAGGCAGACCCAATCGAGTCTGGGCCAATGTTGCCCATGAGAGTTGACTTGCTTTAGACCCGAATGGGCTAGCCTTTTCACCCTTACTTCACTTAGCAACTGGATGGGGGCTACTCACTCTGGGAAGGTCAAAGTAGCTCTCTGGAGCTGAGATGGATCCTGAAAGAGCTGACTGCTGGTGATATCTGCTGACTGTCCCCTCCCTAAGCTGAGTGGGATCAGATTGGTACATGTCAGTTTTTCCACGACACCTAGATATTTAGGATGAACCCACTACCATTCCAGTGTGGGTAAAAGTAAGTTCTGAACATCCTAAATGAAGTTCTGTGTCAGAATATCTTGAAAAAATACAAAATGCGGACTGTGTCCAAATAAGTGGGTTGCCCTTGGTTACTTTCTGCCATGTCCATACCCGATCACCCAGGCTTTCTAGGTCACCTGGCTACCTTTGAAGAAACTGATTCACTGTGGAAGACCACACTGGCCATCTACTCATGTTCTGGTCACAGCTCTTGCTCCATTAGACCCACAAAATGGCTAATTCCTTTTTACCACACATTTTACCTGGGGTGAATAGTACAGGTTGGAAATCTTAATACCCAAGTGCCTATTGTCTCCTTTGGAACAGCAACCATGGTGTAGATCGCTTGATTACCAGCAGGCATATAAAATGAAATGCTTAGAATATTTTAATCCTAAAATATTCAAAGAATCACTAAAACTGAAAAAAGCTGTTGGCAAAAACAAAATATTGTTTTCTGTTTCTTTGTCACAGAACCAAATCTTTTATCCCCAACTCTCCTTTGAAAGCATATCAATCAGCATAACACTGGTTCTCTCTCTACCTCTTTACTCATTCTATTATTCAGAGGTAGCGTGATTTATGGAATTTGTAAATTTGGGTAAGAAGAGCTGGGCATTTGTGGCTCCACTCTGCCCCTCCTCCTCTTGGAAGCTGCTCAAAGATAGCTTAGGTTCTGCCACGCTGTTCCAGGACAAGCCTTCCTCATGGGGCTTCCTCTGAATGGAGGGTAAGAACCAGCCTAATTCTGCAAATATAATCCACGCCCTAAACCTGACCATATCCATCATTACTCATTGTGTAATTCCTTACTATTTCAGTATCCAAACATGAAAGTACTCTGAGGGTCTTCCTCAGAAACTCCCAATAATTATAATAGATTAACAAGATCCTTATCTGTTTCATAGCAATGAGTTTGAATTATTTCTCACATACGTAAAAAAAGAAAAAAAATAAGAAGTAAATCTGAAGGGAAAAATGTATTTTTTGATTCTACAGTGGTAAAGCTCCTTCAAAATTCTGCTTTGACTTCAAGATAATCAAAAGTCTTATAAATAGTATGAAATTTGACAATAATACAACAAAATAAATAATGTAAACAACTCACCCGTTCATCTATTATGCCACATATAACTCCTCTGGTTTCTTTTTGTTTGTTGATTTATTCGAGAAAATCTTTTTAAAAACTGGATTGACCAAATGGGCTACTTGCCCTGGCATTGTATAATAACAGCCAGAAATGTTGAATAAATAAATCAATACAATGGAGTTGTATATTAGAAAAAAACAAGCAGGGTTTTTCCTAAATGTTTGCCCCATGGCCAGGTTTACTTTGAGCCAGCATATGAAAGATTTTGTGATTAGGCCCCAAAGCACAAAAATTCCAATTAATTATGATGATTAGATATGTCTTCATTAGTAGTCTATAAATAAATCATGCACAACATTATGCAGTCAGCTATCCTGGAAAAATATTCTTCTAGAGGGCTGTGAAAACAGCTTAATTAATTATAAATGCTCTGCAACTTATCACATATTATATTTTGAAATGTTAAAGCATACATATATACACATGTTATATGTGTGTAGAGGTATTTGTCAAACTGTTTCAGTGTTTTTTGTGCTATTTAGCACTAAAATGCTTTCCAGAATCAAGATGGAAGTTTGTTAAAAAATCTGTATTTATTGTTAAAAATAAAAATGTTATTTCGAACGGTTATGTTTCCAATTCCTTTCATGTTTTCAGATGACAGTGTTTCTCTTTGATATTTAACTTCTGTGCTTCCAGAAATGTTTTGTGAATGTGTTCCTCTTCTCTTCCTGCCCCACTCCCTCCCTGCCCTCAGTAAATTTTCTTCATTGATTCAAAAACAGTTTCTTCCTAAACATGTTGCTGTCAATAAAAGCATTTTTATTACATTGGCAATTAACCCATATGTGCAAGGTATCCTTCATTTACTTCTCTAGATCCTCTGTTCCCCCTTCTCCACCCAGCTAGAACCCCAGGAGACTGACCTCCGTGAACTGCATCAAGCAATTCCCTTGCCCTCCGGTTTCCAGTTGAGCTCTGTTAATGGGGATCCCTGGCAGGAGATCAGACGTGGGTGGGGGAATTTACCCCCCTCGCTCCTTCTCTGCAGGTTGACTGTGTACCTCAGCCAAAGGTCACAGCTCCTGACAGGTGATTCTTGCTGACAGGTCTCCCTATGGGTTTTAGTCCTTTCAGATCTAAGGGTGGTAACAGGTCCGTCCACATAACTCACCCTGGGGTACTGCATCATCTCTCTTGTTTTCCCTATACCCTACCCTAGCTTTCATAAATAGTCTTTTTATTAAATTCATCTCAAATTACCTGATTTGAATATGTAATCTGTTTTCTGCAGGACCTTGATTGATACATGATTCTTCTTGTAAATTATTCAAACAATACAAAAATAGAGTAAAACATGAACATCCTCATTACATATTTTGATTGTGAATACTGAAAACACAATTCAGATTGGCTTAAGCACCTGGATTTCTCTAGTTCTCTGAGTCAATGCATCGCATGCAGAAACACAAGCAGAAAGATGCATTTTTTTCACAGCTAGTTTGGATTTAAATAGGCCAGAACAGAAGTTCAGGGTACAATAGAGCATGCTTTTGCATCCACTACCCTGAAAGCAGTTTATCTCAGTCGGGGTCCCGTCAGAAGGAGAAAAAAAAATCAGAACAATTATTTCAACAGGAATAGTTTTATATAAAAGTTGATGGGGGGGTGCCTGGGTGGTTCAATTGGTTAAGTGTCTGACTCTTGATTTCAACTCAGGTCATGATCTCAGAGTCCTGGGACTGAGCCTCACCTCGGGCTCTACTCAGTTCATAGTCTTCTTCTGCTCCTCCCCCACTCCTCACCCCATCATGTGCACACTCTCTCTCTCTTTCAAATAATAACAAAATCGTTTTTAAAAAGTTGACAATTAGGTATTAAAGAATTAAGAAGGAAAATTAAGTTATACAGGAGTGTCTACAGGCTACAGCTACCATCCTAGGGCTGGAGGTGGCAAATACACAAACTTGGAGGAGGGGCCCCACAGAGCTGAAACTAAGACCTGGGAGAAGGGGTTGCTCCTTGACCTGTGCTGGTGTCTGTTTGATTGGAGGAGAAGCCTCATGGGACCCAGGACCCAGACATCTGAAGAGGGATACTGAGCACCTGCAGCACATGGAGGCTGATTCTGCAAGTGTTAAAACACTGAAAACTCAATCCAACATTTTACTGAAACAAGCTGCTGTTGCCAGGGAAAAGAGGTGAGATGAGGCTAGGGTGATGTTGAAAGCCACAGGAAGCCAACAGGAAGCCAACAGCAAGCAAAGATGCAGCGGGTCCCTCTTCTTCCACCATCCTTACAGCTCCCTCTGCTGCTTTTTACTGGCCAAGATTAACAGAGAGGCAGTTGGTAAAGCAAACATAGTTTGCAAATTTCCAGCCCTAACGTCACAGAACAGAGTCTAGAAGAAAGAGTTTAAGCTGAAAGGCAATACTTAATAACTGGAATAGGTCTTGGCCAGAAAATCAGCCACATTCCTTTACTGGAAACACAGTTTCAGATTTCCTACTTTATATCAGGTACTGTGTGAGACTAGACAATGGACACACAGCATGAGCAAGGAAAGTTTTAGTCCTGTTTCTAACTGGGCAGTTAATATGATAAAGCAATTATAATATAAGACATCTCATGATAGAGATAATAATACGAGGTTTTTGAAGTGGCATTTAAATGAGCTATGTAGGGTCAGACAGAGTGTTCCACCGGAGGTGATATTGAGATTGGAGTTGACTTGAAGCTAGAGAATCATATTTTGGAAAACAGGAATGTCAGGCACCAAAAACCACAGGTAAGTTCCATCAGAGGAATTCCCTGGTTAGAACACAGGTGCCACTTGCTCTGCTGCCCTGGGACACCTCTGTACTAGTCTTGCTTTCACTGGGCATTGCTACAACGGAAAACAACTATGGTCAACCAATTTTTAACAAATTCCTATTTTTATCATTTCCTCAAAATTAAAAAAAAAATGGGGCATCCAGTTGGTAGAGCCTAGGTCAGTTGTCCTGCTCTAGGTGCCTGAGGAAAGAAAGAGAAGTATTTGACCCGATTTGTCTGATCTTGAACCCTGTCTCCCTCCAAGATCCACATAATGGGGACTTTATTCCCCAAATAAGACAAGCATTTGTATGATGGTCCCCAAATATGTCCACTAAAAATTGTCCCTTTGGCAATCCAGCATTCATATAAAATCTTCTTATTATTATGACAGAAAAAAACTCCTGTCTAACACAACGCAATTTCTTTCATAGAAAAATCCATGTTCACCAATGTCTCAAAAGGAGAAAACTAAGTCTCTTTAGTCACTGCATTTAACTCCAAGACCAGAATCCTTGAATAGTGTCCATTCTGACCCTAGTTCTCTTGGAGCTAGTCTTAATACTCAGCAAAATATAACCAAAAGTATAAATGACCTTTACTATCACTTATTCTTGTCATAGTAATGACTGAAAGGAAAAGAGAGGAGAGGAGAGGAAAGGAAAGGAAAGGAAAGGAAAGGAAAGGAAAGGAAAGGAAAGGAAAGGAAAGGAAAGGAAGGAAAGGAAAGAAAGGAAAGGAAAGGAAAGGAAAGGAAAGGAAAGGAAAGGAAAGGAAAGGAAAGGAAAGAAAGGAAAGGAGAAATAGATTGCAATTATGGGTATATATTTTAACTAATCAGATTTGCAGAGATTGTGCATGTGTGAAGTTTAGATATATACATTGAAGCCATAATCATTTTTACAGTGGTCTCAAAGTTTTATATATATGACTTCTATTTTTCTCTCATATTTCTTTTGTTACGAGCTATTATAGAGTTCTTTAGCCAGTAGAGTCACCAACCCTTTATTCCTAGGGATTCTGAGCTCTTGCTAGGCCTATCTATAGAGTCTTAGTCTTTCACAAGTAGAGTTTGTATGAAAATTCCCCAGGGAACAGTTGGGTCCTCATCCTCCTTGATGCATAATCAAGCCTCTTTTTCTCTTGATTTTCAGGATATATCACCCCCAATTCTTAATGACTCACTGTCATCAGACTCTAAATGGTCTAGATGGCATTGGTTACCTCCATGTAACATTGCTGAATTCTCTGGGAGATTGTTTCTTCTTTCAGTTATTACTAACTTCTAAACCAGCAGTTGCCACAATTTCAGGAGTAGGAATAAAAAAAATGTGGTTGATGAGGTATATTTGGGAGTGGTGTTAATTCCAGTTCTAATCCTCAGTTTTTGGACTCATACATAGCCACTCTGCAAGAAATGGTACATATATTAGTCAATATTTCAAATCATAAATAGCATCCTCTGATCTGGTGCCATAACTGATTCTTCAATAAGGTATGCGATAAGACTAAAGTTACCTGAGGCCATTACCTGATCGTCTTTCTTCTTTTATGGGAAGTTAGGTTCCCTGCTTGGAAGAAATTATGAGAGATATCATGATGTTGAACAAGGCATCTAGTTGTCTCAGACATTCATAGTAATGCTTACTTGAGACAGGATGGATGGAGAAATCAAATCTAAATCCAAATCCAGAATGAGTATCTAATCCACATTATAGGAACTCTCCATGACAAAATAAGTGAAAAAAAAAAAAATCACCTGACACCAAAACATATGGCACCATATTATAGGTTCACTTTTACCATTTTGGTAAAATTACACCCATACACTAGTAAAGGGAATCCTGTGGTGTGGCAATTGTGACTATCACTCATCTTTCTCACCATAGCCACTTGGTTCATTAAGTAAATTCTGAAGTTGCTATGAATGGGAAACAACTAACACTAAAAAATTATGTTCTCTTGTCCACTTAATTAGTATGAGTAGAAAGGTCCTTTGAGTTAACATGCAGCATGGACTTTTTCTATGTTCTGAGCTCATTTTAAGGAATTATTTCCTGCTTCTCCCTTCTCCCCCAAATCCTTGTTATTAATCTCCATGTTCAGCTCCATTGAGATTTCTTATTATCTAGGAAAACAGTCAGCCACTTTCCATAAATTCTGGTAGATTTTGGCAAAGTGAAACAGTTGTGAAGCTCTATATTCCATACTAGTACCAGAGAAAACTGGGCCTCTTGTGGCATTATTTTGCTCCACGAGCTCCACAAGTGGCCTTGTAGGTCAGAAAGAAAGAAAATCCTCCCAATAGGCACAATGGGCCAATATACGCTTAAGGCTTGTATATAAGAATCTCCCAAAGATTTGTGTATTCCACTTTCCCCAGGGAATAAACCTTTACCTTGGTAAGTGGCTACAGCTGTCTTTAGGGACAACTATGAGGAAGTTTTTTAGTATGTTCTTCAGTGTCAGTGGACTATGAGTGGAAGTTCATTCATAGTGTTCAGAACGCTAACATACTCTTTTTCTGCCGATTCTCTGGTTTTCACATAAGAGAGAAGGAAAAGCTCTCAATTCAACTGATAGTCTGATTTTACTATCTCCAAGACCACATTTTGTTTTTTACCCAGCTCAGTCCCTGCAGCAACAAAAGATAAGAGATTCTTTTTATCTTGATCCTAGTAACTCTCTGGATTTCAGTCAGTGCTATGAGCCTAGAATTCAAGGATTTTAACTTGTCATTCTCTTTCTTTAAGCTACCCATTGATGTTTAAAGCAGCTGCCCCCTTACTAAGTCCATAAATTCTTCATGTACATCCTATTGTTGTATGGTGGGAGCAACTCAATCCCCACAAGTCATGCCTGCAATGAGCACTTGATGCCATGTGACCACAGGCGATGATTTGATTAGCTTTTTCACTGCTGCTGAATTCCCATATTGACATTTAAGTAAGATTTCGACTAGTTTCTGACCCAGCTATGCCAGATAAACAATTGATAGTCTCCATGTTCCCTTGCAGGTTTCTAATGCACCCCATTCCCTGGTAACACTTTCTCAATTAGGGATTTTGGTTGTGGGCAGCAAAAATAGCTCTAGCTAATAAAAAGAGAAAATAAATTTGTTGAAAGAATGCTAGATAGCTCACAGAATTAGCTGGCAGGATGGAAGAACTGTTAAGAAAATTGGCAGAAAACAACAGAAGTTTTGCAGGAGGAACCACATCCAAGATTATGCTGAAGAAATGCAATTGTTTGGATGCCCCATAGGTACCACTGGTGCCATTTTACGGATCTGCTGCTGGATACAACCAATGCTACACACCCCAGAAAATGATAGGTCATGAATCTAAAGGACATAAATCCAAATGCAGATCACTGGTAAGTATCAGAAAGAATGCAAAGCAAACCAAAGAGAAACTAAAGGTCATATCTGTCAGTGATACACAGGAATGCAATGAAGGCATTTAATATTTGAGATTAAGTGGGAAGAATATTAAATGACATTTGATTAATATGCCATCTTCATCCAATATCTTCCATTATAGTCAATTATCAGTTGTATTGTCACTTATCTTTCCTGTGATTGGTTCTTTATCTCTGTAACGAAGATAATAATATCTGCATAAGAATGTCATATGGGAAAAATGAGTAATATATACAAAATACTTAGAGTAGTATCCAGTATATAGAATGTACCTTATAGGTGTTAGTTAACTAGTAGTAGTAATATTGAGGTAAAAACAATATTAGAGCCACTTCAAATTTGAAGAAAATAAATACAAATATGTAAATACAAAGAGAAGAGAGCATTTGGGGAATTGTTACTACAATTAATTTTAAAACTGTCATTGGAACAACTTGGTCAATTAGGTGTCTCCCACTTTTCATCTTATATTGAACAATTAAATCATAATAATTGAATAAGTGTTTTTTGCAGAGTTTATACATTTGTCTTCAGATTAAAGTTTATTTATAAAAATAATAGGCCGCCTGGGTGGCTCAGTTGGTTAAGCGACTGCCTTTGGCTCAGGTCATGATCCTGGAGTCCCGGGATCGAGTCCCGCATCGGGCTCCCTGCTCGGCAGGGAGTCTGCTTCTCCCTCTGACCCTCCTCCCTCTCATGCTCTCTGTCGCTCATTCTCTCTCTCTCAAATAAATAAATAAAATCTTAAAAATAAATAAATAAATACATAAATAAATACATAAATAAATAAAATAAAAATAGTAAATATTCTGGGAATAAAAGGAAAATTTGGTTAAGCATATCTAATAGAAAGAGAGTCAACAGTATATTTGATGATAAAATATTAGTGACACTCCATTAAAGTGAGAAACAGGATGCTAGTATTACTACTACTTGAGTTCCTAGTTAATGTAATTATACAAAGTAATACATGAGATATTTGAATGGTAGGAAAAAAAAAATTCTCTTGCAAAAAACATGGTTGTCTATCTCCAGATAATAAGAGAATTAATAAACCAAATAAATTTTTAAAATTAGGCCCAAGAAAAGAGTTCTAAAAAGTTAGTGAGTGTATCAGAAAAAGAAAAATACTTGATGGCTTTCCCATTCTTAGACACAGGCTATAACTACTAGAAAATAAAATGGATGTATATAATAGAAAACATCATGCAAAATAAAAGACAAATTTCATTCACAGTAGTAGGAAAACCTATACGGCTCCTATAGATTACGTAGAGGGAAAAAAATAAACTTTCCTGAAGACACTGGTTGTCCTGGATAATCAGCTTTAATCTTCATTCTTAATTCTCCTTAACTGTTAATTCTCCTCCAAATTAGTTAGGAGGTTTAAAAGAATGCCAAGTCAAATTCATTTTTTAAAATTGAACTTTACCAAATGATTTTAAACTGCTTTTTATTTGATTTTTGTTTGTTTGCTTTCTGCTTTGTTTTATTTTTATTTTTCCTTGAACAGGGTTTCTCAAATAAGGTATTGCTGACATTTTGATTAAAATAATTTTTTGCTCAACAGCACTCTCATTTATTGGAATATGTTAACATTTCTCGCCTTCACTTAGTAAAAGTGAAAGTAAGTAAAGGCACACCTTCAATCATTGTGACACCTGAAAATACCCCATACCTTCCAAATATTCCCTAGTGATATGAAGCAACATGATATTGAGAATTAGTGATATGGAAAATATCAAGTCACACTATGAACCAAATAAGCAAATATACAAATATATCAGTAGAATAGACAAATATATCAGTAAAAGAAAAGAAGCATAAGTATATTTTTGTATGTATACAGATTTGCTTGTCGTAAGTATGATTTTAAAAGCATTGAGGAAAAAATGGACTATATATTGAATAGTGTCAGAAATAAAACCCACTTCTAAATAACACATGGGGCGGGGTTCCTGGGTGGCTCAGTTGGGTAAGCGTCTGCCTTCAGCTCAGGTCATGATCTCAGGGTCCTGGGATCAAGCTCCACATCAGGCTCCCTGTTGGCAGGAAGTCTACTTCTCCTTCTCCCTCTGCCCCTCCCCATCTTTTGTGCTCTCTTATTCACTCTCTTTCTCTCTCTCAAATAAATAGTGTCTTAAAAAAATAAAAATAAAAAATACATAACACATAGGTCAAAGAAAATATCTCGACACATTTCAAAATATCTTGAACTAAATGAAAATACAATTTATCAATAGTTGTGAGATGTAGTGAAAGCAGTAAGTACAAGGAAATATATATTATTAAATAAATATACTAGAAAAGGAAAGATCTAAGTCAATAATCTATGTTTTCAACTTAGGAAATTTGATAGAGATTGGACAGTAAAAGAATAATAAAGCAAACTAGATACTATGAAAAACTCAATGCCTACACATTTTATAACCTAGATGAAGTAGATCAATTCCTTAATACATACAATCTACCAAACTCACATGAGAAGAAATGTACAATCTGAATAGGCCAGTATCTATTAATGAAATTGAATCAATAATTAACAATCTCTGAAAACAGAAAATGAATTCTACAAAATATTTAAGGAATAATTTATACCAATTCTCTGAAAACTCTTTTAGAAGACAGAAGTAGAAGGAATAAAACCTAACTCATTCTATAAGACCAGTATTACCCTAATACCAAGACCAGGCAAAGATATTACAAGGAAACAAAACTAAAACCAATATCTTTCATGAACACAGTTACAAAAATCCCCAACAAAATATTAGCAAATCGAATCCAACAATGTATAAAAAGCATTATGCAACATGACCAATTGAGATTTACCCCAGGTATGCAAGGCTAGTTCAACATTCAAAAACTAATTGATGTAATTCATCACATCAATAGGCTAACAAAGAAAAATCACATGATCATATTAAAAAAAAAAGGCATTTGGCAAAATCCAGCAACCATTCGTGATAAAAACTCTCAGGAACAAAGAAGAAAATGAACTAAATAATTCAGATTGAAAATGAAGAAATAGATGGCATAGATGACAAGATTACCTATGTAGAAAATGCAAAAGAACTGACCAAAAAACAAACAAACAAACAAACAAACAAAAGCCTCCTGGAGCTAATAAGTGATTATAACAAGGTTGCAAGACACAAGGCAACATATGAAACTCTTTCACACAAAGAACAGACCCCTCTGTGTTGGCTGCTTGTGCACTAGACCCTGGGGTGTTTGGATGTCCTATGGTGAGATCAGATCTCTGAGTTCTGTAAATTTGAGGCAACTGATCACTACCAATGTGTGGGATGACTGCATCTGAGGGCAGGAGTCAGCAGCGCAGAAATTTTCCCAGTCATGATTTTTTACACAGATGTAAATTTGGAGATTTACAGAAATTCTGAAAGGACTATTCCCATTAAGGGACCAGAGAAGTTTATAGTAGGGTCATGGATGGATCATTCCTAGTCTAAGAACTCCTGGGAACTTTGGCTGTTTACCTCAGAGACCATCTGGTTTTGTTCATGATCCTTGGGAGCATTCTAAACTGATCCCCACTTCAACAAAACCTCATTACCTCATTTCACACAGAATCTTCTGACTGTGCTGGGTCCAAGGCTGGCTTCTTCTATGACTATTTCCAACCCTCAGGGGAGCACCAGAACTGCTCTGCAGAGACTGAGATTTTATGGTTATGCTGAAACTGAAGAACAGCCAAGGGCTTCATTTCATAGCTTTTTGTAAAGGTTCTTCACACTGCATGAAGGCAAGAGTGAAGTTTGTTAGCAATTGTTGCTCTTAGAACTGAAGCCCACACTAGTACTAGCAGTAAACCTAGGAGCATGACTTGGGTCTCTCTCCTTTCCCAGGCCAGTCAACTTCGTAGTTTTTGAATCCTTTCCTTTTCAAAGCTAATATATTATCGATATCCACCTTATATTAACAGAATAGAGAGAATGAAGGGGTTATTTTAAAATTGTAGTTTGAACTTTTAAAGATTTTCCATAATGTATGGTCTGTTTCCTTTGTGGGTCTAATTTCAAAATGTAAACAGAAATGTCTATTACAGTTCTAAAGTATTAATAATTTGGTAAATACCGTGCTTTTCTCCTGTCTTGTTAGCAGAACAATTTGAATAGATAATAGGTGCATTGCTCTTTTCAAGAAAACTTAATGAGAGGTCAAGTAGAACTTCTCAACTAAAATGTAAAAACATGAAAAGAAATAAATATGCTTTAAGGTTTCCATTTTGAGTTTTTTGTTTTGTTTTGTTTTGTTTTATTGTTGGTTTTTGAGTTTGTTTTTTTTTTTTTTTTTGGTTTGGTTTGGTTTTTCTTATTGTTGATTTTTCAGTAAAGAAATAGTATCAGCATGCAATTTATTATTTTTTCTTCTTGAACTAAAACCACAGGTGCAAGTTAAACTGGCTCAGGCAAACTTTAGCTTGGGAAATTTCAATTATCTTACTCAGGGACTCAACCTGTTCCCACAGGAGCATCTATGGGAGGTGAGATTAATATCTGATTTCAGGTTTCTTGCTGCTTTTAACTTGATGCAGAATCTAGCTACAGTAAAGATTGAAACAATGCTTTAAATTTCCTATAAGTTCATGGATTTCATTCAATATAAACTAATAGTTTTTGTTTTCTTTTTTAAAAGTAACAATAGGGAACAAGTAAACTTGACACCTTTTCTGCTTACAGAAGGTAATGCCCTTATAGAATCTTCCAATTAGCCATTTAAGGTGGTCAGCTGCAGTAAACCTTTTATTTATTCAAAATGTTGCTCCTGCCAACAGAATTTCATGTTCTCTTCTTTAGAGACAGAAACTCCTTTACATTTCAACTGTAATTCCATTTGCCCTGAAGCAGACACAAAATTCAGTGAAACTGTTGTATAGTGTTCTTCTAGCTAGTTCCTACATCTCCATTTCATGATGATCTTTTTATTCGTTAACAATTTCACATATTCACTGGTGATGTGCCAATCAAACATCTGGAATTTCCCTCCCCTTTCAGAAAATTTTTGCACCAGACCTTTCACAGTGAAGATGCTGCACAGCTGTTTCACAGCTGTGCTGAACAGTTCCATCATGAGTAGTGCCACAGTGGGAATCCTTACCCCCAATGCCACTGGAGATGAGGCCTGCAAGGTATTCTCACTCAGTTTCCTTTTAGCAGTCAATTCCTGGGTTGCCAAAGTTTTCAAATGGTAAAACCATTCCCCTTGTAAATTCTGTCTTAAGTGGCTTCAGGTAATCTCCAGGGACCTCCCTGACTTGGTGGTGCCTAAAGTTTTGTTAATATCCTTCAATATATCCCCATCACCTTTCTTTTGACTCACATTCACCTTGGTGTCATCTACTTCCTTTCCTTCAGAGAGATTGGTTATTTCAATCAATCCTTTGTGCTTCACACCAGATTTGTTAACTGTACCTTTCCAGCCCAGTTTGCTGTTCCATTCATAGAATGAAATTGACTTTCCTTTGTGATTGCTCCTGGAAAACTTGCCTTCTACTTGCTTCTTACATTCTCTACAACAACGTCCACCAGGATCTCACAGAGCTTCCCCTTGGACCAGTTGGTGGCAACCCATTCTGTCCAGTGCCAGTTATTCATGTTGGTCCAACCTCCTACTCTTCCACAAACCAGGGTGAGTCCTCTTGGCCCCACTTGACCATGTCTGCATGGGCACCAGGCCTCTTTAAGGCTCAACATATGATCTATCCTGGAGAATGTTCCATGCATTTGAGAAGAATGTGTGTTTTGTTGGGTTCATCTAGTCTAATGCACAAAGTTCAATGTCTTTTTATTGATTTTCTGTCTGGTTGTTCAATCAATTGTTGAAAGTGCGATATCAGGGGCACCTGGAAGGATGAGTCCATTGAGCAGCTGACTCTTGATTTCACCTGGGGTCATGATCTCAGGGTCTGGGATCAAGCCCTATACCATGTTCCACACTCAGTGGGGAGTCTGCTTGAAATTCTGTCTCTTCTTCTCCCTCTCCCTCCACTCTCTCTCTCTCAAATAAATAAATCAATCTTTAAAAAGAAAAAAAAAAGTGGGATATTAATGTTCCCTACTATTATTGTATTGCTGTTTATCTATCCCCAGATCTGTTGCTATTTGCTTTATATATTTAGGTGGTCTGATGTTGGGTGCATAAATATTTACAAATGTTATATCCTTTTGTTGGATTAGCCCCTTTATCAGTATATAATGACCTTTGTTTCTTATTACAATCTTTGTTTTAAAGTCTATTTTGTCTAAGTATAATTACCCTTGCCCCCTTTGAGTTTCCATTTGCATGGAATATCTTTTTCCATCCTTCACTTTCAATCTGTGTGTACTTAAAGCTGAAACGGGCTTCTAATAGGCAGCGTATAGTTGGGTGTTATTTTATTTATTCATTTAGCCTTTCTATGTCTTTTGATTGGAGAATTTAGTCCATTTACATTTAAAGCAATTATTGATAGGCATGGACTTACTATTGCCATTTTTAAAATTATTTTGTGCCTGTTTTGTAATCCCTTTGTTTCTTTCCTTTTCTCTTGCTCTGTTCCTTTGTGATGTGATGATTTTCTATAATCATATGCTTAAATTCCTTCCTCTTTATCTTTTGTGAATCTACCATACCCTTTTGCTTTGTGGTTACCAGGAGGTTTAAACAAATCATCTTTTACTTATTTTTTAAATTGCAGTATCATTGACATATGCTATATTAGTTTCAGGTGTACAACAGAGTGATTTGACAGTTATATACATTATGAAATGTTAATCACAATAGGTATAGTTATTCTCTGTCACCAAAAAGTTATAATGATATTATTGACTATATTTCCTATGCTGTACTTCTCATTTCCATGACTTATTTATTTGTTTATTTTTAAGATTTTATTTATTTATTTAGAGACAGAAAGAGACCATGCAAGCAGGGGCAGAGGCAGAGGGAGAGAGAGAATCTCAAGCAGACTCTACAGTGCCCACGGAGCCTGACATGGGACTCCATCACACGATCCTGAGGTCATGACCTGCACCAAAATCAAGAGTCCAACGCTTAACTGACTGAGCCACACAGGTACCCCTCCAAGACTTATTTATTTTATAACTGAAAGTTTGTACCTCTTTATCTCCTTCAACCTATTTCACCCTTCCCTCTACCTACCTCCCCTTGGCAACCACTAGTTCATTCTATATATTTAAAGATCTTATATTTACAACAGTCTAGTTTAAGTTGATAACAGCTTAACTTTGAATGCATAATATAGCTCTACATTTTAACTCTCTCATCCCCCCACACACATATTAATGTTTTTGATGTTATAATTTACATCTTTTTACCTTGTGTATCCATTAACAAATGATTACAGCTATATATTTTTAATACTCTAATCTTTTAATGATCATACAAAGTGGTGATTAATTTATTTCATCAAAGTTTTAATCAGAGTCCATTTTATTTTCACAGTAAAATAAATGGTCACAATTGAGCACATTTAAATAATGTAATTGTTCAGCTTTCACCTGCATTTTTTATATAGTTCATTTAAAGATTTTATTGAGTAAATCATTTTGCAAGATTAAAGAACTACGATTTCTGATCAATATACATTGAACTGCTAAATATGACTGCTCTGTACTTAATGATATGTCTAAACATGGACTCTGTAACTTGAAGGTATTTTAAGGTATTTCTTTAAATTTTAAAATTATTTTTCACAATGAACTATTGTTGAGAAACTCACCTATAAAGTTGAGATACTCGGGGCACTGGGGTGGCTCAGTTGGTTAAATGTCTGCCTTCAGCTCAGGTCATGATCCCAGGGTCCTGGGATTGAGCCCCACGTTGGGCTCTTTGCTCAGCAGGGAACCTGCTTCTCCCTCCCCTGCTGCTCCCCCTGCTTGTGCTCTTTCTCTCTCTGTTAAATAAATAAATAAAATCTTTAAAAAAAAAAAGTTGACATACTGAAGTTACCATTGGGCTTATAATGGACTGAATGTGAGATTCTGAAAAAGGTGATGTTTCATGCTGAACCACCCACAATGATGCAGGGCTTTTTCAAAAGAAGCAGCTTGTATTTGCAGGGCAGTTTCCCAGGTTGGATTTGCACTCTGTGACTCAGGATTCTCGATAAAGAATAACTTTCCAATGTAGGAGAGTGTAACAGAAAACATTTTTAAATAACATGTTCTAACAAACTGAGTTAATTGAATTGCATGCCTCATCTTTCTTTTTCAAATCAATTTTAGATTTATTTCTTTGCAGAATCCTAGACTCTGTTTAGGTGTTTCTCAAGGTCGTGCAGAGATCTTGATGAAGACTTGGACTCCAAAGTCATAGAGAACTTTGGTCTAAGCCCTGATAATATCATTTAACTGGTTTGTGAGTTCAGGAAAATTACATAACCTTCTAAACCTGCATTTCCTCATGTATGCAACTGAGGTAATAGGTAACAGTACCTGCCTCATAGGATTGTGATGAGAGTTGAATAAGAAATTGCATATAAATGTTTATCTCATGCCTGACACATGGAAAAGACTGAATAAATTTTAGCTAATAAACTATTATTTATTTGATAGCGTGACTTCCTTCAGTGGTTTCCCTAGAGATGTAGAAAATAAAATCAAACTAGAACCATATTCCTAGAATTCAAAGTCAATTCCATATACTCATGCCTACACAAAGCTACTGATAGAACTGTATTCCAAAGTTGCAATTCAAAAGAGATCTGCTTTGTTGTTACATGATAATGTACACGTATCTATACAAATGTTTTTCCACAGTCCTACTTTCCAGATGTGTTTTAGCTTCTATAATATGGGTACAAATAAACTTAGATTTTGTTGCAAGATAAACTACACAGGCAGCATGATTCAAGGCAATTGCAGTAGGTGGCTTCTGAGTAAGCTAAGCACAAATGAACTCTATTTCATTATGGGATTATGCTAGAGATTTTAGGAAGACTAAGTCTTGATGTATTAAACTTTGGCATTGCTCCTTTGAGTTCTCAGTGTCAAGGCAGATCCCGATGGAAATATCAAAAAGGAAGGGCCTGTTCTATGTGTATATCCTGTGTGAGACCCTTGACCATACAAAGATATTTGTTCTTGAGAGAAGAAACTAGCCTTATTCAATATCTCTTGCACATTACATGTGAGCATTTCTAAAAAGGGAAAACAAAACCTGGCGGCAAAGCATAATTATAAATGGTAATCGTTACATTTTCATCATATTTATGCAATAAATAAGTCTGTCAAAACTAGAGTTTGGGATTTGTAGTATGCTTCCCTCCTGTACTAATATAATTTATTTTGCTCCTCTGCTAATGAGCCTGGCTTTAGATAGTCATGAACATCAGTCTCAAATAAAAATTAAAAGTCAGTATATTACATTTCTCCTTCTGTTCCTTCTGCATATTACATTGCTCCATAAGCTCATTGATGCTGGAATTCTCTCTCCTTCAGCACAATTTTCCTCTGTGGTATGATGCTATGAATATTTATGGTACAATAAAAATAATATAATAATAAGCATTTCCTAAACTTGTGCTGCATATATCTTCAGACAGGAGCTGGGAGGGCTGTATCTGTTATCTCCCACTGGAGAAGATCTTTATGTCCTGTGAAATAGCTGGCTGTCCCAAAGACCTTCACTTCCATGTGAGTTAAATGGCTTCTGTACTGAAAAATTCTGAGAGGAATTTTTTCTTCTTCCATATATAGTTTTGACTATCATCATCTCTGAAACATTGCCAGATTTTTCTTACATTGAGTGGGCTTCAATTGATATCCCTATTCATCCTTCCTATGTCAACTACTACAATTCATTCTTTTATAGCCACCTTAAATCTTTAGTCTCTCAAGTTCTTGGGTCCAGAATACTCTGAGCAGACTATTATCTTGCTCAGTGAAGCGGGACTACTTTACCCTCACTCCTCCTCCATCACCTTAACTGACTGGATTTCTTTTCATTTATAAATTTAACTCGAATTGTTTTCTTTTTTCAAATATTTGCCAAACTGTCTCATTCCAGCCTATTTCCTCAGCCTGATATCTGCTTAGCTACACATAATGCTCCTTATTCTGTGACTTTCAACATTACCACATATCAGTCTCCCATTATTCTCCACCGTCGTTCCCCTTATCTAGTTTATGAATATGGCTAGAATTCATTCCATTTCCCATTAATGATTACTAAAAAAGTCAGAGGGTTGTTTTTTTTTTTTTTATCTTATCAGCTATTAAAGAAATTCTGAGGCTTACTTCAAATGAACATCCTGATATTTTTAATATAAAATTTCAGGGAATTGTTTTAAAGCTATAAGACACCTCAAAAACACTTCTTTAACATTTGCTGTGTGTGTGTGGAAAAGAAAGAGAGATGGAGACAGAAACAAAGATAGAGACAGCATGCACTTTAATATATGTTTTACAGGTAATGTTGGGAGACAATGCTTCATGGGCCTCTACATTTTTGCATATTTTATGAGCAGAGGCTTAGGCCTTTGTTCTGGATTCTTATTTCAAGGTTGTTAGCATAGTAAATAGCCTCAGGAAATAGAGGTAGTTGTTTCCTCTGGAGCAAGAGCAGTTGTTTGGTTGGTTGGTAGGTTTTTTGTGGTGGAGTTTTTTGTTTTGTTTTGTTTTGTTGTTTGTTGATTGGTTTTTGTTAATTTTTATTGTTGTTGTCATTAATACTACCGTCCAGTATAACAAAAATATCTTTCCCTTTGGGTAAAAATCAGGCATGCTTTCTACCTATTAGAAAGGAGTTGGTTTCTCTAACTCATGTTTTCTCCCTTGTATTGTAACCCAATACATACATAGATATCACGTGAAGCGCTTCATGCTACCCTATGGGAACTGGAGCTTGAGGACCCAGCCATAAATAGTGATATTTGGGGTATAACAGTCATTAGAAATAGTAAAGTCTTTTGCTTTTTATCCAAGAGATTGATTGGCTGATTGATTGTCTTCTGTGAGCATCCATGAAAGAAAGACAGAATAATTTGTTAGGTGAAATCTCAAACCTCTCCATTTTTCTGAGAGATGTGGCTTTCTGAAAGAGGAAAGATTAAGGTCTCATTGGCCAGTTAATAGGAGTAGAGGAAATTTCATGTATGGTCAAGTAGGTAAGTAGAGTCCTTTACTTTATTACCTTTTAATTAAAAGGAATTGAGGAGATGGTTTCAGGCAAAGCACTAGGATGTAAGTACAAAGACAACTACCCATATGATGTGCTGGGTGCTGCTAATTCTCTTGTAAGAGGTGAAACTGGGCTCCCATCTGGTTGTCATCCTCAGGTCTGTGGCTTTGCAACAACTGGTACTAAGATTTGTCCTGGGGTTTGATGGCAGAAAGTTCCACTGCCTTTCATTCAAAAGAGATGTTCCAAGGAAGAGTAGAGGGAAATTTATGACCACTGTGGGCTGAAATCAGGCAAAATATTAGAATTTTTGTTAGTTGACTTGGGAGATGAGACATGTGGGGATATAATGCTTGACTTGAGGCACATACGCCTATTAAGGAAGAATGGCCATAGATGGGTTGTGTTATGTCTTAGTTCCTTCTGCAATGTAGAATCCTAGATCCTGTCAGAGATGACAATAAATATCATCAGGGTTTTTTGCAGTGGGTCCTGGCTACTATGAGGGAACTTTGGTCCTCTAAGGGAGATTTCCATGGGAAAGACAAACTCCTTTGAGAAACCACAGATGAGGCATTGACTAGTACTGGGGCTCTTACTGCCCTGGATGAGTTTTACAATGCTGATGAAAATGACCCACTAATGAATGAGAAATGGACCCAGAGAAATCTGGATAAACTTGTTTAGCAAGCCATGCCACCTTGGAAAACTCCCCTAGGCTTTATGTAGAGACCCTACAAGAACTTAAGAGTTGTTATTTTGATAATGGGACTGCAGATACCCTAGGTAAAGGTGAAATCTGTGAGGAAAAAAAAAAAAAGGGCACCACTTTGTATGTCAAATGCAAATAAGTCAAAGGAAATAAATCCCACAGCCTCAGCCAGAAAGCAATGTGACAATGGCAGTTGAATGAAGGGGTCCCCAGATCTAAAATATGTGGTGTCAGTACGAGGCTTTGGATGGACTGAAAACATAAGAGGTTCATTTGGTTGAGCTGCATGCCACAACCACTCTATTCAAATTTGAAAGTAAGTTTGCCTTGCCCTCTAATTCCTCTAGGCTCTTTGAATCTTCTCTATTCACTACCCTGACTTAAGCCATTGAGAAAGATGATTTTGAATGAGTTCTAGATGTCCCTGATCCCAAGGAGAACCAAAAGCCATGAGTACTCATCTAGGTAAGCTGGCAAATTTGGAAGAATAAAGAAACTAAAACTTATATAATTCTATTGGAGAAAAGTGCCCAACTCAGGGTAGGTATAGGGATATCCAGATTCAGGTAATAAAATTTGGGCTAGGTATACATTGGAGAAGGAGAGCTAATATATCCTTGCAGTGGGGTCTTTGGACTGATTCAATATAATATTGTGATTTTTACTGAGGAATGTATAGTAATGTATATTAATGTTTTATACACATTAATGTATATTAATGTGTGTGCTGTGAATACTTATAAAATCCAGAATGGATTCTCCCAATCAGGAAGTGTAATATATAGGAAATTGCTAATAGTATGTGTAAATCACTTCCCAGTATGTCTGCCTATCTGATATTGCCTATCCTATTTAGAGTGGTCCAACAGAAACAATATATAATCCGAGGAGGACAAATGGAAATCACAACTTTGGTTAAATTTTAAAGGTAGCAAGAGTAGGTTGCAATATTAACACAATAACCCTATATGGCCAATGAAAAATGATAATGGGAGATGGGGGTTTACAATGGATTTTTGCCATTGGATCCACTTGTTGCTGCTATAGGCCTGTAAATGAATCCATTGCACAGATTGATGACACTAGATGTGTTGAGTTGAACATTGCAAACACCTTCTTTTCTGTCCCACTGGCACCCAAGGACCAAGACCAATGTGCTTCATGTAGTAAGGCCTTCCATATATATTTGCAGTACTCCCCCAGGAGTACATAAATTCCCCTGCCATTTGCCACCAGGGGTTGAGCCCCAGGGTAACACCAATGCCTCTACCTTCTAATGTCTGAAGTTTTCACTAAATAGATGACTTGTACATTGGCAAGTCAGAAGCCTCAGTGTCAATGGCCTTAACTGTGGTGCTATTACATTTCTACCAGCAAGAGTGGCTGATAAATCCCAAAGTAATTTAGAGGACTGCCAGCCAAAGTGTATCTTGGGCCTATGTGAGTTTATATCAAAACTCTCAAACCTCCAGCAGTCAAGGAAAAACTGCTGTCACTTTCCCAAGGAGAGATCCAACAATTTATTGAACTCTTTTGGTATTGGAAGCAAGTGGGCATTCTACTTGGAACATTATATTGGCTAGTCCACAAATAAGCATCCTTTGAATGGAATCCAGACCAAAAGTGTGTGTTGGAAGCTATCCAATGAGCTCTGCATGCTCTCTAAACTACTGTCTTCTCTAAGCTGCAAGTCTTTCTGACTGATAATTTTGCTGTTTGGAGTATCTGGCAAAGGGAGGCACCCTACATTCAGTGATGCTCTTAGAGGTTTTGGATTTGTTGCCTCCATGACACAGTTACCAGGTATAACCCTTTTGAAAATCAGCAATCAGCTTGCTATGAAACACTAGGCAAAACTGCATACTTCACCTTGAAGGCTTTGTGACTTTCCAGCCTAATATTACCATCTGGGGTTGGGTTGAGTTGGATTCAGCGACTAATAATGGCTAACAAGTAAGGGTTCAACAATCCTCTCTTGTCAAGCAGAAGCAGTGTATCCAAGAATGGTTGAGGAATGAGGCTGCCTTGGCCCCTAGAGCATCTTTTCTTTACATGAGAAGAAAAAAAATTGGTAATCATCTCTTTGGGGAAATCTTTATCTTCCTCTCCACCGATTGAAGCAAAGCTGTTGGCACAATAGGATTCTTGATTCACAGAGGTTGCCCTAAGTGCCTAGGCCTGGTTCCCTGATATTTCATCTAAACTGACACTTGATGGTGTCCACTGGACTGCTGCAGGTGTGCAACCACAACACCAGCTATGCAGAACTGAACATAGACGTGATTGTTCAATTCAGTAAACCAATACTCTCCTTGATGAAACTCATTTCATGTTTACTGCCTCTTGAGCTGTGGCCAGTAGTCTAGACTGTTTATTCTGCCACCTGGTACACTAGAGCCTGGCAGATTAGAGACACTTCTCTTTAGGACCACCAACTGTGGAAACAAATTGTGCTGCCTGTTGAACCATCTGGGCCAGTCATGGAGATGTCTACAGTGAGGGCCTGTTCTTTGATGAGACCAAGTGCTATACTGTCTAGATTGCCACTATTTCTGTCTAGACTTACCTCCCACCAGATATGGCAACACATCCATCACCATAGATTGAGCACAAAGTAAAGGACAATAGGTTTATAACACACAGTCCACCACTGTACACCAGACATATGAATCTTACCATAAGTGGATGTTTGTCCTGTGGTAGGAGAAACCATATCACATTGGGGGTTGCCCTCACCTGCTCATTGCATAGCAACTAAACCAAAATATGGACCCCTCTCAGGGGGATCAGCAGTGTTCACAGCTCTCAACAATTTTCAGATTACAGTGTTGCTGTTCCATGTCTGATCAGCAGAGTCCAACACACCACTGTGGTGGCTCTTTAAACTAGTCTATGCCATGTGTTCAGCTTTATGGACCATTGACAGCTAACACTGGTGCATCTTTTCTGTATAAGTCACATGACAATGAGCTAATAATCAAGTTACTCAATGGACTTCCTATAATGACTAAGGCATTTGGTATTGTAGAACATTAGAATAGCCTCAAAAATTGACCCAAAAAGGTTTCTGGCTTTACCTCCCTCAACTCTTCCTCATCTACACTCTGTAGTAAATCAGTTTGACCACTAAATAAAGCTGTCTCCAGATTCTGACTTGACCATTATTGAGCACGCTACTTGTTACTTTTCCTCACTATCAACTTCAGGATGGCTTGGTTTGTACAACCTCTGTTTAATTCTTATTCAACCACCCGGATTCTCTTAGAAGAATGGCATAGTTACATCATAAAGATAATGACCACTTGGTCAAGTACGCTGCTTGCTAAGTTCCCCTACAGCAGCCCACACTGGCCAAAGTGAGGGAAATAACAGAGTTTATAAGTTTAACTAAATTGTTTTTGTAACTTTTGCACCTGTCCCTTCTAAATTAAAACTGGGAGTGTGAGTAGGGGATGATTGAGAAAAGGTAAAGTTATAGCTATTGTAATGGGACACAGGTATTTTATGGCACTGTAAGAAGAGCAACAATCTGGCATCTGGGGAAGGATCATCTTAGACCATGGGAGACATAGATGGCAAAAGGACATTAATATTTATTTTTTCCTTTAGACCATGGCTGGAGCCTTCCTCAAGAAAAATCCTCTCATGTGTCTCTCCCAAACTATCAAGCACCTAAATTTAACTGATTTCTGGGTCATAATTCCCCATAAGACAGCTCTGGTCACCATTTGATTGCCATTCATCTTAAAATTACCAAAAAGTCTATCAAAAGGGAAGGTAATAGCCCTAGTCCCTACACTTCCCAGTACAATTCCTTTTTTCCCCAGTATAATTCCTGTAAACACCTTTAGTTATCTGCTTCATCCACATTCCCACTGCTGTAGCATAGTGATTTCCTGGATTGGGTGAAGGTTATCTGGCTGATAGCGTGGACCAGACAGACTGGACTAACTATCCTCAAATATTACCTTCAAAAACAATGAGTAGACTCAATTATTCAACTGAACTGAAACCTAAGACCTACCAGATAGCTTGGAGACCACAAATGGAGCAATATCATCTTGTGCTTCTGGGTGATGTAGATTCCACTTCAGGAGCTTTCATAATTGTAAATGGCTCTCTTTTTAGGGATACCAAGTGTACTCTTGGGATTATAGGTCTTGTGTGGAAACCAAGGATTAGCTTATTTCTCTCCCCCTAAACTGATGATTGTCCTCTTGGGAGTAATCATAAGAGATCTCCAAGATTTTAAGGAAACACTCCCAGTAGACAATGTAGCCCTTGAATGACTCTTCTGTGTCTCCAAAATGAGCTACATTTAGTTGCTTGGGGAATCTTCCCAGAAGTGTAGCTGATGTGCTACTTACTCCAACTTCATAGTCAGTTTCCCCTACAATATGAGTCATTACAGGGAAAATTAGAATTAAAAAATTCTATTAGGAAAAAGGGATACAAGTGCTTGCTTTGCCAGCACATACACTGAAATTGGAATGATACAGAGAAGATTAGCATGGCCCCTGTGCAAGGATGACACACAAATTCATAAAGAAAAGTGATATAAAGTTTGTTTCTGATATTAATTGAGATGATCCTAGGGCGCCTGGGTGGCTCAGTTGGTTAATTGAGATGATCCTAAAGATACCACCTCTGTCCTAGAATGCATTCAGGTTAGCCTTAACTCAGTGGCCAGGCTTGTTATAGATGGTATTGGCTGTAGATTTTCTCCTTGCAGGGCAAGGTAGAGTCTGTGTGATCTCTAATATACCCAGTTGTACCTGGATTAAGGCCTTGAGCCAAGTGGAAAGGTCAACGTGGAAACTTAAGGAGGAATACACCCGGATTTCTAAGGTAGATCCAGATGGTTGAGATTTGCCTAGCTGATTGGGTCTAAGACACTTGATGTTAATACTGAATGTTGCCTCATCCTGATGCTCAGAGTCTTGTTGATAGTAACCCTAATTAAATGTAGTATGAGAATAATTTAACAGATTTAGTCCTAATCTCTGTGAGTCATATTGATCAATGTGCCTGACAGAGTAGTATACTCATAGGAAATTTTTCCAGAAGTCAAAACAGTGTTGAATCAAGGAATGAATATAGTTAAAAAACAATTCTCCATGGGCCTTACTGTTCAGATATTGTTTCCCTTTGGGGCAAAATCAGGTTTACTGCCCATTCTAAAAGATTCATTATTTCCTACAGTTGGAATTCTACTCCTATAAGTCAAATAATGATGTGTGAGCGGGCACTCGGCCCACTTAACATTGCCCTGTGGGACACCAGCATAAAATGCTGATACTCTGACTACTACTATTGCTGTGAGTAATAAAGTTCTTTGTTTCTGTTTCAGGAGTCTCATGTCTTCCCCCTGCACCCATGAAATTATAGCAAGCTAACTTAGCACATAGGTAGGGTAAAGTCTCAGACCTTACTGAATTCTTGACATCTGTATTACTAATGCATACTAATTATGATTTCAGTTATATTAGGGAGAGTAGACTTTAGAACTTATAGCTAACATTTTCATAGGATACTAGACTTTAAAATAGTTAAGTGAATAAATTAATGTTGTTATATAGAAAATTATTCAGTATGTCCTGAGATGAACTCAGGGGATTGATTTTAATATTTTGGAAAAACTGATGAAAAATATAGAAAATGCCCAATGACACAAATTGTGCTTTGATGTTTGCAGATAGTTTGAAGTCTATGGATTTATTTCTTTTTTTAAGTAGGCCCCACCCAGTATGGAACCCAATACAGGACTTGAGCTCACAACCCTGACATCAAGATCTGAGCTGAGATAAAGAGTCTGACACCCAACCAAGTGAGCCACTCCAGTGACCCAGAAGTTTATGGATTTTTTAATTGAGAACCCTTGCTATAAGAGAACCTACTCCTTTGGAGTAAAGGATGAGTATGCTTGTCCTAGGTCAAGCTTCTGGCACCTCCTCATAAGAACCCAAATAGATTACAGTATCTTCACACTGAGTTCTAGGAAATGCAACATATTGATAATCAGAACACAAGAATGCTTGGAGATCTATTGCTGGGTAGGTGGGTATAGTAATATATTGTATATCTGGAGTCATACGACTCAGATTAGTTCCAAGAAATAGAAAAGCACTACCCATTTGGAGTGAGTTATATATACATTCCTCTAGCATGAGCTGTTTAACGAAACATAGCAAAGAATGGTTGGTCAAACCTTAAGGAAATATCTTTCTATAATGTCTTATTCTTACAGCAAAATGGATCAAGACTTGCAATGCTAAAGTTCCCTTCAGAAATGTATGGGGGAAAGATGTACTTGAGAAAAAATATTCAAAAGTTTCTTCTTTGCTGGTATTAGAAAAAGGTATTGAGGGTAGGGAAAGGTTATTAGCTTGCTATTACTCAATCCCTGCTGAGCACAGTAGAGCATAACATAGGAATAAAAAAAGGAAGTCAGCTCTCCAATCCCAGCTGCAGGCTGATGAATCAGTTAGTGATTAATTGTTGCTACTAGTAATTGAAATAATCATATTTTAGAGAGAGGGGAAAAAAGCGTTTGGTCTCTAAAATGCTTTTGCCTCAAAATGTAATTGCTGCAATATTATTGGATGTCTTAAAAAGAGATATAAAGTTCTTAATGTAAAACTAAAAGGAATGTGATTCCCAAGATTGACCCAACATCTGGCATTAGGTTTTGAAAACTCTCCTCTGACTGTCAAAAACAGTAGTCCCTTTGCACCATTTCTTTTAGGTTTCCTTTATAGAGAAGAGAGCATAATGTAGCATGCAAAACAACAACAAACTAATATATATTACCTTAATGTTGGTAAAGCCAGTGAGTTCACATTTACTCCCTCCCCCCAAAATGGTGCTTATATATATATTTTTTAATTTTATTTATTTATTTGACAGAGAGAGACACAGCAAGAGAGGGAACACAAGCAGGGGGAGCGGGAGAAGGAGAAGCAGGCCCCCTGCCGAGCAGGGAGCCCGATGCAGGGCTCGACCCCAAAACCCTGGGATCATGACCTGAGCTGAAGGCAGACGCTTAACGACTGAGCCACCCAGGGGCCCTGGTGCTTATATTTTTAAAGTAATGTTAATGTGTTAATCAACAGGCTTTATCATGTTCCAAATTCTAATTGTGTATGGCCCCATGCCAAGGATTTGGGGAGTCACTGCCTTCAAGTAGTTTACTCCTAATTGTGAAGATATAGTATGTATGTAAAATGTTGCTGATCAATATGGTGCACATGAGTACTATAGAAAGATTTCATGAAGTTATAAATTTGCATTTAATGAGTACTTAACATATTCAGGTCCTCCAGAAAGGTTGTTTTTTTTTTTTTTTCCAAAACTAATCTCCACAATCACCCTGAGATGAAAGTATCATACCAATTTGAAATGGTGAATAAATAGGATCAGAAAGGTTAAGTCATCCACTCAATTCCACACTGCCAAAATAATAAAGAACAACTTGTGTAGAACAATTTTCAAATGTGCTTCTGCTTCTATCTGATTGCAAAAAGGAGAGAGAGAGATAACTCCACATTTTAAATCCTTGGTGATAATAAAAGCCTGAGATAGTAGCATTTATGGAATAGAAGAATTACGAGGAGAAAAAAAAACTGGCATGGGAGGAAAGATGAGTTTATTTGTAATATATTGTTTCTGAAGTGATACTAGGCCATATAAGAAGAAATACAAATGAGCAGATAGAGATAAAAGATTCTAGTTAAAAAGAGAGAAATCAGGATTGGAGATGTGGGTGTGGTACTCAACAGTGTTTCAGTGACATAATGAAGAAAATAGTAATAAATGAGCAACCATATGTTGTGCATGCAACTTTTCACATTAAAAAATGGAATCCATTTTTTCTCCTCTTGACATGGGGTTGGTTAGGGATTTGATTTGACCAATAGAAAGTGGTAGAGTGATGCTGTACTAGTTCAGGGTGTAGGCTTTATGACGTATGGCATTCTTTTGCTATTCTGAGGCTCCTGGTAAAGAAGCCCAGGCTGTCCATCTGGAGAAAGGAGCCATGTGAAGAGAGAAGCCCCAGACAATAGCCCAGCAGTATGGCCCCTGACAAGTGAGTGAGGCCATTCTTGATCCTCCAACCCACCTACCATCTGAATAAGTAAGCCCCGCTGACACAACAGAGCAGAGATTAAACATCTCTGATGGGCCCTGCTTAAATTCCTGAACCACAAAATTGTAATTAATAAACATGTTGCATTTTATCCACTTAGTGTTAGGGGAGTATGTTTCATAGCACCGTACTGCTAAAACACAGAAAGAGACTGACAATAAGTAATTAGACAAATACTTGCTTTTTCTTCCTGTCACATGATAAAACATTCTGTTAAGAAACATAAAACAGGAGGGGCACCTGGGTGGCTCAGCCGGTTAAGCATCTGCCTTCAGCTCAGGTCATGATCCCAGGGTCCTGGGATGGAGCCCCGCATTGGGCTCTCTGCTCAGCGGGGAGCCTGCTTCTCCCTCTGCCCCTGCTCCTGCTTGTTCTTTCTCTCTCTCTCTCTCGCTCTCTCTCTCACTCTCTCTGTCTCAAATAAATAAAAAATAAAATCTTAAAAAAAAAAGAAAAGGAAAAAAAGAAACAAACAGGACTTAACAGGATAGAGAACTATCAAGGAAGTGATAGAGAAATATTTTCATTGGGTAGTCAGAAGCTTCCTGAAAATGCGACATTTGAGTAGATAAGGAAGTTAGAGAACCAAATGGGTAACAAAGATGGACCATGAATATCAGAGAAAACTTAATTCCTAAATGTTTGATAATATGTTATAAGCAACACATCCAAAATCAAATTCACCATCCCACCTATATTAGTATCATTATAGAGGGCCCTTCCCACCATCTCTTCTTTGGCCTATATAACCATTTATCTTTAAAAATCAATTCAGAAGTTGCCTTCTCCAGAAAGACCTACCTAACTTCTTTCATCTGGCCTAGTGTTCTCTTCTATGTCATCATAACCACCAGTATTTTCTTGTGTGAGAGAATCAAATACATGATGCATCTTCTTTTTTCTTTAACCGAATCTCACACCATTAAACTTAAAACTCGTTTTGACCTTTCTAACCTCACAATATTCATCTTGTAGGTGAACGGCAGTGTTTTCTTGCCTCTAGTTACACTGTGCCCACTATCCTTTCTTTTATTCTTCTATTTTATCTCCCATTGGATCCCAGCTTAAGCACATCACCAAAATTTAGATTAAATCAAGAAAAAAGTTTTTGACCAATGGCTGCCTAATCTGTCACTGAAAAGTAGCAACAAAGCAAAGCTTTTATCAACCAGAAAATGTACTGTGCTTCCTTTGGGAAGGCAAACAAGACAGCAGATATAGAAGCCTCACTCAAAGGAGGAAAAAGAAACTGAAGGATTTTAAGAGTAATACCTGTCAAATGGAGCAGTAATGTGTACTATTTGACAAAATAAGCTGGTGACTGTCAAAATAAATAATAAACCTTCCAGCTCTGACTAATGACTGAACTATCCTGGAAGACTTGAGGGAGCATCCAACAAAAGGCAAAATTGAAAGAAAAATTGGAACGGTCGGCACAGCCTCCTAGCAGCTAAATTTGAAATAATTATGGAAAAATTCAAACCATTCACCAGGTTTAGTGGCAGAGGGGAAGGTTCCAACAACCCTTCTGATTGAGCATTCCACTTTCGTTAGGAAATCACATCTCTTCTGATGGAGTGCCAAGAAGTTGGTCTCTGCTTTTTCAATACGGAAACAATCCTACCGTGACTGTGGCATTCTCTCTGCAGACTTTCAGCTGACTGCCAAGAACATCATTACGAAGAGCTGCCAGAGCTGGACCGCTTTGTATGCCAGAGTGGGGCAGACTGCAGAAAAGGCAGAGATCCAAAGAAAGTCCATTTTTTTATTTTTTATTTTTTTGCTTTCTTCTTTTATTGTATTTATAAGATGATGAATGTTAACTAAATTTATTGAGGTAATCATTTTATAATATATATAAATCAAACCGTTATGCTGGACACCTTAAACTTATATAGTGTATGTCAATTATACCTCAATAAAATTAGAAAAAGTGAAAAACATAAAATAAAATGGATTATTGTCATTTTTGTTAGTTATGATAATATTTTGACTATGCATAGTCCATTTTAATACCTTTTCACTTCCATTTCTTCCCAGGCGAGGCACCCATTTTCCTTTTCCCATAGCCCCTTCGAGGGTCATCTTATTTTCCCTTTCCAGCAAGCAGGGTTTTCTAAGATGATTACAAAGAAAACTGCCTGAGTGTCTGCTCATAATGTTCTGACCCTTTCCCGGGGGAGTTTCATTTAAACAAATTGTTTTTTAGAGACCCAAAAAGCCTCGATAAATTCCTGCTCTAAAATTCAATAATAAATCACAAGTGGGAGAACACATTGTTAGTGGAAAAATTTTAAGCATCTCAAAAATATAGCCCTGCAAAAGACGTCTTGCTTCAGAAATTATCCACTTATGCCTCAAGTTCTAAATAGCAGAGGTGAGTACTGATTTGTCCCTCTGTTTGACTCCTTTAATTGTGCTTTTGTTCCCAGGAGAAGCTATTCTCTGCGCTCCCTAAGTCAAAGTGTTAGAGAAAAGAGAAAAAAAAAACACTAAACAGAATATCTGCTTCTAAGGAGGGGCCTGTCTACATATTATTTAGCCTACAGTAACATGGCTTGTTTTCTCACTTAATTTTATTTATTTATGTTCTTTCATTATTTATTTCTCCTTCATCTGTTTTATGCATTAGATTGTATTGACTCTAGTTCCAAATATGTTTTTCATAAGGATTTGATTCTGTCATAAGTAAACCATTTTGAGATATGAAATGAGCAAAATATCAAATCAAAAAAACATACATTTAATATTTGTTCATTTCTAACCAAACATATCTGCTAAAATCTATAATTAAAAAAAAATCCTGACCCTTTTGTTTGTTTGTCTTAAGCGTTAACTTGGAGAATTGTGCTAGTCTAAAACTGCATCTCTACCTCATTCTTATTGCCATATTCATTAAAACAAAAAATCAAAACATATTCTGATTGCAGAATGAATATCTGAACTCAAGACCATTCCAGATATATGGGTAGCAAGTAACCGTCCATACATGCCTGTAAGTGAAGTAAAAAGTTGGTTCCTTCAAATATCCATAACTCACAAATGGACAAGAATCAGGATGCCCTTGCTTCCTACACAGTGATTTCAACATTTTAGGATAATTTGATTCACCAACCCATTTGGTTGATCCATCCTACTCTGATAGAGGATGATCCAACCCAGTCAACATCATGTCCAATGTATCCTGTACTTCCTGCAGCAATTATTCTCCTTGGCAGGACACTCTTCTCTAAAGCCTTCTCTGCTCATTATTCTTGCTGCCTCTGCAGGGTCAGTAATGTGTCTGCCAGTAAAGTGTTGTTTCCTTCCATTTCCTATTCCCATAACCACAAGGAGTAGAAGCAGTTTCCCTGTTGAGGAAAGAGCATTTGTCCATTAATAACCACACTAGTCTAGCAGCCAAATCCCATGTTGATGCTCTGGTCATTTTTAATGTGGACTACTATAACCACATTCTCTGCTGTCTCCAAGGCTTTATTCTTCATTCCAGTTTAAAATGATCTGCATTCTGCAGATCAAATCATTTTCTAGATGGATTTAAGTTATCCCCATGGGAAGGGAGAGCCTGGACTTGCCAATGTTGCATATAGGGAGTATGGAGTAGAATGCGAAGACGAGTGTCTAAAAGAAGCATTCAAATATACCAGATGATGACAGAGACCCAACTTAGTAGTTTGGCCTGGGGCGGGGGTTGTTTTTGGGGTTTTGTTTGTTTTGCTTTTTTTTTTTTTTTTTTTGCATTCCAGGGATCAGGAAATTTCAAGATCTTATTACAATTTTATTGACTACATTTGACAAATTATGAGAATTTGCTCTGCCTCTGTCTCCCCTTATTATAAAGTATTGAAAAATATTTTGGGTAACTTTTGCAAGCTGCAAAGGTCACCAAGGAGTACCGTAATACCATTGTTTACTAAACTTCTACTTTGATGCTGCCAAATCCACAGAGAGAATTTTTAAGAAACAACTTGAGCAATAGTTACATTGTCCACCAAAATCTGCAGATAAGAATAAAAGTAAAGAATGTAAGACAGTGTTAGAAACAGTACAACTATTTGCTACCCTTGGAAACTCTGTTTAATTTCCTGGCATCCTGGACTTTTTGGGGGCTTATATTTTGGAATTACTATAGCCCTCTATGAAAGAGTTAATTCATTACCAAAAGGTGAGCCATTTCCTGTCTGCTCAGTTGTGGAATCAAACTAAGTACTATTTTATCAAAGGAACATTGGCTGTCACCCAGCGTTAATCATTTTCAGAACAATTATGATTTACTTTAGACGTAAAGCTGATGGATCTCTATTTCCAGATTCCATTTTGGCAACTTTGAGCCTTACCTCATATGTAAGATTATTGCTGAAAACAGTGCTTCTCCAAATTGTCCTCCTTCATTCTTTTTGTGTCTATCTTAAAAAAAAAAACACGCAATTAATTACATTCAAGCTAGCAAACCTATGTGACTGCCAGTGCTAGCTCAAATATTGTTTGCATATAATCCTACACAGATGTGGAGCCAATAGGGAGCTGGATGACTGTGTGCTTTTACACATCTTTTAGTTAAATTAAAAATCCAAAAGCTAAATCTTGTGTTCTGGGATAACATGTGAATTTGACATTTCCTGGAGGTTATTAGAACCATAAACCAATGACTAGACTATATTCATCCATTTAAGTGGTTTGTGACTATGAAAGACTAAATATTTACAATGTCTTTTATCCTTGGATACAATATAATGATTTCATCATTTTAATAGCTCTGTACTCAAATGTGGTTGCATCCCACTTACATTTTTAGAGACATGCATTTCAAATAATTTGGGTCTCATTAACCATTTGAGTAAGGCCCAAGAGTGACAAAGCACACAGCAAGAGTTCAAGGTGTTGAAATCACGATTTTATTTTTGATTTATGTCTTCCCTCCTGAATCTTACATGATTTACCAAATTTTGCTGTAAATGTTCAGATAAGAAGAGATATTTTTACACACACAATTCATCAGAAGAAAGTCACTAACAGATCCCAGGCATCTGCTTATAAATGCCCGGCTGTGCACACAAATAGGGATCGGGTGACCCAGTGTGAATGAACCGGGACAAAACCATCACAGTCACTAATAGAAGCAATTGAAGCCGTGCGCCCCACTAAAAGCTGCTTGAGTGGCTGTGTTGTATATAGGAAAACAACGGTATTATACTCCACAAAACCCATCATCTAATCATTGGCCTTCAGAGTTCTAAAAATGCCTGGATGTTCTTCCTCTCATTATTTCCCTATGTTCTTAAATCTTGCTGTTTTCTGGAAAGAAAAATGAGTTGGTTATATTGGCTAATATTATTCCCTGCCCCCTTCCTCTCATGTATGATGAAAACTAAATCTGGTTTATTTTCAACATAGAAATGTAGGAACAACATTAACCAGTTCCTTTTGTATTTACCTCTATTCATCACAGGTTTTCACTTATATTAATGCTCACTGTTTTGCATAAAAGAAAAATAAAACATACCAACTAACATAGACAGTATCCAAATAAATTGATGGTTACCTCCCCTAAAGTGCACAAAGGATATGATCTATTAGAACTTTTGTGCTGAGACTTTTGGAATGCTCAATTCATGGTAGTTGACCTCAACAACTATTTCATAAATCATTATCCTAAAGCACCTATCAAAAATGTTTTATAATACCTTGGTTGGATCATTTGTCAAGCCATAGTTTATGTCATGATGAGGTTAGAGTCAAAATGAAAGAAATAAAGGATAAGAGATTTTTTGTTGTTTATAATACCCTGATCCTTAAAGAATGTTCAAAGAAAATCATGTGCATACAAAGGGATAATATTTCTTTTTACCCCCTAGCAGAAGGAAATTCACACACACTCACATGTGATTGAATGTAATGTTTATGTAACAAATGCTATGATATACTGGAAAGATATATAGGCTATAAATAAAACAAAACAAGGCAAATATTTAAAACAAATCTAAAACTCTCATTTATTTGTTGGCTTTAATACTCAATTTCCTTGTTATATGAGAACAACATCTGTGGTGTAGTACTTTGCAAAATCATTGAAAGCCATAAAATGAAACAATGTGCTTGAAATCACTATAAAAATAAAAATCAACATGTAATGAGATATTAAATCACTGATGGTGTTGGCAAGTGAGGATACATGAACAAGACCCTGTGTCTGCCTTTTCAGAGCTCTCATACATTGGAAAAATCAGACCCATAAAATGTCATGGGTAAAACAGTAGGGAGTACCTTGGAACACACCAGAAAGGCACGTAGGAGAGACAACATTTAGATTTGATATGGGAGGTAAGGGAAGGGCTCTTCAAGTGGAGAAGAAAGAAAATATTTCAAGCAGAGAGAGCAATACATACACATACAGATAAGCATGAAAACTCACAATGAGTTAATCAAACTCGCGGTTGAGATGGGGGAATTAAGGTAGTGATCAAGAGGTTCCTGAAGAAAAAAACTGATATATCAGAGTTATTTATGTATTATTTTGATTAGCCAAGAGTTTATTGCCCAATTGATGGGAAACTCTTGAATTTTTAAAGTGAAAAGTGTATAATATTATGTATATTTTTGAAAAAAATTAACCTCAAATTAATAGACCATGTGGACCCATTATGGAAAAAAATTGGTAGACAGACTAGAAATAAAAAAAAAAATGGCTAGGCAGTTATTTTAATTATTCAAAAAGAAAAGATGAACAATCTATGATAATTTGGTTGTTTTGCAAAAGGTGAAAGAGAGGTTAAGTTGAGAGATAGAAATATGGTAGAATTAGTGGGATCCAGTAACCACTTAGAGCTGGGCAGTAAAGGAGAGGTAGTGACATATTGGTGCATTAGGGGTGTCTGATGTATGAAATGGGTATAATTCTCTAAGCATATACTTAAAACTCTACCAGTATGAAAGGTATTCACTGCTCTGGTGTAGTTCTCCATGTTTGCCAGTAACCCGCTCATTTCCTATTTGATCCCTCCTCCCGCCAGCACAAAGGCATTTTAAAAAATATGTACAGCAGATGTAGCTGGCAATCACTTCCCTTTGGTAAGTTCTGAGATGAGATATGGAAGATTTAGGAAAAATCCCACTGCACCTATCCCTTCTTATCATGCTCTCATTTGAACAGCACTCAGTTAAATCCTGGGATTTCTTTTGGCAGAGGTCTTTCTTGTATGATTGGTGGAGTGGTTGTGAATCACCGTGGCATGCATCTCCGGAGGGTCTCCTTTTTCACCCAGTACACTGATATACGTTGCTCAAGGGTGCAAATGTTCATGATAGCAACTTACTCAACTCATCTCTTTTCCCATGTTTGATGCATGGCCTTCGGGTGCCTGCATCATTGCTGTCTGGACATCTCACACTCTCACCCCCAGTGAGGCAGGAATTAAACCTAATTAATTCCTGTCTATAACATTCAGCCCTGCCTCCTAAAAATATGGACATTTAATAAATGTTTTGGTGATAATGGAATAATTTATCTCTTCGAGGGTGCATCCCTTTCAACTGAAGCAAGAACAGCATACATTGTACTGGTTTAGGGAGGATAAATGTAATTCCATGACAATTAAAAATGATAGGAGGAGTAGAAACCCATCCATCTGCCTAATGACTAAACTTCAGTGGTGAAGAATTGATAATTCTAGTGGAGTTTGTTAGTGGAAGAGTCCTTTATTTTAATACATTTTGGAAATTCTGGGGAGTCTGACTACCCCTGCTAACACGGTAGTGTCAAACCATTTAAGGAAAACTCACTGAACTCAAGAAAAGGACAAGATCTGTATTTTCATTTTAGAACAAAAGAAAACATAATTTTTTTTTTCTGTTTAAATTAGTTCAAAATTTGTATTGTTTCCAGTATGGGACACGATCACAGAATTTAAGCCACACACGTATGCCTCTGAGTATGTGTGTATATGTGTGTGTGTATACATACATATAGATAGATAGAGAGATGTAGATATGTGTGTACATACATATGTATATGCAGTCTATATCTTTCTATATGTATGTCACCATGGATAGTATATGTATGACTTAATATAGGATATATATATATATAATTATTTTTCTTTATGGTTTATTATCTGGAATTATGTTTATATTCAATTTTCCAAATCCCAAAGCTACTTATCAACTGAAATGGATAGACGGATGAATTAAAATAAGTTTTTATTGATAAAACTTAAGAAGTAGATCATTTTTATTGTTGTGATAATTTGTGCATAGGTCTGTTTGTTTGGGTTTTATACCTACACAAATTGAAGCGTGCAGTTCCTAGAAACTACTTGCTGGAAACTTGGTTGATTGGTTAAGGTTTCTTTTGATAGGCACATAATCAGCACTGTGAGCTTGGAATAAAAAGAAAAGAAAAATCCTAAAAGTAAAGCAAAAGGCAATTTCTCATTCTTACCTGAACACATTTTACAAATCTGTTCTATTTAGGGTAACATGTCTTGTCAAACAACAGGAAAATTAAAAGTACAGTGTAACTTATGTCCTAGTCTATTGAATAAATTTTTCTTGTTCAGTTCCCAGAGTAAAGGAAGTTGTACTGGTTATCTCAGTGACTTAGAAAAAGCATTACCTGCATATTTTCAAATTTAACCTATTAAAGCACATTATCTCAAGTCAAGTCTATTAAAGCTACCATGGTGATTGTCCTATATTTGTTATTAAGATATAATACAAATTCAATTTAATTCTTTTGCTGCAGCAATTGTTGTGGTAGATAGTGAGCTCTAAAAAGAAACAATATAATCAAGTCACTAGTTTTTAGTCTACATCAGAAATAAGATATTTAAAATTTCATTTACAGAATTTTAAATCATGGAGTTGATTTTATAGATATTATTGAAATACTTAAGGGACACATTCTTATTTTAGAAATGTAGTTCTCATTTTATCGTTTATATTTATGTTCCAGTAAACTTGCTTTTTCCTTTGATTTAATTTTATCCACTGAAAAATTGCCTCTGATGTGTTTTGCATTTCTCTCCTCTTCTCTAGATCTGTCCTTACATGTTTCACAACCAGCAGATTTACTCTGGTGCTGTTAGCAATTTCTGCCACCAGAGAAAGTTATGTGTCCCCCCCCCCCACACACACCGTGGCTCCCTTGCAAAGGTTTAAGAGAAACTGAGCTATATTTCAGTTCAAACTGACCTTTCTGTCCAGTTAAGTTACTTAGTTATTTCTTTTAAAATTTAATTTTTGTGGCTCAAAATAAATAACCATTATTAGTTTATATTGGCATTTTGAGACAAAGTTTATTATTCCTAATTGTATTTTACTAGAGTTAACATTTTTTATTTATATACTTGATTTTTAAAGGTTTTCTGAATTTATAATTAGATTTACTATGTTGTTGAATAAAATAACTTCAAAAGTGTGTGTATCTAGTTTTATATTGCTAATCAATAGAAAAAGAGCATTAGAAACAAAGTTTAATTTTTCCCACAGGGGGACCTCTTTGGATCTAAGTGCTGCCACTCTGCCCCCTCTGACAGGTAATTTGAATTACTTGGACTTTACTTTTCCTATTTGTGAAGGTAGGCTCAGAAGACTTGCACTTTAATGCCTTAAAACTCATGCTTATTAAGAGAAAGATATTGACTCCCTAGTATGTTTCAACATTGACAATACAAATGTTACCAAAATAAAATTAATAAGAAGAAGAACTTACCAAGTACTTTCTGGGTGCCAGACATTGTGATCAGGCATGTATCAGTAAGGATAGGATAGGTCATGCTACAGTAAACCCATTCCCAAATTATGGGCTGATGTCCAGTGTGGGTCACTGTGAAGGCCGAAGCTAAAGAAAGCCCCTTCTCAATAAATATTTCCAAAATAATTCCAACAGGGGAAAGAAGATACATTAAATCTTAATTGGCTCTTCTTAAAACTTCTGCATGGGAATCCCTTCTGTCCACCTTTCATGAACCACAGCAAGTCACAAGGTCATACCTAACTCAAGAGACGGTAGAAAGTGTAATCCTATCAATGCATCAAGAAGAAACAGAACATATATGCATAGCCCTAAGGATTGGAGGGTCTTCTTTAATTCACAAATTAGCTTCTCTAGCAAGCACTAGGACTTTCTGCCAGCTCTATCAGGTTCTATTCCCTTACTTTGCTTTATTTTTTTGGATTACTCGTAAATGTATGAAATTATATTGTTTGCTTGTTTTGAAGATCTGGACATGGATAGATAAGTATCCATCTGTAGCTAGAACGTACTATCTATAAGGGCAAGGACATTGTCCACTTGCTTTTCCTCCTCTTTACTTTCCTTTTTATTTTTCTTTTATTTTTTTAATGAGTTTATTTATTTATTTGAGAGAGAGACACAGCGAGAAAGGGAACACAAGCAGGGGGAGCAGGAGAGGGAGAAGCAGGCTTCCCACTGAGCAGGGAGCCCAATGCGGGGCTCGATCTCAGGACCCTGGGATCATGACCTGAGCCAAAGGCAGACGCTTAACCGACTGAGCCACCCAGGGGCCCTTTATTTTTCTTTTCTCTTAACTCTATCACCAATACCTACACTGGCATCTGGCACATAATAAATACATCAATGATAAATACTTAATGAATGAATTATATCCATTTTACAAATAAGGAAACAATCTTAGCAGTTAAATCACTTAAGATGACATAGGTATAAAGTAGCAGGGCTGGAATTTAGAGCCCCAGGGTTTAAACTCTCACTTGTAGAGCTACTGTGCTTGATAATGACATAAGCTAGTGGGAAAGACATATATAATTGTGAGGTACCCTGACAAACGCTACAAGAGAAACATGTATGACTATGGAACTACAGAGGGAGTAAAATCGAACTATCAGATATAGCATTTCGAAGGTGATAGAAAATAGTGTGAAGGAAGGTTTTATGGATGAGTACTATGCTGGATTTTGAGTGAGATCCTGAAGATGTGTTTACTATTTTGTTTGAAGTTACTTTGACTTTCCACCATGAGCCAGAAATGTGTTAGCTGCTAAAGATACAAAAGTACCCAAGGCAGAAAAAAACTCTTTGCCCTTCCAGTGCCTCTAGTCTCATGAGCTATGCGCCAGTCAGACACATACAGACAAACTCACCCTTCAGTGAGAGGCTGGCGGTCTCATCTACAGCTTTTGGAGGGATAGATGTAGCTAAGAAAGAGAAGTATTTTTTGTTTTGTTTTGTTTTGTTTAAGATTTTATTTATTTGACAGAGAGAGACACAGAGAGAGAGGGAACACAAGCAGGGGGACTGGGAGAGGGAGAAGCAGGCTTCCCGTCGAGCAGGGAGCCCAATGCTCGATCCCAGGACCCTGGGACCATGACCTGAGCTGAAGGCAGACGCTTAATGACTGAGCCCCCTAGGCGCGCCTAAGAAAGAGAAGTTTTCACTGGAGTTAAGTGAGCGATATTGACAGTACCACAGCCAGCAGAAAGATCTTTGAGAGCCATTGACTCCAAAATCTGCCCCAACACATGACCATGGAGCTAGATGAAACAGGGCCTGAATCTCTGCCATAGTCCTTCTCCCCTCCTCACTAAAGCATCCCCAGTGATATTCTTCCACATTGCTTTTCAGGCCGACTCAGGGGAAAAAAAAAAAAAAAGACCCAGCTTATCATAAGACAGACTTATGGCAAAAATCCAGAAAGAAAATACTTAAACTATCAATCTTCTGCCCTTAGATGGCTGTGAAATTTGACTCCTCCTAAATAAACGGGAAAGTATCAACAATGTACTTTGATTACCTACTGAGTTCAGGGCATGTTTTCTACATTTTGGTTAAGGGACAGTGGATGATACGGGAATGGTAGATAAAGAAACATTTAGATATTCTCAGCCCCAAATAAGCACTAAAGTCACTAAGTCTGTTGACACTCAGAGGAAGAGAGACATCTATGGGATGCAGTGGATACTGGGATCAGACCAAAAAAGCAGCACTTTCCAGACAAGTGGGAGAAGGAGTTACCAAAGTGAGAAGTTATATCATTGAGGATTATGCTTGGCTGCCATAATAGAAAACCCAAAAATAACAGTGTCTTTAAAAGAGATAGATTTTATTTATCTCTTACTAAAAAGTCCATAAATGCAAAATACAATAAGACCTGATATTTTCCTGGGATTCTCTTTTTGTTCTGCCACTTATTCCAGGGGGAAAAAAATGATTGCATACTCAAAGGAATAATTGGCTGGGAGTTAAATAAAGGAACTATTTACAGAGTCATGAAAAAGGTTAAGAGCAGCAAAAGAGGTTGAGGGTCCCAAGGACTAGCAAGGGTCGGAGGAGAACCAACACTATCCTCAGACAGTTAGCAGGGGTTCGAGGTATGGCCGTAGGAAAAAGAGGTATGGTCTTAGAGTGGTAACATAACTATTGCTAAACCTCAGCTCAGCAGACAGGAGGCCCAGGGGATGAAGTAATAATCAATCTCCTATTGCCCTCCATTTCATTAACCTCCCATTGGCCAAACACAGGGCCTAGAAGCTTCAGGGCAAGGGAACCCAGGATATACATTTGGCTTCGCAGAGCACACAACAGGGTGGAAAAGAGTGAAGAGCTGAACTGGAAGAACAAACATAGAATAATCAGCACAATTCACCCCTCAGCATTGTATCCCTCAGAATCGTTTCTTGTCTGCTTTTCCATTTTGGGAAACTTGAGTCATAAAATCACTGGGTGTCCCATGATTAGGCAATTAGAGTTTATTTACCAAAACCCAGGTGTACCCAAGGAGCTAGTTTTCAAATGGAGAATAAACTGCTGGCAGAATAGGGCAGCGATCTAATCTAAAACCTAAGCGGTCTCTGTTGTTATGCTCATGTTTGGATGTGGCAGAGACCTCACAAAGAATCTCTGTGTACCACAGTCCCTTTCAGGACCATTGTGCCTGCTGGGTTATAGGTCCATATGTCAGGAGAGCTTGTGCAACAGCCTAGACCTGCTGTGTAGCTGTCCTTTGTTTTGGGCCTCACTCAAGCCTGCACCCTTAAATGCTACCTGGTAAGTATATTAAAATAACATGCCCAAATATTTTACATATTTGCTCCAAATTCTATTTTTTAAAGATTTTTTAATTTATTTATTTGCTAGAGAGAGAGTGTGTGTATACAAGCAGGGGGAGCATCAGGCAGAGAGAGAAGCAGGCTCCCCGCCAAGCAAGGAGCCCGATGTGGGACTCCATCTCAGGACCCTGGGATTATGACCCCAGCCAAAGGCAGCCACTTAACTGACTGAGCCACCCAGGCATCCCTATATTTGCTAGAAATTCTAAAGAGGTTAACTAAAAATTCTGCTTTTTTTTTTCTTTTTGGAGGGTGATAAAAAGTGCAGCAACTTGTCTTCCACTTTAGGAGAGTATCCCCTGACATGCCCCACCTGAGGGACCCCAGAAAGCTTCATGGATTATGCAGGCCTGCATGTATCTCACTAAAGCAACTATGGTGCTTATTACTTCTTTCTTACCTACTTCAATTAGCATAATGCAGTGAATCAGCATGTAGTCTATGGAATGCCACAAGTAAACAATGAAGTTTCCTCTATACTAGATTAAAACAGAGAGCAAAAATTTGTCATAGAACTAAAAAAAAAAAAAAAAGTTACCTGGTTTCTGATTGTTAATTAGCTGGCAGTTAAAGACAGTGTTTTTAGGTTAAATAGTATAACATACCAGGGTTCAAGGGCATCTATCTATTCATTTGCTCCAGTGAAAATACCATGTCCAGAACATCTGATTAAGGTTGTTATAATCCAGTCATTCTCCAAGATCTCTCTAACTTTTGCAGTAAACAGGAAAGTTAAATGGGTATAAAATAAAAATTTCGACTCCGTTATCTATCTCTTAAGTTCTTGATGGTGTCTGCAATACCCACCAAGAATGTGGTATTGCTTTTGATCTAGCATCTTGGGGGAGGACACTGTGAGAGGAAATTGTATGTAACATTTCTACAATAACTAGCCATTGCTATAGACCTCCATGGCTAATTATAGTAACTGTCCCCACTATGTCTCTCAAGGTTCCCTGCCAGCACCTGACCTCTGCCACTTCGGGATCCCTAATTCCATTGCAGCAGAGCTCACTGTCTGCTCTACCCTCATTCCATAGTAGAGAGAACCAATATGCGGACTCTGCCAGTGACTCAGTAAATATGTTTGCTCCAAATATTTCAGAACTAAAGAGATAACAGGAGACACACCCCAAAGAATTTAGGGTAAGACTGACTTTGCCAAGACTTCATCATTCACCTAATCCTACACTAGTCCCTGATTGGACGAGTGGACCACATGCTTCTATTCAGAGTCAGTACCTAATAATCATGTATGGTCTGGTTATTTGTTTTTGTTCAGTCACATTATTAAGGATTAAGCCTCCAGAGAGGACTTGGAGGGAGACTCACAGTAGAGTCGAGGCCCTTTTCAAGGGTCTTTCCTCAAAAGGGGCTGGCGTCCCTGCCGATTAAGTCATTCTGGTCTGTGAGATCATTTAAGTTTAGAATTGAGTAAGAGGCCATGAACCCCACTACATTATTTCAAGTCTTGTTTTTGCTCAGCAGACCTGGAATTTTTCTGCTTATCTAAATCAAACAGCACATTAGGAAGCTGCCCGGCTACTTCATTCCCAGAGCCCTGGGAATAATTAGCCACTGCTATAGACCTCTGTGGCTAATTATGGTAATGTGCCCACTCTGTCTCTAAAGGTTACATGCCAACACCTGACCTCTACCACTCTGGCGTCCCATTGTTTCCACCAGGGAACCTAATTCCATCACAGCAGTGCTCACTGTCTTCTCTAACCTACAGAGAACAATCTCTTCTCATGAATTCCGGTGATCCCCTCAGCAATGTATTCCTTAATGCCTTAGTGGAGAGAATGTCCAACAAGATGACACTTGTCTTGGTGTTGCAGCAATTTCCTCCTGGAGGAGGCCCTGACTTATCTCTCTGTGCTATGCTTGGACTTAATTCTCATTTGGGACATGGAGTCAATGAGGGACATTGAGAGGAAATACTGAAGAGAATCAGCATCTGCTTAGGAAGTATCTGCACCAGGTAACATTTAAAGTTTTGTTTTGTTGTGGTTTTACTTCTTAATGTGAGAGAAGACTGATTCTCTTAGACAGGAATAAGTAGTTGGAGAGGTAGGATGATAGGAGGGGCTACTCACAAAGGTACAATCAGGCAGATTTGAGGGTTCAAATTCTCAGCCTCATCTGTGTCTGATTGACCCCAAGGCATATCTGTGGGACCTGTTTTTCCCCAACTACCCCTCTTAACTTACCATAAGAGATCTGGTGGGAATGCACTGTTTAGTTTTGCAAATCTGCAACTTTCATCATCAGTCTTTATCCCTGTTTACACAGTGTCAATACTGATTAGAGTTTCAAAACATATTGTCCATCCAGGAGGGTAGTGAAAACATATGTGCTATGGTTTCAGAAAGACTTGAGTTCAAATCCTTCTTCTATTAGAATTACTAGTTGTCTAACTAGTTACTTCACTATCTGGGCCTCATTTGTTTTATTGTTAGAATTCGAGCACTGGTTTTTATCCATGGAAAGTATAAGGAGTAAACGAGAGGACACATGTGATGTTCCTAGTGAAAGTAGTGCCCTCTGAATTCCTGAACCCTCCCCCTTTCCATCCTTCCCTTTATTTTCTTTCGTCTCTTTTCTTTTACCTGCCTCAGTGTAACTTCACAGATCACTGCTACTATAGTCCCCCATCTACCTCAAGAATTCAAAACCCTCTAAATTCCCTGCCTTTAAAAAAATATAAAAATGGAGCACCTGGGTGGCTCAGTCAGTTAGGTGGCTGCTTTCAGCTCAGGTCATAATCCCAGGGTCCTGGGATCGAGTGCCACGTCAGGCTCCCTGCTCAGCAGGGAGTCTGCTTCACCCTCTCCCTCTGACTGCCTGCCATACCCCCTGCTTGTGCTCTCTCTCTCTCACTATCTCTCTCTCTGTGTCAAATAAATAAAATCTTTAAAAATAAAAATAAAAATAAATAAATTAATTAAAAATATAAAAATGCTGGAGATACCGCTGTATGTCCTTGTGGTATGACCAAACAGGGAAAACATTATTAGAGAAAGTATTAATAAAGCATTGTGAACATCTTGGGAAAACAGTAACTCAAATATTTATGCAAAATTTTGCAACATTAGCTATGTAAACAAAGTGAAAACAAGTTTTATTAGTGATCATAAATATTGCAGATTTCAATTCTGTTAAGGACACGGTTTCCCAAGTATAAATAGGAGTTGGAAATCTCTAAGAATTTCAATAATTGAGTTTATGACCTATGCCTTTTGCAAGCTAATGCTAAATCTGATAGGTGGGTTATTTTTTTGACTTCCTGTTAATATTTCCTCTTTAATCATTTGAGAAGATTTAACAGTGCCAGAGGGGAAAGATCTTTTCTTTTTTCTTATTCTTATTTACTATACAAACAGCCATTTGTTTGATTTCTGTTTTATTCAGTGATTCCAAATTGGTCAATAAAATGCTAATGGTTAACAACATACTATATTTCTCACTTGGAGATCATCATTTAATTCTAACGAATGCCAGTTGGATACTTGTTAAAACAGCAGGAGCCAATTCATATATTCGAGCGAAATAAATAAAGTTTGATTGCATATTTGTTCCACTCAGCTTTGATAACTAGCACTGTTAGAGGTTCTTCATATAAATTACCTTGGAAATGCCTGATAACCAGGTCTCACTGATGAAACGGACATGTCAAAACAGATATGTGCTTAAATATCCTTTGTTTGTGTCCACTGTAAGTGGCCTCTAGACTTTGAAACTCACATTCTGAAATTCTAGGGCAGCTCTACGAGACCTGACAAGGCCCCATAATGGAGACCTTCAGGAGCTTGTAGATAATACAGTCTTTTCCAAACGGTCTCCTCTGTGTGTCAGCCCCCCTACTCCCAATTCAGAAATCATCCTAAGATAAAGGAATCCTAGAACTTCATAAGGTGATTTGAGGAAAATGCTTAATACTCACTTTGAAATAGACTTCCGTAAGGCCTCTACTTTGAAGAGTCTTTTGATTTCTTGGAGAAATCTACACTTCCAGAAATTTGTCCTTAAATCAATTTCTAGTAAATCATTTCTCAGGGTTTGCTTTCGGGAAATATGACCACTGTCTCATCAGTGATAAACTCATGTCACTAACATCCCAATATAGTCTTCCTATCTGCTCTTTACATAAGATCAGCAAAGTGTCTATGTATTTACCCTACCAAGGTCTCATTTTGTAGCTTCATTTTACAATAGCCAAGAAAGTATGGAAAAGTAAAAGTTTACTTGTTTATCTTGATGTTTTACCAAATATCATCACATAAGAAACACATGTGAAGGTGATTTCTTTCTTTTCTTTCTTTCTTTCTTTCTTTCTTTCTTTCTTTCTTTCTTTTTTTTTTTTTACTTTTTAAAATTTGGTGTACTTTCATTACCAGTAATAAGTATCACAGCAGAGCTGAAAATTTAAATAAATGTAAAATGACATGTGATGAACGTATTATTCAAAATTGAAGAGAACAGTAAAGAAAGTAAGGACATCCTGTAAATAATTTTAATAAGTAGAATAAGGACATCTAGTGATTCTGTGGCTGCTGATTACTTGCTGTTTACGCTTGCAGCTACCTGTCTTTATGCGTCCTCCTTCTGTATCTTGCATATTCAGAGAGCCTGTTTTTAAGGCAGGTTCTTTAATAAAGATTTCACATTTAACAATCCTTTTTCCTAGAGACTGTGTGTTTGTTAGAGATCAAAGAGTTTCTGATGTCTGAATGAAAACTCAAAAAGAATAGAGTAAATGTGCAAAACTTTATACAGGGCTCTTCTTGATAAAGTAGAAAATGGGCACGAAGATTTTAAAGCTGCATTGAAAAAAGGCTCTAATACTTCTCTATTGCACATATAAATTTTCCATTGTTACTGGCAGTTTTGATTAAAATTTTGACTGTATTTTTAAATTCCAAAGTGCCAATGTCAGCAATGGTATTACATTCATATACTTATGTGCATAATGCCTCATCTCAACTGAGGTGACTGGCCAGGTCAGACTGCTGAGCCTATGCAAATTCCAACTGGTGGACAGTTAGTATCAGTTACTAACTGGTTAAATATGTCTCAGCTATTCAAATATAACAGGGCTACTTAATATGTATTTGTATACAGAATCATTATAACTTGTTTCTTTGGCATAATTTGAGTGAGAGGTCGTTGAACTATCTTTAAAATAAGTCTTAACAACAGGAATGATCCTGAAATAGAATTGAATCAGAAACCATCAACGTTTTTAAATGGGAAAAAAAATGAGCAATATTAAAGTGTATAAGAAAGACAGAGAACCCCAAGAGAAAAGTTAAAAGGCTAAAATCTGAAAAACAAATGTTAAAAAAAGGTGACAGCTAACTGACCAACAAATACATATTGAGCATCTGGTATGTGCAGAATACCATGCCTGACCCCAGTTCAATCATAAGTTCCTTACCATTTTGTGTAGACATGCCCAAAAGATAGTCATTTATAAATGCATAAGGAACTTGTTTGTTATTCTGTGCAATGGAGAAGAGATAAAAATAAAATCACTTTTCACCTGATGCTCCAGATAATGAAAAGTTAAAAGAAAGCTATCTCCTAATGCTTCTTATTTGTGCAGACTTGGAGGCCAAACTCTGTGTTGCACAGTATTTAATGCACTTACTTGTGCTGAGAGTCGCTCTGTGCTTTAAAATAGCTGCCATTAATTGAATGCCTACTATGCGAAGACCCGGTGTTTAGTGCTTCATATATATTAGCAGTGGTAGAGGCCACTCATAAGTGTCCTTATTTTATAGCAGATGACTCCAAAGTTCAGAGCATTAAACAAATTACCAGAGCTCACACAGCTAATGGAGGAGTGGGGCAAACAGGGAATGTCTGTAACCTTGCAAGATGATGTTATTTCTGCTAAATTCTAGAGCCACCCTCAGAAGCATTGTGATGTTAAAAAAAAGACAGGGGGTGGGGGAGACGAACCATGAGAGACGATGGACTCTGAGAAACAAACTGAGGGTTCTAGAGGGGAGGGGGCCGGGGGGATGGGTTAGCCTGGTGATGGGTATTAAAGAGGGCACGTTCTGCATGGAGCACTGGGTGTTATATGCAAACGATAAATCATGGAACACTACATCAAAAACTAAAGATGTAATGTATGGCGATTAACATAACATAATAATAAAATTTAATAAATAAATAAATAAATAAATAAATAAATAAATAAATACAAACACTTAAAAAAAAAGTCACTATCAGAGTGACTTGCATGAATCTATACTTGTAATCTCACCACATACTCAATAAACCTGCCCACACTTCAAGTTGACCAATTATATTCCAACACATCAAATTGCACTCTTTTTCATTTCTTCAAACACAAATCATCATGTTAATATAATGGGAAAATTGCTAACTGCACTCCATTTTATCTATGCATGCCTTTTTTTCCCTGAGATATAAGAGCACCTCTGAAACAGTAGCTTATTGGTGTTTAAAATCTTAATGATGCAAGTGAGTCAAGGATGAGAGTGGACATGGCTCCCAGTTAGTTGCAGTTCATAATTTCTTATCTTTCTTTTACTTCCAGTCCAAAGACTTTATACAAATTTAAAAATCCAGTACACTGAAAACACTTTATTAGAGGTTAAAATCACTTGGGCTTAAATTAGACCAGACAATATTAATGGTGTTAAAAATATAGATAAATGTGAAATGCTGATGTTATAATTACAGGAACTAGATAGAGCAGATATTAAAGTTGCCTTGAAAACAATTTATGCCCGGCTTTCAGGGGAAAAAAATAGTTTTAATTCTATAACAATATGGAATGTCTACTATGTGCCAGGCTCTGAACAGGTAGGGGTGAATACATAAAATACCTACAGTCCCCAAACACAGAGTTTACAGACACAGATATACACACATAAGTATATAATTAAAGAATATTGTTGTATAAGGAAGATAAGGAGAGAATGCCAATAATAATAATCATAATGATAATGATAATGTGAGAACCACTATAGATTGAGAAAAACTCATAGAAAATAGCATTTCAAGTAAGCACTTGAGGATACATTAGAATAGACAGGTGAAAAATGGAAAGTGGAATGCTCTAGGGAGACCCTATGCAGCAAAGTGTTTGGCACATTTAAGGAACTGAAATATCTGTTAGAGCCTGTGACCCAGACAGAAGCTGGAGCAAGATGATATTATTTAAATAAGCAAAGGACAGATTACATAAACTTTAGGCCTAGCATATTAAGAATTTGTACATTATACTAAGGGAAAGACACTAAGGTTTTTAAACATGGGATTGAGATAATTTGATTTAGATCACAGAATCTAATTAATTACAGGACTTAATTAAAATATTACAGATGTGTATAATAATACATGGATTATGTTGCTTGTCTATAAGTTTTCATATTTGTCTTTCACATCCTCCCATCTCTTACCCATTGGTCAGCAAAGGGGGGCATAACTAAATTCTTATTTTGCATAAAGATTAATCGGACCTGATAGTTACAGTTCCTATGATGTTTAATCTCTCTGGGATAAAAATACTGCCATCCAGCTTCGCTTCCCACGCCCTGATTCTCTCCCTAAGGGTGTCATTTGGATATTTTCAAGGTATTGGCTGGCTGGGTGATCTCATGGCATAAGAAATGGAGAAGGGAATCTGGTGGCTTTCAGATTCTTTTCTTTCTCCAGCCTTTTCCTTCCATCCCTCTCCCCTATGTTCTACTCTCTATTCCCCAAATCAGAAAGGGCGAGGTTTGCAGGTTACTTTCCTTCTGTCAAATCCTCCTAACACCAGGAAGCAGCACTTGGTGCCATATGTGGAAGGAGAACTTTAACAATTTCTAAAGTATTACTTGCAATTCGTATCATCTGTAGAGGTTGCCTAGAAGAAAGATGAAGGTGGTTTGCCCTATAATGACAGCAGAGGATTAGTGAGAAATGAAGAGTAGAATGGATAGATAAGGGGAGGAAATATCTAACATTTTACTATAAATCTAAACTAAAAAGTTTAATGTATCCCCCAAGTCTTCAAAATTTACATATAGTTTGAGTGATTGAAAAATATTTGAATTAAAACCCACCATATCAGGAAGAACAAGCATCTTCTTATCATTAAAACATTTAAGGAAATTTTCTTATATTTCTTAAGCACTTTGGAAGGACTGTCTTCAATGCTATTCTTCTGATTTAATTTTTTTAAACCTACAATCTTTAGATAGCACACTCTTCTGTGGATAAGAATAAAAGAAATTGTCAACTCTCATGGCTCAATTACTATTAAGTCCCAATGTTTTCATGTTTACACTATTTTATTTGTAATCATGTTTTCCCGTTGCTGTTTATATAAGCCACAGTATCAAAAATATACTTTCTGATTTACATGTAGGCTTTATCTGAATTTGAAGAATTAAACATGTTATCTATCATCTAATAATTCAAATTCTAAGAGGAAGAAATTTTGTGAGTTCTATATACATTCAGATGGATTCTGTAGGATGTCAAACATGAATAATGGAAGGTTAAAACTTACATATCAGGTTAGTCAAAAAGCATTGATTGAGCATTTATGTGTTAGGTATTGTTCTAGACATTCAAGTTATAGTAATGAAGAGAAAACACACAACTAAAGCCTTGCCATCATGGAGTTTATAATCCAGTTCGGGGAGGCATGTAATAAAAATAAATACATTAGTTTTCATATTCAAAACTATTAATTTGGAAAGAAGTAAACCAGGGAAGGTGGGTAGAGAACCCCAGGGAAGTATTGTATGTAGTTGTAATTTTAAATGGTGAAGCTCAAGGAAGTCTCATTAGGAAGTGCCACTTGGCAAAGATTGAAGAAAGTTAGAGAGCAGGGTGCCTGGGTGGCTCAGTCATTAAGCTTCTGCCTTGGGCTCAGGTCATGATCCCAGGGTCCTGGTATCGAGCCCCGCATCGGGCTCCCTGCTCCGCAGGAAGCCTGCTTCTCCCTCTTCCACTCCCCCTGCTTGTGTTCCCTCTCTCGCTGTCTCTCTCTCTCTGCCAAATAAATAAATTTAAAAAAATCTTTAAAAAGAAAGAAAGAAAGAAAGAAAGAAAGAAAGAAAGAAAGAAAGAAAGAAAGAAAGAAAGAAAGAAAGAAAGAAAAGAAAGAAAGCCTGTGAGAATCTAAAGGAAGAAAATTCTGGAAGACAGAGCGGCAAGTGTCCTGAGAGGAATGTGCCTCGTATCTGAGGCAGTGAGGCCTGTGGAGCGGGGGCAGAAAGAGAGGAGGTGAGCATAGTGAAGGGAAGATGGATCAGGTGGAGCCCTGTGCACCGGACAGGGAGTCTCACTGAAAGCTCATCCTCTCTGCCACTGACTGAAACACACAGATATGTTCAGAGAGTAAATACCAAAAACTAACTCTACAATTTGTGGTGAGTTTAACAAAAATGGTTTTCTTCCAGAAATGACAGAGATTTCCATTTGTCTCAGCTAGTTTTTCATTCAAATAGTTTTGTGTCATCTGCACAGGAGGTATTAGTCTCTCAGTGAGTGAAAAATATGTAATCCTAGCTCTTTAAATGCAGTTACACTCAAATTTCAGGTCATTAGAAACATTATGGGAAACACTATGAATACATATTACAGGGTCCCATCCCCACAGGTCCTGATTCAGAAGTTCTAGAGTGGGAACAATAGTCTTTGTATTCCCTGACACTCTACTTCGCTTTGATTGGTAGTCCAGGGGTCAGAGATGAAGACTCACTTATCCAAGTGGTGTGTTGTACCTTCAAAACAGTCACAGGTTACACACCCTCAGAACTGTGCTTCCACTTGCGAATACATGATTATAATTAATGAACGTTTGAGTCTGTGCTAATTTAGTGCTGGTCTTCTCAACCAGAGGAAGTTAAACTGATAAAGTTTACACCTGATATACTTCTCTGTGATGTAGAAGGAGGCAAGATGGTTTGCTGAGTGAGAAGGAAGGGAGTAAAGAACTGGGAGAGTAAAATTTAGGAAGTCGTGTATGTGGCATAGGAGAAGTCAATGGTGCAAGAAGGAAAACTGCAGTAAAATTGCCTTGTGAACCAACCATCTGTGCTAAGTTCTGTTGCACAGGATTCTCATAAAATCCTTTCACGTCCCACAAAGAAGTGTGTACAGCCCATTAATGAGTAACCAGAACTTTAAACAAGAGGGTAACTTGTCTGGTTATTCAGGTAGAAAAAATTTTGTAAAGCTGAGCTTCAAACCCACGTCCATCTAATTCTACGGCCATGTCCTGTCACTCATCCTCTCTGCCTGCCTCAGGAACAACAAAACAATTTTCAAACAGAAGAGTGACCCCAGCTGTGTAAGAAAGTTTTTACATTGAGTTGTTGAATTCCATTCTCCACGTATTGGTCTTTGTCCTACTCTTTTATTTATTTATTTTTTATTTTTTAAAGGTTTTATTTATTTGACAGAGAGAAAGACAGCCAGAGAGGGAACACAAGCAGGGGGGGTGGGAGAGGGAGAAGCAGGCTTCCAGCAGAGCAGGGAGCCTAATGCGGGGCTCGATCCCAGGACCCTGGGATCGAGACCTGAGCTGAAGGCAGACGCTTAACGACTGAGCCACCCAGGCGCCCCTGTCCTACTCTTTTAATTGAGATATAATTGACACGTGCTATTATACCCTACTCTTTCCTGATCTCATTTTCATATCAGTTCTATAAAGATAAGTTCCACGTTTCTCACATCTACTATATCCAAGACCAGTTCTCAGTTTTGAGGTACTTTGGGCTACTCCAGCTGTCATTAAATCCTTGTAGAAATACCTAGGTTTTTAACATAGTTGGTACTCACTAATGAGTGATCTTGGGCACGTTACTAAACCTCTGTGTGCCTTATTTCGCCCATCCATTAAATGAAGATAAGCATGGTACTAATTCAAAGAGTAGTTATATAAAACGTATGTATGTACACATACACGTGAAGTGTTTTATATATATATATATATATATGTGTGTGTATATATATATATGTAAAAACCTTAAAATCGTGCATGTAAATGATAAGTACTGTGTAAGGTGTACCATAATCATTATCATCACCATCATCATCTGTGGTTTATAATTATATTGAATTGACTCCAGCATTTGTGTTCCTTATTTTCTAAATTATATTGTTTTAAGTAAGAATTTCCCTCCTCCCTAATTAAAAAATATAAAAATAATGACTAATTATATCACACTTCTACTCTTACAGAAAAGAGCCGGTTCCCCATAGTTTTTCACTAAAAGGAAAATGTTTCTACATATCTAATTTAATATGTAAAAGTATTATCATTTTTGTATTCATTTCTTTATAGAATGTAAAGCATAAACCCAAAGAACTGAATAGGGACCAGGACTCATTTCCTTTTTTGAAAATTTACAGTGAAGCACTTTAATTTGCCTTGGAAAGTTTCCTAAAGGTGATATTTTACATTTAAACTAGAATGGAGCATAAGGAATTTTTTTCTCAGGAAGTACAGAGGAAAAGACTCCCCAGACCTTCGGAGCATCACAGAGTGACCATTTTCCACCCAGCCGAACAGTTCTAAGATTGTTTTCCAGCTCAGACTGATAAACAAGGATTGCTTTTCTCTGGCCAGGTGACTAATCAAGTGACCTATAGGACCAAGAATAGCTAGAGTTTACTCCAGTTAGAATAAGCTCTTTAAAAAGGCAATTATTCAAGAGTCTAATGGATTTGTAAGTTATATGTAATAATAATTTTATATAAGAACTAAGCCCTAAAGCACAAGTGCAAGAAATATTTTAATAATAATTCAATAAAGAGGAAAATTATATCTTAATTTAATCTAAGTAATAACTATTTTTAGACTGACACTGATGCTGAACTTCTAGAATACACACTATACATTCAAATAATTTTTGAATCTTGTTAAATGCCTTCTAATGATGATGAGTACTTTGAACCCAGGGCAATATAATGTTTCTATGTTTAGATGGTGATATGACAATGAAAGATAGAAAATTGTATTTTACTCTTTTTAGCTATTGAATTCAAAAGAATTAAGTTGTCTGAAAGTAATGAATTAAAATGAACATTTCCTTAAGTTAAAAGGAGCAAAAGTAAACTACATGAAAGACTCTCTTTACTTCTAAAAAGTTAAAATTATTGATTTTCACATTTTAGTTAGTATATTATATCAATATGTGTTGGCTTCAACTGGATATGACTTTTATAAATATTGATTTGATTAATAACTAGCTTTGTGGATGCAGACAAGTCATTCAACCTCTCCAAACACCAAATTCTGTGTCTATAGAGTGAGATTGCACTTTCTTCCATCCGTAATTGTTTCAAGACTTAAATATAAGGCATGTGATGTGCTTATTATACCACTCAGTATATAAATATTAGTAATTATTATTGTATTAAAAGAGAAACAGAAAAGTATAAGCTGCAACTGAAATTATTTTTATTGATATACAATTAAAATAGGGAAATATTTTTCAAAAAAACCAACGCCTTCTCACTTTTACTGTTAATGTTTCCTTGATTCAACTATGTAAGGAGATTTCCACTAATGGAATAGAATTTCTTTTTGCTTCTTGTCTGTTTTCTGATTTTTATTAAAATCTTATCAGACAGTGGATAAGAATATGTAGCTTATTCTCATATAGTGTCATTTAAACGTCCAAATGTAAATCTACAAAACTGTAATCAAGTATAGAATACAGTACACTTATCAACCTGTCTTTACTCCATCTGATTCTACTCCCTGGGGTTAAAAAAAGAAGCGTAAGATAAATCAGCTTGATTGTTCAGAAATCTTCATTCATAGGGCTCTGGTATCTTATTTCCCTTTCCAGTATGGATGAAAGATGTCTTAGTAATATTCTCTAGTCATTAGGTGGCATTGTCCAGTGTGACTGAGCTCAGAACCAAGGGGAAACCACATATTGCCATTAGCTTCCCAAGGTTCATATATTGGGTTGTGTGTGCGCTGCTTGCATTCACCCATAGTACCTTCAGAGCTGTTGTTGTATTGGTTCTCAAAATTAACTATAAATTTTAGATAAAGGAATCTCACCATGAAAAAAAGAAGATATGGATATGGAATGGGAAAAGAAAGGGAAAATCCTGAAGGACAAAGTGAGAGGCGTAAGCCCTGCTGGCTGAAGAGCTGAGAGGTAAAGCCACTCATAGCCATGAGCGTATGTTTGCACATTTTCATTTCTAACATATCATGTCATTCTAAAGAGAATCAAGGAACTAAGGAGAAATGGTTAATTGAAGGGTCATGGAGGAAAAGTGCAACTAATCCGGAATACTTTATGGTGCTACAAAGTTGTAAAGTGCTCAAAAATAACAGAAACATGTCAAAAACATAAAGGGCTTTCAATAGCTAAATCTTGAATAATGTGAGCATCAAAATAGTGATGGTAACCAATTTTGTATTAAAAAAGAAAAAAAAAAACATATGTGTCCCTGTGAAAACTAAATAAATAAATAAGAGGAAGCTCTTTCTTACAATAAAATGGAAAAATTATCCTCATAAAATCTTTTTTTTATAATCATAGAGACAATCGATTCAAGGAGAAAAATCATCAGTGTATGCTAAAACTAAAAAAAAAAAAGTTTGATGGGGGATAGAATATTTATAGTTTCAGTGTATGTTATAACTGATTTTTTATTAATTATAAGAAAAATGATAACTTTTCAGTGAAGCCTGGCAAAAACACCTTACCAAAAGTCACCAAAATTAACATTACCAAATAGTGGCAAACTGACATCACGTGTGCCTTGCTGTGATGCACTGAGATAGACAAGAAATCACTTGTATTTCTGACAGAAACACATAACCTGCATCTATCCATGAGGCAACACGGAGAAAAGAAACAAATTAAGGAATATTCAATAAAACTATTGACTAACTCATAAGAAATGTCAGTGTCATGAATGGCAAAAGGTGATGAACCATTCCAGAATAAATCAGACTTAAGATACATGAAGCCTGTATTAGAAGAAAAATTATATATAGGACTTTACTGGGACAATTGGCCAAATTTAAATATGGACAGTAAATTAAATAATAGCATTTTAACAGTATGAAATATTTTATAATAACACTGTATATAAAAGAATGTACTTTTTGAAGAACACATACAAACCGAAATATCTAGAGGTAAACATTCATGGTATCTTTAATTTACTCTGAAATTGTTCAGCAAAACTATGTATACACATTCACAGAGGAAATGTGACAGAAGTTAACAACGGGTGAATGTGAGTGAGGAAATAGGAAGTTCATTAAAGTATTCTTGCAACTTTTTAATTCACTTGTAATTTAAAAGTTCAAAAAAGATTGAAAAAAGAAAGGAGTGAGGTACTTTTCACTCATCCTGAATTTACTATGGTACATTACCCAAGGGTGGGAGTGGAGTCTGTCAAACAAAGGGAAAATTATACATTTTTAATCATGGCACCATAAATGCCTCCTGTCCATCTCCCTAAAAGATGTGTTTTCAATAAAATGTTACTCATGTATATAGTTATTAAAATTTTCAAACATTTTGTCATTTTCCTGAGCTCTATTTTACTATTAAAATAGTAATAATTACTCTAAAAATGAGAGTGCACAAGAATTTCCCAGAGAGGGGCGCCTGGGTGGCTCAGTCGTTAAGCGTCTGCCTTTGGCTCAGGTCGTGATCCCAGGGTCCTGGGATCGAGCCCTGCATCGGGCTCCCTGCTCGGTGGGAAGCCTGCTTCTCCCTCTGCCACTCCTCCTGCTTGTGTTCCCTCTCTCGCTGTGTCTCTCTCTTCAAATAAATAAATAAAATCTAAAAAAAAAAAAAAAAAAAGAATTTCCCAGAGAGTTTGTAAAAATGAACATTCCTAGCCATGGTCCCCAGAAATTGTGACTCCATAAATGTGCTCTGGGCACAAGCATCTGTATCATTAATAAGGACTCACTCCAGGAGATTCTGAAACACATCATCACAAGAGATACGCTGAAGTGCTTTTGAGCTTCCTCCCAGTGGAAGCCAGCTGAGTCTCACTTTTGCCTAGGAATAAATGCAAGTAGTTAGCAGGAGACTGAAGAAAGTTTTGTCCTGAAACCCAGAGAGCAACCATTCTGGAGCAGAAAGGAAGAATCTATTCCATTTGGTTTTATTCTCTAGGACTCAACATTTAACTTCTTCTACCCTCAACAAAATATTTTGAACATTTTCCTTACTAATTCCTCATCATCTTCTTTCTGTGGCTAGATATAAATTAGGGTTTAAAAGTGTGCTTGAGGGCGCCTGGGTGGCTCAGTTGGTTAGGCGACTGCCTTCGGCTCAGGTCATGATCCTGGAGTCCCGGGACCGGGTCCCGCATCGGGCTCCCTGCTCGGCGGGGAGTCTGCTTCTCCCTCTCCCACTCCCTGTTTGTGTTCCCTCTCTCGCTGTGTCTTTCCCTGTCAAATAAGTAAAATCTTAAAATAAATAAATAAATAAATAAAAAATAAAAGTGTGCTTGAGATTAGAAATTATAGTCATTCCCTTTCTAGCGATTAAAAATATGGGAAAATTGCAAATAAGAAATACCTGTGAACCTGCCATTTAACGTCAAGTTATTGATATTTTTGTGATTGCTTTCTTTTTTATCAAAAAATTCTTTCTGTTAGGGGAGCCTGGGTGGCTCAGTTGGTTAAGTGTCTGCTTTTGGCTCAGGTCATGATCCCAGAGTCCTGAGATTGAGCCCTGCATTGGGCTCCTTGCTCAGCAGGGAGCCTGCTTCTCTCTCTCCCTTTGCCTGCCACTCCCTCTGCTTGTATGCTCTCTCTCTCTTCAAATAAATAAATAAAATCTTAAAAAAAAATTCTTTCTGTTAAAGTTAAAATTCCTATTGTTTGACACTCCAGGTAGCATTCCCAATACCCCATTCCCGTCCCCAAGAGACAACCATTGTTTGGGATGCAGTGTAAACACTTCTAGTTCATTTTCTTTACCTTTATGTATACATATATTCTCATAGACAATATATAGCATTTTTGAGTGTTTTTCTTATTTACATAAATGATTTCAAATTATGTGTTTCATTGCGGTATTTGCATCAGTCAAACTATTTTTAATCTATTCATGTTGACAAAGAGAACTCTAGTTCAATCAAAATGCATTTAAAATAAATGTGGCTTAAAACGACACATTGACATACTAACTTGAAATAATGTGTATTTATTATCTCACAATTTCTATGAGTCAGGAGTCCAGCCATGGCTTACCTGGTGCTTGCTCTGTTCAGAGCCTACCAGCTGTAATCAAGGTGACAGTGAGGGCTAATGGATTCATGTAGAGATTGAGATTCTCTTCCACACTGATGTAGTTTTTGGCAGAATTCAGCTCCTTGCAGTTGTAGGGTTGAGGACAGCAGTTCACTTCTACATGGCCCTCTCCACCGGTGGTTCATCACAAGACAGCTTAATTCTTCAAGGGCAGCGCGTCTGTCTTCTGGTGTGTGTGCTAGTAAGCCTGAGTGCTATAGACACAGGCAGTCCTCTCTTTGCTCAGTATTGTGGGAATATACAACTGAGAGTCCAAGCTGAAACCATGCAGAGTGATCTTAACTATCAATGATAAATTACCATTTTCATTACTATTTTTTGTAACTTTTACAAATTTTTGTCAAAACTTTTGTCAAAACGTTAAACACTCTTTTTAAAAAATTTTTATTGTTATGTTAATCACCATATATTACATCATTAGTTTTTGATGTAGTGTTCCATGATCATTGTTTTGTGTATAACACTCTCTTACAATAGGTTAAAGATACATAGAAAAATATTTTAAAATAGTAAAACTAAAATATAGTTAGAACTGTAATTTCAAACAGTAGAAATATTTAGAACTAGTGTTTGATTTCTTTGTAAAAAAAAAAAACTATCAAGAATAGTTTGAACAGTGCTTGTGTTCTTCTCATCATATAACTTCTTATATGGAATAAGCATCCTTTTCTGTGTCTTGGTGAAATATCATAGTCCTTTCTAAGTTTGAGTCAGCTTCCAAAATTTTAACCTTTGTAGCTTTAATATCATGAGATATCTCTAAGAGTCCCTTTAATGTAAAATATTCCTCCAGTCTCTTCTGCTGGACCTCTTCATGCCTTCGATCACAACCACTTCCGTCATTGGTGTCAATTAGTACACCTTCACTAAGTTCTTCACTGTGCATATGCAGAGTCTCTCCTTTATGGTCATTTTGCAATTCTGTATCTTCCTTCAAGAAGTTTTTAATTGGGTTGTGTTCCCAAAATGACTTGTCTCATCAACATAAAATATTTGATAATCATTAAATCCACCTTAGCCAATACTTGGAATCTGGTTGCAAATTTTACACTTGCATTCTTATTGGCTCTAATAGCTTCACCAATGTTAATGTTAATCATGGTATTTGACTTCTGACACAATGAAACCAGCCTCTACCGGCAGTAAAATTTAGTGCTTCAGCCTCAGTAATTTTCTTCTTCTTCTTCTTCTTCTTCTTCTTCTTCTTCTTCTTCTTCTTCTTCTTCTTCTTCTTCTTCTTCTCCTTCTCCTTCTCCTTCTCCTTCTCCTTCTCCTTCTCCTTCTCCTCCTCCTCCTCCTCCTCCTCCTCCTTCTCCTTCTTCTTCTTCCTTCTTCTTCCTTCTTCTTCTTCCTTCTTCTTCTTCCTTCTTCTTCTTCCTTCTTCTTCCTCCTTCTTCTTCCTCCTTCTTCTTCCTCCTCCTCCTCCTCCTCCTTCTTCTTCTTCTTCTTCTTCTTCTTCTTCTTCTTCTTCTTCTTCTTCTTCTTCTTCCTCCTCCTCCTCCTCCTCCCCCTCCCCCTCCCCCTCCTCCTTCTTCTTCTTCTTCTTCTTCTTCTTCTTCTTCTTCTTCTTCTTCTTCTTCTTCTTCTTCTTCTTCTTCTTCTTCTTCTTCTTCTTCTTTTTGTTTCCAGTGAGGCAACCAAATTCAATACTTTGGCCTGAATACCAGACAAACTGAATGGGATTGTTACTATTATGATTACAGTCTGTAATCCAAAGTGGAAGTAAGCAGTTCATTTCCAGTGTAATTTTAACTGAAGATATTAAAAGAACTTTGCCTTTTAAAAAATATTTTCATGGCATTTTTTCAATGTCAACGACATGTCATTGAAAAAGTACCTTCATTCAGGGGTAAGTCTTGTCCTATTTTTACTTCACTCTGTCTGCATTCAAGTATTTTAATCAAATCCAATTTTACTCCCAGTGTTTTCACTTTTCATTTGCTTGCTATACTTTCATCTTTGTTAGTCAACTGCATCTATTAATGATCCATTTCTATAAAATGCTACATGATTTATTGTGGGGGGACAAGGAGACAATACAACTACATGCTTTGCTGTCTGTGTATGGAGTGAATAACCAATTACCAACAGACTTTGAAAGAAAGTCAGTGATTGGTCACTGATCATGATGTGTGTCTGCTACTTACACAGTGATATGTAGACTGAAGAACTAGCAGCAAATTTTGATATTTTTGCAGTTAGTCACAATGAATGTACAGGAAACTATTTAGATTGTATAGTTGGAAGACTAGTGTTATTTACCTAAACTATGGTAAATGAATTTGTGCATATTTCAGAACTGTGCAAAGCAAGGATTGCTTGTACATTGTCACCTGACCATACGAGTGACATTCTATGACCTTTACCATATTCTGTTGGTTAGACACAGGTGATAGGTCCTGCTCACAGTCAAGGAAGGGGGATTGTACACAGCATAATACCAGAGTAGGAGGAGGGAAGACTCATGGAGGCCATCTTGGAATTCTGCCTGCTATAGCTTTTATAATTTTGTTAGATTCTGCTTAATTCTGTAGCACTATATGTTCTTACCAGGAATAAATGACAGTTCCTGCACAATTTCATTGAACCTTGCAATTATGAGACATTTATTTTTGCCAGTTCAATAATTGAAAAGAACAATCTTTGTTTGAAATTGCATTGTCTTGATCGTCATTAAAATTTGGTATTTTTTATGTTTTTAGCCAATCTGTTTCCTCTTTTTTGAATTACTCCTATTCATTGCTTATTTTCTGATCATTGATAGTTTTCATTTTGCTTCCTATGGGTAGTTTATATATTCTAGATAGTGATTCTTAGTATATTATAAATGACAAAAATGTATCTCCTCAGTCTGATCCTTACCTTTAATTTAACCATGTCTTTTATTTTATAGAGGTTTTAATTTGAATGCATTACAATTTATCAGTCTTTTCCTTTGTGCCATTTTAAAAATACTGCCCAAGCCCTAAATCAATGTCATTATTTTTTCTTCACAGAAAAATAACACCAAACTATAGAATTAATAATTGGTTGCTAAATCATGAAAATCATTATAAATGTGTCACAATAACTGCTTTAGATTCTAAATAGTCAAAGTTAAAATTTAATATCAAAAGCAAACATAAAATTAGGAAGAGTTAAAACAAATCATTATTTGCTGTATTAACTGCATTCTCCAAAAAAATAAATAATGCTTTCTGACAGCAATCCCTTCTAATAGGACATAAGCAGAAGATACCAAAGACAATTTCAGATTGAGCAGAAAAGGAATATGACTAAGATATCTTGGCAAATTTACACCCAAAGTTAAATGAAAAATGACACTATTTATTTGAAAAATCTCAAATGCATTCGAATGGCAACATTATCATAAAAATTGTCCACTACACGCTCAAAGCATCACTCTCAAGTTTGGCCTGGACAATTTCTTTCCTAGAATATGAACTCTGTTTTCTTTTCTTCTTTTCCTTTCCAAGTAGGTTAATACAAAAGCACTTCAGATAATAAGAAAGCCAAAGGATTGAGTCTTTTCATCAAAACATGAAATGGAAATGCTATGAAATTAAAGATAGAGATCTGTTTATTTGTATAGAGACAAATTAAAAATGCATCTGTAAAACAAAGCAGTCAGCTTTTTTGTAGTTGGTGTTCATCTGAGCTAATCTAAGACACATGCGTGCGCGCTCACACACACACACACATGCTATATGAAATCTTCCCATTAAAAAGTAATTAGAAATGACTTCTAAAAATAGCCTCCCAGGGGCACCTGGGTGGCTCAGTCGTTAAGCTTCTGCCTTCGACTCAGGTCGTGATCCCAGGGTGCTGGGATCGAGCCCCGCATCCGGCTCCCTGCTCAGCGGGAAGCCTGCTTCTCCCTCTGCCACTCCCCCTGCCTGTGTTCCCTCTCTCACTGTGTCTCTCTCTTCAAATAAATAAATAAAATCTTTAAAAATAAATAAATAAATAAATAAATAAATAAATAAATAAATAAATAAAAATAGCCTCCCAAACGCCCAATGTATAATTTCTGCAACTCCTTAATCTTATCAAGTTTTTGTTAAAACTGTCATTATACTTAATGGTTTGTACTTCTTTTTTGTTTCTACTAAATGGTTCTAAGAAAAAAAATATTCTCCTGTTTTTAAAATAAGTTTAGCTTATTTAATACATATTGTTTCACATAGAAAATACGCATACCCTTAAAAAATCTATTTCTGTTACCTATGTGCTCCGTATCAATATGCAAAGAGAACGCTGTAATTCGGTAAGAGTCTCCACAAGGATCCTCTTAACAAATCCAAAGTCTAGATATCTAGTAATATAACCCGAGGCTGCAGAGTTTCTGCAGCCCACCCTACTTACTGCCTTGTGGATTGCAATGTATTCCCCGTGGGCAATACATCAACGTCTGAAATCCTGAATGGAAGTTTTAAAAGAAAAAAAATTTTCAGACATATAAACTTCAAAATCAACCTCCAGATAGTTTCAATGCATTTTAAAATTTCAGCCTCAGAAATTCTCTGTAGGATTTTCTATCTTTTTAATTCTTTGGTCTAAGAAATGTTCAGTAGAGTGTTTTCTGTTTGCTCTCTTTGAATTTCCCTTATATTTTCATCAGTACCATTTATGAATGACCATTTATTTTTGAAATTTCATTAAATGGCAAAAAGTGCAGGTGTTAAGTGTTAGAAGTTAGTTGGACAGTTAGGTAGTCAAGGCCAGTGTCCCTAACAAGAAAATATGGAGTCAGGATAGTTAAGATCAAACAGCACTAACATCCTGTTTTGCAACTTAGACAAGACCCCACTAGCATTCTGTTTTGCAGCCTTTGCAGAAACGACTTTTGCAAAATGTCCTAAAATAAAACAATTAACCACAAAGCATTTGTCACCATCATGGCAAGGGGCAGTTAAGACACAAGCCCCCAGACGTCAGCCAAAAAAGGCCATCAGCATGTAGACACTAACCTAATAGGCAGAGAGATGCATGACCAAAGCCCTGATTGGCATGATTTGGAATACCCTGATTGCTTAAGATAGTTCCACAAAAGAGCTCATAAAAATCCCTAAACATAGAAACTCTGGGGGCAGCTCTCTCAGGTCCCCCTCCCTCTCTGGGAGATTTATGCTATTGCTCAATAAACTTGATTTGCTGCCCACCACTCTTCTTCTGGTATCTTTATTCTTCGAAGCAGCATGACCAAGAACCTCGGGCACTAAAGGCAGAGAATCCCTGAAACCTAAGAAGTCTTTTCTAAGGTAGAGTCTTGCACAGCACTGAGGGACAGAAATGTCTGAGGAATGAAGAATTGCCACAGAATTACAATAAAGTAGGGAATTGAGACAAGCTCATTGTACTTGCTCCTCCAAATCCATTCCCTCTCCTGGGGTGGGGGGCAACCTAAGGGGATTAAATAGGAGGGCTCCTATGCCCTCAGACTTCCAGTTATGTTGGGCTGATGGAAATCCCAGCAGAAGATGAAAGAGAGGGAAATGTGTTCAGGGTATTTGTTCCCTTGGCTCTCTTATAAGTCACTGCTCCTGGCAAGGTAGCCAATTTATACTCTTCCCAGGTTCCTAGAACTGCTCTCCCCACCCTCTTTCCGGCGAAAGCGTGGTAACAGCTTGGCAGTTAGCAGTTCTGTGTTATTCCACTATCCTTCGTGGTTCCCACACACTCACACTTTTGAAATAAATTGCCTTTTTTGCAAATAAACTTACCTCAAGTGATCCCATTTTAAGTATGCCATGTTTTTATCAGGACTCCTGACATTTACTATAACAAATTAATCTAATTAAATCAGTGATTCTGTAGGCAAATTATAGATAAAATTTACACACACACACACACACACACACACTTTTTCTAATTCAATCACTCCATGACCACTAACAGTATGGCAACTGTTTTGAGGCATTTTGACTTTTTTTAGTGTCAAAAAAGGATCTTGAGAGGTTCAGATTGTGTATGCCAGGTTGTGCCTATAACATAGAAAGATGTTGGGGTTCAGAGTCGACAGCCAAGAAAGAATTCTTGAGACATCTTTGGTGCAAAAAGGTGGTTTTATTAAAGCATGGGGACAGGACCCGTAGGCAGAAAGAGCTGAATCGGGGTCATGAAGAGTGGCCGATTATATACTTTCAAGTTGGGAGGGGCTTAGGGATAGCGTTAAGTCTCTAAGGAATTTTGGAAGCACGGTTTCCAGGACCTGAGGGGGCTAGCTATTGTTGGGAAAAGGTTATTTATTACCATCTAATAAAACCTGAGTCATGAGACCTTTTAGATGTATATGGGTGGGCCATATGCTTGGGGGATGATTGCCAACATATATTTTGGGGGGTAGAGATAAAGGAAGTTTCCCAAGGTATTTTTATATGTTAAAGTAGACTTACAGGATCCTGGGGTCAAGCTAAGATTACCTTCCGCCTTTAGCAAAGTGTTAACATTGAGGCAGCTGAGTTCCTAGAGGAATGTCACTCTGCCTGTTTTAAGGACTTGGGAATAGGCCGTGAGGGGTGAGGAAATTTAATTTTTCTTCTGCCTTTGTTTCCCACATCACCTGGACTAGTCACCTGAACTGAAGGAGCTCATCTTTTCTCATGCAGATTGTGAGGCAGGAAAGACAGAGCACGTGTTGGGAGTGAAATATTAGGGACTAGGAGAAATAGTTGAGTTGTGCTTAAGTCATTCCCTAGAGGAGCCACAGGGATAAATAACCACCCCTGTAAAAGAGCAGCAGTGACGGCATGAGCAGAAGAGAAAAGCTGGCTCTGAGACAGGGGAGTTCTGTGGTGTTATAGGGACTGTGCTGGTGTCAAGTGCTAATGAGAGCTCTGTGGAAAGTCTGACCTGAGGGGTGCAGATCACCAAGTGAGAAATTTATGTGGACTATGGATCTACTGCTGGAAAAATGTCACCAAGGACTTCCTGAGCTGTTGTGAGAGAATAGGAGGAAGGTAAGGAGGTCACTCGAGCTTTCTACACAGAGTAAGACAAGCTAGCTTGGATGGGCAGTTTATGTGGGGAGCAGGAAAGTGATGGATGCCCTTAAGTTCAGTCCTCCAAGGCAAGGGTCTCAGGTGGAGGAGGATAAGCAGATACCTTCTCAATATTTGATCATGGGCCTAATAACAGACACTAGTCTTGTCCTAAAATGTGCTGGACCCCGCTAGAAAGCAAGGACCATCTCCTAGTTTCCATCCTTTTGGAATCCTATTTCTAGTATATTCATCACAGCAGACCTGACTGACAGAGACAGGATCAGATGTGGCCTGGCTATTAATGGGGAGTGCCTGCAAGGGACAGGAGACATAAACATTCTCCAGGTAGAGATCACCAGCCCAAGGTAAAAAACAAAACAAAACAACACAACAACAACAGCAACAACAAAACCTCTCCCCAAAATGGTCTCCCAGTTGAGTTGGCCCACTCTCCTGGGAAAGGAAATTAGGGGTTGGATTAGAGGAAGAGTCTTTGGGGCTTGAAGTGGTAGAGACCTAAATACTATTTTTAAATATCATGTCCCTTTTCTCATTAACTCCTTTAAGAAAGGAACATTTTATGTACCCAGTCATTGAACAAATAGTAAAATATATAAAACAAGCTAAGCACTGTTCTAGGCACAAGGGGTCCAGCACTGTACAATACAGACAAAAAAAAAAGTCCCTGCCTCATGGCACTTACAGTCTATTGAAGAAAGAGAGACGACAAACAAGATCAGTGAGTCAGGTATAGAGCATGTTTTAGCAGTGATAAGTGCTAAGCAGAAAACTGAGAAGGGATCTCAGGAAGATGTAAAGGAGGGAAATGGGTCAACCACTGGGAGAAGAGAGGACCGAGCACAGTGAGCAAGTTCAAAGGCCCTCAGCAGAAGTCTTCTGTTCCCAGAACAGCACAGGGGTCAGTGGAGCTGGAGTGGAGTGCACCAGAGATAGCCCGGTACAAGGAGGGGTCAGGAAGCAAAGGGGACCAGAGGTGGTGAGGCCACCCATCGCAAGGACTCGGGCTTGTACACGTAGTGAGATGGGGCCAATGACAAAGCGGTGACACCTTGACCAAGACCACTCTGGCTGCTGGGTTGAGAACTGACTGAAGACCACCAAGGACTGAAGCAGGAGACCAGTTAGGAGGCCACTGAAATAGCACAGGGAGAGACTTGGTGGCTTGGACAGGGGGTTAGGGTGTTAGGAGGTGAGGTGGTGAGATCGAATCCCATTCTGGCTGGTTTTGGATGCAGAGACTGCAGGCTGTGATGTCCCAACCTTTGCTACACTTCCTCCTGGGCCAGAGGGAGACTCTTGGCGTAATGTCTGACCCGCCTTTGGTTGGAAAGCAGCTTATGGAGATTTGCGGAGTGTAGCAAATATACACCGGTTGAGGAGGAGGTATTTAATAGGCGGGAAACCATTATTCTTAGAGTTAGTATCCTCTCAAGTGAAAGATTTGCTTTCATCGCATTTGTATTTCCTTATGATGCTAAGGCATACAGGAGGACAAAACCTATATAAATCTTTCAAAGGGGCTGGGGAGTGCTAATTATCAAGCGTTTGTTTTTCCGAGTGCATTATTATTATCTGAGTTGAGGGCTAGGGCTAAGAGGATGGGAACACTGAAGGAATTTTTCCTAGTGCTGTGGATGTTTTGCCACTAGCCCTCGAAGGCATTATGGTGAGCCTCTACAGAGTTCTCTGAAAATACGTCAGACCTGAGAGAAGCATCGGCTTCAAAACACAGGAAAAAAAAATGACATAGTCAAAAATAAATATTTAATTAAATTTTAATTAAATGTCTACAAACGCATAACCTTATGTCAACTTCATTAATTGTTAAATTTGAGTTCTAAAAAAAAAAAGTCATGATGTATGAGAACAATTTTAGGTTACATTTTCTCACTTTGCAAGAACCCATGAGTTATCATGATTAACACAGTACAATTAGAACCAATTGTAATTTTATTGTAAGTCAATTCTTGCTAAATAATTTCAAAAGCAAAGTTTTAACAATCCTTTCAAAATTGTTTACTGCAAAAATTGTCTAATGTGCTCTTTGCATGTCCCATTAAGTCTGAGAAAGGGAAGATAAAGCATTTAATGGAAGTCAAGGGGGGGTCTTTGGGGGAAACAGACATTGACAGGGGAACTTTATTAAATGTCTTCATTCCCCATGGAGTCCTCAGTAAAAAGTCTAATATCTCGTGGAGTTAAGATCCACCAACATGCTGATCCTGCTTCAAGGTAGGATTGGAACAAGATCAGAGGCTGCCAAGGAGGAGAAAATTAAGTCTGGATAGTGTTGAAATATGCCAAATGTTGACTCTGACCATGTTTTAAATTAAACAGGCTAAAAAGAATAAACACAGAGACCATTGTTTTGAAAAAATGTTGTAAACTGAAGTTTTGGTTTTAGTTTGCAAAAGGTATGGATTCATTATGTTCAAGAATTTTTGTGGTATGTTTATAATTTGTAGATTGTCTGGCAGAAAGGAAAATAAAGCTGACTGCTTTAAAAATGAACACAACTCTTGGAAAAGGGAATAATAAAAATGAATTATCCAGAATATTTTCCCTGGACTTAAAAAAGGGAAAGCTACAAACCACAGCAGCATATAACACTGCCATAACAAGGAAAGGGCTGAATATGCTGATCAGAATATTTCCAACAATTAAAAAGAGAGAGAAGAAGTAAAAATAGCTTAAACAAAATTACTTTCAGCAATAAATTGTCATCTTATTAAAATGTAAGTAGCTGGGTGCTGTCTATATTAAATTACTGAAATAATGGAAGGATTTGCACCAAGATTTGTAGCCATTATGAGATAATGATTAGAAATATTGCTGTTTTTCAAGATTGATGGCTTGAAATGCCAATGAAGTATCTCCCATTCCTATCTTCCTCCTGAAATAAACCTCCCTCCAAATCCAAAGAAAATATAGCAAGGATCCATCTCTATCTTTTTCTCTGTTGTCCAATTTGTTAATTCCTATTCATTACAAACTCCAAAAGGTTCTCACTTTTATTTTTTGTCATTTATCATTAACTGAAATAAGGAATAGGTTTAATAACATTCTCATGTTCTTTTTTCTTTTAATCCACAATTTCAGAATATAGTGATCTAAAAAAGGTCTTCTTCCTAAACCAATTGCAAGAGGCTAAAACCCCATGGAAATCACTGGGCAGGAAGAACAGTGGAACAATCAAGAGCACTAGTTTGGGATGCATACAGTGCTGGGTTTGAATCATAGCTTTGCTTCTTACTGACCAGCCTTCATATTAGCTTCTGTAACACTCAGTTCCTTAACTGGTAACTCAGAGGTTTTGTAAGAATTATATTATTGGGTCTATGGGAGACATTGTCAAACTTATGGTGTTAGAATTCTATGGTAAACCACATCATGTCCAGTTCACTGGCTTATATGTTTAAGAGGTTACTACAAGAGATAAACTTTCAAAATCGCTTATGTTTATTTTGGGAATATTTACTATAAAAATTTTCCAGTATGAAATTAATTTGTCTATTCAGAATAAACTTTCTAGTCAACAAATAAAATACACACCCATACTTTAGAGTTGATATTCGAGGCCACAGTACCTCAAACTTGAGGTTGGATGCATTTGATGGCCCATTAGTTACCTGGTCATCATGGATGTTTTCACTATTCCTAGGCTTAGTGAGTGTCAGTCCTGCGCCAGGCCTCATCAGGGCCAGGTCCCAAGGCTTCAGCCAGAGACTATGACTTTCAAGAGTTAGTAGAGAGACAAAAATGCAACCTAGTTGGGGAGCAAGTCTCCTTGAGCTATGAGTTGTCACAGTTGGTATGGTATAGGGTTATAATCTGCATAGTCTGTTATTCCCTGGCTGATCTGTCACCCAGGTAGTCCATTTCCCTTCTTACAAGAATTGGTTATATTCAAACTAAATAACTCTAATGGGTTGTTCCTAGATATGATTATTGAAAAGATTTGTCTCTGTTACCCCTTCCAATCTAGCTACAAGACATTTTGGTTATGCTAAGTAGACATGCCTCATTTGTTGATGCTGATAAAATGTAGAGTCCACCACTGGAACATAAAGTCTCAAGTCACGGTTTAGATGAGCTACTATATCTTAAGTACTTAGACCTATGCTTGGCACATTATTAACATTATAGTAGTGCTTGCTTTTAAGAGGCAGAGAAAAGCAAAACCCCTCAATTGGTAGAGCCACATGGTTAAGGGTATAGAATTTATTTTGACTTAAAGAGTAAGTAAGAATTTGACTCAAATCTCAGGCATATGGAACATGAGACTATTTTCTTCCTTAAGACCCTATTACAGGCCACGAATAAGACTTAGAGTTCCTACCTGCACATAGACACAAGCCCAGTCATGCTTCAGCTTCTATCTTCTCTTCTTTAGGTAGCTCCAGCAAAGTGAGAATGTAACCCCAAAATTGTGTGGCTGATAAATGGTTTCTGTTCCCTCATAAGGATCTTTCAACCTGAGAAAGATTTGGAATTCAGTATAAGAATGTTTGAGTGAGGGGCGCCTGGGTGGCTCAGTCGTTGAGCGTCTGCCTTCGGCTCGGGTCATGATCCCAGGGTCCTGGGATCGAGTCCCACATCGGGCTCCTTGCTCAGCGGGGAGCCTGCTTCTCCCTCTGCCGCTCCCTGCCACTCTGCCTACTTGTGATTCCTCTCTCTCTCTCTGTGTCAAATAAATAAATAAAATCTTTAAAAAAAAAAAAAAAAGAATGTTTGAGTGAATCTACCCCATAACTTTTATATATTTGGGTTAAGGAGTTTTTGTATTTTATGTGCTTGAAAGGTGAAAAGAATGTAAGCCATAAGAATAAATTTAAACATCTAACTCAGTACTTGATTTAGGCTTATGATTTTAAATTGAAATCTTACCATGTACATACAGTGTTGGAACATTTAATAGTCTTTTGGATTCAGCATATTTAGAAGTTAATTTATTAGAAGTTATTAAGTACTCAAGATTTTAAGTCAGGCAGTGAAATATTTACAAAGGAAATAGAAAATATTGTCTTTATAAATGCATTTAAAGTGTTTGTATGTGTTGGATTAAATTGGAAATGTGATCAAATTTTATTCAGAGTCCCCCCCCCCCCACCTAAAGTGATTGCTAAAACGTGCTAGGCTAATATGTATAATAAAAGGATTTCTAAGGACTACATTTTTAGATTTTATAATTATAACGCATGGATGTTGATTTTTAAAAACAGCCACAGATTTTATCATTGCCATCATCATTGGTGCTCATCTTAGTCTACTAGGTCTTATAACAAAGCACTGCCAACTGGATGGCTTAGACAGCAGAAGTTTATTGTCTTGCAGTTCTGGAGGCCAGAAATCCATGATCGAGATGTCAAAAGGGTTGGCTTCTTCTGAGCTCTGTGAGGAAGAGTCTGTTCCATGCCTTTCCTATAGCTTTTGGGGATTTGCTGGCAATCTTTGGTGATCCTTGGCTTATAGAAGCACTATCCCAATTTCTGCCCTTGTCTTTGCATAGTGTTCTCCCTATGTTCAAGTTTCTCTCTGTAACTAAATTTCCCCTTTTGGTAAGGACACCAGTCATACTGGATTAAGGCCCACCCAAATGACCTCATTTTAATTTTACTACCTCTGTAAAACTCTCTTTCCAAATAAGATCACATTCTGAGGGACTGGGGGTTAAGACTCTAATATAACTTTTTTTGAGAGAGATGTTTCAACTTATAACACTGCTTATTCAGTTTCAACACCTCTTTCAGTCATGTTTAACTTCTCTTCATTAATTTGTGTTTTGTTGATGCAACGTATCAATTTTTAAATTAGTATCACAAAGTCCTGTGTTCAAATCCAGCCTCAGCTACTCATTCAGTGGATAGATTGGTTTCTCTGGTTTTGTTTCTGCAAAACGGAAATAGTAATATACTTTTTGCAGTGCTATTACATGAACTAAATAAAATAAGTCACCCAGAGGAATTTCTTGTAAATAATGGAATCTCTGTAAGTGGAAACTGTGAGGCAAGGACTAATTGAGAAGGACTATTGTTACTACTACAATGTCTATGCTTACTATTATTCTTGGTAATGAGGCGATGTCTGTTCTTATGTATATTTAAATTGCCTATCATGTTAGTACCCTTTGGCTGTTATAATAAACTACCACAAACTTAGTTGCTTAAAACAACACAAACCCATTCTCTTACTGCTTTAGAATTCAGAAGTCTCAAATGAAGCTCATGGGGCTAAAATCAAGGTGTTAGCAGGGCTGGTTCCTTCTGGAGACTCCAAGGAAGAATCGGTTCTTGCTTCTTCCAGCTTCTAGAGGCTGTGGCATTCCTTGCCTTGTGCCTACATCACTCCAACCTGCTCTTCCTTTTTTTTTTTTTTTTTTTTTTAAGATTTATTTATTTACTTAAGAGAGAAAGAGAGAGAGAGAGAAAGTGTACACAGGGGTGGGAAGGGGCAGAGGGAGAGGGAGAGAGAGAATCCCAAGCAGACTCCCCATTGATTGTGGAGCCCAGTGCAAGGTTCTATCCCACAACCCGTAGATCATGACCGGAGTCCAAATTGAGAGTTGGACGCCTAAGTGACTGAACCACCCAGGCACCCCTCCAGTGTGCGCTTCTTGTTGTCATCACAGTGCCTTCTCTCTGATTGTAATTCTACTTCCTCCTGCTCATAAGGACCCTTATGATTATACTGGGATAATCAGGATAACCTCTTCATCTCCAGATCATTACTTTAATCATGTCTACAAAGTCCTAACTTTAAACATGTAAGGCAATGTATATTCACAGAGTGCAGCAATTAGGGCACAGACATCTTTGGGGCCATTATTTAGCCTATCACATCAATTTTCACATTAAAACATTTTTCTCAATATTTGAAAACTAGGGTTCTTGCAAAGTTGCAGCAGACCCCAGGAAAAGGCAATAATGAATGTTGCTATATGTGATTGTGATCATGGCACTATTATCTAGTATGGGGAGAGAGATCATTTTACAGATGAGAAAAATGAGGCAGAAAGGGGGGTTGTGGAAATACAGGCACTAGTGGTGGTGTACAGAAAATGTCACAGTACTGCTCAAACGGAATACCAAGTTTCAGCTCAGACTCCAAAAGGAAAAGTGTATTTCCTGGAAATGGGATTTAATCCTTTCACATCCTGCCTCACCCAGTGAAGTGGAGCATTGCAAGCTTGGGAGGAGGAGTCTGAGGGATAGCTAAGACTGGAATCCAAGAGGGAGAACCGAGGTCACCATGTGGTCCAAATACGAATAGAGTCATGCATCACACAGGTGTCTCACAGAGCTGTAAAGCATGGTGTAGGGAAGTGGGCCTTCCTCAGAAAGCAACAGATGCAAGACAGGAGACTTCAATTCGGAAGTTGGGAGTAGCATTCCCTCCTTCCCCTTCCAGAAAGTCTTACTGGTTTTAACTCTGACTTGGATGTATCCATGTTAAAATTAGAATTCAGGGGGCGCCTGGGTGGCTCAGGCATTAAGCATCTGCCTTCGGCTCAGGTCATGGTCCCAGGGTCCTGGGATCGAGCCCCGCATCGGGACCCCTGCTCCGAGGGAAGCCTGCTTCTCCCTCTCCCACTCCCCTTGCTTGTGTTCCCTCTTTTCCTGTGTCTCTCTCTGTCAAATAAATAAATAAAATCTTTTTAAAAAATTAGAATTCAGGAACAGTTTGGAGATAGAACTCACAGGATAAAGTAAAAAGGAAATACTGCTAGAATTTTTTTTTTTAAAAGATTTTATGTATTTACTTGACAGGGAGAGACACAGTGAGAGAGGGAACACAATCAGGGGGAGTGGGAGAGGGAGAAGCAGGCTTCCTGCGGAGCAGGGAGCCCGATGTGGGGCTCGATCCCAGGACCCTGGGATCATACCTGAGCCAAAGGCAGACGCTTAACGACTGAGCCACCCAGGCGCCCCAATACTGCTAGACTTAAAGCAACTAAGATTGCTACTTCTGGTAATATGGCAGATATCATTAATATCATCCTGCAACACCAAGAAATTCTGGATAATATAACAAACATCCTTTTAAATGTATAGCTTAGCTTTTGAGAAATCAAGCTAATTCCCCCAGAGGCCAAAAGTAAAAGGAAGCTGAAAGCCGACGAATTATTTGCTGCCTTGGAGGCACCTGGCTTTAAATGTCTTCCTTGACTTTAAGCATATTAATTCAATTATGCATGTAAAATTTTGAGGATGAAATAACCACCAAAAAGTAGAACATCTCAACCAAGAGTAGAGAAATTATGTACTTGGAAAAAAGCAGAAAGCAAGGACTAATTGAGAAGGACAGTTGAAATACTTTTCATCTTGGACCTAAAAAATCTTTTTGCACAGTTGACAAATAAACATCATGCAAAATGTAATTTTGAGGTGAGATGAAAACTCTTTTCAAAAAATTTTCCTTTTGTCTTTTACAATTGGAACAGCACCTTTATTTTTGTTATTTAAAAAAAAAAACTTAATTGAAGTATTGTTTCACTTAGCATAATCCCCTCTTGTTCCATCCATGTCAATGCAAATGGTAGGTATTTATCCTTTCTGATGGCTGAGTGATGAGCACTGGGTGTTATATGCAACTAATGAATTGTTGAACACTACATGAAAAACTAATGACGTTCTATATGTTGGCTAATTGAACATAATAGTAAAAAAATAAAATAAAAGTAAAAAAAAAAAAAAAAAAAGAAATGTTACAGACCACTATACTCCTTTTGCTGATTAACTACCCTAAACCCCTAGGCCAGGCAAAAAGCACGGAGTTGGCTTTTGGACAAGAGTCCACCTTCTCCCCAGGTTGCTGGCCTCCTGAATAAAGGTCAAATTTCTTTCCAATCAAAAAGAAAACTGAAGTATTGTTGGCACACAGTATTACATTAGTTTCAGGTGTACAACATAGTGATCCCACAACTCTATATGTTATGCTATGTTCACCACAAGTGTAACTAGCTACCGTCTGTCCCTGTACATGCTATTATAATACTGTTGAATATATTCCCTGCGGTGGACCTTTTATCTCCGTGACTTATTCATTCTGTTACTTGAAGCCTGTATCTCCCAGTCCCCTTCACTCATTTTGCCCACTCTCCCCCTGTCTGGCCACCATCAGTTTATTCTCTGTATTTATGGGGCTCTTTTTGCTTTTTTATTTCATTTTTTAGATTTTACATGTAAGTGAAGTCATATGGTATTTGTCTTTCTCTGTCTGACTTATTTCACTTCACATAATACCCTCTAGGCCCATCCATGTTGTCGTAAATGGCAAGATTTCATCCCTTTTTTATGGCTGAGTAGTATTCCATATATGTACACCACACCTTCTTTATCTATTCATCTATCAGTGGACACTTGGGTTCCTTCCGTATCTTGGCTATTGAAAATAATGCTGTAATAAACATAGGAGTGCATATATCTTTTCAAATTAGTGCTTTCATTTTCTTTGAGTAAATACCCAGTAGTGGAATTACTGGATCACATCATCATTATATTTTAAATTTTTTGAGTAAACCCAATACTGTTGTCCACAGTGGCACCAATTTACATTCCCAGCAATAGTACACGATGGTTCCTTTTTCTCCACATCCTCACTAACAATTTTTATTTCTTGCCTTTTTGATTTTAGCCATTCTGACAGGTGTAAGGTGATATCTCATCATAGTTTTGCTTTGCATTTCCCTGATGATTAATGATGTGGAGCATCTTTTCGTGTATTTGTTGGTCATTTATATGTCTTCTTTGGAAAACTGTCTCTTCAGGTTCTCTGCCCATTTTTAATTGGATTATATTATTATTTTCATGTTGACTTGTCGAAGTTCTTTATATATTTTGGATATTAACCCCTTACTGGACATATCATTTGCAAATATCTTCTCCCATTCAGTAGGTTGCCTTTTTGCTTTGTGGATAGTTTCCTTCACTGTGCAGAAGCTTTTTATTTTGGTATAGTCCCAATAATTTATCTTTGCTTTGCTTTTTCTTGCCTGAGGAAACATATCTAGAAAAATGTTGCTAAGTCCCCTGTAAAAGAAATTACCGCCTATGTTTTCTTCAGCAAGTTTTATGGTTTCAGGTCTCACATTTAGGTCTTTAACCCATTTTGAGTTTATTTGCATGTGTAGTATAAGAAAGTGGTCCAGACTCATTCTTTTACATGTAGCTGTCCAACACCATTTACTGAAGAGACTGTCTTTTCCCTATTGTGTGCTCTTGCTAGTTTTGTCATAGATTAATTGACCATAAAACACTTATTTCTGGGCTCTCTATTCTGTTCTGTTGATCTGTGTGTCTATTTTTGTGCCAGTATCATACTTTTTTGATCACTACAGCTTTGTAGTATATCTTGAAATTTGTGATTGTGATACCTCCAGCTTTGCTCCTTCTCACGATTGCTTGGCTGTTTAGGGTCTTTTGTGGTTCCGTATAAATTTTAATATTGTTTGTTCTAGTTCTGTGAAAATTAATGTTGGTAATTTGATAGGGATTGCATTGATTCTGTAGATTGTTTTGTGTGGTATGGACATTTTAACAATGTTAACTCTTCTAATCCATGATCACAGAGTGTCTTTCCATTTGATTGTATCATGTTAAATTTCTTTCATCAATATTTTAGAGTTTATTTAGAGTACAGATCTTTCACCTCTTTGGTTAAGTTTAATCCTAGGTATTTTATTCTTTTTTTGGTGCAGTTGTAAATGGAATTATTTTCTTAAATTTCTCTTTCTGCTCCATTGTTATTAGTGTATAGAAACGCAACAGATTTCTATAGATTAATTTTGTATCCTGCAACTTTACTGAATTTATCTATTATTTCTAATAGTTTTTGGTGGAGTCTTTAGGGTTTTCTTTGTATGCTATCATATCATCTGCAAATTATTCTCATTTTTTTCTGTGCAATACCACTGTTTCTTATCTCTGCCCCTCCTCTGACAAGATTATCTCAAAATCTACAATGAAATGCTCTTTCATTCTGATAGTCTCCAGCATTTTGTCTTATTCTTTTCACATTAGCCCTAGGTGATCTCACCCTTTTTCTTGGCTTCAGTTATAATATACACATGCTGATAAAGTCAATGCTTGATTTTTCTCTCTAGCTCAAATCTATATATTTTATATCCTACTAGATATTTCCATTTGAGTGACCCATAAGTACCAGGTTTCCTATGTTAAAGATGAGCTCATTATCCTCCCCCATAAAATATTCTGTTATTCCTTATATCAAAAGAAACATCACTTTTTACTTAATTGTCCACATTAGAGATGCAGATATCATTCTCCACTCTTCATTCTCTGCCACCTATTCAGCCATTAAAAAGCTACCTGACCATGTGCAAGTCACTCACTATGATACTGACTTCAAAATATTTCAACTATTCTTTACCATCCCAGTCTCAATAGAGTCTTGCTGGAGAGGTGTTGTATAATCATTAGCATTCAGATATGGGAGATTACACATCCAGAGTTCTCTCTATCTAATAATTGGGACATAAATTAGAAGTATGACTGTATATTCTAGAATAAATATTTAGAATTTTGGAAAATCTGAAGTGTATGTTTATTAAACCTTGGTGTATGGATTTTTAAAAATTTGATACTTGAGAAATTCCATGTTATATTGGGACTTTATGGATATAATTTTTTAAAGTGTGAAATTGACAAATTGCAACACTACTTAACTGAAATAGGTATCCTTGATGGTATTTAAATCTAAAAAATGTAAATAGAACAATGTAAAAATTAATAAAATTATGTAAAAGGAGAAGATGAAGAGAATAATAATAATTTAAGTTTAAATTTCACCATCTTGTAGTCACTGTGTTTCTGTTCCTACTTAGGGAAAGAAAAGAATATAGGAAGAAGTAAAATAAATTTTTAATGTGTTTTTCTTCATTATTTTGTTATTTTCTTTTATTTTTCAAATATAGTTATGAATTATTTTGCTCTAGATATGTACATTGCATTTGATAATAATGAAAACTAATAATAACATCTAGATGATTCTATTGCTCAATAGAAATTCTAACTTTGTATAGTTTTCTTTTTTCTATAGGAATTTAATTAAATCATGAAGATGTATAGAAAGGAGGAAACATAAGAGAGAATATTTTGTCAATTTCTTTGTTATATTGGTTTATAATAGCTCATTTATAATATAAAAATTATTTAAATCACTATTTTTAATTTTGGTAAGCTTATTTTCAATATTTTGAAATAATAAAACATAACCTTAAAGCTCAGTAAAAATGTATCTGTAAAACTAGACCTTTTTTTTTTTACATTTCTTTGAAGTTTTTTTAACAATAGAGTAGGTGGTAGGAATAAACTAAGAAATTAGCATTATAAAAATTATCATTATGAAAATATCACCAAAGTATAGAAAACGATAGATGTTCATAAAAATTTAAAAATTGTTTAGTGAAAAAATGTTTAGAAAATATTCACTTGTGCTAAATAACAAAAGAAAATTGAAGTAAAATACTATCAATGCCAGTAAAGAAAAAATTGGCAATGCCCAATCCTCACCCCATTTAAAGCACTAAAGAAAGGAATTCCCAACCCAATCAGAAAATTTTATTTTACTTAATTTTTTTTAAAGATTTTATTTATTTATCTATTTGTTAGAGAGAGAAGGAGAGAGAGCACAAACAGGGAGAGCGGCAGGCAGAGCAGGCAGAGGGAGAAACAGGTCCCCGCTGAGCAAGGAGCCGGATGCGGATGCGGGACTCAATCCCAGAACCTTGGGATCATGACCTGAGCTAAAAGCAGACGCTTAACCAACTGAGCCACCCAGGTGTCCCCCAATCAGAAAATTTTAAAAGGCTATTGGGGAATTCTATGACCTTCACAAAACTGTGACAAGCTAACAGTCATTAGTAGACTTGACTTTGAAATTATGCATGGCAAAAGTACTCATGTTTTCTCTGTTTCATTCTTTTCTTTAACGGTTATTTTCATTTTCCTAGTCGTCTTTATGATCATTGATTTACTTGAGAAAGTCTTCATCCTCTGTTCCTGGTACAGAGCTCCCAAAACCCTTATAATTTCCTGAGTAATAGAAGTCAGAGGAGCATCTTTTATTTTTCATAACAAGCTCTTTTCAGCCATACCTGAGTTTGTACTACTGAAGTGACTCTCAGAAGATGGGGCTGGTTGCCAGAGGGACCAACCAAGAGATTTCAGGTTTGGAACTATCAACCCCACCCCTAACTTCCAGGGATGGGAGAGAGGCTGAGGTTTGATTTAATCACCAATGGTCTATAATTTATTTTTTTTAAGATTTTATTTATTTATCTGACAGAGAGAGACACAGCGAGAGAGGGAACACAAGCAGGGGGAGTGGGAGAGGGAGAAGCAGGCTCCCCACAAAGCAGGGAGCCCGGTGCGGGGCTCGATCCCAGGACCCTGGGATCATGACCCGAGCCGAAGGCAGGCGCTTAACCGACTGAGCCCCATTTGGTGGCTACTCGTATCACAAATATCTTTTCATTGTTTGAACATGGATTTCAATGAACATAATTTCATAATCAGATATCACCAAAATTATTAGTATTTTCCATTATTGTTTACACTTTTGGATTTTATTTTTATTTTATTTATTTTTATTTATTTTTATTTTTTTAAAGATTTTATTTATTTTTCTGACAGAGACACAGCGGGAGAGGGAGCACAAGCAGGGGGAGTGGGAGAGGGAGAGAGAGAAGCAGGCTTCCCGCTGAGCGGGGAGCCCCATGCGGGGCTCGATCCCAGAACCCTGGGATCACGACCTGAGCCGAAGGCAGACGCTTAACGACTGAGCCACCCAGGCGCCCCTTATTTTTATTTTTTATTTTTATTTTTTTTTAAGATTTTATTTATTTATTTGACAGAGACACAGCGAGAGAGGAAACATAAGCAGGGAGAGTGGGAGAGGGAGAAGCAGGCGCCCCGCGGAGCAGGGAGCCCGATGCGGGGCTCGATCCCAGGACCCTGGGACCATGACCTGAGCGGAAGGCAGAGGCTTAACGACTGAGCCACTCAGGCGCCCCGCAATGGTCTATAATTTAATCAATCGTGTCCACATAATGGAATCTCCATAAAAACCTTAAAGAAGGGGTTTGGAGAGCTTCCAAATTAGTGAACACACCTATGTGCTGAGAGGGTGGCATACCCTAACTCCAAAGGGAAAGAAACTCTTGTTCTCAGGACCCTTACAGACTTCACTTTATGTACCTCTTAGCTGGTCATCCACTTTATCCTTTATAATGGATTGCCAAACATAAGTAAAATGTTTCTGAGTTCCATGGGCCATTATAAAAGATTATTGAATGGGTGTAGGGGGGGAACCTTGACTTTGTAGCCAAGTTGAATACAAGTGGGTACTTTGGGGATATGTTACTTGACTTGCTGTTGGCCTCTGAAGGGAAAGCAGTCTTGTGGGACAGAGTCCTTAAACCTGTAGAGTCTGACACTAACTCTGAGTAGATCAGATATTTCAAATTAGGAGCAATTCTTTGCTATAGTAGATTTGAAATCATAATGTATGGGGCATAAATACATACAGTAACCTAGCATTCTGCTAGTACAGAGATAACTACTATGTTCATATAGATCTTCTGATTTTCTTAAATTTTATTTTAATTCAACAAAGAGTCCTCAATCAGATTTTGTGATTTTTCATAATCAGCATTGGCCCATGAATTTTGATGCACCAACATAAAAGATCATGTTGATGTAAAGTTTACTGAGACCCTCCATTTATCCATGGAGATGTCTTCTCCTAACACAATAATTTCAACTGAACACAGAATTTCATGGCAAACTATGTCCTAGTTGGACATTATATTGCATACACTGGGTTGTGTATTGGTGATTATAAAAAATTTTAAGGAAACAATATCACAAGCCAAGTGTTTCTAAATTGATTCCAATACACATAAATTATTTTTGTAAACAACTCTCTTAATCCCTTGCTACTCCAGATACTTTTTATTTCTTTGTTTTCCTTGCTACAGTGTTGTGCTTCAGCACAGTGAAGATGGCAGGATTGAATTTGATGGCATATCTAACCACAAAGAGATGAATTGCAGAGCTTTTAAATGATTCAGCTAAGGTGCATGAAGAAAGCTATGTTGTTCACCTGTACTCTATAAAACTGATGGAATTACCCCCAGTGAGCACGGCAAATGCCTAGCAGTAAGTGTAAACCCTCTGCCTCTTATAGAAACCCATTAAAACTTGAAGAATTCTATTGCTATTAGAACTAGTCTTTGATGGCCCTAAAGTATCATGGAATTGCATATAAAGTCTCCCAAGAACCAAGTTCAAAAATTCTCGCAAGCTGACTCTCCTCCAACTGCCAGTTAGAGAAGCCAGAATGCCAACTAAACATTACCAAATTGTATTGCTTAAAAAAAGGTCATTAGTGAGAGACAACATGAGAATGAGCTAGTTAGTTGAAGCATGCTTCAGTTACAAATAGCGCCTATTCCTATCTCCTTTCTATGTGAATACAAGGTTCAGATATTCCGTATCAGAACCCAAATTGGAAAATAGAGCTCAATATTAAATTATGAAGAATAAATTATTTTGTGTAAATTCATTGCATGCTTGCTACACTATAATGATGGATATCGATAGGGATATGGAGACATATTTTACACAGCAGCTGACCTCAAGAGGCTTACAACTTAGTATAGGAAAAGTAATATGCATGCATGCATGACTAGAGGACAAATATGAATGAAATTTTTATAATGGAAAGGCAAGCAAAGTGCTTTGACAGCAAAGAGGACAGAAACTCTTTCAACAAAGTAACTTTTGAATGAAGCATAGAAAGTTTACTTGGATTTCACAGGAGTATGGAATTCTAAGATAAAGGACTCTCATTAGCAAAAACAGAAAAAGTCATGAAAGTGCTTCTGGCATGCCGGGGTCAGCACATTATGTGTTTGGACCTGATCACTACAAATGTGTAAATGTGTAAAGGGAAAAGTCACAGGGCAATATATACTAAAGTAGGACTGCTATCTATTGAAAATTGGGAGTCTTTGAAGATTTTTGAGGTTAAACATGATATAAACCGAGCAAACTTTACATTTTAGGAAAAAGTAACTTTGATAATTATATAAAGAAAAGCATACAGTGTGCACTCAATAACATTCAATAAATAGACACAGTGTTTCAATAAAAAGACACAGTGTTTCATAGTTGTTCTGTATATGAATACAAGGTATAAGGCTAAACAGTTACATTTTTAAAAATCCTGCTCTTATTTGTAGCCCAGTGAAGGAGATAAGATATTCATGTAAAACCATAAATATAAGCAGAGAGCTACATATGCTAAGTGTCCAATGAACGGCATGGAAAGGAAGTTGAGAAGAGATGTGATAGAATGGTGGTGAGAGCTTGATGGAGTAGGTAGGACTTGAGTTAAGCCTCAGGACAAAATGATGCCCAAGGTGTGTCAAGAAAGAAGAGAAGGGACACGTTAGACAACAAAAATAAGGGGGGAAAAGTGAACAAATGGAAATGTGATTAGGACGAACAGAAGAATAATTGTTGAGAGAGTACAGATGAGGACATATTTAGAGAGATAAGAAAAAGCCAAAGTGCTAATAGCCAAAGATGCTAAACAGCAAACAAGCAAACAAACAAACAAAAGGGATATCATTTAACTGGCCATATTCCTTTTAAGTGTTTAAGGAAAGATGTGTCAAAACAGATCCTTTCAAGAAGGTCAATGCGCATTTCCAAGGATATTCTCTGCTGCTGTGGTAGGATCTGGAGTAAGGTAGGTCAAGTGGGAAAGTAAAGGAAGGCATAGAAGTCAATAGAGAAAGGGCATGGTGATTTAATGTCTGTAGAGAGAGTGATTGAGAATGAAGTCAGGCATGACTCCAAGGTTTCAAACTAGGACCTTGGGAGAATTATTATGTCAATGATAGAAAGAAAGCCATCTGAGATATGAACTATATTTGGAAAAAGATAATGAATGTGTTTTTGGATAACTAAAGATTAGGTAATGGTTGAAGATCTCTGGAGAGACCCAGCTAGCAGTTGGAGACTTAGGGTGAAAGCCCAGGGGCCAAGTCAGGGCTGCAGATGTATGTCATAAATATGTTGCTATATGTAACAAAGTTCAAAATAATATAACAACTAACATGTATAAAATTTGAAATAGTTAAGTTCCAAGATGTACAAAAGTATAATAAATTAATTATGTACATTGATTATACAAAAAAGTATCAATATGATAGGAAGTGTAGCTTAAAAATGATTGTAATATTAATACTAACTAAAATTTAATTAATATTTTTCTTGCTTTCTTAAAAGAGAGAAGACTTCTTTTTTCTTTAAGGATTATGGTGAAGAAGCATGGATTCACATATAAAAATCTAGTTAAAATTAGAAAGAGTGTTTGATTGAGTATTTTTTCCCCTGTAGCAAATGGCAATCATTCTATTGACATTGAAGTCAAACTCAGAAATAAGATCAGTTATTTCAAAAATAACTAATGGCATATGTAAATATGGAAGATTCACTGAAAAGCCTGTGTTGTTACATGTAAAACAAGTTTCATACTTTCTCAAGTAAATTTCTTGTGGCTTGGTTTTCTCATATGCTCACTAATTAGCAATGTGACCTTGGGCAACTTCCTGTGTTTCAGTTTACTCATCTGCGAATGGGCTTAAAATAGTACTTGCTTCATAAATTGCTGAGATTAAAGAAGACAGTACATATAAAGAACCTATGACAGTGCCTGGCACAACGTGAGAGTTCACTGATTTTTGGCAGTTATTACAAAGAAATTAAATGTGTATGTGTTGTTTGGGAACCTTAGAACTTTGTAGCATTAGCTAATAAAACAACTTCGTTTTCTTGCTGTCTTAGAGATTGCTAGCAGAATGACCACTGGGTACATGAATTTGAATGAATAGATAGAAAGTTGAGAGCGGCGAACCTTTATAATCATGGAACTCAAGTGGTCCAGTCACAAAGCAGTGGTGTGCAGAGAAAAATACAATCCAGTTGACTGAAGTGAGAAAATAATGTAACTTCTGTGCACTTTTAAATAAATATGCAAGTGGACCCAAATACTAGATTACCATGACTATGATTTTAATCCCTTTTCTCTTCTATCATCTCTAGTATTTTTTCTCATAGTACCCTCAAAGAATGTCTTAGGCAGTAGAAAATAAATATAAAAGTGAAACAAAATGTCTAATTCTATTTTTTATTGGCTATTTGGTAATGTCCCTAACCAGTAGTACCTAAGCAAATATCCATCCATTATCCACTCATTTGTTCAACAAAAATTAATTACATCTCTACTACATACCATGCATTATGGTAGGCACCGAAGGTATAGAAAATAAGTTAATTTTCCTCCTGTTAAGGAGTTTAAAGCCTAGGAGGTAGAAAAGATATTTTTAAATAATTGTAATACACTCTGCTAAATCTAATAAAAATCCATTCAAATTATAATGGCAGCACAAAGGACAAAATCTAAAGTGGATCAAACAAGACTTCCCCCAATTGGCAACATGTTAACTGACTCAGGTGAGCAGAAGTTCCTGATAGGCTAGAAAGTAACAGGCGGTTCAAGCATGGGGCAGAGCATGTGCAAAGCTGTAGAGGCAGCTAACACTCAGGTATCCACAAGTGGTTAATTAAGATATAGGTTGTATTTGGGAAATGGTGAGCAGTTTGAGAAATAATTAAAGAGCAGAATGTAGGGCGCCTGGGTGGCTCAGTTGGTTGGGCGACTGCCTTCGGCTCAGGTCATGATCCTGGAGTCCCGGGATCGAGTCCCGCATCAGGCTCCCTGCTCAGCAGGGAGTCTGCTTCTCCCTCTGACCCTCTTCCCTCTCGTGCTCTCTATCTCTCATTCTCTCTCCCTCAAATAAATAAATAAAATCTTTAAAAAAAAAAAAAGAGCAGAATGTATGTAGAAAGTTAAGTTAGACCTAGGAAGTTAGAAAGACATCAAACACTTTTAAAGAACAGAGTAGCAATTATCAAATACTCTTTTCTCCAAGTTTTAGTATAGATTCTTCTATTCTGTCCTTTCCTGGGTTCTGTTCTCTCTGATTTCCTTTTCCATTCCACACAGATTCCACCCATGTAGAAGAACTGAGCCTCAGTGAAATACCTGCTCTGCCTGACATTGCTCAGTATTTGACTTTAAAGCTTTGAGACACTGTGTCTCAAATACGTATGGTCTCTTTATTATAAATGTTGTTTTTTCTGTTTCTGTTTTCTTATGGTACAAACCAATTCCATAAATAACCTTAGGAGATGGGATTCTTCTCTAATGTGAATATATTCACAAAATATCCCCTGTGAAGACTGCATGCAAAATGTCTACTAATTACTTTTCTTATGGTCTTACATGATAAAGGAACATATGAAGCATCCACTTAGATGATCCTCCTTCATTATTTCAAAAAACTAAAAGTGCTTATGCTTTTTTCTGTCCCTCAAACATAGGTTGGCTTCAGAAGTTGGAGTGAAAAATCTTTAGTGTTCCTATTTTGGGGATTTTTTTTTTTTTAAGATTTTATTTATTTATTTGAGAGAGAGGGTGAGAGAGCACAAGCAGGGGAAGTGGCAGAGGGAGAGGGAGAAGCAGACTCCTGGCTGAGCAGGGAGCCTGATGAGGAGCCCGATGAGGGGCTCGATGAGGGGCTCGATCCCAGGACCCTGAGATCATGACCTGAACTGAGGGCAGCTGCTTGACCAACTGAGCCACCCAGGTGCCCCTATTTCTGGGATTTTTTATCTGTTTCCTGCTTACCCCACAAGAGTTGCAACAACCTTCCACTTAATATATATGGGATGTTCAGCAGCCCTCCATTTAATGTATAATTTGGATGGATACAGAACTACAACTTAAAAGCCAAATAATTTACAAGTAGGAGAAAAAAGGATGTAAAAATAGTACTTTTGTAAACAGAGATGTGATTCTTTAAACATGCCTAAAATTTAGGACTAAATAAATTGATCAGCAGTTTTATATATCAGGTATGAGAACAATACAGGATTTCAATTTACAAAACCACCAGAATTCCTATGCATAGTGAATGGATTGTCTCTTAAAAGGAAAACTTCTTGTATTAATAATGGAAAAGAGGTTAGTGACAAAAAGAAATATACTCTTGTGTTATGTTCATTGTTGACTTTACATATCATATTTCATTAATTATTTCATAGCATTGGTATTAGGATTTTAAAATTCCCAAATTACATTCCAGAAAAGCTGATTTATATATCTTTATTACTGATGGAATAGTGTGAAATGTCACAGGCTCTAAAACCACTTTCCCTTTTATATTTCACTTCACAACTTCAGGCTAATATTAAAATATTTAGTAGAGTCTGATCATTTCCTGCTGGTTGGATTGTATTAAAAATATATGGCCTTATGGCCATAGAAATTAAATATGTGAACAATCAGGCTTTGTAAAAATGTACCACATGTTAACCTGAGTAAAAGCAATAAAATATAAACAAAATGTGAAAATTTAGAACATTCTTATAATGTATGTTCTTTTTATGAGCTAACTGCTCTGTTGTGGGTTGTATTGCAAAGAGCAGAAAAAAAGATACAATTTAAAAGAATGCATGTATGTTTCAAAGTGATAAAACTAAACTAATCTTTAGGTGTATTTTTTAGTCATAAATCACTTTTAAGGTTAGTGGCTACCTGATGTAGTATTCTGACACTTTGACAATAAGGAAGAGCTTATGAAAGTCCTGGGGGTGTTGTTTTAAAGTGTTTTCCTAGAGTTAAACCCTAAAGCAATGACTGACAAGATTCCCAACCTGCCCCATTTTACCATGGTTACACTAAATCTACATTACAATACAAAAGGTAATTTCTTCTGATTCTCCGTGGAATAAAAGTTACTCCTAGAAATCTGCATTTGAAAATCCTGCACGAAGTCTTGTTTGCGTGTAACCATGTAATTTCCAAGAGAATGTAGCAACTATTTTAGTTAATTGCTTTGCTGAAGGCCCAGGAAGTGTTACTCGAAAAAGAAGTTGTAGGGTTGATTTTTTTTTTTCCCTTCTTTAATGAATGTGTTTGTTCATTTGCAGAGACTTTTTGGCAATGAATAAATTTAATAAATCAACCAAAATAATGAAATTGTTGTACTAATTTTAAAAGGAAATACGATGAAATACTTTTAAACATATGCTAACCTTAACTGTGTGTATTACAGAGTAATACAGTAAAGAGTATAGGAGAATTGGAACTTTATTTAGTACATCCAAAATTACCTGATTTATCTGCAGATTCACTACAACCTATCCATTAAACTGAATTTCTTGTAGAAAAACTGTGACCAATTTCAAAGGAAACTGAATTATGCTCAATATTTGCAAATGTCACTCATGTAACAGTAATGCCATATAGACTTTACTGGAAAGTTTTACTTGTAAAAGAGTAAGAGTTCCCTTAAAATTAAAAAAAAGAAAAGAAAAGAAAGAAAAAAAGAAAAGAACAAAAAGAAAGAAAGAAAATTCAGGCATATACTCTCACCTGGAAGGATCATAGAAAGAGAAAGTGAAGATACCTTATAATACCATATTCTCTAATGTCAACATATGTCCATGACATGTGAGCCAATTTTTAGAGACATTGGGTTTAGGTATTTTCATTTCCATTTTATTTTTATTTCAGTTCATTTACAAAGCTACTATTAGTATATGGTGATCAGATTACTCTCTTTTTCTTTTTTTTTTTTTTTTTAAGATTTATTTATTTGAGAGAGAGAGAGAGTGGGAGCTGGAGGAGGACAGAGGAAGAAGGAGAGGAAAGAGTGTCAAGCAGACTCCCTGCTGAGCATGGAGCCTGATGCAGGGCTCCATTCCATGACCCTGAGACGATGACCTGAGCCAAAACCGAGAGTCAGAAGCTTAATCATCTGAACCACCCAGGTGCCCCCAAATTATTCTTTAAAGAGCATTGCATGTATTCAGTTGCTATCATTATAAAATAAAAAGAACTAAAATGTATCAATCAGTTTATGGATTGGGTTTGATGCAATTCGGACTAAGATTTTGCAGACACAGAGCAGCATTCAAACATGAGTTAGCATTATGCTAGCTGAGGTATTTTAGCAGAAGCCTTCTTTGGCTAGGGTCTTTATCATTTTAGCCCCAAGGTTTAAATCAGGTCAAACATCTCTTAGGATCACAAAACCTGCCATTTTTCTTGGTAAGGGCTGCTGTGGACAGGTGTTATAAAAGAGGCATTAAAATTAAATTTGTTTTAATTTTGATATTTAACTTGCTTCTGAAATTAGAACTGAAGTAGTGTCTTAGAGTCATTTACTGTGCAGGAGAATATGAATGCTGAGAAGCCACAGGTTCATGCTGTAAGTGGTAGCTGCTCAGATCCCAGTTTTTGCCTGCATGCTGGAACAGTAACTTTATTCCATTGTAGGATATGATTGTTCTTTTATTTTTAATGCTATTTATTTATTTATTTTATTTATTTATTTGAATTACTGATAAGTGTACCTAACTCATCTGGTCCTTCTTGGTAAACTGAATAACAAATTGGTGTTTGGGGGGCGATGTACCATGCAAAATGCAAATGGGATTCCTGAATGGAAGACATCCAGCATGGATCAAGACCTTGCCCATATGTGGGGTTTTTGTCTAAGCAATCTTTTTATAAGCTTTTTAATGCTTGAACAGCTACCGAAGCAAACAGAGACATATTATTTATTAATTGTGCACCGTTAATAGTGAGGTCTCACCAACTGCCAATCCATATGGACATAAAGCCCTCAGTCCTAAATCTGCTCAGATTAATTTCTTTCAACAGCATCCAACAGCGTGAGGGTAAAGTGAGAACCAGGTTTTGCTCCTGCCTTTTTATGCCATGCTTGGCAGATTAGTTGACTAGGACTTCTTTATAAGCAAGAAAAGCTACCATACTTCTTGGTGCTGTCCAGGCTAGAGATTTCCTATGGATGGAGATGAAAGGACTTTAGATCTGTTGTGTTTTTCTGCAGATCCTCTCCAAAGCCTGCATAATCCTTTTGTCCCACCCTACCCCCAAAGGAAAAGGTAATAAAAAACATAAGAAACATGCTTCAACAAAAGCAAATAGCTACAATTTCTAATTATATTAAGAAGAACTCTTACTTGAAAAAGTTCAAACTTAAAAAAGTAATTAGGCTTAATTGCAATTTCAAGATGTTTGTACATGTGATTACTGGTTACTTCCAGTAATCCAATTCTTCATGTAAAATGTAAAAACTGCCTAATCTAATCATCAACACTCCCACACATATTGTATGCCAAATTTCATTATGTTAATGTTTTTAAATTAGGACACATTCTGGTCTTTCCTAAATTTGCAAGCTAGCTCAGTATTCCTGGATGAATATCAGTTCAGAGAAAAAACCCAAATTTAGCTACTTCTAGAGTTATTTTCTGCTGGATGCCCACTCCCATTCTTAAAAAGCAGACATGGTCATTTGTGGACTTTGATTTTTCCTGCTTACTCTCTGCTGTGTGGTTGCTTCTCTCGGGTTCAGCACAAGGTGACTTTTTACTTTTCTCCCTCATGTCATCTTGCCTCAATCTGTTTAAATGACTTAAACACTTCTGTGGCGCATTTCCTCCTAGCAACACACAAGATAGAAATTAGGAAGTTTTTTGTTTAACCCATTAAAATGTAAAGGATGGAGGTTTCAGGTGTGTATGTGCGTGTGTGTGCTTTAATCACAAATTCAACCACCAACTACATTGTTTTAGTCACTCTTTAGGGCAGTATTTTTTACTGTGTTAACCCGTTGTTCTGTAAATTGTTAGAAAAGCTAACCTGCTGACCTTGTGGGACTGCACTGTTTAAACAGGAACTCGGAATTCTGACCTCCACTTCTGCTGGGAAAGAACTAAAGCAAGGTTCCCAAAGGCCAGCTTGAGAGAAGCTAGGACTCAGAGTAGCAATTAATAGATGTTTAATTTTTTAATCTGGAAGACTACTTAGCTATTTTAATCTTTGCTATCCAGTGCTTAAAGCGGTTTAGTGGGCACAAAACAAAACAAAACAAAACAAAAAAGAAATAGGCTTGAAGAAGCCTCTTATTCACAGATAAGAAGGAAAACTGTCTTTACAGTCATCTTCGCCAGGACACTTTGCCCAGTTTCTGCATGGGCCTCTCAGGGTGGGCCAAGGAATTTTCCTTAAGAAACAGCTGGCCCTTCAAGCAGGGGCTAGGCCAGGACCTATGGAAATTACTAATTTTCCACTGAAACAATATTAAAAAAAAAGGTGTTTACCCTTGGCGGTAGTAACACTCCATTTGTATTACTTTCTGTTTTCAAACAAGTCATTTTAGAAGTAAACACGGCTTCTTGAGGAATGTTTTCATGTTTAAAGTCAATTCACATGGAGTGACTTCACAAGTAAGCTCATCACAGAAGAACCTGTCCGAAATATATTTCTGTTCCTTTTCTTTTTTTTTTCTCTTCTTTCATCTTTAATTCTTAAAGCCAGGGGGCTCAACTAACATTTTATTAATCTTGAAGATTTCTTCTAGACCATTTGAGAAGGTCTATTCTTTGACTTTAAGATCTCAGGCACAGCTTGTTGTAGATCTAATGAAAATCTGTCTGTGCATATGCACAAATTGACTAAAGAGAGTACATCAAATGTTAATTCATAGATGCAGAAGTAATATGCAAATAAAGAATCTAAACTTACCGCACCATCATTTTTAATGAAATAAGTTATTCAGCCCTTACATTTAAGGAAATAATAAAATAATGCCTTGGCTCAGTGCACTGGAATAAAGTCTCTTCCTCTTAATTCACTGATTGCCAATTCACTTCTCTTTGCCACCAGATGGATATGAACTTACTGAACTGAAAGGACTTTTTTTCTTTTATCTTAGTTTGGGTAAGTTTGACAGTGAAGATGCTTAGTTGTGTACAAATTATGTGCCAATATGTTTTTGTTCATATGTAAATATGCACATAAATATATACTCCTGAGATAGATTGCTAATTTGATATAATGTTGATACAAATCCAGTAAATGTACTGCTGCCTTTCCAAGATGAGAGCCATAAACAGATAAGCCTCACTTGTACCTATATTTTAAAAATTGAATATTTATAAAAAATCATGAAATTATATCTGAATTAAAAATTAATTATATATATACATGTACCATCACCTTATTATTTTATATTATTTTCAGCTAAAATGTTTTATTGGCAAAAGTAATTTGCTTAATAAGTTTTATAATAATTGCAGATATTTACTATAGGTGGAAAACACTCACTAGCAATAATTGTACAACCGATGTTTTACCAGAAAATTTTGAAATCAAAGGGACTCTCAATTGGGCAGCAGAACATTCCTGCAGAATTCTACCAAAGAGACTTTTTTTCCAATAAAGGATGTAGACCCTTCATTATTAAAACAATTTTTTTTTTCTGCCTTCAAGAAACAAAATGAGATAGTATGGAGAAAAAATAGAAACCGGAAAAATGATAATGGAATGAATTAGTACAGATACTGAGTCAATTAACCCAGATTCTGTCCATCCTGTCCATCATTTCCCTGTACATGTAGACATGTATAGGCTTACTTCTACTGAAAGAACTATCACCGTATAAGGGTTAGAAGAGGTTAAGAGTCAAGAAAAAATTATATGAATATGTAAAAAACAAAAAGTAGAAGAGAAGCAAAATGTATATAATGCAGAGAGGAAGAAATCTTAGAAATTTAAGACCTTATAACAGAAAATGTCAGTGGGAGCAGATGAAAGGAATAAGATGCCTTCACTTTGCTGCCCTTGACATCGGGGGAAGGGGGACTTGCTCTGTTCATTTTCTTAAAAGAGCAAAGCTTTTGCTGTAGGTGTATTAGTTATAGTATATAGCACCCAATAGATGGTAGATGCACTAAGCTATCTATGTTATTTATTTATCCATCCATTTATTCTTTAAACTTGAGGCTCAGGAGCCTCATGTATCAGATACTCTTTTAGGTATACATGTGATTGGTAGGGGCAGACATGTGGATTATTGATTACATAGAATACGATCATTGTTAGGAAAAGCATGCAACAGACAGAAATAGAAATATATATAACAGTGGTTAATAATAATTCTGAGATTATTAATATAAATTCCCTTTCTAACTGGTTCATCTGAGAATCATAATGTAGCCTTAATCTCAGTGATATAGTTAATTGGAGGGTAACTCTTATTTAACTAAAATCTATAGAAATTTTATAATTATCCAAAGTATACATTTTTGTGGCGAAAATAAATAACAGCAAGGCATTGCGTAAAAGCTTTTTGAAGAATGAGAATATTAAGTTAATTACTTTTTTTGTCATTTAATATTGGGAGAATTTCAAAGCCTTGGTTATTGTACCCTTTTACAAGTTATTTCCATTAAAGAATAAGGTGCTTGTATATTTAGATGCATTAAAGCATAAGATATTACTGTAATAAAAGTATGAATCCTAAAGTCATGCCCTTTTCTGAGGTATTAACTTCAATTCTGTAATGGTTTTTTAGCCTGTCAAATTTAAAAACAACTGAAGTAAGAAAGATAAGTGAACAATGCACATGAATAGAAGCTTAATGGAAATTAAAAAGTGAGAAATTTTGGTCAATGCAAGAGAAAAAATAAAAGTCTTGACGGAGGAATAAATAGACTATAAGTAGTTCTTAATGGCATGCTTATGGGATATAACAATGTGTACATACCCACAAAGCCAAATATAGAACGCTATGCAATTGTAGTGGTCATTTTGGAAAGGGAATGTGCTATTGTAATTTGCAAACACAAAAATAGAATCTATGACTTGTTAATGTAATATTTTGTAAGGTTGTGACAATTTTTAATACAATTATAATTTCCACTTAGTCCAAATATAGATATTTGGACTCCAGATTTTATAAAGATTGTGTGTGTGTGTGTGTGTGTGTGTGTGTATGAGAATGAGAGCACAGACAGAAAGAGAGAGAGAGGGAGGAGAATGTGTAAATCTACTAGGATTTGAATAGGATTATATTGAACATAGAACTAACCTAGGCATAATTAGATCCAACAACTCTTTTAAGTATGGTTCTAATGTCCATTTCTACTAAGGAAGTAGTAAAACCTGTATAACGTTGTCCTGATTTGGTCCAAATTCCTCTTGTTTCATTGTGCAGCTTTAGCTTAATCCTATTGCTTGCCTTCCACACTACTCATATACCATTCTATCCTGTCCTGGTTTGGGCATCATCCCTTTTAGGGATCATCAGTGTTTACTAAGTGTTCATTTTAAGACATGTTGTTATTACCATAGAAGCTTTATTCCTCCCCAGCACACACTGCGAAATTCCAATGGCTTGAATGCTTACCTAGTGGATGGATAGCTTTTGTGTTACATATTCAGTCAGCCCTGCTCTCAACCTGAGAAACCTTGCTTGCTTTCTCTATGCTTGATTCTTTGTCAATATTCAATAAGAGAGCTTGAAATTGCTCTTGGACACAGTGTTGGATAAGGGGAAGCGATTGCCTGATTAAAATCTATAGAAGGCATATTCCTCTTTCCTAGTCAAACTCTGATTTTTTTTAAGATTACACCCATGGCAGGGCCGGGAGGGCTGGGTGGCTCAGTTGGTTAAGCATCTGCCTTCGGCTCAGGTCATGATCTCTGGGTTCTGGGATAGTGCCCTACGTCAGGCTCCCTGCTGAGCAGGGTGTCTGCTTCTCTCTCTCCCCCTGCCCCTCCACCCCACTCATGCTCTCTCTCTCTTGCTCACTCTCTCTCTCAAATAAATAAATAAAATCTTAAAAAAAAATAAAGAAGATTACACCCATGTCCTTTATATCTTTCATAGGAGAGGGTCACTCTCCTCTGGCCCAAGAACAGATCATTATTTGTATAAATAGGTCACACTAGTCTCATTCCATTTGCCAGTGATTATTTTAGGCCTGGCATGCAACAGGGCTCTGGCCAATGTTACTTGAGGAGAACACTGCTGGATGTCATTTGGGAAAGGTTTTCTACTCTGATAAAAACTTTCTTTCTGATCTGAGATGTTATCATGAGAATGAAATCCACAACATCTTGCAACCAAGAAAAAAGTTAGCATAATTATGGTGGAGTAGAAACATGGAAAAAAAAAAAAAAGAAAGAAAACCTGGATCTGCGTTCCTATGCAGTCAGTATAGTTAACCAATCTGATAGCTGCCCAAAGTCTGTCCCAAGTTCTACAGAAAGCAAAGGTTAATAAAAACATATATTATTAGTCCATTAAGAAGCATAGCCTACATTTTCACAAATAATGAAAGGGAGAGTAGAGTGACACATAGTGATACATATATGTACCTCCATTTTACTCTTTCCTGAGCACTTCATTTCTTTGTGGAGAAAGAAGTCCTTTCTGGTATTGTATTTTGTCTGCATGAAGAACATTCCTTGTAGCACAGGTATGCTAAAAAAGAATTTTTCTCTCTCTTTCTCTCCTTCTTCTTTAGTTTAAAAAATCTTTGTCTTCATCTTTGAAAAATCTTTCAACTTGGTATAGAATTGTGGACTGATACTACTTTCAGCACTCCTAACATGTCATTTCATTGTGTCATCCAGTTTATGTCGTTTCTGAAGAAGTGTGCTATAATTCTTAACTTTCCCACTACCCACCTGTATTTGTTATGTGCTATTTTTCTTTGGTTCCTTCAAAATAGTCTTTGCACCTTTGCTTTTTATGAGTTTTACCCTAACGTTTCTAGATGTCTCTTTTTGTTGTAGTGCTAGTGGTAGTTATTGCTGTTCTATGTATCCTTTATGGTGTTCTCTGAGGTTTTGGATTCATGATGTGTTGTATTTTATCATGTTTAGAACATTCTCAGTCATTATTGCTTCACATATTTTATCTGCATCATTCTCTGTTTCTTCTCTTTTTGTAAAACCAAATTATATATATGTTAGGCTATCTGGTATTGTCCTACAGCTTGTGGATTTTCTGTTTTATTTATCTGCCTTTTGTTTTTCTCTTTGTGCTTTAGTTTTTGTTATTGTTACTTAACTATCTATAAGTTCATTAATTCTTTTTTCAACTATGTCAAGCCTACTGTTGGACACAGTGAAGGAATTTTTATTTGAGACAGCATTCTGGGTTTTTTTTTTTTTTTTTAGTACTTCCTTTAGGCTCTTAATATTTACCATCTCTCTGTGACATTCCCTATCTGCTCATTCATGTTGTCTACATTTTCCACTAGATCCTTTAATATTATATTCATAGTACTTTTTTTTAAAGATTTTATTTATTTTGAGAGAAAGAGAGAGAGAGAAAGAGAGAGCACGAGTGGGGGAAGGGACAGAGAGAGAATATCCAAGCAGACTCCCGCTGAACGTGGTGCCTGACATGGGGCTCAATCCCACAACCCATGAGATCAGGATCTGAGCCAAAACCAAGAGTCAGATGCTCAACTGACTGAGCCACCCAGGCACCCCATAATCATAGTTCTTTTAAATTTCCAATATCATAATTATCTCTAAGTTCTAACCTCTGAGTCATGTCTGAGTCTGATCCTATTGATTACTTGTCAACAATAGGCCTTTTTTTTTTTTTTTTTTACTTTTTCTGTGTGTCTTGTAATTTTTCATTGAATTCTAGACATTGTCTTTAGCGCTAGAAAATGGAGTAAGTAGTAGTTAAGCTGAATATGAGCATTTCTCTTCTTCATTCACACCATTAGACCGGGTGTTGAGTCAGTATAACCAGAAATTGAGCTGAGTTTCAGTTTGGCTGCTTCTATAGTTAATGTCAGTATATCACAAGCTTTAGTTCCTCCAATTGTCAACTGCCACTGTGTGACGTGTATGGGAAGGAAATTAGGGGTGAGTTTCTTTTTAGTGTTTGGGTTCCACCTTCATCTTTTACTGTCTCTATGTCCCAATCCACAGAAAAGGGCTCTCTCCACATTCTTTTTCCCTCAATAGTTAACTGATATTGCTTGTTAATATGTGCTAACTTTGTTGTTGTTGTTGTTGTTGTTGTTGTTTTAGAAGTGGGGCAGGTTCTATGCTATTCTGATCTCACTTTTGTCTTAGGGAGGCCATATGCACCTAGACATTGGGGTGGGATTTTCTTACCATTGATACCCCATCTCCTCATGGCAGTCTAACTCAAACTTGTGTCTGGTTAAAATTAGGTCAGTCAGAGTTTCCTACCACTACTCTAGCGGTACAAAACTTCTGCTTGGTGTTCATATAAGGCCTAAGAGCATTTGCCCTTGCCCCAGAGGCTATTGCTTCATCATAGAGAAGAACTCTGGGATGAGGGCGGAGTTTTACATCTATCCCCTGTGCTACTGCTTATCCCTCCACTTTCACTTTGTGGATAAGAGTGTTTGCTGCCTCTCCCCAAGGAACTTAAGGTTTTGTTTCATATGACAGAAGGGTCCACAGAAGTGCCTGGCCCCAACATCCAGCAGTCATTTCCTACATGCTGTCATCATGGATAAGCTCTCTCTAGTCTCCTATCCTGGTCCCAAATTGCTAGAAGGATGATGTTTTAGTTATCTACTGCTACAGATAGAATAGTATTCACTGGTTTAAGATTAATTTGTTAGTACCTTTCATAGTTCTATTTGTTGACAGATTCACCTTGGTAGTCCTTACTTGAGGTCTTCCATGTAGTTGCAATCAAAAGGAGGCTAGGGTTGGAGTCATCTGAAGGCTTAATACCCAAGATAGCTCATTCCCATGGCTGATAGTTGATTATGGCTCTCACATAAAACTCAGATTGATTTTTTTCAGGGAATGGCTGCTGCACTTGTGGCTTATGCTTCTTATACTGTGGTGGGTTCTTTTGAAGAAGGTGAATTCTAATAATCAGCTTTTTAAAATAACCAAGTGGACTACAAGTCTAAAATTTAGCCTCAGAATCTCATATGCACCATCTTGTATTAGTCAGAGTCACTAAAGCCAATTCATGTTTAGGGGGAGAGGTAATTTGACTTCTTGATATGAAGAGCAGTAGGCATATATAACAGGGAAAGGAATTGATGATGAGCATCTTTGAGACTGTTCTCCACAGATTACCCTGTGAAAACCATAATTTATTTCCCTTCCACATGTAACATCCACTTATTTTCCAACCAAGAGCTCAAAACTCATCTCATTACAGTACTGGTTCTAAATCCAGGGTTTTAGCCTCTGAGTGGGGTTTGAGTCTGGGTCATCAGGTATGACTCCTCTCAGTTTGAAAATCTGTGAATTAGAAAAATAATTTCTTTGCCTCTTCTGCCCACCTCCCAAACTCAGTATAAAATGGTGATAAAGAGATAACATAATTGAAATAAACACTCCATTTCAAAAGTGAGAGAAAAAGGGAGCCTGGGTGGCTCAGTCAGTTAAGCATCTGCCTTCAGCTCAGTCATGATCCCCGGGACCTGGAATCAAGCCCTGCATCGGGCTCCCTGCTCAATGGAGAGTCTGCTTCTCCCTCTACCCATCCCTCTGCTTGTGTGCTCCTCTCTCTCAAATAAATAAATAAAATTTTAAAAACCTACAAAAGTGAGAAAAAGGACAGACAGTACATAGCCATTACCAGTCTAGAGCAATTCTGAAATCCACTTCTGTACATATTACCAGTTACCTCATTAGTTTAAAATCTTCTTAGGAGAGATTCTCCATGGTTCTTGATTCATCCTCTGGACTCTTGGTTTTGATCCAAGTCATCCATGAGACTGTGTGTGCAGCTCAGTAGCTCTCCTCTTGCTTTCTGCCCGCAGATGGTGGCAGGCCCCAAAGGCTGTCATTTTGAACTACCTCTGCCTTTTTTACTCTGAAGCATGACATTTTTGTTAATCCAATATTCCTAAGATATTAGATATTTCTTATAAATCTTATTGAAATTCAATTAACTTGACTGAAGGCATAGTCAATAATTTCTTTGAGGGCTGAGAGTCATGGTGCTATGGCATAGTGTTATTAAAATTTTAGAAATCTTTTTGCCTAGAGAAAGAATCTAAAAGATATATCATTATTAGACTCCCCAGCTGGAAATGTCTAAGAAGTATACCCTTAAGATTCTTAGAAGTCTTTTTATCTAGCTGAGATGGTACACAAAGCACTTCCTTAAATATTTCTGAGGTCTTAACTAAAGGTCGTATAACCACACCCTCAGTCTGGACATTACTACCTTGAAGCCTCATTTTACTGGCAACACCTTGTATTTGATCTTAGCCTGGAGTCCATTTCTTATTTTGAAAGCTTTTTTGTCATCATGAAAGTCCAAGAATGAGAAACAGTTTAATTTTGAACCAACATTTCCAGGCTCTGTTGTATTTCCTCAAAATTCTTCCTGAAACTGAACAATTCACTTTTTATCCCCCCTCTGTATGTATTTAATTATACATGACTTTCAAAAAGCAATTGCAATTTTATGGTGTTAGAAAACTTTTTTTTTTTTTTTTTTTAGAGAGAGGGAGGGGTTTGAAGGTAGGAGGGGCAGAGGGGGCAGGAGAGAGAGAGAGAATCTTCAGCAGGTTCCATGCCCAGTGCACAGCCCAACGTGGGACTCATTCTTACAACCCTGAGATCATGACCTTAGCTGAACTCAAGAGTCAGATGCTTAACCGACTTAGCCACCCAGGTACCCCAATGTTGTTAGAAATCTTAATCACAATTCATTATATGTATTTTCTATTTTCTTCCTAATCCCAAGCAACACTGTTGCAAACATTTTGCTGCTATATAAAATGGGTAACTTTTATTCATCCTCTAACAAATTTCCTCTTTGCCTTTCAAGACTACTGTAATCTCCTTGAGATCCCTCCAATTTGTGCTTGCCTTTTAGTTACAAAGAATGTTTTAAGCTTTTGTGATGGTAGTAGCTAACTTTTGGTACTAATTTTTGTTCCAGTTATTTATGACTGTGAAAAAATTATCCCCCAAACTCCATGGTTTGAAACAACAATTTATTGTGATTTCCCCTGGTTTTGTAAGTTGATTGGTTTCAACTATTTGATTGTCATTATGGATTCCTCATGAAGTGACAATACATTGGAAGCTGGGACTGGAGTGATATGAAAGCTCTACGGGGCTAGATATCTAAGGCAGCTCATCCATACTGTTGTCAGTGATGCTGTTTCCTAGGAGCTCATCTTTGTTGCCTACCAGAGAGTGACACATGGTATTTCCATGTGGCTTCCACTGACTGCTCACAGCCCAGGAAGTGGTTTCCAAGTAAAAACATCCCCAGAGTCGGTGTTCAAGAGGCCTAGATAGAAACTGCAAGCCTTCTTTTAATCTGATCTTGTAACACCAGGGATGTTACTTCCATTGCATTCTCTTGGGTAAAATAGTCACTAAGGCTAGACCAGGAGCAAATGAGAATCAGCTATGCATACAGCGAGGGAAGGAAATGATTATACTTATTTCAAAAACGATCTACCACAGAAGGTATGTGCAAATTCAGTGAAGGAATAATGCCTAGAATTGGCCGACTTGAGAAGTAGGTCTTTAGTAAAGTTTCTCTCTGTATCTGTGTACCATACTTCGTACAGACACCCAAAAGCCTTATCACCTCAGTCCTCTACTAATTTCCTTTTCTTCATTAATTTCTATCTTACGTTTAGTATCATGTTAGAGAAAGAAACACTGTATCAATTTGTCAATTGCTAACTTTTGTTTTAATTGTTTTATAAAAAGTACCACTCATACGTGAGCCTCATTTTATGACTGCACGCATACACACACGAGCACATGTAACAGGAAGGCACAGATGAATGCTATGATAGATCACTCCCCTAGTAAGTGTCCATATACCAAATAAAATATAGCAGTTAACTTCTATTTAGTTTGGTTTGTATTTTCAGAAATTAATCTGCTATGGAATTTTGATTACCAAAGACTGTTTTAACTAACCCAAATTTTACTTTTCTTTATACTGTGCTGATTTTAATTAACCTCAGTTCATCTAAATAATGACTACAATTATATATCACTAGGCCATTTTAATAGACAGAGATTGTAACGGTTGTTAGTGATTTTTTTTCTTTTTTACCACAAACTTGTTGGCTCTTTGCCTTTGGAATCATCAAGTTGCTAGCTTTTGAATCACGGGTACATTCATAAAAATTTTAGGAGTAAATTGGACAGGTAATTTAAGATGCTTAATTAAAAATACAGTATGTAAATGTTCTGCTTTCAAGAAAATTACCTCACCTCTATGTGCCATCTTTAAAAATAGAACAAAATAATTACCCTGTATTATTTCGTTGACATGTTTTAAGGGGCTGCTTAGGGAATCTTTTAGCTTGCTGAAGGCCTTCAATATGTTATAGTTCAATATAAAAGAAAAGAAGCAAATGTATTAGTAACTCCTACTTAAAAAAGAAAAAAGACTCTTGGGGCACCTGGGTGGCTTAGTCAGTTGAGTATCTGCCTTTGGCTAAGTTCATGATCTCTGGGTCCTGGAATGGAACCCCACATCATGCTTCCTGCTCAGTGGGGAGTTCTACTTCTTCCTCTGCCCCTCCTTCCTCCTGCCCCCCCTCATGTGTTCTCTTAGGCACATGATCTCTCAAATAAATAAATAAAATCTTATAAAAAGGCTTACTTTCAAAATGCACACACAGAAGCATACACATCCTTATCAAAGTTGGATAAACCCAAATATTCAACACCCAAGACATCAATGAATGAGCACTATATTAAAATCTGTGATTTATTTTTTTTAAAGTAGTTATAATCACAGGAGCTAATCGCAAGGATAAAAGATACATAGAAGGAGGGGCGGAGCAAGATGGCGGAGGAGTAGGAGACCTGGATTTCGTCTCCTCTCAGGAATTCAGCTGGATAGGGATCAAACCATTTGGAACACCTACAAACCCAACGGGAGATCGAAGAAAGGAATAGCAACAACTCTCTGAACAGAAAAGCGACCACTTTCTGGAAGGTAGGACGTGCGAAGAAGTGAATCCGCGGCGATATTCGGGAGGATAGACGGCGGGGGAGGGGCCTCCATCGGCCGCTTCTGGCAAGTGATAGAGCCGCGGAGCAGAAAATCGGAACTTTTAAAAGTCTGCTCCACTGAGGGACGTCACTCTGGTGGCTAAGCGGGGGGTGGAACCCTCCGGGACAGTGTGGTCTCAGGACCCTCGGGGTCACAGAAAGACCGGGGGTGCCTGAGGGCGGCAGAGCTCCCAGGTAACGGAGCAGGGAAGCCGGCTGCAGAGGCGAAGCCCAGGTGCGGGCTCTCAGCTCGGGGTGGCCATAAACCATGATCCGCGGCACAGTCGGGCCCCTGCTCCTCCAGCAGGGACCCAACAAGCGGCAGATCCGGGGAGACTCACCTTCCTCCCCCGGGAGGAGCCGCGCGGGAGGGCACCGCAGGGATCTGCTGGGTTTGGAGACTCCACCCGGGGTCGGGTGCCAGAGAGAGAAACGCGCGGTCACAGGCCGGGCGAGCGGAGTGCGGCCGGAGACCGGGGAGACGGGAGTGACTGACGGCTTTTCTCTGGGGGCTCATGGAGAAGCGGGGCCCCAAGTTCTCGGCTCCTCTGGGGCGGAGATTGGGAGGCCGCCATTTTCACTCCCCGCCTCCAAAGCTGTACGGAAAGCTCGCAGGGAACAAAAGCCCCGGGGAGCAAACCCGAGCAGATTACTTAGCCGGGAGGGGGCAAGGGCGGGGCAATTCCGCCTCCGGCAGAGACATTTGGAAACCACGGCAACAGGCCCCTCCCCACAAGATCAGCGAGAACAGCTGGCCAAGACCAAGTTTACCGATCAATGAGAACGGCAGAACTCCAGGGCTAGGGGACTACTGCACATAGAATTCATGGCTTTTTTACCATGATTCTTTAGTCTTTCAAAGTTAATTTTTTTAACTGTCTTTTTTTCTTTTTGAATTTTTCTTTTTCCCTTTTTCAACCAACATCTTATCAATATCTTTAAAAAAAAATTTTTTTTATTTTTCATTTTTAAAGTCATATTCTATCCCTTCATAGTAGTTACCCGTATTTTTGGCTTATATAGATAAGTTGTTCTCTCTTTAAAATTTTGAGATAGTTTCTTCTAACAGATTAAAATATACCCTAAATCTCTAGTATATGGTGTTTTCTATTCCCCTGCCTGATCACATCCTCTCCCTTTTTTTTTTCCTTTTTTTAAATCCTCTTCTTTCTTTTTTCAAACAACTTCTTATCAATTCCTTTTATAAAATTTTTTATAATTTCCATCTTTACAGTCATATTCCATCCCTTCATCATATCAACCCTTATTTTTGTACATATATAAGTTTTTCTTTCTTTAAAATTTTGGGAGGCACTTTATTCTAACAGACCAAAATACACCGAAAATCTAGTGTGTGGCACTGATCTATATACCAGCCTGATCATATTTGATCACATTCTGTTTTTTTGTTGTTGTTGTTGTTGTTTTGTTTGTTTTTGTTTTTATCTTTATCTTTTTCTTTTTTTTCCTTTTTCTTTTTTCTCTCTTTCCCTTTCTTTTCCCACTGCTTTAGGTCTTTTCTGATTTGTTTAGAGTATATTTTCTGGGGACGTTGTTACTCTGCTAGCATTTTGTTCTCTCATTAATCTATTCTCCTCTGCACAAAATGACAAGACGGAAAAAATCACCTCAACAAAAACAACAAGAGGTAGTACCGACTGCCAGGGACCTACTCAATACGGATATTAGTACGATGTCAGATCTAGAGTTCAGAATCATCACTTTAAATATACTAGCTGGGCTTGAAAAAAATATGGAAGTTATTAGAGAAACCCTTTCTGGAGAAGTAAAAGAACTAAAATCCAACCAAGTAGAAATCAGAAAGGCTATTAATGAGGTGCAATAAAAAATGGGGGTGCTAACTGCTAGAATAAATGAGGCAGAAGAGAGAATCAGTAATATAGAAGATGAAATGATGGAAAATAAAGAAGCTGAGAAAAAGAGAGATAAACAACTACTGGATCACGAGGGCAGAATTCGAGAGATAAGCGATACCATAAGATGAAACATTAGAATAATTGGGATCCCAGAAGAAGAAGAAAGAGAGAGAGGGGCAGAAGGTATAATGGAGCAAATTATAGCAGAGAACTTCCCTAATTTGGGAGAGGAAACAGGCATGAAAATCCAGGAAGCACAGAGAACCCCTCTCAAAATCAATAAAAATAGGTCAACACCCCGACATCTAATAGTAAAACTTACGAGTCTCATAGACAAAGAGAAAATCCTGAAAGCAGCTCGGGAGAAGAGATATGTAACCTACAAGGGTAGAAACATTAGATTGGCAACAGACCTATCCACAGAGACCTGGCAGGCCAGAAAAGACTGGCAGGATATCTTCAGAGCACTAAATGAGAAAAATATGCAGCCAAGAATACTATATCCAGCTATGCTGTCATTGAAAATTGAAGGAGAGATAAAAAGCTTCCAGGACAAACAAAAACTAAAGGAATTTGCAAACACAAAACCAGCCCTACAGGAAATCTTGAAAGGGGTCCTCTAAGCAAAGAGAGAGCCTAAAAGCAACATAGACCAGAAAGGAACACAGACAATATACGGTAACAGTCACCTTACAGGCAATGCAATGGCACTAAATTCCTATCTTTCAATAGTTACCCTGAATGTAAATGGGCTCAATGCCCCAATCAAAAGACACAGGCTATCAGACTGGATTAAAAAACAAGACCCATCGATATGCTGTCTGCAAGAGACTCATTTTAGAACCAAAGACACGCCCAGATTGAAAGTGAGGGGGTGGAAAACCATTTACCATGCTAATGGACACCAAAAAAAAGCTGGGGTGGCAATCCTTATATCAGACAAATTAGATTTTAAACCAAAGACTGTAATAAGAGATGAGGAAGGACACTATATCCTACTTAAAGGATCTATCCAACAAGAAGATCTAACAATTGTAAATATCTATGCCCCTAACATGGGAGCGGCCAATTATATAAGGCAATTAATAACAAAAGCAAAGAAACACATCGACAACAATACAATAATAGTGGGGGACTTTAACACCCCCCTCACTGAAATGGACAGATCGTCTAAGCAAAAGATCAACAAGGAAATAAAGACTTTAAATGACACACTGGACCAAATGGACTTTACAGACATATTCAGAACATTCCACCCCAAAGTAACGGAATACACATTCTTCTCTAGTGCCCATGGAACATTCTCCAGAATAGATCACATCCTAGGTCATAAATCAGGTCTCAACTGGTACCAAAAGATTGGAATCATTCCCTGCCTATTTTCAGATCACAGTGCTTTGAAACTAGAACTCAATCACAAGAGGAAAGTCAGAAAGAACTCAAATACATGGAGGCTAAAGAGCATCCTACTGAAGAATGAATGGGTCAACCAGGAAATTAAAGAAGAATTAAAAAAATACATGGAAACCAATGAAAATGAAAACACAACTATTCAAAATCTTTGGGATGCAGCAAAGGCAGTCCTGAGAGGAAAGTATATAGCAATACAAGCCTTTCTCAAGAAGCAAGAAAGGTCTCAAGTACACAACCTAACCCTACACCTAAAGTAGCTGGAGAAAGAACAGCAAATAAAGCCTAAACCCAGCAGGAGAAGAGAAATAATAAAGATCAGAGCAGAAATCAATGAAATAGAAGCTAAAAGAACAGTAGAACAGATCAACGAAACTAGGAGCTGGTTCTTTGAAAGAATTAACAAGATTGATAAACCCCTGGCCAGACTTATCAAAAAGAAAAGAGAAATGAACCAAATCAACAAAATCATGAATGAAAGAGGAGAGATCACAACCAACACCAAAGAAATACAAACAATTATAAGAACATATTATGAGCAACTCTATGCCAGCAAATTAGATAACCTGGAAGAGATGCATTCCTAGAGATGTATCAACTACCAAAACTGAACCAGGATGAAATAGAAAACCTGAACAGACCTATAACCACTAAGGAAATTGAAGCAGTCATCAAAAATCTCCCAAAAAACAAAAGCCCAGGGCCAGATGACTTCCCAGGGGAATTCTACCAAACATTTCAAGAAGAATTAATACCTATTCTTCTGAAACTGTTCCAAAAAATAGAAATGGAAGGAAAACTTCCAAACTCATTTTATGAGGCCACCATTACCTTGATCCCAAAACCAGACAAAGACCCCATCAAAAAGGAGAATTACAGACCAATATCCCTGATGAACATGGATGCAAAAATTCTCACCAAAATACTAGCCAATAGGATCCAACAGTACATTAAAAGGATTATTCACCATGACCAAGTGGGATTTATCCCTGGGCTGCAAGGTTGGTTCAACATCTGCAAATCAATCAATGTGATACAATACATTAACAAAAGAAAGAACAAGAATCATATGATCCTCTCAATAGATGCAGAAAAAGCATTTGACAAAGTACAGCATCCTTTCTTGATCAAAACTCTGCTGAGTATAGGGATAGAGGGTACATACCTCAATATCATAAAAGCCATCTATGAAAAACCTACAGCGAATATCATTCTCAATGGGGAAAAACTGAGAGCTTTCCCCCTAAGGTCAGGAACGCGGCAGGGATGTCCACTATCACCACTGCTATTCAACATAGTATTGGAAGTCCTAGCCACAGCAATCAGACAACAAAAAGAAATCAAAGGCATCCAAATTGGCAAAGAAGTCAAACTCTCACTCTTTGCAGATGATATGATACTTTATGTGGAAAACCCAAAAGACTCCACCCCAAAACTGCTAGAACTCATACAGGAATTCAGTAAAGTGGCAGGATATAAAATCAATGCACAGAAGTCAGTGGCATTCCTATACACCAGCAACAAGACAGAAGAAAGAGAAATTAAGGAGTCGATCCCATTTACAATTGCACCCAAAACCATAAGATACCTAGGAATAAATCTAACCAAAGAGACAAAGGATCTGTACTCAGAAAACTATAAAATACTCATGAAAGAAATTGAGGGAGACACAAAGAAATGGAAAAACGTTCCATGCTCATGGATTGGAAGAACAAATATTGTGAAGATGTCAATGCTACCTAGAGCAATCTACACATTCAATGCAATCCCCATCAAAATATCATCCACTTTTTTCAAATAAATGGAACAAATAATTCTAAAATTTGTATGGAACCAGAAAAGACCCCGCATAGCTTAGAGGAATGTTGAAAAAGAAAAGCAAAGCCGGCGGCATCACAATTCTGGACTTCCAGCTCTATTACAAAGCTGTCATCATCAAGACAGCATGGTACTGGCACAAAAACAGACACATAGAGCAATGGAACAGAATAGAGAGCCCAGAAATGGACCCTCAACTCTATGGTCAACTCATCTCTGACAAAGCAGGAAAGAATGTCCAATGGAACAAAGACAGTCTCTTCAACAAATGGTGTTGGGACAATTGGATAGCCACATGCAGAAGAATGAAACTGGACCATTTCCTTACACCACACACAAAAATAGACTCCAAATGGTTGAAAGACCTCAATGTGAGACAGGAGTCCTTCAAAATCCTAAAGGAGAACACAGGCAGCAACCTCTTTGACCTCAGCCGAAGCAACTTCTTCCTAGACACATCGCCAAAGGCAAGGGAAGCAAGGGCAAAAATGAACTATTGGGACTTCATCAAGATAAAACCTTTTGCAAAGCAAAGGAAACAGTCAACAAAACCAAAAGGCAACCAACAGAATGGGAGAAGATATTTGCAAATGACATATCAGATAAAGGGCTAGTATCCAAAATCTATAAAGAACTCATCAAACTCAACACCCAAAGAACAAAGAATCCAATCAAGAAATGGGCAGAAGACATGAACAGACATTTCTCCAAAGAAGACATCCAAATGGCCAACAGACACATGAAAAAGTGCTCAATATCGCTCGGCATCAGGGAAATCCAAATCAAAACCTCAATGAGATACCACCTCACACCAGTCAGAATGGCTAAAATTAACAAGTCAGGAAACGACAGATGTTGGCGGGGATGCAGAGAAAGGGGAACCCTCCTACACTGTTGGTGGGAATGCAAGCTGGTGCAGCCACTCTGGAAAACTGTATGGAGGTTCCTCAAAAAGTTGAAAATAGAGCTACCCTATGATCCAGCAATTGCACTACTGGGTATTTACCCCAAAGATACAAAAGTAGGGATCCAAAGGGGTACGTGCACCCCGATGTTTATAGCAGCAATGTCCACAATAGCCAAACTGTGGAAAGAGCCAAGATGTCCATCGACAGATGAATGGATAAAGAAGAGGTGGTATATATATACAATGGAATATTATGCAGCCATCAGAAAGAATGAGATCTTGCCATTTGCAATGACGTGGATGGAACTGGAGGGTATTATGTTGAGTGAAATAAGTCAAACAGAGAAAGACATGTATCATATGATCTCACTGATATGAGGAATTCTTAATTGCAGGAAACAAACAGGGTTGCTGGAGTGGGGGGTGGGGTGGGAGGGAGGGGTGACTGGGTGATAGACACTGGGGAGGGTATGTGCTCTGGTAAGCACTGTGAATTGTGCAAGACTGTTGAATCTCAGATCTGTACCTCTGAAACAAATAATGCAATATATGTTAAGAAAAAAAAAAAAGAAGTAGAAGGTAGTGGGAGGGGAAGAATGAAGCGGGGGAAATCGGAGGGGTAGACGAACCATGAGAGACGATGGACTCTGAAAAACAAACTGAGGGTTCTAGAGGGGAGGGGGGTGGGAGGATGGGTTAGCCTGGTGGTGGGTATTGAGGAGGGCACATTCTGCATGGAGCACTGGGTGTTATGCACAAACAATGAATCATGGAACACTTCATCTAAAACTAATGATGTATTGTATGGGGATTAACATAAGAATAAAAAAATAAATAAATAAACAAAATACTAAAAAAAAAGATACATAGAAAATAAGCATTTACATAGTCAATATAAGAAGGAGAACCACAGATTCCAGCTAATACATCTTGTAAGGAATTACTGAGTGAGTAATTATAGAGGGACACTGCAGGAATAGGTGGAGGAATTTTGTAATGATTTTTGAAAAATAGGAAATAAGATAAAGAAATTGACCACTAATCTTGGACCCTCCACTTTGAGATCTTTGAGAATCTACCCTGTCTCCTAATTTGTAAAGTGGAAAAAATAGTTCATACTTCATAGAGTTGTTTTCAGGATGAAATGTGTTGTTAATGTGTCTAATGAATTTGTAAGATTATGTGGTACATAAAAGTATTCAAAATGTTAGCTGTTATTATTACTATTATTATTGTTATGTAAATTAATTTAAAACACTTGTTGTAAGTCTGTTAAGTGTGAGACTCTAGTCTAGTCCTTGGACATATACAGGAAAGCTTAAATCTCTGCCTCATGGAGTTCATATTCTAATGGAGAAAACTAGAAAATACACATAAAAATTAAAGGGTATACTGACTTAAAAAGTGATAAATGTTATGGATTTAATAAGTAAGGCAGAGTATGTGAAATAGAAACCATGTGATTAGCAGGTAGTCATCCTTTTAAGCAGTGTGGACAGGATAGACCTAACTGAGAAAGTTAATTTGAGTAAAGACCCAAAGGAGGTGACAGAACGAGCCATGTCAAACACACAGTGCAAAGGTCCTGAAAACACAGATGTGCCTGAGGGGTTCAAGGAATAGCATGGAGGTCTCTGGCTAGAGCAGACCAAGTGAGGGAATGGGTGGCAGAGATGTGGTCAGAGAGAAAAAGGAAGAGCCTGTCATGCAGGGACCTATGGGTCTACGGTTTTTAATCTGTGTAAAATGAGGAGCCTTTAAAGGATTTTAAATAGTCACGATCTGATGGATCTTTTTAAAGGATCTTGTCTGCAGCTTTGTTGAGACTAGACCATAAGAAGACAAAGGTGGAAGCAGGGAAGCCATTTGGGGGCATATCACAATCATTCAAAAGAGAGACGATTATGACTTGGGCTAGGATGGTGGCAAAAAATGACAGAGCTGAAGGAAATGCTGGTGACGCAGGATAGAGAGGACAAATTTCTCAAAATCAGTGAATAAGAAAGAGTAGTGGATGGATTTGTTTTAGACTGGAGCCTAGTCGGTTCATACAGTAAGAGGAGGGATGGCAGAAAGGTATGGTATTGGGAATTTATGTGCTTTTTTTTCTAAAGATTTTATTTATTTATTTGAGAGAGACATCGAGAAAGAGAAAGAGAGAGTGAGCGGCGGTGGGGGGTGGTGCAAAGGAGAGGCCATAGAGATTTTCTTCTGAGAAGAATTTGTGTTTAATTTTTGACACCAACACTGAACATTCATCAGGGAACTTTCCTGAAGTTCGGCTCACGACTCCCTGCCGCGTCAGCGACAGAAGCAGGATCATGGAGGCAGGTGAAGTCTGGGCTGTGCTCACCTGTATGAGGGGAGCCCAGAGGACGTCCTTCGCTCGCTTGTGTCTGCAGAGTGGAAACTGCTGGGCCCAGTGGAGACCCAGAGTCGCTCTCCCAGAAGAAAACGGTCATTTGCCTTTGAACCAGGGTCTAGAGCTCTGCAGTGAAACGGAGGCCGGGGGACTTGCATGCGCGGGCACAGCTTCGGGCCCCTGATGCCGGACGTGCGGCGCAGGGGCCTGCAGGATTATGTTGAAAAGACATTTTTATTCTGATCACAGTTAATTTGAGAACTCTTTAAGTTCATGTTCCACAAAATTATTGACTGTATTATACTTTTCTTTTTATATATATATATAATGTCTAACAAAAAATAAAGCTGCAACATTTTGATTCCTGTTAATTTTTTTCTTTAATTAAATGATTACTTATTGCGGGAAATAAAAAAAAAAAAAAAAAAAAAAAAAAGACTTCCCGCTGAGCAGGGAGCCCAATGCAGGACTCGGTCCCAAGACCCTGGGATCATGACCTGAGCTGAAGGCAGACGCTTAACCAACTGAGCACTCAGGCACCCTATGAGATTCTTTTAGAATATACTATTGTTCTTATTGTCTCCAACTATAGAGATAAGTACCATTAATATTTGATGTCAGTGTCCCAGTTCTCTCTAAATCACATGAGAAGATGAAGGCAGAGATTGGGGTGATACATCTATAAGCCAAGAAATATGAAAGATTGCCAGCGAATTACCAGTAGCTAGAGGAGAGGCATGAACAGATTCTCCCTCACAGCTCTTAGAAGGAAGTAAGCTGGCTGACACCTTGATCTTGTACTTCTAGCCTCTACAACTGAGAGACAATACATTTCTGTTATTTAAGGCACCCAATGAATGGCACATTGTTATGGTAGCAATAGCAACTTAATACACTACCTTAGTCAAGTGATGAATGTCAACGTCAACAGTAATAAGTCATGTTGATAGTATGTACTCTTGATATGGTATCATGAAAATGGCAGTTTATGGACGTGAGGGTGATCTGGATGTAACATCTGTCACCCCGTTGATCACCAGGATTGATTCAGCTGATTGGCTGGCTAAGCAGGTGTCCCTTTCCTTCACCACTCCATGTGTGCCCCTATTGAAGCTACACACTGGGTGGAAGAGGATGACCTTCCTGGGAGGAGGAGGACCTTTCTTTTGTCAAGGGTATATGAGTAGCTGCGCCCCCTAAACAAGCTCTCACGATCCATTTGTAGGAAAATGTAGGGTAGTCAAGCTAAAAAAAAAAAAAAAAAAAGAAGGACGGAGAGAAAATGACAATTTATATCCATGGTCTTCCTCCCAGGACCATAACCCCGGTAAGATCATGAGAGAAGTATCAGACAAATCCTAATTGCGAGACATTCTATAAAATACTTGAGAACCAGTATGTACAACTGTCAGTCAACAAAAATAAGGAAAAATGTAAGGAAATGTTACAGCCAAGAGGCAAGTAAGAAGACATGATAATTAAATACAGTGCGGGTAGAGTGGTTTGAATTCTGGAAGCAAAAAAGAACATTAGGTAAAACCAAGGAAGTCTAAATAAAGCATGAATTTTAGTTAATAATAATACATCAATATCAGTTCATTAATTGTAATTCATGTACCCTACTAATAAGCATGAAGTACTAGGGAAATTAGGTGTAGAATATATCAGAGCTCTGTAATATCTAATATCTCTCTTGGTTGTATCATTTTAATTTTTTGTAATTTTAATACCTTCTGTTATATTTTGTAAAGCTAAATCTATTCTAAAAATAAAATTTATTTTTAAAGACTGAAAATTTGTTTGCTTACTCCTACACTAATTTATCTAGACCTAGTCATTTCTGACTGTGCAGTGCTTAACCTCATTTTATTCAGATCCTCTCCATAGTAATGGTTAAGACATAGTTTTCTTTATCAGTTTAGTTTATAGTGACATTGATAACAACATAGTGGGTTCACAAGTATGATGAAGACTGTTTTCCTTCCCTCACTAGAGACTTGAGACAAGGCAAATGAGAAAAGCTGTTCGACAGTGGTTAAATTAAAAAAAAATTTTGCAAAAATTTTAAGTTTCAAATCTGATACACAATCTAAGACAGGCTGAGACAAAGAGGTAAGATAATAAAGAGGAAGAGTATAGTCAACATACAAATATTTTTTCATAAAGACCAGAGAATAATTTTGTACATCAATTGCATGACAAACAATGGTACTCATAAGTATGTTGACTATAGAGATGGAAATACAAAAAGGTGTTAACGCATTAGCCTTTTCACTGTATTTTTAAAGTAACTGAATAGATCAAGTAGAAAATGAATTTTTTATATTTCAAAATCATTAGTTAAATAAAGAGCAATATATAAAATATATTGAAATATAGAGAAATATTATAAAATTATTAGAAAGCAAAAAGAATTCCATGAAGGCAAGTGATTCTACAAAAGCAAAACAAACAATAACAAAATCTCCTTATAATACTTTTCAATTCAAGTAAAATCCACAATATCTTAAAACTTATTTTACTTGACTTTTAAGCATGGAAATAATCTTTAAATAATCCCTATTTACCTTAGAATGAATATTAGATTTTCCAGTCCCTTTGAGCAATGCTAATAACTTTTTGGATCTAAATAAAGAGAAAATAAGTGAAATCAAATGAAAATTGAGGTAAAAACCTGACTCTAATTTCAATATAAAAATTATGCTAATCTTCTGGAAAAGGTTTATAATATAAACTCTTATTTATTGCAATGATAAATTATACTATTTAACTATAGATGTTCTAGTCATGTTATGTGGTAGAAAATAAGATTTTTGAATGGCTATAATATTTTTATCTTTAAGTGCATTCCTTCAGTTCGCTAATTTAGAAGCTTTTGATTTGACATATGCCTTACAGCAAGTTTTATGGTTTCCTTTTTTAAGAATACATAATGAAAACCAGGAATCCAAACGGAATAATTTATAAACAAGCATGGCATAACAGATCCTTGTCCATTGAGTGGTGCTTTGGGGTTGTTGTTCTCACAGTACTATTCTTTCATCTGGTCCCCTTCTTAGGAAGAAAGACAACTTGTCAGGGGTTGTCTTGGGATATGAGCTGTGACCATAGATTAGCACCAAGTTAATTATTCTGTAGGAGCATCGAACCCAAGACTTTGACCTCAAGAATGTCATGCTTGAGGCAATTGGGCTAGCTTGGGCACGGATAAATTAGTTAAACACTTAAAGCAAAATAAAGTTGCAGATTAGCCAACATTTGAACCAGTGTTGGTAGGGTGAGGGTGGGAGTTCTTTTTTCCTCAGAATTTTGATTTTACCTTTGAGTAAATTAATCCATTCCTCAAAGCCTGTTGCACAGTTGCTCTTCCTGTCCTCTTTGTTTCCTTTTGTCCTTCTCTGCCCACAGATCTCCAAAACCTGCACAGAGTCCTAAGAGATTTAAACGAGAGGCTGAAACAATTCAGTCTTTCATCATCCTTTAACTTCTAATCATCTGTACCCTTGGCTAGTCATCAACCAGTAAGTTTTTCTATCAGTTCGGATAGTTTTCCTAATTTACATACTTTGTAGCTTAAAAGGAAAAACGCTCATTTTCAGGTTTGGAACACTGATATGTGTATTAACCCTAATCTTTTCTTCACTCCTCTTGCAAAGGAGATTAATGAAGATGTTATACCTATTTCCCCCTACAATGATCTCTTGGTTTTGTCTGTCTCTGCCTTGATAGGGCTTCCACTGTAGCACACGCTCTCCATGGCTGATCCCTAACTTAATGTACCCTCTTAATGACTGACCTCCCTGACATGAATCTATATCCCGTCCAATATATTCCACTCATAATCATTATAATATTCTCCCTCAGATTCCTACCTAATTACTTACTTCCCATCACCAAACTTAAATTCTTCTCACTAACCTCAGGGTGCACATCTATTTCTTATCTGCATCTAAATTAATTTTTCATTACGATCCAGTGTGCCCCATTTTCAGCACGAGGTCAATAAGTTATAAGTCACAGAGATAATCAACCTCTGTTTCCCTGTTTTCAACTCACTGAATTCCCAATGGCTGTCCTCTTACCCCCTGTGCCATTCATGGAGTTGATTCCCCCTTCTGTGTGCCAGTCCGTAACCATCACACGGGTAAGAACCAACTCCAAACACAACTGAGGAACCCTGACTCCTTCTGATCAGATTTTCTTTGGCCTTCTCCACATACACAGTCTATGCTGTTTTTGTTTGCACCTTTTCAAAGTTAGGTCTCATAAATTAGAGCTAGATACAAAGCATTGGTGAGTCATCAAATGTTGGGTGAGAAATATAGAAGAATATAGTCTGACATCATTTTTTTAAAATATTTTATTTTATTTATTTAACAGAGAGAGACACAGGGAGAGAGGGAACACAAGCGGTGGGAATGGGAGAGGGAGAAGCAGGCTTCCCATGGAGCAGGGAGCCCATGACATCATTTTTAATAGAAATGTTTAACACAAAACCAATGCTATAAATATAAATATGAAAGATTTTTCATAGATATATTAAGGCATGATAAAAGCATAAAGAAATGTATGGAAGTGATAAATCTGTAATTCAGGAAGGGGGTTAACGTCTGTCTAGGAGTCAGATCTTTATTTCTTTTTTTTTTTCTTTTTTTCTTTTATTTTTTTAAAGATTTATTTATTTATTTGAGAGAGAGAGGATGAGAGACAGAGAGCATGAGAGGGAAGAGGATCAGAGGGAGAAGCAGACCCCCCGCTGAGCAGAGAGCCTGATGTGGGACTCAGTCCCGGGACTCCAGGATCATGACCTGAGCTGAAGGCAGTCGCTTAACCAACTGAGCCACCCAGGCACCTGAGAGATTTTTATTTCTTAAACTGAGTGGTAAGTACATTAACATAAGTCACATTGTTTCTCTTTTATATATTTCATGGTTTCTATAATTAATTCAAAGATTAGATAATATCCTTAATATTGGGCCTCGGGGTGTCTGGGTGGCTCAAATGATTAAGCGTCTGCCTTCGGCTCACGTCATGATCCCAGGGTCCTGGGATTGAGCCCCGCATCAGGCTCCCTGCTCTGCAGGAAGCCTGCTTCTCCCCCTCCCCCTGCCAATCCCCTTGCTTGTGTTCCCTCTCTCGCTGTGTCTCTCTCTGTCAAATAAATAAGTAAAATCTTAAAAAAAAAAAAAAAATTGGGCCTCAAATTCATAAACACACACATCAACTTTCTTTCAATTGAGCTGTAATATTAGGCACAGAATTGAAGAGGGAACTGACAAAGTTACGCATCCCAAACTCCCCTCAAATTAAGGTCCACTACCTAATATTGTAATTATTCATTTATTCAGTCATTCATTAAAAAATTAAAAAAAAAAAAAAACATTTAAAGAAATCTCTTTGCGGTAAGCACCAAGATCTCAGTGGAAGAAGCAGAGGGAAATAAAAATCTTTCTATTTACTGTGGGAATTCAGATTGTAGAGGGAGAGACAAATCTGTAAAAAGGTAAGTGGAAGGACATATAGATGCTGAGACAGAAGGACCCAGGCAGAGGGCAAATCCTGATGATGTGAAACCGAAGGTAGTCGAGGATTTGGAGCGGGAACAAAAGCCTGGAGAAGAGTAAGGCGACCTCTTAAATGTTAGGATTGGTTTTCCACCCTGCTCTCTCCCACCCTATAATCATTCTCTATACATGTGACATTTATAACATAAATATATTTAAGCTATGTACACAAAGAATTTAATAATATCCCCCCCAAAGTTCCAACTGGTAAGATCCTATAGCATAGCTAGAATGCATAGCCTATGTCTATGAAAGTCAAGTTCAATGATGTGAGGAAAGCATCTGAAATAAAAGGAAGGATCAGCAATAATGCTAAAATTGTAATTCTAGAAAAGATGTTGAAAACATTCCTTTTGCTTTGGGGGTTGTTTTTAAATCTCAGTTGCAAAAACTGTTTTGTTCACCTGAGTGCTTACTTTCACCTTTATTTTAAGTAGTGATTAGAAGCACAGATGTTGGCATCAAAAAGACTGTCACAGAATAGCTGTATGTCCTTAGGGAAATTTCTTAACCGAAGACCTAATTTTCTTTCATATAAAATAGAAATGATAGGAAAATCGCGCCCATATTGTTTTGAGAATTAAAATAGGTAGTTCACATAATATTCTTAACACATTGCCTGACACACTATAGGCACTCAAAAATGTTCGTTGGTTTATTATTATTATTTCAAATTGCCTATAAGGAAATGACCATAAGCTTTTATCAGACATTCGAATCTCAATTGTACATAATTCCTTTCTAATTCCCTCTTAGTTCTTTGAATGTACCTTTCCTGAGATGAGACCATTTCAACTCTATATAAATATGAGTAATATGAGTAAAGTTACAAACTAGAGACTTACACTGTGCCAATCAGGAATTGTCTATGTGCTTTTCAGCAAACATCGTCATGCATTCACTTCTTTCTATTTTCTTTAGAAAGAAACAGTTGATTTTAATTTGCAGCACAGAACAGTTGTGAGAAATTAGGGAAATTACTATAAAAAAATATGGCACGAAATTACACACCACTAAGTGCAACATAACATCTAATGGCAATTTAAATCTTGGTTTTATCTCTAAGTGTTATAATAATTGCTAGAGAATTCAGCATAATTTGTATTTAAAATATTTGTATGCTAACATTCGTATTACCTTAGGTTATTTTGTTTTGTGAAGTTTATCTTCCTGTAATTTGTAACTATGATAAAACTAATTATTAGAAAGTTGTAAGTTTTATCTGGTAGGTTTTATTCCTTAGGAAGATCTTGGAACTATAAAAGAATGATAATAGGCGGTTATTCACAAGTGATTATTCTCTTCATTCATATGTTTTTCCTGCTTCAAAATGCATTCCCCACAAATATATTTCTTATTTGTACTTTCAAAGTTTACACAAATGGTTACTATGGAGGAAGAAATCTAAAATATTTTTATAATTTGCGCAAACTCACATCTGAAGCCTTTAATTCCTGTAGTTCTTGGGAAATAAAAATTAGGGAGGATGTAATTTTGTGAAAAGGTAAAGTGCGATGTGAAAAATTTTGCATGTACAATTATATAGAGATATTTATGTATGTGTTTTCTTTTTTAGAATATTATTATTTTGAAAGAACAATTTACAAACAACAGAAAGAAAATTCAATTTATTTTTAAAATGTCTCATATTCTTTAAAGTGCTTACAGCACCACTTTCATATACACACAGTAGGACCTCTTTAGAAACACTACATAAAAACTTCTGTAACCATTTACCACAAATGGAGTCAAATTTTTAAAAAATATGTAAAATGGCATGCTTTTTTTTTTTTTAATGTGGTATTATCTTTGGTATTATTTCCTATAGGTGATTGGTATATATTAACCTTTCTGTGGGAATGCAAAGTGTATGACATAATTCGGTATTATAATGTGGCAGTATCTGAAGTTATGGTCAAGAGACCAGCACATGGTAAAGAATAGGCACAACCCGTTTATCTTCATTTTCTCTGTCTTTTATCGGTTAATACCTATTTAAGATTTTAAGGTGGTGGTAAATGCCATCCCCCACTTTAAAAAATAAAGCTTTGGGACGCCTGGGTGGTTCAGTTGGTTAAGCGTCTGCCTTATGCCTTTGGCTCAGGTCATAATCCCAGAGTCCTGGGTTTGAGCCCTGCATCGGGCTCCCTGCTCAGCCGGAAGCCTGCTTCTCCCTCTCCCACTCCCCCTGCTTGTGTTCCCTCTCTCGCTGTGTCTCTCTCTGTCAATTAAATAAATAAAATCTTTAAAAAAAATAAATAAAAAATAAAACTTCCTTTTTCTGTTACTAAGCAAACTTTTGAATTTTAAGATAACAGGGTAAAACGGCTCTAACAGGAAATCCTATGGAGTACATGTGGAGTCAGGAGAGGTTAGTGGTCGTCAGTGAGGAGCCCGCGTGGCTAGCGGGCAGATCTTTGGAGAACAAGAGGACTTGGACTTATCAGAGCCTGACAGCCTCCAGGAGGAAGAAGTCCTCTGCCAGCACTGAGCCCAACACTTGACTAGTGTGTAGTTAGACACAGTACGATGATCACAGCATTGGATGCAGTCAGGATTTAATACTCTGGCAGCTGTGGAAACAGTAAGACGATCCACCTTGCTGTAGTGGGATTGAGTAACGCTCACAGGCTTCACTGGGGGTTCAAAAAAGCACAGCAGTGCCTGCTCCGCTGAGCTTTTTATAATTCTCTAGAAGTTTGGAATTTTTCTGTTTCTAAAGGGACGTTAACTGGGAAGGTCATTTCTCCTGACTGAGGTTTCAGTGATTAATTTCATTTCCCTTGTTCAAGGCTTGTGTATACCTTACAAAATTGCATCAACAAATTGGGTTAGTAATCTATTAGGCTGAGAAAAATAAAATTATCGCTCCTCATCTTCACTGTGTACTATCTACTGTCGGACAAGTTGTCTCCCTCGGTCTGGGACATCCTCACATGAGAACATGAACTTCAGCAGAAAAGTCCTAAGTAAGCAGAATCCTGCTGACCCGATTTTCCTTGGGTACGAAATAATTAGAAATAGGGGAAATAGGCATTACTTCATTTTCTGGATTCCTATATGATAGTTTAGGAATCCAGCAATGTCTTTTGTTTTCTAGGTTTGTTTGTGCTTTTGAGGTATGATCAATATATAACATCATGTTAGCTTTAGGTGTACAATGCAAATATTTAATGTGTGTATAATATTGTAAGATGATCACCACAAGAAGTTTAGTTAACATCCATCACCACACAGTTACAAATTCTCTTTTTTTGTGATGAAAACTTTTAAGATCTCTTTTCCTAGCAACTTGCAAATGTACAATACAGTATTATCAACTATAGTCACCATAGTGTACATTATATCCCCAAGACTTATTTATCTTATAACTGGACAACCACACTTTTTGAATTACAGTTTTGCTCAGTTCAGTGGGACATTGCATCTCTTTGGTTACTTATTTTTCCTTTGAATGAATGCAACCATCTGTTACAATGACATTTCCATATTTTCTGTTCTGTTAGAGATTCTTAAATATTTTTTCTCATAGTAATTAACACCTTTATTCTATTCAAAACTCTAGGAAATACGTTTTAAAAATCCTAGTCACAGCAAAACTTGGTTCTCAGAAGATCAGAATAAATGATCTTTATGCTAGGAGGTAAAATAAACAGTAAAAAAAAAAACCAGATCTACTGGATCAGGTGGGAAGCAAATAGAAATGGATGTGGGCAGGAAGAAAGTGTGTGAGGAAGTGTGGTGCGTCCTTGTGTCTGTGTTTTATTGCTCTTGGAACCCTCACTCCTTTCGCAGGAGGGAGAAAACAAAGGGAGCAGGTGAGAGGTGTGGGTGAGAAATTTTTCAGAGGGATAAATGAAGAAAAACAGAGCTATGTGAAAGTTGGTGGAAAACTATTAAAAAAGAAAAACAAACAGCTGTTAAAAAAGAAAAAAACACCTTTGGCTACCATTTCAAAGAACTTTTGTCTTCCCATCAGTAAGCACAGCAATTCATTTGTCTGTAACTTTTTTCTGGCAAAATTAGAAGTATAAGATATGTGGATTTTTTTTTTAAAGATTTGTTTGATATGTTGGGCGTCCTGGAATTTGGAACTAGTGATTTGGTTATTCATAAATCAGCCTTGTGGCTTCATGGCAGAGAGCTAAAGTAGGAGTTGAGGCTGTTTCAGAGGCCAGTAAGACCCTCGTGACTAATGGGGACATTTACTGCTTATTCCAATCTGAGGTTACTTAGAGCGTCTTTCTGGAACATTTGGGGTTTTTGCTGGAGATAGAAATCAATGCTTCCCGAAGGACCCCTTTTACAAAGGAGATGTCGCAGGCAGAAAGAAGCAGATATAAAATTGCTAGTCATTTATATGTTGACTTAGATAAAGTTTTTTTGGTAGTGGTGGGTTGTTTTTGTTCACTGGAGATTATATTAATTTGATTGTTTGTTCTCAGACCTGGATATTGTTTACACATACATTTTCCATGCAAGTGTCAGCAATCTTTTTTTCTAGAGGGATATATGTATATTTTTATTGCTTTATGGGCCACGTACAGCCTCTGTCTTGGCTGCTGTGTCTCCTTTTTCTTCCCCTCCCCACCCCCCGGTGCTCCTAAAATGCCCAAATTGGTCCATCCATGTAATAAAGTAATGCAGCACTGAGAAACCACTTATTTAAGAACATTAGAAGGATACTAACCACAGGACCTCCGGCTATTATTACTAGAAATTAACACCAATCTGTTTCCCAAGTTGTTTTATTTTCCTGATGAGGAAACCTACTCAGAGAAGAAAGCGACTGTGTGTTGTCTTCCATAATTCTCTACTAAGATACCAGGTAGGTTTTAAGTCATCAACTTAAAATCAATGTTAGTTCTCTTTTTTCAAGATTTCCAAAGTGTTTGCATCTCACTAAAGTACTGACTCTGTAGATGTAATTAATAACAAGGTTGAAAGGTAGATGAAGGTATGTCAAAGCAGCATCAGACTACATGTTCACATAGTACAAATCATAACTAGTGCTTAGCTTAAGTACCTGTTATCTCTTAAAGAACGTCTTATAAAGGGTCTTCTACTTCCTAACTCTAGAAATGTCCTTATCCAGCAAACTGGGGATTCATATTTTGTGAGCTTTCCGTGGTTCTGTCTCCATCATCTTCCTTTTCTACTTTTCACAGATTTCTTGAATGTTCTCATCAACACTAATAATTTATACCTAGGTTTCTTATGTCCCTAGCTTTGTCACTTCAGCTCTGACTTCTAATTTCTCTCTTGATCCTTCTATCCGAATGCCAGTTAGACACCTCCCCCCCCGCCCCGGGGCTACCAATGAGCGTGCTCAAACTAGAACTAACTGTCCTTTTTCCCAAACCTCCTCTGTCTGTATTACAGTATCAGTTTCACCCTGTTCCCCAGGCCTGGATGCTGGGCATCCTGCTCAGTTTATCTAACCCCCTGCCCTTCATCCCCATGCCAAACCACTTAGTGGATTCTCTGGTTCTGTCTCTTTTGTATCTTTTATATCCATCTCGTTTCCATTTCCACCACTCCTGACTTAGTGCAGGACCTCATTATCCTGGCTTATGCTGGTTCAATAATCTCCCTGTCAGCAGCCTTGACCCTCTCTAATCCATACCCGACACTGCGGCTAGAGTAATCTTTTAAAATGCAAATTTAATCATCTTATTTCCCTGTTTAAATCCTTCAAATGGCTTCTCATTTTCTATAGGTTAAAGTCCAAATGCTTCTATATGGCATACAAGGCCCTTCGATGATCTCACACCCAGACTCATCTCTTGCCTCTGCACCCTCCTTCCGCTCATACTAACCCCCGACCTTGATGCTCACACTGACCTTCTTGGAGTTTCCACACAACCCAATTCTAATGTCTCATACTCTCCCTTCTCTTCTTATGTAGTCCTTTACCTCTTCTCTACTTCTCAAACTCCTACTTACTTTAATATTCAGAGGAAGTGGCACACTCTGCATTAAGGTCCTCAAGAGAAACAGAATCAGTTCTATATAGATACAGATGCACTTTACATGTATAAGAGATCCATTATAAGGAATTGGCTCATGCAATTATGAGGCTGGTAAGTCCAAAATCTGCAGAGTGGGCCAGCCATACAGGAGACCCAGACAGAGCTGATTTCTGGTTCAAAGGCCATCAGGCAGGAAGAACCAGTGTTGCCGATGAAGTCTGAAGGCAGTCAGCTGGAGAATTCTCCCTTACGTGGGAGAGGGTCATCATTTTGCTTTGTTCAGATCTTTGACTGGATGAAGACCACCCACAATAGCGAGGGCAATCTGCTTTACTCAAATCCACTGATTTAAATACTAATCTTATTCAAAAATACCCTCACAGAAACAGCCAAAATAATGTTTGATCAACTATCTGGAATCTTGTGGTCCAGCAAAATAGATGCATAAAATTAACCATCACACTCTCTATGAAGTAATTCTTCACTCCTCCAAAAGGAGTTAGTTGATTATTCTCTCAGTGTGGCATTAAGATCTATTACATGCCTCTATTTCTGTTTACTTCTTTTTTTATATATAATTATCTATATCAATGTCTCCTACCAGATATGAGATCCGTGAGGAAAGGAACCATGGTTGACATATATATGACAAATTCAGTATAAGATAAATGCATGAATGAAGGGATAATGCAAAAGATATATCTGAGAACTACACATGAAGAAAATATATTAATAATTATTTTGATGAAATCAGATTGCACTGACCAATCGTAATGGTTATGAAGATGACAATGAAACCAGAGGTCGTAGAGCTCTCCTCGTTCAAATTCTGTTACCTCATTTGATTCTCACATTAATCATGCTTATATACAATGGCTGGTATTTTTCCCATCTGATAGATATGACAACTGGGGCTTAAAGAAAATGTGGATTTGACCAATGTCACAGAATTGACTGCCAAGATTTCTGGATTCTATCTATTTAGCACTTCCCCCCCACCCCCCGCAACAGTCAGGTTTTAATAAAAGCCTATCTTAGCCTCTTATTTTGTGATTTTTTTTTACCTAAATGTCTTTTACTTGGTTATTAATTTTCAGACTCTCACTGTACATGGTGAAGCGATATGCTGTTACTTGGAGCAGTATGTTGGAACATGCTACTGCTTGACTCATTTCCAATTTTCAATATCTGTAAAAAATGGAAGTGGTTCAAATAGCTGCAAATTAAAGCACAGTTTAAAACCACTGTATCATAGCAAACCTATCTGTGCTTTGGTTTATAAGTGCACGCTGCCTGTGCATGGATAATCCATCACAGCTTAAAATTAGAAAAAGACTCACAGCAGGTCACTGATTTTTTCTGACAACATGACCTTCTAAATACTTCTTACATTAAATAGATGTGTTTTCCTCTCAGTGTTTTCAAATCCAGATACTTTCGATGGAAGCTCATTTCTGTCTGGGAAGCCTATTCAAGTCCATCATTTAATTAAACTGGTATTTGCATTGATAAAGCAGAAGTAACCGAGGGCAAGGGCATCTCCTCACATGTGTGCCCTAGTTCTATAATGGAGATGTGCACATCTGTCAAGGTTGTTGAAACTGAAGCCATGTGTCCTCTGATGTTGGATGGTATTCTGGACACACTGCTTTAGCTTGCCTGCAGAGCAGTGTCAGATTTCACAGACCCTCAAGGGATAAAAGGAATCTGTACTGAGATGTGGTCGTATTGAATTTGGACAGTATTTTTCATCTTCCTTTTCAAAAACCATTTTTATTATGTTTATTTTCAGTAAATACTTAGAAAGTCTGGGCATAACTATAAATGTAACTGTTCACACCATACACCCGATATCAAATATCCAGCTAATATCAAATACCCTGCTAACCCAAATACCCCAGCTAACGTATGGATGACTGACTGAAGTTTTGCCCTTCACAAAGATATATAGAACTGTGCAAATACAGCCTTCTTTTCTAGACTTAATATCCGTGTTAGTCCATTAAACCGATTTTCCTCTCTTTGTTTATTTGACTGGCATGCCGGATGATATTTTCCTCAGCATGCATTATTGTATACAAACACTTCCCCAGATTTGTATTTTCCCTGCCCCCCATACTCAAAACAAGTTTATGTGTTTATAACATTAAGTTAAAGACATAGTGGGTGATATTTTTATAAGGCATTCGAGGCTTCTGGCAGGATGAGGGTAGTGATATTTCTTTTAGCCGGGATCACCGTATCCTTAGCTATGAACGGAAGAATGCTTCTTTAGGATACAAGGTAGGTGTCCCAGTCTGCCTGTGGTAGGGAGGATTTAAAATTGCGCAGCCGAAAGAGGAAGTTTTAGGCTTGTTATTGGGAGCTATTCCAGGAAGTTGTGCAGCTGAGAGTGGGAATGTATTAGTGGGCTTCTCATCACAGGGAGGTAGTGTAAAAATGAGAGATTTGGAAGTGGAATGGGGGTGGGGTGGGGTGGGGTTGGAGCTTGCCACAGCTGCAGAGAATTGCAGACTTCTTTTTGGTTAATGAGAAGGATCTAGAAGAAGCATCTGGTGGTAGGGAGGGGGCTATTGTTTTATTACAGACAGGAATAGAAGATAAAAGAATATAGTAGATGGAATACATGCACTTTTGTAAAGCATTTGATGCCGTGACTGGTGAAATTGCACTTTAAAATACTTCTAATACGTATACCCATCCAAACAGATGAGAAACACATGAGAACTGCACATAAAGGCAAGGGCATCATAACCAGGCACAGTTGGTGTGGCTCGGAGGATTCTGAGCCTGCTCTGCGGAGTCCGATGGGGAATGGTGGTGGGCCTGCCTGCTTCATTATCACCTGCTCCAAGGACCAGAAGGAGGACTGGAGGGGGTTTGTGTGTAATTCATGGATGATGCTGAGCAGGGACATCATACGTACACCTATAAATTCTACAACAGCGCTTAAGTAACTAAAGGATATCTATCTATCTATCATCTATCTATCTATCTCAGATATATAACTAAGGGATATATATATATATATTGCAGAGTCCAGAAGGTCATTGGAAGTAGGATTTGTCTTCTGTCTGAGCAGAGCCTGGTTCACTCCTGGGATTCAGTAGCCATTCATTTAGCCCCAAGTGTCAAAATCCATCCTGAATAAAGATTCATTTTTGTTAATCCATCTTGACAAAAGTAGCAAGAGCTGATAATAGCAAATGGAAACTGCTACTTCTTTAGTATGAAAAACAAAATAAACTGAAATAAATAAAAAATAAATATAGTTCGCATGAAAATATAAGCGACAGAAATGCAAATTTATATATAAAATGCGATAAAAAGTCATCGTAATGTTACAGAATAAAAGTTATTTGTTTTATTTTTAAACTGTTAATGTGAAAATTACATTCTATACTTAGTAACCAGAATATCTTCAAATTAATAAAGGAAAAGACACAAAAATTGAATTTAAGTGAACAAAAATTGTATTTTTAAGGTTTTGTTACAGTACCAATAATTTAAAATGCAAAGACAGTTGTAACCTTGAATAACTGCAGAGTATTTTTCATACAAAGAGTGAGTCAGTATATGCTAATGAATGACATAGGGTGTGATAAGATATTTCGATAGCTTAACAAAGCTAGGACAAAGGCCATATGGCAAAATCAATTTATATCTCAGTTTTGAAATCTGTTATGTTTAAAAGTGATTTAAAAAAATCATTTGTCTAATAAAAAGACACATGTTCCTTTAATGGAAAGCAGTGGGCTTCTGAGCATAATTTGTGACTTTAATCTGATTGCTAATAAGAAGATAACTTTATATAAATATAAGGCAAGTAATTGATGAGTGAGAGAGAGGAGTAAATCTAACACAAATTTTCTTCTCCTTTAACCCTGGAAAAGAAAAGATGCAGAAGTTATCAAGCTGCATGGAAAATGTTAGAAAGGCAGAGTAAGGCTTTATCTCTAATTTACAGAAAGCTGTCATGGATGAGACTCGCACTCAACCGAAAGAGCAAAGCAATTGATGGATATTGGCCTAAAGCCCTGGAGCAGTGTATGCACTCTGAAAACATTTTAACTTTAATTTAAAATATTCAAGATGGTTGCAAGTGCCATCTATTCAAAACAGAATGTAAACTACTACTAGAAGAATCAGTCATTATTAACAATTAAAGATCAAAGTCAAAACGGAATGAAATTGTATATAAATATTGGTTTTGGTTTATAATAAAAGATAAACCTTTTCCAAGACCAAGAACTATATTTTCATAGTTATGCTTACCTTTTAAAGCAAATAGTGGCTATTACTCTCCTACCACCATTCCAGAAGAGATTTATTATCTGTTCAGTATGTCTTTAGGATAGCTTGATGTCCCAAATATTAGAGTACGCCCAGTGAACCACTGCTTTCAACATGCTCTCAGTTAGTAATTTTAGTATTGAGTTTACAATGTGAAACCTATAAATTGTGCCTAGATACAGAGGGTTTAAATTTTAACCATAGAGGAGAATTTTGTGATTAAAATTGTAACTGACCTTATAAATGTTATATATTCTTTTATCTTTTAAAAATTCTATCAATTTCAGGGTGTGTGGGTGGCTCAGTCGGTTAAGCGTCTGCCTTCAGCTCAGGTCGTGATCCCGGAGTCCTGGGATGGAGCCCCGCATCAGGTTCCCTGCTCAGCCGGGAGTCTGCTTCTCCTGTTCTCTCTGTCCCTCCCCCTGCTTGTGCTCTCTCTCTCAAATAAGAAAAATCTTAAAAAAAAAAAAAAATCTACCTCTTCTACTTCTTTCATACTTTTTTCTTTATTATTAACATTTATTATTTTCATTATTATCATGACATTATTCTATCCTTATTTTTGTTCTTTTATTGCTTCTGTCTCTTGATGGAGACTAAGCAAAGTGAACAAGTCAACTTTTGAAGTTAGGTGAAGCTTGACTCAACACTGACGGAGGGCCTGGCCTGCCACTCAAACTTTTGCATCTGCTTGGGTTCTTCTGTTCCACCCTCTCACCTCCCCAATCCAGGAAACTTCCCTGAGTCAGGAATCCCACACCTAACGGGGCTTCCTATTGCCTTCTCCTGACAATGATAAGGTCACATTATTACATTATTTTTGTTTGGTTTTGGTTTCCAATGTATTATTTAAAAGTTCATATGAGGATTCAAGATTTTGAGAGAGTGTGGTTGGTAGGAGGAGAGAGGTCGTTGATATAGAAGGAGCTAAGGTCTTTTGGCCTTTGTCTAGCCTGAAACTCTTCCTTAAGCTGGCAGGAGTCAGGTTATTCCATGAATGGTTGTTCTCGATATACTCCTCTGCTCTGGTGAAGAAGCCCAGTCTGTGTAGATTTCTTCCTGACATCTTTATTTCTCCTATTCTGGAGTATTCCATATCCCTTTTGAAAAGGCTTAAGTATTTACATTCGAAAAGAAAATTTTAAAAGAACTTTATTGATTATCAATTCAATTTTACCATGGAATTTTACCTTGCAGAATTAAAATTATATAAATACAATATATATTCATATAGTAAAGATTTATGTAATTTCTACTATTTAAAAATGATGTTATTGATGATACTTAAATGTCATTATCAGGGCGCCTGGGTGGCTCAGTCAGTTAAGCGTCTGCCTTCAGCTCAGGTCATGATCCCAGGGTCCTGGGATCGAGCCCTGCATCGGGCTCCCTGCTCAGCAGGAAGCCTGCTTCTCCCTCTCCCACTCCCCCTGCTTGTGTTCCCTCTCTCCCTATCTCTCTCTGTCAAATAAAGTAATAAAATCTTTAAAAAAAACTAAACAGAGAGAGACAGAGAGAGAGAGTATGAGCAAGGGAGAGAGGCAGAGGGAGAGGGAGAAGCAGACTCCCCGCTGAACCAGGAGCTCAACTTGGGGCTCAATCCCAGGACCCAGAGATCATGACCTGAGCTGAAGGCAGATGTTTAACCATCTGAGCCACCCAGGTGCCCCCATAATCCACATTTTAACTGTCTTTTGCAGTAAAATGCTAAATTATCAGAAAGTAAATATATTTAATATTAGATTGCATCAATTAGTATATGACAATATTGCCAGTATAAAACTTAAGCCCAGAATGTCAATCTGGGAAATAAATTCAATTTTATATTCCTACTTCATTCTTGAACATATATATGTATATATAATAAGAATTCAATGTCATTATTTTCTAGTCATACAAGACATTTATTTTATTTTATTTTTTTAAAGATTTTATTTATTTATTTGAGACAGAGAGAATGAGAGAGAGAGAGCACATGAGAGGGGGGAGGGTCGGAGGGAGAAGCAGACTCCCTGCTGAGCAGGGAGCCCGATGCGGGACTTGATCCCGGGACTCCAGGATCATGACCTGAGCCGAAAGCAGTCGCTTAACCAACTGAGCCACCCAGGCGCCCCATACAAGACATTTAAATCACAATTTTTAATCGCTTTAGCAATAAACTTTATGATGCTCACAATGTCAAATTGTTTTGGAAACATTCTCATTGTAAGATAAAAGAATCCAGTAGAACCAGAAGACAAAGTTGTCTGAGATTTGAAAGACTCAGTGATTTATCCATTAAGTCAATAAGTACAGGTTTCTATCATATACTCAACAACTGTGCAAAGTGCTAGAAATTCAAAGATCAGACATAATCTAGCAGTTAATAGTCTAGCCAGATATGGCATTTTTAGCCAGTCTAGTTTACTGAGGATTAATAAAAATGCAGCTTCGGTGTTCTTTGACAGATTAAGGTCCTGGTTGGGCATTATTTTTCCTCTTTGCATTTCACTCTTGATCCCTCCCTCTTCTATATCCTCTAGGATTGAACCCTACGATCCTAATTTATGCTTTTGATTTATCTTAAACTTGAGCCTGAAAGACAACCATTTTTTTTAAAACTAACTATGGATCCTTCCAGCCGATGGTTCAAATTCTCCTTCTGGCTGTACTGTTTCATATTTCAGCCATCCTGAGTGAATGTCCCTCTTTGTTTCCGAGGGCTCAGCCTGGAGATCCCCCCTTCTAAATACTGCACTGCTCCAAGGCACTTTTCCTTAGATCCTTGAGCAAGATCTGGAGGTTAAACAAGAGAGACAGTGAAATCATGCCATGAAGGATATGATTTCATAGAAGTCTATAAAGTATATTTATGGCACAGAGAGAAGAATAAATACATCAGTTTTTTTAAACAAGGTTACCAGTTTATTATAAAACAATATAGCTCAGGAACAGCCAGATGGAAGAGATGCTATGGGGGTGGAGCATCCATGTACTCTGAGCAGCCACTTTCTCACTACCTCCATGTCTTCACCAGCCAGGAAGCTCTCATCCATTTCTTAAATGTAGAAACTAACATAATTTGCCATAATTTTTTTAAAGATTTGATTTATTTGACAGAGAGAGAGAGTGCGAGAGTGCACAAGCAGGGAGAGCGACAGGCAGAGGGGGAGGGAGAAGCAGGCTCCCCGCCGAGCAGGAAGCCCGATGCGGGGCTCAATCCCAGGACCCTGGGATGATGACCTGAGCCCAAAGCAGCCGCTCAACTGACTGAGCCACCCAGGGACCCAATTTGCCATAATTTTTAAAAAGTTTTCTATATCCTCTAACATAATTCTTCCTTATCCATTTACTAAGGAAATACTTATTTACCTACTATAGTTCTGGGTATGCAGTAGTAAAGAAGGCCTTACCCTCATAGACATTACAGTTTAGCAATGATGTGAGTAGGAATCACAAGGGTGGTGTGTACTATGAAGAAGAAGGGCTAGGATCATTGAGAATTACAGTAGGTAGCCTTTAGCTAGCCAGGTTTCTGGGAAGAAGTGAGGATCAAACAGTGACTTCACATAATATGCCAATTTCTTGAGCACCATACTCCATTTCTATAAGCTTACCTATAAGTCATTGGAAAGAAAGTGATCAACATGATCTACATTTTAATTCTCTTTTAGGACAAGGCACTATATTATTAAAACGCAAATATATTTACTGTTTGATTGCACTGATTAATGTGCAAAACATTTCTCTTGCAGATTATCTTCTACTACCATAAATGCTATGGCAACAAGAAACAAATGAAACAAAAAGTTAATGGACAAAGTGCGTTCAGCTCTTTCTATAGCATGCTCCCCAAGGTACTGAGGTGGTAAATAATTTGACATTATACTTGGAGAAATCCACAGATTTTTTTTTTTTTAAGATTTTATTTATTTATTTGACAGAGAGAGACACAGCGAGAGAGGGAACACAAGCAGGGGGAGTGGGAGAGGGAGAAGCAGACTTCCTGCCGAGCAGGGAGCCCGATGTGGGACTTGATTCCAGGACCCTGGGATCATAACCTGAGCTGAAGGCAGACGCTTAACGACTGAGCCACCCAGGTGCCCCATGACATAGCTTTTCTAATAGTTTTGTCTTATGATTCTTTTTTGCATTTTTAATATACATTTTCATGTTTTATGAATGACTTCATGATTTTTTTTTTAAGATTTTATTTATTTATTTGAGAGAGAGAGAATGAGAGAGAGCACATGAGAAGGGGGAGGGTCAGAGGGAGAAGCAGACTCCCTGCCGAGCAGGGAGCCCAATGCGGGACTCGATCCAGGGACTCCAGGATCATGACCTGAGCCGAAGGCAGTCGCTTAACCAACTGAGCCACCCAGGCGCCTGATTTTTTTTTTTTTTTAAATACAGATACACTTAGGAATAAGTAGATAAATTTATTCAGGTGTCCAAGATGCCATAAGCATGATGTATTTTTACAACAAAGAACTGAATTCCTCAAGTCCTTCTTTTCCACTAAACCAGTACTCTGCTTATCAATTTGAATAATTCGATCTTCAATTATTTTTTTTTAAGATTTTATTTATTTATTTGAGACAGAATGAGAGACAGAGAGCATGAGAGGGAGAAGGGTCAGAGGGAGAAGCAGACTCCCTGCCGAGCAGGGAGCCCGATGTGGGACTCGATCCCGGGACTCCAGGATCATGACCTGAGCCGAAGGCAGTCACTTAACCAACTGAGCCACCCAGGCGCCCTTATCTTCAATTATTTTTATCAATTATTGCAAATCACATTTTCTCTGTGTATCAGAGTTTTTTCTCGGGTGTGTATCAGTCTACACTGACCAGGAGGATCCTGGGATGCTGAGTTTTTACTTATTCCCCTTTCAAATTTCCCACAGGAGTCCTAGCATAGTGTCTATTCTATAGTTAGTATTTAACAAATCTGAGTAAGTTAAATGCAATGCAACGGAAATATCTATAAAATAAGTCATATTAATAGTTTTGAAGTAACTGACCTCAAAAAAAATGTCTGAATACTGAACAGAAGGCCCACAATTGTACAAACATCCTAACCATGATTAAAGTTATTTTTCTACAGAACATGGGACATGAAACTTGAAATCACTACATTATTTATTTCAGTTGCTTTTTTCAACCAATCTTTTCATTAGAATTGGTAACTAATTGCCTGATTTGAGAATTTCTTTCCTCCAACTAATTTGTTATAAAGAGAACAACATCAGTGGAATGATTAAATACTGAAGAAACAAAAGACTTAGGCAGCCTGTAGATGACAAGCCCTGAATTATCAAGGTTCTCCTGCTAATTGCAATAGATGGGGATGTTGCTATGTCAGAAAGAGAAGGGTAAAAAAACCAAAGTTCTCAATACTAAATGGGCATAGAGAACAAACAGTCCATAGGGAAGACTCTTACTAATACAGTTCTTTCCCCCGTGCAAAATATTCTGGTAACCAGCATTAGTTTACAGGCTGTCGCTTCCCTAGAAGGAATAGGGATTCAAAAAATTCCCCAGACTAAGAAGGACACTAAATGTGATGAAGAGGTCATTGAGCAGAGTTCAAAGGAAGTCCACAGCTGTTCTATGCTGGTTGTCCTGGGGTGTTCTTTGATGTCTACATAACTGTTAGGGCTAAAATCAGAGTCCTGTGGAGAAAGAGCCACTCCCATTTCTCCCACCTACTTTTACCAGTCCTACCCAGAAGTCGAGAATTGGCTAAACACCAGGCATATTGGCTGTTGAAGCATTTAGAGTTACAGGGATATTCTTACTTCGGAAGAGAAGTATGGTCGGTAAGTAAATAGAAAGTGAGCATAGTTAATTTCTTCCTTTTTAAATCCCTCCACGTTAGTATAGTATTTCATGAGTGAGAACCTCAGACTACCCATAATGAATCTGGTCCCTCTTTCAAGGTGCATATGTAGTATCTTATTACTTAAAAAAAATGACCTAATCTTTCTTTGTATATCTTTAGACATGGTCCTAAAAATGAAGAGGTTAATGTTGAACTAGATAAAGTAAATGTATCAGCCACCATTAATGCTGAATGTTATGATGCCATTATGCTTTGTCTTGCTAATGTTTTGTATATATACTTTTAGAACTCAGCAATTATTACATTTAGACATTTCTTTTGGTAATGGTCCCTAACATATAAAAGGTTTAATTGTGAGAGGAAAAGAATGCCCACATGTGCTCAGGTTTAAGGATAAATTTAAAGATCCCCCCCTTTTTTTTTTTTACAAAGCACTTGAGCGCACATTTCCTAAATCTTTCACTATGGCAACAGTGCCGGGGCTTCACTTAGACCCAAAATACACAAATCTGGTATCCACTGGCACATTTTTATAGCCAAAGTGAAATCGAAAATAATCATTGAATAACTCAAGCCAGAAACCCCTGTCCCACAATTCCTTTAACTATTTGGCTAATAGGTTTCTGTCTGAAGCATCCCAATTAATTACAGCACTTCACACTTCAGTCCGACTGTGGAGACTTGCCCATTCAGTGACATTCGTCTGTCCTCTGTGCATGCAAGTGTCCCCATTACAAAAAAAAAAAAAATGTGCTTTCTAAGGAGTAACTGTCTCAGGTACCTTAGAATATGAGTGAGACAATCCAAACAACAGCGTTACAAAGCGGGTCTGTTTTATTTCTGTTTAAAAGCCAGAGAGACTCAGCACCAAGCAGCCAACCTGTTTCCTCAACTGGGAAATTTCACTTAATCTCTGTGACACGAAAGGAACAGAGTATTTAGAAAGCGTCTGATTAATGGCAGCAGTGAAGACCTCCGATACAGACCATATATGAAAAAGCTGACCCAAGTGACCAAGTTTGTAGTTTACTCTGTAACTCACTGCATCTGCATTTATACTTGATGAGCAAAGTCTGGCCGACTGGAGAGATAGTACACTGAGTCACAGACAAGACAAAAACAATATTTGCCTTTTGATTGAAGACCCTGAAGATAAGGGAATTAACATTTTAAATGTGGCTCTTTAAAAATCTTTATTGCAATTCAGGCATACTTCATTTCCTAACTGTGAATTATCAATATCCATTTTATAACATAATTTCTAGCCAGACTTTTGTTTCTAGAATAATAATAAAAGAAAAGCTTGCTGCATTTCAGCTGGATTTTTATCTTTTTCTGTTTTCCTCAGAAAGAAAGCAAAGAAACTATACGGTTAAACATTCATGTTTCTTAAAAGCTTTTGATGCATCTCTTTCCTTTCCAGGTTTTATTTTGAGAAGTTATTTTAGGGATAGGAAAATTAATTACAATTACAGCAATTACAAAATGGAAGGGGAAAAGAAACTGTGTCAATATATCATATACAAAGCACGGGGCCTGGTTTATGTAAGCTTTTGATAAAATATTCCTGCGTTACCGATCACACCACGCAAAAGTAGCTAGAGAGTAGCCAGCCGAGGGGATTTAGGGATCAAGGGCATATTCCATTGCTGTGAGGTCCACCATGGGTAATGCGTGTTGCAATGTTGCTTTTGTTCTTGGTTTCACAGGGAACCCTGGCCAAGAGTTGGCCCAGGAGGTGGCATCATGGCGAGACAGCATAGTGGCCATTCTGGCCCGGGTAGTCAGTGTCTCTAGTGGGGACTGGCTGAATGCCGCTGCCTGCAGCATCCTCTGGTCCTGTCCCCTTCATCTGTCCCCGCAGGGGCAGAAGGTGAGGACGTGGAGGAGGACTTGCTGGGGAAGTGAAGAGGCGCCTAAAGAGCAAAGGGGCAAAGCAGTACTGTAGTCAGGCATGACAATTTGGACACTACACACTACTTGTAAAGGAGAAAGATAAGCCTCAGCAAGTCGTATGCCTTCCCCAAGTGAATTTATTGCAAAACGATAGCCTCTTTCTTAGAAAAACAGACAAATAAAAGCTTATGCTTGGTATTCACATCTAATCAGGAGCAAAATTAGCAAAAGCGTGCCCTACTCTTCCACCGTTTTGTGATTCTTTCGATCCTTATGCGTGGGTTTCTCCAAATGTGATACGGATACGTCTTCGTATACTGATCATTGATACCTATTTTTTAAATGATGCATTGTAGGGCGCCTGGGTGGCTCAGTTGGTTAAGCGACTGCCTTCGGCTCAGGTCATGATCCTGGAGTCCCGGGATCGAGTCCCCCATCAGGCTCCCTGCTCAGCGGGGAGTCTGCTTCTCCCTCTGACCCTCCCCCCTCTCATGTGCTCTCTCTCTCTCTCATTCTCTCTGTCTCAAATAAATAAATAAAATCTTTAAAAATAAATAAATAAATAAATGATGCATTGTAGTGATGGTTTAACCTCAGTTCTAATTCTGTTCAAAGGCAACACCTTTTTTTTTTTTTTTTTTTGCTTCAATGTATGGTTCCTCTAAAATGTCTAAAATATAAAACAGAATTCCTCCAGATGGGTGAAAATTAAAATCTCATGTTTTAGTGAAAAGAAATCACCACCCCCCATCCCCAGTTACTTAGGGTACATTTGGTGACAAGTTAAAGAACCCACCATTTTGCAGGGCTGGGAAACATATCTGCTGACAAACCTTATTTGAATCTTCACTTGTAACCATCTCTTCTTTTGAACCTCCAAAAGTACTGGTTCCAGTCTAATACAGTGGTATCACTGTTTCTCTCTGGTAGTTTGGCAAGACTGCGCCTTGATCTCTGGGACACTCATTGAGCAAAACTTCATTCAACAGAAATTTATTGAGTGCCTCCTATGTGCTCAGCATTTTATGTTCCAGTCAGACTAAACTGCTTGCCATTCCTCCCACATGCCACCCTTTCTAGTCTTCATTCTTTGATCCGTACCAACCCATCTGCCCAGATTGCTCTCCCCCATTCCTTCACCACATATATCTCTGTTTAGATCTTGCCTGCTCTTTTAGGCAGGACTCCACTGCTTTGGCTTTTTGAAACTCTTTCTTATTCCTTTCAGCCTGAGGTGATTTCACCCAATTTCATGCCCCAATAGGACCTTATCTGTACCCAGTTACATAATCTGTGGGGTCCAGTACAAAACAAAAATGAAATGTCCCTTGCTCAAAACTTACTAAGAATTTCGAGACGGCGACAGCAGAACATTTGACCACATGTGGGCCCTTCAAAGCATGGGGCCCTGGGGGACTACACAGGTCACATGCCCATGAAGCCAGCCCTGTCTGTACCTCCCCAGCACACTAATTGCTATCAATTCTGTTAATGCATGAGCTATTTTAACACACAGATTGACTTTTCTTTTTGAATATACTGTAGGCTCCTTGAGAACTGTGTCTGCATATATTTCCACAGTAACGAACAGAGAGAGAGTCTTGCAACATATCAGATTTTCTAATTCTTGCTACTAAAATGTAGTTCATGGACTGACATCACCTGGGAGCTAGTTAGAAATGCAGAATCTCAGACCCCAACCAGACCAACAGAATCAAATCCACATTTTACAAGATCTCCATGTAATCTGTATGCATATTCAAGTTTGAGAAGCACTGTTGAATGAGCAAAAGAATAGCTCCCTGGAACAGAAGGCTATTCTTCCCACATGAGGTGGGAAGAATTATCTGTGAAGAGTGTTACTTATTCCTTCACACTCTGACAGAAATGAGATTTCTGCTTTTCTCAACAAGAGGGAATTATTGGGTTAACAGTTCCAATCCCTCTTTTCAATCCTTCCAATTTCTCTTCTCTTTGAAAGAACGGGTTACTTTTACTTTTCTCATTGGTGATATGTGGAAGAGCCTGGTAGGGCCTGGAAGTGTCACCCTGTGAAAGGTAGGTATGGAAACACAGATCTGGTTATTCCAATCTCTCTCTCTCTCCCCCACTCTCATCTAGCTCTCTTTCTCCTGTGCTTTATGCCAATGACTCACATTATTAAATAAATGGACAAACAGTTCTGCCAGTGTGACTAGTCAAAGAAACAAAAGAGGCTTATGAATTGATGTAACTCAGATTTTACCAGAAAACTGAAAAGGTGTCATGCCTACTCTAGTGCTCTGCCTTTGATTCTCTCTGATTCCTAGCTGAACTTTCCACATTAAGACCATTTCAGAGCAGCCAACATAGCAGTTGTGTGGGAAGATGGAATATCTTGGAAATTCTCTAGAAATTCCAGGTCTCTATTTCAGGAGATCCTGGAATATACTTCCTTGAAAAGGTCATAAGTAGATTTGTGCAATCATGTAGATCACTCTCCCATGACGGCAGCTCCGTGATTTGGGCTTTAAAGAAAAATGTAAATAAATAAATAAGAAATGGGGTAGAAAACAATCAATTTAACTATATTAAAACTATACTAGAGAATCTAAATTTGCCAATTTGGGGGGGATAGTCTATTAAACAAGTAGTTGTTTCTAAGATGTCAAAAAGGAAACATGATTTACATGCTGATATTCTCTTTCTGCTACTACTTGCTTCCTTGCTCCTTGTTTTAGCAGGATTAGATTTTAGGTCTCTGAATTCTCAGATACATAATCAAAGTTCAGAAGCTCAGTACACACGAACTTTAAGAAAATTCACAAGACCTTTGTAAAATTTCAACTCCCAAAGTGAGTGTATGTAATAGCATATTTGTGCATAAAAGTCCTCTAGGGAAAACTTCTAGCAATTTTTTACCTGGATAGCCCTGAAATTTTTCAGCCCTCATTTCATGTGTTGTTGTGCACAGAAGTGAAGTTTCTTTGCAATTACTTTTCAGAACCTGTTTGTGTTTTAAAGGTAATAATTGCAGGTTACACAATAGTGAGTTCTACTCAAATTCCAAAATACTAAATAAAATCACATAGTGGCAGACTGAAAATATAAGGGGAAAAGCCTGAAATGGTAGGAAGAGTTTACGTAGAAGAAACTGCTTTATTCAAGTCCTTCATGGTGGTGATCGTAGTGGCTGGTCGAATTCAGGGAAACCGAAAGAAGTCAAATTTTCCTTGGCTGGTTTCTTTTGTTTGTTTCTTTAAAGATTTTATTCATTTATTTGACAGAGAGAGACAGCAGCGAGAGAGGGAACACAAGCAGGGGGAGTGGGAGAGGGAGAAGCAGGCTTCCTGCTGAGCAGGGAGCCCGATGCGGGGCTCAATCCCAGGACCCCGGGATCGTGACCTGAGCTTAACTGACTGAGCCACCCAGGTGCCCTGGTTCCTTTTTGCTAATTGGCAGAAGACAGTGATGGCTACAGTTTTATGGTAGAAACTTTGATTCCATTGCATTGTTGCTGATCTTGGTTCTACTCCTGGATATTGTTACTTGTTTCTGTGAAATACATGACACCAACATTAGCAACTTGAACCGATTCTCATATGTTATCCTCACATTTTTGGTGATGACCTATGCCTTTGCCACAGACTCTCTCAGGAGGTTGCAATCAACCTATGAGCTGGAGTCTAGTCTGAGATTTGACCAAGGTATGATCTGATACAAATCTCATTCATGCAGAGCCCTCTCTCCCCACACAAAACAGCTTCATGACCTGATGAGAAATCGAGGGGAGAGGAAAAGAAGATCTTTGAGAGAAAGCCACTATCTCATTATAACCTCACTGCAGAAGTGACATCCTTTCTCTTCTTCAGGTTTCTTTGGTTAGAAGAAACTAAGCCCACACTCGGGGAGGAGGAGATTAGACAAAGGCATGGAATCCAGGAGGGGAATCAGTAGGGCCAATTTAGGGACTGCCCATTACACCTTCCCATTCAAGAGGAAATAAGAGCTAGAAAAATATATGTGATTTCTTCTGTTTTAGCCTTCTACTGACATTCTCTAAAGTATTTTTATCTGATCAGCCTACAGAAATTTATGTGCAACTCCCCTATTCCATCCTAGAAACATGACATACTCTATTTGGCCCAGTTTCGTTTCATGAATGAAACACACTCTTCACTTTGGGAGGAATGTAAAACCATTTAAAATGAATTAATCAGAACTCTTTCACTTGCAAATAACCGTAACCCAATTCAGATAAATATAAGTCAAAAAAAAATTATTGCATGCTTGAAAAATACAGAAATGTGTTTGGCTTTAGGTCTGGCAGAATACAGGAATTCAGCCAATTTTGTCAGGTCTCCCCCTCTTGCTCTCACGCTCTCTCTTTCTGTTTTTTCTTGTTTTGAACTCTTTCCCAAACAGACATTGTTGATGTGGAGAAACCTGACATTTCCAGACTCATGTCATTTTTGCAGCCAGAATTTGTTTTAGAAAGCAAGGGGTATTTTCCCCCCAAAATTCCAACTGACATCTTAGAATTGAGTGTCTATCATCCTGGTTGAAGTTACATTCTCACTTTGGCCAGGAAAAGGGATATGTAAAATATGTGAAGCGCCAGACATGGGTCACATGTCTATGCTTTAGGTTGGAGCGTGGGGTCAGTCTTACTAAACGTGTCCTGAACGTGAAGGAGGACTGAATCCCTAAAGGAAGATTGAGTCCTGGAAGTTGGAATGGGTGCTAGTCCAGCAAAAACTTACGTATGTCTACTACAAATATTTGTCTGAGACAGATATTTATTCGGTGCTTACAATGTTCCAGGTGTGATGTGGATGTTAGGTGCAATTCCAATAGCAACTTGTGTAATTTTCTTCAATTCATGGGTGAAAGGCACAAGAGGGCTGGTGAAACCGTAACAGAGGCCCCCTTTGTCAGTTCAGAGGGGGAGAAAATCAGTCTAAGTGAATATTTGGCATTGTAGGAATTTCTATAACTATATATGGTTTTAAACAACCACTTATGTTAATACAACTAGCTTATAATAGTGATAAAATATTTTGAGGCAATATCTTAAGGTAAAAATTAGAATCCTACACTGTTGGCATCACAAAGGTATCAATTCTTCTCCCATCTTCTTCTGCCTCTTTGCCCTACAGTCACAGAAAGAGCAGAGCGACTCGTATCCCAGCGTCACACCTGTTTTGATTTGCTTCAATCTCTCTTTGAGAACTTGGAGTCTCTTGCACAGGGACCCTATTGAGACCAGGTTGGGCTTCAAATGATCACAGTCATCAAATCTTAGAGTGATTCTTTTTACCCAGGAATATAATCCTCAGGTAGATCTTACGTATTTCTAAGTCCAGTTTCGTCAAGTGTGTGATGTGAAGTCATGTAATAGAGTTATAGAAGGTTTTAGGCCGTCACCTCCCCCATCTTTAGAGTTCTCTTACACTTTGTTAGGGGATAAAGCTCTAAAAGAACACTAGAAGGATACTAAAAGTTACCAAAATGGAAGTGTTGTTTTTCTGCTCGTAACCAAAAAAAAAAAAAAAAAATCAGACTGGGGAAGACCTGCAGGTCAGTGTATGCACGCAGTTGTCTGGGGGAAATAAACATATGTTTATTTTTATTTGCTTAAGATTATGAGCGTTGGGTGGACTGCAGCAGTTGTAAATGATTTCTGGAATGAGACACATTCCTGCCTATTGTACAGAGAGTCTCAACTGTGGCTCACAATTATAAAGATGTGGTACTATTTTTAGTGGTACAGTTACCCAGGAACCACATTATTATTATTATTATTATGTAGAATACCATAGAATATAAACTAAGCCTCTCTCACAATGGAGTTCTTGTGAAGTTATGCCTAATGGAAAAGTAGTGAGAGAATGATTGTATCTCTTTGCAGTGTGTGTCTACACTTGCAAAATAAAATGATTAGCAGAGAGATACATAATTTTGGCGACAGCTCTTGGTTGTGCAGGGGACTTTCGTGGTCACACAGTATATGTAATCCAAAAGTCAGTTTCCCATCTTCCTTCAATGGTAACATCCTCTAAAAAATTGGGGGGTAAGGTAGGAGTGTCTTGTCTCCACTTCTTGGCCACGCAATGGCCAGCTGCTTCTCCACCCCCACCGCCTTCCACGCATGATGTTCGTTTCCACATTATAGTACCTCCAGGTTATAACCCTGAACATTTCATTTTCTAAAGTACTGCCAGTTCATGGATGTGTATGTTACAAGCATTATATGTGGATTTAGGACAATTGAGGGAGTCGTTTTCATAGAATCAGAGCCAGAGGAATTGTTTAAATAAACGGTAAGAAGTTCTTTTCCTTAAATATTCTTTAGCATTTCTGCAATGGAATCTTCACATTTATTGTCTCTTACCTGCAGGATTCGGCATCACTGCCAGACTGCAGACCTTTCCTTTTGCCCTTGACCTCTTCCCCACTCTTCCCAAGCATTCTTTCCCCCAGATTTCTGTTAATTAATGTGCTCTACATATGAAGTTACCATTTTGTCATGTCCTAGTCCATGGGACTACAGACACATTAAAGGATTTCTCTGAAACATAAATAATTAGTTGCACAGATGTATAAAATTAATACACATGGATAGAAAACAGAGTTGAGTGACACAGAAAGATGCATATATAGACACACACAGATAATAAGATACATAGAGAGATGCTGGCACAGACATGATATATACACATTATATATATATATATATATAGTATAGACATAACACACACACTCAACATATGAGTAACAAAATAAGACTAGAGCAGAAAAAGGTGCTTTTATTTTAGTTGCCACTCATTTGTCTGAATCAAGCTTTTTGAGGTATAATTTATGAAAGAGTTCATGGTAATTTAGAGATAAAAAATGGAATGTCTCAGACACATAAAATACAATGGTTACTAAATAAACGGAGATCCAAAGATCACAATGATTACTAAATAAATAGGATTCAAGCCAGGGCAGCAATCTATGCAATCCGGGGGAATACTGCTTCTGAGTGCCAAATGTGTATTTACATGATAAGCATGATAAAAGGATTTCTATAACTTAAGCAAGCATTGTTTTGTCCCAACTCCTTTTGATAACTTTGTACTGTCATTTTTATTCTGGCTTTTGAAAACCATCATCATTCTGTGAGTAAAGAAAGCATCCAGTGAGCAAGGCAGTTTGTTAAATATGTGCAGGAATAGGAATAAAGCTATCTGGTTTCTTGCCCTGGTTTTATTTAGGCTGTAGGATCATAGAAAATCCACCTAATCTCTTTGTTCCCATGTACTTCCCTGTTGTATACAGTGAGACACTTACATGTTGTTTATGATTTGTCTCACCTAAAAATTTCTATTATGCTATGGAAATGTAATTAATCATACTTCACATTTAGGATCACGTACTGATGATACTACTGAAAATTTCATTCACAGAGAAAGCCCATCAGTAAACAGCTAATGCACGTGAGACTGGATAACCCTTCCCAGGCAAGGGGTAGATAAATCCTGGAAGGCAGTGCCAGTTCTGCTTTGGTGCTACTGGACTATCAGGATGCTCTTTGATATCTACATGGATATAGACCCAGCCAACATAGCACCCTAAGCCTGGAAGAACCATCCCTGTGCAAAGTCAATGGACTTCAGGCTGATCCAGGCATCATTGCTATGAAGTTTCCTAGTTAGGATTTAAAAATTGAAACCATACACAAACAAAAACAGAATGGAGACTTGTTTAATGAGAACAATATGGCTAAAAAACCATAATCTGACTTATTAAGCTATTTTATTAGTTATATGCAACTAATTCAGACATCACTATATGAAATATGCCAATGAGTTCAATTGAGGCTGCTTGCACACTGCTCCTCGCTAAGGACTGGAGAAAAAGACTCCGTTCCAGGGCTGAGCCTTCTTTCATGTGCTTTCTCTCGAGCTAATTTCTTATATGTCACAAGTTGTCTTCATGAATCAACTTGTTCCAACTAGCTGTTCTGTTGTCCTATTTCTTTTTCAGTTATTTTATATTGCAGTGGTTTACTTATATAAGCAGTTATAATACTTCATTATCATTATTACAAATTGGTTAATATTAATAATATTAATAAGTATGTATTGAGCGCTCACTATATGCTAGCACCATTCTAAATGATTTATGTAGATTAACTCATGCAGTCCTTGTGGCCCCATAGCCCCATTATACGGTTGAAAAACTGAGGTCCAGAGTGGTTAAGTACCTTGCCCAAAGTGACACAGCCAGTAGGGATAGCACCAGAATTTGAACCCAAGTGTGCTGGTTCTAGAGTTTATGCTCTTAACTGCTACCATACCTCTTGGTTTAATTATTTCTATTTCCTATTAGTTCAGATATTACTCTTATTGCAACACTTTGCTCTCTTTGCTGCACATATTAATATTTTTTACTGTTTCTCTGCTTTTCTCCCTTCTCTTATATTTTTAGCCCTTTTATTTTCTTTATGGGACAGACTCCCTGCAGTGATCTCTTCAAATTTGCTAGGGTCCTCATTGCTTCTCTCTGATTGCTGTCAGTGCTGTCTGTTTTTTCTCCCTTCCCATACCACTCATCCAGCTTTAACACAAGACGACTTCCTCCTGTCTCTCTGCTGACATTTCTGTTCAATCTATGCTCTCAAGGCTGTTGGATCAAATATTTCCTCTTCTACCCAAAGGGCTTATTCCCTGATTTATTTTGATTATATGTGGTTTAAATGAGTAACTTTCCTTTAGAAAAATCCATTCCTTCAATGAAAAAATCCTTTGAGGTTTTTGTTGTTGTTGATGTTGTTTTGTTTTATTTTTTAACAATGTTCCCAGAGAGAACAATACTCTGAAATTCCTTTCCATTTACTTGAAAGAATCCTCCCCACCTAAAAAAGAAAAAAAAAATCTTATCTCAAAAATTGTCAGCTCTTTATGAACAACAAAAGTATTACTTGAAGGCTATCCCATTTAAGATTTGATTGACCAGTTTCTTATGTGGGTACAACTCAGCTAGACTCTAAGGAAATGGTGATCTGAGTGCCTTTTGATGAAGCTACAAAGAGATTGGGCAATTTACTTAATTTTGCAATGGCTACTCCTATCACTCCCAAATTGAAGGCTCTTGTTTTTGTTTATCATCAAATGCATTTAAAACATTATCTAACTTGTTTAATGCAGATGTCAGCTAAAACTTGTTTCTTTGGATTTTTTTCTTTTTTTAGAGAGGGAGAGAGAAAGAAGAGAGAGCAGATGGAGAGGAAGGAGAGAGAGAATCTTAAGCAGCCTCCATGCCTAATGGAGCCTGACATAGGGCTCAATCTCACAACCCTGAGATCATGACCTGAGCTGAAATCAAGGGACGGACACTTAACAAACTGATCCGCCCAGGCACCCCTGTTTCTTTGGATAAGGAAATTGTTTCAAAGTTCTAAGATGCCCCAGTTTATGGAGAATCAAATATCTTCTTCAAGATTTCTATGGATTTCTGAAGCTATTTTTGCTTTGCAAGTGCTCTCTTATTTATATTTAGGGATTGACTAAGTGTCTAGATTGTCTCATGCCATTTTTAAATGCTAACACTAAAGAGGAACTCAGTATACTTCGTGTATAAAGCTTCATTAAGGGTTAGAGGGATAGAAGTGCATAGCAAGGCTCACAACTTAAAATCCCATAGTGGGTGGTTAGGAGATGGGAGGGATCACTGGGCAGAGCACCCAGGATACGTAGGGCACAGAAACTACTGTTTGATACTATAATGGTGGGTACGTGTTTTTAAACATTTGTCAAAACTCATACAATGTGCAAAACCCAGAGTGAACCCTACCGTGAGGTATAATGGGTCATAAAAATGTGTCAGTATTGCTTCATCAGTTGTAACAAACATTCTAGATTGGTGTGGGATGTGGATGGTGGTAGAGGCTGGGGGTGGGAACATCGGTCATAGGCAAACTCTCTGTACTTTTACTGTGACCCTAAATCTGCTCTAAAACATAAAGTCAATTAAAAAAAAAAAATACTCCACATTGGAAATACTACTGCTCCTAAAACTTCATAGCCACTTCCTTGGTTCAGGTTTTATCCTCCCACACTGGCCAGCCATTTCCTTTGTTCCTTGTCCCTCTACTCTCCAGACACCAGAATGAACATTTCTACTCACACCCAGTGCAAGGAAGCATGACAGTCACCTTTACCAACATGGCTTCTACAGAGTCTCACCTACTACCTCCAAGTGTCTCCTTTTCCCCAAAGACAGTTCTCTTCCTAAAGTTCGAATTCTCGCGCCAGGTGTTTAGGTGATGAAATTCTCAAACTACTCTATACAAATTGTGACCAAGGTGCAGATTGTTTCAAAGCAGCCCAGAGCTCCTGCACTCTCCTGAATATTTTAACTCCTAAAATAATGATGATAAACATCCTAGGGTTCTACCTCCTCTCTTCTCATCGTGCAGTATGAAGGTGCATTCCCAAGCCCTTTCCTTCCCTTGTGATTGTTAAAAAAGGACGAATCATGAGAAATTCTAAGACATTCCCGGCCATTTAAGTTTTGAACTTGTCTGTTAGAGTCAAAGTTAAACATTTCAGATTCTGAACTTGAGGTCGATTATTTCCCTGAGTCCTCTTATGCCTCTTGAGGTTCCAAATATTCAGTGTTCATCTGGGCAATCTGAGTCAAGAATTCCAACACGGTAATTTCTATTCAATAGACATATCAAATCAGGAGAGTTATACCATAGTTTGTTTCCAATTCACCTCTATTATCTTCATATGAGTGATGCTGACGTTTGATCTAAAGTGATATCCAAACACTGACTAAATTAGCTTTAATATTGATCTACTGCCTTTTTGTCATTGACTTTTCTACTTAATACGGACTTATCTAATCCTGAAAATGTAGGTAAAATGATTCTCAGTTGAATTGGTATGTACAGGAACATATTCATGTTCTGTTTATTTTGGGCAGTTTCATCTCGCTTGTCAGACACAGTGGTCAGGAGTACATGAATTTAAAATTAATATACTAAGATTGCTATTGTCATAATTGTCTGCACAGAGTTTTAACAAAATATTTTCAAATTATATATATGCCCGCACTTTGAAGGAAAGGAATTAGCATAAGTTTAAAACAAAGTTTAGGGGCGCCTGGGTGACTCAGTCGGTGGATGTCTGCCTTTGGCTCAGGTCATGATCCCAGAGTCCTGGGATTGAGCCCTGCATCGGGCTCCCTGCTCTGCTGGAAGCCTGCTTCTCCCTCTCCCACTCCCCCTGCTTGTGTTCCCTCTCTCACTGTCTCTCTCTGTCAAATAAACAAAATCTTTAAAAAAAATAATAATAATAAAATAAAATAAATAAAACAAAGTTTAAACCATTATCCTTTCTATTGCTACTCGGTAATTAATTGTACTTAATTATAATTCACTTTTAAGCATAGTTATTATTGAAGAGTAGCTAATTATTCCATATTATGGCAGATTTGGATATAAAAAAACGTAGTCAAAGAACATTGAAATATTCTGTGGAAGTAAATATTTTCCAAATAATTGGGTAATTATTACCCTCTACTGTTGAAAATTCTATGAAATGACTCATTTTTAATTATATATTATTGTAAGACCAAATAAAAATCATTGACTCATCTATATTTTATATATGGACTTTAATTTTTTTCTGCTAAATATATGCATACATTTATAAAAAATGATGATTGAAAGATCATTGAGTTATCCAATAATGCAAATCGAATAAAAATGAGAAAAGAATGCAATAAAGCATGACTTTTTAATGATTTTGATTAAAACGGAAAAAGAGATGTTGGTGAAATGCTTTTATTAGAACTGAGATCATACATAGGAAAGGTTAAAAATATTCTGAAAGGCTCTATCTTGTATTTATCTTATATCACTGTTTTAGTAATTAATGTTGCATAACAAACCACCCCAAAACTTAGTAACTTAAAGCAACATTTACTATTTTTTATTTGTCATCTTTCTGCAATTTGGGGGCATCTTTTCTCTGCTCTATGTGGCATTGTCTGGGGTAGCTTGACTAGGGCTTGAGGACCAGAGATGGCTTTGCTCACATGTCTGGCACCTCAGATAAAGTAGTTAGAAGAGCTATAGGGCTGGCTGGGACTCTTCTTGCACTCATAGTCTTTCATCACTCAGAAGTCTTGCACACACTTCTTTACAGGGAAGCTGGATGCCAAGAGAGCAAAAACTAAAGCAACCAGCTTTCTTGAGGCCTCTATCTGTCACTTCTGCCACATTCTGTTGGTCAAAGCAAGTCACGAGGTCTCAACTAAGATTCGAGGAGAGGGAAAATGGATTCCACCTCATGGGTGAAGAGTAGGATATGCATGTAGGTGAATGTGATCATTTATTGGCAGCCATCTTTGCAGCCATCTCCATAATCACTATCAAGCTAGCACTTAAGGAAAGAGAAGTGGTAGCTAACAGGAATTTCAGTGTGTGACATTTCAGATGTCAAATGAAAAACCAAAATTTTTTTCAACAAGGTTGCTGCTATTTAAGGATTTTGGGACTTGAAGATAAAATTTAAAAATGATAATGAACATGATGAGATGTTGGCAAAGTTAGATGCCAACTAGAAACTACTAGTTAGCACTGGTTAATCAAGTATCATGGATTCAAGCCAGTTCAGTTGTGTTAGTAATCTATTTTGGGCACTCAGTATTTTCATCAGAAGGACATACAAATATTATAAGCAGTGAATGATGTGCTAATAGCCAAAATTATATGTCAATTATCACATTTTCAATTACCCACCACATTTGGCAATTAACATTTTGTTAATCATCCACTCTCCAATTTGATGTGACTTTCTAAAGTAGCTTACCCTCTACCTCTGAAAAATTACTGTTTACCATTGGTGAATATATAATCAGTTCCTAAACTTTATATTTGATTTAGAACTATCTTGTGGTAATGAATTCACCTCAAGCAGGATTTGTTTAGAGTAGTATACATATGTGAGAGCAGACATTTGAAGAAGTTTTGTGGTTTGGATGTCCTCACTGTACAAATAGTATGCCAAAAATGGATTCACAGACATTAAGAAAGGATTTTTAATGACATTCATTTTGACAATCAGAGTGCTTTTCATAGAAGTATTCTTGTAGCAATATAAGGAAAGCAGAATGTTATTTTGATCGATATGAAATCATATAAGCTGAGATTTTGAATAGCACTCCAAATGCAGTCCTTCTGTGTGCATTTTGGCTGGTGAAGTGTGGTATAGTGAAAAGTACATGGATTTAGAAAGATCTGAGTTCAGATCCTAGCTCATCCAACTTTTAGTGGATTCGTCATCTATTGCCATGCCACTTAACAAACCAACCCCGATGTGATTTTCTAGTTCATGGGTCTATAGATCAAGGCAATTTGGCCCTATGGGCTGTGCTTGGGTGGGCAGCTTTGCTTCAAGCAGTGGTCAGGATGGGCTTGACTTCTCACTATAGGTCAGGTTGATGTACACCGGAGGATCAGTGGCCACCCAGGGTATATTCTTATCATAGTAAATAACAGCAAGGCAAAAGGCAAGCTAAACTACACAACACATTCAAAGTCTCTGCTTATATAATATCCAATTATGGATATTATATTGCCAAAGTCATGTGGCCTGATCAAAATGAGGCACAGAATGTATTGCATCCCAAGAAGGGATCAAGGATGTGAGTGAATATTTGCTCCAATCTCCACTTTTGGGCACTTTCCTTATTGTCTCTGAGTTTTAGTGTTATCATCTATAAAATGGGAATAATAATATAACATGTTCAAGGCTATGTAGAAGATTAGCATGCTCCTGACACAAAGTAGATAGGATAAAAATAAGCTGGAGGTGTTATTCAGTTCAACAAGGATCTGTGTGATGTAACCAAGTTAGCTGAAATCGAAAGAAGTAAAATCTTGGCTATTTTGAAATTACTGTCACCAACTAGCAAATTGCATTTATTTCTCTCAGAGCTGAACTCAGACTATTAGTGAAAGTTCCATTTAAACTAGCCACAAAGCCATATTCTTTAGATGTATGGCATTGACTCTGTAATATATCAGATAAATTAACCAACAAATCTGCATTAAATGCTCTGCAAAATTGTGAGATTGCCATCGTAGCAAAGAACTGACAACATATACAACATAAGGGATTTCCCTTCTAGCAGCTCCCAATCTTGATATGGAAAATAAAACAAGAGAGTTTAAAACACAAATTAATAATGCAGATAATTAGGTCATTGGAATGAGAGAGGGCAAAAATCTAGTAGCTGGATAATAATCTTAAAAAAACCTCCTAAGACAAGAAGGAAAGTTGTTGTCACTTAACAGAAGGATTGGACTCAAGTAACAAAAATGGAAAGTACTAGTTGGGAGAATCCGCTAGCACCTTCACTATAACCACCAGCTTCCTTAAGAAAGTAGCTCGCGGGCGTCTCGGTGGCTCAGTCGTTAAGCGTCTGCCTTCGGCTCAGGTCATGATCCCGGAGTCCCGGGATCGAGTCCCACATCGGGCTCCCTGCTTCTCCCTCTCCCACTCCCCCTGCTTGTGTTCCTGCTCTTGCTATCTCTCTCTCTGTCAAATAAATTAAAAAAAAAAAAAAAAAGTAGCTCGCATGCCTCAAGCTCCACGCAGGCACTTCACCCCCATTCATTCATTATCCAGCAAAATTGGTGGTTGTTCCCAGTGAAGGAGAGACTCAAAATTGAGTAATTTTTAGCAATGCATCATAAGAGGTAAGACTAGTGTTAAAGCTACAGACCCATTCAGCTCTATACCCTAAGCATTGACTATGCAACACTCTCTCACAATGTGTGATTCACTTGGCCAGAGAGGAGAGTATAGCCGCATAGCAGTAAGAAATAATAATTAAAAGGGAGGCTTAGTTCATATCATAAAGAACTTTGAATGTCGGACTAAGGAATTTGGATGCTTCGTGTCAAGAGGGGGCCATTGATGGATTTTGAGCAGGAGGCTGATGCACAAAGAAGTGCTATAAACAAGGGGCGCCTGGGTGGCTCAGTCGGTTAAGCAACTGCGTTCGGCTCAGGTCATGATCCTGGAGTCCCTGGATCGAGTCCCGCATCGGGCTCCCTGCTCGGCGGGGAGTCTGCTTCTCCCTCTGACCCTCTCCCCTCTCATGTGCTCTCTCATTCTGTCTCAAATAAATAAATAAAATCTTTAAAAAAAAAAAAGAAGTACTATAAACAAGCCAATATGACACAGACACATGAGACCACGTTGGAGATGTGGAGACTAGATAGAAGGCTCTGCAGTCTTCCAGCACTGTGAACAAAGGGTAAGCAACAGGAAAGGAGAGCAGTGAAAGGGAACAGGAACATTTTAAGGCTGGGTTAGTAGGATCTCAAGAAAATGGGTTCTACTTTTTTGAATTATTCATTCAGTCATAGTGTTTTTTATGTAGCATACAAGAGCAAATATTTCTTGTGATGATCATATAATGTATAGCCATTAATATTTTCTGTGTCTATGTGTGCAAAGATGCCTGTAAAGCAGGGCCAATAAATTTGTTACCTTTCCCCTGTTAAGACATTCCATTGGCTCACATACATTATCGTTGAAAGACAGAAGCAGATGTTAATGGAAGTGATGTTTAATGATCTGTGACCCTATATACAAAGAATACAGGCATCATAGTCATCTGCTAACCACATCCATGAAACCTGCCAGTGCGATTGAATTCATGACCTTCAGATCTCAAGCACCAGCCTCTTCCCAGTGAGTTGAAAGGGCTCAGCCGAAAGAAGAATAAAAAAGAGAGTAAACATTTGAACAAGTGTGACATCCCCTTGTATTGGGGTAAGTGATATATACACAGCCTTCCCTTTACCTCCCATTTCCCCTGCAATTAGGGCCAAGCTTGTTCTCAAGGTGCACAGCAGCTGGGGTTCACAGAAGAGCATTACCACAGTTGGGTGCCAATCTTTAATGATGCAGCACTACCAATGTACACAGACATCAAGGTCATCAGCAAATATGTGAAAAATATCACAAGTTTCTATTAAAAGCATCAACAATGATTCAACAACCAAAGGAAAAAATTTACTTTCTAATCAAAAAGAATCTATAGACATCTAAGCACATGCAGCATCGTATATGAGAGAAAGGGCAATATATACATCACTTAGAGAGTAAATTTCCAAAAGTGAGTTTTGTAGGTTTTGTTAATTATCATTACTGAAATGAAAGCTTCACTTTGACACTGAGAGTCACCAAGAGAGAAACAGTTCCAAATTTTTAGGCATCCTGCCATGTTATGATTAATTTTACAGTCCATGCATGGATGTTTAGTTAGAGAAGAGAACTGTAGATATCTTGTACAATCCATCAAAATAGTAGGAATAAACTGTCACTCCCAACCTGAGCCGTGAACATGTTTATTTATGAGCCACTCTGCTGAAATTGGAAAAAAGAAAATCAAGACAGCAATGCAAAGAGAGGCTTCTGAAATGTTCTCTGTTAAGCAACAGCTAGTGGAAAGCATGCAACAAAGAAAACCTGGCTTATTTTCAGTTTTCAAAAAGGTTGAGGACATTGGTTCAAGTAGTTTAGGTTTCTTACTTGACCCACCTAAGACCCTTAAAATCTAATGTGATTGCCTTCAGAATTTGGCTTGTTATGTTTAAAAGAGGAGTGAAATCTCTTCACCAAATCTTTCATTTTAAACCTTATTAAGAAAAACAGAAAATAAATATACCAACATGGTAAGTGGTCATCTTTGTGGAACCAGTACTGTAGATGATTTCATATCCTTCTGGTTATGTGTACTTTTGTTCACCTTTTTTTTTTTTTTAAGATTTTAGTTATTTGAGAGAGAGAGAGGGAACACACACACATGTGCACATTCCCAGGCCAACAGGTGGGATGAAGGGAAAAGACAGAGGAGGAGGGAGAGGGACAAGCAGACTCTGTGCTGAGCACAGGCCCCAGAGCCCCACACGGGGGGGTGGGAAGGGGGGGACTGGATCACATGACCCCGACATCCTGACCTAAGCCGAAATCAAGAGTCGGTGCTTAACTGACTGAGTAAGCCAGGCACCCATTTTTCCACATTATAAATTCCATTTATAATGGCACATAAAGCCAGGATCTTCTCTTTCTTGCTTGTAGCTTTGTCCTCATTTCTTGGGCCAACAGCTTGTGCAAGGTAGGGGCTCAATAAATATGTGTTAAGTGAAGGAATGAATGAATGAATTAAAGTGATATCAGGCTACTACCTCCTAAAGAGCTTACTATTAAATTCCTACAAGTATAATTATAGATATAAATAAAATACACAAATTTATTTAAACTTTGAAAACTTTAGCTAAAAAAAAAACTACTTATTATTAACACTGGAAGAAATTTCTACAAACTACAAGGCTAATCAAACTAGAAATGAGTAAAAGTTAATTGGTGGCTCCAATGTGTTATACAGAAATAAGAGCCATGAAAACTTAAAAATATTTGATCCTCTTATTATATAATATTGGATCAAAGAGAAGACTTTGATTACTGCAATACCATGTATCCAAACTTATGGGATGTCATCAAAGAGAGTTTTTGTTGAGGAAGACAATTTATTAGTTAAAAAATTTGATCTAAGATGCTAAAAGAACAGGACAAGAAGATAATACCCAAAGACATAACTTAAGGAAATAAGAAGCAAAAGAAAGAGTAGTTGATGATTCTTAGTCTGATCGATACTCTGTGAAAAGATGACAACTAGCAACAACAACAACAAAAACAGCAAACCTTGGAAACGCTTTCGGAGGAAATAAAGAAAATTACTTGACAAGAGTAATTAAAAAGAACTAGCAATCACAGAGGGTACATTAAAAATCATGCGAAAATATTGCATATTTGGTGGACATAAATTTGAAAACAAGGATTTGTTTTACATAAGTACTAAAATGGTAGAAAACTTAGGAGATATCCAATAATCAGAGACAAAAATAGAAAAGATATCAAAGAAACTCCAAACCAGATGCAACCGGGTTCTTAGGATTTTTCTGGCAAATGGTATAATAATCTTTAGTGAGTAAATAATCTTTATTTCACTGAAATTACCTAGAACATATCCCAGAAAACACAAAATTCTAAAATTTCTCCCAATAATTTAATAATACTAGCATTACCAAATCTAAAAAAGTTCAGAAAAAAAATAGCACTTTTCTAGGACTTTTGTTTCTTACCTTCTTCCTGGAACATTCTTCCTTAAGGTGTGATTCCCTCACATCACTAAGGCTCCAATGGCAACTTTTTGAGGTCCTTCCCTGAACATTCCCTTAAAGACTGTGCTGTGCCAGGCACTTGCAATCCAACTCAACCAATTTTATTTTACTTGTTGAATCACAGTGCGAATTTATTTTACCTTCTTTACCCCCTTTTTTAACATGATTATTGTTTATCTCTGGCCACTGGAGGGTAAACTCCATGAAGACACAGCTGAAACCTCAGTGTTTTGAACACTGTTGACCCTACAGTATGCACTCAATAGATATTTGTAAATTTGTTATTTCTCATTTACGAATAGACATGTAAACATCTGATAGATATAAGTTAGATACTAATAACAATTTCATTTTAAGCATAATAATTATACATATTTTTATATGACCATACATTAAATACAGGAGTGCACTAAAAGGATAATAGATCATAAACTGATCACAATTTATCCTACAAAAACAGGGATGGTCACTTCAACATTAGTAACTCTATCATATAATTGCACACCTACGCATGTTAAAAGACAAAAATATGATTATTGACATAGATATATTTAAAGCATTTAATAAAATTCAGCAAATATTCATAATTGAAACATTTAGTAAAATAACATATGGTGATGCAGATAACTATGGAAGTAAAAGTGAGGTTTTGTGTGGTATTTTGTCATACTCTTGTGGAACATACCACAAGATTATGGATGTCGATGTGGTCTGAGGAACTACAAAGACTGACCAGGACACCTTAGAGGGAAGCTTGAATTCTAACTTGGCACGGGTATCCTTCCCTTCTGAGATTCCTGAAGTAACTATGCATTCTGAAAATGTTAACAAGTGGACTCAATGGGAAAAGTTATTGTTAATTTGACTGATACACTATAACCCCCTATATAAGCTTTGTGGAAGTTGGGCTGGAATGTGAGGCTTGGCTTATAAGAGTATGAAGTCCCCAAACTCTATGAAAAAGCACAAGGTCCAGGAGACTCAGGAGAGGCCAAGAAGTTTCCTATGCAAATGGAAGAAAAAGGAAAAAATAAAAAGAGCAAACTATCCAGGCCTTCTGAGAGAGAGGACTTAAATTTTAAGTCCCTAAATTAAAAAATAAATTATTAATGAGAACATAACGTGCCAACTGGTAAAAATATTAAAATATTTTAAGAACCTGATGTAATTTAAAAACCAGAACAAAAGTAGAAATATAGTTTGCTAAAACAGAATTGAATCCAGAAACAGAACCAAATTTTAAAATAATATTTCAAATCTGAAGGGAAAATATAGCATTAAGATAAATGACTAGTAATTTGTGAAAAATGTTAAATTCTTACTTTATTCCTTATACCTGAATAAATTCCATATTCCTTTCTAAATTAGATATGAAAATGGAATTTTCTAGTTCTAGGAAGAAAATGGAAATGGAAATAAAACAAATCTTATGCATGTTAAACCCTCTCTAATACTGATCTAAACCCAGAAAAAAAGCCCCACAAAATTAATTTTAAAAATATAAACACGGGGCACCTGGGTGGCTCAGTCATTAAGCGTCTGCCTTCGGCTCAGGTCATGATCCCAGGGTCCTGGGATCGAGCCCCACATCGGGGTCCCTGCTCAGCGGGAAGCCTGCTTCTCCCTCTCCCACTCCCCCTGCTTGTGTTCCCTCTCTCGCTGTGTCTTTCTCTGTCAAATAAATAAATAAAATCTTTAAAAAAATATATAAACACTACTTGTAGTAAAAACATGACAGCATGTTTAACAGACAAATGACAAACTGGGAACACTTGACAGTCAACTAAGCTGCTTCTACACATCATTAAGGAAAAGTTATTGTCTAATAGAAATAGAAAAACAATATGAATGTGTAATTTAAAAATAAATGCATATCACCCATAATAATTTTAGCAATCAATAGGTACAAGTCATAATAAAGATATTATTTTTGTCTATAGAAGCAATTTTCCTTTTCCCAACCATAATAATAATGACATAATGATAAAAATAATGATGATGGAGGAAATCAGGCCTTTGAATAGACTATTAGAGTTTTTGACATAAATTCATAAACTGCCATTTGAAACTACCCATATGGGGCGCCTGGGTGGCTCAATTGGTTAAGCATCTACCTTCGGTTCAGGTCATGATCTCAGGGTCCTGGGATGGAGCCCCATGTTGGGCTCCCTGCTCAGTGGAGAGTCAGCTTGTCCCTCTGCCTCCTCCCCACCCAACCTTGTTCGTGCTGGCTCTCTCTCTCTCTCAAAAAAAAAAAAAAATATATATATATATATGAAATTACCCGTATATCATAATAATTATGAAATGAGCATATATTGAAATTCTACTTATGGGAATTTGTATCAATTAAATAACCTGGTAAGTGCAAAGATGTGTGTAAGGATATTCATAGCAGCACTGTTTTTTAATAGACAAAATGAGATGTAAATGAAATGTCCACCACTATGAACCATGTATAGAGATGTTGGACATGTTTGCAAGGGAATTCTATGCAGTCATGATACACAGAGCGATAAATGTGTATAGTTTCCCCTGTGCCTCTATACATACATTGATCTTCGTTTTCCTCTTTTTTATATACAGAATTTTTAACAGTGATTATAATAACTGGTTATAATTTATAATGATAATCTTTATGTGTAGAAAGATATATACATATATTTATTCAGAAAAAATAATAGTAGCAATAAAATGGATAAGAAAGGAAGACTTGTCTTCAAGATATTAAATCATAGTAGAAAGTTTTAATAATTTGTATAATTTAATACTGGTATAGGAATCAACATACAGGTCAAGCAGAATTGATATTTTGATATTTAAATATAGATGAACCATGAGAGACTATGGACTCTGAGAAACAAACTGAGGGTTCTAGAGGGGAGGGGATAGGGGGATGGGTTAGTCTGGTGATGGGTATTAAAGAGGGCACGTATTGAATGGAGCACTGGGTGTTATATGCAAACAATGAATCATGGAACACTACATCAAAAACTAATGATGTAATGTATGGTGATTAACATAACATAATAAAATTTTAAAAAATAAAAAAATATAGAGAGTTGATATTTAGAATATGCCAAAGGACATACCACTGATAAATTAGGGGAAAAGATGGATTATTCACCAAATGGTATAGAGAAATGTGTCAACTTTGATCCCTTTTTCTTTTTTTATCATACACTATATACCATATTTCAGAATAACATATGAAATCTGAAAATGAAATAACAAGAAATTGAGTGACTTTTGATCTGTTTGGAGGATTAAGGATTATTTGCTTAATATGAAAGTAGTGGAAGTTATCATAGAGGAAAATAACAGTTTATCTAAGTACATCACATTTTAAAGCATTGGGTGCTGAGAAAACACACTTTTAGAAATAGATTACTTTCTTTATTTAAACAATCAAATGTGAAGGCAGAACAAAGGCATTTCCTTCATGAAAAAACTCACTATCCTGGTATCTTCTGTAGGAAGATGCATACTGAGGACGTATTTTAAAAAAATGCATGAGTTCAACAGACAAGAAGCAGTAAAGAGATCCAAAATTAAGTGACCTCTTTAGATCTACAGTAGGCCAAAAGATAAGGCTTGAGAGAAAGATGCTCCCCAGAATAATTACTATGATGGAGACTTTAGAAGAAATAAGATACAAAAAAGACATGAAACACTGGGAAGTAAAACAGGCAATCAGAAACTTCAGGAAAAACAAACAACTGTAATTGAAAGCCACAGATCAATTGTAAAGAAGCCAGTCCAAGACAACGCAAGAAGACTTTGGTGTTCAACAGAAAAATATAATGGAATATATGTTCATGTCTTCTGCCCATTTCTTGACTGGATTATTTGCTTTTTGGGTGTTGAGTTTGATAAGGTCTTTTTTTTTTTTTTAAGATTTCATTTATTTATTTGACAGAGACACAGCAAGAGAGGGAACGCAAGCAGGGGGAGTGGGAGAGGGAGAAGCAGGCTTCCCGCAGAGCAAGGAGCCCGATGCGGGACTCAATCCCAGGACCCTGGGACCTTGACCTGAGCCAAAGGCAGATGCTTAATGACTGAGCCACCCAGGCGCCCCTGATAAGGTCTTTATAGATTTTAGATACTAGCCCTTTATCTGATAAGACATTTTCAAATATCTTCTCCCATTCCATAGGTTGCCTTTTAGTTTTGTTGACTGTTTCCTTTGTTGTGCAAAAGCTTTTCATCTTGATAAAGTCCCAGTTCATTTTTGCCTTTGCTTCCCTTGCCTTTGGAGACGTGTCTAGCAAGAAGTTGCTGTGGCCAAGGTGACAGAGGTTGCCGCCTGTGTTCTCCTCTAGAATGTTGATGGAGTCCTGCCTCCCATTTAGGTCTTTCATCCATTTTGAGTTTATCTTTATGTATGGTGTAAAAAAAATGGCCCAGTTTCATTCTTTTACATGTGGCTGTTCAATTTCTTAGTACTATTTATTGAAGAGACTGTCTTTTATCCATTGGATATTCTTTCCTGTTTTGTTGAAGATTAGTTGACCATAGAGGCTGAGATGTCCATTGACAGATGAATGAATAAAGAAGATGTGGTGTATATATATATATACATATATATATACACATATATATACGATGGAATATTACTCAGCCATCAGAAAGCATGAATACTGACCATTTACATTGATGTGGATGGAACTGGAGGGTATTACGTTGAGCGAAATAAGTCAATTATCATATGGTTTCAGAGAAAAGACAATTATCATATGGTTTTACTCCTATGTGGAATATAAGAAACAGGGCAGAGGACCACAGGTGAAGGGTGGGAAAACTAAATGGGAAGTCATCAGAGAGGAAGAAAAACCATGAGAGACTCTTAACTATAGGAAACAAACTGAGGGTTGCTGGAGGGGAGGTGGATGGGGGGATGGGGTAATTGGGTGATGGGCATTTAGGAGGGCACATGATGTGATGAACACTGCGTGTTATGTGCTGTTGATAGATGATCAAACACTACATCTGAAACTAATGATGGACTATAAGATGGCTAATTGAATTTAAATAAAAAAATAAAGTATGTTGAAATTAAAAAAAATAGAATGAAGTGGTATAGTAAAAATAAAAATAGAATTGCATTACAAACATGAATATTATGAGAGCTGTAGAATAAAAAGCATGTATTAAAAAATAAAAAGCATATATTAATTTTTTTTCCCAACACAACAAAAGACAAGCAATTAGCAACTCCAGAAAAGTATAATTCAAGAAAAGCCTGATGCAAATATGAAAGAGAATAAACACTATAATTTTAGACACCTACTAGGCTTTAACAAAGATGAATATTCTGAGTAACACTGGAGCTGCAATACTGAAAATATAGAAAAAGAGGTATAATTATAGAAAACTACATGACTTTTTAGTAAATTTTATCTATCTAGTCATAATCACATCAATGTTTACTTCATTTTTAGAACCAACATATAGATAAAACAAGAAACTTAATAAAGGTTGCAAAATACAGAAATGAGAGAGTGGAGAAAGAAAATGAGATGACAGAGTCCTGGATAAGTTCACTTACAAGTTACAAGGGAATCAAGAAGTATTTATTACCCATTGGTTTAAGAAAATGATTTAAAGATCTAATAATAAGCAATAGAGGAAGTAAAGATGGGTTTACAAAACTAACTGGACATAGAGATAGAAGTGGAAGAAGGCATAAATTAGCAAGCTCTTCAATTATCAAGGATTAAATTGATGAGATTTTTTATTATGAGCAAATTATTCAGACATCTAGATGTGAATGCCTGAAGAAATAAAAATAGAACTGGCAAAATGGGGTTAACTCAGAAAAGTACTCTTGAGGGGCGCCTTGGTGGCTCAGTCGTTAAGTGTCTGCCTTCGGGTTAGGTCATGATCCCAGGGTCCTGGGATCGAGCCCCACATTGGGCTCCCTGCTCAGTGGGGAGTCTGCTTCTCCCTCTCCCACTCCCCCTGCTTGTGTTCCCTCTCTCGCTGTGTCTCTCTCTGTCAAATAAATAAATAAAATTAAAAAAAAAAAAGAAGAAAAAAGAAAAGTACTCTTGAGATCTGGGAGGAATGAGCATAAAACTGTTGCTACTCAGGTTAAACATGTAAATTTCCATATTGTGATAGCCTTATAAATGAAGTAAAAATGCAAAAAGCCTGCTGGAAAAATATTTGCCACACATAGGATATTTTCAAGGTGAAAAATATAAACATCTTCTAATTAAATAAAAAATGAATATGCCAATTTTTAAAAGAAATGAATCTACACTGATAGCTAACAAAAGCAAAAATATAGACAATACATATAAAAATATTTCTTTTTTTTCTCAAGTCAGTGTTTATTTTTTTTAATTTTTTTTTAAAGATTTTATTTATTTATTTGACAGAGAGAGACACAGCGAGAGAGGGAACACAAGCAGGGGGAGTGGGAGAGGGAGAAGCAGGCTTCCCGCTGAGCAGAGAGCCTGATGCGGGGCTCGATCCCAGGACCCTGGAATCATGACCTGAGCCGAAGGCAGACGCTTAATGACTGAGCCACCCAGGCGCCCCTCAAGTCAGTGTTTTACTTGGTAAACATGTCTGAGGCCCTGCATCCCTGGCTGCTAAGCACCATGGCGGACAGGGCTAGAAAGGTAACAGCTTTATTTTGAGCAGGGCATATAAAAATATTTCATCCACCAAATAAGTCAATCTGTCAATTAAGCAAAAAATATGATACTCTTAAAGTAATTAAGTTTTCAAAGTATTTTAAAATATTATAATATCAATGCTGTGGTAGGGACAGTAATGCATATATTGCAGTTGGCAATGTTAAATGGTCAAAAAATAGTAATTTTATCTAGTAAGCTTGACCTAATAAATTTAGTTTTAAAAATTCACCTTACAGATCTAATACTATCCATTTGAAAATTCATAAATGAACATATTCATTTCAATATTATTTATAATAGTCAATATTTGAAAATAATGACCAACTAAATGATAAAATATGGATGAGGCCTAATGAACATTTTCTTAGATGATATAAAAAGTGAGAAAAGCACATACAATATAATACTGAGAAACACTGCTTACAATTTCAATTTTAATGTGTTTCTATTATCCATACATATGTAAGTAATTTATTTACATAATGTATATATTATGTATATGATGAAATTTATATGTATGAATGTGTACATGAACTAAGGAACAATTATAAAATGCTAATATGTCTAAGTAGTTTATGGTTAATATTTATCATATTTATATTTCTGTGTTTCAAATTTTTAAATGTGTTCTTTTATAATATGACCAGATAGAATAATAATATAAATATTATTTATACTAGATAAACTAAACTAAACATAAAGTTATTTTTATTTCATAAAGCCAAATATAATTACCTAGTAACTCTGTAGTTCACTCAAATCATATCACTTAAATTAAACTGCAAATTATTTTCAAGGAATTTATGAGACTTATTGATAAATGAATAGATATAACTAATTCATCATTTATGCAACAAACCCCTTATTCATAAATAGAATTGAGTGGTGTCTGAACACTTGATCAAAAATTAGTAGAGGTTTAATTAATGAAGTATTATTGGCTTCATAGAAAAGTTTTAGTTACCTATTTAGGCTTAATTACAGATACACAATTTCTCCAGAGACAGTTAACATATACATATTCATAAATTTTAAAATTAAATACATTTATGTTATTTTATTTTCATGAAAATTTAGCCCTATGATCCTTGTAATTTTGTTTCAGCACCTATTCTAAGGAATTTATCAAGCAAAGGAGAGATAGGGTTTTTAAAAATTCAATTTCAGTGTATCTTAATTAAATCAGTAGAATATATCAGTTATAAATACAAACATATAAAAATGAAAATTTTGCTCTAATATTTGTTGTGGTAAAGAATTTTATACAGGCATATCTGTTATAAACTTCAACCAAACAGCCTTAGGTGATTGTCTCAGACAATGTACCCTGAGGGAAATATAATTTAAGTTTACCATGCACAACAAGTTCCTCACGAAAAAGACAAAAGTTAGTCAGCAAACTGGAAGCATAAGTAGCTGAATTATTTGAAAATGAAGACATTCCATTTTCTTCTAGTGGAAAGAGGGAGGGAAATAGAAAAGGGTATCTGTAAATGAAAATTTAAAATAGATGGGGGTCAATTACAAGAGGAAATTATAAACTGTGCTAGAATTTGAACATTATTTTATAGGGCAAAGGGAAATACTATGGGTTTTTTGATGGAGGTATGACAAGATTGGGTCTATGCATTGGACAGAATATCCCACAGAGATTCTCTATAAATGAAGCTTTCTTGATTTTTAAAATTTAGGAAATGCATTCTAAGTACAGACATCTGTTTGGATAATCACAATGAGTTTTATCATAGGAAAGGCTCTGAGAAGTCCTGCGATAAAATGTAAAATCTGTTTAAATTTGTTAAACTCAGTTCTGGCTAAATATATTTCATCAGAAATTAGCTTTGGATAATAGCTAATCTTCTACATCATCTTTGGAAACAGCTGCTTCATAATGACATCCATGTACTCTACAATGCAGAGTGTGATTAAACAACAATAGAAGTCTTTACATTATGCATCATTCTTATGGTTTACCGGGGTATTTATTTTTAGAAATTTCCTACATTTCTCACTTCTTGATCTTAATCTTGTCTTTTCACATAAAAAATTAGTAAACCTGGTTATTGAGTATGTAAAAAAGTAAATTTCAATAAATTAAGAAGCATCTAAAAAGCATCAGAATTGTTATTTTAAAATAGTAAATGTTTTTTTAATGAGATTTGCTATAGTCTATGAATTCCCTTACAGGAATTAATAACTAAATTTTAAAAACCAAAACTCAAAAGGAATTTTTTATTTTACCATTACTGTGCACGTAAATCCATGGGAATTATTTCCAAATCTTAAGTCAAACCCTATAATCTCCACTTGCCTGCCCCACAAAAAAATCCATAACCACTAAAAACACCCATTCCATCCAAACTAAAACTATAATTTAGGATTTCTGAAGGGTTTAATTCATATTTTATACACAGAATTGATTTTGTGAGAATAAAAAGAGTATTTTACTAAATCACTTGCTCTGAGCAGAGCATTGTTCACACAGGCAGAATCAGAAAAAAGAAATATTAACATCTTTGAATGTCGGTGTTTGAAATACATCTTGGACTATTGACAATTCTGTCTGACAAGAGTTTTCTGACCACCTCATGAATTAGGAGAATGAACATGGCCTTGAAAAGTTAGACTTTCTCCTGGAAAGTCATATTCACAACGACTTGTCATCTCCTATTGTAAAACTCCCTCTCTGTGGAAGTTCTCTTGGGTCTTTATTTTCAGTATTAGAAGAGACCATACTCATTATGCTATTTAACACCTTGAACTAGACAGCAACTTGGCACGGAAAAGGAGCAGCCAGTGTTATATTTGCCATTAAATACAGGCACCTTTTAAACTATTCAGAGTGCAATTTTATTAAGCAAAAGGCATATTATTGGCCTAGGGCCATTTACTATAAATATTTCCTGGTCAAGATCAATTGATGTAGAACATCCTGGAAAATGCTAAAGGAAATATAAAACAAAGCCTAAACGTCAGATAATATAAAGATTACATAAATATTAGAAATTAAAGTTACATTATTTCTAAGTCATATTTTGTGTATAATCTGGATATTGTTGATATAGGTATATAGAATCCAATCCTAGATATAATAAGAAGGTTGAATTTATATAATAAGGAAGATATGCAAATTTCTGTCTTCTCTAGTGCCCTCAAAGAAGCCCCAAAAAGCAAATAAATTTTTGGCTTAAGAGGGAATGTGTCTTTCCCTTCTAATTTGGAAACACTAACCCATCAATATCATTTTGGATGTCCTTTTTTCCCTCATTACTATAAACCAAGATTCCTAAAAGTTAAGCAATGGTAAAGGAGAAAAATTGAACACACTATAATGAAATTTTGCTGAAGCCAAAAGCTTATTTCAGTGGCTACTAAGTGATTAATATCAATTTGTTTGAAGATAGTAATTCAGTTGTTCTTGCCTTGTTCCCAAAAGGATACAGAGCAGCAACAGAACTTCATGAGAATATGAAAAAAAAAAGGGGGGGAGGTGAGTAACTATTATGGGTGGATAAGAAACTGACAGTTCTTATTTTAAAAGCAAATCTTTGTGTACCAAAGATACAACTTTTATAAATAATATTTTGTGTTAGATGTCATTTCTTCCTTGGCAATGCAGTTTTAGCATTGGTGTTTAAAGAAAGAAAAGCATATTTTAGGCTCACATAATATGCATATGTATAGGCATATATGAAAATTATTTTGACTTGTAAATATGATTTTGATTTAACAGACTTACCCTAGCAGATATTGCTGTATTTGCCCCTAACTAGGTTCAAAACTTTGTGTAATGATTTTTGATGAATAAATAAATTTTTTGTAATTTGATGACTCTGAAACCACAATCTCTTCCAACTAAGCATTTTTGGGTTTTGTTTTTGTTTTTGTTTTTCTGGATACAGAAAGTGAACAATGTAAAGAGAGCAAAAAATAGTAGGGAACAAGGAATCCACAGTATAATTACCTTCCTCCTCATATGCCCCCTCACCAAGAAGATTGGCACACGTGTCGTAATTTCCTAAGTAGAATACCAATTCCCTAAAACCACTGAGATGATCCTTCTACTTAGTTGATTTCTGACAAATCTTCAAATTGTAAATGTCTAAGGATAACTTACTGATCTACCAATTAAATTAAAGTTAAAATAAAGTCTAATAAAAACTAATATATGGATCCTCAAACTTCAACTTAATTAATCAAATGGACATAACATAGGAGAGGAAGTATGAAGATCAGTATTTAGGTTGGTTCTTCCCACTTGTCAAGGGAAGCCAACCTGAAGACTCTGGGGAAGTTTTGTAATCTCTCTACAACTCAGTTTTGTCAAAAGTAAAACTTTCCCGGGCGCCTGGGTGGCTCAGTTGGTTAAGCGACTGCCTTCGGCTCAGGTCATGATCCTGGAGTCCCTGGATCGAGTCCCGCATCGGGCTCCCTGCTCGGCGGGGAGTCTGCTTCTCCCTCTGACCCTCCCCCTTCTCATGTGCTCTCTCTCTTTCTCTCTCTCTCAAATAAATAAATAAAATCTTTAAAAAAAAAAAAAAAGTAAAACTTTCCCTACTGCAGGTTTGGTGTGAGACTATTAAAGCTTTCTGTCAACTGAAAGCACTATACAAATAAAGGCATGTATTATTTACCAAAAAGATAAAGGGCAAATCAGTTCTACATCTATAAACCCTTCAGTAAAGCTTACGGTAAGTAATGATGATTATTGCCTCTATTTTAGAAAGAAAATGGGAGTTTTGTATTGAGAACACTTGAATAAAAGAGTATATGATTAAACACCTATCATTAAACCGAAAGAAGTATATATATTTATGTCACATACACCTGAAAAAGATTTGAAGGAGTTTACACATCTAAATACAATCTGAAAAGGGACAATTAAAAATAAAAATGGAAGAACAATCAGTCCTAAGGAGCAGGGAAATAGTAGTATTTTCCGAACCTGTTATGACTTATTCAGTGTAGTTGTATTCAAATTCCATCTGAGCTGTAGCAAAGTGGTTGATATAGACAGATTGAGTGAGACCAATTTCCCACAGCTGGTATGAACTTCTTCATAAAGGGTATGCAGCTGGAAGCCCTTGTACGTGGTGTTGTGGAGTCTTACACATACCCCAGTAAGTCTTTTCCATTTTACCTACACTCTTCTGGTTCAGCCACAATTATAGAACCCTCACAATGAAAAAGTCACCTCACCCTGGACTTTATTCTGATCTAGGCTATTTAAGTCTATGTTCCTCAAATTTACCCTCTCCCACTTGAAAATATCTGTATGTTTTCATCTGTTCTTTCCTCCTTCCTCTACTGAGCTAGAGAAATATAACTTCCCCATCCTGTTTCCCAAGGCTCCTGTGATCTTGATTGTCGTCTAGCCCCCTTGCACCATTAATCGCCTCCCTCTTCACTGTTTCAAACTCTCTCTCCTGGTTCTTTCCTCTCTACTCAGCAAGTTATTGATCTTTCTTACCTTAAAACAACATTTCCTGATTCTTGTTCCTTCTAAAGTAGAGAGAATACAACCCAGGAGGGAAACTGAATTAACTTCAAATACCAGTTACCTATTAACTACCTAGATTCTCCACCTCACACCAAATATTCAGCTTGAGTCCTATTTTTTGTTTTTCTTCCCTTCCAACCATGTTTGAATCTAGCACATTATATCACTGCGCAGATTTTCTCTACAATATTTTTGCTTTGATATCTTTCTGTCGGCTTCTTCCACAATCATACGAATGTATGTTTTGATTGCTTCTTTTCTGAATTGTCATAGCTTACTAATTGGTCTTTCCACACCTAACTTCCCTGTCTCTGATCTATACTTTATATTATTATAAGAATAGTTTTCCCAAATCACACTTCTCATCTAATTTTTTGTTTTTAAAATCTTGGTGATATGCATTGCCCAAGAAATACATTATCTGCTAAGCAAGGCATTTGAGGGATCCTTACAACACCCCAAATGAGCTTTCTAATTCTCCCTGCAACTGAGCTCCACATACCCTCACTTTACAATTGAAGTTGCAATTCAATAAACTTGGCCTGTGCTTTCCTGCCTCAGTGCCTCTGATCAGAATTTTTGATACCAAAGATCACCCTTTTAAACTTCTCCAACCCCAAAGTGTCTTTGATGCATCTTTAAAAACTCTCTTTAAATTCTTCCTCTTCCAGTAAGTGTTCTAGGTTCCCCAGCCAGTACTTTTCCCTATTTTTAAATTTTTCAGAAGACTTTATGTTTTTATTTTTGACATTTACCTTCTATCTTATACTGTACTTCTTTATCCATGAAAAGTATAGTTTCTTGGCTGGTAGACTCAAGCTCGTCGTATCAGTCATCATGTCAATTTTGTCCTGCCCCAATTCTCATCAAATTCTTTTTGCTCTGAAAATACTTGGGTTCAATTAAAAGTAAATGAATGTTGACTTTGCACGTATCTACAGAATAAAGAATCAATTCTTCCTGTCCTCTCACATCAAAAGAGACGTTCACATTTTGCAGCCTGTTCATGCACACCTACACACACAAAGAGCCCATGAGATCTCATCAACTTAAGAAGTGAAATCTTGTGCCAAAGTGATGTTTACATGGTGGGTGAAAAGAGAGTACTGGATGACAGGCAGGATGACAAGTCAAGTGAACCAAATCTGAAGTGGTAATTTTTACAACCTGAATAATCTGCTCTCCATATGTTTCCTGCAAATCCTAGGAAAGGTATTATAACCATGATCTTTGCATTAGAGGAGAGCATATAAAGATTCACTTCTTAGCAAGAATAAATTTAGAAATAGAGAAAGAAGGGGAAAGCTTTTTGGCAACCTTTCCTGAAAGTGTGTGCAAAGCTGAAACCAAATGGAGAGAGGAGTCTGTTAACCTTTATCACACACCACATGCAAAGTAATCACACATCAGAATGCTTTTATATCATATGTTCGTTTCACATTCACGGACAGGGTACCACATAGTTAAGCTTCTGGCAGCTGGAGAAATTATAACGCAGCAATGGTCTACCCATAGAGTTCAGTCCTTCCTCTAGAGTCCTTGGCTTCAATAGCTTGAGACAAATAGAAAGTATTAGGCTCATAAGTTGAATCTAGACTATGACCTAAATTAATTTTTCTTACATAATTTCTTTAAAAGTTTCAACCACTTGAAGTCAAAGAAACTCTGTACACTCTAAATTGGGAAAAGGAAGGTAAATTCACCTTCCTATGGAGGTATTAATGCAAATTTTCATATTCCTAATATGTGACATTGTCTTTCCCTTTTGTCCCGTTAGTCCTTATTGTCCCTCATTTGTCCCATCATAAGCAGAGGGATATGGGCTACCATTTGGGGAAGAGATATTTTAGGTGATTTGTTCACATCTCAGGGAATGATTTTATCATCATCATCTTCAGATATAGACTTTTTTTGGTAATTTTCTTGAGACAGTGTCCCCCTTTATTAGAAAATACGAGTATTTTTTCCTAACCTTGTAGAGTACTTCAGTTATTGGTTCCCACATATTGTCACGGAAACCACACATCAAAGGTGGTTAATGAGAACCTATTTTCTTTAAGAATCATACTCCAAATCAGACAGAGGCCATTGTTCTTGCCCCTTTATTTATCTTATTAGCTAACAGAAGACCTAATAGCAGAATGAGCAAATTGCTAATATATGTCTGCATGCCTTTTTCTGGTTGTATTGGAGTAATGGTGTGACAGCAAGTGCATGTTTTTGGCATGATGGTCTGGGTTTGATTTATTCTCATCTTCTCTTCTTCATTTGCTATATGATATTGAACAAGTTACTTAGAACATTTATTTTGCATCTATTTAATCATCTGTGAAATGAGGATAATAAAACTTACCTTCAAGTTGTCCTACAGATTTAATAACATGACATGAGTAAAAGTGTCTAATATACTCATTAAATAGTAAATCCCTTTTTCTCTTTTGCTTTCCCCACCCCCATTATAAAGTTAATTCCAGTGCTCTTTTGCCTTACGGATAGGTTATAAACTCAGACCCAATGTTCAAGTTTATCTTCCCTCTGGTCCCTGTACCCTTCTCTGTGCTGTGTCTATTTTTAAAGTACTCCATTGTCTTTCATCATTTCAAAAAGAAATGCTTATCTAAAAAATAAATAAATAAAAAATAATGTCAGTATATAAACCACTTAAACCTGCAATACCTCAGTTAGTTTTCATAAGAATTATTCAAAATAGATTTTATTTATCTTTAATCTATAAATGAGGAAACTAAGGTTAAAAAGGCTAAGTGACTTTCACAATACTACAAAGGCAGAGCAAGGTTAAGTGGTTTCTCTAAAATCAAAACATGAGTAAGCAATTCTGGGAATCGAACCCAGGTTTTCCAATCTCAAGCTGAGTGACCTTTCTCCTCTTCCATCCTGCAGAGCTTGACTTCAGACAGTCCCCCCCCCCGCCCTGCCTCTTTAATATACTTCTATAATTTCCATATTAAACTCAACATTTTGCCTTAACTACTTTCTGCTCTCCTCTAGGAACCTGAAGAAAATGCTGCCTATCTCTATAAATAGGCATCTTTCACCAGTGTAGCTTAAAACAGACTTTTAACTGAGGAAAAATTATTCAGGCCATCGTATTTGAGTCAAACCAAAAGAAAAAAAAAAGTGTTTATTAATTATATGAAATAACTTTTTGGATAAATGGCAGAATATTATATTTTTTAAAAACATACTCCTTTAGGGTGTTAGATGGTCATTAACTACAAAGAACGTACATTAAGTCAACTCTGGCAGTAGGAACATAACTATTTGCACAATAGAGAAGAATCTTTAAAACAATGGAGAATTGTTAGTGATACATTGAGGTAAAAAATGTCAGTGTGCTGAAAATACAGACTATGGCTCCAACTGTGTCCAGAATTGCTAACCTTCGATATATGATCGACAAATTGATAATTTTTTGGAAAGATAGAAACAAAATACTAACAGAGGATACCTTTGGATAATATGGTTATGTAGAATTTTAAATTTCATTTTGTGCTAGTTTCAATTTTCTAAACTGGGTATCTATTAATCTGGTATAACAAAAAGACAATAAAGCTTACATGAAAAGTCAAAGTTTACTGAGCTCTATTTTGGATGCTGATCATTCAGATATGGCTCATGCATCTTCTTCAGTCAGGGAGATGCCACTATCAAGTGACTGACAATGGAAAATAAAAAGAAACTCCTTTTTCAAAGAAAAAAAAAAGCAGCCCCTTTTTGGTTGTCAGTATGATCACGTCAGACTCTAAGACCCATGGAGAGAGACATTTCATTTAGACTCTGCTGTGCATAGAGCTACCGGTTCTATGCACACAATTATGATCATTGACAGTCACTCGATCTCTTTCCTTCTCTTCTGCGCCATCGCTGCCCTGGTGCTGCCTCGGCAGCATATTTAGGTTTTAAGTTGTCAATCATGATTCCTTTATATTCCTGCAAAATGATAAAAATTCGTAATATAAAAAGATGCCTGGTGGGACAAAGTTTTTGCTGGACAATTGCATTCCTTCCCCATGTGAGTTACTCTGCAAATGTCTAATACACCAAGTGTTCCACGATTCAATCAAAGCAAGTTTCCTTGTTTTAGTTTCCGTATAATATATGTCGAAAACTTGGCTCATTTTTATAGAATATTCAACCATTGCTGCGTGACTTCCTAAGACTGCCCGAGATTAAATGGGGAAACCAATCAGAACAAAACAAAATCTCCTTTGCCCTGCTACATGAAAACACTACAATCCATTCTCCAACTGTTCCCAAGAGTAAAATCTTCATTAAGCTGAAATACACACATTGCCATAAATCAAAGCAAATATATCTCTCTGCTTTGCACATTCTATTTTAGACTGAGTGATCAATCCCACTTACCACTTTCCAAAAGAAAATAGGTGTGGTATATTTTTTTTTTCAGTATTTCAAATGGAATTTTCAGAGAATCTGAAAGCTGAAGAAAAGCTAAACAAGCACGAGATTAGCATTACAATGAATAGACTTTAAGTGAATTTACACTTGAATTCTAAAAGCAGGGTGAGTGTGTGCGTGCGTGTATGTGTGTTTTTCCTTCATGAACCGAAATGACCTAGCAAATGTTTATCACCCAAGAGACCACCTTTGAAGGTCCTAGAAACCTAGGCTACACAACAAGGTGGTAATCTTGGCATTTTAGAAACTACTTAAGGTATAAACAACAGGTTGTTTCCTGAAGTTCCCATCCCAGTGCCAAGGCCAGGTGGCCAGATATGTGCCTGGCCAAGCTGAATAATAAAGTTTGGGTCTGGGTTGTCGTCTTGAAGAATATGAACTGCTTGACCTTCAATTTCATTACTGGAGTTCTTCATGCACACACTTCTCGGGAAACTTGGACAATTTACTATACCTCGAATTGTGTGAAACATTTACTTTAAAGGACAATGAGAAATATTTCATTTTACATTGGAATTTTGTTTATTTGTTTTTACAGAGTTAATCAGATATATGCAAACCCAACAACAACAAATACATATTGTCAATTATCATGGTATAATTTAGAGTTTTTTGTGCCTTTTTAGTCTTATATTTATAGACTCAAATGTAGTGTTTATTGGAAGTTTATTCCTGGAAAAAATGACCCAAACATTCATAACAATACTTGCTTATTGTTCAAAATAAATGTTTCAACTTTCTGATGTTTTTAAGTGCAGAAATATTAGTGTACAATGTATTTCAGTAAGTGCTGTGAATAGAAGTAGTTAGGACTCTGATTATATGTCTCATCTCAGAAAATCACCTTCAGAAACCTAGAATGACCTAACTTGAGTATAGGGCACTACTGAAATTACATTAAAAACGCAGGGAAAATGTAGTTACAAGGTAAAAATGTAAGAGTAGTAATTACTTGGTCTGTGTTAGGGCAAAGTCATGAGACAGAGTCACAGAATGAAACCCGATTAGCAGAGGTTATAAAAAGAAATAAGGAAACACTTACTGTAAGTGCCTGAGAATCAAAGGAATGTCACTGAAGAGTGTAAGTCCACTACTTAATAGGAAAAGGGAAAATTACAGACTACAAGAAGGGCAACACATTTAATTGCTCCTTGGGTTATTCTTTTCTAAATACTAATAATTGTAAAAGGTTGCTTAATGTGATAATAGTTACCAAGGTTGAAGAGATCAAAAGGCAATGTCAGAAAGTAATAGATTGAGGTGAGTAAACATCATTGTGAATGTATTCATATTAATGGTATCCTGAAATATACCAAAGAAGGAGATACATCTGATGCTGAGGTCACTGTGGGTGTATAGCAGGATCAAATAAATAGAAAATATTCATTTCTATTTGAGTGTCAAAAGACAAACATTATTCCAGTAAAAACCTTTTAAAGTTGATAATCATAAAATCAGTCAATTAGCAAATGTTAGTTGAATGTCTATTATATTCCAAGGATAGGCCGTGGACTCCAATGAATCTTTAATACATATGTGACTTATCTCCATTCAAGAGGATTCACTCCAGCTTTTGGTGAGTAGCTAATAATGTGTAATAATTATTAGATAATTCTATGTAGTCATCAAAGAAGTTATGGTGAAAAGCGGTAAGGAAGATATTCTAATCCACATATGTCCAATGATCTATGATTTCAAACTTTCTTACAAATATGAACTCTAATCACATCAACATTCACTTGGTAGAACAATTCTATTTTGCATTCTAATACCATTATGAAACTTTCCTTTTGAAGAGAATTTGTTCCAAAGTTCAATATCCTGTTATATGTAAGTGATGAATCACTAAATTCTACTCCTGAAACTAGTATTACTAACTGGAATTTTTTTTTTTTTAAGATTTTGTTTATTCATTTGACAGAGACACAGTGAGAGAGGGGATACAAGCAGGGGGAGTGGGAGAGGGAGAAGCAGGCTTCCCGCTGAGCAGGGAGCCCGATGCGGGGCTCTATCCCAGGACCCTGGGATCAGGACCTGAACCGAAGGCAGACGCTTAACCGTTGCTTAACGACTGAGCCACCCAGGCGCCCCATACTAACTGGAATTTAAAGAAAAACTTGAAACAAAGTAAATAAACAAATCCACAGACTTAATGCATAAGATAAAAAAAGATTAGTTTTCTAAAAAAATTATTTGTAAATAACTATTTTATCAATGGAGCAGTATATATACATATATATATTCACACACATATATACACATTCTGACATCCTTAGATAACAAGGTACTTTGCTTTATTAAAAGAATAATGAAAAGATGCCTATTCATTTCATTTACCTGCTTTCCTTTAAACTGTTGAAAGAATTAGAAATCTTAAAAGGAACTTCAAAAAATGTGACCCAACTATCAAACCTTATAGAGGATTCATGTACATATTTTTTTCTTTAAAATACTCCTTATTTAATTATAGCACCTTGAACCAATAATTAATAATTGTGTATTTATAGTACTTCTAAAACTCAACTTCTTCATCTTCCTATTGTACTGTCTGTAACTGAGTGCCAAGCAGACCATGCTAATACTAATTAGCACTGTTTTGGTATCATACGACTATAGTGAAACAACATTGAATAAACCATAAAGCCTCTAATAAAAGAAACGTCTATAATCTATTTTGAGAGAGCCAGTAAATAAATGAAAATAAATTTAGAGGTGAAGATAGTTTCTACTTTCACCAAAAGTAGTGTCACTATTAATTTAAAAACCACACAGGTATTTAAAGAGTAAAATATACAAGAAGAAATCATAGGAACAGACAAAATCGAGAAAACAATATTGAAAAGACTTCTAGACTAGATAGTTTATAGGTGAGTTGTATCCTGCTTCCAGTGTCAGTAATGAACAGCATTTATTCTAAGAGCAAATAGGTGATTTAATTTAATAAATTTATTAGTAAAATATATTTTCTATCTTTGCCAAAATAAAAATTATATGTATATTAATTAACTTATAAATGTTTAAGAAATCCCAAAAACTGTTCCTAGTTTTTTAAATCAAATCCTTACTCTGCCTTCAGTCTCATCATAATTGGGAGCAAAAGAAGCATGACAGTCACTGTTCCTATTATTCAAAATTACTCTGTACGTGCTGGCCGATTCATGGTTCTTATATGCTGAATATGTTGTATGCAATTATAGTCATTATTTATTTTGGTGCTTAAATCATCTCAACTTTGGCAACTGGCAGTTCTTTCTAATTGTCTTCTATGTCATTTTGACTGGCCATATTAGTTCCTGAGCATATTTGTTTTCTGGCACAAAAAGATCTTCTAGACCCATCTTTACATTTCTTGCCTTAAAAAGGAATGAACCATTTTTTCCATGAATCCTAATTCCTTTAAAAGAGAAAGGTAAAGCATTGTTGGTTCTTCCATATTTGTATATACATGCACACATACACCCACGTACAGGTACCTCCCAAGACTTTTCACCACATGTATTCTAATTTTCAGGAAAGTGTATAATGTTGTTTTATTGGGATACATTTATACTAATTTCTTAATATATAATCTGCAGTTCCCTCTGTTTTTAGACACTACCGGGTCACAATAAGTTTCTGTACTTTTCCTCCAGTATCAAATCTAATCAGATTGCCTTTTAGTCCCAGTTTATACCTGTGAGGTAATACGTGAGCTTTTCCATTTTCTATGGACTCTCCCCATTCTTTTATATTTGCTGGTGGCATTAATTCTACATTAACATATATTTCTGTCATTCTTATGCCCACTAGTTAGTCTAGGTGTAAAGGTAAATATCATATATGCTCATCAATAGTACCCATGGCGAAGCTTCATCAGTCATGTTGGATAGCTGAATCTTATTTTCTAGTTGGTTCTTCAGGCCAGCCACATGGAACAATAACCTCAAAGTCTGTCCATGTCCATAAATGTTTGCCTGTGATCTAAAACAGCATGGCCAAATTTTAAACACCTGACTCACACTTTCTAAATGTATAAATAATGCGTCTCCAAGGTCTTCTGGCATAAAATATTACAGCCAAGAAGTCTGATACTAATTTGATTTTCTTTCCCTTATATACTGAATGTTAAAGTTTTAACTAACGGCTGGTTGAAGTTAGTCATTTTTCTGGAAACATGTCTTATAAATCTTTAAAATTAAGTCATTTTGTTAGGATACATCTCAGAGTTTGACATTCAGGTTCAAGCACCCAGGTATACATTTTGTCTTTTCAGTTTCTAATCATAATTATTTCAGGAAAGTTTTATTTCAATTATAATTTAAAAGGCTTTATTCCATCCCATGGCTTTCCTTCTCTTCTTAGCATACTATAACTACACACATAACATATATCTCTGTTGCCTGTATTCTATATTTAACGCTTTTTTGGACACCACTTTTTCCTTTTAATCTTTAATTATTTCCACCCATTTCATTTCAGTCCCTTTACTCTGCTTTACATGATATCTGTGTGTTAACTTTCTTCTCAATTTGTCTACTTTTAGAAATATTTTTCTTCCTGTTTCTTACTCTTATTCCTGAATTCTGCCAGTTCTCCTTTTATTCCTATTTTTAAGCCACCTTATTCCTGAGCTGTTCTGATTTATATTAATCAGACTTTGAAAATTTGCCTAATGTCTTCTAAGGTATTTTGGAATATTAGGATTCTGTGTTCATCTTCTTTGTGGCAATAATTTGAAGATTATTTATTTATTTATTCATTTGAGAGAGAATGAGAGAGAGAGAACACGAGCAGGGAAAGGGGCAGAAGGAGAGAGGGAGTGAGAATGTCAAGCATACTCTGCAATGAGCGTGAAGCCCAACACGGGGCTGGATCCCGGGACCCCGAGATCACCACCTGAGCTGAAACCAAAAGGAGGATGCTTAACCGACCCAGGCGCCCCATGTGTAGCAATAATTTAATAGCATTTTCCTCTACTGTCAGGGTACCATTTGATTAATTTTCATATTTTTATTATGATATTTATTTGTGTGAGATTTGATCAAATTATTTTTAGTGTTTTGCAGAAGTGGTGTCAAGTGCCGCGACAGAAATAGGTCATTGTGGCTTTCCAAGCCTTAGAGTTCAAGTGCTCCTTCCATTTGGATAAAGTGAAGCATTCGTACAGCCACTTCATGCTGCCATTTGTCTGCCTGTATAGGATAAGTTTGATTCAAGCCAACTTTGACCTAGACCTAGATATTTCTCTAGGTTGATCAGATTTCCAAGGACTTGCCTGCCAAAACTGTGCTCTCACTTTAAACTTTGTATTTTACTATTATAATAATTTCATAGGTATGCCTTATCTGTTGTTTTTTAAAGCATATTTCTAAAACTACTTTAAAATGTGTAGGAGTGGGGCGCCTGGGTGGCTCAGTCATTAAGCGTCTGCCTTCAGCTCAGGTCATGATCCCAGGACCCTGGGATCGAGCCCCACATCGGGCTCCCTGCTTGGCGGGAGGCCTGCTTCTCCCTCTCCCATTCCCCCTGCGGGAGGCCTGCTTCTCCCTCTCCCACTCCCCCTGCTTGTGTTCCCTCTCTCACTGTGTCTCTCTCTGTCAAATAAATAAAATCTTTAAAAAAAATTAAAAAAAAATAAATAAAAAGTGTAGGAGTATTAAAGAAACATGAATAGCAAAGTCATAAGAGATGAGGAAAGTGGAGGACTTGCACTATCATATATCAAGGTATACTCACAACCCTGGTAGTAAAAATACAGGAATGGACAAATAAGCCAGTGAAACAGAGATTGATCCATATATAAGAGAATTTGACATAAAATTGAAATAGCACTACAATCAAAAGGGAAAGGACAGACTGCCTGTTAGATGGAAAATAAGATGGAATCTTCGCTTAATCTTCATGTAAAAGCAAAGTGTGGATGAAACTATAGAGTGCTAAACATAGAGTATCATTTAAAAAAAAAAAAAAGAACTTCTAAGGCTCAAATTACAAGACAAGGAATTTATAGATTAATGGATAGGTGCTCCAACAGGTGTTGGCCAAGTGAACTTGGACAATCCTTAGCTTCTATATACCTCAAATTCCACATCTTTAAAATGGGCATTAAATGATCAATATATGCAAAACATTTAAAACAATGCCCAGTACACTGTAAATGCTAAATAACTACCTACTGTTACTACCCCTACTACTGTGCCCAAATCAAGGAGTAATCCCATCAACAAGGTAATAGACAGGAGAGAGAAGGGAAGAGGATATTTGTCTAAAAATCATAAGACATTAACCTTTAGACTATAAGAAATTTCTGCAAAAGAAAAATGAAAAGAAAAAGAAAGCAACTTGATAGAAAAATGAGCAAGAGCTTAAAACAGGTTATCTATAGAAGAGGAAACCCAAAGAGCTACAAAGTTGAACCATACTTCACTGCCATATTTTGTAAATCAAAAATTTTGGATATCAGCAATTTCATGTTTCAATTTAATTAGTAATTGATAAGACACAGAAAATCATTAGTAATCAGAAAAATGTAAATTTAAACTGCAGTGAGGAAAAAATAAAATTTTATATAGCTGAGTGTTGGCAGAGATGTCAAGACATAGGAACCTTCATACTCTGCTGGTGAGTCTGTCTAGTGATACAATCTGGAAGGCCTTTGACTAAGTAACGCTTAGTCAAATTGTATATATACATATCCTATGAAACAGCAAGTCCATTTATGAATATGTATACCTAGGAAAATTTTACTTCAGTTCATAAAGGGATATATATATATATATATATCTCCTATATGATGGTTCTCCAAGTGTGTGATGGAAATTCTGAAGGTAAAAACAACTTTTGTGTTCATTAAAAAAATGATCTGATAAAAGATGGTAAATATTCACCATGGAGTAATATACAACATTTAGCAGCACTGACTAAATGCAAAATGAATACCTATCAACAGAGATGGATCTTATTAACAGTGCTTCATTTTTAAAAATTGAAGTATAATTAACAGAGTGTTATATTAGTTTCAGGTGTACAATATAATGATTCAACACTCAGTGCTCATTCATTACTCAGTGCTCATCATGACAAGTGTATTATTCTTCATCTCTTTATCTATTTCACTCATCCCCCCCACCCACCTCTCCTCTGGAAACCAGTTTGTTCTCTCCATTTAAGAGTATGTTTTTTATGTTTGCTTATCTCTTTTTTCTGTGTTTTGTCTTGTAAACGCCGTACATGAATGAAGTCATATGGTATTTGTCTCTCTCTGTTTGACTTATTTCACTTAGCATATAGGCCCATAGGCCCATCCATGTTGTTGCAAATGGCAGGATTTCATCCTTTTTTATAGCTGAGTAATATTCCAGTGTGTGTGTGCGCGTGTGTGCGTGTGTGTGTGTGTGTGCCTTCTTTATCCATTCATTTATCAGTGGAAACTTGGGTTGCTTCCCAATCTTGACCATTGTAAATAATGCTGCAATAAACACAGGGATTCACACATCTTTTCACATCAGTGTTTCCCTTTTCTTTGGGTAAATACCCAGTAGTGGAATTTGTGAATCATAAGGTATTTTTAATTTTTTGAGGAACCTCTGTACTGTTCTCACAGTGGCTGCATCAATTTGTATTCCCACCAACAGTGCACAAAAGTTCCTTCTCTGCACATCCCCACCAACACTTGCTATTTCTTGTCTTTTTTCATTCTTACAGGTGTAAGGTGTAGTTTTGATTGCATTTCTCTGATGATTGATGATGTTGAACATATATTCATGTGTCTGTTGACCGTTTGTGTGTCTTCCTTGGAATGTCTATTCAGGTCCTCTGCCCATTTTTTAACTGGATTATTTGCTTTTTTGGCATTAAGTTGTATAAGTTCTTTATATATAACTGTGCTTCATTTTTAAAAATAGAAAACAGAATGTGATATATAACATAATCCTATTTATCTACATAACATGATGCTATTTATGCACATGCAAAATATTGCATACATTGCAATGCATTCAAATAAAAAAATAGACATGAAACATTAAAATGGTTGATTGGGTAGGGAAGAAAATGGGATTGTGGTTATGGGCATTAAAGGAAATTAACAGAACAAGAACAAAAAATGAAGTAAATATTCAAGCCAAAAGCAAGTGCAAAATTAAAAGACAAATGCAAACTGAAAAAAAATATTGCAACGAACATGACAAGGAATTAATGTCCTTCACTTAAAAAGGAGTTTTCGACAATGAAAGGAAAATCAGAAAGAAATAACTTTATATTTTCAATAGAAAAATAGGCAAAAAGAGAAACACAGAGTTCCCAAAGAATAGATAAAATAGATAATAAATTATGATATGAAAAAATTCACACCTCTTAGTAGTGAGGTTAATTCGAATCAACAGGTTTTATTTTTTGCACAAATACGAACACGTGAGAAACATAATACTCAGCGCTGGGGAGAGTTTGTGACAACAGGCACTCACATCCAGCACTGATTTAAAAAGTTTTTATTTATAGAAAACTATCTGCAACATATATCATCTTACTGTTGATAGTGATTCTGTTTAGGGGAATCTGTTATAAAGAAATAAATAGATCTGGGAGAGAATATTTACGTACACAGGCATTTGTTACATTGTAAGTTATAATAAGATAAATTAGCCAAGTAAAGGGAGATGGTTTGTTCAAAAGAAACAGTAACAACATTATGTTTTCCAAGGTTACAAATGTAAAAATGCTTGCTTTAAATTATTAGGAAGGAAAAGCCATGATTAAAAGATATATATAGGGTGCCTGGGTGGCTCAGTCGGTTAAGCGACTGCCTTCGGCTCAGGTCATGATCCTGGAGTCCCGGGATCGAGTCCTGCATCGGGCTCCCTGCTCGCCGGGGAGTCTGCTTCTCCCTCTGACCCTCCCCTGTCTCATGCTCTCTCTCTCTATCTCAAATAGATAAATAAAATCTTTTAAAAAAGATATATATATGCATGTATATATATATGTAGGTATAATATGCTTTTTTGAGGTTGCCGTTATTGACACTGAATACCTACCAGTTAAAGTGTGCTCACCTACTCTACAAGATTATAGAGCATATTGCCTAATTTGTTTGGCAAGTCAATGTCATTAAAAAAAAGTGGAGAATGGGGAGGAGAGTTCTATATTAAGAGACACTTCAGAACCCCCAAACCCAAATGCCAATCATGGTCTTTAATTAGGCACTGATTTGAACAAATTAGAAGTCAAAGGTCATTTTTCTATCATATTACAGATCTACTGTTAACCATTTATAGTTTCAATGTCTTTACTATTTAGAGCTACATTCTGAAGTTTAAAAATGTAATAATTTCTGTAATTTTATTTAAAGGAATTCATAAAAAAATAAAAGAATTCATCAAAAATAATGTAATACAAATATGACAAAATCACACAATTGTTAAATCTCAATCATGACTATATGAGTGTTCCTTGTATTATTCGCTCTAATTTTCTTTGAGTTATAAAATTTTTATAATGCAGAGTTCAATAAAAATTCCTCATAGATTTCTCCCTAGAGAGGAGTCCACCAATTCAGTATAGAAATAAATTTTCGTTTTAAAAGATAAATTATAAAATAAGTTCTTATAAAATTACTAGTCTCCACTGTATTTCCATTAGAAAATAATAATTTTAAACCCACTATGAGCCTGAATTCCAATGATACAGACTGCATTGATAGGACTTCCGTTTAAATTTTTCCACAAATTAGGTGTATTTTAATAGAGCACTGTACTTGCAGATTAAAGAAATGAATTACTTTTATTTGTTTTCCTATATTTGTATACATTACTCCAGAAAATTATTTGTTTGGGGGAAGCAAGTGTGTCTTTTTTTTCAAATGCTTGCATAGATGAGAATAAGATTCCACTGAGTGATGAAACAAAGGCTGAAATAAGAATTGGGCTGGGCTACTGTTTCCATGTGTGCATCTACTAGCAATTATGAATGTATCCTTCTTGTCTTATTAACATAAATGGTAGGTTACTTCCTATACTCTTCTGCATCTTGCTTGTTTTGCTCAACTCTGTATTTTAGAGATCTTTTAATATCAACACATAGCTTTCTGCATTTCTTTTATTTGACTGCATGATGTGTCATAATTTATTTAACATGGTCCCTATCAATTTACATATGATGGTATTTCTAATCATCTCCTATTTGTTGGACCTTTCTTCTCTTGAAGTCAACAGTTTATTATAACCTGCTCTTATGCATATTTGGAAAAATTAAAAGGGTGAGGTAGGTTGGTGCTAATAAACAAGCTTGAAGCAGAAACAATGAGGAGAAAAGAATAAAACATTGGAAATGTAATTACAGAGAAGAGTTTCTTTCTGAATTTTAGGACATGCTCAGTTCAAAGCGAAGACAGAAAATGGAGGTGGAACCACATCCAAAATGGATTTGTGGGACATCCAGGAATCATCAGGGATCCCAAATATTACTCAGAGAAATAAATTAGGTAAAAGAATATTCTTAGTCATTTTTCCCTGTGGTAAGTGAGCTCAGAAGTGTGTGTGCGTGCTGGGGGTAAGAGAATATGGCAGTAAACTACTAATAGATCTCTGTGAATCAATCCCTGCCCTTCCACCACTTATTATCAATAGAGCCTCCTTACCATCCATTTAAAATATAAATATGTTTATGTTAATATACTTCTCAAAACCCTTCAATGGTTAGTAGAGACCAAAACAGGCTCCAAAATTCAAAGGTATTTCTCTTTTTTCTTTTTTCTTTTTTAAGATTTATTTATTAGAGAGAGAGAGAGAGAGAGCAGGAGAGAGTGGGGCAGGGGCAAAGGGAGAGAATCTTCAAGCAGACTCTTTGCTGAGTGAAGAACTGCACATGGGGCTTGATCCAATGACACATGAGATCATGACCTGAGCTGAAACCAAGAGTCAGAAAACCGACTGAACCACTCAGGCACCCCTCAAGGGTATTTCTTTAGGAAAAAAAAAAAAAATAGCTGCAATGCTGACTGTTGAAAGGGAAATGACATTGAAGCTTCCCACCCCCATGTGCCTCCAAACACACTAATATAATAAAAAAGGAGCTAAGAGTATCTCACCAGAGCACTAACACAATCCTCTACAAAATGTACATGAAGGAAAATAATCAAAGACTGAGCCTAAGGGAACTCCAACATTAAGAGGTCAGGGGAAAGCAGAGAACTAATAAAGGTGACTGAGCAAGAGTGGTCAGTGAGGAAGAAGTACAACCAAAAGAGTAGGTGTATTAGTTTCCTAGGGCTGCTATAACAAAGGACCAGAAAAATGGGTTCCTCAAAACAACAGAAATTTCTTCTCTCACAATTCTGGAAGATAGAAGTCAAAAATCAAAGTGCCAGTGAGGCTCATGCTCTCTCCCAAGGCTTTAGAGAAGAATCCTTCCTTGTCTCTTCTAGCTTCTCATGGTTGCCAGCAATTCTTGGCATTACTTGGTTTGTAGCTACATCACTCCAATCTATACCTCCATCTTCACATAGCCTTCTCTCCCATTTGTCTGTGTCTTCACATTATCTTCCCTCTGTTCTTGTCTCTGTGTCCAAATTTCCCTCTTCTTAAAAGGACGCCAGTCATATTGGATTTAGTGCATACCCTAATCCAGTATGACTCCATTTTGACTTGCTTATAGCTGTAGAAGATTCTTATTTCCAAATAATGTCACATCCATAGGTTCCAGGTAGATGTGAATTATGTGGGGGCACTATTAAACCCAGTATAATAAGTTGTCCCAAAAGCCCAATGAAGAAAGATTATCAGAGAGGGAGGAATGATCAACTGGTCAAGTGCTACAGTAAGAAATGTCCTTTTGCTTTAGCTACCTGAAGTTCAGGGATGGCTTTCATAAAACCGGTTTTAGTGGAAAGTTGGGGGCAAAATTCTAATTTAAGTGGATCAAGAGAGTACTGAAGAATTAGAACAAAAAGAAGAATTTTGCTAACAAAAGGGAAAAGACATATAGTACTGGCTGGGTGGTTTGTAGAGTTTTTTTGTTTTTATTTTTGTTTGCTTTGAAGTAAGCTGGGTAGTAAGTAGCTTTTTTTTTTTTAAGAAAGAAGAAATGGCAATAGTTTTTAGACTTAAGGGAGTGATTCAATAGAGAGCAAATAGTGATGAGATAGAAGAGAAAATAAGACTACTTGGTGAGTAAGAAGGGATGGGGAAATTGACTATTAGAAAAGCTCATCTCTGATCACAGACAGGAAGCCCAAGTATGTGGGTGTACGTGATGGAAGGTGAGTCTGTGAGTCTGCAAAAGTTTTCTTTTGATTGTTTTAATGTCCTCAATCAAGTAGGAAGAAAGGTCATCAGCTAAGAAAGAGAATGTAAGAGGAGGTGTTCAAGTTTGAAGAGAGGAGAAGGTGTGAAATAGTCACCTAGGGACGTGGTTGAGTGAATGGACTCAAGGGACATATAATGTGATTGCCTAAGAGGACTCAAGGGACTTTTTGAGTTAATGATCATGAATTTAAAATGGGACACATCTATGAATTTATATGTTTTTATCTACTCCTGTTCAGTGGGCTCAGGAATATAGTAGATGTCTAGATTCAAGCAAACAGGAGAAAGCAAGAAAGGGGCAAGGGAGACAAATAAATAAATATGAGAGTGATTATATTGATTAACCATGGATTTGGAACTTCAGTTGAATAAGAAGTAAGGATACAAATGGGATGAGAGACAGTGAAAAGTTGATAGGCCCAAAGTCCAGTGAAAGAGAGTTAGAGTAGTAAAAGGTATGAGCTTTAACAAATTGTTACCGTCAAGCTTTCTTGTAAATTTTGTCATTTTCAAGTTTGATTAGTGAGAACAAAATATGTTTAGGGTGGCTGATTTTACTCCCTTCTTATTCTCTTCATATTCTTTATAAACCTGTGTATGCATCAAAGATAATTTGTCATAAATATTATTGTCCATGATTTTAAAAACTTGTCTTCCTCATAAAATTTGAATTGGAAGGTTCTGCTTCTAATTCAGCCTCACATGATGAGAAATTTTCAAATAGAACTTTTTCTTAAAAAACTCATGCCATTGATGAATAACTACAAATTAAATAGTTATTAAAAGATATTTTATTGAATATTATAATACTAGTAAAACAATCCACAAAGATTAGAATTATGATTTAATGTAATCTCCATTATTCTCCTTTGTGTCATTTATATTTGTGTTAGCATTTTTTTTTTTGCTAAAAGAAGATATATCTCTCTCTCTAGTTATCTAGTTAAGACTCTCTTAACATTCATTTTTAATCATCAGTCTATTTTCTTGTTCTTGTAAATATTTGAAAGTTTTTAATAATTACTTTTGTGTATATAATAAGAAACTTCCCAGTGTCTAATTAACTGATAGAGCATTTTGCCTTTGTAATAGTAAACCGACACATGAATTAAAAAGAATGATAGAATTTCAACACATAGCACATAAAGAAATTTCCACTTCAAGCTGCATGTGAAATGCTTAACTATATTTGAATGTTAATAGTCAGAAATTAACAATAAATCTGAAACACTTGCCTTATTCATACTACTGAGATTAGTATACACTGATTACACACAGATAATGTCAGAAATCATGCTGATAATTCTGCACTGGATATTTGATCTTACTAAGAAAATTGTGGATAATATCAAGACTAAAGCCAAATTTCAGTCTATATTTAAATCAAGTATATTAATTATGTTTTCTAAATCTTCTTGGCTTGGTTTTGTTCTGCTTTATCTGTCATGTCAGAGAAGAATGTGTTAAAATCTCCAACTACACTTGTTGATTTAACTAATTACCTCCATTGTTACCTCCTTTATAACTTAGGAGTATATACATTCATGAATGTTATATAGTTTCGATTGATTGTTCCAACTAAATATCTGTGGTCCCACTTTATCTCATATTGTTGTCTAATCCTCAAATTTCTTCCCTAGTTTTCTTTTGGGTTATATTTATTTTACTTATTAATTTCCTCTCATTTTTCTGGCTTGTATTTTTTTATGTGTATTTCTTGTGGGTGACATTTTGTTGAATAGTTTCTTTCTTGGCTTCTAAGAATTTTTTTTTCTGAGTTTAACTTATTTACTTAATTTCCTTATATTTATGTTTATTTTAGCTTTATTTTAGTTTATTTTATTTAATGTTTTATTTTTATCATTTTCCCTACCATCACTAAGTAAATTTAATTTTTTTTTATTGTTGTGAAATGCATAGCTTCTATGATGACTTCTCTTGTTGTGATCCTTAGCTTACTGATACCAGTACTTCTGCTTATTTTTTCCTATCAATTTCATGTCAATATCTGTAGCTTCCCTCTAAATAATGTAATATAACTAAACAAACTTCCAACTCTCTCTCACTCTGTGATTCTCCCCCTTTGGCTCATGTTATAATTTTGTCCTACATTTTTATTTCTTTTCTTGCTGGGAATTTCTTCCAAAGTTGTTTTTTTAAAAAAGGTCTTTCTGTATTTTACAAATCATGTGCCTAAAATATCTTCATTTTCTTTCACATATAAATAACATATTTAGTTATTCACATATTTAGTTATTAGTTTATTTAGTTAAAATGCTAGGCTTTAATTTCACATTGTTTGCAATTTGAAAATACAGTTTCATTGTTTTTCTTGATTATATATTTCTTGTGTGGTGATATATGAAGTCAAACCAATCTTTGTTTTTCTCTTGGTAACCTGCTTTTTCTCGTTGGAAAACATTAGAATCTCTTCTTGTTTTGAAAGTTTCTAAATTTCACTCAAATATAGTAACCCATTCTGCTGTTAACATTAAGATTCTTTGTATTTTATGTCTGTTTTAAATGGTATACCTTAGATATTCAGGTACACATCTTCTACTGCACATATACAAATTTTCTAAGGCTTATGCCTTAATACTTAAGTATTACATAATACCTAATTGTTTTTTTAAAGTGATTGTATAAGTTCATATGAGTTCTGGTTCCACATCTTCAATCGCAATAGTGCTTATTAGGCTTTTCCTTTGGTTGAAGAAACTAAAATATAATTTTCATTTTCCTAATTATAATGTATATCTTTTCATGTTTTTTATCAACCATTTGTGTTTCCTATTCTGTGAAATGCCTCTTCATATCATTTGTCCATTTTTATTAGATTTTAAAAAAACAATTTATAGGGACTTTTTATATATTCTAGGCACTAATCATTTGTAAATTATATTTTGCAAATATCTTCTTACAGTTTTTTGTCTTTTAAAAAATTATCTTTAAAGTATTTTTAGCTCTATTTTGTGATTTCTATGTCTTGTTTAAAATTCCTTCCCTACCTTAATGTTTCAAAAGGTATTCTTTTAGGTATTTTTTCCAAATACTGATGATTTGCCTTTCTTTTCATCATTGAGGTACATGGCCATTTTGGTCATATATCAACTTCCAATATATGTATGAGTTTGCATCTGGAATCTCTTTAATTTCCCATTAGTAATTTTCTCTACTCTAGTAGCAATATTACACTATCTTAATAATTTTGATTTAATATAAATCTAAATTTATGACAGGTTATAGCTCCTCACTTTGGTTTTTGCAGAACTTCCATAGTAATCTAAGTGGCAAAAACGCACCCATGATATATAAAGGCACAAATTTTAAAAAATCCCTACTTATGATACTTAGATTTGGGCTTATGTTCTTGGCTTCTCAGCCACTCCCCCGCCCCCCCCCCCCATATTAACATTTGCCCCAGGAATTTGGCACAGTTTCTGGAAATTTTATATGAGACTCCTGATAATTTGGTATCCTACTGGATAAGCACTATTATTTTGCCCACTTCACAGCTGAGAAAACGAAAGTTAATGGAGATTTAACTAACTGACTAACTAGATACAAATTTATCAAATATATCTTTGTATATTTCAGAATATTCAAAATTACTTGACTCTAAAGAACACAAAAATTCGGTCATTGATTTATTATCTACTCTTAAGGAAGTTCATTATTACAGATCACAGAACTTACTGTGGAGAAGAGATCAAGAAAATACTTGTACTGGGTGCCTGGGTGGCTCAGTTGGTTAAGCACCTGCCTTCAGCTCAGGTCATGATCCCAGGGTCCTGGGATTGAGTCCTGCATCAGGCTCCCTGCTCAGAGGAGAGTGTACTTCTCCCTCTGCCTCTGTGCACTCTCTCTCTCAAGTAAATAAATGTTTAAAAATCTTAAAAAAAAAAAAAGAAAAGAAAATACTTGTACTATTTTGACAGATAATTATTAGCAAACATTAGAAAATAGCATTGCCTGTTCTCTAGTTTGGGCATATGAAGTTAAATGTTGTCAAAAATCTTCTATTAATTGTCTTCTAGACAAGAGCTGAGGTTTGGCCAGCTCATATATATGGTAATTGTCATTATCATGTGCAATCCATTATAAATTAGTAATAACGCACTATGCACAGGAGGTCGCCAAAGCACTTCCATAGTTTTGCTGCACGACACACCTGTGAAGGTTGTTTTTCGTTTGAAGCTGCAGCTACTGGACTATTTTCATCAAACTGTTCTGAATCATATTCTAAGCGATTATTCTTGTTGAAAAATGTGTCTTATCTCTGATTACTGCATGCCTAGCTCTGCTCTCTGCCCTTGCTTTTTGCTAGCAATTTATCTAGGAATGCTTCACATGAAGTTCTACTCAAATATGTTTTTAAGTTTCTTTCCCATATCTCTTATACAATATAATCAACGTGAAATTGTAAAAGACCACTTATTGGAGATGAACCCCTTCGGAAATTTCCCTGAAGCAGCAGCCTTCAGTGTGCCTGAGAGAATTCCTTACCTCAGAATCTCTATGGCGTCAAATTTCAGGAAAATGACTAGTGCAGAGCCGGTAGGATCACCAAAATATCAGGAACATAAAAATTCCACTCATATACAACAGACCAAGGTATATTGATAAATGTTTCTACTAAAAACTAGAGCTTGGAATTAAAAATAGCTCTAAGAGTTAACTACCCTTCGTATGAATACGTGTTCAGTTCAGATTTCTTTACTTCATATGACCTTGTTTTCTCATAATAGGAATTGAGTAATAAGTGGAGTGATTGTTATGTCCTTATAATAACTCAGTCAAATGCATATATTCCAGATCATATGAAAACAAATATTTTGGCCCTTGATTTCCCTTAAGATAATACCCAGTCATGGTCTAATGACTGGGGGTTTTCCCCCTTTTTGATCACTATTTATTAAATTACTTACTGAGGGTGGACCTCGCAACATATATTTGTCCTCTCTCACTATGATTTAATTTGCCATATAAGCCACTTTATACACTTACTATTAATTTTTAACATCATTCTACATCAATCACAATACACTTCTTCATTTTCCAACCATATGAGTCTTCCTAATTTTATCCTATCTCTGAATTCATCTATTTTAACAATAAAATAGGGCACCCAAAAAGACAAATTCTTTTTATGTCATTGTTGACATCAGCCTCTCACAAGTGATTAAAAATAGATACATAGGAAATAAACATGTCCAGAAAAGATCAGTAAGTCTTACTTATATATAAGATTATATTGATGGTGATGCTGATGCTGATGATGATAATTTGGTGACAACTTGTTGTACAGGATAACTACTATTAAGATGTACCGTTTACTAAGAAAGAAACAAGCTGAGACTTAATGGAGATCATGTACCTAAGTAGCAGGAGAGTTTGGAATAAAAATCAACTTTGATTCAAAAACCATAATCATTATGCTATATTATCTTAGAATTTGGGGAAATGAGAAAGTGAAGTCCCATCAAGGTATGAAAGTCCTGAATGACAACAATAAGTCTATGTTGGCCTTGTGAATCTAACTTTTATAAGAGCTGTCAATAACAGAGTATGTTCTCATCTACTGTAACAACATGGCTAGGATAAGGTATGTAAACTGTGCATTATTAAAAACAAACCAACACATAACCAAAATAACTTTTGGACCATTCATAGTATGCATGTATTTAGTGGAATGGCTGGTGGAAGGGAACTCTTTTTTCCCCTAGATGAAAAAGAGTAGTTGTAAATTCCCATGTGGATCTACAAATGCCTAAATTCAAGGGTAGCTTTTTTACCGACATGGTTCCTAAGTCTTGACATGGTGCTTAACGTATCAGGGGCAGATCTAGGCTCTTCTGTGCTCTGGCAAAATTAGCATTGCGGCTCCAGCAGAAATTTGTTGAGATTCAACAGATAATAGAATTGACCAACCATAAAATGTACTGGGAATTGTAGATTACTAAACCATAATTTCTCTTCCCAGAAAAACTTTTGGCATGTTAGGAAGCTCACTACAGTCTCTTCTTCATCCTATTCATAGGGGTCTTTTTGATCATGGTGATATCTAAAGAGAGTGAACAAAGGGTTAATTGCAAAGCACTCAAGGTCTGCTACCTGGGCCAACCCTCTTGACCCTGTCTTGGAGGACCTGCTCTATTGCTTCTAATCTCCTCTAAAAATGGACATAATTAAGAATACATTTTAAACCCGTTCCCACAAAGAATCAGGTAATACCATGTACCAAGTTGTCAGTAAGCTAAATTGACACCCAGTAGATATTACCAGACTAGAGGCCAGAAAACATACACTCTGGGAAGGAACATTTTTAACCTTCTAGTAAGGGTCTGGTTTGTATTAATCAGACTTCACACTGTATTTTTCTAACATAACTTTTAATTATCAGGATTAACGTCCTTCATTTTTACTAAATCATTAAGATTATATACAATTAAGCATTTCAGAATATGTCTAAGAATTCTGACACAAACAAGCAAACTAAAAACAAATCTGAGATTCTTTGGAATTTATTTATGGGAAAACTTCTCTTACAATTCCAGATTTAACAAGAAACAAAGACATCAGGAGCTAATCTGGATACACTGCTGGAATGGCTCCTTGAAGTTTGGAAAGCATGATGGCACCTAGTAAAAATGAAAGGTAGATGTAAAAATTGCCTTGGTGTAGTACTGAGGAAGGGGTTAGGAAGTTCAGAAAGGTTGTCATGCTAGAATGGATTTATTACATATTATCAGCAATCCCATAAGTTACTGATCAGTGAACCCCATAAGCTGCCTATGCTCCCCAGGAGAACCTAAAGGACACTTCATTTATTAAAGCCATAAGTGATGATCAAGTGGTGAGGGCACTGGCATTACTAAGGAGCTCAGTTGTAGCTTTCTTTTGCAGGTCAGAGTTGATAGTAGGAAAAGCTGCTGGGTTCTTTAGAGGCAAAAAGAAAGAATGAGATTCTGAATAGTACAAGTCAGATGAAAGAAACTAACTGTCAGAAGCAAGGTGTTCATAATTACCATAACAGGTAATAAATCCAAAATGGCAGTCAGAAGTCCTGACTTGCTGGGATCTGTGCTGATGGCTAATAGACTATGGTGCTCCTAGGAGTAAGATACATGGATATCCAACAAGGGTATCATTGACCTATATAATTACAAAGATCAAGTGAGAGTGAGCTGAAAGTTGGTGTCAGCTAATGTGGTTGAAATTCCCAATCTTTCATCCAACTCCTGTAGGAGTGGACACAAAGGCACAAATCTTTATGTCTTAAATCTCGGTGCCGACTAATGAGCTTCTGGCACAGAAGAGACACTAAATAATAAGGAGGATAAGATGACTCATTCAGTGGTCAGTCACCTTTGTCCTTGACCACTCAATGCTTATATAAAGGACCCACGAACAGAGTCGCTATAGGTGCTTTGGCCAACAGAATAAAAGTGGAAGTGATATGTGCCACTTCTGAGCAGAAGTTTTGAAAGTCACTATATTCTTTGGTACCTTGATTTTTTCTTTCTGTAATTAGCATGCAATATCCTTGAAAGGAGCTGCTTTATCACACTCGATTCCAAGGTGAAAAAGAGTTGGATAGAGAGAAAAGGGGATACAGCCAACTGATAATAGATATACCGCATGGGTGAGAAATAAACCATTGTTTTTTAAAGCCATTGAGGTTTCTGAGGTCATTTGCCACCACAGTACCACTTAACCTATCCTAATATAACTATCAACTCAGTAATTATAGCAATAACTTATCAAAAAAGAATGAACTATTCCTATTTTATAACCTATAATTCTCAGTGCTTAATTTTCACATGGCCCTGGAGTCCCTCTCACAGGGACATAGACAGGAGGACTTGCCCACGTTTCTGGATCATGATGTGCTATCTCTTGTTAAAAGAATGAGTTTGTTTTCCTAGTGGCAGAGCCTAAGTGTGCAGAGGACTCATTTCAAGAGCAATCCTTGACAGGTGTTCAGCCAAGTTAAGTAATAGCTTCCTTATCACCATGTACAATGGGTTACCCATGTAATAGTCCTTTCAATTTCAATATATGCCACTTCAAATGAATTCATGAGGCAATAAGTCAGTAATTTTCAACTTTTGCCTTCAAAATTTCATAAGGGAAGAAAGAGCAGTACATTTGTTGCAGATTATCTTTTCAGGTCTAAATCAGGATCTCCACCATTCATAGACTGTCATTGTGAGGGAATATTCAGTTTCCTATCAATTTTAATCATCTTTGTAGACCTATCATTACTACCAATGCAAATGCAGACTCCAGGCTGATTTAACCACATAGGAATCAGCTCATTTGCAAAAACAAAGCAAAAAAAAAAAAAAAATCTAAACAATAATGTGCTATGTAGTTCACATTTTTGAGATTGAAAAGACAGTTTCTTACTACAAGGTAGAAATAACGCTGACAATAAGATTAAATCTCTTTCCTTACAAATATGAAGCCTGATGAATTCAGTGTGGACTTGAACCTGTGGCCTCAAGTGTTTACACGGTCCTAGGTGGCCCACAGGCCATTGGACGAGCATTAATGTTTGTCATGAAACCATTGATTCTTGCGTGTATTTCATGGCAGGGAAGCATTAATTTAAGGATTCTTCCTGACAGGTGTATACCCATGGGTTGGGTATACACAGAAGCACAGCATTTAAACACAAATATGGGATTAACCCCTTCCCTTCCTTCCAGTGGACCACTACTGTATATTCTTCTATCATTTTTCCTAGGGATGAAGTGATAGCAATAGTCATTTACCCTGGGGCAAATCTCTGCCATTGCTTATATAAACATTGCCTTTGTATTCTAAGATACAACAAATCACAGTGTGCCTTCCATAGATTCTTTTTTTCTATCACATCTCTTGGTGGCTTTGGATCAAAATCAGTTGATTGTTTTGTTGTTGTTGTTTTAAAGATTTTACTTATTTATTTGAGACAAAGCAGAAGCGAGAGAGATCACAGAGGGAGAGGGAAAAGCAGACTCGCTGCTGGGAAGGGAGCCCGTTGTCGGGCTCCATCCCAGGACCCTGGGATCATGACCTGAGCCGAAGGCAGATGCTTAACCGACTGAGCCACCCAGGAGCCCCTCAGCTGATTGTTTTTAAAAAACAAAATAACTGGTGGTCAGACTTCCAGAGGGTGATAGCAGTACATTCCTAGTTGCACATTGCCTGAATTAAGGGAATAGCATTCTGTTCATCTAGTCATAAGTATACTACCATTTCAGCCATTTTGTTGCATTTTGAAAGACATGGGAAGATTGGTTTGCTGATAGACCTCCAGTGTCAGTCTTTAAAATGCCACTCAAAATGTCCCTGAGTGATTTTTAGCATATTATGAGATATATCTTGGTCGGCTGGTGCCACTTCTTAGTATTACAGGCTATTTGATGGGTTTCCCTCACTAAGATAGCTATGCACTCTACTCCTTTTCCAATACCTAATGCAAGAATTCTTTAGGGTCAGTGTCAATAGCAACACCAGATACCAAACATTACATATTCCTCAGTCCAGCCCTGAAATTATGTATTCTGACAGGGATCTCATGGTGTCCACATAAGTATTTAAAGGGTATGGCCCAATAGAAGGCAAGGACACGGACGTTATGGGCCTGAAATTATTACCTATGTTCTTATATATAATGATTTTGGCAATTAGAAATTACTAGACATTTTGGAGTGCAGTTGCCGTCAGGTGAGTAATCAAAGCAGAAGCTTTCACTCAAGAGAACGCTTTCCACCAATAGGGAAAGTCCAATATATTTAGAATCTTCAAGAACAGAAAAATAATCCACATGTTAGACAAATAATTATTTTATCATTTTTATTATTAATTTACTGTGATTTAATACCATTATATTCTATTATATCATATCTGTCACTTATATTAAAGTGGTCAATTTTGCATTTTGATATGTTTGCAATTAAGTAGTTTTATATTATTGAACAAAATTCAGATGCCTCCAAATAGCTTAATGTAAATTAACCAATAATCTGTTAAAATGTAGAATTCTATGCCCCAATTTCTTCACATATGCATTTCAATTAATTCTTTATTTTCAAAATTATTATTGTGTCCTTTCTCAAAAAAAAAAGAAATCACCAAAAAAAAAATAAATATGAAATTGTGAATTATAGGCAGAAAATGATTTCTTTTTTTTTTTAAGATTTTATTTATTTATTTGAGAGAGAGAGAATGAGAGAGAGCAAGCACATGAGAGGGGGGAAGGTCAGAGGGAGAAGCACACTCCCCGCCGAGCAGGGAGCCCTATGCGGGACTCGATCCAGGGACTCCAGGATCATGACCTGAGCTGAAGGCAGTCGCTTAACCAACTGAGCCACCCAGGTGCCCGGCAGAAAATGATTTCTATTAAAAAAATTAAGTGTGTACAGCTGTCATCTCTGGAACTCTATGACAAACATTTTTCACAGGCTTTTACCTTCTCATCAGAAATATGTATATAACATGATACTGTGGTCATTACAACTATTTTAAACTATTTATTTTGAAACGTGCATACTTATGCAATGGAAACAAATTTTATTAGTGTTTTTCAAAAATAATATCCAACCAAAGGTGGTATTTAGGTTGGCCGACATCAAGTATTTGTGTAGTTTTAAAATGATTCTTAATAGTTGTCTTCATCAATGCTGAAGAGAAATTATTATGTTTATTTTTTCTGTAAATACTAAATCTAGACTAGAAATTATCTAAATGTAGATATCTAAATCTAGACTAGAAATTATCCAAATGTAGACTTCCATAAACTTAAATGGTAAACAGAATTTTTCTTCTTAAACCAATGAAATCATTTTCATTTAAACTGGCAGAAGAAAAACAGCTTCCTTTTCAACATACTATGGTATAGGGTCAGATATGGCCATAATGTATTTTGTAATAATTATATAATTATTAATAATGGTGTATTAATTATTATGTATCAGTGGAGGCAGGAAAGCAGAAACTATATCTGTTACTTCAACAAAGAGAACCCAGTATAAAGAATTGCTAAAGGATACACTAGAGAACTGGAAATATATAAAGGAAATGTTGATGTAACAGAGACAATTTCTGCTGGAAGCAGCCACCACCTCTGGGGCTGGGGAACAATAAAAGGAGCTGGGTAGAGAGCCCCAAGAGCTGGGACTCCAACTTCTGAGGCAAGGGCATGACTCCTTGTCTCTCTGACGGGTCTGGGAGCAGATACAAAAACCAGGCACTGGAATCAACTGCCCTTGCCAGAGTGAAGGATTATCAGGTCCAGCAAGTAAAGAGGACAGAGCAACGCCCCCACCCCGGGCCGTACAGGCCTTTTCTTGTGATGCTATCAGTGGAACCTGTAAGGAAGCAGTTGGCAATGTGGTTTGCAAGGTTTCTACCTCAGTATTGTGGTATAGAAAGATAGGTTTGGAGTTAAGAGAAAGAATAGCTCAATAAACAACACATCTTTATTATTGTCATTATTGTGAAATTCTCCTTGAAATCTGAAGATTTAGATTTCATGATATAATATATGCTTTTAAAAATCAAGATTGATGTACATTATTTGTGTATATTTTTATAAATCTTAGTATTTAATGCTTTTTAGTTATAGTAGGGGATTACAGAAAAAGGAAACATCATATTTTTCCTTAGTACTTCTTAACCCATTCTCAAGTTCCCTCTGGATTTCTTTACTTGAGGGAAAGTGACAGAAGTGTTTCATATCCATGTTCACATCTGTGCTCTTCCCCATCAAGAAGGGCAGGTTGACTGGCCGGGCTGTGCCATTTGTCAAGTTTGTCAAGGAATGGGTGAGCAGTACATTTTGATGTAAGCTACTCCTCTCTTATCCATGAAATAATTTATTTATATATGTGTATTATTATTTGATGACTAATACAAATTAAATGATTGATTTTTCTATTAATATCATGTGCATTGTTTATATTTCCATTAAAAGCATGATACTAATTTTAAAGTACTAATGAAAATGTTTTCTGTCTCACTGTTTATATGTGGTAAAAACATATCATCAATTGAACCTTTTCTTTTTCCATTCAGTCAGTACTGGCAATTTCCATGAAATATAAAAAGAAAATAGTTTTACTTTGAAATTTAGAAAATTATAAATAAATTGTGATTAGGAGAGTTACTAAGTTCATACTGAGAGTGGCATTTGTGACAAATTTGAAATTTGAGACTTTCTTTTAGATATAATTGTCCACAACCAGCTGAAAAAAAATGCTAAGTAAGAAATGCTTCAATAAGGGTCTTGAGGGGTGCCTAGGTGGCTCAGTGGTTAAGCATCTGCCTTCATCTCAGGTCATGATCCCGGGGTCCTGAGATCGAGCCCCACATCAGGGTCCCTGCTCAGCGGGAAGCCTGCTTCTCCCTGTCTCACTACCCCCTGCTTGTGTTCCCTCTCTCATTGTCTCGCTCTGTCAAATAAATAAATAAAACCTTAAAAAAAAAAAAAGGGTCTTGAGGACAATTGCTTCCCAAGGAAACGAGCAGTCAACTTAATTTATCAATTTCTATTTTGAACATTAGTGAATTTATCTGTTTGTAAGTGGGACCCTTAGCCAGAACTCTTAAATATTCTTAAAGCAGTTCACATATCTAAGTAAGGAGGCAAGGAGAAGTTCTTTGAGGTTGTATAGCATCTCAGTTGCATTCCATGAGGATATGAAGCTTGAAGCCATTTCTACAACTGTACATTTTTTAATTAAAAAAATTTTATGATAAAAGATTATATATATATATATGCAAAGAAGATACACAGTTCAACGAATAACCTCCACCAATGTGAAGAAATTGAACATTAGCATCTATGATAGGCAACCTTGAAGATGGACCAGCAGAATGATACCTCCTTCCTGTTTATTCATGCCCTTGTATGGACTGAGTTAGTGACTTGCTTCTAGCAAATAAAATGAGGCAGACGTGATAGGATGTTACTTCTGAAATTAGGTAATAAAAAGAAGTGGCTTCTCTCTTGGCATTAGCTCTCTCGTCCTCCCTTAAATCACTCACACTGACTAAAGCCAGCCTCAAGGTCACGATGTAGCCCTGTGGAGAGGCCCAGCAGATTTCAGAGGACTGCCAAAACCGTATCATTGAGCTTAGAATAAGACCCTTCAGCCCCAGTGGAGGCTTGAGATGGCTGTCCTGGCTGACACTTTAATTTCAGCTTTATGAAAGACATTGAGCTAAAAGCACATGTTGTGTTCTGATTCCTGACCCATAGAAACTGGTATGATAAATATTTGTTGTTGTAAGCCACTAAGTTTTGGAGCAATTTGTTATAGAGCAATAGGTAACTAATACTATCACCCAAAAAGCTCTTCTGTGTTCCCTCTTATTTCCCCTTTCCACTCCCCTTCTCCCAAAGTAACCACTATTCCTACTCCTAATACAATATATTTGTTTTCTCTGCTTTTGAACTCTTTATGAGTCCAACAATACAGTTCATACTCTTTGGTGTCTGGCTTGTTTTGCTCCACATTATATCCATGAGATTCGATTTTATTAATGTATAGTTTGGGGCTGTTATGATTATTGTTGTTGTGAAAATTCTTCTGCATGTCTCTTGGAGCTCAGGTTTATGTATTTCTGATTAGTATAAACTTTCAACTAAAATTTCTATATCAAAAAGCACACGTCTTCAATGTTGGTATAAAATGACAAATTATTTTCTGAAGTGGTTGTACCAATTTATATCCCCAACAACAATGGCATTAAAGTTCCCACTACCCCAAAATCATTCACCCAAATTTGCTATTTTAGTTTTTAAATATTAGCCCTTCTGTCATGGGAGTAGTGGTATCTCAGTGTGAGTTGAACTTACATCTTTCTGATGACTATTGTGGTTGGGCGTTCTCTGACTTCCTTGCAGAGTCCTTCAAATTACTCTGTGGATTTGCCCTTCTCTTACTGATTTTAGTAGTCCTTTATAAATTCCAGATACAAATCTTCTCTTAGTTATATGTATTTAAAATCATTTCATCCATTTTGGAGGGCTTGCATTTTTATTCTTCAAATGATGTCTGCTGATAAACAATGGTTTTTATTTTAATCTGATTTCTCAGTCTATGCTTTATGGTTAGCACTTTTATAACTAGTATAAAAAGTCTCTCCCTTTCCCAAGGTCAAGATGATTTCCCCCATATTATCTTCTGGAAACTTTATTGCTTTATTTTTTTATATTTATATCTATAATCCACCAGGAATTGATTTTCATGTAATTGTGAGGTGTCAGATTTAATTTTTTCCCATATGGATGTACGGTTGACACAAGATAATTTATTTTTTGAAGAGACCATCTTTGCTCCTTAAAGTTGTGATGTTACCTGTATCATAAATCAGGTAGTATGTTTCTGGACTCTTGACTTGATTTCATTGGCCTGCATTTCTGTCCCTATGCCAATACATACTGTCTTAATTACCATAGCTTTCTAATAGATCTTGAGTTTGATATCAGTTTAATTTTCCCTAAAAATAAATACTCTTAAGGATTCTGGTTGGGATTGCACTGAATCCTTAAAGAAGCTCAGGGAAAAGTGACATTGTCACAATAATTAATCTTCCAATTCAAAAATATAGTATACTCCCTTGTCTTTTAGGCATGTAACCTTTGGTCTTAGTTCTTTGGCCTCTAGCTCTGTGCAGCATTAAAGTTCAGGATATGCACTGGGCAGGAGACCATGTTTGAGCTCCCTGAAACCTTCAGTTATGTCAATCCAGGCTCATGTGACACCCCCCCCCCCAAATCTCTGCTGGTCACTCTGTCTCTCTAGTAGCAGCCCTACATGCAGGAAAACTTAGGGGTCTCTGCTTTTGTCTCAAACCTACAACCAACAAATGCCTGCAAAGAAAGCTGCAGATCCTTAGCTCTCTTCCATAAATTTACATCCTTGCTGGAATTCTCTTTTTAGTCTTTGCAGCTTCTGGAGTACTGTGGTGCCTTTAATCAATGATTTTGTAATTTTTCCAGATTTTCTACTTTCTAATTATTTTGGATCGGTGTTGAAATGCTTCATCTTACTCAGAAGTGAACCTCTCTGAGGATTTATGTTTGATTTAGATAAGAAGCTAGAGGTATTAGGATTATTTATCACCTTAATCCAGTTACTGAGATTAAGATGGTTCAAATTTGGGCTTCAGTCCCTATTAAGGTGAGGATATTTATTTCTTACCTCTGGATTACATTTTCTTTGCAGGGTAGCCCTTTGGAGATTCTAATTCAAATGATAGGGCTTTTCTCATTTGGCCAGCATAGATTTGAATTTCTGCTCCTTGGTATTGCTAATTTATCAAAAGTTCTGCTCAGTTTGTCTCTAATCAATTTATAGGTGCCTCTGAACTTAGGAGAAAAGCAGCCCCAAATATTGGGTTTCTCTCTCTTAGGGTTTCTATCTCTTTCTGGATGTTGGCCCCGTAATTCTTCTTGCCTTGTTACATCTCCGTGTCTCAAAGGAATTGTTCTCATATTTTTTTCCTCAGCATTTTAGTTCTCCCAATGAGGAAACCTGATGATATTAGCTAGTCAATATTTCTTTAACAAAATGCAATATCATAGAAAAACTCATTAACAGTTTTTTCACAATAAGGAAGGTTTCAATTTTTGGAGTAGGCAGGATAAAATAAAGTAGTCTGATTTGATTTGGCAGCACTTCATTTTGTTTGTGTTGTACTTGTTTAGTTTTTATGCTTTTGGTTACAGTGCCAAAGATCTGCTCTGTAAGTTCAAGTATTTGGAATGAATTTTTTACTTGACAAAAATGGTAGCAAGAACACATTAAAACATAGGGCTAACCCGTGTTTTAATTCTTAAGGTTCCATTTAGAGCCTTCATTTGCCTGGTCTTCTGCCAGTTTTTTTTTTTTTTTTTTTTTTTTTTTTTTTAATACTTGAACATTTTAGCCTTGCACATGCTTTGCATCTACAAAACTGCTTATAAAAATTTATAAAGTGTGCTCTTTAGGGACACAAGAATATTTGTTTTTACTGTTAGCAATACCTTTGTCCAGATAATACAGTTCTGTGTTTTATTGGTGAACATGAATAACTACATGAATGTACACATACCAGCACCAAAAAACCATAATCTGAATATTTGTAATCCCTCATTATTTGGGTATCACTATACTCTTGTTCACAACATTTGCATCCTCACAACGTGTGCATCAGGTGAAGCTTTGGCAGCTTACGCAGTTTATTCTTGCTTGGGGCATTAGCGTTATGCTTTCAAAACACCACACATGTACCCCGTATTAGTTATCCATTGCTGTGTAATAACTTACTACAAAAATCTAGGAGTTTCAAACAACACACCTTTATTACCTAAGTTTCTTAGGTCAGGAATCCAGGTATGGCTAAGATGTGTCCTCCGTTTCAGGGTCTCTTAGAGGCTGCATTCCATGAGTCAGCTGGGATAGAGTCATCTCAAAGCTTAACTAGGGCAAGATCCACTTAGAAGTTCACATGGTTTTTGGCAGGATTCAGTTCTTTGCGAGCTGTTGGACTGAGAGCCTCAGTTTCTCACTGGTGGTGCCAAAGAGAATCCTTAGTTCTTTCAGATGGACCTTTGCAAAGTGCCAGCTTGCTTTATGAAACCGTGAAACCTGAGAAGGTAGTACAGAGAGCCAACTATCACAATGGAAGTCAGTCTTCTGGAATCTAATCATAAAGTGACATCCCAGCACTTTTACCATTTCCTACTGGCTAGAATCTAGGTGCTAGATCCAGCCCACACTCAAGGAAAGGGGATTACACAGGAGCTGGAATGCAGAAAAGCCAAGCTATGGAGGGAAGAACTGACCAAAAGTTCATATACAACTGGAACTCATGCTCTACATGATTAGTGGTGCCCTGATCAATCTTCTGGAAGCAGATCTCTGGTGGTATCACTATACTGCCTCATGGAAACAACAAAGATTTTCTTGCCTACAGTTATTTACAATAAGACCTCAGTCTTCATTTCCAACTTTTCTATTTTATTTTTTTTACCACTTTTCATGAATTCCTTGTTCTAGCCAATGCTGTTAGCTTAATTCATAAGGTGCTTGCTCCACATGTTTGTTCATGTTGTTCCCCTGCCTGAGATAACATGTCCTTCTGTTGTCATAAAGTAAGGGTTTCAGCCTGGAAAAGAGAAGGGGCAGTGGAAGGCACATTATTTTTCACCTCAAATATGTAAAGACATAGCATTAAACAGGCCAATGTGTAGAAGACTAAGAGGGAAGGATTTCAGGAATAATGGAGAATTCCTGACAGCCAACAAGCCTGCCCAACAGTGAAATGAACTGACTTAAAAACAGTGAGTTTTCCACTTTTTATGGGTTCAAATAAAAAGTAAAACCTGTCCATTATGGGGATAAAGGGATTTTAGTGTTCAGTGGGAGTTAAAATGAAAAGACACGTAAGGCACCTTCCAACTCTTAAGATTCTATGAATCCATGAATTCATCTAAAAAAATAAGAAAGCAAACTATTCTCTTTGACATAACAAAGATGAGGGAAAGGGGCACCTGGGTGGCTCAGTTGGTTAAGTGTCTGCCTTCAGCTCAGGTAATGATCTCAGGGTCCTGGGGTCAAGCCCTCCCTTGGGCTCTCTGCTCAGCAGGGAGTCTGCTTCTCCCTCTCCCTCTGTGATCTCTCTCGCTCTTGCTCTCTCTCAAATAAATACAATCTTTAAAAAACAAACAAAGATGAGTGAAAAAATGATTTCCATGATAAAATTTCAAAATAAATTGTACTTGCTATTTAATTTTAAGCTCTGGGTATTGAACAAACTCAGGAAATTCCATTTTTCAATGGTTTCCCTATTTCTAATTCATAATTGTCATAATAAATTATGGCATTACCTAACATTTCAAATTTTAAAATAAATATGTTTGCAATCTATGTGCACAAATGAAAGGTTATATTTGTAAAGAGAAAAGATAGTGCTATTTGAAAACACTTTCCCATCAAGTATTTCCTAAGAATTTCCACAAAAGGAACCTAGTCTATATTTATACATAATCTTTGGTTATTATTCATTTTAGGTTTATGGATGGGGCTGACCTTCAGAAAAATATTTACTTGCTTTAGAAAAATTCGCAGGTGCATTAGCTGCCCAAACTCTTGTTGCTATTTCTCTGGATAAGTTGGAGCAAGTGGGCTATGAATGATGCTATGTATTATCACATGAGTAAAGAGACTTCCAGAAACATAACTTTCAGTGTTTCCAGAGAGACAGAGGGAAGCAGAGATTAAGGGAACCAGTGATGTCCATTCCATATTAGAGCACCTGACTAGCAGTCCCTCCCAGTGGTGTCCCCTAGAAAAGGGCTGATCTGTAGATGGAAACTGGAATACTTTTTAATTTTTTTTAAAGATTTTATTTATTATTTGACAGAGAGAGACACAGCAAGAGAGGGAATACAAGGAGGGGGAGTGGGAGAAGGAGAAGCAGGCTTCCTGCTAAGCAGAGAGCCGGATGTGGGGCTTGATTCAAGGACTATGGGATCATGACTTGAGCGGAAGGCAGACACTTAAAGACTGAGCCACCTGGGCACCCCTGGAACACTTTTTTAAAAAGGAGAAATTTTGGGACACCTGGTTGGCTCAGTCGTTAAGCGTCTGCCTTCGTCTCAGGTCATGATCCCAGGGTCCTGGGATTGAGCCCCACATTGGGCTCCCTGCTCAGGGAAGCCTGCTTCTCCCACTCTCCCCCTGCTTGTGCTCCCTCTCTCTCTGTGTCTCTCTCTATTGGATAAATAAATAAAATCTTAAAAAAATAAAATAAAAATAAAAAGGAGAAATTTTGGTAATTGCTTGTATTTTGATTTATCTGAACTATAAGATGACTGAAGGCAGAGACCCTGTCTAATTTGTTTTAATGGCATGGTTCTGTTCCAACACACTTAGACAGACAAACATCTAAATAAATCAATAATTGAGTGAAGAACACAATTACTGATACATGAGAGTCAAACAAGGTGCCAGTGTATTGATGGGCCTTAGAACTTTAGATTCTGCTGAATCGTGTGTACTACCACAATCTACCCAAGGATTGTATATCACAGAAAGAGGATTTGAGTGAGACTGAACACCAGTATATACTAACTCCCCCATGAAAAGTAGAGTTAGGTGCAGGCCCATTTGGCCAGGTTGTTTCTGTCACATACATGATTTTATTCAAGGGAAATAAACTAGACATAATAAATTTTACTACTTTGTAAATTTCGTGTTATGGCCGTAAGAAGAAACATACTCCTGTAGAGGAGGATGGCATTTCCTTTAAGGAAAATGGAGACCTCCATCCTGGGAGAAAGTTAGTTCTGGGACCTAGGGAAATGGATTTTAGATTAGGGGAAGAAAATTCATTCTGCTTTCAGTGGAGCCAAGTGTAGGTCAGATGTGAGATGTGGTAAGAGATGAATTGTCCTGGCCACAAAGAAAAGGGTTAAAAAGTAGGAGAGGAAGTAGGTCAATAAAGGAGATTTATGATGGGTTTGGACCTGGGCAGTTGTTGAAAGTACTTAGTTGTGAGTGTGTGTGTGTGTGTGTGTTTTAACATACATTTAACATAACATAACATAACATAACATAACATAACATAACATTTTACTTTCCCAAATGATTGGTAAAATTTCATTACAAATTGCTCTGTGGACTCTGCCTTGTGTTTGGGAAGAAATGAACACTTTCCTCAGTGTTCCAGTCATAGTAACAGGGCCAGTACTAGAATGGTGCCCTGAGGTCATCAACAACAGAAACGGCCCAGTGGACTCATGGTGTAGAAGGCCAGAGAAAAAAGTCCCTGGGAAATGGCTTGAAAATATTCTGGAGACATTTAGAGAGTAGCTTTTCGGTAACCAGTTACCTCATCTGTAAAATGGGGCAATAATATTTGTCCCTGCTTCCCTCCAGGGAAGTTATGAAATATAAAATAATTAATGACCTTAATGTGTTTGAACACCTTGGAAGAAATATGATATATAAGCATATGATATCATGATTACCTCCATAATAAAAAAGGGAAGAAAATATTAAAATAACAACAATATGTACATTTTCACCACCTGCAGTTGTATATGAAATATATAACTCTTTTTATTGTTTTCTGTCTAATCCACTGCACCTGCATTAAAAATGTACCCCGATGGCCTACTTTTAAAAAACACATAAAATTTAGACAGGTACTTATTCTTTTATTCACCCCATTGTGCCTAGATTTCACAGAACATATTTTAAATAATATACTACCACAAAGAGACCACTTCAGTACAAATCTCAATAGTGTGGGTTAGTAAAAATTATTTTTAAAGGCAAACATCTGGCACCTCATAAATATATATCACCTTTCATCAAGAGTTTTTCAAACTCTCCCCATATATATTACACTTATAAGCATTATTAATTCAGCATATTGTACGTGGGTTTTAAAGTAGTCCCAGAGCAGAATTACATACGTAAAATATGTACTGCAATATCTAGGCACATGCAGATCATAAAGAACAAGACATTAGCCACAATGCTCAATCCTTTTGATTTAATGTGTTCTGTTAGCTAACGGGGTGATTTTTAAAGCACAGATACAAGAAAATACTAGTTAAGCGTGAGGCAGCTATTTATTCTGACTAATTTTTTTCCCTCTCTTGTGACATTTAGCAAATTATTCTAGGCTTACATTTAGCTTGTGTCAAAAATATGTCTAAAATATTTTACTCTGGTTTATTTCTACACCTGAGAGAAATTTTAAGAGATAACTCACCTTTACAAAGGCTGAATCTGTAACACCTAACTGGTACTTTTTTTCCAGGGGTTATTAAAAAAAAAAGGATATTCTGTAATGCCCTTTGGCAATTTTTCCTTTCATTAATGATCTGACTGTGAAGTTATTTGTTGTGATTCCGTTTTTATTTTTTTCTACACAAGTAAATGCCGATTCTTCTTGCTGTGTCTTTAATAATGTTGAAGAAAATAGAATCAGTTTTATTGTTATATTTGTATAATGGTGCATATATTTATCTCATAAATCTTACTATTTTGCCAGATTTAGAAACACTGGCTCCTTTAGCTGTTCCTGAAAAGTTTAAGTTAGATGCATTTCCTTGAATTTTCATATTTCTCTCTATCCGTTTAAGAAATGAATACCACAAAATAGGCACGTTTAAAGGTAAAAGGTGTGACGGTCTGTGGCCTAATCTGACATACACTAAATAGGCTCTTTACCTCACTCATCTCTTACGCCCAGGATTTTGTCTAAAATTATAATTATTCCTTTATTCTACAAATGTATATATTTTAAGTTCCTATTGACTTCCAGGCGCTATGTTAGGCAGTAGAAATAAAACGAGCAAAAGTGAGAGCATTTCTAACCATGAAGAACTTTCAAAATAAAAGCAGAGAGAAAAGAATAAGTAAACAAGTGACTAAATAACTTAAAATTACTTAAGTGTCCTGAGGGAAAAATATAGATGGTTGTGCCCAAAAATTAAAAGAAAGGACCTTCTTTGGATAAGATGGCCAGAGATACCCTCCCTAAGTATCTCATGCTAAGTATATCATGCAGGTTTCCTGATGAAATAATGAATAGAATGCATACATCTAACTTCTTTCTCAAGTCATATTTAAATTACTATCTAAATATTCAGTATATACAGAGAAAATTCTGTACTAGTTTACAAAACATGGAAGAATAATAGTTGCATATCAGAAACTTCAAGAAAATTTTCTGTATAAGGAGACTCTGTATAGACGATGGCTTATTTGGAAAATAAGTGAAGAGATCTCAAAAGAACTCACCAGCAGCAACAGGTGGAAGGCCAGATTAGACATTAGGACAGAAAGACAGCAATACGTGACCCCATCAGAGTCTCAGCAGGTGCCCAATTACTGTTTGCCTTGTGTGTCTGGATCCCACAGCAATGGCTCATGGTGTATCCTTGGAACTGCCCCTGATAAATAAGGGCTGCCGTGATAAATGCAAAAAGGTGGTCGGAAGCTCCCTGCTGCAAAGCACTGGCTCTCTACCAACATCTGATAATGGAGCTCTATACTGGCAAAGTAAAATTACAGTATATAGGAACTTTATCTTTCTCCCTTCATTTGAGCTTAAAAACTCAGTCTCACAACCTTTGACAGGTCCCATTTCACACCAAAGCAGAATGATCCTGGGGAGGTCTCTGTAAGGATAAACTAGGGTAGAAAAATCATGGGTATGTAAAATTATACAGAAGTTCAAAAGAGAGTAACTCAGAAGTATAGTCAGAAGAGTTAAGTTTTCTTATGAAACCCTAAATATTTTCAAAAATATATAATCGATTTTTTTTTAATGGGAATCAAGGCAATAGTCAAGGCAGCTATGAGGCAGACAACCAAGGGGAAAATATAAACCAGAAGAAACTACATAAAGATCGGTATAACCACCAAATTAGACACTTCAGTAAGGCAGACGTTAGCAGATTGAAAGATTAGAAAGTAATCGGTACAAATTTTTACTATGAGCCACACAATCTTTTAGGATCTGTGGACACAGCAATGAAGAGAACAAAGTCTCTGTTTTCACAGAGCTAACAATCCACTGGGGAGAGACAGCCAGACACAAAATGAACAATTAAATATCTGCTATATTGGAAGATGATAAGTGTGATTAAAATCTATAAAAATGGGAAAGGGAATAGTGATCAAGTTTGGCAATGAAGTTGCAGTTTATAATTGAGAGGTCAAAGGAGGCCTTACTGAGAAGGTGACACTAGAGGGACTTGATATTGTAAAAGAAGATAGAATGTAACTTCTAAGACCAGGTTGTAACAGACACTGTAGCTTGTCTTGATTATTTTTTTTTATTAGTTTGAGGGTAGAGTTTAGTGATTGATCATTTTCATACAACACCCAGTGCTCATTATATCAAGTGCCCTCCTTAAGGCCCTTCACCCAATACCCCATCTCCCCACCCACCTCCCCTCCAGCAACCCTCAGTTTGTTCCCTACAGTTAAGAGTTTCTTATGGTTTGTCTCTCTCAATGTTTTTATCTTATTTTATTTTTCCTTCCCTTCCCCTATGTTCATCTGTTTTGTTTCTTAAATTCCACATATAAATGAAATCATATGATATTTGTCTTTCTCTAACTGACTTATTTTGCTTAGCATAATACCCTCTAGCTCCATCCACGTAGTTGCAAATGGCAAGATTGGCAAGATTTCATTCTTTTTGATGGTTGAGTAATATTCAATTGTACATATATACCACATCTTCTTTATCCATTCATCCATCAATGGACATCTGGACTGTTTCCATATTTTGGCTATTGTGGACATTGCTGCTATAAACACTGAGGTGCATGTACCCCTTCAAATACTATTTTTGTGTCCTTTGGATAAATACCTAGTAGTGCAATTGCCGGGTGGAGGGTAGTTCTATTTTTAACTTTTTGAAGAAACCATTCTATTTTCCAGAGTGGCTGCACCAGTTTGCATTCCCACCAACAGTGTAAGAGGGTTCCCTTTTCTATGCCTCGCCAACATCTGTTGTTTCCTGAGTTATTAATTTTAGCCATTCTGACCTGTGTGAGGTGGTATCTCATTGTGGTTTTGATTTATATTTCCCTGATGATTTTTTAGGCCACTCTCTACGGATAGCCATCTGTCATGTCAAGAGGACACTCAACCAGACTATGGAGAGGTTATCATGGAGATGAAATGAGGTTTCCTGTCAGTAGCCAACCAACTTTCCATACATGTGAGTAGCCACTTTGGAAGTGAATCTATCTCCCAGGCCCAATAAAGACAAGGGATAACTACAGTCTTAGCCAACATCTGACTGAATCCCATGAGAGACAAAAGTTCTCAGATAAGATGCCCCAGAATTTTGGACACAAAGAGTTTGTAAGAGATAATAAATATTTAAGGTTTTAAGCTACTATGTTTGGGGTAATCAATTATGCAGGAGATAATCAATACACATGCTGATATCCAGAGGAAGTGCATTCCCAATGGAAAGGACAGCAAGGGCAAGGCTCTGAGGTAAGATATGTTTGATATGTTTCAGGAAGAATGAGGAGGCCAATGTGACTGCAGCTGAGGGAGTAAGGAAAAGAATGTAAGAATTAGAGTTAAGTAAGGAAACAGAAGCCAGACATGATAGGACTGAATCAACCCCAGCAACTTCACTACAAGGTATTTATCCAAAGGATACAAACATAGTGATTCGAAGGGGCACTTGCACCCCAATGTTTATAACAGCAATGCCCACAATAGCCAAACTATGGAAAGAGCCCAGATGTCCATCAGGGGATGAATGAATAAAGAAGAAGTGATATCTATCTATCTATATATATATAGATATCTATATAGATATCTATATCTATCTATCTATCTATCTATCTATCTATCTATCTATCTATCTATCTATCTATCTATATACACACAATGGAATATTACTCAGCCATCATAAAGGATGAATACTTACCATTTACATCGATGGGGATGGAACTGGAGGGTATTATGCTAAGCAAAATAAGTCAGAAAAAGACAATTATCATATGATTTGACTCATATGTGGAAATAAGAAACAAAACAGATGAATATAGGGGAAGGGAGGGAAAAATAAAATAAGATGAAAGCAGAGAGGTAGGCAAACCATAAGAGACTCTTAACCATAGGAAACAAACTGAGGGTTGCTGGCGGGGAGGTGGATGGGGGGGATGGAGTAACTGGGTGACAGGCATTAAAGAGGGCACTTGATGTAATGAGCACTGGGTGTTATATGCAACTGATGAATCACTAAACTCTACCTCTGAAACTAATAATATACTATGTGTTAATTGATTTTAAATAAAAAATAAAAATAAAAGATAAGAAAATCTAACAAAAATAAAATAAAACAAATAAAAATAAATTTTAAAAAAACTGTTAAAAAAGAAGGGATTTTGGTTTTTATTTGAGAAAGATGGAGAGCAGATAGAAATTTTAAACTCAGAGGCAACATAATCTGACCTACCCTTTAAAGCATTCACTCTAGCTGAGATTCAGAATACAGTGGGGGAACAAGCTTGCAAGTAAAGAGACTAGTTAGGAGACCACTTCAATAATCCGGGCATACCTGATAAAGACTTGTACTTCACTGATCCCAGTGGAAGTGATAGAAAGTGGACAGATTCCAGATATCACATGGAAGACAGAAGTCAAGAATTAGATGTTGGTGAACAAAAAAGACGAATCAAAGATGATGCCAACATTTTAGCCTTAACAGGTAGTGTAAGAGTTAAATCTGATAGGTATTATAAACTAAATATCTATAATATTTCATGAGGAAACTACAAGGTGGTGTGGGAAAAAAAAAAAAAGGTAGTTTCAGAAGATACCAAATTGTGCTTCCACAAATGAAAATTTTAGTTTGAAATTAAAAATCTCTCCAGAAAAAAAGCAGAAAGAGATGAAAAGAGAGAATTAATGGGTAGGGAAAAAATGAACATGACAAAATAATCCAGAATAGCACAAAGAACTAGATAGATAATTTCTCAGAGATAATATGAGAGATAAATTAGGGGATAAGGAGGATAGAATAATAATGTTCAACATGAATCCAAGGCTGATAGTTCCATAATACCTAGAAAAGTACTTGAAACATAGTAGCTTTCACTAAATATTGACATTTTTTTTTTATTGAATTAATAATAGTCCTAGAAGAAAACTGTCCAGAGGATGAGAGAGAAGATTCCAGGCAAAGGATTCCAGTTGAGGGATTCCAGCACCTGGGTGAAGCACAGAAATACAAAAAGATGGATTTGAGGAGGGCAGGAAACATAAATCCACACTACCTTCATCATCCTTCCCCCAAGCCTGGGCAGCCCAGGGCGAACAACAACACTCTTCCTTGGGGGGGGCGGGGCGGGGAGGAGGGGGAGTGAGTGAAATGAGCACTTGACTTCACCATGGACCCCAGAGCAGGCCTGCCCAGCACCAGATAGACTCCTGTGGCCCTAGATAGCCCCCTAGAGGCTCCCACAAACCCAGGGCACTAACCTATACTGGCGCCTGTCACCTCCCATACCCTCAAGTGGCTCCTATACCCCCAGCATATGCAGCACAAGGCTCCTGTCAGGTTCCCACAAACCTAGAGCCCCAGTTCACCCCCATCCTGCCAGCCCCTACGGCCCGGGGCAGTTCCCAAGGTCCCAGGAGGTTCCCATGACACCAGGGAGTTAACTGTAAAAGAAATGTTTATGAAAAATACCACAAAATTTCACTAAGGAACAATAAATATTTTAAAAGATAAATAAAAGGATGGGGCGCCTGGGTGGCTCAGATGGTTAAGCATCTGCCTTCGGCTCAGGTCATGATCCCAGGGTCCTGGGATCAAGTCCCACATCCGGCTCCTGGCTCAGCGAGGAGCCTGCTTCTCCCTCTCCCTCTGCCTCTCTCCCTGCTCATGCTTTCTCTCTCTCTCTGTATCTCTGTGTCTCAAATGAATAAATAAAATCTTTAAAAAAAAAAAAAGATAAATAAAAGGAGAGAAACATACCAGACTTCTGGATGAAAAGATAGGATGTTATAAAGGTATCCATTTTCCAAAAATTATCTATAAATATAATGAGATTCTAACCAATATCCCATATTTCAAATTTGACAAAAATAATTCTAAACTATATCTGGAAAAAAGATGGTGCTGCTTTATGACCTCTCCCCTTAGAGAAGGCCATGCTTGAGGGAGGCAATGGATTATTTTACACCTCCCTGAAGAAAATATTGCATATAAAGGTGGACAGAAAATTTAGTATGTGACTGCTGTAAGTTAACTTCATATCTTGATAGGTGCCTTATTCCATAGTAATTTCAAGAAGGAAATCCATGTTTCAAAATTTTATGTCCATCAGATAAGATTTTGGTACTCAGATTTGCAAATAAAGAGTTGACCAAGTTTCAATTTCTAACTTATTCTTTCATAAATGGGAAGTAAGGTAAACACGGATATTTATTGAGCACTTCTAATTTTCTAGGAATTTTGCATGCATTTTGTCACTCAATCTTAATACAAACACCATAAGATAGATATGCCAATATTTCCATGAGAAAATTAAAGCTCTTGGAAATTAAACACCCGTTGTTCAACTACTTATTGATAAACTCAGTCAATCCCAGGACTTCAGAGCTCTAAATTCAGGCCCCTTTATTTTGCTGTTATTTTCTTATGGTTTCTTATGGCTTTTTAAAAATCTCTTTAATCATTTTTAATATTCTTATTTTAAATGTTATCATGTCTAGTTTGGTCATTCTTCTCCATTGTACCTGCCAATTTGCATTAGTAATTTGCTATGCATTCATGATTTCTGTTTAGTTCAAATTTTATTTATCTATTTTATTTATTATTTTCTATTGGAGGCCCTAAAGTTGTTGAGAAAATGTCACTTCAAAGATGTTTTGGCTTTTTTATTCTGGGTGTTTCAAGGACTTCAATGATCTTGGGCCTATTTTTATGTTGATTATTTGCCATGTAGTTCTCAGTCATGCAAGGCGTGTACATTATCACTCTCTTTCTACTTGTAAGGTAGGCTTGGGATTTCGACTTCTCTTCAGTGACATTTTCCCTCAAGAGATAAAGACAAGAAATTCCCTTAATGCTTTTCAGAGGAGAGGGTGGAGAGAGGAGTGCTAAGTGTTCTATAGGCCCTTTTCTTGTGCAGCCCTGAAGTCAGGCTGCGCATTCTTGCATGTCCTCATAAACTTTAGAGCCCATTTATCCATCCCCCCAGGACCTTCTAGAACCCCAATCCCTCAGTCATTTGGGTATTGTCTTCAACCTACTACTTTTGCACTGATCTTGTAATTAATTTCAAGCAAATGTGGATTCACTTTTAATTGTTTTTAGGTCAGATATTTGACTTTTTTAAACTAGTATTTCCATATGTTTTTAAAGGAACATTTCCTCATTGCTCCCCCTTCACATAAGCTGTCTTGGAAACTATGCTCTATCTTCCCTCATTTTTTAGCTCTATGGACTGAGAATTGTTTCTCTCTACCCTTGCCTGATTTGGAGGTTTTTTGTTTTGTTTTGTTTTCCTTTAATCCCATATATTACCTAGTTCCTTATCTCTTCCTTATTTCTTGATTTTTTTCTACCTTCTCCCCTTTTCATGCGGTGCCTTTTCCTCTTTACTTATCCACAATATCAGCCAGCCCCTTTCTCCATCATTTTTTCCTACTTTTCATGTAATTTATAATCTACTAGCTATAAATTTTGTTTGGTTGCTTCTTGCTATACAAGGATATAAGTCACAGCTGGAATATTATGCTATATTTTGTGTGCTTCATTGGTTAGCTCGGAATACTACAAGAAATTACAACCAAAATGGGACTTTAGGGATCAAATTATGATGAAAATTAACTAAGTTAATTAACTGCAACTTGGAGTTTGAATGTACAGAACTCTTTCAGGTAATTGGCACTCCTATAGGCTAGGGACTCTATTATTTAGGATGTAACAAAGTGTGAAGTTTAAACTGAAATTAGGTAATTTATGGAAAAACTCTATCTCAACTGTAAGTACTAAATAAATATCAGGCATTTAATTTTTAAAAGTAAGATCTGTTAAATATGTCAAGACAGCTTTCGGATGAAGATATTCTGTTAAGTGTGGTTAATTCTCATTCTAATGTAGAAAGATAGGTAAAAATTACAGCAAACATTTCTTTGATTGAAATAAGGATGGGCTATCATTTGGAGGTCACCTCTGAACAGGATCTCTGTATAGTAGAAATAATATTAGCTCACACTTACTGGGTACCGACCGTGTGCCGGGGATATATTTAATCGTTCATCTCCTTCTAAAATGACCCTAAGAGAGAGCTCATATCATTATTTCATCTTATATATGAGAAACTAAGGCAGAGATAGTTTAAATAACTTGCTCAAGGTGACATAGATGTTGAGTTTTGGAGTTGGGATTTAAAATTAGGCAAGTTGGCTCCGTTCCGGGCTTTTAAGAATCACTACACTTTAGGAATTATACTCAAAATCTAAAGCAACCACATTATAAGAACCATGGAGTCCTTGGATAATTAATATTAATTGAAACCTATCCATGTATTTTTTCATGTAAGTACATATTAATGTTTTAATTATTTCATAAATATCTATGCACGAAGAACTAACACTTGGAGTGTTCAAAGCTGAAAAGGAATTCCTTAATATGTTGCCATTATGGGTGTATGTTGTGACACTTGAACTTAATTACTTTAGTATTAGCATAAGAAGAGAAGCAGAGATCTTTAGGGTAATCTATAAAGAGAAGTTAGAGGAAACATTCATCACAGGGGCTGTTTTACCTAGCTTTGGTCCAAGGATTCATAGTAGCCATTTGTGACTTTATTAAGATAAAGATAAATAGAAAATAATCACAAAAAAATAAAATTATTTTGAAAATCTCTATTCTCAGGTACTAAAATAAAAATAAAAGATTTCATTTTCTTATGCAACGTGTTGTAAAATTATTGTACAATTTCTTTTGATTACAAACAATATATAGAAATTGTAGAAAATTTGGAAAGCACAGAAGAGTAAAAAGAACGGCAAAGAAAAAAGAAACGAAGGAACAAAGGAAGGGAGGAAGAAACGGAGGAAGAGAAAAAGAAAAAAGAGGGATGAAAGGAAGGAAGGAGGGAGGAGGCATCAAAATACGCTTACAGTAGCTTCCATGTCCACCTGCTTCAGCACTTCAGAATAACTGATAGCCTCCACCATCTCTTCCTTCTTATTCACTTCTTTTCCAAGGAAGAGTTTATTATTGAATTATTAATTCTGTGATCTCCAATTTCTTAAGAAATACTCATTTGCCTTGTTCACTCTTCAACTTCCTCAAACATGGTCATATATCTACAACTCAAATGAGGAACCCCATTGTGACTTATTAACTCAGCAAGCTAAAATTAAATTTATGTCAAACATCTCAAAAATGCTTTTATTTTCTCTCTACTCACATTACTCCTTGAATTTTTACAACAAAACTTCATTTTCAAAGTTGCACAGTGATCTACTAATTGCCTGAATCAGTACACTTTCCCTAGTTTTTCACATTTCCTTAACAATATCTCCATTAATTTCCTACTTGAAATTTTCTCCTCAACTGTCCTTCATGATATAGCACATCCCTGTACCCCTCTTCTCTGGTGCTTTTTTTCTTTTCCTCAGTCTGCCTTTTGTGGATCTAAATATGGCACAAGCCTTAAGGCTCAATCCTCAATCAAAAGAAAAAGAGGGGGTAGGAAAATTTAAAGGCAGGATGCAGAGGTACAATACAGAACCAAAAAGAGTGCTGGAGAAGAGTAGAGAACTGAGAAGTTCTCAGAACTGAACTACAGAAATCTGGAAAACTTTCCCCGGGGTTTTACTATTAAAGTGTTTCAATCAGGTGATACCTAACATTCTGGGAGGTTTCACATTCCCAAAAAAGAGGATCTGACTGAGGCATCTTCTGCCTTGACTCAATCATCTTTGGCCCTGTACAAAACTAGGAATAGAGTCATGGTCAGAGGCTGGAAAAGACTCCAGCTGGTATCTACTGAAGATTTTCACTGTAAGTGTCTCCTACATTCCCACACTGAAGAAAAAAATTTCTGGATTTTTTCCCCCCATTTCCCATTCCCATTATATCTCATGTATGATAAAGTTTAAAGCAGAAAATAAAAACCTAGCCAGTAAGTACCCAGGGAAGGGCGGCTGGATGAGGATACTCTAAAAAAATATGTTTCAGATAAAAGAAGAGTTGCAGGGAAAAAAAGAAACAACAGTTTTCAAATATTTTAAACCTATCATAGTTCAAAATAGTCAACTAATTTCATAGCCCCAGGGGACAGAAATGAATATCACAATGTAAAATATGGGTGATCATATTTCTGAAGGTCAAAGTAAGGAGGAACATTTTTAAATTACAAAGTTTTTCATTAACACTATTATGAGAATTTGAGAACTCAATACATGTTATGAGAAAACTCAAAGTTTCCCCTCACTGGTGATGTTCACATTGAAAACCAACCATCATCTATAAGGCATATTCTGGAGAAATATGCTGGTACTATTTGAAGATTCATAGTAGCCATTGTCCAAGAATATAGTTATCTAATACTGGCATTGGGATGGATCTTATGTAATCTAGTCTACTTACATCACTCTATAAATGAACAACTGAGACCATGAGTTATGTGGCCACAAGGTTGGTTAGTGACAGAATGACCAGAAACACCATTTATGAAGTGCTCCACAAACCTGGAAGAGAGTACAATACCTACAATGAATGGAGGAACATAATAGGTCACAAGCAGGAACACTGGTTAATCTTAGTTCTTAATGTCAAAAGTTATTCTGACAGGCTAAAGCTATAAAGTTTGCCAGAGCACTCTATTCTTATGTTGGGGAAGTAGTTGAATGCAATAGCATTTTTTTCTCATACTACAGCAATGTTCTGATGTATCTAGGTCTTCAGATTTAACTTGAAAAGATTCTCTAATCACTGGGACAGGAGGCTGTGTCTTTCCTCCACACTCATTCTCACTGTAAGTAACTTAAGGCAGAACAGATTTGTGATTATACTCCAACCTGTATCTTGGCCATGCATCACAAGTTCTCATCATTGGTAATGCTTCTCCCCTCTAGAACAATTCATATGGTGCATGACTTTTTTCCCTCAAATAAATACAGCAAATTAATACAAAACATCCCATGTAAACATGCATGTGCACTTAAGGCCCATGTAAGATTCTTGTGTTTTTCTATTTGGAGAAAGGTATCTTTTTCTTTCAGAGCTAAGCATGCATTTTGCTAGAATATTATCTTTTTAAAATTAATTCCTTGTGATAATTGAGCAAGAAATGCTGAAGAATTGTCATTAGGGTGAAAATGAGCACATGAATTATATGAAGGGCTAAGAGAGTTCAGAATAGCAGAAAGCGTGAGCATTTAGATTCATATTAGAGAAAGGGAGAAGACAGAATAATATTTTTATTTTTAATAATATTTCTGAGCATATTTGAATTCTAAAAACAACTGGAGACAGAAATATCCAACCCTTCATCCTTTATTAAACATCAGCTGTTTGACAATGATCAAATCCTTGGGGAGTCTTAGTTTATTCCATCTGTTATTAGTGTCTTAAATGATGCAGTTTCCAAGATGCCTTCTTATTCTTCAATCTAGTCTGTTATTCAATGCCTGCCACCACCACCATCACCATCACCGTCATCTCTAGCAACAATAAATAAAACCGCAAGAGTACGTTAGTGAGAATACAAAAGATTATTAAACATGATCCCTGCTGTCAATGAGCGTCCATCTACAGTAATGAAATACAGTTACATCAAAATTATAAATAATGATAATATACAGGTTAAATAGTCTATGTTAACTTAAAATCTATAAATGATGACCCATTCACCAAACTTTTGACGTCAGAACTTTAAAAAAAATATAGGTCTAGTGATTGGACCATAATACATTATTTATAATTTCTCATCTTTGTTTCCTTGGAGTGAAAGCTTAAAGACTTTTCTGGAGATCTATGTGTGCAAAATCCTTCTAGATTTTTTTCCTTTTCTATTATGGACTTACTTATTTAAACTTAAGGATGTTTTTCTTTAATGACTACATACTGAGCCTTTTCAAAGCATTTGACTTAGTATTCATAGATCCAACTCTTGTCACACTTATATTTTGTTATTTTTACATTATCTAATTACCTTACATAATTACAATTTTATTTAAAAAACTGTTATAAGCAGATCTGAAAACAAATTTATCTTACTCTTGTTAAGCAGAGTATCTGGTGAAAACAGAAGTGTACAGGTATATTGGAGAGCATGCTGTACAAGTAACAAATACTCACTGTGCCTGGGGCAGCAGTTAGTGTCATTTATAGAGGGATGGCTGAGTGCCTGTTAATCCAGCAGTTGTGTTCAGTGGAGACTGGGTAAGAGAGCTTTACTGAATCTGGGGATAACACATAAGCATATAAACAAGTGTATAAAAATATAGTAGAAACCACTATCGAACAATGTAGTGAACCATGTAGTGAAATACATACAATAACAATGTCTAATAACTGAAAGGACAGTGTATGGCAACTAATGAGTCCGGAAAGAGCTTTTCAAGATAAAGAGCATTAGGAGGTAACTGATTCCCGCCCACCCCCCCTAAATATTTCCTTTCATGTGACAGTAGATAAAATTAGTGGAACACTCCTATCTGCTCTTGCCTCTTCTCTTTAAAATCCAGGGAATTATAATGCCTTTTCTCATTGAAAAACTTGAACTTAACATTTCCCTTTTTCTCTTTTGGGAATGACCTGCTTGTCTGGAGTAGGCCTGCACTCCCAAGATTAGGTCAGCACCTAATCTTAGGTCTCCACCCCACGGAGGAGAGGGATCTTGCCCAGCCCAGAGCTGCCTATGGTTTGGGATTTGGTATTAGGAAGCTTGCATGCCTCCAGATAGAAGCCACATTCTTCAATACAGACTTTATCAGTAAGAAAGGTATTTTGACTCTACCTGCTTATTATCTATTTTTTCATTTGGTTTATAAATTGAGTGAAGAAGATAGCTCTAGGACTGGCTGGCCTCTTCAAAGAATCCAGCAAGGAGCTCAAAGAAGGATCCTTGAAGGATGTGGAACTTAGGTGAAGACTGAGAGAAATGAAGTCTCTGGTACTCAACCTGTTTCATTGACCTTCCCTTTGAATGACAGACCCATTCAAAGGAAAGGTCAATGAAACAGGCTGATACCTCTTTTGACTCTACTGCCAGAATAATCTTTTTTTTTTTTTAAAAGATTTTATTTATTTGACAGAGAGAGACACAGTGAGAGAGGGAACACAGGCAGGGGGAGTGGGAGAGGGAGAAGCAGGCTTCCTGCGGAAGAGGGAGCCCGATGCAGGGCTTGATCCCAGGACCCCGGGATCATGACCTGAGCTGAAGGCAGACGCTTAACGACTGAGCCACCCAGGTGCCCCCAGAATAATCTTTCTTAAAAATGTGCTTGTTACTGAATATCTCAATTACTTCCTTAGCATAACATTCAAGGCTCTTTATGACCAGGGTGACCATTTATCCTGTTTTGTTCCAGAAAGTTCCAGTTTATATCTGTTGTTTTGGTGTCATTATTTATAGCACCTCCTTTTATTCCCAAAGTGTTCTAATTCCAAAAAGTTTTATTGTCACCATACTTATGATCTACCTGACACTCAACCTTTCAGTCTCTTATCCTGCTACTCTCTCACCGGCACTTTTTGCTCTACCCAGTAAAATCCACTCAGCAATTCCAAACAACGCCTGAGCTTGCCCCATCTGGCCCTTCCTCAAAGGTGTTCCTTTTATATGGAATGCCTTTCCTCCCTTCCCTGTTTGGTAAAAGCCTACCTTTTCTTCATGGTCCAGATCCAAAGTACTCTTCTGTCATGTCTTCCATGACCTCTCTCCACTCATGCGAACTCACACTTCGTCTGTGTCTGCCACTGGAATGAATTGTACTTTGAGGTTCTAATGCACCAGTATATTTTGATCCATGAATACGATTTAATTTTTTTTTTAAGATTTTATTTATTTATTTGAGAGAGAGAGAATGAGAGACAGAGAGCATGAGAGGGAGGAGGGTCAGAGGGAGAAGCAGGCTCCCTGCCGAGCAGGGAGCCCAATGCGGGACTCGATCCCGGGACTCCAGGATCATGACCTGAGCCGAAGGCAGTCGCTTAACCAACTGAGCCACCCAGGTGCCCCAATGAATACTATTTAATTTTTGTTAAAGCAGAATATACCTAATGTTAAACAGTGTCTAAAGAGTGAACATTGAGATGAGAGTCCTTTATTATGGTTCAGAGCCGGGTACAAGATGCTCTCTGTGAGAGTTAAGCACAGTTTAGTGTCAAGTGGGTGACAGCTAACAAGCTCAGATTAAGCGTGACACGTGAGAACGCTCCCTGGTGAGGATAGAACAGCGCTTGTTTAAATGGGCAGTAAACAGTCCAGCTCCAACAGTGGCCTGTGCTAAAGAACCATGGATCTTTTTATAGATACTGTGAGACATTGTTATGCTGTGGTAGTGACTGCATTGTAATTACTGCTGACCTGTTCAGTGTTCTTTTGAGTCTTTTAATCACTTGATTCAAGTGTATTGTCAAAAATTCTAGTATTCACAACGGTGCTGTAATGACCAAAAGAGAGAGAGAGAGCAAAGGTTTTCTTTTTTTTTTTTTTTTTTTAAGATTTTATTTATTTATTTGAGAGAGAGAATGAGATAGAGAGAGCATGAGAGGGAGGAGGGTCAGAGGGAGAAGCAGACTCCCTGTCGAGCAGGGAGCCCGATGCAGGACTCGATCCTGGGACTCCAGGATCATGACCTGAGCCGAAGGCAGTCGCTTAACCAACTGAGCCACCCAGGCGCCCGAGAGCAAAGGTTTTCAAATAAAAGAAGATCTGGGGACATATTTTGTTGCACCCTAAGTATGACCTTAGACAAATTACTTAAACTCTCTAAGTTTCTTCATCATTAAAAGAGGGACAAAAAGGGACGCTTGGGTAGCTCAGTCAGTTAAGTGTCCACCTTCCACTCCGGTCATGATCCCAGGGTCCCAGGATGGAGTCCCGCATGGGTCTCCTTGCTCAGTGGGGAGCCTGCTTCTCCCTCTGCCTGTAGCTCCCCCTGCTTGTGCTCTCTCTCTCTCTGACAGATAAAAGCTTAAAAAAAGAGGCAAAAACACCTATCCTATAAGGGTTGTTATGTTGATTACATAAAATCATCCTTGTAAAGGGCATATAGAGTAAGTACTCAGTAAATGTTAGCCACCTCTGCCTAGAAAACATTAATGCACTCAAGTGAATTGTGTAATAATACCGTGGGAACCAGTCCAGTCAACTGGTGCAACTTCATGTCTGTGGGGAAAAGTATACAGAAGTTAAGATATTTAGAACTTGTCTCCTTTAAGCAGCTTTGCAGCCAAGCTGACTCTGAGCCACCCATCCCAGTGTTCATAAACTGGCTCAAGTGGATTGGCCACGGAGGGACTGACAGAGTGGGCAGGACCTCCTATTAGTATACTTCCTTGGGGATAGTTTTCAAACCTGAATACTTTTACATCATTTCTGTCTCTCTCTCTCTAATTCTCTGTGTGTCTCTCTCTTGCTTTCTATCTCTGTCTTTTCTTCCTTTTCTCTTTCCTTTTTAAAGAAATTCAAGTGTTTACCTGGCAAGACTGTTTGCATCTGCTTTCCCAACAAAGTTTCTATAGCTGACTATGACAGGATAGAGAAGAATTTCCTGTCTTCTCCCCTCACTCTATTTCTAAACCAAGTATACAACACATTAAAGATTTTATTATGTCATTGTTATTAATGAATGAAAAAAGAATAAAGAACCTTATTCTACTGCCCTCCTCCTTATCACACTCTATGAAAAATAAAAATCAAGAATAATATTCTTCTATAAGGGCTAATGATAGATTTGGGTACACAAATAGCTGAAATAAGTTCCATCTACTTTTTTTAATTTTTTTTAAATTTTTTTTTTAAGATTTTATTTATTTGTGAGAGAGACGATGAGAGACAGAGAGCATGAGAGGGAGGAGGGTCAGAGGGAGAAGCAGACTCCCTGCTGAGCAGGGAGCCTGATGTGGGACTCGATCCCGGGACTCCAGGATCATGACCTGAGCCGAAGGCAGTCGCTTAACCGACTGAGCCACCCAGGCGCCCTCCATCCACTTTTGAGAGGAATATCGTTTTGAGGATATCTGAGCATTTTTTCTCTGCTACCACTGGGAGTCAGCACATGGGATGGTCTCAAGATAAAGTGCAAAAGAGAGACGGGAGGTAAAGATGGGAAGACATCAGCTATACTTACTTGGAGCACTAGTGGAAGGTTAATGGAATATCAACTTCAGAGAGTTATTTCTACTCCTTCTATCCCATTGTTCTCACCCAGATCAATACTGATCTTGCCTCACAAGTTGTTCTTTTGTTTTCTTATGATAATGATAATATTATCAACTTCATCAACTTGTGTGAGAATTAAGCATGACGATAAATGCAAAACACTAGAAGTGATACATTGCACATGAAAGAATTCAATGGTATTAGTCATTATTATTTTCATTATTTTAGCTTTTATTATTGGCCCTACCCTAGAGTGATACTAAAGCAGAATAAAATACCAGATGGATTGTGTGATGCGTGTGAGATAGGAAGGAGAGAGGACAATGTTCCCTGTACTGTGATAGGGGTGTGGAAATGAATGCAGAACACACACACACACAAAAATGGCAAAAGCACTTTACTAAGAGGAAAGGGGAGGTCCCATATCCATAAACCCAGGAATATATATGTTCTGTGTCTGATTCCAGCCTGGGAGTAAAAAATGCACAGACTGTAAAGTGGTGAGTGGGTAGAAAGGGGAATTGTGCCAGGGTGGAAATGGAATTAGTAAGTAGGAAAGTCAGATGGTGGATGGATGGTCATGGAGGATGACCCTGGAAATGGGCACAACTAATTAAGACAGTTCCAAGCCAAGCTCCTAAGATTGGAGAGGAGAACTGGGTAAGAACAAATGGTTCTTCTCTGACTGGAATGTCGTGGCTGAGCAGCAACATGAGTGCAAAGCAAAGACAGTGAATTTATCCGAAGAAATTCAGGTCATCCCATGAGACACACCAGAAAATTGAAAGAGATTATGAACAGAAAAGTATTCAGAGTTTTGTCCACTGGAAATCAATCAAGATAAATTAGAGAGAAGAATAACCTCAGTCAAAAGGGGGCTGAGACATCAATATTCTCTAGGACCCAATATGATATGAACTCATAAAAGAATGGGATCAGGTAATTAGCCTAATCTCCCAGGGAGAGTTTTTGACACAGACTGTTGCCACCCAGTCAGGTAGTGAGATATTTCCAAGAACATCTTAAGAGCAAATTAATTAACTAGGCTTTTATCTCCTAAGAAAATGAGTATGGCATCCTCCACATACTCCAAGGCCCATTTGACACACTTGATTGGGGCAAAGATAGTGCAGGTCTTCTCCCAAGCTGAAGGATTCACATTGATGTAAACCAATTTAGTACAATGCTTGTCTCAGTATAAATGCTGAATAAATGTTAACTATATCTAACACAGAGTACATTTGCATTTTAACCATATCTTTTTTTTATTATTATGTTCAGTTAGCCAACATGTAGTACGTCATTAGTTTTTGATGTAGTGTTCAACCATATCTTTTAATCCCAGTTAGAGTATTGATGGGGAACTTTCTAGGACATTGGCAGGACTATAGATGGAGGTATTTTGGAGCCAAGAAGACTTTGGCATCTTTTCTTTCTTTCTTTTTTTAAAAATATTTATTTATTTTAGAGAGAAAGAGCACAAGCGGGGAGAGGAGCAGAGGGAGAGAGAGAATCTTCAAGCAGGCTCCCCACTGAGCACAGAGCCTGATGTGGAGCCTGATGCAGGGCTCAATCCCAGGACGCTGAGATCATAATCTGAGCCAAAATCCAGAGCCGCCACTCAACCAACTGAACCACCCATGCACCCCTGCATCTTTTCAAATCCCCTTGGAAACCCAAAACCTAGAACCAATCTTAACCCAGGCAGTTTTTATAGATGGTCCTTGGGGAAAGTAAGTCAAATCACTTACCATTTGGGCTGAAAACAGTCTGAAGTTGTGAGGTCTTCAGAAAATCACAAAAGTTCTGTCATAGGACCATGTGGGCTGTTAAAATTTTGTGATTTGGGAGCTAGAGGATATATTAAAATTCTTATTAGTTAAAATGAGGGTAAAGGAAGCAGGATACAAAACTATGTTTATGTAGAAATTAAATATATAAGAACGTTAAATTTGTGGAAAGTTTAGAAAATGAAGTTTGGGGTTACCTGAGAATAAGGGGCTAGCTTTATTTTACCCATCACTGTAATGCAGCGGTCAATATTTTTTCAAATAACCTCAAGTTCTCTGAAGTCTTCTGGGTTTAACTCAGATTTCTAATACCATTTTAACATTTTACACAGTGGTTTAATAATACAGAGTCTTCAGCTCAAGATAAAATTAGGAACAGATGGTGAGAATGGACTCATTCCCATTCCTGATGTGTACTTTATTATACTACTTTCAAAGAGTGACTTAAAGCACATTCCAAAAATGTACAGTAGGTGTATGGATTGTGTCTCTTGAGAAATGACTATTTTGTGCAGTATTCCTTTAACTATTGCTATTCCTAGCTCTGTTTCAGAATGTAATGGGAAAACTTTAGTTATTAAAAACAAAGCAAATATATATCTAGTGGTGAAATGCTCAACACAATTATTTTATAACCCATAAATGAATTTTAATATTTGAGTCTCTTTTTATTTTTTTATTTTTATTTTTTTAAGGATTTTATTTATTTATTTGTCAAAGAGAAAGAGAGAGAACAAGGAGGGGGAGCATCAGGCAGAGGGAGAAGCAGGCTCCCCGCTGAGCAAGGACCCCGATGCAGGACTCGATCCCAAGACCCTGGGATCACGACCTGAGCCGAAGGCAGACACTTAACTGACTAAGCCACCCAGGTGCCCCTTGAGTCTCTTTTTAAAATAAAAAGTCTATTTTCCAATATTTAAAAAGGATTTTTACAACATTCAGTATCGTATCACAATAGGGTATTTTTAATATTTTTAATTTAATTTTTAATTAATTGTTGTGTTACAGCTGATATATAACATTATATTAATTTCAAATGTACAATGTAATGATTCAATATATGTATATAATGCAAAATGATCACCACAATGAGATATTTTTTATACTCCTGATTTCAGAAATTATGCAATGATAAGGTAAAAATAATAGTAGCAATAGCTAATATCAAGTGATGGGTTATTACTTTCCAGGCATTATATTAAGTGCTGTTCATTTTTAAATCTCACTTTTTGCTCAAGATTACTCCAATTTTTGCAAATACATTTTTAGATACAAATTTATCCCCAAATCATAGGTGAGAAAACGGAGATACAAAAAAATTGAGTATTTTGCCTTCCCAAGATTTATAAATAACATACTCTGTTCGATGGCAATAGTAACATTTGGTCAACAGTACAATAGGAAATATTTAAATGTATCTGCAGAGTAAAAAACTGTGTTGATTTTTGAGTGTACTTACTACTAGATTACAGTATAATTTGTGTCTATCAGAAATATAGATAGCAATGAGTAGGTTTTCTCCAAGTATACCATTGGCTCAATGTACTCCAACTACATCCCTAAACCCTAGAATTGTGTTTAAAATTTGATATTCTGCTTCATATGTCATAGCTATTTTATTAGAATAATAAACAGAATGCAGATGCTTCTCTCCTGGGCACATGGATCCTAAATTTAAAGACAAAATAGAAATGGAAAATTTTGTGAAGGGACATATTCATGTATGTAAATTTCCCTTCCTACATTACCACCAATTTTAGGTGGCGATTTTGCTTAAATGAAAGGATTTTTTAAATCAAAAAAATGGTAATATGCTTCAAGTTGATCTTTCTAAATAGACAATATTACAAAAAATTATCGTCTGCAGCTTTCCAGAGCACATATAGACCATATAATGTAACTGAGGCTTTGTGTTAGATGAGTCCCATTGTCTTCTCTTTTACAGAGAAAATCACTTCTAGTAGGATTAGAATAGTATGAATAAAGTTTTGCCTAGCACAATTCCTATCAGGTTTTTTTTCATATTTAATGTGATTTATTATTTTAATTTTTTAAAAAATTTATTTTAATATGTTATGTTAGTCACCATACATTACACCATTAGTTTTTTTTTTTTTTTTTTTTTACACCATTAGTTTTTGATGTAGTGTTCCATGATTCATTGTTTGCATATAACACCCAGTGCTCCATTCAGTACGTGCCCTCTTTAATACCCATCACCGGGCTAACCCATCCCCCCAACCCCCACCACTCTAGAACCCTCAGTTTGTTTCTCAGAGCCCATAGTCAGGTTTTGAGAATAAATTTCTGGTATCACTTACGTATGCCTTCTCTTTTCAATAAATTTACCCTATAAACATCTTGAAATTAAAGACTGACTAATATTATAAAAAGAAAACATGTTAAAAGTTGGCCAGAAATTATTTTTCTTAAGTAAGTTATTAAATTCCAATTTACAGTCACTCACATTTGTGGCTTAACATGGAATTCATTTTACAGATTGTTTTCATGTTATTTTTAATGGAACCAGTGAGATATTCTCTTTATCTGATAACTCTACACACAACTATGTTATTAAGGTACAGTATTTAAAGACATGCTTACAAACTGAAAAAAAAAAAAAAAAGCCTAACATCTGTTTGCAAAGTAATTTTGCAATCACTAAGAGTAAAACTATAACTATCAGGAGACACAAAAGAAGGCCAGAGGAGTTGTATTTTCTCGACTTATTTGTATTGTGAAGCACAGTTAAACAAATAGTGTCTCCCTTTCAGGGCTCAGAACCCCAGCCAATAATACAGCTGAGGGCTGAAACTACTTGAAAGGGTGATGTGGCTTTTGTTGGGATCTGGCTGGATGACATTGCTTTGTGGAAAGCAAAAGCACTGTTGCTCTACCACAAATACTTTACAAGGCAAGGAACTTTAGAGAGGGAGACAGCAGAAACTATTAGAAGATTAATGAGGATCCCCACAGCCTGTTCTTTTATGGATTGCCAGGAACTCTTTCATCAACTATATTTACTGAGCAAGTGAATCTACTGCAAAAAAATTGTATATATATATATATGAAAGGATTTCCTGTGAGATTGCTTTAAGATAGGAGACCCTAAATAAAAGGGTTAACAACATTTTATTAACAATGAAAAAAAAACTCAAGGGAAAAAAAAAAGAAGAAGGGGAAAAGCTAGGAAAACTTTCATTGTGCATGCCAATTAGACATTTTGCTCTTTAATGCCAACAAGCTTCTTTGGGGTTTTCTCACAAATGTAAAGAAGGTAATGTAGGATGAAAGTAAAATATATCATACTAACAATGTATTAATGTACATGATAAATCATTTTAAAACTGCTTAACAAATAGTATTTGGTATTTCAACAATAAAATAGAGATTTATAAATTCATGACATAAAATTAATGAGAAAAATAAATATTTTTTAATTGCAACAAGTTTGAAATCAAGTTTATATACTGCCCATATAAAACTTGTTTTTTTTTAATAAACAGAGTGAACAGGTTTTAATCTATTAATGATGTAGAGCAGCAGAATAAGTTGAAACTTCAGATTCCAAGTAAAATGTCAGAATAATCCATGCAATTCTGTATTAGTTTTAAAATAAATGCATCTCCAATAAAAACAGCCCCCTTCTTTTGCAGCTCCCACCTTCCCTTCCTTACTCTCTCCCAACAGTGGTAAGCATGTACAGCTCTAGCAGAAAATATGCAAGTCAACCTTAAGAGCACATATGATAACTCTGCTAGAAAAGGGAGCTCTATTCCATTGACAGAGATAATTGCAACAAAGTTAAACTCTTTGTTGAAAACTGTTTTTGGATACCAGATTTTATAAAATTTAACATAGGTGTTATGCGGCCTCCATACCATTTTGGGTCACTTTATAACATTCCTAAACAAAATAGGATGCTAAACACAGATGTATATTGACCCAGGATACAATTCATTTAAGGAAAGAAACCAGGGGCACCTGGGTGGCTCAGTTGGTTAAGTGCCTTCAGCTAAGGTCATGATCCCAGGGTCCTGGGATCAAGCCCTGCATTGGGCTCCCTGCTTAGCAGGGAGCCTGCTTCTCCCTCTCCCTCTACCTGCCACTCCCCCCTGCTTGTGTTCTCTCTCTCTCTATCAAAATAAATAAATAAATAAATAACATCTTAAAAAAAAAAAAAAGAAAGCAAACTAGTTTAATGGAGTTCAAGCACCATCAAAACTCATAGAGTAACCCCAGCCACATATCCATAGAAAAGAATATCATAGTAAGAGGGATGTACTGCAGCATCATAAGTAGAAGACAATTACAAATGTCAACTGTGTACAACTTAGAACAAAATTAAACACATATTTAAATATGATCTTCTCAAAATACTATATTTCAGAAATACTATTGCTTGCACTGTCATATTACATCCATTTGCCTCTTGTTTAATTGAACCCTAAGACTCTTCCTTTAGGTGAATGAATAGCGTCATTTACCAGATTAATGAAAAGTATAAACCAGCAGATCTGTCCTCTCCCTTTCTGAACCAACCATTTAAAACACAGTAATAGGGCGCCTGGGTGGCTCAGTTGGTTGGGCGACTGCCTTCCGCTCAGGTCATGATCCTGGAGTCCCGGGATCGAGTCCCGCATCGGGCTCCCTGCTCGGCAGGGAGTCTGCTTCTCCCTCTGACCCTCCTCCCTCTCATGCTCTCTGTCTCTCATTCTCTCTCTCTCAAATAAATAAATAAAATTAAAAAAAAAATTAAAAAAAATAAAAATAAATAAAACACAGTAATAAATAAAATGCTAGATTTCCAAGATGTTCCCTGTAAGGCAGCAGGCAGACCACAAAAGTAATCACATTTACAAAGAAGAATTGAAAGTAAGGTATATCTCTAAAAAATAAGACTAAAGATAAATTTATTTGTGGAATTAGAGCTATTTTAAGGATACTTTCTAATATTGATTTGGCATTGTAAAATATTTCAATGATATGAAAAATTATTTAAGAAGCCCAAGAATGTACCACCTGGATTTAACAGTTATCAGTTTACCACATTTGCCTCAGATGTTCTTCCTTCCTTCCTCCCTCTATTTTATTCTTTTGTTAATTAAACAGTATAGTTTAGGGGTGCCTGGGTGGCTCAGTGGGTTAAGCATCTGCCTTCAGCTCAGGTCATGATCCCAGGGTCCTGGCATTGAGCCCTGCATTGGGCTCTCTGCTCTGTGGGGAGTCTGCTTCTCCCTCTGCCTGCCACTCCCCCTGCTTGTGCTCTCTCTCTCTCGCTAACAAATAAATAAATGAGTAAAACCTTTAAAAAAAGGTATTAAAAAAACATTATAGTTTAATCTTAAAGCTATTTACCACATTTGCTAATCTTACTCCTTTATCTCCCTCCCACTGGTAGCCCCTATCCAGAAACTCGGTTTGTGTTAGTCCTGTCCATGTTTTAATTCTTTTATAACACATGTATGTATTCAGCATTGTTCTATATCATTCCATGTGTTTATGTACTTTATATAAATGACATCACACTTTTTGTATCATTCTGCAACTTGAACATTTTTACCAAATACTATATTTTTGAAATTCAGTCACTTTGGTACATATCTACTGAACTTATAACATTTTATTATACATATAATATCATTTATTTTCTCATATCTCCCATTGATTAGTGTTTTGGTTGCTTCCACTTTCTTCTAATTTCTACCCTATGAATAATAATAAATGTTGTGCTTGTTTTCTGATAAAATTTATGACATTGGTTCAAATTTCAGGTTTCTTTCTCCTCCTATAACTTTCTCCCTTTCCTCTCCTCCTCTTTCTCACCTTTTCTCTTCTTCCCCTCCCTTTCTCCTCCTCCTCCTTCTTCCTCTCCTTTCCTTCTCTCTTTTAACTTTAATTTATTTATATTCTGATAATGGATAAAATCTTCTATATTCAGAATAGTCACATTTATCCTCCCATAAAAAGATAACCATTTTGATGAAGGATTTGGAGTCTATGCCATATGAAGAAGAGGTAAAAGTCTCAAAGAGATTTATCTTTGAGAGGAGACTATAAGGAGACAAAAACACTCCTATTTGTAGAGTGTTTTACTGTGTCTATGCTTTATTTCATTGACACTTGAGAATATCATAGGTTAAGTGTTGTTACCCCTTTCTTAGAAATGAGGAAACTTATGTTTCCTGGTCTGTATAACTTGATCAAGGTCATAGAACCAATAAAAAATGAAGCCAGGTTTAGAACTTAAATCCTTCCAAACTTGAACTGTTGCTTGGCCATTGTGTTGTATAATTTTCTGAGACTGCCATAACAAATACGACCAACTGGGGGGCTTAAACAACAGAAATTTATTCATTCACAGCTCTGAAGGCCAAAAGTCCAAAATCAAGGTGTCACACTCCCTTAGAAGGCTCTGAGGGAGAATCAATTCTTCCATGCCTCTTCCAACTCCTGGTGGTTCCACATATTCTTTAGCTTGTGGCTAGATCTTATCTCTGTCTTTCTTCACGTAATAATAACATCTTTATCATGTCACACAATGATCCTTCTTTTCAATGGTTGGAATCATTAGTTCTAGTCTTTTAGCAAGTTGAATGATTATAACACAACATTGTTGCCTATATTCATTTTATGGTGCACTAAATCTCTAGGACTTATTTACTACTCATTGCAAGTTTGTACTCTTAAACAACAACCATCCTGTCCCCTCAACCCCATCCCCTGGAGCACCATTTTACTTTCTGTTACTACTAGTTAGCTTTTTTAGATTCCACATATAAGTGATATCATATACTACTTCTCTGTCTGACTTATCTCATTTAGCATATGTTCAAGGTCCACCCATGTTGTTGCAAATTGCAAGATGTCCTTCTGTCTCATGACTGAATAATACCACGGAACAAATTCTTAAACAGATGGAGGAAAAAAAATGCCTAAGCTCCCTTTCAACTTTATATTCTATACTTCAAACTTAAACTTAAGTGTTTATCAGTTAGCTCTACTTTTCATGATAGAAGCCATACTAGTTACCATATCATACAATGTGTGTTGAAATAACACTGGAGGGACGCCTGGGTGGCTCAGTCAGTTAAACATCTGCCTTCGGCTCAGATCATGATCCCAGGGTCCTGGAATCAAGTCCCATATTGGGCTCCCTGCTCGGCGGGAAGCCTGCTTCTCCCTCTCCCTCTGCCTGCCACTCCCCCTGCTTGTGCACTCTCTCTTTCTCTCTCTCTCTGACAAATAAATAAATAAATGAATCTTAAAAAAAAAAAAAAAGAAAAAGAAACAGCATTGAAGCACATGCAAGAATATTCTTTCAGTTGATTTGTGGAAATGGTAGCAAGAGTAGCTTTATCATCGTGTAGTAGATCCATTATGCAAAAACCCAACTGGTTTTAATATTTTCAATTTCTGTTAAATAGGTGGTAGAAATGTAAGTTACAATAATACTAATACCTGGAAGGCAGTGGGTTTTACTGGAAAGAGCATGAAGTTTGAGATCTGATATACCTGAATTTAAATCTTGTGCTTTGTCACCACGTAAGTTATCTAAGAGATAGTCTCTCATTTTAAAATTTTGAGAAATAATGAGCACTTGACAGTATTGTTGTGAAGATTTTCTGAATTATTAGACCTAAGATCTTAGTATATAATAGTTGCTCAAAAATGTTAAATCTCTTTCTAGTGATTAACGGGCTACACTTAATGGTCTCTTTCATTAAGATGAATAATCCATATTCTAGAGTAATATACCTAAATGGCTACTCAGCCTCTCTATTTGGGGACCCAATTGGCATCTCAAAATTAACAAGTATAAAACAAAAATCTCGACTCCACCTTAGCCCCAAATACCCTACCCTAAAACTGCTTCTCCTTTTAGATTCCCTCACTCATGGTCAGTGATACCTAGATGATCATACTTCAAATGTAAAAGGTAAAACTGATTAATCTCTTTCATCATCTCCCACATACAATCCAGAGAGACCTAGTCACTATCCCTCTTATGTATATCCCAAATCTGACCATTTCCATTGAACATTGACCACCTTGTTTGTCACCATCCTCGATCACCTGGAATATTGTAGCAGCCTCCTAACCTGTTTCCCAGCTTCCACCACTGGCTTTCACATGGCTCATTTTCCATATGCTAATCAGGGCAAACTTTCAAAAATGTAAATCAAATCACTCCTCTGATGAAATCTTCCAATGGCTTCTCATTGTAATTAGAATAAAATATCCTTGTCCTTGTACTCCAAAACATTGGTCCGTTCTAATAATTCAGGTCTCGACTCAAATGTCACCTCAACCACTCCTGATCCCAAATTCCAGTTTTATTATTATAGTACTTTACTATATAAAAGTGTCTTGTTTAGCTATCTGGGGATGCGTTTATATCTGTTCTCTCTATTGGAAGGTAATCCCCATCAGAGAAATCACCTCTTTTGTCTTCCCACAGTACCCGGTGTCAAATATTAGATAAGCGCCCAATAAAGGCCATTAAATACTTCAAAAAAGCAGATGACCACAACAAAACAGCAAAAATTTGTGAAGATTATGGGAATATGCTCAAATGATCACAAATATATTTAAGTGTTCTAAGTGAAATAAAGAAAATAAAGTGAGATAATTACTTTAAAATTCTAAAATAGCAGAAGACATTTAATGTTAGTGTTTTGAAGTATTGATTTAATATCCTTATCTTCCTTCTTAAAATCCTCCTTGCTGCACATTGAAAAATAGTACAGAACCTAATTACTACTAATAAAGATATAATATTAAGCAGTAATAATACAATTATTATGATTTGGTTTATAAAAGAAGAAATATAAGGAAAATAACATCCCCTAATAAAATTTTAACTCACATAAACATTTAAAGATCCAAACAACCATGCAGTAGGCTGATTCATGTGAACAGTATACAGTAATTCCAGCATTAATAAATTAATAATAGTCATTGCCTTTAATGAAGGTAAATCAATTTCCTTCTTCAAGTTAATATAATAATTCTGAAGTTTTATAACTCAAGGAAAAACTATATGGAGGCTTGAAAACTATTCATGTAAGTCATGAATAGCAAAGGTACACTCTACTCTTGGAAATTTTATTAGTGTAAAATGGACATGATTATGATTTGATTTGTGCAGTCTTGTATCTGTGATTACTCTAAGTGTTGCCTATTAATTCTTAGAATTATATTAAATATACTGAAGGAAGATTGGTTAATATCCCTTGAGATTTCCATGAGAAATACATGTCTTTTTCATTTGGCTAGTCAGGTGGGAAAATATGAACACAAAGTCAATACTAATTTACATAACATACTGTTACTGTTTCCAAAGGCTCAAGAATATGCATTTTCCCTTCTACCTTTATAGTTTGTAAATCACACCACATACATTAATTCATTTGAGTCTTACAGTAATCATGTGAAGTAAGTGTAACAGTGTATTATTTCATTTTTACAAATAAGAAAAAAGAAAAATAAGGATTAGAAATTTAAGTAATTTTTCCAAATTGCATGGGTAGAAAATGGACAACTAAAACAAATATAGCCCAAGGTTGAAATTTCTGTCCCAGCACGCTTTGCATCATACCATCCACCTCTGTTAATTTCCTGACAGGTAGGACATGAAGTAATTAAAGAATGGTACCTTTAGCTATTGCTACCCAAGGAAGTGTCATGACATCCGTGTTTCCCTGCAACAGCAGGTCCAGCTCTGATTCCAAGCAGCAAGTGAGCTTTAGAAGTAAGGAACTAAAAACCCCTCTTGCATCACCAAAGTAGAAGAGAATACTAATTCTACAAAGAGAGAACTGCACCAGTAAACACGGAGCTTTCAGGATAGGACAGAAAGCAGCTGGAAACTACTCCAGACAGCAGTTTCCAGAACATATTGAAGTGAAGCACAGCTTTCTGTAGAAATCAATTGATAAAGATCTAGTTCTTAAAGATTATACATTGAGGAAGGAAAATAGGAAAAGACTGAGAATCTTGTAATTAAGGATCCTGGAGCTAGGTCAGACAGACTTGGGCAAGAGAAACTTGAGACAGAGAGATCAGAACCCAGATTGGACATATCATATTGTTAAATAAGTATTACAAGTCTTATGTGAGGGTAATTTGGAAATATCAGAGCTTACATTATGCCCATTATAAATCTTACCTGATTACACTGTACATTTTATCAAGTCTTCCTTTGGTTTATTGACTTAGTTACTCTGGACAAATAAAGTTACTATCTTCATTAAATTCCAATATGAAGGACTTCTCTGAATATCTGTTTATATGAAGATACCTAAACAACACAGATCTTCTTAGAGTTGAAATTCTGGAGCCCAGATTTTATTTAATGAGCCAGTTAACCAAGTTTATACCTTTCTGAATGAAGTTTATTTCTGTCTTAGGCTGACTGTGTCCCTCCACCACAGTCATTGCTTCTCTCAAAGCCATGATTATACATGACTGGGTCCCTCCAGGCTCCCAAAACTTCTCCCTCTACAATTGCCCCTGGACCTAAGTGTGGTAATAATTTGTCTCCTGGTATGCTCTAGATTATCACAATATCCTCTGTGGTTACCGTACACCTACACCTTCATAATTAGTATCTCTGTAAATACATTATTCTAGAATTAACCTAGTGCAAGTGGGCCATCTGTTTCCTGCTGGTGCTCTAACGGATACAGACCCCATGGTACAAGACTGTTACCTAGTTCTCATCCCAGGATTGACAGATATGAATTTTAGTATTTCCTATTGATACCATGAAACTTGGGCTTGTAGAGTTTAAATAAGTTACCTAATATCACACAGAGAGTAATGAGCACCAAAATTTTGATATGTAATAATCTTAGCCAAACCCCCTGATATTTCTACTATATGGCATTGACTCTTGAGTTTTTTTATTATATAGATTTCCACATGCCTTATTTCTTTTATTTTTTAATTTTAATTTTATTTTATTATGTTATGTTAGTCACCATACAATACATCATTAGTTTTTGATGTGGTGATCCACGATTCACTGTTTGTGTATAACACCCAGTGCTCCATGCAGTACGTGCCCTCCTTAATATCCATCACCAGGCTAACCCATCCTCCAGCCCCCTCCCCTCTAAAACCCTCAGTTTGTTTCTCGGAGTCCATAGTCTCTCATGGTTCATCTCCCCCTCTGATTTCCCCCCTTCATTTTTCCTTTCCTTCTCCTAATGTCCTCCATGCTATTCCTTATGTTCCACAAATAAGTGAAACCATATGATAATTGACTTTCTCTGCTTGACTTATTTCACTTAGCATAATCTCCTCCAGTCCCATCCATGTTAATGTAAAAGTTGGGTATTCATCCTTTCTGATGGCTGAGTAATATTCCATTGTATACATGCCTTATTTCTAACAGAGATTGTTGTAAGTTCCAGAATGTGTCAAAGAAAAAGATAGTAGAGATAACCTATCTTACCCTTATCTTGAGGTAACAAAATTGGGGAAAATGAACTAATTTGCTCAAATTCACAAAGGTATTGATTGCCAACTAAGAATCCCACTGATGCAGAAAGGTAAAGTGACTTACCAAACATGAAATACTCAAGGTTGAGATGTTTCTTATCATTCTCAGATATGTGTTATAAGAATTGTAGGGCAGAGTAGATCTCAAAATTCTGCCTAATAGAGAGGAAATTGATAAATTTTTGTTAACTGAATATATCCATCAATTGACTTTTCTGACGATATTATAGTCTTGATTAGAAATAAGAAATCAATTTCTGATGGTAACAGTAATCTGGGGGGACATACTCGATATTTTGAAATGCTATAGTTCTATTCTTATCCTCACATAATTAGAAAATCACTACCTGGGGCGCCTGGGTGGCTCAGTCATTAAGCGTCTGCCTTCGGCTCAGGTCATGGTCCCAAGGTCCTGGGATCGAGCCCCGCATCGGGCTTCCTGCTCTGCGGGAGGCCTGCTTCTCCCTCTCCCACTCCTGCTGCTTGTGTTCCCTCTCTCGCTGTATCTCTCTCTGTCAAATAAATAAAATCTTTAAAAAAAAAAAAAAAAGAAAATCACTACCTGATCAAATGAGGAATAATTCTGATATTTGAGGCAATTTTGAGTAAACCTTACTACTGGCTTTAAAATATAAAAGTTAGCCAAAGCATAGCTAACTTCATACTAAATATAAAACACTAATAAAATCAGGGTGGGGGCAAGAATCTCCAATAAAACTGCTATAATTTTTAATGCCTTTGGAAGTTCTATCCAATACTACCAATCAAAAATAGGAGTTATAAGTCAGTCAGAAAAAGACAAATTCCATATGATTTCATTCACATGTGGAATTTAAGAAACAAAGCAAATGAACAAAGGGAAAAAGAGAGAGAGAGAGACAAATCAAGAAGCAGACTCAACTATAGAGAACAAACTGATGGTTACTAGAGGGTATGTAGGGGGAGAAGGGGTAAACGGGTGATGGGGATCAAGGAAGGCACTTGTGATGAGTACTGGCTGATGTATAGAATTGCTGAATCACCATATCATATATCTGAAATTAATATAACATTTTATGTTAACTACCTGGAATTAAAATAAAAGCTTTAAAAATAGTACTTAAAGAATAAAAGTGAAAATATGGGGAAAGAAACAAAATTATCATTTTTATGGATAATATGTTTATTTAGCTAGGGAATTGAAAAGGATGAAGAGGAACACTATAAAACTAACAAGAAAATTCAATAAGGTAGCTGGAAACAAAATAAACAAACAAAATAACATAGTTTCCTGTATATCAGTATTAAATAATTGAAAGTATAATTTAAAAAAAATATACTAGTATTAAATATAAGGTACTCAGTAAAAAATGGCCAAGAAATATATGAGATTTATATGAAATAAACTACAAACTTCCTGAAAGCCATAAAATAATATTTGAATAAATTAAGTCATGAGTTATCTGTGGATATGAATGCAAAATATATAAATGTCTAATTGTTTCCAAACTACTTTAAACTTGTAATACTATTTTAATTAAAACTCCAAAGAGGGGCACCTGGTGCCTCAGTTGGTTAAGTGACTGCCTTCGGCTCAGGTCATGATCCTGGAGTCCCAGGATCGAGTCCCGCATCGGGCTCCCTGCTCAGCAGGGAGTCTGCTTCTCCCTCTGACCCTCCCCCCTCTCATGTGCTCTCTCTCTCTCATTCTCTCTCAAATAAATAAAATCTTAAAAAAAATAAGAATAAAAAAATAAAAATTAAAAAAAAAAACTCCAAAGAGATCTTACCTTAATTTAAAAAATACCAACATTCATGAACAGGCAAGCAGAAATCAAACAATTTTTTTGGAAATTTACATAAAATGGTTTACATAAAGGAATACATGATAAAGAAAACGTGGAAAACAATTAGAGAAGAATAGATTAATCAACCAGTTGTCTTGAATAAATGGTCAGGTAATAGAAAAATATCAACTAAAATCCTTTCTTTATGTGACATACCAAAATATATTATAGATTAATTAAAAATTTAAATATAAAATATCAAGACATAAAAGAAAAAATATGACTAAACTTTATATGTTTAAAGTCATTGGAAAAAAACAGGGAGGATAAAATTAATATATTGGCAACATGAGAATATAAAACTGAATGTTGAGGGCATCATAAACATTATTAAAAGATAAAGTTTGAGACAATATTGAGACAATAGATAAAGAACATAAGAGACAACCTATTGAAAAGGAATTTCATGTAAATGTATAAAATGTATAACTGTATAAAAATGTTGACTATCAAGAGTAATGAAAGACATTTTAATTAAGATAAAAATCAATTCTTCAATATATAGCTATGCAAAGATTTTTTTTAAAAGTTAATAATTTTGCACTATGTAAAGAGAAAAAGTCTCAGTCATTGATGGAGTTGTGTCCATAGTACAATGTTTGTGGGAAGTAATATGAAACTATGTACAGATATACCCAGTAATTTCATTCTTGGTAATCCAAACCATAACAAAGACATAATCTGAAACAATATTTACACACTAAATTCTTCTACACACTGCATTAGAGTAAGAACAGGATTAAATTGCATATATAATATGATACTAACTATGTTCAACCAGATAGCAAATAGTAGGAAGTTTTGTCAATTGTAGTTCATGTTAATTGATTCTTATATGAATACCTGTAATAATTTGCATTTCCCTAATGACTAATGGTGCTGAGCATCATTTCATGTGCTTATTTGACACCAGTATATTTTCTTTAGTGAAATATGTATTCAAACCTTTTCCATATTTTAAAAAATCTTTTCCACATTTTTATTGGGTTGTCTTTTTATTAGTGAAGTTTGAATGTTATATATATATAGGGAGAGAGAGAGAGAATAATAACTACACAGTGAGGTACTACTCTACATCTATTAGGATAACTGAATATACCAAGTATTGGAAGGTTGTGAAGGAACTGGAACTCTCATATACCGCTGCTGCTAAAATGGTACAATCACTTTGGAAAACAGTTTGACAGTTTTTAAAAATATTTGTTATATGATCCAGCCATACCACTGCTAGTACTTACCCAAAATAAATAAAAGAATATGTCTGAATGAAGACTTGAATACAAATGTTCATAGCAACTTTATTTGTAATAGCCCAAAACTGGAAAAAAAAATGTCTTCAGTAGATCAACAGATCAAAAATAGTGGTACTTTCATGTAAGAGAATACTATTCTGTCAATAGAAGGAGTGAACTTACTGATACATGCAACAATATGGATAAATTCAAAATAATGTGCTGAGTGAAAAAAGCTACACAAAATGCATGCATATTCTATTATTCCATTTATATAGAATTTATATAGAATTCCATTTATATAGAATTATAGAAAATGCAAGATAATCTATAGAGAAAGCAGATGAGTGGCACCTAGGGACTGGGAAAGAGTGGGAGGAGTGTGGGGAGGGTGGAAAACAGGAATTATAAAGGGTTATGAGATTAGTTTAGGGAATGAAAGGTAAGTTATCTTATCCTATTGATGGATTCACAGGTGTAGACATAAATTAAAACTTATCAAAATGTACATTTTATATATGTAAAATTTCGTGTATGTCATTTATACCACAATAAAGCTGTTAAAAATTCACAATGACCATGTATTACCTTTTATATTTAATTTACTTTCATTATTCTGTGATTATATAATTTTGTGGCCAGATTAGGACCTTGCACCAGTAACCTAGTGGGTGAAGAATTTCCCTCAAGGGAAAGGTTTATGGAGGGAAGTCATGTAGGACTCTTAGGCAGGGGATGTTACACAGAAGTCTCTCTATAGAATCTACACATAGGAGAGAAGACAGAGAAACAATAGGAAGGAAAGACTAGAGGAATAAGAAAGGTGAACATGGGTTAGTGAGAAGAAATGGGTTTTGAAAGGTCCAGGAGCATACATAGGCCAGGGTCAGTAGTTAAAGACATAAGAAATTTGCTCAGGCTGGTCACCTAACAGGTAAAGTCTAGAATGTCTAATTAGATTTGGAGAGCATTGCATATTTCATTGGACTAGAGTAAGACAAGTGACACATCTATTCTAAGATAAGTAATGAATTTGCTGATTAAATAAAGAGGAGATCTCTCAGTGATGCCCCTTCAAAGGAAGAGAAATCCTCATATTTGAGTAGGAAGAGCAGATTGTGTAAAAAACCTCTGTTGATGAGGTTGAATTGTGGCTGGAAAGGAAAGTATGTGAACACTTTCTTTTCCTTCTGTGTATATAAAATAATTGCTCTTTGAAAAAGTAAAATCTCAATTTAGTGATAATGCTTAGGGATTAAGATGTTCTTGTTAATTGAATTTTTTATTTATACAATCATCAGTGACAATCATAGAATTTCACAGCTGGAAAGGACCTTGGGGATCATTTAGTCCAACCTCATTTTATAGATTAGGCAACAGAGGACTAAGAGGTTAAGTAAATGGCCCAAGGTGGCAGTCAATTAGTGACAGAACTGGGATTATAAGAGAAATTTAACTAGAACATGCTTTTTTGTTTCAATCTTTGGAATTAAAAAAATTTCTACTCCAGAATGTGTTCATCTATTTAAATGTTTTAATATGAAAATATAGGAACTCTGAACCAATAAAGAGGTTGTGCCCACAATTTCTTCTTTTATTAATTTATTTAAAAATATTTATTGAATGCTTACTGGGCACTGATTAAGTTCTGAGAATAAAAAAAAAAAAGAGGACAAAGCTCATAGGCTAAGGAATTGACACAAAATATGTGATAAATGCTACGAGAGATGAAAGCCCAGATCTCTGAAACCACAACAGAGGGGTGTCTGCTGGATGGAAAAGAGTGGTGACAAATATTGCATTAACACACACAATATATTAATTAGGGACACTCACTCACACACATACATGCAAAACCATAAAGAAAAACAAAGACATGATTATCAAAAAACTTAAAATAGCAATTACCTCTAGGATGGAATGAAAGGAGGTAATTACCAGAAGCTTATTCAACTGTATTAGTAATCATCTATTTCTTAACTGGATGGGCACATGTGTGCTCACTGTACCTTTTTTTAAATAATTATATACACCTGTTTGTGAATAAAAAATAAAATATTGTAAGCAACTGAGAGGTAAAGAGAATGAGAATGAGTGAAAATTACAGTCCTTCCCCTGGTAAAAGGAAGAAAGGAGATCTAGAAAAGTTCAAGAAGCACCAGGGGCAAAAAAGGGAAATATTCTAGGTTTTCTGGTGACCAAGATGAAATAGATTGAAAATTAAGAGGAGAGGACTATATTAATAGATAGAATTATGGAAACTGGAGAATGTTAAAGAAGCTGTGTTAAAGAATGGTGGCAGGCACTTTCTGTTAGACAAAGGGAAAATGGAAAAGAGGTAATGGTGAGAAATATTAGAAGCAAAGACATTGTAGGGAGCACCCTTAGGGTGCCCAGGGTTCTCTTCACAAAGAGGCTTGTTCTTTATTTTCTCTGAGAGTAAAGGCAAGAGGTAGTAAGAGAGGGATGGGGGAGTGGAAGAGATGGGGATGGCAGAAATGTTCTTAGGAGCTGGAAGGAAATGAGTGAGTGTAAAAGAGCTTCTAAGGGATACAGAAATTACCATTAAAGTTTATCTGAGGCGTAACAGTGAATCTGCAGTTGATTACATTGGCAATTTTAGGAACTTTTTCTTTTTTTAAGCAATGATAAACAAGCTAGCTGCAGAAGTAGAGAGCTCAGAAAGCTTAGAGTACCATAGAATGTGCTGTGGAATTGACTGAGGGAGTGAGGAAGCATAGGGTGTTGGGACATGTTATACATTGGTCTGGGGTATGAGATGTGGAGCTCCAATCAGGCAAACAGAAGAGTGGAAAGGATGAAGCCATTTGGACCTTAATCTAAATCCACTGGGACAGTACAGGTGTGGAGATTATGCTTAGGATTCAATAGTTAGATTTATTGTGAGACTAACTACAAAGTGCAGTTGAAAGGGGAGGGGGTGTAGGAGGTAGTATGAGCCATGAACAATGTACAAAGAATGTAATAAACTCAATTTGGATTCAGACAAAAGTCAAAAGGGGGTTTGCAAGACCAGGTGTTAGATCCCAGCAGGAAGGCAGAGCACGGCTATAATCTGGTTGATGGCCCAGGAAATTTAGTGAGGGGAAAAAAAAAAAAAAAAGGTCACTATTCAAAAACAGGTCTGTAGGTGGAAAATAAGGGCCCAATTAGTAGGTAGGTGTTTAGAAGCAACACTTTTGTACATCTAGAAGGGAGCAGAAAAGGAGACTGGCTTATTTATTAGTCCTTTTTTGGGAACTGGATCCCCTAGGGATAAGAGTGAGAGTGACTCTAAGGTCTACACTCCAGAGCTTCTGGCTAGAAGAGTCACTAAGTCAATAATTATTTTCAGATTGGTGTCTTAGGCTGTTCACCAGTTCAGTAGTTCTTTCCTAAGTCAGATGGTCTAAGAACTGGAGAATACGAAGGAGTACTGGATGTAGAGAAGTGGACTCAGTTCTATTAGTGGAGTCAAGAGACTCCACTGGAACAGTAGAGTCAAGAGAACTGAGGTGGGTACTGTCAAAGAGAGCATGGTAAAAAATCGTTTAGGTAAAAAAAGATTAACATCAGGCCTAGGAGACTGGCAAAATTTGGGTCCAAGAACTAATGAGATTCTCTAGTTGTGACTAATTCAAAATGCTGATTGTCAGGGGCGCCTGGGTGGCTCAGTCGTTAAGCGTCTGCCTTCGGCTCAGGTCATGATCCCGGGGTCCTGGGATCGAGCCCCGCATTGGGCTCCCTGCTCAGCGGGAAGCCTGCTTCTCCCTCTCCCACTCGCCCTGCTTGTGTTCCCTCTCTCACTCTTGCTGTCTCTCTTTCAAATAAATAAATAAAATAAAATAAAATAAACAAACAAAAAAAACAAATGCTGGTTGTCTTCGGTTTTCTATTTGTTCATATCTCTACCCAGACTGTATCAAATGATTTATATTCACCTGTGTTTCTTATTTTTCAAAATTAATTAATTAATTAATTAATTTTTTATTATGTTATGTTAATCACCATACATTACATCATTAGTTTGTGATGTAGTGTTCCATGATTCATTGTTTGCATGTAACACCCAGTGCTCCATGCAGTACGTGCCCTCCTTAATACCCATCACCAGCCTAACCCATCCCCCCACCCCCCTCCCCTCTACACCCTCAGTTTGTTTCTCTGAGTCCATAGTCTCTTATGGTTTGTCTCCCCCTCAGGTTTCCCCCCCTTCATTTTTCCCTTCCTGCTACCTTCTTCTTCTTTCTTCTTTCTTCTTTCTTCCTTCTTCCTTCTTCCTTCTTCCTTCCTTCTTCCTTCTTCCTTCTTCCTTCTTCCTTCTTCCTTCTTCCTTCTTCCTTCTTTCTTCTTCTTCTTCTTCTTCTTCTTCTTCTTCTTCTTCTTCTTCTTCTTCTAACATATAATGTATTATTTGTTTCAGAGGTACAGGTCTGTGATTCAACAGTCTTACACAATTCACAGCGCTCACCATAGCACATACCCTCCCCAATGTCTATCACCCAGCCACCCCATTCCTCCCACCCCCACCACTCCAGCAACCCTCAGTTTGTTTCCTAAGATTAAGAATTCCTCATATCAGTGAGGTCATATGATACATGTCTTTCTCTGATTGACTTATTTCGCTCAGCATAATACCCTCCAGTTCCATCCACACCATTGCAAATGGCAGGGTTTCATTCCTTTTGATGACTGCATAATATTCCATTGTATATATACACCACATCTTCTTTATCCATTCATCTGTTGATGGACATCTTGGCTCTTTCCATAGTTTGGCTATTGTGGACATTGCTGCTATAAACATCGGGGTGCACGTACTCCTTCGGATCACCACATTTGTATCTTTGGGGTAAATACCCAGTAGTGCAATTGCTGGGTCATATGGTAGCTCTATTTTCAACTTTTTGAGGAACCTCCATACTGTTTTCCAGAGTGGCTGCACCAGTTTGCATTCCCACCAACAGTGTAGGAGGGTTCCCCTTTCTCTGCATCCCCGCCAACATCTGTCTTTTCCTGACTTGTTAATTTTAGCCACTCTGACTGGTGTGAGGTGGTATCTCATTGAGGTTTTGATTTGGATTTTCCTGATGCCGAGCAATGTTGAGCACAAAAGTGCTCTGTTGTGTCTGTTGGCCATTTGGATGTCTTCTTTGGAAAAATGTCTGTTCATGTCTTCTGCCCATTTCTTGATTGGATCATTTGTTCTTTGGGTGTTGAGTTTAAGAAGTTCTTTATAGATTTTGGATACTAGCCCTTTATCTGATATGTCATTTGCAAATATCTTCTCCCATTCTGTCAGTTGTCTTTTGGTTTTGTTGACTGTTTCTTTTGCTGTGCAAAAGCTTTTTATCTTGATGAAGTCCCAATAGTTCATTTTTGCCTTTGCTTCCCTTGCCTTTGGCGATGTGTCTAGGAAGAAGTTGCTGCAGCTGAGGTCAAAGAGGTTGCTGCCTGTGTTCTCCTTTATCTCCTTTAGGATTTTGAAGGACTCCTGTCTCACATTTAGGTCTTTCAACCATTTTGAGTCTATTTTTGTGTGTGGTGTAAGGAAATGGTCCAGTTTCATTCTTCTGCATGTGGCTGTCCAATTTTCCCAACACCATTTGTTGAAGAGACTGTCTTTTTTCCATTGGACATTCTTTCCTGCTTTGTTGAAGATTAGTTGACCATAGAGTTGAGGGTCCATTTCTGGGCTCTCTATTCTGTTCCATTGCTCTGTGTGTCTGTTTTTGTGCCAGTACCATACTGTCTTGATGATTACAGCTTTGTAATAGACCTTGAAGTCTGGAATTGTGATGCCACCAGTTTTGCTTTTCTTTTTCAACATTCCTCTGGCTATTTGGGGTCTTTTCTGGTTCCATACAAATTTTAGGATTATTTGTTCCATTTCTTTGAAAAACGTTGATGGTATTTTGATAGGGATTGCATTGAATGTGTAGATTGCTCTAGGTAGCATTGACATCTTCACAATATTTGTTCTTCCAATCCATGAGCATGGAACGTTTTTCCATTTTTTTGTGTCTTCCTCAATTTCTTTCATGAGTATTTTATAGTTTTCTGAGTACAGATTCTTTGCCTCTTTGGTTAGATTTATTCTTAGGTATCTTATGGTTTTGGGTGCAATTGTAAATGGGATCGACTCCTTAATTTCTCTGTCTTCTGTCTTCCTGTTGGTGTATAGGAATGCCACTGATTTCTGTGCATTGATTTTACATCCTGCCACTTTACTGAATTCCTGTATGAGTTCTAGCAGTTTTGGGGTGGAGTCTTTGGGGTTTTCCACGTAAAGTATCATATCATCTGCAAAGAGTGAGAGTTTGACTTCTTTGCTGATTCAGATGCTTTTTATTTCTTTTTGTTGTCTGATTGCTGTGGCTAGGACTTCTAATACTATGTTGAATAGCAGTGGTGATAGTGGACATCCCTGCCATGTTCCTGACCTTAGGGCAAAAGCTCTCTGTTTTTTCCCATTGAGAATGATATTCACTGTGGGTTTTTCATAGATGGCTTTTATGATATTGAGGTATGTACCCTCTATCCCTATACTCTGAAGAGTTTTGATCAAGAAAGGATGCTGTACTTTGTCAAATGCTTTTTCTGCATCTATTGAGAGGATTATATGGTTCTTGTGCTTTCTTTTATTAATGTATTGTATCACATTGATTTGTGGATGTTGAACCAACCTTGCAGCCCAGGGATAAATCCCACTTGGTCGTGGTGAATAATCCTTTTAATATACCGTTGGATCCTATTGGCTAGTATTTTGGTGAGAATTTTTGCATCCATGTTCATCAAGGATATTGGTCTATAATTCTCCTTTTTGATGGGGTCTTATAGATGGACTTCAAGATCACATTCATCAGAATGTCAGCTCATGGGTTAGTGTTTTTTCAGACCTGTGTTATTCTTAGAAAGTTTGAAGTATTGCCCAAAACACATGAGCATCAGTGCTGTCAGAACTTCTATAGTATATGAAAGTGCCAACAAACCAGCAAAAACAAAAACAAAACAAAAAACGCACACCTGACTTCATGAACAGTTCAATCAATTTCACCTATAGGCCATACTTTGAAAAATGACAGGTCAGAGTCACCAACCTTGATTATGGAACATGGTCTCTCATTTGGGAAGGTTCAAAAAATGGGGTGGAGGAGTACAAGTTGTGAAAAAAGATATGACATGTGAAAAATAAAAGGCATAAGGCTACAGAAACATAGGAACAAATATTCATATAAAATAGAGAGGTTGAAAGTGTATTTTCACTTAAGAAAATTTTCCTTGTTAAAATGTATTTTAAAGTTATCTTCTAGAGTATGAAGGATTGACCCTTAAACAGCTGTGTGTAGAAACTATGTTGTAGAAGCAACATTCTTCACTATACAACACGTTATAAAAGAAGAAAGTCTATTTGGGCATCATCTGGAGGAAGAGTATTCATTAAAATACCAGGAAGATCTTAAAATGATTTCACTAAAGGCAGCCTCACAACAGGAACCCTGAGTACAGTGTTTTAGCAAAGTTCAGTATATTTTTGTATTTTAACATTTTGTAATAAAAACTACAATTTGCTTAGAAATTAAAACATAGTATACTAAGAATCTATGACAAGAATGCTAAAAAAATTTCTATTTCATTGTCTTAAAATTAATTTACTAATACCTTATAATTATGGCACTATTGGTGATATCTTTAATTTTCACCTTTTAAAAATATATTAAAATGTTTGAAAATTATTTAAATTATTACTATCTTCCTCACTGTTGATTTTAATTATTATCTATGGAAAGTTTAAAATTAGGTTTTATTGGGGCTCCTGGGGCTCAGTTGTTAAGCATCTGCCTTCGGCTCAGGTCATGATCCCAGGGTCCTGGGATCAAGCCCCGCATCGGGCTCCCTGCTCCGCGGGAGCCTGCTTCTCCCTCTCCCACTCCCCCTGCTTGTGTTCCCTCTCTTGCTGTGTCTCTCTCTGTCAAATAAATAAATAAAATCTTAAAAAAATAAATAAATAAAATTAGGTTTTATTTGTTCTAAGCACAAAACTTTCATGAAGGCTTTTCTTAACCTTACTTACCCTGAGAAATAATCTAAAGTATCTTAACTTGATTTATGCTCTTTAATAAATAATTCCGCTTAGTAAGAAATTTTCTTAAAATGCACATGCTATTCAACTTCAATCTATATAATTTTGAACTACTGTTCTGTAATAAAGATTTTGCTAAAACATGCCATTGTTCATTTTTAAGTTAGTCTTGCACACACATGCAGCTGCCTAAGGGTGAAAAAATTTATGGCTGTATAAAGTAGTAAAATAAAACACACACACACACACACAGAAAAAACCATCCTTATTCATTTTGAATTTTGTATATGGAACAAGCCATCATGGAAATAGAAGGGAATTATATCAGTCAGGTTCCCAACAAGAAACAGATGTTACACTCAAATCAGGATAACTCAACAAACCACCCAAATATGGGGCTATTTGCAGAGAGGGGGGTGCAGGGCAACACAAAGTACAGCAATGTGGGCTTAGCAGTAACTGTGTAGCTGCTGCACCTTGACCCAAGGGACAAGAGAGGGAGCAGGTAGTGGACCACTGCAGAAAGAGAGCCAAGAGAATAAATATCTGAGTTCATTCTCTTCCCTCTTTCAGATCTCCCACAGGGTTCCCCAAAGGCCAGACCCAACTAGAACCTTCTGAGCAAAAGAGGCTTATGCCTGTAGGGCAAGTTGTTCAATTTCCTCAGAGAACAGGGTAGAGAGGGAGAACAGAGGATCTAGAGGAGCAAACCAGCAACACCGAAGCCAAAAATACATAGCCATAGAAAAGTTTTTCTCCTAAATTAATATGTGAGGTGTTTAAATTATAATAATTATTGAATAATATTAGTAATTACAACCAAGAAGTACTTAAATTACTTTTGATTTCTATTACTATTATTGTTAGAGTTCAAAATCTGGCCTAACACAAATCTCATTACTAAAGGAATTAGAGGAAATATTTTCTGGGATTTTGTTCACACACACACACACACACACACACATTCAACAGCTAAGTTCATCATCCATTCTTTCAATCATTATCATGCACTCTGCTAGGCACTAGGGATTAAAAAGGAGATCTCTGCTTTCCAGAAATTCACACTAGTGAAAGAGACAAATTTAGCAAGCAATTAGAAGACAATGTAAGTGAAAGTGGTTAAAGATCTCAGAACAGGGAAGTCTTCATAAAAAGCTAACTTTTGTAATAAAACAGCCTTCATTTATTAAAAAAAAAAAAAAAGCTAACTTTTGACCTGAGACTTGAAGAAAAACTGACTCTAGACAGAGAATAGAGTTTGCATAAAAGCATGAAGTGAGAGGGTCTGGTATGTTTTCAGAACCACAAAAATTCAGTAATATGGACAAAGAGCGAGGGTGAAAGATACAGATGAGGCGAACTAGAACTAAATTATTAAGGGCTCATATGCCATGAAAAGTAGCTTAAATTGTATCCTTAAGATAAGTTTTTCAAACTTTTTGCCATAATAATAATACTGAACTTATACACTCACAGGTCTGTTGGCAACATCTGCAGGAGTATTCCACTACAAGTAAAAAAATAAATAAATAAATAAGTTTTATACCTTATTGTGAAAATTAATGAGAATTTTGCATTCTACTCTTTTGTTTGTAGTAACATGAAAGCGGTATTTTGACCCACTTACAAATAAGTAAAATGGGTACTATAGTAAGCACAACCATGGTCAGTTTGGGGCTTCTAAAATTCCCATGCTTAATCCGAGAAAGCACCCTCTCCAGGAATTTAAAAAGCAGATTTGAAAACCCCCACAAGGCAGTGGAAAGGCAATGGAGGTATGTATATATATATACATAATGGGTGTGAATGGAATATATATACCAGAAGAGAAAAAACTTTTATGTTAAGGTGGATTTGTAAATGATTTTGAAAAAGTACAGAGTCATAATACAGTGATAATGGAGAAAAGAGAACTGATTCGAGAAATGCAGGATCTAGAGCCTGGGAACATTGAGAGATAAAGAATGAGGCAAGGTTTCTATCTTGGGTAGTTGGTCTCAATGGTGATGATATTTTTGAAAATCACAAATAAAGAGAGGAACATTTGTGAATAAACATATTTGACCACAGCTTGGGAACATATTGAGTGAGTTTCAAGAGGAAGCCATACCATAACTAGAGCTTTCCAGAGGAATGATATAAAATCAGGTCTAGAGTTCTAAAAATAAAAATTTGGATTAAACATAAAAAATTAGTCACCCTGAAATCAAATCTAGTCTATACAAGTGCTTTGCTTGACATACACAATGTTGAAATACGTTTCTGAACTAACATGAAAACATTTGGAGACTAATTTCAACTCTTCTTGAAATACTACAAGTTTGGAGAGACCTGAACTAAATTACCACATGACAATTCTTCCACTTACTAAGTAAAGGCTGGCCCTTCAGAAGAGGTACCCAACCTCCTCTATTCCACTACTCCTGAAGGAAGCACATACACTTACTTACCTCCATCTGCACTCATTTATATTACCTGTGAGACCCTGATGATTTTGTGGTCTCTGGTCTAGGTCAAAGCTAAAGCTGTTACTTTTAATGAAATCACTTATAGGAGAAAGGAGAAAAGTAAAAGAGATGAGAGAGACAACAAATGAAAGGAGAGGGGAGAGGTGGGGAGGAAAGGAAAAGAATGTTTTCCTTGAGCAACAGTTGAAAATTTAGGGAAAGAAGTGCCAGGAAAACAATTGTAAGAATGGTCAAGCCAGTAAGAAAACTGAGATCTGCTGTCATGAAAGTCAAGGGAAGAACGATTTCCAATAAAGAGACGAGAAATCCCGTGCAGTCAAGAGGTTCAGTCCAGGGCGCCTGGGTGGCTCAGATGATTAAGCGTCTGCCTTTGGCTCAGGTCATGATCCCAGCATCCTGGGATCGAGTCCCGCATGAATAATTTTATATTTAAAAGTTTGTGAGACAGATTAGAAATTATAAATGAATGAAAGAAACATTAGTGAAAGCATGTATTATGCCCAAGATTTATACAGATTATGGGGCGCCTGGGTGGCTCAGTTGGTTAAGCGACTGCCTTCGGCTCAGGTCATGATCCTGGAGTCCCAGGATCAAGTCCCGCATCGGGCTCCCTGCTCAGCGGGGAGTCTGCTTCTCCCTCTGACCCTCCTCCCTCTCATGCTTTCTGTCTTTCATTCTCTCTCTCTCAAATAAATAAATAAAATCTCAAAAAAAAAAAAAAGATTTATACAGATTATCCTCTCACCCAAATACTAACAAATACATTACCAGAACAGAGTAAGTCCATTCACAGCCAATGATGTGTCCCATAGCCCACCTGTCTCAGCCAGGTTTGGCAGGAAACCAGACATACTCAAAAGGAGTATGTGACAGAAAAGAATTCACAGAAAGGAGTATTTTACAAAGTCTTCAACACAGTGAAAGGAAAACCATAAAGAATGATAGAGCATCCTTGGATGTTCAGGAAAGTGGGAAGAAGGCTCAGCCCCAGGCCTGAGTAATGAGAGAATATTTACTAGAAACCAGGTAAACATGTAACTCTAGGAAAAGGAGAACAGTAGCTGTGGCCTTCAAGAGAGCAATAGCTACAACCAACCTGAATTCAGTCTGACAGGAAGGGAGCTGGGGGGATGAATATTTCAAACTCATTGTCCTCCTGATCTCCAGTTTCTGGCTTTGTCTCCCATTCTAAACCTAATCAGAAGATAAGGGAGACCAGTTGATATGGCCATAAAAGTCAGCCTTTCCTAGCACAAAGCAGAATAGAAAAGTGCCCCCCCCACTAAATATATATATATATATATATCAGAAAGAAAAATAAATGAGTTTTCCTTCAGGAAGTTGCCCAGACCTTGTAATATAATTTTCTTCAAGCAAAAATGAAGTAGAACCCTTATTCCAAGAGTAGCGAAGTTTCATTTTCTCTCTCATTGTTTGGAAGACTCACACATAAGGCTAATACTATACTGTACTGTTTCTTTCTTTCTTTGCTTTCAACAGCCTCCACCCCCCTTTCTTATTTTCAGGGAATTTGTCACTGTTTATTGTTTCCGTGGGCAAGTTGGGGAGAAGTGCTTCTGCCTTGGACTATGAAAGCTAGCCAGACAGACCTTTCCTCTTGCTATTCTTTGACCACTAAGGCGAGTCTCTGGAGCTAAGAGCATTGAATTAGATGCATCCTCCCAAGATTCTAAATTTGGGGGAAGTAAAATATATTACCTAAGGAATTAGGATGTATTCCAGGCAGAGGAAGATTTGCTCCATTTCCTTAGCAGCAGGAATAGCAGCCTGGCCAGGTTATTCTTCCTAACAATACTTGTAGTACCTTCTGTACTTTTACTACTGGAAGCACTTAGTTCAATCCATTCCACTAACCTAGCCTTCCAACTTCTCTGCAATTACATAATCTCCAAAAATTCTTCCAAAAATACTTTTTTTAATCTTTTTTTTTAAAGATTTTGTTTATTTACTTGAGAGAGAGAGAGGAAGGAAGGGAGAGTGAGAGGGAGAAGCAGACTCCCCGCCGAGCAGAGAGCCTGACGTAGGACTCAATCCCAGGACCCTGGGATCATGACCTGAGCCGAAGGCAGTTGCTTAACCAACTGAGCCACCCAGGTGCCCCTCAATAAATGTTTTTGTTGTCTTCTATTATGAGTGCATCATAAGTGCAACAGCATCTTAAGGTGTATGATTCCTGTTTGCAGTGTCAAGCTGCCAGTTGAGTGACACCAGGTTTCCCATGGAACCAGTGGAGTGTATCCTTTGCATCTGTAACCTGGACCTATCCCTATTTGCCCTGTCCTCCTTATTCAGCCACTGAGTCCACTTCTTAGTGTCTTACCAAGTCCTCTCTTTGTGTTGACTCTGTCCTCATCTGGGCCCTTTCTCTTCCCATCTTTACCCATCTTATTAAATTTGTGGTATTTTTTCATCTCAATATCATCTTTGGACATATTGTAATTCCAATATTTGAATTCACTTAGGTGTGTATCACTGATAGAAGCTTCATAAGATAACCAGTAAATTTCCAGGTGTCAGAGGCACATAGTTCAGATATTTGGAGAACAGGAAGATCATCCTGTTAGTCTTAAGAAATTTCAGCAGTCAGAATGCTGACCACTCTGCTTAAAAACGTGGATGCAAGGAAACGAGGGAAAATAACATTTTGTACTTGTCCCCTGTCAGTCAACCACACTGTACTTTTAAAAAACATTATCTCCTTTCATTCTTACCATAAGAAAGTTTTTTTTTTTTTTTAAAGATTTTATTTATTTATTTGACAGAGAGAGACACAGCGAGAGAGGGAACACGAGCAGGGGGTAGTGGGAGAGGGAGAAGCAGGCTTCCCACGGAGCAGGGAGCCCGATGTGGGACTCAATCCCAGGACCCTGGGACCATGACCTGAGCCGAAGGCAGTTGCTTAACGACTGAGCCACCCAGGCGCCCTATTCTTACCATAAGAAAGTTTAAATAACTTCCCAAGTCACTGCTATCGAGTGGCGCAACTGGGCTTGGAAACTAAAATGCCCACCCTCAGCTCTTGCCACACCACCACTCTGCCAAAAAATGACAGGTACCTCTTTGAAGATCCTGGCACTCAAATATGAGTATGAGAAAATCAGTGGCAGCAGTCAGTTTAATGACAAAGGTGCGAGAGCCTATGTAGCACCTTAAATTTTGAGATGAATTTTTGACAGCACAGGAGGCATTTTATTAAGAAGTCATGAATTTGATTGGGTTATATGTAAAACATCTACTGGAAAACCATTTCTTAAATTGACATTTTATTTTCTATGATATTGATGGAAAGGAAATTGTATAATTTGCTCATGTGTCAGAGATAGTCTGCTTGCTTACTGTTAATGATAATCAAAGTATCTGACATGTAATAATGTTCTGGTAACACTTAAATCAACCTGATTATCTTGGAAACCTAGTAAACAATAACTACAGAGTTTTCTAATATGCTTCTGGCTGTTGAAGTATGGCCAATCTGTAAAATATTTGAATTCCAAACTGCAAATGGATGTGTATTCGATAGCGTAATCAAAATAGAGGAAATAAAAACACAGCTTTGATTGACTAGGCTTTTAACATTAAATTTAAAAACAAACCTGAAAATCATAAAAAATAGACTTCAATTTTGAATGCTAATTTTAGGGAGTTAATATTATTTTGTGGCCAAGATGAGTTTCTTCCGTGTATTTGCATTCTTTTTGGTAATCGGGTTTCATAGGTGTGACCGGAAGCAGTTGCAAAAGCAAACCAGTTTGCTCAGAAAGAATATTAATGGCATTCTGAAATTCCTTATTCCCAAGAGGAGAGTAAAACTTTAAGTTGAATACTTGAAAGAATACACATTTTACTTGTTTCTTTTATTAGTGATGAGAGTTGCTTATTAATCAATGCTTAACAATGTAATTACAGCTGTTTTAGTCCCACCAGATAACACAGATTAATAAATGACCTGCAACTAGTGAAGTGTGCAGAAAGGGTAATGAATTCTTTCCATCAGCACACTAATTTATTAGTAATAAACAAAGACCATGACGAATTAGGAGAATTGTAGAGTTTCTGAATATTGAAATCAAATTTCCAGATGAAAGCATTTAATCATTCAGTTTTCCTTCATTTATTTCTCTTCATGTCTGATAATGGTTTGGGATTTGCCTTTCTGGACTGCATTAAATAGTTCATCTAAAGCTCATCTCTTATACTGTTTGCATGTTTACATTGATTCAACTCTTATTATATATTAGTTTTACCCAACACTGAAAGTAGTATAACTTTGATTTCAAGTAATTGGATTATTAGGTTTAGAAGAGCAGCTTGTTCCAGCTCAACAAAGCACTATTGGATCAGCCTTCCTTTTCCAAAACTGACTTTAACTACACAGAATTATATCTGAAGCTTCCACTTAACTCAAAGGAGAAAGATACAAATGCATGTCACAAGCACATCCAAAACTAGCATTGTACAATGTTTAAGACTCATCTCATAAATATTTTTTTTTGTTTTAAATCTAGCCTTCTTTGGAACTTCTGTGGCATACAGTTGTTCAGATATGAACTTTACTTTGTGGCACATATTACAGTAAATGTTCCTTCAATTACCACCAATTGGGAGGGTGAGAGAGTGGGGGGAGGGCAACCTAAATCTGACTTAGAAATGCAATGTTGCTTTGAAGAAAAAAGATTAGAAGTATGAGATACTTATTTAAGATTTAAATAAGATATTATTTAAGAAAATTAAGAAATTATTGCGCTTAAAATCTCTCTATATTTTCAGATGGCGGTTACATTTGTGGTGAGTATAGCATAACAATAGACTTGTCAAATCACTGTGTTGTACACCCAAAACTAATGTAACATTGTGTGTTAACTATATCTCAATTTAAAAACTATATATATATATATACATACACACACACACACATATATATATGTGTATATATATATATATATATTCAATTGAACTGTATTTTAAGATGTGAATTCTGAAAGGAAGATAAAAATCCCTTTAAGAAACAGGATGAAAGGAAGCTAGAAGTGGGAAGAGTCAAAGAATGAGGATTTGAAGCAAAATAAATTTTTGCACTAACTTCCTGACCTGAATGAAAATAAGTCTAGAAAGAAAATTACTCTTCTGATGAGAAAGGGCAAATCATCGAATTTTTCAAGAACCCTGAGGGGTAATGTCTCCTTCTGTCCGTATCCACATACAGTTGGAGGTATCCTCTCTTCTTCTAGTCAAGTCTAACCTTGTGGAGCAGAATGCTTTTTCCTTCATGCAAAAGAGGCATGTAAGAAGAGGGAGAATTACTCATGCAGAAGTGGGAGGTACCTAAATGCTTTTTTTTTTTTTTAAGATTTTATTTATTTATTTGACAGAGACAGAGACAGTGAGAGCAGGAACACAAGCAGGGGGAGTGGGAGAGGGAGAAGCAGGCTTCCTGCTGAGCCGGGAGCCCGATGTGGGACTCGATCCCAGGACCCTGGGATCATGACCTGAGCCGAAGGCAGTTGCTTAACCAACTGAGCCACCCAGGCGCCCCCTAAATGCTTTTAATTTGTAGTACCAGGTTGCCAGGAGATTGGGGCAGAGTGGCACAGAACTGTGTCCATTCTGCAGAAGCATTCAGGAATTGGGGCTCCTCAAACCTACCCCAGATACATGAGGGCTCCAGCATGGCAAAGATCTGTAACTTGTTCCAAGTAAGAGACAGAGGAGACTGGAGAGGATGAGGCACTCAGTAGGAATGTTGGGATGGAGTTAGAGACTGGGCAAAGGAACTGGGACCCATTTAGCAATTTTCTCCATATCAATTAGGCTGCTAAGTAGACCATAAAAAGTTATATATATGTATTTTTTTTGTTGTTAAAGAATAGTAACAGTGTTTTTGCTTAAAAGATAACTTTTGTAAAATTTGACTGCAAAGCACTGTGTTAAGTGAGTTATATTCATAATTTTGAGTTCTTAAAATTACTCTGGGAGATGCATATTTTCATCTCTGTTAGACAGATGAGAAAACTGATACTCAACAGCTAGAAGAGACCTGCCCCAAATCACAAAGCAAATAAGAATAGGGACTGGGATTTGACCCTAGATGTGCATGTGTGTATCATTATGTATCATTTAACAATGCACCCCAGAGTAAGACTGTAATAACCTTTTTTGATAGTGCTCCCTGGATAGTATTTATTTCCAAGATATATGTCTGGAACTAAGAGCTGGACTTACTACAAAAATCACATTCAATTAGTGAATAGGTACCATCAATTCTTTTCCTTTCATACAATTTTTCTAACAGTGAGGTCTTAGAACTTAGTTAGGCTTGAGTTATTGAAGGTACAGTTATTGAAAACCTTTGAGAAAAATGGATGAAAGCAAATGGTGAGATGGAATAGAGAATTCATTATCAACTTTTGTATGATGGAAACACAGGGAATAGAGCAGGTGCTCAGAAAATTTAATGAGCACTATTTGAGGTTATGTGATGCTAGAACTTCTACCTGAGGAAGAGACAAAAAGATAACTGTTATATGGAAACCTTTGAATTGAGAAAACCATCACACATAGTACCAAGAAATTTACACTGAAAACATACTTGTTTCCCCAGTCTGTCCATATATAGCACATCTGGTAGATCATGAGTTGCTTTAATAATTCCTTTTCTCCCAAGTAAAAGTATTTTTGTCTTTGAAAGATAATGATATATGGATAGCATTTTGCAACTATATTCACCTGCCCAACTGAGTTCAGACAAGGTTATTAAAAATGACTAATAAATTGTGGGATCTGCAATGTGCAGACAGAATTTGTTTATGGGTAGCTCTTTGGGTTTAAAGAAAAAATTAATCTATTACAGGCATGTGGAGTGTGTTTCTCTGATCAACTGCATATATATATATACACACATGTGTGTGTGCATATACATGTATATACATATATGTATACACACATGCATGAGACTTCTATCAGGGCATAAGTCTCTGTAGTAAGCTAAAAGGATCTCATTCCATCAAGCTCTGACAGGGAACTCTGTTGGGAACTTGTCTCATATTCTTCCTTTTAAGATGTTTTCCTTGCAAAGAGCTTCTGCCTTGTTACAGCAGATGCAAAGGGAGTGTGTCAGTGGCATTTGATCATTTTACATCTCAGGAACGACTGAAGTAGGACCTAGGAGTTGGGCTTAATGCAAGTTAAAGCAACAATTGGTTTTCCCTTTTTAATCTACTTTTTCTTTTAGTAGGTTATCTTTTGACCTCTTTTGTTTTTTACTTTGTTCTACATATTAAAAGTAGTGATCAAGTACATGCTATATAAAATATAGTCTATTATGAGGATAGTTTGATCATTAAAGATTAAAGCTAGATTTATATCACTTTCCTTAAACATGTCCCAGATTATGGCCTTGAATATGTTCCCATAATTGCTTCATATTAAAAAAAAAATCATTGCCCAGTCCTTTTCAGAGGCAGTTCTGGAACTTACTAGAACAACATGACTACCTGCTTTTCAGAAACACTGTATTTCAATTTAGAAAAACAAAAAATGAAAAAGCCTCAGGCGAGGGGGGCAGTGGTTGGAGGGTAGTGGGGAATTAAAGACACAGACAGAAAGAGAGCCTGGGAAATTATGGATTTCCTGGCGTCAGTTAGTCCTAAAACCAGCCTGAACTCTTCAATTCCTTATATAAATCAATAAGTTTTCAGCTAGTTTAAGTTATTTTGCCATCACTTTTCAACCCTGTATGTGCCACAATATTGCAATACTCGTCATGAAGTTAACTTCTCAGATTTTGCTTCTATCCTTTCTTCAGACTGTAGGACTAGAGAAACAGAGAATTCTGCCATCATATTTCCATCACCATAAAGTACATGTGCTTACAGTCCATGACCACTTCTCTATCTTATTCAAATCCTCATTATGCTTGACCTCTTGTCAGTATTTGGCAGATCCAACCACTCCTTGGAGAACATTTCCATACTGTGTTCTAGTTTAATTGCTTTCCTTTGCCTTCCTTGATGAGAGATAGAAGCAGAAAAAGGTTCACCTTTCGCCCAGGAGGCTGACCTATAGCCTGCATAGTTTCAATAAGGATCAAATGAGTGTTGACTGTTACATTCTTAAAGGGTCTCATGACTGCGTGTAAATCGCACCAATAGTTAATATCGAACTAAATAATAAGCATCAGAGAATTTCATAGTTTTACGAATAGATATTCAAAGAAAACATATATGTTTTCTGCATGCCCCCTCCCCCTTGAGCAGTAAGCACATATAACCGCCAGCTTTGTAAAGCAAAGGTGCAGCTCTTTCTGCCCAGGGGTCATGTCCATGTGCTACTTAAATAAATTTACTAAGTTGCACTGGAAAACATCTCAAGAATTCCTTCTTGACCATTGTACTCAATGATCCTGCAATAGTCCTCACTTTCTCTTCTACTCTTTGACAACCCCTATATGTCGGGATCCTTGTATGTCCTCTTCTCTATCTACATTCTCACTTTATGTGATTTCATCAAGATCTAAGGCTTTAATTACTATGACAAATGCATGTGTTTGTATCTGACCTTTCCCTTGATCTCCAGATTCGTATGCCCATTTGACTACTTAGCATCTCAACTTGGATATATTGTAAACATCTCAGAATTAACCAAGTACAAAATACACATGGGATACTTACCACATCACAAATCCATTTTCTGCTAGTTTTACCCATCTTGGTATATTACAACATTATTCAGACAACCTCTCATATCATTGAATTTATCTTTGATTCCTCCCTTATGCTCACTCCATACATCTACTACATGTACAAATCCAAAATGTAGTTGGAATCCAGCACTTCTCTCCATCTCCACTCTTACCCTGGTCCACAACACCATCATCTCTCACTGAGAATTCTCCAAGAGTCCTCTAGCTAGTTTGCCTGTTTTGTTTTGGTTTTCCCACATACAACTTTTCCCACATATTAGTCAAGGTGATCATTTTAAAATGTGGATCACATTACTTCCCTTTTTAGAATCCACCAACACTGACCCATGGAATGACAATAAAATAAGAGCTCCTTACCTCTGCCTAGAAGAAAACATATGAGCTGGCCTCTGCCAACCAACTCCAAAGTAAATCAAACTATTCTCTTCAACTTGAGCCACACTGACCTTCTGTGTCTTCCTCAAAAAGGATTGCTTTCAATGAAAATTTAAGGTCTTTGTTCCAACTGTTCCTTCAACCTGAAAAACCCTTTCCCCAGATTTTAGCCCAACTGCCTCCTTTCATCTCATTAACTCAAGATTCAGCTTAAATATCAATTCTTGAAAAAGGATTTTGCTTACATCTTGATTTACAGCAGTCTTCTAATAAACTTTATTACTGACACCAGTCTCTAAATACTTATTACTCTGAACTTGCATTATTTTTAGTTGTTCACATTATGTCTCCTTCATGCAGAGTAAGTTCCATGAAGACTAGTATGATTTGTTCATTGCTACATCCCCAGTATCTGCAACCTAATTTTTCTATGAGAAGGAGAAAGAAGAGGAAAAATGGCTGAGGAATAAAAAGGAAGAGAAGCATATAAGAGGGAAAGAGGGGAAGTGGAGAAGAAAGTGAAGAAATGTATTTATATAAAACTGAACCTCAACTTAGAATACTTGAATTAGCCAAACTCCAGATGTATTAGTAAATTTGGAACCTGAGACACTTGAAACATACTTCTAAATAACTTATAGAATGCACCAGAATAGGGGTGTAGATGTAAGGGGTGTAGATGGTATTAATCTGCCAATTTACAATGGTTTTCAGACTTTGCTGGGGAAGTGTTATTAACAAATGGTGTTGGAGCAATTGGAGCATAGGCCCCCAAAATGAACCTTTACCTAAACCTTATACCTAATAATAGAGTATTAAGTCCAAAGGATCCCAATTTTAAACATAATATGTAAAATTATCAAACTTTTAGTTAAAAAAAACAAAACAAAACATAGGAGAAAGTCTTAAGTCTCTAGGGCAAGCAAAGAGATTTTAGACTTGATAACAGATATTCAATCCATAAAAGAAAAAAAATCAATAGATTGGACCTCACCAAATTTAAAACCTTTTTCCCTGTTAAAGACCTTACATAAAGAGGATGAGAAAATAAGCTACAGACTGAGAGATAATATATGTAAAGCACATATCCATAAAAAGTTCAGCATCTAGAATATATATAAAGAACTCTCAAAACTCAACAGTATAAAAAAAGCCCAAACAATATAACTGTAAAATAGGCAAAAGATATAAAGAGTCATTTCACCAAAGAGGATATATAGTCAGCAAAAGAGCACATGGGAGAATGTTCAGTATCATTAGCCATTAGTAAAATGCAAATTAAAACCACAGTGAGCTATCAATACATATCTCAATGAGTAACTAATTTTTTTTTTTTAAAGGTGGTAACACCAAATGCTGGCAGTGATACAGAAAAACTGATCACTCATATATGCTAATCAGAATGTAAAATGGTAGAGCTACTCTGAAAAAGGTTATAGCAGTTTCAGTTCCTTATGAAACTTGTGCTTACCATAACTACCATTCAGTAGTTATACCTTTGGGTATTTATTCTAGAGAAATGGAAACTTATGATCATACAAAAATCTGTACATTAACATTCATAGCTTTAATTGTAGCAGTCAAAATCTGGAAACAATCCAAATGACCTCCAGTAGATGAATGGGTAAATAAATTGTGGTACATTCATATAATTGAATGCTACTCATCAAAAAGAGAATGAACCACTGACACATTCAACAACTTGGATGAACCTCACACATACCATGCTGAGTGAAAAGAGCCAATCTCAGAAGGTCCCAGACGGTATGGTTCCGTTTGTACAACATTACTGAAATAACAAAATGATGGGGCACCTGGTGTTTCAGTCAGTTAAGCGTCTGCCTTCAGCTCAGGTCATGATCCCAGGGTCCTGGAATTGAGCCCCATGTCAGGCGCCCTGCTGGTGGGAAGCCTGCTTCTTCCTCTACCTCTGTCACACCCCTTGCTTGTGCTTGCTCTCTCTCTCTCTCTCTGTCAAATAAATAAATAAAATCTTAAAAAAAAAGAAATAACAATATGATAGAGGTGGAGAAGATATTAGTGGTTGCTGTGGTTAGAAATGCTGGGGAGAGGGGGTGACTGTTGACTGTAAACGGGAAGCATACAGAACTGTATGTGGATTATAGTGGTGGCTACAGGAATCTACACATGGGATAAAATTGCATAAAACTAAACACACACACACACACATACACATGTAAATGAGTGTGTGTACAACGGGTGATGCCTGAATATGCTCCAGGTATTGTACCAGTGTCAACTTCATGGTTTTAATATCGTACAATTGTTGTGCAAAGTGTTCATCTTGAAGGAAACTGGATGAATGGTATATAGTCCCTCTCTGTATACTTTCTGTAACGTCTGTGAAGCTATAGTTATTTGAAAATAAAAAGTTTAAAAAAATCACCTAAGAATCTTTTTAAAACCCAAGCCCAGGCCTCATCTCAGATCAGTTAAGTCAGAATCTCTAGGTGTGGAATACAGGTTATGTTAAAAAATGTCCTAAGGGATTCCAGTAACAGTCAACATTAAAAACCACTGTTTCAAAGCAGTGGCTTTCATGGTGTGAACCCAAAATCAGAAGCAAAACATTACTTGAAAATTTGTTAGTCATGCAAATTCTCAGGTCCCAGCCTAGACCTACTGGTTCAGAAACTGAGCAAGCTATTTTAACAAAACTTCTAGGTCATTCTGACTTACACTGTCCAATAGGATAGCCACTAGCCACATGTAGCTACCGATCACTTGAAATGTGGCTAGTGACACATGTTGAAATGATAGTATTTTTGATATATTAGGTGAAATAAAAGGTATTAATAAAATGAATTTCACTGTTTATTTAAAATTCTTCCCAGCTCTATTGAGGTATAACTGACATATAACATTGTATAAGTTTAAGGGATACAACAAGATGATTTGATACACATTACTGCAAAATGATTACCATAATAAGTTTAGTTAACATAGCCATCACTTCACAAAATTACTTTTTTTTTTTTTTTTTGCTTTGTGTTGAGATCACTTAAGATCTACTCTCTTAACAACTTCCAGGTACACAATACGGTATTGTTAACTATAGTCATTATACTATACATAGATCCCCAGAACATATTCATCTTTTTTAAAAAATTTTTTTTAAAGATTTTATTTATTTATTTGAGAGGGAGAGAATGAGAGACAGAGAGCATGAGAGGGAGGAGGGTCAGAGGGAGAAGCAGACTCCCTGCCGAGCAGGGAGCCCGATGCGGGACTCGATCCTGGGACTCCAGGATCACGACCTGAGCCGAAGGCAGTCGCTTAACCAACTGAGCCACCCAGGCGCCCCCAGAACATATTCATCTTATAACTGGAAGTTTATTACCCTTTGAGCAACATCTTCACTAACCTATTTCTCTTTGATACTTTTAACGTGGCTACTACAAAATTTTAAATTACATATGGCTTACATTATATGTCTATTCAACAGCATTGCTCTAAAACCATATTTTTTAGCTCTGAATATACAATAGAATCACCCAAGGAACTTAAAAAAATACTAGTGCCTATACCCTACTATGTAGATTAGATCAAATTGCTTATAATGGAGCCTTGGTGTTGATAATTTTAAAAAAGCTTCCTAGGTGATTTTAATGTGTTGCCAGGTATGAAAATCATTGATCTAAATTTGGCTTCTGATTTTTTTTTTTTTTTCCAGCTTGGATTCCTTCAACAATTAGATTTGGGAAACTAACTCCACCCCCCCCCCCCCAAGAAAATAAACATTTACACACTATTTGCATATATCTTCAAGGTATTTCTAGTTATCATATAAAGTATTGCTCTACAGCTTTTATATAACTTACTTTTAAGAAACTTGTGTTTTAGAGAATAATACTTTTTCATGTCCTTTGTTATCACATTTCATTTCTAAGTAGGTAAACTGGAGCTAGGGTGGGCTCTCCACTAGATCTTGCTGAACTCTCAGAGATGATTTTTTTTATATACTAAGCATGTATAAAGAGAGCTTATTTTTGCTTAATTCTGCCTTATTTCCCTAATAATTATTTGCTATATTTTAATAGTTATAGCTCTCTTTAAAAATGAATATATATCCTCTGATATGTTGTTCTCTCTCTTGAATTTTATATATTAGCTACTCTAATGCTCTTCAAAGATTTGAATTGTTATTACCAGTGGCGTTGCCAAAAATCTTGCCTCCAAGTAATCTAAACTGCAAGAAATGTCCTCATAAAACATTTCTCTAGAAATAGCTTTATATAACTAATTATAAAACACATGGTCAAACTAACTGAAAACCATTCATTTATTTAACAATTAAGTACCTGACATATGTGTATAGGCACTGTTCTAGGCACCAGGGAAATAGAATTTAAAAATCCCCTGTCCTTATGAATCCTCATTCTAGTTTGGAGAGGACAATGTACAAGGTAAGTAAAGCTATGATATATCGAGACATGATAAAATCTGGGGAAAGGAACAAAGGGGATAGAGAAGCCCAAGGGAAACCTTTGTGAGAAGAGATAATTGAGTAAAACTGTAGGAGGTGAAGGAATGATTTATGTAAATGTCTAGAGGAATTACATACATCCCAGGCAGAAGACATAGGGAATTTGAATGTCCGGATGTTGACGCTTGCCTGGCCTATTAGAAAAGCAAGAAGTCAGTGTCATGGAAAAAGTGAGAAGGGGGGGAAAGGGCAAGACAGGGGAATCAGATGGGTCCTAGTTTGGTGGGACTGTTTAGGCCATTAATGAACTTGATTTTTACCACTAAGTGATGTGGGAGCCACTGGAGAGTTTCCAGTGGAAGAGTGGTGTGTTCTGATACATGTTTTTAAAAGGATCCCTCAGGGCACCTGGGTGGTTCAGTGGTTAAGGCTCCAACTCTAAGATTTCAGCTGAGGTCATAATCTCAGGGTCATGGGATCGAGCCCAACGGGCATATTACATGTGGAGTCTGCTTCAGATTCTCTCTCTCTCCCTCTTTCCCTCCCCCACTCATGCTCTCTCTCTAAATAAATAAATAAAATAAAATCTTTAAAATCAATCAATCAATCAATCAATCCACAAACAGTTTTGGGATGGTGGGTCAATTACTTGCCCACCAAAAACAGCCCTGGTCCCAACTCCTTGGTCTCTCCCTGCCCTCCTAGAATCTGCGTGAAAGGAGTGAAGTCCTGAAAAGAGTGGCAGGGTTTGGGGGACTATGCTAACTCTACCCCCCAAAACATACACAGGAGCCTTTGATCTCATTAAAGAGAGGTGAACCAGCAATAAGAAATAAAAAACAAACAAATAAATAAAAGAAAAGAATTCTCCTGGCAGGTGTTGCCTCAGTGAATGGACTGAGGGTATGAGCAATGCCAGAAGCACAGAGCCCAGTTAACAGAATAATACAAAATTATAGGGGACAGGTGTATTTTAAACTTAAATGCTGTATTTTATACCTAAATGTCCAAGTTACTTTAATCACTTCATTTACAATCATTTTCAGCCTGTGCTCTGTCCCAGGTTGGATAATGCAGGAAGGGGAAGGACAGGAAGCAGCAGGAATGCATATCTCCTGGATCTTTTTCTCTTTCTCTTGGAAAAAGCTGATGGACAGGACTTTAAAAGCTTTTCTATCTTTGCCATGATTCATGACACTGCTTACTACTTCCTATCCAGTGAAATGGGAAGACGAATTTGGGCAGATGAAACATTTGTGGGCTTGTCTAAAGTAATTTCCTTAAAAACTTAGCAGGATCTTCTACACATATAGTCATACACTGGATTTATGACCAAAGCTTTATTGCAGTGCAAGGCAGAAGAATGGATCTTCCCAAAATGTTGCTGGGTTCATTGGATAGTCTACAGGAAAAAAAAAAAAAAAAATTCATCTTGATCCCTACCTCCCACCATAAATAAAATCAATTCTAGGTGGGTTGAAGATCCAAATGTAAAAGGTAAAACAATACTTATTTTATAGGAAAACAGAAAGAAATATCTTTGTGACCTTGGATTAGGCAAAGATTCTTGAACAAAATGTTAAAATTACTAATCACAGAAGAAAATAATGATTAATTGGGCCATATTAAAATGAAGAATTTGGGGGGTTGCCTACTTGGCTCAGTTGGTAGGGTATGTGACTCTTGATTTCGGGGTTGTGAGTTCAAGCCCCACACTGGGTATAGAGCTAACTTAAAAAAAAAAGTACTCATCCTTTCTGATGGCTGAGTAATATTCTATTGTATATATGAACCACATCTTTTTTATCCATTCATCTGTTGAAGGACATCTCGGCTCCTTCCACAGTTTGACTAATTTTTTTTAATATTTTATTTATTTATTTGAGAGAGAGAGAGAATGAGAGAGAGCACATGAGAGGGGGGAGGGGCAGAGGGAGAAGCAGACTCCCCGCTGAGCCCAGAGCCCGATGCGGGACTCGATCCCGGGACTCCAGGATCATGACCTGAGCCGAAGGCAGTCGCTTAACCAACTGAGCCACCCAGGCGCCCAAAGATTTTATTTATTTATTTGAGAGAGAGAATGAGAGAGAGAAAGCATGAGAGGGGGAGGGTCAGAGGGAGAAGCAGTCTCCCTGCCGAGCAGAGAGCCCGATGCAGGACTCGATCCTGAAACTCCAGGATCATGACCTGAGCCGAAGGCAGTCGCTTAACCAACTGAGCCACCCAGGCGCACAGTTTGACTATTGTCGACATTGCTGCTATGAACACTGGGGTGCAGGTGCCCTTTCTTTTCACTACATCTGTACCTTTGGGATAAATAGCTAATAGTGCAATTGTTCATATATACAATGGAATATTACTCACCCATCAGAAAGGATGAATACCTACCATTTACATTGACATGGATGGAACTGGGGGGGATTATGCTAAGTGAAATAAGTCAAGCAGAGAAAGACAATTATCATATGGTTTCACTCATATGTGGAACATAAAGAATAGCATGGAGGACCACAGGGAAAGGGAGGGAAAATTGAATGGGAAGAAATCAGGGAGGGAGACAAACCATGAGAGACTCTGGACTCCAGGAAACAAACTGAGGGTTACAGAAGGGAGAGGGATGGGAGGATGGGGTAACCGGGTGATGGGTACTGAGGAGGGCACATATTGTGATGAGCACTGGGTGTTATACACAACTAATGAATCACTGAACACTACATCAAAACCTAATGATGTACTATATGTTGGCTAACTGAACATAATAAAAATAAAAAGTAAAATGAAGAACTTTTTTTTATTCTTATGTTAATCCCCATACATTATATCATTAGTTTTAGATGTAGTGTTCCATGATTCATTGTTTGTGCATAACACCCAGTGCTCCATGCAGAATGTGCCCTCCTCAATACCCACCACCACACTAACCCATCCTCCCACACCCCTCCCCTCTAGAACCCTCAGTTTGTTTTTCAGAGTCCATCGTCTCTCATGGTTCGTCTACCCCTCCGATTTCCCCCAATGAAGAACTTTTTATCAAAAGATGTGATGAACAGAATGGAAGGCAATCCACAAAGTGTGGTAAGACATATATATCTGACAAAGGATGCCTATCTATATATATGAAAAAATCCTACAATTTCCAACAGAAAGACAACTCAGAATAAAAGGACAGTTTTTAACAGACCCTTCACGAATTATGATATTCTGATGGCCAGTAAACATATAAAGGTGTACTCAACTTCATTAGTCATCAGATAAATGAATATTAAAACCACAGTATGATATCACCACACAGAATGGCTAAAATAAAAATATGGAAAATATTAAGTGTTGGTTAGTATATGGAGCAACTGAACCCTCATACCTAGGTGATCTGATAGATGTATTGAGGAAAGAGAAATTACCCTAGGCATTTTAAGTTGAAGAGATTTAATTTGGAAATTAGGCACCCACAACAATTTGTGAAAGTTCTTGTATTAGTTTTAGATAATTGCATAATAAGTTAGCCCAAAGGTCATCCGCTTACCACAACCAATATTTATTACCCCAGGTCCTAGGGGTCAGGAATCCAGTGCCACGTATTTGAATCCTCTGGCTCGGGGTCTCTCACTGGCTGCAGTCAAAATGTCAATTCAGGGAGGATGTGCTTCCTAACTCACACACAAGCCTGTTTTTAGGCATCATGAGATCTACTTTCAAGATCATTTAAATCAAATTTCTTCAGCTTAAAATGTCTAGGGTAGTTTCTGTTTCCTCAGAAAACTATAATTTATACACTCCCTGCTCTTGACATATTATCTCTGTTGCATGAAATTTCCTTTCCCCTATCATCTTTGTTTATCTGACCAGGTCTTCTGTGTAACCCCAAATCAATCTAAAATGCCAGTCCCTTCTAGAATGCTCTGCCAGTCGATTTACTGCTCTGCATACATCTAACAGATCACCTCTGTCATTTAAAAGGCACTGTCTGTTAATTGTGTATATTTCTGTCATGTACCATTAGGGAGACCATTTCCTATTCATTTTTGCATACCAGTACCTAGCCAAAGGCTAAATAATAGAATGTGCTTTGTAAAGTGTGATGAATGAAGGGAAGGAACAAATAAAAGAGAGAAGCAACAAAGGAGGGAATAAGAAAGGACAAAAGGGGGAGATGGCAAAAGGAAGAGGTAACCCTAAAACCAGGCTTTAGTCTACTAAGTATAGTCATTACAGTATAATGTTTCATAATCTGAGGGATAGGACATTCTCTGGTATCTCATGATGTGGCAAAGGCATTGCAAGCTAAATGTAGAAGAAAATGATAGTAGAAGGGGTCAGAGCTAGAATAAGGTACACCTAGGCTTGCTAAAGAAAATACCTAAATCTGTAGGTGATGAAGGGGTCTAGAAGGGCAGGTGGTATTTATTGGACAATGAATAAATATTTGATGGGAAAAATGGTACTCCATATAAATAGTTGAGATCAGACAGATTCAGAAAACTATAGCAGGTGGCAGGCAAAAAAAAAAAAAAAAAAAGGCACTGAAGTGTGGTGAGTAGAAAGGCAGGTAGCAGATAGTTCACATCATGATCATTAAGAAGAAAAGCCTAAGAGGCCTAAGGCATAGGGCTAGGTTCTAGAACAGGAATCATATTGGAAGGATGGATAGTGGAAGTTTACTCAAGGGATTTACACTTAATGGGCCAAAACAGGGATTTGAATACCAGATTTAGAAAACCAGATATAGGCCTTGACTCAATAATGAAACACTGGTTCTCTGAGTATATAACTCATTCTCCTTGAATTCTGCCTCCCTAAGGCTAGGCTTAGTTTGGATAGAGACCAAGGTGAAAGCCTAGTGGCTTCTACTAGGTATAGAGAAATATACAAAGTCTGTGAGCCAAGTAGATCTTAGAAATGATACATTATATGTGTATCTGAATAGGTGAATATTTCTGGATCTGTGTTCAGTATTCCAATCAGTTATCTTTAAGTAAGTAAATGTGATAGGATAAGCATTTACTTTTAACAATGGGATACATTCCTTATAAAAATAAGCTTTGGAAACATTTTAATTTTGAATAACAGATATTACTAGAGAATATATTTCATGCTAAACTATAAAATATGAGAAAATCAAAATTATATATTGTCACAACTGTACAAAAATATATACCATCATATTCAAATTTCATATATAACTTTAAAGATCTTTATATACATATCTCTAACAGTAAAATTTATATAAAATTTATACTTTCATTATCTGGTCAAAAATGGATCTATTTTTTTAAGCCTTAAACTTTATTAAAGACATTTAAATGGGTGGGGCGCCTGGGTGGTTCAGTCGGTTAAGCATCCAACTCTTGATTTCTGCTCAGGTCATGATCTCAGGGTTGTGAGATCCAGCCCTGCATTGGGCTCTGCACTGGGTGTAGAGCCTGCTTAAGATTCTCTCTCTTCCTCTCCCTCTACCCCTCCCCAATCATAAATAAAATAAAATAAAATAACAAAATAAAATAAAATAATACAATACAATACAATAAAATGAAATAAAATAAAATACATTTAAATGGGTGAATATAGAGTAGATTTTTTGAAATATTCATTGTATTTTGAGGTATTTGAATACATAGAACTCTAACATCAATCCTAAGCTTGTAACTGCATTTTTTTTTCCTTTTTCATTCAGTATCTTTACTATCCTGTTGTACAGCCTTGGGAACAAGTATAGCCAACTGAGTCATAGCTGTTATTCTGTAAAATGGATACAACTACTTTTTATCTAAAATGTGATAATCTACTTGACAGTTTCCTAAAAGTACCTGGGGACGTGCATGTTATTACAGTATGTCTTTATTCAAACTTAGAAGGTAATTATTTCCTCAAAAGTTTAATTCAAAAATATATGTAAATATAAATTGTTAAAATAAAGACAGAGATGTGATAGTATAGAAACATTAAATCCAAATTGAGATCTGAAAGTACTCTCATAAGGAGTCCTGTCCTCTTTATTGGAATGCAGGCTAATTTATTCTGTTCCTGTACTTGTGAGGTAGATAAAGGAGGTTTTGTCTTTTATGGTTCTCATCTATCCTTAAATGAGGCAACCTTCTCCCATGTTTTTCACATCTTTAGTTTTACAGACTTTGCCACCGGAGCTTGCCTGTTAAAAGACTGACAAGAGACTGACTATCAGATATTAAAATACTTAATTAAACTGAGATTGACCTCAGGCATTTCATCAGTCTAAAATCAACTGGAGAATGTGCCAGGTTAACTCTACAGCTTTAGCTAAGCAATGCATCTGTAAAACCAAACAATGATAATAATAACCCCATAGAATCTGAGATGGAGTGTAAATTTTCATGAAAATTTTCTATCTGATCTGAGTGCAGAGAGGGGAAAATGAAACAACCTTGGATAAGTCAGATGATAAAATCATACTGTACATTGAATCATCTTGTAGTTTATGGTCAATAATGTGATTATGAAGACATCATAACTGTTGACATGGCTGAAACCAACACTGAGAAAAACTGGCTAGTTTCCTATTTCTCTAAACATATGATCTCCTTGATTCTAAAAGGAAATATGAGTCACAAAGGAATCCTGCTGATGATATTTGGTCTCTTGAGTATTGGGCTAAGCTTTATTCACCTTCGTATGTTCCTTTGTGCCTTTCTAAATTTTTAATAAATACTTGAAAATCCTATTTTAAGTAAGCTGGAGGCCCAACGTGGGCTGAACTCACAACAAGTTTGAGAACCATCAGTGGTAGAGCTCTTTTAGTTCATACTTACATAATTAGAACAAACACCATATCTGGGTTGCTGGGTTCAGAGGACTTCTGAATGTTAGGCATATGTCTTCACCTAGCAAATATTAAGCCTAGAATTCCCTTTCCCTCACAATGAGTACTCCTTGGAGATAACTCCAGCTTGTTTACTTTTTAGTTAGAATCATCCTAATATTTCAGTGCTTCTAATATTGTTGAAACTCAAATGGGATTGCGTTGGGGACTTATGATACCTCTCCTCCCAGGAGGATCATTGTCTCATATAAATTTGCCCACTTTCTCCACAGAACAACATTATATATCAAGTCAAGGGGTTAGTATAAGGCACCACCTTCGGCAGTGTGCAGAATTTCATCCTTGGTCAGTGCAGAGAGTACCCAGTTTTATAATGTTATAGGCTGGGTATACTATTTATGTATTTTTCTCTCAACATAAAAACTCTATTTCTGAATTACTTTGATATATAGAAACTCCTACTGTTTGACCTTTTCTTAGACCTCCTAGAGAGTAGCCAGGCAAATTTCGATAGAATTTCATTTTTAGTATTAACCATGGCAGAAGGCTATGGTAAGAAACAGTTTCTGAAATTCTCCTCAAGCTAGAGAGTTCTAAGAACTTCACAGGATCCTTAAAACTCAGAACCATCAAGTCTGAGAGAATACTCAATCCCAACCTGGTCCTATGTCCTAGGTAAAAGACTTTTGGGAGTTAAGTGGGTGGAGAATAAGAGAATATCTGAGGTCTATCTAGAAACTCAGAGTTCCTCAGATGTTAAGTTTTAAAAAACTGGAGTGAGCTTTCTGCAATATAATTCACCTTCTAAGGTACTTTTGGAGCCTTCAGTTAACTTGGTCTCTAGAGACTGAAAGAGGTCATAGAACATCTCACAAATTTTTACGAAGGCCTTCATTTTGGCTGACACAGGTACAAAGAGAGTAAGAAACTTAAAAGTGCCAATGGGGCAAATATATATTAATTACACGTATAAAAAGTTATATAGATGTAAGTACATATAATTATATATTTAATTTCATAATTACCTTGTCTTTATTCAGTGTAGACTTGATTGTCCAGAACACCCAGAGATCCTGGTGCCCCCTGGTGGTCACTGAATCATCACAGATCTCCTCGACTCCTAAAATCCAAGGGTTTAAGAGCTAAAACACTGCAAGATGAGAAACTATGAGAGCATGTAGCAGGACTTTACATAACTTAAGCTAGTTCTTCCTATCAGTGCTGGTGACTTATGGCAAAATTAAATATAGCTAATGGAAAGGAAGAACCTTTGCAGGCAAAATCAAATTAAAAAAATAAATTCTTTTTAAGAGTATTGTACATGCATTAAGTGATTGTGAGTACGATGTGCCACTTTCTCTGCTATATTTAGCAGTTCTTTTAATATTAGTCAAAAAATAAAAGTTATTTGACTCAACACTTTTGAATATTATAAATGAGTAGAATATTTCCAAGTGACACCTTAGCAACATTCAACTGGACTCTTACAATATTGATACAATTTTTTTTTTATCTGTTAAGAGGTCTTAAATTAACTCAGTAATTGCAGTTGGAGAATTATATTTGTTGTTTTCATAACAGTATCAATTTATCTGACCTTACAAAAATGAATAAACTTTTATAAAGGCACAAAATATAGTCTTGACTTACAATTTGATTCTTGACCTCTGATTTCCTATACAGATTTGGCTAAATCTGAAGCTTAGAAAAACAGGTGAAATTATGACTGTGTGTTTTATGAGCCTAGTTTATGTACATTTTTTACATTGGACTGCAAATAAATATTTTATATACACTACATAAATCATGCTAATGTAAATATGTAAATGATTTTCCTGCACAGTGGAAAGATTGTTTACATTTTGACTGAAATCACAAATAGAGAACCCAATTTTCTGTAATATCTATTAACTCTATCTGAGACATAATGTTTCTTTTCTGTTTATAATCAGTTTCTTCTGCACAGTACCTTTTCTAATTCAGTTTAAATTACCCCTTTTTCTGTGATGAACTTGCATTTTCACATTTACCAGCTGTGAATGCATTTAGACAGTAAGTGCAAAAGTAGTAGTTTCAAAAACAGCCCTTTGATTTCATTGTTGCTGTTAACTATTTAGTTTGGCAGCCTTGGATTTGTAACATCCTGAAGTCTCAGATTGTACTTTCTCCTCTAAAGGCCTGTTTACTGTACACACGTGCACACACACACAAACACACACATGAAAACGGCTTTTTATTTGAAAATTCATGGAACTTATTCCCTGAGGTCATTATAGTTTACTTCTAAGTTACTATTTCTTCCTTAAAGTCATAGAATATCTTCCAGAGATAAACAGTGAGGTGAATATTAGTCTTGAAGCATGTTAAAAGGAGATAACAGCTGTACCCTCATTTGGACTGTGTGTCTTGAATTTGTACATTTGTTTTCATATATGTATAGTTATGTGTGATTATTAGTAATGAGATAAAAATAACATGGTGCAAAAAAATTAGGTATATCTTCTTTGCATCTGAAAATAGGTATTTTTCATCTTTCTACTATACACGTATGATAGATGTTTCAAAAGAGGGGATATAAATGGAAATGTTAAAGTTTACCTCTATTTTTTTCCATTTTTTAAAAATTAGCTAAATATATGTAGGCTACTCTATCAACTGCATTGTACAATGAATACATAAAAATTAAAAAAATAGTTTTCGGAATTTCTTCTTTGGCTCACATGTGTTGATTGTATACACCATTTTGTATAGCTCAGGAAAATGATTTTTTTTAAACTCATTTTACATATACACACACCACATTTACTTTTCTAGAATTTGCTATACAGATAATAGCAAAAATCATAGATATGAAGCTAAAATAAGCTATTTTTAAAGTGATAGAATGAAATTCACTATTGAATGTTATTTTAAAATATGAAAAGTTCTGTGAACTGATTATTTTTTATTTCAAGGGCTTCATGAAAATAGGTTTATGTGCTTTGCTGTTAGCCAAATGCCTTCTATTAACAATATATATACACGAAAATACATGCTGTGTAATACTGCACGATAAACGTTCTTTTGTTGACTAAGTCATTCACTTTGATTTAAATGTTATGACTTCTTTACCAATATACCTAGATACAAAAGAAATAAGGTTGGTAAACCTAAAAATGAGTATCATTATGCAATTCTGCAGGGAAAACTGTCAGCAGCCTGGCACATGTGCATTTAATGTGAAGCCTCTTGTCTCTAAAAATAAAAGCAAGGCTGTACATGCCCCTATGTCTGACAGAAGGGACACAATAAGGGGACTCCCTATACCACCTACACTCATCAGAGTGAAGGATGTTACTTCTTTGGTTTCCTGGTTTAATGGAAAGTTATTTGTATTCACATCACTGAGTATTAGTCATTCAATAGATGAAAGGAATATTTTAAACTTTAAAGGCTACCTTGGTGTCATTGTAAGTAGTGGGGATGAGACCCTGGAGAAAGTGCTGAAATCCTGTAGAATTATTTTAACTATTAGAAGTGGTTTAATATTTGTGAGTTTGTGGTTCTGAGATTAATAGTTTTATAGCATATGTGTGGAGATTTATGTTTTTAATTATGTTTTACCTCACAATTTTTACTCTAAAGCATCTGTTTGTGTAAATACCACTTGATTTTCTCTGTAACACATGCACTCTACATTTTTTTGTCTCTTTTCAAGGTTAATCTATTAAGCAGTTTACATTTTCTATGCATCCTTTAAAGGGCACTTAAGATGCTTTTAGATATAATTTCTAAAATATTTAATTGGCATAATGGCTAGGAACAAGTAACATTTAAGAAATAAACTACAGAAGCAAAGAGAGGTTAGAGAAGGAAATTTCATTTCTTTCTTCTTTGTAATTGCATTAAGCAAGTTAAAACTACAAGAGACAATTTACCATAAAATAAAATGTAAAAATCTGGGGATCTGTCATCTCTGAGAAGTCTTTGCTATAAATACCAGAAACAACTCAATTTACTTTATATTTCTATATAGAAAGGATAGGAAAAGTTTGGAATTTTAGGCGAGATCAAACTTTGTGCCTCTTATAAATAAAGGCAAATCATGAATGACAGATTTTTTTTTTTTTTAAGAGAGAATTATAGGACAAGAAGAACACGGAGCTCATCTTAAACATGTGATCAAGTTACTCTGCGGTGACCTTTGAAATTGGTGATTTGGCAATTAAGGTTTTAAAGTTCTTCCTCTTATTACATTACCCACCTCTTGAATTGCAAAGTGTCCGAAACTGCCTAATGGTAAACGGCTTTCTCTACGCAGGCGTCCTTGCTATTTTAGTTGGATGAATTCAACTGGAGATGTTGGTTACACTTTTTATTCTCAGTTTCCCTTGAAAGATTGAATAATAATAATTATATAATTGAGTAAGTATTGGAATGTATCAATTTGTGAAAGAGGTCTTGCTTTATTAATTTAATGCGTGGTAACATTCTTTAAAATTAAGTGTAATTTATGCAGCGAAATGGGAAACGTTCAAATTGGGGCGATCCAAGGAAAACCTCAAAAAATATTAAAACATATAAGAAAAGTGATACGGAACCTTCTAAATGTTCTCTCTTCGCGTCCTACTTCACCCAACAAACTATTGTGAGATGATAGGGCGGGGGTGAGGAGGGCACCTAAAACAAAAGACTTCCTTTTTCCACTCCCTTTTCTCTGTTTCTTTTGCCAGAGCTTGTTGCAAACTCTTGGAAACACTGTTTGAACATAATACATTTGGATACTTTTATTCTTCCAAAGACTATGCTGGGTGGTGCCTAGAGCTGACTGATGTTGAGTAACAGAAAAAAAGAAAAGTAGAAACCTTTCAAGAAATGAAAAGAACAGTTACCCGACCCGCGGAGGTTTTGAGTAACAAAAAAGTAAAAGGCACTTTACTTAAAGACACAGCTTATTTCACTTCCCTGGCTCCGTGCTTGATAGCTGAGAGATGGCTTGCATTGCCTCTGGTTTCTAAAAGGCCACGAGGAGTACCGCTATATATATAACACTCTATGTTGGGAGCGTTATTCTCGGATTGATTCTGCTCCACGAAAGCTGCGGTTGCTAAAAGCCGAGTGCCCACAGCAGCACGCACCTCGGCTGCCATCCGTGTCCTCCCTTTCCGAGCATCTAGCGAAAGCTGGGAGCTCAGACCCTGGAGGGAATCCTGGACCCGCAACCTGACTCCGCTCGCAGCCTATTGGCTCGCTCCCCGAAGCCCGCCCCCGAGGCCGGGGCGGCCTTTTCACCGGGACCCGCCCCTCGTCCCTGGGAATCGCCGCCCGGCAGGCCGGCTGCGCCTGCCAGTCAGCCCGAGTGGCGGAGGCTCTCCGCTCGGAGCCCCGCCCCCTCCCCCTAATTGATATTATTGGAGTGTGGAGCAAGCGGCCGGTCTGCAGTCGGAGACTTGCAGGCAGCAAACACGGTGCGAACGAACAGGAGGGGGAAAAAATAAAAAAGCTAAACGTGGAGCAGCCGGCCGGAGGTCGAGCAGGGGAATCGATGCGAAAAGCGCAATAAAAAATAACCCACTTCGGAGCAAACATCTTTTAAAAAGCTACGACTCAACTGAAACCTAAAATAAAACCTGCTCATGCACCATGGTTTTTCAAACTCGGCACCCTTCATGGATTATTTTATGCTACATCTGGCTGCTCCGCTTTGCACATACCGGGGAGGCGCAGGCTGCAAAGGAAGGTAAGGTGATGGGAACGCAAAGTTTGTTCTGACTTATTTATTTAGCGGTCTACCTGCATGAGCCGGCTAGTCCGCGGGGCTGCCGGCCGCGCCTCCGGCGCGGGGCGACCCTCCCCCGCCGGCTCCCCGCCCCCTCACCGGCCCCGCTGCTCCCGGCAGGCGGGCGGCAAGCTGGGCTACTCCGAACCGCCTTCAGCCCGGTGCCCGGGGCCGTCCGCCCGACGGGAGCGGGATTTCTGGCGCGGGCAGTCCGGAGGGCGTGAGCAGCAACGGAGAGCGGCGGGGCGAAGTGGGGTGGTGTGTGTGTGGCGGGGGTGGGGGGAGAGCGATGACCAGCGAGCTCGTTCTCTAGGATCGTAGGCGGGCCGGATCTCTTCTTCTAGCCCTCTCCTCTTCCTCCTCTCGGCGTTCGCCTCTGGTGGGGTAAGCTGCGGCCGGAGTTAGTCGGAGACTGGGGAGTGCAGCTCTAGTGTCTTGGCCAGCCCGTCGGCGAGCGGCTGGTGTCCCGAGCCTTCGCACAGGGCCCTTGACTTGCGTGAGCTCCGAACGCTCGGGTTACTAATGAAGTGCTCACTGCGTCTGTGGAGGAGGCGCGGGCCTGCGGTTGGCGCTCAGCCGCCGGCGCGGAACAATAACGCCGCGGAGGTGAAGCGAGGGAGCGGTGCGCGCCCCGCGGCGGGGACGTCTGCGTTCAGCGCGCGCCGCGCGTGGGTCTCGGCGGCCGCGCGGACAGCCCGAGTCCATCCGGCTCGGCCCGCCGGGGAGGCAGGGGGCGGGCTGGGGCTGTGGAACTGATAACGAGGTGCCGCTTGGGCGACTGCAAGTCCCCAAACATCTGCCCGGCAATTGAGTCCGAGTGGTCAGACCTTGCGAAGGATCTGGATCCTGAAGGCTAATTCTGGGTGAAGAGAGGAGGTTTCATTTGGGCGGCCAGATACGCCTGTATATGGTTGTTGTTGTTATTATTATTATTATTATTATTATTATTATTACTATTTCTTCTCCTTTGAACCACTGACAAGGTAAAGTACCTTTCGGTGCCTGTAGTTGGAGCTGGGGAAAAATAAATCTCAATGGAAATGTCTTGCTTCTTGAGCAATGTTACAATCTCCACCCCCCCCACCCCCGTCCTCCAGACTGTAAATCTAACGTTGATTTCCCGTTATTTAAAAGCAAGATACTAATAATTAATTATTCCTGAAGTATGGAGAATGGAGGAATCTGTTATCGGATTTAGGTCATGATGGTGATGCGGGGCGGGGGGGAGGGGTTGTGTTCGATACTGGTTATCTCTTTACGTAGCCCTGAAAACTTAGTGATTTAGTGCTGCTTTTTTCCATTCTCTTCGTGCACCCCTCGTCTTTCGCTCAAACCACACCGCCCAACCCAACGCCATGTCCTACTTCTTGAGCCAGCCTGACCTTCTGACCCCAGTTTCCACATCTGCAACCAGTGTTGACGCTGAACCCATTCAGAGAAATTTTCAGAGAAAACCATGATTCCGAGCTGTCGGTTACGCGTTAGCCCCCAACCGACGTCTGCCAAAAACACACACCCATACACACCAGAATGCACATTTCTACTCGCATGACACTAGCGATTAGGAACATTCAATTCTGGAACCTTGTACCGATTGCTCCGGAATAGCGGGAGCTGAGGAAAAGTTTGCACCGCTGCGGCGAAGCCGGGCGCGCAAGCTCACGCAGACCCGGCAGGAGTTTGAGCTATAAATAACTGCATCACTAGGGGGAGAGGTTCCTGCAGCCAGAATGTCTCGCTCGCTTGCTTTTCTCTTCTGGGTGCAAGATACGTGAAGTGGATTCTGATTCTAGGAGGCTGAATTCTTTAAATGCAGAAGTGAGATGTTTAAAAGGTGGGCGGGAGGGCGAATGCGCCCCGCTTCTCAGTGGCGACGCTCCCAGCGCGCAGCGTCGATCAAGAGCTGCGGTTCTGGGAGCGAGCAAGCCCGAGGGGCGCCGCGGCACCCAGGGGCGAGCGCTGGGAAGCGCCTCGAGCAGGTGCCAGGCCTCCCAGGTTGGCCGAGGGTGGATGGAGGAAGCTGAGGGACCTCCTTCCTCCACTTTCCTCATACGTGTTCTCTCGGGAGGTCCGTTCCCGCTACTGGGAGGGAATGGATAAGTCAGAATCTGACGCTTGGAGGCGAAGTGCAGCTGCTGTTTTTCCTTTTCGTAAATGCCGCCGCCGCCTCGCCCTCAAAGGAGACGCTGCCCGAAAGCCTCTTTCCTCCTCCCGGCTCCTTCTGGAGCAAGGGTGCCACTGGCTCCCTGGAGGGTCCAGGTCTGGCGGAGGCGTAATGGATGCTCGGCGCGGCGGGCGCGCCCGTCTGGCAGCCCCTGCCCCGCCCCGCGGAGGGCCCCGCCCCGGCCCCCGCCGCCGCCGCTACCCGCGCGGCCCGTGGCTGGCTTGGCCCGGGCGCGCCCTGCATCGTGCCCTTGCCTTTACCCCCGCGCAGCAGGGAACGGAGTCCCGGAGCCCGGACCTGTGCGCCCCAGGTCCTGGTCGGCGCCGGGGTACGCCTCCGTGGGCGTGAAGGGAGGATGGCGCTCCGCGCTCTGAGCGGGCAGGCAAAAGCGCGCACTGGCGGGTTTACCCAGAGAGCGGACGACGAGGAGACGCGCTGGTCACTTTAGAGCTGCTTCTGATTAAACGCTCAGGGCTGGTTTCTGTTTTGTTTTTATTTGTTAGTTTCTCTCTTAACTTGTTTGCCATCGTCACCCCTCCGCGGTCCCTTGGTTCCCACCCCAGACCGTGCTGAGGGGTAACGGAATGGCAGTAAACGATCATCACATTGCTTGTTTCACTCTGCAAAATGACTCGAAGGTCACCTGGGTTTAAAATCCACTTGTGTCCTGTCAGTGCAGAAGACAAAAATAATAGTAATAATAAATCATCTCAAAAGGAACCTGGAACCCATGTTGTTTCGTTGTGCTAACTCTCTATTGTTGAGGACAAAAACAAAATAAACTTTAAACGTTATATAAATTCACTAGTCCAACGATTTATTGATGTTCCCAGTGCGAAATACAACTTGGTATTTTGAAAGTGTGCATTCCACCACCCCCACCCCCCCGCTCCCCGCGAAAGAGAGTCAAGTATTTGTGACCGAGGTTTGTGCTTTCATGGTCTTCCCAAGAGTCTTAAGTGTAAAACATTTTTGCAAATAAAGTGTTTCTTTATCTATGTGTTTTCAGTTGCAGGCAATAACCTTGACTAGAGCAAAGGAGTTGAACACATAATCAATGTGTTCCTTTGTTTTCTTAACGTAACAAATTTTCATTACCTTTTAAATATAGTTTTTTCCTCTAGTGATTATTTAAAAGTTCATATAAGCGTATATTTTATTTAAGTCTAAATTTTAACATTTTTCTGAGGTTGATGTTATGCATATTTACAAGCTTGGAAATATATTCAGTATTATTTCTGGACAAGTTGATACATTTGTTAAAAATGCTGTAGAGTCAGAAATATTTTTAAAGAATAAAAACTCATAACTGAATCAGTACAAGCAGAGTGAATGCTTTAGGAGAGTAATTGTCTTAAAAAGCAATAAAATATATTGAATTGGAGGTATGATATGTGTCAATGTGTAATATTTGAATACATTATCTTATATTAATACTGCCAAGAGCATTTGTTACATTTATATACATGTAAATGAATTGTTTATGCTTTTTGATAATATAAAAGTGGAATACAACTGTTTTTAAAAGTCAAGTCAGGAACAAAGTCAAGTCAGAGTTTAAATATATCATTTTGAAAATTAGCTGATGCTTTGAAATATTTGGAAATTTAAAAAACATAGATATATTGAAAACAGATGTTTGACTAACCCAGAAATATGTCTTGGAAATAATGGGCAATTTATTTTTCTCATGATGACATTGCTTGATATAGTTTTCTATTGTATTCATTTTGGCTTAAGTGAAGATACCCTGTGGAAAAGTTTTTAAAAAATAAACTCCAATTCTCAAAAGGCACTAGGAAATACTTTTGGCACAGTATTACAAATTAATGACTAGCTGAAGATAAATATGGAATTACATTTTATTATGTTCATGTTGTTATATCTGACAAAATTTGGAGTGCTCAATGGCTTATAAAGTTTTTAAAATATATAATTACTATAGAATCAATATATCACATGCAATTTTTACCCTGTCATATTTTTAAGTTTTTAAACTTGTTTTAATATTTTAATTAAAAAATACCAAATATAGTATAGTATTTTAATATCTTTTCTCCTTAAGAAAGGGGAATATACGTGTATCAGGTGGGTATTCATTTCATCATTCTTTTACATAAATAACTGTTAATATATCTTAGATCATAAAGTGATACTTATATAGAAATTAGATTCACATTAATAACTTTTGCAAATGTGTTTACATTTTTCATGTAACATTTGAAAATAAAACTTTGTTTTTCAGTACTACTGCTGGATTCTAAAGCACAACAAACGGAGTTGGAATGGATTTCCTCTCCACCCAATGGGGTAAGTGCTTCTCCTCATAAAATATCACTTTTTATTTTTTAAAGTAAGAAACACAACCTCCCCCTCCCTGTGGAATTATTCACATTCTTCATATTTAAACTGTTTTAATTCCAAATGTCTCATTCAAAATTTTGTTGTGTTATAATGAGACATTGAGTTCTTTGAGTAAGAGAAGGTATACTTAGTACTTGGGGAAATGGATTTAAAAAAAAAATCTTTATAACCATAATCATTTGAGTTCTTATTGTGAGAGGAATCATACCTCAGGTTCCAGGCTATAAATGCTTACTAATTACAGGGAACATTTCCATCACAAACTCACTTAAACCTCTTTAGTTGCTTTATACTTAATCACTAGGTAGGTTGTATATAGTTCTTTAAAACAGTATGTGATGTGTTTCTTCTTTTAAAAACAGTTCTAGCATCATTCAGAGTACACTTTAAAAGATAGCTGACAGTGTAATATGCTCCATATTTTAGCATGGAATTTACTGTAAAATATTATTTGAATTCTCCAAATTTTTATCATGTGCTATCTGCTGTTATTAGTCAGAAATGATGGCAGAGCATGTATATATTATAGTAAAAATCTGCTACAATAAATAGGAGTAAAAGCCTCCCAATAAAAATCTATGAAAATATAAGTAATTCTGACCATTACATTTCACATGTCATGATAGGTATATTATTTACTTAATTTTAGTTCGTCTTTGTCTTTAGGTCTTATTTTAATTGTAAGAGAGGGCACACACTTCACCCCTTAGGAAGAAAGGGGCTGCGAGAAAGGAGAGTATATATCTCATTGTTATTTAAGTTGATCTTCTTTACAGTAAGAAGCATAAGTGAGGATATAAAAAGTGTAACAAATTTTGCAAAGAGAAGAATGAAAATCTGAAAGGGAATTTTGAGTATAAGAACAGCATAAAATCAATATGTCATGAACTGGAAGTCAGTAATGCAAAATGTGAACAATGCAAATCTCCTTAAAATATTCAGATTTTTTTATTGAATTAATATTTGAAAGATTGCTTAAATGATATTGTAGTTATCTGTATAGGTCAGATTAAATTATGAAAAAATGACAAGTATTTTACAGATTAACTATAAAAAGCGCACTGAGTTTAAGGTAGGAGTATCATACTTTTCTTGTAAGTGGAATAGTTTCCATGAGTGAAAATATACATTTTAGGAAGACATTTACAATAAAAAAGAAACACCTTTCTTACCAATGACAGATGTAGCCCATTTTCTACCCTCCATCAGTTAAAACAAATAGAGATGGAGGATAGTTTTTATCTCTAAAGAGAAGTAAACTGATTCAGGATTGTAGTGATTGTAGTATTTCATCAATGTAATCCACGAAATGATAAATTATGACTGTCTATGTTATCTTTGACTCAAATGGGCATTTTATCAGTCCAAATATCTTAACAGTTAACCCTACATATCTGTAGGAATCAACAGATAATATTAGGAAATGATAATTGACAATATTTTTTATATATGAAATGGATTGGTTTGAATGCTATTAAATATCTTGCAGGAAATAAAGTGTTATTAAGATACATTTTTAGAAAATATTTTCATAAGTATACTATAAAAGCACAGTATTTGAATTAAGACTTCTTTCCTAATGGTGTCATTTATAGAAGTGATTGCAATCTCTTACAAAAGTGAAATAATAAAACAAGAGTTGTGTTAAATGCGTTTGTGTAGTCTTACTATTTGTGATCTATACAATCGTTGTCTTGAAATTTTCCCCTCAGGAATAAATTTTTAAATAAAAATTAAAATTAACTAGGTTTCAAAAGTAATGAAATTGATTTTTCATACATAAAACAAAGTAATATGATTGTTCTTGAAGTTAGAAAAAGGAAACCTTGAGATACGCCTTTATAATAATTAGCCTTGGTTTCTTTAGGCTGGGGAATTGTTAAGAGCACATTTATCTTTAGAGCTTTTGATTTCTTGGTAGATATCATTATTAGTTTTACTTTTTTTAATAATTTCAATCTGATTAAGGGACTAAAATCTCCGCATCCAAATGGATGAATTTGGGTACATTTGGCTAAGTGCCATTCATACAGATTATAAGCAGCTAACTGAAACAAAGGGAAATATGCACACCATTAACTAGTCACAAACTCAAGTTGTGTTGAATAAAACCTGCACATGATAATGGGTTCTTTGCTGCATTTGAGGAGTTTTGATATGTATAATAAAATTGCAGCAAATATATAATGTCATACAAAAAATTTCTAAGTTATAGTATTTTGCTAATTTGTCAGTTTTCTAAAAAATAGCTTTAAAAGTAGATATTAATATTTTAAAGTATTTTAATAAATTAATCCTCTAATCAAGTTTTACAAATAAAACTCATTACCACATGCTTATTAGTTTATTTACTTTCTGCTTTTCTTGAAAGGATAGTTTAAATATTGCATGCTGTGTGATTTTGGATTTGAATACTAACATTTTCATATTTGGCATTTTATATTGGGGAAATAAATACAAGTAGATGATGATTTCACTATTAAGGTAGCCTGCATATAAAATGGGAAATTTTGTGATAATGGTAAGAAAGGACATAATCAACTGTTACGTTAGACTTCTAGGAATATTTTAGGTGAAATGAATTTGCTAATGAGCGGTATAGATATTATTATACATGGCTTTATAATGTTTAGAGTTTTGCCAATTCTGCCAAACGTATTATTTTCCCTTTTCATGAAAATATATGTTTGCTGTAGTATATATTGCATCAGTATATGAATGGACATTTTTAAATATGTGATATTTTTCCTGTCAAAAAGCTTATTACTGAAATATGATCCAGCATGCTGATTTTCCGTGTACATTTGATTGTCTATTGAAAGCAATTTATTTATGAAGATGAATCATGCTTTTATAACTACTTATTTATAGTTATGTGGCTTATGTACAGTATTATATATAACACTGCAGTAAATAAATAGCTCTGTAAAATGTTACTCTCATATCTTATTTTGGAAAGATTGTAGAAGATTTTGCATTGTGAATATCAACATGTTGTGGGCTGCTTTTACATTTCAGAGCACTCTTGGCATTTTCTTCCCTGTGTTTTTTAGGTGCTCTAAGTTTAACATCAGCACTTAAAATGTCAACTGAGTTATCAGAGATTCTGCCATGTAGCCATATGCATATGCATTAAATGGTAATTTAAATGATTGTGTTATGCACTTAGTCTATAAAAATTATAATCTCAGTGGAGACTATAGACATAAGCAAACATGTAAAAAGAAACACTAATACACTAGCAAACAGATATTAAACAAAATGAAATATTTATTGTACGTACAAACGATGCAGGCAACCTGAATGATGTTGCGCTACCAGGGTGAAGCTGAGCTGAGAGTCCTGTCTTCTTAGGGTACAGTGTTTGCCAGGGTGGGAATCTACCTAACTCTCTCACGGTTCATCATGTGTGCTTTGCTAACGATGCCTCATGTGCTTTCAAAATGAAAATGTTGTGTTTTTTTTGCTGAATGACTTACAGCCTTTTTAAAACATTTTACAGTGGGAAGAGATCAGTGGGTTGGATGAGAACTACACCCCGATCCGAACCTACCAGGTGTGCCAGGTCATGGAACCCAACCAAAACAACTGGCTGCGGACTAACTGGATTTCGAAAGGCAATGCACAAAGGATTTTTGTAGAATTGAAATTTACCCTGAGGGATTGTAACAGTCTTCCTGGAGTACTGGGAACTTGCAAGGAAACCTTTAATTTGTACTATTATGAAACAGACTACGACACTGGCAGGAATATAAGAGAAAACCTCTATGTAAAAATAGACACCATTGCTGCAGATGAAAGTTTTACCCAAGGTGACCTTGGTGAAAGAAAGATGAAGCTTAACACTGAGGTGAGAGAGATTGGACCTTTGTCCAAAAAGGGATTCTATCTTGCCTTTCAGGATGTAGGGGCTTGCATAGCTTTGGTTTCTGTCAAAGTATACTACAAGAAGTGCTGGTCCATTATTGAGAATTTAGCTATCTTTCCAGATACAGTGACTGGTTCAGAATTTTCCTCTTTAGTCGAGGTTCGAGGGACATGTGTCAGCAGTGCAGAGGAAGAGGCGGAAAACTCCCCCAGGATGCACTGCAGTGCAGAAGGAGAATGGTTAGTGCCCATTGGAAAATGTATCTGCAAAGCAGGCTACCAGCAAAAAGGGGACACTTGTGAACGTAAGTAATACGTGCTATTAAAATTCCACTTTGCATTTTTTTTCTATTTCAGTATCAGAGATTTTGAGTAATAATAGTTATTTAAACAAGTGAGTCTGTGCTACACCAGCATTTCCGATTCAGCCGATCTTGAGTGAAGTCACTGTTGAGCTATCAAATGATTCCCCACAGTGATATCTGCACTAATGGTATGCAATAAATATTGGCAATAATGACATTCGTTACTAAGATTTAATTTGCCCTATGTTTGACCTAGAAGTCAATGGTTGCACATTGGTCTATGAGATTTAAGAGAGGAGAGTGAGCAGAGTGAGGTGTGACATCAATCAGGACTCAATGATAGGGGATTCCTCCTGTTGTGAAATCTGTTTAGTCTGGACTTGTAAGCAGCAGAAAAAAGGAGGTTATGGGGCTGCTAACGAGCTCTACTGACAGGGTACATACAAATATATTTCTAAACTTTTAGGATTATTTTTAATAAATAATAAAACTTTGATACAAAAATCATCAAATTTCACTTGATAGATCTTTAAAGTTACTTCTGCCTAAGCCATATTTCCTTTCTGGACTAAATAATAAAACAAATGCTTTTCTGATAAGTCATGTTATAATGGACCACGTTTTTTGTGGAAGTGGGCCAAAGCAAAGCTTCAGTTATTTTAATACATCAGTTGGGCGTTCTCTATGTTTTGAAACAATAATAGCATACGAATTAGTGAACCTTTTCCTTTGTTTTTTTAAAACTGGATTTTCTCTTGTATAGTATTTTGTAGTCATTATAATTGGCCAGTATTTTTCTATTTAAAGCTGTGTCAGTCACATGGATCTTCAAAATTGATATTGTTCTGTTTGTGCATATCCCAAAAAATTCTATAATAAGGTTATATTATTTATATATCTTTTAATTTATAAGTTATAAGACATAATCCATTCTGAAAAATAACTTTTATGTATTCTTTGTACTTCAAAGCCGGCAACATAATTTTAATGACTGCAAATCCTAGTTAATTTAGACGGGACTAGAGCTAACGATAGTAACTTACTATATGCAGATACTCTTCCATATGCTTTATATGTACTAGTTCATTTAATGAGGTAGATTTCATTTTCATGTCTATTTTACAGAAAAAAGAAATTGGTAGTATCAAGGGTAAATTGCTTGCTTGTAATTACTTTAGGAAGTGATATCTGCCTTAGCTTAAAATCGGATTCAGGACACACTGATTCCCGAGCCTGGGCTTTTAGCAACAATATTGACCTGGTTTCTGCACAAAGCAAGGAGAATCCTAGCAAATATTATTCTCTTTCATTGCGAATTCAAATGTCTTGATCTTAGTAATTTGCTGTATAAATCATATTACTTCCCCCATAAAATTCTTATTCTAGTAGAATATTTGAAGAAATAATAGTTTAAAAAGTATTTAGATCTTGTTGTCCAACACAGTAACCAGGAGCCACACATGGCTCTTAAGGTCTAAAAATTGGCTATTCTAAATTGAGATGTGCTGTAAGTATGATTTGCACACTGGATTTCAACGGCTTAGTACGAAAAAAAAAAAAGGAATGTAACATATCATTAACAATTTTTTATGCTGCTTACATAGTGAAAGGATCATACTTTAGATATATTGGGTTAAATAAAATAGAATGTTAAAATTAATTTTAATTGTTTCTTTTTATTCTTTTTTAATGTGGCTACTGGAAATTTAAAAATTACATCATAGCTCATACTATATTTCTATTGGACAAACTATTTAGATGGAGTAACTGAGCAAATATATTTTTCTGTCCTGATTGAAGAGTTAAATACTTCATGTGGATGGCCGCTAGCATATAAAATACCGAGGACCCAGCACTCAATTGTCATCCGTGTTATAGCTAATGTTGTAAAGTGAACTCTGGGCAAAATAGATGCTATAGGTTTGGGTTCTATAGACCAGTTTAGCAGCTTCCTTTGACACCCCCCCGAAGGAGTCAAACCCGTCTTACCCATGTTCTCGTTCCCCATCACTTACAGTGGTAGGATTTCTTATTGAAGAGATCATCCTGCAAGTTCCATATATGTGGAAATCAGAAACTGATGAAAATTTATCAGTACTAGTAGGCGGAATGCTATACTACTGGGGATGTGTAGACATATTCTTAGTGAACTAATCAATTCAGTGAAAAGCAGTGTTCTTATTGACTGGAAGTTAACAACTATTACTTGATAATAACTAATAAGAAAATTTATGAACATACTATTACACTTTAGCTGTAAAAACAGCTGATTTGAGGAGAATGCAGATTTTGGTTGATGTGAAAATGGAATTTAAACTTTTGCACAATTAAAAATGGGAAACATTATAAATAAAGCAGGAGTATTTACAAAAATGCCCAATTAAACCTGGCTAAGGAAAGTCTAAGAAATAACATTAAGGTTCCTTCTCTTTCAAGGCTTAAAGATTTTTAAGGAAAATTATTGTATTTTTTGTATCATTTTGTGTAATTTAACCTAAATGATTTCTGCATTTATTTGTTAAAAACAAACAGGAAATGTTTGCTTTTTATACTTACAGGTATAGAACTTAGTAAGAAAAACAGTCTTTAACTGCAGTAAGGACATTTACCATGAAGAAAACGCTCCCAATTTCTTCCAAATCAGCAAAATAATCTCATTAAATGTGGTACTATTAAAATTATCCACATTTATTTATTTCAATTTCAAGAATTGGAACATTTGAGTACCAAAATTATTGTCACCTGCAAATCACACTCAGGTAGTTAAAAATAAAGTAAAATGACTTCACTGTCTTCTACATGAATCCTGCATTGAAGTAGGTGGAATTAGGTATTAGAAAGAGTTCATTAAAAAACTGTGATTAGTCAAGATGCCTCCTTATGTTCAATTGAAGGAGTATGTGTGCACTGTTTTAAGTCAAGTAAATTGTTTATCACATAACTTTCTTAATTTTTGACCTTGGTGATGTTGACAAAGGAATTAAAGACCTTATACTTAACTTTGGCACTATGTTCATTTGCAAAAACACTTCCCTCCTTGGCATAATTCCAGTGCATTGCTGTGAGAGTACTTGCCTCTGGAATCAATCCAGGCCTGCCTTTATAGTATTTCTCCTGTTTCCTTTCAGGGATCCTGTTAAGAGTTTGAAAACAAATTCCAGTCCCATATTGAGGAAAACTGAAGTGTTTGGGAGAGGATGCTAGTGAGTCCCTAGCCAAATGAGGGTGGTTAGCCACTTAAAGGCATGTCTATGAAGGCACATTGTAGAGTGGAAGTCTACGGTGATATTTGCTAGGGTATAATTTGAAATATGAACAACTGTGAAAACTTACCACAGTTTTGATTATTTGATGTAAGAGCTTTTTTTATTTCTTCATGAGTTCGAAAAAAACCCTCAATTTTGAGAACCAAATGTTTCTCAAGCTTACTAATATATGGAGAACTTCTGTCTAATTCTTTATTATAATGCTTTAACGAAGACATCTCTTCAGTCATTTAAAAATATGTAATTCCAGTTGGTTAGCAGGCTTTTATTGTCAGAAAGTCATTTTAAAAAAATTAACCATCAGTTGACACAGCTTCTTTGCAAACTAGCAGATTATATTTTACATATATAAATATATTCAGAAGACTAATAAAATTGTATTCTGAAATATATTTTGAAATTTTTGGAACTTCTATATAATTAGATTTCATTTAAAAAGCAGAACAGTATTTGTCAAAGTGTGGAGCTTAGTATTATAACGGCTTTGTATGGGCAATTTGCAGTTTACACTAAACATCGTGTTCATTTTATCAATTAGTGCTTACCATATCACTAAGAGAAGAAAATATTTTTGTGTCTTTTAACATATGAAGAAACTGAGGCTCAGGGATATTTATACATAAGAAAATTGGGTAGGAATCCAGTATCCTGTTTACCAAATCAAATCCTTTTTCCTCACTGCACTACACTGCATCCTAAAATTTGTCCTGGACTTCAACCAATGGATTTTAGTTACTGAAGAAATGGTGAAATTTTATTCTAAGTAAGGTGACTGTATGCCTCATTTGTCTGGGATAATTGTTCTGTTAACATTTCTCTTTGTTTTCCAAAGTGTTCCGATTTGGATGATAAAATATATGGTCTCCCTAATTGTAAAAAATCCAAGGATGTTATTCAGTTTACATGCATATATATCAGATCTTGGAGATGGGATTTACTTGCATTATTTATGTTGCTTAATTTTTATTTTCTGAATTAAAATAAAAATTTAGGAATTTCTTTTTTGATAATTTTAATGTAAAGGGGAACTCCAATAATTTTAGATTTCTAATTTTTGTTATAAGGAATTTCCCTAATAGTTGCTTCTTAATATTTTATATGAACATGTTTACAGGCTTGTCATTATTTTATTAACATATAATTAATGGACATATAACATATAATTAAATAAAAACATTTGTTCAATTTGAAAGCATTGATAATATTAAAGCCTGTGTTGATTAGATTTTTGAAAACCATGTGCTTTTTTTTTTCTCAAAAAGCATGTAATTTGTACCATCACTTTTTATGAAAACAAATGAGTCCTCATAATATATCTTGTTTATAATCAAATATAAACAGAAAAGTAAGATATACAGGGTTAATAGCTCAGATGTAGAGTCACAAGAGTTTTCAAATTCTGGCTCTACAACATACCAGGTGTGTAAACTAGGACAATCTTTCTAAGCCTTAATTTCCTAAGTATAAAATGGGGCTAATAAGAATAGTACCTCCTGCATAGGGTTCTTGTTAGAATCGAATGAAATAATACATGTAAAAACCCTAAGAATAGTATCTGGGACATAGCAAATAATCAATGAATGCTTGCTATTATCTTGTTATTAATCAACAAGGAGTTTGCTAAGTAAAGAAATCTCATGGCAATGAGTGAATGAGGATAGATCTCACAGGCCACAAATAGTTAAATATCCTTTAAGCCAGTAATTTCATCCCTGGTAACTTATGGGAGAAGATATTTCAATGAAATAAAATAATTTTTTACATAACTCTTTCTTTCTTTCTCCAGCAATGTATACGATTTGAAATACTAGAAATAACCTAAATGTCCAAAATAAAGTGCATCACTTTGATTGAAATTAGTCCCTAAAATATCAGCCATGCGATATAGGAATTTTAAATTACTCCCTATTAATAATTTTGAATGAAAAATAAAGAATTAAAATTTTGCAAACACCGATATTTAGAATATGCAAGATATACATCGGGAAAAGAAGAGATGCAAGCATAAATAACACAATCGATGTGTCAGTCTGGTGGGATCGTGGGTGATCTTTTGTTCTCTGAATTTTTATTTTTTTATTTTTTTTAAAGATTTTTTATTTTTTATTATTTATTTGACAGGGAGAGACACAGCGAGAGAGGGAACACAAGCAGGGGGAGTGGGAGAGGGAGAAGCAGGCTCCACGCAGAGCAGGGAGCCCGATGCAGGACTCGATCCCAGGACCCTGGGATCATGACCTGAGCCGAAGGCAGTCGCTTAACCGACTGAGCCACCCAGGTGCCCTGTTCTCTGAATTTTTAAATTACCTTGAGCATTGACTTCTTTTTTAGCAATTATAAGTTATGTGTAACCTGGTATTTCATACAACAACAGCTTGAATTGTTTCTTGAATATATGGGTTTTTTAAATTAAGTTTGTATCTGTGTAAAATACAGGGCTCAGGTGATAGAGCAGTAGTAAGTAGAAGACATAGTTTAAATAATTTAAAAGGGGGAGATTCAAGGCCTTCAACAAAAACAGGTCATAGATTTGTTTGCTTTCTAGTTATTCATAGATGGCAAGAGCTTGTTTTAAGTATTTTACATGTATTAATTCATTTAGTCTCAAAGAGGGATGTTACTAACTTATTTTATCTAGTAGGTAAGCGCTATTATTCTGTTTAAAGGACAAAAATTACTCTTACTAAGGTATTACATTCAGTGTAATTACAATGAATTACAATGTAATTCAATAATTACAATATTTACCTATACTAAATTATATATATGAGATGCATATATATACACACGAAATGTATATATACATTTACATATACATATGATATATAGATGCAAATACACACTAACACACACACACATTATTATGTAAGGAAACCAAAGCACAGCGAGACGTGGGTTAAGTACCTAATATCGCACAGAGTGGTAGACTGCTGTTTAGTCAAGGTGGTCTGGCCAGGAATTTTTGCCCCTAACCAATACAGTGCCCACATCTTTACAGATGGGCATTTTTATCTATCACAAAGTCTTTTATAAAAAGAAATGTTCTTCCAGGATCTTGAAAGGTGCTACAAATCTGAACATTTTTTAAATTTATAGTAATTTCAAAATACTTCTATCTCTGTCTTTCCTTACATCCTAAATATTTCGTCTGCTTTGCCATTATCTTTCCTATCCCAATTCTTTTTTTCACATGGCAGTCAGAATACAGTTTTGTCAAACACAACATAGATAGTATTACTTTATTAATCAGAAAATTTCAGGTTCCTCATTACCAATAAAAAATTCTCTGTTTTCTAGGCTGGCATTTAAGTCCCTCCAACTTGACCCTAATCTTCTTTTCTAACATTCTGTCACATTATTTATCATACTCAAAGCCTCTGTTCCCCAGCCTGGTACTGATCTGTCATTCTACAGTAAGTATACCCATAGATATTTTTATGATACCATTACTTAATATTTGGCCCCAAATAAACAGAAAAACGAACAAACATCATGGCCTCTCACAATTACCTATTGTATCTTTAAAAAAATTTTTAAATTAATTTTATTTTGTTATTTTAGTCACCATACATTACATCATTAGTTTTTGATGTAGTGTTCCATGATTCATTGTTTGCATATAACACCCAGTGCTCCATGCAATATGTGCCCTCCTTAATACCCATCACCAGGCTAACCCATCCCCCCACCCCCCTCTCCTCTAAAACCCTCCGTTTGTTTCTCAGAGTCCATAGTCTCTCATCCTGCACATTCCCGAGTTCTTCAGTGAGCTCTCTCTTCCAAATTCTGATGGCAGTTACTGGTAGTAACACTCTCTTGGTACTTACCATGCCTCACTTTTTTTCAACCTGCAGCATCAGCTAGCCTGTATCAGCTGGTTGAAATTGTGCCTTTCCTTACAATTTCAAGTTAAATGCCTCTTATTCTCTGTTAGAGCATCTTTTCTTGTGCATACTTTGCCCTTTCCCTGTGGGAATCATCACACACAATCTGATTATTTTTATTTTTATTTTTTATTTATTTGTCAGAGAGAGAGGGCACAAGCAGGGGGACTGTCAGGCAGAGGGAGAGGGAGAATCAGACTCCCCACTGAGTAGGGAGCCTGATGCAGGACTCTATCCCAGGACCCTGGGATCATGACCTGAGCCGAAGGCAGATGCTTAACCAACTGAGCCACCCAGGCACCCTGCAATCTGATTTTAGTCTTTATTTGTAATTCCTTCTATAGCTTCTAAGCTCCTTAACAACCACACCGTACAGTTTTCTGCTACCGACCATGGTACCCACCTAGCACAGTTCTTGTATCATCTTAATCTGCCAATAAATGTTTTTCAGCTTTCTTAAAGACTTAATCATACACTGCCCATTGCCAAGGCAAATATTTTTGTAATTTCATATTCATATCATGATTTAATTTCTTTTTGTATATGGCTAGCCTCTATGATTAACCCTAAACCTGATGAGAATGAGAAGCCTTTATTATATTTTCTTCTCCTCATAACATATAGTAAGATGATAGGCCAATCATTAGAAAACCTGGACAAGAATCTGCTCCAGATTTGGAATTTATTTCTATGAAAATAATATATTTATTCATTGTCATATTCCCATTCTCTGTCTCTGCCTTTGTGTGTGTGTCTTTCTTTCAATTTCTACATCTCCTTCCTCTAATGAAATGAAAGCCATTTCACCTTTGTTACTAATACCTATGTCTTGAGAAAGAGAGAGTTCCAAGAGCCTCTAACATTTTCTAAAATAAGAAGGCCTTGGGGTGCCTGGCTGGCTCAGTCAGAAGAGGATGCGACTCTTGATCTCAAAGTTGTGAGTTTGAACCCCATGTTGGGTGTAGAGATTACTAAAAGAAAATAAACTTAAAAAAAAAAAGTCTTGACGTATATTTATGTTGATCTTATATGGGAAAGTGATTTTTATAAGATTATTTTGCTTCCAAATTATATATTGTAAATATTACCTTGAATTGCAATACAAAATCAAATAATAGAAACAAACCTGAGAAATCGGTCCCTAAGCTAATATTCTATTCTATTCTATAAATCAGAAATTATTTAAATTCAGTATCATGTCCAAATATATTTCTGTTTGAGTTATAGCTATATTACAATTTTTTATACTCTTCAACTATTCACTTTCATGAGCTCATAATACTTGTTTAAGGCCTCTTTGCTAATGTGCGTAGATCTGGAGTCCATGCCATCCCTACGCTCCTGTCCCATAGGGCCTTTTTATAGTGTAACTACTGTTACCAGTTTCTTCTGTCCTTTACAGAGATATTTGCTCATAAGTCTTCAGAAATATGGATAAATGTCTTGGTCATAGTTAAATTAGAATCATATTAAAATTTCCTACTAGGACACCGTGGACTTCACTTAAAATTATACTGCTTTTTACTCATCCTCAGTCATCTTTGTATGTGCCCACAGTGCACTGAACGTAACTATTCACTACATAAAGAGGAGGAAGAAGGAAGATCTGAAGTGAGGAAAAAATAAGGAAGCAAGGAAATATGAAATTAATGTATAAGACTTACCTTGCTACGGTTTATATGACTTCAGAACATTTCTAATTATCCTAACTTCAGCAAGTATGTGGTCAAACTTTTATATTTCCAGTGGCAGTTTAAATTGTCATTAATTTCTGGCAGGCAGTGTCATAATACGAATCAATGAAACCTGCAAACTTTGCATTTGGTTTGATTCCTGTATCGAACTTCTAGGCATTTCCTCTAAGATGAAACATTATAATCCACAAAAGATTTATTTATAATGATATTGTGCATAATATAGTCATTTTATACAAATAACAATATTATTTTCATGGGAGAAATTTGACCTAGCTATACATTTGATGTTTTCCTCTATGTGTATAAAAATCTGATGCATGATGCAGAGAGGAAAATTTCAGAAAGTCTCTTAACTCTAATTTTCCTCACATTTAAGAGAATTTAAGTTATCCCATCCTCTGCAGAATATCTTACTAATTAAATTTATGGAGGCACATCTTTATTAGGATACTCATGTCATGTTATTATGTGAAAAGTAGAAGGTTACATGCATATATAATTTGAGGTTTTAAAAAATCTGGTACCAAAAGCAGGCAGCTTTGAATTTAGGTCAAATTAATGAGTTACAGACATTATTTTTTGCTTTCTACCTATGATATCAGCTTTGTTAAAGAGTATAAAATCTGTGTATATATATCATAGCATTTTCCCCATATAACAGCATTTCACAGGATCACAGAAAAAGATATACCTTAGTTGAAGTAAATGTGTAATATTTCTCTCAGATTCTGTGGTTTTGTGAAGAAGTATGGAACGTTTATTATTCAGTTTACTTTGTTTAGCTTGGGTTCAATGAATGATACAGTAAACCAGGGAAAATACATTCTGGAGTATAGGAATTTGAAATTTGTTTCAAGATTATAATTTTTGTGCTGTGGGTTTTGCGTTTTTTCATTTGAAATGAAAAGATTACTTACTGTTAATGATGATATTATCTCTTGCCTCTAAGAGAAAACCAGGAGGCTTTGAAAGGACACATACTGTGTTTTATGTTTCATGTGTTACCCAACTAATACCTAGTTTAGCTTCTCATATATGGTGACGTTAGCCTCCGACCTACACTGAAGCCATTAAAAGCTGAATTAGAACCTTTTATAGAAAACCTAGGAGCACCATGATGCTTTTATTAGTAAAATAGACTATCAATCAGATATAATTATTACCCGCGTATCTTCCATTTGTCATTTATTAAATGGTTAACTATTATGTTAATATTACCTACTTTACTTTTTAAGAACATTCTTTCTAAAAAAGAATAAGATAAGAGAGGGATTAAGGATGGGAGTGGTAGGTGTGGAGGGGTAGAATATATCTAAAGAATCACTATATATAATAAAAGCTAATTCTAAGAAAACTAAACTGAATATTAGTGACTTTACTACATTACTCTGTATTTTCCAGTGATTTATATGTTCTATGTTTACTTAATAGTTTACTATTATTAGCTACACTAGTTCCTATATAGACAATAACATCTAATGGTATTAACTTACCTAATGACATTAATTAATGACCTTAATTTAAATAGTAGATGGCTTAAATAAATAAACTTGATTGATTTTAAAAACATTTCTTCATATCTACTATTTTTAGCAGGCAGAATAACTTATACTACACAGTGTTCCTATTTCAGTTGACCTTTTCCTGTAAAGTAGTCTTATCCTTGAAAAAAGATGTGAGATAGGACAGGCACCTTACCTACTCAAATATATAAATTCATTATAATAAAACTGTTCTGTGGACATTCTTGCACTCCTTGAGGGTATAATCCCTTCCAAGACAATTAGAATCATGAATTCTTGGAGTTTGAGTGTACCTTAAAGATTATCAAAAATAAATTAGAGGGTTTTTTTTTTTTTAATAAGTGGGACAACTAAAGACCTCATTTATAGTTCTAACAGTTCATTCATGACAGATCCCAAAGTAAAATCAGAATTTACTCTTTCCAGTTTTTTTTTCCACTTCGACATTACGTACACTATATATATATATACATATATGTATATACACACACATACACACATACTCACACACATATGTACATACATATATACACACATACATATATATGCACACACACATTCACTACCCACCTCTACCTGCCCCCGGGGTAAAAAAGCATACATCAACATAATGGAACAAAAAATTAAGTTGATTTTTTCCTTGACCCATTTTTAGATTTCTAAATTGCTCTGTACTAATATTTTAATTTGGAAGTGCTGAATAGTTAAGACTTCTTTCTCTGTGGAAATCTCAATTGACTTTTGAAAGGAGCCTGAAAACTCTTATAGGATATTCTTGGATTATTGCATATTTAAAAAAGAAAATAAATAAATAAAAGCTACCTCAGCAATGTCATTAAATTTTCCTTCACAAAGAAAAACATTATAAACTAACTTTTAATGTTTTATTTTCAAGTAGATTGTTTTAGGTTTCTCTGCCATATAAGAAAGTAAAGTCCTTTTTTCCCCCTTCTTTTTCTTAGTTTCTTTCTTTTTTTTTTTCTTTTAATTACCAGCTCCTAGGAAGGTAAATTTTAGCAATTAGCATGTTTTGGGTATTGTGGCAATTGTAAATAAATGTGCTTTATAATGAGGATAGTGGATATACCTCTTATGTTATCAGAAACCTAGAATTTGGAAGGGAGCAGCAACTCTGCTGTTTAACCTCGTGATTTCTGACTGGATCTCCTCTGAGAAACCCTTCAGACCTTAGCCCCTCAGACCTGGCAAGGACAGAGGGACAGTCAGGCTTCTGCAAAATCTATTTCTCAAACTGACCTTTAGAATTAACACATTCTAAGCTTAGACATTCGGGTTGTGCGCTGGAGCTGGGAAAACATGTGGCTCCGAGTTTAATATGTTGAGACAGTATCTTAGTTTGCAAAGGAAACCTGATAGGAACTTTTAAGTTTGCCATTTCAACCGTGCTTCTTGCTGTTTCTGATGTCTATTCTGCGCAAACATGTACAAGAATACTGTGTTTTTCAAGGCTGAACATAATGGTTTGATCATTTTGCCACTTCTTAACTTTTTCCAGTATGACAACATTACTATCCACTTCAAATTTCAAATAGCTCCCGTCGATTTTCAAGATTATTCACCAGGCCATCACTGTATGTGTAGCCATCCTCCTTTCTAATATCCTTCACCCTTCAATGTGGTAAAGCGGGTGTTCTCTCCCATCCCTGCTCCCTCTAGTTTCTTCCTTTTTTTCTTCCCCCGCATCTTTTCCTATAGTGTCGCAGACTTTGGCAATAGCTTTTCATTTACTTTTCAGAAAATTCTATGCTATTCCCTGGTTTGAAACTTCTCAGAACATACCTTCCCATCTACTAAGTGGATTAAAATAGCGAGAGTATATCTTCCTTACCTACTCTGTGTTTTCACCTACTGAAGTCTAGGCATATAGTTGGCAACACTGTCTTTTTGCCTTCCTTACATGACAGTGATTTCACGTATTATAATTTGGTGCTATGCATATCAATTAAAAAAGATTGAACCTTATTAATAATTATTACTCATTATTTTTTGTAAAATTTTGACCTAATGATGGCATAACTTTGTGTTTTGAACTACTCTCCATCCTTTTATGTTTTTGGTAGAAGTCTTAATTAGGTCTAATAGGAAATCTAGTTTTTACCTCTTCACATCATTGATAATGTTCATTATTTACAAAAATTTGTAAAATTTAACTTTTAATATTAAATTGAGAAGAGACTTTCATAATGGAAAGCTAATTTAAAATTTAAATTTAAAAATAAAAATCGCACCTCATAATATGGGGCAAAACTTTTATAATTTGAATTCTAACTTGTTTTTATTGAGCTAAGAAAAAAAAACATACTTTGATCAGTGCTGGAGGTTATAGTCCCTTTTGTAACGTTTGGACTATGATCATATAATTCTAGAATTACCAACTGTCAGTCAGTATCATAAAGGAACTTAGTCAAGATGTATATATGAATGCTTAATTAGTTAAAGTTCTTAATTCTTACTTTTCAAAATGCTGTAACAGTTTTGTTATGGTATTAGAAGGGCAGATGGATACTTAACAACAAAGGAGAGTGTAGTAATAATGTAAATAATTTTTATCCATCAGGAAGGCAGATTAAGGGTGAATACAAAAGAGAAGCAAGGTTCGGATACTGCCACAACTTCTGATCTTTAGTTTTTTAAGGATTTTCTGTCATTGTATACTCTATTGCAGAGACAACAAACTACGTGTTAGGTCTGTAAAAGATAGCATAAATATTCAGGGGCCTATGAATACAGCTCATTTAAGCTTATATGATACAAGCTGAGACAAGGTTGACTTGTTGAAAAACAAAACACTAATGTATACCAGAGTTCACATTAAACACATCTTTTATTGCAGGCACTTGCTTTTGTTTTTGCTTTTGTATTTTTTTTTTTTTTATCATTTCCTAATGTATGAGATGAAAAACAAACAACCCCCCCCAAAAAAACCCACAAATCTGCTTTTGCATATAGGCTAATCTATACTGACAATAATATACATTGGATTCATATAAATCTAAAGGGCATGCTTATTTATTATTCATTAATGTCAATAGATAACTGACTGTCACTTGCAGTCAGAGTGGGGTCTGACAGAATGCTGACAGTGATTGACGGACATGCTCCTGAGAATCTGCATAGGCAGGATACTTAGGTCAGTTGAACAGATTGGGCATGAGCAATCTTATTGGTATTTTTATTTTTAAAAAACATTGCATAGTCCTAAGAACTCATTTGATCTTAAGATTAGTTTTAGATCTTTAGTGCCATAATTATCAAATTAAAGTAGTAACTAATTTGATTTTTTTTAGAAAAATCAGGTTCCTGATGCCTAGAGGCAGAATGTTGATTTTGTTCACTCTGTCTTATAGGAAAGAGGAATTAAAAAAAAAAAAAAAAAAAGGTTGATAGTTGCCTTGTACATACATACCTGAAATTATTGGCATTGTATTGAAGGAAATATTATTTAATTTAGAGAATAAAAGTTAAAAGTCATTGATGTACAGTCTATATGATATTAAAAATAGAAGGGAACTAACTGTGTTCTTGAATTTTTCCCTTGAATGGTCTCAGCACTGTATATTTTTAAATGGATTCCTTAGCCTTAAAAAATATACTTATTTTAATGAGAGTTGTTAAAACTATATCTAGAACAAAAGGTTTGGCTATAGAGATTTTAATTAATAGTTATTTTCAACTAAAATTTGCTAATTTTCTCAACTTGGATGAAAGCATTAACACTGAAAAATAACATACAGAATTTCAGAATCTTTTAATAGAGGTTTAATAGTTTTATTTCAGATACAAGAAAATCATCACATTATATTTTGTCTGTAGTTTAACAAAAGGGTTAACCCGAGTTAGAATTGGTATGTCCTTATCTTCATTTTTATGTAATTTATTTTTATTTTTAGTTCTCTCTTTTTGTATTGAGATCAGTATATTTTCCATACATATATATTTACTAGCTAATGCTGCAATTCCAGATATGCCAATATGTTAAATTGTATTTTGCATGGAATAAATGATGTTGACAGTTATGTATTATAATATTATAGAGCTTCTGAGTTAGAAATCCATACATACTCAAAATAGTCATTTCTCGTAAAATGTGTTACATGTAAATTTGTTTGTAAGAACTTTTCATCATTTGAGCACATGTGTTTTTGAACATTTGAATTTGAGGTTAGGTAATTTCTTTTGGATTATTCAAATATCAATAACAAATCTCCAACCTATTAAAATAGCTCACAGCCAGGATCTCAAAGCAATATGTAATTTATTATATCATTATAGCATCTTTGTTATGTATTAAATATTTTCATGTATTTTTTTTAGTCCGGGAAGGCCATATTTCACAGTGTCAGCCTACAGTAGTAGAAAGCAAAATGGAAAAAATTATAGAGACTAGAATTATGTAGAATGAAAATTATATAGAATACTTTCAGGTACATTTGTTTTAAAATATGGTTGTCGGTAACTTCTTATATAAAATGAGAAGTACTTTTCTTCCTACCTACTGAATACTTCTGCATAATGTGTTTTACATATATTAGTCATCAAATAGACATGAAATTTTGACTTTCCATTTAGAAGGATACTATGAGATTATCTAAGGGTTAATTTCTGCAGACAGATGACATACCACTTTCACTAAAATGGCATTGGGTAACTGAGATAAATAGTTCAACATTTTCTGTGCTGACATGATGTTTGCCTGTCTGACTGCATCCTTTCCAATAGACAGCAGAGATGCAATTACAAAAAAAGACATCTGTGCCAAGGTTTAGCTAGCCAAAAAGGGCAAACTCTTGTGTTTAAAAGGTAGAGAATCCAATCGATGAAAATGTCTGGACCTGTTAGCACCAATAAAGCTGAAGGCCACTGGGAAGCTCAGAGAGGGTCTTTTGTTGTGGAGATAGAAAGAGACCCAAACTATGACACTTTAGGGGAGCAGGGTCAGCAGAGAAGATCATCCATCTTCTTCAGTGGCAGCTTTCTGTCAGATTCTAAACCCGCTCAGTAGAGGAACTAAGTCTCTACTGTTGACACCAACTGATTCTCAGCCAAGTGTAAATGAAGCTAATATTCACTGACCTTATGCATAGCAATGAAACCCTGTGTGTCATTTGAGAAGTAATGTTTTCTGACACTTCAAAAAGTGAATGATGGACGGAATGTGTGTGTGTGTGAGTGTATATGTGTGTTGGTCAAGTAAGCAAATATAGATCCCTCAGCCACTCCATATTTTTAGTTGATTTTTCACAATAGCCACAGATGTACCATTTTAGACACCAGTGTAGCTTTGTATTATTTTCCTGTACATGTCATGACATTTTACATGCAGGGCTTGCCTGCATGTAAAACATGCATGTAGAACAGCTCTCATTTGGCTTCTGTTAGTCTTTGTAACAGTGCCTCATCACAGGAAGAGAAGATTGAGTTTTCACTAATAAAAGATGTAAATTTCAAGAAAATTCTCAGTTCCTAGTTTGCAGTCAAAACATAATGAAACACTATATTTCTTTGTGATTATAAAAAGTGCAATGGTCTCATTAAAGACAAAGTCAGGAAGGCTATATTTTATTTATCATTTTTACAGCATTGTCCAAAAGCACCTTTTCTTTCTAGTTAGCAATGTATGTTACAACCTAATAACCTCCTTCATCTGTAAATCAAGATTTCACATATTTTGCTTACTGAGGATTACATTTTAAATGTATAGTGTGCATTTTTCACTCTGAAGGATTTTTCATAATACTTAAAAAAATTTTCACAAAAATGGTTAACATGTTATCAGTGATCATAAATGTCCATTACATCAACAATACTAAGTAGCCTCTGTACTGTAAGTAAAACATTACCACTGACAAAAAGAGAAAGAATGGCTGCAATAAATATAAAACAATAATTTTTAAAATTTTGTAGCATTTAAGGGTTTAGGGAAAAGATAACTTAAAGCACAGCATTGAATTTTCAAAGAGTTCCATGGAAGGTGATTATCTGACATGGTGGATTCATGAGACTCACCAGGACAGAGCTGCATCTAATTGACATCAGCCATGTTTGAACTGAAAATAAACAGTTGTAAAATTTTTGGAATCTGTGTATTGATTTTTGTTCACCTCGTCAGTTTTGTTTATTTGTAGTTATTAAAGCAACGAACATGTTTTTTGTTCCACCAAACTTAAAAAGACAGCATCTGATGAGTAAGATATTTTCTTCTTACTTCTTTTTTGACAAGTAACTAAGATCAGATGAGATCATACACAGCGTTTTCTCCTGGCAGTGTTCCTGAACCTAATCATGCAAAGACACTAAACATGTGTTTTGTCAATTCTTATTTTTCCCCACATTTGTCTGAATCTAAGCATCCTTCTATGTAAAGTGATGTTCCAACACCAAAGAGAAGTTATTGTGTTGATAGCATCTTATGCTATCTCATTAGTTGGTTATCTTCTGCAGGATTTAACAATGATTTACATATAAAATGCAAGTATTAAAGTTGTAGCTTTGTCACTTTATTTATGAATTGTATGTCGTATCTGCACATACAGATGTTAAAAGAAGTCAGTGAATCAGTGATTTTCCAAGCAGGAAAACTTCCTCGGTTATGTTCTTGTGCTTAGTGGTAGTGGTGGTGAGGGTGGTGGACTAAACTGGGCTAATTTTCACATCTGTTGAATTACATTAGTTTGTACGAAGGGTCTTTGAGTTGAATCCGGTGACATAAATACACACAAACGTACTCCAGAAATGACAGGAGCCTCCTATCCTGGATATAAGTTTGCTCTTAGTGATCTGTACAGTCTGTTCTCTTTCATGAAGATTTGTGAAAAGCTGTCTGGAGTACGCATACAATTTTGCTTAAGTTTTTTGTTTTTTGTTTCCATTTGTTGTGGATTTTCTTGATTTCTTCAAAAACAAAGAGCTTCCAAAATAGGAGAAAATAAGGAAGAATTGGTTAAATGGCAGTAGATTTTTGCTTCGTGGAATCCCTGGCTAATGGAGTTAGCCAGGTGTTTGAATCTAAATTGAAAAGGCCAATTGTACTTTATGATCTGCAGAGTCAGTTTGGATTAGTAACGCTGAAGTTTAGAAGCCAGTGTCATTTTATGCTGCTAAGTATCAGCCCCTTTGCCCTTAGAGCTTACAGAGTTCAGTCCAGTTCAGTTCTGCAAGCCCAGGAGAGGGTGTTTTATATGCGGATCAGTGTATAATGGTGTCCTAAAGGTTTCTTTCTGGTAACTTTCCAAAATCATTCCTTGTTGAATCATTTGAACCAGGAGGGTCATCTCGCAGGACTTCTTGGCTTATTCTTAGAGGCATTGTTTTGGATTGGAAATTTTGAGACTAGGCAGTTACTGAACATTTCTCATGGATGTGTATAACAATCACTCATGGAGATATCTCATTCAACATTATACTAGATACTATATTCACATACAATATTGATTTATATTTCAGATTTCTAGGCAACAAACAATGCCTGAAGTAATTGGGCTTCCTAGATTCTGGTCCGAAAGCCATAATAGCTGAGGGCTATGGTTTGAGAAAAGATACCAATAGAAGGTTATTAGTGACACCTAAATAAATCATGGCACATCTGTATGAATTGTGATTTATTAGAGCAGGTCATAAATGAGTTTCAGAGAGTTTTACATTCAGTCAATCGGCAGGATCAAAGCATCCTTTTCCAGAGTTTTTTTTGTTTTTGTTTTTGTTTTTGTTTTTTTGTGATTATTGCCGTATATTATTAAATGAAATGAGGTATTTTGTCCTAACTAATGATGTTCTTTAAAGTAAGAGATTGCTGTAATTTATTTAATAAGTTCACATGTGTATTAAACAATCATTCCCAACAAAAAATTTGTTTCTATTTATTTAAAAAAAAATTGACATACTTCCAAGTAAAATTGCTTTTTTTAAGATTTTATTTATTCATTAGAGAGAGAGAGAGCCTGAGCTTGCCTGAGCAAGCACAAGTAGCAGGAGGGGTGAAGAGGGGAGAAGCGACTCCCCGCTGAGCAGGGGCTAGATCCCAGGGTCCTGGCATCATGACCTGAGTCAAAGGCAGATGCTTTACTGACTGAGGCACCTAGGCTCCCCTCAAGTAAAATTCTTAATTTTATATTTTATGCTTCATTTTTAAGATCTTCCCTGGGAAATACATGGTATCAAAATAAGCATTATGCTTGTTTTTAAATAATAACTGGTACTTTGTTATGTAAAGGACAGGCTTCACATGCTTATTTTTTTTTAAATATGGAAGAAATTACTATGTATTTAAGTGCCCTCCCCCAAAAGTCAGTCAGTCTTTTCCTTTGTAGTAACTTTACATACTGTGTTACAGTGCACTAAATGTTGCTTTCATAGCTTCAAGGAGCAATTTATGGAAAAATCAGGTAAATGGATAGTAGTATTTAGTTTTAAATGCTTTTCTGTTTTTCCTGTTTAAAAATGTAAAGAAAAAATGAGACTGGTTATTTGCAGTCTAATCAATGGAGGAGAATCATCAGGTGAATAGTGACATCTCTAACCGAGAGCCATGGAAGTTGTTTAATTCCTTTGTGTCAATCTGGAAGAAAAAATAAAGTGGCAGTTCTAATACCTGGTCTGACATTTCCCATCTTTTCCTAGTGAGGCAGCCAGGCAAAAGCACACACTACAACTGAAAAGGTAACCATCTCTTTGAGGGCATAGTTGATTTTACTTCTGATTCTTGCTGCGCTATAGGGGTCAAGAATTTCTGGAGAAACATGACCTATGTTTGCTGTCAGGAAAAGTGGGTGATTCTCACTTTCTATACCTGCAGGTCTCTGAAGTTATGTGTAGATTGGAGTTTACTCCACACTGCTTTGTCAGCATAGCTGTGGCCTTTTTTTTTTTTTTTTTGGCAGTTGTAAAATAATCTTGCGATGGAAGGAATTGAGTCTAAAAATTGCTTTCTTCTGTAAAGCAGGATACTACTGTATAATTTTTCAAATTTTAGATTGTACCATAATTTTTTTTTTAATTTTAGGTTGTGCCATTTCATATTTAAGGAAATCATGGAGAATGCTGACTGATAGATTCCTCCAAAGTATAAACATTATAATGAGATGACATCCAACTATAATTCAGGTCTTCAGTTTTAGATTTTCTTTTCCTAAACCATGAAGAGTTTAACTTTTATTCTATTTTTAAGTAGCTGGAAGTTACATGAAGAAGTAATAGGTTAGAAAAGTCAATTATTTTATTCTATCCTCTTTATCTTTTAGCTGGTTAACTCCATTCTTCCCTCTCATCCTTCCTCCTTCCTTTCTGTTATTTATATTCATAAATACAATATAACATAGATAGCTCATACCTATATAGACATATTCATAAGTTTTCTGAGGTCAGCAGGCTCTGCAATATATCCTTGCTTATCTTCATCTTTTCCTTTGTGACAGGAAGTTATTCCTGTTCCTGTTACTTCCCTTAGGCCCTTCTCTGTCCTGTTCCACCAGGGCATAAATATGGACATGAGGAGGTCAAGTCGCTCTATTTTGTTCTTGATAAAACCATATAATTATGCTTCATCATTTGTATATTATAAAGTGTTTTCTGGTTTTCTTTTCCTTTACTGCCAGTTGTCTGTTTCTGTTTATTTCTTGGACAGTGGCATCATATTAGTAGTTTTTCTAGTGAAGGTGACACTGAAGTTTCCATTTATACTTTTAGACCTGTAATGACCTTCCTTGCCTTCAAGGAGAGATGTGTGTTTTGGAATCTGTATGAACCTCTGGAGGGTTAGTGTCTGGTATAAAATTCCAGAGAGATTGCTCTCATTAGAGTATACTCATAGCAAGGCTACATATTAAGCTAGATTTAAATATTTGTTGACAATTTTAATTATTGGCAAAATTTAATGCATTTACTGAGAGAAAATTATGAAACTGACAGGCATATAATAAAAGGGGGATTAGGGATTCTTCAGGGCTGCATGGCGAGTAAAGATCAAACAAAATGAAAATATTGGAGTTAACAAGAATTCAGTACTAAAAAGACTTGGGGAAAGATGTTTGGGATATAAAACCAATTCAATTTAGTTCAACAAACATTTCTTGAGTGTTTTTGTTTATGGATAACTATGATAAATTTGTCGGGGAGAGATAAAATTACATGAGTTTATAAGATTGCCAAAAACACTTAAAATTAATAATGTTAACAATCCAGTGATGAGTTTAATTCCATCTGAGAAATTTTTCCCATATAATTTTTCCCTTTTCAAATGTTTAACTAATAGAAAAGTAGAAAGAATAGCACAATAAACACGCTAGTTGTCTTCAGACTCTCCAGTTTTTAAAATATTGCCACATTTGTGTGTTTACCTCTCCCCCACTTGTGTGTGTGATTTTTTTTTCCTGACTGAATCATTTGAAAATAAGTTGCTGACATCATTACACTTAACTCCTACTAAATTACTCTAGCATATTTCCCCAAAACACATTCTGCTACATAAACACAATACTATATTTCAAACCCAAGAAATTTAACATTCATTAAAAAGTTTATCTAATAAATAATACATATGCCAATTTTCCAGTTGCCTCAAACGGTTCTTTATAGTTGGTTTTTTTAAATCCATGATCCGATTAAGGATCCTATATTTCTTTGGTTCCCATATTTCTTTTCTTCTCTTTTAATCTAGAACTTTCCCTTAACTTTTGCTTTGTTTTACTGACTTTTTTTTTTTTTTTTTTTAAGATCCAAACCAGTTACCTCTTAGAATAATGCCACATTCTATATTTGCCTGGCTATCCCCTCATTATTTGATTCAAGTTAAATTTTTGGCGGTGATAACTATCATTGATGTGATTTACTTTCCTTTGCATCACATCATGTCACTTCGTCCCCTTATTTGTAATGCTAAGTTTGATGACTTGGTTAAGCTTATGTATGCCAGATTCTTCTATTGTAAATTTACTGTTTTCTATTTGTAGTTAATTAGTAAATATGCAATGATACCTGGAGGCACTGTAATTTTCCAGTTCCCTGACAGTTGTTCACCCAGTAAACATTGATGATGTCAAATGGAATCATTTGTTAACTTTGGTCATTGAAAAATGTTGATTTTTAAATTTTCTTTTTCCTGTTACGTTTAGTAGTTTGTTTTATTCTGTAAGAGTTTCCTTTTTCTAGTCCCAGTTTGTTTTGAATAGTACTATAGACTCAGATTCCAATAAAATAGTATTTTAAAAATACTCATATCTACTGAGTTTTTACTTAAAGAGGAATAATTTCTGCTTAAAGAAGAATGAAATTGAATATTAATTATATTTACTTTGAAGTCAGGTTATAATTTTTAGGATTTAAATTCTAGCCCACATCTTCTAGTGTTTGTTGTACTGTTTTTTTTACTTTTTTGTTTTTAAGCCTCTGAAGAGAGGTTTAATGCATCTTTATTGTTATGTATCTTTTGTAATGAGTGAGTAAGTATTTTATTTTCAAGAGACTTTTTGAGACATCTTTCAGATTGGCAGCATTACCTTAATAAAATAATTAAATAATGGTTAAAAATATCTCTTCTGACTACATATACATATGATCAATTAGCTGTGTGCACGGGCAAGCTACTTAATCTCTCTAGGCCTTGGTCCCTTACATTCAAAGTGGGAAATATTAACAGTGTTTAACTGCAGAGGTTGTGTGTGGACCAGATGATCTAATATACAGAAAGCACTTACACATGGAAAGTGGATAATAAATATGCATAAAAATAGGATGGTGCTTGTTGAGCATTTAGGATACTGTCTAACACATTGTAAGTAAACAATAAATGTTAGCTGCAATTGTTACTATTCTAAGAATTGCTCTCTGTGTTTCTATTTTGGTAAATGTGGCTGGAAAAGATCCAGAAATTCTATTGATTCTACTTCTATAAAATTTCTCCAATATATCCAAACGATTTTCCCCATCTTACTGACACTATCTTGGTTTAAGTCTGTGTCATACCTGCCTTAGAGGAGAATGTCGGTAGCCTGCCCAATTTATCTTATTGAGTTTGTTCTTACTCCTTTCCAATATTTTTTTTACTCATCCTCTGGAGTCATTTTTAAAATGCAAATTCTGTCATACTGTGGCTTTTTTTAAAAATGTATCATTTCTTCATGTAGCTTCCAAGATTTTTTTTTAAAATTTTATTTATTTATTTGAGAGAAAGAGAGTGGGAAGAGGGAAAGGGAAAGACAGGATCCCTACTGAGCAAGGAGCCTTATGTGAGGCTAGATCATAGGACCCTGAGATCATGACCTGAGCTGGAGACAGACCTTTAACCAACTAAGCCACCCAGGCACCCTCCAAGATATATTTTAACATCTTATTCAAATCCTTCTAACTTGCCTCTATTTATCCTTTTGCCCATTACTCAAACATACTGAATAATTTGAAGTATCTTAACTACTTAATGCCCCCCTGTGATTTTCATATATTATAATTTTCTGCCTAAATTTCCATCTTTTTTTTTTTTTTTTAGATTTTATTTATTTGAAAGAGTGTGAGAAAATGAGAGAGGTGAGGAGCAGAGGGAGAAGCAGGCTCCCTGCTAAGCAGGGAGCCCAATGCGGGGCTCGATCCTGGGACTCCGGGATCACGACCTGAACTGAAGGCAGCCGCTTAACCGACTGAGCCACCCAGGTGCCCATAAATTTCCATCTTTTTTGGGGAAGACTTCTAATCTCATCATCTTCCCCTCCCATTGCTGCCCCCTGCCCCACAAGGCCACAGCCATGCTGGTCTGGCAAATTTCCAGTGTGCATCAGCTTTACTGTAATGGGCTCCATTAGATTATAGGTTACTACAGGACAATGGCATTTCTTTTCTTTTTTTTTTTTTTTTAAGATTTTATTTATTTATTCATGAGAGACAGAGAGAGAGAGGCAGAGGGAGAAGCAGGCTCCCACGGAGCAGGGAGCCCGATGTGGGACTCGATCCCAGGACCCTGGGATCATGACCTGAGCCGAAGGCAGACGCTTAACCATCTGAGCCACCCAGGTGCCCGGCATTTCTTTATATACAACTAGCACCCTGCATAGCTCACCCTCCCTACCCAGTAAATAGATGAGGCATGATTAACCATATAAATGAAGTTATTTGGTTAACTCCTATAAGGCAAGATACAAAGATTATAAATGTGCAATGTTCAGTTAATTGCCAACAAGTAATTTTGATGATGATAATTATGATAATTGGGATTCTCTTCCAGGGCAAGAAAAAGACCTTTGACTCTTGAAAAGGAGGTATCACCCTAAGTGTCCAAGAGTAGGAGATTAATACTATAATGAAAATCCATAAGATGAAATGTCATATAGACTCTGAAATCAGGTCATTAAATTATGTATGTTTACATGGGAAAATGTTCACAATATTAGGCCAAATAAAAAAGCAGTGCACAAGTAGTGTCATTTAATTTTTAGGAAAAGAGTACAAAAATGTACATAAAACTATTGATATGAATCATCCATGGTCAGTGGGATATAGGTTATATTTAGTTTTCTTTGGATTATTCTGTAATCTTTAAGTTTTCTGCTTTGATCATGTATGAGTCTACATGTGTATATATATACATGTACACACATGCTTCTATCTATCTAATCTATCTCTAATTTTACAAAGAGGAAAGGGAGTAAAGAAGTAGAACATGACAAAATTAACCCATCCTTGCTTTGTTCTTCACTCTCATGAACATGTGGGGTAGAAGTACTATTTTTGGTTGTTTAAAAATATGGGCTACCATTCTAGTTAACAAATACAGGCTTCCTTATTTTCAGGAATATTTTAGTATTAATTTAAAATACAATCTCGACCAATTTAGTGACTGAACCACTATAAACATAGCAGGAAAACAGGGACTTCATGGAGTTTAAAAAATTATGAAGTGTTTTAATTTTTATGATTTCTTTGTAATTGCTGGATGACACAGACTAGACTATTTAAACACACTGTAATATATAAAATTCATCAAAATGAATTATATTCTATGTATATATACACATACACATTTTTTAAAACTCTTATAGATTGGTAGTCCTTGAGCTATTGCCGTTACTAATAAGCCATTATGCATTTACAGTCAATTGCCTTGTTTTGTGGCAATAAATATGACTTATAGAATAAGCTGCAAATGGGTAGCATGTGTTCTAATAGGTTTTATGTATTAATTCCCCAAAGGTAAATGTATCTTTTTGTGTGAGGAAGAAATTGACATATAATTGCATATTAACTCTAGAAAAGTAACCAAAATAAAAACTTAACTACCCAAAAGAAGGAATATATTGTAACAGTTTTCTTCAATACATATTGAATCTTGCTATATTCTGTGTATTACATACATATTTGTATTTGTAGTGCAAGTAATTTTTTATTGTCTGATATACCATATCCAAATTCTCTGGGCTTCTTACTTCTATCAAAAATACAGATTTTTTTTTAAAAAAGATTCATTTATTTGAGAGAGAGCATGAGCTGTGTAGGGTCAGAGAAATCCTGAAGCAGACTCCCCATTGGGTATGGAGCCTGACGTGGGGCTTGATCACAGGACCCTGAGATCATGACCTGAGCCAAAATCAAGAGTTGGCTGATCAACCAACTGAGCTACCCAGGCACCCCTCAAAAATACAGTTTTTAACTTTCTTTTAAGGAGTTAACACTCACTTTTTTATTAGACTACAGAAAATATTTTAGGGAGCTACAACATCTGTGAATCATATGATAGAGTATAATTTATTAAGAAGTTTTTTTTTTTTTTTTTTTTTTTTTTTTTAAGATATATAAACTTATGGCCTCTAGCCCTGCTTAGTCCTGTATAATTTTTGGTAGATCACTGCCTTCTCTACTCAAATGTTCAGGAGATAGATATCACTTCAGGATCTCAATCTCAGAAGCTTCTTTAGCACCAGGAACCTTGTGATTAGTAAAGTGGATGGATAGGCTGTCCAGGCTTGTGTTTTCCCATTGTAATAGCTGTTGCCCAGTGTAAAACTTGCATCAGGAAAACCCTGCTGACAATTTCTTCCCAAATTTATCTCCCCATCCATTAGTTGAAAAATAAAGCAAAGCAGAAAAATAAAACAAAATTGTATTGAGCATCTATTCTGTGCACGTTAAGTAGACTTAATATTTTCATCAAGGAATAAATGTTTAACTAATTACAATATAAGCCAGGAAATGCTAATTGCATACAAATTCTGATTAAGTGAGGAAATAAATTTCAGCTGGAGAGAAAATAAAGGCTTGCAGGAAATGGTATGCACACTGTTTTATTTTATTTTATTTATTTTTTATTTTTTTTAAAGATTTTATTTATTTATTTGAGAGAGAGAGAATGAGAGACAGAGAGCACGCACGAGAGGGAAGAGGGTCAGAGGGAGAAGCAGACCCCCTGCTGAGCAAGGGAGCCCGATGTGGGACTTGATCCCAGGACTCTAGGATCATGACCCGAGCTGAAGGCAGTCGCCCAACCAACTGAGCCACCCAGGCACCCTGCACACTGAGTAGTTTTTTTTTTTTTTTTTTTGACAGAGAGAGACACAGCGAGAGAGGGAACGCAAGCAGGGGGAGTGGGAGAGGGAGAAGCAGGCTTCCCGTGGAGAAGGGAGCCCGATGTGGGACTCGATCCCAGGACCCTGGGATCATGACCTGAGCCAAAGGCAGACACTTAACGACTAAGCCACCCAGGCGCCCACACCCTGCACACTGAGTTTTAATCAATAGATGTGAAATCATACAAAGGTACTTCAGGCCCAGTGAACGTTATGAGCAAAGATGGGGGATGTGTGAAATTGTAGGTCATATTTGGTGATCAGATAGTTGAGGTTTGTGTGAAAAGGATTACTGTAGTAAAGCTGGAAAAATAGAAGATAAATTGAATGAAATCCTGGGGAAAGGTGGCTTTCTATGTTGTATGAAGGAATTTGTAGTACCTTTTGTAGTTATGAGGAAATCATCAAGAACTTTTAAGGAGGGCAAATAAAGCTGTGCTATGGTAATAACTGCAAGGGAAGTCAGAGACCGGATTAGAGGTGGGAGAAGCTGAAAGCAACAACTCCTTTTGGAGTGACTCTAGGCAAAGACTATGAACTAAGACCCTATTACAGAAAATGGGAAAGAAAGGATGTAGTAGGGACCTATTATGAAGTAGAACTAATGCTTAGAAAAATAACATCTAAAGGGTGACACATGACATTAGAATTTTGAGCTTATCGTTTACTACTATCCTTTTAAAAAAAAAAAAGATTTATTTATTTGAGAGAGAGAGAGAGCAGGGGGACTGGCAGAGGGAGAGAGAATCTTTTTTTTTTTTTTTTTAATTTATTTTTATTTTTTAGAGAAATAGCGAGAGAATGGTGGTGGGGGAGGGGAGCAGCAGAGGGAGAGCGAGAGAGAATCTTAAGCAGACTCCATGCCCAAAATGGAGTCCCCCTGCCCAGTGTGGAGCCCCGTGCCAGGCTCGATCTCAGGACCCTGAGCTGATTTGACATAAGCCAAAACCAAAAGTCTGAGGCTTAACCGACTACACCACCCAGATGCCATTACTACTATCCTTTTAAAGCCCATTTTACTTCAGCCAGACTGATTTGGTTTGTCAGTACTTTTTTTTTTTCTTTTAGATTTTATTTATTTATTTGACAGAGAGAGACACGGCAAGAGAGGGAACACAAGCAGGGGGAGTGGGAGAGGGAGAAGCAGGCTCCCCGCTGAGCAGGGAGCCCGACACGGGGCTCGATCCCAGGACCCTAGGATCATGACCTGAGTCAAAAGCAGACGCTTAACGACTGAACCACCCAGGTGCTCCTTGTTAGTAGCCTCTAAATGTAGCCCTTACTTTTTGGTTTCAATGATTTCTATTGTGCTTGTTTCACTTTCTTGACATGGCTTTTCTTCCATATCCTCACAAAATATTCATACATTGTGTGTCCTTCAAAAGCTCAAGTGTTAGTTCTTCAGGTAACCCTCTCTGATTTTCAAGGTTAAAATTAATCTTCCTTGTTCTAGAAGTGCCAGAATACTTGATTTTTCTATTTCTTATGAAAAATAAGTTATTTTCTAAGATACACATTTTAGTTGGTGTCAAATTTTTATTTTATCTACTAATTGTGACCTTAGGCAAATTACTTAATCTCATATAATCTCAGATTCTTCATTTTAAATTGAGTATCATGATAGAATCTATGGATTCTGAGTGATATCTGATATTATTAACATTAAATTATATAATGTGTATGTATTACTGAGTGACATCTCAGGAACAAAGTAAGTGCTTGGTAAATGTTAGTTTAACTCTTTAGGTGAGGTGTGAGATGATGTAAATTACCTTGAAGATTTAAGGCAATGGGGAATGAGGCTCTCCTATCAAAGGATGGGCCAGTCAAATTGAACTCTTAAAGGTGGTTTTTTAAATAAGATAAAGACTTTGATTGGGTGCATTGGACAAAGAAGGGGAGAGTAGTTTCAAATACCTGCATTTGCTAGTCTCCTCCTTGGGCAGGTGAGAAAACCTGACAGGGTGGGCTTCTCCCTTTAAAATTAATGTGGCTGGGGGCTCCTGGGTGGTTCAGTCATTAAGTGTCTGCCTTCAGCTCAGGTCATGATCTCAGGGTCCTGGGATCAAGCCCCACATTGGGCTCCCTGCTCCATGGGAAGCCTGCTTCTCCCTCTCCCTCTGCCTCTCCCCCTGCTCATGCTCTCTCTCTCTCTCTCTCTGTATCTCTGTGTCTCAAATGAATAAAAAAATCTTAAAAAAAAAATGAATGTGGCTGCAGATGGTGGCTGTGTGTAGATGGTGGCTTGTCAGGGGTATCTGTGAAAATAGTAGTAGTAGAAAGTAGTGGATAAAGTTGGGGAGACAAGTTAGATTAAATCCTGGTAGGAGGTTTTTCAGGGGGGGTCTCATTCCATCACCTAGACAGTGGTGAGGGCAGAAACCAAATTCACGTGAACCAAGAATGAATGGCAACTTGAGAAAATGGCTGGGATGAGAATAAACAGTTGCCATGAAGAAAAGAGGGCAGTAACAAAGTAAACTTGTAGCAGAGTGGTTAAGAGTTTAATTATTTGGATGATACCCATAAAATGGGATCCGTTCCCATTTGGAGAGTTCATAATATGAGAAGAAGAAAGCTCTGAGAGGTTGTATTAAAAAAGACTTTTCTGTCCAGAGTTTGCTAAACTTATTTGATTGATAGAATGTGGATAGTTGACTTTAAGTTAAATCCTTTTTTTATGTAGTTCTTAGTAATACTTGGAGCAGTGCTTGCAAACACAGTTGGGGAAATGATCATCTAGGGTCCTTGAAGGAGAAGGGCATAGAAAGCAGGATTACGGTGGGAAAGGAACAAGATTCAAGACTGAGATCAAAGTGAGGCATTTCAGTTTGTTAGTGGGAAATGAAAAAAAACAAAACAAAACAAAAAAAACCTCTGTTTGATGATGATGGCTTAAGTATGGCTGGGCTTGTTGACAGATGGGGATGCTATCAAGTCATCTCTCCAAAAGATGAAGCTAAAGAATTGGGATGAGAGGATCACGGGGTGTGAGAAAAAGGGGGCGGGGGGAAGAGAGAGGAGTCTCATAGAATTCCAGACTGTAATGATTTTTTTATCCTAACTTATTAGCTCATTGGTTCCAACAACCTTTGATACCGTTTTTAAGCTTTTTAGTTTGTGAAATAATTTGTGATTAATTTGATTTAATTTGTGATTAATCTGCTAATGTTTATTAATTATCCAGTTGTTAGAATTACTAACAACATGTATTAATAATCACAATATCAAAAGAAACAGCTCATTTGCCCTACAGAATAAATCAAACAGAAAGGTTCTGGTTTTTAAGGACATAGGTTGAAATGAAAAGGTTTTTTTTTTTTTTTTTTTTTTTTTAGCAGAAATCTTTACTTTGTTTCAGGGAAGGTAGTAAAACACAATATGATCTTTTAAAGGCATATTGCATTAGATCTTGTGTTCCCCACCATTTCTCTTCAGTTCTCAATTTATGAAAATATGTATCACTTACCAATCCAATAACTTAAAATAATGGCTTGCTTTTACTGCTTATTTTCCTTTTAACTTCAAATTTATCACCTTAGAATTTTCTCTGTGTGTAATTGTGTTGTCAGGGATATATGTACAGGGAGCACTGAAAGTAGCTGAATTTGTTAGCAAATGTGATCCTTTGAAGTGAATATACCTGATTCTAGAACAGCAAAAATTTTCAGAAAAATCTATTCTGTACTTTTTCTAAAGAAGACTTCATTATTTTTAAACAAGATGCTCTTTGAAAATGTTCAGGAGGCACTTTTTTTTTTAATGGCAAGTGAACAAATGAAAAGCAAATGGAAACAAGGCATTCACCTTCTGCAGAGCTTTTAATAGTTACAGTGAAACATTAAGGACCACCTGCCATGTTGAATTTTATAAGTATGAATGATATAGAGGTACTTGCCAATACATTCATGACTATGAAAAAGAGGGGTTTTATATAGTAACACAAACCTTCAAATGGAGTTAATAGAAGACAAGGCTTTTCTCTACTGGGTGGAAAGTTATCTGCTATAGAGAAAGGCCTCCTGAATGAAACATTTGTCTTCAAATTCTTTTTAATCTGCTGTGAGGTTCTGCCTGTTACCTCACTTGGAATAATGTACCAATTCTGTAAGGATAAAGAGAATTTTATCCTTTTTTCATTCCTCTAGCTTCTTGATGCAACATTTCCTTGAATTTCACAGTACCTGTCTGTTTTTAGCATCTCTAATTTCAGACTACCACTTTACTGGACTAACGTGTAAAAACTGATATTCTCATCTCCTTGATGGAGGATATTCAAGAAATGCAATCCCAGTGAGAATGCTGCTTACTAATGGATATTTCTTTCTCCAGGCATCTTAAAAAGTTCTGTTTCTGTTTCAACTCCTTGGTGCCTCCCGTTCTGTACAAAAACGGATTAAAATGTCTCCTATCCATGAAGGAATGCTTCTGTGGCAGCATATTGTTTTTGTATTATATATTGCAAGTGGTTCTTGTCACAGCTCAGACTGTAATGGTTCTGAGTTAAAGTATTTTTCTTTGCCACTACCAAAATATTTACTTTTTGTCCTGTGACAGTTTAGAACTGACAGGCAAGAATTGTGAGAGCAATAATAGGGTTTGGTTTGTTTGGTGTTCATGCTTTACTTTTCAAAGTTAATGGGATATTGTTCTTATAGAGTTAATAGAGTTAAATGGAAATGATAATAGATTTTTAAAATGCTAGTGGAGATTGATATCTGGTTTGTAACTGTGGCAAGGAACCCAAATTCTAGCACTAAACAGGGTACTTTAGTTAGTGTGGGGAAAGGTTAAAAGCAAACAGCCACAAAATCTCCTCACAGTTTTAAACTCAGTTTTAAGTACGTTGTTATTGTGAAGTATATTGAATTTAGCTTCTAAAAACATTGGTAGAGGAGCTGGCTGCTAAAATTTCTCAAATCTTCAAATTTCAGAATTTTGGTGTATGTCCAGATTATTTAGTTACTATAGTTGTATACTAAAGTGAATTTTATTCAGGACCTCATCATCGGAATTTCAGGAACTCTTAGAAAAGCCATTTCCCCTTGTTGTTATCTCATTCTAGTGATTAAGGTGACACTCATTCTGTTGTTATTAATGGCTGTCCTTTCAGTCTTGAAAGGGTCCTGGCTGGGATGATGAATTATATAGTTGCCTTCCATATAAAGCATTTGCTGTTCTCTTACCACCCATTTTATACATTTCCAAAATAATCACTTTTTAAATTGTATTCTAGTACAAAAGTACTAGTAAAAAAACTTTTTTAAAATATAAAGTTGTTACCTCCCGTATCCAAAATAAAATTTATGTATGTGTAACTGGTAGTTATATCCACTAACAAAAGTGATGATTTTACCCTAAAGTTATTAAACTGTGACTCAGGTATTCATATTTCACGATAGCAAATTAATTATAGGTTTCTTTTGGATTCAAATTTAGAGCTGAAAAGGTAAAGCACCTTATAGGCTTACTTGTCAAATGCAACTCGATGGAAAGAAAAATTATGTTTTGGAGGAAGAGGCAGTTCAACTTTTCTGCTTCTCTGGAATTAATGTGCATTTAGAGTGAACTTTCATGAAGGCAAAATTGATTTTCATAATTCATTAAATATTTATGTTCTGATCATACTGCCAACTAATTCACGTAAAACATAGTTTTAGCCTGGACAATGCTAATAGGTCTCTTTTTCCTGTATTACTTATATTAATATAAATGTCTATTTATGATTTTATTCATTCAGTTATAATCAATATAATCAGGGTTTATTCTTTTTTCCCCCATTTCTTTGTGGAATGGTTACTGAATATACATACACATTAATAAAGTGATTAGAAAATTATACTTGACAGTAATCAGGTGCAAGAGTGCATAGTATATACCAAACAGCCCAGAACTTTGGCAGAGGTGTAGATCCAGAAGAAACACACTACTAGAAACCAAACTGGATTCAGAAAATGCTGGCTGGATTCTAAGCCCATTTTTACCACCTAGTAACATTATAAATTGGTGTCAGTTACTTAAGGTCTCTGAGCCTCCACTTTATCTGTTGAACGAGGGAAATTGGCTTGCCTTGCCTTTCATATGATGCTGTGAGGACCCTCTCAGCTCTCGTAAATCAAACTGCATTTTAATTTCCAGTATTTTAAAACCAAAATTGCTGGCCTGAGCTGGATAATTGGAAAATGTAAGGTAGAGCCTGAGGAATATCTAATAAAAATCTCTTGATTCTAGCTCCCAAAGACCTACTGAATGTCCAGCTCTCTGCAGACGAACCCATGTGTCGTGTTCCAGTCCAGCACCATTTCCCACCTGTTATCACACAGCCCTGCCTTTCCCCTGTTCTCCTTTTCTGCCTCCTGCTAATACCTTACAGCTACAGTGATGTTTCTCAATGTGAGTCTTATCATAACATTGTCTTCTGAAAACCCGTCCATGGGTTTCTATTCCCCGTAGAATGAAATAAAAACTTGTGAACGCTTATCCCTGCCCCCACTTGCTTCTCTTCCATCCATAGCCTACATTCCAGCACATTGACGTTCTGCCATGGCTTCCGACTGCCATGATCTTTTTCCTCTCTGCTCTTTCTTTGCCTGTGAATGATCTCTTTCTACTTTCTTTCTCATACTTCTTACTTATTCTGCAGGTTTCACTCCACTTTTCTGTGTTCCTGAGCTGATCCCCTGTTCATGACACATCATGCTTTTTAGAATTGCTTGTTTCATTCTTGGCCTTCTACTAGACAGAACTCTGTGAGGACAAGGGCTGTGTCTGTCTCTCTTCCCACAGTGTCTCTAGTTCTTTGCATAGTGAGTACATAAGAAGCATTCATAATATTTCTTGGATGATGGGGCGCCTGGGTGGCTCAGTCGGTTAAGCGACTGCCTTCGGCTCAGCTCATGATCCCAGGGTCCTGGGATCGAGTCCCACATCAGGCTCCCTGCTCTGCGGGGAGCCTGCTTCTCCCTCTCCCACTCCCCTTGCTTGTGTTCCCTCTCTCGCTGTGTCTCTCTGTCAAATAAATAAATTAAATCTTTAAAAAAATATATTTCTTGGATGATGAAGAAGTGAATAACTGTACAGGAAGATAGTATAGTCAGTCAGATAAGCAGTCAGGTCACAGGGTTACTGTACTGAGAGTGTCAAAAGAATAAGGGATGAGAATTAACTTGATATGAGAGGTAGAGGGAAGTAGAACCTCCATGTTTCCTGCCACTGAAGGAATAACAAGTTCAGTTGTTTTTGTTTGTTTGTTTGTTTTGTTTTTAATTCTAGGATAGGATGGATTTTATAACTCTGGGGACATACCTTACATGAAGATGGAAATTTGAAATAAGCATGTTTCTGTCAACTTAAATCTATATAGCATTTTTTAAAAAAAAATTTTCAAACCTTTTTTTAAAAAGATTTTATTTATTTATTTGTCAGAGAGAGAGAGAGCAAGCACAAGCAGAGGAAGTTGCAGCAGAGGGAGAAGCAGGCTCCCCGCTGAGCAAGGAGCCCAATGCGGGACTTGATCCCAGGACCTTCGGATCATGACCAGAGCCGAAGACAGATGCTCAACTGACTGAGCCACCCAGGTGTCCCTCAAACCTTTTTTTATGAAGAAATTTCAAGTGAAGTTAATTTCAAAGCAAATTATCTAGAGATTTAGCTGGAGAAATTTGGAGAAAAACCAAGTTTATAAAAGCTAAAAATAACTTCTGTTACAAAATTATGTTCTATTCTGTTGAATATGAAAAAAATCTAGGGCACCTGGGTGGCTCAGTCGTTAAGCGTCTGCCTTCGGCTCGGGTCATGATCTCAGGGTCCTGGGATCGAGCCCCGCATCGGGCTCCCTGCTCAGCCAGGAGCCTGCTTCTCCCTCTCCCACTCCCCCTGCTTGTGTTCCCTCTCATGCTGTCTCTCTCTCTGTCAGATAAATAAATAAAATTAAAAAAAAAAAAAAAGAAAAAACTCTTGCTGTACTTTGTTTTTCTCCCCTAGTTAGGACAGGGCTTTTTAACAAGGAGATACCTAGGACTCACAAGTAAAACTGACAGATACCTGTTTATAGTAAAGTAAGATTTCTCAGCAATAGCACTATTGACATTTGTGCCCAATAATTTTTGTCATGGCAAGTCCTGTAGGATGTTTAGCAGCACCTCTGATGTTTACCTACCAGATGCCAGTAATATCACCCCCGTGAAAATAATCACAAATGTCTGCAGGCATTGCAAAATGTTTCCTGGGGGCAAAATCAACCCCACTTGAGAAGTATTACACTGGAAAATTAAAAATTGTATTCCTATGCCATATGGATACGAAAACGTTGTAATATATTGGAGCCTTGTAATTCCCACATAAATTGCTCCTGGATCTGTGTTTGGTGATTATTAGCAAAATGCAAAGGATCAATGTGACTACTTCCAGATTTTGTGAGCAATGTGAAAGTGGTGAGGACTCTGGATAACTTGTCTCAGAAAGCAAAGACATCTAAGGAATAGAATGGATGATAGAAATGTAAGATAAGAAAGGACAGTGAATTTGTGTTTTGAAGATCTGCCTCAAAGGTATAAAGATTAATTGCATTAGCCTGCCTGGATCTTTGACTTGGGACCCAGGATTGAAGAACTGAAGAAGCCTTACCCCACCCAAAGGCTGGGCTTCAGTTACAGGGTGTGTACTTATGTATATAGTCTTTATTTTTGTTCAAATGCACTTGAATGGAAGACAGTGACTATTTCTTATAATGGATGGATTTTCCAGAAAATCAACTGCATGTATTCCTGAACGTGGGAGAAACATCACTGGGCTTCTGTTCTCACATATTACTATCAGTTGTTTTCATGTCAGTTGTTTGGCTGTGAACTACCACTGTTGTATTAGTTTGTGAAAATAAAACTGCAAAATGCCTCTTGGCCCTGGTGACGGTATCGCATGCTTTCTGGACTGAGTTCTCTCTCCCTCTTGTCTTCAGACTTGTTATTAATTAGGAGAAGGCCACACCTCCTGCTGCCTAACTTCTCCTATATCCACATATCATTAATCTCTTATAATGAAGGTTTTGTGGGCATACCTGATAAGAGAAATAATGACAGAAGTCCTAAAATACTGTGATTTTTCTTCTTTGGTTATCATGAAGAAAGAGAATGGTCACTTTCATTTTTCTTAGTTGTCTTTAGAAAAAAAACTGTCAAGACTTTACAGATATGGATGGAAATCAGATTGATATCAAATTGTGTATGGATGCTTACATCACTGTTAAGGGTAGCAAAGAAAACTCATGAACTGACTTGAAAATAAGTTGTGTTATCATAGAAATCTATTCTTTCTTCATTACTTTTCCTTCCTTCTCTCTTTTTTTCTCTCTTTCTCCCTCTCTTTTCAGTGAATGTTTTAGCTGTAATAGCTGCTTGCAGTGAACTGGAGCTTTTCTTGACCCTTTCAGTTCTCTGAGTTTTTATCAGTGTGTCTTATGTTGTTTTATTTTGGTGTTACATGGCAACTTAGACAGATTGAAACGTGTGTTTGGCATATTTCCTTTCATGGTAGAGTAGAGGGTAAATTTGTACCTCTACCTAAATAATATACTAAACAAAGTAGATTTATCCAGACCAAAACAACAGAAGGGAAAATAGATTACATTTCAAATGAAGATTTTTTTTCAATGATATTATTTCAAAGAATTCTTTATACATGATTTCTTTAGCTGTTGAAACTATTAAATGAATTCCTAAATTGAAACTTTCAGACATTTAGCTATATAATTTATATAATGATGCAGTTAAACAGATTGCTTGTAAAAATGTTGGAGAATATTCCAGAAGGTTTTTTTTAGATTTTAGGGGAAGCAAAATTATCTTAATAAAAGAATAGTGTTCTTTACTGTGTTAACATAATAAAGAATTATAGTATTAATTAACATATATAAGGTGCTTAGTATGTGCTAGGCACTTTTGTAACTTCTTCAGTCCACATGACAATCCTATTTGGAAAAAACTTACTTTTCCTAGGCAGTTTCCTATCTAGTGGTTTAGGGATAAGTCTAGCATTCGAACCTCGGATTTGAACTCAAGGTGTTTGGCTCCATAGCCTGCATTCTTATAGACTGTCCTCTACTGATCTATTAACTTTTTCTTAACCATCAGTATGTATTCACATGTCCAGGTTTCCTCTATTTTGACAAGTAAAATTATAATCTACATAAAAATACATAAAACACTAACACCCTGGGTACTATTAAAGACTTGCTTACTGAGGCATAACACTCAGAAGGAAGACTTCAAAGGAACAAACTCTTGTGCAATACAAAGGAAATATAATCAAAACCTTTACATTTGATTTGAAGAATATGATAACTATCTTGCAAGATTGTAGTGAGAGTGTAATGTATCCTGCACGAGCTAGCTAGCTAGAAAGATAGATAGACATAGAGATGTAAATCTTAGCTATAGTGTTTAATTATAGAAATGGCAAGAGACAGGAGGGACTTAGTTGTTTAAACCAGAGGTCAGATATGGCTTCACAAGAAGATGTGATTTGGAATTGTAGCAAATGCATTTGTAATGAATCTTCTTCAGAAGGTTTAGCATCACATAGCTTACGTCTTGATATAAATAGCTCTGAATTCGAGCCTGACTCTAAAAAAAATGCTCTAGTTAAATACCTTTTGTGAGACTCTATGTTATTTTAGTGCTTTCTGTTAGTTGGAAATTCAATATTCTACTATTTTCTTATTATTTCTTCTGACATCTGATAAATTCTTCTTTATTTATTATTATGCTGTTTCTCCCTGAAAGTTAATAGGAGTATTTATGAAACACTGAGGTGTACTGTGAAAGGATTTATTCTTTCATATATTAATCAAATATGTAAAATGGGATTGGAAGTACAATTTATTTTTTCCTTTTGCAAGAAAGCATGCAATATATTTATCCATTAGTAAATGGCATGCTTATGTTAAGCTCATGATCCTTCAGAAGAGAATGCATTCGATGAAAAGAAAGAATAACAAAGATAACATAAATCTTTGTCATTCTAGAGATATAACTTTGGAGATGTTGGTGAATCTTCCCTGAATACTAAAAATACCTCTAATTTCGATACTATAGTCAAACTCACTAATTAAATTATCTCCATAACACAATGTGAAAATCCTATGTGGTAAACAGCCGACAAATCAGTCATATATCAAATTCCAGAGAATCAAGAATATATATTGATGGTCAGATTGAAAAACTGTTCCATTGTATTTCCAGAAATTATATTGAATAAAGGAAATACGATTTTAAAATATTTTACTTGGGCTTCCTGCTCAACCAAAGTATTGATTGAAACAATTTAACTATAGGATTCTCTATTTCTAAAAAATCAGGGCTTCTGTTTCATACTTGATACAAATCTGTTTATCACTTGACCAAATTCTTGAAGAACTAGTTATATGGAGCATTTGGATTTTAAGAAAAGATAAAAATTTTTGCTCATAGTTTCCTGCTAAATTTATTTTGTGATTTTTGATGTTAAAGCAACAAACTAGAACTTTAGGTTATGTTAATAAAATTAAATGTAATATAAACTATAGAGAAAATGTGATATCTATCGGTCATTTCTAATATAAATTATTATAAGTTTTGATTATGTCAAAATACATAGATCTTCATTGTATTATTATGTAGCACAATTAAATATTTGAATAGAAAATATACAAACTCTTAGCTATTGTGACAATTCTTTTAAGAAATATATAAGTCTGTATATAATAACTTAGAAGACAGTAGTATGTTTTGAGAATTCTCTATTCCCTTTGCAATGTAACTGTTTTCAAAGAATAATAAAAGAGTTAATTTAATAAATTAATGAGTTTGTGATATAGACATTAAGGCAATAGCAATGTATGAACCTACTCAACTATCATATTATCCATGTGAAAAGTGGAATGTTTAACTAACCATATTAAATAGCACTAAGGTTGTTAGGTTGTTGTAAGCATTGTACTTTACAGTTAGGTATTCCACACATTTCATGAATTTAAGTATTTAAGGTTTGGACAAACTGCATGCCTTTTGGAGATATAACTTAGATGGAAAATTTAATAAAGCAGAGATGGTAAAGAGTGGTGCACCTTATCTTGATAAAAAGTTGTTTTCCTCCGAATTTTGCAAAATATTTTATAGCACACAACACTTGTCTATTTCTTTGATAAAAGAAGGATCTCATTTTGGGAAAATCCAAGAACTTCAAACCTTTACTGACACTGTTGCTAGACATACTCTTCTAACATCTGTAGCTTGAAAAGATTCACTTTTTAGCCTCCTACTTAAAGGACTACTAATTTTAAACTACAGAATAATCATATTGAAAAATGGCAAATGGAAAGGAGTGGCAAAAGTCGTATTCTTGCAAAGTTAGGATTCTCTCCTCTTACCATTGTTGGCCTTTGACAAGGATGACCATTAGTCTTATCTTGCCATAGGTATTGTTTACTGTTTTCATTATGGTGAAATTAAAATAAAAGCATATGAAAATTACCAAGCATCAGATGTCTCATTTTTTCATTTTTTCATTGGTATACATCCACTTACAAAGGGGTTTCACAAATTCTTATACAGTGCATGATTATCCCTAGAAGTCGATTATACCGTGGCTTGTAGACAATCTGTTTATTTAGACATACACAACTGGTATTCTAATCACTCTTTTGTTGAACATTTACAAAAGAGTAATTCAACTTAAATGATGAAAAAAATTACTCTAAAAGTATTGTCTGACCCATTCCAGTTGGTTTCCATCTGTGACTGTGTCTTCACATGCGTTTTCTGCTTTTCTCCTGTATGTTCTTTACCATTAATTTCGCATGCAATCTTTGAACTGCTTTTTTCCTTCATTATTATCTGTATTCTGGTATAAATTGATATTTTCAAAACCTTTATGTAAGTTTTGAGCTGACTTGAGTCTGATTAATTAGGAATATTTAATGCACTGCCAGCTCTCTGCTATATTATAGCACTATTATTTTAAAGATTTTTATTTATTTATTTGAGAGAGAGAATGAGATAGAGAGAGAGCATGAGAGGGAGGAGGGTCAGAGGGAGAAGCAGACTCCCTGCGAAGCAGGGAACCAGATGCGGGACTCGATCCAGGGACTCCAGGATCATGACCTGAGCTGAAGGCAGTCGCTTAACCAGCTGAGCCACCCAGGCGCCCTATTATAGCACGATTGGTGTAGAAATAGAATGGATCATTATATGCTAGTTTGTCCTTTTCTTTGTAAGAACTTCCAACATATTTTTCATTTGGAAATGGACACACTTACATTATTATCCTTTACCATGAAAAAACAGTATTTCACCTATAAAGTTTTCATTTTTTTCAGAATTAAATATACTTTGTAGTACTTACATTACTTTTTCTGAGTTCATTCTTTATGGTAAGGTACTTTGTTCTTCTCCAGTTTTCCTGTCTTTTAGGTTTCAGTTTTAACTTGAAAAGAAGTAAAATATTATAGGTACGTATAAATAGGCTTTAACCCTTAGTTTTGTCATGCCCCTCCACATAGGTCGTATACAAAATGAATTCATTTTTATCTTAGATACATCTGAAATTGAATGCATAAACACAAAAGTACAGAAGGATGTGTGGATATATGTGTGTTTATGCTTATAATAAAAGATGTAACAGGCCATTGTATTTAAATTATTTTTTTGTTACAATAATTGTTTTTTAAAATTTAAAAGAGAGCCAGTAAGAAATAAATTGAAATCATTTTTCATAATGTAAGGCATCAGTGATATTTCTTTGTTTTCCAATAGAAATATTAATTACAAGAATTTATGTTAGGGCGCCTGGGTGGCTCAGTCGGTTAAGCGACTGCCTTCGGCTCAGGTCATGATCCTGGAGTCCTGGGATCGAGTCCCGCATCGGGCTCCCTGCTCTGCGGGGAGCCTGCTTCTCCCTCTCCCCTTCCCCCTGCTTGTGTTCGCTCTCTCGCTGTGTCTCTCTCTGTCAAATAAATAAATAAAATCTTAAAAAAAAAAAAAAGAATTTATGTTAATAGTGGCCTGTCTAGTTCCAGATTACTAACAGAAATGAAAGCATTTGTATTTTCTAGAATATGGCAATTACAGACTATCTACAACTAGAATATTCTTGTTTTTGAGTTTGGATAGGTCATATATTTAAGGAAAATATGGTCTTCTTTTTAAGAATGTGGAGCTATCACTTGATCATTTTGTCTTAGAAAAGAGCCTTACACTGACAGTTTTATTATGATTTATAATTCACAACTAATAGTTTTCCCTCCCTTGGAACTTTTCTTTCCCATGTTCAAAGAAAAATACTCTAATTATATGCTTATAAAATATTTCACATCTCATTCATATACTTATTCATATCACCATGTTAAGAGTGCTCATAGAATCATGTTACAAATTATCTAAAGCATTAATCTAAACGTAGGCAGTGCAATTGTCTTGCACAGCATGACAGAGAACTCCTTCTTAAGAGTGAGGCCACGTACTATCTTTCCTTAACTGATATAGTCAGGACTCTACTACATTCTACTTAAGAATGCGCCATGCTGTTTCCGTTGATCTGATTACTATAAAAAGTTTACTAAGTTGCGTTGGTGATTAGCCTTTGGTAAGTGGGATAGTTATTACCAGATGCATAATATTGCAAGATGAATAGTGATTCTTTCATTCAGTAAATTCAAGTTAACTTCCGGCTATGTGCTAGATATTGTGCTAGGCCCTGGGATCTACAGATACATATAATCTCTGCCCTTGAGGGTCTCACAGGGAGGTGGAAGAGACACACATGGACATTATGACACTCATGTATGGACAGTATGACGCTGTTAATGCCATAATTGTGGTATGTTGTACAGACTGGCTTGTACTGTTCTCCTCAGTAGCTTTAGGAGGAGGTAAAGCTCTTAACTGATTCATGAAAGATGAGTTAGTTATTCATTAAAAACAGGAACTAAACTAGATGTCTTTTTACGTGTCTAACATAGCTACCTTTCCTAAAAATAGTTTTTATTAAAAAACGTATTAAACAATAACCTAGTCATACCTATATTCACTTTTTGCAAAATGCTATGAATGCAAGTGGATCAGATACAGATAGTGCTGTGTCAGATTATTTGCTTTGTGTGAAGATTAAAAATGAACAATTAATTGGTTTTCTGTTATTAAGGAGTAGAAAGTATGGGAATGCAGTTACAGAGTTCTTACTGTTTTATTTCTAACAATTCTGTTTATCTCAGAACTCTATATATACATACATACATACGTGTGTATGTATGTATAAGTCTGTTTGCCTGTGTGTGTGTGCATGTAGTGAGCTCCTTTTTTGGAAAAAAGGATTGAGCTCGACAACATCCTTTGTTGTGAGGATATATTCTGCCTGTTACTTTCTTTTATTTCTAAGAATTAAGGATTGAGTGAATATCCTCATTGTCCTGATGCATCTTTTTAAAATGTCATGCTTCAGGGCAAACTGATTTCTTTATGATCTTCAGAAAATTTTCCACTGACATAACAGAAATGATTATTTATCTCCCCACATGTCCAAACTGCCTTAAACTGCTTTAGGGTTATTTGCTTCACAAGACTTAGTATTGATCCATATTATATAACTGACTAAATAAGGAAAAAAAACTAGTCTTCACAAAATAGCTAGAAAGATTGTTTTAACTGGTGATTTTGTTTTAATCATTTATGAAATTTTTGCTGAAAACTAATGGTAAAAAAGCTCCTGTTTTAAAAGACTGCTTGGAATGGAAGGACTGATCTTTGTTTTAAGAAATTAAAATGGAATTATTTCTTTTCATTTTAGCTATGGATCTTGCAGACTTTTTCTACAGATAGTTAGATTTAAGTGTATTGTGGGAGAAAAACCAATTGTTGATGAATCACTAATGAGATAGTTTAATTTTCATTCTTTGAATTGAACTAAGTGTTCACTTCATTAAATATGATTAAATTTCAAACTTTCGTATTTATATGCATAGTCCTTGCCCCACTATATTTTTTAAACTTGAAGTAATCTGCTTTTATGAAATATTAACTGCCACAAATAACTCTCCAGTTTAAATATAATTGATCAATAATGCCCCTACCCACATTTCCTGTATATCTACCTGTGCCGAGTAGTTTTCTCTCTTCACATTGACGAAATGCTACAGCTCTGGCAGGAAAGGTGACTTTAGAGTCTGTATTCACCACTGAAATAGGAGATAAACACATGGCAAAAGATACAAATTAAGGCACAATATTTATAATTTATATAATAATTTCTTATGAGATACCAGAAATTTAATTAGCTTAAGCACATAAGCAACTGATTATCCATACCATTTGATGCCAGATCAAAGGTAATATGTATTTAGAGATCATCATATTTGCTTTTTGGCGGACATAACTTTGGTCCACTGCCTAGCACAATGCAAAGAGTAGGCAAACAATAATTATTGAGTCAGGGAAGGAATGAGTAATTTGTGTTTGTCTAAAAATTAATTTGTGTGTTTTGTTTGCATACACATCTGATAGTGGAGAAGTGGTTCATTGTTTATCAGAGGTAGAAACTAGGGTGAAATCAAAACAGCATGGAAATTGGCATTATGAAATAATCATAATAGCTATTTATTGAGTGCTGATTCTCTACCAGGCACTGTGCTAGATTTTTCACATAAATTATGCACTTTAATTCACAGTAGTCTTATGAGATAGTCTTATTATTAGGTTTCCCTGTTTTAGATAAGGAAAAACTGGGCTCAGAGAACTTAAGCAGATTTGCAAAGGTTGCACAGCTAGGACAGGCGAGAGGAGAAGCCAATGTCATAATTTATATAAAGGGCATGTTGTATCACCTTTTCAGGATTTTTGAAGTGGGACTTTCTGTGGTGAAATTAACAATATCTGCCATTCAGAATGTGAATTTCATCCTTTAAGAGGTGTTGTTTTAAAAACGATTATGTTAAAACCAGAGTATTGATCTTTCAAAAGATGACTCGTCTATTTTGCATCATTTTTTGTCTATAGAGTCAACATTGACCTTTCTTGGTATGTTTTCAAAACTGTGAGGAGTGGCTTAGTATAACGAGAATGAATAATAAAACTGAAATTATAAAACTTAAACAGTGTTATAATAAATATGAGAGATATTTGAAAATAAACTTGATGGTGGCCTAAAGGCTGTAGTAAATTGTACCTCTGCCTGAAACCTTCCCAACACCAGTTGCTGTTTAAGAGCACTCCTCCTTGCAGCCTCTTGTTCATAATGACAATACCCTCAAGAATATCTTTTAGTAAAATAAAATACTGTGTCATAAATAAGCCACTTTTTTTGGTCACTAGGAATAAATAATGTTTCAGTTTGGTTAGCTAGCTTCCCCTAACTTAAGTGTTTTCCGTCCAGTAATTACACTGTTTTGCTATAGACTTGAATTAGGGTTAAAACTACTCTGTTTTAGGGGCACCTGGGTGGCTCAGTCATTAGGCGCCTGCCTTCGGCTCAGGTCATGATCCCAGGGTCCCGGGACCAAGCCCCACATCGGGCTTCCTGCTCTGCAGGAAGCCTGCTTCTCCCTCTCCCACTCCCCCTGCTTGTGTTCTCTCTCTTGCTGTGTCTCTCTCTGTCAAATAAATAAAATCTTTAAAAAAAAAATTACTCTGTTTTAGTCCTTTTCCAGTAGGTTACTAAATCCTAAGTTTGTGTAGGTAATTCAGTTTTTCTACCTGTAGGTTGATCTCTCAGCATGGACCTATGAGGACAATATTGAGTGAGATCCAGAAGGGTCTGATTTCAGTATGCATCTTTCCTTTTATGGGAGGTGGTTTTTAAGTTATTTATATAATTTAAAAACTCCACTTCTGGATTCTTATCTGCATGACCAAAATGAATGTGCATGTGTGTGGGAACACAGACGGTGTTTGACAACAATGTCACCGTGAGAGCTGGAGGTGAACTGCTAGGCAGATGCATCTTGACACAGTGCGTGCCACTGCCCATCAAGGATGGAATGCAGAGGCAGGCCAGCCCTTTAGAACCGGTCTCTCACACTCTTGCTGAGGCACCACTGAAAAACTAAGTGGGTGTAAGTTTGTATGTGGGGTTTTGGGGGTTTGGTGATGGTGGCTGAAACACGCATGTTTTTAAAGATAACATTTCAACGAAAACAGTTGTAGGGGAGTTTGACATCTAGATAACTGCTTACTGTGTTATTGTGAAGACAAGTTTTTGTAAATATAAATATATATATAACTAGTGTATCTTAGCATTTAATAATTAATTACAAGGAAACAAAGGCACTGAAGCCCAGGAATGTGAAGTGACCTTGTCCAAATTATGTGCCATTATTGGTAGAGTAGATTTGAACACAGATTTTTTAGTTAAAATCCAGCTCTCTTTTGCTCTATCATATTACCTGTTTAATATAACCTAATATTTATAAAGTAGAATAAGAAGTCAAAAGAGATCTGAATGTTCTAATTTGATACTTTTTCTTCTTTTTTATCGTTTTGGTAATGACATCATTATGGCAATTTTCTGGTAAAATAAAGAGTATTTCAATTCCAGGCCTCAGCAAAATTCCTAGTGTATTCCAAACTGATAATTTAATAAAGGACAAAAAAACCCTGTCTTTATATAATATGTTGTTTTCTTTTCTTTTACAGTCTTTTAAAACAGTTTTGAAATAAAGCTTTTAAAAGGTTCTTATTTTACGTGTTTCTTTTCCACTCTACAGTGTTAATAAAAACATTAAGTACTCCATTAAATAACAAATAAATAACACATATATATTTGTAATGCCCTGAAATTAATTTTTCCTTTTTTAGTTTTAAAAATCCCCCAATATTTTCAGCACTTGAGCACCCATTACCACAAACTTTATATTCCACATCATTTCTTCTCTAAACTCTTATAAGTTAGCTGTAGGGTAATATGGATGGTGCCTTGCAAGCTGTAATATCCTCGTTACATTATGTTGTTTTTATCCTCTCTGCCCACTGTTCATTCTCAATGTGAAAAATCATAGCGTATCAGTGACAGGAATCTGGCTTTCAGGCAGACTTTTGTAATTATTCCCACTGAGGCACTGTCAATAGGATTAAAAAACAGATTCCGGATCTGTCCATCCCAGATGAGGTCAGCACTTTGAGCAGTGGGAGTACTAGTTCTATAAGCTGTGCTTTCCCCTTTGCATTATACAGCATAGACGTTAATATGACACAAATATTTGAAAGATCCTATGGAAACGGACTAGCTTTGCTCTGAATTAGGCTCTGGATTAAGTACAATGTCCATCTGCAATAAATAAAATAAGAACAGTCATTTAGAATCCCTAACTATGTATGTGTGTAAATTCTACAATAATATTAAGTCTCAGAAAGTTTCAGTTACAGAACAATCCACTTATAGTTCATAATTAATAAACTCTTTGCAGCTGCATAACTGCAGCCGGAAACATCTGGAAAGCCTCATATTTTACACACAGATACATACACGTAATTCCTTCAGAAAAAGTTCAATTGTGCTTAAAATTGCAGGTCTGGAAACAGAGTAAGACCTGAAGAAGCTGAATCTAGTTATCAGTAAGCTTATGGTAGGAGAAAGGGGGACTGGGTCTTCTTTTATCTGGAAAAGAGGTGAGTGTTAACTAGATAATGTTTAGAGTCTATTCAGATATTCACACAAAACTAACCTTGTATAATTCAAAATCTCTCCTAATTATAAGTGTGATTTTGATAAGAATCTATTTCTTTTGTTATAAAATTATTCAAATAAAATTGCTACTCCTCAGATAAAAGATAAATTATGATTTATGAATCTCTAAAATTAACAAATGGGTAAAACAAATATATTGATTATAGATTATAGTCTAGCTTATAGATTTAAAAATTTCCAATATTTTTTATAATTCATACTTAATTTATTACACCTAACTACAGCTTTAATTTTTTAAGATTTACTTATTTATTTTAGAGAGAGAGAAAGCGAGAGCCCGCAAGTAGGGGAGGGGCAGAATGAGAGAGAGAGAGAGAGAGAAGCAGACTCCCCATTGAGCGTGAAGCCCCCTTGAGGGGCTTGATCTCACAGGGCTTGATCTCAGGACACTGAGATCATGACCTTAGCTGAAATCAAGAATCAGGCACTTAACCAATTGAGCCACCCAGGCACCCCCTAACTATGGCTTTATAAAAATAGATGAATATAGAGTGTATGTGTTAGAAAGGCAAACTAGCATATTATTGACAGATGTAATTTGGCATTTTTTCTTAATGTTTGCTTAGTCCTGTGTTCAATTTGAAGTTGTATTACTAATGGATTTCATTGTATATACCAGCTTTACTGTCTCTTTGTCTCTATAGGTTTGTTTATTCTGGACATTTCATATAAGGGAAATATGTTTTTGTGACTGGATTCTTTCACATAGCCTAATGTTTTCAAGGTTCATCCATGTTTGATTGCTGAATAATATTACATTGTGTTTATTCATTTATTAGTTGATGCACATTTGGGTTGTTTCTGCTTTTTTGGCTATTATGAGTAATTTCGCTGAGAACATTTATGTATAAGTTTTTGTGTTGATATACATTTTTATTTATCTTGGGTATATATCTAGGAGTGGAGTTGTTGGTTAATCTGATAACTGTGTTTAACGTTTTGAGAAATTGCCAGTAGCTACATAATTTTACATTCTTAACAGCAAGGTATGAGTCTTCTAACTCCCCCTTATTCTTACCAACACGTGTTTTATTTGCCTTTTTTCTTATAGTCATCCTATAAGTAGTATCTCATTGTGGTTTTGATTTGCATTTCTCTGATGGCTAATCATGTTGATCATTTTTGTGTGTGTTCATTGGCTGTTGTATGTCTCCCATATGGAAATATCTATTCACATTCCCTGCCTATTTTTGATTGGCTTATTAATGAATTTTTGTTTCTCTCATTTTTATTTTTCCTAAAATTCTAATTTGTTAGATTTCTTAATAATATCTCATTTTACCTCCGTCATCAATTTTATGGTGGATATATCTTGTCATGCATTCTTTAGAAACTTCAATAGTTGGAGAAAAGACCTGGGACTTACAGGAAGATGGTTCTAAACACCTGGAAAGCTTTTAAAATATAAAAATGTCCAGGCCCTAATAATGATTCAGTTATTTCGATAAGGCCAAGTCATTAGTGTTTTTTCAAAGTGTCCCTAATGTGCGGTCATGGAGGACAGCTGACCAAGATATAGATTATCAGTGCCTTAAAGTCCAGGATGGTGTCAGGTTTGTCTGAGATTAGAAGTGGAGCTTAAGATTTCCAAAAAGTGATTCCATTAAGGACCAGAAAAATCTTTCTTTTTTTTTTTTTTCAAAGATTTTATTTATTTATTTGAGAGAGCGAGAATGAGAGAGAGTACATGAGAAGGGGGAGGGTCAGAGGGAGAAGCAGGCTCCTCGCTGAGCAGGGAGCCCGATGCGGGACTCGATCCCGGGACTCCAGGATCATGACCTGAGCCGAAGGCAGTCGCTTAACCAACTGAGCCACCCAGGCGCCCCAGAAAAATTTTTCTTACCTGTAGAAGAACTCTAGAAGCATGTGCATTTTCTGGGATAACCGGTTTGTGGGAAAGGGTCCTTAGAAATATAATCGATAGGATATCCCCCTACCCCAAGCTTACCCTTATAGGTCATAAACCTAAAGAACCAGAAGGAGTCTGAGTGTCTGCACCCTCATTCAGAAGGAAGATATATTCCATTTCACCTGATTGCTTTACCTACCCGGAAATTTGTCTATGGCTTTGAGGATGACCTTTAGAATTGTTAATCTGTGTTGAACACAGATTTGTTCTACCAGTACCCTGATTGTTCCACAGACTGCATGCGTCATGCAAGTACATGCTCAAAGGCCTGGCACCCTGTTGCTTAAACCCTTGATATCCATTGAAGACAAGTATGGAATCTGATTGTGAGGAGAGTTTAACTGAGAAATCAGAATACAAGGCTTTAGTATCAACTCTCATGTATTTAAATGAGAAGCTTGAGTAAAATACTCAAATTTTTGTTGAGAAATTTGTTGCAGTATTATTACTTTTAAGTAATTCATTTATAAATGGGAAACCCTATTGCCTTTTGTGTTCTTTTTTAAAAGACTTGAAATTTCAAACATTATTTGAACCAATGTAGTTACATAAGGACACTGTTCTTATTGAAAAATAGCTGAAATTAAACATAATAAATTATATTTATTTCATCACAATAGATAATATAACAGGTCTTGTAATATAGTATGCTGTAACGTAATTTAGTGGATGTGTTGCACTATATTTTTAGTGTGTGGTAAACAGAAGTTTCACATGCTTCCTAGATTCCCTTTTTCTTTGATAGCTTTTCATTTAAAGAATGGACTTGGGATGCCTGGGCGGCTCAGTCGTTAAGCGTCTGCCTTAGGCTCAGGTCATGATCCCAGGGTCCTGGGATGGGGTTCTGCATCGGGCTCCCTGCTCAGCGGGGAGCCTGCTTCTCCCTCTCCCTCTGCCTGCCACTTCCCCTGCTTGTGCTCTCTCTGTCAAATAAATAAAATCCTTAAAAAATAAATAATGGACTAAGTGAAAACTTGCTTGGTGTGTGAAGTCTGACAAGATTATGGTTCTCAGCTCTGGGGTAATGAACTTATTTTATTCATTAGGGCCCTAAAGGACTGAAAAAAATAGTCGAAAGAATGAATCCAAGGCTGTTGTGGTAACACTGAAAAAATACTGTTACTCAAATAATAGGTGAAAGATTATTTTTACAAAAATAATTAAACATGGAAAACAAATTTTATACGTATTCCCAGTCTTCATCAACCTAGTGAACATTACCTTAAAATAATGTTCAATTAAAAAAGCAAAAACATCTGGGGCGCCTGGGTGGCTCAGTTGGTTAAGCTGCTGCCTTCAGCTCAGGTCATGATCCCTGGGTCCTGGGATTGAGCCCTACTTCCAGCTCCCTGCTCAGTGGAGAGCCTGCTTCTCCCTCTCTCTCTACCTGCCTCTCTGCCTACTTGTGCTTTCTCTCTGTGTCAAATAAATAAATAAAAAAATCTAAAAAAAAAAACAAAACAAAAAAAAACAAAAAACAAAAACATCAAAAGGAAGGAAATTAAAATTGTAGGTTTCTTGTTGTAACTAACTTTACCATAGCGCTCGTACTATATTAATTAAAGTTTGCTTTGAGTTCAAATGCTATTGAACAGATTGAGAAATAAAGCAAAGAAAAAAAAGTTTTAAAACTGCATTTTCACAATTCCTAGAAAGTTAATTCTTGCATACCTCATAGTTGTGTATGAAGGGAATGTATCTTTAAGGTTTCAGAAGGCATTTACCTCTAAAAACTTTTGTACTAGTACTTTTTAGAAAACCAGCTGCATTTGTAAAGAGAAATTGCCTTGATTTCCACATAGGCTTTTCGGGAGCCATTGCAGAGCTCACCTAGTTCTTCCCTATGTGGCTGGCTCTCAGAGATGCCACTTCATCCCAGTTTCTTGCACTGAGTATTTTACTCAAGCTATTTTGTATAGATATCTCATCTAAAATTGTAATTTTAAGAGCATCTGTTACTTCCTTCCCAAACTTTTTACTACTCAGTCGCTAACTATTATCCTAAGAGATACAGCTATGCCTTCGCATGTTCTTGGCTTTGCTCTTAACACTGTAGCTCCAAAGATTTTGCACTTATATTTAATAACTCTAAATTAATAGTCTTCCTAGAGATTAAGTGAAAACTGTCTTGTCACAACTTATTATTTTCAATATTAACTGAACTGAAACAGAATATTACTTCAAAGAAAAAATGTTAAGACTTTGATGACCACATTTTTCCGGTACTGCCTCTATCATTATCTATTTAATGATAGCCATGCCTGTAATCCACAATTTTGCAGGCATCTTCGGTGCCAAAATTCACAGTGCAATTGAGAAGACCTATTTAGTATTATCTCTTCTGTGAGGTGTGCTAGGCTATTATTTCATAGTTTTCTAAATTAAAATAATAGCTTTAAATTAGTAAAAGGGTATAATAAAAGACAACAGGGACCCATAGAAAATTAATTTTTAGGGTTGCTAGAGCCCTGGAGACCCATTGAATAAGGGCCAGACTTTGGCTCATTGAGCAGTCAAGGCTGGTGGAATAGCATATGGTTGAGTATCCGTAGTCCTGTGTTCTAAATCCAGTTTTAACCTAGACAAACAGAATTATTTGAAGAACTCAGGTTACTTTTGCTTCAAATCTGCTCTCCCATCTGTTAAAGTGGTAACAGAATTTAACGTAACTTTGAAAGTTGAGTGATAAGGGTTTTAAATTTCTCTGCATTAGGTACCACATATATTCTAGAAACCATGCAAGTGGAGCAAGAGATGTCCCTTCTTATTTGTAAGAAAAATAGGAATACGCCTTTATTAGAAGCTTTTATTTGCAATGGGAGAATGAGGATTCTGTGGGATCCCACTAGGTAGTGTGCTGCCTAGTAATTCTGGAAGCCTTCTTTCCTTAGTAGATGGTAAATTATGTCACCATCGTGCTCCCCACTGCCCTGCTCCCTAACCTCCTCTCCTGGTAAAAACTAATGCACACAAGTCATTAAAGACTGTCAGCACATATCTCTTCTCTCTGGCTCTTTCTTTTCCTTTTTAAATTCTCTGGTCCTTAATGTTATCAAAGTGCAGGTTGTGAGTAAAACGTGGTCTTCTCTATCTTATGGATGTCATATGTGACCATTGAATTATAGGTAGTACATAAAGCAAGGTACAGTGAATACTTAAAGAGAGGAATTTCTATCCTGAGAAACCCATGCCAGCTCTTTTATCTTACCAGTTAACCGTTTTTATGTGGCAAGATCGTATCTTCAGAAACATTTTGAAGTGTTATATTTTTGTTACACTATTTTGCAATCAATCTAATTGTTCTCCCTGTGCCTTAGATTTGTAGCAGTTGCTACTGAGAACATGTGAAGTTGTATTAAGCTTCTTTTCGTAAGATGTTTGTGAATGCTTTTCTCTTACATGAATTGCCGAAGCCAACTAAAGGCAGAATGGCCTCTGAGGACAGTAGTGGATCATATATTTACAAGGAGATAGTTGTAGTTCTGTTTACACATCTATCACTTATCTATTGCAACATAACTTGCCTTTAAATTTCTAAGTTATCTAAAACACTTGTCTCATTTGCGGGAAATAGCCTTATTTCCTTGAAGCTCAAAAGATGATTTTGAGCTCTCAGTTGGATCAGAATTATGCATTAAATATTGAACATGTGAACAGAAGTAGAGAATGACTCAGTATACCATCTTGATTAGATAGGATTGTTTATCCCACCTAAGAGTGAAAATGTGATTAAGTTCCTGAGTGATGCCCAAGTTGAGGGCATTAAAAAATGTGAATATAATAAGTTAAAAGTTATAATTGAATTTATGTTAAATATTCACTAATCTTTCTTTATAGATATGATGAATTTCTATTAAATTTGAAGTCACTAAAACTTAAACATATATTCATTTGATAAATATGAAGGGTAAATTAAACATATTTAATATATTCAATGTATAATGCCATTAATAAAAATTGTTGAAATAATGAAAATTTAATTTGCTAAATTTTAATTGAGGATAAATATATAAAATGATCAGTGATAGAAAATGGTTCAATTAGCAGTAATCGCGCGTTGGATAAACCTCATTGTCTAGGATACTGCCACTGTGCAAAGCTAGAAAATGGTTCAAGACTACTTGATTTAATAGAAAATAGGATCTAAATGAGTAAGAGCAACTTCACAAGGAGGTGATAGAGACATTCTTTGTACATGTCTATTCATTGCTGAGAGCAGTTACTGTTGCTGTTTTAGTGTGACTACTGTTAACCTCTCTCAGCAGAGGAGAAACAGTCCGTATCTGTTTACAGTTGAAGGCTTTCTCCTTATTTCTGGTGGAATAGGTTTCTCCTTTTCATAGGATTTCATTATTTTTAGTAACAAGGAAGTTGACTTAGTGGAAAGCAGCCTGCCTTATAACTTAAAATTGGTTGAAATTATATCTTGAAGTTTTCTGAAAATTTGGGAGGGTATATATTTCTATCATATTCAGATGAAATTTTTTGTATCATTGTTATTTCTAGTCAGGTAATTAAAATTATTTTAATATTTTTCAACATGAACCAAATTAACACATAAGAAGTTAATTTACAGCTACATTATATTAAGAAAACATAACTTTGAAGTATGTCAATATGTATCAACAGATAAGATAATTATATTGAAATTGAACTTACCCTGAATTAAATATCCTGAGTTTTTGTCCAATTAAATTATGCTTTCGTTCAGTTTTGGGCTCTTGATTTTGAACTGATGCCAACTACAGGTGCAAGGTTGCTGTATCATTTGGTTTTTATTGTTTAACTTTAAAATGTAGTATTATAAAACTGGGTTATTGATATACACTAAAACAAAATTTTACCATAGAGAGCTTGTTTTTCACAAATTAAATTTCATATTTTATTCTTTGCTAAATATTACTAAAATTAAAAACGTCTATTTGCTCTCATGTTTCTATTTTCACTTTCTTTTGCATACGCAGCCTGTGGCCGTGGGTTCTACAAATCTTCCTCTCAAGATCTTCAGTGCTCTCGTTGTCCAACTCACAGTTTTTCTGATAAAGAAGGCTCCTCAAGATGTGAATGTGAGGATGGGTATTACAGGGCTCCATCTGATCCACCGTATGTTGCCTGCACAAGTAAGTTCGTAATAGTAAAGTAGGGAAGGACTTTCAGAATCTTTCCACTCGTTTGTATTATTGTGACATCATTGAGATAGGCATCAGGTTTGTGAATGCATTCTTAATTATTATTAAATGCTTCCATTTTTTTCATGGACTGTTAAGGCTAAATAACAGAAAATAGATACATCTTATGTCATCTTTAGTGAAACTTTCACATCTGCAAAATCAAGATGCATCTTAAGATTTTTCACATGTATCTAATAGGAATCATAAATAAATGTAAGAGTTATTTGAGTCTTACTTGGATATGAAATGTGATTAAAAAGTCTGGTTTCCAAATTAAAATTCCATCACTAAACAAAGCAAATCTCACATCTTGGTGCTTCAATTAATGAATATCGGAGAGACCCAAATCCAAAGCCAATCCCAGACTTGCTCTAAATCATTCTTGAGCACAGTATGAATGAATGGATGTATTCTCTGTTATATGGTTAAAAGGGAGACTATTTTTAAACAACTGCACAACTGTTTTTTTTAGGTGCATTAACTGTTCTTTTTAATTGCTTGGAAGAAAAATAGCTAAAGACTTTTGCAGTACAAAGTACAAAAGTACAAAGACAGTTGTTATCCTGTTTTCATTTTGACGTATTAAATGGAAAATAAATAAAGCCTCTTGCCAAGTGAATTCAAGGAGGCTTTTATGCAGCTTCTCTAGGAAAGGTAATGAAATGTTTATGTAAAAGAAAGCATTTCAACTAGTTTTCTCTATGGTAACTGAGCCACTAGCTTAATGGCCCATGCAGATCCTTTCATTCATTTTTTTGGGGTTGATTTTTTCTATTTTTGTTTATTTGTTTGTTTCTTTTGGTTTCCAAAGGACCCCCATCTGCACCACAGAACCTCATTTTCAACATCAACCAAACCACAGTGAGTTTGGAATGGAGTCCTCCTGCAGACAACGGGGGAAGAAATGACGTGACCTACAGAATATTGTGTAAGCGGTGCAGTTGGGAGCAGGGCGAATGTGTTCCCTGTGGGAGTAACATTGGATACATGCCGCAGCAGACTGGATTAGAAGATAACTATGTCACTGTCATGGACCTGCTAGCCCACGCTAATTATACTTTTGAAGTAGAAGCTGTGAATGGAGTTTCTGACTTAAGCGGATCCCAGAGGCTCTTTGCAGCTGTCAGCATCACCACTGGTCAAGCAGGTATGTGTTTGTGTTTGTCTTCACTAAGTGAATAATGCAACTCCATAAGTGAGGTGTCTCGCTTGGATATTTAGTTAACTTGGCTACACAGAACTCGATTATTCCAGCCTGTTGATTATTCACACCTTTAACTTTTCTTTGTTATTTCTCCTGTTGCCTATTAAACCATTGCTAGGCTCGTTAACATCTCCTCCAGAGATCTGGCAGGAGAAATAAAAAGGGATAAATTGTAAAGCAGTTAAGACTGTTCTAAGACAGGGGTGCCTGGGTGGCTCAGTTGGTTAAGAGACTGCCTTCGGCTCAGGTCATGATCCTGGAGTCCCGGAATCGAGTCCCGCATCAGGCTCCCTGCTCAGCAGGGAGTCTGCTTCTCCCTCTGACCTTCCCTCCTCTCATGCTCTCTCTCTCTCTCTCTAATAAATAAATTAAAAAAAAAAAAAAGATTGTTCTAAGACAAGCAACTCTGCTGAAAGATCTCAAGGAAGGGAGTGAAAATATTGGACAAAATGAGATTGTAGGCTAATTCTTGCAGTTTTACTTTTTTGTGTGGTATGCACTTATGATCAAAATCTACATGATCATTAGGAATGATGAAAGAATTGAGTGCACTGTTTCACATCACTTTAGCCAATATTTTACCACATAGAATGTGATATTTGTAATATATGGCAAGTCTGTGTTAAAATTTGCATGAGAGAATTTTAAGTTCATCAGTAGTAGATTTGTGATCATATTACTGTTCATAATATTAGAGCACGTACTTGGGAGATCTCATGAGGATTTCAAAAGAAATGAATTAGGAAATAATAACCATGATGATTGTGAACTTGTAACTTAGCCTAAAAGCAGTTTTCATTTACTTTCTTCTTGGCCTTTGAGGTGCCCTACTCAGTCATTCTTTATTATGGTATGTTTTGGAAAATATAAATTGGAATGGAAGTTTCAGAAATTGGAGACTGTCTAGATCTTCAGAAAAATCTTATTACTGAAAGAAGGTTCAGAAATTGAGGGCTTTCTCAACCTCTTGCTGCTGAAAGAAGATGCTATGTAGTAGATGTAGCCAAGTGCCATGTCATCATCATTAATAAAATGGGACCTGCACTGGAGTACTGAGTTGGGTGAGCATCATAATAAGAAGCTTATCTTATCTTCTTGATCTTTGGCTGGCTGTCAAAAACCAGTATTATCCCAAATTTCTGGACATAGGTGAATCTATTCTTCACTTCTATGCCAATTTTAACAAAATGTTACCTATTTAAATTGTATCTGCAGAATGAAAACTATTCATATGGTCTCACGCTTACCATTTTGAACAGATTAGTGCATTCTTATTCTAAAGGTTTCTTTTGATGTTTATTTGAAAAGCTATTGCAAATCAGATCTCCTGTGTAAAAGCAGAAATCTGGAGGGAAAACAACCTAGAAAATTTTTAATTTTCAAAAATTGGACAAAAGAAATAACTAATTTAACTGATTTGGTTTGATTCATTGTATTTACCCTGATCCTCTTTACTATCCTCTTAAAATCATTTTACTGGATATTTTTGCTTGTGTTGCTTTATATTGAAATTTGTCACCATAACTTTCCTGTTTTTTTTTTTTTTTAAAGATTTTATTTATTTATTTTGAGAGAGAGAGAATGAGAGAGAATGCATGAGAGGGGGGAGGGTCAGAGGGAGAAGCAGACTCCCTGCCGAGTGGGGAGCCCGATGCGGGACTCGATCCCGGGACTCAAGGATCATGACCTGAGCCGAAGGCAGTCGCTTAACCAACTGAGCCACCCAGGCGCCCCATAACTTTCCTGTTGAGTGGGTTCAAAACATTTTAGGATCATGATTGTGACACTATAGCTGTCTTTGGAACCATTAATAGAAACTCTTAGGTCTGCTGAGCTAGCATAGTTCTTTTATCCCTGCTGATATCAAGCGTAGAAGGGACATTTTTATTTATTTTTGAGTATGACCCAAAGATGCTGAACTAATGCCACAAATAGAGTTCACCAAATAGGCTGCTTTGGGGAGCTGTTTTTTTTTTTTTGCTCCTTAAATGTCTGTTGTTTAATTTTTTAGGTTAATACTGCATGGGCTAAGTAGGTCATAGATTTTTCCCGTGAATTCTTGAATCAAATATCCCACAGTAGTTTGGTAAAGTAGCTTTGGGTGTTGATTCTCTTCCGGTTAAGAGCAAACTAGGTTTGTTTGTTTGTTTGTTTGGAGGGGGGAGGTGATTTAAATGTACAAAATTAGGGGCGCCTGGGTGTCTCAGTCGGTTAAGCGGCTGCCTTCGGCTCAGGTCATGATCCTTGGGTCCTGGGATCGAGCCCCACGTCGGGCTCCCTGCTCGGTGGAGAGCCTGCTTCTCCTTCTACCTCTGCCTGCAACTCTGCCTACTTGTGCTCTCTCTCTATCTCTCTGTCAAATAAATAAATAAATTTTTTTAAAAAAAATAAATGTACAAAATTAGATTGTGATGATTGCAGAGCTCTGTACATATAATAAAGAAAATATTGAATTGTACACTGAAAATGAGTAAATTTTATGGTATGTAAATTATACCTCAATAAAGCTATTAAAAATTTAAAAAGAATAAATATAAGAAAGTTAAAAAGCAAACAGTGTTTATATTTTTATGTTAAAATATTAATTCACAATTTCCTAGTCTCTATTGCATCTCAAATGCTAAAACCCCGTGAATTTAAAGTTAGATTTTTTTTTTTACTTTCAAAAAGAAATGCATCTAAATAAGACAGCGATCTGTGGTAATTGTAGAAGTTTGTAGAACTTTTGCTTTATTTTTTTAAAGGTTTTATTTATTTGTTTGAGAGAGAGAATGTGGGTGCAAGCTCAAGGGAGCAAAAGCGGGTGTGGGGCGGTGTGGAGAGGCAAAGGCAGAGGGAGAAGCAGACTCCCTGCTGATCAGGGAGCCCCAATGCAGGGCAGAAGTTTTCCTTTATTTTTTAACAGAGGAAATTTAGAATATATTAGCGACTGTTCTATTGCATGTGTATACCCACTCCCCATTGCTCCCCATCACCTGTATTTTTGCTCTTTCTAAAGGAGGAATGATTTGAAATTTTGCCCGTGTTCATTACTATCCATGGAAACCTGCAATGATCCTTGAAATTCTCATTCTCTATTAACTAAACAGCATCACCTCCCACCTAGTTTATGCTACAATCATTTCAATGATGAGTTTAAATCTGGATCTCTGGACAGTTATCCCCCTCATCAGCAATCCACCAGTGCCTACTATAAAAAGATTTATTAGGAAAATCTGCATGTGTCTGGATAAGAATAGAGTGAAGATGGAAAATAATCAGCCTGTGTTTGAAAGGTAGTGTGTACTCTTTGTAGTTTCTTTTCTATTAAGTTTGGAGTCTGGAGCACAAGACCCCTTTCCCAACCAGTGTTTGTAGAAATGTCAGTACATTGAAGACCCTTTATGCTTTGTTCAGGGTAGGGGTAAGGTTTTTGCGTTAAAGGACCTGTGCTCCAGCCCCTCCCCTGCCACTTAGGAGTTATGTGCTCTTTGCTGGATCACTAAAGTTCTACATGACTAAAGTGGAGATAAAATGTTGGATGATAGATATTAGAAAAAACTTTAAAACTCTTGAGTGTCATAAAAATATTATTGTAGTGAGTAGCAAAATGAATGCTGAGTTAATCCTCTTTTTGTATAACTCTTTCTGAACCTGTCAAGGCAAAAAACTGTAAAATCTTTATCTTTCACAGTGTGGGGGGGAATTCATGGGGGCTTGGAATTGGCAATTATGTTTTATAACATTGGAGCGGGAGGAGGTTAATTTTGTTTTGCTTGTGCAAAATGTGACTATTATCTAGTCACAAGTTATCTTAAGACTGAGATTCTACTTTAAACCAATAATTAACTTTAAGATGAAAAGTGTATAGCGAATAATATGTGCTATTCATATTTCAGTAATTTTTGTATTTATTTATCCAGAACATATGACCTACAGAAACTGGCTGATATATATATACTTTTCATTGTTGTTTAATTTTGTTAGGAATGATATGACCTATTTAAGGGTGAAGTCACACATATCAAACATATGTATGTCGGAGGTATTTCAAAAATATATAAGAGAGGATTTCAGAAAGCACATGCATTTTATTTATGACATTATGATCCTAACTCTTCCTTACATTGGAAGGTTCTCTTGAACAAAAGTGATCTTAATAATCGCATATGTGTTCTTAAGACCTATTTAAATGCTATTTTTTTTTAAGATTTTATTTATTTGAGAGAGAGAGAATGAGAGAGAGCGAGCACATGAGAGGGGGGAGGGTCAGAGGGAGAAGCAGGCTCGGAGCCCGATGCGGGACTCGATCCAGGGACTCTAGGATCGTGACCTGAGCCGAAGGCAGCCACTCAACCAACTGAGCCACCCAGGCGCCCCTAAATGCTATTTTTTATAACAATTATGATATTAACTCAGCCAACTATACTGAGTCGTGTGAATCAAACACTGTGGAGGACACTGAGGATAGGAAGGTAAGGTTTGGGCCTACCCTAATGAGGAGCCCATATTGTAGCAGATAAATTTACTTACACATCTAATATGAGGGAGCACTTGAATATAATGTGATGCATGTTGTAGACAATTAGGAACAAAATACAGAAACTCCAAGAAGGAAAGATCCATTCTATCTGTGGGAAAAAGGAGGTCCTCACAGAAAAGATACCAGTCAGTGTAGAACATTGGAATGGATTTGATTTTGCCAGGAGGATGAGTGAATCATATTGTAGGCCCTCAAGAGGACCTCCCCCATTGAACATTGTTAAGTGCCACTACATTCCTTCTCCAGATTAAGTGCATTAACACAAAAATGGTCTGCAGAAGTATGAAAGCTCCTAAAAACAGGTCACCCTAAAATTATGATCTCTTTTTATAATACCTCAGTTCACTGTGGGATCACTTAAACAATTAGACAATTTTTAAAGCATACAAAATTACAATATGTAGTCTTACCCCCAAAGAGACTTAAGGGATTCAGCAATTATTCTTCAGGTCAGTGATTATGTTATGTTCATCTGTACCTTTACCGTGTAACACAGTTCTTTCTGTATGCAAGTTGTACAATGAATGTTGTGCAATTAATTCCAATGAGGAAACTAGTCATACACAAGAAAAGTTAAATGATTTTACAAGAGTGGAAACATTGAGACATGAATGGAAAATGCATTGGATTTGATATTCAGTGACATAATTACTTAATTTTAGATAAGTTATTTCAGCTCTTCGAACCTGAATTTTCTCCTGAAATGGTATCATGCTACTTGACTCCTCATATTATAAAAATTGAGCTTTTAGCTTAATACCAGTTACATTTATTAGAAAAGTATGTTATAGTACTATAACAATTATAATAGTAGGAATAATAGAGTGACTAGTGACTGAACTCTTACTATGTTCTTGGTATTTTTTAAATGTAAAATGTACATGAAAAGAGTGTTAAGGGATGCCTGGGTGGCTCAGTCGGTTGGGCGTCTGACTTCGGCTCAGGTCATAATCCCGGAGTCCTGGGATCAAACCCCATGCCGGGCTCTGCTTGGCTGGGAGCCTGCTTCTCCCTCTGCCTGCCGCTCCCCCTGCTTGTGCTCTTTCTCTCTCTGTGTCAAATAAATAAACAAAATCTTAAAAAAAAAAAAAGTGTGTCAAAATTGAGTAGTTTAACTTCTTTGAACTCATTAGCCCTCCTAAGTAAAGGAGAGGTTTGGGACAGAAGACCTCTAAGAGCCCATCTTATGCTCATAGTTAAATGGACAGTTATAATACAATACAAACTATACATTGTGCAGTGCGTTGTTGATTGGAATTATGGAGTAATTTATAGCTGAGTAATACGTGTACAGATACTATAATTTTAATGGGATTGATAATTGTTAGGGTGGTGTAGAAAGCATTGTGTAGGAATTAAAGATGAAAACTATAACCTCTTGAAAGAGGATGTAATTTCCCAAGTTGGGCTCTCCAGGAAGCAGACACTTAGATGGGTATTAGGACATGTACTTGGGATCAGTGCCATAGGAAGAGAAAGGAAGGGAGCAAGACTGGAGCAGAGGGGAAGCTGACCTGTGGTGCAATTTCGTTGGAATCCTCAGCCAATTCCGTGGGGAGTTCTGCACCTGTAAGGGACCTCCATATTGCCCAGAGGTGAAGAAAGAGTGTCAGGCTTTCATACCTCTGTGCTGTCCAGACATGGGTTCAGGAAGGAGCCTAGAAAGGAGCAAGGTGTCATTTTTCAGACAAGGAAATTCTAAAGGGGGGCAGGGAACTGAGGTCTGCTTTTTTAGCAGCCATCTCGGCAGCTGGGCAAATAAATTCTTCAGTCCTTCACTGAGGAGAATGCGGGCAGTCCCTCACAACATCCCAGATTATTGCAGTCAAGTACACTGCTTATCTAGAATTATTCAGTGTTATGTAATCTTATCATGGACTACTGTATTTTAAGAATTTCGCTGTACAATCCTTTACATAGGAATTTGCTGATTGATTCAATGGTCTGGTGACAAATTACTCTTCAATGAAAAAGGGACCTACTAAGAAGTGTTATTTCTGGAGGATATTAATAACAAATAAAATCTCTTGGAGAGAATGATGGTTACTGTAGCATTTGCCTTCTGGCTATGATTTTAATGCCCGTTTATCAGAAACTTCAAAAGTACTTCTGCATACCTTAATTTGACTAATTTCTCTTATGTTTTCAAATTTCTTGTCAAAATTAACATTTGCTTCACTGTTATTTTCATTTAGATTTGTAATGTTTATATAATGTCCCAAATGAAATATAACCATAGTGTTATACATACATAAGCAAATTTACACAAAAAGGAGATAGTAACAAAAGTCATTTCCTGTATTAGTCAGAAATATCTTCACTCACATTTATTAGTGTGATTCAACTGTGACTATTTTTCTCATAAATTAACTCAGATCATCTCTTTTCAGTGATTTAAAATAGTAGGCCATCAAGGTATGTGTCCTGTAAGTAAGATAAATTATTCCTATTTAAATTTATATATTTTGATATTTCTTTGGAATTTATAAACTTGATTTATATTTTAAGGGAACAAGATGTTAAGAAAATATATTTTCTTGTTTGAGAGCATTTACTGATTATATCGAGTAATAAGAAACACAGCAATCTCCATAAAGTGAAATGAGATAAATGCAAAAAAAGAAAAAAGAAAAAAAAGAAATCCACCTCTACTACCAGCAAAAAAACATTTTGTAGAAATAGTGTTAGTTTTATTAAAACATATGTACATAAACACACACGTATGCTACAGCAGAAGAATCAACTGAATAAGATTCCTTTAACAGTAAGCCATTCAAGATACACATTGCTGTCATGTTTCTAGTTATTTTATAAACCTGATTTATCTGAAAGGCAGAACAGGATTCAGTCATGCTAATTCACGCCTTAGGGCATGATATTTTAGAAATTTATACATATAGTTTGTTTAGCAAGTAAGAGTCTTAGACTATGTTAGTGAAATTTAATTCTTTAAAGTTTAAGTATTTTTGACACCATTAATTTAAAAATAAACATGTAGATACATTTACAGCTTTTCTTTAGTGGCTATCAGCAATTAAAACATATGTAAAGGAAGATCTTTTTGGATACTATTTTAATAAAATTGGCAACCATGTTGGCATTGATACTGACAACTAAGACTTACTGAGTACTTAGTATGTGCTGACCACTTTACATGTAAAGACCCAGATGCCTACACAGTATCTTCACATCCCAAACTTACAATGGAAATTTGGTAGAAAATTACATCTTACAGTAAATATCTCATGGCTTTTCTTATAACATTTGTGACATATTATTTGTGAAATGTCTGTCTTTCACATTAGACTTAACAGGGTAAGCAAATAATGACATCTTTGGTCTTATCTAGCCTCTGTAACCAGATGGGCCCAGGGTACATGCTTAGTAAATTTGGTGAATTAAACACATAAATTCTTTGTATATCATAATATGAAAAGAGACTTTCTAAGATTATCAAGATTAATATAAAGGGTTAGTTTTATTTACATTAAGCAGTAAATATATAATAATTTCAAGTATAAAAATTTTGTGATTTGGTCTTGAAACTATAGATATATTTAGAATCTTAAAATGAGTTTTCACTATAACTTGGTATTTAAGCAGAGATTTAGAACAAAAGCTTAAACTTGGTATTTAAGCAGAGATTTAGAACAAAAACTTAAAGATTTAGAACAAAAGCTTTTATTTCAGAATATTAAGCTACAAATTACCTTTATATTTGAAAACTTTTACAATTCTTCATATTTTGAAAATCTGTTGAAAATAAAATTATTTTTTTCTTTTAATATAACATTGAATGGAGGGGTACCTGGGTGGCTCAGTTGGTTGGTCGTCCGGCTCTTGATCTCAGCTCAGCTCAGGTCTTGATCTCAGGGTTGTGAGTTCGAACCCAGTGTCGGGCTCCGTGCCCAGCTTAAAATGTATCTATATATATTTTTCATAATGTATTTTAATATTTTTTCCTTTTTGTAGTTTTGTGACTTGTTAAGACTATATCACATAGCTAGCTATTCTATGAATTTTCTCAATTAAAATATATGTAAGGAAATATCCCTAAACAACCTGTGTTCTCAATCCCATATCTTCACCTTCATGAGACCTCCATGTTTTCTAGTTCCAGAGTCTATGTGAGTTGCCACATCCACCCTTTTCTGATTTTATAAATATTTGTAATGAACTATTTTGCTTATGTTGAGGTTAGGTTGAGGTTATTAACAAGTTGATCTGCAGGCTCTTGAATGCTAGGACTCTGTAAACATTTGAAAGAACCCTAGGGCAAGGTGTTTTAAGTAGCCTTTCATATTTTCAATTTAATATATCTTAATCTTTTCTTAAGTTCTTTGATTTCAGCTTTGCTAATTTGTGGAGAATTATATTTAAAGATCTGAGAAGAAAGAGTTAATTTGTGTAATAACTCAGTTATAACATTACTATGGATTGAATTGGTACCAAATTCATATGTTGAAACCCTGACCCCCAGTGTGACTGTATTTGAAGACAGGGACCATAGGGAGGTAATTAAAGTTAAATGAGATCATGAGGTTGGGGCCCTGATCCTGATAGGCTTAGTGTCCTTACAAGAAGAGACACTAGAGAGCTTGCTTTTTCCCCATGCACATTCACTGAGGAAAGACCCTGTGAGGACACAATGAGAAGGTGGCCACCTGCAAGCCAGGAAGAGTGGTTTTATCAGAATGTGAATCCTGCTGGACCTTGATCTGGGACTTCCAGCTTCCAGAATTATGAGATAATAAATTCCTGGTTTTTCAAGGCACCCAGAATGTGGTGGTATAGCATTCTGAATGGGCTAATACAAATATCCATCCCTGAGATAATTTAGTTCCATCCTACTATGTTGAAAGAATTTATTTTCCATATGCAAAGGACAGGCATAGACACTTTTGTGGGTGGGGCAAGTGGTGGAAGTTGAAGGAATTTCATGCATTTCTATGATTTCTCCCCCTCAAAAATGTACTAAACTTATTTAGTGCAATGCGTTGGTAAGTGCCAGAAAGACCAATAGTAATATTTTGCGTTTGACAACCAAGGCAGTTTTTTTTTTTTTAAACAGAGCCAATTTATTATCTCATAAATTACAGAAGGTGCTACTTTGATGGTAGCAGAACATTCTATATAAAGTAAGTTATGTGGTTTGTCTCTGAATTTTCAAGCTTGAGCAAGTTTGTCAAATTCTTGACAATGTTAAACGAGCAATTTCTACATGATTAAGAAATGAATGCTGTTTAGGATTTTCTAGTGAAAAAGTTTTTGTAACTGTATTTTGGAGATTTAAATTTGTAACTTGTTAAACTTAAGCTTCCTCTAAATAGGCTCTTCAACAAAATATATGACTGCCCATTAGGATCATTGTCCTGGAATAGTAGATAATGATGGAATTATGTAAAGTAATTCTTATTACATGTCTTGCCCTTAATAGGAGGTCCTTCATTTTGCTACTCTTAAGTTTATTGAGTGGAGATTGTAGTGAATTGAAAATGCATTCACTAGAGTATTATTTATAAAGAAATAGCTACTTTACTTTTAAAGTCAATAAGTTTGTTCAAGTGAGATATAGAAAATCTGTTTTAATTGAAATGTGACTAACAAGACCACCTACTCTTCAATTTTAGCAGGAAATAATATAAAAAGCAAGTTAACACCAGAGACTTAAATAAAATATGCAAGAATTTTTCAGAGTACAAACCCAGGTCAATGTATATTGAATTCAGTCTCTTTTTCTGGAAGTTTTACACAATTATAAATAATAAAAGAACAAAATATATGTATATAGGAGGATTACTATGCTAAGAATATAAATTAACACATTTGTAAGAGATTGTCAATATAAATTGAATCAGGAAGAGATTTCTGCTTGATTCTTTGTTGATCAGAACTGGTTACCTGGAAAAAAAAAAAAAAAAAAAGAACTGGTTACCTGATTTACTTGGTGCTGTTGTTCCATCATACAAAAAGGTTTTCATCTGTGGGTTGTTTGCTTAGTTCTTACAGAGCAAACTATCACAATCATTTCCCTGAAGTATTATTAAAGGAATAGCATTGTGAAGACAGACACAGTTTCAGAAAAAAATCATTTAAGAGCAAGAAATCAATAAGCTGCAGTTTAGAGAATGAAAAGCCAGTGGATGGTAATTTCATACATTATTCATATGTAGATGAATACACATAATGTGAATTGGTGATGAGGAGGAGGAGGATTATAATGATGATAAAAATTTGATGATGAAACTAATATAATGTTGTATGTCAGTTATACCTCAATTAAAAAAACTCGGGCTCATAAATTTGAAGTACATATTTGGTTCCTCTCAGTTCCATTTCCTCCACTCTGCCACACCCAACCATACATACCATTTTAAGCCCTTGGATAAGCTAAGGGCCATAGCTTTGACAAAGGTAAAAGATAGTTCTTAAATTGACAAGCGTTTAGTTGTTGTTCCATTTTTGGTACCAGTGTTAAGAGAAAGTAAATGTTGATTATTTTATTCCTTGCTTCATTGGTGATGAATTGAAGCAGATTTGATTCAGACAAGCAATTTGGTGGAATGATGCAGAGCCATCCACAAAAACATCTGTACTAATCATCCAATGCAGTAAATTAGAGCTACAAGCAAAAGACATTGATCCAAGAGGATCATTAACAGTTTTAACCAAATGATCTAAGTAACAGGGTAAAGGAAAGAACACTGTCAAGGTCTTCCTTTTCAGATGTATCGTTTACCACTGCAGAAGCCTGTGGTACTTGCGTCGATCCCGGCTGCTTTATGACTTCAGCTCCTTTATACTATTGTAAGCAAGAAACAAGGATCAGTTAAGAGGTAAAATCTAGGAAAAATTACCGACATTTCTTGCATTTCATTTACAAAGAGTTGTGTCACATAGGGAGAGATAATTGCTGCAACCGAACAAAATTAATTAGGGAGAAGGCAGAGTAGATGATGTATGTCATCTGACTAAGTACGGGGCAGAGATGTACTTGCAGTCCTATAGCTGCTTGGCTTGTTTAAGACACAAGCAATAGAAAAGATCTGTGAAAAAGAATTATCATAGCTTAAACACACACAGTTCTTAATTATCCATAGCATGTTGACATCAGATAATTAGTGTCCTAATTTTTAATAATATTTGGTTATTAACTTAAGCATATAGAAAGATGCAGGACATTGTCTGAGCGTAGCATTCATAATGACAGTCATATATGGTAATAAAGTGCAGAGACACTGGCTAAGCCATATCGTTATTGTGCAGTTTATTCAAATGTTACTAATACCCTTAAACATAACACCTTTAGCTCCTGTGACATCACATGTGATGTGATGTATTTATGTGTAAAGGCATGTATATAGACAGTTTTAACTGTATGTACTTTTTAACCTTATACGTTTTATAAACACATATATTTTCCTAGGAGATTAGGGGTTGAAATGGTAGAAGAACCTAAATGTTACAGATTTGGGAATCATGAACCTATAGATGACCAGTTAATGAATAGCCTTTTGGGGGGAAGAAGAGGTGGTAGAGCTATAATTCAAAAGTTTGAGAGAGGAGTTTTGAGAATACCAACAGGAGCTGACAGAATATCAACACAACATGATGAAGACCAGAAAGGAGTACCCAGGCCAGTTGGATAGGCGGGCTGTCATAGTAACCAAAGGAAGGGATATTTTCCAAGTCAGTTAATCATAGAATCAAATGTCACAGGAGGTCAATAGCATGAAGACAGAAGAAAGTCTATTGGATTTGACAATTTCGAGCCATGAGAAAAAATTTTGATAGACAACTTGGAGTAGAAAATGTCATAATCATATTTGTCATGGTTCAAAACAAAGCATAACGCCATGGCATATGTGGTGTAAGTGCACAATGTTGGCTGAATTGAATTGTAATAGATTATTTTTATGCTGATTTCATACAACATTTATCAGACTGGTAAAAACTCTAAGATAGATTATGAGTCTGAATTTTGTTTGGAAAAAAAATTACTGCCTTTGTTCTTTCTAATACATTATCATAACCTTGTTTTCTCCTTGTTTTGACATCTCATCCTATTTTTGCACATCTCTGACATCACTAACAACCCAAATTTAGCCTCACATAAATTTCATTGTTGAGAACCTGGTAATCTCAGTAGAGGTCATAAAAGGAAAGATGTTAATTCCATAAAGATAAACTATGCATTTTTACACTGTCTCCTCTAATATCTTTATTATCATTCTTAATTTGAAATATTGTTATAAAATCAAGTGACTGCACTGATCTCATAAAGACTATGTCTGTTAATATAATATATATATATATGATTATATTTATAGTTGCATTTTATGTTATGCTTCTGTTTTCACATTTCTTTCTCTTCCTAGTTTCTTTTCTTTCTCCCAGACATTTTAAAATATGCCCCCTATCATGTACTCACCTATAGAAAAGTTGGAGACCCTCCTAAAAGTTTGGAAACATTATTCTTGCTATCTTCAGTCAGTATGTTAATACTGAGACTTTATCTTTTACTTTTAACATTTCCTTTATCTTTAAAAATGACATAAACAAAGAAGAGACAGCCATAATGCTATTTCAACCAACCTTGGATATTAATATAATTTGTAAGTTACTTCTGGTGCATCTGCTGCATTAAATACTAGTGTTATGTTTGAAAAGATACTAACTGACCTTCTTTAGATGGCTGTCTGACTACTTTGATGTTTCATTATTTTCTTCAATCCAGGGATGAAATGGATGAATGGATCTTAATTATAGTGTCCTGGTGACTCTTTTTTCAGACCATTTTTCTGGACAAGCATCAGCTAATCTGACAAATCATGAACAGTTTACTTTATAGTTTGGCTGGGATTAAGTTACTTACTGGAACCTGCAGGGAACATAAAAAGCACTGTCTTCTGATAAAATATCTTGGGTGTTTGCCATGCCTATTTTCAATTTTAATCAGTAACCTTTAGGAATGGAGAACTATAAACAGATAGTTCTTTGACAGATGTACTTTTTATACATTTACCTAGAGCACTTCGAACACAAGCAGACTCTGTGTATCAAAATTACATATCTAAAATCTTATTGTGTATTTGCTTATAAATTTTCTTACTTCTGAGTTTTGACCATGTGGAAAGAGCTGCTATATAAAGTTTATTTTTATTGAAACCAATTTTAGAAATATTACTTTATTATAATTAGGTTAGAGTATTTGCGATGAGCCTTTTAATTGCCTGTAGGTAATAGTGCAAAATCAGTTTTTATTATTTTGATTGTCTTTTAATTTGAAGGATTTTTTATGTGATATTGGAATGAATGGATTCTTGAGGGTAATTTCAACTCAAATTTTGTCTTTTGTCAAGTTTAAATAAAATACAAACTGGGAATTTTTTGAAGGTGTGTAGTAATAAATCAGTATCTACATTGTTATTAAAGACTCCCATAGAACAAAGAGTTTTCAGGTTTTATGCTATTATGTCTTTTCTAACAGTGATTGTCCTCTTTTGTGAATTTCATATGCCATCTACTAGATGACATAGTATTCTGTTCAGCATTACATTTATTCTTGCAGACAAGAAAACTGTTACACGTTTTCTTTATACAGGTCAATAAAAGCAAGATATATTCATTAGTTAGAGCAAGAAAATGAGTAACATATAAAGCCATATTTTCCAATAACTATCATTTAATTGGACATTTTGTTTCATCTATCTTCTCTTAGGTTATAATAAACACATCTAAAAGAACTCAAGGTAGAAATTAGATTTAGTGTCCCTCTGGGTAACTGAAATTACCCTGCTGTTGTTATAAAACACTGTTTTTTATTGTTCTTAGACTGTAAATAAATGTATTGACAGTAAAGAATTAACAGCACATCCAGAAAGACTTTATTTAATAATGATGATGTAAATACTTCTTATGCCATTCAATTTATCTAATTTATAACTCTGTTTGATTACCCCAGCATGCCTTTCATCTGTAAGAATTGCGCCCTGGGGACTAGTCAACTTATTAATTCATCACTTGTTCTTTTATGGTTGCAATCCCCATTATAGTATGAACATAGAGTGATATAGTCTCTTCTAAAAGCTGTCAGCCAACTGGTTCCAGTCTAGCTGACCTTTTGTTTGTAACTGTGATCCTAATAGTTTTTCTATTGTCTTCTGTTTCTAATAGGTTACATTACAATCTACATTTTTTGCCTCATGGTATCATGATGAGGATAGGACAGCAAGAGTGAATTCCACACCTGCAATTACAGAGTTTCATAAAGAGGAAAGACCTGCTTCAAGTTAACCTGTAGTCTTTTTTAAAATGCCTTTTGATTTATCTGTCACCTGATCCATCAGCAATGAATAATTTTCATGGAAGGTGCACTTTAATTACATTCCCATTTGACTTGCATTATCAAGCCCTATCTAGGTAATTAATCTCACCAAGTATCCAGTTTCGGCCTTTATTGCTGGCAGGCAGGCCTCCTGAATTATGTGTGCTTGAATGGGTCTTGGGTCTTTTTAACCAGGCAGACCCTGAAAAAGATCTGGAGCCTTCCAAATCCTGGAACTGTGTTTCAGAAGTTTTTTTCTTAGATACTGTGATTAAATTATATTTGACATCACAACAACACTCCCATATTCAATGAAGCCTATAGATTATTGTAATCATGAAAGATTTCATTTCTAGGTGTAGCCAATCTGCATGTCATTTTGTTTGTGGGATGTATGTGTTAAATTGTTAACTGTAGCTAACATCTGTATCAATCTGCTGATACAAATTTGCCAGTTACCACCTAAACCTAAGCATGTTCCTTTACTTCAGGATTTGTTTGTATGAATTTAGGTGAATAATTGGGTTAAAAGATGGTTAGATCAAAATTAAAATGATAATTATCCTGCTTTGTATTCAGTCATATACTCTGTTTTCTACAATGTTCTTATTCTGCATTAATAGACAACTTGCCTTTTATGTTTTACCTATCTTTTGCTTTTGATGATTCTCATTCCTTAATTACTTATACCGATTAATGCCAAAGTTCAATGATCTTACCAATTTAGTTTACACACATACAGATACAATAATTCTGAAGTATATAATTTGCCTTTTTGTTATAGTCTTAATATAAGATCCTAGTGCAAAAATGCATTGTTTTATAATTTTCTAATTTGGAGAAGATGTTTATTATGTATAAGGTGTTTTACTTCTCTTCTCTGAAGACATTTAAAAAAAAACTCTGGGAGCTCCTTGAAAATCAAGTTGAAATATAATGTAAATAGATTAGCTGTCTGTTTGAAAGTGATCTAAATATCTGACAATATTTTAAGCCATAGATTGCCTGATTAGCAGAAGAGAAGGTGTCCCATCTTTAGTAGGCTGAATAGGTCATAATGTTTACATAGTAAACAGTAAGATAATTTTGGAAAATTTGGACTGGTATTACTGGGGCGAAGGATGAGTACTTCTCCAGCTTCTGCTATCACCTGTGTACTGTTAACTCTATAAATATGTGCCCCTAACCCTCACCTCACTCACAAATTCCTGCCTTGTATTTTTACAAGACTATAGGTTATGATTGAATTTATACAACTACACAACTAAAATCTAACTCTACTTTTTAAAAAAAATCTCTTAATGTAACTTTAATTTGACTCTTTGTTTTTATGCAAATAATTGAACACATTTTAATGTAATATGTATTAAAAATGGATTCCTGAAAAATTTGACATTACTTTGTAAAAATTGCATATTTCTTTATCCAAGTATTGGTGTCTCTTGTCATACAGAAATGAATCTTCTATTCATTTTCCTCATAGTGGTTTAATTGCAAGAATATACAGAAATATTTTACGATCCATAATATTTCTCAAGTGAAGATGCAATAATTTAATCTAATTTGGCCAGGAATACCCATTACTGAATAGTTCACTATTATGAATTCCTCAGAAAAGTGTGTATGCCCACACATATGTATGTACATACAGGCATGCATTCTCAGACATGTATATTTATGTGGTATGAATATAAATTCATATTTAAAGGAATTCTTTCATCTGTGACTATGCTATTAACATATACTGCCTCTAATGATTAGCTATATTATATCTCTTAAGTAGTTAGATATATTTCCTCTTAAATATTAATAGCCAAACAAAGCCAAAACAAATAGCCAAAGAGTTTATGGCTTTTTAATATCTATCTTTACATTTATAGTTTCTTTTTGGCATTTCAGAATCATGAGAGTTTATATTTTTCAGTAATTTTTATTGTTTGCTATAATGCCATTTGAATTGTGAGTATAACAAATATAATTTGTGTATTTATTTTTTAACAACTATAATTAATTTAAGGTTTGCAGATCAAGGAATTGAGGCTTAAACAAAAAAGACTATTTGTGTAGCATCATATAGTGAGCCAATAGGGTCAAATGGTTTGTTAACCAGAAACATTCCATTTGAGTTATTTTGCTTTTCTCTTATATATTCTTAGACGTGGATCTTTTTCAGTGTGTTGACTTGCCAAAAATATGTATTGCTTAAGCTCTTTACATAGTCAATACGTAGACTGAGCTAAGCAGATTATTTACCTCTATCAAAATAAAATCCGTTTTTATATAATAATGCATGTGTAGAAAGAATAGGCTTCAGAAATATATCAGACAAGTTGGACTCAGAAAACTGGATTTTTTTTAAATTAATTAATTAATTAATTTTACTTTTTAAATTTAAATTCAAGTTAGTTAACATATAGCGAATTATTAGCTTTAGGGGTAGAATTTACTGATTCATCAGTAGCATATAACACCCAGTGCTCATTATTTCAAGTGCCCTCCTTAATGCCCATCACCCAATTACCCCATCCGCCCACCATCTCCCCTCCAGCAACCCTCAGTTTTTTCCCTGTAATTAAGTCTCTTATGGTTTGCCTCTCTCTCTCTGTTTTTTATCTTCCTTTATTTTTCCTTCCCTTCCCTTATGTTCATCTGTTTTGTTTCTTAAATTCCACATATGAATGAAATCATACAGTATTTGTCTTTCTCTGACTGACTTATTTCGCTTAGACCAATACACTCTAGTTCCATCCACATTGTTGCAAATGGCACGATTTTATTCCTTTTGATGGTTGAGTAATACTCTATCGTGTATATATATCTCACATATTTATCCATTCATCTGCCTATGGACATCTGGGCTCTTGCCATGTTTTGGCTATTTACATTAAGCAATACATGAAAATGTGTTTTATAAAATAAAAACACTTCATTGTTGACTGTTGGTGGTATTGATATACAAGAACACATTTTGAACAGCTGTGCTATCAATTTAGCTGTGGCAAAGCACAGTCTTGGAAAAGTTAGCAGAATGATGCTGATTACAGTACAACGTAATGTTGACTTCGTTCTCACAATATGTAGCCCTCTCAATAGACAGGACTACAAAAGTGAAGGCATTTCTAAAAACTTATTTCTGGGCAAAACCATCGTAATTCAGAGAATTACAGGAACTAGTAAGAGGTGTGTTAGATATCAGTTTCTTAAAGTGAACTTTGAATTCTTAAGACACAAGAAATTTAATAACTATTTCTATTGCCAGTTTTCATGCTGTTATACTTTTAGAAAATGATGCTAAGTATTAATGTTATACTTTATCTGTATTTTTTTAATTAAGAAAATGAAGTCGTGTCAAAATATTTGGCACCTTATGGTACTATATGTGTAAGTGCATGTATTATATAAAGTTTAATGTTTATTTAATTTAATTTAACATAAAATTTAATTCTCTAGATATATAGATAGATCTTATAACTATGTATAATTTTCTTTACCGCTCTATCAAAATACAGAGCCACTTCCACTATTGGACCCAATTTATATTATATTTTGAGGGTAAGATAGTATAAAGTTGGGAGAGAATGATTTTATACAAAGAAATTGAAAAAATTCTAAAGATCAACAATTTTTAATTAGATTTTAAAAGATATTCTGCTATCCATCTTTATTATATAAAAAGAAAAAAAATAAATGACTTTTTAAATTACTATTCAGATAGATAACTTTGAAGAAATTTAAATGTTGGAAACATCTACATTTGAAACATAAGCCCACTTTTGGCAAACTGGGAGCAGGAGAAATATGATTTATGGAAATACTAATTTCGAAAGAAAGTTGAATTTCAATGTTTCAGATGTGGTATAGGATCACCCTTTTGTATCTCAGTAAGAGCTTACTAAGTACCTGAAAATTGTTCTTTCATTTAATATATTTGATTGATTTCCACTTTTCCATTGGTTCTTTCTCTTGGATAGAAAATGAGTCCTTGAATACACATTCTTGCACACACACCCTGCTTAGATTACTTCAAACTATTGGGGGGAAAAAAGCAAGAATTAGGAAGCCAAAAGATGTAAAATAGAATTTTAAAAAAAGGAAGGAGGAAGAAGAACATAATTTTGCACATGTATTCTAATTTTGGGTGAAATAATACATGGCAGCCAGACTGACCTCTACCTCAGAAAGTTGTTTTCTTTGCCTTTTACATCTCTTCCCCCAGGGACTGTTGATGGGGATTTTTGGAAACATGACAATATTCTTGGACTTCCTGCCCTAGACCTGTATGCTGTTTTACTTGTCCTCTCTCTTTCTCTCTTCTTTCTTTCTTCTTTACCCTCCTCCCTACTCCCTTCCTTCCTTTCTTTTAACTTCCTCACTCCTCCCCTCACCCTGCATCTCTCTATTTTTCTCTCCTTCCAGCCTTTCTTGCCCTCCCATTTGTTTTGGTGGTGAGCAGCTAGGTAGAGGAAAAAGCATGAAACAATAGGAAAGCACTATTACAATGTCACAAGAGTCATGTAAGTGGTGAACAAAGAATAGGTTGTTCCCTAAGAATTCATTTCTTTGCCTCCAGGATGCTGCAGATTTTTACATCCTGTGATATTTACTTCTCTTTGTGAGGTACATCTAACTTGAGAGCTGCAGGTTTGAGATCAGTAGTGAGAATAACAACAGACTTGTCTGAGATTCTGTACTGTTTGATATGGAAAAATATTGGAACATTTTCTTTTTCTGCTAGCTTTCTATAAGATAAATCTTTCAATTTCTACTGAATACATTTATACAAACTAGAATGAGAGTTTTTAAAAAGTAGTTGTTTGAGGCCCTTTGAAAACAGATTTTCTTTCCTTCACATACTTAAGAATTCTCCTAAATAAAAAGCAGCATTATGACCAAACTGATTTTATATTTGTAAGAGTAGCTTTTTCTAAGGGTAGAATTTGTCAAAGAACTTCCCACAGAAAAGTAGGTCTCATTTCTAATTTGTATTCCAAAGAATAAAAATAGAGTCTTTTGTTAAAGTCTTACTCAACCAGTCTGTAAATACAGTCACTTACTATAAGATCTTGTGATTCTGACCTTTTGGAAATGGTGTGCGGTCACTGGAACCTTGCTTTTGATCACTGGTAATCTTTGACATTATTGAGCAACCTTATCCTTGAGGATCTTTCTCTAGTGTTCTGGGTCAGTCTCCCATGGGAGAAAAGTGAGGTTTTGAATTGTGGAATTAAAAACAAAGCAGCAATACACTCTTCTGTTGTTTTAGGTACTTTCTGTAAAGATTCTCACTGTAGTGAATGTGCCTTTGCCAAATACCCTAAAACAACACCATCAATCACTTTTAATTACTCGTTTATATTTCACTCATGCCTTTTTCCTGACCATTCCCAACCCCCAAAGGATGCCAAACAAAGGAACAGGTTGGTGGATACAAGCTTCTTTGTGTTTTCTTTCTCTTCTACAGTGTTTTTATGAAGGGTATCCAACTTCTATCACTTTAAACATTCTTCCAATTTGTAGTAAAATTGTTAAATTGGAAGAAAGATGCCATTGGAAGCAAGAGGTTACCTTGGCTGCCTGAGCAGTAGCTGCTATTGGAGTTGGTGTTGGGGAAGAACTCTCTGCTTCTGCTCTTATAAGCTGTTTAAAAGGCTTTGTACGGTGGTACATGTGACTGCCTACTAGGCTTTCAAAGCGATGAGCACACTATATCAAAGCAGTTTGTAACATATGGTATATGAATAGAATCTGAAACTTTCATGTATACCATGCACTAGCTTGGTTTACTGATGCTAAACTCATTGAAGAGAGTGTAAAGAATATCCCTCTGGGCAACCTTAAAAATCAAGAACCATGTTATAGATAAAGTTATGCAATGCTTTTATATTATTTTTCTCTTCTATATTAAAAAAAACATAGTAATTGAAAAGCTCAAAAGCCTTTGTTACTCAACACACTACATGAACTATTTAACTTTTTTTCCCTTTTAGGATACTACTTTACGTGTGCTTTTTAAAATTTATAAATTATAATTAAACATTATCCAATTTGTATTGGGTAACAAGGGTACTATCTGTGCCTCTTTTCCAGGTTACAGAGAGAAAGATGCATTATCCATCTCTCATATCCTGAATAGGTCTTCAGATCTCTAGTGCAGTTTCTATAGAATATCAAGAGATAAATAAGGGAGTTTCTCCATGAATGATTTGAATCTTAATAATCCTTTTTTCATTATCATATTGCTAAGTCATTTCCCTCTAAGTTTGCACCAAATGCAAAGGAAAATGATGCAATTTGTGGGTTTTTATATGCTAGTAAGAAATTATTGTTATGAGAATTCAGAAACTATACCTTGTTTCCAGGTCTCCATTTTAATTGGTATAGATAGCATGGGATTTAAAAATTAAAAACAAAAACTGTAGATGATTATTGCAGTGTTACCAAATTACAGGTTAATTTAGAGTCCAATAGGTTTTTCCCTCTTGCCTCTTTTTTCTTACTGCTCTAAATCTTTTCTGGTGGTCTTACAAAACGCAGGTGCTTTTTTAAAATATAATTATTCCACTGCTTTAAAAATAAAAAAGTAATTCCTTTTGTCTCTAATGACACCCAGAACTTTAACTAATCCTTTGGAATTATAATGTAAATACCAATGAAGTTGTAAAATTTTAAATAGAATTCATGTCCCAGGTTTGGTCAGGGCAAAAAGCTTATATTACAACCCTAGACAGATAATATAACACATATGTAGATGATTATGCTTTATGCTGGATGAAAAGTCCCATTTCATTCTAATTCTAAAAACAGAGGTTGGGAGAATTTTTATATTTCTTGAGCCCCCCCCCCCCCAATATTTGGAAGCAGAAAAAGCAAGACTGGAGTTACATAAAAGATATTTAGGGATTCCTGCCTGTTAACACTTTAGTGACTCTCTAGGTATCAAATTCTCAACAATTTTATGAAGAATATGTTATTATCCAGAATGCAGGAAGATGTTAACAAATGGCCCAAGGTGATAAGGCTGTAAAATGGCTGGGTGAGATGACCAGTGATGTCAGTCCCTGTAGCCAATCCTCTTATTTCCTAGGTTATATTATCTCTTTCTGCTCTTGATTTTTATAGTTGTGTTGTCCTATTTCTGGAGAAAATGTCAATTCTAATAAACATGTGATGCATACTCATACTGAAAAATTTCTAAATATGGTCAACACATCACAATCTATACTACTTTTGGATTAAGTGTAAAAGTGAAACATGCAAATATATTCATGGTTATCAGGGAATTAAATGGATTTGCATCACACTTTTAACCTTGATATTTGTGGATTTGATTCAGAATATATCCTAGTTACAATGCATGGAAAAATGCACAAGGATATAGATTTCCAGAGTAGCAGCCATGATAATATCTAACATGCTTCTTTGGGCATTTTTTCTAACATTACAGGTTAAATTTGCTCTCTAGTAATTGGAAAGTATTTCAAATTATAGGTATTGATATTCAGGTTAGAGGGCTATTGCTAGAAATATAAAATTAATCTCTATTATTTTGATGATTTGAACCAGCATTTTTCACATTTAAATCAACACTTTGCATAATTTAATTGCTTTAAATGTTTGCCAGATCACGTTGTTGACCATATCACTTTATTTGAAAACTTGAAATTCAAAAATATTCTAAATATTTTTTACTTAATTGTTTTGAATATTTAAGGCATTCTAAAACATCTCTTGCTTTTGCTTTCAGAATTTAAGGTGTATTAATAAGATGTGCACAAAACAATACTGATGTTACTACAAACTTACTCATTTTTGCCATGAGCAAATATAGTAAAGTGTAGCACAAAAATTAATTAAAGTTATGATTGAGTTCCTATGTAGAAACTGCGTATAATAAAAATATAAGCCACTTAGCAGAGAGAAATGGAATTTGCAATTTTTATAAAAGTTTATGTCAGATTAAAGATGACAAATATACAAAGCCCACATTCTGTAAGTAACTACTCATTGTTTATAGTGTGTTCTCTTTGGAGTCATTGCCAGAGTAAGCAGAAATGTAACTTGCCGGAGTGAGGGTAAGAGGAGTTACAATTTCCATTATTGTATTTTATGTTATGAATATTATTAATTTATTAATTTTATAAGAAGACTTTTTTATTTTAATTTTTTGCTTCATTCATTTCCACTCCTCAGGGAGGAGTAGTAAGCAAAACCATGTCTCTCTTGCTCAAGGGCCCATCCTCTTTCCACTATACTAAACAATTGAAGTGAAACCAGGAACAAAGACCAGGCTTGGAAGAGAAGACACTGAACAAGGAAATTACTAGCAATGTAAACTCTCACCTAAAGTATAACCAGACCTATTATTTTACTCTGGTTAAGATAAACTACATTTTGGGGGGGATGAAGAAAATGTCACAGTCAGTGGGATGAGGGGAGGACATGACTATGGGAAATTGGAATAATCTTTATTATACAATTATTAAACATAGTAACTAAATTCTTTTCAAACAGTGCATAAAGTGGTAGTCATAGAATGAAGTGACTCTTTGTCCAAGGTAATCAATAGCATTTTCTCCAAGGACAAAAAATGTTTTATTCTCTCTCTTCATTGTTAGCTTGGGCATCAGCCAAGAAGGCATCTCAAAAGGTGATAAGCATTTATTGGAGTCCTTACTCTGGAACTGATCTTAGGACTTTGCTTTATAGAGAACACACACATTTAACTACAATCTTGAACTCTGAGCATTTCTCAAGTGGCTTTACATTAGAATATCTGCTGATCAAGTACTTACATACTTTCCATTGGCTATCTCCTTATTTTCAAAAACATACAAAGGACACCTATGCTGGAAAAGTGCTTGCAAAATGAAATATATCAGGATTCATAGTTTGTGGTAATGCACACTTATTCTTCATTAAGTGTGGAGTAAAATTCTTGGAAGAGCTCTTCGACCACATGCTGTTATTGTGTTGTATGCCTAAAAATGACAATTTTATTTCCATTTTTGTGTTAATATTGCTTATGGGCTGGCTTAGATGTTAACTGACAAAAGCTTTCAAACTTTTATGTCTGAAATAAAAACTGCTGATTGTTAGTAATCAAAAATTTTAGTTTTTTCTGCTTAAAGGATAAGGAAATGTTTGGTGGCCATTGTCTCATTCAGAACTTGAGGGACATGTTCTGAAGTCATTTATCTCAGGCATGTATTACTTATATCATTACAATACAGATCTGAAGAAAAAAGATAATTCATTCAGTCTAACTGATGCTAAAATACAAAATTTCTAAAGGAGACAATAGTTAAAAGTGAATGGTAATAAAAAACCGCATTACTTCATTAATGGCAATTCCATGAGGAGTTAGTTAATCGCGTGTGTTAAGATGATGGCACTTTCACAATAATGATGTCATCATTGCAAGTTGGTTTTGATCATGAAAGACGACCATGGATTTTTAGAATACAGTTTTGGTTAATTTATTCTACAAAATGTGCCCTTTCTTCTCTTTCTTTCTTAAATTAGGAACTTAGACCTTTTGCTTATATTATTATTTTTTTTATTTTGCTTATTTTATTATTTAGTCAAAGTGTTATTTTGACCATGGTTGTATGTAGTTTGCTTAAGGATGCTATCCCTTCTTTCCCCTGTCATTCCCCCGGCAAATCATTCTCCTGTTATTTAAGTTGTGTTCTTTGAGGGGTCACATTGATTATGTAGGGCTTCCATGGGAATTCTCTAATGAGAATGTATAATTTCCCAGAGTGAATAGTAATCATATTATGCTTTAAAGTTGCTGTAACTCAGGAACCAATGTCCTAGGAGAAATCTTGGTATCCAAAGATAATAAAATTGGGGAAGACCAGCTTACCTCTATTTTGAGTGGGGGAAAAAAAAATCAATAGAATGTGACATATGGTGCACTTCTAGGAAGGTATGGATTTTATCACACCAAAACTCTCCCTGGCTGGCTGATACTTGAAAACTCACTAGTGAAATGTTTTTCCTTAAAACTTTCATTCATTTTTTTATCCTTCAAAAATCTTTATTCAGCAGATGATAACTTTCACACTTTGTTCTAGATACTGAGAAAAAACAGTAGACACACACACACACAAACAAATCTGTCCTTAAGAAGCTTCTAGTAGGGGGTGCCTGGGTGGCTCAGTTGGTTGAGCGTCTGCCTTCGGCTCAGGTCATGATCTCAGAGTCCTGGGATCGAGCCCTGTGTCAGGCTCCCCAGAGGAGTGTGCTTGTCCCTCTCTCCCTGCCCCTGCTCATGTTCTCTCTCTGTCTCTTTCTCTCAAATAAATAAAATATTTTTTAAAAAAGAAGCTTCTGGGGCACCTCGGTAGCTCAGTCAGTGAAGTGGCTGCCTTTGGTTCAGGTCATGATCCTGGGGTCCTGGGATAGAGCCCCACATCTGGCTCCCTGCTCACCGGAGAGCCTGCTTCTCCCTCTCCCTCTGCCTGCCACTCTGCCTACTTGTGCTCTCTCTCTATCTGTCTGTCAAACAAATAAATAAAACCTTTAAAAAAAGAAACTTCTAGTAGGAGTGAGGTGCAGGGTGCAACAGACAAAAATATATTAAATGTGGGAAATTTTTAAACATTAGATGATGTCCATATAGTGTAGGAAAAGCATGAGCAGAGTAGCAGAAGGGTTGCAGTTTTCAAAATGTTGTCAGGAAAGACTTCATAGTGAAGATGACTTTGAATAAAAGCCTGAGTAAGGTAGGAAAGCAAAACCAAAAGAAGGAAGAATGTTCCAGTCAGAGAGAATAGTCTGTTCAAGGTCCTGAGCAAAAAGCATGCTTGGCATGTTCACCGTTCAGGTGGGCATAGATGGTGTGGAGAGAGAGAGGACAGTAGAAGTGGATGTCAGAACATTAATGGGGTTCGAGGATGCTGTATTGGTCCATGCAGGTCATGGAAGTATTCCCTCTCTTATCCATGGTTTCAGTTACCCACAGTCAGCCACCGTCTGGAAGTAGATGATTCTCCTGACATATCGCCAGAAAGTCAATAGTAGCCTAACACTGTGTCACAATGCCTACCTCATTCACCTCACTTCATTTCATCACACAAGCATTGTATCATCCCACATCATCATAAGAAGAATGGTGAGTATAGTACAATAAGATATTTGGCGAGAGAGACCAAATTCACATAACTTTTATTATAGTATATTATAATTTTTTTCTATTTTATTATTATTTTTGTTAACCTCTCACTATACCTAATTTATAAATTAAACTTCATTTTAAGTGTGTTATGTACGGAAAGAAACATAGTATATATAGTTTTGTACAATTTGTGGTTTCAGGCATCCACTGGGAGTCTAAGAACATTACTCCCAGCACATAAGGAGGGGCTACTGTGTAACCACGGGCTTTAGAGATGAATGGAGATGGAAAGCCATTGGGGATTTGAACAGAAGAGAGACATCAATCTACTTCCATTTTAACAATACCATTTCGATGCTGTGTTAAGAATAGACAAAAGGGGTTCAAGGGTAGAAGCAGATTAATTTGGGAAGCTATTGCAATCATCTAGAAGACAACTGATGTTGGCTTGGCCTAGACTATTAGCAGTGGAATGGTCAGGAATGATGGTCAGTCTGGATACACTTTGAACATGGAGTCAACAAGATTAGAATGTGGGCTATGAGAGAGTGAGAGAGACCAAGGGAGACTCTGCGAATTTTAGCCAGAGCAACTGAAAAGATGATACTGCTAGTATCTCAGATGCAGGAGATTATGAAAGGGACAGGTTTGAAGTTTAGGAACTCAGTTTTGTTCATGGTAAGTTTAAGATGCCTGTAGTTGACTTCTAGTTGGATATACAAATCTGGAGTTTTATGTGTGAGATTTGAGTCTGTGATATAAATCTGGAGTTATCAGCATAGATATGGAATTTAAAGTAATGAAACTAAATATGATGTTATAGAGAGTGCATATTAATAAAATTTTTTAAAAGTTCAGATCTGAGTGCCGGGGCACTGGATGTTGAAGAACAATTATAAAAGTGGCAGAGAATGAATGGCCAGTGAGATAGGAGGAAAATTCGGAGTTTAGTGCCCTGAAGTGCAAAAAAGTGTTTTAAGGAGGAGGCAGTGATCTGTGTCAAATGTTAATAGCCCTGCAAGGTGAGGAGTAAAAACTGAACTTTGGATAAAATCAACTCAGTATGAGCCTAATGGCCATCAGAACATCTTATATGTCTTAGATTGTACTAATCTATAGACTAAGGGTGGCTGACATTCAGCTCTGCTCTATACTTGTCACCTCCAACTGGGACTGTTGTGTCCAATTATGAAATGTAAGTCCCAGTTGAAAGAATGGGTTTGGCTAGCTTGCAGAAAACTGAGGAAGATATGACCTTAGATCTTCGAAGAACTATGAAACTTTATGTCTTAGTTCTTTCTTACATTTACAATTTGTCTTACATTTATAATTTTTTGCCCTTTCACTCATTTATTCAATAAATATTAAATGCTGATGATGGGTCAAACACTCTGCTATTCACTATAGATCAAGTAGTATGAAAAGAAGACAAGATTCCTGTGTTCATGGAGTACACGGTATGAATTTCAGTCCAAAACTGTGCTATGCCATGATGAGATCCCAGGTCTCTGGATATTCCCACATTAGCAGGAAACTCACCCGCTAAAATGGGTGAAGAAGAAAGGGAGAATATAATTTTACCTTAAAAATTCCAGGGACAAGTAATTTCTGTTTTAAAAATTGCTTTCTGTGCTTGTTTCTGCTTATCATTTTCAGTGAATTACTGGAAATCATCACATATGGAGGATTTTAGATCACAGGCTACTCAGCCTTTCTTCTAAGTAAGTTCTAGTTATACTTTTCATTAGATATTTAACACTCAAATAATTTTGCTGAGGGCTGGGGACTCAGTGGTGAAAATGTCACAGTGTCTCATGGAACCTAGATTATTGGGGGAGATAGATCTCTTTTCTTTTTGCTTCCACTATCACTATAGTGTTATTCTTGAGTGTTCTTAATGAGATTTTCATGAATGAACATTAGCCTATGGGTAAAATTACCTGCTATAAGGCTAATGTTTGGTGAAGACATCAGACAGTATATAAATCTACAATTATTATTCTTGAATATTTGATGGAACTCACTGATGGAAAAGATGGGATGTTATGTCATTGTTTTCAGTAAGCGTATGCATCAGCACTACAAGTGTCTTGAGCCAGCAAAGAAAACAGATAATTATTTAATCTCGTGTTTAATGATAACCATTTTTTCTTGGCAAATGCTTGAATTAAGCAAGTTTTCTTCATTGATATTTCTATGATTCAAAGTCCTTTTTTCAGCCAATTAAATATATTCAGATTCTGCAAAGTGTGTCTGAGTAAATATTAAACATACCAGTGTGTTCAAAACATTTTTTTTTTTTTTACTGCAATCAATGTTGGTTAAGTGTTTACACCTGTTTTCAATATTAAGCAAAGTAGCAGTTCATTTTGTTGGAATACTTTTTAAGTTCCCTTTCTTATTTTGTCTTTTATTTTTCACCTGGGTGCCCTAGGTGGATATATTTTGGCAAAGATCAGGAGTAGGTGTGGAGGGTGGGAAGCAGGGTAGTCCAGTAGGATGTTATATCCTAACTTTTACCATTTTAAACAAAGCTTGCAATTATGGGGAATTTTAGACAATAGATCTTAGCAGATGTTTATTTTGAGTCAGTTACCCATCTCTGGTTTGGCGGTGTTAACATGCAACTGAAAGGCTTGACATTTGTTTTAATAAAGGGGAATATTATCTCTTCTAGAAGGCTAAAGTGAAGAGGGTTTTTACCTAAAGAGTTTTGGTTATTAAGAGAATATGGAAGAAGTGAGGTAATGTTGAAATTTCTATGAAATAAAAATCATTTAGAACCAATTCTTTCTAAATTCATCGGTCTCTTGCTTTGAATTTAGCATTAGCAATGAGCTGTATTTTTACAAGTATTTCCCTCTGTACATGTATTATTCTTTGCATTTATAATTTTTTTCTGCTGGTAGACTCTTAAAAGAAATTTTGGCCTCCCCTATAGGTGTTTTTATGCATTGTGATTTGGATCTTTCCTTTGTCTCTCTGGGGGAAGTGCAGAGTTGAAGGCTGAAAGGTGCTGTTTTTATAAGATACTTACCTGAACAAAACCTCTCTATATGTATTCCCTTCCTCTCAAATCACCCTCCTCCCATCCACACCCATTTTTTTATAATATATAACCTCCATCCTGGAAGAGGTATATTTACCTGAAATAATGCTTTTTTTCTGGATTGTTATTAATAAGTAGAGAATCGAATAGTGGATGGAAAACCCATGGATAAAAGGCTTATGCACACCCCTCTCCCTCTTAGAAAATGAACCTCTCTTACTTCTATTCTTGCTATGAACACACAAACATTTCCCTCTGCTTCCTGGCCAAGGACTTGATGGGTAAGAAATTGCAAAGTTCTGAATGCTTCATGTTTCTTTGCCAAGGTGCTAAGAAATGCAGATTTGTGTTTCTCTGTATATATCTTTAAGTCATCATTAATTCTTTGCTTTCTTGACTATGGTTTTCAAATCTGAAGAATGGACTCCTCCTACTTGCCGCAACATTCTTGCACACATATTTTTTAAAGCATGACTATCAGTATTCTCTAAAGGTAATGTACACAGTTCTGAGAGTATGTAGTTTCCTATTTCCAAACTTTTCCTATTCAGTAATATGTTGTATGAGTTCTATGACCCCATTTTTGCCCCAATGGCAATACCACTATATTTTTGTACTTCATGCCTTTCATCTACTCTTGGGTTTCCTAAAATCTAATAATCTTTTGTAGATGATTCTTCCCCAAGCTAGAAAATCTAATAGCCACTGAGGCTTATGGAGTATTCTTTAGAACCATCTTAATTTAATTTATTAGTTTTTCAGGTAGAAACGCTTAAAGATTACTTGAGATTTTATTGGCCATTTTGTATAATGGAGGCCTAATTAAAAAGACTTTGATAACTATTATAAGGATTTAATTATAAACATATTTATTGATAATAAATTCATATGTAGGCAAAGAAAGTTATCTTAAGACAAACTTAATGCATATTTCTAAAAAATCATCCTGTCCATAAATATTAATTTTGCAGTTTATTTTTTCTAAGCAAACACATCAAAAGATGAGAGCAAAACTTCTGTGAAAAATCTCAAAAATATTTCTTGTGCTCAGAAGTCTGTCTGCCCCTTCATGGTTGGTTTAAGATAACTTTTGACAATAGAGAGCAAGCATACCACCGATAATACTTGGAGGTAGTTTTATATTCGTGCTTAAATGCATGTGAAATATGTAAGTGGAAGGACTCCTGGAGTTAAGATTTTAATATTTCAGTTGTAGATAACTGTCTTTGAAAACATAGCTTTTTATACAGATTTGGTGTGAAAATGTTTAGTTGAGCAGATGGAGATCCAGCTGGTAGAGTGTATGTTTGTCAGGGTATCTGGCATTTAGCTACATCCAAAAATGATATCAAGCTGAAAGATGCTAAGGAGCAGCACTGTGTGAAAGCCAGTAGGATCAGTTAGGGGTGGCGTTCTTTCGTTTCTGATTTCCTAACCTTGTAGGGATATATTTTAATCCAGATGGAATTTTCAATTTCAAAAATAAAATCTGAGAAAATGTAAATAAAATTGTCAAACAGCTGCCTTTCCCAAATCTTGATTACAGTAGGCCAGGAAACACATGCTACTTCGTGTATTGAAATTTAGTACCTAATAGATAGTGTATATCTGTAGGCATAGAAAATCATGCACATTTCCCAGAACTTTATATCCTATATACTCTAAATCATTATTTTGGTTTCGGGAGCCAAACTGTAAGAAATGGCAGGGGATAATGAGTGGGATTGTGAGAGGAAGAAGGAGAGCATTTGGGGAAGAATGACAGGAGTCCTAAATATGTATGAAGACATTTTATCCTCTTGGAACCCACAATGAGGGGGCAAAAGGCCAGTTTAGGAAGGAAGAATAATACATTTAGCCCTAAGTTTTAAAGCACATATATTTGGCTGATTAATAGTCTACCTAATCATTTATCTACTAGAGAGATGAATATTTAGAAATAAACTGTTAAAATACTTAAATACATGTACTCAAAAAGTTCTGTATTACACATTTGAAATTGTTCATTTGAATCGAGAGCAATGAATAAAAGCTATAATTGCAGTTAATAAAAATTTTCATATCATATTTTCTGTTTGGCTTCCCCTTTGGATACTGTATTAATAAATTCTGATTTCAAACATAAAATTAATTTCATTGAAAATGATCAATTTGATTGACTACTATTTTTATGAGCCACAAAGAGCATTAATTCATATATTTATTCATATAACTGTTAAAACTCTCACACACACACATACGTGCACACATACATGCACACACAGAGTAGGGGATAGATTGTCCCTCTAAGTACTTGGAACTGCTTATTATAGTGAGTAAAAGTATCTGCAGATGCCTTTTAGAAGTCTTGCCTTAGAGATTGATGTGAACCACTGAAACCAAAGATAATTTTTTATACTAATTTGATCCAATGACCTCATGAATTTGGGACATAAGGTTTACAGGTATAAAGTCAGGATATGATAGTCACTAATATGCCTCCCTGACTCAGTCAGTGATAGAACCATAACTAACTACACTGCTTTATCCTCTTACCAAAAACTTGGGCTGGAAAAAGCATGATTCTTAGCATGAACTAGTGAGTTCAAATTCAGAAACTGCTTAAGGAAGAGTATCTATCTACAAAAGTCTATCAGAAAAGCATCCCTCTATGAAAGAAAAATCTTTTTCCTTCTCCATGAAGGGAGCTTCATGGTTTTATAAGACAAGACAAAAAATAATTTTTATGCAAAGACTGTAAAAGATATTTGCTTCTGATATCCATATAATTTTTATTAGAATATTTTTCCTGAATTTTGAGAAGAATGTTAATAAATACTTTATTTCCTTTCTTCAAATATCCATCTTAAATTTACTTGTTTATTTCACTTTCCTACCGTATAAAATTATAAGGTATTATAGATATATAAATTACATAGAGTATAAATTACATATATATGTGTGTGTGTATATATGTACTATATATATAAAATGTGTGAGTGTATGTAACTGTGTGGTGTGAAAAACTGATGGCTTAATTTACTTTATGCTGAGTTCTGTATTAGATTCTTTGCATTCATTATTTCAGTGAACCCTCACAACACTCTCTAATGTAAGTGATGTTAATTTCCCCATTTTACAGATAAGGAAATAAAGGTGTAGAGGGTTTGAGTAAGCCAAGGCTGCACAGAGGCAGAAATCAAACCCAAAGTCATGCTCTTATTCATTATGCCTTATGGCTTTTCCTAATTCTCTAGAGCTTTTAAAAGCCAAGATTAAATCTTAAAGGGTGGAATTTAGATATTTACTTGAGTAACTGACCAATTCATTTAAACAATTTACTAAACGATTGACCTATTGATGTTGAAGCCAATGTGGAGTTGTGTGGACTAAAGGGACAAGGAGAGGGAATGACTCTTCTCAAGGGAAACAGTGGCCTCCCAGTTCTCGCTGAAGGTGCATGCAGTGGGGCCGGATATGTCAATTCAAGAAATCTAGATTTTTCAGTGAAATCTTCAGATTGTACAATTTTTGTCTAACAATTCAATTTTAAAGCAAACAATGCCTTCATTGTGTCAAACAAAACAGATTTATAGGAAAGAACTAGAAGAGCATTAATTTGTAAGCTCAGCTATAGCCAGGCATTTTTGGTTGAATTCCAAGGTTAAACACTCTGAGACAGAGATGTATGCAGGAAATTTATTGGGGACTGCTCTTGAGATTAAAACCTATGGGTACAATGGGAGCAGGATTGGGCAGAGGAAATCCTTGAGCTAAGATGCACCCACAATGGCTTTAGTAATCCCATGGAGTGCTTTGGATCTGGGAGGGCACTCGGCAGTTGTCCTGATTGGGGTAAGGAGCCAGGCCTTTATGCCGTTAAGTAGTCATTGGATATGCCCCTGCCCAAGGGTGTGAACCTGGGCCAGGTTGCTCTTAGCCTAGAACTGTTGTCAAAGGGATACTCAACCATAAGCTGTCAGTCCCCAAAATACTTAGTTCCAAAGAGGAGATACTAGGAGATCTGGTTGGTACAACAGCTTGATATCCACAGTCTAACCCAAATCACTTTTGCCACCTAAGTCATACCACCTACTAACTGTTTTCTGACAATTCCCTAATAATCCAGTCCCCTCACCAGAAATGCCTTCCTCCTACTTCTGTGCATTCAAATTCCATCCATCCTTAAAGATCTGCTACAGTCTCCCTTTTATACTGATCTTTATAGACCATATTCTCAGCCATTGTGATATATATATATCATCAATTAATAATGTACTACCATTGCCCATTCTTTGATTCTCAAAATTGTATGTTCCCAAAATTCATGTCATATGCATGTTACAAATACAGATACGGGGACCCACAGTCAAGAAGTCCTGATTCTGTACATAACTGAGGTGGAGCCCAGTTCTGTTCATTGTTTATATGTTTGCAGGTGATTCTTGTGATTTTAATACTGATACCAAATGTTTACATAGCCCTCTGCTATATACTGATTTAGAAGAGATACCTAAAAGTACAAATTCATGTATCTTCTTGAGGGCATGGGGTTGTGTACTGCAGACCTTTTTTTTTTTTAAACCTTCCTCATAGCACTTACAGTAAGTAAAACACTACTATTTTTATTTAGCAGTTGTACATGAAAACAAAATATATAAAAATATACAGAATCTTGAGTAAACCATGTGACATTTTGTAAGTGAAATTATATTTTAACTAATCAAAATTATTTTGGAAAACTTCTGACTTGAGAAGCTCCTACAATCTCGTATTTCAGCATTTTAATGCTGCCTCAGGATTTGGCTAATTGTGTTGGGCCATCTTGTCTCTAAAGCATTAAATACTAGTAAAGCTGTGTAAGCTTTAAATATAATTTTCTAAATTATATTTTCTGACTAATGCTTATGAAATTTCAAAATGCAATATATTTCTTTATTATAAAATAGATCTATTTTCCTCAGTTTTAATTATACATCTGACCTAATGGCATCTTTTTAAAACCAAGCGAGAGAAAAGTAAGCATTATACTTCCACAGAACCTCGTTTTCCTAGCCCCATTTTTTTTTCTAGCTACATTCTTAAATATATTTACTAAATATGAAAGGGAATTGTTTTCCTCCCAATTGAAATAAAATTGCACTACAAATCATTTTGTGCTAATGTTTGTATTCTTTTAAAATAGCCAAGCATATTCAGTGTCTAATCACTCTGCCTATCACTGTAATATAATGTTAATTTTAAAGAATTCTCTTTTGGAATGAAAGAATTAATATGCTGAATCTTTATTTGAATTTTACTTATATATCAAAATGCTTTGCTAAGCTTTTGTTAAACCTGCAGAAGACTCCAACATACTGCAGTTTCTTAGTATTAAAATATGACATTTATTAAAGCACTTCTGAATTTAAAAAAAAAGAGGCATGAAAATGTAATATTGGTTAAAATTTCTACAGTTTCCAAAGGAGGTCAATTAATCAGTGAAATGGATCAGTTATTTCTCTTCCTTAAATGAGTAACCCACTAATAATAGCACACAATGCTTGCTACAGATTTTACCACTGAGTCACAGCTTTCATTATCTACCATACTTTCTTATGGCAACATTGTACCTGATTTAATACATAGTCCATCATCAATATCTAGTAAATATATATAGTAGTAAGAGGGATCTTCAGCATAGAAAATTTATCTTTTGGCTTCCTACAGAAATGATAAAAAACCTATAATGAACTATGTCATTAACTTATAGGTATTATTTTCCATTGAGTTTATAATTATCTGTTACTGGTTACTAAGTAAAGATGACTATAATACTTGATTGTTAATATATGCAGTCTCTCAGGAAATTCTGTTGACTCTACTCTCTACTCTCAACATTTATATATTTATAAAATATATAGAGAGAGGATCTGACTACTTTTCCATGTCCATGGCTGTCTGGCTGTTCCAGGCCACCATCATTTTTTACCTGGATGACTGCAAAACTTTAGTGTAGGTTTCTGTTTTCCTATACTTGTCCCCTTACAGTCTGTTCTCAACACAGCAACTAGAACCTTTTTAAAGTATAGACCACTTTATTCCTTTGCTCAGAAGGCTGCTATGGTCCCTCCTGTCACTCAGAGGAAGAGTAAAAATCCACCAGACCTTAAGTGCTCTGCCTTCTGCCCCACTTCCTTAACCCCTCTGGCCTCATCGCCTGCCATCGCCCCCTGCGCTCGTTTATTCCAACCAGATCAGTCTCTTACACGGTCCCAAAAACACATCAGAAGTGTGCCTACCTTTGCACCTTTGTTCTGGCTAGTCTTGCTACCTTAGAATTATCTTCATCTGGATATCTCTTTGGCTAACTCATCTCCTTCAAATCATCCTTCAACCCCTCTGTTTTCAATTAGGTCTATCTTGACAATCAACTTAATAAGACAGCTTATAACTTCTCAGCATCTTGACACCCTGACCCTGCCTGCTCTACTGTTTATTTTTTTCCAGATCATTTTTCACTTTCCATACCATACAGTTTTCTTAGTTGTTAGGTTTATTGTCTGTCTTCCTTCTGGAGAATGTAGGCTTCATTAGAATAGAGATCTTTCTTTTCCTTGATCTTATTTCCTAAACACTTTGCAAGAATAGTGTGAACATAGTAAACCCCTATTATATACATACTATTTATAATTCAGAATTTAAATTAAATTTAAATAACAGCAAAGATTGAAAAGTTGAAACACCAGAAAAAATAGTTATACTTATCAGAAAAGACCTCCATTTTTTTTTCTTTCAGCCACAGCAATAATTTTCTGATTCTAGAATTTTAGGCTATTTTAAAATAAAATTTAAAATAAAGAAAGCCTGACAAATGAGGAAAACTGCATGAAGCTTTTACAACTAATCCCATTATGATACTGCCATGAGGGTAATAACAGAGCCAGCAAAGCAAAAAAACCCAAATGACAATACACTTTTATCTTCACTATTTCATAGAAGCAGTTGTTGTTTAAAAAGTGTATGGGCAGAAAATAAAATTGCATGAGTAAGGACATCTTAAAAGTTAAATACGTTCACCTTTATTAAATAGGCACTGATTTATAGCCTTATCTCTTTTTCTCCTTTCTAGTGAAAACCGCATTAAGGAATCGCACTAGTCCACAAACCTGCACTGAGATACCATAAATTAGTGAACTCATTGGCTTCAAAATGCCGGATTCCAAGTAGTTTCTTTCCACACATTTCTTTCACTTTCGCACCAAGCAGATGGCAGCATCGTGGCAAGCTATGGAGACATGCAGGCCAATTTATTCTGCCATGCACTGAAAACTGTGTGAGAACTTGTAGGCAAAATAAAGGCAAGAGAAAGAAACTCAGTTTTGAGAGCCATATTATATACCAAGCACTGTGTTAGTGTTTTCATCTATATTATTTCATTTAAGAAATCCATGAATTAGCAAGTGAGAGATGTTCACACATAGGAATACAGTATGTCTTATAAGTACAACATTTTTCTTCTGAGGATAATGCCATAATTGGATTAGCTCTTCAAGCTTCATGCAGTATAGTATTTTGATCAAAAAGAAATGATAGAGCGTTCCAGATACAGAAAATGATACTGAAGAAGATACGGGGGTGAGAATGAGAGCTATGATTATTGGATGGCTGACTTGAAGGAAGATGAAGAGTTCCAGCTCATATTGTAACCTCATTAGATAAGCTATTTCATCTCGTTCTGTAGCTAATGACTCTCCAAGGGATTCTTAAACCAGCTGTGATGGCTGCAGGCGCCAGTTTCACATATTGTAGGTGCTAGACAAGGTCAAGGATTCTGCTTTTATAACAGCCGAAGGGATTGGGGATGGGTAAGATTTATGTGGGGGAGTACACAACTGAGCTGTTTTTATTCCGGTAAAATTGGTTCTGCCCAAGCAGTTAATATTTAAACTTGTAATTTTGTATAACTCTGTGATCAAGTATAAATGCTGCTTAAGACTAAATCTTCATTTGGCAAGGCCTTATTACAAGAAAGTTCACAGTTGGATTAATCACTTTGCTCATCTTAAAATGGAATACCCTGAAAAATGTGTCAGAGAATCAATTATGGCCCATAATTCACATATAAAGGACCAAAAGCAGCACAAAAGTGGGTCTTACATAAATGTGTCTCCCAAATTTTAGTACCTTTCTCTTCTGAACTTTGTTTCCAAGCTAACCTCTATTGTGGTTCATACTGTGCATTGTTAGGACACATGTCCACCTATCATGCAGGAGCGTGTGAATTTATTTTCACATTAGCTTATTTGAAACATAATTAAAATAGTAAATCTTTAAAATTCCTCCGATAAATTCCAAAGCCAGAAGGTTATGGGGTTTCTGCAACATTGCTTTGTATCTACCCAGGCAAACATACAACATACAGAGTAGAGAGTAAAGCCCTCAAGAGCATCTGCCCTTAAGCTTCCTTTCATCCTAGCAGAGAGAAGAGAGGAAATCCAAAATGTCCAGTGTGTTATTATTTGTTTGTCAAAGAGCAGCTAGGGAGGAATGACCCTAGTAAACACAGCAGGTAGCTTTACTAAATGTGCAATATGAAATTACTACATTCCATCTTAAGGCTGTGGTTCAGTTTTCTCTTGTCAAGGCTAATTGTTATTTTCCATCCAACTTCTAAGTGTTTTCAATATTTGTTTTTATAGCTACATCACATACATTTAGAAGCCATACATATAGGATATATATCCAGAGAATCTTGAAATGAACTCATTTAATTTATGTAATATAGAAACTCAATAATCAACAGGAAGTTCTTGAAAATATGTCACTCTTCTCTAATCTAATCAGACATAATAAAAATTTGTGCCTTAGGTTTACTTAGTCATTTTTAGCAACTGGTATAGAAAGTAATTACTTTATTCAGTTGATATTTTATGTGTAAATGATTAATTACGTATCAAATAAGCAACTTGAGACCTGATCGATAGTAATTTAGAAGAACAAATATTGCCTAAAAAGTGTAGATGTTTGCAATGAAGTTGTATTATAAACAACCTAGAAATTCTATAAATATAGTATATAATCAAATACAAACTATATTAAAACAAAAGCTTTCAAGATCTCTAAAAATATCTGTAGCTCCAGAGGCAGAAACCTTAATATTTTCAGGTTGATTCTGTAAGAGTAAATCCCAATGTTATAAGCTGCTTGACATGTTCAGTTCAGCAAATGAAAAACTTCTAAGGATTTAATTTTCAACATTAAATTATTTAGGAAGTTGGAAAGGGGATGTCATGCTCTCATTCTTAAACATAGATAATCTGCTACATATTCATTGTTAAATAGGAAAAAAAAATTAGAAATCAATCCCTGCCTGTGTTACCAGTTGTGGTTTGAGAGAGTAAAGTAGGCTCATCTAATTATCTGTTGGCTTCACTCTATTATTATCATAACTATGGCAGTGCAGAACCTTCCTATGATAGCATAAATAAATCACATGCTTCCTTTTAAATCATGTGTTCTCATCGTACCCTCTAACCATTTTCAAAAAAGGTAGGGGCTTTAGCTCAGCCATATCTTCTTTGACCCTGACGAACTTTAAGTTCTATAAAAGGACCAATGAAATTTACTTTTTCATAAACCATTAAAGGTCTATTTAGGGTACCCATTCCAGGAGGCCTACTCCTGCAATAGGGCTCTCATAAAACAAACGGTTTCTCTAAGGAGAGGATCAGAACTGAGTGTGAATTTTATTAGCACTTTAATCATGAGCAAAAGAACACATTGTGAAAAGCTTAAACAGCTTCCCAGGCCATGAAACTGGTAAGACAAAAACATGGAACACCATAGGTAAAAAGTTGAACAACGAAAGGTTGGCAGGTAGTGGAGGTGTTCATTTTAGAGTTCAAAGATTGGCATGTGTGTTCCTCAGAATAATGTCCATTAATGTGGTTTTCAGGCTGTGGTTCTAGTAGTTAGTCACGGTTGTGGGTCATATACATAAGGTGTACTTGCTATTCTGTTGGTTAAACTAAGGTCTCCGTCAATGCTCAGTAGATGGATATTCTCATTAATGATGGTGAAGCAGGTTAGGAGCTATGTGGGGGCAGGAGCGGGTCTGGGAAAGTGCTCCTTTGCAGTTGGATGTTCTTATGGTATTTTGTTAAATACTCACCCAGTGTAAAGTTCTTTATCTCTGAAATTGGAATCACAGTAATAGTTATTAGGTTGATTACTATGCCAGTTAAATAATAGATAATTAATATCAGAAGATGCGAGTAGTGGTAATGGGTAGATTATGTAGGATTATTTTTTCATATAACACTTCTTTAAAAATGAGCAATTTAACCAAAATGAAGCTTCTCAAAATTTATTTTCTGATGTAATTTATTTTGACATGTTGTATTTTTAAAAACAAATTACTTTAGATATTTTCCTGAATAAAAAGCAATATTTCCTATGGAATTTGCTTGTGTAGCCACAAGGGGAAAGATGTGAACACAATTTTTTTTAAACACTTTTTTTTTTAAGATTTTATTTATTTTTTGACAGAGAGAGACACAGCGAGAGAGGGAATACAAGCAGAGGGAGTGGGAGAGGGTGAAGCAGGCTTCCCGTGGAGCAGGGAGCCCAATGCGGGGCTCGATCCCAGGACCCTGGGATCATGACCTGGGCCGAAGGCAGACGCTTAACGACTGAGCCACCCAGGTGCCCCAAGATGTGAACACAATTAAGATTGTTTCAATATGACTATTTTTCAAAACATTCTAAATAGCCTGTACCATGCATGTTGAGACCACCGTTGCTAAATAGAACTAAGATCTTATAGAAACCAGACAATGAAATAAATGGATAAAGAGAGGGATAAGGCAGTTGATGGAATAGACAAGGGAGAAAAAGTATAAACTATAACCCAAAAGTAGAAGGATTGAAAAGAGAGAAATGAGATGTTAGGAGTGAGAATATAAAGTAAGAATGTTTTACTGTATGAGGGTCTCTTACATTTATTTATTGTTTTCAGCTATAAAATAAATGTGCTTGTTATAAAATAGGAAATCCAGATATGTACAATGTACAAACAAGGAATAAGATAATCAACAACTGTTAAAATCTTAGCAAATTTTTGTTAATAACATATATTTGATTCTACATGTTACTTTTTTTCTCAGTATCATATAGTATCATTTTTCTCATGGATGAAGTATTTCTTGAAAATGTTATTTACATCACTTTCAGTGGTTTTATAATATTAACACATAGGATATTTACATTGTTTTCCATTCTCCACCCTTATTTATAATCCCTTCCTATTTCTCTAAAGATAGACCTTTTAGATCTATTTGGGATACATTTACAGAAATAGAATTACCCAGTCAAAGACTTGGTGCTTATTGTTAAATTCCTTTAAACGGGTTCTCTCAGTTTACACTGTATCTAACAGTATAGAGAGAACTTGCTGTGAGTTTTGTTTTGTTTTGAACTTTTATGAGACTATAAAGTGAAACACAATGTACAAAAAAATTGATGTCCTCTATTTGGGGGATTTTCCATTGCTAATTTTCACTCAGTTTTCAATGTCTTCCCACAATGAAACTGAAAAATTATGTGGGGTTTGGGGGTTACAACTTTCTCCACAGAGGCCATAACCAAAATTTATATGAACTTGACTCATGTCATAGGCCAAGTAATTTATTCCAAAACTCAGCACCATGAAAATGTAAATGAATTATGATTCATCTTTATTGAAGACTGTTCAAAAACATACCCCCCTTTTAGTCTTTTTAAATGCACTTGTTAGATGCCTGATAAAGCTGTAAAGCTGTCAAGGAATTGACTGTGAACCAAATATAAAGTGACTGAAGTGGTTAAAATCCACCTCTTAAAAATTTATTCTCCACACCCTGATCTCACTTTTCTGGTTTGCCTTTTATAAAGCAAAAACTGGAAAATGTTATTTTCTGACGTTAGTGAGATTAACAGAACATTTATCTACATTGTTCATTTAATTGTGCAACTACTCATGTCCACTAATATGAGAAGCTATGTTAATGCTTTTAATTGCTAATCTCCACATGAACATTTATTTTTTTCTTTACTTAAATTGAACTGAAGGATAAAATGTCTTATGATAAAATATTTTAATAGCATTAAAATATTTAGGTAGGTATGTATTCATTTTTTCATATACTTATGTTTAATTATATAAATTATATATGGCTATAATTTATGAAATTTGAAAAATAGATTTCATTTGAATGGCGTATATAATAAAGATATCTTTGATTAGCCATATTGGGCACCAGGGATTTTTTGCATTATTTCAATTAAAGTGATAATTGCTTTATGAGCCATTATTTTTTTAATCAAGATCAGCTTTTCAATTAAAATATTATTTTGGTGAATGCTGGAAAAAATGTGTGTCTTGAAAAAATGTAGAACTTTGGTAACTACAGTGATTTCTTACTATCAGCATTTCCTGTGGTAAAGTATTTAATACAGAACATTTTTAAAGTAGCTATCATATCATGAAGAATTTCAAAAATTAAGATTACTATATATATCTTTTCGAGGGAAAGAGATCTCTGAAATCTATTTATTAAAAAATATTTGAATTGCTCATAAAAATTATCACATGGAATTTGCATACAAAGATTCAACTATGAACTTTTAACTATTATCAGAACTAATAGTGCATTGATTCTACTAATTATAACAACAGAGATAATAGAATATTCTTTCCTTTTGTGTATTAATCTGTTGCATGGCAACTAGAGCAGGTAGGTATGGAAGGGCCTGTGTGCTCAGGTCAGTGAGCCCCAGAGAAAAAGTTCTAGTATCCCGAGCAAGAGGGAAAGGTGATGGCTAGAGCCTGAGAAGAGTTTGAGTTCTCATATAGCATATCACTCAATAGTGATTAAACCTCAAAAGATTAAAAACAGTCGGCATTTCATGAGATAACAAAGAATATGCTTTCTGTTTGGACAGTGTCAGGTTTCTGTGACTGATACTGTTCGTCTGCTACCGTTGGCTTATTCTGTTCACCCACATCTCTCCCACCCTACACCCTTCACCAGGAGCACTGCGAATGGAAGAATTCAAGATAATGTTCTTCCTTTATTCTGATAGTGATGACATCTGAACAAAAATGTCCACATCCATATTCATTGTAAAAAATATTGATATTTGAGAACTAAGTAGAAATTGTTTACTACTTTCACTAGTTTCACGTAACCATACAAGGTACTTTTGTTGTTAGTAAATCTTCCTGGCTTCATCCAGGCTGAGTGCTTTCCCCAGAATGAAAAGGACAGGATATGGTCACATAATTGTCAGGGGATAACAATTGGTCTATATTAATAGGTATCATAAGTGTATACGTATTTTAACATAATTGTTCTTATTTTTCCACCGTCTGCCAACGGCATGATCATGAAATTCAATTTGTATTAATCAGCCCAAGGGGACTATAAATAAACTTGACTTGAAAATTGTATACTCTCCAGTATAAAATTTAAAATAAAAATAATATATATATTTTATTGAATAGATAATGCATTGAATATATAGCTTTGATTGAATAGATTCAGTGCCCTGGAAGTCTTCTATGTTAGAAGGAAAAAGGCAGTGAGGATAAATAATCTTCTTTTCCATAATACGTATTGCTGAGGTCTTGTGGGTGTAATTTAATCTAGAGAAAGCTGAAGATTATAGCAAAAAAGGTTATTCAAAATGTGTTATGAGAGTCAAAACAACTCAGTTCATTAGCTGAATAGATTTAAAGGTTTGTTATCTTTGATTTATTTCTGCTATATGGTATACACAGTATCTTCTCAACTAGAATTTTATGTCTGTCATCATGGTGAATTTTTTTCATACCACATATTGTCACACTGGTTGGTTTTCTAACACAGAAAATACAGGGAACCTAATATTTGGTTGATACAATGATGGCAACATTAAGCATTTCCTTTGTAAACAGAAGCAATTTATTTAGATAAGCTTGATAATTTACTGCTGATTTCATTTTATTCGCAGTTATGTTTTCAAATAAAATATTATTCATAATTATACTTCTTTTATACAGTAGTATCCTATTAAGATTAAATTGAGATAGGGATAATTCTAAGTGTGCCTATCCACTATAGTATTTTCTGTTAAAATAAATAATTTCTACTAAAATAACTAAATTACTTGCATTTATCTTCATGGAGAGATTTCTCTCTCTCTCAAAAAAGAGTTGATTTCTCTCATCTGACAAGCCAAAAGCTATTGCTTCCACTGTAGGTTATAGAATTCAGTTCAAATTTTAACCTAGTTGGAAATAAACTGAGGACTGGTGGTCTTGTGCCTTAGAAAATTTAGTTAGGTTATCTGTAAAGAGTCTATATTATTAACATATTTCATAAATACATAAATTAATTTGAGTTGCACATGGAATTTAGCTTAGAAATTAGGGAAAGAAAAACAACCTATTTACCGTGAGTTAAACATTGGAACTGATTTCGCATTTTAAAAAAGCCTGTGTTTAGTTGAGTATAACAGGCTATGTAAAATACTACCTAGTTTTAGGCCTTTATTTTCCTCTAATTCTTCAGATTTTAGAATTTTTAAGTCCATAGTACTGTGTCATGGACACTTTTAAGGGGTTGGCTATATCAACAGAAATTAATTAAATCCATTTGAGTAGTTTAGAAATATATTCCTACAACTTTTTGGTACTTCTTAGGAACCTGATACTTGACAAACTCCCTGAGGGCATTCTTTATATTTTCATTCCCACAGAAGCTAACATTATGGTTCCCTTATCCCATTAAATGAGATAAGGTGGAAAGTTCTCGATATAATCTCTGGCACATCAGCCAAATAAAGAGTCATCCATCTGGGATGCCTGGGAGGCTTTATGAGAGAAGAAATTGTAGGCTGCTTCCCCAATTCTCCAGTCAAATCATATCTTTTAAAAAGTTCTTTTTAAGTTAGAGACATGTTTGGACTTATTTAGTTCAAATAAGTATGATTCTAGTATAAATAGATATTTTCACACTAGTTTTGCTTTAATGTAAAAATATTAGCAAGTATTTCCACTTCCTAGACTAAAATAGATTTTATTATGATATTTTATTGTGGCACTCATTATACAGATTGATTTATTTTAAAGCAAAAAAGTTCTGGGTATTAACTGAATATCTGTAAATGAGTGACTATATTAAATACGGTATTTAATGCTCAATCTGTGTGAGCATTCAAGAGTATATGGCAGCAAATTTTTTTTTAAATTTTTCTGCAAGTTTGCAAAGATGGCACTAATGGAAGTATTGACAACAGAAAGAAAAAAAAAATTACTCAGTTCCTAGTATCTATTCCCATAGGTAATACAATAAATTAAAGACTGCAATTTTCATTTCAAATATTAGAGACATGAAGGAGATAACCAACAAAATAAATTAATAAGCTATGTGGTTTTTAGAAAGCAATAAAGAATAGGGGGTAGGGATGGAGAGGTAAAGCAGGGGCTGACTGACAATTTTAACAGTGAGAGGGTGACATTAATAACAGGGAGGAAGAAAGGGAGTAACCGTGTGCATGTCTAAGGGAAGAATATTCCAGACAGATGGGACACCATATGTGAAGCAGCCATTGGGCTGGACTGCCTGGTGAGCTGTGGTAATATGGCAAGACTATCACTAAAATGCAAGGGGAAGATGGTAGTAGGCAGTGAAGTCAGGTAGCCACTCTAAGGACTTAGGCTTTTTAACTGAGGTACTTGGGAAGCCATTAGAGAGTGTCAGCAGAAGAGTGACATAATCTGACTCAGCATTGTAAAGACTCCTCCTGTAAATCCATGGCGTTCTTTAAAGCGTATGTCTTATTTTCTGCACTTACACCTTACTTTCTTAACCTGATTATAGCCTCCTTTAAGTCAAGGACGTAAGGTATAATCAATCATCTTACATCCCCTAGAGCATCGAGAATAAAATAGGTGGTGTAGTGGCATTCAGTAAATAATCATTGATTTGGTTTGGGAGGCTGGAGCAGAACAGATAAAGCAAGCATTGCTACCAGCATTAGCAATCCCAGACATCTTTTCTACACCAGATCCATTAGTTTGCCTTGTAAACACAAGCAGTCCAATAGACACTGCTTTTCTGTCTTCAATCTAGAACCAAGAATAAATTCCAAACCATCCGGGTGCCTTTTTATTGCCTTTCAAGACACGTAGTTTGTGCAAGTATCCAAAATTAAGAACTTAAGCATTAAATGTCCCTCTGTCCTAATATGCCTATTAGTCCTTTATACTTTTTTTTAGCGGATCCTTTGATTTAACCAGAAAAATTTCCAATGTTCTCTTCGTTTGAGAGCAGTGACGGCTGTCTTTAACAACAGATGCAAAATCATCTTTCTCCTATTTCTCAGACATTTATGTCTTGCAGCATGTGAGAAGCATATTAAGTGGCAGTTAGGTAATAGTAGAAAGGTTTCCACAGATAATGCTTGACAATTCAATCAAAGAAAATCAGGAGGAACAATCCATGGAAAAAGGTGACTGAGAAAAGATCGGTGAGGTTCCTGTGGACATTCATAGGATAAAAAGAGTGGTCCTTTGCCTTGCTTCTTCTACTTCAAAAATACAACGTCACCTCCCATTTTTACAGAATTCTAAATCACCCATCTACTGATGAAATTATAAAATTAAAAATCTCCAGGGCGCCTGGGTGGCTCAGATGGTTAAGCGTCTGCCTTCGGCTCAGGTTATGATCTCAGGGTCCTGGGATCGAGTCCCGCATCGGGTTCCCTGCTCAGTGCAAAGCCTGCTTCTCCCTCTCCCTCTGCCACTCCCTCTGCTTGTGCTCTTCTGTCTCTCTCTCTGTCAAATAAATAAATAAAATCTTTAAAAAAATATATTAAAAAAAATCTCCGGTAAAAACCTATTTAATTTAATTTAAAAATGCAGAGTAGATACTATGCTGATCATGTGCATACTTTTGTCTCCATTTATTTCCATTTTATGTCTCAAAAAGGAATATATAGTAAGGTTGTACTACCTAAGGTGATCTGTATGCTCGATCTAAAATTGCACCCATCAACGATATTTCCCATCTCTCTCCCCTGCCTTATTTTTCCTCGTTAGTACTTCTCACTATTAGCATAGTATTTATTCTACTAATCCATGTTACTTGCTATATATCCCCTTCCTACTCCTATTAGGATGTAAACTCCTTAGAATCAGATACGTATTTTTTAATCTATTTTACACATTGTTCAACTCAGAACTTGAAAGAGTGCTTAGGACATGTTAGGCACTAAATAAATATTTTTAATTGAGTGAATAAAACAAATAAGATACATCTCAAATTATATATGTACAAATGTTTCCACTTTGTTGTGTTTTAATTTTATATATGCTACCCCGTGACACAGAGAAGTTTAAATTTTTTTGTCTATCATTTGTTTAATGGTTTGTGAGATAGGAAGAAACTTTGAAATTTGAAAACCCTTATCCATAACAATGTTATAAAAATACATATGTTCTTTTATTCAGTGGCTTAGGTCTTATGTTAAAATTGTATTTAATCAAGAATATATTTTACATACAGCATGAAGGTGTTTCTATTTCCACTAATCTTCTCAGTTGCTTTGACATTATTTACTATAAAATATATCCTTCTCACAGTATTTTAAAGTGCTTAAATTGTCTACCAATGCCATGTAGAGACTGGAGCCTCTTTCTGGACTTTCTAATCTTAATTCTTCATTGTTTATTTTTTTGCCTAATATGAGATTTTAAGTTAATATAGATTCAGATTTTCATATTTTGTAATTTATACCACTTAATTATAATTATCATTCTTAATTTTATTGATTCTTCTCAAGTATTTACTTGCCCAGCTAAATTATAGTATCTTTTTGTTGAGTTTTTTAAAAAAATCCTCTTGAAGTTCTCAGAGTTGTCATTTTTTTGTTAACTTATGTAATAATTTGAATAAAGTAGATATCTGTCCAACATTGTCTTCCTATCTCAGAAAACATTCTATACCATTTTAAATTACATATGTCTCTCTGAAGCTGATTGTTGATTTCTTAGGTTTATTCCTAGGTGATTATTCTTAGTTTTTATATCTGAAGGAAAATAAAGTAACTGTTGACTTTAAGAGCTGTAAAACCAAGTGTATATAGTAAGAAAACCAACTTTTCAATTCATAAAATTTACAAATACGTGTTCTATTTTGAAGGTCATGAAATGGTTCACTATGAATAATTGATCATGTACCCTTTCTCAGCCAATTTACTCAACAGAGAATTTCTTCAAAGTGCTTCACACCATGCTCAGCAGTCCAACTCTTTCAACTCTCTAACAAAAAGGCACCCATAAATGGGAATATTTTTTGTTTCTGTTCTTTGTACGTCTAATACATGGATCAGAAAAGAGTTGTCTTGTGGCTGTCCAGTTAAGGGCAATTTGAAATACTGGAAAACCCACTGACCATAATACAAGTAAAACTGAATTCTAACCCAATCTCCTACTAAGTAAACATTTACCTTTGACAAGTCACTTCGTTTTTTGAAGTCTCAGTGTCCTAGCTATAAAATTCAAGATATTGAATTGGAAAGATAGTTTATTCACTCTGTTCTCACTGTGTTCCTAATAGTGTTCTCCTTTGCTGAATATATGACAGTGAATAAGGCAAAGTCCTTCTCCTCATGGAAATCAGATTCTAGTGCACCAAGAACCCTTCTGGTTCTAACATTCTCTGTGCCTATTGCAAATTGTGATGAAGTGTGGGGGAGAACTAACCCTTAGGTTATAATCAAGGAAGTTATTAAGGTCAATTCAAATAATTCAAATAATATAAGGTCAATTCAATAACAGTAATTTGGTGAGTAATACCCAAACGAAAAGCTCAGATAATAGTATCATGTAATATTCTAGGCTTTGTAACCTGAGTACTTTTAATTAAATTCAGTTCAGCCAGTTTCTTCATGTGTCTGTGGACATGCTTTGCCTTTCCGAACTTAAAAATGCTCGTGTGTACAAAGACTTTAATAATAGCTACCTTACTGATTTATTTTGTGGAGTGAATGAGATGATATATGTGAAGATTCTAATATAGAGCCTTAAAAAAAACCATGCTCAATAAATGTTAATTTTTAGCCCTGTTCAACATCCCCTATGATATAGTCCTACAATTGGAACTTTTCTTCACCTGTGAGTTATATTAGGTTGAGGTCAATCAACATAAAGATCACAATAGGTCGGAAAGCAAGGAAGCCTAAGACAACAGCAGCAGCCTCTCCGTCTAACAGGATACTGATCTACCAAAGACCTCCTGGAAGGGCCATCTCTGAAATGCCACATATCTAAAGGTAGAGCTTGTTTAGTTGAAGGCTAATTTTGTTCCCATCCAAACTAAGGATAACTCCAACTCTAATCAATGCGGAATTACATATGAAATATCATAATGAAAATAGTGGTGACCTGGGGTATTTTGGGCAGAGACATATGCTGAAGTAGAAACTTTAGTGGCTTAAAAGCATTTAGCTCAAGCCTTTGTAGCATGTTTTGGTGCAAGCTTACACAGACAGTATATGGGAGCCTCAATTACTGAGTTCCTGTTTTTAGTAAATAGCTGCCCTGTAGGTCACTAAGTGCTATTGCTGACAAGGTTGTATATGAGAAAGCTTTTATTTTAATAACCAGTGGCAACTTGCACTTACAAAGAACCTTGCATTTCTCAAAATCCTTCTTTGGTTCAGAATCGCTACACAGAATGCAGCCACCTCTGAAATAGTGATCCTAAACCAATTATTAACACAGGACTAAATGGGAGACAAAGAAAAGGAGATTTTGGAGTAGAAACAGACCTTATTCTTACAAAATGTGGTTAGGGGTGTAATGGCCACATTGAACAAAGAGAACTTTGGTTAAAAAAAATGTTTTTCTTAAGATTCATATGCAATAACATGCAAATAATTAAGCTCACTTTCCTCAAAAAGAAAAATAAGTTAGGCCTATTCCATGCAGACTCTATACTGTACTTGTCAGCTCTTAGTGTTGTAGGTTTAGTGACCTTGGGAAAGTTATATAAATTTTTTTAATCTGTTTCCTATCAATAAAATTATGAAAACGTCTTCTCCAAGGATTGTTTTGATGATTAAATTAGGTGCTTATATAGGGCATCTTCCACAGTGTGCAGCATATGGTGTTGGAAAATGAATGGTGTCCAAAGAGAAAACATAGTTTTAAAAATGCAGTTGGCAGTTGTAAAAATAAACAGACAAAAATCCTTAAGGGGCAATATGCATGATTTTATATAGAAAACTATGAAACATTCTCAAATGACATAATGAAAAGCTCAAAATATAGAAAGGTAGACAATACTTATTGCTTGGAATTCTTCATACCATAAATACATCAAACCTTCTTAAATGGATTTATATATTCAATGTGATTGAAATCAGATTTCTAATACAGTGTGCGCATATGTGTAAAACTCCATTCCTAAACTGAATGAAAAGGGAAAATGGCTAGGAATAGCTAAAACAATTTTGGAAAAAAAAAATGGTAGGAAGATGTAGTATAAAGCTATGTAATTAAGAAAATATGCTAATAGCAAAAAACAGGTAAGTACCCTTTTACAGGGGCACCTGGGTGGCTCAGTCGTTAAGCGTCTGCCTTAGGCTCGGGTCATGATCCCGGGGTCCTGGGATCGAGCCCTGCATCGGGCTCCCTGCTCAGTGGGAAGCCTGCTTCTCCCTCTCCCGCTCCCCCTGCTTGTGTTCCCTCTCTCGCTGTCTCTCTCTGTCAAATAAATAAATAAAATATTTTTTAAAAAAAAGTACCCTCTTACAAAAAAGACAAATACCTTAAAGATATATGGAAATATAATCTATGACAGAGGTGACATAATTAAGTAAATAGTACTACAATACTATTTATTGTACTGCACATAATAAATAACTACTAATTCCATAGAATCAAGACAGTTGTAAAGAGAAAAATTATAACTTAAACAATTTTGAAGAAAATCTAGAAGGTTGTCTTTATGGCCTTTGATAAGAAAAGAAATTTCCAGGAAACGCTGTCCATAAAGAAAAGATTGATAAAACTCACTGTGAAAGTGAAAACATAAGCTACATGATGGGCAGTAGATGTTATATATATTTGACAAAGTAGCATCTGGTAGTTTATATTAAAAAAAAATACTAAGAAAAAGAAAACCTGATATATGAAACTGAAGAAACAGGAATGGGTAATAAATCAATAAATAGGGAAATGCAAAAATGAACAGCAATGAAAAACCACTTAACACATAAGAGAGTAAAACATTAATTAAAAATATAACAGAATATCCAGTGTTGTCTCGAATGCATAAAAATGGAAAATTTTATAAATTCCTGATCAAAGAATTTATAAAACTGCTTAATGTGGCAATACCTGTTAAACTGAAAAGAATATTACTAATTAAACTAGTACACACATAGTCACAATGATTCACTGTATTGTCTGTAATCAGTTCTTTACAAATAAAAATGAAGATTAACTTAAATGTCTATTTAAAGACAATGGCTGCTGGATAACAATTTTCTTTCTATGTTTAGAATATGTAGGGATTTTTTTTTTTATTTCTTAACCTAATTTTGTCCAAAATTCCCTCCCTCTCTCCCCTCTCTTTCTCTTTTTCCCTATCTCTCAATTTCAAAAGTAATCACACTTCGTAAGATTTGGAAGATTTTTTCAGAAAAAAAATTAATTCAAAACTGTTAAATCTGAAACTTTGAGAAGACTCAAACAAGCCAAACTATTTTAAAATAGAAGTGTCACATATTTCAAGTGAATTCAGTAAAATATGAATAAACAAAACAAAGGTATTAGTTGTATCTACTTTCTGTAGACTTCCCAAACTTTGACTTAATGTCGGTGCCCCATGTGAATCTTTGCCTATGAACAGATGCATTGAAAATGTTGGGTTTAAACTAAGCATGAAGAAATAATAATTAAGTGAGGTATAGATGTTTTTGAGAGCTGGTAAACTGCAATTAATATAACTATAGTTTCCTATGATGGTATATATTATATTCATATGTTCTTTGGTACAAAGCAACATTTAACAAATGTGAAAAGTGTTTGATGTTTAATGAAGTTGTAACACCTTAATCTTTGTTTATGTTTATGTTGGAATACATTCACCTTAAAAAGGATCACACTAGTTACCCATCAAAAAATGTGCATTTCTCCAACACGTATTCTTCTTCAATTTTAGTATATCAGTAGTTATATAAAAACCAATTTTTTGATACATCAGAATGGAGTTTATTTTCTTAACAGTCCTTGTCACTGAACTTAAATTAGACTACCTTGACACATTTTCCCTGATGCACGCCTATTGCTAGGGGTAAGGAAAATCCTTATTATATGAAAAAAAAAATTGAGTTCGGTATATTCTATTCAGAGTACAGGGTTAAAACCTAGGCTATATTGTCATCTCCACATTCAAAATCATAGTGTATTAAGACTTTTTCCACAGCTAACATCCTTGAGGTTGACATCTTCTTGTGACTGAGTAGATAGCAGCAAGAAATTCAATTACAGCAAGCCGGCTCTGTCATTGCACCTGTCTGCTTGCGCAGGAAATGATTTGTAAATTGGGCTTTATCTTTCCCATCTCATAAATCTCCTGTCCATAATTGACACTTGTCACCACAGATGAATAGTGGGAGAAAGAAAACAGAAAGTAAATGAGTAGCCCACCTGGGAAAACGATGTCTTGTTGCCTTTGGGAGTCATTTACAAACAGCGGTACCTACGGGCCAGAGTTTTTATCCATGAGCAGGTGGCAGACGTTTTGCTATTGAAAAATACGGTGCCGGAGCAGGATCACAACAAACACTAGACAATCTAGTGATAATTAATATATAATATTTTCCAGGGAACAAAAACATGTCTTCCAAAGAAATAGAAGCTTTTCTTTGCTATGTTTGAAGCCTTCTTATTGCCATTGCACATTTGTAAGTATCAGGTTGGTGTCTGACCTGTCAAATGCATTCATGAGGCAAGCATTTTGCCTGTTTTGGGAGTTGATATTGTCACTTGTTACACAACTCAACATCAGTTCAAAGTTGTTTAATACCGGTGTCGACAGATTGGTTTAAAAAAGACATAAGAATGACGATGTTTTCTTTCAAATGTCAAAGAAAGGAACAAGGGATTTCATAAAGATGATCTTGGGAGCAAGTACTAACCATAAACACGTGACAGATAAACCTTCATATCTTTATGAAGGTTTAGCACTTTACTATAATATACATCATTAGCAATGCATTTTCTTTCTGTTTACTATAATTACCCAAATATACATATACTTTAAATGTCCCAAACTTTACAGAAAACTACACATGACCTATTTTCTTTCATAATTCATAATACAGAACCTCAGCTTTCGTTGTATATGCTTTGAAGTGACTTCTCTCTGCGACCATTACTAATACAGATTTGGAAAGACTAGCTCCAGTTGGAGAGAAGTGCAACAGTAATACCAGCCAGGCTCTCAGGTACAAAAATAAACAACCAGGAGGAAGAGGGGGTAAAACAGAAAAACTGGAGTGAGAGAGAAGGAATGTTCATTTATATTGTTTCCAACTGCCAGCAACCAAACCAGAGCTAGAATCCCAGCGCCATGTGTGTGCTGAGTCCTTGGCAAGGACACGCCACGCTGGCTAGGGCTCGTGAAATTATAATATTTAAGGATAACAATTTTACACGAAGTACCAAAGTTTGAAGTTTGAAGTAGGAAAAAAAAAAAGGAAAAACTGCAAAAGAGGAACTTCAGGGCTTCTGTGACTACCAGAGTCTGCAGCCTCCCTGGAGAGTGAGACTGGACTGTGAAGACAAGACACGGACCCATAGCCTTGCTCAAAGACTGCAGGTCCGGCTTCTTACCACCCCAGCACTACCACTACGAGGCACAACTTGGAAGCTGGTAAGGGGGGGGGGGGGGCATCATTTAAAAAGATGTTACAGAGGATGTAAACATTATCCTGAACTCATGGCGACCACCGGAAAACCCCCGTGTGGGCGCAGGCTCCCGGGGGGGCCATTGCTGTCGTTCCGAACAGGGAGAAAGATTCATCCAACCCGAAGAAAAACCAGAGCATTCATTTAAAGTGCAGCCCCGGGAGCACTCGCAGAACAGCACACCCGCCACCTTATCCGTCCTCAGGACTGGCTCCCGCCCAGGCAGGCTGCATTCTGCACGCGGGACAGAAGCTGAAGCCATGTCAGCAACACTGGGACTTTGCTCTCTGCGGTCAAGGTCTCCTGATCCAGTTTAACTTTGTCCACGTCGTTTTCTTCGTTTGGAAAGCTTTGTTGGTTTGCGAGAATATTCTCCACGAGGAACCGGGCTGCTTCATCGATGTTCACGTTATCCTTTGCAGAGGTTTCAAACCACCCACTGAAACCATGTTCTTTGCAGAATTGGTCCATCTGGGGAGGATTCTGGCCACCATCCTTTTTTTTTGGTCACATTTATTAGCTAAGAGGACAGCAGGAATAGGGCTGCCATTTGGAAGGTGGACTTTACTATCCAGATCACTTTCCCATTTTAAGACGGCCTCAAATTACTAATTAGGGGATTCGTAATCCCCTAAATGACTTATTTAATTTTTTTTTCTTTTTGAAGTGTATCTCACATTGTGAGACATGTATATTTTAAAACAAGAAAATATTTCAGCATGTATTAATAATCTCTTGATAACGAAATATCAAAGTATTCTGAAAAATCCTTCTTAAGTTACGCCAAAATTTTGATTGTTTTAAATAAAAAAATAACCGTATGTGCAAATAAATTTAAAAACAGATCAAATATTTTACAAACTAAATTATGAATAACAAAAGTCATTGTGTGTGCATCATGTATGGCTTTGCATAGTATTTTCTACATATTGTTTTTCAGTAATTTAATTCTTAAGTGTGTCTAGTTTATCAATATTTTTAATAATCTCCAACTTATTAGGAAAAAACAATTTATCATTCCTTTGCAGTTTTGCAAGATCCAGAATTATTCCTTTCACCTGTATGACTTACAAATAATTCTAACCAAAAGGGTAACATCTTCATCACTCTCTTTGTTCCCATAGATCAGCAAATTGTAAAGAGCTGATATATATCCTAAAATGGGAGCAGACGATTAGAAATGGAGCATTGGCAAGAGCATAGATTTGACTTCAATACCTCTACACTATTTACCGCTTCTGCACCTGGAGTTCCATGGGCTGTTTGCCTATCTACCTAGCGTTTACAGAAGTTGTAAGCATTCCGTTAGTTTTATACTACAGAATGAAAGTTTGTCTGAGGAAGTTGTTACTTCTCTGGAGATTATTGTTAGTGTAAAATAAATGATTTATTTATGCCCACTTTAGTATGCTGGGCTTGTAAACACAGCGGGGAATTTCTGGGATATTGATCTAAAGCAATAGGCATTTATAGCATAATACAGTGGTACTCCATAACCCTGTATCAGGGTCAGCTTTGTCATTTGGCAACTTAACTGAAGAACAAAGAAAAACCTTTCAGTACAAACAAGAGTCCTGCATTTTTTCCCCTGCCTTTTCTTAAAGTGGCAGTTTTCAATAGCAAGTATATCTGCTATTGTTATCTAATGAGTATGTTCAGTCTAGACATAGATATTTAAAATGCTCAGGTGATATCAACAATAGCAGGCAGCATTGAAAATAGAGATGTGAATATTGTTGTAGTCACATGACAAATTGATTTAGAGCTTCTTTAAGTAGATGCATTACTTGTCCAAATGTGAAAAAAAACTTTCAGTTTTTTCCACAAACATGTATGAAGTGTGTCCTTTTTGTCTGGTACTCTACAGTGTCAGGGATGTCCCTACCCCAGGGGAGCTCATATTCTGTAAGGGAGGAAGGCATATGAACAGGTCATTACCCTAGGTGAAGTATACACCAAGTACTGAGAAGCTGAGCCTTTGGTTGTCTTGAAGTTGTGAGCAGGAGGTTGCCAGCAGGCTAGCATATAAGGATTTCCATGTAGAGGAAATCAGGCAGCCATAACTATGGAGGAATGAAATAGCAGGAACTGTTCAAAAGAGAGAGAGAGAGATTTTCCTTTTAAAGAAACTAGGAGTCGTTTTGCAATCCTGACATATAGGTATGAGAAGGAAATGATGGGTAATGATGCTGGAGGAGTAAACAGAGGCCAGCCATGACAGACCTTGGATGCTATACGAGTATTACGGCAGCTACCATCTACTCTATACTTAGATATGTCAAGCACTTCCCATCTTTTCTCATTTTATGCTTTCAGCAACTCAATATTATCTTAAAGCTCAATATTATCTCCATTTGAGAGATGAGAAAACTGAGTCATAATGGAAATGAAATGTGTCCAGAGTCACACAGCTTACGGTACCCAACATTGTGACCCTTAATTGGGATTTATTAAAAGCACTTCAAAGTATCAAAATAACATATCAAGGTATGTTTTAAAAGGTTATAATAATGTTACTAAGAAGTGTTAAGGTCAGGGCGCCTGGGTGGCTCAGTTGGTTAAGCGACTGCCTTCGGCTCAGGTCATGATCCTGGAGTCCCTGGATCGAGTCCCGCATCGGGCTCCCTGCTCGGCAGGGAGTCTGCTTCTCCCTCTGACCCTCCCCCCTCTCATGTGCTCTCTCTCATTCTGTCTCTCAAATAAATAAATAAAATCTTAAAAAAAAAAAAAAAAAGAAGAAGTTTGGTTCTTATTCTAGAAGTCATGAAAAGCCAATTTTTAACAGCTTTCATTAGATAAAATTTGCATACAATAAAATTCACATGCTTCAACTGTATAATTCAGTGATTTTTAGTAAATTTACAGAGGTGTGTAACCATCACCATAATCCATAAAACATTTCTGTTACTCCCAGTAAGAGCCACCATGCCCATTTATAGTCACTCTTCATTCCTACCCTGTAGACCCAGCCAAATACTAATCTATTTTGTGTCTATATAAGATCATCTTTCTAAACATTTCATGTAATAGAATCATACAATGTGGGTCTTACACATCTGGAATTTTTCATTAGCATAATGTTTTTTGCGGTTCATCCATGTTGTCCCATTTGGCAGGACCATTCATTTTTACAGATTAATACCATTCCCTTGTATATATTCTATTTTATCTGTTCATCAGTTGATGGACCTTTAGGTTGTTTCCATTTTTTTTTGCTATATGAATAATGCTGTTGTGGACAGTCAGGTTTAAGAATTCATGTACACCTTTGTTTTCTCCTGAGTAGACAGATAAGAGTGGAATTACTGGGCCATATGGTAACTTTATATTTAACTCTTTAAAAATTACCAAACTGCTTTTCCAAAGTAGCTGCTCCATTTTACATTTCCACCAACAATGTATAAGAGTTAGTTTTTCCACATCCTTATCAACACTTGTTATCATCCACCTTTTGATTGTAGCCATTCTCGTGGGTATCAAGTGATATCTTAATGTGGTCCTAATTTGCATTTCCTTAATGATTAATGAAAATGAGCTTCATCTTATGCAACCTTGAGGAAATTTGACTTTTTTTGAGGAGAAGAGGCTTACAAAAGAAAAATAGAAGAATTAGCCACACAGAAAAGCTAGAGGAGTATGTCATGGAAGCTGAGGAGAAAAGGAGAGAAAGATTAATAATATTATTGTTACCAAGAATCCAAGAAAGATGAGGACTGAGAACAGTACTGTAGTGTGGATAGATGAGGGCATTGGTGGCCTTATTGGCAGGCAGCTCACTGGATAGAATGAGGTGGACTGAAACGAGACTGGAGAAGGCTGGTGCATGAATGGAAGTTGAAGAAATGGAGAAAGAGAACCTAGACAACTTTTTTTGACATATTTGTGTGTAATGGGGCGAAGTCTCTCTTCCATCTGCTGAGGAAAGGGAACGTAAGCTTGAGAAATAATTTTATCTTCATGGGAGAAAGTTGAGTTGATGTAAAATCTGCCAGGAAAAATCTCATGTGAGGAAGAGGTTGGTTATATAAAAAAGAGTGGGTCATTTGTAGCATAATAAATTTATTCATTTACTTAGCATACTAAACGCCTAAAATATGGATGGCGGTTCCTTGCTAGTACTATGAGTAAATGTGAGCCCCTCTTTTTCACATAGGAATTTCTCAAGTTTAAAATGGTTAAATGAAATAATGTCATTGAAAGATGTTCTTATAAAAAGTTCTGTATTTATGTTAGCTAACATAAATATTCATGCCGTCTAGTAAATGTTTAAATCACCTGATACAACCTTTTCAGACCTGCTGTTGCCCTGCTCCTGTTTCCTACAACTCTCTTATCTACAGGGAAAAACCTTACGTGAAAATCACTCCCTGATGCAGCCAAACAATTTCCCACCTCACTCTTCTCTGTGACGGATAAAAACCTAGTGGTGTCATAAATATCTCGCCAAGTCCTCGTTTACATAACTTTACTCGTTACACAAATTTACGTGAGCTAGTCCCTTCGTTTAGGAATCTGAATGACTTCCTTTTGTCCTTACTGTTCTATGGTCAGAAGAGACATTCATTGAGGAGGTTGGGAGAGGGGTGGGAATCAAGGGAATTATCTCCCGCTCCTCTGCTATGGGGAAGATGAGGGTGGCAGACACTGCACTTTCCTCTTTAAAATCAACTTCTTTCTTTTCATTATTGTTATGTTTTAGGGCAGCAGGACAACCAGCTTAAATTCTAAAAAAAAAATCCATTTCCAGTCTAGGGAATGGGATGAATGAGACATAAACAGAAGGTTGCTAGAGCTTGCTGGGGAAGTTTGGCTTTCCTTATTTAGATCATGAGCATTCCACATTGCCTTTTTATTGTGTGCCAGCACTGTGGATGTGAGAGCTGTAGGAACAGCAACAGCGTCCTATTGCAGCCATGAGGGAAAGGACACAAGTATCATCTTTAAATTCTGCAGCCACTGAACAAAATACTGCAAACTGCCCATCTGCAGAATACATTTTTTTTTTTTCCTACTTGCAGCCAAACAGACTCCAAGTCAGGGGTACACAAACATTTTCTGAAAAGTCCTGGATAGATAATAAGTATTTTACATTTTACAGGCCATATTTTCTCTGTTGCAATTCCTCATCTTTGATATTTTAGCACAAGAACAGCCAGAGACTATGTATAAACAGATAGATGCATCTATGTTCCAATTATTTATTTGTAAAAACAGTTGACTAGCCAGATTTGGCTCATGGCCACTGACCCCCTGCTCTAACTGATAAAAGGTAAAAGTGAAGATGTTTACGTAATTGTATTTATGTTCTAGTTAGTTACTGACATGGTTATTTCTTGGTGGCTGGATACTGTGTAGGAATAAAGTAAAAACTCCGTAGGTGGCAAGAGGAGGAGAGAAGCAGAAGGCAAGCAGAAGTTGATCAGTCTCTATCTCTGGCTAAGAGACCTCAGAATTTTAGGAGGATTTGGGAAGATCTTGATTCTCGTATGGAGCGCCTTGTTCAGTAGTAATTACAAACACATTGTAATCATTTTATTGGTTTTTCTGTTTAATACTAGCTCCTAGTATTAAAACTGGATTGTTTAACTCCTTTTCTGAACCAGTGTACAGTATTTGGGGTCAAATACGTGTTTGTGTGCTAACTTGGCAGCCAAAATGCTATGTATAATATTGTATCTATGAAAAATGAAGTCCAAATTGCAAACATCTAAACCTCAAATTAACTTTTGGAACCAAACATTCATGAATCTGTAACTCTCCCTGCATAGAACTATTCATTATAAGCTAGATTTTCCCAGTGCATAGAAGTGACTCCTTCGGTATAAATTGGCCACTAAACTCCATTAATTTTCTCTTGAAACTAAAATATTATTTAGTAAATTAATGCCACATTGCACCATCGGCATCATACAGGTTTAGGGAATTTAATGAAGTTTTCATTTATGCCTAACTTCCTAGGCAGTAGCTTATACACTGTGAAACAGCGACTTGAAAATACAAGCTGCAATGCTAGTTGAAATGTAGTTAGCAGATTCCATTAAACGAAGTGCTTCAGTTATAATAAATTCCTGAAGTCAACTAATAAATCACAACTGGTATTGAGAACTTATTATCAAGCAATATGAATTTGTTAAATTTATGCACATTGGAGAGAAAATTTGTTCAGAATACCTAGAGAAATTGAGATGATAACATTTTACACTTAACACAATTTAAATGAAGTAGTTTCAGTGAATTTTGAGATACTTCAGGTTTATTCTTTTTCTTCTCCTCTTCCTTTTTTTTTTTTTTAAAGATTTTATTTATTTATTTGAGACAGAATGAGAGAGAGAGAGAGCACATGAGAGGGGGGAGGGTCAGAAGGAGAAGCAGACTCCCCGCCGAGCAGGGAGCCCAATGCGGGACTCGATCCCGGGACTCCAGGATCATGACCTGAGCCGAAGGCAGTCGCTTAACCGACTGAGCCACTCAGGCGCCCCATCTTCTCCTCTTCCTTATCCTGAGCTTCTTCCTTCCTTTCCCTTTCCTTCTTTCTTTCCTTCTTGAATAATTCAACTTATAATAGAATGGGATTAAAATTAAAATCAAAATTAATTGTGAGTAACACCACCAGAGTGATGATATGGGGGAAAAATGTAAATATAAATAAATAAAATGAACAAAACCACAAATGGGGAACAACTTTTGCAAAAAATAAAATGGTTAGATAATATTTTAGAAAGTAGGATGGTTTGGATACATACGAATTTTAAGCCTAGAGAAAAATAGAGTCAAAAACGATTCATACCAGAGTAGAAGATACAGAAGAGAGAGAATAAAAAGAAAAAAGTAAAAAAGTATGAAATCGATAGCAGCCAGAGTATAATGGAATTGATCATTCTCTTCAATCATTATCAAAAACATTGAGATAGAGTAAAAGAATGGCATAATATGGAACTGTCAATCTTATATTTGCTGCCTTAGGTTTTGTATTGTATGACTTTAAATACATGTATATCATTCTATAAGTGGATTCACCCTCAATTATGTATCATATAATGAAGTGGCTTTCAAAATAAGTTTAATATATTTATTAATAGTAATTCACAGAGGCATACTGTATATCTTTACTTTGGTACATTCATACATACATACAAACACTCGCATGTGAAACATTTTTATGAAACGATCATCATATGCAATGAACACTCAATTGTTATTCTCTTTTATTAATTTTTTAAAGATTTTGGTAGCAATACATTGTATTGATTTTACAATAATGAAAAATAGTGGTATCCTGGAAGAGGATTTGGGGGAGGAACTAATGAGCTCTGAATGCAGTGGAGTCACATAGCAAGCACACCGTGGCAGTCAGGAATGCAAGTTTTATTCTAATGGAAAATACGGTGTTTTCTGAAAGTATATAACAAACACACTGCTTTAAGGCAAAACTCATGTCTCCTCTTTCTTTAACATTCTTCTTATTGACAATGTTCCTCTTTGTAAACAACCTACATGTTTAAATACATGCATTACTTCTGAAAAATAATCTGTGTATTTCCAGAATATTGTTATGATATACTGAACAATATTTTAAACATCGTGTAGATATTTAGGGGAGGAATTAATGAGCTTGCTTAGCCACAAATTTACACCTATGTAAATGTGTATAAAATATTAGTATATATTATTACATAACTTAAGAATATTCATGTGATTTCATGATATATGTAATAGTGTATAAATTAAACTTATCTAAATAAGGGGTTATAGTCATGTACATATTGTAAGGCAATATAGAGTAATCAAATACAAAAATCAAATAAAATAATTTAAACAGTCTATTTAAAATCAATTAATAAGATATTCATGTTATAAAGAATGTAGATAGTTATGAATATTATAATTAAAGATATTCACAACATAAGCATTTGGACTAAATTAACGTTTCAAAAATTGTCAACTGGTATTACAATATTGTTGTGATTGAAATACAACACAATTCTCTCTTCATTTATAATAAAACATGTTCTAAGACCAATGAAAATGTACACAACTGAAAATGTTATTTTGATGACATGTAAGGGAGGTTTTGGTCATTAACAAATGTGTGTGTGTATATATATTTATACACCCACACATATCTCTTATTCTATTTAAGGGTTCATTTTAATTATTAAAAAAGGTCTGGTTGTGGGCCGTAGTCACATTGTTGGCCTTATAAATAACGTAGTCTTTAAGATGTTGACAGAAAAATAAGTTAATTTGGATTTGGAGAAGTAAATATTTACATGTTTGAGGCAGATGTAAATAGAAAGAATTTAGACAGGGAAAGAATTTCAGTGTAGATAAAGAAAAAGATGAATAAAAGCTGTGCACTGTAATGTGAGAGCAACATATTTTCCTAAACCAGAATAGACTGATTTTGAATCTTAATTCTGCTACTTACTATGGCATCCTAGGGAATTTGTTTAAACTGTCCAAGCCTCAACTTCCTCAACTACAAAATGGGAAAATAATATGCACTTTGCATAGCTATTGTAAAGTAAATATCACATATAAGTATGACACTAAGTATGTAAATAAAGTGATTATTTGAATGTCTGATAAATTAAATAAATAAATAAATAAATAAATAAATAAATAAATAAATAAATAAATAACAACATAGTCTTTAGCTATCTATGGATTCCTGGAAAATTAGAGATGGAGCCAGATTACCTGATAGAACGTGTGATGGTGGTTTTTAAAAACTATCCTTCAAAATATTTGCTTTCTTACCACCCAAAATAGAGAAGAGGTTTGCTTCACCTGTATTTTGCTCTCAATTCAATATGTATTACAATATTTTTTAAAAAATGCTTATTGTTGGTCTCTTTCCTGGTTTGATAGTTATTTCATTTTTTTAAGGATATATCCCTTCCAAATGACTTAACATTAATGTCTTTCTGTCTAGCTGGTACATATAAAATAGTATAAATTATAGAAATTGGTCATTTCTAAATTTTAGAGATTGAATAAAAATTCTCAAGATAATTTTTAAAAATGTAACTGTTGTCAGCATTTATTATGGAGAGCACTGGAACCCCACCTTGAAATGACAATTTATGTTCCTCCCAAAGCTGCAAAAGAATTGTTCTCAAACTCAGCTGTACATTAGCTTCATCTGAGAAGCCTTTGAAAAATACTGATGCCTGACTCTGACCTTAGAGTATTCTGAAATGAGTCCCAGGCATCCATAAATCCAATACAGACAAAAAAGTATAGGATAATAATACATAATATTTTGTTTTGAGTTCTTAGCATGTGCCAGGAATGGTCTTAAGTATTTAGTATGTATCTGTATACGAAATTTCTAGAACAATTCCATTTTTGAAGTATGCAATCTAATTATAGCTATTTGAAAGCTGAGAAAGCTGAGGCACAGGGGGGTTCAGTTCCTTGCTCAAGGTTGCACAATTTGCAAATAAACAATGGAACCTGTGAACAAATTCAGTAGACTAGTGCACGGGGGCCATGCCCTACACTCCTATACTCTACTGCTTCTCTAAGTTTCCTGCCTCCAAGGAACATCAGAGTAGCAGGGGAGATTTTCAAAAACTACAAAATAACTAAATGTTCCATTGTGTAGTACTGTCAACAGGGAAATAGTATTTTAGGGAAAAAGAGTAATAATTCTGTATTAGCTGAAGCAGAATGATTCAATAAGTTGTGACTTATTGGTGGAGGCCACTAGAGAGAAATCACAGGCTCAGTCTTGAATCTGGCTCTGTTGTTATTTAGTTAATATAAAGTTATCTCTTGCAGATTATAGACTTGACGGCAACATTCTTGATAATTAGTTTAATATGTAGTTATACCAAGTAGTGAATTAGAAATGATTTTTTTTTTTTTTTGAAACAGAGAAAGTTTTGTGTGGCTTGCTCTTAACTGCCTCCCAAGAATTTACTGGCACTTGGTTCACATCTCATCTAGGCTATTATATTTACTTGTGCATTCAAAATGTACATATTCACATTTTAACTCATTTTCTACATTTAAATCTCCTTGAAAGTGACAACTTTGGCCTCATCATCTTTGTGGCCCATTCAATTATTTGTTTATACTATATGAAGTCATGAAAAATTTTATGTTGAATTTATAAATGAATGAAACTCTCATCAGAAATCAATAACAATGTTGTTAGAGTGATCTTACCTTCTGGGCATTTTAGTGTAACAGTGAAGGATACTTAAGACTAATGCTAGAATACTTTTAAAAGACACTGCTACTCAGAATGCTAATATATGATAAGTGGCTTGCCCCAGAAAGAAAATCACCAAGGAGCCTGCAAAGAAAAAGAAATGCTTCTTTCATCAGGAAAGTTTTGCTAAGTAAAAGATGTCAGCTGAGCAATAACAAAAAAGTACTTGCTGCCATAGATGTATATTTGACACAAATTCCTCACCTCCACATAGGCCACTGACTTGCAGCTGCACTTGGAGTAGCCAGTCTGCACTTAGAGTGGTACCGTCTTAAACATTTAAGTGATAATAAATTTATTTATTACTCATTTCCTTTTATGAAGCAATGACTCTAAATGAGTTTTAACAATGGCCACATTTTGCCTATTCAGTCCAAATAACTTCACCCACCTTTTTTCACTGGCAAGCACTATACTGCTCTGAAATATTATATTCTCCTTAGAAGATTCATATTAAATACTGTTTTACCAGCAGTTTCATTGTGTCATAATATACAAGAGAAGAAAATGGGAAAGGCCCATGCTTACTGATAAAGGCCTGGTCAAGTACATCATAGTATAATAAACACAGCTGATGAAAGAGCTATGCAGATCCGCATGTGTTTAATAATGCAATTTTTTAAATGAAGTATAAGAGAAAACATCAAGGGTTTGAACTGTGCTATGAGAATAATGCCATTCGTGTAAAAAATGCATATACTTGTACACACCTAGACTATTTCTGGAAAGATTTCAAAGAAACTGCTAAGAGTGGTTGCTTTAGAGAAGGGTAACTTTGTGACATGAGACCAGACGAGGAGGGAGTCTTACACCTTTTGAATTTTGTAGCATATACATGAATTTGCCCTTTTGAAAAAAAAGTAATTAAAAAAAATCTCTACTCAGTTTGACCTCTTCTGGTATCTGCAGGTTCTAGGACTATTGTATTGAGGAGATCCCTCAGGGTCTCTTCATCATTATGGCACATCGGGAATTCTTAACAAATGTTAAATGAATGAATCAGCTTTCCTCCTTCTAGTGTCTGCTCTCGCCTGGAATTATCATGCTGTAGTTGAAAACAGATGGGAAGTAGAACTTAAAAACATGGGATTCAATCTAAAATCTGCCCCCTGAGCAGATGCCACTTAATTTCTGTAACCCTGAGCTTCTTCACCAATAAAATGGAACAGTACCTACTTCAAAGGGCTGTAGTACAGAAGCAAAAAGATCATATACATATATATTATTATATAAAGAAGATTATATATATGAATATTGCCAACTGTAAGGATTTATAGAAATGCCACAGTGCCCCGCATGTAATAAATGCCAAACACATATATGTTAAATAGAACGTGGTCCCCAATTTGCAATGGGTTCGACTTACAATTTTTTAACTTTACAAGGGCGCAACTGTGATACATATTTACTAGAAACAGTACTTCGAATTCTGAATTTTGATCTGTTCCTGGGCTAGTGATATGTGGTATGATCCTCTCTTGTGATACTGCTCAGCAGCCCTGAGCTGCAGCTCCCATTCAGCCACACAATCCAAGGGTGAACAGCTGATACGCTTACAACCATTGTGTTTTTCACTTTCAGTACAGTATTAAATAAATTAGATGAGATACTCAGTACCTTATTATAGAATAGGCTTTGTGTTAGATGATTTTGCTCAAGTGTAGTCTAATCTAAGTGTTCTGAGCATGTTTAAGGTGGCCTAGGCTAAGCTATGATGTTTGGTAGGTTAGATGAATTTAATGCATTTTCAACTTAGAATATTTTCAATTTAGATGGGTTTATCTGGTCATAACCCCATCATAAGTTGAGGGAAGATCTGTAGTAAAAAATAGCATAACCTATTGATTAAAAAGATAGATGAAATGTATGACTTAATATCAAGGGTCCCTTAACCTCTCTGAATTGTTGTATTAGGTGATCATTTAGTTACTCCTTTGTAGGTATGACTGGCTTGAATAGTATAGCTAGTTTTGGGAAGCTGCCTATTTTATACCTCCTGGTTATATAATATTTCATTTTATTTACATTGAGAATTACAATTACATTGTAATTATATGAAAATTACAAATTAATGGCTCATCAGTTAACATTTTGGAAGTTAGCAGGAGTTCCAATATATGTTTAGGACCAATAGCCACAGTAGCTTTCTCCACAACCCTTACCTCCTTGCCCTTATGGCATTTTACATAGAGATTCTGCCAGGAAGTGCTAACTCCTATGGTAATTAATTAAACATGCAAACAATTGGTTCTTAATCATCAGATGATAACAAAGAAGAAAATTTTATTCTCAGCAAAATGTTTTGTCAGATCATTTTTACAAAGATGTTGTGACTATTGCTTTAAAGAAAAAAGCCATTCTTAGTTATTCAAAGAGTGGAGAAGTGACTTTTGTTGTTCCGGTCATGTATTTTATCACTCTACTGGAAATGTATTGACATGATTTACATATATACTTGACTTGGATTACAATCCAGGGTGCTTTCTTTTCCTGCGCTGTTAGGTTCAACATCATATTCACTTTTTCAGAGAACTTTCAGATCTTATTTTTAGCTCTTACTGAAGTTGTCTTTTTAATAATTGTTTTTAAATTTATTTAGAAATCTCTTCTGTGATATATTTTATTATATTGTATATCTTACATTTTGAGTAAAACATCATCATCCTAATGGGTGTGTTAAATAGGTAGCAATGCAAAGTATGTAGTTTAATTTTGAAAAAGATCAATTCTTTTTCCACTGATTTTTTTCAACTACTTACAGAATGAGACTTGTCTGTTTTAGGCACAGATCATGCTTCTATCCAACCAAAAATAATTTGACAGATATCTGTTGCAAATGAATTGTTCATAATTGCTGCAGACTCAATTGCCCTTAGTCCCTGCACTTTTTCTTTCATATAAAATTTTGTATTTATTGCTCATAATGTTATTAGTAACCCTGTTTTTTTCATACCTAGCAAGTTAAAGTTAGTGAAATCACGTGTTAGAACTTTTTTAAAAGATTTATTTATTTATTAGAGATAGAGCACAAGCATGAGTGAGGGGAGGGGCAGAGGGAGAACATCCTAAAGTGGACACCCCACTGAGCGTGGAGCCCCACAGGGGCACTCAATTTCAGGACCCTGAGATCATGATCTGAGCCAAAACCAAGAGTCGGATGCTTAACCGACTGAGCCACCCAGGTGCCTCACATGTTAGAATTTTTATGTATTCTAACATACCCTAAAAATGAAATTGATAAGTTACATGATACCCAACTGGATCATGTCTACTTATGGCCTAGTGTTTGTTCTTGAAGTAAATTTCTATATATTTTTATACATTTGTCCTGTAGTGTAAAAATGAAACATCTGTGGGGAAGAGTAAGAAAGCTAAAAGTTGCATTATAAAATGCTAAGCTCCTAAGAATACACATATTTGTTATTTCACGGATTGTTAAAAATGCATTCCAGGGATGCCTGGGTGGCTCAGTTGGTTAAGTGTCTGCCTTCGGCTCAGGTCATGATCCCAGGGTCCTGGGATCAAGCCCCACATCGAGCTCCCTGCTCAGCAGGAAGCCTGCTTCTCCCTCTCCCTCTGCCTGCAACTCTGCCTGCTTGTTCTCTCCCTCTGTCTCTCTCTCCCTCTCACATAAATAAATAAAATCTTTAAAAAAAATGAATTCTGTACTGGATAGCAAATAAAGCATTAAGTAAAGACTATTATTCTATTATTGTCAGATTTGCATTTAACTATGTTCTAAAAATTTCATTTTTACTTTTTGTATTTACTTAATGGAAATCTAACAACTGTCAATAGATTTAACAATTTGAAATGCATGATGAAAGGTCATTTCATGCTTGTTGACTCATCTTACCTCATTGTATTGTTTAGAAATACAAATACTATTTTTTCACTCACCATTCTTTATTGAAATTCAGTGAGAACACTTAACTGTAGCAAAAATAATGACTAGTATAAATAAATTACTTTTTAAATCCAAAATCAAATTCATGAGCTTCATTGAAGTTCTATTACAAACACACACGCACATCTTTCTTCCAAATGTGTATTGGAGATTTTTTTCCTATAAGATATTGCATTCTGAGTCCTAATTAAGATCAAAATTCCTTGACTCCATGCTATTTCAACGTAAAGTCTGACGGATCACACTATTAAACTATCCTATTTTATCTATTTTTTTCATAGACTTCATTAAAATGCCAGTAAGTCTATTTTTGTTTTTTGTTTTTTGTTTTTTTACTATGTGTATTAACTTTCTCTTGCTACCATAAAAAAAACTACCACAAAAACCTTAAAGCAACACCCATTTATTATCTTCGAGTTCTATGGGTCAGAAGTCTGAGTGCAGTGGGGCTGGCCTCTTATCTCGAGGCTCTGGGGAAGCATGTCCAAGTCCATTCATGTTGTCAGAATTTGGGGCTTTTGTACTTGCAGAACTGTGGCCTCCACTTCCCTTCCTCTGTCAACCAGGGCCAGTCTCTGATCCTAAAATCTACGATCCTAAAAGCCCTATATCTTCTCATGTATCCCATGTGGCCCCTCCAGCAATGGCAGGTTGATTTCCTCTCATGTTTCAGATCTCCCTGGCTCCTTCTATAGCATTTCTCTGACCCTGGCTGGAGAAATTTCTCTGCTCCTAAGGGCTGACATGATTAGATTGGGCCCACTGGCAAAGATCCAGGATAATATCTTTATTGTAAAGTCTATAACCTTAATTATATCTGCAGTGTCCCTTTTGCCATGTAATGTTGCATATTCACATGTTCCAGAAATTAGACTATGGACATCTTTAGAGGGCCATTCACCTAATAATGCAGTGTTTTTAAATTGTCTTTTCCCTCCACTTCATGCTGGGAAATTTTTCCATACCTGTAGGTAAATTTAATATTTTAGTGGGAAAAAAATGGAGATTTATGAATATTTTCCATCTTGTAATTTAAATATATCTGCTATACTTGGATTTTAATTAGAAATTGATGAAGGGGCGCCTGGGTGGCTCAGTCGTTAAGCGTCTGCCTTCGGCTCAGGTCATGATCCCAGAGTCCTGGGATCCAGTCCCACAGCGGGCTCCCTGCTCAGCGGGAAGCCTGCTTCTTCCTCTCCCACTCCCCTGCTTGTGTTCCCTCTCTCGCTTCGTCTCTCTCTGTCAAATAAATAAAATCTTAAAAAAAAAAAAAGAAATTGATTAAGATCAAAAATCTTACACCAGTGCTTGAAGCTCAAAATCTGTAAATTGTTGATTGGTTCAAGTCTGTACATAAACCCACCATTCTTACTGATTATTTTTAAATCCAAAGCCTTTTACTAATAATCGCAGCCTACAGATTTTACCTTTTGGTCTGTTATTAGATTTCTGATTTCCTTTTGCATCAATTTCATCAACTTTGTTCTTATGCTGTTAAGATTTTCCACTTGAACCACAGACCATTTTCTGAATTTTCTAAGATTGTCTTTCACTGTCAATTGCAGAGACTCTGTATATGTCCCCGATAAGTCGTGAGAATCGTCCATGTGTTTCTTCTGTTGAAATTAATTCTTGTATTTGAATATCGCTAGAAACTTAGGTGAGAAATGAATCTGTTAATCATTTGTTAGGAACCTATTAAAGGGGCACCGGTGTGGCTCAGTTGTTAAGCATCTGCCTTCGGCTCAGGTCATGATTCCAGGGTCTTGGGATCGAGCCCCGAGTCGGGCTCCCTGCTCAGTGGGAAGCCTGCTTCTCCCTCTCCTACTCCCCTTGCTTATGTTTCCTCTCTCACTGTGTCTCTGTCAAATAAAATCTTTAAAAAAAAAAAAAAAAAAAAAACCTTTAAAATTTTATATTTAAAAGCTCCTCTCTATGTGGTATTTGTTTTCCTGCATTTTCCAATTTAGGAAATTTATTATTGTTGGTTACTATTTATTAGCTTCACATCAATTCCCATTACAGTAGATTTTGTATGACTTTTCTAATTACAAAAATTATAATTTAAATATCACAACACCTAATTGGGTTTTAAGTATGTATATAATTTACTTGTAGACATTTCTTTTCAAAATTAACTTCAGATTGTAGTTAATTGGGTATTTTGGTGTAACAGTGAGTGTATTGGTGAAATTGTTACAATATGATTAATTTAAATCAACTATATTAAGCATAGAAATCATTATGTCTTAAGATTAAAGAACCTTATGCCACTTCAATTTTACTTTTACATAGAAGTTTATCTGAAAATAATGACTCTGTTAGAATCCACTTGCTTAGAGATGTTTTTGTTTATAAGGTATAGATCCTTATGCCAAAGATATTGAAACTCAAGGGAAAATATTATCAATTCTCCTGTACCAAAATGTTGCATTTGAAGGACATAAGACAAAGATATTTCCTATCTTGCATTTTGCCTATTCTCAAAGGCGATGTGTTAGTACTTCTAGCTCTGACCCTCTTAAATGTGTGACTCTATATTGTATCAGCAGGGGACGCATTTTTAAAAAGGATATATCCAGAAAATCAGGAGTATAGTCATTTATAGATGTGGCTCCTTGTACAAAAGAGGGAAAAGTCACTATTAGTGGTGTGATATGGGTTTTAAAATACCATATATTACAAATGTATTTTTTGACATCTTTTTCCCCCAACCCCCAAATTACCATAATTTTATTGGTAAAAGTTCTTTTCCAGGATGAAATAATGAATATAATTTTAGTGTGTAACTTGCAGAAATCAAATCTCGTTCTATACTTAGATTTTGCTGCGACGTGTCAGGAACTAAATGAGGTACATCTATACCCCACGTCTCCTCCATACCCTGGAGAATTCAGTGTCTCTTCACCTTACTTTTTAGGATAAAGACTAAGCAAAGTGTCGTATAGTTTGCTTTACACTGAAAATCACATTAAGCTAGGTGTGTTGTTTGAAAGAGACCTAGCTGGCACCTCCTAGCTCTCTACCTGTTTCCAGCAAATGTATTTCCAAATGGCACACATATCATAAACCCTGATCAGAGACCAGCAGCCTCACTGAGTAATTCAGTGTATTAGCTACTGCAGTATTCTTATCTGTGCTGCATTCTATTTTTTTACTAAAGTTTAAATACAGATTTTTCTGAATGATTTTAAGCAAATTAGACTACTGGAAATTATTTGCTAAATAGAAGCTCACCTCAAAATTCGTTGGGGTTTCTGTTTCCCCAGGCTATGGCTTGAGGACACAGCCTCTTGAACATCTCAGGCGACTGAAATATGCTAAGCATGTTCTGGATGGAGAGACAAATCACTTTAGAAACAAATGCTTCTCCGCTGCATAGATTCAGGTTTTAAAAGTCATGGCAAAAATAGGATTTCTTATTAGAAATTTGTTTCATTGGAAACATATCAGAAACGCATTTAGTCTGTAAACACAGTCTGCTGAGTACTTCAGCTGCAATCCCCCTAAAGGGAAAGTTGTTCCACTTAATCTGCCCTAGTTACGCTTCTGTTAGTAATCTGAGAGGAAATGGGAATCATGCATCTTCCATGTCCTTCCCTCAAAATCGCCACGCCAGAAAGAAGTGAAAAATGTTTTTCCTAGACATTGATATGAGCAAATATTAAGAAGTAGAAGTAACAAAATAAAGTCAAAGGGATAAACATCAGAAGCTTGCTTAAACAGCTTTGGCCCCATATAATTGCTTTTCTGTCAGCAGGATTATTAACAATTTTGGACATCTGAAAATTAAATTAACAGCCTGAAAATATTTTACAGAATGAGATAGAGCATGATACATGAAACATAATGACCCCACTGAAATTCAGCCAAGCCAGTGCAGCTACTCATTTAGACAGAGAAGACAACTAGTTAATCATCACCGAGCAAATTAGACAGAGCAAATTAGTTTGCTACATTCCACAGTCTTAGCTACCAAAAAGAATATATGCCACTAATGAGAATGAAAGGACTCTAAGCATATTATTATCTATATAGAAAGAGCAAAATTATAGCTTGAATTGCTTCTATCAAAGCTTGAAACCTAGGTTACATAGACAGAAATTACATGTGCAAGAGTCTGTATGTGTGTGTGGGGGGGTGTGTTCACACACATTTAAATAGCGGCAGCTTTAGCGTTCTCTTGCATCTTGACCTAATGAAGTGTAAAAAATTTATCCCAAGGTTAATTGGAATTCTTTGGTAATACACACACACACACACGCACAAACACACACACACACAGTTAAAACCTAAAAACATTTTTAAAAAGTGTGATCCCTTTAATTGAAGACTAAAGTAGCCATTTCTATAATTTTTTCTTACACAGTATTAAACTATTTTTTCTTTTAAAAAGTGTATTGCCACTGCATGTGAAGTAAATATTTGGACTTAGTTTATCACTGGAGATTAATCTGAAATCATATTTTGTAGCCTTAATTAGCATTCATTTGCTTAATTGTCATTCTCAGCCCCATCATTTCCATTTTTCACTAACTTGAACAATGCTATCTTCTGCTGTTTGCACTTTAATTTAAATTTCTATTAAGGTTTATGAACAGTAATAAGGTCCTGTTTGAATATTCATTAGCTTCTGAATTGTGAGCTATGAAAAGGTGCTTTCTTTTACCTTAATGAAACTGGCACAGCATGGGACTGATCAGTTGTGACATTTGATTTGAGGCATCCAGTGAATTTTCTCATTGTTTATTGACATGTCTTGTCCAAACAGCTCCCTCGCAAGTGAGCGGAGTGATGAAGGAGAGGGTGCTGCAGCGAAGTGTCGAGCTTTCCTGGCAGGAGCCAGAGCATCCCAATGGAGTCATCACCGAATATGAAATCAAGTATTACGAGAAAGTAAGTGCTAAGAACAGCTGAAATGTGCAGCCGATGTATCTCATGTCATCCTACTGCACTGCAGACTAAACTTGGTCATTATGCCAACTGTTTGGAGCTGTTTTGAAATTCAGAGTTAGTTTTAGCCATTTTTAATAACCGTCCTCTTGCATCTCAGGCTCATCATTATAATTATGATTTCTGGGTATTAAGTTTCTGGGTTACACAAAGGAGAATATCCCATTAGTAGTATATTTGTTCAATTTTTGATATAATAATTAGATGTAGAATGTGTTAGTACCATAGGACCACGCAGCCCAACGCATTTTCTGAAAAATGGTTCTTTTAGGATCTCAGCTTGGGCCCTTAATGATGTCTTTTATTTATGTGGTTTCATTGATAATGATGGTGGCCTCAAATAATTTAGTAATTTGAACAAATAAAAATATTTTCCGTAATAAATAATGTAGTTTCTCCAAATTTCAGAATCAAATGATGATATCCCGCTCCTTTAAATTCCTCCTGAAATTTATTCTATCTATTTCATACTAATCATATCTACCACTTCTTCACATTCCTTTCTCCATGAAAAATAGGATGGCTAAAACCCAAATGCTGCCCTTTAGTTCCTTCATAATGGCTGAATTTTAGTAAATAGTGATATAATTGAATGTATGAGTGCCTTTATTGCTGACCCATCTGGAGGAGGGTGGGGACCCTGTTTACAAATTATTATATAGGCTCCACTTCACAGAAAGACCTGGTTCAAGGTATGAAACACAGAAACCATTACTATTACTAATATTAATATTAGTAATTAATATTAATGTTATTAATACAAGGGTTACTTATTGACTTCAGTAAGTTAGCTAAAGTGCTGTAATATATATACATAGCCATTTTAACCATTTAGACAGAATTTCAAAATAGGAGCCAAGCTTTGGAAAATCTTGGAGGCTGAATTGACTTGATTGATTAATTTAAATGCATATAGTGCATTGGCAATAGATACATTTTTTCCCTTTGAAGAAAAAACAGTTTAAGATTAGTTTCAATGTTCAGATTAAGTTTACAATATTTTTGCTTGTTATTTTCATTATGAATTCATGACTTCCAATGCCAAAGTTACATTTTAAATACCTTATTTTTGTACCAGGAAATACATTCCTTGCCCCATCAAATGTGTTTCTGAGGGAATCCTTATTTTTACTGTTGGTTTTGTTATGTCTGTTTTCCAGTGAGCTCTTAAGAGTTTATAGTCAGTCCCTTCTGGAATTTCATCAGATTTCAAAAGCAATGAAATACATTTTAAAAATATGGTACGGGGTAAATGAGAGTAAAGTTTCTGACAGTGCAAGGAAATATTTTGCACATCCATAGTCTGGATTAAATTTGTTCAAATAGTTTCTTTTCTATTTTGCATGACAAAAACAGAATGTATCCGCATTTGCTGAACTTACAAATTAGGCAATTATTAGAACAGAATAATATATTGCATTGTAACATATGTAAGCATGTGATCTCTAGATATTATGTCATCTAATATCAGTTATGCCTTGTTCTTTTATTTGAGATAAGTATATATTTATAATATCAACAATCATTTTTATAAATGATTATAATTAAGACAATCACAAATCAGCTTCGCTAAATACAGTTTAAGTATAGATTTATTTAAACTTTTGCAAATACCGGTGTGAAGGCAAATCAAACAACCAGACTGACATTTTCAGATTTTAATGAATAGTTTTATTGTCATAGTTGAGCACCGCTATTTATTATAGAACAAATAAGAAACTGTCTAAAATTGTGTATTTTGATGGGTAGTTTTTATAGCTTTTTTAATAAAAAGCCCATTAGAGTCATATCAATTAAGCTTTAAATTTTTATTCATTTGGATATTGTTTTGATGGAGGTTTTTCTATTCTTGAATTTTTATAATTATTTCATACTTAGTCATATCATATATAATATGATAAACACATTTTTAAACTCTGCAAGCCTCAGTTTTCATGAAAAATGAGGAAAATTGAACTAAGAGATGTTTAAAATATTGCCAAACCATAAGTTATACAGTACTTTAACTTTTATATTGATAGTTTTAATTTAAAATATTCTATTAAATACTGTTTTGTAAAAGTGGTTTTATCCTCTGAGAAATGTAGTTTTTAATGAAAGCAATTGATATGTTAGTATGGTAGTGGTATTAGCTAAATTTCTTGATTTAATACCTTTCTTCATTTTTCGCATATAGCCTTTTGCTTGCTGAATAACATTCAGGAAAAGTATTAAAAGACTACACTATGAAGAGAAGACTTCTACTAAGCCATAGATTTTACAAGCGTACCCGGGTTTTGGTCAATAGGACATTTGATTATATTTATGGCTAAATAGTTCTTGCCACTGTGCCCCTACCAACAAAGCAAAAGCTCAAAACATATAAATGGTTTAACAAAATTATTTCTCTTTGAAATTTATAGAACAAAGGCATGTGTTCGCATTTCCACTTTATATTATCTTAGAAACAACTCAATGTTACAATATTCCACGGGGTACAATGTAGACCTTTATAAAAACAATGCAGCAAATTGAAATAAATTGCAAGAATTGGCTGTCAGATTGCCTGGTTGCAATTACAATTAAATATCCCCTGAATATATTGTTTCTAGGATCAAAGGGAACGGACCTATTCAACAGTAAAAACCAAGTCCACTTCAGCTTCCATTAATAACCTGAAGCCAGGAACAGTGTATGTTTTCCAGATTCGGGCTTTTACTGCTGCTGGTTATGGAAATTACAGCCCCAGACTTGATGTTGCTACCCTAGAGGAAGCTACAGGTAAAATGTTTGAAGGTAATTACCGCCTCTGGTTTGGATTCTTATTCTCTATAACTGTCATATTATTTCCAATATTGAGGAAGATAATTTGGTTCAAGATTATTTTTATATTTAAAGGTGAATATATATGCATAATTATGTACTTTGTAAAGGTTATACAGAATAACAATTTAAAATTCGCTGTTTTGTTTCTCGGTGTTAGAATCTCATCATTTATATCAGTCTCTTTAATTCACACTGGGTTTTTGTTTTTTGTTTTTTGGTGTTTTTTTTTTGGAGAAGATGAAGCCAGAAATAGAAACAGGATTTGTTCAATTGTGTATTGACACAAGCTGTTTTTGTAGAACCCAAAGCCATATTACTCTGGTTGTGTCCATCAAAGGTACTCCTTCACAGAAACCCCAAAATGAAGCCAGGATATATACACAGGGTGGGCCAGGGAAAGATGATCTATAAAAATCTGTGTTAATTTAAGCTACTTGATTTTTTATCAATGATTTCAAAAATTGCAGTTCATAAAGAAGATCTTAAAAGTTGTATTTATTTTTATCATCCCTTTTCATCTTTTATAAAATATTTCAAGCATCCTAGAGAATATATTCAAAGTATATGTGAAATATTAAGAATAATAATTAAATGATTATCTCTGTATCAACCATTCAGCCTAAAAATTGAACATCACCAGTATCTTGAATCCCCTTTATCATTTTGTTTGTTTTGTAATTCCACAGAACATAACAACAGCGCATGTCTCTATAGTGAACCACAAATAAGCAGATGTATGTGTGTCCCAGCTTGAGTGCTATGCTGGTTGTTCTTCCATTAGCTGAGGAATCAGGGTGCGTTTCTGTATTTTGGAGTTCTTGATTTCTCCTGATGTTACTGCCCAGGCACAGGGTTCACCCAGCTGTTATCTTGTCCTCTTACCAGTGTAGTCTTCCCACATAATTCTAAACAAAGATGGATTAAAATATATTATGTGATTTTTCTTTCCTCAATTTTTAATAAAAAGTTTTTAAGTAAACTAAATCAGTACAATTTTTATTGGTTATTTTGACTTCAGAAAAATATTTTTATAGCTCTTTTAAAATGAGCAAATATTCTTTGATCCGCAAATGCTCGTTAAGTTTGCTAACCGTATTCTTCTTTCAAAATATTTTGCTGTGTTTTTAAATTAAGCAGTAACTCTCAGAACCTCAAATAATAAAACATACATTGAAATAAATTTGAAATATAAGTCATTTATATAGAATTATAGACACAGAGACATCAATTGAAAAGATTTCACATGATTTTGTGTGATAAACTTAACACCATTATTCTTTATTATCTTTTTAAAATGGAGTATCTAAGATTAAAAGTGAGAACATCTAAGACCAATGGCCACAAAAAATTAAAGCGTTTTACATTAAGTTTTCAACATTTGAACATTTGAGTGGTCTTGAATCAGATGTGTCCTGGTAGTTTTCGATTTAGACTGATCTCATGACATTACTTTGTGATTTCTCATATAATAAAACACCTTAAATGATGTTTTATTATATTCTAATGAGTAGCTTAAACTTGTTTTACACATTAATTAGTTATCTCACATTTACCTAATTATTTTTATCAGTTAAACCTCTAAGTTTGAAAACTTTCAAAATGAATTTGTGCATTGTGCTGACTTCGTAAATTGAGAATATTGGGCCAAACTATTTTTTATTGATTCCTGAGATTCATAGATGTCATTTTCATTATTTAAAAAATTAAGCAACTAAGATTCAAAGAGAGTAAGATGCAGTAGTAAGCCCGAATGATCACATGAAGTGAATGTTAAAACTAGATTTTTGCATTAGAAAGAACTAGGGATTTTTATCATCACACTATTATTTTCCACTGGATTGTAAAGTTGATGAAGGAACGATCCATATGTCTTCCTTGCTATTGTCTCGCCAGTTCCTACTATCAGTACTTGACACATAGAAGGCACTCAGTAAATAAGCAGGGAATGAAGACCTCACAGTCATCAACATGGAACAGATTGCCACTATCAGTCAGTGCTAGGAGACATATTCCCGGTTTCACATCTCAGTTCTTCCACATCCAGTTGTGAGACTTTGCATGAGCTCATGTACCCTAATTGCTAGCATAGTCATATCTAACTCAATGGTATTCTTAGTATTACCTATGTTAATGTACACAGAGTACACACGGAAAGTCTCAAGTCAGCTTATATTATTTAGCACAGCCATTCTCAAGCTTTTGTTCTATTAAAAAAATACTGAGGATCTCCAAAGAGATTTTGATTATTTGGATTATATCTATCAATATTCACCATTAGAAATTAAAACTGAGAAAACTTTAAAACACACAAACACACATTTCATTAGCCATCAGAGTAATGATGTTTTCACATTTCATGTAACTTCTGGAAAAACTCAACTGTGCACCTGTGAGCATATGAGAGTGAGAAAAGGCAAATAACATCATATCATAGAAAATACTTTTGACCCTGCAGATCCCCTGGAAAGCTCTTGAGGGACCCTCAGGTTTCCAGACCACCCTTTGAGAACTGCTGACTTAGCACAAGGTACTGCGCTAAGAATTAGGGTTGTGGAGAGGCACACAACACAATTATGCTCTGTTTAAAGTACAGTGAAGGAGAGAGACTTGTATACAAATTCTGCCATACAATTAAGCATTGGAGTGCATGACCCAATCCTATCAGAGTGTCAGGAAACAGTGATTCACTGTGCTTGGAAGGAGGGAAAAAATGAACATGCCACCTGAGGTCCTTTGAGCAGTGTTTGAAGAGGGAAATTAAACAGATTATTCCATTGCACATATATCCTAAAATCCCCATCTCTTCAGAGTCAATACTACTGTTTTTACAATTTTAAAACCATGATGTGATGATTATGGCACTTACAAATTACTTTTAAAATTTATTACCCATGAAAGAGATGAAAATATTAACCATAAAGGTTGACTGTGGAAATATTAAAGTGTGACCCTGACTATATATAAAAATGTATAAATATTCACAAATTCTAATCATCATTCACCTGAGTTCAGTTTTCTCATTGGAGTTCTGTTTCCTCACTGGAGTTCTGTTTCTGATGCTAAGGCAGAACTGAGCCTAAGACAAGCAAAGAATTAGACCCATGGGGCACATTGATTGAATGGAAACAATTTCTACACATACACGTATAATATTTTCCTCCCTTAAGAACAGAACTACTCTGTTCTTTTTTCTCTCTCTTGATATCTAGATATATATGTAGAAATATATATAGACAGAAATATATATATATAGAGAGAGAGATTTTATATATATATATATAAAGACAGATAAAATTTAAAATAATCAAACCAAACCAAAAAAAAAAAAAAAAAAAACCTTGAAATCTTTTTTTGTTGTCGAATAATAATAGGCTGCAATTCAGAAATTGAAGCCTAAAAGTTTTCTTTTTCCCACCCTCCCCCCATTGTGTAATTCCCTCAGGGAGCAAATCAGCAGGTGCTGAATTAGGGAGTGTATATACCTTTGTTCAGAAACTATTACACTGGAGCTACTTCACTGTTTTTTGATATAAGCTCTATCTACAGTTAGTTTAGCATAGGTATACAAAATTAAGAAATGAGTTGTCAAGAGGAAAACATAGATAAATAGAGAAGGGCCCAATCAGAAAAAACTCTATGCTGCCTATTATAGCAAGACATACTCTGCCTACGTATAATGTACTGCCCTGGAGACCCAGTCCCTTGCCACCACCAAGGAGTAGTATTTTCCATCCTGCCTTATATTAAAGATTACACCTGTTGATTGCTTCAGCAATAAGCAAACTATATTAGTTTGACATTGTATATTAAATGATATTTGCAACCGGATCATTTGTTGGACTACACATTCTCACTGTTTTTATACTCCTTTGATTGTTTTATGAAATCTGTACTGGTATTGAAAATATAATACTCTGGGGAAAATATGACAGTTATGATTATCATATAAGTAGAACTTTACTAATTTGGAAAAATGGAAGTGAGAAGGCCATGTGACTTGATGACGAATCGGAATCAGGGCCTGCTTTAAAGGACATATAAGCACATACTGCTCCCAAAGAGACTCCCAGAAAGGTCCAACTGGGCTTGTCCTAATAAGCATAGAAGAATCACTTAGCCTTCTACAGGAAGTATCTGCAATTAGATAATGCTAAAATGTTTTTTAAAGTACTTGCAGGAAGTTTGCTCTTTTGTAAATAGCCTACCTCCTCTGTAATCTTAAACTCTCAAATATGTGTATAGCATACTTTGTCAAACTAGTACAAATACTTCTGCTCATCTTTTTCCTGAATTATGGTGCATTACAAAATCAGGATGATTTACTATGATTCCATGATGATTTTTACTTTATATTGATAATATGCTAGATAAAGCACTTAAGAGGCTTTGAAACATACGGAGTATATGTTTTGTTTCCTTTTTCACATATCAGAAAAAGAGACACAGAGATCGAATACCTTGCTGGGGAAAAAAAATGAAGATCTAATAACGATTATAGATCAAAGATTCCTGTCTGTTGTTTCATAACTAAGTTTTCAACAACTAAGCAGGGGATAGCCATTCGATAAGGCATTTTACAAGTGTCTTTTATAGCTGAGGAATATAAAATAGATGAAAGTATTGTCCTTACCATGCCCTTAAAATGCAAAAAATAAGCACTTATTTAATATGTTATATTAATTATATTATTACAATATAATACCTTTATTTAAAATTAGAGGTGAATTAAAAAGCATAGATATCTCTTATTCATAAGATTTTGTTTACCCTCTCAAGTTCTTACATGGTGTTGAGTGTTTCTGAGCCTGTTTTCTCTCTTTCCAGCGACAGCCGTCTCCAGTGAACAGAATCCTGTTATTATAATTGCCGTGGTGGCTGTGGCAGGGACCATCATTTTGGTGTTCATGGTCTTTGGCTTCATCATTGGAAGAAGGTGGAACACAAATTTGTTCTAATCTTTACCACAGAATGTGTTGATTTTACAGAATTATGTCAGCCTATTACTTACTATTTAGTGTATTAGAATGTTAGTAAGTAAATGCAAACACCCTTTGTCTGATATGAAATATTAAAGGTCAATAAATTTCCCTTCTCCCAAGGTCAAAATACAGTGTGAGCTTAATCATTCACTGCCTTTAGTTTAAGAGCAATGAGTGTTGTAATTTCTATTGGGTGTATTTTTATTCGTTACTTTTAGTTAGGTTTTCATCATAAATATAGGAGATAGCTGGGAAAAGGTGTATGCATTTAGTTACTGGTCAGTGGAGACCATTTAGAATCCATTGTTGTCGCTGTTGTTTTTCAGAGGAAAAAAAAAAAAGCAAATATTCACTCACTGATAAATCTAAATCTATGAAGTATGTTCCTTCTACATTATCTCACACAAAGACTTTATATTCTATCAATTTTTTAATCATATGAGTTACTACATTACTATCAATGAGTTCGTAACTATGGACAGGAATATTTTGTATTTTGTTTATTGCTCTAACTAGCATGTTGTCAAAGAATTAAGGTATGTTATATTGAATTTTAAATATATAAAGTAAGATCATTGATTGAGATCATCACAAATCTGATTTTTTTCTAGGCATTGTGGTTATAGCAAAGCTGACCAAGAAGGGGATGAAGAGCTTTACTTTCATTGTAAGTGTTTGGCTTTTCTTTATTATTATGTACCCCAATTAATACAGGCACCTGGTTGTTAGCATCGGTATGAATAAATTCCTAATGTCTCATGCTTCAAAGTACGTAATGAGGTCAAAATGTTGCTTTAAAGCATTTGAACAAGATATTTAGAATGAAAATCATATGATGTGAATTTTAAAAACATAAAATAGATTGAGAAATGTAATCTCTCACAAGAAATTTTAATACTACTGCAGGATATTTAGCTGCTTTTATGTCACGATTTTTCCTTTTGCAAACTTTGCCCCAGTGTTTCATACCATTCTAACAAAAATCCATTACAAGTTGCATGGCCTGTATTCTAGCTAAGGAATTCATTTAGAAGTAGAAGGGCAGAGCCTTGTTTTCCCACCCAATGAGTGATGCTACCATGAAAGACAAAGCTATGGAGCCTCTTTCTCTTCAGCTACTATACATTGTCTGTCGGATAGATAGTTCCCCTGATATCAATTTCCTAATAATAGGATTCAACCCTCCACTGTTTTTCTGTGGATTTGGGTTACCTGATTCTTAAAAGTTGATTTTAGAAATCATATTCAGAAGAGATCTTTGGAAACCAAAGAAAATAGATGCCCCTCTGCATTAATCGTATTCCTGTTGCAATGTGGATAGCCAGGACAAAAATTGAGAGCTATGCAAATAAATGTTATTACTTCATGCAGCCAAAGTAAAAACCTCACGATCATATGATTTGAGTTCGGACAATTAATGATGTTCTTATCCAAACCCATTGTTTTTATTGTTAATTCTTGCAAATATTAAAAGACAATTGTATTTATTATTTTTCTTGGTAGCATAATATTTGCTAAAATTTCTCATGGATAGATAGATTTCCTAATTGACCTAAGAATTACATCGATCATTGTGTTATTTATCAAATTACTTTGTCAGTATCTAAGAAGATATTGTCATGTACCCATCCGAAAGTCACAAAAATGTATAAACATCAATCAAGAAAATGTGTGGTTTAAAGACACAAATTGTGAGCACTGTTATTATCGTTACTATTATTATCAGTGATGAGATACACAGAAAAAATGGAGGTTACATTTTTTTCTCTTTCACAACATGAGAGAATATTTGTAACACTTTCCCAACGGGAAGGAGCAAATCGAAACATGAATGCCTAAAATTTATATCTAGTTTAAAATGTGTCTAGACGAGTAACCTCTAGTTCCTAAAATGCCCAATTCTACCCATTTTATGAATAATTTGATGACAGAATCTTTTACCTTCATCAGTATGTCACTTTTCTTTCCTTTACTGAGTATATCTGAGACATCCCCAAATTATCAAATACATTTTAGCTTATTTGCTTTTAGCTTTCAGGTTAATGCAGAAGGTAAATTGAAACATGGCTTATCTAAAACATGTTGTATAGCCTTATGCTAAATTGTCATCAACTCAGTTTTAATATTTTGATACCATTTGCTTTTTTTACATTTGACATCAATTTTGTAATCAGAGAAAAATAGAGCTGCATGTCTTACTTGCTGACATAGACAAGATAAACTTGATATATAAAAACAGTTTTCATCTCCAGAACAAAATATCAATGGTGGTTTTAAGATATTTAACACTCATGAGAAATGTAAATGAGATATTAAAACACAAAAAAGCTCGTACTCTTAAATTAAGAGAAGCAACAAACCAGACTATTCAGAAATTATGTTAATGTTTTCCTTATTTTAAAACATCCATTTTTAAATGAATAATGAAAAACTAAAGTGCACTTAACAATATCCTATCGTGGTAAATGCTTGACATTTTCGAATCACCTTTTTTACAGAGATATCTTTTCTTGTCATTTGATGAGTACCAGGCATTTTATTTGATTTTTATAGCTGTATCTACAATACGTAAAGTACAAAGCTATGGTCACCAGCTATTTACAAGTTGGTGTCCTTTTATTTTGTTAGCATACAGACAATTTTCTTAGGTGCTAAGACACCAGATTGAATTTTTACAGAAACATGAAAGCAACCATTTAACTAGCTTTTAGAGCACTGCATTTAATAGAATGTCCAGTCATTTGTATCATGCGCCCTCAATTCTCCATGGCCCCAAGTGCTACATTTAAAGACATAAACACAATAGAGAAGTTTAGTGAAGCAATTCCAATTTACATTTTGTTTCCTCCTACCATTTCTTCCAACAATGTCTTTGAATCCAAGCTGGGCAGTATTTCATGTTTTTATGCCAAAATTGCTCTGGCCTGTCAAAATGTTTTATGACAGCTTGAATAAAGAACCATCAGAGACCCATTTGAGATGCAGAAGGTTACCTCCAATCTAGCTCCCTTATCACAAAACAAAACCAAAAAAACAAAGAAAGAAAGAAAGAATAAACAGGGAGAAGATGGCTCATTCTCCATCTGCCTGCCAATCTAGGAGGTTAACCTATTGTTTTCTTCCCTTCTCTCTTTTTCTCTTCCCCCCCTCTTCCCTGTACTCCTTCTTCTCTCTTTTCTCTTTCTATCCCCTCTCTCTTTTCTTCTTGTGTTTTTTTTTTTCATGTTCAGCTTTAGTAACAAATGAGCATCTGTCAGTTTTATAAACTGCAACAATAATTGTTTAAGACAATCAATTTTGGATAAACAATCAACTACAGCAGAATAAATCAAGATTTTTTAATCCCATTTTCTTTAGACATTCTGCTTCTTTTTGTTTGTTATGTGTTTATTTTTTAAATATAATTTTAACTGAATGTGATGACATAGCACAGTTAGGCTGCAGTGTAATACATAAAGAAATATATTGTTCTCAAAATAGTAAGATTTAATGAAAAGATTGTTCAGTGGCTTTGTTAAAAACAATAAAGTTTTTTTAAGGATATAGTGTAATTCTTTTATTGCATTAATATAACCAAATATATGCCTATCTATCTTATCTTTGTCTTTAACCAAATGATTAGATTTGGAATACATTATTGTAATTGAATTTGATTTAAAGTTGACTTAGCATTATCTGTTACCTGCATGCTTCTGGGTGCATTTTAAGAAGATTTTAACTTTTAAGATGATTCTATGTTGTTTGAATTTTGACTACCTTTTCTGAGGCATATCGGCTACCTCCTTCCAGAGCCTTATAATTGAAAGTTCATATAAACCATTCCTCTTTCAAATTGCTGTCATACATGGTTAGCAGATCCCAGGAATATTGTAAATTTTCTAACTTTACTCTGCATTTTGTACATCTGGCCTCTACTGCCCTTCAAGGTGAAGATGAAACTGTGTCTTTAGTAAATTTCTCTCTGATTCTGTGATAGCAGTCCGTCACATCTTGTACTAATTTTATGTATATGTCAACGGTGGTTGGTCTTTAAGAAAATAAATCAAAAGAATAAGTAAGATGTCTAAATGTTTTTAATATTGCTGTCAGTGTAGTAGACTACCTGTAAATGAAATGTCTTCTTTTCCCAGTGTATTAATTTGATTGATTGACTGACTGATAGATTTACAAATGTGTTTCGAAGTCCATTACAAACCTCAATATGGCTTGAACTATGCCACGATAGCAGTGAATTTAATTAAACCTCCAGTCTGATAAGAGTCATGTCAGAGAATTTTGGTGATGTCTTTTGTTGATTTACTGGAAAAGCAATTCAGTTAGTAACCTATGAGCTGGATCCTATGTTACCTATAGAAGCTTGCAGATAATACCTATACGCCAACAGACTGAAGTAGTCTGTTAAAACTGCTGTGACTCAGGTGATGTGGAAGCAAGTTCACTGTTCCAAGGAGCACTCTGCATAATGAAATTCCTGGGCTGACTGCACAATAAGTGCTTTGCTTCATCACAGTCATGCTTTCTTACATCATTACAGTTAAATTTCCAGGCACCAAAACCTACATTGACCCTGAAACCTATGAGGACCCAAATAGAGCTGTCCATCAATTCGCCAAGGAGCTAGATGCCTCCTGTATTAAAATTGAGCGTGTGATTGGTGCAGGTAAGGCTGTTGTAGCTTCCTTGTTCAGCTGTTCCATTTAGCCAGGATCGAAAGTCATACATCATAATGACAAGCAAATAATTATACCTCAAGTATAGAACTTTTGCATTTACCTGAACTGTTGGAAGCAATGAGGCTGTACTTGTTTATGAGAGCTCAAAAAAAAAAAAAAAAAAAGTGAAAAAGAAGCAAATGGCACAGAAAACCTGTGTATCTTTTGTCTTCTGTTGGATTTTTAAGATATTGTTCTACTGGAAGCTACTTCATGATAGTTCTGGCCTGTTGTTTAGAAAATGACTTAGTAATTTATTTTTTTAATTAGAATGTTCCAGAATTTTGCTGGAATATACATTTCCTCTTACTTGATTTACCATCTTCTTGCTGGGCTTCCATTTTTATCTTTTTCTCATGTATTTGTAGGTATCGGTTAGCTGTTTCATTCCATGCAGAAAACTAATTCGTGTTACTTATTTAAAAGGAATATTATTTCCTATGTATACAACATATTTTCATAGTAATTATACATGTTGGACCCAACTCCCTTATGTTTAGCAGTCAGGGTGTATTCGAATTCCAGACTTTTGAATCTTTAAAAAATATTTGCTTCTCAAACAGTAAAAACAATAGCAATATTCAGAATTTGCAACTGTGCCCTTCTGCTTTAATCACCAGTGTACATTATATACTGTACTTCAAATCTAAATGCTTTTTTCTTAAAAAGTTTGCGTTAATCCAGTTAAAAAATAGTGGTTGGTATAACAGATAGTTTAGCAAAGCCTAACAGTATTTTTAGAATTATGCATTTACTTTGCAAGAAGAAATATTTTTGAAATTAAAATACACTTGCCTGTTCTATTACTTCAGGAGAATTTGGAGAAGTCTGCAGTGGTCGTTTGAAACTTCCAGGGAAAAGAGATGTTGCAGTAGCCATAAAAACCCTCAAAGTTGGTTACACAGAAAAACAAAGGAGAGACTTTTTATGTGAAGCAAGCATCATGGGGCAGTTTGACCACCCAAATGTTGTCCATTTGGAAGGGGTGGTTACAAGAGGTAGATACTGATATATTTCATTTGTCACGTGGACTGTCAGAAATTAGTGTTATTTTGTACCTAAACAAAAAAACAAGTCATGAATATATTGCATATTCTAAACAAATGTTTTTTCTTGGTATATAATGGACTACTTCTTCTTTTATGTTACTACCGCTGAAAGAAATCAGGATAAATGAAGACAGGATGAGAATTAAAGAATAAATCTGATAGACAGATGGAGTGACCGATACTTTCATTCAGCTTCAATAGCCATAAAAGTGATATGCTTTAGTCTTTACACTTTATATCAAGTGTCATTTTTTCTGAGTTTTGTTCAGAGATCAGGACTCAGAAGAACACACTGACTTTGTTCTTTAACTTTGTGAATCATAACCGTCTTCCAGACAGACTTCCAAACAGACTCTGAGTTTAGCGGCAGTACTGGGGACATTAGAAACACTCACAGCTCACCCATTCAGCCTTTCAGAAGAGCACCACGTATTTTATCAAGGGTGAGAATGGGAATAAGCCTGAAGTTTAGGTTATGGTTCCTGAAGCAATGCTTTTTTTCTTATATAAATATATATATGTATATGTATGTGTGTGTGTATTTTTTTTTTTTTAATTTTAGGGAAACCAGTCATGATAGTAATAGAATTCATGGAAAATGGAGCCCTTGATGCATTTCTCAGGGTAAGTAACAAAATTATCCTCTCGTTCTAAATATACTATCCATACTACCACTATAATAATTTGATTTTTTTACAGTATAAAATGTAAACATTATAAACTTTAACAAATCAGAAAATTGCCTTTAAAAAGGCAGATTAGATTAAAGATCAGAGTCCTAGTCTGGAATGAACTAGAATCCTTTAGAGCACTTAAGTGATACATTGTGATTTAAACAATAGTACTCATTAATACAGTCTCTCAAGTACAGAGGATACCGACAAGAAGCCCTTTAATTTGAGTACATGTTGTAGAGTAACATTTTACTTTTCAGTACAAAGAGGTAATACAGAGAAGACTACAAAGTGAGATAACCATTCAATATCAGCATGACGATCCCAATTCTGCTCTGTGGAACCATTTCTATCATATTTCTATGTGAACACTGAACGTAAAAGATAGAATTACTAACATTTTGCAAATTAATAATATGTGATTATTTTTGTAATACATTCTAAATATATAAACATACATATTTTTGCTCTGAGACTTTTCACCTAAGAATATAAACACATGTTAACATTTTTCCAAATGGAGAGGAGAAAATAGTCTAAAGAATAAGAAAACATATGGTTTTATCATATGTAATCTGTAATGATACATTCAACTTAAATTATAAACAGAAGATTTAGAGAAATTTTTATTTCTGTATCTTTATGATATGCATAACTATCAATTCTTTGGAATAAAGCATCACCTAGCAAGTTTATCAACTCAAACCAATATCCTCATGCAACATATTTACAATTCAGTTGGAGAAATCTGCGAATTAAAAATGGCTTGGAGGAGTTTCTGGGTGGCTCAGTCGGTTAAGCACTGGCCTTCGGCTTGGGTCATGATCCCAGGGTCCTGGGATCCAGCCCCACATCGGGCTCTCTGCTCATCGGGGAGCCTGCTTCTCCCTCTCCCTCTCCCTCTGCCTGCCACTCTGCCTACTTGTGCTCTCTTTCTGTCAAATAAATAAATAAAATCTTAAAAAATAAATGGCTTAGAAATAGATGGTGGCCAGTCTGGTTGCAAAGAGCTCTCAATCCCATTTTCTAGTGCATCTGTTTTAGAGAATCTTTTTTGCAAGTAATGTTCCCACCAACAGCAAAACAAGGAAAAATACAAAATGAGAACAAAGTCAGCCAGGATAACCATTTTCTACTTCTTAGTTTATCTTCATCTTCAATAAAAAACTTTCTCCTTTCCCTTTTTTATCATCTGGAGAAAAAAATCTTAATATATGTGTCTCTATCCCTTTATATATTTCTAGATTATTTATATAATTTTTAGCAGGTGGAAAAAAACACATAGTTGTCTAACTTTGACTCAAAAATCAGTGTATACTTTTGGATCTGCATAACCTGACAGTATTTTTAATCAATACGAATAACATATCAATCTAAATCACTCAATGATTACCAAAACTCTATTTTGTATTATTTGAAGGCCAGTTGAATCAGCACCTGTTTTGTTTTTCACAAATGTCTATATTATATAGAAAATTAGTTAATAATTCCTATTATACTATAGTAAATGACTAGTGTGCAGATAGTTTTCATGGCAATTTTTTCCCCTTTGAAAGTACAGTAAAGGACTTTTATTCTTGTCTTCCTGTAGAAACACGATGGGCAATTTACCGTCATTCAGTTAGTAGGAATGCTGAGAGGAATTGCTGCTGGAATGAGATATTTGGCTGATATGGGATATGTTCACAGGGACCTTGCAGCTCGCAATATTCTTGTCAACAGCAATCTTGTTTGTAAAGTGTCAGATTTCGGCCTGTCTCGGGTTATAGAGGACGATCCAGAAGCTGTCTATACGACAACTGTAAGAAAAAGTCTCTTACCGTACCTCTTTGTCTTCCTAAGGTTTTCCTACCAAGAAAGCAAGACTTAATATGAAACTAAACAGTAGAAAAGAGGCAAATTGATCTCAGACTTTTGTTGCTGTTTTTTCCTTTTAGAAGAATCATTGCTGCTTTTCCACTCTAGGTATAGACTAAGAGAAGAAGTAAGATAAAAATGGCAACATGCTTGTCTTATATCAGGGTGTTCATATACATTTTATACAGTTTTATACAATAACATCTAGTTGCAAGCTCTCGTAATTGTAGCAGAGAAATATAATCCCATTTTAAATAAAGATTTTAGAAGAATATTAACTATGCTAATTCTTACAACTTTTGTGAGATTAGAAAAAAAGGAAAATATATGAGGATTTAGTTAAATTCCACATATTTCATTTCATTTTCAGGGTTATGTTGCCTAATTTGTCATTGTCTTTTGACTAGACTCTTGCCCTAAGACCACCTAAGGGCCCATTAAATTTAGTTGCCTTAAAAATGAAAACTTGTGGGGCGCCTGGGTGGCTCAGTTGGTTAAGCGACTGCCTTCGGCTCAGGTCATGATCCCAGGGTCCTGGGATCGAGTCCCACATCGGGCTCCCTGCTCTGCGGGAAGCCTGCTTCTCCCTCTCCCACTCCCCCTGCTTGTGTTCCCTCTCTCGCTGTGTCTCTCTCTGTCAAATAAATAAATAAAAAATCTTTAAAAAAAAATGAAAACTTGTAATGGCATTTTAAAAACAGATTAGTAGGTTTAAATACACTTAGAGAGATTCAAGATGGATAGATGGGATACTGCTGAATTGTTAACCAAATATACAAGTGTTTAACTGTAGCTTTATAGTTCTGCTATAAATGATTTATAAGTTATTATGCATATTTAAAATTCCAATTTCTTTTTATAACAGGGTGGAAAAATTCCAGTAAGGTGGACAGCACCTGAAGCCATCCAATACCGGAAATTCACATCAGCCAGTGATGTATGGAGCTATGGAATAGTCATGTGGGAAGTTATGTCTTATGGAGAAAGACCTTATTGGGACATGTCAAATCAAGATGTAGGTGTTATGCTAGTTAAACAAAAAGGAATTCATATATTAATACTCATTGTTATTGGAACATGTAGGTAATGGCTCATAAGAAACGTTTATAGAATTAGAAAAATATGATTGCTGAGTTTTCATAGTTATTCCCACAAAAATTACCATAAATTAGTGGTTCAATTAATTTCATTTTGAAGAATTGCTTTTTCTTTTTTCTCTCTCAAATCCTCTCGATGTAATAGAAGCGTACAAAAGATATGTCCTCCTAGTAAAGATAATGATGCAATGATGCTGTGCTTGCACCACTATAGTGGGAAAGTCACATGAGTAAAAGAATCATTTGCAGAGAGGAGGGGAAGGAAGGCTGTGTTTTGTCTTCAAAGCTTATCTTTCTTTTTCTTTTAATGTCCTGAGAAAATGGATTTAAATTATCTATTGTTGGTTGATTTGATTAAATTTTAATTTCATGAGACAAACTAGATGTTATGATCAGTATTGGTAAGGGTTTTGTAGTGATATTTTAGAATGTAATCACAATGGGAGTATGTTTGGAAACTCCTAAAAAATTAGCCCTTAATTAAATATGCATCTTGATACACACTAAGGCATAAAACATGCTGTTAGCCTTTGAGAAAAGAAGTTGATGGCAGTTCTTGGGAGCATACATCTCACACCAAGAGACCACTTATGAAATAATATAGCATAAGTGCAAGTGAATATTTGCTTCTGTTAGGTTGAATTTTATGAAATTGGCATTTGTGTAGGTCAGAAACTTTCAAATACTGGCAGATTCATATAGTTCAACTTACTGAAAATGTGAGTGAAATTTAGATAAAAGTAGAGCAAGTGTAAAACCTAGGAAAATATCCTGGATTTGAACTGGAAATCTGAGAAGATTTTGGTTCATAACTAATGAGAAAATTTTCCAAGGGGGCACATTGAACAGTCCAGAAGCAAAAGCTTAGCAAAGTGTGTAGAGATGAACCAAATATACTCCCTATCCTAGAACACAGATGTGCACATTGGTAGTGATTTGATATGCAGATTAAGTTGGGGCAAATTGATGAAAGGCTTTATGAAGGAGTTTGGAAATGGTACAAATGCATGTTCTTGACGAGTAAAGAAGTAAGTGGTGCTTGAGGAAAGTCTGTATTGCCATTTAAAGGAATATGACCAGCAAACTGGAATACTGAATTCTTGAAGTATTATAAACATGGACAGCAATAGAAGCTGACTAAAGTTAAAAATTGAGTTATTTTTCAAAAAGAGGTCACAAACATTGTTATATCAAATCAGTATTGGGGGTTTAATTTTAGAATTTACCGTATCAAATTCCTAAAACTTGTAAATAGTTATTTTTCGACAACTAAAGTCAGATCGTTTGTTGGTAAGGTTGAACAAGTTTCTGAATTAGTTGAAAAGCTCAGAGCCTCAAGAGGTGGAGCTTTTAAGTCATCTAAATGCTTTGGTGCTTTGAACTGAGATATGACATGAAACTCTTTTGTTTTTTTGGTTTGGGTTTTTTGTTTTTCAAAGATAAAAGTCTAAATGATGCATCCGTTTGACAGAGGCAAAGTTGTTAATATTTGACAGGACTCAGTGTCAAGGATTCCATGGACCGTCAAAATGTGGGCAAACAAATCCTTGGGGCAGAGAAAGAGAAATATTTACATTCCCTAGACACTCGCTGGAGTTTCATTTCTTTTGACACCTTCCTTCTGTACTAGATTCAAACATAAAGGGAATGACAGGAATATAAGATGACTTAAATTCAAAGTTCACTGAACTTCCAAAAAACAAGTAATAGAAATGGTTAAGAAGAAAAAAAATCTTCAATTTTAATTTTTAGAATTCCTTAGATATTGTTTTTCCTGAAAATGAAATGTCAAAAATATATAATTAGTGTATCAAGAATTAATAAATATTTTTACTGATCAAATGAAATTATGTCTACAAGGACATTTGCTTCTGTCCTAGAACATTTAGCACTATCTTTCTTCTTTTTTTGTAATTTTGAAGGTCTGAATTATAAATTCAGACACAAGTTTCTATAATGGTAAGAGGTTACCCACACAGTTGTTTTTATGGTGAAATTTATATTAATATTCTTCTTATAGAATAATACTTATTATTTTATACTTATGTTGTTAAAGTGCTATTTGAGCAACTACATGTTTAAGTTTCAAAATGCAAATGGTGAAAAAAATGAATAGTTCAAAATAATGAATTTCATTCTGGCAAAAAACTCTCTAGATAAAAGCTTCTTTACTTGAAGTCTCTGGTAGGAGTTCATGGAGAGACTTAAGAGATCTGACAACCTCCAGTGCATATGGAAATCTTGTGCATGTGTGAATAGATTGTGTTTTCTGGGAAGTTTGCTTTCAACAGATCTAACCAGATATTATTATTTTTAATTAGTTTAGATCGATTTATTAAGTGAATTAACTAACTTTACGTTGTTCAGATTTAGTTGCTAGGAATTTGTCAGGGATTTTAGAAAGCCTTCACATTTCAAGTGCCTTGGATTTTAAGACTTTTCATAAGACACCGTGAGAAACATGTAAATTAATGGTTATGTTGGTAAGCAAGTCCACAAAACTCCAGGCTGATGCTGAATAAAGGGAGGTTTCTGTGATCACTCTGAACAGACCAGGAGTATTATAGAAGTCAGTAAGGTAGATAGTTTCCAGAAGGCTTTATTTGCATGCTAGGCAGGGCAGTGAGCAAGAAAAACTTGGGAAAAGATAGTATGCGTGTGGCTGATGATATCCACATCCAAACAGGTTATCGCTTAATTAACACTTGAACGGATTCTTACTGTATTTTCATGTATGTATAACTTTCTTGAATTTTCACTGCAATGGGAGCAGTTAGAATTTAGTTATTTGCTATTAAAATTGAGGGTGAGCTTCCCAAATAAATTTCTAATTTTCTTTCTTCTTTTTTTTTTTTCTTAAAAATCTGCAGATGTTTGGCCCTTTCTGTAATGGCCTTTCAAAGAAAAATCTTTATGTATGTAAATTCAGTCAAACATAATGAATATTACAGAAATTGAAAATACTCTTAGCATTCACAGTAGCTATTTTAAATTAAATGTGTGTCTTAATTAGTTCAAATAAAACTTTTACCCTCAAATTTTGAAATTTTGAAATTCTTTATATAGATTATATTTTTTCTGTTTATAGTACTCAACAAAGTCATTTCTTCTCACTTTAAGCTAGACCAATAAATTGTTAGTTAAACTGACAGGTAGTCATAAGGATGATAAAAACAAATTTCCATAAAGTTAAATTATTAAAATGTTTCACTAAAGGACATTTTAAGAGCTTCAAAAATATAATACACTTTAACTAAATTTAACCTCAGTTAAATTGTGAGCCCTGTTTTTTTTCCTTTTAAAAACCACCACTGGTTTATGACTTCGTATTTTTTATATTATGATAGAAACAAAATTGTGATTTTTTGGGGGGGGTAAAACTTTGCCATAATCCCATATATGTGGTCCAAAATATTTAATTGCATAAAATGTGGGTTATATATTATTGTGAGGTTAATGCAATGGAAATGAGCATGAGCAAAAAGCAGAAGTCAATCATGTTAGATCCCATTTTGAGTTATTACAGGCCCATTATCAAGGGGTCTTTCTGTATTCCTTTTTCTCTTAATTACAATGATCATACTATAATAATACTCAAACACTTTGCAGCAAGCAACTCTTGTTTTTATTTCTAAGTATTTCTTTACAGTATATACCAAAGAAGTGCCTCCTATATAAATGTCATTTACCAAAGTCACTTCCTATTAATCTGGGACCTATCTAGAATTAGAAATTGCTTAACGTTTTTCTGTTTTCTTTGACTTTTATTAGAATATTAAGGCTAGATCTGGATGGTCAAATCCCTGTCCAAGGGGCTTCTGGTAATTTCGAAGAAGGTGTCTTAAATGAATTTTGTGAATAATTACATAATGCTCTAAGTAAAGTGTAGGTTCAACTGTTTTACCTGTGTGCCTTGTTGTTTCCAAGAATGTATAACTATTTTCGGAAAGTACTTTTTACATTCCCAACTGGAAATGAAATGCAGCTAACCAAATAAAAACTGTAGAACCTCTAGATTCCGTTTGTGCCTGAATCATCCCCCATCGGCAGGTTTACCCTCAGAGGGTCTGTATACCTTGGATTATGCCGACCTGTGCTCTATAGAAGCTGAAGTTTCCCTGCAATTCTCTCTAGTGCTCCTAGAGGTAGGTGCATGATTCCTAATGGGAAATTTAGGGTCCCAAAGTCCATTCCCAATCCAGAGGATCTTTTATTTTAAATGCTGTCCTTAGCTGCTCTTCCTTAAAAAGTTCGTAAACCACTGTATCTTTGAAAGTCAGAAGTTTAATTTTGTGCTGAGATAAATGTTTCCCTGCTGTAATAATAGGAATCATGAAATTCCTATAATGTAATAGGAGAAACCGCAGAGGGTTCATTAACTCATTCCTATGAGTCATTTAATGGTACTATGTTCATTGGCACAAAGACTTAAGAATATATTGTGTTCAGTGATGAAGAATTCTAAATGTTTTTATGAAGGCTTAGAGAGCTGCTGAAGAGTTCTAATGTCAGGAGGATCAGGATAAGATTTAGATTTACATTTTATTATTTTTTAATTTTTAAGTAATTGCTATACCTAATGTGGGGCTCGAATTTACATCTCCAAGATCAAGAGTCTCATGCTCCACCGATTGAGCCATCCAGGGACCCCTAGATTTGCATTTTTAAAGATTATTTACAGGGCCAGAAAAATGGAAAGATCACTCTACGTGCCTTGTTCCTTTCTGGACATCTGAAGACAAACTACAAGCAGGGAGATTGGTTAGAAGGTGGTTCAAAATAATAAGGACTGCACTAATGTTATGAGGATGGGGGTGGAGTCCTGTCAAATCAGAAAGATACTGCTTATGTTCAAATACAAGCAACCTCAAATATAAGGAAAGCTACTCTTTTCCCAGTTAAAAAAAAAAAATGCCTCCCGATTGTTTATTATTGGTCATTTTGAATATATAAATTTTTAGAAGTTGTCGATTTACTTATTCACAACTTAAGCCACTGTTTAAATAACTTAACCTCGCTTTCCAAAGTACAAGTAAATGATGTGTAGGACGTACAATGTAGTAATCAGGCAGGAATTTCAGCTGAGGATTTTCTCTTGCAGTACTTTTCAAAAACTATTATAATTAAGTTAATCTATTTACCTTTTAAATTTTATCAATTTGCATACGTAGATTTTTCCTAAAGTGTACTTTTTTTTCTTTTCTTATATGAAGAATTTTCTGTAAAAATTGTTGATGCCAGCTACTTTATTCATCCCAGTCGGCAACCTTTTACATTTCAATGTGCTATTCTTGAATGTCAACAAGCATCTTAGGGATATGTTTCCCTATAAATATTAAGTTAATCAACATTTCTTAAAGCCAGCATTTTGGGGCGCCTGGGTGGCTCAGTTGTTAAGCGTCTGCCTTCGGCTCAGGTCATGATCCCAGGGTCCTGGGATCGAGTCCCACATCGGGTTCCCTCCTCGGCGGGAAGCCTGCTCTCCCTCTCCCACTCCCACTGCTTGTGTTCCTGCTCTCGCTATCTCTGTCTCTGTCAAATAAATAAATAAAATCTTTAAAAAAAAAAAATGTCTGCCTACATTTGGCTTTATTTTCTTCAAAAATTCAAGGTTACATTTGTTTTTTTCCAGAGTCATTTTTTTGTTTTGTTTTGCATTTCTACTGCCATTATGTCAGTCAGTATCAAAAAGGATTTGTTAATCCCCCTTGATGTTAATGTTTTACAAGTTCTTTTTTTTTTTTTTAATTTTATTTATTTAACACTTAACGACTGAGCCACCCAGGCGCCCCTGTTTTACAAGTTCTTATTTGTGTTGCTTGCCTTCTTAATTATTTTCCTGTGCTTCTCCAATTGTAGCAATTTCTGATTTTTAAGATCTATTTTTGCTCTCCATATAAATAAAAAGAAACAAGTCTGAATAAGTAGCTTTCAGACTTTTTGATTGCCATGTACCCATGTCTTTGGAGACTTATTTTTCATGAACATTCAAAGCTACTGATGCAGTGTCTCAGGCTGCTATTAGATGTAAATACAAAGTGATGTGCTGCTAAGACTTGAACAACCAGCACTCTGAGTGGGAAAGCCCTAATTTCTAACCTTTCCCAATTTCCGGGTGTAACCCTTTCCATGGCCCCTTCCCAAGACTGATTTCAGTCTGCCAGTGTGAGGTCACTAAACTTGGAGTTGGAAAATGGTACAGTCACCTTCATGTATATTACTTGTCCCAGCACACCACTATATATTATAATCCTATACATTTCCAAATAGGTAGGCTCCATATTATTTAAAATAATAGTGTGCTTGGTAATATTTTCTATCATAGCACATTCACATATTTTGAGATTTTGTTGGAAAGTGTCATTTGAGCCCCACAAAAAGTGACACTTGGTGGGGGGCAGTTCTGGGTAACTCAGACCTTCCTCTTACAACTAATAGAATTCATACATCCCTAGACAAATATGTACATGTACAGCCATATGCAAGTAAAATGGTTTCATAACATACTCCTTTTCAAAACCTCTGGGATGACATGAAAATTTTTCCATCTCTTGCACCCCGGGTGACCTTAATCGCTGCTCCTAATTACTGAGTCAACTAAGAACTGTCATGATATCGTGCTCTTCATGCACCCCTTAATAACACATTTGAATGTTCATGGGTGTTCAGGAAAACAATAAGCAAGTCTTTTGCAAAACTTCAAAGGACGCTTCACTCTTATCTAGATAAATCACTTTGCCTACTAGACAATGCATGTTACTATAATTGAACCTCAATCAATAATATTTTTAATGTCCCTTTGGCTATTAGGTTATAAAAGCAATAGAAGAAGGTTATCGTTTACCAGCACCCATGGACTGCCCGGCTGGTCTTCATCAATTGATGCTGGATTGTTGGCAAAAGGAACGTGCGGAAAGGCCAAAGTTTGAACAGATAGTTGGAATTCTAGACAAAATGATTCGAAACCCAAATAGTCTGAAAATGCCCCTGGGAACTTGTAGTAGGTAAGAAATACCAAGGGAATGGAATCTAGGGGACATTCAAATACTCACTTGAGCCATTTATCTCCTCAGTCCTAACCCACTGGCAAGTTGACATTTGTGTTAAACTATAAACCAATGTGAAACTTATTGTGTTCACAGAAGTTTTTGATTTCTTTTCAGATGGCTTACCTTAATTAAATTAGTGTTTAACGAGAGCTGTTATTATTGCCTTTTGGTTTTCTTAAAAGTTATGGCAGCTTCACTGGCTGGCATTTTTAGAAGACTTTCCAAACTGGAATTTAGTGATTAGGTGGCATTTCACATTTTCAAGTCAGTATTATTGTTATGTGGGTCTTTATCACTATATTATCACTTTATTATTTTTGTATGCCGTATTTTTTTTGCTTTGAGTCATTTAGTAAAATGACTCTGTGAAGTTAAAGTTAATGACGGTAGCTCAGTATGGGATGAAAGAGGCTTACCCATTAAAAGGAGTCCAAAACACTCCATCCATTCTCTGCCCGTGGCTTGCCCTGTTGTGAGGCTTACTAGAAATCTTTCCACTCCAGCGGCCAGGTACACCTGACGTTCGCTGGGCCCCGGCAGAGGTGTCTGAGCTCACTAGGCGCTAGCCAGGCTGCCGTCAGTAAGGCGAAGCAGCGTTCTCAATAGCATCACTTAGTCGAAACGAGTTAGTCCACAGTTAAATGTGCTTCCTTTATTCCCAGTTGCTCTTGGTGAAGCAAATGAACAAATACATATGGACTGATTCCAAATACTGTTGGCTGTACTTTTTAAAAATGTGTGGAAGACACATCTGGTGGTCGTCAAATCTAAATACAATGTAAATTTCGGAGTTCGTAGTTACCGGGCAACCTTTAGATTTGTATAGATTTGTCTGTTTATCTGTTACTGTAACACCCATTAGAATATGTCATTTTATTCTTTATACCCTTATTTTTGTACGGGCCAAGACATTCTTTCTTTAGTAGTTCATGAAAAAAAAAAATTTGCTTTTCTGTTTTCATTTGTATCTAGGCCAATAAGTCCTCTTTTGGATCAAAACACTCCTGACTTCACTACCTTCTGTTCAGTTGGAGAATGGCTACAAGCTATTAAGATGGAAAGGTATAAAGATAACTTCACAGCAGCTGGCTACAACTCCCTTGAATCAGTGGCCAGGATGACTATTGAGTAAGTTGAAACTCTCAAAATTCTATTTAAGCCTATGTTATGTACAATCCAAGCTTTATATCTGCCATGTATTAAAGAGAGGTAAACCACAGAATCAAGGAGAAAATCATCGCTTTAGTAAGTGCCTACTATGTGCCAGGTGTTGTGCTAAATAGACCTTTGAACTTACAGTAAATTTTTAAACTCTCACACCAATAATTTTAAGTCAGTAGTTTTATACACAACAAGGCACAGGCTCAGAGAATGTAAGTATTTCCCCAAAACTGACTCAACTAGTAAGTGGTAGCTCATTTGTCTCCATTGCCAGTGTACTAAACACCATGCCATGAACCTTCTTTCCTTAACCCTGTATCATTTAGGTGCCTATTCATTAAAGAGATTCTCTCCATTGCAAAGGAGGATTTCTTTCCCCATGTTTGTATGACATTAAAAACTCAAAGCTTCATACCCAATGCCAAATGCATTATGACATCCAATAGGATTACTTTCTGAAGAGGTCCAAAGCAGCTTAATTCAATTAACTGTAACTAAGAGTTTAGCTTATGTTTTGGAAGGTGTGTGATTGACTCATTTTTTTTTTTTTTTAACCTGAAGAATGACCTCATAAAACAACTTTGGAAATTGCCATTAACTGGAAGTGAAAAGAACTAAATTTTCCTTTCTGGCTCCCTCACTGATTATGTGGTCTTAGGAAATCCACTTAGTATCTCCGAACATCAGCTTCTTTGGCTGCAACATACGTCTCACGGGCAATGAAGTTCCTCTGGGTCAATGTGTTTGAAAATGGGAAACAGTTTTCAAAGTTCTATTAGCAGATCCAGCTTAGGTACTGTTGTGCAAAGGGTTTTACATTTCTCAGCTGAGAAGGCCGGCAGTCAGCTTCCCTCTCCTGGCACGTCAGGAGGTGGCATCTCCGTGAAGTTAAGCGTGTGCGTGCCATCTTGTTTGGTTTCCTTCTAGTCACCACATGGGAGAGCTAGCATAAGTATACCTCATCTCTCCAAAGCAATCTACTTCCCTGAAAAACTAGGATCCTCAAAGTCTTATTAGACCATGATTATGAAATACTACGCTATGGTACTGTTGCTATATTTTAGCCTCTTGCAAATACCTAAGCTCAATCTTCCTGGCTATTAGGAAAAGTAAAAGTACATACACAGACACAGTTAGTTGATGTCACATTTAAGCTATTAAACATAGTATTGCACATTTTAGAAAGTGATTTTTTTTTTCCTAAAATGTAGTCAAATGATCAAACTGAACCGGAGTTGAGTATACAACCAATAATATGCTCAGGATTACCACATAATAATGAAACTCAGTATAAATCTTTTGGTGATGGTCGAAGATTCTTGATTTACTAGAACCCAAAATGCTTACATTTGTACTCTATCTATTGTAACCATTAAAAATTTTAAACTTCACTTAGGTTCAAGAATACCTTTCAAATAACATTTCCTGATCTTACCTTAAGTTAAGAATAATTTTAAGACTTTGATTAATTTTGTATACAAAATTTCATATCAGTTTAAAAATAACTTATGGCAAATTGAGAGCCTGAGCAGTTAGGTTCTTGGGAAGTAGCACGCTGGTGAAGTTTGCCAGTCTGACCCACTGCAAGAATGTGATCTTTAATACCCAAACCACTAAGATAAGATCTATTTGCCTAAGATAAACAGATGACTTAATTCAAGAGCTGATGACAGTTGAGTGCCAAATAAATCCTTTGTAAGGTAACTACCAAAATACATTTGTCTTTTTCAGAGATGTGATGAGTTTAGGGATCACACTGGTTGGCCATCAGAAGAAAATCATGAGCAGCATTCAGACTATGAGAGCACAAATGCTTCATTTACATGGAACTGGCATCCAAGTGTGATAAGCATTTCTCCCTCATGAGGGAGATTATGGACTGCAAGAGAACAGTACTGGCCTTCGGTATATGCATAAGAATGCTGCTAGAAGACAGTTGATGTCCTGGGTCCTTCCTACAGTGAAGAGAAGATTTAAGAAGCACCTATAGACTTGAACTCCTAAGTGCCACCAGAATCTATAAAAAGGGAATTTAGGATCCACCACTGGTGGCCAGGAAAACAGCAGTGACAATAAACAAAGTACTACCTGAAAACATCCAAACACCTTGAGCTCTCTAACCTCCTTTTTATCTTATAGACTTTTTAAAATGTACATAAAGAATTTAAGAAAGAATATATTTGTCAAATAAAATCATGATCTTATTGTTAAAATCAATGAAATATTTTCCTTAAATATGTGATTTCAGATGATTCCTTTTTAAAATCATTTGTGTTTATTCTTCATAAGGACTTTGTTTTAGAAAGTTGTTTATAGCTTTGGACCTTTTTAGTGTTAATCTATGACACATTACTACACTGGGTACCTTTGAAAGAATCTCAAATTAAAAAAAAAAAACACATAGCATGATTGAAGATATATCTCTGTCAGAACATTGGTATCCTTTTTGTGCTATTTTACTTTGTTTAATCAGTGCTGTTTTGATATTGTTTGCTAATTGGCAGGTAGTCGAGAAAATGCAAGTTGCCAAGAGCTCTGGTATTTTTTAAAAAGAAATTTTTTTGTAAAGATCAGACAACACACTATCTTTTCAATGAAAAAAGCAATAATGATCCATAAATACTATAAGGCACTTTTAACAGATTGTTTATAGAGTGATTTTACTAGACAGAATTTAATAAAAAAAACACACAAATTGTAGGTTTATGAGTACAAAAAAAATTGAGGCACTTCATCTAAAGAGTGTTGGTGAAGGCAAGTCTCTGAGAGCAAGAACTATCCAGTGTTATCTAAAATTTAATCCGAGCACATCGAGGTCTTTTCCAATATTGAGACATTAGGAAATTTAGGAGAAATAGTTGACGTATATTTTATATCCTATTCTGTTTAATGCAGTCCAAAAGCTAAAAGAAAGAAGTAAGTTTTATATTAGAACTCTGAAGCAGGAGAAAAGGGGCAGTTCACGTTTTCACCTTTCAAAAACAAATCGGCTGCACAGAATATCACCACTGCAGTGTTTAAAAAGTCTTTTATTTGTGAACGCTGATGTCAGAAGCTTATTAAATGAAAGAACTCTTTTTACTGTGTAAGGAAAAGGTGAAGGATCTGGCTTTTTTTTTTTAAGCTTTATTTATTAAACCATATTATTTGATTACTGTGTTAGAATTTCATAAGCAATAATTAAATGTGTCTTTATAGATATTTCAGGAATGTATACATATTGTGAGTAATGCTTTCAAAGTTACGAAAATCATGAACTACCCCAGAATTGAACTGTTGTACTTCCAAAGAGAATTGGGCTGTTTATAATGATTTTAATAGAGAAAGATCCCAGGGATCGGTCATAATTGGTCTTGTTTGATAATGTGGGCATCCACAAACAAACAAATAACAGAAACAAAAACCTGTAAATGTTCCTTTGTAAAACTTGTAAATTTTATTTATACTGTCTTGTTTTGTACACACATTTCTCTGTAGTGGGCTCTGAATACATTGAAAATGCACTATATTTTTCTATTTTACTTGCAGAGCATCACAAAAGAACAGGTATTTTCAGTGCTACATAATGTGTTTTCCCACATTTAGGACCAAAGATGGCTATAGAAAAACTCAAATGGATTGCTTCCCAAACCCCTCCCCACCCTTTTTTTTTCTTTTAAATCACTGTACAGTGTTATTTGATATTTTAATTTATTTTTCGATTGACTAGAAAAATCACTTTAATTTCACTAAAATGCTTTTTGTCCCTAAAGAAAAATAATCTGTAAGATAATTTTAATTAGCATAATACAGTCACCTAGACACTTCCATTTGTAATCTTTGTAACAGACTGTAAATATATTTTTGGAACTATAACACAATGTGCTTGAGGGTTATTTTTCAGTGTCTGCAGTGTATTCAGTGTTTATACTAAGTACAGCACTTTACAATCCTAATCAGTAGCATTGGCCTTTGAGAGAATGAGTGAAAGAGTTTGAGTGAGTGTTCCTAATTCCGTTTGGATTCTAAACTCACTAGTAATGAAGTTCTTTTCCTGTTCATAGCTTAAGGTGCTTATTTTTTCTATTAAAATTAAATTAACAAAAAGCCATTCTAGAAATAGAAGACATAGTATGGTACATGCAAGTGGTGTCTTTCCTGCTTTTTTCTAGCACTAGATTTATAGTTGAGTAGTCTTTCTTGAGTAGAAGGGCAGAATAAAAGTTTTTTTTGAGTTTTTTTTCAAAAATAACTTTTTTCTTCAGCAATATACCTCATCTGCCTTAAATTTTTTACAGCTCTTTACAGGGAAAGGGGAGTAGGGATGGGAAAGACACACAGCACAATAGGAAGTGTATGAATACATCACTCTCTCGTTCGTAGGTTTCTTTTCCCAACCAACATTATGATTTTGAAATACATGTATGTGAAACAAATATTCAGAGAAAAAGAATTAACATTGTAATGCTGATTGTATTACTCTCTTCCAGAAAGAGATGAAATGGTACAACGATAAGAATGTACAACTTGCACCTTGAAATCATTTTTTGATAAATTAGTGCTCAGGGGAGGAAAGGTAGAAAAAGCGAACGTCAAAAATAGAAGTCAAAAATTATAAAAATGCAAAAGGAAATGGCCTCCTTGCTTTAACAGAGCCACCTTTTTTAGAATGCTGTCTTCACACTTGACTTGTGTTTTGCATTCAGTACTGAAATAAAAGTAACTTTTATTACATCTGAATCTAACATTTTCTCAGCAATCGATCTGGGCCTTGTTTACTCGAACCGGTGGTTTATGCTTGTCAGAGCACTATTAGTTGAATCATATTGTATACTTATGTAATCTACATTAGCTAGTACTATTTAGGACTATATTTTAATTGCTCCTCTTATCCGTGTTTTTAAGACAATTAAAATGGTGTAATTCACCTCTTTTTTTTTTTTTTTAATTTTAGGTAATGCTGATATTCTCCCTTTTGTTTCCTGAGTGGCCAGAACAGTGCTACTCGCTGATGTGCATGTTCAAATAAATTACTGATGTGTATTTTTTTTTTTTTTGCTCTATGTGGAGAAATCATGGGGAACTTGGGGCGAGATGTGCTTTTTGTTGGTTGAATTTATCCCTCCTTGCCTAAGAATTACTACAGGGGTCATCCTTTTATAAGGACAAACTGCTTTTGAACAGTGTCTTCAATGTATCAAGCACAAATAACTCTTTCTTCAACACGAATCATAAGTCTCTTTTTACCAGCTTAAAATAATAAACGAGTCTATTAGACAATGTAAAGAAAATCCTGTCTCCAATCATTGGCGGGTTCCTTTATGTCCCTTACTCATTTATTTTCTTACACAATATCATGAAAGGAGATGTCTAGAGTAAAGGTTTCATTGAAATATTTCAGTGGACCAATCAGAATACAAAGAAAATTAATAGCTACTGATTCCCTTCATCCTTTTGCACAGTGACTTAATTCCACTCTAATTATTACAGAATAACAAGTTAAGACTGTATCTTCAAAGAGCCCTACTATCAAACATTTTAGTTAAAACCTTCATTGTTCTTTCTTTCTTTTTTTTTTTTTAAACTGCAACTACATGGTACTAACAAGGATATTTGCGTGTGAAAGGAAATATTTTGTCATCAGACCCTGACAAATAATTTAGACATTTGATATAAAATGGCAACTTGGGGAGTTTTGGAATTTAAGATGCTACAGGATGCAAATAGAGGATCCAGAGCAAATGGAAAAGGTGATAAACCGGTGGTCTGATTGGGTTATTTGCCATTGACCCTGACTCAGTGATCATTCCATCCCTTGTGATGACAAGGCTCAGCCTAAGCTGAGCCAAAACACAAAGTTTAATCTTGAAGTCTTAGCTATCCCTGGCTATTCTATAGACAATGCTCTTGTGAAGTTCACACGGTGACAATTATATAGCTCAAAACACTGATGGGCAGTGACATGATCTCTTAAAGGACTGGATTCGTAAGCAGTACAAAAATATGCTATCCTACCAGCACGCGTTTCCCTGCAAAATTGTAAAGCTATTAAAGACACACAAGTTCCATCACTAGGTAAGAAATAGATTTGAAACTCATGGTGATCGTCAGTAACAATTTTTTTGTTGTTGTTGAAACACTTCTAACTCCTCCTTTTACCATTTGTTTTACATCATTAGCTGCAATGAAAACTCAGTTTTGAGGAAAGCTGCTGAAAGGAAGACGCGTAAAGCAAAAAGGTGATCAAATTCCTGAATGCAAAAGATCATTAACTAACTCCTGATACTAACAAATGAGAAAAGACAGTGCATGGTGACTGGCAAAGGTTCAAGCTGCCCTGAGGGGAACGCCATCCTCTTGGCTTATTGTCAGTGTCCCTTCAATACCCCTTACCTCGCTGCTCTTCCTGCTCCGGCTAGTACATCTCAGCTTGAAGAATACGGGCAGGAGAATATAATATTTCAACAGGAATGCTTCTGTGAGCCTCATCAGAGTTAAGTGCTGTAAGGGGATATTTTTTTCAAGTTCAGTGATTGAGTGTAATTAAATCTATAATTAAACAATAAAAGACATCTTCTGATTGACCTTGAGGTTAAAATAAATTTAATTAATTGATCTAATTTAATTGGACCTATTGCACAAAGTTTGGTAGGTAGCAATAAGTAGCTCTAGTGTTCTGTGGGTATGTAACAGCACTAGGAATTCTTTACGTGTGTTAACAGTAGTAAGGATTTCCAAATTTCCAGCTTTTGATGATTTGGAGATCGTAGCAAGTGAGGTGTTGTCTTTTTGAAGCCTCCATAAATAGCAAATAAAGCTCAATCAGATATAACCTGCAGTATATGTATCATCATTTCAAATATCCCAGGTTTCTACTGCTGAAAATAATTCTTGTTTCCTTTTTGAAATTCACAGCCTTTAATTAAGTATATTTGTGGATTTTATATCTAAATGAAGAATGCACAATATATTTTTAAATGGGTGGTTATTCATAGATCTTAATTAAAGATGCTCATGCACACATTTGTTTTTTAAGTAATGTTGGGTCTAGCATAGTAGGGAACAAACCCATACCATTCAAATCTCACCATTCCACTATGTAACCAAAGCTAATTAAAGACAATGACTGGGCAACAAACGCTAGTAAAACAAATAGAGAAAACTAGACTATATATGTAGAACGACTGTTCAGATAAGTCACATGCTCTTAAAAATATTTTGCAATGCATAGCAATGAGGCAAACAACTCAAGAATGCTTTTTAAGGGGCGCCTGGGTGGCTCAGTTAAGCGCCTGCCTTTGGCTCAGGTCATGATCCCAGGGTCCTGCTCAGGAACCTGCTTCTCCCTCTCCCTCTGCCTGCCACTCCCCTTGCTTGTGCTCTTTCCCTCTCTCTCTCTCTCTCTCTCTGTAAAGTAAATAAATAAAGTCTTAAAAAAAAGAGAGAGAATGCTTTTTAAAAGTGAAGTGAATTTGCAGACACTTCCTGCATTGCTAGGATAGACTCTGAGGCAAATGAAAAAAGAAAGTCGTAAATTTAACCTGATATCCCTCTGTCCATTTGCTAGAGAGGCGCACACTGCTAACATTAAAACCCGGACAGAATACGAGGCTAAAATTTGCTCTTTCCAGAGGGAAGAGACCCACACGTTTCTTCAGCTCTGACGTTTGGACAAGTGTTTTCAAGGCTCTACTGGGCAGGGGATCTGCTGGTCATGCATTATTGTAATTCTATGTTTTCACTAGATCTTTGTTAATCACACACTGAGCTCCATGTGTATTGACCAGAACCCGACTTAACAGAAAAAACAACAACAAAAAACAACAGGACCTGATGCCACAAACAGACCTGCTGAGCTCTACCTGACAAATGCACTGGAGTTAACACATGGGCTGTTACTGCTCGTTCAGTGACAGCACTCCTCCCCCAAAAAAGTGCCACCTGTCAGGTCAGGTCTGGTGTGGGGCCAGCCAAACACGGAGCACCTAAATCTCATCTGATCTCCTAACAAAACAAAGCCAGCAAACACCGAATAATACTATCCTTCAGATTTTGAAGTGTATATTAAAGGCAGGGATAAATTACAGGAAACGGAGAGAGTCAGACAGGACAAGCTGAGTTTAATGAGAGCGACAATGCGGAGCTATCGGCGTTTCTGACCAGAAAAAGGCTGTGGTGGGAATGAAGTTTGAGGGACCACAGCCCGGCAGTGGTGCCTGACATACGAATTAATTACTTTATTTCTGGATCAGAGCCACAGAATATACTCTATGCCTCCATACCTGCGCTCTTTGTTTTCACATTCCCTCTTACTTTTCTAAATGGGGGAGATTCCACTCTTCAAGACACATCTCAAAAGTTCCTTGCTCCAAGTCTTCCCTTCCCGACACCCAGGAGCCAGAATCCTTGTCCCTGTGCTTTGCTTACGCTGCTGTGCTATGGTTCTCCCCCTGTGCTGTCACATCCTCTGCATGGGTGTGTCTCTCTCCCACTGGACCAAGTGCTCTTGGAGGGCAGAAGCCCAATGGAAATCTTTGTTTTACGCCCTTGGGGACTTAGCAGTTTCGGGCACTCAGTAGACATTCCATAAATATTTTAGAATCCTTGAAGTGCAAATTAATTCAAATGGGTTTCTTCTTAAAAGGTAGTGAGGATCAGGTGCTCTGAAGGATGAATGGGGTGCAGTGAAGGTGGTAGGAAACCAGGTGTTGAGGGAGAAACCTAATTTCAGAGCACGGATGGCTGCCCCTGTGATAGGCTGGGGCAGTAGGGACCGCCCGAGGGACCCCGCAGAGGAGCACGGAGACGGAGACATGGACCCGTGTGAGAATGGGAGGTGGAAGGAGCTGGTTAGTAAGCAAGACAAGGATGCACGAAATGCAGGATCTTCCAGCTGTTGGAAAGGAGGAGGTATCCCTGGTGGTAAAACGCAGAACAAGATTAAAGAGGAACTTGAAATCAAGCAGAAGAAATTGGACTTGATGAGAGAAACAATGAAGGGCGATTTACCAATATCTTGTTTGATGAGACAAAGGCATGGCAAAAATGTTTTCTTAAGGAACAGTAATCTGCAAAAATAAATGAGATGTGATAGTGACGAATTCAACATCAGGTTTCGACAAAAGAAAAGAGTGTTTTTCTTCTTCTATAATGAAAACACCCTTCACCCCAGCTCTCAAACTCAAGACAGTGTCAGTAATTCTATAGTTTAGTAAATATATTATAAAGTTGACTTTTGTGAGCAAGCCTGTAAGTCTTCTTCCCATTTACATCATGAAGAGGCAGCAGTGGTAGGTGACAGCAGAGGGTTGGGAGACAGACCACCCCATTCTTGTCACGACAGGTGCAACATGGGGCAAATGATTTAATTTCTCTGTTTCCTTCTTCCTATCTTACCTGTAAAATAGACATAAATAGTACCCACTTAAAGAGGTGTCGAATTTGTTAATTGATACTTGGAAAGTACTTATACAATAAGTACTCAATACATGTTAGCTCTTATCATTTCTTTGGGAAATATTTTTGTCTATGTTTCTAATTATCTGTTTAACAAACACTTATGAACACTTTTGTGAATTCTGACCTAACACACAAATGTATTTTAAAATATAAATTATATGTTTTTGTCCCAAATTTCATCCTTATCCTTTTCTCAGGTTTTTGTTTTGTTTTTTTTTTTTTTTTAATCATCATTAACCATATCTCTTAAGTCAGTACCCAAAGAGTCAAACTTCACTCATCTGGCCATAAACAATCCTTCACTACATCCAACTGATTTTACCTCTTTGATATTTCTGGAATCTACCACCATTCTCCCAACCACTGACCTAAATTAGGTTTTCATCACCCCTCACCTAGACTAATGTCACATCCTCTACTCTGTTTCTCTTCCTCTAATCCTTTTTAATTACAACTTTCAGAGTCATTTCTCTAACACGTGTCTGATCATGTTTTCCCCCAGTTTAAAAGACTTTAATGGCTCCTCACTAATTGGAGAATCGCATTCGATTATGTAACATATCATCATCAACTGGGATTGTGTCTGTGTGATCTCCACATTGTCACCCCCTGCTGGACTGAACAATTTGTGTCTTTGGCATACAAAATTCTTTCACACGCCCTTGTCATTATGTGTTTTCTGAGGAGGGCAAGTGAATGTCTTATTCCTCCTAGTACCTACTGAGCCCAACACAGTTTTAAAGAACAAAATAGTTTCTATTCCTATACCTCAAAGCAAGAATATGTAATTACCTTTAAAACAAATACTGGACAAAAAAGTTAAGTTTGAGGAAAAACACATAATCCCCCTCAATTTATAATTGATATCAAAATGTCATTTTTTCCACTTTTTATGCATCTCTTTCAGTGACTTAAATACACCTCTGGAAACTATAAGACAAAACAGATCATTTGGTTGATAAACATTGCCTTCTGAGCTTTAGTAGAAGATTATATCTATATGTTTACATGCTAATTTACAAGTTCTTTCATCTAAACAGACATTTAAAATTTTGTCTTTGACTGCTGTTTATTGAAGAATGGGTGGGTAGATTCCTGCACGGCTTTATCCTACCATCTTGTCTGGAAGTTGGAAAACCTTCCCCAGGGCTCCTGGGTGGCTCAGTTGGTTAAGAGTCTGCCTTCGGCTCAGGTCATGATCTCAGGGTCCTGGAATCAAGCCCCGCATCGGGCTCTCCTTTCAGCGGGGAGTCTGCTTCTCCCTCTCCCTCTGTGCTCTCTTTCTCGCTTTTGCTCTCTCTTAAATAAATTTTTAAAATCATTAAAAAAAAAGAGAGAAAGGAACACTTTATTGAAGAAGAGGTGGGTAGATTTCTGCACGGCTTTATCCTACCATCTTGTCTGGAAGTTGGAAAACCTTCTCCAGGGTGCCTGGGTAGCTCAGTTGGTTAAGCATCTGCCTTTGGCTCAGGTCATGATCCCAGGGTCCTGGGATTGAGTCCTGAGTCTGGCTCCCTGCTCAGCGAGGAGCCTGCTTCTCCCTCTGTTCCTCCTCCCCCACCGCGCTCATGCTCGCTCTCTCTCTCAAAAATAAGTAAATAACATCTTTGCTAAAAAAAGGAAAACCTTCTCTAATTTTTCTTTACCCAGTTATATTATATAGTATTTTACATTGTTCCTTTATCTGTCAATTATGTTGCCTCACAGGCAGGAAGTAGAACATTTGTCCAGCTCACATTTCTATTTCAAAGCCTGGCACAGTACCCAGCACCTTGCAGATTGTTAAGAGGTGTGTGTTGAGTGATTGAGAGTTATGTGACCCTCAAGCCAGGGGCTCTGATACTCTAGGAGTTGGTCCCAACCTAATGCATAAAGACCAATCTCCCGAACTGAGTCCCTTAATCACTCTCATCCTACTAAAATGTATCTCTTTTCAATGTCACAAAAGTTTCCCAGATGCTGCCCTGTGCCATTCCTCACATATCTCTCATCTTTACTGACCTTAAAGCTATCTATAACCCTATCAGGAGCCCCCAGACCACAGTATCACAATGATCTATATACTTTGTACCAACACATGATCCGAATGAAATCAGCGGTTGAGGGTCACTTCTTAATTTTGGATTCGATAAAGCATCATATTTATATCTAATTAACTGCTCACAAACTTTTTTGTTTGGGAAACAAATATGCAATTATAACTTCATCATTTCAAAGCACCATTCTGACTAGTTAAAATATGGCAACTGCCATAACTTCTATATATTTCTTCTACCCATCTTTTACCGAAGAATCAACCACTTCACGTATTTTCCTAGCCTTCCAGCTACTTCTTTTCCTTAGCCAGAGGTCTGTGTGGCCTTAGCACAAAGCAATATCACACTCAGTATTCAGCTTGTTTTCTTGACTTTAATATTCTTAAAATGCATACCTTCATGCTTTATCACTTATGTATGTATGCAAGTCGAGTTAAATAGGCTAAACCTGTGCTTCTGTAATTCTTACTCTATCTCTGTTATCTGCTCCCAATGCAGCAGCCGACCCTGCTACTTGCCCAAGCGGTATGTTTGGGAAGAGGGCTGAAGCGTCTTTGCATCTGCTGCCTTTATGCATTTAATGCACTGATAAGAACCATAATCTGCTACTAGAGACATGCATTTAATTACATGCTTTGCCATCTTTCAGGAGTAAATATATGATCATGTTTTTTATTTTCTTTCTTTCTTTTATAAATAGAGACTTAATTTACTATTATAGTAGTGCAAATTTTCTCTATGCATGAGCTGCGGGCCTGGAGATACTGCAAGGGAGCCTCCTTCCCGTATATTTCTCTAGCATTGCGTAGAGGCTGAATAAATAGTGTTTGCACATGGTAGGTACTAATCAATAATTTTGACTAAATGAACAATGATGTAGTTGCCATTGGGGCTAAAAAAATACATTTCAAGTTCAACTGAAATACAATCTTTTACTTGCTTGATAGTATCTCAATTTTGACTCCTAAGTTTTAACTACCATCATGTGTAACTCTATATAAATGTAATATCAACGAAGAATCTTCACACTTGGAGAGGACAAATAGGAACAAAGTTGGAGGGAAAATTGAGAAGCTCTCATTTGTAGAAATATTAGCCCTGGTTTCACCATTTACTGATTCTTTGACCTTCACAGAACAATTCAAGTCTATGAAACTCAGTTTTCTCATTCGTCAGAATGGATATATCTGCCTTCCTTTTTTCTTAACAGCAATTTTATGAAGAGCATATAAAATTAAGCAGACAAATGAACTTTAAATAATATAGAGTAAGTTTTAAATTCAAATTATGGTGATTTTATTTTTTTTGAGTTGAATTTGAGATGCTATCGTCTTGCCAATTGCTTCTTTACAATTTCCAGTTAGCCTGGCAAGTTCTAAATATATGTGCGTGCGAAAAGACATTGATGGTTTCTTATTTAGTCATGATTTTGGTATATTTTCTTCTGATCTGAGTTGGTATTTCCTAACGTCATCATGGCTTTTCAAGTGTCCTGACTTGGACATTACGTCATCTAAGAATTCCTCCATTTTGCCTTCATTTCGTGGCTTCCAGTCAAGTGAAGGCTCAAATTCAAGGTGTTTTCTTGTTTTCTTGTTTTTTAGCTTCTATAGCTTCTTACAATCTTGCAGCATGTAACCTACAAGGTCTCCTAATCCCATAAACTCTAAATCACATCCCCTACTCTCCAAACTACATACAATTTATCTGTTCATACAGCCCATCTGGAGTTTCTCCGTCGCCATGAATTCTGTGTGTTGGCCCCTGGGTTATGGGACCTGGGTGTTACTCAGAACACATGTAAGCTGCCTAAATTTAACAACTGTAACTTCTGCATGAATAAAGGATGTTTGTTTGTTCAGCAGTGCTCCGGGGTACAGTAAATTTTGATTTCTCTATTTTAATCTTGTTGGTACACATGTCTAATTATGCTTGTTGGTTTAGCACTGTGTGGAGAGTGTTAGGTAATGTTATTATCTAGAGTTTGCTCATCCTTAAATGTCAGCCATAGGACTAGAGCCGAAGATCTAGAGTTGAAACAACATGGACTAAGGTTGGGTCAACACTGCCTCTAGGCTCTGTATAATTTTAGAGATTTATAACTTGGATATAAATATTCACTCCGAACTTTCCACCATGGCAGGCCTTTTCTGGCCCTTCTCACTGTGTTTCAGATGATCTCAAAATCAGGTAAGACGATGATTGGTATTTGGGGGACCATTTTTTGTTTTGTTTTGTTTCTGGTTACTCTTTGGATTTTCAAATGGCTCATTCCATTTAAAATAAAATAGACTGCATTGCTGCTTTTTTATTTTAATATATTTCAGACAGGTAGCAATGTGTGTGCATGTGTATAAATAGCAATCCTTTAAAGCTAACCATTTCAAGACTATTGTGACTAGATAAGTGAATCCATAAATGCTATTGAGACTAAAGAAATACATTGCAAGCAGTTACTGAAGTAAACTCTGATTTACTTGGTCGTTTCTCCATCTTTGACTATAAAATTATAATTATTATCATGTGCAGATCCATATAATTTTTATAATATATGGCATATTATGTCTTGACTTGCATTTTGCAGTTTCCTAAAACTCGCCTGCAATTCTGTTTCTCAAAAGTCACACCTTTGGCTATCAAGTGTGCAGCATCTTTTTCTCAATTTAACTTTTCAGCATCTGATGTCAAAAGGTGACAGTAGTCCCTGTTTGCATTTCTGAAAGATGTGTGAAAGCGCTACCTTCCTGGGATTCCAAGACATGACAATTAAGTCTCTTCTGTTCTCAAATTATAACAAGTCTGAACAAGGTAGGCGCCTGCACATACTTGCACTTGGCTAGAGGAAAAGGTTAGTACTGTTTGTGACTGAAGAAGGTAAAACAACTCTATTGCTGGGGCGCCTGGGTGGCTCAGTCGTTAAGTGTCTGCCTTTGGCTCAGGTCATGATCCTGGGGTCCTGGGATCGAGCCCCGCTTCGGGCTCCCTGCTCTTTGGGAAGCCTGCTTCTCCCTCTCCCACTCCCCCTGCTTGTGTTCCCTCTCTCGCTGTGTCTCTCTCTGTTAAATAAATAAATAAATTCTTAAAAAAAAAAAAACAAAAACCAACAACTCTTTTGTGTTTCTTCTTTCAAATCAAGGTCCTATCCACTAATGGTGACATGACCTTTGGCTGGTTACATAAACACGATTTGGCTCATTTTCTTTCTTTTTTTTTTTTTTTTAAAGATTTTATTTATTTATTTGACAGAGAGAGACACAGTGAGAGAGGGAGCACAAGCAGGGGGAGTGGGAGAGGGAGAAGCAGGCTCCCGCGGAGCAGGGAGCCCGATGCGAGGCTCGATCCCAGGACCCCGGGATCATGACCTGAGCCGAAGGCAGACGCTTAACGACTGAGCCACCCAGGCGCCCCGTATTTGGCTCATTTTCTTTTCTGTTAAAATGACAATGATAAATAATACCTGTTTCATAAAGCTGATCCTAAAATTAAATAAATTAATGTATGTGAAGATCTTAGAAGCATGCCTGGTGGTTACTATTTTAATCCTTAAGCTTTGTGACTAAAGATCCTTCAGTATCTGTAAATTAAGGGGCAGGAACCCATCAGAGGATGGTTTGCCACATTTTAAATACCCAGAAGCGTTCTCTGAAAGCCACTTAAATGTTAAACATTTCGTTAGGCCTCAGAGCCCTATGATTATGGAAGAGTTAATGATAAAAGATGTAGAGAATGCAGACAGTAGCTATAGAGAACTTTCAAAAGAAGGATCTATACCTGAATATGTAGATTTCTGGAGTCAAGCATAAACTTTTGGGAGAAAACCTGCTTAGGCACTGCCTTGGGGTACAAATGTGAACTGTGGATTTCTTAAACCTCTTCCTCATCAGTTGCAAATGAGACAGTTGCACAGATATTGGAGCAAGACACACTTTGCTTACAGTACAGACTTGGCCACTCACTCACTGTGATTTTGAGGAATCCCCTCAAACTATTTGAACCTGTGTCATCACCAGCCAAGTAAAGCTAAAATATCTGCTTGAAAGTGCAGCTTTGAGGAAAAGAGAGGGGAAGGAGGCAGGGGGGGAGGGAGAGAGAACACAGCATACTGCTTGTAACACAGTACTTCCATTCCTCTCCTTAACTGCCCCAAGCACTCAACAGGACACGCTGAGGCAGAGCGCGCCTTTTCCCTGGTCTACCAGGTTCTGTCCCCAGAGCTGGAAATGCTGCAGCTCGGCAGGTGTAGCAGTTACCAGGCTCCACTGTATACAAGAATACCCTGGCTGGGCTCTTTCTGCCAAGGAAGCTGAGGGAGCAAATTTCCCCAGTTTATCTCCACCCAAAATTCTCTTCCTAGTAAGGAGCAATCAAGGTATGACACAGCCTCAGTCCCTTAGATTAGCACCCCTAGTTTTTGTTATGAACAGCTACAGCGTTTCTGGTGGGAAGCAAAAAAGGGCGCACCTGGGTGGCTCAGTGGGTTAAGCGTCTGCCTTTGGCTCAGGTCTTGATCCCAGGGTCCTGGGATGGAGCCCCGCATAGGGCTCCCTGCTCAGTGGGGAGCTTGCTTCTCCCTCTCCCTTTGCCTGCTGCTTATCCTGCTTGTGTACTCTCGCTCTCTCTCTTAAATAAATAAATAAAATCTTAAAAAAGAGAGAGAGAAAAGAAAAAGAAACATCCAATCTGCACCAGTAGCCCCCATGATCAAAATATAATCAGGATTGGGATGCCTGGGTGGCTCAGTCGGTTAAGCGTCTGCCTTTGGCTCAGGTCATGATCGCAGGGTCCTGGAATCGAGTCCCGCATCGGGCTCCTTGATCAGCCAGGAGTCTGCTTCTCCCTCTGCCTGCCACTCTCCCTGCTTGTGCTCTCTCTCTGTCTCTCCCTCTCTCTGTTGCAAATAAATAAAATTTTTAAAAAATTAAAAAAATATATAATCAGGATACCAAATTTTTAACAATATAGCAAAAATATTTGAATTACTCTGAATTGGCATTTTCTAAAATTCAGCTAACATCACAGATGTACAGAATCTAAGTAGAAAAAGAGGGGAGAAGAAGTCAAGGTGAAAGAGATTAAAAGCCAGTTATTTGTGGAAGCACAGGTATATTGATGCAATACACACAAGCACACACCCACACAGAAGAAATAAGTTCATTGAACAGGGTGTTTGTGAGTACATAGGATAACCTGGTCTGTATAATGCAATCCAATACCTCTGGTAGTGTGGATAATAGTTTAATTCCCTATCAGAACTTGATATTAATAGTGATGAAATGTAAGGCAAAGAACAAGAAATGCCTAATTGTTATTTTTATAACTTAATGTCCCCTTTTGCCCAAATTCCCTTTCCTTTTACTACTATTGAAAACGACCTATTGAAAGTTAATTTTCAAAGAATTATAGCAACAGCCTGCCTTTCTAAAACTGCATAGGTTTACAAAACCCATTTCTTTCCTATTTTCTAAATAGCTATAGGCAGAATCATGAAAATTATAGAAAAACACAATCTTCCTCTACTTTATCTTGATATGCATTCTAAATTGTGTCACCGGTAGGAAAAAATAATATCTTGCCTTCATGCACAGTTCAGCATATAAAACATAATCTATTTGAATAACTATGCAAAGAGCTTCAGCTAAGCAATAAAATGCAAGTCAAGAAAGTATCTATACCTCATCCTTCTATGGATGTTTTAAAATGGGAGCATGTAAACTTCTAGTTGGATGGCAGGCGGTGATCAAACTTACAGTTCTGGCCAGGCTAATGTTGTACTGGACAAAATCTACATTTGAAATATTGGGAAAAGCTTAAAAAAAAAAAAGCTTCCAATAGTTGGACTTCTCTGCTTTTCTTCAAAAATACGAATCAAAGTATTGTCAAGATTTCTATATTGTAGAATTCCAGTGGTGAATTCCTGTGTTTTTGGTAGCATTTCCCCCTATTTATCAAGCTTTTGGTGTTGAATGTTTTCTAATTTCTTTCTTTCACCTGGAGGGTGGTAGTTGAGGCTTGCTTGAACTAATTTATTGTTTAAAACTTTCAATTGTCTTAACTATTTCTGAGGGAAAAGCCATGCAAATTTATTTGTAGGGATCTTAAAGAAGAAGAAGAAAGCAGAGTTGGCCTTAGGCCTTATTTTTTAAATAACCAAAAATAATCACGTAAGCAAATAAATTACATGGTATTAGGTCACCTAAGATCATCTTGACAGAAGTACAATTTCCGTGTTTACCTCACATAATTTTCATAGCACTACCAAGAAGCATTTGCCAATTGCTTAACTGTCTTTAGAGATAAATAGAAGCACAACTGGCCAAAGCTCTTCTGATAACTAGCACATCTCACACCATTACCGGATTGGGAATCATTTGTCAAAAACCTTGAGGGACCCTGGAATTTAAAAAAAATAATTTTATTTCAAAAAAGTGTAGGAGAATAGCCTTCTTGTTTATAGTTGGAATTAGAGTTCCCATTGCTTAATAAGAGGTAAATTAAATGTTTCCCATGATTATCTAAACCCAAGCACTCTAATTCTCTTCCCAGGCTCATAACAGCTAGCACCCCACCCATGCCCTCTGTAGCAGCCCTGATTATGTTGCTCATAGAGTTTGAAATCTTGCCAGATAGAAATTTCTTATTTTTTTTAAATTTCCCACTTTATTTGGGTATTACTTCAAACAAAAGCCAAAATTCATAGTCAGGAGGCAACCCCAAATAATTTAGCCTAACTGTCTATGCTTGAGTGTGAAAAACTAGTTTGCAACCTGATGTTACATATAAGAAGAGAAAGCAGAGCCCAGGGCTGAGGTCTCCAAGCTCACATTTAAGCCAGTGATTCCCAAACTTGGACACACAGAAGAATCCCCTGGGGGTCTTTTAAAAATATTGATGTCTTGCTCCCACCAGCGGTATTTTGATATAATTTGTCAGAGGTGCAATCTACACATGGGGATTTTTATTTTTTTAAATCCAGGTGATTTTATTCTGCAGCAAAGTTTGGGAACCACTGATGTGGAATGTGGATTTACAGGCTTTGCGATGGACCAGAAAAGCACTCTCTCAGCTCTTTCCTTACTTAAAAGAAATCTTATAAATGATGACTGTTTGCAAGTTTCCTTTCCATTCCCACCCCTCATAACCTCAGGGAAAATGAAACAGTGCCTCTGTCCGTGATTTTTCATAAAGCTTTAGACATATCTACAATGGGGGAATGTACGGGGAAGGATATTCATCTTAATTATGTTAATCCTCCTTAGCCAAGAAATGGGAAGTTGAGATCATCCCTCTGGATCAACAGAAATATGTTTATCATCGTCATAAAATTGTTTGGGAGCAATTTAAATACATTCTTCAGGATTGTAAAAGATTCACGAAATAGCACTGTATTTCCCTGTGGGTCATTCTATACCATGTAGAATACCAAAGGCTAAGACTTTTTAAAAAAAAAAATTTCCCTATGTTATTATTTCAGAATTCTAAGTGATTCTGAATGAGTATGCCAATTTAACTCTATAGTAGTCATCATGATTTTGCCTCTTCATGGAAAATATTTTCAGCTCTAGCTCATCATCGGGATTTTCAAATAAATGGCAAGTTTCAGACACGTAATAATAGGGCTTTGTAACATCTTTACAAAATACAGAAATGCTTACAAAGTTTGTCTGATTTTTATTAGACACTTGAGGTAAATATGCTTTTAGAACCATTTTAGATGGACTGAAAACGAGACAAAAGGTTTTTCCATAGATTTCATAGTACTGAAATAGTTCTGTGTTTTCTGATATTTTAAATATTAGAAGTGTTCTTTAGATATTTATAATTAATAGTACAAATTTTTTTCACAGTCTCTAAAACTTTTATTTTCATTTATTTATTTGAATATAGTTGACACACAATGCTACATTAGTTTCAAGTGTATAACATTGTGATTCAACATCTCTCTACATAATGCTGTGCTCACAAGTCTGGCTACCCTGTGTCTCCATACAACACAGTTACTATATCATTGGCTAGAATCCCTCTGCTGTGGCTTTTATTCCTGTCTTATTCACTCCTTAACTGGAACCCTGTATCTCCTCTTCTCCTTCACCCATTTTACCCATCCCCCACCCTCTTTCCCTCTGGCAAATTTAATTTATTGACTATAAATTAGGAGCTCTGGAGCTTATCTGTTTTCTTTCTTTTCGTAACTAGTATTAACTAAGCATAGTTTCCAAATATATTTAAATAATCAGTAATAAAAATAATAATGGTTAAAGTTCTATTAATAGTAATAGTAGTTAACATTTAGCCAGGAATACGGTACACGAATTATTTCCATTATGTCTTCTGAAGTTCAGTAAGGAAAGAATTTTTATTATCCCCGCTTCCTAGAAGTGGAAATAAGATTAGAGAGATTAAATGATTTTCCTTAGTTACACACAGAATAAACCACAGGAGCCAGGATTCAAACCTAGGTAAGTTATCCCCAGTATCCATGCTCACTGTAACATAATACAATTAACACAAGAGCTTAAGTAAATGTGTAACATCTAAACATCCTGAAGGAAAGCTTAAAAGCCAGTCACTATTTATTGGCCAATGTGATATGCTGTTCAGATATTTAGAAATATGAGTATGTATGGATTTTATTTCTGACCAAATCCTTGGCTATCACTTACATGCGGTCTTTGTTTTTACATAAACGGATTGATAATTAGCAAAATCCAAAAGGTTTTTCTTTTTCTTTTTTTTTTTTTCAGAATAAACACATATACATTTTAAATACTAAAGACTCTATGTGAATTATCACCATCTGGATATACATTAGTGAGGCTCTTAAAAAATATAAACTTATACATTAAATAGAAGAATATTTATTTCCCATTTAGGGTGTAAACCTCGCATCCCTCCTTTCACCCTCTTATTATCTGACAATCACAGGGGCATCAGGGGCCAGGCTCTTTACAACATCAAACTCAAACAGCTTAACCCATAACTGGTTTCTTTCAAGGACTTCCAATTAAAAAAAACAAAAACCTGAGCAATGTTAAGTTTTTCTTGTAGCTACATTGACAAGGTGATATGTGTTCTGATGTGCTGAGACAATGCCTAGAATTCAACAGTCCCTCTTGTAAATTACTGTCATTCCATAATTGCAGATAGAAATTGGCATACATTTTAGATGGAATGTCTAATAAGCTAATTGTCTATAAATTCTAAAAAGAAGAGTTACCATTTAAAAATGAATTCACTACATTCTGGATGCAGATTGAAAAACCGTATCAGAAGTAGTGATAAACATAAACAGAATTGCAAGAATAAAAATTGTTCTTAATTCAGAGATGATGCTGGGGTAGTCGAGGCTGTTGAAAAGACACACACACACTTTCATACATATTAGGAACACGTAGGGTTATGTAGTCTCTTGATGAGAGAATAAAGAGGCATATAAATCTAATAATTAAATGTTGATGGGTATTTGTGGTTGACATCATTACATCATAGCCATATTGGACTCCGAAACATTACGCTCTTTGCTGTATACCACAATAACTTAAATTATTTGTTTTTTGTCTGCTTTCCTGTTTCTAAATGGGCTCTTGCTGAGCAGGAGAGAAATACAGGTGTATAACCCTGGAATTTTGTCATAAAAGTTTTTAAGAACCGTGGAATATAAATTTCTTACACGCTCCATTAAATGATCAAAAAATGTAAATCAAGAAATGTTTTTACTAAAAATCATCTTTATTTCAGGCTTGTTTAGTGACGGGTTTAGTTTTTCAAATAATTTCCAATTAGAAACATAACAGAATTTGATATCTTGAAGTTCCCAAATTAGAAGTATGATTTTAAAATATTGAAAGAAATACTTTAATAAACTTCAAAAGGCAATATGAAAACATTTTGAAAACTGAATAATCAACAAAAATGACTCCATCCTCCCAGTAGATGCTGGAAAAAACCTAGACCTGGTCTTTCAGGTGCTTGGGAGGCATGATGATTTATGCTATTTGGAGAAAAAAAAAGGAGCATAAGTGGCATAAAATACGAGAAAATATCTAAGCAACTTAAAACTGAAACAGCAGGAAAGACTATAGCAATTTTAGAATCTTTAATGACAAACACCTAAAATTAATGTTACTAGTGCCCTGAAGTTGTAGCAGAATGCCGGCTGTCTGCTAATGATTCAAGACTGAAATCCTCAAGGAAAACATGATCCTGCCACTGTGGTTCTGCTTCTTCGCTTCTACCCTGCAGACTTCTTTACTTCCCAGTTCTCATGGCTATTCTCTAAAGCAAATGATTACTTAATTCATAACTCAAGTTCAAAATCTAAGCAAGCGCTTGGGTATGAAAAGAACAAATAGCACCAGCAAAAGAAACTTGGTCTCTAATCTCACTTTGCCCAAAATAATGACTCTGGTAACCTGTCTGAGCCTCCATTCCCCCTTCAGTGCACTCTACCCAGAGTTTCTGATTCTTTGGCTTTCAGGTCAGGTGGGCAAATTTACATGTCTAACAAGTCCCCTGATGATGCTGATGCTGCTAGGTTAAGGAACACACTTTGAGAGTGACTGAATTAGGCCATCTAAGGTCCCTATTGGGCCTATCATTCTGATCTTTCTATGTGAAGATTTCAAAATATCTGTCCAATTTTTCCCCCAACAATATTGTTAATACTGGCATTTTCACATTTTTATTTCACAAAGAATAGAATAACTATATCTTTATACTGGATAGTATACGTACAGACAGGCATTAGTATTTTCTGGCATCTTTTTAGGAGAATGAAACTTATACTATACCTAATCAATTGTCTTTGGTCTGTCATTCTTATTATTCACATTAACAGATATGAAGACAGAGGAGTTAACTTGCTCAGAAAATTGCTAGTTAAAAAAAAAAAAAAAGAGCCAAGTTTAACTCAAGCTTTTCTCTCCTGGGTCACTAAATTATGCTTTAGTTCAATCTTGCTTTAGAGAGATGTGCCTGACATCATATCTTCCACTGAGGAAAGATTTTGAAATTATTTTGGTATCTCTATATGCTCTAGACATGAATAGATTCAAATCTGAATCAACACAACAATCTCAAGGTGCAATTTTTCTGGGTAGTAGTGTGAACACAATGATATCAACAGTCAGAATAATTATTATCACAACCCAGTATAGTAGTTTGAATGTGTATCGGATGTGTCAGCTTTGATATGAGTTCTGGGTATAAATATCAGTACCATAGTGCTTCCCCCCCCACCCCCTTTCAAAGAGACAAGTTCAACAAGAGCTCCTTAGCAGTCATGAGGCTGGGACAAGTTTATATAGTTGCCGGGTATCTCAGGCGCTCTCCTGCCACCCAGCTGTTCCTGCCATTCTTGGCAAAGAATTGTCTGCAAAGAGCCCAAGGCAGAATCCAAGGGCAGACTCATATCCCAACAGGGCTATTCTTTCACAACAGCTGTGGGGCTTGGGATGTTTTGGTCAGTTTCCTCACAGCAGACCCAAATTAGTTTTTCCATGCATATTGGTTGATAGGAAAAGATCGCATTGCCTTTTACCCCTTTTGTACTCAATCCACAAAACTTATTGGTATCTGGATTTAGACCATGTCTTCTCTACATGGAAAACACAGGTGTAATTTAAGACACCTTCTTATCAGGGCAAGAGTCTTTTTTATCTCCTAACATCCTGAGGTAGTTGCAGACTTTCACTGGTCTGGTCTTGAATCCTGGGCTGGCCAGCTCATTAGGGCTGAGTGGTGAGGTGGGTCACCCACCCCGGAAGTCAGAGAGGAAGAAAGCCCTGTTTGGCCAGCCAGTCTTCATATTCTTGTACTGGATTTGACAATTCTGAACTCTAGAGTGGCTCCTGAGTACCAACTGGGACATTCATTCTTATAGTTTGGTATCCAAGGTTTTTCATCTGGACTTTGCCATAAATTTTCTGCTCTGGGCAATTTAGTATAATTCCTTGTTGTAAATAATGTTATAAGAAATAATGAAAAAATAAAAGTAAGAATTGTGTGATTGCTGGTCATTTCAGACTCTGGGATAAAGTCTGAAAGAGGAGACATATGGGTCTTTAAATGTTCCCCAATTACCAATAGGTTCCAAGCTGTGTACCGTGGCACAAATAGCAAGAACCAAGACTAACGACAGTTCTACTCATGTTGCTGAGTGTCAGAATATACTCCCATTAGAGTATCATCACATGAGTAAAAACACTAATTGCCTGGTATGGAGAAAATGTTCAGTAGGTTGCCATGATTATCAAATTAGGTATATAAACTTGCTTGTGATGAAAATCCTCTACAATCAGGCTAGATATCACTTTGATGCACAGCTCATGCTTTAGGCAGCCATGTTTCCTTCAAAAAGCCCGCAGACTAGAATGCTAACATTTCCTCAGTGTTTGTCACATGCATCCTGCACACTCTGGTCCTACAAATCCTACTTCTTACCTGGACATCCCTCTTCCTCCTGTGAAGATCGCGTTATATTTTGTTCTTCTCTTACAAGCATTTAAATGATGTTTTTGGAGTTGAACAGTTAAAATATCAACTCTACCATTAACTAGCTATGAGTTTGGGAGATTATTTAGCACACCGAGTCAAAGTTGTCTCATTTAGAATAAGGGATAATAATAACTGCCTCACAAAATTGTTGAGAGAAATAAAAATTAAAATTAAGATTTGTAAATATATGCACAAAACACAGTAAGCAGATTTTTTGTTATTAAAGAAACACTGTAAGGTTTGATTATAAAGGTTGCCATAAAAATGTTAATTCTAAATAGAGTGAATCTTCTAATTTAAAACTTTTTCAGATTCCCCTTAATGTCTAGACTGGACTAGAGAATTACCATACGTGTTAGTCAATCATATATATCAAAAGGTAAGTCTAGTCACATATGTACATGTATGTGTACATACATATGGTGCTTTAAATAATTTTTACTGTGCTGAGAAAAAAAATCTATATCAAAAAATTCTGCCTCCCATAATTTTGTGAGTATTCTTAAATTTAATTTAAGAGAGTAGAGACAATCAGTCTACAACTTTAAATAAGGTTATGATTCCAAGCACTTTGGGGAACGTAAAACATTGAGTTAACAAGCACAGATGTATTATGGCTTATTATTAGAACCCTCCCCTGAGCAGCTTTTCACAGAGAGATGGCACAGGGTGACAGCATGGGGACACAGACAATAGGCAGGCTTGGAGCAAGGAGGTACGAGTGTCCAACATCAGCAAACATCAGGTTTTGTCTTGAGGAACACTTGACAATATGCCGCCATGGTGAGCATTTGTCAATTCCCTTCCCATCATTCATTGCTTCATCCTCCTGGCACTCTATATCCAAGAGGGGGGCCCTATGTAACGAAACTTTTTAATTTAGTTTTCTTATTTGAACTTTCGCTATACAGTTTCGATTAATGATCTTTGACTCTTGATGCACTTATTTCACTGGTCTAAGCCTGGTCCACTTTTATATATTTATTTAGTTCATTAAATAGCGAGTTTAACGTTCTACTAAGAACACATGGACCCGACATCTCAAAGGTCTAACTATGAAATTGTTATATCGATCATTATTACTTGTACTGATTTTGTTAAAGATCAAATAAATAGAGGCATTACACTCTGACCGTCTGACAAAATAGGTAATAGTGGATAAATGGTTTTTGTTTTCTCACTGTCCACAACCTTCCTTTATACGATTCTAGTCATCTGCCAGTGCAAAGACCCTAACTAGCCACGGGATGGTTATGTGGTCCAGGCCTGATCAGTCATGGCAAAGCACCACCTGAATACTGTGAAGAGACCAAGGATGGATATCTCACCAAAGAGAGACGATCAGAATGTTGCACACCAATGCTGAGAGATGGAGATATCCTCCTATCTCAGGATTTGCTAAACGAGGATTTTAGGACCCCTGCACTGTTGCCAATCTCCCCTCACCTGCTATCTTGTGACGAAAATCTATCTGAAAAAAAGAAAAATAAACAAAATAAACAAACAAAACAAAAAAAGAAAGGAAAGGAAATGTGCTCAGAAAAGCAGAAGTTATATAGGGAGTAGGAAAGTCCTAAAGATAAAATCTGAGTCCCTTGAGTCACTGAGACCAGTTCTATCCCAGTAAAACGTGACAATAAATTCCTTTTGAGCTGTAAACTAATTTGGCTTGGATTTCTGTTACTAGAAAATGAGATCTCAGTCGTTAACATCACTAACTGAGGAGACTTAATAAGTTCTGGTGTTTAAGAGCGTAAAACCTAAACGAGAGTATTTGGATATCCTATGTATGTCACTTAGTAATTCCAAAACTTTGCACACTCAGTTTATCTGTTTCCTCCTCTGTAAAATGGGATGATAATGGCACCTGTCTCCATGGGCTTTTGTAAGAATGAAATGAGTCGATTTATGTAAATAACTTAGAATGTTCTTGGAACATATGCGGTGATCAGTAAGTCTAACAATTAATTCTTCCCTTCAAACCATCATTATAAAAGGTTTTGGTATAACCCATGTTTCCATCTGGTGGAGTTAAGTACAATAATGGTTATAGTCACTATTTGCATTTATTCAACACCTACTTTCTGAAAGCCTACTGTATGCAAGAAAGCACTGTTTTAGGCTGGGTTGTAGTAGTGAATGAAAATCCACAGAAACTTAAATACTTCACATTCTAGTCTCTAAAAAGGTAACGAACAAACAAAATCATTAAGTAGAATACATTGTTTGTTAGATGTTGATAATGCTACGAAGAGAAATATAGTCAAAAGGGGGCAAAGGACCGTAGGCTTTGTTGAAGCCCCAGGTCTGTGTGGACCTCAAGAAGAGGGCATGATTTAAGTACTCTTAATGCAAATGAAGAAGCCAGAACATTCCGGGTGGAGGAATTCCAGGAAGAGCAAGTGCAAAGCTCTGAGGTAGAAAAAAGCTGGATAAATTTGAGGAACAGTAAAAAATAAGCAAGAGAAGACTAATAATAGGAAATCTGAAAGGTAATAAGGAGCAGAGATTATGTAGAAACTTCTGGACCATTGTAACAGTTCCAGCTTTCATTTTGAGTGAAATAGTGAGACACTGGACGGTTTAAACAGAGAAGTATTATGCTCTGATGTACCGTTTTAGGATTATCCCAGCTACTTTGTGGAGAACAGGATCCGGGGAGAAGCCCACCAAGAGTATTGTGAGGGAAGGATCCTAGCACAGCTGATGCCTTCCTTCTGTTCCCAAGAAGAACCTTGTGCTTTGTACAGGATGAACTGGCAAGCCCACAATCACACTGCATGCAAAGAGCTCAGAGCAGAGTCAGGACATCCCGGTTCCCACAAATCAGACACGTAGAGACTTTCCTTGGCTATGCCCATGTCAATGGCCCTCAGACATGCTCCCAGCTTTCTGTATCTTAGACCTCATTGGTTCAGGGTCGAGGTCCTTTTACTATAAATTGGAGTGCATGCCCACCTCAGCTGGAGAATGCATCCTCTGGCCATAGGGGACCAACACATTGCAAGGGGCTGGATCATGTGTCCTCTCTCTCTCTCCTCTTGCTGTACCACTTGGGCCTGATGTGCATGTTGTTTGTCTTGGCGACCTCAAGTCATACTTGGGTCTCTTCCCTGTGTGATACTTGTCTGTCTTTTGACCTTGGTTGCATCCATGTTATACTCTATCCTGTGACACAGCCTGACCACCTAATGAAGCAATATCCAGGAGAGAGATGATAGTAGCTTGGAGCTGGTGGCAGTGGTGGAGTTGGTAAGAAAAATTAGACTGTGGATCTATTTTGAGGGTGGAGGCAAATTGACACTGATCAGAGGTAAGATGTGGGCTAAAGGAGCAGAGCAGTAAAGGGTTACTCGAAGGACTAAACTACTGGAAAAGATAAAGGCCAGATGAGGGTCCTGGAAGAAAAGTCTGTTTGAAGCTAGGTAGTAATTAGTTTGTTTTTGTAGATGTTGATTTGGAGCAGGGGCTATTGGATAAAGAAGTGGAGGTGGTGAGCAGTAGTTTGACAAGGGGGTCTGTGTTTTAGAGTAGACACTGAAGTGCATGTAGATGGCAAGGAAAACCATGAAACTGGATGAGATCATCAAGAATGAATGCAGATAGAGAAGTGGGCCAAGGACAAATCTGGGGCACTCCCAAGGCCAGGGAGGGGAAGAGAAACCACCACAAGAGATGAAGGAGAAAGGAAGAAACCCAGAAAAGAGTGTTATTCGAGGAGACAGGGGAAAGAGGGCCTCAGGCAGGAAGGAGGGATCAACTCTGTCAAATGTCACAGATGAATCAAATAAAACGCACACTGAATACCAACCCAGGGTGACCTTTACAACAGTGGTGTTTGCAGAATGGTGGGGCGAAATGTTTACTGGAGTCCTTTCTAGGGAGAATGAGAGAAGAGAAATTGAAGATTGGGAGTACTGACGTTAGGCTTCCCCCTTGGAGTTTATATCTTAATCTTTTGGAAAGATTTACTTGCTATTAGACATTTTACTAATGTAAAACTTACATGGCAATTAATTAAATAAATTCCTACTTAACGTCTAATAAAACATCTGTGCCTTTTTGTCCACTGTGATGATTGAGATGTATGGCATGCAATAAAATTATTAATAATGTTATCCTTTTGAATGAGAATCTACTCTTTGATTCACACCATTAAATAACCTTTTAATCTGTGAGCCAAAATGTCACCCTGTACCTTGGACTCGTTCCTAGGGATATTAGTGGGTAAAAAAGAACATTCCTTAGCCGGTTTATTTTTCTTTAGTATTAGTGCAGTTTGGCTCATCTGAACGTCTGTAGTAAATTGCTTTTTACCCAGGAATTTGTAAATAATTTAGTTGGAGCATTTCTAACCACGTGTGTGTGTGTGTGTGTGTGTGTGTATGCATTTCTTATTAAATTCTGGCTAGAATCCATCATTTCTGGAATTGTATTGTTTTACAGATTTTTGTGACTGGTTTGTCACAAAAAGTAGAAAAAAAACCAATCTTTTTCTTTGTTTCTGGATAGCATTTTCATTTGGCAGTGGTGGTATTTCAACAGCATCTACTAGATGCCTTATATTGGGTCATGGCAGAGGCTGAGACACTGTTGAGTGTTTTTAATAACGCATATTCATAGTCCCGAGCTCAGTGTATCACCAGACAGACCAAAAAAGGTTGGCTCTTTTGAGCAATGTGTTCCTAGCAATCTACTTGGTTTCAACTTCAGTACAAACAGATGGATTTCAATAACATACACAAATCCCTTGCAATTTGAGGAAGAATATTTATTTTTCCCCTAAACCATTCCATTTGAGCATTGAATTTTTCCACTTAGAATAATTAGTAAGAATAGACAAATTTATAATTACATAAATTACAAGAATTTCAACACAGATATACATACACACACACATACACACACACACACTCACATATATATATATATATATATATATAGTGATCTCAGACTATACGATAACTACTATTTATTTCTGGAGATTTCTAGATGCAGGCATAGGTAATTTAAATGGATGTATCATGCATATGGTATAATAATTTTAAAATATCAGATTTTAAATATCTATAAGCACACTTATGGGCATAAAAAAAAAGGAATACTTGAATACTAACTGGGAAAGAGTAAGGACAAATTTATGTAGAATTTTACAGAAATCTGTATCATCTCAGGACACCTGGCAGGTTCAGTTGGTAGACATGCAACTCTTGATCTCAGGGTCGTGAGTTAGAGCCCTACGTTGGGGATGGAGCTTACTTTAAAAAAATTTAAAAAGAAATATTTATCATCTCTTGTATTAGTTTTCTATGGCTACTAAAGCAAACGCCATAGACTGGGTGGCTTAAACAACAGAAATTGATTTCCTTACAGTCCTGGAGGCTAGAAGTCTGCCATCAAGATGTTGACAGGGTTGGTTTCTTCTGTCTCTCTCCTTGGATGGATAGCTGTCTTTTTCCTGTGTCTTCAGATAGTCTTTTCTGTGTCTCTCTGTGTCCGAATTTTCTCTTTTTAGAAGGACACCAGTCATCCTGGATTTGGCTCACGCTAGTGACCTTATTTTAACTTACTTACCTCTTTAAGACTGTATGTCTTCTCCAAGTATGGTCACATTCTTAAGTACTGGGGTTAAGAATTCAGCGTAACAATTTGAGGGTGTGGGGCACAATCTAGCTATAACATTTTCTATCATATTAAACAATTTAAAACTCATTCCTAGAGCAGTGGTTATCAACTGTATTTGAGTGTATATCCTATTTAAAAAAAAATATTTGTAATGCATACCCACAATATTTATATGTTTATTTACTTATAAATTGGAATGTCTAAAACATACACAAATGTGGACAGTCTAAAGAATGACCTGAAGAGGGAACATATTAAATGTTTTCTTTTCATCATAGCTTCACACTATTATCTAATTTTTCAGGAGCAATGTGTATTTAAGAAGAGGTCTGTCATATCACTAATGCATACAGTTTGACATTTCAAATAATTTCCTTGTTTATTTCATTTTAAGGGGAACAACTTCTAGTCACATTGTCATTGTTTTTTACCTCTTCATGTGGTTGGAGAAGAGCTCTGATAATTGGGGATCTGGCCAAAGTCCTGGCTTCATGGAGCTTGCCTGTCTTCAAGAGGATTGCCTTCTACTGGGGAGAATAGCTAAAGCGATAAACAACTACAGACTCTAAAGCAAGCAGGACAAGGAAGAAATAGTCATCAAGACAAAGGGAAAATGCTATTTGAGTTGAAAAGTCCATAGAAGGCCTCCATCAGGTGACATTAGAGCAGAGACCAGAGTACAATGAGGGACAAAGCCTTGGGTAAGTTTGAGCAGTCTCTAGACAGGGTTGGTTTGCTCAGTGCCTGTCTCTCTCCCTCAGGACAATATAAACATCACAAGTGCAGAATCTTGGCTGTTAGCTACCTTTGGTTCTTCAGCAGTGCCTGGTACGGAGTAAAAATTCAATACATCTCTTATTAATTCATTGTAAAATTCTTTACCTTTTTGAAAAATTAGTTTGGTGGTAAGTTAGGGGAGAATTGTAAAAATGCAGTGGACAAATGTGTTTTAATAACAAAACTGCCGAGATGCTATGTGAACGATGATGTGAAAACAAATCCGATATAAGCAATGTGAGATATACTGAAAATCGTGAGTGAAATGTTGATTATTAAAGGTACAAGGAAACAAAGTAGGCAACTGAATAAGCAAAAGAAAAGGCAAATAATATCATATTAATTCAGTTTCTGTGGGAACCCAATTTCCAGGTCCCAAGTTTCAGTTATTAAACATTTTCTGATTCCCTGTGTCATTTAGGTTCTCTAGGAAGTGAGGCTGAGATGCTAGTCCAAAAGTTTTGTTGGGTAGAATAAGAATGAAGCCAGACTGGAAAGAAAGCCTTCAGACTGCAAGGCAGCAGGGCTGACATGCCTGAGAGGGAGGGCAGAGCTAGGGGGAGAGAAGTGAGGAGGAGCAGGAGTGGACAGGGTAAGACTCTGATGGAGTTGGAGATCTGACAATGTCTCCACCACATGCCAACAGGGAGCTCTAGAGCAGAGATGGCGTGGGACAAGTCCTATATGAGGCAGAAATGGCCAGGCCCTCCCCTCCCCCCGGGCTCAGTCATTGCTGGGTAGGGTGACAGGGTAGAACAGAAACAGAGGATACAGCATGAATGCCCAGAGGCTGTCAGCTGACTGTTCTTTGCAACCCCCCACCCAACGATCTCTTTCTCCATGGAAGATCAGAGAGGGGCACTCCATGCCTGTCCTTCTCACAAAAGAAGTGGCCACATGTGGATGCCTGTCCAGGGAACAAACATTAGAGATTTCCTCGTCATTCTGTCTCTTCTCTTGTGCTGGCATTATTTGTCTTATCAACAGCCAGACTTACTTGGTGAAAATCTTCTTAAGCCACCCCCATCTATTTTGTGAGTGTTGATTTTGCTAAATTTAAAAACTATGCATTTAGCCACAGGTAAACCATAAGCACTGCAAATTGCTAAAAGCTAATGGAACAGTCAGGGTCCCATCATACCTTACCCCTTTCTCAAAGAATCTCCATCCTGTGTGGTTGTCCCAGAGTGACAGGGCCAGCTCAGGCATCTATTAATATTAGTGAAGATGAATCTCTTTATCTTTGCCTTATTTATGAAGAAGCACACACAGATGACTAGAAATTCTACTTCCTCCTGGTGCCCATTTGGAGAGTGGGAACATTCTATGACATGATGACACCTATGAGCAATGAGGATATTGTGCATAAGGGCACGAACGGGTCTGCAGGCCTTCTGGAGGCAAGATTCTGTGAGGGACTTTGCTTACTGCCCCTGCTGACTGCTGGTATCAGGGGCAATCCCCACAGCCCAGTCCGCTTCAACACGAGCCCAGGTGGCTTTTCACATGGCTACTTAACTACAATTTTTTGAGGGCTTAACATATGTTAAGAGGTGTCTTATTTATTCTTTTTGGCCTGTGGAGTAATAAGATTTCCTCTATTTTGTAGATGGTAAAATTGAGACAGAATAAGTGATTAAATATCTCACTCAAAATCACACAGCTGGAATGTGGCAGAGCTGAGATTCAAATCTAGGTCTGATTCCAAATTTCAAATTCTAACCACTAATTATTTCTCAGAATGAGAACTTACATGACTCACTAAAATACTATTTAAAAAATTAGAAAGAAGAGTATCACTTCTGGCCCATGTATAATATGAGGATACAAGCATTTATTTTTCATTTAGTGATTTGTTTCTCCCTCATTACTTTAGATCTTGCTTGTTATGGACAGCTATCCTTCCCATGCCCTATTTTTATTTCAAAAACTCTCTTTTGCTGTGATATTGAGAACAGGTTTCTCATTAGTATTCAGGTGACAATGGGAGGAAGCTACCAAACAATGCACATGAAGGAGGCAAGGCTGTCATTATAAACTGAGCTTATGAGAAATGCCAGTCAATGCTGGTTGCTCATAGGCTTTTCTTTCTTTTCTTTCATTGTCTTTTTTTTTTTAAACAAGGGAATCATTTAGAAGCAGCCTCTGCCTGCGCGGTAACATGCCGAGAGCAATGGTAGTGTCTGGGTGGGTTGGAACCAGAGCGGAGAGCTTAAAAGAGATTTAGGAAGCATGCCAGGTCCACAGAATGAGCCTCTGAATCAGGTGGGTGCATAGTTGACCTTTCGTAGAGGGCAACAAGCTTTGCTCTCTTTGTTCTTGACAAAATTACTCAGCCATTGCCATGTTCATGTTCCTGCTCCATGTTCAAAAATTCCTGGGGCAGATTCTGCTTTGACACCCTAATAAGAGCAGCCATCTATAACTGGCTCAGCATTCATTAGTTGGCAGAACCCAGGGCAGCGGTCGCTCCCCGCCAGGTGTTGAGGACCCTCTGTGCTGAGATGTGTGTGACTTCCCAATGCTGTGCAGTGAGAGCTCTCGTGGAGCAGCCTTCCTTGGTTGGAATCCACTGGCTTCTCAGTTTGTTGCTGCCATAGTGAGTGAGGATTCCAAGGCCATCCCTTTGGACGCTGCTGGGTGATCATCTCCAGGCAGAACAAAAGCAGGTAGGATGGCCCCCTGAATTGGGGGTGGGGTGGGGTTGGAGGGAGATGGGGGAGAAATATGTCCCAGCCTCAGAAAAACTCTGCTCACCCTCCAGGATCTGTGTAACCCCAGTGGGGCTGGTGATAGGCATTGGGTTAAGTACTTCTGTTCTAGAACATAAGTTCTCTGAAAGGAACAAATGGGTCTGTGTCCATATGTCTACATCCCGAGCACCCTGGCACTGAGTTCATCATAAGCAGTTAATGAGTACTTATTTTTTATAAATAGATGGATTGAAAGAAAAGCCTTCTCTTTGCATTGGCTATTTGATTGGTGTTACCCATCCAAAAGAGTACCTCTAGACCTGCCGAGGTGACCACTCACTTGGCTTTCATGGCCCTCCTGGTCGGTTCCGTTGCTGGCTCCTCCTTGTCCACCTATGACTGGTTCTCTGTCACTATGTATGTCTCCTCTAGCTCTGGCTGACTCTCCAGGCTCTGGCTTCATGGTTTCTCTAACTTCTCAATACTGCCTGTCTACTAACAATTCAATGTCTGTTTCCATGATCTTCACTCTCCAGGGCCTCCCAAGCCTTTCCATGACACATCATGACTTTAAAGCTCAGTGATCAAACCAATCTTTCTCTCAAACAACCACCCTCCTGTCACATCTCCTTCTCTAACCTTCATTTGTGTTCTTTAGGTGGGACTATGTCATGAACACGGGGGATTTTCTTTGAAAATAATGATGCGTGCTAATGTGAAATGTTTCTCTGGGAACAGAGTCTACGGTGAGTACAGCTGAAGAACCCTTGCCCAGGGTAGAAATGAAATGCAGTGTGGTTTTCCATTCTCTGTACTTTGAAGATATGCTCTCATTCAGCAGGTATCTGAGCAGCTATTTTGAGCATGTCGCCAGGCCAGGTTCTGGGAGGAATACAAAAAATCAGGTTCCTCACCATTCAGTGGTTTGCAGGAAGAGCATTGTAGTCAGGCCTACAAGACTAACAGTGGGAAAGATAAAGGGATGTGAGGCGTATGTGAACACTGCTGATATGGCAGGGGTTTGAGGAGCAAGAGGATTGCTAAGAATCCCAAAGACCAAAAATAAATGCTTTCCCTCAGGCTGGTTTGGTTCACTCCTAAAGAAGTGTAATCATCTTGGGAGAGTTCTCATATGTTGGAAACATCCAGTGGGACAGATTCTAAAACCTTTTATCTATCATATTTCAAAAAGAGATAATGGAAAATGTTTCTTTTAAAATGTGTGCATTAACATATTTGCCCTTCCAACAAATTATACTAAAAATGTTTTCCCCATATGTTTTCCGTACATATCTCACTTTCAAATAAAATCAAGGAAGGTGACCTCAAATTATATTATTGTTATTTTTAGAAGTACTGAGTATGCAAACATTTGTACAACCCGGATCATAAGTCATGTGAAAATTTTACAATTTTTCTTTTCTTTTTTGGCAGCTGGAGAGAGTGTTATCCTCCACACTGCAAGGGATTTGGCTCCTTAATCAATGATGTCTAGCAAAGGAAGTGGAGGAATACAGGGTAATCTGTAGGGTCTGTTACAATTTGACATATGGACATGTTTCAACTGAAGTAACATCACTAAAGTAACAATTCCTTTCTCCTGGCTAAATACAAGCCTTTTGTATAGGTTATCTACTGTTGTGTAACAAACTATCCCAAACCTCACAGTTTAAAACAACAATTTATTCTCATCTCTCACTCAGTGTCTCTCATGTTGGAGGCAGATGGTGTGTGAAGCTGGAGTCGTGCAAGGTTCAAACTGGCCGGAACATCCAAGATGGCTCACTCACATGACTGGCTATTCAGACCGGCTATTGGCTGAGGGTGCCTCGGGTTGTTGACTGGAACACACAATGTGGTGGTTGAGCTTTCAACAGCATGGCTCCTAGGTTTGAGAGGGATTATAACAACCATTAGATATTATATAGATATATGATACATAATGTATTACATCATATATAATGAAATATATATTATACATGTATTATAATTGTATTATATTAATACAGTATATATTGTGTTATTATATATTCCATATTTGATACACTATATTATAACAACCATTTTACTTGGCTCACAACTTTGTACATTGGGAACTTGGGAGGAACTTGGTTGGGAGGTTTGTCTCTGATCCACGTGATGTCTTATGGGACATATTCCAAGAAACTCAAGTTAGAACTGAAAGACTGCTTATGATTTAGTCTCAGGAGTCCCAGACTGTCATTTCCACTATATTTCATGGGTCAGTTAAGCCACTGGGATTATTCTATAATATTCAAAGAGAAGACATTAGAGTCCACTTCTTAATATGAGAAGTTGCATGTATTTAGAGAACAAGACGGTTTGTCAGTCTGCCTCTGGCCATTACAATGGACTATTCTGCCATATGCAAAATACACTCAGTCCCATTTCAAGGCCTTCATGTTCTCATTTCAGTATGACATTAGCTCAAAGTCCAAGAGCTCACTACCTAAACAAGGTCCAGCTATGGCAGAGGTTTCTCAAGTGTAATTACTCTCAATCTGAGACCTGTGAACTGAGGAGACAAGTTATCTGTCTCCCACACATTGAGCATACAATGCTGATTGAAGAATGGGGCATTGTAAGAATTGGCCCAATACCCAAAGCAGAGAGAGTAAAATGGGATGTATGTCACAGTCACTGATAAAAAGCATTTCTGAAATCTAGCCAGACACATGTTGCCTTTTCCTTGAAACAGGCCCTGATTCTGTTTGAGAATCACTCCTGGGGAGTGATTCTCTATGGATTTAGGCTCTGTGCTCTGGGCTTTGAGCTTTGGTCTATGTATGAACTTGCAGATCTTGCCCAGCCTGCCTCCAGTCCCAGAAGATTGGGGGCCTGGAGGACTTTTTTTCATTTCGAACTATCTGTGTTTTTCAATCCAAGCTAGCAAGTAAAATTTTCTTACAAACTTCATGAGTTTCTTATAAATCAGTCTATTAGGCAAAAGGCAAAAGTCTATTAGGCAAAAGCTCTTAGATACAGGTTCTTCTACTCTGAAAGTCAGGATGGCTGTGGGACAACACCCTTAGGATCCATAAACATCCTTTTATCTAGCTAAGTATCTAAATGGCATACCTTCATGATTCTTAGAAGTCTCATTCTTTTATTCTTAGAGAGTCTTTGATCATAGCCTTAAATCTTTCTGAGTTCTCAACAAAGGATCTTAGCATTGTATCCTTGACTTTATCTTCACCCTGAGACCATTTCTTACTTTAAGAAACTTTTCCTTAGATGGAAAAACTGTCTCAAATGCTCTATAATTCCATTTTGAACTTGTTTCTCTCTCTCTTTATCATGCCACTAAAAAAAGTTGTCACTTTCATCATTCTGCCTGGAAGTCTCCTTAGCAAAATGCGCCAGGTAGGTACATTCTATTTTCCATGTTATCATGGGTGACAGTGTTAACAAACTTTCCTCCATAACAGAAAGTGTCTCTTTAGCTCCGATCACAATATCCTCATTCTTCACTAATGGTCTTCCCAAGACTCCTTTAGTTTCCATCTGCCTTCTAGCTCTAAAGCAAATGCTTTTTGTTTCAGGTTTTTGTTACAGCAGGATGTAATCTCAAGATATAGTTTCTGTTTCAGTTATTTATTCTGGGGGGAAAAAAAAAACATTGCTACAAAGTTTAGTGGCTTATATCAACCATGTTACTTTGCACAGTTTTGTGTGTCAGGAACTTGAGAAGAACTTGGTTGGGAGGCTTGTCTCTGATTCATGTGATATCACCTGGGGCAGCTGGGATTGAAGATGCACTTTCAGGATGGCTTCTTCACTCACAGGTCTAGTATCTCAATGCTCATTGGCTTCTTTGTCCCTCTCCACATGGTTTCTCATCCTTCAGGGTCTCACCACCTGACTGGGACTTTTTATAGCATGGTACTCTCTGGTAGAGCCACTTAACTATGTAGCATATGGCTTCCAAGAGGAAGGAAGCAGAAGCTCTCAGGCCAGGTAAGATTGAAGCCTGGAACTGGCATAGTACTATTTCTGCGCTTATTTCTATTTGCACAAGAAGACACAGGGTCCACCAAGTTCTATGAAGTGGAGAAATAAATTCTACTTTTTGAGGGGGAATGTCAAGAAGTCATTGCAGAAGGGCATGTGGGTTGGTCAATAGAGTTGTGAGCATCTCTGAACCGAACGTACAGTCTGCCATTCTTTCTTTCATCTTCCTGCCAAAACTTTCACTCCATAAACCTCAGGGCCACATCCTCCCATCTGTCTGCCCCACTCAATGCCATGTTGAAAAATTGGTGCTGTCTTACCCCAGTGAACATGAAAATTGGCGCTTAATGTCAAACATTTTATTGTACTTAGAATTTTAAGAATAAAGTTTAGATGTTAAAAGGAGGCTCTGTACTCCATCAATTACTTGATTATCTGTAATTCTTCCCAAATATGATGAAACATTAGGACAGCACAAGGATCATCAGGTGAAATTAGATGAGTTAGGTCTTCCCTAGGCCTTTGGTGTATACAGTATTATTGTGAGATTTAAAACAATATTTACAAACTTCTGTATGAAAAAAGAAATGCACAAATTCTTTGATAAAATTTAGCCATCTGCATTTATTTCTGAAGAAACTTTAACAATCAGAAGATTGCCAAGTAATCTGTGAAATGCACAGTATTCTGCATATATCTACATATATTATTGTAACTTCACATCATGGTTTTAATTTTTCTTAACTTGTGATTTTAAGAATAATTTTTTTTTTTAAAACAATGATATAAACTTGCCATAGAAACAAAACACAATTTTGGGTTTAAAGAAGATGTTACTATGAAATGGACACAAATAAGCTAACACTTCCCTCTGTTTAAATGATAATATTTTGATAACATTTTATAGCAACCAAAGAATTAAAGAAAATGTGTTTAAGCTTTTGTCTTTTGTCCATTGATTAAGATTTATTTATACTTGCCCCGGTGTCTAAATAGTATATGCTGTTTTCCATTGTGGTTGGAAAAGATGCTTGATATGATTTCAATCCTCTTAAATTTATTGACTTGCTTTGTAGCCTAACATATGATCTATCTTGGTGAATGTTCCATGTGCACTTGAGAAGAATATGCATCTGGTTGCTTTTGAATGAAATGTTCTATAAATATCTGTTAAATCCATTTGGTCTAATGTGTCATTTAAGGCCAATATTTCCTTATTGATTTTCTATCTGGATGATTTATCCATTGATGTAAGTGGGGTATTAAAGTCTGCTAGTATTATTATATTGCTGTCTATTTCTCCCTGTGGGTTTGTTAATATTTGTTTTATTTGTTAAGGTGCTCCTATGTTTGGTTCATAAATATTTACAAATATCATATCTTCTCATTGGATTGATTCCTTTATTATTACATAACACCTTTCTTTGTCTATTATTATAGTCTTTGTTTTAAAGTCTATTTTGTCTGATATAAGTATACCCACTTCAACTTTCTTTTGGTTTCCATTTGCAGGAAACATCCTTTTCCATCACCTTCACTCTCAGTCTGTGTGTCCTTAAAATTAAAGTGAGTCTTTTGTAGGCAGCATACAGATGAGTCTTTTTTTTTTTCCATTCAACCACTCTGTCTTTTGATTAGAGAATGTAGTCCATTTACATTTAAAGTAAATTCTTGATAGGTATGTGCATATTGCCATTTTCTTGATTATTTTCTGGCTGTTATTGTAGTTCCTCTCAGTTCCTTCTCTTCCTCTCTTCCTTTTTGATTTCATAACTTTCTTTTGCAGTATACTTATATTCCTTTCTCTTTATTTTTCTGTATTTACTACAGGTTTTGCTTTGTGGTTACCTACACATACAACTTATATTGCTAACAGTCTATTTTAAGTTGATACCAGGTGAGGAGTCCCAGGTGGCTCTTGGGTGGGCTTCCTGATGGAGTCTGCAGAGCAGGCAGTAGAATCTGTGTCCCCTTGATGCTTCCTGAGAGCCCTGGCAGCTGTTTTCCCAACCCCTTCCCATCCTAGTTCAGCAGCACACCTTAGTATTCTGGATGGGATGAGAAAAAATGGGCCTCTCTGGCAGCATGTCTCAAAACTGGGGAAGGCTGGAGAAGTCAACCACTCACTCAGGCACTGTTACCTTCTCTGTAGGAGAAATCACTGGCTGAGACAGTCTCTCTTGGCGCTGAGGTGTGCTGCCTTGGGGGAGGGGGGAGGTGGATAAAGTGAAACTGATCCCTTCACTGCACCTTATCTCCTTTTTTCCCCCCTCCCACAGTGTGTTGGGACTCTTCTGGACTCCTGGACAAGATACTCTTGTCTGTGAGTGATTATCAAAATCAATGTTTTTTTGAAAGAAGATGTAGAAAACTCCTATTCCACTATTTTGTTGATATCTTTTCTAATCAATATTTTTGTATTTTTATAAATATTTTTGAGGTTTGTTCTGGGACACAATAAGTTACTTGGAAATGGAAAGAGTGAAGGTGATGGAAAAAGGTGCAGCATGGAAAAAAGAAGATAAGAGGGACCGGGTCTGCGTTTGATCTAGGTCTGTATTTTCCCTACTACTGAAGCATAACCTTTCTGAACACTGTACCCAATGCCCCATGAATTATGAGGATTTCCATTCTGATCGATAGAGGCAGATGCTCTTCCTGTATGTATGAGTACTGGGTACTGTTCTCTCTGATCTTCTCAAGTGTTTTTTTCCCCTGGAATTAGGTAAGTTCCTTCCTCTGATCTGCTAATCAACACTATGCTGAATAATCAAGAAGGACTCTCTTGAGATCCTCAGAGTTCTCTCACTGTGCAACACTCATTTAGTACTCTGTTCTACAAAGTCTAGCACCTTGATGTCCCCAGACTCTCAGCTTTGTCTCTGCAACTCAGAGAGTCTGCCATACCATGCTCCGTCTGGGCCCCCCTCTCCAAACTGCAACCTGGAAAATTTCTAAAGAGGAAACTGGAGCAATTGTAAGTTTACCTGATAGACTTCCTTTCCCTCAGAGATCACTGTCCAGACTCTGGAAGTCCATTGCTTCATATATATTTTTTCGTTTATTTGGTCGGCTTCAATAGAAACACAAATTTGTTCTCTGTTGTTCCATTTTGGTCGGAAGTGGAAACCTTAACTTCTTCCTCTATATGTTAGAATACAACACCCACCTCTATCCAATTTAGGCAAAGTGTCATTTATCTGTTTTAGATTAAGAAAGCAAACAAATATAAACTTAAATGTTATCCAGTGTTTAAAAGAGAATTTAAAACCATTTTGAGCATTCTACAGAGAGACATGGGAGGTACCGGACAAAAAATTCCATTCATGCCATCCTCCCAGAATCTTTCTTCTTCAGCTCAGCCAGACCCCCAACGACTCAGCACTAATTCTGCCCAGAAACCCTTCCCAGACCAAGCCTGAGTAGGAGTTTTTCTTTCTCTGCCCTCCTATATCGTTTCTTGTGTCTGCCTTTCTAATGTAAATCGATACAGACTTTCCAGTCTTCTTTCAAATCCTTTTCTACTCATCTCCTAGATTAAAAAGGCTTGACTTCAAAAGAGGTAAAAAACGGAAACCTTCCGACGAAGTGGTCTGTGTTTGGGTCTGTGTGCGTGAAAGAGGGGTTATGAACATATATCGTCTAATTTTTCTTTTGTATTTGTCACATCATACCTTAAGCTTAGGAAAGCAATAGGCTGAATTAATCACTCTTATAATTAGACAAATCATGTATGTGTCTGTTCCTAGCTGATTGTTAAGACCTTTTCCAGCTTTAAAAAATTTATGAATCCTCCTGGATTGGATGATTTCCAATCCTTCTGGGTGGTTCTGAAGGCATTTTTAGGGGACTGAAACCCTGGAGTAACAGAGAGTATACCTGTGTCGCATGAAAGGAAGGCAGGGATCTTTTTTTTTTTTTTTTAAGATTTTATTTATTTATTGACAGAGAGAGACACAGTGAGAGAGGGAACACAAGCAAGGGGGAGTGGGAGAAGGAGAAGCAGGCCTCCCGCGGAGCAGAGAGCCCGATGCGGGACTCGATCCCAGGACCCTGGGACCATGACCTGAGCCGAAGGCAGTTGCTCAACAACTGAGCCACCCAGGCGCCCAAGGAAGGCAGGGATCTTGAAGGACCTCTGCCTATTCACCCCTGGGATCAGCTTACCTGGGAGAGGTGCCCCTGTGCTCGCGGCCGCCATTGCCCTCTAGTTTAAAGGTAAGACAAGAGTCAGCAGGGCACTTTAACTTTGCACTTTCCTGACAGTCTGTGAAATGTACGGTCCTGACCTGGTCTCTGACACTGACCTCAGAAGGCATAAAAGCCTACTTCGAATAAACAATCCCATGTGGCTGTGGAGCTGAGAGCCTTTCCCGAGAGGAGCACCTGGGGAGGCAAACAGGGCTGTCATCCTGGAAGCGCTCTCACATGATTTCATCTCGTCTCCCTATCTGTGTCAAGTCTTTTCTGCAAAAGAGGGTCACCAAACGAGAAATGGTAACAACAGACAGTGTTAAGTGTGAATTTAGATTCAGAAGAGGAAAAAGAGAATATTATACATGATAGTAAGATGGCAATTAGATATTTTAAATTCACGTCTTTAGGCAGAAACAAATGAAAACCCCGTTCAAGCTAACAATACCTTCATTGATTCAGTAAATATTTATTGAGGGCCTACCAAGTGCCAGCACTGTTCTCAGTATATGCTCGTGCAGCATGGAAAAAAGAAGATAAAGATCCTGTCCTCGAAGTGCTTTGATTTGTAACTGTGATTGTAAAGGTGTTATCGCCACTCTGTGAAATGTCATAGGGGATGGGAAAGTGCCAGGTGACAGGGGATGCCAAATCCCTTCTTCGTGTTCAAAGGAAACAGCAGAAGGAGAATTCAGAAACTCTGTGCCATTGACATCCTTGGGTAAAATTACAGAACGGATTTGAATCCTTAACCCAAGAAAAAGAACTCCCGCCTGCCCCTTTACGCTAAGTATTGTGAACAGCTTTGCTTTGCTTTGCTTTGTGATTGTTTAATCAGACAGGGAAGTCGGGAGAGCTCTGTGTGCACAGCACATCTTGATTTCAGCAAGACATTTCATCACTTTGAGGATTGGTTTGAAGGGTTTGGACTGGCTGAATAAACACTCTGAGAATCTAGATTCAGTGGATTGATACCAAGTTAGAAGGAGACTTAAAATATCAGCTGATAGAAATATGCTTTCCTCTAATATAACAGAGGCTCTTGACAAAAAGAAAAAAAAAATTAATTGTGAACCAAAGGCACAGGTAAAAAGTAAAATAATAACATCTACCTCATAAAATTTATATGAAGATTATGACTTCACCTGCTTGCTATATACCAGGAACTCAGTAAATACCACTCTGACCCCTTGCTCCTTGGCTCAAAACATAAAGTTTACTTTTCATCCTATTCCTGGAGATATGCTTAAATATCACCATTACTAAAAGAAAATATATGCGTACTATGATTCAAACAAGAGTTTGCATTTAAATGTTTGGTATAAACTTAAAAGAAAGAACTTAGTAACATCTAATAATTAATATTTATGCTTTTAAATAAGAGTTAAAGATATATAAAAATTCACCCTTTTAAATGCCCACATTTTCTCATAAAAGGAAAATAGAAAGCATACTTAACCATGTTCTCAACATAATCTATATCTTTGGTTTGTCTTTACTGTGAGTGTTAACAGCTGAATGACAGCCTCATAAAGATAAATGTATGAGCATGCTCTTTGCAGCATTATTTGAAATTGGAAAAATAAAATTGTGCCTTTAGGGGAGTGGTCATCTAAGTTATAGTACATCTATACAATGGAATTGTATGCAACAAAAAAATGATAAGGAGGTGGGCCTATAAATAATGACATGGAAAGAACTCAAGAAAACTAAGAAAAAATGAAGTCTTAGAACTACACAGTATATTTCCAATAGTATAACCAGCCAAAGGACAAAGGATATGTGTGTGTGTGTGTGTGTGTGTGTGTGTAAGAGAGAATTCATAAGAATAGACGCTAGAAGATGATTTAATCTCTGATAGTGGTTACCTCTGATGAAGGAAAAGGGAAACAGTACAGGAAAAGTGAATGGGATATTTATATTTTGTTGGTGTTACTTCTATATCGATCAAGTCTTCTAAACATAAATGCATGCATGCATATTTTTTTAACTTAAAGTAAAATATTGACAAATGCTCAGAATTATTGGTCAAGAGAATTCTTCTTCTTTAAGCTATCTCTCAAAGAGCACACTGGTACTAGGAGAAAAATTAAGATCTCAAACCCAAACTGTGGTTTATTTGTTTAAATAGAAAAGTGAAATAATATTCTCATGATTAAATTTTTATTTAAAAAAGTCTAATTTGCCTATACAAAGAAGCAATTTTACCATTTGCAATTAGTCTTCTTTAAACAATAAAAGAAAATATAATTACCATACTTTCTTTTTTGCAATCATTACATGAAAAGATCTAAACCAACAATATAAGAGGGAGATTCATTAACTAGATTTTATTTTATATTTTCATTTTAATTAATTTGTCCAGATTGACCCCCAAATGGAATAAGAGCTCATTTTCCACTTTTGATAATCACAAAAGGGATGCAGATTCTAACATGGATTGTGATCATGGTGCTCTCCTCCTTCCCCCTCCTGCTGCTCTTCTTTTTCCTTTCTTTTCCTCCTTCTCTTCCTCTCCCTCCACTTCCTCCTGCTTTTCTTTCTACTCCTTCCTCTTCAAATGGCACTTCTTTTGTTCATTTAGTTACCAGATCAGAATACAACAAATGGAATTGCCTGTTATCTATATTCACTGAATCAACATCAATAAAAACATTTCTAAACATTTTTCTCAAGGCAATCTTTGGAGAGACCATCTTCAAACTCAGTGTTCCCGGCAGTACCACAACCACATTTTCTGACCTTTGCTTTTTTCCATTTTGACCCATAAAATTTCAGTGACTGCTGGGTATAAAATAAAAGTTCCAATGCCAATCAATCATGCCACTTGAATTTAGACATGTTCCAGAGAACTAATTGGTCTTCTCGTTGGGCAATGCCTTTGATGTTGCTGAGGTCAAAAATGTCATCCCCTCCTGCTAGAGACCTGTATCCTTCTGAACAGGTCATAGTTTTTCTGTCTATCTTGGCAAGTTATATCTGCTTTTAAAGAGGCTCTCAGTTTGGTCATAGGTCATTTAAAGCACTTATTTTGTAAATTGCACGTGTTTTATTCTCTCAGAGGTGTCAGAGCACTTTGTTCTTATTCCTTCCTAATTTTGCCATGAAGAAAAAGAGCTGTCATGAATCACCTTCTTTGACTTTCTCTGGGGCGGGACTGTATCCTTCAGCTTCAAGAAACAGTTACTACCACACAGCTTTCTTTGTCCTGTCCATTATAAAGAAATAGACAAATTAAAAAAAAAAAATCCTATGTAACCATTTGTGTGGTTGGTGAGCCCAGAATGGTACAGTCATTGCGTGGCCATCCATACCAATCTACAAGGAGATGGCCAGTTTGTTCCTACAGAACTTCTCTGTTTTCAACATTCCATTCATGCAATCTCCACCAATGTTCTCAGTCTGTTTGCAACACTCTTTCCAGGAACACAAAAGTAGAGAGGAAGGAGACATTTTCTAGTTTTAGAGCTTGACAAGTATGCGTCTGTAATTGAGCTTCATTGTGAACATGTGCATGTCTAAATTGTTTTCTTATCTTGGTTGAGCAAAACAAACAGACAAACAAATAACATTCCTTGGATCAGCATAGATCAGCATAGATCATTGTGTCCTTTGACACAAATCCAGTGAACAAAAAGTGCTAACCATGACTGAGTCTAAATTTTCAGCCATCCCATTTGAAATCAGAATTTAGGTGGAGTTACAGAAAATAAAGTGATGCTTTATTCACTCAACAAGTACTTATTGAGTATTTCCTCTGTTCTAAGCACTGTTTGAGGGGCTGGGAGCAGAGCTGAAGGAAAAACAGGAAAAAATCTTCTACCAGAGGAGGCAGATACTCTGGTGCACACCTATGACTGAGGACTGAGGAACAACCTGTTACATTTTGGGACTGCTTGGAGTTTGCTAGCAATCCTCCTTGACTGTGTAGTTTTGCTAAAGTCCAATTATTAGCCCTGGACACTGGCTGTGATTGTCCCAAGACTCACAGGGCAAAGATAACAGTGGACTGTCAGAAATAATTATGGATTTTGGAAATACAATGATTCTAATGAGGACAGGCATGAATATGAAAGTGCACAAAATGCCTTAAAACACTTGGACATATAAAGTGTGGTAAGTATATGACTGAATAGAGACTTTTTAGAATTTTGCAAGACTCTTTCCTTGTTCCTGAAGTACACCCAAAAAAGAGTGGCATGCAAATCAATGTAAGGCCCATAGTTCAGACTCAAAATTCCTCTGAAAAGCTGTATCAAAAATCTGGAATGTTACATGATAATGTTGCCAGAGTTCTATGAAATATAAACATCCCTATTGTTTGGACCCACACTCTGAGGCTTTCATCTGAGCTAAGGACTTGGGATAGGCTAATACTATAATGGGAATGACGAAACTTTGGAAATATATATACAATTTGGAAATAGAGGCTGTATTCTGAAAGTGAACCTTGTGCCATAAAAAAGAGATATTTGGAAGTTAGTAAGCATTTTAGGGATGCTGCAGCAAAGCAAGTATGTGAAGTTTTCCCATATATTGAAATATGACCTGGGCAGTAGAGGCTTAATGAATGGGCTCATAAAATAAGTAACAATTTAGTGATTGGGGATCAATAGCTTCACAATTTAAGATAATTTTGAGCATATCAAAAACAAAATAATTGTCTAGAAAAAATTTCAGAAAACTTACCATGACACTGATTAAGGACAAAAATTAATAAGGTGCCTACATTCTTATGGAGGTTAGAAACTGGTCCAGAGGCCATATGCTTATACCAGATAATCTGGTTCTATTGATCTCTAACAGTTTTGACAGGGTCTTGGTCAAGTCCCATTCTGTTCTCAAGTTTTTCCTGACTATATACAAGGACTTCCATCCTCAACTTCTTCTAACTATGGAAGCCATTAAAGGAGGGAGAGGAGATATAATAGCTCATGTCTACAAGTCAATGGCTCCAAGCTAAGGCTCTCTGATAAGCGGCACCTTGGGCCATACCAGGCAGGGCAGAATAACATCTTCCATAGCAAGTCAAGTCCCTGCCTGGGGACTAGAGGCATTTGAGGAACCAGATAAAAGCACTTTCTGCAGGGTTCCTAAAAACCATCTGTCAGAGCAAAGGAACTCCAGTATTCTAGAAAATGGGTATGCCATTTACGTTTTGGCCAAAGGCCAGGATAGGATAATGCTGTTGCAGAATGTTAGCCCACAACCAAGAATCATCAGCCTCACAAAGAAGGTCAATATCATGAAAAAAGACATTAAAAATTCCATGGAATGCCCCAAGGAGCAGAGTTAATATGCTAAGCACCTCATAAAACAGACTTAATAGACCAAATATTGAATAAAAGAGAGAAATAACCTTAAGGGAAATAGGTATACAAAACAAAGAATGTTGTGTACATTTACACGTCAATAAACTTGAAAATATGGATAAATTTTGGGGAAACAAGAAAAATGCCCAAATTGGTGCAAGAAAAGATAACAAATGTGAACAGACTGATAACCAATAAAGAAATAGGAATGCAATAAACAGGCATTCTCTTCAAATAGTTCTAGACCTAGAGGATATTACAAGTAAATACTATCAGAATGTCAATGAACAGATTGTATTTCTCTTTCTCAATATGTTTCCACAAATTAAATCCATATATTAAGTTAGGCAAAATGTCCAATTAATTTAATTATCTAAGTGTAAGTGATACTAAATTATCTAAGAAAACAAAATTATAGACAAATTTCAAATGAATATAGACATAAAAATTCTAAATTAACGTTAGCTGATCAAAAAGAGCAAGATACCAACAGAATGATACATTATAATTGAGTAGATTTTATCCTGGAAATGCAAGGGGAGTTAAATAGCTGAGTAACTCCCAGTATTTGCCACGACATTAATGGGGGAAAAAATCACATACTTTTTTATACATGCAGAAAATCATTTGAGAAATTTCAGCACTTACTTATGATAAAGGCTTATAGAAAGCATGAACAGACAAGAAATTCCTTAACCTGATAAAGGCTGTTTTCCAAAAACCCAAAGCAAATGGACAAGGAATGTTAGGAATATTATTTTCAAGGTTAGGAAGGAAACAGGGATTCTTGGTATTGCCCCTATTGTACAATATATTATGGAAGGTCCTGGAAAAGGGAGTATGAAAAGCTGTATGGAATAGAAAATATAATGTAGTCATTATTTCTGGATAATTTGGTAATTTACCTAGAAACCAAAGGGAGTGGGGGAGAAACAGAAAAGCTATTAAAACCAATAAAAGACTTCAGCAAGATTGTTGGATTAAAAAAGTAGCCGAAGTCATCAGCATCCCCCTGCACCAGCAAGAACCAAAAAGATAATATAATAGAAAGCATACAATAAACATATGAGAGTTAATCTAACAAAATTCTATTAAAAGACACAATATAAGGCCTGAATAAACGGAGATTTACATTTTGTTTGTAAACTGGCCAATGTAACATCATGAAGAAATGAATTTTCTTGGGAAGCTAAGGCTTTTTAAAACAAGCCACAAGAGTACCAGCAATGAAAAATCTGCATTTATTTTATAACACCACACAAGATGCCCCACTTAAAATAAAACTCTAGGAGTGCCTGTCTGCCAGTCAGTGGAGCATGAGACTGCTGATCACAGGGTTGTGAGTTCGAGTCCCATGTTGAGTGTAGAGACTACTTAAAAATAAAATCTTTGAAAAAATAAAAATGAAGTAAAACTCTAAAGATCAGTGACAGCCAGGAAACATTTGTAAAACAGATAATAAGAAGACTCAATATCAAAAAAATATAAAATGTCTAATAAATCAGTAAGACAAAGCAACCCATTAGAAATATAGTCAATCAAGGGGGCGCCTGGGTGGCTCAGTTGGTTAAGCGTCTGCCTTCAGCTCAGGTTATGATCCCAAGGTCCTGGGATCGAGTCCCACATCGGGCTCCCTGCCCCACGGGAAGTCTGCTTCTCCCTCTCCCACTCCCCCTGCTTGCGTTCCCTCTCACTCTGTGTCTCTCTCTGTCAAATAAATAAATAAAATCTTAAAAAAAAAGAAATATAGTCAATCAAGAACTATCAAGAGGTAATCACAGAGGACAGCATTAGAAAGCCAACCAACAAAGGAAACTGTGGTCAACCTTGCCAGTAATTAGAGATATCATTTTAGAAACACCAGCGGAATACCATTTCCCCCCTATCAGAGCCATAAAAAAATATAAATTCTGACATTATAAATGCGTTAATAGCAAGAGCTATGGGGCACTGATTCCCAAATTGCATCAGAATCACTTCAGTGATAGTAGCGATGGTGGTTAGAAAGTTCTCATGCCTGACTACTGCCCCAGTCTTCTGATTTATTTGATATGGACTTTCAAAACCATGCCTACGATGTAGCCTTATAGAGAGAACTATCATGTGAGATGTGCTGTATAATTTCAGATGTTCTAAGGGACGTCACGTCCAAGATGAGATTGCCTAATGTGAATCTAATGAGGAGAACAAGTACTAATAAACGGAAGTTGCAGAACATTAGAATAACTTGTAGTAATAGTTTCCAAAGAAACGAGGACTTGCTTTATGAGATGGAAAGCTGCCTGTTGGAATAGATTGGTAGATGGAGTAGATGACCTTAAAATGACCTGTAAAAATGTGATACTAGTAACAGTCTAACCTGAATCTTTCTTTCCACCTTTTTTTTTTCCTTTTTGCCTCTAAGAATTCCTGACTCAAGCTTCTTTTTCCTCGGAGAGAGGCATAACCCAGAAGGTGGTTGTGCATTCTCAACTCTTGTTCTTATGTGGCTTTTTTGTTTGTTTCTTTTTGGTTTTTGTCCTTTTCTTTTCTTCCTTCTTTCTTTCTTCTTCCTTCCTTTCTTCTTCCTTCCTTCCTTTCTTTCTTTCTTTCTTTCTTTCTTTCTTTCTTTCTTTCTTTCTTTCTTTCTCTTTCTTTCTTTCTTTCTTTCTCTTTCTTTCTTTCTTTCTTTCTTTCTTTCTTTCTTTCTTTCTTTCTTTCTTTCTTCTTTCTTTCTTTCTTTCTTCTCTCTCTCTCTCTCTTTCTCTCTCTCTCCCTTTCTTTCTTTCTTTCTTTCTTTCTTTCTTTCTTTCTTTCTTTCTTTCTTTCTTTCTTTCTTCCTTCCTTCCTTCCTTCCTTCCTTCCTTCCTTCTTTCTTTCTTTCTTTCTTTTCTTTCTTTTTTTTTCTAATTAGGGAGCAAGATGGAGCACAGGAATCTCAGAACTCTCACGGTACATTTAACAAAATATTTCCCACCTTGGAAGAGAATGGGGATTTTCCTTCACCTTTGTGGATGTTAATGGGCTCCTGCTTCAGAGATCAGGTTTATGGTGATCACTCCATTGTTCAGAAGCTAGGGAATATTGGAGCACATCTTGATACAGGACCTGAGGTTTGGCAATATGGAACTAAAAAAGCCCCAGTTTCTATGCTGCAGTTGCTACTAAGAACAAAGCCGACTAAATTCTCGGATCCTATATACTGAAACTTTTACTTGGGGTCTGGCGAAAATAGAGCTTTCAAGGCAAATAATCATATATCACCATTCAAACAACCCCTTTGTATGATATATCCATTATTATATAAATAGTGATTTTTCTTACTAAGGAGATGAAAAATTCCTTATATTTAATAAAAAAAAATAAGCCACACTTAATCCACATTTATGTATGTATATTACCATATATATAATAAACTATACATATATATTTCCTTCTGACAATTTACTCCAGGAGACTGTAAATATAATTATGGGCAGAAGAAGAAAATAAGGTATCTGTTACTACCAAATGAAAAGTACTCAAGCTTTTGAAAGAGGTTATTAGGGGTCCCTGGGTGGCTCAGTCCGTTAAGTGCCTGCCTTCAGCTCTGGTCATGATCCCAGAGTCTCAGGATCGAGCCCCACATTGAGCCCCACATCGAGCCCCACATCGAGCCCCACATTGGGCTCTGAGCTCAGCGGGGAGTCTGCTTCTTCTTCTGCCCCTTACCCGGCTCATGCTGTCTCGCACATGCGCTCTCTCTCTCTCTGATAAATAAAATCTTTTTTTTAAAGAAAGAAGCTATTAATCAGTAGAATAGACAGTGAAATTGAGTTGATTTGTTACTTAGACTACAGTCTTGACTTCCTCATCTATTTAATCACTCTTAAAAACTAGATTTCTTAAATTCTCTGGTATCCTCATTTTTAAGGAAATTTCCCTCAAGTTCTTGGCTGGGCAAAGATGAGAAGGGGTGTTGATTGGGGAGGTAGCATTTGGTGTGGTTAGGTTGTGGTGGGCATCGTGCAAAATGCTTCACACAAATGGCTTTACTGGAGTCTCACATCTTTTTTTTTTTTTAATCTTTTTTTTTTTTTAAGATTTTATTTATTTATTTGAGAGAGAGAATGAGATAGAGAGAGAGAGCATGAGACGGGGGAGGGTCAGAGGGAGGAGCAAACTCCCTGCCGAGCAGGGAGCCTGATGCAGGACTCGATCCTGGGACTCCAGGATCATGACCTGAGCCGAAGGCAGTTGCTTAACCAACTGAGCCACCCAGGCGCCCGAGTCTCACATCTTTATCAGGCATAACTATTAGCTTCCTTTTGCATGGGACAAAATGAAACTTTGAGGGCGCCTGGGTGGCTCAGTCGTTAAGCGACTGCCTTCGGCTCAGGTCATGATCCCAGGGTCCTGGGATCGAGTCCCACATCAGGCTCCCTGCTCAGTGGGAAGCCTGCTTCTCCTTCTCTCACTCCCCCTGCTTGTGTTCCTGCTCTCGCTGTCTCTGTCAAATAAATAAATAAAAATCTTTAAAAAAAAAAGAAACTTTGATTAAATCATTTTCCCAGGGTCACACAGTGTGTGGCAGAATGGTGACTTGAACCCAGTGCATCTGACTTTGTCCGTGGTATATTAGTCTGTGCGAAGTTCTTAAACATTGGAAGGAGAGGACTTTATAAAAATCCCATATTACAAGACAAAACAAAACAGAATCCCATATTACATATAAAGAGAGATAGGACCAGGTATTCATTAAGTCAATTCAGCTTTATGTGAAAATACTTTATAAAGGAGTTTTTATTTAATTTTTATAAAACTCAGCAGTGATATAAACCTGCAATCAAATGCTGAAAGACATCATTGATTTATAATACTTTAATTCAGACTTTGTGATTAATTATACCTGAGCTAGATAAAATCTACCTGTGCACGTTTTTAAGAAAAGAGCATTGTTTGTAAAATTACCACAAGTGGTATTTTTAACACAGTTAAAAATAAACTATTACTGCGTGTTTTAACACACTCATTCTTTGCGACCAGATGACATGACTAAATTCAGTGCATCCTATTAAATTTAGACCTGACATGATCTCCTTTTAGATATATGTAACAGCTAGCTCAAATTAGGTTAAGTACTTTAAAGTAATAAAATATAGTTCATTTAAAATATTTAATAGTTCAGATATTTCTCAAAATCAAATGAAACTTCCGTCCAGTAATTTCAGATGAATGAAATTTTACCATGTCTATTTGAATCAATGCCTCTGATTCCCATTACTTTCGAAGAGATACGGGAGTTTGTTAAGACGTTTCAGTTGTAGGATGCGATAAATGTTCATTTTCCTTTTAATAAGCATTTGCTTTTATTAGCTGAAGCTAATGCTACCGTATTTCTTCCTTTTGGGTTTTATATTCAAATTGGTTTTAAGTCCAAGCCCCTGAGACCGAAGCTTCCTAGTATTCTTAAACCCTAAATGATAGAGAAGTTTCTAAATTTGGAATGCATTGTTCTTCCTTCCCAATTTGGGGATTCTGCTTTATAGATAAGTAATAACTGGCCACAGCCCTGGAACAAAATTACTAATGCCATTTCTGATGCTGTTCTTATTATGCTATACCCCTGGCACCGAAAGCAATAGTTAGGGCTCCAAGCAGAGAACAAGCAGAGCATAGGTGCTTGTTCTCAGCCTGATCAGACGAGCTTAATGATGACCTCCAGATCAAGGTATTGCCGGTAAGCCACTGAATTGTCACCGGTGAGGCTGAGTCTCCATTACCGTCTGATGATAAATCACAGCTCACAACAGCAGAGCAGTCAAGAGCTCACACAGCCAATCCTTCGGAGGTTTTGGATGGGCTGGTTCTCCTACTGTTTTGCATCTATTGACGTTGCACTCAGAAGCCCCAAATGGCCTCTGCTTATCTCCAGCTTTAGATAATTTATGCTTTTTGCCCGTTGCCTCACGGCTGAAGCTGTTATCAGGAACAAGGAGGTTTAGGAAATCGGATCCACTGAAATGCTAATCCTCCTGCCAATTACGACACAAAAACAAGTTTTCTTCACTGATTTGCTTTTGTTTATTTGATACTGCCAATGTGGATTTTATGATTACAGTTTAGGACAATTGTTTAGCTCCAAAACAAAATAAGCATTTAATTTGACTAGCTTCCTCTTTTCACAAGAGCGGTTGGGCAATTTGCACTGATTCAAATGGCCAGATGGTTTCCTCTCTGTTTGTCACTGACTAAATAGATGTGTAAATATTTTTATTTTCACAGAGGGCTGGTCTTGAGAAGAGAATTTGTTGAAACCCCTCTCAATGGTGGGCTTCGGCTCCAAGATGCACTCATCCTAATTTAGATTCTTCGATGTAAAGTGTCTTCTCTGTGAACTATTTCACATAGAAATATGATGCTTATCTTGGAATTTCATTATGATGAAATTTTTTTCATCCCTTGCTGCTGTCCAAGTTTTATGAAATCTTATCTCTGAGAATTTTATGAGGTTGTTGACTAGTTGTTAAATGTATTACTTTCAGTGATATGAAACATTCCTAAATGAGTAACTACCAAGCCCATAAAATTCTCATGTGCTTATTAGCATAGTATAATGAAAATTGGAAATGCAAGGTTAGACTGTACTTTCGAACAGGCGAATTAAACTCATACCTAACTGTAGCTCTGTTTTTCTTTTTTTTAAGATTTTATTTATTTATTTGACAGAGAGCGACACAGCGAGAGAGGGAACACGAGTGGGGGAGTGGGAGAGGAAGGGGCAGGCTTCCCGCGGAGCAGGGAGCCCGATGCGGGGCTTGATCCCAGGACCCCGGGATCATGACCTGAGCTGAAGGCAGACGCTTAACGACTGAGCCACCCAGGCGCCCTAGCTATGTTTTTCTATTTACTATTTCTAAACAAGATCTCTAAGGTTTTCAGGTTGGGGAAGGATGAGGTCACCCAATTGTCATGATTGATCACCAATTATTCAAGTCTTCTTGTGTTGACTGTTGATGCCAGTTATTGAGATAGTAATCTTTGGAGTGATAAGGGAAGCTACAAAATTAATTCAACCTTGAGATTCCATTACACTTAATGTCACCTAATAGAACATTTGATATTTTTAATCCTAGTTAAAGGCTTTCTCCCTAAGCTATTGCTGATGGCAGAAATGATGGAAAAGAAAAATATCTGACTTTATAACTTCTGCAATTCTTTTTCCTCTGGGGATATTTCAGTGTATAGCATTTATGTAGGTGGCTTCTCAAATGGCTCCTTGATTCTTTTATGGAAATGTAAGGTAGGTGTCTGTATTTTAAGTTGAAAATGAAATGATCATATTCCCTCGTATATAAAAGCTGCTTCTCTTAAAGGACTTGTTTCTGCAAGGTATTCTAAAGGTGAATTTAGAAAACTTTCTTAACTTTTTCTTCTAAGGGATCACAATTTTTTAAAAATCTGGATTAGTAAAACCCATGCCATTCCAGAAACTACTTAGAATTGAATTTTAGGTGAGATCTAACCTATTAGCATATACCTTGAAGATAAATATTAAGTCATTAGCCAAGTAATATACTTCATTGTTTGTTCTGAATTCATCGGTGGGTGCATTATTTTTGAAATTGTATTTTTGTTTTATTTTGTTGATTTCTCTCTCATTTAACCATATTTTTGGATATTGATTTCTTTTCTTTTTTTTATTAAAATTTTTTTTTTTTTAAGATTTTATTTATTTATTTGACAGAGAGAGACACAGCGAGAGAGGGAACACAAGCAGGGGGAGTGGGAGAGGGAGAAGCAGGCTTCCCAAAGAGCAGGGAGCCCAACACAGGGCTCCATCCCAGGACTCTGGGATCATGACCTGAGCCGAAGGCAGAGGTTTAACAACTGAGCCACCAGGCACCCCTGGATATCGATTTCAAATTCCTCAGGTTCCAACAGACTCTACTATGAACCTTCACACTTGTTTTACTTGTATCCAGGTCTATGTTAATAAAACTCACTGCAAAGCTGACAAATTGTTTGCTTCTCTATCTGTGGAATGAGGTTTTCAAAAAGGAGAGTGAAAACATTATTTGTTTTATGCCACAAATAAATTGTGCTGTGAACAGGAAGTTGGTAGCAGTTTGAATTTAGAAATAACCACGTCTGCCGCCTTATTTGGCTTTAATGCCTCCAAATCAGAAATTAAGTAGCATTAAGGAATGTGTGTGTGTGTGTATGTGTGTGTTTATTCATCTCAATCTATTCAACTTTTCTCTAGTATTACAAATGACGCAGTTAGTAAGCTCATGCGTCACGGAGTCCTGGTGGATAGAATGTCCTTCACTGAATATAGAAACTAAAAAAAGGCAAACAAAATACAAAGTAAACAAATGAAAACAGAATAATTTGCCTGCTTGCTGGTGATGATTATTTTTTTACAGGAATGGAAAATAAATATGATAAAATTAATTAAGCATGAAGGAGTGATAAGGTCGCATTTTGTGCAACTTAGGAGATGGTCTTAAATTTTATTAGTCTATCTGTTTTGAAATGATAGTTCTCCTGTACTACCTCTACTCTCAGTCACCATCTTTTCTCTCCTCTGCTTCTTCTCTTTTCTCTAAGAGAAGTCCAGCCTCTTTGGGCATAAACTTTCTTACTCTGCTATTGGAGAGCTCTTTTTTGAGGGTACACATTTTCTTCTAATCTGAACCTTTGTTTTCTCTTTGATACCATTCCCCTCCTTCCTATTCTCAGATATCTCGCTGCTTGGTTAACATTTTACACATGGTCCTCACAGTAGTGACACCTCAAATGATTTTACTATGAAATTTGTCTCTGTGATAGTAAAGCCTTAAGTAAATGAAAGAAAACTTCTGACCTTAATATGAGAAACATTACTCATTTAAGGTTTTAAAATTATTTTTCTGAAAAAAATGTGCTATCTTTATAACTCAACCTAGCAAGGTTCAGGGAAATGTGCTTAGGCAAATCTCTGTCAGCTGAGAGAATGTGAAAGAGAGAGAGAGAGAGAGGTGGAGAGAGAAAGGGAGAGGAGCAGAGGGAGAAGAGAGGAAAAGAGAAGATGTGGTATATATATACAATGGAATATTATGCAGCCATCAAAAGAAATGAAATCTTGCCATTTGCAACAACGTGGATGGAATGGAGGGTATTATGCTGAGCGAAATAAGTCAATCAGAGAAAGACATGTATCATATAACCTCACTGATATGAGGAATTCTTCATCTCAGGAAACAAACTGAGGGTTGCTGGAGTGGTGGGGGGTGGGAGCGATGGGGTGGCTGGGTGGTAGACATCGGGGAAGGTATGTGCTATGGTGAGCTCTGTGAATTGTGTAAACTGCTGACTCACAGACCTGTACCTCTGAAACAAATATTATATGTTTAAAAAAAAAAAGAAGATAGCAGGAAGGGAAGAATGAAGGGGAGAAAATTGGAAGGGGAGACAAACCATGAGAGACTATGGACTCTGAGAAACAGACAGGTTTCTAGAGGTGAGGGGGGTTGGGGGTGGGTGGGTTAGCCTGGGGATGGGTATTAAAGAGGGCACGTACTGCATGGAGCACTGGGTGTTATACGCAAACAATGAATCATGGAACACTACATCAGAAACTAATGATGTAATGTATGGTGATTATAAAAAAAAAACTAAGATTCTAAAGAATTAAAAAAATAATAAATAAAAATAAAATAAATAAATCTTTAAAAAAAGAAAAAGAAAAAGAAAAGAGAAGAGATTGGTCTGTAAAGGAAACCACAGGATTTGAATTTCTATTTCCCAAGACCTAAATGGGTTAGTTAGGAAGGATACTATCATATCACACACACAACTACTGACACTCCCATTTTTTTTCTACAAGCTTAGGTTCCTTAGGATCAGCGAGAAGACTATTAAAGGCTTTTTTATTGATCTGTCGCTCTTCCAAATTCTTAACATATTCATTTTCTGAATTACATAATTTGGGACTTGGTTTTAAATTATCTTATACCAGTCTTTAGTTGTCCCATATATGTAAATTTTATCTTCCCAAACAGATTCTGATTTCCTTGAGAGTAGTAATGCCTCTTCTTAATCTTTGATGTCTTCTTAGCACTGAGATGTGTGGCCCATAGACATTGGCTATCAGTATACATTTGGAGATGGATTGAGATGGAGAGATTATAGCTGATGATCATTGGGCAGCTGCTCAAAGGTGGTATCCATAAGACTCTGAGGGCTTGGGCTCAAGAATGATGCATGTTTGCAAGCAGACTTTGAAAGAGATGGCAATAAACAGCATAAACCCCAATTTTTCTGAGAAGTCACGAGACTACACAGCCTGGTAGTTGGAAAGCCGCTGTAGAATTGTTTAGGATACATAGTTCCTTCTGTAGCCTGCACAATTTAAGCCAGCTGCCACGGATACCTGAGATCATACAAAGAATTCACTTGGACACATTCTTAGTATTTCTCCATAGGTATTTTTGGCAATTCGATATAGTTCTGTTTTGTGTTATGCAAAAATACGTAACTATTAGAGTAGGGATCCTTAAAACTATATTTAGACCAAGAGGAACGAGAACAACAATCTCGGCATTGGCTACAGAGAGTGAGGATTTTTGTTATAAGTGTTTATACCCAGTTCTATAGAGTTGCAATAATCATAAAGCCAAACAAAACCAAATGACCACATGTTGTGGTTTGAGTTAAGCAAACAACTAAGGAAACATGGAAATCACTGGATATCTATGTAAACTTGCAGTTTGTTCCCTGGTTTATGCACGTGTATTCATGTGAGGTGCTGACTCTGTTTTATGAAAGCGTGCTGAGAAAAAATATTGGCTTTAGGATTTTATTAGATTCTTTTTTTAGAGGAGAGAAGTCCAAACCTTTTAGAAATCTTGCCAGCGCCAGCCTCTCTAAATCTGTGAAAAATATTAGGGTCCTCTAGAGCAAAGGTGAAAGTACTTGTGTTTATTTTTTTTTTCTCTTGTTTTTCTACAGGGAAATCTCAAAGGCAAAGATATTTCTTTGTATCTCACATTAGTGTTTGGTGCAGTGCTATGGAGACAGGGCTGTTTCTCTGGAGATTCTGGTTCCCTTTTCCAATCTCTCCCATGTTTATTTGCAGGAGATATCAAGTTAAAGAGCAACCTTGAATGGAAGAAAGGACAGAAAAAAGACACTGAAGCTCAAGGGGCAACCAGGGAGAAATGGGGTCAGGAAGATGCAGCCACCTTGATTGAAGGTTGGAGCTGAAAAGGCCTTTAGAAATCTGATACCTTGATTCTACAGCTAAAGAAATCGAGGTCCAGAGGCTATAAGTAACTTAAACATACACAGGTAATCAATTAGTAGCCAAAAGGGAACTGGATCTCCTTTTCCTACTCTTACTTCTAAGCTTTTCCCCAAAATCAAATTGTCTTTCTTGCTGCAAGTGAATTGTGAGGGAGAGGAGAAGTCACACAGTTTGAGCATCTTCTCCTCTTTGAAACTATTTGCTGTCAGAAACCTGAGCTTTGCCTTTTCTTGTCACTGTTGAGGACAAATCTCCAGCTCGATGGTCAAGTCCCATACTTCATTATAACCTGAAGAACCACAGGCTACCAAGCTAAATATGGAATATTTGTAACTGATTGAGTGACTGTACATTGCCTTGGAAAGTAAACTAATGTTTGTTCATCCCTAATGAAATAGAAAACAGACTACGTTGTGTTGTGTAAATAGCTCTATGGTGGCCCTGCGTATTGTTCCCGACTGGTGAGCAGGTGTTTAGACCTGTTTTTGAGGTAGCCAAGGGAAAGCATTGGGCTGGGGGGGCGGGGGGTGGGAGTTTGTTGGCAGCGAAGGCCTGGCTGAGATCAAGAGCATAGTGAGTTGAATGAGCTGGATTCACATGCTTTTGTATTCTAAAAGCTCGTGGCAATGAACTGAAAAGAAATTTGAGCTAGAGAGCACAGAGAACGTATAAAAAAATTGCCCTGACAAGGTTGTGTGATTGCTGGGGGAAGGAAGCATACGGTAAACTCTTTGCACAGCATGCCTAGTCAACTTTGGAAGAGATGGGATTTTATAATGAGGATTCATCCCCTCTCTGAACTGAGGGGCGGATAGCTGACTGCGTCTCCAATATTTTAAACGCTGACTGTCTAAGGTGCCTGGTCTCAAAGGTAATAGAAAGCAGAAAGCTCATAATCACTCATCTCTGCACCATTAATGAACAATGTTGCCATGCACCTCTTTTTGATCTTTAAAGCAAACGGAGAGGAATGTGCAAAGCAGAGCTGCCTTTCCTTGCCTCTGTGAGAACTCGGGCTGCAAGGACATGGTTCCTGCTGCGCAGCATTGTCAGCTATAGGCCTGCAAGTCCTGGCTGCACCATAACCAAATAAACTAGCACACAGCAGAAGGAAACACCAGTACTCTTAACATGCTGGGTTTTTTTGTTTTTGGCCTTGGTTTTAAGTTTGCAAAAGATTATGGTTAACTATCAATATGGAGGAAGCCTAAATAGATCTCAAATGAGAGAACATCATGAAAAGGAGTGTTTTCTTTTAGCATCTGCCTAACACAATTTTCAGACTGGTAGAAATTAAACATAGAAGCTACATAGGACCAAGAAAGCATTTACTCTGTCACGCATTCATTTATTCATCTGTTTACTATTTATTTGATGGCCCATACATTAGATCTTATTCTAAAATGAGATCTGTTAGGAGTCTAACATCAGTATTTAGAGACGTGTAAAATGAGTTCATATGCTTTCTGTTTCTTTTTTTAAAAAGATACGTAAAATAATGGGGTTATATGTTATTTTTCATATCAAGAGCACATTTACTCTATCTTTCTAAAACGGATCCCCTAATCATTGTTTCATGATACGTCACTGAAAATGACAATGCAGGAGCATTAAGTGAGCATCTCATAATGGATTCTGACTCCATTTTTGATATTTCCTTTCCTTGCCTCACTTTTGGGAAAATCAGTAAGAAGACTCTGGAGCTCCATATCTTGTGCCAGTGGGAAGGAAATTCAAACTACCGAACTACCCTACCTGCTGGTGCCTGGGAACCCTCACTCCAGACCTGCCCTCAAAATACAATCCCCAATTCGATTGCTCCTCCTTGCTCTCTCAAGTCATTTTCAAGCTTGCTTGGGAGCCACCTTTACCCCTCATTGTATGAGTAATAAACATTTTTCATACCTTCTTGGTCCATGCATGGTGTCATCTGTTTCAATATCTGAACAAAATATTGGAAGAGTTGGTCCTGTCACCCCTGTGGGGTAACCACATAGTAATATTTAATATATAGGGATTTTACATAAACTGTCAAATGTAATTTTAACACAAACCAATGAAGTAGGTAAATCACTAATGAAAAAGCAGACTTAATGTGATTAAATACATTGCAGAATATCCATTTACATCTGACCCTAAAGTCCGTATTTTTTTTTTTACAGCACGTGTTAGAGAGATTGTTTTTAGCTTCAAATCCATACAAATGTTCAAATAATCAACAGATAATTCACAAAAGAAGAGTAAAACCAAAACTGATGAATTCATGAAGTAGTTGCTGGAGACACAATGTTATCTAATGAATATCTAATGAATAAGAGGGACATTTCTCATCCTGAATCTATTTTGATCAATAAGAAAAACTTCCAGAAGCCACTGAACAAATTTCCTCCCCTAGGACTAGATTCACATGGGCAAGCCTCAACCGGACACTGGCAAAGGGATCGACACCACCTTGACTAGCCCATATTGGTTGTGCTTCATCCTGGGAGGAGGGAGGTTTGCTAGGCTGAGCATATAGGAGGATGATCGTTGAGAAAATTAGGGGCTTTGGCCCCAAGAAAGAGAAGAGTTGATGCCTCTCGAGCAAGCAACTATTCTGTCTTGTTCTGCCTTATATGTGCCATGATCACATGAACCCTAATACTGTAGTTTATTATATATTTAATACATTTTTGGCTTACTTTACATAGTAGTATTTACTAGCTCATATCTCCCCAAATCAAACAATAACAACAACAAAGCAACCTAGAGGCCACCCCACACCCCCCTCCACCTTTCCTCCTGCTCTCAATTGCAAGCAGTTTGTCATTCTGAGTCCGGTAGCTACCAAGACTTGTAAATAACCAGGGGTGGCTGGATTCCTGGCTGGGGTCCCTCTCATGTGGGCTACTCAGTTGACTAAAGAATGGCATCAAAGCCCAGAGGAGTGGGCAAGGTGCGTAACAGGTCTTAGAAAGATCTCCATGTTTGGGAATGTGTGCACTCTATCACCAAAGGAGGTTTATGACCACTTCTTCGAAGTGACCCTGGTCAAATGACTTCCCTAAAGGCCAGAACTAGTTTTGGCTGATTCTTTCCTGATCCTACACCTGTGGAAATGCAAGGAAAGCAGAAAACAGAAAGGTCACTTTGGCTGTGTCTGGAAGAGGCAGATAACCTGCCTTGAAGACATGAGAAGATAAAAAAGAAAGAAAGAAGATAACTCTTGGACCTTTTATCCTGTAGAGAATCCTTGCCCCGCATACATTTCAGCCCCCAGAACTGAGCTTCGGTTAGCTTCTTGAGAGAATAACTGCCTGTTTAAGGAGTCATGACAGCCATAGAGATGAGGGTCAGGGTGAGATACTGAATATACATCAAGTGATATATGAGCAGATTGACAACTGAATTTAAAAAAAAAAATAAGGAAGTGTGTCTGGGTGGCTTAGTCGGTTAAGCATCCACCTTCAGCTCAGGTCATGATCCTGGGGTCCTGGGATCGAGCCCCGCATCGGGCTCCCTGCTCTGCGGGAAGCCTGCTTCTCCCTCTGCCTCTGCCTCTCTCTTTCTGTCTCTCATGAATAAATAAGTAAAATCTTAAAAAAAAATAAATAAGGAAAAGGAAGAAGGAAGAAAGAAGAAGGGAAGGAAGGAAGCATTGAAACACAAATGCAACCCACACAAGCACACCCCAAATTCCTGATTTGGGGACTAAAAAATTAAACATAAAATGAAAGGGGAGAATAGTTACTATTAAGAATGGATGATCTAAGTAGAAGAAATATCTCAAACTACAGGAAAAAAATGATAAAGAGAAATCACAAAGAAAAAAGAAATTGTGAGAATAGCTTAAACAACAAAAAAGCAATGATATGGAAGGAGGAAAGAGGAATGGATGGGAGTGAGGTAATTACTACACACCTTCTAGAAATAAATTTTCCTGAACTGAGAGAAGATTTGAGTCTAGAAATTGAAAAGGCAGACTAAGTTCCAGGATGATTTAATAAGAAGAGATACACAACCTGGTAAATTCTTGGCAAAGCGTGTGAACTGAAGGATAAAGAAAAATAAGGTATGTTTACTACTTAAGAGAACAAGTTACCAAAAAAAGGAAAAATAATAATAACAAGACATAGGCCTTATTATTTGATATCAGAAGCTAATAGACAACAGGAGATTATTTAGTACTCTCAGGAGAAAAAACAAGAACAACAACAACAAACCAGCATTGCAAAGAATCCTATACTTAGTTTTCCTGCAAATGTAAAAACTCAGTTTTCCATGCAAGTACACTATCCAAGGAAAATACTTGAGAAAAGACCATAAGCAAAGATAATCATTAGACAAAAGACAGAACCCAGAATGCAGGAAGAGGAGGTAGTGGTGAGCAATGAACTTAAAATATGTGAATTCAGTAAATGAAGACATGAGGACTTTTAAAACTTAAGGGATTTAATGCAAAAACAATTACAATAATCACTGAATTATTCTGGCAAAACCTAAGGGTTGGGAGTGGGTGTGAATGAGAGAAGAGAGGTTGAAGTCATTCTCATGGTCTTGCTGGGGGGCAGGGGAAAGAATCAGAGAAGAAGGAGAGAAGTAAATGTATTCTAAGGGTCTTGTCCTATGAGGGTTAGGGAAAGGAAGTGAAAATAAAAAGTAAAGGATTGAGGGAGGAAGGAAAGAATACATTTTGGAACAACTAGCAGTAGTGTCATAGGGGGAGAAATACGAGTTGTAAGATAAAGTACAGGGGCTGGAAGGACCGTATTCCGCTCTTTCTAGGGGTTGAGGTCCATTGAAATTTCGTATACCCCCAGTGAAATGCAGGCAACCTAAAGAGCTACTGTTTGGCTCCCATGCATCTAGCCTGGTTACTGCCAGTCTCACGGACAAATCCAACGAGGTGATTGAGTGACAGAGTAGCAGAGACCGGGGGAGATGGGTCCTGGAACAATGTGGAGAGTTCCCAAGAGTACTGTGTGTGAGCGTAGTGAAGGGCAGCACACGGTGTGTAGGGACATGCTTCTGCTTCAGCAAAGGCTGTGACAAAGACAGGGAATGAGTCCTAAAAGTCCAGCAGGACTCTTGTGCCAGACATGCCCATCATTCACTGATATTTGGGTCTATACCCCTTCGGACCACGAGGAAAGTTTGTATTTTGAAGTTAAGCATGGCAATTGGCTCTGTTTGGCCAGTGAACGGTGACAATTGATAACATGTGTCACTGTGGAGGAAGCATTTATTGCTAGTGTGTGTGAATCTCTCTCTCTTCCCTACCACGGCAGTTGTGGAAACATGTTTAAATGTCACCATCATAAGATGATGGAGCGTCCATCAACCTAGGGCATTAAGAGACAAAGTTAGTGGTAAGACACTTGGGCAAAGCCATCTGTTGACCCACTTTGATCACGTAACATGAAAAAAAAAAGAAAGTTCTGTTGTTTTAAGCGTGAGATTTTGGACTGGCAGTATTATCTCATCTATTTTGATTGATTTATCCAGCAATCAAAGGGCAAGGCCATATTGTGGCTCTCAGACAAGACTGTTGTCTCCTGATGCCAGGCCAAAACAAAGTCCTGGTAAATTAGATCATCTCAATAAACAAGGGAAAAAAAAGAAAGGGAGAAGAATCGGAAAGCAAACACATCTTAAAAGACTAGAGACAGAGTGTTAAACTCGAGGCAACTGTGTTCATGAATTAGCAAGATTAAACTTATCAAAATCAGCAGAAATGGAGACAAAATTCATTCAATTAGGGGAAAAAAGGTCATCTTCATATACACTATTTTAAGGATGAATGTGGCCATTAAAATTATAAGGTACAGAAAATCATAATTTAATGATATAATAAATTTAATTCAAGTACCTATGCTGGTGAATAAGTCTAGTGAATTCTTAAGAACACAGTATTATAGAGTGATATTGTGGTATCATGACAGCACCGTGTTACTATCTGTCTTTAGATAATTTTTTTAAAACAAAGAAACAATCTTTCAGTTGGGGTCTCTTATTCATACTCAGATTATTATGCCCTGGAATAGAAACTTTAAAACAAAAGAGTATATAAAGGATCGGGGGCGGGGAAGCTACCCATTTTTTTTTTTTTTTTAATGACTGAATACAGAGGTCTAAGTTTTATAGATGTTGTCATTGGTTTAAAATGTTTCGAAAATGGTGAATAGTCAGCAATGGGCTTACAGTAAGGAACTACACCTACAGTGGGTTGGCATAGAACTCCAGTGACTGTTCAAAGAACTCTGAATCTCCATATTTGTGGAAAGTACCAAGGCCACTAATCACGCTCCTCTTGTCATCCTTTACCAAGTAAGTAGGCACACTGTGGCCAGAATTACTAGCCTCAGTGGCTATATAGAATTTGGTCTGTCATTTTAAATTATAAATGCAAACCATCATTTTATAAAATTATTCATTATAACAATATATGAATTTATAACATAATGTAATTAATACATACCAATAAAATGCAACATGCTCTTTATTGTAGCTTATAACTAAACTATACTTGATAATTCTAATTTTACATTATAGGTAAGCTGAATGCTTTTTCATTTGAAACTGACTTTACCATATACACATTAAAATTTTCAAGACGCATTTAAATGACAAATTAAAGAAAAAAATCTTAAAGCATGAACACTCCAAAAAGAAGGAAATCCTGCCATTTGTGACAACATGCATAGAATTTGAGGGCATTATGCTAAGTGAAATAAGTCAGACAGATTGTATAACCTCACTTGTATGCAGAGTGTACAAAGGCCGAACTCATAGAAACAGAGAGTAGAATGGTGGTGGCCAGGAACTGGAGGGTGGGGGAAATGGGGAGATGGTAATCAAAGAACATAAGCTTCCAGTGATAAGATGAATGGGGACTATAGTTAACTATACTGTATCACATCCTTAGAAGTTGCTGAGAGTAGATCTTAAACCTTCTCACTACACACACAAAAAGATAATTATGAGTTAATAGGCGGGTTAATTAACCTTACTGTGGTAATCAGTTCACAACATATATGTCTCAAATCATCACCTTGCATACCTTCATCTTACACAATATTATATGGCAATGATATATCAAAAAAGCTGGAAAAGATTTTGAAGTACATATACGTACACACACACACAGGAAATGAATACTTCAAAACTGAATTGTCAAAGCCATGGAGGGTGAAAACGTGAAGGTAGTAGAACCTGCCTTTAGTTTAATAAAAGCCGTACTGCTCACAGTCCTTGAATATTCACAATTGCGCAGTTTACTTGTTGCTTTGGATTGCAAGTGTCCCAAAGTTATCTGTCTTAATTTCCTCAACGTAGGACTCCATAGTGCACTGATATACTTATGTTCAGAGATTGAGCAAATTCATTTTAATAGTTAACTTTGGTATAAAAGTATTCGTTAGGAGTGCTTGGGTGGCTCGTTTGGTTGGGTGCCCGACTCTTGATTTCGGCTGGGGTCATGATCTTAGGGTCGTGATATCGAGCCCCACATCAGACTTGGTGCTGGGCATGGAGCCTGCTGAAGAGTCTCTCTCTCCCTCTCCCTCTCCCTCTACACCTCCCCCCTCCATCTCTAAAAAAATAAAAAATATAAATAAATATACTCATTATGTGACGAGTACTATAATGCTATTAATTTTAAAGATTTATTCATTTTTACATAATTTTGAATGACAGCTAAGTGTCTCTACCTGAATGTATGTGTGTTAGTTAACAATATGGAAAAGGAAGAAAACATTTGCTGTGGGAGGTCAGCTGTCTTTATTGTCTATTTCAGTGCTACTCAAATTGTGGTCTATGAACTGCAGACCCCTCATTGCTGGTGAAAGAGTTAGAAAAATTGAGAGTGAGAGTTTAGAAACTTTCATGACAATTTGGCATTGCTCATGACACACAAACAAAAGCAGAGGACTTGTCTCATTGACCAAGGAATAGATAAGTTTCTATTTTGTTTAACTTCTGTGTGAGGCACTTGTCGTTCGAGCTGCTGAGTTAGATGGTCTAAGAGACTGGAGAAAAAATAAAATAAAAGCTGATTCTTTACCATGGCTCATTTGAGAAGGACTGGTCTGTATCGCGTAAGATGGATGGTAATCTTAGGTCAAGGTAGTTTACTTTTTGGCTTTTGTTATTAGCATTTGTTTAAATGATTCTCTAAATTAAACTGCAGCTGATTATTAATCAGAGTAAGTAGCTATATAAAATGCTATCTATTTTCCTGGTAAATAATTTGCATATACTTAAATATAGTTATCAGTGAATTTATGAAGTTACACATGAATGGATTTAATAACTAATAATAATAAATATAAAATAGCTAGCGATTATGCAGTACTTACGACATGCCAGGTTAAACATTTTAAAATCATTATGTCCTTTACTCCTCACAATAACCTTAGAAGTTAAGTACTGTATTATCCCCTAATTATTTAGGAAGTCAAAGCACAGAACAGTTAAGTAAATTACCCAAGGTCAAATATTTAGGAAGTGGTATTCCAGGAATTTGAATTTTGGCTCAATAATATTTAGGCTCTCTACCTCATATTCGTGCTTCTTTAACTTTAGCAGAGCTTGTTAAAGAGATTCCTAGTCCAACAAGTCTGGGAATGGCTGAAGAATTTGCATTTCTAACAAGCTCCCCGGAGATGCCTGATGCTGCCCATAACGCACTTTGAGGAGAACTCATCATTCAGTCAGAGAGCATGACAGGGTGTTCTGCTATAAAGGAACTGGGCACTCAAGGGGGCCTTTCTCTTCTGACCAGGTATGCTAGCCCTTGTCAAAAGATGATGACACCATTGCACAATACCTAAAATAAAAAACACAAAGCTGAATTTATTGGAGAGCTGTACTGGTCAACATGGTCTCTCTGGACGGAGCAGAGGACTGATTCCTTATGGGTTTTGGGGAAGCGTAGAGTACAAGCATTGACAAATATTCAGAAACGCAAGTGGGTTGACATCATCCATAGATGCTAGTGGCTCCCTGTTACCATGGCTACAGAACAATCCGTCCTTCCTGAAAGTTGTGGAAACCTTTTTATTCTCACCGCCCAAACCTGTATTTGTGTGTTACAAATATACTGCAACCAGATTCAATCATGATCTTCTTCATACCACTGTCCCCAAATTTTGCAAATATATTTGATAACTGAGTCTAGGTGAGCACTTAGCTAATTGACGAAGTCTTTATCCATCTGTTTTTAGAGAGTTCCTCTTGGATTTGTAGTAGACGCTTAATGCATGTTTGTTGAAATAATAAATGTGGTAGAGGTTTTGAAATAAAGTAGGATTCCTGAGGATCAAATAGCAGGAATAAAAGAAACATCCATGGGTGCGCCTGGATGACTCAGTCAGTTGAACATCCGACTCTTGATTTCGGCTTAGGTCATGATCTCAGTGTCGTGAGATCGAGCCCCAAGTGGGGCTCTGGGCTCAGCTCCTTGAGATTCTCTCTCCTTCTGCCCTCTTCTGCACATGCACGCTCTCTCTCTCTCGAATAAATAAATAAATATTTTGAAAAAATAAAAAATATCCCTGGACATACTTAGCAGATGTGGGAGAAGAAAGGCTCCTTCAGAAGCTCTTATTTATATATATCACAATTCTATATATGGGATGAATAATTTTAAACATTTTTAGTCTTCTATTTTTTACCAACATAATCATCAATGTACTCATTCAGGAAACTGTGTCTGTGTGCACATGTGTGTATGTATATAAATTTATGTATATCCATGCATATGTATGGATATGTGTGTATACATGTAAAAATATATAAAACGATGGAGAACAACTTATCTTTTTTTCCAGCATATGCTGTTTTTATTCTTCTTGAAGTTAGACACTGAGAACTATGAATGAATTAGCTCATTACTGAATACTTAAGTACTAACTGAAATACTAACAATAGCACAGAAATTCTGTGTACCATGTAGTCCAGGTTAATAAATAACATCACTGATTTGTTCTAGTTTTTCTTATAGGTCTAACTGTATAATGGGACTCACTTTTAGAAATGTAACACCAATGTTTAAAGGTGACAAATAAGTTAACTCACAATTTATTTAAATACTTGTTTTGCCCTGGAACTAATAATTTGCTCTATGAAATATAATTTTGCAATTATTTTCTTATTAAGTGTTCTGTGACTGATTAAATGTTTTTATGCTTCTTCTCCAGGGATTACCCTGGAAATAGATACCCAGAGAAAAAGATTATTCTAAGTAATACTAATACTAAGTAAGTAAAATACTAATTTATCAAAGGCCATTTAGGTAATACCACGATTTCACCTATTCTGAAGAGGTAAAGAACAAGTTTAATGTAAAATGCAGACCATCAATATGTAATTATTGGATGCAGAACCCCACTATTTGTTTAAATTATTCTGCTTCACCAAAGAATTAACAAGATGAAGCATCAAAATTTTCTGTAGAAATAATGTGCTTCATTTGCTCAAGGACACTAGGATTTAAAGCAAGAGAGCCATAGAGAAGAGCCTAGAAGAGTGTCTGGTATACAATAAGTGCCTGTATCTTGATTGAGTTAATGAATGCACTTAGAAGTAGTCTTCAGTGAGAACCTAAGCCACCGACCCAATAAACACAAAAGCCGGTCCATTATGGAGGTACCAGCATGAGGTTGTATTGTCTAGTGTTTCTCAGACTTTAATGTGACTTGTAAATAACCTGGTGAGCTTGTTATAATGCAGATTTTCAGTTAGTAGGTCTGGGCCAGGCCTGAGATTCTGCATATCTAACAAGCTCTCAGCTGAGTGCAATGTTGCTGGAACCAGAGCGATAATTCAAATAGTGAAGGTTTACTGACTTCTGCTTGAAATTGGCCCTAACCTTTTCTTATACAGTAACTGTGGCAACTAATCGCATTATAAAAAAAGGGCAAACAAATTCTAAGTTGGGGATATTAAAGTAAATAAAGTACTATGCCATGTTATTGTTCATAGTTCTCTTTGTAAATTTACTTGGTAGAACTTTGTAGTCTTAAGTGATTATAAAGCCATGGAGAAAGTGCGCTTTTTCTTTTAACAAAAGCATCTAAGTCTTCAATGGGAAACACACCGAAGTTGCTGTCAGTTAAGTTAATTGATGGTTCCTGCTGGAACCTGTGAATTTCCTCAGGTGAGCTCAGTGAAAAAGTCACTTTGTTTTAGTAAACCTAGTTGGTTCATGCTTTAGGTCCTCACTCACTCTTCCTTCCCAAACATTAAAAAGTTTGTTTTTACATGGCTTTTTCCCTTTATTTCTTTGAATAAGATTTCCCTATTGAGGGAGTTTGTAGAAAGTGTAGAAAGTTGACAGAGTTGGCCACAATTTCTTTTGGATGAATGTAGAAAGTGAATGTTTTGTGTTGGCAGAACTGTAACCCGTTCCAAACTTATGGAACAGACAAGAGGTATAAAATAGAGTCATCTGGAATAAAGTAATCATTCTCAGGATATAATGTACCAAAGAAAGAAGAATCTTTGAGCCTGTTCTGTGACATGTTTGATCATCCTAAGAACAGGATATGAAAACAACTCTATAACATCCTGTTGCTTTTAAAGTCTGGGTGGCTTGACAATACAGAGTTTATTGAACAATACACCAGATAATCCTCAAGCTACCTCTTTTTCAAGGTCAACTAGCAATTACAGTGTTTGTTGAAATCATTTGAATGGCAGGTATAAAGGCTGCCATTTAACCAAACTGGTTGATCGGGTGACTTTGTGAATTTTGCTTCTGACTTTTGCTTTAAAAGAATCACTTGTGTGGAAAGAAAAACAAGTCACTGGCCTACCCAATTAACTGTAAAGCTAACAGTGACTTGTAGATAAACCTATCACGCATTCTTACAGAATTAAATAAAATCCATTCACATTTAGTTGAATACAATCTCTAGATTATCACTATATTGAGAGCCCAAGATTTGGGAAGAGAAATGGTCATTGGTGTTCTTTTTGTGATTGTATTCACTAAAATAGGAACCGGTGAGAACAATCTCAATACATGTGATTAGATTTTTAAATTTAGGGACAGGCGGGGGTTTTTGTGTGTGGGTTTGGGCCTCTAAGTCCCAATAGCTTCTCATTTTTACCCTCTGCCACTTTTGGATACCTGTATCTATTAGATGATTTAGGAGCAAAACTCATCCTGAATAGCACTTGGCATAAACAAAAAAAATATATTTTTTGGAACCTTCTACTTTTTCTGCACAAAGCAAGTATGCTTGGAAGAATAACATTTTATTTTATTTTATTTTTAAAGATTTTATTTATTTATTTGAGAGAGAGAGCATGAGAGGAGATAGGGTCAGAGGGAGATGCAGACTCTCTGCCAAGCAGGGAGCCCAATGTGGGACTCGATCCCAGGACTCCAGGATCATGACCTGAGCCAAAGGCAGTCGCTTAACCAACTGAGCCACCCAGGCGCCCCTACTTGGAAGAATAACATTTTAATGGTGACCTAAAATGGGGAAAACAAATCTTTCAAATAAACTTGAAGTGTATTGTGAGTCACCATACTTATTTTAAGTTAATTTATTATAGAAACTATAAAATAGGCTTTGATTATCAATATTATCACAGATTATCATTTGATTGGGTAGATTTCATACGATAGTTATAAATATTCATCCATTACTGAAGTAAATATTTATTCTGAGTGTCAACTGCTTATTACATGCTTGGTTAATATCAAAGATATTAAATTTTCCTTGGGATAACCAAAAGATACTGTGTTTGTGGGGTGCCTGGGTGGCTCACTCAGTTAAGCATCTGCCTTCAGCTCGAGTCATAATCCTGAGGTTCTGGGATGGAGCCCTGAGTTGGGCTCCCTGCTCGGTGGGGAGTCTGCTTCTCCACCCCCGTCTCTCAAATACATAAAATCTTTTTAAAAAAGATACTGTGTATATGAAAGCAAGTTGTAAATTAGTGTTTATACTATTGTTACAGAACCTGGACAGGATCACCCGACGGTAGAACCAAGAGGCACTTGGACATCTTGGAGGATAGGAGGTTTATTTAACGCCAGTGGACTCAGAGGAAAATGATCTCCAAAGGTCTGAGCCCCGAGCACAAAGGGGGCAATTTATACACTTCTACTTCCACATACTGGGCACTCTTGGCACGTGCGCAAAGCAGGGCAGGGAGAGGAACCTGGATTGGCACTCTCAGGAAGGAGAGCAGAGAGAAGAACCTGGAAGAGCCCCGGGGCAAGGACTGGGACTCTCTCGGCCATCTTAGGACACAGATTTTTCCTTATCATTCCCCGCTTTGATGGCCCTTTAAACACCTAGTTTAGAAGGCATCATTTTCATTCTCTAAGGGGTGATAGTGAGTAAGGAGCACCTGGAGTCTGATCTTAGCAATTTGAGCAGTGATAAACCTAGTAAGGGCATTAAGAATACAAGGACCAAATGCTGCTGTGAGGAGCAGTAGGAGGGGGCCGGTGGCGGGTGCGAACCAAGGGAACCATTGTGAGAGGGAATCCCACTAAGTCGTCCACTGGAGTGCTCCCCACTGGTGATTTACTTGTTCCTGTAATTGGGTCAGAGTTTCTTGGACCACCCCCGACTCATTAGCACAGAAACAACATTCCTCCTGTAAGAAGAGGCAGAGTCCTTGTGCGGCTGTGAGCAAGTTGAGCCCATGCCTGTTTTGGAGGACCACTAAGGCCAGTGAATCGAGTTGGCACTGCAGGGCCAGGGCTGATTGAATGAGGGCAGAAAAATCTGCCATGAGTTGTTGAGTTAGCCCCTGGTACTTAACTTGAGACATCCTGACGCCAGTGGCACCAAGGGCAATACCTGACACAGTCAGCAGGCTCACAATAAGAGGGATGGCCACAGGGGAGCCTTGGGGGTGGCTAGGAGGTCTCCATATAAGTGGGGCATCGCTTCTGGGGAGGATTGAAAGATGGGGTAAGAGATTGACAAATGTGCATGATTGATTGTGCGGGGTGATGCAGATATATACACCTTGATCACAAGCCAGAAAAGTGTTGTTAGGTGCACAGACCTGGCTGTGACCCATGATGGGAGAAGAAGAGTTTCCATATAGCAGTACTGGAGCCAAAAAGGGATAATCTGAGGTCCCCAGTGTCGAGGTGGGAGGTGACATGGTGGACTGGTTGAGGATGACACCTAGGTATTGGATGGGACCAGGCTTCATACGGATCCAGCAGTCAGACGCTAGGGGTGGATTTGAGTGGTTAAGCGTTTGGTGGGAGATGTTAATCATACCTAACAGTTGCACTGTAGATGCTTGCTCTGTGGGATGGGGGACCCAGGGATACACCAGGGCGAGTTATTTTCTGTCTGACTCTGAGGGTTGCCTGCAAGGCTTGGGGCAAACACAGACTTAATCATAAACTTGGCCATGGGGTCGGCCCCTATAGAGTGATATTGGCCCAAAAGGAGAGTGATTCCTGTGGCCCATGATGTGGCATTGGGTTCTAGGACTGAGAGAGTGAGTGGTATACAGTGATTGTTAGGGCAAAAGGATGGGGTGGCATTGCATGACAAGGAAATCTGTATGTCACTGCACTGTTTGAGGTTCCACCACCCATTAGACCATTGTTCCATTCCCAGCCAAGTCACCAGCCATGACTCGCATCCCCAGGCTTGTGAGCAGAACTGGGGCAGGTGTTTGGCTGTTGAGGCGTAGGGTCCCCACAGATGGATATCTACCAGACGGTAACCTGAGTGAGGGCCATGGTAGGGACACTGTCTATGAGGTTCCCAGGAGGTACCAAGAAGTTGGCATCCATCAAAGTGGAGGTCAACTTTGGTGTGTGTCCATCCCAGGTGGAAGAATCAGTGGGGGTGCTGGTGCGGGATTGAGGGGAATAAGATGGAAAGTCCATTTGCCAGTAATGGTGATTTGGCCTCGGGGTCAAATGGAGTGTATATCCTGTGGCTTCACATAGTCCCCCAGGTGAAACCAATGACGGCAGAGTGTCTGGAGCTGAAGGGCCTGGTGTAGATCGTCTTGGGAGTGTGTACAGTGGGGGCAGGATCGGTTCATCCTCAGGATCTCCGGCTAGGATTTGTGGAGACTGGGGCTTTTGCTGATTTTCTTTAGGTTGCTTGGTTGAGGTGATTAAGACCCTGACCTGTCCCTGCTTATTGCAAGCGAATCTCACCCAGGGCAGAAGGGTCTGGGCAATTCTTAGCCAGGAGTCAATGTACAGGAACTGGTCAGGGTGTCCTGGTTCTCCTGTTACGACTCGCCATACTCGACAAATCGTTGGGACATCCAATGTCCCTTCTGAAGGTCACCCAACATCAAAGATGGGCCATTCCAATTCACATAGCGTTCTCAACTTGCTGGGGTTCATCCTGACTCATTAGTCTCCCAAAAACCCCTTCTTAAAATTTTTGATCATGGTCTCTAGAACCGTAGGTTTCCTCAGCCCCGACGCCATGGTGATGTTCCCATGTGCAGTGGTGCAGAACCAGACAAAGGGGGGGGGTGCCTCCTGAGGTGAGGAGACCAATCGGATGCCCGTCTCAAAGGAGCTTAGGTGAGGCTTAGCCGTAGTGATCTCAGCATTGTGACTTACAATCAGAAACTATTCCGATGCCACCATAGACTGTATGCTGTTCACCACGGAATCGCAGACGGGCCCACTCAGACTCCGTAGGCTTCTAGGGACTTTAAGGATGCCGGCCAGTGGAGTCACAGAATCAGTCTGCTTGAGCAAACCAGGTCAGACTGCACTTTCACTCACACATTCACTCCAGAAGTTATTACATTCTTTCCCTGGGAATCCCTACCTGTGAGACCTCTAAGAGGTCTGTGGGAGGTGATCAGGCTCCATTTCCACCCCAACAGTTGGGCCTATCTGGGTCCTGGGGCCCCAGGCCTTACCATAATCCGACGTCGGGACCAGGTCCTCACCTGCCAAGTCTCCTCAAGTCCAGCGGGAACAGTGGAGCGGGGCCAACTGGAGGAGACCGGGGCGGGAGACTGCCAAAAATTAGGCAGGGTGCGCCTTCTCCATTATGATCTCTTGTTCCGTCACCATCCTGCCATTTCCCCCAAACCGGTGGCAACAATGGGCCAGCATGGTTGGGTTTCCCAGTCAGGGAACCAAAAATGTTACAGAACCTGGACAGGATTGCCCAACAGAAGAACAAAGCAGCACTCAGAGATCTTGGAGGTGGCAACAATGGGCCAGCATGTTTGGGTTTCCCAGTCAGGGAACCAAAAATGTTACAGAACCTGGACAGGATTGCCCAACAGAAGAACAAAGCAGCACTCAGAGATCTTGGAGGATAGGAGGTTTATTTAATGCCCACGGGCTCAAAGGAGAGTGATCTCCAAAGGTCTGAGCCCCGAGCACAAACAAAGGGGACGATTTATACACTTCTACTTCCACGTACTGGGCACTCTTGGCACATGCACGAAGTGGGGCAGGGAGAGGAACCCTGATTGGCACATGCAGGAAGTGGAGCAGAGAGAAGAACCTGGAAGAGCCCTGGGGCAGGGGCTGGGACTCCCTTGCTGGCTCGGTGGGCCATCTTAGGACACAGATTTTTCCTTATCACTATCATCTCAATTTTGAATAAATGAAAGTGAAAGTATTTCTACATACTCTTGTTTATCTCTCTTTATGTATGTTTATATGCATAGATATATTAGTCAGGATAGGAAAGGTTTTTCTGTGGTAATCTACAATCTTTAAGTCTCTGTGATTTAAAGCAATAAGAATTGATGGCTTACTGTTATGAGTTCGTTGCAGGTGTGGCCAACTTTACAGGGTAGCTGTCCCCTCCAGTGACTCAGTGATCTCGACCCTTCAATCCTCTACTCTGCTGCGTGAACCAAAGTGTGGTTGGTTGATCCAGCAGGAGAAGAAGGGCAATTGGAGAACTGGGCGTGGCTTTGCACACTGTCTTCGCTTGGAAGGGACTTATATCCTTTCTATTCAAATGTTATAGACATAATTACTGAATGGGACTTGCCTACCTGCAAGGAGGCTGAGAAATATAGGAGAGTACACAGGATATTTGGTATCCTATATTTCCACAATAGGAAGTGGCTAAAAGGAGATATGCCTAATCATTAAGAGTAGAGCATTTGGGTGAGTGGAAGAGAAGTGGCGAGGAATGGTCAGTTTTTATTTTATTCAAATCTAAATTATTTGTTTTTTCAACAATACTGCATTTTGTTTAAAATTAAAATATATTTTAAATTTTATAAACTCTGGTAATCACTCCTGTGGGAGCAGGGGAATCCTTTTTGGCTTAATTTGTGTAGAAAGGCCATGACTAGTTCAGCATCTTACATGACATTTAGACTCTTTTTCACTCATAATCGTCCTTTTTGGGTTTTTTTCCTAGTTAACAGTTTTGTGATGTTATCAATTCTCTTTTTACAGCGAAAATGTTCTGGGCTTTGTTTCTGTAGGTCAATGACTTTTATTATCCAATTTGCTCCCAAGTCCTTAATAAAATAACTAGAAGGTGGACTTGTCTAGTAAATCCTCATGAATCTCAGTGGAGTTCCATCAGAGAAAGAGTGACCTGTAACCATGGGAGAGTGTTTCCAATAATAAAAACTTCAGATATATTTTACATGTAATGTTACTGAAAAAGTCAGAATCTAAAATTTTGTAAGTTGGATAAAGCCCTAGGAAGTCACAGGCTTTTACCACTCACAGTAGGAAAGGGAAAGCTGTTTAGTGAGTTTGCTTGGGAAATGACTTCAGGGAAATCCCAATTTGTCTTTGGTTAGCTAATTTGAGTGTCTGAACTTTTCTAGGCTTTTATGTTCCCCTAGCTCACTTTGAAGGTATATAATTTGTTATTCTTTTAGACACATATTATATATTCTTTAGATGTGAATAGTATCATATGAATGTAATATTTAACAAGTGCTACATAACTTTGGTTATTTTAGGTATAATAGAATTATTAAACAATTGCCACTCCCAAGTTGTAAAAAATGTATATAAAGTCAGGCAAGATAGGATAGACTGAAGGTAAAAAGAACTCATGAAGGAAATTTGAGAACTTAATATTCTTCAAAGGGTTATTTGCATGAACAAAAGAAATATTAAGTTGAGATAACCATAGGAAGAAATATAGGATTAGTTCAAAAGAAAGTTGAGACCTGGGTGCCTGGGTGGCTCAGTCTTGGTTAAGCACCTGCCTTCAGCTCAGGTCATGATCCGGGAGCCCTGGGATTGAGCCCCACATCCAAATCCCTGCTTAGTGGGGAGTCTTCACCCTCTTCCTCTGCTCCTCCCCCTGTTCATGCTCATATGATCTTGCTAATATGTAGAATTTAAGAAACAAAACAGAGAATCATAGGGGAAGAGAGAAAAAATAAAACAAGAGGAAATCAGAGAGGGAGACAAACCATAAAAGACTCTTAATCATAGGAAACAAACTGAGGGTTGCTGGGGGGTGTGTGGAGGGATGGGATAACTGGGTGATGGACATTAAGGAGGGCATGTGATGTAATGAGCACTGGGTGTTATATAAGACTGATGAATCACTGACCTCTATATCTGGAACAAAGAATACATTATATGTTAATTGAATTTAAATAAAAATAAATAATTTTTTAAAAAAGGATCCTCTGGAAAAAAAGAAAGAAAGAAAGAAAGAAAATTGAGACCTAAAAGTGCAAGCAACATGTAGGCCAAAGCCTGCAATACCAATAAACCTGACTTAAAGTCAGAGGTCTATCTGATCAGTGGATAATATTTTCAGGGACAAATTCCCATGTGAGAACCATATTAGTTGGACAAAACAAACTTCAGTGTAGCTAATATAAGAAAAAAAGGGCTATGTAGTTCATAGACTCTTTAGAAGACTCATTGAATTGGGTTAAGACACCATTATAGCTCAAAGCTACACAGAAGAAAACACAGGAAAAACGTCTAACAACCTAGCTATTGCCACTTAAGTTGCGGGCTAGGCACCAGCTGCTGATCCGCATCCGTTCCTAGTCTGGGATGAGAAAAAGTTCTTGTAACCAGATTGCAAATGAACTATGTTGCTAGGCACACTACTCAGTTCAGTTGACAATTATTTTCACAGTGCAATTTTCTCAATAAGGAAGAGGTGTGGTAATTTACATTCAGGTGCAAGCGAAGATGGGCACATTAAGCAGAACTCTTGGACGGTGCCACCACTGCCTTCCCTACCTGCCACTCGACACCTACGATTCTGCAAGTGGAGACCAGAACAGCTCCACCACAGCAACCCCAGAAGAACCAAATGACTCCATCACCAACTCACTAGAAGATTCAATGTGCTCCTGAGCTACAGATGCTCCCCAGGCTTCCATCTGCTTCCAGGTCTTCTATGTGCGTCCTTCGTCTTGGGAGAATTGGATGAGTTCCCAGTCCTGATCTGCAATGGAGTCTGGGAAGTTTGGTTTTTAAGCTGTTCAGCACCTATAACATGACAACAAGTTAAAAGGAGGTTGGAAGTGTGTAGGACCCTAACACACACTACCTATGACAGTGAATCCTCTAAGGCAGGGGAATATTTGAAAAGAGAGTTATCAGTGAATATTGCTGATGTCTCAAATGTGAGAAAGGGAAGAGATGTGTGAAGGAACCAGTAAAGGCTAGATGATGGACAAATAAATGAACATATGGAGTCTTAACCCAGGATGGGCTCATTTCATTGAAAAAGCATATGGTATTATTTTTCTTAGATTTTGTTAGGAGCACATTTGTGATTTATTTGAGTTATAGTTTTTTTTTTTTTAATAAAAAGTCTGAATTATTCACATGAATCAAGAAGTTAAATTATTACCATATTGGAAGGGACTTTTGAGGCCAGCTAGGTCAGCCTTCTTCCTTAAAATATTTTTTGAAACAGAAAATGATAATGTTTACCAAAATATATAGTAACCACTAACTAACAACACATTGTCAAATAAATTTATTTGTGGCATGTCTTAATAAATAGTATGAGATGTAATTAACACATCTTTTTATATGAATAGTGATTCTTGAAATTAGTTGGCTTATTTAAATGGAATAGGCATTTACTTTGAAAGTTATGACTGCTTAGTAGGTCAAGTGACATTATGACTGAATATCACTTTCAAAAATTGGTGTCAAATTAATTAATTTTATTGTATTTATGAAATGCAAATTAAGTTGTGTTACTCATATGCTCTTAGCATTGGACACTAGTTTTACCTACAAGCTGATGGCAAATAAATAATAGTAAAAAATAAAGTGTACTGTTTAATCAAATATTTTGAGTAATGAAAAGCTATCATCTAGAACATTGCTTCATAACCTTTTTCAGGTCATAAATTATTTTGAGACTATGATAAAAGCCATGGATGCTATTCCTGGCAAATTGCACATACACATAATTGTACATGGACTCATAGAAGATTTATGGACATTTTGAAGGCTATCCTCAGACTTTAGGTTAAAAATCCTGATCCAAAGTAAAGCAGAGGTAGCCAATTTTACCAATAATTTGATTTTAATATATAACTCTATATTTTTCATAAAATGATATTTCCGTTTGGAGCTGAAAATTACAATTTGATTTATAACTCTTACTGGCAATATGATCTGGGCATAGAAACTCTCCAAATCTCAATGATCTCACTTGTAAATTGGAGATGATAATCATTATGTCACAAGATTACTGTATTTCCTTTGATATATATCCAGCATAGTACCTGTCACAAAGATATTTAAGAAATGTTCACCTACTCATTCATTCATTTATTCATTTTCTTGATGTATTAAAAAGATTGCTCAAAATCTCTTGATTACTTTGTGGTTATGCAATTATGTTCAACAGAAATTTATGGAATGTTCACTTTGTACTAAGAGTTAGGTTAAATGCACACATAGATGATTAAGGACGAATCCCTCCTCCAGAGCTCTGTACATATAGTACAGTGGCATGTCAGGGGGAAATTTCAACGTGTTATACGAGATATAAGAAATGGGCATAAGTTCGTAAGGGATCCCATATGATAAAAAGAGCAGTGTAATGGATACCGAGGATTTGTGGAAGGATCCATGGTGGAGATAATACTTAAGTGAGACCAATAATATTAGTAAAATAAACTTTCTAATTAGTTACTCTATGTTGATTATTTTTCTAAATACCATATGTGCTATCTAATTTGATCCTTAAAAAATCTCCATGAAGTATATATCCATTTCCTTCTTAAAGCTACCCACTTAGCGGATGGGGCTACCAGGCTGAAATAGAATGAACAAAATTTCAAGTGACATACGGTAAATCAGTCACTGAGTTTGAATTAGCTTTGATTTCACCCCTGAGCTCCTTAACAATTAGTTGAAGAAAATTGGAAGAGCATTTCAGTTAGGGGAAGTGTCTCCAACAAGTGCATAGAGTCATAGAATGACTTGTATAAGGAGAACTACACAGAATAACATTAATAACAATTATAAACACAAATTTTAATAAATTGCAAAACATGAACAAGAGGTAATACCACATAATATCAGGATTGATTAGTTGTTTTTAAAAAAAGGAAAAGAAAAAGAGCAAGAAGTTATAAATGAATTACAAATGCCTGATTTGTGTGTTATAGGTCTAATGGGGCAGAAGCTAGTTTAGGTGTGGGAAGATGATGCATCCAGGGTAGGATAAGTTAGGACATCCAGGAGGCATCAGTCCAGAGATACAGTTAAAACTAGAGATAAACTATGGTTAACATTAGCTTAAAGATAGCAGCAAAAATCATTAGAGTATATAAAAACACCCAGGCATATAAAAGGAACATGGCTTTGAACTATGTTTATTTTGACCAAAACCACCTATACTCTATGAGATACACATTTATAAATTAATAAATTTATAAATTAATTAAAAATTATTTTATATTGCCTGTTTGCAAGCAAAATGTGGTAAAAATAGAATTTTTAGCTAAAGAAAATAAAAAATAAATCTTTGGTTCAAGGTAAAATTAACAAATTAACATGTTTAGTCAGTGAGACTATGTTCAATAGATGAGTTCACTGAAGTTCATATTAGAGTAAGTACTAACTAAAGTAAATAAAACAAAAACTAACAACAACAACAAAAACCTCCCTGTGTTTTTTAAATGTTTTTATTCGAGTACAGTTGACACACACGTTACACTAAGTTTGAGGTATACAACAAAGTGACTCAACCTCTCTGTATGTTATGCTCTGCTCACCACAAAAGTAGCTACCATCTGTCATCATACACTATTACAATACCATTGATTGTATTCCCTCTGCTGTGCCCTTTATTCCCGTGACTTACTCACTCCATAACCGGAAGTCTGTATCTCCCTCTCCCCTTCACCCATTTTGCCCATCCCCATTACCCTTCCTTCTGGCAATTGTCAGTTTGTTCTCTGTGTTTATAGGTCCGATTCTGCTTTTTATGTGTTTGTTTATTCATTTCCTTTGTTTTTTAACAAATGAAACTCTCTGTATTTTTTTTGTTGGGAATTTAAACTAAGCTGGGGAGAGATGATTGGCAGCTTTTTTTTGTTTTTTGATCACGTGTGCCCAAATTTCTCCAGATGATCCCGTTGGTATTCTCATTTATAAGTCTCTTATGATATTTTCTAAGTTCTAACTTATTTTTCAGAAAATCTGAAGGTAATATCTGGAGGCTGAAAGAGATTTGGACTCTTTCCTAAAAATATAGTTCCTTAGTAGAATGTTCTATTACAAGACAGTTTTGTTAACAAGACTGCAATTCCCATCTTGATATTTTAATTAAAGGTTAAAGGAGATCATGTGAATAGACAGTTTTGATTTTCCCATTGCATTTATTTTCAAACAATCTTAATATTATAGCAGTCAACATCATCGAAACACAGAGACAGATGACTTATAAAAAAGATATTTTCTGTAATTACATGGTTAGCCTCATTCAGACTTACTGACCATTTCAGATACATGTGTAGGTCCATTGATCACAAACTCGCTGCACTGGTAAATGAACAGATGTACAGTTATTAATCTTGGATAGGATCCTCATGTAATTTCAATCGAGGTCAGATAAGGCAATGAGAACGTGACACGGCATCCTGTGTTTAAGACTTCAGAAATCTCAGGGCAAGAGAGATGCATGCCTACAAGTATGAGGAAGGGAAATCTGTATAATCAATTTTTTCTTTTCCATTAATTTTTGAGTTCTTAAAGCAAAATTCTCATCTGATAAGTAGTTCAAATATATGTATACTGCCTGGACCCTTGCATGTTTGTGAATGTATGATTTGCATGTCTTCAAATGCATGATTCTTCTAAGGCCTCTCAAAATTTTACCTTCCAACTTTAAAGTTTTCCTATGGTTTTCATTGTTTAAACACAGGGAATGGAGGCAGGGAGAGAAACGTGGGGAAAGATGGTTATTCCATGAGTGCATAAGAGAAGGAAGTCCAAAACCAGGTTAGAGAGATACTAAGCAAAGGCCAAGTGGAACTATTCATGAGGTTATTAAAAAGGATAAATAAAAAATGAAGACCACAACAGCAGGAATAAAGACACTCTTATGAGAGATTAATATTTCAAATATGAGGTTGGCTGCAGAGGTAGTGTGGTTAAGTATAATGCTATGTGCCCAGAAAACCCCAAATGCTAACTTATTGAAAAATGTTGGGTGTGCGTTTATAATAGAAATAAAATCAGCAATGTGGTTATGGGCAATATTAAATATTCGAACTTGGAAACACTTTTAATAATGATACTCATTATCTTCTTGAGTCTTAATAGAGCTAAGAGCTGGTCATATGTTTTAATTATGAGCAAATAACCTATAGAATGTAACTTATTTGCAGCTTTGATTTTTGGCTTTTCAACAACCTGATTACAGCACAGTAAATTTGTGGTGAGACAAATGAATGGCAAACTGGAAGAAATTTGACATTTAAAAAAAAAATGATTTGATGCTTCAGACACAAAGCTAATTCCACCTTTAATCATTTCTTTCATTTATGTGTTTTTTAATCTTTCTGCTAAAATAGTCCCCACTGAGATTCATGATTAGTGGAATCTAATTCTAAGGGAAGAGCTCGGGGAGATAAATTTGTGTGGGACCATCTCCCTGGGGATCTCAGTGGCAGAAATTCCAAGTTGAGAGGTAAGTTGTTTATCCCCAAAGACCAAATGTTCTATTTCAGCTTTTTGGCTACTTAATAGGAAAGGGGCTGTGCATAAAAAGAAGGAGCCAACATATGTTATGTGTGTGAATGGATAGATAGGTGACTATAATTTGATATAAATTAATAGAGCTTGGCCATCTAATGGGAAAGTTAATAATTTGATAACTATTGCTCTCTACCTGAGACTCTGAAAATCTGCTAAGAAAATAAGATGTGAAAGTCTCCAAAGTTTCTTAATAATAGACAATGAGCAGTAACTGTGAGAAGCTGTATTAGAAAGCTTTGTTTACGCTTATATGTAAGAAATGTAAGAATGACAAAAAATCAACAATATATATGAATAATAATATTCTGTTTGTGTAAAGGTGCCAATTGGTGTTTAGAGCTAGCTAGCATTGTGTGAACACACCTATTCTCTCCCCGCAACTACCTCCCCCACCCCAGCCTCCAAAAGGAAGGGATAATAACTAAAGGTTTTCACATGTTAAGTGTAGAGTTTCTTTTGAAGAAACATAGAGACAAGTTTACTGAGTTTGGCTTATAAAGGATAAGGTTATAGATTGGGAGGATATTAGTAAACTAGCTAACTAGCACAGTTTTATATATTACATTCTCTCCTTATTAGTAATTAATAGACATTGTTTTGTCTCTTTGATGTGTAATCACTATATTTCATCCAGTAAAAGATGCTTTTGCCCTCTATAATTGCACATTATAAAGCATTCTTATGAAATTCACTGGTGTATAAATAGAACTTAATTCTTTCAGACTTAAACTTTGGTATTTATATATTCAGATCAACAGATTTCCAATACTCTAGGTGATATTTAATGTACTAAATATCTATGGAAGAGCATTTCTTCAGCATCCAGATCCATTAATTTTTTTTAATTTATAATTTTTTTAAAGATTTTATTTATTTATTTGAGAGAGAGAGTGAGAGACAGAGAGCACGAGAGGGAAGAGGGTCAGAGGGAGAAGCAGACTCCCCTGCGGAGCAGGGAGCCCGATGCGGGACTCGATCCAGGGACTTGATCCAGGGACTCCAGGATCATGACCTGAGCCGAAGGCAGTCGCTTAACCAACTGAGCCACCCAGGCGTCCTTTTAATTTATAATTTTAAGACTTTTCAGGCAAGCCTAGTTCCTTATCTTTTATAACTTTTTTTTTTTTTTTAGATTTTATTTATTTATTTGGCAGAGGAGACACAGCGAGAGAGGGAACACAAACTGGGGGAGTGGGGGAGGGGGAAGCAGGCTTCCCGCTGAGCAGAGAGCCCAATGCAGGGCTCGATCCCAGGACCCTGGGATCGTGACCTGAGCTGAAGGCAGACGCTTAAGGACTGAGCCACCCAGGCGCCCCTCTTTAATAACTTCTTTAAAGAAAAAAAAAAATCCTCAATGGTTTCAACTCCCATTTTGATCAGCAAGTTCTGTTTCTTATCTTTCCTCCATGTTCAGGGGCTCCTGGTGATGAAGGTACTGCTTAAAGAAGTCTGAGCCCTGGTCCTGATCTCAGGGTCCTGAGATGGAGCCCCACGTGGGGCTTCATGCTGAGCATGGAGTCTGCTTGAGATTCTCTCCCTCTGCTCCTCCCTGCCTCTCACTTTCTCTCTCTCTAAAAAATAAATAAATAACATCTTAAAAAAAAAAAAAAAGGAAGTCTGAGACCTGAACTGTCTACAAGTAGAAAAGCTCCCAAAGGCAAGAACAGCAACGCTCTCACCTATTCAACTGGCAGAGAAGACAGTACCTACTCAATAAACACTGCAAAAAGAAAACAAAAAGGGTATTCTCCATTTGTTTCACTTGAAATTCCACTCAGCAAACCATACAATTATAAAATTAAAAATTAAAAAAGGAAAATTGCAATTAAGACTCCACAAACAGCTGACCAATGTAAATATTTTAGGCAGAATGACTCCCAGAGATCCATTGGAGTACATCAATTGCGTTGAATGGTGGTTTACTTGTAGTTTGTTTTCATTCAGCCTCTTAACTGAAAAATTGAAATGCCTAGTTTGACAGAGAGATTCATGTAAAATTTGGTATATACTTGAATGTTACAAAATCAAGATATGAATTTGTGTTGTTAATTTTGTTAAGACATGGGGTCTCATTACTCTTACACTGAGTCTCATTTATACAGACATAGTCAAAATGGGTACAATCTTCTATTTTTATAGCTATGTAGTCCTGTACTTCAGCTTTCTGTATAAACATATATAAACATGTGGCTACATAAACGTATGGCTCTGTAACACTCAGCAATGTTTTCATCTAGCGGGACTCCTTCGACAATTGTAAAGAACTTTAAAGTTAAATACGTATAAGAATGTTAGGTCATAAGGTTTGGAGATTCCAGTCTCCCATTGTTAGGATAGACTGTTGGGTTTTACTGAAACCATATTTCTCTAAAAATAGTAAGGAGAGTTTAAGTTTAATTGAAATAATGTGTTAGTACCCAGTAAATGTTACAAATAAACTTTTAGGAGAATTTCTCCTTATATTACCCCTTACCTCTGTAAAAATCTTAATTTTTCAAAATTATGTTTATTGTTCTTCCCTTGAATTTTTTTTCTCTCTAAATTTATCAATTTTACAATAAGAGAGTCATTTCAGTGGGAGTGAAATTTCTGCCTTCTTTTCAAAGGAGATTTAATTAGGAGAAAAGAAACAAGAGTGCAAAAGAAGCATGTCTGGTTATCTTCTGTTTGACTCATGCTATTGGCCAGCATGGGGATGAGGCCAGTCAGTAATCATTACGCTCCTTAGAGCAGACCATGGCAATTGATTTCCATTATCTAGTGGGGCATCTGTGCCCGTGCATACTTCTCAGATTTTAGAGGACACAGGCTTTTAGGCTGAAAACTCTAAATTTAAAATAAATCACAAACACCAATTAAAAGATGCAGAATCTGAATGATTTCAAATCTCAAAAATATAATCTTTCATGTTTATATTTAATTAAATTTAATTTAAATGTAAATTTAACTCCTATCTAGTTTTTATGTGTTTTAAAATTATCAGTCGAAATCATTGATTGTAGATCTTTCTTACCATAATATCATGATTTAAATCCTTACATTTTGTACATACCTAATGAAAATATTACCCACTAACCTAAATTAGAATGTTTTAAACCTATTAATATATTCTTCACCTAGTTGGTCTTTTCACTTTTATGGGATTAATTTTGTTTGCCTAGTCTTAAAACATATCATGGTTTTTGAAATAAAAGCACTATATTTCGATGGTAATCATATTGCAATACACAAATGTATCAAATCTACATGCCCTACACCTTAAAAATACTTATATTTAGCCCTTTAGTTGAAAGACGTGGATGAAACTGGAGGGTATTATGCTAAGTGAAATAAGTCAATCAGAGATAAACAATGATCATATGGTTTCACTCACATGTGGAATATAGGAAACAGTGTGGAAGATCATAGAGGAAAGGAGTAAAACTGAGTGGGAAGTCATCAGAGAGGGAGACAAACCGTGAGAGACTCTTAACTCTAGGAAACAAACTGAGGGTTGCTGGAGGGGAGGTGGGTGGGGGGATGGGGTAACTGGGTGACAGGCATTAAGGAGGGCACGTGATGTAATGAGCACTGGGTGTTATATACAACTGATGAATTATTGAACACTACATCCAAAACAATTGATGTACTATATGTAGGCTAACTGAATTTAAATAATAATTTAAAAAAAGAAACTTCAAAAAAAGTACAGATCATGTACTACTTTTTAAAGAACTTGGACCTTGTTCATACTGTGGGAATGAGAAAGTTGCATAGGATGCAGTTAGTACTACCATAGAGGAACTTTGGAACAGAATGGAAAGGAAAACTCTTTGATATTGTTAATTGTAAATTGTAAGTGTAGGTCTGTAATTTTTCCTTAGCAAAAAACTAAGATATTGAGATGGCATCCTGAAAAATACTTTGGGACTACACAGCAAAATCCTTGGTTCTTAATATGATGTCCCATGTGCAAGTCCGCTCTGCTTGAAGTTTAGAGAAATACATCTAAATGACTTAAAGCTTATAAATGCACATTTAGCTTTAATGTTAATGATACCATTCTGATGAAGGAGGTGGGTAATGAATATGGATGCTTCCATTACATATCGCATATGTACAAAGTAAACACGAATACAGGAGTGAAGTTGTTAAGAATTCCCCCCACACCCTGATAAATTCTGTTTTAAGTGGCTTTGTTCGACTGCCTACAAACTTATTTCATTCTGTCATCACCTCTACGTTCTTTCATCCTGTCTGACTGACATGCTAACGCTTGGAGAATGGTGGAGATATTTCAAATGGAGAAAAATGTACAGTTTGATTTTTAAAAAGGCGTTTAAAACGTACACATTTTCTTGACCCATTATTATCTTTCAAAACATTATCTTTCATTAAAAATGGATGCCTAGTTTTGTATATTTATGGTACCTAGTGAATAATAAAAAGCTATGACTCACTTACTAGACATCACGCTAGACAATCAAAATCAAACCCCTGCAACACTCCGTGTAGTTGGTGTGAAGCAGAAAGGTTCAAATTCTTCCCTACGCCTCTGGTAGCTGCTGGCAATTGAGGCCCTGCGGAAGCGCCAAGAGATCATCTGGCTGGCTACATTGAGGAGGAGGCTGACCTGGACTATCGGCTACCCAAGCAGCCTCTTGAACTTATAGCTGAGCTCATTCACTTCGTCTCTCTTAGGCAAAAAACGTGTGGGGCCAACTAGGCAGTATCAGTATGACTGTTCTATGTTAACTATTCTATTCTAAAGCACATAGCATGACTAGCTAGTTATTCTTCCTCCAGGAGGAACTTTAGAGCCAATGTCCTGGCACAATGCAATGTGTCATATTCTTTTTTTTTTTTTTTTTAAGATTTTATTTATTTATTTGACAGAGAGAGACACAGCAAGAGAGTCAAAATAAGCAGGGGGAGTGGCAGAGGAAGAAGCAGGCTTCTGGCAGAGCAGGGAGCCCGATGCAGGGCTGGATCCCAGGACCCTGGGATCACGACCTGAGCCGAAGGCAGATGCATAATGACTGAGCCACCCAGGCGCCCCAATGTATGATATTCTGATACGGGTGCTCCTTCTCTCTCGATATGAGGCCAGTTGTGAAGGAAGTTACCTCCCTGGCTGGCATCATCATGCGTGAGTCCCGCAGGTTACCTGCAGTACCCACTCCTTCCGGGAGGCTTGTACAGATAGGCTACTGATGCCCCCTACCTGTTTGATGCCACATGAAACAGGAAGATAGGGTGTGAAAGAAATGATTTCACAGGAAGAATATGAATTTCTCATCAAACAAACTTAATTATTGGCAGGGGGACTAATAATTTGCACAATTGAACTCAACATCCGGGTTTCTAATTTTCTTTGGGGCATGTCAGTACTCTAAACTCTCTCTCTTTTTTTTTTTTTTAAGTCCAAAGGTGCTTATATCCTCCCCAGATTTCCCATACTATTATTTAGCGGATCAGCAATAATATGTACTGTAAGACATCATGGTCCAACATACTTATTTTAATTGAACTGACTTTTTAAAAGTCCTTTTCCACTCTCCTTTTCTTGTTCTACTTTGTCCTCTTTCCGACACCAGGTGATTTATACTTTCGTTATCTGATCAGGCCTGACTTTCTGTGGAAAGAATGAAGGTTAACAGCATTTTCTCTCTGTCTTTTCTGTATCCTCTGTTACCAAATTTCATCTATCGATGGATGACACATTGACTTTTTGACTAATAAAATGTTAAATGTAGAATCGCTGACTCTTCTATAATAACATATGTTGTCTTGTTGTTTTGGGGAAACATGAGAAAGAATTCATGGCATAAATGAATATGAATTTTGAATGTTTATGGAAAAAAAAAAAACTCTGAAGATGTGGGAAAATGACTAAAGAAGGAAAATATGAGAGGCCCAGTTGGCTTGGAAAGGTAGAAGTGATCTTGAAAAACAATTTGGATTTGATGTAAAGAACCATAATTTTCCAGCTGGTGCAGAAAGCATTATTCTAAGTAATCAAAGACAAAAATATTTTGCCAAAGGGATCAGGGCAAACACATTGTATATTGAAAGAATGGGAAGAAGTGAGCGTTAATAAGAGTGGATGGCTAGATCCGAAGGTGAGATGTCTCTTTTTTTTTCTTAAAGATTTTTATTTATTTATTTCTTTATTTGAGAGAGAGAATGAGTGAGAGAGAGCATGAGAAGGGGGAGGGTCAGAGGGAGAAGCAGACTCCCCGCTGAACAGGGAGACTGATGTGGGACTCAATTCTGGGACTCCAGGATCATGATCTGAACCTAAGGCAGTCACTTAGCCAACTGAGCCACCCAGGCGCCCCGGTGAGATGTCTCTTAATCCTTGACTGGTGTCAGCTCAGACTAGTGTCTGAGCTGGCTCTCGGGAATTGCTCTCATTTTTCCAATCTGCCTAAACTTCCAATTTTATTCAGGGACTGAGTCACAACAACCCTGGTGATGACCAACCATATGCTCTATTCTGGACCCTTCGATGTAGTTGTCAAATTATTAAACATAAATAAGTACAAATTTAGAGCTGTCATTAAAAAGTAACTTAGAGATCAACAGGTTCATATTTTATGGACAAGAAATGAGGATACAGAGGGTTGAATGATTTGCCCAAAGCCACCTAGATGTAATTTTAATATCTAACACTTTCGTGCAGTTTTATGCCTTACTACTCATTGGTAACTACATACTCTTGTGAGATCTACATCCACCCTTGTGAAATATTACCTGTTCTTTATGAGCAAACAGCTTGGCAGAACAGGGTCTAGCATAGCCCCAATTATTTTTACCATATTGTGTTTCCTCCCACATCTACAGCTTGAAGATAGCAGTGAGAAAGGCCTGGCAGGAACAGATATACTACTGCTCTTAGTATAAGGTGAGAGTAACTAAAGTATTTTTTCTAATGTAGCAATTATTATATGTGCTGTCCAATGGCAATATCAAGGATTTAACTCATTTGTTTAACAGAAATATTTTCAGCAGAAGTATGAAAAATAGGCTACAACTGAAAAGAAAAGTTTATTGCCGAATTATATTACCCAAAATACCTATGTGGCCCTGTGTGTCCCTCTCTCTCCAAATACCAGCAGCTCTATAGAGTGCGAAAGGGTAAGTAAAACACAAGATTGCTCTCTGCTATCTAGAAAAGACAGGCTTATCAATAAATGAGATAATAGAGAGCCCAGAGCGGGGAGTGATTCAATGGAAAAAGTTTAGTTATAAAACATCTCCCATACTTCTAGAAATTTAGTAGGTCTTCAGGGGCCAGCAGCATTCCAGGTTTCTTCTGAGAATCTAATCAAGCTTATTTCAGGACTTCCAAAGGGGTTGAGTGAGAGCATATATCAGCATCCCCTTGATTTTTTTTTCCCTTTGAAATAGGCTAAGAAGATCTCAGGTTATGGGGCCCCTGGGTGGCTCAGTCAGTTAAGTGTCTGCCTTTGGCTCAGATCATGAACCCAGGGTCCTGGGATCCAGCCTGCATCGGGCTCCCTGCTCTGTGGGAAGTCTGCTTCTCCCTCTCCTACTCCCCCTGCTTGTGTTCCCTCTCTTGCTGTGTCTCTCTTTGTCAAGTAAATAAATAAAATCTTAAAAAAAAAAAAAAGATTTCAGGTTACAAATTCAAGATCTCAACTGTATGTTTCAGAATCCTTTGACTCTTATAGTCTATAAATTCAATTAAACATTTTCAAGTAAAATGCATGATACATTGGCTTGACGTTAACCCCAACTCTAAGGGTAAACTCCAAATATTAAGGAAGGTTTTATGTGTCAGTCAATTTAATTTGTCTCCTCTCCATTCCTTGTTACAGCTCTTCCAGATGATCGCTCCCAGTTGAAACTTCATATTTCTATTGTTATAGATATGAATCATAATGTACAATATTCTCATGTTTTAAAAACAAAACAAGCAAAGAGAATGACAATATAGTTTCCAGTCTACTTAGTTTTGCTCATCAAGCTTTGTCTGAAAACCAGTTTCAAATTCCGGATGAGCTCACCAGAAACCACTGATGAAAGGACATGTATGTGTCCATTTAAGAAAAAACAAACACACAAACTGTAAAATGATATAGGCGTTCGAAAGAAATGAATGGATAACATGCTGAGTCCTATCTTGACTGTGACTTTATCTGTTTCTGTCTGTATGTGCGTGTGATTCTCGAGGGCAAAAGAAGGAATAGAAAAGGAGGAAAAGAAAAGGATCAGAGCTGTAGGTCACAGTGAAATCACAATGCTCCTCTTAGTATGGAGATCAATTATAGACATCTGAAACCATGTAAATGATATTATAGAAACATTAGCATGTTGAAAATGCTGGCAAGAAACTAAAGGTCTAGTCTGTATTTGTACTTCTCTATGTGTGTTTGTGTGTTAAATATTCAGAGGAAATAAATTATTTAAATCTAACTCTATCTGGCTACTTTTTTTTCCCCCCTGACTTTTTGGCAATAAAGGGATTTAAATGAATGTAACTAGTTGTTCTAAGCACTTTAAAGCAGATATTTAAAGTCTAAAAAAAGTCTTTCAATTACTGTTTTAAAAGCTGAGAGCATTTTCTTAAAAAGGAATAATGATTGAATACATTTCTCATCAAAGTGAAGGATTAATAGCAGCGAATAAAAGTTTCTACAAAGTTTTACACAATGTGCTGCAAAAATTCATTTCCCTCTTTTTTTTCTCTCTGATGTTTTGGCTCCTTGCCCTTTATACAGCTAACACATTTAGTTTTGTCATATTGGGGAAAGCACAAGAGATCATTTTATACATGAACTAATATTTGTGGAAAAGTATATGCTCTTTTACTGTCCCACAGTAAGAGTTGTATATGGTCCTTTGTTTTTGTTTTTGTTTTTTGTTTTTTTCAAAATGATGGATCTAAATTGCACATAATTTATATTTATTTTTTATGTGATTGGTAGAATTTCATCAGTGAGCTGAAAATTTTCAGTCTCATTAAAATATTTAAACATTCCCTGAGAAATTTAGACAAGCTCACTGGACACTTTAAAGACTTTTATATGGTCTCTGTGATTTACTAGCCTCAGATGATTACTTTTAATTAAAAGCAGATGGACTTTCAATACAATGGATGGGAAAGACATTTAGCTAGAAAAAAATCTGAAGAAGTAGTACTTCTTAACTATACAAAGTTTTACATCTATGCATTTAAAAATATGACTGTATTATTCAAGTTTTTGTACATAAAATTCCTATGTGAGAGAAAATAATAATTTATTTCACTGGCTGTGCAATTAAAAGCTTTCTTACAGTGAGACAAAACTTCTTTCTGATTAAAGATGTACCAATTTAGAAGAGATGATTTTTAAGATTACTTTGGTGTTTCCAAAGATCCTATTGTTTAATCTGCCAAGAAATTCTGCTCCTACATCAGTAGAAATTTTAAAACTCCAACATGACCATACTATTTCCTCAATAATAGCAAGGGAATTAACTTTAATGCAGTAAATTCATAAGAAACTCCTCTGATAAAAAGATGCTTCTCAGTCCTATTATTTAATTGATCTTTTTGGAACAGTTCATTTGTACTCCAGAAAAAAAATAATTAGATGGGTTATTAAGTTCTTTCAAGTGTATGAAAACAATGGTGACTAATACCCAGATATCTTTTTATGAAAGGCTTTTGTATTTGAACCATCTAAATTTTAATCTCTAATAGGTGGTTCTAGGCTTACTGTTATTATTATTTTAAGCCTTAAACTTCCTTAGTAGCATTGAAATAAATTTGATTTAAATTCCTTTTATTCATTTAAGATTGTATGAAATGGATTTTACTTGAACAATGTGAAATATGTTAAATTTCAAAGCATATACTTTACTCTTCATTTCCTGTCCAGTCATTTAGAGAAAGCCACACTGTGTGGCAGAAAAAACACCGATTGAGTAGTCAGGAGACACGGGCTCTAGCTATTTGACCTTGAATTAAACTTCAATTAACTTCTTTGTGCCCCAGGGTCTGTATCTGTTACATGAAGGAGTTGTCAGAGGTTGCAAATCGGCAGTCCCAGCTAGATTCAGCCCGCAGATACGTTTTGCTTGACCTACATTTAAAAAAAAATATGAATGAAAATGGTTGTATCAACTTACATCCATCAGCAGTGCCTGTGAATCATACTTGCTCTATATCCTTCCCAATACATGATATTGTCAACCTTTTTTACTCTAGATATTGGTGTGTTTGTAGTCCTATTTCATTATGGATTTAATTTACATTTTCCTGATGACTAATAAAGTGAAGTGTTTTTTTCATATGTTTCTCAGCAGTTTGGATCGCTCCTTTTGTGAGGTGCCTGTTTGATTTTTTTGTCTTTTTTTTGGTTGTTGTTAAGTTGGATTGTCTGGGTTTTTTTCTTATTGATGTGTTAATGAGTTCTTTAGATATTCTGGATATGAGTCTTTTGTTGGATAAATGAATTCAAAATGTGTTCTCCCATGCCTTTTCAATCTTAAAGGTGACTTTAGATAAACTGAAATTCGTAATTGTGGTGAAGGTCAGCCTTTCAAACTTTACCTTGTAGTTAGTGGTTTATTTAAAACATTTTAAAAATATTTGCTTCCCTTAAGTTTATAAAAATATGTTCCTTTGTTATCTTCTAGAAACTTCATCTATAAAACATCTTAATTGGGCACCTGGGTGGCTCAGTTAGTTAAGCGCCTTCGGCTCAGGTCATGATCTTGGGGTCCTGGGATCTAGTCCCACATCGGGCTCCCTGTTCAACAGGGAGTCTGCTTCTCCCCCTCCCTCTGCTTCCCTCTCTCTTAAATAAAATCTTTATAAATAAATAAATAAATAAATAAATAAATAAATAAATAAATAAAAATAAAACATTTTAATTGATTTAGTACATGCTCTGATTCAGGTAATTTGATTTCAAGGTATGGACCTGGAAAAAGTGCATACACTTGTGTACCAAATAATATGGGCCAGAATGTTTATAGAGTCATTTTATTCATAGTGGCCAAAAATTGGAAGCACTTGTTATTGATCAATTGTAAAATGGATTGGGATATATTCATACAATGGAATAGTATACAGCAAGGAGAAAGAATGAACTACTCTTACATCCATCAGTATGGGTGAATCTTACAGTTAGAAAGTGAAAGAACCGGGGCGCCTGGGTGGCTCAGTTGGTTAAGCCACTGCCTTCGGCTCAGGTCATCATCCTGGAGTCCCGGGATCGAGTCCCACATCGGGCTCCCTGCTCGGCGGGGAGTCTGCTTCTCCTTCTGACCCTCCCCCCTCTCATGTGCTTTCTCTCTCTCATTCTCTCTTTCTCAAATAAATAAATAAAATCTTAAAAAAAAAAAAAAAGAAAGTGAAAGAAACATGAATGAAAGAGCAAATGCTGTGTGATTTTATTTATATAAAATTCAATACTAAGCAAAACAATTATGATGAATGGTCATTGAATAGTGATTACCTTTTAGAACAGGGAAGGTTAACGCTGGGGGAGTAGTTCAAGGGAGGCACCAAAAAGATACCTGGGTGGCAGAGAATATTTTAAATTTGGATCTGGGTAGTGTGTGTACAGGTCTGTACTCTTGGTAAAATCCACCAAGTTGTACACATGAGATCTGCCTTTCTAGTCATTATTAAATACTAAGGAAGAAAATGCTTGCCGGGGCTAATATTTTAGGCATATATACAGATTATAATATCACTGATATGTGGAATAGAACTAGAATACTAGTTCAGAGTAATCTCCACTATCTATGTCAACATTTCCATAAGGTTTCTAACCAGTCTCACTTCGAATTTTCCTGCACGATAAAAGCAGATTAATCTTTTTTTTTTAATTTTTTTAAAAGATTTTATTTATTTATTTGAGAGAGAGAGAGAGAGAGAATGAGAGAGAGAACATGAGAGGGGGGGAGGGTCAGAGGGAGAAGCAGACTCCCTGCCGAGCAGGGAGCCCGATGTGGGGCTCGATCCTGGGACTCCAGGATCATGACCTGAGCCGAAGGCAGTCGTTTAGCCAACTGAGCCACCCAGGCGCCCCATAAAAGCAGATTAATCTTAACAAAATACCTGCTTTCAAACATAACCTGCATATTTAGAAGTCTTTAATAATTTCCCTCCATCTAGACAATAAACTGCAAATCTTAAACATTTGAAGTATCTGTAACTTGATGCTGGGTGTGTGTGGGAGCTCACCAACATATACTGGGAACTGATTACCTATCAGTTGCATTAAACTGGTTACTTAGTGGATTTAACCCTTCCATCAAACCTTTAAGTTAAATAGCATTATGTCATACTTCAGGTTAAAGATACTGAGTTTCTACACAGTTGGAATTTAGGTAATAGGCAGCAGCACCAGGATAAAAATATAGTTCTCTATGACTCCAAAACAAATACTATTTTTATTACACCATGTTGCCCTACAGTCACATATTAAGTCCCCAATCTACTTTATCCAATTTCTCATCTTCCTAAACTCTTTATTCTGAACAAACTTAGTTCAAAATATGCCTCCCTCAATCTTTTTTTTTTGCATTTCTTTTTTTTTAATATGTTATGTTAATCACCATACATTACATCATTAGTTTTTGATATAGTGTTCCATGATTCATTGTTTGTGCATAACACCCAGTGCTCCATTCAGTACGTGCCCTCTTTAACACCCATCACCAGGCTAACCCATCCCCACACCTCCCTCCCCTCTTGAACCCTCAGTTTGTTTTTCAGAGTCCATAGTCTCTCATGGTTCATCTCCCCTTCCGATTTCCCCCCCTTCATTTTTTCCCTTCCTGCTATCTTCTTCTTCTTTTTTTTAAACATATAATGTATTATTTGTTTCAGAGGTACAGGTCTGTGATTCAACAGTCTTACACAATTCACAGCGCTCACCGTAGCACATACCCTCCCCAATGTCTATCACCCAGCCACCCCCATCTCTCCCACCCCCACCACTCCAGTAACCCTCAGTTTGTTTCCTGAGATTAAGAATTCCTCATATCAGTGAGATCATATGATACATGTCTTTCTCTGATTGAACTAGAGGGTATTATGCTGAAAGAAATAAGTCAATCCCTCAATCAATCTTATACTTTCTGATCTCCTAATTTTCCCTAATCCTGATTTCTTCCTTAAAGTTGTGGAGTATTTTTTAAAACATTTGCTATCTGCATCTGTGTTATCCATTCTTTCAGATCACTTTGAAAGTCTACCTTTATTCTAACGCTTTGCTTAACCACCACAATCTGAATACTCTTTCTCTCCTCAGAAACCTTAACTCTAATTATTGCTGGGTACAAATCATACATTATGTATAACATTGTGATATTCCTTTCATATTTCCTTGAAATGTTATTTAAATTCAGGTTTCTTTTTTCTTTATTTGATGATTGTCTTATTTCCTTAATTATGTTGAAAGCTCCCGAGTACAGAGAAAATGTTTATATATATATATATATATTTTTTTATCTCCTCCTTCATAAGTATTCAAGAATAATGGAGATTGAGTATGGTCTAGAAAAAGTACTGTAGCAGTTTGAATTTTACAGATTTAGGGTAAAAATATACTTCATGGGGATCAGTTTTATATGAATACAATTATTTAGATAGATAAATACACGGAATATATATGATAAATAGATCAATAGCTTAGAGATTTTTCTAATGTATTAAAAAGCAATTCTTCTTTATGTCCTATTTACTCTTTCCAATTCATCCCCATATGTCTTTGACTCCTTCCCTCCCCCACCACAGTAATTGGATTGCTCTTCTCAAGATCAACAGCAAATTATTGGCCTCATCTTACTGGGCCTCTTCCTAATTTTCCCATCTGGCTATTCTTCCTTTTGAAACACTAGTCTCTAATTTCTTTTGGGAAATACTCTTGATTTTTTTCCCACTTCACTTACTACTCCATCATAGTCTCCTTCCTCCTATACCTTAACTCTTAATGTTGGAGTTCATTCAATCATTTATTTATTCTTTTATTAAAAAATCCTTATTGAGCATCTACAGTGTGTTAGTCATATAGGCACTGGACACCCAACAATGAATGATTTTTTTCAATATCCTGCTTTCGTGGAATTTTGATGGAGGGAGATAACCAAACAATAAAATGCAATGGGTGAGAAGTGGAGAAAAATAAATCAAGGTAAAAAAGATGAGAAGATTAGAGCTGGTGGTTACAGGGCTAGCTAGATAATTTCTGGGGCCCAGGGCAAAATAAAAATGCAGGACACCTTGTTTAAATGTTAAGAATTTCAAGAGAGCAGTAGCAGAGCATTAAACCAAGTAATGGGCCCTTTTAATATTGGGATCCTCTGCAACTATACACATCACATGCCCATAAAGATAATCCTGAGTGGTTGCAGAAATCACTGAGGTAATATTTGAGTGAAAACTTGAAAGAGGTAAGGAATTGAAGCATATACATCTATAGGAAAAGAGCATTCCAGACAAGAGCAACATTAAGAGCCAAGATAGGAGGCAGGAGCACATCTGGTGGATTCAAGCAATGACGAAGAAAGCAATATAGCTGGCTACAGCAGGGGGGAGATTAAATTCAAGATCTAAATGGAAGAAGATTAAATCCAAGATCTAAATGGGGGCCAGATCAGCTAGGGTCTCACCAGTCACCACAAGATCCCTTTTTTAATCTGAGGAGCGTTTAAAACACAACTTAATATTCCCCAGGATCATTTCACTTCTATGTTAAAAACTAGATTGTAGGAGGCAAGAGTCAAAATAGGTGGGAGATGATGGTAGTTTGAAAGAATCCAGGTAAGAAATGATTGCAGGAGCAAAGATTAGGTAGGGAGAAATGGCTGGATTTGGCATATAGTTTGAAGAACTTTGGTATTTTGTTCTAAGACTTCCTTTCTTCTCTATCTCTACATAATGTTACCCCAGTCTCATGGTCTTATATGATATTTAACAGCTGATGGTCTCCCTGAATATCTCCAGTGCAAGCCAGACATGTCAAGTCCTGCCTGACATCTTCGTGCAGATTTCTCATAGACATTTCAAATGTAACACATCCAATAAATAATCTAATAAATGATTTCCTCTCCCTAATTTGTTTCACTTCAATCTTCCCTTTATCAGAAAATGGTATCAGCATTCATTCAGTTGTTAAACTAGAAACCTTGATTCTTCTTCTTACCTAAGCCCCCACATCTAATTAATCAAAGGTCCTATCACTTCAACCCAGAATAAAGATCTTAAATCCACCCACCCCATCCATCTTTCCCGCCATTTCACTCATCCAAGCCGCAGGCTTCCTGCTCCTAGCTGTTCTTTCCACTTCTGCTCATGCTGTAGTAGCAGCTCAGTATTCATTTTAAGATGCAGATAAGATTGTATCTTTCTTCTGCTTTAAAACCCTTTAGTAGTTTCCCATTGTATTTTGAATATAAGTAAAACTGCTTGCCATATTCAACAAGGTCCTGTATGATCTGGTCTTGTCCAAGCTCTCCTGTTCTGCCTCAAGCTCCTCCCCATTAGCTCACTCCCTCTCCATTACCCACACTGCTCTCTGGACAACTTCTACACAAATATTAACTCTGTAGCAATAATAGTAATTGATAGCAGGTAAAAACTAAGAGGAATGATTTTTCACAGATATGTGGCCACATATTTAACCATTTAAAATACTTAATGGAGGGGCGCCTGGGTGGCTCAGTCGTTAAGCGTCTGCCTTCGGCTCAGGTCATGATCCTGGGGTCCTGGGATTGAGCCCGCACTGGGCTCCCTGCTCCGCGGGAAGCCTGCTTCTCCCTCTCCCACTCCCCCTGCTTGTGTTTCCTCTCTCGCTGTGTCTCTCTCTGTCAAATAAATAAATAAAATATTTAAAAAAAATAAAAAATAAAATACTTAATGGTAAGAAGAAGGCTCTCTTGGTCACCATTATATCACTAGCCAGATTAAAGTGAGTACCACATTGTAGGTATACTACAATATGCATGATTGAATAAATACATGAAAAACAAGTGCTTGTTAATTCAAGTTCTAGTTCTTTCTAAGGCAGTAAATGTTCTATTAAGTGGAAGTAATAAACTTATTTTATGTCTAAGACTTTAAGTAGTTTGTGATACATTTTTCAAACACATAGTAGTGTAGAAACTGATAATTTTCTTTTCTTTTTAACCTCATGAATGTCTAATAATCTCCTTAAACCATAGAAAATGTTTGCCATAGCTACAGTTTTCATTTCTGAACTTGAGAATAGTTCAAATGGCAAATTTGTACATAAAATATTTTAAAATAACTTTTTTTTCAGTTCAGTAATTTTGGGATGCAAATAATACCTCTGAGGTTCTATGATATAGCAATAAAGTTATATAATGAAGAACTAGGGAAAAGATTGTCCTAAACATTTCAGAGCAGCCATATATTTAATAATGTAGTATTGTAGTTTGGGAAATAATTTTGCATTTGTTTTGCAAAATTTTCCTCTCCATTTAGGTTCGGAGATACAAAAGAATACTGAAAGGGAAAATTTGGAAGTAAAACTGGGATAACATTAACATTGGTTTTCTCACAGTGGCGGGGAACAACGACCTATTGATCTTCAGTCTTTACCTCCACCTCTATTAACATACACATCAAAACATTGGAAAGAGTCATAGGGCAACAAGACATTGGGTAAACCTAGGAAGAAATAGGGCAAAGACAATGTGAAATGAAAGCCACACATTTAGTTGTTGTCCATGATCATCTTATTGGATGGTGACTATAGTTTCTGGCCTTTTCATGTCGCCAGGTGTCCTGAAAGAACCTGATACATTGAACAGTAGAATATGGCCAGTCTCCACCTCTCAGAGATTCTAAAGTCTCATTAGCAAACTGGGGTGATTTTGTGGACATGAATGCACTTGTGGGCCAGGATTGAAGATTTCCAGGAAAGTTTTATGTTCAGCAAATTTTACTATGCCAACAGTACCAAAAGAACCTAAGAGTTATAATGGTTATAATTCTAGTGCCCTTGAGGAATTCACAATCTAATAGAAGATGTGATAAGCACCCATACGATGCGAATATTGTTTAGTAAGTAGGATGTAAGATAGAAGAGCATCTAACCTAGTTTGGCAATAGTATCTTGAGGTCAAGAAAGTCTCTGTGATGAGATAATAATGATAAAAAAAAAAAAAGTATGAAGATAAAGAACAAAGACAAAGACAAGTGGAGGAGGAGCAGTGTATTCCAAACAGTGACAAACAACTTGCTCAATGGTGCCTTGGGTTGAGAGAACGTGACATGTTTGGGAAAGCCCATTTTCATGACAGGCTAGAATGTGGTGATATTATAAGATGGAAAAGAGGTTCCAAAAGATAAGGTTTCATGATCAAGCCACCTACGCCTTATCTGAACATTCTTTTTTTTTAGTTCAGGCATAAGACACCATCTTAAGCATATTTCTATTTTGGCTTTCTTAGAATGAGGGTGTTCTGAGAAATACCCTTGTCTCCAACTCCCTACTTTGGAGAGTGGGTAGAATTCAAGCTACCGCAGTGTCTGTAACTCTTCATTATTTCCCTATAACTCTGATAGTTTAAATATTTCTTCCTACAGTGTCTCTATTCAAATACTAACAAGTCAGAACATACACTAAAAAGGATACTTTACTGTTGCAAAGTTGTAATAATAAGATTACACATTTCAACACCTAAATATGACATCTTTGAGAAAGAATTTCAATCTGTCTTTATTAAAGAATCACATGAGGGAAAAAAAAGAAATCTGAACTTCTCCTTTTAGGCTTCTCATGCCTTTTTGGAAAGTATGCTGCACTTTCATTGAAAATTATCCTTTGATCTTCAGTGAGTACAGATATTCTGTATCTCATTTACACTTAAGACAATGCAACATGTTTGTTTTGTCATTAATACTAATCCTGCTTTGATTTCTTTGAACTGTTGGGAACAGGTAATTCAACTAAAGTCTTTTCTAGACAGATTTTGTTCTTTGTTGGATGATGAAATTTCTCTGGTGTTAACACCTAAAAAGACTGTCTACTTTCCCTTTCCTCTTCTAATTATTGGATATATTGTTAGACTGCATCCCAGAAACAAATTTAGCATTTGAATTGAGGAAGAACATATTAATTTAAGCAGCTTCTAACCTGTCTTAAAAAGAAAAGTTCAAAAGACAATCAAAAAGTAAATCTAAAACTTCTAGGATTAAAAAAAAATAAAGCACTGTTAGCAAATGGCTGGGTATGGATCATTCTCATTCATATGTCTTTTTCTTTATTTTATATGTAATACTGTTGTGCTGTAGACATACCGGAAACTTCCAGTATAAAATATATTGCAAATTAATTGTGTTCCTTGTTCAAATATCAATGATTTGGCAAAAATGAACAACGGTGAGCATAGATAAATATGCTTTTCAATTTTTCTAAACTAGTCCTATTTACCAAAATAAAATTTTAATCAATTTCAAAATGAAATCTCATTTATTCCTAAAATTTTCCAGGCAATATATATTTGCACAAACACTTGGCAAATTTCTAGATATCACATCTGGTAGGTGTGGTAGGTAGGAAATTCATTAAACTAAGTCTTCTAAGCATATACGTTTGCCAAAGCTTTGATATGACAAGCACTTATTCCCGATGGCAGTCATTTATTCTTTGCCAGTTCATAAGTGTTTCCTTCTAGCAGTGGATTGCATTTCCGCTGGCATTTGAAACTTTGGCGACCATGTCACTGTATATTAGAATCCATGTGCAGAGAGATTACTATCAATCCAAAATAGCAGAATGGAAGTTGCCTTTTTTCAGAAGTTGTTGAGCTAAAAGTCAACAGAGGATTCTTGGCTTTAGAGAGAGAATTCTAACAAGGGAAGGAAGTACATGTATATGACTCAAGGGCGACTCTTGAGTATTTGATTACAGACAAAAATAGGCTTACTTAAAAGGTCTTTTATTAGGGGGAAGATAGGCGTTAGCCAGTCTGATAACAGAAAAACTTCTGTTTTCTGCTTTCAGGTCTCCCTATAAGCGACTGGAAAATGTTGCGCATTTGTCTTCAAGTGGACATGTAAGCAAATGGTTATCACGGAAGCTATTTGCAGATATGACTTAGGTGCTAGGAAGAAGGGTTGACAAGGAAATGATTCGCTTTAAAGTGATCCTAAACAATGAAGACAAGATGCCCATTGTTAACTTGTCTTTCTTTCTCAGCATATGTTTTGAAGAGATTGAACCTCTAAGACTAAAGTAATAGACGCTTATGGAATTCTTTATTTGTAAGAACATTGTGATGAAACCTACAGCAGATGGGAACAGAGACTATGTATGTGTGTGTATGTATGCATATGTGTATGTGCATTATGTATATGAGTATATGAATTCTGATGCTAAACAGTAAAAAAAATATTTCTATCACTAGCCAGATGATAAAAATAATTAAATTTTAGAATATATACCATCAGTGACCAAGTTCGACCCAGTCATTTTTTTATTCCAGAATGTACCCTGAAAGAGCATAAAACCAATTTGTCTCCATTTTTGTAAATAATGTCATCTTTTGTGTTCACTCTTTAGATTATCCCAGGGGAAAAAAAAAAAAAGCTCTTTGGGCCTCTACGCAGTTTGGTTACTTAGAAAAGTCATTACAAAAGCCTTTGTGATGCTGGTATACCTATGTGTGGGCTTATTTGTTTGTATTCGATAGCTATGGTTATTTATAGATTTTATTTATTTATTTGTCAGAGAGAGAAGAAGAGAGAGAGAGACTGAGAGCACAAGCAGGGGGAGTGGCAGGCAGAGGGAAAAGCAGACTCCCTGCTGAGCAAGGAGCCAGATGCGGGACTCGATCCCAGGACCCTGAGATCATGACCTGAGCCGAATGCAGACACTTAACCGACTGAGCCACCCAGGCGTCCCAGCTATGGTTATTTTAAAATCAAATGATGAGGAGGTTTTATGTGTGGCACACTGCTGAATTTTAACAAGTTAGTAATGCCTACTGTTGTCACTAGATGTGAAAAAGCTAGTTAAATAAGATTTGGCTTGACACATGAAGTACAATGCTATCATAAATTATGTTGGACTCACTAGAGAGATCTTGCTTATATCCAATGCCAAAATAAGCAGTCATGTAAGTAAAGCAACTGTCAATTTAGTGAAAATGTCAGTAAAATTTGATGTTTGCCTCAAATTATCTAGCATATTAAATAAAAACATAACCCAATTGAATTTGGTTACATATTGATGATGTACAGATCAACACCCTCGCAAATTAATACAAGCATATAAATTGGCTGCTATGATGAAAATCACAAAGGTCCTAGAAATTTATATTTAGAATCTAGTCCTTCAAGAAATAAGTTATCAAACCTGCCTTCACACTGGCTGGGTCAGCTTTGCCCAGGAATAGCTGTGTCATGTACCCATTTCTTAAGGGTCCAAGGAAATTATAGAGAACCACACAAGGATTTTTAAGCATCAGAGGTCATGTAGATACTGTATTAGTTACAAAATAGAAGAAAGACTTACACAAAAGTCAGAATTTTGTTTGGTGGGAAATTTCATTGAATGAATCGTAGATGCCGATCATTATTCGTTAGTAAGTCAGAAAGAACCATTTCACATTTCTATCTCAGTTTTCAACTGAATCTCATTCTGGAATACATTTTACAGGGCAAAAAACAAAACCATAATAAACCATCTTAGATCTAGGATCCTAATACTAAATAACAGAATAGTTCAAAAAGTAAAAATTCTGAGAGAAATGTGATTTATCTAATTTCTTAAAATTAGCTAGGATTCTAATATGAAGTACCCCCCATAAAGATAATGGGACCTGAATCATTTGCCTAGAGCTTTTCAATACTTATTTCATTGACTAAAAATCATTTTCAGTTTCTGTCTTCGAGCATCCCCAATTCCCTGCACTACAAAAATAAAACTTAATTGACAGGTTGTGGGGAGGAGTACCTGCAAGTTCAGGAGGTCCTTCTAATCCTTTAATTGGAAGGCACACATTGCTGGGAGCTGTGGTCTCCTGTGACGGAGTATCTGTGCTGTGGGGTTGTGGCTCCCTTCCTCTGGCTGCTCATACTGCATATAGTTAAAGTCCCACTGTGTAAGAAGTCATACTGTAGCCCCTCTCGGAACATAAATTTACCTCCAATTCTTCCAAGAAAATTAAGGACATGTGATTTGAACTAAAATAATTTTCTTACTCTCATAGCTATCATTTCTTCAAAATCTATTTTGTTCTCTGTTCTCTTCCAGTTTCAGATTAAGAAATCTTTCATTTCCCCTTAAAAGCTCATACCTCTACCTGCATTTTGACTCAGTCTTCCAACAGTTTTCTCCGTTCCAGGAGTTCAGCCCTAGTTTTCCAGTTTTTGACATTTAACCCTGTATTTGCTACTTGCCCTAACATTATAAATGATCTGTTTTGTTTGTTTTACCTCAAATGACAACATTAAGCAAAACAAGAACCATTACCACAGAAAAGAATAACAATGACACCAAAATTCAGACACTCAAATTCTGAAAGGTATTTTGAGAATTAAATGACTTAATAAAAATAAAGCCTATAGGTCTGTGTTTAGCATATAGACAGTACTATATAAGAATTGTCTATATTGGGGCATCTGGGCGGCTCAGTAGGTTAAGTGTCTGCCTTTGGCTCAGCTCATGATCTCAGGGTCTTTGGAAGGAAACTTCTATTGGGCTCCCGGCTCAGCTGGGAGCCTGCTTCTCCCTCTTCCTCCTCCCGTCCCCCTGCTCATGCTCTCTCTCTCTTTCTCTCAATAAATAAATAAAATCTTAAAAAAGAAAGAACTGTCTATATGGTTATAAGAATATGACACTTATTTTCTCTTTTAATTTAGTTAATCATGCAAATATTTTTTTTCACTATTACTAGTCTGCAGTAATATAACTTAATACAGAATAAATTAGTTTGATGAGTGAATCTTAAGCATTCTAAGAATACAATTAATATTGATTAGAAATAATTTTCATTCCATCTTTATGTGTTTTCTTTCTTTCTTCTTTTAATTATTAAAACAAAGAAATAGAGTTGAGCTAACAGGGGAAAAGTTAACTAGAGAAATTTTGGAGAGAAGCAGGATCTTGCCGACACAAAAAGAAAATGACCTCTTTTCATGATCAATTGAGGTGGTCAGGGAGCCTAGTCAGAGTCAAAGCACAGGACAAGTCTCTCAGGGAACCTCTGAAGATCAAATTAGTTTAGCAAGGAAGAGCCAAAACCGCTCAGCAAACTTACAGAAATAAGGTCCTAGATGAATAAAGTTAAAAATTATAGGGCGGCAGCAGGGCATTGCGCAGAGGGGGCCACGATGAAGGCTCGAGACCTTCGCGCAAGAAGGAGGAGCTGCTTCACCAGCTGAAAAAGCTGAAGGTGGAGCTGTCCCCGCTGCGTGGACCCAAAGCTCTCCAAGATGCCAGATGTTGGCAAATCCGTCACCCGTGTTGCCCCCGTCATCAGCCAGATGCAGAAAGAGAACCTCAGGAAATTCTACCAGGGTAAGAAGTACAAGCCCCTGGAAGACACGTGCCATGACCATGGGCAGAACAAGCACGAGGAAAAGCTAAAGACCAAGAAGCAGCAGAACGAGAGGCTGTACCGGCTCCGGAAGTACCCGGTCAAAGCCTGAGCACAAACAAACTGGGGGAAAAAAAAAATTATGGAGAAGCTACATATATATGTTGGCATTCATGTGTGTAAATAGATTACATAATCTAACTAGGCTCTTCAGACTTGTTTTGGTGTTTTCCTCCTAAGGAACAAATTTTTAGACACTGGTAAATACTACACACGAGGTTCTGCATAGTGGGAGTTGGTACCCAGCTAAAGTATCTAAAATACTTCCCACTGATTAGTTTACACAGCTAAGTAAACGGACCCTCGAGGTTATAAATGAATATATTGTAAATGGTGAAACATGCCATACATATCCACTAACCAATATAAATTGTGAACTCTTGTTTCTGCCCTGTTTACATTTGCCTTTTCGAAAAAGAATTGGGATGGTTTACACAGGCCTGTGGCAGATTAACTACGACCTTGCACTGAAGTGTGGGAAAGGAATAAACCCAGTAACTATGTTCCTTTCTTTTAGTGGAAAGATAGTTATCTGCTTTCTCTTGTTTCTACTCATAGAAAAGTTCTTAGGAAGAAAACTCACAGATACCTTATAGTCCAAGATAACATGACTTCAAAATTATTTCTCATATTATTAAATACCTTAAGTTCTTAAATGCTGAAATACACCCACACACTGGATGATATGCTGCTGTGAAATGTTCAATAGAGAAAAATCCTACTGAGGTAAGTTCAGCAGAGAATTTACTAGTTCAGTTCCTGGTAGGCACCCAGTTGATAGAGTTTAAAGGAGCCACAGAACACAGATCAAGACTTAACTTGGATGCATACTGAAAATTTAGCCATCAGATGAAATTGAGCTGGAACACACACCAACCTTCTTAACCTATGGGTGGCATTTTGCGATTGAAAATGGCATGTAAAATTAACTGTTCAGGAAGTATCTTTTAAATATCATAGTTGATTACAAGCATAAGGCTTGGGAAAACTGTCAACTGAAATCTAACCTGATTATTCTTTTGAAGTTTTTTGGTACATTAATTAACTAATCATCGGGAAATGAAATTTAACAAAGTTTGCTCAGGCATAGAATGTGTTGGATGGAAGTTCTAGGATATTCACTACTATATTCTTTCTGATAATGACCGAGGACAAGAAGGGAAGCGTATTCAGGAACAAAGCTTTCAGTGATAGATTTGTAAGCTCAGGGAGGATCTCATTCCAGGGCTTCCACACCGAGTTGCCTAGGACTGGAATGCTCATAACACAAATATGGCTTTTGTGCCTATGTGAAGGAGGCATGAAATTATTGAGAAAGCAGTATCTTGTCTAGGCCCAGTTTCTCACTGGGCTTAGTAGGAATATGGGACACAAGGATTTCACTACAGAATTTATTTCAGTACAACAAGTATGTTTTATCACTTACTATGTACAAGGCAAGTGATGTAATAACAACCTGATTTTCAGCCATTAAGGCTTTTGACTCTTATATCATTTCTGTTCATACCAAAGAAATATACCATACATACCTTATTTGGGGAATGCATCCTCCATATTAAAAGACATTTTGCAGAAGAAAACAAAACAAAACAAACAAACAAACAAAAACTTTGCCTAGTAAATATTCATGGCTTGGCAGTTAGTCCTGGCAATCTAAACAACTATAAACTAGAGAAGTATGAAGTCAGAGAGTAGAAGCATAGCAACCCGAATACGTGTAAACAAGTGGGACATCATTTGAATATTGGTTTGTTTTGTGAAAAGAGCAGAACGGAAGAGAAATCATTTGCTCCTGGTTTAGTACTTCTGAGTACAGCAGTACTTCTTGAGCACAGCAAAGATGGACCACAATAAACCATACCTCCTGGTATTTATGCCCTTTTATTGTCTGCACCCCTTGAGCCTCCGGTGGGCCTGTGACTAGCTTTAACTAGTAGAATAAGGAGAAAGTAACACTATCTCTGTTCTGGGCCATGCCCTAATAAAGCCTGACAGCTTTTACTTTTGCACTTTTGGGAGTCCTAAGCCACTATGTAAGGAGTCTGGCTATTTTGATTAAGAGACTGAAAAGACCACATGGTGAGAGTCCTTGAGACTATGTTGAGATGGAGAGAGGCCCAGCCATTTAGCATCCCAGGCAAATGTCCAGATGACTTCATCCTCAGCTGACATCTGAATGCCACACCATTATTCCAAGTAGAACAGCAGAAAACTGCCAAGGTGAACCCAGTCAACTCATAGAACTGTAGGAGTTAACAATGTTGCTATTTTAAAATACTAAGTTTTAGAGTTGTATCTTTTTCAGCAATCTATAACTAAAACAATAGCATTCAGTTATAAGGAATAGTCAGAACAGTGACATGCTAATTAGATATAACTTTTATCCATATATCCTATTTCTACTGAACCACTTTCAAGTGGGACTGGAGTTGGTTTACTAAGAAAATATATATAAACATAAAGCAATGAATCTTTAGAAGGGCAAAAAAAAAAAGACAAATTCATTTAGAGGTATGCATTTTTTCTTTTTCTCTTTTTATTTGTGCTTTTTAAGCTTTGAACCATATTTTCTTATGATCATTTATACCAAGGCCAAAAGAAAGACACATGAAAAGTTGACCTGCTTTGATGAAATGATAGTGTAGCCTGCCCACATGTCCACTCTTCCCTCTCCACAGAACCACTAAGACTCTATAGAACACAAATTGAAACCACAGATTTGGAGGGTAGAAATAAATATTTACACTGGGAACTTGGGGTTAACTCATCTAGACCTAAATTAGACAACAAATATTCGTTACCAGAATCTCCCTCTCCACTGAAAGAGAGAAAGCACAATATGTTACAAATCATTGACTGATGAAAAGAAGATTCTAAATTTGTCTGGAAGAACAAGGTTGAGCTGGATCGAATTATTTAATTATGGGAGGATTTTGTAACAAACCTCCTTTTGCAAGGACTGTGTGTTAGTTGTGTCTAACTTGACAATGAAAAGGGATTTCTGTTGCAAGTAGGTAAGTTATGTCATTAGTCAAAACCCAAATCTCTTACAAATAAACTACAAAGAAGAACAAAGAAAATGACAGAAATGCCTTCAGCATCATCAGAAGGCATAAAAACAAAAGACTTCAAATTATTTAAGTAAAAAAAAAAAAAAAAAGCAATATCCAGCAAAGCTAACTCTTGAGCTCCTGTTGCCAACCTTTTTGGATTGCTAAGGTGGTGTGGGAAAGCTGTGTGGGAGAGAGAAGACTACCGTGAGTAAAATGCTCTCTAGAAGAAAGGCAAACCTAAGTGTGAAAATACTAAAAAGCCAGAGTAAACCAGAGGTCTGACCATATGGAAGGGACTTAAATTTTCTTTGGGATTCAGTAAGTTAGTCTTGATAAGACAATGCTTCTGATGAAGAAGATAAAGTGAAAGGAACAGGAAAATTTGCAGACCAGTTAATGAGGAAAAAAGTTAGTATTCTCCTAAAGGATATAAAATTAACTTGAAAGATAGCCCTTGTTTCAAACAAAATGACCCAACAGCATAAAGATGTCACATGCTCGTAAGTTAATTTATGAATTTAAGACATTTCTAATTTAAAACAAAACAAAACAAAATGAAACAACTAGCTTCTTAAGTAGCCATAGTTGAGACTACAGTTCATATGGAAAATAAACAGTCAAGGGTAGCTGGGGAAAGAGTGAAGGGAAAAGCCATGAGGGCACATCGCTTCTAGTAGATGTTAAAACATATTGTGAAGACTCCACAATTGAAACAGTGTTGTGATGATGCAAATGGAGACGCAGTTTAGTGAATTATTTTAAAAAAAATGTGCAGAAATAAATCCAAGTACATAGAGACATTTTGAAGTGATCGAAATATTGCCATGATTAAAGTGACATCTAAAATCACCGAGGGAGGGCTGCCTGGGTGGTTCAGTTGGTTAAGTTAAGCATCTATCTCTTGATCTCAGCTCAGGTCTTGATCTCAGGGTCGTTGAGTTCAAGCACCACGATGGGCTCTGCACAGGGCATGGAGCCTGCCAAAAAAAAAAAAAAAAAAGAAGGAAGAAAGAAAGAAAGAAAAGAAAGAAAGAAAGAAAGGAAGGAAGGAAGAAAGAAAGAAAGAAAGAAAGAAAGAAAGAAAGAAAGAAAAAGAAAAGATCACTGAGGGAAAGGATGACCTGTTTAATAAATGGTACTGGGACAGTTGAGTAATTTTCAGAAAAAAATATTAAATTAGACCCAAACCACAGAATATGCCAAAAAATAAACTGCAAATAATCCAGATATTTAAGCATAAAAATTAAATCATCATGCAAGTATTAAAAAAAGGGTGAATTCCTATATGACCTGAGTACAAGGAAAGCTTTTTTAACAAGGACTGAAAATTCAAATACAATAAAAATACATTCAACTACCAAAAACCCTATCTTTGCACTGTATAAACAAAAGAAAAGAAAAGAAAAACTATCTAAACAAAGGAAAACTGAAAGACAAATAACAGAGATAAAATATCTGCATTGTATACACAAATATTGAGTTAATGTCCATAGTACACAAAGAATTCTTAAAGCTTGAGGGAAACAAAATAAAATAAAAATTTGATACAAAAATAGGCAAAAAAACATGAGCACGTTACAAAAAATATAAAAATAGTCTTTAAGTTTATGAAAATACAACTACCCTGTGATATAATTTCTCCCTTACCACATTGGTAAAAATGTTGAGAATTTGACAACACTGTCTGTTGGCTGGGCTATGGGGAAATAGGCATGCGCACTGCTGGTGGAAAGAAAATTGGTACAAGCTTTATGGAGAGGAATCTGGCAATATGTAACACATGGTATGTACATTTTCCTTCTTAATTCAGCAATTTAATTTTTCGGAATTTGTCTTGATGTTCCATACTCAACAATTCAAAAGTCTAGGCAGGCAGTTATTTATGGTAGTATTATTTAGAATTGCAAAATTTGGGCAAAAATCTAAATACTGATATACAGAAGAGTGACTGAATAAGCTATAATAGAAAGGAACACTATGTAACCATAAAACAAAATAAGGGGAATATGTAGGAACATATATGGCATAGTTCTCAGGATATAGTAAATAGAAAAGAGCAAAATGAAAAAAAGTACCCATAGTAACAAATTTTGTGTAAGAATGGAGGGAACATATAAAATTCTATCAGTGGCTTGAAATGTGGTATAAGCAATGCGGAGTGAAAACCAAGCAGAAGGGAATTAAGAATAAGAAAGGGGGGATGTGAGGGATGGAAGAAACTTTCCTGAGCACACCTTATAGTAAGTGTAGTGGATTTTGGACCCATTTTAATGTTTTACATACTAACTACCACCACCACCAACAATAATATATCAACCAAGGTGGAGAAAATTCTAATATTAAATACTAACAGAAAGGAGCAAATCTCACTCAGTTTGAAATGAAAATACAACCACAGTGAAGAGGTAAAGCAAGAGCCAAACTAAGCTAAGTAATATTGAAAAAGCATTTTGATTTATATCCTTAGGGTAAAGACAGAAAGAATTACAAGCAAATATTGAACTCTAGTCAGTAGGTTTGATTTTGCAGCGAGAAAGGCTGGCAGTTTTGACACGACTTTCAGTGTATTCTAGAATTGAGCCAACAAGTAAATATATTGAGGATAACAGGAGCCTGATTTCACTGTGAAGAGATGGGAGAAATGTATATGGAAAGAGAGAAGGCTAGAATAAACTCTCTGATGTTGGGTTGGTATTGGCCGTATCAGCATGTACTCAAGGCACAGACACATACAAAGATGAAGTAGAAATAGTAGATATACATGTGTTGGAGAGAGAGAGAGACAAGTATAGAACTGTTAGCTCTCTGCTGAAAGATCCTGTAGTCAATGTCTCTCCAGTAACCTCAGGCATACCTAGCACTCACATGGTGGTTTCTGCACCATTCTCCACTACAAGAAACCAAGACCACTTGGAGAGATGGCTGACTCCAGGCTGGCACAAGTAAGGGAAAAAACGGGCCTGGAATATCCTGGAATATAAAGATCTACTCAAAAAATGATGAAGGCATATCAAAAAGGTCCAAGGGTCCGCTTGAAGGGGATTCTCCTGGCCAAAGCTGGAACCATTTGAATTCCCAGATAGCGATAATAATGGATATAACTCATTCAAGAAAATAAAAATCTGTAACTCCATACTGATATAAATGAAAATACGGTGAGAAAGAAAAGCTCTTCCTTATAAATAATAACAATAATACCAAATAATAAGTAACAAACAATAAAAAATAGTTATTATTTGCAAAGGGAAGAATAACAACTTTATAGTGGAAAAATGTAGCAGGTACCACCCTAACAAGTAATCAAAATTAACAGCTTCCTCTTCATCAATAGGTCAAATCTGTAGGAGTGATGTCTTTCTTGGGTGCACAAAGAAAGACACATCTCTTCCGTATTACTGTCCAAATAAGCATAGCTCTATGTAATTATGAGGAAGACCAGACTTGCTCAAACTGAGGAACATTTACAAAATAATTGCTCTGCATTATTCACATTTGTCCAAGTTATGAAATCAAAGAAAATCTGTGAACTGCTCTGTTTTAAAGGAGCCTAAAGATTGAACAATTAAATCTAATGTGTGATATTGGACTGGATCCTGGACCAGAATTGTTTTTCTTTCATAAAAATACATTATTGGGGTGCCTGGGTGGCTCAGTAAGTTAAGCGTCTGCCTTCGGCTCAGGTCATGATCCCAGGGTCCTGAGATCCAGCCCCACGTCCGGCTCCCTGCTCAGCCTGGAGTCTGCTTCTCCCTCTCCCTCTGCTCCTTCCCCCCAACTCATGCACTCAAGCACATGCTCTCTCTCTCAAATCAATAAAATCTTTAAAATAAATAAAAATGAAAAACATTATTGTGATAATTGGAAAAATTTGAATAAATTCTTAAGTTAGATAGTAGTACTACACTGATGCTAACTTTCTGATTTTGAAAGTTTAAGTTTGTGCAGTTTTGTAGTTAAGAGAATATCCTTGTCTTTATGAAATATACATGGAAGCATTTAGAGTTCAAGGGACATTTTGTGACCTTTCAACCACTAAAGAGTGTGAAGAATATTAATGTCACTAAACCTATCTCAAAAGAATAAGATGCTAAAAACTGGGATGCAATTAAACACTTAAATCAGAATAATTTCTTCATATATATTAAAGAAAAAAAGCCAGCAGAAGATACTTGCAAGAGGCTCAGCAAAAAATCAGTCCTTCTTTACAATATCACTAAATTGAATAGTATGAAAAATATATGAATTTTAAAACGTTATACCAACATTCAATTCTGGAAAGTATGAGATTAATACAGGTGATATATTCACCTTTTTTCACTGGGGCCAAAAACATCTATTTTGACACCTATGTTAATAACTTCCCTCTGCTTCCTCATGCAGTGCCTTTCTGTTATGTTAACTGAGATTTTCTTGTTAAGATTTAATTTAAACTTCACAAAGCTACGCTCACAGAAGAAAATCTTAGGACATAAGGAATATTTTGCTGTTAGGCGGCAAATGGAAAGTTGGAAGATGCCTGTCATCTCATGTCATGGTGGAAAACTCCTCCTACTTTTTCCTAACCACTTAGCAAAACTTTATCCTTTAAAGCTAACCATGCAAGCTTATTTATTTATTTATTCATGCATTCAACAAATATTACTGATCTGTTGTAAACTGGAACAAGTAATCAAACTAAGGAGAAACCGGCAATGAGTCTCAAGATTCTTCTGAAAAAGGAGCTCTTACAGGGTGAAATCCACAAAACTACTCCCTATTAAATGCTACTAAAAGACCAGAATACTAAACCCAATGCATCTAATGCAACCTGCTCTATGGATGGGTGCTGTGAACAGTTACTATGACAACCACAATATATTTTTTTAAACATTTTTGGCACTCATATGAAAACAAACTCAAAATCTCTTAATCAGGGAAGGTTTAAGAGCCCTTATTCTGAAGTTCTAAGTAGGGAGAAATACACTGCCCATGAGATTTCAATTAATTAATTTAGCATATCGTTGAAATGAGAAACAAATAATAATAATAAAGAACTTAAAAGTAGAAGAAATCAAGAATTGCCTTGGATTTCAGTTAGTAAAGCCCATCCTGGAGTAGGTGACTGGGATTTATGTGATGAGAACAGTATCTTGGGCCTGGAACCTAAGCCAGAAGAGTCAGCTAACACAGCAAAGCAAAAGCCATCTATTTATATTACAAATGCTATGGATTCTGATAAATTGTATCAGATAGATCAAAGGCTAAACTACTTTAACAAACAGATTTAAAAATGAAGTGTCCTAAATATGGTTAAAGTTTACCTCTCTTATACATAAATCTAAAGACGATTGGTCCAGCTCAGTAGGGTACCATGTTCCCTCAAGAATGCAGATTTCTTCTGTTTTATTGATCCAACTTTTCCTAAGGCTGTTCTTCCTTTTGCATGGCCAAAGTAAGATAGCAGCCACATAAGACCAGGAAAAAAAAAAAAAAAAAATCAGGTCCAGATATTTCATTGCCTCTCTCGCTTCCACCCACATCCCCTTGTTCTGAACTTAGTCACATGGCCACATCTCATTGCAAAGGAGACCCAGAAAAATACTTTTAATCCTCACAGATGAGTCCAGGAGATCCTATTGCCAAAGGGAGAGGGGAAAGGAGAAAGGGAAAATCAGTAATGGGGACAGTTTGTAATGTCGGTCTCACATATTATTCCATGAGATAGAATCTTGATTAGAAATGTTAGTTCAAAAAACTCAAAGTGGGAGAGAAAGTAAATCCAACAATTTACCTACAGGCTTCAAAAGGAATTTAAATCCGGGAATCAGACAGAGGGGGAAAAAAGAATAAAGATATGAAACAAACATTAGAAAGCTTGAAAATTCCTTCAGCACATAATTATTTGGTAGAATGACTCACTGAAATTTAGGTATCTTAAGATCACTCCTTCAAAGACTTTTTTTTTTTTTCCTGCTTCACTTTAATTAAGCTTCTCACTAGCTCCTAAATTCCAAAATGTTTTTAAAAATTTTGCACGGGGAAAAAAAAATCAAGCACTCCCACCTGGTGAATCAGCTCCATAAAACTCGTAACACTTGGTATCATTCAGATTGAGTTCACATTAACATGTATTTCTATATGTATCATGCTGATCATGTAAATGTAGATAGCATTCTGGAAAAAAGAAACAAGAAACCACACAAATTGTAACTGATTAGATGCTACTGCAATCATACAGAACTAGTCTTTTTTTTGGGGGAAGGGAGGATTGCATATCACTTCTATATGAATATAAATAAACTTCACTTTAATCTGAGATTATTTTGTCCTCTTGAAGGAGAATGATTGAAAATGTAGAGAGGAGGTTTTGTGTTTTGCACTGTGAATCTTCTGTTTGAGTAGGGATGGAAATGCTATAAGTCATCTGTCTGGTCCCGAGTACATTCTGTTCAATTTAATAAATATTTATTTAACTCCTCTTCTGGAGATGGCATCTAAAAATGAGAAACTCTGGGGCGCCTGGGTGGCTCAGTCATTAAACGTCTGCCTTCGGCTCAGGTCATGGTCCCAAGGTCCTGGGATCGAGCCCTGCATCAGGCTCCCTGCTCCGCGGGAAGCCTGCTTCTCCCTCTCCCACTCCCCCTGCTTGTGTTCCCTCTCTCGCTGTCTCTCTCACTCTCAAATAAATAAATAAAATCTTAAAATAAATAAATAAATAAAAATTAAAATTAAAAACTCAGATTTCCACCTGTGCAAGGAAAACCCTGCTTCTTCCCTACTGTGTGCTTCTTCCCTGTGAGTCTCCTTTACTGCTCACATAAAACAATTTCTGACACTTCTGGTCACCAAATGTGTAGAGATTTCCCCCCCACCCACAAGTAATATTCTGGGACACCAGCTGGGTGTCCTACAATTCCAGGCAACTCTGACACTATCTAGAGTTTTAGGAGCTCCGTGTCAGGAACAGAGGTTAAAGGCTAAAATTAGAACAAGAGAGGCTCCAAGCATTCTTATCACTTAGGAAATGACAAGGGCTTAGGAGCTCCGTGCCAGGAGTGGAGGGCAGAGACGAACAGATATTTTCTATTCTCTCACAGCCCACCCTCCAGTCTCTGGCCACGGACTCTTTATAGCAAAATAATATATCACTCAAAAGATATTGGCACATTACTAAAATCCTGTGCAGACATCAATCCTCATTTTGGTCCATCATCACAGCATATGAAAAACGTCTCCCTGGGCCAGGCCACTCAGGTTTGTGGACTTCCATTCCATCTTGTCAGATTCTGAGAGCAGGAGTGATCTAGGCAAACCTATGGCTTTATCCTTCCAGGCATCTAATATAATTGAGCTAAGAGACAGTATCATCTCTTACTCAAAGCCTCTTCTGAGGTGTTAATGTGCTATTGGATTCCCCTTATTACAAAACTTATTTATTCATTCATTACTTTACCCTTGGCTACTTCTCCTCCTCTCCATTTATAGCCAAACTCTTCTACGTTTGGAGAAGATTTCAGGTCTGGCCTCTGTGCTGATCTAGATTTCTGGCAATGATGCTAATAGGGCCAGGGCTTTCCCCTCAGGCCGCTGCTGTTCACGTAGAGTAAGGTTACCCAGGTTCAGAACTAGTGGGCTGTCTTTGCTACCAGGCAAGGTGTTAGCCCCAGTCTTGCCAGCTGCGGTGAAGGCATATCTTGCCCCACCAGGCCCTTATGCATTCTGACAAAAGGTTTAAAGCTCAGTTGTAATTTCTCATTTGGAATCATCCCTGTTCCAGCTCTTGTAGTTGCAGCCCTGGTCCTATGACTGCTGCAATAGGGAGAAAAAATTGAGGTGATGTGGTGAAGAGAGTATACAGGCATCTTTCCCACCTTCTCTTCCTTAGACCCACTGGAAAAACAGGAATCTATCTTGGGAGGTGTGTGTGTGTGTGTGTGTGTGCATTTTTAAAGTCATGCTCATGTTGAGTGTTAGTGCACACTCATAAAGGTGTATGAACCAGCCCTTCATGCCTTTATCTCCTCCTTTTTACACAACTAATGTTCCCATTGGCTGTTCCAATTCTCTATACAACTTCTCTGAGGAGGATATCTCTCTGACCTTTGTTGGATATAATAAACTGTAAAATGTGTTCGTTGGTGTAAAGAAATAATGGTCAGCAATCCAAATTGATGCAGTATCTTCTGCTCAGGTTCTTTTATAGGATTCTGAGTATTAACATCTACCACAAGGTAAGCCAAACCCAATATAGAGTCAATGTCTATTCCCATCAGGGCCTATTTGTATTCCCCAGGGCCACCAGCATTAGTCTCACTTGCCAGCTATGGTCAGGGGCTCCCCGCCAGAGAATCTGCCACATGGTCATCTGCAGTGACAGTCCCTTTTGCTGGGGGACAGTTCTTACTGGCACCTTTTGCACAGAGGGTGCAAAAGGATGCTGCGCTGTTGCAGTACTCACACATCTATTCATTTCGTGGACCCGGGTGGCTGCCTTAGATGAGCACACAGGGATATCTGCTTGTTGACTTCAATCGTCTTCTAAACCTAGGAGAATCTTATGATGGGCATTGTCATGTCTGACTCTAATGTGCCCCTCAAATTCCCACAGATTCCATAGGGCTGGGCCTCGTATGACTATCCCTTTAATTGGCCAGGTTTCCATTGCCCTCCTGCCAGAACATTCGGCCAGGCCATTGGACACTGCCCAGTCATCAGTACAAGCCCAAATATAGAGGCTTTTTTCAGTGCATTCTTCCATCAGTACTAGGAAAACAGCATATAATTCAGCCCACTGAGCTGATTTGTTTCTGCCTTCTTCGTTCAGAATGGTGGCCTTGCCAACAGGATGTTGTCCATTCATGGTGGAATTGCCATCTACAAACCAAGCAGCTCTGTGTTGGTCAGTTGAGAGCTGTTTGTAGAGCACTAAGTGACAGGAGAATCCAGTGGTTCCTCACACAGTTCCAGAGTCAGTTCTGGGGGGAAAGTGACTCCCTGCTCATGAGTATCTCCTCCCTCCAATTCCCAGGCAGCATGATCCTGTATAAGTGATTTCTATTAATGGAAGTCTTCTGGGCATTGCCATCCGCCTCTGATGTCACTCTCAACATTATGGATATTTTAGGCTTTAAGATCATTTTATATCCTTCATTCATCAGGGTAGCATCCACTAATGTCTGATAGCAGGGTAGTAAATACCCTTCAAATGGAAATTCTCCAGTCCAAAGTTCCATTAGCCTTCGCTGGGAGTTGCCCACAGGCTTTTACCATAAGCCCCGCACAGAAGGCTATCACACAGAGAATTTGTCCCTACCTGAACTCCAGCTCCGATTCCACACTGTGTGGGCTCAGGCAATATTACTGGTTCCCATTTAGCATGTCCAATTAATATTGCTTGAAGAGTGAATTTACATGCCTTCTGTTTTACATTAGGTATGGGAAACGTTCTACAGTCAGGCGCAGTGTCTATCCCCAAAATACAATCAAGCAATCAAGCCTGTTCAAACATACCAATTCTTCCACAAACTTTCACGGTAACTCCATCAACTCTTATGTTCCTTACTGTAGCCTCTATTAGGATTTCGTCAACAGGTTTTGCTTTCACCATGCTAGGTAGGGGGAGTGTTCCCCAGCAGGACATGATATCCATTCTCATAAGACATTCAGGTAAAAGAGACACAACCACTTCACATAAAGCCTGTTTGAACATTCCAACTTTCATTGTCTTACTGGCTTTCACATTTTTATGTTCTCTCAGTCTAACTGTAGCCCATGTCAGGGCTTCACCCAGTGGGTTACAGTACCACAGCACATGGGTGGCTGTACCAAGGAGTGCTGGAAAAGTCTCTTTTGCACCCCTGACCATGTTACTCACTCTGTGAAAAAGACTTTGCATCCCCAGGGAGGGGTTAAGTCAGTGGACCCTGGCCTTTTATCAATCTTGAACTTGAGTAATCTGCTTGCCACAAGTATAAGCAGTTGTTGGTCAGGTTTCCCATAACTTTTCTGTCTCAGGCTTTTAAAATTTTTCTGAACTGTGAGACGTAGAATGGACTTATTTGGGGCACTTTAATATTGGGGTGCCAATAGGGAGTCCCTTTGTCCACCTACCTTTTGGTAGTGTTGTACTAAAAACCTTTGTTCCAATCCCATCAATGTCCATTTTATTCACCCCATTTCTTTTTTTTTTTAAGATTTTATTTATTGACTTGAGAGAGAGAGCAGGGAAGAGGCAGAGGGAGAAACAGATTCTCTGTTGAGCAGGGAGCATGATGTGGGGCTTGATCTCAGGACCCTGGGATAATGACCTGAGCTGAAGGCAGATGCTTAACCGACTGAGCCACCCAAGTGCCCCTTATTCATCCCATTTCTTAATAACTACCTAAAAATTTTCCCCTCCTGAGGAGAATCTCATGACTCTCTTCTTCCTTTCTCACCTTTGTTTCATTTCTATCACTATTTGCTTTATTTACCTTATTCTTTAATAACTGTTTAAAAATTTCCAGTCCGCCATGACTAGTGTCTTAATTCTCTACTCTTTCCTCATTCTCTTGCCCATTAACCTAAGGTTTTGTTAGCATCTCTAAGACCCATGAGGGGAAGCAGAAACAGCAAATTCTATAAGGCTTTGCCAACTGTCCTTTGGTTTTGCAACAGTGAGGTTATATCGGGTGTCCACTTGAATGGAACCCCCTTAACTATAGCATTTGCCACAAGATGGATAATGGACTTATTCAGTGGATGAATATCCCACTCATCATAAAGCCAGTCCCACATGACTTATAAACAAAGTATATCAGTTGCTTCCTCTTGGTTATTCTACTTCACATTCATAGGTAGAAATGGACGGTCCTCTTTCTGAGATTAAACAGACCTTACGGTGACTTTTAACCAGCCCACCAAACTGGTTGTTCCCTCAGGAATAACCTCCCGTGTGTCTAGATCACATATAGACATCTGTGATTATTCAGTAGTGAGAGGTGGGTCTTATATCAACCCAAATATGCTCTTCCACCCTGCAGCATTTAAAACCAAACTCACAGCCCCCAAATTTGTCACTATCACAATCCACTTCAGTGAAGGATCCTCAGGAAGCTGATGATACTGATTCATAAAATGAAATACCTCTTTCATATTATACTCTGGTTCCAATAGTTTCTTGGTTTGTCCTCTCCAACCCCAACCTTGAATACCATCTTGGTGACCAGAGATCTCAGAAGTACTTTCTATTGTCCCTGCACAAGTTCTACCTTTGGAGTGACTTTTGAGTCTAGTGACTGAAGCTCAGACTCACTGAAATCTGAGTTTGTCTAGCATCAAGATCCAACTCAGCATGTTCTTTTACTTTTGGCTATTGTAGATAACAGTAACTAAAGGAGAGACTATTTTGTCTTTTTCTTTAGTTTGTATTTCCTTATGCATCAGGTGAACCAACTTCCCAGGTGTTATCTATATCTAAATTCCGTTTGATAACTTCTACCTTTAGTAACTGACTGAAGCACAGCTGCTGCTCCCTATCATGGGTAACAGAGAAAAACTCAGGTTTTTTCCTTCCTACATAAAGAAAAACCCAGTTTTTACCTATTATGGATCTTTATCCTCAGAGTCTCCTTTACTACTCATACAGAACCCTTCACTTCTGACACTCTCATCCAAATATGTGGAGCTTTTTCCTCACGTCAAGCAATTTTTGTGACACTAGCTGGGTGTCCTACAATTCAACTGAATTCTGACACTATCTACCTGGAAATAGTGTCAGATTCCATAGGTTAAGTGTTCAGTCCCCCAAGACTAACTTCACCTCACTTTGGACGGCCATCATAAGCCCAGCCTGTTACCTGCTGGGCTTCTGACCCATCAGTTATAACTCAGAGGTCCCCATACCTCTCTCCTTGGGTTCACTTAATTTGCTGGAGGGGCTCACAGAACACAGCAAAACAATTATATTTACCAGTTTATTGTCAAAGGGTATGACAAAGGATATAGATGAACATCCACATGGAAGAGATATGTAGAGCAAGGTATGAGGAAAGAGGTAGAGGACTTTCATGCCCTGTCCAGGCTTGGCACTGTCCCCACTCCTCGCACTGTTCACCAACGTGGAAGCTCTCCAAAATTCCTATTTTGGGGATTTTATGGAGGCTTCATCAGGGAGGTGTGATTAGTCATCTTTAGCCCTTCTCCCTTCCGAAGAGATTGTGAGGCGGGCTGAAAATTCCCAGCTCCTGATGATAGCTTGGTCTTTCCCATGATTATCTCTCATCCAGGAGCCATCCAGGAATCCAGCCAGAATTGCCTCACTAGCACAAAAGACATTCTTATAACCTGGGAAACTACAAGGGTTTTAGGAGCTCTGTGTCAGGAACAAAGGTCAAAGACCAGCATTAGAACAAGAGATGCTCCTAGCATTCTTATCACTTAAGAAGTTATAAAGGTCTTAGGAGCTCTGTGCCAGGAACTGGGGGCTGAGAACAATGCATATTTTCTATTATCTCACGGTGTTGTTAATGTGCATTGGCTTTTGACTAAATAAAAAGAATGATGTGAACACCTTTCAGTCTCAAGAGAAACTAATTTTCCAGATTCAGACATAAAACTAAATAGCTTCTTTCTCTTTAGATGAAGCAACTTTTCACATAGTGTCACAGCCTCAGGATATGAATTAGAACAAAGCTAACATTCATGTCACCTCCTGTTGCTCCCAAGAGCAGTAGACATGAGAAAGGGGAACTCCTGGCCAAAGAAAGGTTTTGGAAGTTAGTGATCTCCCTCACTCCAAGGAGATTAACATTCACACAGATGGCTAGGAATGACTGGTGTCTTGCCCTCAGAAAGTAGAGTCCTTTGTTCACAGGACAAAGGAAAGAAAGAAATCCCATCAATGGTTTCTAACATGAGCTGGAGTTGCACAGTGAGCATTCGTCCAGTTGTGCATCCTGACCCAGAAAGAATCCACCCACATGCCCCTGCCTGTCCTGGCCCAGTTCCCTGACAGGACCTGTTGGGTTTGGTATGACTCTTTTTTTTTTTTTTAATATTTTTTATTTATTTATTTGAGAGAGAGAGAATGAGAGACAGAGAGCATGAGAGGGAGGAGGGTCAGAGGGAGAAGCAGACTCCCTGCTGAGCAGGAAGCCCGATACGGGACTCGATCCCGGGACTCCAGGATCATGACCTGAGCCGAAGGCAGTCGCTTAACCAACCAAGCCACCCAGGTGCCCCAGGTTTGGTATGACTCTTAATGAAAGAGTCCATACTCGGAGTTGGCTGGACTGCTGATGACCGGGTGTGTAGTGTTTAGGCCACACTTACCTTACACTATTATTACAAACACAACGTTTGTATCTAAATACAATAGTAATATAAGAAGTCTGCATTAATTGATTTTATATCTGATGCTTACAGGTTTTAAGTAGTAGGAGGGAGATCTGGGAATCAGATACAAAAAGTCTCATTACACAATGGCATTTACCTGGAAGTTCTTGAGTTCCAGAGGTGATAGTCTCTGGAACTCTCTTACTAGAATCTAGCTGAAATCAATCAGAGAGACTATTTTATATAATATTTCATCCCTATATTCAGACATCTTGTGTGAAGTGAGCTACAAATATAAAAACCCTTATTGGGAGGGTGAAGGGGGGGGAAAAAAAAACAACAAAAAACCCTTATTCCCTAAACTTGCAAGGAACAGCAAAATATTTGCAAGATGTAATTGAGCTAACAAAAATAGCATTTGAGTTTATATTTTGACTTAATGTAATCTTAAACGAATCTTAATCTTAAATTAAAAATACTTAAAAAATACTCCACAAAATTGAAAAATCATCTCCCATCCTCCCAGACCCCTCCCAGGAAGCACAGAGAGTTATATTGAACCTCAAGTATATTAAGACTAGCCTTGGCTCTGTCCTACATCTGGAAGAAACATCACTTGCCCTTGATCTTTGCTCTTTGATTTTGCACTTCAGGAAAGACAAAGAAAAAATAACAGAGAAACAAAATTTGTTGGAAATAGCACCAGCACCCTAGTACCTATAGAGTAAGCAGAGGACAAGTGGAATCTGGGACTATGAAGGAGTCCTTTTCTGAGCAGAAAGAAAAGAAGTCTCTGGAGAACTATGAGAACATACGTCAAGTGGTCTGAAAGAGCATTAGACAAAGAGGAAAACAAGGTACAAGGAAGTGAGAGAAATCTGAGAGTACTAGAGACAGTCGTTTTGCTGAGGGAGATTAGGCACCATCATGAAGAAAACTAGCAGGAAATAACACACTTTGATGAAGGAGGTGGCAGTCAGGAAAAGAGAAGACAGAATAATTTTTTTTCCTAGGAGTCAGAGACCATTTGTAAACTGATTATTAAAACAGTCTGAAACACTGTTTGAAGCATGTCTACTGAGAGTAGTGTTTGTGTGTGTATGCGTGTGTGTGTGTAGACAGGGAGTACGAGATGGAAGGTGATCTCCAGTGGCCTCAATTGTTCAGTAAGACATCAGTGTCCTGTGCTGATGGGGCACCTGGGTGGCTAGTCGGTTGAGTGTCTGACTCTTGATTTCGACTAAGGTCATGATCTCAGGGTCCTGGGATGGAGCCCTATGTCAGGCTCTGCACTCAGCGGGGAGTCTGCTTGAGATTCTCTCTCTTCCTCTGGCCCCTCCCTACTCTGCTCCTGTGTGCATGTGCTCTCTCTCTCTCTCTCTAAAATAAATACATCCTAAAAAAAAGACATCGATGTCCTGTACTGAAAGCAGGCCTATCAATAGAATTGACCATTCTGGGTGAGATATTTGTTTATATACTTTTAGATCTTCTGTTCTGAGGACTAAACAGGTCAAAAAATATTTTGATTTTAACAGACAGTTATAAGGATATGTGGATGTATATGAATTCCAATATCCTAATGAAAATCATCCCATACAATTATGATCTCTACTAACTTACACAGTGAAAATAATTATCTATGTGACTTGAAATGGACAAGCACAGTTGGATTCATCTACACTGAGTGATATCAGTATTTAGGAGGAAAAAGCACTTACCAAAGTTATTTGAAAGCCCTGAGTCATTTAATGAAGTAATCGAAGTAAATTAGCACCAAGTAATGTGACTTCTTCAAAAGACTGCACAGATTAGAGTTTTTGGGGGCACTTATTTCAAGTTCAATGAAAAACCGCTATTAAGAAAGGAAAGGAGAGAAAAACCAAGGCAGGCCAAATTAACAAGTAAATATAATTGACTGAGGCTTATGTGCTTTTGGAAAAGTGTTTCATACCAAGAATGAAACAGTTAGGTATCTCTAGTAAAAATAGCAATTAAGCACAATCTAGCCCAGGGTTGGTTTACCATACTAATGAAGTCGGTCTATTTTCCTGTTATTTATCGGCTACTTCTAAGGAATAGGTGTCAACTAATTTGTTGCAGGCTTAAGGCTTTTAAGGTGTAAAAAGTATTTGCTTCCATAAAATAAAATCTTTCAAGTGCCAAAATTTCACCATGAACTATGTGCCTCGGAATGAACTAATGGAGATTAGTAAAAATATCCAATTTCGGAAACCCATCCTCTCTCACTTGCATGCAGAATGTGACTCCAGAGATGTGAGACAGAGCCCAAGATTCCATATTTTTATATGTGACACAGGTAATTCTGATGAGAACATCCAAAAGATGATATCCACAGTGTTTGCAAAGGGGTCATTTATAAAAATGTGGCTGATATAGGGCAAGTTCATGCATAGTTGCACAATACCCCCCTTTTTCCTTGTTTAAAAATCTGAAGTGTTCCACAATCATTTTATACTTGTGGTAAATTGTTATTTTAGAATTCTGAACTCAGCTGAACCTTGCTAATGTATTCTGGTGCAAATGTCATATAGGTGAACATGTATTGTAAACTGCAAAGTGATGTATAAGCACTGTGATTGTTATTCCATTACACATAACTGTGATGCACAATCTGAGAAAGTAGGGTTAGTGTCTGGAAATGCTGGGTTTCAGACATCCTGCACCCAGCTCATCTGGAATTATGGTGTTATCTGGAATACGATATAAGGGGAAAGCAATGATTTCATAATGCTTCACATTTTGCTTAACATTAAAGATGCATTTTTAAATATTGCCTATAGGAAATACTCAAAAACACAGAGAGCTTGAAGAAGACTGTGGCCTGTGTCCTAAGAGCAGGTATGTCACCTACAAGCGATAGATACTAGATGTTCAGGAAGTGGAGTGAGTCCTCACCAAAGTCCCTGGCATGAAATTGTAGAAGATGAAGAATAACTCTGTGTATATTACTGATACAAATAATTTTGAAAGAATAAGTGAGCAATACATCAATGAGATTGAGATAACTCAATCTTGGAATGGTGGTGTAACAGTCAAGGGACACAACCATGGTAATTAGGAAGATTTTCCAGATATGGAGAGATCCATTTGGAAGAAGATTATTTCAGCTTATGTTTCACTAATTCTGAAAAATTTAGCCACACTGCTTTGTTGGGAGCAATGCAGCTGCAGTGCATTTACTACCTTTCTTTTTAAAAAAGAAAAAAAGGCAAATGACTCAAAGTCTAGCTAATATGAATGACTTAATGAAATGTCTATGGTTACTGCTGCATTTCCCATCTAGTCCCATGTCTCCTACTGTTTTAATTTGCATCTGCAACCTTATCTCTGGGGCGTACTGATAACTGATCATTGTGACCTGGTGTTCACTTAAAAATACTAAGTTATGGTTGATGTTCTAAAGTGCTTAACTAAGATAATTCTTTTCTTAAAATATTTTATTTATTTGAGAGAGAGAGAGAAAGCATGAGAAAGAGAGAGAGAGAGAGCACAAGCAGGGGGGAGGGGTAGAGGGAGAGCGAGAAGCAGACTCCCCACTGAGCAGGGAGCCCGATGTAGGGCTCAATCCCAGGACCTAGGGATCATGACCTGAGCTGAAGGCAGACGCTTAACGACTGAGCCACCCAGGTGCCCTTAACTAAGACAATTCTGTATCCTGATCCTTGTCTTGTATTGATCCTTGTCAATATTTTTATTTAATTATTACTTCTACATATTTTCACACAATTTCAGTTTTGCCAATATACGACAATTTTTATTAAAATCTTTTTCTTGCTTCTAATGGCTTTTGATATAAAAGGCTGATACCAAGCCTAACAATGATCACATATGTTTTTCAAATCATCTAGATGAAGCTTATTTATGTGGTCAAAACAAGAGACTGGAAAATAAAAGTAGTGATTTCACTTTTCGAATGGTTCTAAGGTGAATGCTGTTGAAGTTGTTAACAGGGGCTTAATTAAGCATGGGCATAAATTTGGGCTTAATTTATTAATATATGACTTCCATAAATATTTATTAAGTACTTATTATGTGCATAGCACTAGGCTATTTTTCTACTCTTAATATTATAGTCAAGGCACTGACCCAACAGGGTCAGTTCTATATTACTAGTCTCTGAATTCCTGTGCTATTCACTGGTCCCACTCCTTGCTTGTTCACTTAGTAGATGTTAACAACCATTATTTCTACTCACCTCATCAATAAATCATTAAGTGTTTTGATAGATATTTGAACTAGGTGGAAGAGAATGAAACGGATGTTCTGATTTCAAGGCGTCATTAATCTTGAAGAAAGAAGGAATAAAAGGAGATGGTATATCATTAAATGTTAAATTCTATAGATGACAAAAATTTAGAAATAGGATTGAACAGTGTACATTGAAAATATCAGTGAAGGCTTCAGAGCACCAATGACATTTGAGCAAGAATTTAAAGGATGGATAGTATTTTGACAGGAAGAGAAAGATTGAGAGCGCATTTCAGATGGAGCCAACACATGCAATTAAGAAGAACTGAACCAAAGCGCTGTGAATTGTGTAAGACTGATGAATCACAGACCTGTACCTCTGAAACAAATAATACATTTTATGTTAAAAAAAAAAAAAAGAAGATAGTAGGAAGGGAAAAATGAAGGGGGGGGAATCAAAGGGGGAGACAAACCATGAGAGACTATGGACTCTGAGAAACAAACTGAGGGTTCTGGAGGGGAGGGGGATGGGGGGATGGGTTAGCCTGGTGATGGGTATTAAAGAGGGCATGTATTGAATGGAGCACTGGCTGTTATATGCAAACAATGAATCGTGGAACACTACATCAAAAACTAATGATGTAATAATGTATGGTGATTAACATAACATAATAAAATTAATTTAAAAAAAAAGAACTGAACAAAAGAGTTACAGTAGCACAGAGTGCTGAGAAAATAACTTGCACAGAGAAGTGATTTCTCATAAAGGCATAGTGACTTTTCTAATTTATTCATCAATAGAGAAATTTGTCTTGAGGAACTATTGTGAACAAGGTGGTGTACAAGCATCTTAAGATAAAGTAACATTCTAACAAAGGAAAAACCAATTAAAGAATTACTGAAAATTAAGTAGGATTGGTGGGAAAAGATTTGCCTAAATATGTAAGATAAGGACAGATCATAAAACCCATTGGTCCCTAAATACATCCTGGATGCTACTCCCTTAGTGTGATTATGTAAGATATAATAATTTTTGAATACAGATTTAAGTCTTTGACCACTTTCTAAGTTTATTTTTTATTTTTCTTTCCATCTTTTTTTTCCCCAAAAAAACCATTTGCTTAAAAGACACAGATGGGGTTTTGTTTTAAGTTTGGGGTTGCTTTAAGTTTCTATTCATCCAGAATTCCTTTAGGTTGAAGGGACATTTTTTTGTTTTGTTTTGTTTTGTTTTGTTTTAAGATTTTATTTATTTATTTGAGAGAGAGATAGAGAACATGGGCGAGGGAGGGGGGAATATCGGAGGGTGAGGGAAAAGCAGATTCCCCACTGAGCAAGGAGCCTACACTGGGCTCAGTTCCAGGATCCTGAGATCATGACCTGAGCCGAAGGCAGATGCTTAACCTACTGAGCCACCCGGGTGACCCAAAGGGACATTGTTTTTTAGAGTTTCCTCCTTTTTTACTCAGAAATAAGGAGACCTCTGGTGGAGAAGGTGAGGCATCTGGGCTTGAATTAGATCACTCGCTGTATTTCTGCAACTTAAGGCCCACCTACCTCGTCACTTAATATTTCTTTACATGAACCTCAATGTTTACATTTGTTAAAAATAAATAATAACTAGATAAATAAAATGTGAATGAGATAACATTTGAGATAATATTTTTAATCTATAATTTAATTTTTAATCTATAAGAATTATGTAAATGTAGGAGCTGACCTTTCTATCCAAGACACTCTCTGTTTTGAATTCTTTTCTACTTATGCTCATATGATTAAGACTTCTCTGCTCCTCTCCTTTCTCTGTGACTTTTCTTCACCTATTACTGAGCTCTGGTCAAATGTAGGAGTTAAAGGACAGGGAACCCATTGGTAAAATGGAAAGAAGTCCATTCACTGCTGACTCCAGGCAGGATCCTGAGATCATGATATAACATGTGATTTGTGCATGGCATCAACCTTAGAGAGTTGGGGGTCAGGAGGAGGAGTGGGGGGAGGGGCGGAGCAGAGCCCAGGTCTGGCCCCCATTTGTTGAAAAGTTTAGATTGAGAGTTAGGGGCAGACTATTAGACAAACATTCTTGAGAGAATTGTGAAATAAGCCTAATTTTACTAGGTGCAAAGTAATATTAATTAACTAGATTATAAAGATAGATAATTTTCTATTTTGATACTGTTATTGGCTGAAAATTATTCTTTAGTGATACAAGGATAATAAGTGAAATTAAAGACAATTACACTATGGCTCTGAACTTTCATAGCCCCTATCACTGCAAAGTAAAATAAATGTTTGAGATGAAAAAATAGGGCTCATTCAGTTTATCATTACTAACAAAAACCTAGAATTTTCTCCCCAAAGAATACTCAAAGTAACATTCATTACTTCAAAGAATTTTTAGTAGTCCAGATTCAGGTTGCCATCTTTAGCTATAAACAAACAAACAAATTAATACACAAGGTTAAATTTGAAAAGATGGTTTGATTTGATTTGATTTGACATAAACACCACACACACACACACACATTCAATATGCATGGGACATATTTATACTAAATATACATATACATTATATATTTTATATAAATATATATACATAAATATATAAAACATATTATAAATACATATATAATATGTAGTATATAAATATATATGTTTAGTATAAATATGTCTCATGCAATATTTGGATATATGTATGTGTATACATCTAATGTATATATTATATTGTGTATATATAGTATGCATACAATATATACATATATATATATATATACACACATATATTTATATGTACTTGTATATTTAGTATAAATATGTCCTATGCAATATTTGGGATATACTTAAATTCTATTCCTTATTTATCTGAAATACAAATATATCTGTGTATCTTGCATTTTATCTGACAACCCTAGTTCAGGGTCTGGTCCTCAGTTCTCTAACGATCAGAATGTTGTTGGCACATTGAGAGCAAATCAAGTCCTTTGGGGGGATGCCTCACATAAAGGAGCCCCCAATATTGATGCATTCAGGTACAATGCAGATTTCTACTTGTATAGTGACAAAAATAGCAGTAACAGGAATCCCAAGATTTTTGTTAGCATTTCCTCTGCAATCTAACAATACCTCCACAGCCACCACCCTGGTTCAAACCACCATAATTTCTTACCGAGACTATTGAGAGAGTCTCCTGCTCTTTGCTTCTACCTTTCATTTATTTATATATTCAGTCAACAAGTATTTATCAAGTTCCTGCCAAATGCTTGGTGCTATCATAGGCTGTGAGGATATGACAATGAATGAAAGGAAAGCCCTTTTTATTCATGGAATATATGTTTTTATTTTTATTTTTTCATTTTCTTTAAAGATTTTATTTATTTATTTGAGAGAGACAGAGAGAGAAAGCAGGAAGGAGGGGCAGAGAGAGAGAATCTTGAGCAGTCTCTGGGCTGAGCATGAAGCTGAGGTGGGTCTCAATCCCAGGAAACTGAGGTCATGATCTGAGCTGAAATCAAGCTTCGGATGCTTAACTGACTGAGCCACCTGAGCGCCCCTCATGGAATCTATTTTTAAGAGGAGAGACACAGGTAAGAAGATATATAGTATGGCAGTTGGTAAAAAATAAAGTAGAAAACGGGGAGAGGGGTGCCTGGGTGGCTCGGTCGTTAAGCATCTGCCTTTAGCTCAGGTCATGATCCCAGGGACCTGGGATCGAGTCCCACATCAGGCTTTGGTGGGAAGCCTGCTTCTCCCTCTCCCACTCCCCTGGCTTGTGTTCCTGCTCCTGCTATCTCTCTCTCTGTCAAATGAATAAATAAAATCTTAAAAAAGAAAAAAAAGAGAAAGAAAGAAGACAGGGAGAGTTGGAGGAGTGAGGAGTGTGCATTTCAGATGGTGATCAGTGAAGGCTTTTCTGAGAAGGTGGCATTTGAACAGAGCCTTAAAGGAAGAAAAGGAATGAGCCATGTGGCAATCTGGGAGAAGAATATTCCAGGCTGGGGAAACAATAAAGCTAAAATTCTGCACTAAGACAGTTTTAGGAACAACATGGAGTCTAGCAAGAAGGAAGATAAGCAAGAGAAAGTGGAAGGTGTTCTTATAAGCCATGGCAAGGAATTTAGACTTTGACTAAGAAGGGAAGACACTCTGGGTTGTGAATAGAGGTGTGATATTTTCTGACTTTCTTATATTATCTAACTTATCTCAATTATTTAATACAGACCAATCCTACTATAGTGTTAGAGGACTATTGTAATAATCCAGGTGGGATGAGTTGATGTTACTTAGATCAGATAGTAATAATAGTGGTGATGAAAAGTAGTATGTTTCTGAATACATTTTTTTTTTTTTTTTTTTTTTAGAGAGGGAGACAGAAAGAGAGAGAAAAAGGGGAGGAGGGAGAGAGAATCTCAAGCTCACTCCCCACTGAAGGTGGAGCCCAACGTGGGGCCTGACCTCATAACCCTGAGATCATGACCTGAGCCAATATCAAGAGTTGGACACTTAACCAACTGAGTCACCCACGTGCCCCAATTTCTGAATACATTTTGAAGATAGAACCAAATGATTTGTTGACCAATTTGGACTTTGTGAGTGAGAGAACTCAATGATGGCATCAAAGGTTTTGGCTGTACCACTGCAAGGACAGAGATATCATTTACTGAAATAATGAAGAATAAGAGAGGAGGAGGAGTTTTCAGGGGGAATATCAGGAGTTGGGCTTCGGATCAATTAATTTTGAACTATGTGCTTTTCTTCTAAGTGGAGTAGTTAAGCCTGGAAATCAAAAGAGGACTGGGTTGGAGGTGTGAAGTTGGGAGTCATCAATGGATATGTGGTATTTACAGCCTGTGGACCGACAGGTGAACCAGGAAGTGAGTATAGACAAAAATGACTAGCGGTTCAGGGAATTATAACTGGTGTGTTCTAATGTTGGAGTTGAAGTTCTGAGAGATAAAAAGGAGCCAGCAATATTGTCAGGTAGGATGGAAAGCAGGAAAATATGGTATCCTAGATATCAAGTGAAAAAATGTTTCATGAAGAAAAGAGGGAAACTGGACTAAATGCTGAGGCTAGACTGAGAGAAGGAGAAATGGCATAAGATTGATCAGTCTGGACCCCATGTGTGGCCTTGACAAGGCAGTTATAGGCGGACTCTGGGGTTAAAGGATGGCTAAAGTGTATCTAAGATAAAAGGAGAGGTATGGAATTGAAGAAAGCCATTATGGACAACTCTAAGGAGAAGTTTTCCTAAAAAGGGGAGCAAAGAGTTGATGCAGTAACTGAGGGAAAAGTAGATCAAGAGATTGTTAGTAAGTCAAGAGATGATTATTCAACAAAAGATGTGAATATTAGCACATTTTTGTTTCCTTTATTTGCAAATTTGAGGAGCTGTTTTACTGAAGCAAACAAGTGTTGACACACAATGTTCATATGATAGTAATATCAGAGACAGAACATTGGGCTGCACAGATTACCAGTTCAGCTAATAGCAACAAACTTTTACCATTCTTACATAATTAATGAGTTTATGTTAGAGCATTTTAAATTTTTAATTATTTTTTTAAAGAATAAACATCTTTTTAAATTCAAAATGATTGGGGTGCCTGGGTGGTTCAGTTGGTTGAACACCAGACTCTTGATTTTGGCTCTGGTCCAGATCTCGGTGTAATGGGATCAAGCCCTGGGTAGGGCTCCACGCTTAGTGTGGAGTCTGCTTGTCCTTCTCCTTCCTCTTCTTCCCCTCCCCTTGTGCATGCACTCTCTCTTTCTCAAAAGAAATAAATAAAATCTTCAAAAAAATGATCTTAGTTGGTTAATAATACCCCTTTAAGGCTGTAGTCTTGATCTTTGTTTAAAATACATGAGCTCAACCCTATTTCCATGAGGTCTGGGGTTATATTATGTTCTCATGATGGGATTTTGATAAGATGGAGATGTGCCTTTGCTATCATTCTCCAGTATAACACCCAGCTCTATTCTGGCCCTACTCCTAAGATCCCTGGTGGCTAGCCACTTCAGAACAAAGTGCAGGAGCTAAATTTAGACTTGTCTCAGTAGATAGGGAGTTTAAGCCAGGCCTGACAGCAGTGGGATCATGACTAAGAGTGGTCACTCACCTCTGCCAAGCCTTCGATTTCCCCAAGAATAATAATAGCCGGACCAAAGACTCAACAAATGGAAAGTGCCTGGTGAAGAGGATAAGAGAGAAAGACATGGAAGGAAATGGTTGGAAGGGTCCAAAAGATAAATGTGGCCTTGTCCTTAACAGCCTTAAAGATCTAATTATATATTTCTATCTAAATTCAGAATCTTACCTTTGCAAGTTTTCCCTAGAACTACAGGAGGAAGACCCTGGTTATCATAATCTTGTACCCATTCTTCCCAAGCAGAATTAATTCCCCTGCCTAGCAGGAATCCTGCTGATAAATGAACATAGCAAGTGGGTCTGGCTGTATTAGTGAACCCCAGGACAGAATTGTACCACAATCATAGCATTGGAATACTAACACATATCTTGGGTGCATTTTATCATGTGTATGCTTTAAAGGCTACTAAAAAATACACACAGCAATTTGTCCAAATACTAATATGTGAATTAGGCGTTTTTTTTGGTTTTGGCTTTGTTTTTAAATAAAATGAAGAGAAATTTGCTTGGGTTGTGTAATGTGGGAAAGGACACCTGAAAACATAAGAAGCAAGCGTAGGATTAGCCTCACAACTGGGCCCCACAGTTCACTGCACAACTAAAATAATCAAAAATAGGGTAACGAGTAAGTGAATTTTCTTATCTGCACATGATGCAACAATTTGAAATGGTACTGTAGGAAGGAAAGGACAACATAGGAAATAACATATTAAGGGAAAATGATAAAGTGTAACATTTCACATTGCTTTATCTTTAAATAATGAGCAAGTCGTTAAATGAAAATACTCTAAAATGACCTATTAGTTATGTGGAAAATTAGGATGAAGCATTTTCTTTTCTTTACTGTTCAAATCACTGTAACATAAAAGTACATGCTCTAACACAAACTTTTTAGAAATGGAAATATATCTAGGAAATAGACTGAGTGGGTTCTGCAAATCTTTTTCTTGAGAACTGACTTTATCACTAAAATTCTCTTGTCTTCTCTAACTTTGAGTAACAGAGCTAACTTATAGTCAACTAATACTTAATGCTCCTCAGCTCCAAACAAACAAAAATGACCCATGCTGTGTGCAGGTTTTATGGAGCTGAGCAGATGTCTGAAGCAGCTGACAAGACAGAAAGTGCCTTCTAGCAGATAACAATACCAGAGCACACTGTTTAGAAATGTCTTGTCTCACTTTGCTCCGCCAGCAAGTTCAGGGAGTTAACAATCAAAACTGCCTCATGTATTTAAACTTTGTGCAGTGGGTCATATAAACATTCTTTGAGTTACATGGTGTAATAGATCTAAAAATCTCATACCCGCTTTCTCTCTTCTCTGATTTATCATGCTGTGATATAAATACCCACAGTATTTTACAAGACAATGAACTTGGCTTTTTCTAAGGCCAGTAATTTTTGCTGAGTAGTGGAAATCTTGAGAGCTGTAAAATGGCTGTCTGACACAATTTGGGGGCTTTTAGAAGTGCATCTTTAGAATATATTTGAAATTACAATAAAATCATATTTCTAAAACCAAAAATATCGGGATATACAAAAACACTCATATAAAGGACAAAGCAGGACAAAATCCTACATCTAAGAAAACTGCTGAATCCTCACAGCTAGCCAACCCAGAAAACTTGTAATAATTATTTGCATCTCTCGATTTACCATTTCCCATCCTTCTGGGGGATGGGCCAATTGGACAAAAGTTGGAGATGATGGCTTAAAAGTTTAGGTAATTTCTCCATTCTTGCCTAATGTCACATGTCACATATCTGTCTGCTGCACTTTTGGCCTTCTGGGGAATTTCATGGTTTCAGGGACTTTATTCCTTTCCCCCTCCTTGCACTGGTTTTCATTACAGAACACGTGATGTCATCATAGCTCTCTTAGCTCTACCAGGACAAGAAAAGCACATTATCATAATGGAAGTGCTCCAGTGCTCATTACCAGGGAAGTGACTTGGTTTAGGAGTTGCCTTTTCTCTATGTAGACTTCCCCTGTATGCCAGGTCTCTCTTAGAGGAGTCTTGGAAAATGAAGACATCAAACACTGTTGAGATCCAATGGCATTCCTCTCTTCAGTCTTCACAGAGTGGGCCTGAAAAGCAAGTCTCCACTTATTTTGGTCCTAACAAAGACTGAACAATGGGTGGCTGTGTGCAAAACCTTTTTTCCTATCCAATCTGTAGGCATTATCCAAAGGATCTCCATTCACATGAAGATAATGCCCAAGGCCTCTCTTCTTGTTTAAACTACAGCTCACTCTATCTTAGGCCTCCTCTCATTTTCTTTTTGGCATTTTAATCCTTAGACTCAGAGTTACTCAAGAATTAAACTAAATTAGAAGAAAATGTTGATGTCTCCAAGTCATGGAATCCTAAGATAAAGGTATCTTTGTTTTTTTCCCTTCCAGACGCTAACTGTGTTTGTGTTAAGCATCTTCAATAGGGATACTGAGAATGATCTTCATTCTGAATCTTGGGAGCAAAGCTGGGAAGTAATCACCCTCCTTTAGAGTCAAATTTGATCTGCTGGATATTATCTACAAGGTTTTATTTTTTAATAAAAATCTCATCTGGCAATAGTCCCCTGTGGGGGCAAAGAAAGTTTACTTTTAGAACTAAAAAAATAAACTTTGCTCCAGCAAAACATGAGATGACATTTTCAAAAAAGCTCTTATTATATATTTGATTTTTAAAAATTGGCTTATTGGACATGGAATTTACTGAGAGAAATAAATGCATGCATTTTGGTGGTTTGTGAAGAACATGAAACAAAAGTTGCCGCTTTTTGGATCAACCTCCAAGCCATTGTTACATTTATAAAATAACTAACCCATATGTAAAAAGAATTTCAAGTATGTGCTGAATAGTTGAACTGAGAAGGTAAGCTATCTACCATATGATACAATAAATAAATAATTCTAAATTGTAGTAAACTGAAGATTGAGAATAATAATAGCAATCCAGAGTTTGGCTAAGAATCTACTACTAATTTAATTTTAACTCAGTTTCTCTTAAAATGTTTTCTGGGCTCTTGATTGTTAATATGTTAAATTCTTAATCATTCCAAACAAATTATAAAATCTATGGACTCAGTGAACCCTGGGTATGTCTTCCTTCTATGGTCATACCAAGGTTTGGTCTTTCAGCAAAGAATGACTTTATACGTATGGTAAATTATAAATACATAACTTACACATGAGGTAGACAGGATAAGGTCCACCACTTAGATATATATTTAACATCTAAACTTTGGAATTTCTATAAAAATATTTAGGACAGAGAATGAAAGTAGTTGATTTTAATGTAGATTAGGAATTTTATGATGGGTATAAATTTATTTTAATAATTTTGTCTTCTACTTACATGGATGGTTGAAAGTTAGCTCTGAGAAGAATCAGAATAAGTCATTAACAAATTTTAATTTCTAAAACAGTGCTGATTTTTGTAATGCAAAATCTTAGTTGTTTCTCAAAGAAGTTCTGGGGAAAAAAAAGCAAAAGAAATGTCATTAGCTTGGTATGCCTCAGTTTTTACATGTAGAAATGAATAAATCTCTAAAAGACTCTTTGTTTTGGTTCTTGAAAAAATTCTATTTGTATTAGTTACACGAAAGAAGTTCAATTCAAAGTCATTTTATCAAAAAAGAAGAAGGAGGAGGAAAAGTAAGGGTAGAGGAGGAAGGGGAAGAAGAGGAGAAAGTCAGGGGAGAAGAAAAGGAATTTATCAACTCAACTAACTGAAGCTCTAGGGTGAAGTTTATTTTAGTGGAGGCTGGTACAGGACCTCAAAGCCTGCCTTCCACCTTTCAGCAGTCCTTCCTCTGGGTATTGTCTTCATGGTCTCCTACTATAAAATGATCTGCAATCAGGGAAGATGGAAATTGGCAGCTGCAGGTTTACAAAACCCCAAATTAGGGTGCCTGGGTGGCTCAGTTGGTTAAGCGACTGCCTTTGGCTCAGGTCATGATCCTGGAGTCCCAGGATTGAGTCCCGCATCGGGCTCCCTGCTCGGCAGGGAGTCTGCTTCTCTCTCTGAACCTCCCTCCTCTCATGCTCTCTATCTCATTCTCTCTCTCAAATAAATAAATAAATAAATAAATAAATAAATAAATAAATAAATAAAAACCCAAATTGTAACCTCAGAGAAAGAGAATTTATTTCTCTTGACTCAAGGTATCAAAATATCAGTAGCAGAAAGGCATTTGATTGGGCCACATCACATGATCAAAGGGCATGTGGTTCTACTACTAAACAAGGTTGGATCATGTGGACCTCCCACTTGTATAGAAAGATAGTTTTAACACAGTGAGAAGATGGTGAAAACAATATGCTGGGCAGCCAAATCCAAGAGAGTATCTTCTAATAACTGATATTATGAATCTAAATCATTAACTGTCAAAAATTACAAAGATTATTTACTTATAAATTACTTCCCCTTCTGAATTATTTGCCATAGGACATGCAGAATAAGATAGATATTTAGCATCCCAAACCTAACATGTCCCAAACTGAGATCTCCCGAATCCACCCCTTGTGCAATCTCCATTTTAGCAGATGCCTACTACATTTTCCTCAGCTATTTACACCAAAAACCTTATGGCCATCCTTAACTCTTTTTCTTTTTCTTTTTCTTTTGTTTTTCCTCATAGCCAACACATCAGCAAAATCTATGGGCTCTATGGGTGAAATATATCTAGAATCCAATCATCTCTCACCATCTGTAGCAGTACCACTCTAAACTAAGGTGTCATTAGTTTATGTCGGGATTATTGTAATAACCTCTTAACTAGACCCCTTGCTCCTTCTCATGGCCCCTTTCAATCTTTGTCCTCCACACAGCAGCCAGAATGAACCTTTAAAATCCAACTTCAGTCTCGTAACTCCTCTGTACAAGACTCTCCAGTGGCATCCCATCTCATTCAGAATAAAAACCAAAGTTCTTCAATCACCTACCAAGGCCTTTTAGGAACTTGCTTTCAGGTACCTTTCTGATGGCATCTCCTATTACATTCCCTAAGCTGCCTCTCCTCCAGTCCACAGGCCCCCTTGTTCTTGAACAATACCAGCTCTGCTCCTGCCCCCTGGCCTTTGCATTTACTGGACTCTCTGACTGGAATGCTTGCCCCCAATTTCTCCACTCCTTCACCTCTGCCAGGTCTTTAACTTTACCTTCTTACCCATGTTTTCCTTGGCTACCCTATCTAAAATTGCATCTCATCAGTTTCTGACCTTTTCTTTACCTAATTTTTCTCCACTGCACTAACTGGTATCTAACGTGCCATGCCTTTTACTTAATGACCTTGTCTTTCTTCTACAGTAGCTCCTACCACACAGGGGGTCTCAATAAATGTTTGCAGAATAAGTGGGTGAAAAAATGAACAGACAGCCAAAGGAGAGGTGTTGAAGACTATGAAAATCAGAAGGGGTCAGGCCACTAGAACAGTGAATTCCCCTCACAATAGACCACATGGTTCAGGCGCCACAGCTCGTGGTGCGGTGATGGAATGGATCCACTTACAGTGGAAGGTAAGAGGCATATACAGATAGGACCATGTGCATCCTGCCTTTTCTTTTTCTTCGCCTATTATTGGTGTTTCTCAGTGATATTTGACGAAGAAAACTTTCTGCTCTGATCTGGTTTTGTTCGTATTCATTTACTGTCGCAAATAGGCACTCATATCATTTATTGTTGGAGGAGGCTATGAACAAATATGAATGGAGAAAGTAAATTTGGTAAAACTTTTTGCCATTTGTAAAGGATTTAGCTTATGATGTTGTTTGTAAGGCTGATCTAACTGGTCTATCACCCTTGTTTAAACAGGAAGTAGAGTCATATCATTACAATAGCTGTTCCACATCTACACCTCTCAAAGGAATTTTCCAGTGTTCACAGGTAACATATGCCTAAAATCAGGGCAATTTTAAAAACTAATGAAATGGTTTTAAAATGGATCATCTTTCTTAATTTTCATTCATTATTGTTCTTTCCTTCCGGTAGATATTTTCCCCATAGTTAACAGAGAACTGAGAATCTTGTGCACCCATGTAATTACTATAATTTGTTACAGCTAACTGACCATTTCCCTGTGTGGATTAGTTTGAGAGTTGCATGTGGCATATGTTAATCTGCAGCAGCCTTTCCAAGTATGTTGAATTATGAGCTTTGCAGAACTCTTTTGATGCCTAATTTCATCCAGCCTCACTATTTGCCAAGTTATATTCTTTTCTTCTTGCAGCAAGTGAATAGTCTACTAGCTCTTGCCCCTCAACCCTGAACCCCCATGCTTTTAAGATTATCCCTTGGTCTTTGTTTTCCAAAGTTTTACTATGATGTACCTAATGTGATTTTCCTTATATTTATCCTAGTCGGGTTGGTAGGATTCTTGCCTTTGAGGTCTGATATCTTTTGACAGTTTTGGAAAATTCTCAGCCAGTGACTGTTCAAATATGATTACTGCCTGTTGTCTTTCTCCTCCTCTTCCAGGACTCCACTGGTACTTCTTATTGGAACATTTTATCGAGACCCATATGTCTCTTACCTTCTTTTGCATATTTTCCATCATATTTGCTCTCTGAGTAAGCCTGATATTTTCCATTGACCTATTTTAGAGCTCATGAAGCCTATCTCCTGCTATTAAATCCATCTATTGAGTTTTTTTTTTAATTTCTGTAATTGCATTTTTGGTTCTAAAGTTTCCATTTGATTCTTAATTTCTATATCTGTCATCTATTTTCTTAAGCCTGTTAATTAGAGACCATATCTGATAACTTTACTAACTGGGTTATCTCAGTCCATTTGGGCTGCTAGAAGAAAATACCACAGACTGGGTAGTTTATAAATAACAAAAATTTATTTCTCACAGTTCTGGAGGCCAAAAAGATCACCTGACATAGTCTCCAAAATCTTCGACCTCAAATCCTAGCTGCTTGAAAGTCCTAAACCCCAATTTTTGTCTTTCCACCCCCTGAGGGCTGTCAGAAACTTTGCTGGTCTCCCAGGAAAGGCCAGTGGATTCTCTAACTCTTATTTCATTTTACGTCTCTGTAATGGCTTTCCTCGTAGGCATCTGCTCTCAAGTATGGATTGCCTCAGTAGTTCTCTGATGTCTTCAAACAGTTTTGGTGGGGGCAAGTAATAAATCTGGTTTCCATGGTTGTTCTTAACAAGAGAAATACTCCATGACACATAGAAATGGAATTTTGGAATTAAATTTTTCTTCTAAATTTTTATTTTAAAATTCCAGTTAATGTGTGTGTGTGTGTGTTTTTAATACCTTCAGTGTTTCCCTTTTATCAGTTTAAAGCAGCACTATTCAATAGAAATAAATGAAAACCACAAATGCAAGACAGATATGTACTTTTCAATTTTCTAGTGGTCATATTTTTAAAAAAAGGAAAACAGGTGAAATTAATTTTATGGTATATTTTATTTAACCCAAACAAAATATTGTCAACATAGCAATTTGAAAATTATTAATGATCTATTTTACATTCTTTCTTTCAAACTAAGTCTGTGAAATATAGTGTATATTTGACTCTTAGATCTCAATTTGTACTAGCCATATTTCAAACTTTTGTAGCCACATATGGTTCAGTGGCTGCTACATATGACCATGCAGATCGAGACAAGAATGAACAGATTTAATCAACAATGGGGGATTAAAAAGTAGGCTAATTGTATTTTGAAAGAAAGTTGTCACTTTGGGTGGATATTTTGGTAAAATACCTTTTTGATTTTTCTTTTCTCTATATCTCTTAGAAAGCTAGAGAAAAGGGGAGGTAGAATTTAATTGAAATCCACTCTATAGAATAAAACAGGATGTGAAAAATTTAAATAAAGGAGCACAAATTAAAAATCTTCTGTTGTCAGACATTGAATTAAAAAAAAAAATACCAGTCCTCATTCTTAATGCTTTGAAGTCTGCTTTACATTCCTGGGAGTGTTTGGACCAGGCAGGCTATCCGTGTAGGTGGAATTAGTAAAGTAGGAGTATCTTCTCTGTGATATGAAATCATACCTTTGGGCCTGAAATACTTTTTCAAGTCATTCTGAGCTGCTGCCATATCTGTGACAGATGGCAAATGTTTAATTGCACAATTAGAGGGGAAACACCCTCAAGACTTAAAAAGCACTGACAAGGTAACACACTGACTTAAATTTTAAGAGAAAAATAGAGTCTTTCTTGACCTTTCTTCCTTACAAGTGTGGAGGGTGATACAGGATAACCGAGCATTTAAGCAATGGAGAATGGAAGGTGTGTTGAAGACTGGGCCTGGTGAAGGCAAATTGTCCCGCAATATTTACTAGTATTTATTGGGCACCTGTTATGCCTCAGATTTTGTTCTAAGATTTGACATTGACTAAGGCTTATTGCTTCATAACAATCTCTAAGGCAGGTGTTATAATTACTCTCAACCATTCTGCAGATGAGGAAATCAGGGCACAGAAAGGGTACCTGTTTAAAGTTCCACAGACAGTTAAGGATGAAAGTGGAATTTTAACTGACATTGACTCATGCTCAAGTCTGATATCTGAATTACTACCCTCTACTGTTTTCTACATATGCCATACACTTTTACCTTGACCTGGAGCTCCCGTTAAAAACTGGCTTTTAATATTCTATGTAATGCATTGCATAGAAATGTCAGAATGAATTTAGATCACCAATAAATACCTATTAGGTATTATTCAAATCGTTATATTTTATCTTTGTAATTTTAGGGAGTATTTCAATTTCACCAGTCTTAAAACAACAACAACAACAACAAAAACAGAGACAAAGGGTGTCAATTTCCTTGGTTTTGATTAGATAACTGCAAAGTTTCTCCTATAATTGAGGGCTTTCTGACAGCTAAATCAATATTAAAAATATTAGGGTTAATATTCCTTTGCCTGTTATGCTCAAATGGGCATTATGTAGTAAATTATTCTGCTTTCATACTTCAAGATATTCTGTTATCAGACAAGTTCAATTTTAGCCATCATTTCCTTAAGATGTATCAGCTTTAAAGATAACCATACACTGGACTGCACAGTGTGAGAAGTGAGGTGCATATTCCGTTTTTTGTTAACTTCGTTCATGTGCCTGGGTCGTATATTTCATTTTAACATACCATAAGTCACTCCAGTATTAGGAATGAGCCTTCTCAACAGCATATCACTTCAATTTTCCACACTGTGCTACATCCTGTATCTTTAGAAGTCTCCTCTCTCTAGATTACTGCTACACACAATCGCTTTCTAGAAGATCCTTCTCGATCTCTGATTTTTGTGTGGATTTTGTGCTTGTGAAAGGTGCCAGACTGACAGATGACACTGATCTCTTTGTCACAAGAGAGGATAGAAGAGGCAGGCAACCCTCTATGTGGTAGCCTGCCAACATGGCTGCTTCCGGCCAGAAAGGAGAGACGCTCTGTTGTAGCCTCTTTGCCAACCGTATTGTGGCAAACGCCAACTGTAATTATGTGTCTGCTAGTCTCAAGCTCCAGGACCAATACAGAAGGAATAAACTAATAAACAAAAGGCTTCCCTGGACTCCCGTTGAACTATCTTTATGTCCTTGCAACCCTTTTCAGAAACATCGCCAATTCCACAGCTGGTTGTCTGCTGTTTCACACCGGTCTTTCTAGAGGAACAGATACCTTGTAAGAGTACAGTGCTGGTTCTGAGTGCTGACTTCTAAGCTGACGAGATAAAAAAAGAAACCACACTACTTATCATCAGTGAGGACTTCTTTATTTTGTCTCTTTGTGAACTGGAAGAAGTGATTAAATGCCAAGAGATTTGAGGTCAGCTTGTTTCTGAATGAAATAACAATAAAGAACTTGAACTACGAGCTGTGGGCTCACTATAGCGAAGTAGTGGTTGCAAAATAATTTAGTACTGAGATATGTTACACAGTGCAATTCCACAATGGGAGAACTTGAAGTACAGTATTATAAGCTCAGATTCTCTTTCTATCTCTTGTTTAACTCTGTAAGTGAATAAGTAAAATGAAGTTCAATAGGGTAATCTCAGGAAGATAGTAGTCCCTTCAGTAAGTAGCCTCAGAACATATATTCTATGGTCAATTAAACCTAATTAAATACACTAGGATATGTTTTATTCAATTCTCTACAAGAAGAAAAGGTTTGGGATTGAAAAAGAAAAAAATATATATATTTTTTCCCAACAAGGGGAAATCTTTATTTAAAAATGAGCGGGTGGGAAACATCCCATACGTTTTACACAGCAATCCCACCTTCAGGAAACTATCCTATAAATGTTATATGACACATAATGATATGTAAACAAAAACTTTCACTATAGTGGCATTTTAAGTAGGGGGAAAAGGGAATGTTCTCAATATTCTTCAATAGGAAAATTGTTGAACAAATTATTGTATACCCAGTATAGAATATGTTGCAGTGTAGATATCCAATGACTAACAGTAGATACAAGTTGTTAATTTAGAAAAGGAAGTTGTAAGGAATAAAATACATGATCCCATTTTGATAAATAAAATGACTTTTAAAAAACCAACCTTACATCCATAATCTTTTTTGATGTGCAATTAATGCCCTTGTATGAGCATGGAGAAAGACATGAAAGGATACAATCCAGAGTAAAGAAAAAGGCAACACAAAAAAGGAAGTGAAGAGAACTTAGGTGAAATTATTAAAGATAAAAAAACAAACAAAAAGATAACTTAGGCTCAACTCTGTCAGAAGGCCATTTGCATGCTGGTATTATAGAATCACTTAAATACCTCATCCACTGCCTGTCATAGTTTCTTAATTTTCCACAGTAAGAATAATTCTGGTGATTCTGTGAATCTATACATGCATCTGTCTATGAATAAAGTCACTAAGAGCAATCTATTTTTATCACAGAGATTTGTCATGTGAGGTAAATGAGACTGAGAATATCTTCAACATGAGGTATTCCTGGGAGGTCAGTCCTAGAAACACAGAGAGCTGAAGCAGATTCAGGCATCTCCAACTCACATAAGGACTTCTAAAATAGGATGAATACTTGGTTGGCATATCCTTTTAGAAGAAAAAAATTCCCAGCACATGCTCCTAACATCTCATTGGTCTGGTTTGTATCACACCCAATACTAAACTAGAATTGTCAAGTGGAATGGAATTTTCCTAATTGGCTTAGGTTGATTAACATCCTACCCCTGGATTTGGGGAGGGGCCCAAGAAACAGATAACTGCCCACTATCTGAACAAAATCAGAGTCCTTCAAAAGAAACAATGTGATATAAGCCTGGAGTGTTTTCCAGTATCACCATGCAATTCTCCAATTCTCAGTGGACACAGACTGGGCCTCTTATAAATTTAACTGAATTGTGACATCAGTTACCTGGAGATGGCAGTGGATTTGACAGGCTAAGGGCTCAGCCCTGTAAGACTGCCCCCACTTCTGAAACCAATCACCAAATCTAGGTTGTTACTTGTACTTCTGATCTATCAGCTATACACTGGGTTCTCATGACTTCCTTCTTAGGTTTGATAATTTGCTAGAATGGCTCACAAAGATCAGGGAAACATTTACTTATGTTTTCCAGTTTATTATAAAGACATTATAAGGGATACAAATAAATAGCCAAGTGAAGGGGTACATAAGGCAAAATCTCAAAGGGTCCATGAGTACAGGAGTTTCTGTCTCTATGAAACTGGATGTGTCATCCTACCCTCCTGTAGATGCATTCACTAGCCTGGGAGCTCATCAGATCTCATGGTTCCAGAGTTTTTATAGTGCTTAATCTCTAGCTTCCTTTCCCTGTCCCTGAAGTTGGTGGGTGGAGCTGCAAGTTCCAACCTACTAATCACTTGGTTTTTCTGGTGACCAACCCCATCCTGAAGCTATCTAAGGGCCCCACCTTAAGTTACTTCATTAGTTTAAACTTCAGTGTACTCAAAGGGGCTCCTTATGAATAACGAAAAACATTCCCATCACTTAGAAAATTCTAAGGGTTTAAGGAGATCTGTGTCAGCACTGGCGACAAAGACCAAATCTATTTCTTATTACACCACAGTAAGACACAACGGCCAGAGAATAGGCTTATCAACATTGGCTGCCAAAGTTTTATTTTATATATTTCACTGAGGCAGGTTTGCTTGAATGACTGTCTTCCTACTAAACTGAAAACCCCTTGATAATAGCCCTGGGTTTGTTCTTTTTCATATCCCTTGCATTTAGCCCTTAAAGAATAGAATGTAAGTGAAACTTCATTTATAGGATACTCGACAATTTTGCTGTATACCATTTTACTTTTACCCCATTGTGAAACAAAGTTATTCTCAGGTGTTTGGCAGCTCGCTTACCAGCACATACACTAAAAATGCAGAAAAGTAAATGTGCCATGGTCTCTGTAGATTCTTTATGAGGTTATGCATGGCTGCATGACTGATTCATTAGTTAGTTGAAGATAGTAGGAAAGTTGACCTTTAATTGTTTTTAACTATATAGAGGATTGTGAGTCAAAAAGCTAAATTTTTAGGTACTCCATTAAAAAGCTAATGATATCATATGTAATACAATAATCTCTTTTGTAAAAAGAGATTTTGTAAAAAGAGATCATAGCATTTTTTAATATAATTTTGAATACAACAAAGTGTTGTTGCCAACATTTATTTACTTGCTCTGAGTGACTTGAGAGAGAGAAAATAAGTCCATTTTTTTTTACTTCTCTTTTCTTGCACAAATTCACAGATCTACATTGACCTTTTTCCTTAGATTTTCCCCCCAATTTCCCTCCCTTTTGTGAAAGATTAAAAAAACAAGATTACATTAACAAGTATTCTTTTTTTCCCTCTGTTTTATTGAGAGACAATAGATATATATTACCATATTGTTTAAGGTGTACAGCATGATGGTTAGTTTACATATATCATGAAATAATTACCAAAATAGGTTCAGCTAACATTCATCATCTCATATAGATACAATATAAAGAAAAGAAAGAAGAAAAAATTTAAAAAGAAACTTTACTCTTCCCCCTGTACATTTTAGGTTATTCTACAATTTAAATATTTTTTGTATTGTGTAACTCTTAACAGATTATTGTAGCTATGGCTATTTTACTATGTTCTTTTTTTAACTTTTAAGCTAGAGTTGTAAGTACATTATGCATCATCATTAATCCATTACCAAATTACAGAATCAAACTTAATCTATATATTTACAATTAATAGTGAATTTATGCTACCTTTTTATGTTTTTATGATATTAATTTATGTCTTTTACTTCCACTCAATGACTCCCTTTAGCATTTCTTGTCAGGCAGATCTAGTGGTAAAAAAGTTCCTCAGGTTTAATTTGGGAAAGTCTTTAGCTCTCCTTTATTTCTGAAGGACAGCTGTACTGGGTATAGTATTCTTGGTTGATAGTTTTTCTTTCAAAAATTTGAATATATTACCTCATTATTTCCTGGCCTAAAATGTTTCTGTTAAGAAATCGGCCTATAGTCTAATGGGAGGGTCCCCTTGTATGTAACTTCTCTCTTTTCTCTTGCTGCTTTCAAAATTCTTTTTTTGTCTTTGACTTCTGACAACTTAATTTTGATGTGTCTTGGTGTAGCCCTATTCAGATTCAACCTATTTGGGATATTTTGGACCTTATGGATCTAGATATCCATTTCTTTCTCCAAGTTCAGAAAATTTTCAGTTGTTACTGCTTTAAATATACTTTCTATCCCTTTCTCTTTCTCTTCTGCTTCTAGAATTCTTATTCTTTTTCATTGTTTCCTATATTTTCCATAGGCTTTTTAAATTCTTTTTCATTCTTTTTTCTTCCTTTTTGCTCTTCTGACTAATTTCCTACATCTTATCCTCCAGATTGTTGATTCTTTTTCTGCCTGGTCAAGTCTGCTTTTGAAACTCCTTATTGAGTCCTTTGGTTCAGTTAACTGTATTTTTCAACGCTAGGATTTTTTTTTTTTTTTTTTAAATGTTCTCTATTGCTCTCTTTTTATATTTTTCATGATTTTTTCCTAATTTTGTTTTGTTGTCTGTGTCTTTGGTAGTTCATTAAATTTCTTTAAGAGGGTTATTCAGAATTCTTTGTCTGACAGCTAATAGATCTCCATTTCTTTAAGATCAATTATTAGAGCTTTATTAGTTTCCTTTGGTAATATCACATTTACCTGGTTTTTCACGATCCCTCATTCCATAGGTTGGTATCTGCAAATTTGAGTAATAGGGCTCCTCTTCTAGACTTTACGGGTTTACTTTGGCAGAGACAGATCTACAACAGTCAGCTCCGTTTGGGTTTCTGAGTGTGTCTACTGGTAATGTCCTTAGGAAGGTGGGAGCTACCATGATAGTCTATTTTTGGAGAAGGCAACTGTTTGAGATCTGAGATTAGGGATGGAGGGTTGTGCCACTGGCTGAGAACAATTGAATGACTCCTGGCTTGGTTCTCTACTCAAGTAAGGCCACACTAGATTCTCTGGTTAGGCTACCCAGATGAGCAGGAATGGGTACTACATTAAATTATAGATGGGGCTATGAATTAGTATCAGAACAGAGAAGCAAGAGGGAACCCAGGGCCTGTCTGGCCTTTGTTTGGGGATCTGAATTAGGCAAGAGTGAGCATGAAATTCCCTGGCCAGGTGAGGCCAACATTCTAACCTGTAGAGAGGGAAAGCCACCAGTTATGCTTTCTTTTCAAACGCCACTGTAAGCAGGGCTGTTGGGTGAGCTGTGCTGTTTTTCATATGCTTTGGTTGGGTTCCCTGATCAGGCAGGTGGAGGCTGTATTCAGTAATGAGTAGAGCTATGAATTAGTTTCCTTGCCTGGACACAGTGAGAGAAGCAGCTCTAAGGCCAATAAAGTTCTTTGTTGTCTTAACTCAAGCCTCAGCCCAAGTTCCCTGGCTGAACAGATCCACTGGCTCTGCGCTGCAAACTCTCAGCTCTGCTTGCCCTCCTTTTGGCTCAAGTGTCACTGTGTCACACAGCTTCCAGGTGTCCTCACTAATCCTTCTGGTTAGATCGGGCTGGGAGCCACAGCAGGTAGGTGGAGCTATATCTCAGTTCCCTTGCTTGGACAGGAAGGTGAGGGTCTACTCCAGGCAACTCTCAATTTTCCAGACAGGCTTTCTGGTTAGGAAGGGCTGGAAACTACCCTTAGCCTTGGCTATGAATTAATTCCCCTGCTTGTGCATACCATGGGACTTCTCCACCCTGGTATAGGCTTTGCTCTGCGGGTAATCAGCTTTGCCACCCTGATTCTCTGCTCAAGCACCACTGGGCTGCACAGCCTCCTGGAGTTCCCTCCAGTGCCTCTGGTCAGATGTGGCAGGGAGACACTCCCCACAGCAAGTGAGACTGGGACTCAGCTTCTTGCTTGGGTGCAGGTAAACTAGGCTCTAGGGTTGGCAAGCCTTTTTGTTTAAGGTTTAGAATCAAGCAGATCTGTACCCTGCCACATTCCCTGATCTGAGTGCATTACCGACTTGGTTTCACAGATAAGCAAAACCCACCAGTTGGGATTACTATTTGGATGCTGCGTGTATGAACTTGGTCTACCAAGATCCATGTACTGGTTGTTGCAAGCTCCTCCCCACTTCTCCATCATAGTCAGATTCCTAGTGGCTGGGTTGTACAGATTCCCCCTGAAATCCCTGTGGTGGAGATCAGAGTAGTGGCTCCCACAAAAGGAACCACACTGCTGCTTGGGTGGGGGGAGGGAGGGAGTGGGTTGGGGGGAGGGGAGTTGTCCTCTCTGTATTCTCCTTTTCCTGTGGAAGAACAGAAGGCTCAATGGTGTCTTGTTCTTGAGTAGTTGTTAGTTGTTCTTCTTGTGAAGGGAAGCTAAGTCAGAAATAACCTATGTTGCCATCTTGGTAGTGCTGCTACCTAGCAAGTACTCTTTTTTCAAGGTTATATGTGAGCATTTACATTATTTACCACACTCATTCTTGTAATTTTCCAGGACTCTGTAACTTCCAAGAAGGGTCTTTGTATTAGTTCTGACTTCTAATTTAAAATATTGGATAGCTAACGAGTTCTAATAACAAAACAAATACTGGATTAAGCTTTAGATAAATGGTTTTCAGAGAAATCAAATAGTTATCTGTGCAGAGCTTATATCATATTTACTTTTGACATAAATTTTAAATCAATATTTATTGCATTTAAGTTATGCTAATCTTTATTTTGAAAGCCAAGAAATAAGAATAAAAATATCTGACAAAAGTTCATTTTATTTAAATAAAGTGTGGTGGGTAAAAAATTGTTTCAAACATGCTTTAGAATATGAAAGGCAAAAATATGGGTTTTCATGTATATATTTTATGACGCAAATTTCATTTGCAAATGTTACAAAAATTTTTATTCAAATACTTGTTATTCATGTGCTAAAGTAGCATAGGTACAAACTTTCTTCTGATCTCTCTTTTTTTTTTTTTTTAAGAGTTTATTTTTAAGTAAACTTTACACCCAACATGGGGGTCAGACTCACAATCCTGAGATCAACAGTCACATGCTCTACTGACTGAGCCAGCCAGAGACCCCTAATCTCTTTTCTATGAAAACCATATTATGTTTTACTTCTCTCTTTGTCTCTGTCTCTTTGTATTTATTGGTAATTTTTTAAATGGTAAACTTGAAGTTGGACAATGGGGAAACCCTTCGTTTTCTAGACTGTATCTACCTATAATAAAACAAAGATAGGATCAAATCTTGATAAACCATAAGAAACTGTACCATACTGCAACACAGACTAGCTATAGTCTAAATTCTTTTTAAAGTATATTCAGTGCTTTCCAGTATCTAACAAAACTCAGCTAAAAGAAATAATATTGATGAAGGATCATTCTAAAGATATGTAGTATATCCATTGTTTTACAGAGTAAACAATATACTCCTAAATTCATCCTTGACATTCCAAAGCCTGCTAGCCCACTTGTAGGATGGCGTTTTCTGAATTGGGTCTTGGTAGGAAGCCATGGGAAGACAAGTATGACAAATAAACCTATGTAGTTCTTAGTGCTGCTTATCAAGTGGTAAATGCCACTGTTTATTCCTTAATATTACACAGTGTCCTTCTTGTAAGTATCCTTGAAATAAACTTCTTTCTCATTCTATGATTAAGGATGTTTGTGCTTCCCTCAGTATTGGTTTCACACTTTCTTAAAAATATTGAGAATCTAATCATAAACAATCAACCTCTTTTCATCCTGTTTAACGTCCGTTCACAGCCAACTTTTAGAAATTGTACTGGATAATGGCATATATTTTATGAGATTCTCATTTCTAGTTCTTGTTCTTTTCCTTGGCTTAATCTTGTTATGTACTTGTAATTTATTTTATTTTTCCTTATTTTATACATATTTTAAGTTTCCTTAAATCTATTTTGGATCAAGATCCAGATGTACAGTTTAAGAAAAGAGAATAGGAGACTGAGTGAACGTTGCTTTGTATTCCTCCTCGCATGAGGCACGGTACCTTGAAACAGAGGGGATAGTAGAAATAGAATTGGTAGTTTCCCCTCTACTGTACAATAAGCACATTTTTTTTTTAACCTATGGAAACTTTAAGAATTTCTGTCGATTTGTTAAATGATACTCAGATTAACTTTCAAGAAAGCTATGGAATTGGATCAAAATAGTTTGAGTTTCAGATCAAAACAAAACTTGGAGGCTTTAGTGGTCAATGAATAAGTTTTATTAACTATGAGTCTGGACAGGATAACTTGAGGAATTAAAATTAAGTGTTAATTAGACTAAATTTATGCACTTAAGCAATATCTGGATTATTTTCAGTTACATATTCTACCCTCTCTTTCTGTCCATGATTTTGGGTTTTTCATTGAAACCCAGTACCATACTCGAAAAAATTCCTTTAAGAAATTGTTGAAGTATATGACCTTTTAACAAGATCTAAAACCAGCGACTTTATTAGGTAATTGTTAGCATGAACCTTATTGATAACTAAGTTTCAAAAAAAGACAAATGGTTTTGTTTGGGTGGGATCAAATGCATTTCATGCAGTTTATATTATTATTCCCCCAAGATTGGAAAACCTTGGCCCTATTCCAGAACTATGAAAAAGAATCAACTTCAGTGTTCAATGCTAAAGCATTCATGAAAGAGATGCAGTCATTCGATTAAGTTGAGTTCAAAAACAGGAGAAAATGAAAAACACAGCCTCTCAGACCACTCCCTCCTTCCACCTTCTCATATTGCAAATACAATATTTCCATTATCAGAAGATCCATTTTCAAGTAAGAGCTGCTGCTAAAACAGCCTAACTGGGGGGAAAAAAAATGGTAAAACGGTAAAAGAAATGCTTTGTAAATCATCCTTCAAAAGCTGTCCTGGGAGGAATGTGATATACCTCAGCATCTTAAGTGTTTAGCAAATAATTTCAGCTGTGCATTCTAAATGTAGCTCTCCCTCCTTTACCTAATTACCGAAATATGTGCTGCAGTTTGCAGAACTTCGCCACTGTCATAACTTTTCTTGAAGTTCAGCCAACCAATGATAATAAAGCTGTCACGAGATTAAAGGGGGCTGCAAGTCATTGCCTCTGACATTTATATGTAACATGGGAAATGCAAACAAGTATGTGGAGTTATTAGTAATATTATGGGCTTTGAATCCTTAAAATAGAGTGCTTAAGACATCTGCCTCGGCAAGGAGGGTGAGAATGAGGTAAATCCAAATCGCCGTCCTCCTTTTGTTTAGACCAGGCAAGAGCCTAAAAAAGCACAGGGAGCAGCTTATTTCATTTTCTTTTGGATTGCGTTAGTATGAAGCATATGCCTCAGATGCCCACCCTCAGAAGGGATAAGCTTGACTGTGGAGAGAAAAAAATTGTCAAACTTTTCATACGACCCTGGGGCCCCTTCCTGGCCTGGCCTGTAGATTTCAGCGCCAGCTCTGGGTGCAGGGCAGCTCAAGGCAGTGTGGGGGAAGCAGCAAAAGTCTCCTTGGAGGTTTTGCTGCTATGTCCAATTTTCTTCCATTTGTTTTTGTTTAGTGAAGGATACCAAATGACCAAAGAGGGTTTAGAGAAAAAATATTGTGCTGTTTTAAAAACTGCTGGGGAATCTCCCATTGTATCCTTGAATTTATCCCCACTTTTTATCTTAAATCTTGTCTCCTCAATGGGTTTGAGGTGTATCAAGAAGAGAATCGTTGAAGGTCTGGACCATGTTTGTCTTTTAGTCCAATATGTAGAAGAGACAATGCATTTTGCTATCTTTGACGATGAGGACAGATGGCCCAAATCTATCTGATTAGACTGATTTGGAACTTTATAGCATCAAACACAAGAACACTTCAATTTTTTAAATTGTTATGTGGGTGCTGATATTCAGGTACATTTTGGCCTCTGGCAATAAGTCAGGAAGAGAAGAAAAATAATGGCTATTTGTAGCTGATACTCTAAATAATTTGACACCCGGGCCTTTTCAGGGAAGTCTATGACAATACTGCACACAAGCCCTCCTGATTTGTTCATCCCTTTCCTGTTCTTGGAAACAGCAATTTGAGTGTGATTAGTGCAAGCATGATAAATTGCATAGGACAAGGTGCTGGAGGTTTATAAGGGGAAATAGGATATGGGGAAAGGGACTGGGAGCCCTGGAACATTTGGTCTAGATCCAATTCTGCTAATAACTATAATTATCACCAAATGAGCACCTACTATATCCAAGGCACTCCTGTTAGGTGCTTCCACAAATGGAATTGCATTTAATTAAGACTTAATTTTTATCTGCCATTATCTTATTTAAGAAAGCAGTGACTTTTTTCTTCAAATGATTAAACATTGCTGAGAGTAAGTTTTGCTTTAAATTTAAGTTCAGGACTAACTATTTAAGTTCAGGACTAACTATTTCCATTTAGGAGATTGAAACAAATCTGAGTAATTGCTCATGTTTGTTTTATAATTACCTATTGTGAAGATGAATGAACTAAAATGGACTTGAGTCTATCAGTGATCAAGGAGAAAACTGCTTAGTTGTAAAAGTCCATGAATGGTTCTCTTTGTTAGTACATTATTTTTAGTTAACTCAATGTTGTATTGTGTCATCAATATAAATTAGCATGTGTCTATCTAGAAGAAATCATTGAGCTTAAAATAGATGAGACTAACAGAAATGTCGTAATTTTCATAATACATTGAACATATCCCTTAAGAAGGTTATGTTATTATCACTGGTTTGGTATGTAAGATTAAAATTTTCCTGTGGTCCAATAAAATCTGGAAGGTGATATATAGAAAGGAACTATTGGGAAGGTCTCATTAGTGATGGGCTTGTCAAATCGCCTCCTACAAACACACCCCTCTCCCACCGTAGATTTTCCTCTCTCTCTCTCTGTATGAAATGATTACTTGTCTACACTGGACCCTACAAGCATTTAAAATCATCTTACACGGTTTTTTAAAAGTGATTGGAAATCCACAGGAGTGTTATTATCTGAAGAAATGACTGTCAATTGCAAAATTACAGAGAAACTGAATTGTAATTTTGAATTCAAATTCTGTTTTAATTAGGAACAAGATAGTTCAACAAGGTATACAAATGAACTCACAACTATCAAATATTAATTATTAAAAAAGAAGTGATAGTTATGTTTTTGTATCAATTTAAATGAATTCACAGGGTTGTAAGGTATTCAAAGAAACCTTGACATGTGAGATTTCAAACTTCTAGAGCAAAAGCCTTCTGAGCCTTCAACCTAGCAAGCCCTGACTTTCTCTGGCATGCTTGATGTGCATTTTCACATGACCTTTTCAGGGTTAGAACTAAGACTAAGAAGTTTTACCAATAAGGGAGAAGAAAAGAGTCAGGCAGAGGAGCAAAGCAGAAGTGTAAATAGTGAATACGGTTTGGAGTGAAGATATTTGAATCTGAATAGTGAGTTAATGATTCAATTAGTTTTTCACTTTGTTAAACTACATTAATCCTTCTTTACCAGGTCCCCATATTGAAGCCCTTAGAAAAGAAAAATGCAAAGGATCTTAAGAAAAATTCTAAGAGCCAGAGTCTTTTACAATCATTAATGCTTCCCAAATACAGGCTGCCTATTGCAAACGATGTAAATGCGGGCTAGATGTTGTTTTAGAGATCCCAAGACTTGAATAGGGATCCTTGCAATGGTTCCTAGCTGAGGGAGACATAGAAAACATGTGCTCTGTTTTTAAATTATGGAAGGAGACAATTATCTTGAGTTAAAACAACAACAACAACAAACTGAGGAAGAGGGGATTTGAAAATCAAGGATGACATCTATAATCAGAATACTTCAAAAATAAATAACTCCTAAGTTGGAAAGGCAAAGGTAACAGTGTTGAGAATTTTTTTGTGTGTGTTGTTTCACATTTTTGTTTCCCATTTAAATCTTCAATTGCCTCTTTAAGTTAAAAAAATAAATCCAGAGATTCAAAACTTCAAACTTAGATTATCACTGTCTTTTTTGTCATCCTTATAATCATCACATCAAGTATTGTATTAAACATTCAGGCATACCTGATGCTAGTCTAAAAAGTAAAACGGAAGACCCTATCTTGAATACTTACAGTTTAACAGATGTTGATTTGCCAACGGTGTTAAGGGTATGAACAGAAATGGAAAATTACTAAGGAAAATTAACCCATAGGAGAGTGAAACACAACCAAGACAGTCTAATTATAGGGGGTCAAATTGCCAGTTGGAATTAATTAAGATTCTGAATTTTTAACAGAAATGGGTTTTATTTCAAATTCAAATCTGAAACTCCAACTTTGTTAACAAAGCTATGGTAATGGTCTGTTGGAAGTCACTTTAGCTTGGTTACTTTAAAACTATGCTATAACTGCCTCTATGCTTATGTGTGGACTTGTACATTAGACAAACATTTGTTTTCTTTTAGTGTGCTAAGCATTTTTCAGGGAAAGACTGTTTATATCACTATTTCCTAAGTTATTATTTCAGTTAACTGGCCTCTAGGTCAGACTAGTCCACTTCTAGATGATTGTAAAAGTTGGACAATGATGGTTTTTGATAATGTGGAGCTGGCAAATGAATTTAGTGAATAGAGATGAAAGAAAGAAAAAAAAGAAAGAAAGAAAGAAAAGAAAGAAAGAAAGAAAGAAAGAAAGAAAGAAAGAAAGAAAGAAAGAAAAAGAAAGAAAGAAAGGAAAAAGGAAGAAAACCATGAAAGTGGTATGTTTTGAATAATAAGAAAGTAAATCTCTTATGGAAGGAAGGTTTTTTCTTTTTGCTTTTTTTGAAATCTATTTGGAATATCAGAGGCTCCTTTTAATGGAGTCATTTTGTTTTAAAGATTGTATTCATTTATTTGAGAGAGAGTGAGAGAGCACACACGTGAAGGAGTGTGGAGAGGGGCAGAGAGAGAAGCAGACTCCCCATTGAGCACAGAGCCTGTAGGGACTGATCCTAGGACCCAGAGATCACAACCCAGGCCTAAGTCAGACACTTAACCAACTGAGCCACTGAAGCACCCCGAGTCATTTTTACGGTGCTTTTCAGTATAATTTCCACATACACTATCTGATTTGAGCAAGAAAGTATTTCGTGTTCCATGAGGGTACCAAGATCTGAAATGACGCTTCATAGATGTGAAGGTAGAGCCAGGGAGGAAGATCAGACATGCAAATGAGGAAACTGAGTGAAAGGAGAATCAATTTAGGTGAAATTGGATCCACAAGTGATTCATAATTGACACACACACACAAAAGAAAGGATGCCTCTGAGTTTACAAAACTGGGGATTACAGTCAAAAACATGGACTCTGAAGTCTGCCATCTTGGTGAATACTGAGCAAGTCATTTAAACTGTCTGTGACTCAGTTTCCTCATTTGAGATGTGAGGATAATTATAATTCTACTTTTTAGACCTGTTCTGAGTATAGAGGGAGATTAGGAACACAAAACACTTAAGTCAGTGTCAACAATTTACCAACTGTGTGATAAATTTCAGCTATTACTACTATCTAGATCTTCTTGGGCTAAATATACCCTGTAAATTTCTCAGTGTGGGGTTGAAAATTATGACTCTAATAGGACATGCATTGGAAGAGTGGGAGGCAATTATTTGAGAGAATTCAGTGGAAAGTCTCAAAGTCTTTTTTAAATATATAAGGATAGTGGGTATAAGCTTTCAAGTAGATATGAGGAAATTCTGTTTGCTTCATTTGCTAAGTTTTAGGAAATAAATTATTCCACTTCTCTCGACATTTTAAGAACTCTTTTCACATCATGTTTTTCATCAGGTGTTTTTTGGTTTTTTCAAATTTCACTTTATACATACAAGCAAATGGGTAAATGAGTGATTTTAGAAGTCCAGATATTTGCAAAACTCTAATCCAAACAAAAGCCTTTCTTCTTTAATGGTTAAGTTTGGGGAACGAAGGTTAATCTAAAACTCTGCCAATACATGTGATTTTTTAAAAATACTTAAGAAAAAACTACTTCCCAGCATGTCTTAATATACCCACTGACTGTAATTGCCAAGTTAACTATGAGTTACAATCATTTTTTCCCCTACTGATCATATATTTCCTATATCACCCATTATATAAAACTGCCTAGGAATCTATGCTCCCCCTTTCTCCTGGCTCAAATAGGGATTATTGCACTCCATTTTGCCTCATAACAGCTTTTTTTTTTTGGATCAAGCTACTTTTCTTTCTGATCCCAAAACTTAGCGTAAGATGAGTAAGCAACATGTCTTTGATCCCTACAGAGCAATTAGGCTGAAAAACACTGGATCCTGTTATTTTATCAATGCAGGGTGTAGAGCATAGTTTATAACACATGGTTCCAACAAATCTTACCAAAGTATTCCCCAGAAACTCCAGTGCCAAACATTTACAACTTTCACCAAATTAATAATCCTGAGCTTCTTTGAGAAAACAATTAGAAATGTGGAACTGATTAACTTGCAATAGGTTTTTATCAAAGTGACTTTAACAAAGGCTGAATACTTTCTCTTGTATGGAAAATTAAAAAAAAAAGACACTGGAAACAAAACAAAGGATATAGAAATCTATAATTGTGAGTGTTCTTTGAAACACTGTAATACTTCATCAAAAGTTAACTTTTGTTAGGACTGCCATTTGCTAAACATTAAATCATTGCTGAAGAGTTTTACAAACAATGTGAATGTTGAATATTTGTTTTTTTTTGCCCAAGGCAAGCACTTTATATCCCAGGCTAACCTATCCCAGATTAAAACAGTTAAAAAAGAAAACACAGGCCCATCCCTCTTTTTCAAAAAGGAGAACCACATTCTTTTATCACTGCTAAGCATTCATCTCAGATTTAAGGGAAGAGCGCCAAGAAAATACAAAAATGGATAACTTCAGATGGGACCTCAGAAATTTTCCTTTCTTCAGGTCCTTGCAATCACAGTGCTGGTTGCAAACATAACGGAGCACCAGTCACACCTGTAAATAGCAGAAGCCCTCCAGTCTAACCCTGGTGTCGTCCTTTATGCAAAAGCATCCCGCATACATAAACTCTGCCATTCCTTTCTCGTTGTCCTCTCCATTGGCCCCTGGAAGAAGGCTCCCCTTTGCTGACAAGGTTGTTACCCCTTCTTCAGTGCTTAACGGATGAAAATCGGTAATTGTGACTTTTCATAACAAAAACAAAACCTGCTTGGATGTTAGGAATGCTGCTTCAGCACTTCTTTATAACCACGTCTGGTTTCTGCTTCTTCCTGTTCAGCTAGTTGGTTGATTTGAGTATATATGTCCAAGGCTGATCCTTCCTGGGTAGCCACTGGGAATGAATTTTCCCTCATGAATAGTCCTTTCGGGGAAGACACTGATGAAGAACAATAGGCATTCCTACAGAAGGAGTTTATGCCTCATTTCTTTTAAACATGTTGTCTTCACAAATAATACTTTTTTTCTTTTTAAGATTTTATTTATTTATTTGACAGAGAGAGAGAGCACAAGCAGGGGGATTGGCAGCAGAGGGAGAGGGAGAAGCAGGCTTCCTGCTGAGCAGGGAGCCCGATGCGGGGCTCAATCCCAGGACCCTGGGACCATGACCTGAGCCAAAGGCAGATGCTTAACGACTGAGCCACCCAGGCCCCCCTTCACAAATGATATTTTCTGGTATTAACCTATTTTACACTCTGTTAACTAGTTGGTTGAATTCTTTTCTTCCTCGTCTTAAAAATCTACATTGGCTTTTCAGTTATCTCCTGGCAACGAGAAGTTTGGGCCCCAGCATAGTTACTCACTTACCTGGCAATAGAGCCCCACGTGTTCGAGCAGTGTGGGCATGTTTGCTTTACTTTAAAGACTCGAAGCGGGGGTGCATGGAGAGGTGAGTAGAGCAAGATGTGTTTCAAAGGCATTCTTGAATTCCACTTGGAATGCATATTATTTCTTATTAATTTTGAACCTCAAGGCACATGTTCATCCTTACCACCAGATAAGACTGAACCCAAAGGGTAGTCGTCATCAATGACTGCACTTTATAAAAATCCAAAGGTCATTTGAAGTTAAAGATCCCTCAGAGTTCTTGAGACAGGCAAGGTGGGCAGGAGGAGGTTACTAATGCCTACAAAGCACTTAAGAGATGAAAAGCCCTCAGTGTTAACAATGATGATGATAAGTATAATAAAACACTCTCTTAAACATTTCACTAGCTACCTCCTCCACCACATTTTTGGGTTGTGGGATAAAGTGGTTTTGGTTAAAAAAAATAAAAAGGTGGCACATTACCTAAAGAAAAACTAACTGTGCTTAAGTCATTAATAGGTACCAAGCAAAGTCTCAAGGACCCTTAATGTTCAGCTTCAAAGAAGTGAGTGAGATAAGCAAGATAAGCATGGCCAGTCCCGGATAAAGGGTAAGTACAGCAACCACAGTGCTACCCACTCCATCGAAGTTATGAGGAATGAGGGAAACATTTGTCATATTTTGTCTATAAAAATATTTTTTAGTTGTTATGGCTGAACATGGATTTCTTTCTACAGATGACTGTCCGATCATTTATAACTAAAAAGAGAAGGCATGTGCTTTTTATCACTTATTAATTTTAGCCATCTACAAAACTTTCCATTGTAGCATCAGCCTCCAGGATTATTACTGACCTCATTACTGGTAGGATCATATCCATTGTAAGATTGCTGCAGGATTGAAACATCAATTACATATATGAAAAGGAAAACCTGTTATTATTAAGTTCAAACGTATGACTTAAAATAAAGGTTACTAAAACTCTCTTAAGTGAATGAGTTAAACATTTTTAAATTGGGTATTTAGCTTAGTAAACTTAAAACAACTTAGTTTTTAAACTCATAATTATGGTGTTGAATTTTAATAAAAATTTAATTTTTCACAATAATAATACTGATTTTACTTCTGAATTGTTTTGAGTGTGTGAATATATCCTATGGGCCAATTTACAACTACGGTGATTTCTGTGAGTCTGTTTTAAAACATATAAACACATTTTTGGGAAGGAGAGGGAATGATCCTTCCCTGGTCCTGACAATTTCACAAAGAGGGTCATTGGTCAGTGAAACACTCATGGTGCCTCACCTCCCCGTTACTTACCTCTGAGAGGTAAGCAGAGTATTGTGGGACTGAGAAACTTGGATTGGATTACATGGTCTCAGCAAAAGAGCTAATGTCCACACAGAAGACTTTATCATACATGTTTCTATGGCTTGATCTTAAACTTAATGGATGCTGGCATCCTAAAATATGTGTGCAGGCTCTTCAGGAATCTTTGAGGGCTGGGTATACTACGGAGGCCCCAATAAATTGTGAGGCAAGGATCTATAGGTGAAAGAGCTCTTTTCTCAACAGGTCTTTATGCATTGGTGGATGGTACCGAATTTATTAATTTTAAACCACACAGCTGCTGAGTTCTATATTGAAGCAGAGCACAGATGAGGTTCTAGAATGAAGTTGTTAGTGTCAAGCATAGGCAGGCAGAAAGAAGGAGAGATGGAAACCAAGGGCTTCTTGATATACTGGTGGAGAAAGGCACCTCAAAAGAACCAGTCATCGTTGCAAATTTATAAACATTGCAAGATGTTTTCAGTATCTCAAATACTACTCTCAGAGAGAGGAGACATGCTCGGATGGAATTTTCCCCAAACAAGGGAACAGCCATAGTGCAAAAATTAACATCTTGCTCAGAGAATTCTCCCAGTTAAATAAATTCACAGGCAATTAGCAAAGACTGACTGGCATCCTCATGAGGCTATAACCAGGAAGGTTTATATTTGTCCTATTTCACTCAAACACTTCTGAGTCATTGCTACATCTTTGGGAGCATATTTACTGTCTTCTAGGAACATAATTGCATCTTGGATAATCACTGTGGAGGCCAGGAATGGCTTCCTTTGAGGCCAGTGCTATGATCACCTTGCAAATTACATGAACTTACTGAGTTTCCAAAGAGTATTAGCTCCACCTAAGCATCACGAATCCCTATGATTGAGGGGCACCTGGGTGGCTTAGTTGGTTAAGCGTCCGACTCTTGGTTTTGGCTCAGGTCACGATCTCAGGGTTGTGAGATGGAGCCCCATGTGGGGCTCCACACTCAGCATGGAATCTGCTTGAGATTCTCTCCCTCTCCCTCTGCCCCTCCCCCAGCTTGTGCATGCGCACACTCTCTCTCTCAAATAAATAAATAAAATCTTCCAAAAAAAAAAAAAAAAAGAATCCCTGTGGTTGAAACATGGTAATAATGAAGTGTGTGTGTGTGTGTGTGTGTGTGTGTGTGAGAGAGTGGGGTGGGGGGATAGATATTTTGGACTTTTAGCTCAGAAAAGAAAAATATTTTGTATATTAATTTCCTTTGGCCTTCAAATTTGGTTTTACAAGTGGTTTTTAAACTTAACCTGAGAATGTGGTAAAGAAAGGTGTTTTATTGACATGTGGGGCTTCTTTCTGATATTATAATATTAGAATTTGTTTATTCATGTAATTATTAAAATATCTTTATGATATTATTAAACATTATGTTGCAGAATTTCTGGTGAGATCTAATGGGAATTGTAAAGAGACATAATTTGGGATAGGAAATAGAGAAGACAATGCACAAAGTACGTTGGTTCCTTGGGTGATTTAATGTAGTCTTTAAAACTATAACCCGGGGGCGCCTGGGTGGCTCAGTTGTTAAACGTCTGCCTTCCGCTCAGGTCATGATCCCGGGGTCCTGGGATCAAGCCCCGTGTCGGGCTCCATGCTTGGTAGGAAGCCTGCTTCTCCCTCTCCCACTCCCCCTGCTTGTGTTCCTGCTTTCACTATCTCTCTCTCTGTCAAATAAATAAATAAAATCTTTCAAAAAATAAATAAATAAATAAAACTATAACCCGTTTTCGGGCAAAATCTTATTATTATTTTTGTTTTACTACATAGTCCGCAAGAAAATACCCAGAAAAATAGTGGTTTGCATGGACCCAGGAAGATGCCCAGAAGCCTGTCTTGATAGCTTGTTCTTCACTTGATTCCCCAGGGCAATAGCCACTCTCTGGTAGTTAATAGGCTAAGTGAGACAACAGCCTAGTCAATGGGTTAAATTGGGAAATCTTAGTGAGGGTTACATTTAATTCCCCTTCCTAACAGTTCCTTACACTTAGAGACATATGTTAACAGAACAGTCCTGGTCTCCTTCCCCTCCGGCATTCTTTCCCTGGGGAGGAGGAGAGATCTGCTAGATCTGGGTGTAAACTAAGGGAGAGAAAATACCCGGATCTCTCCTTTCCTTCTTTCTGGAGTGAGCTCCTCACAAAGCACTTGGTCTGCTACACCACACACTAGGCCTCTTCAGAGGGGGGCAATGTAGAGGGGTGGGGGCGTTCAAGGTCCAGGGAGGACTGGGGAAGCAAGCCTAACTCTGATCGTCACTACTAGGAGGCTCAATGATGCTGCATGTATGTCACATTCTCTAATCCCAGCCTTACCACTAATGGAGAATTTTTTTTCTGCATCTTTCTTGTTTTCTTGCTCTATTTCTCAGTTTGCTTTGAGTCCAGGTAGAGAATAGGAGTGCTATTATTGGGGCCCCCAAACCTTCAACATTATATATGTCATATTGAAGATGTTACCAATCTTACATGCATATTCAGTAACAAAGCTAAGGTAGGAAACCTGTTTCTTGGGTTTGTACATTAATTTATGGTTTCTCCTGCCAAATCTATGAAATGGAACAATGCCAAATTTAGAAATTTATCTGTTACAAAGAAAGGAAGACTACTTAGTAATTGGGAATAAAATGGCAATATTATTAGCAGCAAGAGAAGCTGAATGCCTTCCTCAGATCATATTTCATTTAATGGCTTTCTTTCCAGTATATGGAAAAGAGATTAAGAAATTGGTTCCCTACATTGAGTTTTTCAAAGAAAGCCTAAAAAGCAGAAAACTTAATGGAGTATTTTGGCACTATATACTGACACTCCCCCTCATTCCATTTCCTCCCCTGACTCTTCCTGCACACAGTCCCCTCCCCCGCCAAGTATTACTATTAGCTAATACTTATTGTGTTCTGACACAGTTCAGGACAGCATGCTAAGTTGTCATACACCCATCATCTCACTAATTATCACAATTCTTCAAGTAGGTATCATTTGTTTTTCAGATGAGACACCTGAGGCTTTGAAAGATTAAATAAATTGTTTGTAGTCACAAACGCGGTAACTGACAGAGCCAAAATTCAAAACCAGGGTTGCCTGAAGTGAAAGCCCAGATACGATGCTGACTTTTGGATTCTGTTACCAATGAAATTAACATGTGCCATGGCTACAGCTGAGATTTCTTGCACCACCTGTGATGTTATTTTCTCAATTAAAAAATAATATCATCTGCATAATACGTTACTGCAGAGAGAGTTCAGCCTCTTTTGATAAAAGTATAAATAATCACAGAATATCTCAAGTCTCATTTCTTCTTGACTCATGAAGGTTAAGGTATCACAAATTCTATCTCATGGATGTTATTTTTTTAAAGCTAGAAGAAAACAGACTGGCAGTCTGTGAGAGTTTATACCTTCCGTGTCTCTTTTCTAAAATAAATCAAAGACAATTGTCTTGACTAGTTTGACACAAGATCTGTTCACAAGGAAATAACTATGTAAAATGATTATACAAGGATATCTCCCGAAAAAAAATAGAAGTGATTCTACAAAACAAACCTTTCTAAGATTATTATAAAGAAAAGTAAAATAAAATCGGGCAAAACCAGCATAACACAGGCAATTTGGGATCTCTCCCATTTGTTCCACAACCAAATTTAATAGAAGACTAGGGCTTACATTAAAAATTTAACTTCACATGTTTCATTCTTTCTTGAAGATGCATTTGCTCATCATATGCAGACTAATGGTTTACATGAAAAATGCAGTTTATAATGCATTATAGAATACCACTAAATGCTTTCCGCTCTTAAAAATGTTTCCTTTTAATAACACAATTCAGCATACGTCATTTAAGTTCAATGCCTATGCTAAGTGTGTACAGTTAATTCTGATTTAGGTTTGTCACCTCACAGAGGACACAAGACATTCTGATTTTGAATCAAAGATGATTAAAAAAATCTGTTATGATAGGTGGTGCACATTTCATTTTGTGCAGCGTTTGGGGGTGATACTCTATTTAGTGCCTACATTGCATATGATAAGTGAGAAACCAGTTGTCATTAAAAATTCCCAGCAACACTTTGAGGCACGTCTTATTTATCCCAATTTATAGAAAATAGAAATTTTACCCCAGAGAGGTTACATAAAATGAGCAATGTCACACAGCTAGTTAGCACCCAAGAAGACCCAAGAAATACAAATCTGGCAGCACGGCCTATGCTTTTATTCACAAGGCTATTTTGCCTCCCAGTCTGCTAAGGATTGAATCTCATTAACCTTTTCTTGGTAGTCTACTGTTGCTACGTCCTTCAGTTTTTAATTGCAGAGTTTCAATTCTTTTTCTTTTTTAATCTTATTTATTTATTTATTCATGAAAGTCAGAGAGAGAGGCAGAGGCAGAGGGAGAGAAGCAGGCTCCCCGCCTAGCAGGGAGCCCGATGCGGGACTCGATCCCAGGACCCTGGGATCATGACCTGAGCCGAAGGCAGACGCTTAACCGTCTGAGCCACCCAGGCGCCGCATCAGAATTTCAATTCTTATGAGGTTTTTCTTTTAAGTGTAATTTCTTTTTCAGCTTTATAATCTTCCAGTTCTATCCCCAGAATTCTTGTAACTGCTAAACTGGATTAAAGACTGGAATTTAGATGAGATTAAAGATTAAGAAGCTTGAGGATAACAAGATAAACATTTAATAAGTTTTGTCTTCAGAGTAGAAATATGTAAAGCTTAAGCATGCAGAGAGATGGACAACAACCATATGACAACTGCTTTGGGCCTGTTATGAGTGTAGGGCAATTTCAGTATCATAACAATTAAGCTATTTTCTCAGGCTGCAACTCAAACTCTTCGAATTCCATAGATCTCTACACACCCCTAGGGTCAGTGAACTTACTCTCCTCAAGATAAAGGAATGATGGCCCCTTAGAAATGATTTTTAATTGTCTTAATCCTGTAAGACAGTACTGTAGGTATGAAAACATTTCTCCTATTATTATCAGTGAGTTTTCTTTTCCTTTCTTAATTGCTCTCTACTTAAAAGAAAGATTCAATTATAGAGTCAGCTGATAAGAGAGTTTTGCTTTAAATTTAGGAGGTGCTTGTATGAGAACCTTGGGATCAAATTCTTTTTCCTGAGCTTTTAATTAAAAAATATACAATTTAATATCCATACATTCTCATGGAAAAATAACTAAATGACTACAGTGGATTATTTTAGTGTTTCCATGTAATTGTAGCAAAGTTTAAAAATAACGGCATTTTTGTTTTCTTTGTTTCTTTATTTCCGTTGTTCAGAATTGTTGTATTATTTTCATATAATGTTAGCTAGACCTTCCAGGGCAATGCTTACTAGTAATGGTGAGGGCAGGTATCCTTGACTTATTTCTAACTTTTATTTCCAGCTTCCTAAGAGAACATTTCTCTTTCTTTAAAATTAGAAATGAATGTCAAATCTTATCTACTATATTATCAACATCTATTAAGATAATCATTTTTTCACCTTAAATCTCATAATATAGCCAAAAGCTATATTAAATGTTATTTAATATGCTATTTCTCAGGTGAACCAACCCTGGCCATGATGTAATAAACTTTTAGTCTTTTCCAGAATTCAAACTGCTAATATTTCACTTATATTTTTTTCCCACATTTATTCACATATAAGTTTGAGGTGGAGGTGTGTGTGTATGAGAGTGTGTGTGCACATGTGATGTATTCACTACCTTTGTTAGGTTTTCACAGCAGAGTAATGTTAGAACAAGTTGAAAAATTAAATAATTTTTTATGGTATGGAATAACCGAGATGGTAATAATTAACTATTCCATGAAGTTTTTTGTTTTTTGTTGTTTTTAATTTTTTTTTTTTTAAGATTTTATTTATTTGCAAGAGAGACAATGAGAGACAGAGAGCATGAGAGGGAGGAGGGTCAGAGGGAGAAGCAGGGAGCCTGATGCGGGACTCGATCCCGGGACTCCAGGATCATAACCTGAGCCGAAGGCAGTCGCTTAACCAACTGAGCCACCCAGGCGCCCTCCATGAAGTTTTGATAGACCTCACCTGTAAATCTACTTTGATCTGATGCCTTTTTTAGTAGACCCTTGGCTACATTTTTACCTTTCTTCTGTGTTCATTGGTCTGTTTTTATATTTAAGGTTTTTTTTGTTTGTTTTTTTAAGATTTTATTTATTTATTTGACAGAGAGAGACACAACGAGAGAGGGAACACAAGCAGGGGGAGTGGGAGAGGGAGAAGCAGGCTTTCCTCTGAGCAGGGAGCCCGATGCGGGGCTCGATCCCAGGACCCTGAGATCATGACTCCAGCCGAAGGCAGATGCGCTTAATGACTGAGCCACCCAGGCACCCCTTTATATTTAAGTTTTATATTTTTATTTTCTTGGACCAAGTTTGAGCATTCATATTTTCATGGAAAATTTTCTAATTCATTTGTTTTTCAAATACATTGAAATAAAAGTATCCTGATTAGTCACAGAATTTTTTAATCTATTTATCTCCAACTTTGTCCCTGTTCCTCTTCTTAATGTTATGCCTATTTGTTTTTTAATTATGTGGTCTGAATAGCAAGATGGAAAAAGATCAGCTTTTAAAAATTTTTCTATTTTATGAATTTGTATATGTAATTAATCTAATGAATTTGAGGCTTTCATTTATTTTTTTCCTAGTTTCTTAAATTATATACTTAGGTCATTACTTTTTCATCTTTCTTGTTTTCTACTGTGAATATAATATGTCATTTTCCTGCTCTTCTGTAAGTTGACTAAATTTCATGCTTACCTCATTTGGAATTTTAATTCCAATTTATTATATACGTTTTATATAGTGAATCAACAAACTTTATACTAACTGTGTTAGTTTATCTTCTTTGATTCTTTTATTTTGTTATATTTTCCACACCATTGTTTCTTATAATCCATGCTTTTCTTTTCTTTGGATTCATATTTAAATTTTAATTTGTTTTGTTTTGTTACTCTTTCAGAATTGTGTATTTATAAGAAACATAATAAATTCTTTCATTCAAAAAAATGCCTACAATTTATCCTTGCATTTGAATGCTGATTTGGCTTTACATGGGACTTGGGATTCAAAATCATTTTCTCTAGTAGCCATTGTTCCCTATGGCCTCTTATAGCATTTGTCATAGCCTCTAGTCAGTGAGAAACCTAATATTAGTCTGATTATTAATCTTAGGAGATAGTCTTTACATTTTTTAGATCAATGCTAAGCTATTAGTACATTATTTTTCTATTGTTTATTTTAAAATACCACTCATATATTTTAGTATCATTTTTTTTTATAGAAATTGGTGAGCCCTTTTGATCTTTATCTTTTCAACTCTAGGAAATTTTTTGACAATATTCATTTTTTCTATTATTTCACTTTTTACTTTCTCCTCTACATTATCTTTATGCTTTCCTTCCAGAAATCTTACTGTATGGATGCCAAATCTTCCAAATTTATCTTCTGAATCTCTTGAATTTTCATATATTTTTCAACCCTTTATCTTTTTATGGTTTATTGTGGAAGATCATCTTTTACCTCACTAACTAGCTCTTTTGTTGTGACCATTCTATTTTTAAACTTGTTTCTTTTTCATACTCATTTTGCTAATCAAATAATTTAATTTCCAATATTACTAATTATTTCTTTTACAATATGTCTGTATGTATTATGGATGGAATATCTCTAAGGATAACCTTTTTTTTTCCCTTTTAAAATTTCTCTCTTCAAAAAATACTTTTTAGTTTTATACCTCTTTGTCATGATGCTGGCTTTCCTTAAATGTTTTCTGATGCTTGGTTGTCTGCTAGTATTTTGTTGTAAAAGACTTTTTGCCTATCTTTGGATGCCGGTTACAATTAGAGGAATTTATCTTGACTGGAGAGAAAACACAGACATGTTTGTGGTGGCAGGAACTGATTGTGGGTGTTCTGGGTTTTTGTAATTCCGGGAGAGTCCATGGCTACTTGGGCATGTTTATTGAAAAGTTCTATTATTTTTACAATAAAAATTAAGGTAATTTGTATGTATTTAGTCAAAATATCCATTGAAGATAATTTAATGAATCAGAATACAAACATAATTTAGGATTTACTTTTGTACTATAATCAAGTGTTAAAGCAGAATTTATTATACAGTATAGTAGGTAGACAGTCTCCAGGCTTTAGAATTGAAACTAATTAAGTCTGAATCCTAAGTACTAATTCTTCCTATATTTCTAGCTCTGAGAATTTGAGCAAGTTACTTAACTTTTCTGGGTCTGTTTTCTTCCTGGCAAAATGTGATTATAATAGTAATTAGTCAATATTTTGTGTAAACATGAAAAGTTATTAATAAATGTTATATCCAGAACAATGCATAAACTATATTTGGTGCTCAATGTTAGTTACTATACATTTAGGTGACGAAAATAGCATAATCTATATAAGAAAGTGGATCTTGCTCATAGGAACAGCTTTCCTATTATGAATTTAAGTTTATTAAACTCATAGATATGTCTGTTATTATATGGACAAAAGGGCTTAATTCTTTAACATTTATGACTAGATTATTGAAAAGAACAAAAAGAATAGCTATATAATTACCTGTCAAAACCTGGCTGTCAATTTATAAAAGCTAGTTTCTAGATATTAGAGTTATTCAGCAAATATTTAGTGAATGACTATTATGTTCCAGGCACTGTTCTGAATTCTGGAAGGGTGGAGTATTAGTGTGTGTTCTCCTTGATTTAAATAAGGTATTGTTTGGAAAAGATAAACAGTAGATTCCAAGTCTGCCGTTATTCCTATAAATAGTACATGATCAGCTATCCAGTATCATATGAAGGATACTGGCAATGCCCCCTTCCCTAAAATATTATCCCATATTGTACATAGATATTCACCAAATATTTATGTTTTATAAATACTGTGAATTCATACTGTTGTGTTAAGGCTCGCCGTTGCATGCTCACATTTATAAAATGTAAATATTTAGTGAAATGCTGAAACATATAGTAATCACAGGTTAATGCTAATTGATTTGCCATTTAATTATCTTTCCTTATGTCAGTGGAGACCTAGGGAAGCCTGAAGGCATTGAATTTTGGAGGAAAAAAAGCTGAAAATCTGTAATGAAATGAACAAAGGAGACACAGCATGGCCCTATGATGGTTGCAAGGATTGTATTGAATACAGACTTTACCCAATTCATAATTACTTTACTGAATTGTTTAGGAGGCCGAGTCCATGTAGGGCTCATACATGGGTCTCCTTTCCATACTTCTGCCTGGCCACCAAGGGGTTAGAAGCTCCCATCCTGATTTTTGACCTTTTATCCTCTTTCAAAGCACATGGGTTTATTTATCCCTTTAGAGTTCGCTAAAACAAAAGTAACAACCCTACTCCTAGCCCTAAAACAAGGGATTCATTAGATTTATTAGAAAGGATACCATGCAGCAGAGATAAAATATGTGGTTAACGGCAGGCAAAGCAATTCCAGATGCTGTCAGATTGGCCATTTGGCCTCCTTTAAGGGTCATTCATTGGTTTCTGCCCCAGTTGTCATGGCTCTGCCACCATTCCATGGAGTCTTGCGAAGCGCAGTCAGAGGGCTCAGAGGGCAACACTGCAGATCTAATTCCTGACTTGGGTAGGTTCTCCACAGGCTCTCTCTGGGTGGGGTCTCAGGAAGCAAAATTGTCCTTGCCTCCCCTCTTCTCCTCCCACCACTGTCACGTGCTTCGCTAAGTATGCGTTGCAGTCATTCTCCAAATCAATAATGTGTGAGAACTGGGGTAAAAAGACCATTATTTCTGGGTTTTCAAAACATAAGAAAGCTGTGATCAGTTACCTTCTACCCAAGCAGCGGCTTCTCAAATAGGTTGTAGATGTAGGGAGGTGCTAGGAAGCTGAGATTGCACAATTTATCCAAGGAACACAAGATCCAGGAGGACAATAAATCATTGTTTCCATAATCTCTTCAGACTAAAACCAGAGCATTTCTCTGTTTACAAAGGGAGACTTATTTGGTAAGGGCAGGAGGATGTCGCATAGTGAATGTTTTGAAGAAAAATGTCAGAGTGTGTGTTTGGTAAGTATTTAAAGTAGGCCTCTTGGACAACTTCACATGTATGGTTTACCATCTCTCCTTGTCTAGAAGGAAGAGTATATCAAGGACTTTCCTTTCTAAAGAAGAGTGATACAAAGGACCTAGGAATAAATATCTGTTGGTCCAACCTCCTTAAAACATTTCTTTTCACATGGTTTATAATTTTGATTTGAATATTCTAAGATAATCCCACAGATTTAAAGTACTTACAGGAATGATGATGACTCACTTTTCTTGATTGCTCTTAATATTTTTTTCTTGTAAAAATGTTGTTCACTTGTTATGTGAGTCACAATAGGCCAGGTTATGCTGCATAACTGAAATGGCAATGAATTAGCACACAACAACTCAATGTAAACTCTGCTGTATATCCAAAGGTTTCCCAGGGTGGCTCCCCTGTGATGAATCAGGAATCCAGATTACCCTCATCTTTGGCTCCACGATTTTAGCATGTGGCTTCCAGGTCACCACAGCAGGAGCAAAGAGTGAGTATAGACTCACCATTTCTCTTAAATGTCTGAACTCATAAGTGACACACATTATTTCTCTACACAGTAAAGATCACATAACTCCACCTAACTGAAAGGGACAGGGAAATGTGGGGCAGCATATAGGTATTTGCTAAGTAATAAATGTCTCTACCTTACTTGGGAAAGATGTTTCTTGTTCCTTTGCTCCCCAACCTTTATCATATCTTTAAACCATTTTTCCATGTTAGTCTCCTTATTATTTATATGGGGAAGGATAATAAGTTGAGAAATTTGCCCATTCTATCTCTTTATAGAACCAATCATTACTAGTGATAATTAGTAATGGGATAATTTAGAAAAAAAAAAAAAAAACTTTTCCATGTGAGTCTATCCTATAAGATATATGCTTCCAAATAACAGAGATGAATAATGATCACAAAGAACATCTGGAAATTTATTTTGAATATTGAAGATTAAGAGGATAGACCCCAAGGAATAAGTCTCCATTGCTCTCTTAAAAAAAAAAAAAAAAAAAAGAATCAGATTCATCCAGCTTTAAAATTCTCTTATTTGTGGAAGTCTGAGCAACTTTCTTTTACTCATCATTCTTGATGACTCACATTTATATAGATGATATCTTGGCTTTCCAGTTCCTTATTATCTTATTGTCAATGATTCTTTGCTTCAGCCAAATTATGAACACATTTCTATGGTCTCATTCGGTGAATTGTCAACACCAGAATATATACTACTTTAGAGTTCATAAATTTAATATTCTTTTTTTTTTTAAAGATTTTATTTATTTATTCATGAGAGACAGAGAAAGAGACAGAGGCAGAGGGAGAAGCAGGTTCCCCGCGGAGCAGGGAGCCCGATGCGGGACTCGATCCCAGGACCCTGGGATCATGACCTGAGCCGAAGGCAGACACTTAACGACTGAGCCACCCAGGCGCCCCCATAAATTTAATATTCTTAAGGTACTCATATAACTTATTCAAACTCAGAACATTTTGAGAATGAAAGGACATGCTGCTATTCATCATTTTAGCAATCATATGCTGGAACAGCAAGTGGAAATAGCCTACATATTTGACTCTTCAGCCACATCTTTCGATCTCTTTCAGTTTAAGTGCTGACTGCTATACTCTTAGACCTCATCATTGAGTCTTTTAAGAAATTAGCTCTACTTCCTTTCTATTCTTCAGCTCCTTCTGCCCTTAATTCTCTCATTCTATGTTTCATCATTGCAATTATACTATGGAAAATACATCCATCTCCCTGATCCTTATTTTCCTCTATTAGACTTGGGGAGAATAATCCCAACTCTATCTTTTCAACATCTACCTTCTATGGGTATGGTCAGCACTACTGAAGAAAATAACACATATGACCATCATTTCATGATCTCTAACCTTAAATGGGCCTTAACAGATTACCCAGCAGTCCTACTTTCCTTTTCTTTTCTAAGCATCTAAATGACCTCCATGTCCACTAAATCCAATGGACATTTTCCCTCACGATCCTTCTTATCTTCTCTTTTTCTCCCAATAGCTGACAACTCCATATGGTCACTACAATTTCAGAGGTCTCTGTGGGAGACATTCATTGAGGGAACATCAGCCCAATTTCTCCTTCTGCCAATCTCGCCCCCTCCCTTTCATTGTACAATGCTGACCTTCCAGATGCTCATCTCCATCTCAATCTGCTTTCCAGAGAATGTGCTCTGTGACACTGGCTTAACTTCATTTTTCAGGCCTCAGCTTAATGTTCTTTCCAATGACAGCATTTTCCTGTTTGTCCATTCTCACATATATTCCAACCCCTCCCCACAGAAATGTTCTCACATGGTAATCTATTGTATCTATTTATAATTCTTATCACACTTTGTTACGATTTATTTACATTTCTTATTTATTACCTATTTCTTTGCCTTCTGAGGAACAGGGAAGGAGCAATGTTTGCTTTATTTTCCAGCATATCTGTCCTCAGTTCCTACCACAGGCTTTAAATATTTGGGAGAATGATTGCCTTACCAGCGTTGATTGCTGGCACCCAACATATCTTCTGGGCATGAAATATTCTGAAATAGGAGTTAGGAGGGAGAGGAAATAGGAGGTAATTGGGAGGAGGAGAGAATGAGGTCTAGCTGTTTATCTCAGAACTACTTTGCACATAATACCCATTAAAATCTTGTCTTTGTAGTATAATTTAAGCAGCACTGAGTTGAATCTCAAAGTGTGTGTTATATTAGAATACTCAGACAATGGACATGACTACCATCCCTCTTGAAGGATTACGTCTATATTGTTTCTGAGTAAAGGTAATATTTCCCATATGTGCTTTATGTTGGAAAAAAATTACAACCAGCAACGTGCATTAGTGATTAATTGGATCTTTTTGAGTAATTAACCATTTATTTATATTAAGTAATATACAAAATTCCATGTAACAATGGCAATAAGCTTCACAGTTTGGACAAAGCAGATTTTAATGAAGTAATTCATATCTTGTCCTTGACTGATTAGATAGTAAATGACACAAGAAGTTTTAGATAATTTGCGCAGTAGGGGTGGAAAATAAAACATTCCTGATAGATCCAAATCACAATAATGAATAATTGTGTTTAGTGCTTTTCATTACATGATGAGCTTCTCGAAGGTGTTATAGAGACTTCACTCATTATTGAATCTCTGAGTAAGCCTGATAGCTGGCCCATAGTTGGCATGTACTTAATGTTTATTGAGTGAACCAAGTAAACACTGAGTGTACAGATTTCAATTCCTGGTTTAGTCCTCATTCAAATGCAGCATAGGTTAATGAGCAGTAACTCTGTGCCAGGAAATGTGCTCTGCATCAGACTATGATGTTAAGCAAAGCCAGACTCTACTCTTATGCTCATGAATCAGGTAAGGGAGGTAGAGAATAAAAGTGAAATAAAAAAATATAAATGTGATAAGTGTAATGAAGAAAAGGTACATGGGAGCTTTGTGATATAGGCAAGACACAACCCCAAGGTCGCAGTTACAGGTGCACAGAAAGGGGTGTTTGAGCTGATATATTAGAAGGTGATGGATTTTGGTTTTTCATTTGTTTTGTTTGTTTGTTTTGTTTTGTTTTAAAGATTTTATTTATTCATTTGAGACACAGAGACGGAGAGAGAGAGAGCATGAGCAGGGGGAGAGGCAGAGGCAGAGGGAGAAGCAGGCTCCCTGCTGAGCCAGGAGCCCAATGTTGGGCTCGATCCCAGGACCCTGAGATCATGCCCTGAGCCAAAGGCACACGCTTAACCATCTGAGCCACCCAGGCGCCCCCAAGGTGATGGATTTTGAATGGGGAAGTGACATGACAGTATCTGTATCTTGAAAATGTTATCCTAAATGCAATCTGGAAGACAGACAGAAGGCCAGCAAGTGGGAATGTGGAGAAGAGTGTGGTGGTTATTTCAGTGGTAACTGAGACCTGCAGATGAAGCTATGCAAATTAATGATAGTCACTGAATGATTGAATGATTTCCACAGGATGCCCTGACATACTAATACTAAGATCTACTGCACAATCTGGCTTAGGCTCTTTTCCACTACTGAGTGATTATAATTTTTTTTTAAAGATTTTATTTATTTATTTGAGACAGAGAGAATGAGAGAGAGAGAGCACATGAGAGGGGGGAGGGTCAGAGGCAGAAGCAGGCTCCCTGCTGAGCAGGGAGCCTGATGCGGGACTCGATCCAGGGACTCCAGGATCATGACCTGAGCCGAAGGCAGTCGCTTAACCAACTGAGCCACCCAGGCGCCCATGAGTGATTATAATTTTATTATTATTATTAATAAATGCCTTAAGGTAATATGAACAATCTACTAAAAAATTCTCACGTAAATCCAGAAGGCATTGAGTCACAATTTCCTTGATGGGGAGGCAGAATGTTTAATCAGTGTTGTTTGCAACAGAATTTTCAGAATAAAGGGATTGAGTAGTAGTGTAAATTCAATTTTCCATAACACCAAATAACTTTTAATAAAGTTGTATTTCCCAAATTTATTTGCAGTTATTCATCTTCAAATTTCTAAATAAGAATTGTGTTATGTGTATATAAAACTTGAAGTTTACTTTTTCTTTTTTCTGCTATTAAATCTGATCTTTTACTGAGTTACAGTAGAAATCTACTTCCCAAAAGATGATTTTCCATTGGATCAGCCTTTCATTTCTCGAGAGAATTTTTTCCTACTGAAGCAGAAAGCAGATTGGCTCATTGTTGTTAGTGAACATATTGTAAACCTTCACACTAATCATAGAAGAATTATGTCAATATTTCACTATCTAAAAAACAAAAAAAAAGCCATTGTAGTATTTTGGGTCAAAAGCTTTCTTATTAAAAAGTGCCAAAATATGAGACTCCACAATTAGAGAGTAATAGCTGCAGTTGAGCTTTTTCAGGCTAATGGATAAATAATCTGTTGTCAAAATTAGTTCTTACATAGCATATGTATTTAGATGATAGACCAAAGTGACTTTGAAGAATTGTCATGGTCTACTGGATAATTAATGCATTTAAAAATAGGCATGATATGCAAAATCATGTATCTCTAAATGGCTAGAAATATGCTTTAATTCTGGTTAATTTGGTACATATTAATATATTTATTGAAACTTGGTCTTGTCATTAGGCTATTCAGACTTGTAGAAAGATATAAAAAAAAAACAAAAAACCACCTTTCTGTCAAAGTGGATTTTAAATGTGAAATATATTAATTGAGTTGCATAAGATCAAGATGGCAACAGAAATGAAATATAACCAAGATCAATAAATCAATCAGCAAATTTTTGTTGATTGACAATTCTGTGCACAGGAGTGTTGTTACTCACTGTTAGGTACCATTTCTAGAACTAGAGACAAAATAGAAAGTACCAAAAATAGTCGGGTTGTAATGTAATAAAATATATGTGTTTGTAGCTCAGTGCTGACAAACTTGATTCAATGTAAATCATATTCTGCTGGGAGTTTATAAGAAGAGCTTGAAAATATTTTATAGGAAGGATTACTGTAACTATCAAAAGAGATATTTATGCTAAAGAGCTTTGAATAGAAACTACATACAAATATAAGACATTTTATATTAGGAAAAAATGCATGTTATATCGAAACTTAGTTCCTCCTCATATGTCATTAGTATGATTTGGCCCTTTTATTCCTTAAATGACTGTGTTTCTGCACATTTTTGTTTTTGAGTTAGACCTTTGCTTTTAAGTGTTCATTTCCCACTGCTCATCATAGTGCTATATTAAAAGGTTCTATGTTAACATTTTCTCACTTTCCTCAAGAAAAATGAATAAAAATTTGCTAGTTTCCTCTAGAAAATAAGAATTAATTTTTCACTGATGATGGATTAAACACTTCAAGAAATACTTAGGTTTCTGTGATGTGCCCAACACTGCAAGTTCTCAAGCACACAAAGATGGAAAAACATCTCTTTTCTTGAGGGTGTCCAGTGGAGAGAAATTCTACTGTGAAACTAATCTTTCTATATAGTTCAGGTCTTAGATTTATCTTTTTTCATAGTAACAATGGCTCCAAAATGTATATTTTTCTCTTGGCCACCAGTTTATGTCAACACTTGGAAAGAGTCGGGGACTCACACTGATGTTCCTGTGGCCCTTAAAGCCCTCTACTTTTCCACTCTCCAACTTTCACCGTCTTTATAAACACACTTCCTGCTCATTGTTCAGGATGTAACATCCTCACCTCTATTATGAACTCCCAGAGCTTACTGCATGTTTCCTGGCATTTTAAAATTGGTAACGATTGTTTAATATCTGCCTCTGTTGCTCTAATGAAATTGCATGGGACCATTGATCGTGTCTGTGTTTTTGTCCACTGATTCCCTGGCTTCTAGCTCTATATGAGGCACAATGTGGATGCTGACTAAACATTTGGCAAATGGACAAATGGCACGATGGAACAGAACAGGCTATCAGACCACATAAGTGGAAGCCAGATTTTCATAGAAGGCAACATGGTTTTTATAATCTGCAATTCCAAAGAAATTGCAAATAAATTCCTAAAACATAAGTTGAATGCAATTGTTGGAGTAGTTGATTGAGCTCATTAGTTTCATTTATTTGTTTTATATTTTAATATTATTTAAGTATTTATTTAGCACCCACCATGTGGTGTGCCATTCTGCTGACAAAAATGAATATGGTAACTCCAGGAGGCCACGAGAAACTCAAAGCCTGGAGAAAGATTAGTGATCGTTACAACTTAATACAAAAACTGCTTGAAAGTAATATACAAGTTGTTGTTGGACCCAGAAGAGCTAATAATCAGTCTGAAACTTGTAGAATCAAGATCTAACTAGTGTGGCTACAAAGGAAAGTAGACTTGAGGCAGAGAGAATGATATAGGCATAGACATGGAGGTGCGTTCCATTTGAGACCCATAGGCTCAGTTACCACAATGCAAAGAGGAGCATGCGGGAGTACACAAATTCAAAAAAGTGGATGCAGCTTACAGCAAGATAAATGTACAATGAAACTATAAAGATAGGAATAAAAGAATGTTAAGACATGATTTAAATAAGAGACGGACACAGAAAATCCAGGAAAAAGGAATTTGCTGTAAACAAGTATTAAACTTAGTTCTGAGTTTTCTGGCAGCAAAAATAAAAATATAATTTTCAAAGAAGGAAACAAAATCTTTAGCATAATACAATTAACTCATTAGGAGAGTCTAGCTTTTCACTAATATAAATTTAAAGAAGAATTTATGGCATGAATCTTCATTTATTGTTGTTTAATATAATGGTCTATATCTACACTAAAAATTTTAGAGTATGTTGAAAACTTCTCAACAGGCACACTTTAAAAAACATCTTCCTTTAAAAAGTTACATCCTTTTGCCATCAGAAAGGATGAATACCTACCATTTGCTTTGACAAGGATGGAACTGGAGGGGATTATGCTAAGTGAAATAAGTCAAGTAGAGAAAGAAAATTATCATACGGTTTCACTCATATGTGGAATGGAATAGAGGACCACAGGGGAAGGGAGGGAAACCTGAATGGGAAGAATCAGAGAAGGAGACAAACCATGAGAGACTCTGGATTCTGGGAAACGGAGGGTTACAGAAGGGAGGGGGAGGTGGGGAGATGGGGTAACTGCATGATGGGTATTAAGGAGGGCACATGATGTGATGAGCACTGGTGTTATACAGAACTAATGAATCATTAAACTACATCAAAAAACTAATGATTTACTAAATGTTGGTGAATCAAACATAATAAAAAATACAAAAAGAAAAAGTTATATCCTTTTTCTGAATATAAACTAATGTAAGCCTGCTATAGAATATTTGGATGCTCTGATAAAAAATAAGGAAGAAGAATAACGTCCTAAAATCATACCCTCTACAGATATCACTGTTAACATTTAGATATATTCACTTCCTGTCATTTTTCTCCGAGTCATAGCTTTATGAACATCTACATTATCTACAATTTCCAATAACCTGATGGCTAACTTTTCAGACCACCTCCAATTTTGATCCAAATTCAATACTTTCAAAAATACCCTGCAAATCCAAATCCTAGGGAATGTATGTTTACCATGAAAATTTTTAGAGAGTATGCAGAAAACTCTTCCATAAGAATCTTTACAACTTAACTGAAGATTGATGGCCTCACAGGGATGACTCCCATTGCACAAGGTATAGCATTTTGCTCAGTACATTCACAGTGGATGTCTTCTACCAAAATTGTTTCCCCCATTTCCTATTGTGATTGTCTTGACATCTGAGACTCAGAGGTCACAAACCATTGCTACAGAATGATTTCACACACACACACACACACACACACACACACACACACACATTTGTTCTATACACCAGAGGCTTGCAAAGTATGGGAAATTATACAAATGTTTATACTTCATGTAAAAATCGACACTTCTACCTTCTCATCTTCAGACACATGCTTTTATTGTCTATATAATAGATGCAGTAGGAATATATAAAATATATATATAACCATCCTCTTATTCTTGGGAATAGTAAAATATTTTTTAGGTAGGTTTTTTTTTTGTCTGACAGTAATAAATATTGTTATGAAGAAATCTTTGTGTATAACAGTTGAAGGCAGCTCTGATTGTTTCTTTAAAGCTCTTGATTACTTATTAGAAAGATAAGACAGTGGCTAGCTTCCAATCCTTACCAGCATTGTTTTGATTCCTATTTAAAAATATATGTAATGCACAATGAATCATGGAACACTACATCTAAAACTAATGATGTAATGTATGGGGATTAACATAAGAATAAAAAATATATGTAATGCAAACACATACACAGTCATTGATTTAACTTTATTACTTATGAAGCTAAAGCTCTTTCATCTGTCTGTATTTCATCTACATTTCATTTATACTTTATCTTGTGTGAATTTCCTGGTTCTTCTCTTTGTTTTCTTTATCTGATGTGCATCACTCAGGTTAACCTAGATTTTGCTGCAGTAGTTTTCAATGACAAAGGATTCCCTTCCCTCCCCTTCCCTTTTTATTCCTGCTACCAGTCCTGGTGGGTTGACTGGGGCCCTGCCCCTCATTGTCCTCATCATCAAGCTGGGACCCAACTGTCAAAGCAGCTCTACGTAGAACTTCCCCTATTGTACATACAATACATAATAAACATTCATTGTACTTCCATTTTCTCTTTATGTAAGTATGTAGAATTAAACAATATATAAACACAAATTATGAAAATCTGTAAAATTCATTTAAACTAGAATTTTGTCTATTTTTAAGAATATTTTTTACTCAGCAAGGAACTATTTTGCCTCCTAGGAACCTGAGTGCTTGATATCTCAAAAGGGATTAGAAATGCTCTAAAAAGGTTTCTCTAACAGGTAAATAGATTTCTCTCTAATCAAGAAGGAACAAAGTGTGTAGGGGAGGGAACTTGCCTAAGGTTTTGAAAGACTTCTGTCGAAAGCTTCAGAGATGGAACTTGTAGCCGCCTTCATTCTGCTCTTCCACTTCTGAGCAGGTGCAAGTCACTTCAGAGTCCCTCTCCCCCTTCCTTTCCTGGTCTCTTTTTTGGATTCTCCTCTTGTTTGCCCACCTGTCACATTTCTTCTCCTTCTGCCCTTCTCAATTCAAGCTTTCTCCACTTGGCTCCAGAGCCAGACCTCACAACAGACTAAGGCAAGAGGGAACAGGCATCGTCATCTGGAGCCAATTACATTTTTTCTTCTTTCTTATGGCCAGAAGGAATATGGTAAAACAATTAGAAAAAAAATTAACAAATGACTTTATGTTGCCTGTTTCCTTGCTGTCCTGAGATTCTACTGAAGAAGGTGAGATCAATCGCTCTTCGATCATTCGATCTGTATGTTGAACTGCCCATTTAACAGCACTCTGCAAAGTTTTTTTTTTTTTTCTCTCTCCTAGTTTGTAGTATTTTATATTGGTACACATTCCTTGATCAGTGTAATTTTCTTTATAATTCATTTTAAATTGATTCAATTTAAGTAATTATTTATGATTTACAAGGACTTTTTAAATGCTTGGATGCAAATATTTCATTTCTAAAACATACTCTATGGAAATGACTTATGTGTGGGCCTTCTCTTGCAGTTTTATTTTCAGTAGTAAAGTAAGGAAAATAACCTAATTATTCAACAATAAGAACTTAGTTTAGAAAGCGTAGCACATCATATACAATCATTTAGAATGACACGTGAAAATATATCAATTAGTATATTGCTAAATGGAAATTAGCACACACATAAAATATGTATCGTATGAAGCCATACAAAAACACATGTATCTATATGCTTAGAAAAATATGAAAAGTTATGTATAAAACAGTAATTTTTTATGTCTGAGATATGGTATTCTTTGTAATCTTTTTTACTTTTTGTCATGAAAAACATTACTTTGGTAAACAGCCAACAAAAAATAGGACAACTGTTCTTAACTGTAGAGAACAAACGTGGTTACCAGACTGGAGGTGGGGCGGGGAGGATGGGTGAAATAGATGGCGGGGATTAAGGAGTGTACTGTTGTGATGAGCACCAGGTGTTGTATGGAAGTGTTGAATCACTATATCCTACACCTGAAATTGATTTTTCACTGGATGTTTACTAACTGGAATTTGAATAAAAATTTCAAAAAAAAACCCTGAAAGTGTCACAAAAACTTGCTATTTTCATATGTGTGTGTTTATATAGCAAACTTTCTTTCAAAACACATTTTTAGAGTTATGATGAAAATGACAGAGGAAACAATCAATGTAGTAAAATTATCTTTGGGGTTACTTTGCCCTTCCCTTCCTCCCACCTCCGCCAGGAATATTAACTACATTTTTTTTTTAATTTTTAAATTTTATTTATGTATTTGTGAGAGAGAGATAGAGCATGCTCACATGCATGAGCTCACTCCCATGAGTTGGGGGGAGGAGCAGAGGGAGAGGGAAAAGCAGGCTCCCCACTGAGCAGGGAGCCCAGGGCTGGGCTGGATCCCAGGACTCTGGGATCATGACCAGAGCTGAAGGCGGACGCTTAACTGACTGAGTTACCCAGATGTCCCAACAACATTCATGAAACACTATGCCATAGTTTCCTCAAATTTAAAAGTTCCTGGCTATGTGTACTTTTTCTTCTCTTTTATTTCTTTCTTCTTTCTTTCTCTTTTTTTTCCTTGTTTTTTCCTCCCTCTTTTGCCCTTCCTTTCTTCCTTCTCTCTCCCTTCTCTTCTTTTTCCCTTCTTTCTCTCTTTATTTCCCCTTTTCCCCCTTTCTTCCTACCTTCTTTCTTCCCCCCTTTTGATTTTTTCCTCCATTTCTTCTTTCTTTTTCTTTCTACCTCTTTTCCTTCTTTCTTTCTTTTTCTTTCTACTTTCTTTCTTTCCCTCTCTTTCTTCTTCTTCTTCTTCTTCTTCTTCTTCTTCTTCTTCTTCTTCTTCTTCTTCTCCTCCTTCTTCTTCTTCCTTCCTTCCTTCCTTCCATCTTGACTTTTCTTAATAACTACCATATATTAGTAACTAATATTTTTGTGCTATGTGCTTTTAAATATTTAATGCAATTTCATCTTCTCAGCAAGACTGACATTTTGATATCAGCTCCAGTTTATAGATTGGAGAAGTGAGAATCAGAGAGAATGGATACCATGCCAGGGTTATGCTAGTAAATAGGAGCAAAACATTGAATTCAGATCCTATCCAACTCCATTGCCAGTATTCTGTCCATGACCACACTCTCACTTCTTCCTACAGCTTTCTTCTTCCTTATTAAATATGCCTCTAGGGGCACCTGGCTGGCTCAGTTAGTTAAGTGCCCAACTCTTGATTTTGGCTCAGGTCATGATCTCAGGGTCCTGAGATCGAGCTCTGAGTCGGGGAGTCTGCTTGAGATTCTCTCTCTCTCACTCTGCCCCCCAAGCCCCCCACTCTTTCTCAAATAAATAAATAAATAAATAAGTCCTTAAAAATAAATAAGTAAATAAATAAACGACTTGACTGACTTAGCTGACTTGACAATCTTGACCTGTGTGCTTCTCTCATTGTACTGTTTCCTCTTGGATGGCCCTACTTTTACCAATAACAACACCTAAGGATGTTTTTACCTTAGGACTTTCTGGAAAAGACACAAAGATTTGTTGGGAATTATTGTCTGGCCTCATAATTTAAAAGGTAACATTTATTTGCATCACCTACATACTCATATCCAGCCATGTCTACCTACTGACATTGCATTGTGATATCATTTGACATTGCCAACTGATGTGTTCCGGAACCTCACTAGGTATTGAGTGAGAATTCAAGATTCTTTGTGAGATTCTCTTCTCAAACCTCCTTTATGTCCTTAGTGAACATCTTACCCCACTCAGTCCACTGTGTACTGGGATGCTTAATTCTTAATTCAAGGACCTTATAAATGATCACAGACACCTTTGTAGTCATGTGCTAGATATTGTGCTAGGTACTGGGGAAACAACAGATGTACAAGAAAAGTTTCCTGATCTCTATGGAACTTCAATTATGACCCAAGTGGAGGTCATTGCATCAATTCAATTCCTTTCACCCTCAAGGCTAAATCAGACAGGCAAATGCTTGTGTTACCTTTATGTTCCTCTAGACCTATGGCATAGCTCTGAGTCCTAGCATGTGGCCCCTGAAACAGCCACAACTTACTTCAAAGAAGTTGTTTATTTCTTGGTAGTTAATGAAACTATTGTGTATTTCATGAATTATCCCAAGCTTTCTAAGTCCTTTTTTCCTAAAGATATATATTGTCCATAAAATAAAAAATTTACCCAAATATTTCCTCAAATTCTAATAAATGGCAGTGACTATGGAAATCTTTGTATCCTATTTCTGTTCACACTTGTTGTTCTATAAATTATTAACAAGCAGTTTGGGAAAAATGATTAGCCATTTATTTGGACAACTATAATGTTATTTAGAATAATATTTAAGAGGCAACCATCTTTCCCAGTGGCATAACCAGAGTAGGGGTTCAGACCAGGGACTATTTCCCCTATTTTCATATTTCACAAACTTATTATTCTCCTCATTAAGGATTAATATTCCTCTGTAATATCTCAGAAGTTGCCCCTGTCAGAGACAAATGAGAAGGACCAGATTTTGATGGTTTATGTTTGTGTGTGTGTCTGTGTGTGTTTATTTGTTGTTCATTTCGTTTCTGAAAGAGCAGACAGTATTCTTTATTATTAATTGATGAATATTTTGGTCCAACATAAATCATTGATTCACCCATTATAAAGTAGTTGAGCTCCCTACATAATGCTCTTAAGTCAAATGAATATTGAATACTACCATAGAGTAGAAACTTGTCATTAAAAGGCCTTCTATTTGGATGACTGCAGTGGTCAATGTCTCATTATAAACTGCTTTCTAAGTCAGACTGAGAAAGGTAGGACAAAAATAACATTAAAAATTCTAGCAAAGGTGGTTATTTACAGTGCCTTTCAATCCCATATTCCCAAAATAACTGTTTTTCCTCCCTTCTTTTCTTCCTCCCTTTCTTTCAATAGTATTGTGACCCAAAGTAGTATATTTCAGTTATAACACATATAAAAGTTTTAGTGATCATTTGCGTTGCAAAACTCCTGCTTAAAAAAAAAAATGTCATTGGAATTTTGCTATAACCTAATCCTCAGGGTCAATTCTATGGGACTGTTTAATAGGTGAAAGCTCTGGGTAAAATAAATAAACCATTGTTCCCCCTACCAATCTCCCCTTCTTCAAAATGATGGAAATACAGGTATTGTGAAAGGGGAAACAAAGGAGTTTAAAATTGCAGGCTTTGTGAAGAACAAAGATAAGCTTTGTTGCACTGGTTTAAAAATACAAGATGTTTTCTGAAGATGATATAAAAAGGACAAAACACTGTAGAAATGCTTTCTAACCAGATAACTTCTAAATATGAAATAAGCTGATAGATGATTTTTTTCGTCTGTTTCTCAGATGTAAAAACTTATTTATTTTATGGTTATCACTATTAAGTGGAAATTGCCCAATAAGTCCTTTAAAATGAATGCCAGGAAATCAGCATTTTCATAAGTACCATTATTAATCAAATTATTTTAAAAATGATAATGGAATGTTCTATTATGTTGATCTATTACATATATGAAGTTGGAGGGGAGAACCTATTTCTAACTCAGCAGGAAATAGTTTGAGGCTGATTAAAAAAATATAGGTTGCAATAAGTTTTTGAGTCTTGTATTTTCTGCATGTATGGTGGTGATGCCCATAAAATCTAATCCAGACTTTATATTCTCCAGGTAAAATTCCACTTCAAGGGGAGATAAATAAAATGTAACGGCAGAGAAGTTGTTTCAGGTCAAATCCCTGATTTCTTTAGCTCCAGTCTGATTTTTTCTTTTTTTTTACCCTAATTATTTGAATAGTTGTTAATGGCTTAGTATGTTTTGTATTGTGTGCCATTTGCTCTTCAGGGACCCCAGGATCAAAGCATTGCTGATGACAAAGTCCAGTTACCAACAGTGTATGTATTTTAGATTATATGCATATATGTGTGTATGTAGGTGTGTAAATATTTATATAAAAATAAGTATGTGTATATGTACATACACATTTATGTGCTTTAACACATCAATCCTCAAAGAATATGACAACAATTTCTAAGAATGCTCCCCCAATAATAAATATATTTGAAATACTAAGCAAAATTAAAACCACTGGTCAGTTGTCATCAGTAATGCTGTTTCTGTGACCTCCTTCCAGCAACTGCAGCCAGTCTTTCAAAGGTTTTTGAAAAGCAGCTTGAAGGTAAATTGTGCATCTGATGGAGACAAGCACATCTTCAGATTTTAACTGGGTTCATTTTAGTTTTCTGCTTTCTCAAAGAAAAAGAAACAAAGTGCTTTCTTGCTTGGTTATACACATGGATGGGGAGGCCTTTAACCCAAGCAGTCTGGTAAACCAAATCACTGAATTTCAAGTGAAGGGGAGTGACCGGGATTACTATGTGGTGCTTAGAAAAACATATTTCATCTTCCAAGTTTGTCTTCTATTTAAAGAAATATAATTTGTTTCTTTTTTGTTTCCTCTTCTAGTTTTCTTTTGTTTTTATTCCTCAGAAGTGGTGGATTTCCACTCTGGAAATTGGAGAAGGATGAAACCAGTTTCAGTTAAACATGGAAAATTTCTTGTAGGTAGTTTCTAATGTATAGGCATTGCTGTTTATATGTCCATAGGCTCGAGGTTTCTTGGTTTCTTTTACCCTATTGATATCACAAGAGTTTGTCATTTCTCTTTTTTAAGGAAAATAGCTTTCCCTTTGGTCATATTTTCTAAATTTGCCATGCAAAGAAATGTCAAAAGAAAAAAGAAAAATTGCATTAAAAACCTCTTTCTTATTTTTGATAAACTGTGAGAGCCATTTGTTTTATATTTTTGAATAAGACGTTCCTTTAGGGTTAAATTAGTTTCGAGAGGGTGTAACTAATCATAAAGGCAACATTAAATTAGGAATTTTATTTGCACTCTTTTGACCTTTATTTTGTATTAGTCTGTCCTGTTTTCTTTACTTTGCCTCAGCCATTTTACTAGCTGTATGACAACGTGAAATTTAATAAACACTACTAAGCTTTGGTTTCCAGTTTCCTAAGCTGTACAACAGAGATAATATTATGATATGATACATGTAAGAATATAAAGCATGATAAATTCCACATGTGTGTGTAAGTGCTTTATATATATGTATATATATAAGTGTGTATGTATATACATAGGATATAGGTGTGCGTATGCATTTATATATACATGTTGTTTATTTCTTTTACTCATTTTTCTGGGAATCTTATCTCTAATCATTTCCTCGTGTTGCTATTTTTGAATAGGGCGTTTGAAAAAAATTTCTATCCAACTGAAGATTCAATGAAACACTTTAAATATGTCAAACTAAATGTTTACTTCCCCTGTCTTGGGGGGAGGTTGTGTGGCTTTTGGTCCTGAGTTAGCGGTTTCAGATTTAAAAGGTTTCTTGGGGAGTTTGAAGTTTTCTTTTTTTTTTAATTCTCTTTATTTGAGAGAGAGAGAGAGAGAGTGAGCAGAAGCAGGCAGAGGGTCAGAGGAAGAGGGAGAAACAGACTCATTGCCGAGCAGGGAGCCCAATGCGGGACTCGATCCCAGGATCCTGGGATCATGACCTGAGCCAAAGGCAGTTGCTTAACCACTGAGCCACCCAGGTGTCCCAGGAGTTTGAAGTTTTTGAGAATGATGGCCTGTTGGAAGAGAGAAGGAAGACTGTATAAACTTCCAGGAACGTTTCTTCAACTTTATGTTGTCTTTCTTTTCTTTTGTCTCTCTCTTTTAAAGTTAATTTTATTTTGTTTTAACAAGTTAAAAGGACAACATAGAAAAAGATAGGAGATAGAAATCAAAGGTTTGTTTGAAATAAGAGAATTGTGAAATAATAAAGAGTCCTTTCAAATTATCACTGAAAATTGAATTACATTCTAATTTAAGTGGAGAAAACTTAGAAAGTAGCCTATAGGAATTTCCCCTCAGGCTGGCGCCAGACTTTCTTTGCTGATTTAGGCCCTTAATTAGGCATAAACTAATCATGCTGTGAGCTCTAGAGAAGAAATGACACATAATTGTTAGTGCTAATTTCTTAATTGTTAGAAAGTGATGCTTCAGTTCGTGCTTCATCCAACATGAATGATCTGCAATGTGGCATCTTTTCCCTCCTCGTGTCAACAATTTACACTTAAAACATTGAAGAAAGAATACTTAACAATACACTTAATTCTCTTTACGGTGTCTTCAAAACAAATTTGATGTTCTGAAATATAACCCCTTCCACTAATGGAATGATTGATGTGGCTTCCATACTGAGAATGGGAAATTCAGTCAAAATGTAGAAAGCTATAGTTCATATCAAACCACCAATGCTACGTTATCCAGGAGTAAGTCCACATGGCATGTATTGGATACATCGGCTTTCCAAACTTGCCCCCCCCCCCCCACTTATGTTCTCTTGAAGATAGAAGCTGGGGTCATAATTAAAATCATTACTAATTCATATTCATTCTATGCTATGACTTTAAAAGAGGTCAAGAAATCAAACAAATAATGGAAATCTGTATTTCCTCCTTTGAAAGAGCTAGATTTCAGGAAGGCTATAGTCATTATAATAAGTGCTTTACTTGCATGTTCTTGAATAAATAATGAAAAGTGTGGAATTAAAAATTCTCGAGGGCGCCTGGGTGGCTCAGTTGGTTGAGCGACTGCCTTCGGCTGGGGTCATGACCCTGGAGTCCCGGGATCGAGTCCCGCATCGGGCTCCCTGCTCGGCGGGGAGTCTGCTTCTCCCTCTGACCCTCCCCCCTCTCATGCTCTCTCTATCTCATTCTCTCTCTCAAATAAATAAATAAAATCTTAAAAAAAAATTCTCAAAAATGACAATTAAGAAAATGAAAGTGATATGGGAACAAAACAAGAAGGTCTTTTTGTTGGTTAATGGACAATGACATAGCTCTGATAGGAACCAAGCAGGAATTGTTCTTCTGCCTGTGGCCCACTTAGAGGGAATAAGAGAAAGGTGGGACTTACTCAAGGAAAGCTCCAAGTTTTATGCTGTCCATACAAATCACATAGGCTCAATATATAGTCATACATTTTCTTCTTCCCACCACCATTCCCATTCGTGCCACTGAATGGACCTCAAAGGAATAAAAATTGCAGAACAGGAAGTAGGTTTGTGTATTAGACTGAAATTAAAAATTAAAACAGACTTTATGGCAATGTTATAGTGAGTTTTAGTATATTATGGTTTGCAAATGTAGAATTGTTGCTGTTTTCTTTACAAAATTAATTTCAGTGAGTTTTTTTATGCTAATAGGATAGCAGTATGCACCTATTTAGTGGTATCTTAATATTAGAGTGCAAAGAGAATTATGAAAGCATGAATTTTAAAAGTCTTGGGAAAAATAATTGCAACCCAGCTTTAAACAGTCAAGAAAGCCTAAGCGCAGCCTATGCTCCAAGGATAGAGACACAGAAATGACTGTTTTAGTGCTGCCCCCCAGGGGCTCCCAGGCTAGTGATAAGGCTCTTCTCCAGAGCAGTTAATAATGATGAGAGCTGCACAAGACCTATGAGCATCGTGTTGGGGGAGCAGAGGAAAAGAGTGAGACCCTTGTCTTTAAATGTCTTTATCAATAGTACAGCTCTGAATGTTCTTGTAATGTGCTCTACCCTTTTTCCAACTTCCTAACAGATAAGTAACCTTGTATGTAAAAATATTTTCATTTCAATATCTATGTATCTTATCTTTTTTAATAATTTACCACTGGTTCATGATTTTTCCCCCTTTTCTCTTATAAAGTCTCTACTACTCTTTACAGAAGCCCACTTAAAGTATATTTCAATTTAACAGTCTTATAATGTTGACACATTTCCTATGAATTCATTCCAGTTTGATCTTGATCTATATTTTTCAAGGAAAAGGCGTATATTCTTTGAATGCACTATTGATAATGTCTTAGACGAGAAGGAATCTGTTTAAAGGGCTGAATTAGACACATACTAGGTAGCTTTTAGGCTTTCATGGGAATGTAGTTTGTAATTTCCATATATTCTTAGAAGTATTAACATTAACGGCATGTGCAATATCGAGGGAAATGAAATACTCCATATTATAGCCATAGTAACAGGTCAACAGAGTATAGCTATGCAATCAAACATTCTTCTATCTGATAAAAATTAACAAACCAGGGAAAGTAATGGACTTAAAACATAAACACTGTGGAAGCCTGAGTATAGAGAACAAAGTATGTGTTTCTGGGAAAGTAGCTAAAGCAAGGCTGAGATATAATTAGGTAAATTACACTTACGATTTTAAATAGCATGGTTGTGTCACATACTAATACCCTATTACTAGAAACCTCATTATCAGTAATATTTACAATATAGCATGTCACAAGATTTCTTGCCCCCAAATAGATTAATGATATATGTATATATATATATATATATATACACACACATACACATGCACACATAATACACATAGTTTTATGAGTTTATAACAAGTTCATTTAGGTTTTATAAATAAAGCATAATCTAATAATGATTTGCAAATATGCATTAATTGTGTATTTATGCAAAACTCTTTACTACATTTCCATTTACTGGAATTACTGTCAACACTACATATTTAACACTACTAAACAACTAATTCAGCTGAGATCTGGTAAAATTATCTTTGCACACCACCAGAATGTGATTTTGGAAGCTATCTACAACCTTTATTTATATTGTTTCACAGGTCACTGCACTGTTCAATTGCATTATTAATCTTTATATTTGATTTTAAATCTATTTTATCTTATATCTGAAATCCATTCATTAATTTTTGACTGGCTTCACAATTAGTTGAACAAAACTCAGTGGTTATTTTACTTTAAGGACTCCAGAGTTGCACTGGTTAGTGTGGTAAATTGTAACTACAGACTTTCTAGAGAAGCCATTTCTATTAAGTTAAATTTCACCTGCAAGGTGCTAGGTGAATAAAGATGGGTAAGTATTAACCCTGTCTATAACATATTTTTTAAAAGATTTATTTATTTATTTTAGAGAGAGAAAGAGAGGGAGCATGAGTGGGGGGGAGGGGCAGAGGGAGAAGGCAGAGAAAGAATCTCAAGCAGACTGCATGAGCCTGACATGGGGCTCTAGCCCACGACCACGAGATCATGACCTGAGCCAAAATCAAGAGTCGGACGCTTAACTGACTGAGCCACCCGGGTGCCCCATCATATTTAAAACAGCAGTGTTAAAAGGAAAGTATGATACTACAGGACTGTTATTTAAAAGCTACAGCAATTTTTGGGGAGCCTGACTGGCTAAGTTGGAAGAGCATGCAACTCTTGATCTCTGGGTCTTGAGTTCAAGCCCCACATTGGGTGTAGAGATTACTGAAATAAAAATTTCAAAAACAAAATGAAAGCTAAACAATTTTCTGTCTCTAGAAGTGGAACATTGGTACTTACCTTTGGGACAAAGGTCTTTCAACAAAATTGTGGAGCCCTTTTATTCATATAGCTGTAGAGAAAATACTTACTTTTCCTTGAGTTCTTCCCAAATGCAGATGGTGAAAATTAAGTTATGCGCTCAAACTTTTAAGATAAATTGAGTTCTTCTGAAGATTCAGAATGATTTTCCTTTCTTATATTTGGAATTAGACTTCTCAATGCCTGAAGATTATTAATTATTCATAGAATATGCTTTTAACTTTTTGTCATCAGTTTTCACAAAGATTGGAAACTAAAACCAGTCATGCTAGTGAGAATTAAACTTCTTTTTATTTTATCCTTTAGAAAAGCCTATAAAGTGGTGCCTGGGTGGCTCAGTCATTAAGTGTCTGCTTTTGGCTCAGGTCATGATCACAGGGTTCCTGGATCAAGCCCCAAGTCAGGATCCCTGCTCAGCGAGGAGTCTGCTTCTCCTTCTCCCTCTGCTTCCTCCCCGGCTCATGCTCTCTCCCTCTCTCTCTCTCTGTCAAATAAATAGGTAAAATCTTAAAAACAAACAAACAAACAAAAAGATAATTGTCTTGATTTTTGATACTTTGTTTTCTCCTTTTTCACAATCTGTAAGAATAATAAAGAATGTCTCATTGGGCAAAAAAAAAAAAAAAGATAATTGTCCTGGTTTGGGTCTCCCTAGAAGCAGACTCTGAGACAAAGTTGCCTGCAAATAGTTGATTTGGAAAGTGAAGCCAACTCGGAGAAAACACCACTGGGAGAGTAACACATGACGCATGGAAGAGAGAAAAGCCGATAGAGAAAGTCTGAGGGCACTCACAGTGTCCATAGATGACAGAGCTCGTTCCTTTGGCCAGAATCTGATAGACAGTACAAAACATGCCTCAGAGTTACCCAAGGAGGTAGAAGTTAAGATATTTGTCACTAATACCTTGTCCCTTACTGGTCGAGGGCAGATCTGGGGAATATTAATTCTTTGGCACTTAGAGTTTGCCCTGTGTGGGAGCCGAACATGCTCCCATGTTCAAGAAAAAGACTTCAGGCCAAGAGAATCATAATATTCGCAGTGAGCAGGCTTTAGTATATAGATGTATATTAAAGAAAAAAAAAAGATGACAGCAACCAAAGATTGAACACTGAGTAGAAATAAAAAGTTTTACTGCCAAGCAGAGAGCTTAATCTACCATGGAGTTTAGGAAGGCTCTTGAAAATCAGGAATGCAGTAGGAGAAATGGAGTGGGTCTTTTCAATAGAGAAGATTGTAACCCCCCATTATTCCATATTAGGAAAGCAAGGTCTCTGAATGTGGCTGAGGAGCTGACTGTATCTGAGTTTGTTATTTAAGCTGTGACTCAGCTGGAGATGGTCTGCTGTGTATGCATGGTGCTCAGTTTGAGATTATGTTGCCCAGGTGCTTCTGCTCGGCACTTGAGGTCTCCACCTTGGGATTCTGGAATCCAGCTGATTCTGCTTTGTGTGTGACCTGCCGGGGTTGGGATTATGGTGCCGGTCAGGTCTGCCCCAGTATCAGCAGCCTGAGTGAGGGGTCCATTCAGAGCTTTTCAGATGAGTGTCAGGAAAGAAAATAACACCATTTTTGAGAAGTGTTGTATTAATTTCACACAGCATTTGGGGAATAGGCCACATCTTTCTTGATAGAACTTGCAATTGGCCCTGAAGGAAAATGATGTCCCCACAGTTGATCATCATGGGACTTGGAAGTTCCAAGGAGGAAACTAGGTGAGATTTTCTTAGTCTTAATTACGTGATTTCTAGAAATTAAATGTTGTAGTGATTATGTAAAGTTGTCCATATTGTAAAATTCTGGGACATAATAGAGGTTAACTACTTATATATGGAGAAAGATTTACCAAGGTTTGGCCTAAAAATATGTGATTTTTTTTTAATTTTTGGCCTAGAAATTAAGCCAAAAGAGATTAAAGATAATTACAAGAAGGAAGGAAATAGCACTAATGACTATCTAATAGATACACATGCACATCAGTACAAATATAAGACAAAGATACACATTTTTCTTTTATATATTCAATAACCCTAATTTATAAATTAGGAAATGGACATTTCGTAAAGAAAGGTATGATGTAGCTGCCATGTAATGCTCTGGGAAGGAGACCCCTCACTATGACAGCATTTCAGCCAGCAGTGCATCTGAATCTACTCATGAAGAAACCTCAAGCAAACCCCAAATGAAGAACGTTCTAGGAAGTGGGGAGAAGGCTATCTCCCTCAAAAATGCCAATGTCACGACAAGCAAAAGCAAAAAACAAAGGAAGGTTATGGAAATGTTCCAGATCAAAAGAGAAAAAATAGGCATGACAACTAGATATAATACCTGATTCTAAACTGGCTCCTAAAGGGAAATTTTACTATAAAGATCATTATGGGGTCAATTTTTAAAAATTGGAATATAGTTGTGAAATTATATAAAAGCACTATATTAAAGTTAAAATTTACTGAAGTAGATATCTGTATGTGGTTATGTAAGAGAGAATATCCTTAATTGTCAGAAAGACACATTGAGGAATTTAGGGTAAATGACCACTTTGTATGCAACTTACTCCCAAATGTTCAGGGAAAATATTATATATATATATATATATATATATATATATATATATTCGATATTATATAATGTTATATATTATAGATATATAGATACCTATAGATATATTGATTTCTATAGATATATAATGTATATATTATTTATTATTCATATTTATATGCTAATTTATATATTATTAATCTCTCTATATTTATATATTTATAGTATACAGTATATATAAAGAGTGAGAGATCATGGCAAAGCAAATGGGGCAAACTCTTAATAAGAGGTGAGTCCAGGTACGGTATTAGTATTGGTAATGGGTATTTATATACTTTCTTATTTTTGCCACTTTCTGTATGTTTGCAGTTAATTCCAAATAAATTTTTTAAAAAAATTTGTGGGTTTTGGGATGCCTGGGTGGCGCAGTCAGTTAAGCATCTGCCTTCGGCTCAGGTCACGATCCTAGGGTCCTGGGATCAAGTCCTGCATCAGGCTCTTGCTCAGCGGAGAGCCTGTTTCTCCCTCTGCCTTCAGCTCTCCCTGCTTGTGCTCTCTCTCTCTCTGACAAATAAATAAATAAAATCTTAAAAAAAATTTGTGGGTTTTGACATCAGAAAGATGCAGGATGAAATCCTGAGTGATCTTAGATAAGCTAGTTGGCTTCTCTGCATTGCAATGTTCTCTTTTTAAAACAGAGATAATCATATCACTTTGCACTACTATCGTGAGAGCAAAATGAATCGCTATTTGGAACATAATAAATAGGTGATCAGCAAAGGTTATCCTAAACTCATCTTCCGGATAAATATCATCGCTAAATCCAGTTTTTACAAGATTGATTAAATCCTCATATCTTTTTAATAACCTTTACATTTCATATTTTAAAAATTACACAATGGTAGAGATTTTAAGTTGTAAATTGTGGTCTTACTCTGATAGAATGTGAAGTCTTTAAAGTTCAGCAATATTTTGTATTCGTGTTGGCATTCCTAGCACTTAGTATAATTTTGGGCACTTAATAGATACTCATTTGCATGTTTATTGAAATGAGGTCAATAATCCACACCAGATATAACTAAAATTTGACCCAGCTATGGGGTCCAATGGGTGATATTACGGCTGTAATATAGGCATCTGGATGCCCTGATCACCAAAGAGCTGGTCTGAGGTGAAAAGAATCAAGAGAAGCATCTCCCCTACTTCTGCTCTCATAGCCTTTCAGATCTAGACCACATTCCAAGCCATTTTTCTTCCCCTTACAATCCATATTGTTTCTTTCCGAGATACTCAATGCCAAGCATTTTATGCAGCCTGCAGTCTTCTTCCTTAGAAGGGCTTGGTTCTAACATTTTCTTTCAATTCCTCTATAATTTTTTTTGAAGTAAACATTGTTTAAATTGAAATCAGTCTTTGTTTCCTCATTTCTCATTTTGAATCCAGGAAATGTGTTTAAATGGAACCAGTTAAGGCAAATATTGATTGAAGTCGCATGTGTGTGGTAGTCTGCTTAACACACTGGTTCTTAAGCAGCATGATTTTGCCCCCAGAGGAAACAAGGTAGATCAGGTCTGGAGACATTTCGGCTGTCAGAACTGGGGGTGGTGGTGATGCTGGCATCTAACTGGTAGAAGCCAGGGATGCTGCTAAGTATCCTACAATGCACAGGACAGGCACCACCAGAAGAATTATCGACCCCAAATGTCCATAGTGCTAGGGTTGAGAAACCCTGATTTTAAGTGAAGGGGAAAGACTGCCATTAGGAATATTTAGTTAGATTTGATTTTCAAATAGAGACGAAACTATAAATTACTGAATCAAAGTCATACTTGTGTTTTGTAGACAAGTTTAATTGCATTTCAGCTTTGTATTTACCATTACAACCTGTCTAACACAGATGTTTACAGAACATTTATACTATCATATGACAAGAATGTTTTCCATTTATCATAACTTTTCTGTGGCTTGTCCCACTGGTTTAGAACCATCTAAAGTTTGTCATTCAAAATCAGGTGACTTTGGTTTTGAAATTACTTTCACTTCTCATTGATTTCTGAAATTTCCTACTTTCTATATAATGGTGAAAATATTTTCCCTTTTTTCACCTTAGTATAGCACCTGGGGAGCTTTTAAAAACCCTAATACTGGGGGGTGCCTGGGTGGCTCAGACTTAGGTTAAGCGACCAACTCTTGGTTTTGGCTCAGGTGATGACCTCATGGGTGGTGGGATTGAGCACCAAGGCGGGCTCTGAGTTCAGTGGGGAGTCTGGTTGAGATTCTCTCCATCTGCCCCTCACCGCCCAAATAAATAAATCTTAAAAATAAAAATAAAAATAAAAATCATAATGCCTGGGTCCCATCCCAAAGATTTTGATTTGATTGCTCTAGGGTGGGGCCTGGGCATCAGTTGTTTTAAGAGGCCCACACGTGATATGTACCTAATTTTAGAAACAACTTAGTACATTCTCTTTAGCCAAATTCATCAACGACAGCTATTAACATTTTCATTTTTAAAGTGATTTATTTAAAAAATATAATTGTGAAAACAACATAATAAAATAATACTCTGTGAACAGGTTCTGAGAAGTAAGTCCTTAACTACCAAGTCAGTTCTGTTCTTGCTCCAGGAAAACTTTGTTTTTGTTAGTCTCTCTCTCTATCACATTAATGACTGTGGGAATGATCCTACTGGACTGAGCTCGTAAAAGGGACAATAATTTTCTCCGAACCTTTAGCTTTTAGCTCTGTACTTAACTACTTTATAGAAGCTGTCAATTTCATGGGCTTATATGCCCTTGCACATTCATTATTCCTTACGGTGTTCTGGGCCCTATGGTAAGCACTTACGAATGTCATGCCATCCAGTTCTCAGAATATCTGAGTGAGATGGAATAGGAATTATTTTTCTCCTTTGTGGATGAGAAAAATGGCTTCAGATCTGAAGTAACTTACCTTGTGGTTCAAGGTTAGTAAGTGGCAAACCTAGAGTGTGAACTCTAGTCTTATCTCTGTGAAACCCATGGTTGTAATGACTTGGGAATCCTCCCTATGAGGCTCATTGACTTGTTAATGCTGAGTCTCCCAGAGGTCAAAGGGAAAAACAGAGATGGGCAGGATATGAGATGTTCTTCTGCCCCTTGTCACCTTCTTAATCCTCCTACATTTCTTTCATTTCTTTATAAGTCTGGCTGGAGAGGCTCCACTTTTCAGTGCTTTGGTAGAGCAGAGTTTGACAGTTCTCAGGGAAAGCATCCCTGCTGACAATACAAGTGGAAATTGCGCAGCAGCGTCCTTTGAGAAGGGCCTGAAGACCATGGTTATAAGCACAATAGAGCATACCTACCAAAGGGTCAATAGAATTCTGGGTGGAGTGTCCTCCTTTTCTCCACTGTTCTGTTGATTCCACTGGAAGTGTAGCGGCTAGGAGTCTTTGGTTGCAAGCAATTGAAATAAACTCTGGGGGACCTGGGAACCTGAATCAAACAGATTTTTCTTTCTCTTCCTCTCTCTTTTTTTTGAGTATGGCTGGAAGAGAAGGCTGAAGAACCATGAGAAAGGCAGAGACCAGATGGTTATCAAAGGTCTTCACAGAAGAGATCACTTAATAGATTCACTAGGGCTCAACATTTATTTATTGGTTTTGTTTGTTTATTATCCTTACATTACTGAAATGTAAAATCTCAGGACAGAAAGTTGAACTGGCCAGGTGATGTAAGATGTTCACCCTTTAACTCTCCCCGGGCAATGAGAGGGTGAGTGATAGGATCTGGTGGAAGAAGATTTTTGGCTTTTCATAAGATGAGGCCAAGGTGGTTTGATTTATTCTCCTACCAACACTATTTGCACACAGTATGGATTAAGCAGTTGCCCAAAAAGAAATAGGGATGTAGATAAAACACAAATGCACTGCTGGGTCTCAGCAGAGGGCACCAAACAACAAAAACAGAGCCAGAATTGAGATTCCTGAGGGCATGGCTGATGTTCTGGTAATTTCCCATCAAGTGCCCACTTATCCAGACTCCACTCTCTCTCCTGGGCAAAAATAACACCCTTTCTAAATAGGAATGGGACAGCAAAATGGTAACCCTTGTTTAACGTTCATCTTGGGGAGGCGATTTATTTCTCCTGCACAGTATTGTAGAAATAATAGTATTTGTGTATTTGTTTTTAAAACCACATAAATAGGGCACCTGGGTGGCTCAGTTGGTTAAGCGACTGCCTTCGGCTCAGGTCATGATCCTGGAGTCCCTGGATCGAGTCCCGCATCGGGCTCCCTGCTCGGCAGGGAGTCTGCTTCTCCCTCTGACCCTCCCACCTCTCATGTACTCCCTCTCTCTCTCATTCTCTCTCTCTCAAATAAATAAATAAAATCTTTGAAAAAAAAAAACCACATAAATAACCAATTAAAAAAAAAGAACAAAACAGAACAGGAACTTTCACATCCAGATGCACATTTCTTCTCTTGAGAAAAAGAAAATCTGCCAATTGTGGACAAAAATCTGCTGGGCCAGAAAAAAAGACTGCCACTTCTAAACAGGCATGAGCTCTCCAGCTCATCTTAAGTACCACTACTTACCTCTGGCCCCCTTTCCTCATTTTCAGTACCTGCATGGTCCCTGTAGTCCCTGGGCTTCTTGAACTTTTCTATGGGGAATCTTCAGGAAGCTCTCTGCTGATTTGTCAAACTCAGAAAAGTCAAACTTTCCTGCCAGCAATTACCAGTTTAGTTGCAACATCTTTGCATCTGACTGGATCCTTCATCCCCCTTTCACTCTAGTTCTGTCCACTCCTATCTTTCCAGAAGTTTGGGACTAGCACATCCAGATCCATAGCTGAGATCAGGAAACTGTGTCATTATGACCTCTTCTGGAGTTGAGCTCTGAGCTTCCACACAGTTCTTCAGGCCAAGAACTTCTACTAGACCCCTTCTCTGAACCATGCATTCTCCTTGGCATGGCCTCTTTCTGAGGTGTTCAGTTTTTACCATTCTACAAAACTACCAATTCAGTTCATGAAGGCACTCGCCACTTGCTCTAACCATATGTATCTTAGGCCCCTTAGACTTTGGTATTGACCTTTTTCCCATAAGTGAGGTCAGAATTCATTCTCCAGCTGGGACTGGGAGGAGCAGTGATTCCATTCAAGGCCATGAAGGTACTTACCGATGATCACCTGCTCCTACTGTCCCAACTTCACCCAACGGGTGAATCATCTATGATCGATTATGTATGGCCCTTGCAGCTGTCCTGGAGAAAAACCATCATAGAGAAAATGACTTTAGTTGACTCTGCCAGCATACAACAGTGAGCTTCATGCATCTTTTTAAAGCAGGCTTTTTCTGTCCCATCCACAGAATATTTTTCCTGATAAATGGAGTAAAAATACTGAAAAACTGAAGAGCTACAAAGAAAAGTGAGCAACGCACTTCAGAAATGTCTACCTTAACCATTCTCTCACTGCTGTCCCTGCTTTGCAGCATGAGAGGAGCTTTCTCCACAACTGTTCAAACTTAGACCATGAGATATGGAATGGGAAGCTGTCTCAGCCCAGCGAGGCCATCCAGCTTCCTGTCCCCTTCTGTGGCACTGGCTCCATCCCATTGGTTCTTTAGTATCTCCTGAGATTGTGTTACATGACTCTGTGGGAACATGGAGACACATGGGCAACTCTGGGAAGGGAGTTTGTGCAGGAGCCTCTTCAGTGGGGTCCACCGAGTCTCAGGGAAAATAAGGTGACTGGCCTGAGCTATGCTAGGATCTACCATGCCCTCTTTTTTTTTTAATTTAATTTTATTATGTTATGTTAATCATCATACATTACATCATTAGTTTTTGATGTAGTGTTCCACGATTCATTGTTTGCATATAACACCCAGTGCTCCATTCAGTAATGCCCTCTTTAATACCCATCACCAGGCTAACCCATCCCCCCACCCCCCTCCCCTCTAGAACCCTCAGTTTGTTTCTTAGAGCCCATAGTCTCTCATGGTTTGTCTACCCCTCCGATTCCCCCCCCTTCATTTTTCCCTTCCAGCTATCTTTTTTCTTTTTTTTAACATATAATGTATTGGGGCGCCTGGGTGGCTCAGTTGGTTAAGCGACTGCCTTCGGCTCAGGTCATGATCCTGGAGTCCCTGGATCCAGTCCCGCGTCAGGCTCCCTGCTCGGCAGGGAGTCTGCTTCTCCCTCTGACCCTCCCCTCTCTCATGTGCTCTCTCTCATTCTCTCTCTCTCAAATAAATAAAAAAAGTCTTTAAAAAAAATTATAAAAAAAACACAAATGTATAATGTATTATTTGTTTCAGACGTATAGGTCTGTGATTCAACAGTCTTACACAATTCACATTGCTCACCATAGCAAATACCCTCCACAATGTCTATCATCCAGTCACCTGATCCCTCCCACCCCCCACCACTCCAGTGACCTCAGTTTGTTTCCTGAGATTAAGAATTCCTCATATCAGTGAGATCATATGATACATGTCTTTCTCTGATTGATTTATTTCACTTAGCATAATACCCTTTGGTTCCATCCACGTCCTTGCAAATGACAAGATATCATTTTTTTGATGCTGCATAATATTCCATTGTATGTATATACCACAGCTTCTTTATTCATTCATCTGTTGATGGACATCTTGGCTCTTTCCATAGGTTGGCTATTGTGGACATTGCTGCTATAAACATTGGGGTGCATGTACCCCTTCGGATCACTACATTTGTGTCTTTGAGGTAAATACCCAATAGTGCAATTGCTGGATCGTATGGTAGCTCTATTTTCAACTTTTTGAGGAACCTCCATACTGTTTTCCAGAGTGGCTGCACCAGTTTGCATTCCCACCAACAGTGTAGGAGGGTTCCCCTTTCTCTGCATCCCCGTCAACATCTGTCGTTTCCTGACTTGTTAATTTTAGCCATTCTGACTGATGTGAGGTGGTATCTCATTGAGGTTTTAATTTGGATTTCCCTGATGCTGAGCGATGTTGAGCACTTTTTCATTTGTCTGTTGGCCTTTTGGATGTCTTCTTTGGAAGTTCATGTCTGTTCATGTCTTCTGCCCATTTCTTGATTGGATTATTTGTTCTTTGGGTGTTGGGTTTAATAAGTTCTTTATAGATTTTGGATACTAGCCCTTTATCTGATATGTCATTTGCAAATATCTTCTCCCATTCTGTAGGTTGTCTTTTGGTTTTGTTGACTGTTTCTTTTGCTGTGCAAAAGCTTTTTATCTTGATGAAGTCCCAATAGTTCATTTTTGCCCTTGCTTCCCTTGTCTTTGGAGATGTTTCTAGGAAGAAGTTGCTGCGGCTGGGGTCAAAGAGGTTGCTGCCTGTGTTCTCCTCTAGGATTTTTATGGACTCCTGTCTCACATTTAGGTCTTTCATCCATTTTGAGTCTATTTTTGTGTGTGCTATAAGGAAATGGTCCAGTTTCATTCTTCTGCATGTGGCTGTCCAACTCTCCCAACACCATTTGTTGAAGAGACTGTCTTTGTTCCATTGGACATTCTTTCCTGCTTTGTTGAAGATTAGTTGAACATAGAGTTGAGGGTCCATTTCTGGGCTCTCTATTCAGTTCCATTGAGCTATGTGTCTGTTTTTGTGCCAGTACCATACTGTCTTGATGATGACAGCTTTGTAATAGAGCTTGAAGTCTGGAATTGTGATGCCACCAGCTTTGCTTTTCTTTTTTCAACATTCCTCTGGCTATTCAAGGTCTTTTCTGGTTCCATACAAATTTTAGGATTATTTGTTCCATTTCTTTGAAAAAAGTGGATGGTATTTTGATAGGGATTGCATTGAATGTGTAGATTGCTCTAGGTAGCATTGACATCTTCACAGTATTTGTTCTTCTAGTCCATGAGCATGGAACATTTTTCCATTTCTTTGCATCTTCCTCAATTTCTTTCAAGAGTATTCTATAGTTTTCTGAGTACAGATTCTTTGCCTCTTTGGTTAGATTTACTGCTAGGTATCTTATGGTTTTGGGTACAATTGTAAATGGGATCAACTCCTTAATTTCTCTTTCTTCTGTCTTATGTTGGTGTATAGAAATGCCACTGATTTCTGTGCATTGATTTTATATCCGGCCACTTTACTGAATTCCTGTATGAGTTCTAGCAGTTTTGGGGTGGAGTCTTTTGGCTTTTCCACATAAAGTATCATATCATCTGCAAAGAGTAAGAGTTTCACTTCTTCTTTGCCAATTTGGATGCCTTTTATTTCTTTTTGTTGTCTGATTGCTGTGGCTAGGACGACTTCTAGTACTATGTTGAATAGCAGCGGTGATAGTGGACCTCCCTGCCATGTTCCTGACCTTAGGGGGAAAACTCTCAGTTTTTCCCCTTTGAGAATGATATTCGCTGTGGGTTTTTCATAGATGGCTTTTATGATATTGAGGTATGTATCCTCTATCCCTATAATCTGAAGAGTTTTGATCAAGAAAGGATGCTGTACTTTGTCAAATGCTTTTTCTGCATCTATTGAGAGGATCATATGGTTCTTGTTCTTTCCTTTATTAATGTATTGTATTACATTAACTGATTTGTGGATGATGAACCCACCTTGCAGCCCAGGAATAAATCCCACTTGGTCGTGGTGAATAATCCTTTTAATGTACTGTTGGATCCTATTGGCTAGTATTTGTTGAGAATTTTTGCATCCATGTTCATCAGCGTTATTAGACTGCAATTCTCTTTTTTGATGGGGTCTTTGTCTGATTTTGGGATCAAGGTAATGCTGGCCTCATAAAACGAGTTTGGAAGTTTTCCTTCCATTTCTATTTTTTGGAACAGTTTCAGAAGAATAAGTATTAATTCTTTAAATGTTTGGTAGAATTCCCTTGGGAAGCCACCTGGCCCTGGGCTCTTGTTTGTTGGGAGATTTTTGATTACTGCTTTAATTTCCTTGCTGGTTATGGATCTGTTCAGGCTTTCTATTTCTTCCTGGTTCAGTTTTGGTAGTTTATATGTTTCCAGGAATGCATCCATTTCCTCCAGATTGCCTAATTTGTCAGCATATCATTGCTCATAATATGTTCTTATAATTGTTTGTATTTCTTTGGTGTTGGTTGTGATCTCTCCTCTTTCATTCATGATTTTATTTATTTGGTTCCTTCTCTTTTCTTTTTGATAAGTCTGGCCAGGGGTTTATCAATCTTATTAATTCTTTCAAAGAACCAGCTCCTAGTTTCATTGGTCTGTTCTACTGTTCTTTTGGTTTCTATTTCATTGATTTCTGCTCTGATCTTTATTATTTCTCTTCTTCTGCCGGGTTTAGGCTTTATTTGCTGTTCTTTCTCCAGCTCCTTTAGGTGTAGGGTTAGGTTGTGTACTTGAGACCTTTCTTGTTTCTTGAGAAAAGCTTGTGCTGCTATATACTTTCTTCATAGGACTGCCTGTGGTGCATCCTAAAGATTTTGAACAGTTGTGTTTTTATTTTCATTTGTTTTGATGAATTTTTTAAATTCTTCTTTAATTTCCTGGTTGACCCATTCATTCATTAGTAGGATGCTCTTTAGCCTCCATGTATTTGAGTTCTTTCCAACTTTCCTCTTGTGATTGAGTTCTAGTTTCAAAGCATTGTGGTCTGAAAATATGCAGGGAATGATCCCAATCTTTTGGTACTGGTTGTGACCTGATTTGTGACCTAGGATGTGATCTATTCTGGAGAATGTTCCATGGCACTAGAGAAGAATGTGTATTCTGTTGCTTTGGGATGGAATGTTCTGAATATATCTGTGAAGTCCATTTGGTCCAGTGTGTCATTTAAAGTCTTTATTTCCTTGTTGATCTTTTGCTTAGATGATCTGTCCATTTCAGTGAGGGGGGTGTTAAAGTCCCCTACTATTATTGTATTGTTGTTAATGTGTTTCTTTGACTTTGTTATTAATTGGCTTATATAATTGGCTGCTCCCATGTTAGGGGCATAGATATTTACAATTGTTAGATCTTCTTGTTGGACAGACCCTTTAAGTAGGATATAGTGTCCTTCCTCATCTCTTATTATAGTCTTTGGTTTAAAATCTAATTTGTCTGATATGAGGATTGCCACCCAGCTTTCTTTTGGTGTCCATTAGCATGGTAAATGGTTTTCCACCCCCTCACTTTCAATCTGGAGGTGTCTTTGGGTCTAAAATGAGTCTCTTGCAGACAGCATATTGATGGTCTTTTTTTTTTTTTTTTATCCAATCTGATACCCTGTGTCTTTGGATTGGGGCATTTAGCCCATTTACATTCAGGGTCACTATTGAAAGACATGAATTTAGTGCCATTGTATTGCCTGTAAGGTGACTGTTACTGTATATTGTCTGTTTTCCTTTCTGGTCTATATTGCTTTTAGGCTCTCTCTTTGCTTAGAGGGCCCCTTTCAATATTTCTTGTAGGGCTGGTTTCGTGTTTGCAAATTCCTTTAGTTTTTGTTTGTCCTGGAAGCTTTTTATCTCTCCTTCTATTTTCAATGACAGCCTAGCTGGATATAGTATTCTTGGCTGCATATTTTTCTCATTTAGTGCTCTGAATATATCCTGCCAGTCCTTTCTGGCCTGCCAGGTCTCTGTGGGTAGATCTGTTGCCAATCTAATGTTTCTACCATTGTAGGTTACATATCTCTTCTCCCAAGCTGCTTTTAGGATTTTCTCTTTGTCTCTGAGACTCGTAAGTTTTACTATTAGATGTCAGGGTGCTGACCTATTTTTATTGATTTTGATGGGGGTTCTCTGTGCCTCCTGGATTTTGATGCCTGTTTCCTTCCCCAAATTAGGGAAGTTCTTTGCTATAATTTGCTCCAATATACCTTATGCCCCTCTCTCTCTTTCTTCTTCTTCTGGGATCCCAATTATTCTAATATTGTTTCGTCTTCTGGTATCACTTATCTCTCGAATTCTACCCTTGTGATCCAGTAGCTGTTTATCTCTCTTTTTCTCAGCTTCTTTATTCTCCATCATTTGGTCTTCTCTATTACTAATTCTCTCTTCTGCCTCATTTATCCTAGCAGTTAGAGCCTCCGTTTTTTATTGCACCTCATTAATAACCTTTTTGATTTCGTCTTGGTTAGATTTTAGTTCTTTTATTTCTCCAGAAAGGGTTTCTCTAGTATCTTCCGTGTTTTTTTCAAGCCCAGCTAGTATCTTTATAATCTTCATTCTGAACTCTCTTTCCGACATCTTACTAATGTCTGTATTGATTAGGTCCGTGGCAGTCAGTACTGCCTCTTGTTCTTTTTTTTGAGGTGATTTTTTCCATCTTGTCATTTTGTCCAGAGAATAGATGAATGAGAGAACAAAATGCTAACAGGATAACAATGACCCCAGAAAAATATACACTAAACAAATCAGAAAAGACCTGAAGCAGGGGGAAAAGAAAGGAAAAGAAAGAAAAAAGGAAAAAAAAAAAAAGAAAAAGAAAAGGAAAAAAAAGAATATGATCAAATATGATCAGGCTGTTGAATAGATCAGTGCCACACACTAGATTCTGGGTGTATTTTTGTCTGTTAGAAGAAACTGCCTCCCAAAATTTTAAAGAAAGAAAAACTTATATATGTACAAAAATAAGGGTAAATACGATGAAGGGATGGAATATGACTATAAAGATGAAAATTATAAAAGATTTTACAAAAGGAATTGATAAGATAAGAAGTTGGTTGAAAAAAGAAAGAAGAGAAATTTTTTTTAAAAAAAGGGAGAGAATGTGATCAGGCAGGAGACTAGAACAAAGCCATACAGTAGAGATTTAGGGTATATTTTGGTCTGTTAGAAGAAACTGTATCCCAAAATTTTAAAGAGAGAACAACTTATATATATACCAAAAATAAGGTTAACTACTATGAAAGAATAGAATATCACTCTAAAACTGAAAAACAAAAAAAAAAAAAAGGATTTTAAAAAAGGGATTGATAAGATGTTGGTTGAAAAAGGGAAAAAAAAAATTAAAAAAAATAGAAAAAGAAAATTTAAAAAATTAACTTTGAAAGACTAAAGAATCAGGGGGAAAAAAAGCCATGAATTCTATAGCTGTATTCCCCTAGTGCTGGAGTTCTGCCGTTCTCATTGATTGGTAACCTTGGTCTTGGCTGGCTGTTCTTGCTGATCTTCTGGGGGAGGGGCCTGTTGCAGTGATTCTCAGAAGTCTTTGCAGGAGGCAGAATTGCACTGCCCTTGCCTGGGCTGGGCTAAGTAATCTGCTCGGGTTTGCTCTTGGGAGCTTTTGTTCCCTGCAAGCTTTCCGTACAGCTTTGGAGGACGAGAGTGAAAATGGTGGCCTCCCAATCTCCGCCCTGGAGGAGCCGAGAACTCGGGGCCCCACTCCTCAGTGCACCCCCAGAGAAAAGCAGTCAGTCGCTCCCATCTCCCCAGTCTCCGGCCACACTCCGTGCTCACCCGGCCTGTGACCGAGTGTTTCTATCTCTGACACACGACCCTGTGTGGAGTCTCCAAACCCAGCAGATCCCTGCAGTGTGCTCCCATGCCGCTCCTCCCGGGGGAGGAAGGGGAGTCTCCCCGGAGAAGCCGCTTGTTGGGTCCCTGATGGAGGAGCAGGGGCCCGACTATGCCACGGATCACAGTTTATGGCAACCCTGAGCTGAGAGCCCGCGCCTCGGCTCCGTCTCTGCAGCTGGCTTCCCCGCTCTGATACCTGGGAGCTCTGCCACACTCAGGCACCCCCAGTCTTTCTGTGACCCCAAGGGTCCTGAGACCACACTGTCCCAGCGAGGGTCCACCCCCTGCTTAGCCACGGGAGTGACGTCCCTCAGGCGGAGCCGACTTCTACAAGTTCCGATTTTGTGCTCCCAGGCTCTATCACTTGCCAGAAGCAGCCGCTGGAGTCCCCCTTCCCTGCCATCTCTCCTCCCGAATATTGCCTTGGATTCACTTCTCCACACGTCCTACCTTCAAGAAAGTGGTCGCTTTTCTGATGAGAGAGTTGTTGCTCTTCTTTTCTTCGATCTCCTGTTGAGTTTGTAGGTGTTCAGAATGGTTTGATCCCTATCCAGCTGAATTACTGGGACCAGACGAAATTTAAGTCTCCTACTCCTCCGCCATCTTGCTCCTCCTCCGCTACCATGCCCTTTTAACAGTTCTTTTGAGAGTCGTGCTAGAGAATTAACCACTGATTCATCACTGAGCACCAAAAGAAGCAGTTAGGTGGTCTGTAGGGGCCATGCTTTCTGAAAAATGGGTAATTTAAACCTTAGGTTCATCTTCAGGGAGCAAGGTGCTCCCAATGATATTGAAACACATGCTAGTGGAGTGGAATGGAGAGACATGCAGGCTGAGACTCTGCCTAGCATTTAATCTCTTATGTAACTTTAAAAAGCATCAAATTTATGTGAATTATATATCGTACATGTGTGCATATATAACTGCGTAAAGAGGTACTGCTCTCTAAGATGGTAATGTTTTCTTTTCTTTTTTTTTTTTTTTTAAAGATTTTCTTTATTTATTTGACAGAGAGACACGGTGAGAGAGGGAACACAAGCAGGGAGAGTGGGAGAGGGAGAAGCAGGCTTCCCGCGGAGCAGGGAGCCCGACGCGGAACTCGATCCCAGGACCCCGGGATCATGACCTGAGCCGAAGGCAGGCGCTTAACGACTGAGCCACCCAGGCATCCCTAAGATGGTAATGTTTTCTTAATCTAATTTTTAAGAATGTCTTTTCCTCTAAACATGTTTGGTGGTCATTTTAATATGTAAATAGTAGTGAACGTTTTTTAATTTTAGTTCTCTAGGGAGCGCTGTATCAAATGTGCCTCGGCTTTTGTACATAAAAAATGTGATAAAATAACTTCATTTGCACTGTGCTCCAAATTAGGTTAGTTCGATGAAGAAATGAGGGACGACTAAACACCACTCCACCCTCCGCCCCAGGGCACATACCTGTGAGAGCAGAGTGTAGGGGTGGGGCTGAGCCAATGGGGGCCATCTGCCTGCTCCCTGCCATGCAGGTCAGTTCATTCCCCAGCCTCTGACTGCAGGTCTCTGGGTAACCTTCTTCAACTGCACCCATGCTTCAGCATTCAAATTGAATGAATTATTGTTTGTTCCCCACTCCCTCCCCAGCTACCCCACGTATGTGTTAGTTTAAAAACTTGTCCATCCATGGGGCGCCTGGGTGGCTCAGTCAGTTAAGCGTCTGCCTTCGGCTCAGGTCATGATCCCAGGGTCCTGGGATCGAGCCCCGCGTCGGGCTCCATGCTGAGCAGGGAGCCTGCTTCTCCCTCTCCCTCTGCCCTGCTGCTCCCCCTGCTTGTGATCTCTCTCTAATAAATAAAATATTTAAAAATAAATAAATAAATAAAATAAAAAATTGCCCATCCAGATTATGGTGCCAAAACAGAATTGTTTTTTATGTTTGGCTACCACTTTATCGTCTCTTCTTTGTGCTGTGCTTTATTTTGGTCTTTGAAAACAAGCTTTATTCTCATTTTCCCACTATTTATAGTGCCTTATAGATTTGTATTCAAGCTATTTGGATAATACCTTATTATAAAACTGGTTTAAATGCAAACAAAAAATAGCAACAGCAACCCCAATTCTTTCCTTAGAAGTTTTGTTCCAGAAAACTGTGACCCAGAAGAGACTGTGATATCTAGAGAATGTTTTATCAAGCCGTATTCAAAAGGATAGAAAGGAAGGATATAAGGAGGAACAAAGCAGAATTTCAAGAAGGGCAATGGAGAAAAGGTCTGGGAGGGCAGAATGTCTTGGAACCCTTTCAGAAAACTGTTCCCATTTCTTCCTGATGACAGTTATGGTCCCTGCACATATGTGAGGATGGAAAGCTCAAGAAAAATGGCAGGATAGAGAAGACCTATAATTACACCACAGACACAGGCTTATAAAGGGTCTCCTTTTAACTATTCCTTGGGGTTTGATTAATTACTTGCTTATTGCTGAAGACAGAATAGACTGACCAGAACTGGGATTTTAATGGAGAAAATGAGACAGCCATTAGACAGTTCTTAGCAGAAGAAAGTGATGCACTAAAAATGTAAATGTTTTGGGTTGACTCTACCTCCTCTTCTTGCCCAGCTGTAAGAGACCTTGAGGTTTCCTTGGCTGCTCTGGAGAGCAATGAGATTTAGCACTTAGTTGAGAATGCTAATCTCGTTTGTTACATTCCACTTTCAAGCTCCTTGGTCAGTTAGATTACCAGACAATAATCGTGCACAGTTTACCATCATGTGTCTTTAATAACCCAGACATTTGTGCTTAAGGGGTTAGTGTGGATTAGAATATATATTAGCTGGATATTAATACATTTAATCAATCCATTTTTTTTAATTCATGAGATTTTTTTTCACTTGTAACATTTGGGCTTTCCATTTTTGTTCACAGACTCTATAAGTAAGACATAACTAAGAGGAATAATTTTATTTTATTGTTATCATCATCCAATGTCATTTACTTTATAATTAGGATCAATATCAATACGCTGTTCTGAATGCTGTGTGAGCAAGATTCTGTTGAAAACCAGTTTGTTTTTCTTTCCCCTAAATCATGAACAGAGGCCTCCCTCATATTTCTGGTCAGGCATCAAATAAATGTGAAATATTGTCATAAAGCAAGAAATCCTTTACTACTACAGAAGAAAAAGCCACAAACATCATCTGCTGACAGGGAGTGCACGCACCCATACATTCACACACACCTAGATAGGCACACACATGTAAGAAAACACATATAATACTAAGAATGATGGAACAAAAAGTCATAGAAGAAATACTGTTTACTTTTATTACCTTGTTCAATTGAGTGCAACAAACTTTGAATGAGACCTTATTCAGTGCCATAATCTGAGCTAGGTTTCAGGAGTAGAAAGAGGAATAAAGCATGAACTCTAGCTTTGTAGACCTTAAAGTCCAATGCACACTTAGAAAACTAGAAACATGGTTCACTGCTCAGGAATTGTGCACACACCATAGGTTATTGTTATAATTCATTGTGACCTAGTGAAAGTCAACAGAACACTTTGTTAATAAGGATAAAAGAGTTTTTCCTTTTATCCTATCACACTTAGAACAATGTGCAAAGAATATACAGTGGGTACTATCTTAGCTATTTCCTACCAAGGAACTGGTGATTAGCATTAGTCAGTGATGTGATAGCCCTAGTCTGTGTGTATGTGTATGTCTGTGTGTGTGTGTGTGAGAATGTGTACATCCAAGCTTCTTTCCTTTCTTTTCTTGCATTTCTTTCTTTCTCTCTCTCTTTCTTTCTCTCTTTCTTTCTTTCTTTCTTTCTTTCTTTCTTTCTTTCTTTCTTTCTTTCTTTCTTTTCTTCTTTCTTTCTTTCGAAAGTTAGAGAGCACAAGCAAGGTGGGAGAGACAGAGAGAGAAGCAGACTCCCCACTGAGCAGGGAGCCTGATGAGGGACTCGATCCCAGGACCCTGAGATCATGACCTGAGCCAAAGGCAGATGCTTAACTGACTGAGCCACCCAGGCACCCCCAAGCTTCTTTTCTTGATGGCCAATTGTATTAGTTTCTTATTGCAGCTATAACAAATTATCAAAAATTCAATGGATTCAAACACCATAAATTTATTATTTCATGGGTCTAGAGGCCAGAAGGACTAAAACCAAGGTGTCAGCAGGACTGTTTCTCATAGAGGCTCTAGGGGAGAATTTGCTTTCTTGACTTTTCTAGCTTCTAAGGGCATCCTGCAGGCCATAGCTCATGACTACTTCCTCATCTTCAAAGGCAATTGTAGCATCTTCAATTTTTTTCTTTTTTGGACTCTTCTTCCATCACCACGTCACTTTCTCTGACTCTGACCCCTCTTTCTATCCCTTATGAGGACACTTGTGACTGATTATGTCAGGCCCACATGGATAATCCAAAATAATCTCTCTTGCAGTAATTGGCAACCTGTCTTCATGATTACTTCAGTCTTTATTAGGAGAATGAAACGTCTCTGTTTGGAGGTGGATCTGAGCATCTGCATATTTCATAGCACTAGGTTTGGAATTATTGACTCTTTCCTCCTTGCTTTCTAACTCGTACCACTTGCAGCATTCAAAAGGAGAGTTAGCAGTTACCGAGCACTCAATATTTCCCACACACTTTTCAGCACACTTCAACAATATGAACCCATGTAATCCCTAGAACCTCCTGTGAGGAAAGTATGTAGTTGTTTTCCTTTTATAGATGAGCAAATCCAGATAATTTGGCTCCAATGATCATGCTCTGGACTACTATAATCTATAGCCTCATTATGTTAAAGTGTTACCACTTAATCAGTTTATGCCTAATTTAAAGTTTGTTTTAATAACAGGAAAGCATATCCATGGACTAAGCTTGTATTTGGAGCAATAGCCCCCAATTTAAATACTGGTAAAAAATTATAGAACTTGGGCAGAAGACATGAACAGACATTTTTCCGAAGAAGACATATAGATGGCTAACAGACACATGAAAATATGTCCAGCATCACTATCATCAGGGAAATAAAAATCAAAACCATGATGAGATACTGGTCAGAATGGCTAAAATTAACAACACAGGAAACAACAGATGTTGGGGAGGATGCAGGGAAAGGGGAACCCTCTTACACTGTTGGTGGGAATACAAACTGGTGCAGCCACTCTGGAAAACAGTATCAAGTTTCCTTAAAAAGTTGAAAATAGAACTACCCTAGGACCCAGCAATTGCATTACCCAAAGGACACAAAAATACTGATTTGAAGGGCACATGAACCCCAATGTTTATAGTAGCACTATCAACAATAGCCAAATTACAGAAAAAGCCCAAATATCCATCAACCGATGAATGGATAAAGAAGATGTGGTATATATATACAATGGAATATTACTCAGCCATCAGAAAGAAAGAAATCTTGCCATTTGCAATGGCATGGATGGACCTAGAGTGTATTATGCTAAGCAAAATAAATCTGTTAGAGAAAGACAAATACCATATGATTTCACCCATATGTGAAATTTAAGAAACAAAACAGATGAACATAGGGGAAGGAAAAACAAAAGGGAGAGAGAGGGAAGCAAACCATAAGAGACTCTTAATGACAGAGAACAAACTGAAGGTTGATGGAGGGAGGTGAGCAGGGAATGGGCTAAATGGGTGATGGGTATTAAGGAGGGCACTTGTTGAGATGAGCACTACATGTTATATGAAAGTGATCAATCACTAAATTCTACACCTAAAACCAATTTTACCATATATGTTAACTAACTAGAATTTACATAAAAAAATTGCATTCAAAAAAATGATAGAACTTGGAACTGGTTGCTAAAATTGCACTTTTAAGTAGAATTTTCCCTTTTTTCTTAACATTTTCTTTAAATTCTACTTATATTTCACAGAGGTAGAGTGAAAATGTTTAACTTTTGGTACTTCTAATGAAGAACAAGAAAACAAGCATATATATTAAACTTCAAATGAACGTACTTTTTCTTAGCCATGAATATAATGTATGCTGTCACTATTGCAAACCACTGTGCTATGATTAGATTCTCTTTTGGGCACTTTCTTTTATAGTGGACAGAGTAGCATCTCTTTTGTCCATACTTCATAAGAAATGACCTTAACCACAGTCTTGCTTGGCAATTTCTTCATGTAGGAAATTCATTGGCAGAAATGCTGTTAAGGTATTACATTGACAAAGTGTAAAACTAAGAGGGAATTTAAGTAAGAGACTGGGAGACTATCAAACATTTGCAATGAGGACAAAAAGAAAACTTGGCAAAACTGTACACTGCTTTAGACATTCAGTATTTGTGGGGCTTGAGGGATTTATTGATGGTAAAAAAACCTTCTTCATATTAAATATATTGAATTTATTTGAGTACAAATAAATTTCAATAACTATTATATATACATGTAAAATAAGAATAAATACAAGGGACCACATGAGAAGAGGAGCCACCTGCTAACCCAAGACACAGGTGGAAAAGAAGACATATAGACATAAGGAAATGAGTGACAAGAACTAAAGGTTCATGCCAAGTGGACTGATAGGAACCAAAGAATTGTCTTGGTATGAAATTTTCTTTGCAGTTCTTATCCATAAGTGGATTTGGTGACATCAAGGATAGTAATTATGAAAAATAAAAATAAGTAAGATCTTATTTTTTTCTGTTTGTGAAATTCAAGGTAAATTATTTTAAAAGTTTTAATTTTTAAAAACTTCAATTTTAACATAAAAAGTAAAATGTTAAAATAAAATGCTGGAATACTAATCTATTACATATATATTTAAAATTAGGAGCATCAACTGGAAGATAGTTATACATCATTGTGCAAACATTTATTTGTGAATCAAAAGTATAGAAGCCAAGCAAGGATCATTAAAATAGATACAAAAGAAGTAGATGAATCCACTATCATAGCTGGAGACTTCAACATGCCTATATCATAAATGGACATATCCAGCAGGCAGAAAATCAGTAAGGACATAGTTGAGCTCAACAATAGTACCAATCAACTGGATATAATGGACATCTATAGACAACTTCATCCAACAACAGCAGAATACTCATTCTTCTCAAGCTCACATAGAACATTCACAAAGATAGAGCACATTTTGGTCCATAAAACACATCTTAGCAAGTCCAAATGAATAAAAATCATACAACGTTTGCTTCCAGACCACAGTGGAATAAAACATTAAATCAATAACAGAAAGATAACTGGAAAATCCCCAGATTCCTAAAGATTAAAGAACACCTTATTAAATAACACATGGGTCAGAGAATAGATTTCAAGATAAGTTTAAAAATATTTTGAACTAAATGAAAACAACACAACTTAGCAAAATTTGTGAGATTCAGGAGACTGGAGGGTCCTCGGCTGAGGTCAAAAGTGGATCAAGTTGGTGGGACTCATGCCAGGGGTGCACATCTCAGGCCAATCCAGGTGGGTGCTTGTCCTCGCTCTCCTTTCCCTGTCCCTATAGAGAAGACAGAGCTGATCCAGAAGGCAAAAGTGGCTGAGCAGGCAGAGCACCTGGATGATATGGCCACCTGCATGAAGGCTGTGATGGAGCGGGCCACTGAGCTGTCCAATGAGGAGCAAAACCTGCTGTAGGGAGCCTACAAGAACATGATAGGGGACTGCAGGTCCATCTGGAGGGTCATCTGGAGCATCGAGGAGAAAAGCTCTGACAAGAAAGACTATTGAGAAAGTGGAGTCTGAACTGAGGTCCATCTGCACCATGGTGCTGTAATTATTGGACAAGTATTTAATAGCCAATACAATTAATCTGGAGAGTAAGGTCTTCTATCTGAAAATGAAGCGAGATTACTTCTGGTACCTTACTGAAATTTCATGTGGTGATGATAGAAAACAAACTATAGATAATTCCCAAGATGCTTACCAAAAGGCTTTTGATATAAGCAAGAAAGAGTTACAACCCACACACTCCACCCTCCTGGACTGGCTCTTAACTTTTCTGTATTTTACTATGAGATCCTTAATTACCCAGATCTTGCCTGCACACTGGCTAAAACAGCTTTTGATGAGGCCATTGCACAATGTGATCTACTGAATGAAGACTCATACAAAGAGAACACCCTCATCATGCAGATGCTCAGAGACAACCTAATATTATGGACCTCAGACAGTGCAGGAGAAGAATGTGATGCTGAGGAAGGGGCAGAAAACTAAATTCATACAGGGTATCAACCTTCTTCTCTTCAAGAAACCTTTTTACTCATCTCCAGTCCTTATTGGATTTGGATTTCCTATAGCAAAGAAACCCATTCACATGGATGGAATCAACTGTTTATAGTCTTTTCATACTGCAGCATTGGGAAAACTCCATTCCTTGATTTGTGTTTTTCTTGGCCTTCCTGGTGTGCAGTTACTGCTGTAGAAAAGTATTCATACCTTTATTTCATATAAACATAAGTAACTTCCAAACACTTATGTAGAAGACCAAAAGGTATCTATTATTTAAGTAACCTGAACTAGTTCGGCAAGTGACTGTGTTTTGTATTACAGTGAAGATATGAAAATGTAGCTCATTATGGTTTAAAAAGTGTTCTACATCATTCTTAATTTCTACATTTCCTCCTTTACTCTTCTTTGGGGGTTTCCTTTCAGTAAGAAACTTTTCCATGCTCTTAGTGTATTCCTTTTTGGTAGGAATCCAGAAGTATTAGATTGAATGGAAAAGTATTTGGCATTTCTGCGCTGGGGTCACAAATTGAAATGCCTCTCATATCATATACGATGGAGGTCGTGTGTATCTGTGACAACAGGAAGTTTCCTTATTCATTCTTCATTTGCTGCTGTTTAAGTTGACAACTTCCCTTTCCGATAAAAATTCATTTAACCCCCCCCCAAAAAAAGAAAAAAATTGTGAGATGCAGTGAAAACAATGCTTAGAGGGAAATTTATAACATGATGCTTATGTTAGAAAAAAAATCTAAAACCAAGAATCCAAGTTCATGCTTTAAGAAACTAGTAAAAGTAGAGCAAATTAAATTCAAAGTAAGCAGAAGAAAAGAAATAATAAGAACCAGAGCAGAAATCAATAAAATTGAAAACAGGGTATCAATAGAGAAAATCAATAAAACTAAAAGGTAGTTCTTGGCAAAAATCAATAAAATCAAAAAGCATTTAGCCAGACTAATTAAGAAAAAAGGAGAGGGGACACAAATTACCAATATCAGAAATGAAAGAGGAATCATCACTATGGATCCTATGGACATGAAATGGTAATGAAGAAATACTATGAACAACTCTATGCCACAAATTTGATAACCTAGATGACTTGCATAAATTCCTTGAAAGACGCAATTTACCAAAATACATATGAGAAGAAATAAACAATCTGAATTGGTTTATATCTGTTAAAGAAATGGAATCAATAATTAAAACCTTCCAAAATAGAGAGCACCAGACCCATATGGGTTCATTGGTAAATTCTACCAAACATTTAAGAATAAAATTATATCAATTCTCTATGATCTCTTTCAGAGAATGGAAGGAATGCTTCCTAACTAGGTCAATATTACCCTAATTCCAAAACCAGAAAAAGTCATTACGAGAAAAGAAAACTACACATCAATATTTCTCTTGACCACAGATGTAAAAATATTTAATAAAATATGAGCAAATCTAATAATGTATGAAAGACTTATATACCATGTGTGATTTATCCCAGGTATGCAAGGCTGATTCAACATTCAAAAATCAATTAATGTGATTCATCATATCAACAGGCTAAAAAAGAAAAATCACATGATCATAGAAACAAATGCAGAAAAAAACATTTAACAAAATCTAAGAGCCATTCATGATAAAAAGTCTCAGTCTACTAGAGATAGACGGGAACTATCTTAACTTGATAAAGGATATTTACAGGGGCACCTGGGTGGTGCTTTTGGTAAAGCATCCAGCTCTTGGTTTCAGCTCAGGTTGTGCTCTCAGGGATGTGAGATTGAGCCCCATATTGGGCTCCGCACTCACTGTGGAGTCTGCTTGAGATTCTCTCACCCTCTTCCTGACCCTCCTGCTTGTCCTCTCTCTCCAAAATAAATGAATAAATCTTTAAAAAAAAGAGAGAGAATATTTACAAAAAACCTGCAGCTAACATCATATGTAATAGTGACAAACTCAGCTTTCCCCATTAAGACCAAGTACAAGATAAGGATGTCGTCTTCTACCACTTCTTTTTAACATCATACTGGAAGTTCTGACTAATGAAATAAAACAAGAAAAACAAAGGAAAAGAATACAGATTGGGAAAAAAATAAAACTATCTTTGATTGCAGATGACATGATTTTCTATGTAAAAAATCCAAAAGAATTGACAGAAAAACTTCTGGAACTAATAATCAATTATAGCAAGGTTGGAGGGTACAAGGTTAATATACAGAAGTCACTTGCTTTCCTGTACACCAGCAATGAACAAATGTAATTTGAACTTAAAAACAGAATACAATTTACATTAGTATCCCCTCAAATAAAATACTTAGATATAAATTAACAAAATATGTACATGATCTATATGAGGAAAAGTACAAAACTGATAAGGGAAATATAAGAATAAATAAATGCAGAAATATTCTATGTTCATGGTTAGGAGGACTCAATATTATCAAGATGTCAGTTTTTCCAAATTTGATCTATAAATTCTATGCAATCCCAATCAAAATCCTCAGTAAGTAATTTTTTGGATACCAACAAACTGATTCCAAAGTTTATATGGAGAGACAAAAGACCCGAAAGAGCTAACCCATATTGAAGGAGCAGAACACGGTTGGAATACTACCTGACTTCAAGATTTACTATAAAGTTATGGTAATCAAGACAAGGTGATATTGGCCAAAGAATAGACAAATAGGCCAATAAAACAGAATAGAGAGCCCAGAAATTGACCCACATAAGTATAGCCAACTGATCTTTGAAATAGGAGCAAAGGCAGTACAGTGGGGCAAAGATAGTCTTTTCAACAAATGGTGCTGGAACAATTAGACATCCACATGTGAAAAAGGAATCTAGATACAGACTTTACACCCTTCACAAAAATTAACTCAAAATAGATCATGGGCTTAAATGCACAGTGCAAAACTAAAAATTTTGAGAAGATAACATAGGAAAATACCTAGATGACCTTGGGTGCAGTGATAACTCTTTAGATACAACACCAGGGGCACTATCCATGAAAGAAATAATTGATAAGCTGGACTTCGTTAAAATTTAAAACTTCTGCTCTTCAAAAGATGATATCATGAGAATGATAAGACAAGTCACAGACCGGAAAAAAAAAATTTTGCAAAAGACACAGCTGATAAAAGATGGTTACTAAAACTATACAAAGAGCTTTTAAACTCAACAACAGGAAAACAAACAACCCTATTAAAAGCCAGACCAAAGCCTTTAATAGATACCTCACCAAAGAAGATACACAGATGACAAGTATGCATATGGAAAGGTGCACCATGTAATTTGTGGAAAATGTAACTTAAAACAATGAGATAACACTACATACATATTAGAATGGCCAAAATCTGGAGCACTGGTAACACCAAATGCTGGCAAGGATGTGAGGCAGCAGGAACTCACATTCATGGCTGGTAAAAATGCAAAATAGTACAGCCAGTTTGGAAGACAGTTTGTCAGTTTTTACAAAACTAAACATACTCTTACCATATGATCCAGCAATTGCGTTCCTTGGTGTTTACCTAAAAAGAGATGAAAACTTACATCTGCACAAATACCTGTACACGGATGCTTATAGCAGCTTTAATTCATAATTGCCAATACTTGGAAGCAACCAAGATGTCCTTCAGTAAACTAATGAATACATAATCTGTGGTATATTCAGACAAAGGGTATCATTCAGTGATAGAAAGAAATGAGCTATCAAGACGTGAAAACATGAAGGGAACTTAAGTGCGTATTACTGAGTGAAAGAAGCCAATTCCAAAGACTATATATTGTACGATTCCAGATATATAACATTTTGGAGAAGACAAAACTATGGATACAGTAAAAATACAAGCAGTTGCCAGAGATTGGTGGGTGGGGATGGATGAACACATAGAGCACAGAGGATTTTTAGGGCAGTGAAAATACCTTTTATGATACCATAATGATGAATATATGTCATTACACATTTCTCTAAACCTACATATTCAAAGTCGGAAATCAAGAGTGAAACGTAGGGTAAACTGTGGTCTCTGGGTCATTATGATATGTCAGTGTAAGTTCATCAATTGTAACAAATGTACCACTGTGGTGAGAGATGTTGATAATGGGGGAACTAAGTGTCTGTGGGGTGAGGAATATGTGGGATATCGCTGTGCCTTCCCCTTAATTTTGCTTTGAACTTAAATCTGCCCTAAAAAATTAAGTCCCAAGAGAAAATAGATACTGTATTTTGACACAAAGCACATTATTTTTCCCTTCTGAGGTTGTGAATAAGAGTTCAAAGAACTGTATATTCAGGAATTAAATACAGCCATAATTGCCTCTGGCAGGGGTGTGAAGAGAATCGTACTGTTTCTTGTGCAGGGGAAATCAACCTCCTGACTTCAGCTTGAGTTTCCAGCTTTGTGTAAGAAATTGGTGAGAAAAACATTTATGGCATCCTCCACAAGGTTTAGGTAAGCTGAATACCTAATAACCCAGACATAAATGTTACATAGCCTATGAAGGAAATTGCAAAAAAACATTCATATGAATTCCATCTCTAGTGTCTTTTGATTAGCACTTACCACAAACTGATTATATTTGATTCACTACCAAGTGAGAAAGAGATAGTAAGGTATTAAAGGAACAAATTAGTAGTCTCATTATAGAGATTGTTTGGGCGAATTTTTGTTTTTGTTTTATTTGTTTTTGTTTTTGGGAAATTGGGTTGCATTTGTTAGCCAGGAAATAAATTATTCATCTAATTTAATATGTCCTTACATATCTAGGACAGCTAAATATTTTGCAAAATGAATAGCTAAAGATGAGCAAGTTCATTTCCAAATCACTCCCAAGTTGATGTATATGATATTTAAGAGCAGAACTGAACTTAAAATGATTATTTTAGGAATTGAAAGATAATTAGATTGAAGATACTTCTTTCTAATATGCAGCTTTTTCAACTATCATGTAATTATTAAAATACAGATTAGGTAGTTATTAGCCTCAGTTTAAATATGTGTATATGTAGGGGCGCCTGGGTGGCTCAGTTGTTAGGTGTCTGCCTTCGGCTCAGGTCATGGTCCCAGGGTCCTGGGATTGAGCCCCGCATTGGGCTCTCTGTTCAGCGGGGAGCCTGCTTCTCCCTCTCCCACTCTGCCTGCTTGTGTTCCCTCTCTCACTGTCTCTCTCTGTCAAATAAATAAATAAAATCTTTAAAAATCAATCAATCAATCAATAAATATGTGTATATTTAAAATTAAGAATTACTAATTCATATTTATATAAGAAAATATTGCAGTGTTACTAATGACTTTAAAAGGTAAAATGAAAACAAGCCATATTTCTTTCTCTACCCCTGCCCCTACGCTTGGCTTATTGTCATTGAAATGCTTGTGAAATAATAATAGTAAATTATTAAAGAGAATTTCCTAAATTAAGGCCACCATATTTTGGCTACTGCAACTTTATTTTAAATCACAGAAGAGACTCATTACCTAAAATTATTCATGTAATTATTACATAAAAAGTGCTAGAGTGGGTGGACACACGTTTATGGCACAAGTGAGGGCAGCATCTTGATGAAGGCTCTGATTCACCTTGAAGTTTCAGGGACAGACCTTGGCATTTGGGCTCTGCAGTTTCCTAGCTGTGCAAATAAGGTATGTGTTGAAACTCTTTGATTCTTCTTTGGTCCTTTGTAAAATTCTAACGAAATACATTCTCTTTAAGGCTGTTGGGAGATTTTTAGTTAGATAATGTCTCTTAAATGCTGGGAAGCACTCAAATAATGATATTCCTGGCCTTAGAGGAGGAAGTATCTTTCCACACCCATTGTCCATGTGTGAAAGTGCAGTTGCTGATAACTTTTTTAAAAAATGAAAGAGGATATGATATCTTTACCGTCTTAAATCGCGCAAGTCCCCATCCCAGAAGACAGTGACAAATTTCTTATTTCAGAATTCTGTTTTCACTACAGGTTAGTGCTGGAACACTGATGTTTTAAATTGGATTTCCTTTATTTAATCTTTTTGTCGGCAGCAGCAAAATATACTTGAATTTCCCTGTTGAGAATAATGTACACTTGCTCTGCCATTTACTTGCCTAGAAAAGACATTAAAGTACTTTTGCTTAGCAAATGTTATATTGTTGGATTGATGCAACCCTACAGATACACTGTAAAGCATAATTTAATATCAGAATGCAATAATACCTACTCCAGTTCATCACCGTATGGCTGTTTCTACACGAAGCCTCTTAACATGCTTTGCAAATCAGCAGACATTACTAATGATCATAAACAACACACTAGGCGTTTGTGACAACCGACTTCCACCTACTCCCAATAAGTTGTCTTCATTTTAGAACTTCTTCAAATGCAAACTTCTTTTGGAAGCCCCTATGGCTCTTTGAATTTGAGGATAATACTTTTTTTTAAATTTTATAATACTTTATTATCATGATAATAGGGGGTATTGATTTGTTACATATGCACTAATATTAATTTAATTTAATTATTTATTTATTTTTTATTATTATGTTTTGTTAATCACCATATATTACATCATTAGTTGACAATTTATAATATCTGGGTCAATAAGTCCTGGTAATCAGTGTCCATACGAAACTCTCGACTCAAAAGAGAAGATATGTCTTTCATTTTTACTTTTTTAAAAGATTTTATTTATGTATTTGTCAGAGAGAGAGCATGCCCAAGCAGGGGGAGTGGCAGGCAGTGGGAGAAACAGGCTCCCCGCTGAGCAAGAAGCCGGATGTGGGACTCCATCCCAGGACCCCAGGACCCCAGGATCATGATCCAACCTGAAGGTAGGTGCTTAACTGACTGAGCCACCCAGGTGTCCCAAGATATGTGTCTTCTAAAATTATTCTCATTTTAGTGTTCTTCATGTATTTATAAAGTAAATGTAGGCTTTTTCACGTAATGGCATGTCCTCTGCTCTACAAATTCCAAATGCTTTGTTATTACTTTAAATTCCATAGCAAAACACTTGACTTAAACATATTTTAAAGTAACATGTATAACTTTCCAAGAACTTTAAGAGTTTGGAGGGAAATTTTAAAATTGAATTCTACATATGCTCTGGTGGAAAATCTTGGGATACCTGAATGACAACAATCTGAGGAGAGACCAAAATCTTTGTATAATGTTTAAATCTTGGTGTTTCTGTCACTCTCTGAGAATAGATTTTCCATAATTTAGTCATAGCAGACTGGCCATCTTGAATGAAGTAAATGGGGCACCTGGGTGGCTTAGTTGGTTAAACCTCCAACTCTTGATTTCAGCTCAGGTCATGCTCTCAGGGTCATAAGATTGAACCCGGCATGGGGCACCGTGCTCAACACGGAGTCTCCTTAAGGTTCTCTCCCTTCCTCTCTGCCCTTTCCCTGCTCCCCCACTCAAGCTCACACAAAAATGTAAGAAAAAAGAGATGGTACCAGAAAAAGCTAGAAATTGTATATGTTTATTAACATTGTTGTATGTTTTTGTTTACTAATATTTTATTTTATTTTATTTATTTTTTAAGATTTTATTTATTTATTTGACAGAGAGAGACACAGGAAGAGAGGGAACACAAGGAGGCAGAGTGGGAGAGGGAGAAGCAGGCCTCCCACTGAGCAGGGAGCCCTATGTGGGGCTCGGTCCCAGAACTCTGGGATCATGACCTGAGCCGAAGGCAGACGCTTAATGACTGAGCCACCCAGGTGCCCCAGTTTACTAATATTTTAAATTCCTTAGTTTCAAGTTTGATTTTCTAAAAAATCCAGCTGTTCTTTGTGTCCTTTCTAAGAATTTGTTTGCAGTAGAACATAATGATTTCCTCCATTAATAGCCTTTTCATTAGCTATGTAAGTAATTACGTGCATGAATGTATCAGTCAGAACCCATGTCTTATTCCTAGCCTATAATCTAGTTAACAGAGGATCTCCAGGGCGCCTGGGTGGCTCAGTCGGTTAAGCAACTGCCTTCGGCTCAGGTCATGATCCTGGAGTCCCAGGATCGAGTCCCACATAGGGCTCCTTGCTCGGCGGGGAGTCTGCTTCTCCCTCTGCCCTTCCCCCCTCTCATGCTCTCTCTCTCTAATAAATAAATAAATAAATAAATAAATAAATAAATCTTAAACAGAGGATCTCCTTCGCACCTATCACTAGGGGAAGATCAACCCAGCCACAAAGAAGGTAATCTCACATCCATATGCGTAAATTTGTTCCTCTCAGAAACAGATGCTTATTTTAACCAAACTGCCCGAGAAACTTGCTAGTTCAAAATTTGGTGTGAGCTCCTTCCTCCTTGGAAATAATCCAAAGAATCTTACTATAAAAATTGCCAGAAAGCCTTAAGAATCAATAATACTTTATCTGTATCGTTGTTCTCTGTTAGTGTACTTTGTAGACTATGTTATTCAATCATGAAGGGAGGGGGTAAGTATGTTTATTACCAAACAGTAATTCCTACATTGGACATCCATCTCTAAAACCTATCCCAAGAATTTCCCATGTTAGTTATTCCAATAGCACTGTTAGGAGTCATGTATAGGATGGACATGCACAAGGGTGTGGTTTGCTTTTGTCTCCTGTTGACCCCAAATGGGTTTGCATCAATTTTACATAGGATAATAGACATTTCCTTCAAAGATTTTAACTTTCCTCCACAGACTTAGGATTTAAATAGATAATTTTACATAAATCTTTTCCTTTGTAGGAAATGAGAAAGGTAAGTGAACAGGGAGTTGGGGAGAAAAAAAGGTGAAGCATGGTCCAAGGTTACAGTGTAAAAGGGAGGGAACAGACATTCTAATTTTGTCTATTATGAAGAAAAAGAACATATGGATATTTTGTTCCCTGGCATTCTATTGTCTGGGAATTTCTACTAGCCAGTTTAATCATGCAGCCACAGGATGAGGCCAGCCAGGTAGGGACTGGTTTCCTAAAATCCCTGACCTTAGAGAATATGCTTTCTTTAACTACTAAAGCCATAGTATTGATTAGAGCTCATGCAATTCTGAAAGGACACAAATGTGTTATAACAGCAATTATACTTTACCTATGATTTTTGGAATCGCATTTTTTAAAGATTTTATTTATTTATTTGAGAGAGAGAGAGAGAAAGAGAGAGAGCATGAGTGGGGGAGGGGTAGAGGGAGAGGGAGAGAAATAAAGAATCTTGAGCAGACTCACCACTGAGCAGGGAGCCCGATGTGGGGCTCAATCCCAGGACCCCGAGATCGTGACCTGAGCCGAAGACAGACTACAGACTGAGCCACCCAGGTGTCCTTGAATCACATTTAAATGCTATCATTACACTATTTCTCTCAGTTTTTGATAATTAGGCCAATGCTCACATTGCATCAGAAATCCAGCTCATTATAATCATTGTTAGCAAGTTTGCTAACATATCATTTTATCTTTATTTCTGATGGATATATAATATAAAATTATATACTATTTATATATTATTAACATTACTGTTTGTTTCGCAAATTTTCCAGTAACCTGACTCAGAATTTTTTCCTATATGGATTATCTTAACCTTACACAGGCTAATTTGACTTTAGTGTTGCTTTCCCATATGAGTCATCTAGTTTCAGAATCATAAAATCTCAGGAACAGAATGGAATTTAGTGGTCACCTAGTTCAATCAACTATCTTTGGGAGAAGAGGGGTAGAAGGGAGAGTATAAATCCATATGAATGACTAGACATAACTGCCTATTGGGATTTAACACCTGGATGGAGCCAAAAAATAATTAAGCTACTTGATAATTTATACTTAACAACTAGTCAAGTAATTTAACCCTAAACTCAGGGGGAAATCAATATGTAAGATGATAAATATTATCACCTGATATGTAGTCATTATTGGCTATGTGTTGTAAGTTCTACAAAATAATACCAGTATCATCCTTGTCCTCAAGGCAACTTTGGCATTTGAAGGTGTTAGGGAAAGAGCTTACAGTGGGTAAGCACTAACAGCAAATGGGACAGGACTTCAAAGGGAAAATCTTAGTGGTCTAGAATCTCATGGGAGAAAAAAGATATAACCTGGATTTTTAAGGATTGGAAAAATTCGATAGATAAATATGGTGAGAAGAAGTAATTTTTATAGTCAAATGAACAGAATAGGTTTTATATATGTAACGTGAAGAAATTGCATTCATAGTATGTTACACAAAGCACAGAGTAAGAATGTTATCTGTATATTAAGGAGTAATGAAAAATAATATTTATTAAAAAAGACACAATATGAAACCATCACATATTCTTATTTTTTTTTAAAGATTTTATTTATTTGACAGAGACATAGCGAGAGAGGGAACACAAGCAAGGGGAGTGGGAGAGGGAGAAGCAGGCTTCCCACTGAGTGGGGAGCCCAAAGCGGGGCTCGATCCCAAGAACCTGGGATCAAGACCTGAGCCAAAGGCAGACGCTTAACGACTGAGCCACCCAGGTGCCCCTCATCACACATTCTTAAATAGGGATCTGGCCCAGTAAAAAGAATGCTTTAGGAAAGTTTGCCTAAGTGAGAAGTTTAAAGATATGTGACTTCAGGATTCTGAAGATAAGAAGAGCCAGTAGGAGACCATCAACTGATTTTGACATGTGATAACAAAGACCAGGATAACATGATGGACATGATTGTGGAGAAGGAAAATGGAATGTAAAATTTCAAAGAAACAAATGTAAGACTTTGAAATAATACATATAGAGGCAATCAATTGTATGAATTCCAGATTGAAATGAGAGGGCGAATGTTTTTCTCTTGGGATCAAGGTAGTTTCTCAAGCACTGAAAAAATATTGTATGTTCATCATAATTTTAGGACCAAAATGCTCTTGAAAGTCCACTGAGTTTGAGATGATGGTAGATATATCCAGTGGAGCTAGTACACAAGTAAGAGATAATGAGTGATACCTAAATTTGGGAGTGACCCAAACGGAGGTGATAATTAAAGTCCAGTAAGTAATTGAAGTAGATACATTTTTATGTGCCTACTTATGTTCGGATGTTAGTGCCCATCTTCCTTTCTGCTCCTCTGATGTTGTTTTACACGGTGCTCCATTTTGACACTCTCCAGCCTCCACATAAGGTTAGTTAGAAATCTATCACAGCAAAGTTGAAGAGAGTCCAAGTGCTCCTGGCTTCATTTTTGAATCCACCACTGTTCCCTTCAACTATAAAAACTGACTCTTGGGGGGAAAACCAAGAGCCATAATGTGTGCCTTATTACAAATCTTATCTAATATATTTGCTCAATCATGAATATTTACATTTTAAGCCTTATCTCTATTAGTGCATTTAAAGATTTTTGTCCTCTGGTAAAATCATTTCAAACAGTTTTGAACAGCTAAGTTTAGCTTAGGAGGTATACCTCTGAAATCACACCGGTAGACAGCCTATGTTTAACTGTGGGCCCATGATAAATGACTCTTACAGAGCTAACTGTGAGGTAGCAAGGCAATGACTATCTTCTAAATTATTGAATATTTAATAATCTCTGCTTAATGCATTTTAAGTATATGGCTATGTATTCTGAATCTTTAAAAATGCTATCTTAAAAAAACTAAAAATCAAGTAATTGACCAGAAAAATCTTAGTGTTTTTATGCCACAATATTTGCTATGATCCTTTCAAAGTTTTGGTAAGTATAAAGATTCAGGGACAAAGAGCATCCACGTGTCCACATTTTAATCCACAGAACTATTTATTTTTGTCACTGATATGTCAACTCACAATTCCACTTATTTAAATTGTATTTTAGTCTTCATAGCCAGTCCTGGTCTGACACTCTTCCCCATGAAGCCTGATGTCATAAAGAAAAAAATCCAAAAAGTATTCTAGTGATAGTTTGAATTGATATAATTTCAAAAATTGACTTCCGTTAGCTTACAAATGGTCAATATTGAAAAAAAATTAAATATTTTCTGCTTTGGTTAATTCTGTTAGATTCAGCCCTAAGGAATTTCTGTTTGCCTATCCATAATGTCTTTGCAAAAACTTAAGAAACACTGTTTTTCCTGATCATTAGTTGTGGGAATAAACATAGATGCTATATATTTTTTAATTAAGCAATTATTTTTCTTTAATTTTTTCATTGAACGTCATTCCAGTTGATGCATGTAGAAGTTTCTCTAAATAAATTGAAATGACTCTAAAGGATGCCTGAGGCATGTGCAATCTGCAAACAAACCAACAGTTACATTGTAATGTAAGCATATGGTAGCTATATTGCTTCTAAAATTATGATGTAATTTCATTACTTTCACACCAATTATACTGGCACTAACCAAGCTCAGTGTAAAATGACTATCAAAGACTCTATAACCAATTTACTGACAGGCTATGCCTGGAGAAGTACAAAACAATATTGAATACTAGTTTTATTTGCTACTGATATTTATTTATAGAAAGTGGCAGCTATAATTAATGTAGTCAGAGTTCATAACATGTAAATGGGCTGCTAAACCACAGTGAAACTAGATATATTTTAAAAATTGCAGCCAACTTGCCTCACAGAGGCAGAGTGGTGCTGTGTATTCAACTCTAAAATGGCACCCCGTGGAGGTTTCAGAATTCTTTTTGAATTGCCATTGCTTCTTTGCACTTTCAGGATTGGCCAGCTGGAATCCAGAGGCAGTGACATTACTTGCTTTGCCAATAGATTCAGCCATAGTTTAATGATAAGTGAAGTCTAACAAGATTTCTTCAATAAATATGGATCCAGGTTTCCTGCAGTTTTTTTTTTTTTCTTCCTGTATAGATGAACCCAACTATTTATTTAAAAGACTGTTATCCTTCCCTAAAAGAGAAGCAGAGGACAATGGAGTCATGAAAGAATACACTAATGATACTAAATAATTCATCAATTATTTACTGTGAGCTCCTTATGTAGAAAGACTATGAAAATAGCTGTGAATTTCAAGAACTCAGAATGGGTTCTATGATGCAAGGGGAAACCCACAAAATGTTGTGCCACCACCAGTCTCTGTAGCCAGACAGACAACGATTCATATCTTGAGTTGCCCATCCATCAGATGTGCAGATAAAGCCAATCCTTTAGCCTTCCTGGTCCTGAGTTTGCTTCTCTGCCAAAAGGATAAGTACCTAACAGGTCACAGGGTTTTTGTCTGGATTGAATATGATATTCATGAAGTACCTAGTGCAGGGCTTGGCACATAGTGCTCAAAAAGTAATGCTTTTGGTGCTGTTACTATTATCAATGCTATTATTATAATGAGATAAATGCTCATGAAGCACATTAACATGTTGCCGGTAGGCATATAAAGGGGGCTCAACCATGAAGAATGGAAAGGATTTTATCATATAGAAAAGGGTACAATTTGGGCAGCAAAAGGAAAAAGAACAATTAGAATAAGCAGAATCATGAAGACATGTTGACTTTGCATATACTCTGGTTGCCCTACACAGCTGTGATCATACAACTTGCTTTTCCAATAGAATGGGAGCATAACATATGTATCGCTTCTGAAGGAAAGCATACAAGAGCCTGTCCAACATGTTCCATGCTCCCGCCTCCCAGCCATTTTCTGCAGGTGCTGTCAGCCTGCATCCCTGAGTGAGGAGGACAGAAAGCGGAGTTCTCAGTCAACTTGTAATGATTATGAAATAAACCTTTGTTATTTTAAGTCACAGTTAATGTTGTCTCAAGTCAGTCATACAGCCTATGTCCATCCGTGGCATATTTGGGGAGTAAGTGTGGTTAGAATATAAAGTGAAGAGATTAAAAAAAACCTGGGGATGAAACTGTCAATGACCATAAAGAACCTGGAATGTTATTATGAAGAGTATGGACTTTGTTCTAAGCAACATTAAAACATCAGACTTACTCTACGCATTTCTAACACAGATAGTTGACATAGATTTATAAAATATGACATGTGGCAGGTTAAAAACCAGAGGCAGAAAGAAGCTCTCACAGTAGACAGTAACCAAAGAAACAGGAATAAGGGGGGAAATTAGAGAGCCTTCAAAGTATCGGTGGAATATGTTAGGTAAATTTACAGGATACAAGAGAGCCGAGAAACAACAAAAAATGTGTATAACCTCTTAATCAGTTAACAAAGTTAACAAAGTGTGCTGCATTAGGTAACACAAGGAAAATCATTAACTGAATGTATGTGATTTCAAAAAGTCTAACCTTTGGAAATGTAGGGATACTTACACAAATCATCTTGTGTGTAGACAATAGGGTCCCTTTAGGGAAGTTATTAGAGCTACTTTAAGAGATGCATAAACTTCATGAATAATTATCATAGTCATTCAAAAATTTTAAGTTATTATCATTTATGAACTATTTGTAGTGAAATAAACAGGAAAACTAGACCAAATAGAAGTGAGAGTAAATCGGGGCGCCTGGGTGGCTCAGTCGGTTAAGCGACTGCCTTCGGCTCAGGTCATGATCCTGGAGTCCCGGGATCGAGTCCCACATCGGGCTCCCTGCTCGGCAGGGAGTCTGCTTCTCCCTCTGACCCTCCCCCATCTCATGTGCTTGCTCTCTCTCATTCTCTCTCTCTCAAATAAATAAATAAAATCTTTAAAAAAAAAAAAAAAAAAGAAGTGAGAGTAAATAATTATGAAGATCTCCATCATGGGTTCTGTGCCTAATGATTCCTATAATTTCATTTAAAAACTATTTGCAGTAAGATATTAAATCAAAATTTGTTATATGTGTGCAAAGCATTAATTTTCAAAGATGCCCAATTAACAAATATAATTTCTTTTCTGGAATATATTAGCATGCTTGCATAAAGAATTTAAATAGCAATGTATTCTTTTGTATAATATTAATTGGATGCTAACGAAAATGTACTTAATCAGGAAAGAAATAAAATATATAAGTCCTTAATTGTTAAAATTCATTGAGTATTGGTCTCTTCTACTAAACGTTGAGCTTACTGATGTCAGGGGCAATATGATTTTCCTTCTTTGAAATTTCAGCTCATAGTAAGTACTCAGTTAATTCTTCTTCGGTACAGGAACTGAGTCAGTGATACTTTCTGATGCAAAACATTCAAAGATGTTTTCATGTGTCTAGTATAAATCTCCTGAGAAACAATTTTATGGTAATTCAGAGCACTACACATAAAAAGAATGACAAACAATGAATGTTCCTAGAAATACCCATAGTTTCAGAATGTAATTATGTTCAAAAACACTGGTATAAATTCTTTAGAAAAGAGCTTCAAATTGTTGGGCTATTAATATGGAGTAATTTTATTTTTCCCAATAATTGTCACCAACTGCTGTGGTTACTCCCTCTCACTCTGGGTAGCAGACTTTATTAGGAGTAAATACAGCAGTCTGACTCTGTAACTTTTCATTCTTTTTTTGCTTGTTTACTAGAACAGTATAATTCTATTTTTAAAACAGTCCCGTTGCTTTGAGATCATCACTCCAACACTTGAATTATATCAGACTTGGGACTTCAATATCTTGGGCCTCAGGTAGAGCTTCTCCTGTTCTGAGACATAACTCTTTTCTTATGTTAGCATCATCTGGAATCATTGTCTATTTGTTTGACCTTTTTTAAAACTCCAGTATTCCTTATGACAAGGGGCTCTCTGTACCACTGGTGGTTCTGCACTATATTTATTGACAGAAACTCACCTGGGAGCATCATACGTGGGGGCCCCATAGGACTTGGAGTCCAGGCAAGACTGTGGCCTCCAATCTTACCCATCTTCCATAATCACCAAATTCATGTACGATGAGTTCCATATCACTTGGCAACTGAAAAATTGAGGTGGTAGCACTGGATTTCTTTTTGTCCTTCCATCTCAATGTCTGCTTGCAAGGTTCCTTTGCTCTTTGTATTAGTCGGCTTGGGCTGCCATACCAGTAGCATAGACTGAGTGACTTAAACAACAGGAATGTATTTTCTCACTGTTCTGGAGCTGAAAGTCCAGCATGGTTAGGTTTTGGTGAGAGCTTTCATCCTGGCTTGCAGATGACCGCCTTCTCCTGTATCCTCGGATGGTGGGGAGCGAGAGAGAGAGATTTCGAGAGAGAGAGCAAGGTCTTTGGTGCCTCTTCTTATAGGGCACTAATTCCAGCACGAGAAGCCCACCCTCATGACCTCATCTAAATGTAATTAACTCCCCAAAGGGCCCATCTCTAAATCCCATTACATTGAGGGTTAGGGCTTCTTCAACATATGCATTTGGGGGGGGGGGCACAATTCAGTCTATAGCAATGTGCCAGCAGCAAGTTGGGCACCTTAGCAATATCCAATCAGTCAATAACTCTTGCTATAATTACTTCCTAATTTTATGACCAATTCCTTTTTTTATGGGCTCTGTACCTGACTCTATTATGGGGGGAGGAGGTGTACCACTTTTTCCTTCTACAGCAGGGATGTGAGGGGAGAGGGCATTCTCTTTTCAAAAACACTGCATTTACTTAAAATGTGATTATGTTCTTCAGTATTTTTCCCAGTCATCCTCCTGTGTTGCCCTGGGAGCATGGTGAGGTGGGCAGTGTTAGTCCCTTGATTGGGCTGTCCTCTCAGCAAGCACTGGTTACTTTTAGAACTTGGACTATGGTGTTCCTCATGCTTCCTGTGTTCAGCTATGACCTCAGCCAGTAGTGATTCTTAAAAAGAAGATCCCACTTAGAATTTAACATGATTCCTCTTAAATTTGAGCTACGTGAAATTGCTAATATTTTACATAAAATGGCAATGCCATACAGTGTAACTCAGTCCATTTGTGTCCATCAAGATTATAATCTGCTCATGTTTTGAACTGTGGGGACCAGGTAGAGAGAGGAGTTATCCTTAGAATATTTTTCTTGTTTGGTGATTGGAAACCATGGGGTATAATGCTATCGCTGTTCATGGTAATACACTGACCACCTCCCCATACCCTGGTCTCTAATGAAGTGGGAAGCATCAATTTGCCATAGTTTGACTGTAGCAGATTTGCTACATGTGACAAATGACAAACATATTGGAAACTCTCTATTAGAACAATGCTGCCTCTGTACTCTGAATTTACTTCCTAAGACACTGTCATCATCAATAGGAAGTGGTATAATAACAGAACAACTGCATTCTAGCCATCCATTTAAATCTTATCAACTTTAACTCAGTTTGACTTAAAGACTTGCCATACCCAAAGCACAACTTACTTTCTAAGTTATTTCCAGATGCCACTTTTAGTTCTAATGGGAGTGAATCAAACACGTGCCTGTGTCCCTTTGGAGTATGCTGCCCTCACATTGTTGGCATGCACATTGAGGGCATCTCTCTCACAAGGCAGATAGCTAGTTTGACCGCTAAAATGGTTTCCAGTTATAGTATCATTGGAATTATCCTCTCTCTAATCACTCATTCATAAATGGCTTTTATGATTTCCAATTTTACAGTAAAAACCTGAACATTTTTATGTCATATTTCAAGAAAATAATATTTTTTGAACTAGGTTTAAATTATAATAATTTGCTTCTAAAAGAAATCCTATTCAGTGAACATATGAAGTATACCTCAGAGAGCAGGGAGTCTACATTGTGAAGTTATGGACACTTGCTCTCATGAAATGATGCAAAAGAGGGTCACCTACGTGGTAGAGTCAGTTAAGTGTCTTCCTGCCTTTGGCTCAGGGCATGATCCCATGGTCCTGGGCTTGAGCTTCGCATCAGGCTCAGCAGGGGAGCCTGCTTCTCACTCTCCCTTTGCCCCTGCTCCTGTGCTCTCTCTCTCTCATTCACTATGTCTCTCAAATAAAATCTTAAAAAAAAAGAAACGATGCAGAAGAATTATGAAATCTTAGAAACCTCTGAAACAATGAGGACACTTATACTTTCTTTTCATCTTTATGATTCTATTTCCCATTGGCCAAATCACATTCACATTTAGCCTAAATTCATACAAATTTACCAGTGTAAAAATTGGGAAAAATTCTAAATAATTAAAAAATTGTAGTTAAAGCTGCTTTTTGCTACTATGAAATAAATTATTTTCTAGTTTGTATACAAAGACCCACCAAATTTAATAACCATTGTAAAAAAACATCTGTGTTAGTCTTAAGCTCTGGACACTACTTTCCTTTGGCTTTGTAATAGGCATTTTTTCCTTTACAGATATCTTTAATGATTGTTTTTCCATTCTGAGGTAATTTTTATGTAATTGGGATATATCTGTTCTGGATAATTCATTTCAAGAACCTCACAAACTAATGCTGTTGACATTATGATAATGATAAAAATGGAGGTGTGCTTCTTAACTGGGAAGATATATTTTTTTAGGTTCAACCAAATAAGCTGCCAGAGTGTTCTTATAAGTTAGTATATAATGTTAATAGAGATGTAAGGAACTAATGAATTTAAAGCCAGACCTCTAGTGTCTCGAAGAAAACTCTGTTAGCTGAAGTTTATTAGATAAGAGTAAAAGTAGTTAATTTCTCTTTTATAGTGACAGATCATCCTATGTATAATAGTTATTCCCTATTATTGCATGTAATATGACAGTATTTTTATGATTACTTTATCCACTGGGTCTGGAACTATTTATAACATATTTAAATTAAAACTAAGTATTCAAGTGTCCAGATAAGCAAAGGTTTTGCCCTATCTCAAAATACATGCCTATATAAGCCCAATGTCTATTCTTGCTATTCCTTATATTAATTTTTTTTTCCTTATGAGATTTTACTAATCGTCTGGCCTTATATGATAGGGAATAATTGGTTTCTTAAGGAATAATTAGTTTTATTAAGACTCACTTAATAAAAAATGTATTGTGATTTACTTGGAGGTCATAGGCAGGCAAATTAAATAATAAAATCCTAACAATGAAGCATACCTACCTGTATTGTATGAAGAAATAATAAATAACCAGATACTGAATTGATAATCCTTAAGGACATTGAATTTTGAGACAGCAACAGTGATTGCCAAAATTTGTCCAGCTCCTTTCTCCAATGGTCAGCTGAAGAAACAGATCTGCATTTAGAAATGTATCTCAGAATCGAAGATGACTGTGGGATTTGGATTCAGATTCTTGGCATTGTTGCATATTATAAACTATAAAATTGCAATAATCCACTTTAAGTTTTCCTCATGTAATTGGTAATTCTGGGGGTATCCAAAAGTCACAAAATTCTGCCTGGTAAATACACATTCATTACAAACTGTGCATTTTGATATTGTAGAATTCATTTTAAGAAATGTAATCTAAAATTCTTCACGGTAGCAGATGACATACTCAATTTTTTACCTATATTCACCATATTTGGTCACTGGATGGTTTCACAGCCCATGAAAACTCAGAAGAAAATATTCTATGGAAAAAGAAATCACAAGAAAAATGTAAAAATGCTGTAACTCCCTAAGATATTGTACTCTTTTTATTCAGGATTAATGTCAATACTGAAGATACATTTGAAATAAATACATTTCAATAAGGCTTAACTGAAAAATAATCTAGTTATTTCTAGAATTGCAGCAAAATTATCACTGTCACAGAATCCGAAAATAAGAAAAGAACGATGTGAATATCCCATTCAAAAGTTGGTTTATCCTTAGATGTTCACAGATATTGGAGGAAAAATTCAATCAATAAGAAAAGAGCAAGGTAGCCAAGCTGTGTCTCATTAGAGACTATCTGAGAACACCTTCTGGAAAAACAGTTTTGCATGAGAATTCTAAAACAAGCTATTGTTTTGCTTGCCTTCTACCTATATCCACTCAGGCCATGACACTTTTGTAAATTCAAGTACAAAATAGGTCTGTGAGATAGCCCCAAATCATATAAAAGATATCATTACTTCAATTTATCATGGAGAAGCCACTAGGTGCCTGAACAATGTTAAACCCTAAAATAATCTCAAGTGAGTCAATGTCCCTCCCACCCAGTTTCTGGTTTTTTAAGCAGTTTGAATGCTAAGGATATTAATGATACAGCTCTAATTGGAACAAAGCCCAGAGCATACACAGAGCATATACAGAGCATACCGATATTCAAGAAAGACTATATTGTAATATAGAATTACAAAGGCTAGATCACTCATGAATATTTGTAGATGCATAAAACCCTTAAATATTTTCTTAAAGATTATTTATGTCCATTACTGAACTTCTTTAAATTCAACATCTTATACAGAGAATAAGTTTTAAAAATGTCCTGCTTGGAGGGGAGGTTGGGGGGGCAGATAGGCTAAATGGGTGATGGGTATTAAGGAGGGCACTTGTGATGAGCACTGGGTGTTACATGTAAGTGATGAATCACTAAATTCTACTCTTGAAACCAATATTACACTGTATGTTAACTACCTAGAATTCAAATAAAAACTTGAAATAAAAAAAAAGTCACTTCCCATTCACAACGAAAAAAATAAAAATAAATAAAAATGTCCTGCTTAAACTTATTTTAAAAGCTCTAGGATCTTTCGGGGCACCTGAGTGGCTCAGATGGTTAAGCGTCTGCCTTCAGCTCGGGTCATGATCCCAGGGTCCTGGGATCGAGCCCCACATGGGGCTCCTGGCTCAGCCGGGAGTCTGCTTCTCCCTCGCCTTCTGCCTCTCCCACTGCTCATGCTCCCTCTCTCTGTATCTCTGTCTCAAATGAATAAATAAAATCTTAAAAAAAAAAAAAAAAGCTCTAGGATCTTTCAATGAAGGGCTTTAGAGTTTTGTTCTCATAAATTTGCTTATGGCTATAAATTATAAAACTTCAAGAAAAGTAAATCTAAGTGACTAATATCTCATCAATTTAAAAATTACACTTGGTAAATCACAGGTTTGTGCTATTTATTTGTAAAATTTACGTGTACTGGACATTTACAGTTGTCAACTTAAAGATTACACTTTAACTGATCAGATGTCATAGACTCTGAGTAGACTGTTGCCTTTTCAGTGGGGCGCCTGGGTGGCTCAGTCAGTTAAACGTCTACCTTTGGCTCAGGTCATGATCCCAGGGTCCTGGGATGGAACCCCATGTTGGGCTCCCTGCTTAGCAGGGGAGTCTGCTTCTCCCTCTCTCTTTGCCCCTGCTTTTGCTCTCTCTCTTTCTCAAATGAATAAATAAATTCTTTAAAAAAAAATGGCTAGTGAGAGACATAGAGAAGGCCATTTACAATGCAAAGCACCATTTTATTACTATCCTACAGATAGATATGAGTTCTTTATTGCAAGTATTTCATACAGTTTTCCTTTCACCCTTCATGATCATTCATCTTTGAATAAAAGCTACAACATTTTATTCTTACAATTTCCTAGGGAGTAAAAAATGTAGTCAAAGCAGTAAACTCTGAATTAAATTACAGATGGCAAATATATCTTCTAATTTAGGGAAACTGTTGATATTTGCAATGGGTTATAGTGCCTCGAGTTTGATATTTTTGTAGGTATGTGTTTGTAATACAACTCCTTTAAGAAAATGTGAAAATAACTTTTTTTGTCATTTGAAAGAAATAGTTTATTCTGACTAGAAGTTGTAGCTTATTAAACTTCAATACATGACATCTAAAGTAAAAAACTGTTGCATTAGTTCTTCTTGAATAAATCATAAAAATACAGAAAATGGAAATGGGGAAAAATGTTACAATTTAGCTAGTCTATCCCCCGAGGCTACAATAAAATTGTCCCTTGAAATATATTCTCCACTGTTTTATCTTCCCCATCGTAAGCCATTAAGTGGCCCCTGTTCAAAATATACTGGGTAATTGCTGTGCTTGACTCATCACAATATGCACACATGACAGATTTCTAATCTTTAGAGGCACATTTTGTGGTGGTTGGATTATCACACATGCAAACACCACAACCAACCCTCTCATGACGGAATATGCTTTTCAAGTGCTAAATTAAACATGACGTAGAACAGAGATTGGCTAACTATGACACGTGGGCCAAATCCAGCCCCACTGTCTATTTTTGTGAATAAGGTTTTATTGGAACACAACTACCTTCATTTGTGTTTACATACATATTTGTCAGTGGCTACTTTTGTACTCCAGTGGTAATGCTGAGTAGTTGTGACAGAAACTGAATGACCTACAATGGCAAAATGTATGCAATCAGGTCCTTTACAGAGAAAATTTGCTGACGTTTGGTGTACTGGTCCTAATTGAAGAGAGTCAAGACTGGCTTGCTTTTCCCATCCAAAATATTGTATCTGTGTATACGCACTACAAAATTTCATCCTCTGTTCAAAATACGTGGCTTCCTGATATTATTTGTTCCCTTTATTTTACAGTGATCAATTGGGATACTTTAAGTATTGTAGATTTATTATTTATTGTTTGTAATTTTAATTAAAATATTTCAGGCTCTTCTTTCCTGCTAATTAGGTGATAGTCATGTGAAGAACAGCGAAGGCTAAGAACAGTAACTCAGTATGTGTTGAGTTTATATCATTTACATTTCAAATCGATTGCTCTAATAGATGGAATTCTGGCATATTTTAAAAAGTGAATGGTTTTATTTCTGTAATTTCATTAGATTTCTATCAGCTGCCTGGTATTTAAATGACTATTTGAAATGCAAATATCCAACTGAATAAACCCCAAATTGTGTGATAAGAATATGCGTCTACAATAAAAACTTTTGGGGTAATAGGGTAGAGAAGTTCTGTTGTGACCTACTCTGCAACCCACTATTCATTAATTCTCACAATCCCCTTAGATCACTGAGATCAAGAATACTTAAAAGTAGTCTTTCAAGTACTGTTGAATCCCCACAGGTTTTACCTATACTGTGATGTTTTATTTTTTTTTTTAAGAACAACTTTTCCTTTCACTTTCCTGCAAAGTTTAATTCTTTTATTAAAAACACAAGAAAGCCCTCACCGTGGATATACATGCATATAGCCATTTTAACATTGTAAGGATGAAAGATTGTAAGAAAGTTCAGGCATGGTTTTCGCAGCTGGAGCACTTGCGTCCAGAATGGGCGAGAGGACCGCTGCTCTAAGTCTAGAACATTTCCTGTAGTGGTCTTTCACATGGAGTTGTATCGTTTTTACTTCAAATGTGCACGTTAGCAATTTAGGGAGGTTAGATAAAATGTCTGAATGTTAATGGTTTGAGTCGTGAGTATTAATACGATTCTAGTGATTTCAAATCGATGATGCAAATATATCGTTAACTTCACAACTTAAATTTGGCTTATTATATTATTGTGACTGCCTGGACACTTATATTTTACATTTTCTGCTTATTTTAACAAGGCAGAGACTTGTCCTAGATGGAAGCAATTATTGACAGTTTCCCGTTTCTCAGTACCAGCTAGAAGTCATCCCCTCTTGCTAGAAGTGAGACGTTCATGAGGCTACGTTGCAAAACTTCTAGCAATCTAACTGCTGAAGAGGATTAGAAAAGGGCTCTGGGCTTGTTATAGTCTCAACCCACCCAGGTAATGAGAAAATGCAGTACATGATCACATGCTTACGAAGCCAAATGGCTTACCCGAGACGCGGATCCTTTCTACAAGTGACAATCCTCAGAAACCACTAACTTTCCTAGCTCACCCTCCCCGTATTAAACAGAGAAAGAAACAGACTCTTAGCAGTCATTTATATGTTCAATTTTCAGTTTAGAAAATAAGGTTAAAATCCAAAGAAGTCTCCCCTAAATGGTAATTATAGGGACCCTTTCATTTTTTAATGAAAAAGATTAACAAAATGTCTAGTAATAAAGCATAATTGTGGTGAATATCATAGATCTATAATATACCATAAGTTCCCAGAGCTTCTCCAATTATTGCCCAATATCACTTTGGAGATAGAATATTAAAAATAGATTTAGGAAAGAATAAAAAAGATAAGTGGGGGAAAGTCCATTCTAAGATATGCTTCTCTCAGATTTAGTAAGCAGTTTTGTTATATTTTGTCCTAAAGTCACAAACCCAAGTACTACCAGAGGAATTGAGAAACCAGGTAAGTCTGATGCTAAGAGAATGTGTTTGCCTTGTCATGCTTTTTACTCGCTCACTTTGGAGAATGGCCTGGCGACATTTATATTCTAACTAGATGTTTCTGCCAAAAAGCTCTCGAAATCTGTGTATAAATGATTCCTGAAGAAAATGACTTTCAGGGGTGTTTTCTATCTTGTGGCTCTTTGGGAGAATAAAAGAGCACATTTATGGTATTTTTCTCAAATCGGACCAAGGCAGTTATTTGTTGTGAATGACGCTTTTAGAATTGCACACTGGATTGCTTAGTATCACAGGACATAGGACACAGACAGCAGTGGAGCAAAAGGCAACAAAAGTAATGAAAGTAAAGACGCAGAACTGTATGGCCACACTGAATAGGACCCATACCTTTTGGAACACTGGCAGGCTCTCTGTAGGGAAAGCCGTAGAAACAGAACTGTTTCCACAAATGTGCACGTTCTTTAGGAGGCAACAATTGGGAGGTCTCCCGAAAGCAAAAACCTTCTTTTAAAGACAATGTTTGTTTGTCAACTTCAGAATGGCTCGTTGAAGAGAATAAACCACAAATTTAAAGAATTAAGTGTTGTTTTCACAAATTTCATCATTGTATTCCATAGCAGAGTAAATATATCCACTTTTTCTAAGGCTTTTGCCTTGGAGACATACAACAAAGCAATGTTTTAAAGCCATGATTTTCAAACTTTAATGTACCTTCAAACAGAAAGCTTGTTAACCTGCCCAGGTAATTCTGATTCAGAAGAATCAATTTATTGCTTATTTGGTTGTTTTTCATGGCCATGATTTTCATTTAAATGACTGTTAGCTACCTGGAATATTGAATTGATTTTAAAGTTCTTATGCCTGACTCTTTTGCTATTCAAATTGGGGCCTAGATACTGCATTTTAAAAAATATATATATTTTATTGATTTATTTGACAGAGAGAGCACAAGCAGGGGGAGTAGCAGGCAGAAGGAGAAGCAGACTCCCTGTTGAGCAGAGAGCCCAATGCAGGGCTCGATCCCAGGACCCTGGGATCATGACCTGAGCCGAAGGCAGACACTTAACCAACTGAGCCACCCAGGCGCCCCTAGATGCTGCATTTTTATAAGCTCCCAGATGATGCTGGAGCTGCTGCTCTGAGGAACAAGTTTGAGTAGAAAGATCAAAAGGTCTTAGTGGTTAAAATTAGATGCTGTTCAATGGATATAAATTTTCAGTTATGCAAGATGAAAAAGTTCTAGAGTTCTTCTGTACAACATTGTGCCTATAGTTAACAATACTATAGTATACACTTAAAATTTTGTTGAAAAGGCAGATTCCCTGTTATGAATATTAATTTTTTTGCCACAATAAAAAAAAGAAATGAGTGAGCTGCAGGTCATTTTCTCCATGGCTACAACTACATATTGATGTCTTATCTGTTCTTGTAACTTTCTTTTAGATTGGCAAAGTAAGCTGCCTCAGTTTGCAGAACAGCTCTGTGTCCTAGTGACCATTTCCTAGAAGATTTCTTAGAAATCTCCAGGCATAAACAAAAGAAGTCATAAGATTTCAATATGGTAATTTAATCTGGGGAACATCGTTGCCCATTTCTTGCCTTTTTTTTTTTTTTCAGGTTGACTAGTTTCCCCTGAGGAACACAAACCCTGAACATGTTGGTTGTGGGAGTAGGATTTACAGATCACTTTTTGATACAGATCAGAGTTCGAGTTCTCTATTTAGTGAGCAGCATATTTACAATACAAGTTTGTTCGCTCATTTGTTTTCGAGGAAGATTTTCTAGATTGGCAAAATCATTCCAAACTGTACAGAAAAAAAGACCAGTCCTGATATACTCTTAAAATGATAATGATATATAGAGTAGATAGCTTCTTTTTGTTTGTTTGTTTTCATTTTTTTAAAATTTTAATTCCAATATAGTTAACATACAGTGTTTTATTAGTTTCAGGTGACAATATAGTATATAACAATTGTATACATTGTTCAGTGCTCATGATAAGTGTGCTCTTAATCCCCTTCGCCTACTTCACCTTCATCCCCCCACCCATCTCTTTTCATGTGTCCGTTGGCCATTTGTGTGTCTCCTTTGGAGAAATACCTGTTCATGTCTTCTGCCCATTTTTAACTGGATTATTTTGTGTGTATTGAGTCATGTAAGTTTTTTTTACATATTTTGGATACTCGGACTTTATTGGATATGCCATTTGCAGATACCTTCTCCCATTTAGTAGGTTGTCTTTTGTTTTGTTGATTTTTGCCCTTGCTGTGCAAAAGCTTTTTATTTTGATGGAGTTCCCATAGTTTATTTTTGCTTTTATTTCCCTTGTCTCATGAGACATATCTAGAAAAATGTTGCTATGGCTAATATTGAGAAATTACTGCCTGTGTTCTCTTCTAGGACTTTTATGGTTTCAGGTCTCACATTTAGGTCCTTAATCCATTTTTAATTTGTTTTTGTGTATGCTGTAAAAAGTGGTCCAGTTTCATTCTTTTGCATGTAGCTGTCCAGTTTTCCCAACACCATTTATTGAAGAGACTGTCCTATTCCCATTGCATATTTTGCCTCCTTTGATTGACCATATAATCGTGGGTTTATTTCTGGGCTCTCTATTTTGTTCTTTTGATCTATTTGTCCATTTTGTGCCAGCACCATACTGTTTTGTTTACTAAAGCTTTGTAACTTGAAATCTGAAATCATGATACCTCCCATTTTGTTCTTCTTTTCCAAGATTGCTTTGGCTACCTGGGGTCCTTTGTGGTTCCATACAAATTTTAGGATTATTTGTCTTAATTTTGTGAAAAATACTGTTGGTATTTTGATAAAGATTGGATTAAATCTGTAGATTGCTTTGAGTACTATGGACATTTTAACAATACTATTCTTCTAATCCATGAGCATGGAATGTCTTTCCATTTCTTCATGTCATCTTCAATTTCTTTCATCAATGTTTGATAGTTCAGAGTACAGGTCTTTTACCTCCTTGGTTAAGTTGATTCCCAAATTTATTCTTTTTGGTGCAATTATAAATGAGATTGTTTTCTTAATTTCTCTTTCAGGCACTTCATTATTAGTGTATAGAAATGCAATAGATTTCTGTATGTTGATTTTGTATCCTGTGACCTTGCTGAATTCATTTATCAGTTCTAGTAGTTTTCTGGTGAAGTCTTTAGGGTTTTCTATAGAAAGTATCATGTTATCTGCACATAGTGAAAATTTTATTTCTTCCTTACCAATTTGGATACCATTTACTTATTTTTGTTGTCCGATTGCTGTGGCTGGGACTTCTAGTACTATGTTGAATAAACATGGTGAGAGTGGGCATCCTTGTCTAGTTCTTGATCTTAGGAGAAAAGCTCTCAGTTTTTTCGCATTGAGTATGATGTTAGCTGTGGGTTTTTCATAGATGGCCTTTATTATATTGAGGTATGTTCCCTCCAACCCTACTTTTTTGAGGATTTTTATCATGAATGGATGTTGTACTTTGTCAAATGCTTTTGCTGTACCTATTGAAATGATTGTGTAGTTTTATCCTGTCTCTTGTTTTTATTTTATTTTATTTATTTACCTTGGGGGGAGGGGGGAGAGAGAGAGAGAAAGAGCACAAGAGCAGGGGGAGGGAGAAGCAGACTCCCCACTGAGCAGGGGCCCACTGCTGTGCTTATTCCCAGGACTCTGAGATAATGATCTGAGCCCAAGGCAGATAGTTAAATGACTGAGCAACTCAGGCACCCCTTATTTCCTTTCTTTCTATTGCTTTGGGGTTTTGTTTGTTCTTTCCTAGCTCCTTTAGGTGTAATGTTAGGTTGTTTATTTGAGATTTTTCTTGCTTCTTGAAGTAAACCTGTATTGCTATAAACTCCCCCCTTAGAACAGCTTTTGCTGCATCCCAGAGATTTTGGAACATTGTGTTTTCATTTTAATTTGTCTCCATGTATTTTTTTTTTATTTCCTATGATTTATTGGTTAACCCATTCATTGTTTAGTAACATGTTATTTAACCACCATCTATTTGTGTTCTTTCCAGATTTTTTCCTGTGATTGACTTTTAGTTTCATAGAGTTGTGGTTGGAAAACACGCATAAAAGGACTTCAATTTGAATTTGTTGAGACTTATTTTATGGTCTAATATGTGATCTGTTTTGTAGAATGTTCCATGTGCACTTGAAAAGAATGTGTATTCTGCTGTTTCAGGATGGAATGTTCCGAAGGTATCTGTTAGATCCATCTGGTCCAATGTGCCATTCAAAACCACTGTTTCCTTGTTGATTTTCTGTTTGGATGATCTATCTATCCATTGATGTAAATAGGGTGTTAAAGTCTCCTATGCTTATTGTATTGCTATCAATTACTTCCTTTATATTTGTTATTAGCTGCTTTATGTAGTTGGATGCTCTCATGTTGGGTGCATAAATATTTGCAATTGTTATATTTTCTTGTTGGATTGTCCCCTTAGTGTTTATATAGTGTCCTTTCTCTCTTGCTATAGTCTATTTTGTCCAATATAAGTGTTGCTACTTCAGTTTTCTTTTCACTTTCATTTGCATGATAAATGCTCTTCCATCCCTTCACTTTCAATTTGCATGTGTCCTTAGGTCTGAAATGGGTCTCTTGTAGGCATTATATAAATGGGTCTTGCTTTTTTATCCATTCAGTCACCCTATGTGATTTGATTGGAGCATTTAGTCCATTTACATTCAAAGTAATTATTGTTAAGTATGTACTTACTGCCATTCTGTTACTTGTTTTTGTGGTTGTTTTTGTAGTTCTTCTGTGTTCTTTTCTTTTCTTGCTCTCTTCTCCCGCTGTTTGCAGGCTTTCTTTAGTGATATACTTGAATTACTTTCTCTTTATTTTTTGCATATTTATTATTGGTTTTCGATTTGCAGTTACCATTAGATTTATATGTAACATCTTTGCATGTAGCAGTTTACATTAAGTTGATGGTCACTTAAATTTGAACCCATTTTTTATGCCTCTCCCCCATCACATTTCAGGTATTTGGTATTATATTTTACAACTTTTTATTTTGTGAATCCCTTGACTGATTTTTATGGATTACTTATTTTTACTGCTTCAGTGCTTCCTACTTTTCTTACTCCTACTTATGATCTTTCCTTTCCACTCAGAGTCCCTTTAACATTTCTTGAGGGGCTGGATTAGTGGCCATGGATTCTTTTAACAATTTTTTGTCTGGGAAACTATCTCTCCTATTCTGAATGATAACCTTGCCACATAGAGTGTTCTTGGCTTCAGGTTTTTTTGTTTATTTGGTTTTTTGTTTGTGTGTTTGTTTGTTTTTCTCTTTCATCACTTTGAATATATCATGCCACTGTCTTCTGGCCTGCAAAATTTCTGCTGAGAAACCAGCTGATAGCCTTATGGGATTTTCCTTGTGTCTATTTTCTTTTTTCTTGCTGCTTTTAAACTTCTCTCTTTATTCCTACTTTGTGCCATTTTAATTACTGTGTGTCTTGTTGTGGACCTCTGAGGGTTGATTTCATTGAGGGTGGTCATCTTTTTATTAGACACAAAAAGGCAAAGCCACTTTTAGAGAAGACAAATGAACATTATAAAATTTAACTAACCACTCAAATATATACTGCAAAAGCTGATTTTAAAAGAAAACCACAGGACATAAATATGTATACATGGAGGTTTTAAACAACATATATTTAGAGGCTAGCACTGTATATGTGTCATACATGATACTGAGTGGGAAATCATTATAAAGAGATCCATCCAAGATTGTTGTGGCCAAAAGTCTGTTTAATGCTATCACACAAGTTCCGCAGAACTTGCAATGGTTTCCATGATTCTGGCCAATGGGGAAAATCAGTTTTCAATTTGGATGCCAATCAGGAAGTTAGTTGGTTCTCAAAACATTATAAAACATAGCTTCTTTCCCTGTAGTATGATCAGCCTCATAGACTAAGAAACATTGAGATATAGGAGATAGGCAGGAAGCCAATATGCCTCATAAACATAAGCAGAAAAGCACAAGCCAGCAGAACTGAAGCCAGTGTGAGACACAGAGAAGACAGAAGAACTTGGAAGGAAGCAGAGGAATACTCGTGGAAGAAGAATGGAAAAAATATTCCCAGCAATAGTGGCCTATTCTAGGTTTTTAGGTGACTCGAAAACAGAGATTGATACTAGGATGGAATTATTTAGCAGTCAAATTATGTTAAGTATACTTAGACTTAAATTAACAGCATCACAATATATGTGTTTCTGATTTCATGCTGTGTTTTAAATCACTCGGATTAGATCATTTATGTTCATAAAGTTCTGACTTAAAGAAATCTCATGTAATGTATACATATTTAGATATCCATTAGATATTGCCTACCTTTAGCAGTTGAATTTTTGTGGGAGAAATTACTAGCTCTCTGTATAGAATGTTTTTGCTATAAATTTTGATTTGTAATTTCTACTTTCATATGTTATCATAATAAGGTAAAAATTATGGTTTTGTGAAGAATTTTTAGATTTCCCTCTAATGTCGATGTATTCCCAGGTTTAGCTGTGCTTTCTTTTTGAAACTAAGGAGAAAGCTCCCTTACCAGTTATTATTTCTGATTATGTAAATCTTTACGAAAGAAGCTCACTTATATTGTAACTCTTACCTTATATTCTTGCTCTCAGTAGACATCTTGAAGTTGGTAGCACAGGTACGAAAAATATGCTTCCTCCAGGAAATTTTCCTAGATTTGTAAAGCCCGGTCTTACCCCAAATTTGCAGAAAATGCATCCTAATCTTTTCCTCTTATCTTCATGTAATCTTGTCTCCCTGAGGACAATGAGCTGTCACTTCCACCTCATGCCTTTCCTATGCCATTGTCTTTTTTAGGTCATTATTCCTGACAGTGGAAATCTTGTGTACAGAACTATAGAAAATACTGCTCTACAATATCAATCCACTATTCTTATATTGATGAATCCATATAAAATTCCTCAAAAATATTTTCTTTCAATCACAAAGTCAAAAAATAAACTAACTAAAAATAAGTAAAACAAAATAAATGCAGAGAAAGAACGCATCCAATAGGCCTACCTACACTTAGTTTAGGTAGGTTTATGTATATTAAATAGACCTATATACTATATACATATACATTATACATTAAAAATGTAGGGAGGTTTAATTACATTGAATTTATATAATTGACCATCTCCTTGAAAACAAGTAGCAGGGCGACCAACTGTCCTATCTTGCTCAGGATAGATGGTGTTTCTCTGGACACAGAACTTTCAGTGTGAAAATCAGTACAGTCCTTGAGTAAACTAAGAGAGCTGGTCACCTAAATGGGTATGAGCAGTTTGAATTTCTGGGGCCTGTTTTCCTTACATTTTTAGCAGGTAAATTATATTTTTCTAATTTTGAGCTATTGTTCCATTTGAACAAAAGGAAAAGAGTAGGATAACTAATGATTTACTTTGAAAAGTTAATAAGAAGGAAGAGAAATATTTGAAAATCCCATCAGAGTGACTCATTCAGTTCTTGTGTCTATTGTGCTGGTGTTTTTTTTGGTTTTTTATTTTGTTTTGTTTTTTTTTGACTATGTTAACAGGTTTGGTTCTATAAGAACTAAATCACTACATTTCTCTGTAAGGTTTAATTACCTTTTATCAAAAAGAAGCCCTGCTGTTAGGGCATCTGGTCAGTCTCTCATCTTTATAAAGCAAAGGGAATACAGGATTCCAGCCACACATCTCGGGGCCCAGTTGGTTCAGTAACATGGCATCGTCATTCTGCACAGCAACTGTGTCTCTTTATAATTAAAACTCTGGTGAGTAAGTCTGTCAGGCTCAGTAACTTGTAGATCATGAAAGAAAAGAAATCAAGAGAAATTTACTTCACTACATGAGTCAAATAGCTAAGAAAGAAACAGAACAAAGATGTAACTATGAAAGTGCACGTACCTTTCAATGTTGTTTCTTAGAGTCACAATGATTTATTTGAGCTTGCCAGGATATTCCTTTTTTAAAAGACCTAATTTACTAACAGTGTGGGATTTTCCAAGTTTTTCACTCCTCTCAGATTGCATTTTCATTTGCTCTAGCAATAAAGATCTCTAATGCAGAGACATCGCAATTGAACTCAGTGTGGGAGTCTCTCCAAGGCAGAGAAATTCCCATATATCTTTTTGTCTCGTATGGAACATTTTCAGAGTCTTCAGGTCCTCAAATGGAGAACAATTTGGCACTCATTGCAATTTATTATTACTATTGACCTCCTTTGCTGTTTTGGCGTTCAGTTGAGAAAGCTGTGTGTAACTGGTTTTATTTTTTTAACAGACCAGGTTAAATACCCATAATAACTTATCAGGAAAAATCTGTAATTGGACTTCAACATTAATTTGTCACTCCAGATCCTGATGGAGTAAATTTTATTTCCTTATTTTGAACTTGGGGAACTTTGACATTTTAGACCTGGAATTCAAAGCTTCAAGCAGCGTAGCCCCACTAGAAATAGGGTCACTATATAGTTTATTGTTAAGAGTGAAATGGGACATTATTAATAATTATGCTTGGATACCTGGTGGAAACCAAATTTATGACAGACAAACTTGAACTTGTAGTCATACTTAAGAGTCTCTAGGGAGAGTATCATGGTGCTCAACTCCAAATTGGATTAAAGTAGGTACCAAGAAAAGAAAGGGAAGTCAAGGAATCAGTATTCATAGCTACCAAGTCTACCCATAAACCTGATCCTACAAGGCAGGGATATGCTGGAAACTCCATCTTAAAAATACTCTCAGCTGGAGGGAATGAAGGAAAAAAAATGTCATGTAACAAGTATTTACCAGTTACTTTATCATGTTCTGGAATGGGACTATTATGGTGAGCCAAAATAGAGTCCTTGCCTTCACAGAGATTATAATTTTGTAAGTAAGACATGAATTAATGAAATAATCACAAAAATAAATGTATGATTACGAAATGAGTTTTAAAAATATAAATAGCAGTACACCATCAGAGAGAGCCCCAATAAATCTGGTGTTCTAGGAAAGGTATATATAGATATTTTTTAATTGGAGTCAAGTGGTTGGGGAGGTAATCATTTTAGGTGAGAACAGCAAAGGCCTTCTTGGGCAGGCTTGGGTTCTGCTCACTGGGAGCAGCTCCCCCATCCATTCTTCCCCATGGCTCTGGGTTCTACTCACTGGCTTTTCAATTTTCCTTCATGCTTATGTCTGAAGAGAAATTAGAAAATATGTCTTCCTCTGGCTGAGCAAATTTCTCAGCCTGCTTTCAGTACAAGTTTGGGATGCAAAAGTTGTTTTGTGAGTTAATCAGTCTTTTAGCCTGATGGTTCTTTTGACCATGCAGTTCTCTTATGATCGTGAGTCAGATTTTTATTTATTTGGTTACAATTAGATCTGCATATAAATGGCCCAAATCCACATTTTCAATAAGACAAGCCTCTCTGAATCTCTCTATATATTTTGCTGGCGATTTAAGTCTATCAATTTTCTTAAGATAGCTATACTTTTAGTTTCTTACTTGAGCCATTTCCACTAATTGAAAAGATTCACTGGGTGCCTAGATTCCCAAGGATTTTCTTTTCTTTCTCTCTCTCTCTCTTTCTCTTCTTTCTTTTTTTTTCTATGTTAAGTTGTTACAAGTATGCCTTGTTTTACTCCTTATTTTCAAGAAGACTGTTTTAACTAGCCATTGTTTTTCAAAGGACTTCTTAGTTTTATCTTTTACTTGTTGGAAATGACAACCAGTTGCATCTTCTACCCCACACTTTCTAGAATTTCAGAACTTTCTCAATTGTCTTCCAAATGCATTTAAAATTTGGCAGTCTTTCTTGAACTCATTTCATTTTGTAGTGCCTTGTCAAATGCAACCAAGTCAAGCTATTAATATCTTATTTTCCCACTTCTACGACCAAAGCCAAAATGTACGTTAGGTACACTATCTGCTTTCTAAGATACAGCACATGATAGTTTTACCAATTGTTTTGCCACTGCAAACATACATCATCATCTTTCCAGCCTTTGTTAATAACTTCCTCACTATGCACTCCAGAGTCAATATTTTGTTTTTGTTTTTGTTAGAGCAGAATTTCACTTTTGGGTACCACTTTCTGCCTAATCAGCTTAGCTGAATTATGCTGTGATAATAAATGACACCCCAAATCTCAGTGGCTTAACAGCAACCATTTATTTCTTACTCATGCTGCTTGTCCATTATGGGTCAGTTCAATTCTTCACACCAGAGACCAGAGTAATGGAGCATCCCTTATCTTGGATATGGACAAATTGAAGAATGGATTAACGAATGGTTCTTAAAGTCTCTCTGGAAACTGTCACATGCCACTTACTCTCATATTTCATTGGTCAAATCAACAGAGTGGGGTGATTATTTCTTCATCAGAAAGGAGCTTCCAAAAAAAAAAAAAAAGCTTCAAATTTTGGAAAAATCAGGCCATGGGTCACTAAGTGCCCTTACCCCCCAAATCTCTCCAGGCACCTACTTCATCCCATGCTCTTCCTTAGGGAACTTCCCCACTCTGTACTTTTTGTTCAACAAGATAGGTTCAAAATATTATGGATGGGTTATAAATGAATATATTTAATATATAAAAAAATCACCATGTCTATTTACCAGTAGTCCAGCTTCCTATTAGAAGATAAAGAACTAGAAAAGTAAATGGATTAATATTGTTTTATTCTTTTTCCACAACCTTATAGACTCTAAATGACTGGGTAGATTTATATGTTTAATATATTCTTGGAGAAGAACAAATATGATTCATGCATTTTGATAAAATATAAATAAAAGGAAGAAAAAAGGAATATAGTTAAATACAATATGAACCATATTTCATCAAACTAAATGAATGACAATTTATAATTTTATACATATATTTGTATAACTATTTCCATCACTTTTTTTTTTAAAGATTTTATTTATTTATTTGAGACAGAGAGAATGAGAGAGAGAGCACATGAAAGGGGGGAGGGTCAGAGGGAGAAGCAGGCTCCCTGCCGAGCAGGGAGCCAGATGTGGGACTCGATCCAGGGACTCCAGGATCATGACCTGAGCCGAAGGCAGTCGCTTAACCAACTGAGCCACCCAGGCGCCCTATTTCCATCAGTTTTAAATTAATGAGAGATGATGCAGCATGACACAAAATGTTGGATTTGGAATCATAGGGTTGTAGAACTTAATCCTAGTTTTTGTATTATTTATGAAACCAATATGAACCACTACACAAATTGAGGCTGAGAGAAGGGATAAGAATTCTTCTAAACATTATTCATTTCATTGTTCTAATTAACCATTTAGTTCACCTTACATTTTTATCAGGATGCTACCTTTGAGCCATTACTCCTCATCTTTCCCAGTTACCAGTCCAAAGAATTTCCACACTAATCTTACAGGGAACTAGAATCTAGTCAGCTTCCTAGTGTTATCACTCTTGAAGGTTTTCCCCTAATTATTCAATTGTGATGCCTTTCCATGATTCTTGAAGGTGTTGTTAACTTAGAGACCTTCCCAGAGCTCACTTGTTCATCTAAGGATAGCTATCCCACTCCCTCAGGACTAAGCCTGATCAAGAGGGACTACACTTGGAACCTAGAGTCAAAACTCTCAGTTCACACACATTGCACCTATTAGGGACTCATCAGCCATGGGAGTGTGAATTTTGGACAAGTTCCAGCATCCTCTACATCAAAGACAGAATCGAATCCCTTTGTTTCCCTGAAAATCAATTCACTTCAGAGATAAGAAAATTTCTTTCTTTCTCTTTTTCTTTTCTATAAAGGAATCAAAACTAAAACTAAGAGGTTTTGTTATTATCTCTTTTCTGAAGACTATCTTCAGAAGTTTAAAGATGATTTTGTACCTTAAGATTGAAAAACTTGAACTGGCAATTTTCACACTAAAGAAGAGAGGAAGAAAATTAATCTCTGGTAAAATACTCTTCCATTTAAGCACTACACTATTTTTAGTCAGCCTGACCATCAGTTTCTCACCATAAAAAATGGGAGTTAAATATTTACTTTTTATTGTAAATTTAGGATACATAATACACGTAAAGCATACAGTTCTTGTATAGTTCATTTTGATTGCTCAAGAATTTTTGGAAGGTATTGTTTCAGTAAAGCTCTAGTTGTAAAGGTACACACACACACACACACACACACACATATATGAAAGTCAAAGAAATGATAAATATTCAGGGAAGGTTAGAAATGTAATAATTCCAGGCCACAGAAGAAGTAGGACCCATGAAAAATTCAAATACTGCCTTCCTTATGGCTCATATACTGTTTATAAAGTTTCTTTATTCTCTACTCGTCCTACTGCTACTGGATACCTTGCTCTCTCTCTTAATTTTGTATAACTTGTCTCTACCTCTTTGCTCCTTCTTCCTCAGAACTTCTACTTCATCTTTCATATATGCCTTTATTCTTCGTAATCTCATCATTCAAACATGCCACAGCCATGGAATAGTTTTCATGCCATTACTAAGCTCACAAATTTTCTATCTTTGCTTTAATTTATGGCAAAATCACTGGAAAATTCTGCATTGACTTCCCCAATAATATCTTCACCTCAGAGCTCTTTATACCTCCACACTGGTAGTGATCATCTCATACTTTGGACAAGTCTAATGTAGCTACAAGATTAAAGGACAGTGTCTGGAACATTTTAAGTGGTCAGCATCTGTTTGTTGAATGAAGGACACTTTGGGGGAAAATTTTCTTTCTTCTTGGACCAAAAAAAAAAAAAAAGGAGAGTTGGGGCACCTAGGTGGCTCAGTTGGTTAAGTGTCTGACTTGATTTCGTCTCAGGTCATGATCTCCTGATTGTGGAATGGAGTCACATGATGGAGTCTGTGCTGGGTGCAGAGTCTGTCTCAGATTCTTTCTCCCTCTCCTTTGCCCTCTGCCAGTCTCTGCTTTCTCACTCTCTCTCTCAAATACAATTTTTTAAAAAGGAGAGAGAGGCGGGGGAGTGAAAAGAAACTAGAATCTCTACCTGGGATCTTATTTCAAAAACAGGAAGAACCAGTGTAATGGGGCAATATAGGAAGAAGGGGGATTTGAAGACTCTTTGGAAATGCCATGGGAATAGAGCAATGGGAAATAGCATTTCCAAGTTTTCCAGAGAATGGTACACACTGTGGAAGCTGGAATCTGGGCATTAAGCAAAAGAAGAATGAAAAAAGCTTGGCACAAAGGGATTCCTGTGAAACATACAGCTGGTCTTGACTAATGAGGAGATAACATATTAGGAATTTATTGGATGGCTAACAGCCAGGCAGTGATCGGTCACTGAGAAAACTAACACTGAGGGCGGAGGGTCCTGAGGGTCCTGAGGGGTTTTGTTTGATTGTTTTTTAATGCAGTAGTAGAAAAATACCTTCTATTTCTTTTGTGGAGATGTACCAAGTGGCAGAGACAAGTTGGAAACCATATATACAAGATGGAATGGTTCCGCATTTGACATTTTACAGCATCTCTTCTCCTTTTCCTCACCATCTTCTCTAGAAGCAACTCCACCTCACAGGAAGGGGAGGCAAATGTGTGAAGTGACAGGCAATTTCAACTGAAGAGACACCTTATAAATAAATGCATAAAGTTGTTCAGCACTCTAATTTTATTTTGTGGAACTACAAGTCAATTTTGAACTCATAAAAGAGAAGACTCCAAGCCATCCTTGACATTTCTTCTTTTGTTTTTCTAATTTGGGGAGTGTAAAATAGTGCCATGTAGAATTTTGCCAGGAGCTTTAATCAAGCAGTTTTTGGCAATTTCCAGAACTGATCCTTCGCTGCCATTGAAAAACCAGGGCACAGATGAATGTTTCCAGTCCTCTGGCATGTCTCCATTCCATAAGCATTTTATTCACAGATTCTTTAAAGTCCCTGGAAAATAATTTGGGTAGGCCTGGCACCATGAAATTCTTTAAAGTATCCAAATGGCTCTTTTATGGTCTCATGGTCTATCTTGTTTCTGTGTTTCTCTTCCTTTCTCTTTTACGTTGCTCTAATTTCTAGATTATACATGTCATCTTCTAGTTTATACATAGACACTTCAGTTAAGAATTCAGGTTAAGTTTTCTACATAAACCCATTCTTTTCATTTATATAAAATAAATAATATAGTATTTGCTATTTATACTTTTCATGATCTTCCATGTACATCTCCATGTGACTTCTCTGCCTATATCATCCTACTTAAGTATAATTTATTTCCTATCAGAGAAGAGCTGCTTTGAAATCATAACTTACTGTGCAGTGATGACTCACAGTCACGGAAAGACTATCAGGTGGCTTTTATTTTTGTTTTTGGTTTTATTTGTTTGTTTTTAATTCCTGGGATTATCCTAGACTTGACTCTCCTTTCTTGTGTTAGAATTTTTTCTTAGTTTTAGAGGGTAGCCTCTGCAAATTAGATTCTTGATGGGTTGGCAAACTCTGAGAAGAGTTAGAATTTGCTTCTTAGCAATACTTTGTGAACAATATGGGTATCCTGAAGTGGGGAGAGAGAGCAAGGAGGAGGTGATATTTGTCAAAGAACAGTTTTCCCTGGAGCTTACATGCTGTTTCTCATCAGTGCTTAAAACCAGCAGGGTTTTTAGAACTAGTTACAGTGTTGCAGATGTTTCCAGCCATTAACATATGGTTCAAATACCATTGTGGTAGGATTTGCTACAGATATATTTTTGTCTTGCAAACTGGAAGTTAAATGTCTTTCCATTAATCCACCAATGTGATATTTATTTGTCCCCAGAAAAACCAAAGATTTAGTTTGCTACACTTTGTACTCAAACACAGAGAGGTGACAAGGTTTGACACGTGTCAGTTCTTTCCACACCAAGTATGTAAGAAGATTCCCCAGGAAATTGTTAGCTGGGTACTACATGTGTTTGTAAAGTGGATGATAAACTATTGTTCCTCTTGTTTCATGACCACTAGGGAGATGAATGCAATTTGCACAGTGCGATGGTAATAACTAATGTGACATTTTCAAAGGAATCTAATCATGGATTCTAAATATTCATACCCAGGGCCTCTGCTGAGAGGTTTTTTTTATTTTTTTTCTTTGAAAAAGTGCTCTTTGAATAGACAAACACATTGTATGCCTTCAGATAGGTAAATATTACATTTTTAAACATATGGTTTGTGGAGCACTCTTCCTGTAAGTTACTTTGGAACATTTAGTGCTAGTCATCAAAATCATATAATTAGGTGACCATACAATTTATTATGCAACCTTTTGAGAGTACAAGATACTTTTAATAATTACACTAGAAACAAGAATCTTAAACTGGTACTGTCCTGGGTAAACTAAGAAGTATATTCAGTCTACACATAATGGATTTTTAAAATTATTAACATGGTAAACTAATTATTTTTGGAAGAAGTGAAACTCATAAATTACCAGAGAGCTAGAAATTCATTGTGATCTGATGAGGAGAGGTAAAATCTCAGTTTGCATTTATGGGAGCCTATTGGGAAAGGAAGATTTATAATATTTACATCTCCTTATATGTGCTCTAAAGAATTTCATTGGTATTTCAGGCTGGAGTCTATATGTTTAGGATCATTGATGGAGTGAGATCATTCCACTCTCCTCACTGTCCTTGGCAACTGGCTATCAGTATGAAACTTGGTAGATATTTTCTGTCTCGGGCATTTTATTTCCAGAGACCTGTATGCTAGATTATTCAAAGAAAAAAAAATAGGAAATAGTATTGATATGAAGGAAAAGATGCTTTCCATTTACTTCGTTCATCTTTTTTTTTTTCAGCTTATGTTATGGGAGAATTTGAATTTTTAATGTGACTTAACCCTAAGGAATCCTGCCTAGGAAATAGCCAGAAGTTGTGTGCTGTTTGTACAAGTTATTTAGTATCAAGAAGGGCAGCGTGTATATCCTGACCTAGCTCTATTAATTTGCCTTGAGGCTAGCCAAGAGAGTGTGAATTTGAAGGGGATAAGAATTTCCTTTTCCAGAGTCATTTCAGATTAAGGGACATGTCTAGTTTGGATGAGACTAAAGAAATTATACTGTAATCAAGGTGCAGTGCATCTCTTGGGTTTGCTAATGATTGAGAGGAAGAATAACATGGAAATGTGATGGGTGGACATAGTGGGATAGTGACAATCTACAAATGGGAGAATAAAAGTCCTGATTATCAAGTTGGGGAGTCAGAACTGTCAATTGGTTTAATGTAATAGAAGTTAAGGGAATAAGAATAGAGAAAAGCTGGGATAAGCTAAATAAGATGAAATGCTTAGTTCAGGAAAGTGGAGCATGTTGCTAAGAGCCCAGAACAAGAAAGTAAATTTATAGTGTTCCTTTTGGAACATTTGATAAGATGCTAGCAATTTACAATGCAAGTAGCTGCAAGAACAGCAGTTTTGACTTGAAGCAGAGGGATAGCTCTGCAATCCAGACAGCAAGGAACATTTTACTTCTAAAAAAATTATAAACTAAGGGAATTTGTTGAACTTCAAACTCAAAACGGTCTTTATAATTATTCTTTCATCTTTATCTCCAAAGAAAAATGTATGATTAGTTTCCAGTGCTAACATTCGTTCAGTCTTCAAATAGTCATTGAGTTAATACAATGTGCTCAGCATTGCATTTCCTTTGTAAGGTTCATGCATTCTTTCCTTCTGTGTCCCCTGACTCTGTGGTCTTTAACATCTCCTTTTCTTGTAATTTCTTTGTCTTTCTTCTGATTTGTGTATGCCTGTCACATATTGACTGATCCTGCACATGTCCTGCTGATTTTTAAGCAACTTTTATTGAATTTAGCAAATTTCATGTTTATTTTTCTTTTTCTTAAGTATTTATTTAAATTTTAGTTAGTTAACATACAGGGTAATAATAGTTCTCTTGTACAGTATAGTGATTCAACACTTCCACACAACACCCAGTGCTTATCACAACAAGTGCACTCCTTAATCCCATCACCTATTTCACCCATCCCCCCACCCACCTCCACTCTGGTAACCATCAGTTTATTCTCTGTATTTAAGAGTCTGTTTCTTGGTTTGCCTCTCTCTTTTTCACCCCCTTTACTTGTTTGTTTTGTTTCTTAAATTCCACATATGAGTGAAATCATATGGTATTTGTCTTTCTCTGACTTATTTCACTTAGCATAATACTCTCCAGGTCCTTCCATGTTGTTGAAAATGGCAAGATTTCATCCTTTTTTATGGTTGAGTAATATTCTATTGTATATATACCACACTTCTTTGTCCATTCATCAGTCAATATGGATACTTGGGCTGTTAGTTTTCATTCCCACCAGCAGTGTAAGAAGGTTCCTTTTTTCCACATCCTTGCCAACACTTGTTGTTTGTTGCATTTTTTATTTCAGTCATTCTGACAGATTTGAGGTGATATCTCATTATAGTTTTGATTTGTATTTCTCTGATGATCAATGATGTTGAGTATCTTTTCATGTGTCTGTTGGTCCTCTGGATGTCTTCTTTGGAAAAATGTCCATTCATGTCTTCTGTCCATTTTTAATTGGATTATTCTTTTTTGGAGTGTTGAGTTTTATATGTTCTTTATGTATTGTGGATATTAACCCCTTTATCAGATGTATCATTTGCAAATATCTTCTCCCATTCCATAGGTTGCCTTTTAGTCTTGTTGATTGTTTCCTTTGTTGTGCAGAAGCTTTTTATTTTGGTGTAGTCCCAGGAGTTTATTTTTGCTTTTATTTCCTTTGCTCCAGAGACCTATCTAGAAAAATGTTGCTACAGCCAGTGTCAGATAAATTACTACCTGTGTTCTCTTCTAGGATTTTTATGGTTTCAGGTCTCACATTTAGGTGTTTAATCCATTTTGAGTTTATTTTTGTGTATGGTATAAAAAATGTTCAGTTTCATTCTTTTGCATGTAGCTTTCCAGTTTTCCCAATACCATTTGTTGAACAGACTGTCTTTTTTCCATTGGATATGCTTTCCTGCATTGTCAAAGATTAATTAACCATATACTTGTAGCTTCATTTCTGGGTTTTCTATTCTGTTCCATTGATCTATGTATCTGTTTTTGTACCAGTACCATACTGTCTTGATCACTACTATATATATGTGTGTGTGTGTATATATATATATTTGTGTGTGTGTGTGTGTGTATACATTGGTAGGTATGTATTTGAAGTCTGGAATTGTGATGCCTCCAGCTTTGTTTTTCTTTTTCATGGTTGCTTTGGCTCTTCAGGGTCTTTGTGGTTCCATACAAATTTCAGGATTTTTCTAGCTCTGTGAAAAACACTGGTGGTATTTTGATAGGGATTGCATGAAATATGTAGATTGTTTTGGGTAGTATAAACATTTTGACAATATTTTTCTTCCAACCCATGAGCATGGAATGCTTTTACACTTCTGTGTCATCTTCAATTTTTTTTCATCAGTGTTCTATAGTTTTCAGAGTACAAGTCTTTTACCTGTTTGGTTAGGTTTATTCCTAGGTATCTTATTGTTTTGGGTATGACTGTAAATGGGATAGATTCCTTATTTTCACTGCTTCATTATTATATAGAAATGCAGCAGATTTCTGTATGCTGATTTTGTATCCTTCAACTTTACTCAATTTGTGTATCAGGTTTTTGGTGAAGTTTTTCCAGTTTTTGGTGAAGTCTTTCCGGTTTTCCACATAGAGTATCATGTCATCTGCAAATAGTGAGTTATTTCTTCCTCACCAATTTGAATGCATTTTATTTACTTTTGTTGTCAGATTGCTGTGGCTAGGACTTCTAGTACTTTGTTAAATAAAAGTAGTGAGAGTAGACATCCTTGTCTTATTCTTAGAAGAAAAGCTCTCAGTTTTTCCCCATTGAGTATTATGGTAGCTGTGGGTTTTTTCATATATGGCCTTTCTTATATTGAGGTATGTTCCCTCTAAACCTACTTTGTTGAGGGTTTTTATCATGAATTGTTGTATTTTGTCAAATGCTTTTGCTGCACTATTGAAATGATCATATGGTTCTTTTTAAAATTTTTTTTACTTAAATTCAGTTAATTAACATAATGTGTTATTAGTTTCAGAGGTAGAGGTCAGTGATTCATCAGTCTTATATAATACCCAGTGATCATTACATCACGTGCCCTCCTTAGTCACCCAGTTACCCCATCCCCAGACCGCCCTCCCCTCCAGCAACCCTCAGATTGCTTCCTCTGATTAAGAGTCTCTTATGGTTTGTCTCCCTCTCTGATTTTGTTTTGTTTTATTTTTTCCTCTCTTCTCCTATGATCCTGTTTTGTTTCTTAAATTCCACATATGAGTGAGATCGTATGATGACTTTCTCTGATTGACTTATTTCACTTAGCATAATACTCTCTAGTTCCATCCTTGTCATTGCAAATGGCAAGATTTCATTTTTTTGATGGCTGAGTACTATTCCATTGTATATATATATATATATACCACATCTTCTTTATCCATTCATCTGTCGATAGATATTTGGGCTTTTTCCATAGTTTGGCTACTGTGGACATTGCTGCTATAAATACTGTGGTGCATGTGCCCCTTCGGATCACTACATTTGTATCTTTGGGGTTAATGCCCAGTAGTGCAATTGCTAGGTTGTAGGGTAGCTCTATTTTCAACTTTTTGAGGAACCTCCATACTGTTTTCCAGAGTGGCTGCACCAGCTTGCATTTCCACCAAGAGTGTAAGAGGGTTCCCCTTTCTCTGCATCATTGCCAACATGTGTCATTTCCTGAGTTATTAATTTTAGTCATTCTGACTGGTGTGTGGTGGTATCCCATTGTGATTTTGATTTGTATTTCCCTGATGCCGAGTGATGTCAAGCACTTTTTCATGTGTCTGTTGGCCATTTGTATGTCTTCTTTGCAGAAATTTCTGTTCATGTCTTCTGCCCATTTCTTGACTGGATTATTTGTTCTTTGGGTATTGAGTTTGATAAGTTCTTTATAGATTTTGGATAGTACCCTTTATCTGATAAGACATTTGCAAATATCTTCTCCCATTCTGTAGGTTGTCTTTTCATTTTGTCGATTGTTTCCTTTGCTTTGCAAAAGCTTTTTCTCTTGATGAAGTCCTAATACTTCATTTATGCCTTTGTTTCCCTTGCCTTTGGAGACATGTCTAGCAAAAAGTTGCTGTGGTCGAGGTCACAGAGGTTGCTACCCATGTTCTCCTCTAGGGTTTTGATGGATTCCTGTCTCACATTTAGGTCTTTTATCCATTTGAATCTATTTTTATGTATGGTGTAAGGAAATGGTCCAGTTTCATTCTTCTACATGTGGTTATCCAACTTTCCCAACACCATTTGTTGAAGAGACGGTCTTTTTTCCATTGGATATTCTTTCCTGCTTTGTGGAAGATTAGTTGACTATAGAGTTGAGGGTCCATTTCTGGGTTCTCTGTTCTGTCCCATTGATCTATGTGTCTGTTTTTGTGCCAGTACCATACTGTCTTGATGATGACAGCTTTGTAATAGAGCTTGAAGTCTGAAATTGTGATGCCACCAGCTTTGGTTTTCTTTTTCAACATTCCTTTGGCTATTCGGGGTCTTTTCTGGCTCCATAAAAATTTTAGGATTATTTGTTCCATTTCTTTGAAAAAAGTTGATGGTATTTTGATAGGGATTGCATTGAATGTATAGATTGCTGTAGGTAGCATAGACGTTTTAACAATATTTGTTCTTCCATGAGCATGAAAAGTTTTTTCATTTCCTGTGTCTTCCTCGATTTCTTTCATGAGTGTTCTATAGTTTTCTGAGTACAGATCCTTTGCCTCTTTGGTTAGGCTTATTCCTAGGTATCTTATGATTTTTGGTGCAATTGTAAATGGGATTAACTCCTTAATCTCTCTGTCTTCTTTCTCACTGTTAGTGTATAGAAATGCAACTGATTTCTTTGCATTGATTTTATATCCTATCACTTTGATGAATACCTGTATGAGTTCTAGCAGTTTTGGGGTGGAGTCTTTTGGGTTTTCCACATAGAGTATCATATCATCTGCAAAGAGTGAGAGTTTCACTTCTTCTTTGCCAATTCGGATGCATTTTATTTCTTTTTGTTGTCTGATTGCTGTGGCTAGGACTTCTAGTACTATGTTGAACAGCAGTGGTGATAATGGACATCGCTGCCATGTTCCTGATCTTAGGGAAAAAACTCAGTTTTTCCCCATTGAGTATGATATTCGCTGTGAGTTTTTCATAGATGGCTTTTATGATATTGAGGTATGTACCCTCTATCCCTACACTGGGAAGAGTTTTAATCAAGAAAGAATGCTGTACTTTGTTAAATGCTTTTTCTGCATCTATTGAGAGGATCATATGGTTCTTGTTCTTTCCTTTATTAATGTATTGTATCACATTGATTTGCGGATGTTGAACCAACCTTGCAGTCCAGAAATAAATCTCACTTGGTTGTGGTGAATAATCCTTTTAATGTATTCTTGGATCCTATTGGCTAGTATTTTGGTGAAAATTTTTGCATCCATGTTCACCAGGGATATTGGTCTGTAGTTCTCTTTTTTGTTGGGGTCTGTCTGGTTTTCGGATCTAGGTAATGCTGGCTTCATAAAATGAGTTTGGAAGTTTTCCTTCCATTTCTGTTCTTTGAAACAGCTTCAGAAGAATAGGTATTAATTCTTCTTTAAATGTTTGGTAGAATTCCCCAGGGAAGCATCCAGCCCTGGACTCTTTCCTGTTGGGAGATTTTTTATTACTGCTCCAATTTCCTTGCTGGTTATAGGTCTGTTCAGGTTTTCTATTTCTTCCTGGTTCAGTTTTGGTAGTTTATATGTTTCCAGGAATGCATCCATTTCCTCCAGATTGCCTAATTTGTCAGCATATTGTTGCTCATAATATGTTCTTATAATTATTTGTATTTCTGTCATGTTGGTTGTGATCTCTCTTCTTTCATTCATGATTTTATTTATTTGGGTCCTTTCTGTTTTCTTTTTGATAAGTGGCTAGGGGTTTGTTGATCTTATTAATTCTTTCAAAGAACCAGCTCCTAGTTTCATTGATCTGTTCTACTGTTCTTTTGGTTTCTATTTCATTGATTTCTGCTCTGATCTTTATTATTTCTCTTCTCCTACTGGATGTAGGCTTTATTTGCTGTTTTTTTTTTTTTTTTTTTTTTTTTTTTTCCAGCTCCTTTAGGTTTAATGTTTGGCTGTGTATTTGAGATTTTTTTTTTTTTTTTCTTGAGAAAGGTCTGTATTGCAATATACTTCCCTCTTAGGACTGCCTTGGAAGTAATTCTCTTTTTTTTAGTGGAGTCTTTATCTGGCTTTGGTATCAGGTTAACCCTGATCCAAGCTTTCCCTCCTCTTCTATTTTTTGTAATTGTTTGAGAAGGATAGGTATTAACTCTTCTTTAATTGTTTGGTAGAATTCTCTTCGGAAGCCATCTGGCATTAGATTTTTGTTTCTTGGGAGTTTTCTGATTACTTATTCAATTTCTTTGCTGGCTATTGGTCTGTTCAAGTTTTCTATTTCTTGCTGTTTCAGTTGTGGTAGTTTATATGTTTCTAGAAATTTGTCCATTTCTTCCAGGTTGTCCAATTTGTTTTTATAGTATTCTCTTATAATCCTTTGTATTTCTGTGGCAGTAGCTGTGATTTCTCCTCTCTCATTTGTGACTTTATTTATTTGGATCCTTTCTCTTTTCTTTTTGAAGATTCTGGTTTGGAGTTTATCAATTTTATTACTACATGACCTCTTCTTCATAAGACCATTACTTTCAGGAGCAGGAGACATAACTGGCTTTTCTAACATATAGAAGAAGGTATAAACTTAGACAAAATGCCAAGACAGAAGAATTTATACTAAATGAAAGAATAAAATAATGCTACAGCCAGAGTTCTAATTGAAACAGATATAAGTAACATGCATGATGGAGAATTTAAAACATTGATCATGAGGATACTCATTGGGCTTGAGGAAAGAAGACATTAGTGAGATCCTTACCACAGACATAAAAGAGTTAAAAAAATAAATCAGAGATAAGAGTTAAAAAGGAATAAATCAAAGATGAAGAATGCAATAAATGATATTGGAAATAGGCTTCATGCAATGAACAGCAGGTTGGAAGAAGCAGAGGAACAAATTAGTGACCTAGTAACAAAATAATAGAAAATAATGAAGCTGAACAAAAGAGAAAAGAGAGTTATGCAACACAAGAATAGACTTAAACAACTCTGTGAATCCATCAAACATAACATTCATATTATAGGAGTCCCAGAAGAAAAAGAGGAAGAAAAGGGGGCAGAAAATTTATTTCAAGAAATAATAGCTGACAACTTCCCTGAACTGGGGAAGGGGGCCAACATCCTGTTCCAGCAGGCACATAGAACTCCCATCAAAATCAAATAAAGCAGGCCAACACCAAAACATATTGTAATTAAATTTGCAAAATATAAAGAAAAACCTTAAAAGCAGCAAGACAAAAAGAAGTCCTTAACTTACAAGGGAAAGCCCATAAGGTTAGCAGGAGATTTCTCAACAGAAATTCGGCAAGTCAGAAAGAAGTGGCATGATATATTCCCAGAGTACTGAATGGGAAAAATCTGCAGCCAAGAATACTCTATCTAGCAAGGCTATCATTCAGAATAGAAAGGGAGATAGAGTTTTTCAGATAAACAAAAATTAATGTTGTTTATGACCACTAAACCAACCCTGTAAGAAATATTTAAGGGGAATCTCTGAGAGCAAAGGAGAGACCAAAAAGTGACAACAAGGCAATAGGTACATGTCTCTCAGTAATTGTTTTGAATATAAATGGACTAAACACTCCAATCAAAAGATGTAGGGTGTCAGAATGGGTTAAAAAAAAGACCCATTTTTATGCTACCTAAAAGAGACTCATTTTAGACCTAAAGACACCTGCAGATTGAAAGTAATGTGGAAAAACATCACAAAAATGGATGCCAAAAAAAAAAAAAAAAGCTGGAGTAGCAATACTTATATTGAACAAACTAGACTTTAAAACACGCACTGTAAAAAGGGGAAAAGAATAGCATTATATAATCACAAAGGGAACAATCCAACAAGAAGACACAACAATTGTAAATATGATGCACCCAACATAGGAACACCTAAATATATAAAACACGTAACCAAAAAATAAAGGAACTAATTGACATTAACACAATAATAGTAGGGAAGTTTAACATCCCACTTACATCAAAGAGCAGATCACCTAAACAGAAAATCAACAAGGAAACAATGGCTTTGAATGACACAGTGGACTAGATGGACTTAACAAATGTATTTAGAACATTTCATCCTAAAACAGCAAAATACACATTATTTTCAAGTGCACATGGAACGTTCTCCAGAATAGATCACATATTAAGTCACAAAAAAGGCCTCAACAAATACAAAAAAATTGAAATCATACCATGCACCTTTTCTGACCACAACACTATGAAACTCAAAGTCAACCACAATAAAAAATCTGGAAAGAACACAAGTACATGGAGGTTAAACAACATGCTACTAAACAATGAATGGGTCCAACAGGAAATGAAAGAAGAAATAAAACAATACATAGAAACAAATGAAAATGAAAGCACAACCATCCAGAACCTTTGGGATGCAGCAAAACTGATCCTAAGAGGGAAGTATATAGCAATACAGGCCTACCTCAAGAAGAAAGAAAAATCTCAAATGAATAATCTAACCTTACAACTAGAAGATCTAGAAAAAGAAACACAAACAAACAAACAAACAAAAAACCTAAGCCAACAGAAGGAAGGAAATAATAAAGATTAGAACAGAAATAAATGATATAGAAACTACAAAACAATAGAACAGATCAATGAAACCAGGAGCTGGTTCTTTGAAAAAATTAATAAAATCAATGAACCTCTAGCCAGATTTGTCATGTTTACTTAATGAACATTTACTGAGTATATACTTTGTACCAGGTACTGAACACAGTTGTGAACAAATAAGTGCTGTTTCTGCCCTCACAGAGTGTACAGTCTAATTGAACAACCAGATTAATTAAATAATTACACAAACCAATGCAATGTTACAGTGGTGCTCACCTTAATCAAAATTTGGTACTGTAAGCCCCTATATAATGGGAAATAAAAGTTGAAGCGAGAGCTGATGGAAGAGATGTCATGGATGGTTGAACAAAAGACAAAAATCTATCAGGAAGAACTCTTCCACACATGAACATATGTGGGCAAGTGTGAGAATATAGAGAATGGACAGAAAGCAGATGAGACTTGAACAGAGAGAGGCCACAAAGGTGAACAAGGGTTGGTTCAATTCAATTTCTTATAAACCTCTTAAATTTTGTTTGTTCAATTTTTAACACATGAATCAAGGAAGCCGTTGAAACATTATGTGGTGATAAGGTGATTAGATTTGTATTTGGGGCAAGAAAAATCACAGTGATTACAATGTGAAGAATGAATTAGAGAGTGTGACAGATGGGATAAAGGCAGGACAATTAGGGGGTTCTATGCAGCAGTCTAAATTGAGAGATGATTTAGCTTGGTCCTAGAAGGATTTGGTGAACTTGGAGTGAAGTGGAAGTAATAGAGAGATATTTAGGAGGTAACTTCAAAGGGCTTGAGATTGGATGTACGTGGGTAGTGATGGAGAGGAAGGAGCCAAGGATGTATCCAGGCTGCTGTCTTACTTAACTGCATTGGTATGACTATGCCATTTATTGGGCTAAGGACTTCTGGAAGACTAACACTGTGTTGAGCTAAAGCTCAAAGGTTAAATATGTTTTTGAAGTTCCTTTAAATGACCCCAAAATAGATATCAAATAAAGGGTTGATATATCTGGAATGCAGAGTAAATAAATATTCACACAGAAGACATAAATTTTTGAGTTAGTTGCATTTGGTTATAACCTCAGTTCTCGAGGAGCTCTAACAGTTTAGAAAAGGAGTTTGGATGTGTGAAGAAACAGGAATAGTCAGAGGAGGAAAACCAGGAGTGTTGTACCTTGAAAACCAAAAAAAGAGGTTGTATCAGAAGTGAGTATTTAAAAACTTTGCAAACTGCTGAAAAGTTAAGATAAAGAGAGATAATATAAAGATCTGAAAGTCACTGGAAGTCTTAGCAAAAGCTTTGTATGGAGGGATTGTTGGGCAGATAGCTCTACTGGAGGAGGCTGAGGAATAGGGAAAAAAGTTATAGGGGAAAAAAAAGTATATATAGACAGTCCCACTTTGTCTTTCTCTGATTAATAGTTCATAACATATGACTGAGGGTTTGTTATATGCCAGGAAATGGCTAAGAACTACAAATTCATAGATTAATAAAACAATCTCTGTCCCAAGCAACTCATAAACTGGTCAGATTTCTTAAGGGAGTGAAACTTACTACTACATTTGCTTCTTCATCAACCCACAGATTTCTAGAATCTGAGTTCTACTTCCAACAAATCGGTCAAATTGTTTTCTGAAGTTTCCAAAGATCTAGTTATCACATTCAATGACATTTCCTCACGATCCATTCTCCTTGTCATCTGGGCACTTAATAATGACCACAATATCTTTCTAGAAACTCTAAGCTTTTATTCTTTTCCTCCTCTCTCTGTCAATAACTTGTTTGCTTCTTAGCCTTTGTCCTTCCCCTATCTGCAAGTGGCACATAAAATTTAGTCCTTGATCCTTTGCCTATGTCCCAATAAATATTCTTCCTTGGGGAACACACCCATTTTCGTGGTTTTAATTGTGATAATGGGGATATAGGGGAAAGCACAAATGCCTATCAATAGTAAATCTTTCTCTCTTTTTATCTTAGATCTTCACCAGATGTAGTCTCCTTCCTGAAGTACCAATGCAATCTGTAAGAGTAAAATAGTTGCTAATTTATATGTTAATTTTTACTTCCCTGATTACTAGTGATGTTGGACATAATTTTTATTGGTTTATTGGCTAGTGTCTCTTCTGTGAATTACGTATTGTGTCCTTTGTAATTTTTATTCCATTAGACCAATAAGAAGAACATCCTAAATTTCTATGGCCTCAGGAATAGAAACACATCATTGGCACAGGCTGGACTGAATGAGAGAGCCCATCTGATAATATGTCTCTCATCTGACCTGGAAAATCCTTAGCTATTATGTCTTCAAATATTACTTCCCTATAATTTGATTTGTGTTTGTTTATATCTCTATTCTGTATCTTAGCTTCTCTTTCATATATTTGGTCATTATCTTTTTGTACTGCCTTTGACCATAAAATCCTTAGGCATATTTTCCCAATTCACTAGTGCTCTCTGCAGCTCTGTTGAGTTTAGAATTTACCCTATATATTCAATATTTTGATAATTTTAGTAAGTACTTTTTTTGTTTTTTCAGATATAGGAATTTTTGTTTTTTTTTTTTTAAGTAGACTCCACACCCAGCACGGGGTTCAAACTCATAACCCTGAGATCAAGAGTCGCATATTCTACAGACTGAGCCAGCCATGTGCCCAGATCTAGGAATTCTAATTGGTTCTTTTTTATGTCCATCTTCTGAATACATATCTACCTGTTTTCACCTATTTCACTTTTTTCTTCTTAACTTTCTAATGAATAATGACTCCAAACATAAGGATTATTTTGAAAGTATCTTATTGTTTACATTTCATCAGAATTGAATTTATATTTTGATTATTAAATTTGATGGATGTGCTTCTTAATATAGTTCTCCCTCTAGCGCTATGACATATTTGTAAGTTCATTGGGTGTGACTATCTCTCTTGTCCTCCACAAGTTTCTTCTCTTTGGTAGTAGTTTTGCCTATCTCCACCTGGTCCCAGAAATCTTGAGGGCAGAACCAAAGGATGGCATGTCTCAGGTAATAAGAGGATTTCTTTGTTTCCTTCCCCACAGCAGCATTCAGGGAGATTTTCAAGCAATAAACCTCTCTCTGCTTTCCCTACACATATAGAGTCAAACTTACAGTCACTTCTAGAGTCCTAGATGCTCTTGGCTTGAGTCCTAGAAACTCTTGGCTTGAGTTCCTGTGTAACATTTTGTGTTTCTATTCTATTCTAGAATTGTAAACCTTACTCTTTGAATAAGGTTCTATATTTCCAATGTTCTAAAAATATTATCCATTACTTGTATGTTTAAAGTTGAGAAATAAATTCAAGTCCATTTTGACATAAAGTCTTCTCGTATTTCTTGAAAAACAGAATACTTACACTTTATGATTGCTACTATTATTTGAGAATGCCCTTTCACACAACGGAATTATATCCAAATCAATTTCTTATAGTTCTTTAATGACTTTATTTAAAATTTTAAATTCTTTAATCTATGTTGACTGTATCTTGCCTATATGTTGTAAAAAATTTGGTTATATTTTTCCAAAAGCCTCACATATCTGAACACTAAATCCATGTTTCTCATTGATTTGCAAAGTAGCATTTAAAAAAATTTTAAGCAAATATAAGTACTATTCCACTGATCTGCCTAATTATTACTACATCACTACTACACTGCTAATATTTTTTCTTTATAATTTTTTCCTTGCTCACTTTTTGGTAAAAATAATTCCAAGTGTTCTCTCTCTCACAGACTCCTTTTTCTGATATTTATTGGCTTCCCTCACCTGTTTATTCTTCTAAGAAAAAGGAAGAATAATTTCCCAAATTCCAAATGGGTTAAATTGAGATTCCTTAATTGGGATTTCTTAATTAATTACATAAGTTAATTTTGAAAAATTAACCTTTCATGTTATTTAACCTTCCCATATTAATAACATGGTATGTTTTTTCTGTTTTGACTTACGGTAAAATTCTGAGGTGGTTTTTTTTAGGTATTTTTTTCATATTGCTAGCAATTTTATATTATTTTGGCTTTGTGACCAAATACTTTTGGTTATATTATTTTAAGGTCATTGTTTTTATAAAGTGCAAATGTTTATTATTAAAAATTAAACAATTTAAAAATTAAACAATACAGAAAACTGTTAAAAAGTAAATGGACACTAACTTACCACAAATACTAACCACTCCAAATATTTAGTAAGCAATATTGCAACCATTTATCTCTACAAACTTACACAAGCATTGACAGGCAGACATGAAAACCAAATTAGTAACATAAAATCGGGAGCATGCTATGGATTTTGATGAAAATATCACATTTAATTTAATTTTTATTTAATAGAAAAAGAAGACATGGATGTGAAGTTAAAAAAAACCTATGTATTATTTTACCAAGAAAATATATGACTGTCTAAAATATTTATCTCAGGTTAAGTAAAAAAAAAAAAATATTAAGAACATGAAGTTTGAAATAATTCTTTTCTTTTCATTACATGTATTCTTTTAGTGTTAATTGATCTCTTGCTCAAAAAGACTGATCTGTAGTTCTTGGATTTTTTATCCCTCTCTCTTTCCCCACTACAGAAGTATAATGATTTTTCAAAATGTATCACATCTAGATTTGTTCTATGAACACATCTGTTGTTTTATTTAAGTTCTATATTTAAAATGGACCTTAGTTTCACACTCAGCTTTTATACCATGGTTTCTTCTTTTCTGAGTTATATATTTTGATTCATCTATTTAACTGACTTATTCTTGCCAAGTGGTTTTTCAATAGGGACCCCTGGGTGGTATTTCCCTGAGTTATTTCGTCTTTAGAATGTCTGTCTGTTGATTTATACCCTGAACGACAATTTGACTAAGCCTACTACTCATGGATCAAATTGTCTTCTTCTCAAAATGGGAGATATTGTTCAGTTTTTTTTGGCATGGAAAGTTGCTATGTCAAAATATAAAGCTAACTCTATTTTTCCCTTCTTGTAGCTGATCTTTTTTCTTTAGATCTCTATTTCTATTTAGACTTCTAAATAATTTCCTTTAATTTTGAATTTGAAAAACAACGAGGATATGTCTCCTTATTAATGGTTTTGTATTTTTTCTTTTCTGTTTGAATGCAAGTTTTTCTTTATATATTCAAATTTGGCACATTTCATTCTTTCTCTATTTAAAAGAAATGTCACTCTTTTATGCCTCTAGATATATTTTCTGTTCAAAATGTGAGTTTCCTGTTGTTTTCACCATTGTATCTCTGTCTCCCACTCTCCACACTCACAAATAGGTACATGTTTATGTATATGCAAATGTTCATATATATGTACCTGAACAATACACATATGAATATGTGTGTGTGTCAACAATTCTCTGTAAATATTTACATATTTGTATTTTTCTTCTATGTTCATTGTGATTACCTCAAGCCTATTTCCTATGTGTGTTATTTGAACTTTAACTGTATCTTTTCTAGGCCTGCTGTCTCCAATTATTAATTAGTTTTGTAATCACATTGTTTCTTTCCAATTTTTCATCTAAATTAGTTGCTTTCTAATCTCCCTGTTTTATTGAATTCATATTTTTTATTAGACTCTTCTTAGCATGAAGGTTATAATGGTGATTTTTCTGTTACTCATATCTTCTAAGAATTTTTCTTTTTTATATATCATATCATATGTTTACAAAGTTGCAATATCATTTTTTTCAATTTCTTGTTTGCTTAATAGGCAGAATACTAATTGCCTTATTTTTCATAGTAATATTTGTGAATTTTCTTTGACATCCATCACCTAAAAACAGTATTAAAGTATTATTTGGGAAAGGGCAGGTATAGGTTTAAATCCACTTTCTGTCCTTGTAGGGCCAGGTGAGTCGGGAAAGGGAGAATAGAGAGAGAGAGCACAAACAGGGGGAGTGGCAGGCAGAGGGAGAAGCAGGCTCCCCACTGAGCGAGGAGCCTGATGCTGGGCTTGATCCCAGGACGCTGGGATCATGACCTGAACCGAAGACAGACACTTAACGGACTGAGCCACCCAGGCATCCCCAAATTATTATTTGTTGATGGTGTGTATATATAGCAAATCAAAATGAATCTTTAGATAAATTATAGAAATTAATAAATGAAGTTAGGAAGGTTGTTGGATGCGAGGTTTATATGTCAATATGCAAAAATTCATTGAACTCCATTATAACAAGGAAAATGAAGTAGAATTGGGGTGCCTGGGTGGCACAGTCAGCTAAGTGCCCGACTCTTGGTTTCAGCTCAGATTGTGACCTCAGGGTCTTGAGATGGAGCCCCGAATCAGGCTCTGTGCTCAGCCTGGAGTCTGCTTAAGACTCTCCTTCATTCTCCTTCTGCCTCCCCCCGACTTGTACTCTCTCTCATTCTCTCTCTCTCTCTCTCTCTCTCTCAAATAAATAAATAAAATCTTAAAAAAGAATAATTTAAAGACCCAAATAAATGAAAAGATATATCATGTTCTATGATATGGAAGATTCAATATTGAAAACAATTTCAACTCTCTCTAAATAGTTCTATGTATTTAATGAAATTCCAATAGAAATGCCAACAGTGGTGTGTGTGTGTGAGAGAGAGAGAGAGAGAGACTTGACATTCTGAATATAAAATTAATGTAAAAACACAACTTAGTCAGAAGAGGAAAAACCTTGTAAAAGGGGGACAAGGAAAGAGAGAAGATTTCTACAAGCAAATATCAAGACATTATAAAGTTCTGATCATTAGAGCTGGTACTGGTACAAGACGAGAAACATTTATCAATGAAACAGAATAGACAGCTTAGTAGCAGACCCACACTTATATGGATACTTGATTTATGACAAATGTTATATTGCACAGCAATGAGGAAAAAAATTCTTTCCAATAAATGTTACAAAATCTGTTGAATATCCATAGTGGGAAACGATAAAACTTGGCCTCTACCTAACATCATACACAAAAATCAATTTCTGGTGTATTGTTGATACAAATCTAAAAGCAAAACAATGAAATTTCTAGAAGAAAATACAGGACAATGTTTTCATGAACTGGGGATAGATGTAGATTGCTTACATAGAATGCAAAAAACACTAACCTTAAAGGAAATGATTGTTAATTTGTGTTACCTTAAAATTAAGACTATTGCTTTATGAAAGTTGATAGATGACACCCCATGGAGCATGAGAAGACTTTTGTAATGAGTACAAGTGAAAGAGGGCTTGTGTACAAATTATATAAAGAACTCCAAAAATCAATGAGAAAATGATAGACACCTCATAGGGACGTGGATACACGGCATAAACAGGCACTTGTTGAAATAAGCATATGAAGATATTCAATTTCATTAGTTGTGAAGGAACTACAAATGTTAAAATTAAATGAGATCGTATTATGCACCTATTTGAATGGCTCAGATCAAAAGAAAAACAATTTTAAGTGTTGACAGAATGGGAGCAATGGAGATTTTGCTTATGGGAAATTCTCACTAAAGCTCATAGGAATTTCAGTTGGTAGATCCACTTATGAAAAGTTTGACAGTATCTACTACAGTTGTATGTATACATGTGGTACAACCCAGTAGTTTCATTTAAAGGTATATATCTTACAGAGAAGGGTGTTCGTGTGAACTTAGCAGCAAGTAAAATGATATCCTTAGCAACACTGATAATGATGAACAAACACAATGAAATAACCCATATATCCATCAACAGTAGAAAGAAAATATAAATGGTGATTTATTCATGTGGTTTAACCTATGTAGCAATAAAAGACAATAAGCAACAGCTGTGAAAGTGAATGAATGACCTTTATATGAAACGTGTAAAATTCTCACTATATAATGTTTCCCAAAAGAAGTTAGACAAAAAAAAAAAAAAAAAAAAAGAATACTAACTATATAATTCCATTAACATAAAATTGAAGAACAAGTAAAATAAACTTGTGGTATAAGAAATCATAATAATAGTTCTCCTTGGGGAGGAAGGAGGACATAATGACTATAGGGTGCCCACGAAGTGGCCTTCTGGGGTACTAAGAAGCTTCTACTTTTTTGCCTGGTAATGGTTACCTAGAAGTCCACTGTGGGATAAGTAATTGAGCTTCCCATTCTTTTTATAAATTTATAAGCTTATACTTCAATAAAAAATGATCTGTATATTTTAAGTAAGTTTTTTTTTTCAATTTTGGGGTAAAATTTTAATTTGCAACTATTGAAATCAAAGCTAATAATAGTATTTTCTAAATCCTGCATATCCTTAATTACTTTTACTACCTTAACCTCTTTAAGTCTGAGGGAATTTATTAAAAATTTCTGTGCTTATTCTACTTCTGATCTTTATTCTACTTTTTCCTCTCTCCTGAGAGTTTTTTTTTAATGTATTCTAATGCAGTGTTATTGGACATTTTCAAATTTTTCACAATGGTCCCATTTGTGGTATGAATTAGCCCCTTATTTGCTTGCTTAATAATATTTTGTTCAGTTCAGTATAGTTCCTGAGTTCTTTTAGTTTGTGTTTATGTAGCACACTTTTCCTTTCATTTCAGCTTTGGTTTGTTGATTTCTATCATTTAGTTCTACTTTTTTTTTTCTCTCCTCTTATTCATTTTTATACCTTTTAATATTTTGGAAATTCCAGGTCCTATTTTAAATTCTATAAATGGTTACTTACTTTTACATTTTTAACACATTCTATAATTTTCATTTTTCTAATTGTTGGGATCAATTTTGAAATGGTATTTTTTTCATCCTTTTTCTTTTCTTTTTTTACATGCTCTTCAAATCTGATTCCTAATCAGTATTAAAATTTAAAACTTGGTTTCAGTGAACACCATCAGTAAACATACGTTTTTCATTACTTTATGTCTTGTTAGATTAGATTCTATTTTGAAGAAATTGTTTTAAAAATATGTATGATTAATCTGTTTTCCGTGGCCTTAATTATAAGTTATTTTTTCCTTCTATGTTTGTTAATATTTGTGTCCTTATATTTTTCTCTTTATAAATTTTTAGGTGAATAATTTCTATGCAGGCTTGGTGTTTGGATCAGATAGGGTATACAGCTTGTTGTTGTCTGGATTGTTGGCTTATATAGCTATCAAATGTTTGGGGGTACAGAATTAGAAGAGTGTAATGTGCGCAGCTGTTGGTCTACTTCCAGAATGCACTGCACTCACCAGATGGCTTCAGTTCTACTGTAAGTCCTGCTCTGCTTCCTTCACTGCTGGTCTCTATGAGAGGCCTCAAAGGACATGGTGTGGGACTCCCAGTCAGTACTTGCTCTAAATCTGACCCTTGCTTGGCTGCCTTACACTTCCAGAGACTCTGAGGTGCTGAATTGAGATGGGCTTAGTTACACTTGGGATCTACACTTGCTCTGGATTCTGGCATTAAGTTTTCCCTCCATCTCTTCATAGCTAAAAGTTAGCATAGCTAAAAGATATGGGTTTCATCTTTTTTTTTTTTTTCTGAGTTCTAGTTTTTTTTTTTTTTTGTATGGCATTTGTTGTTTAGTTGGTTGGTTTATTTTGTTTATTTTGTTTTTAGTAGATGTTGTGTTGCATTCTCCTATAAAGGTACCATTTTAAAAAAGGGTCTAAGTCTACTTTAAAGGAAATTCAGATTTATGTCTGTTTTTGTGCCAGTACCATACAGTCTTGATGACTATAGCTCTGTAATTTAGCTTGAAGTCTAGAATTGCGATGCCTCTAGCTTTGTTTTTCTTTTTCAAGATTGCTTTGGCTATTCGGGGTCTTTTGTGGTTCCATACAAATTTTAAGATTGTTTGTTCCAGCTCTGTGGAAAGAGGTTGGTAGTATTTTGATAGGATTTATCTTAGAAAAATAAAGGATGTATAAGCATAAGGATCCTGAGAAGAAAGAGAGAGATCAATTTGGGGAAAGGGATATTACAAACTGCTATTTTGGCATTTAGTGATCAGAGTGAGTTGCAATGAAAAGTCAGTAACACTGCAGCAATAATAACACACATTGGAAATGATGGGGCCATATTTTGAGAATTTTATCTAAGAAAATCTTTAAATAGTAATAATAAAATAATTACAAAATGAAGCAATAAGAGTGGTAATTGTTGACTTGGAAATTACTGATTCATAGGCTTTCTCATTGTTTTTTACATACTTGTTCATATTAATTGATTGTAATGTGTTAAGTAATTATAGGCATTATTTCATTCAATTTCCACAATAATATTATGAAATAGATATAATTTCTCCATTATATAGGTGAGGAACATATAGTTAAAATAGTTTGCCTAAGGTTACAGAGTTGCCTTTATTTCTTGTCTATGATCTGGAAAAACAGATATGTTTTCTTCCATAGTTGGCCTCTCTCCCTGGTAACATTAATTTTGGAAATACTTATTAAATATGAAATGAAATTTTAAAACATATTCATTATCTTTTTTTGAGAGAGAGAGAGAGAGCACAAGCATGCCAGAAGTGGGGAGGGGCAGAGGGAGAGGGAGACAGCATGCTCCACACTCAGCATGGAGCCTGATGCAGGGCTCGATCCCAGGATCCGGAGATGATGACTTGGAGCTGAAATCAAGAGTTGGACTCTTAACCGAATGAGTCACCCACGTGTCCCCCAAATATGCATTATTTAAATGTAAATAAGGTGTGTTTGACAGGATTATGATGCATATCCATTCTTTCTTCACCAATGTAACCAAAGTAAATATATTTGCCAGGTCCTTCCTGATTATCCTAGAACTACTAATCACCCATCACCAGCCCTCCTAGGTGAAGACATACTTCCTTGAGAAGAGTATCTTTTGGACTCTCTTAAAAACATTGAATCTGTTTATGGGGCACCTGCACAGCTCAGTTGTTCAAGTGTCGTACTCTTGGTTTTGGCTCAGGTCATGATCTCAGGGTCGTGAGATCGAGCCCTGTGTTGGGCTCCTCCTGGGCATGGAGCCTGCCTAAGATTCCCTCTCCCTCTCCCTCTGCCCCTCCCCCTTCCTCTCTCCCTCTCCTTCTCTAAAGAAAAAGAAAGAAAGAAAAAAAGAAAAGAAATTGGAATTTTGCTTTCTTCAAAGTGTTCACCTGAAATCTATCACTTGATTTAAAAAGTAGTAATAAGGGACACCTGGGTGGCTCAGTTATTTAAGTGTCTGACTCTCGATTTTGGCTCAGGTCATGATTTCAGGGTTATGAGGTAGAGCCCTGGGTCGGGCTCTCTGCTCATCGGGGAGTCTGCTTGAGATTCTGCTTCTCTGTCTCTCTCAGGCCCTCCCCCCAATAATAAATAAATAAATCTTTTTTTAAAAAACTTCTAATCTGGGGCGCCTGGGTTGCTCAGTCGGTTAAGTGTCTACCTTCGGCTCAGGTCATGATCCCAGGGTCCTGGGATCGAGTCCCATATCGGGCTCCCTGCTCTGTGGGGAGCCTGCTTCTCCCTCTCCTACCCACTTGTGCTCTCTCTATCTCTGTCTCTCTCTCAAAAAAAATAAATTAAAAAAAAAAAAAACAAACTTCTAGTCTGTTTCTAAGAGAAATATCAGAGGAATAAAAAGGAACATTATAGGAAATATCCCTTGAGAAGTAAAAATGGATGCAAAGGGTATTTTTCTATCATCAGATGGTTTTTCTTCTTCTCTTCCTTCTTCTGTTTTACCCAAGCTAAATTCCACCTGGCTTAAAAAGTAGACATGTGAAGATTCTTATTAATAACACAGGAAATAATAACACTAAACTATTTCACACCTAGAGAAAAGGTAGAACTATTATTAATGTAGATATTAACTTTGTATGGGCAATAGGTACTGAGTTGTAGCTCATATACAATTGCTCTTATTAATCATATCAAATACGTTGGCATGAGTTTGGAAGATCTGTTTAATTATTAACCTTAATGTAGAAGGAGTTGACATTATTACCTTAAAACTTTTTGGCTAGAAAATGACATTTGGCATGCATCAGGAATTCCCAGCTTGCCAACAAGTGCAATGTTAACACCCATATAATGAATTATAATAAGTTGGTTATATGCTACATACCATATTTCTCCTTAAAACTCCCAAACCTACCATAAAATCAAGGCCATTAGGAGTAGTTGAACATCTTTGAAAGAATGAAGACCTAAGTCTTCATATACCGCAACTGTTCACTTCCATACATCTAGAAATAACATGGGGGACTTCTAGCTAAGGTATCCTGTCCATACCTGGCCAAGCAATATTCAACACTGAGTATCTCTAGGTGTCAGATGACATGGGAGACAAGGTGTCAGCATTGGCGTAAGTTTCCTGAACCTAGCTAAGGCAACAGTGAACACCTTGGTAGGGATGAAGATTTGAATCATGGTTGCAGGTGTTCAACTTAACTTGCTCTCTTTGTGCTTCATAATAGAGCCTCTACCTTAAAAAAACAATTCTAAAAGGGGAGGGGGACTTGAGTTATCAGGGTAAGTGCAAAGCATTTTTTTCTTGAACTCTCTACAGAAGGATATTTCTCTACATATACTTTCTACCACCTTTTTCTTTCCACATGACCACACTGTGGAAAATAATACACAGATGATACCCAGAGTGACTCAGAGACATCTTGCTTTTCCTTAACCTTAGTTTAGAAATTACTTTCTAAAGTCTAGTGGTCAAACGGGGAAGCCAAATGTTAGAAATGTTAGGCAGAAGTGTGCTGTCTTACACAGGTGCTTGTACTTCTCTATCTCATCACATTGACTCCTTATTTAATGAAGAGTGGATCAGAAAGGAAGGAGAAAAAAAAAAATCAATGCATTTGCCACACTAGCAGCTGGTGTGCATATCACCCTGGACTCAAGTCTAAGGGTGAGTAAGGGTTTATTTTTTATTTTTTTTTAAATCAGTTCACAAAGGAAGGAAACCATAGGGGGTTCGGAACAAATTGGTAAGAGAACCTGGGCACAGGTGAAGTTCATTATAGCTCTCTTGCTGCTGTTGTGTTTTGGTAATTTATGCTCAGTTCTCCCAGCAGGACCTACACCCAGACAGACTGGTCAGCACTCCATTCCAAGGAGGAAAAAAAAAAAAAAAATCACCGAAAGGAAGAGGTAAGACTCCATTTGCTTTTCTGATGTAGTCTTTTCTCTAAGTTTCTTAGGAGTAAACCTTTAGCATGAAAGCTCAGTGGAGAAACTAACTTTACCTCATGATGTGGCTAATTTAAGAGAAGCTCAAAGACTTGATCACTGTCATCTATTTCAGGCTCTCTGATTTAGCAGACAGATGAAGTGCACTTATAGCTGACAGATGTGGAAATCCATATATAGCCAGACAAATCTCTAGTGGCTACTGATGCAAAATAATATGAGTTGTTTCCACAAAGGTCAATTGAAATTTGCATTTGAATTTTTCTTCCTGGGGTGCTTTTAATGATAGGATCAGATCCTCAGGCTCTTGTAGTAAAATGTGCCCTCCAAATTTGTCAATTATGTTAAGGTAAAATCTGGGTTGAGGAAATGCTAAAGAATGTGCTCTGCATATTTACCACATACATAGAGAGTGGCTGAAAGATAACTGAATAAGAATTGTGACATTAATCTACCCTTGCAATTATTCTATTAATTGGCAACTCGATTATCAAAATTAGAGTTCATTAAAGGTAAAATGTTTCTTCTGTAAATTTCATCTCCTGTATAAGATAATACAAAATATGTTGCTCAGTGGGGAGACTATTTTATCCACTTGATTCTTTTTATGGCTTACATTTCTGAATACTAAATGGTGATTATCTGTCTGATTCATTCTTTTTAAAGAACTCATCATTGCTATTGTTTTTATTTATATAAAGTTAGATTGCTTTCATAAACTATCTAATCCCAACTATTTGCACTGTACAGCATGTGAATACACTTAATTTTAATTCACATTTTTCACTTTTTATTGCTGAAGAAAATAAAACAAAATTCCAAGATTATTAAAAGCTAATTTAGATCTATATACCATTCCATTATTGACCCAATTTAATAATGTTTTAATTAGTTATTCCAATAGCTTGACTGTAGAGTTGAAAGAAAGTGTTGATTGTATAAAAATAGAGGAGTATAATCGATATTATAACTTAGCTTGAGTCAATTTGTTTCGCTTGTAGGGGGTCCTCACTGTGAAACATCCTAAGATTTTGTGCAATAAAGAGTATGTGAGTTTTTTTCTTTTAATTTCCATATATAGGACCATTTGTTGGAATGCCATAATTTAAAAACAACTACAAGGAAAAAAGACAAGCCACTTTAATAAAATTGGTCCCTTGGTCACTGCCAGATGTGATAGGAAAGACTGAGTACCTCAGAACAGTAAATTTAGTTGATAATCTTTTCCTAGAATATAGTGCAGATTACCTTTGTACCCTCACAGCAACAATCTCCGTGGATAGCATGGAGCGGGCATTTGATGAATATTTTATGGATTAGTAAACATGTAAGACAAATACTGTACGTCCAAGAAACAATTGTAACACTGTTTTGAAAAGCTCGATAAGTAGTTATGGATGTGTATATATAAGTGTCTATGCACATATATTTAATTTATTGCTGTAAAGCGTGGTATTATTGGCTCAAGCATATGAGTGAATTTTATAACAGATATATATTTAGAAACAGAATCAGAGGTTAATTTAAATGGAAACCTAGATCCCTCTTTCTGCTTCTGAGAAGCACCATACCGTAGTCGTTATTGTCCTCAGAAATTTCTGGGAAGAGGGATTCTTTCTTCTGCCAAAAAAGCGTATTTCATTTAGAGTTGAAATGTCATTCTAATTTTTTAATCTGAATCCCATCTGCTCTCTTAACCTCCTTCTCCTTGTCTTGTCAGTGCAATCAGAATAGTCTTCACTCATAATTACTCATGACTACAATGACTGCAGATAATTCCTGCAGTGTCCTCAGATAGACAACATCAAGCTCTGAACAACTGTCATATTGAACGAAAGACTTTTTCTCGTTTTGTTACAGATTTTTGTGAAGGCTGATTTTTTTAAGACCTACAATTTGAAAAATAGAGTATGATTCAACAATAAAAGGTGAAAATTTTGATATATAAAACTTAGATACATTTACCATTAGTTGCATTGGGATATTGATCATATTTATTTTCTGAAAAATAAAATCATGCTATAAATCTATATAGCATGAAGAGCTTTTTTTTTTTTTTCACATGAATGGTTATGGTTTTATTCTTTGAAGAATGGCTCTGAAACATTACACTAAGTCAGGCTGAAAGGTAAAGTTTAAAATAGTTTTATAAGGGTATAACATATGACTGTTTGCTCCACAAAATTTTTGACCTTAGAGCTTACGATACACCTAGTTGGCAATAACACCCAGGTTTTTCCAAATAGTCATCATTTTTCTCTCGTCTGCATAGACTTCTTCTCATTAGCTGCCTTATTCTTAACTACTACAACCAAATTTTTCTTCCTCAAACCTTTTTCTGTATTCTTTACTTAAGTTTGGTGTTTGGGATCAAGCACGACTTTTAGCTATAATATGTGAGGTGTAACACAGAACACTCTTTTTTTTTTTTTTTTTTAAAGATTTTATTTATTTATTTGACAGAGAGACAGCGAGAGCAGGAACACAAGCAGGGGGAGTGGGAGAGGGAGAAGCAGGCTTCCTGCCGAGCAGGGAGCCCGATGTGGGACTCGATCCCAGGACCCTGGGATCATGACCTGAGCCGAAGGCAGACGCTTAACGACTGAGCCACCCAGGCGCCCAACACAGAACACTCTTAATCAGCAGAATATAATACAGAAACAAAACAAAACAAAACATTGCAAGCATTGACCTTTCTTCTTTCAGGTATTTTATCATTTGCAATTATTTCTATAAGGATTTTCTTTCTCTATTAGATGGCAAGCTCCTTGAGAATGTAACATGTGCACAATTAATTTTTGAATATATATAAATAGATGTTTTAAATATCTATATCATACCATATCCTATCATATCATATCATATCATCAGCCATAGTTTGTTGCATATTCCAAGTGATCAAAAAGTACTTACAGAATGAAACAAGAGTAAATACTTTTGCTGGGCTTCCACTGATTACAAGGAAAGGAAACTCATTCAAGACAACTCAATTTGGTGACAGTTTATTATAAAGATAAGTGTGACAGTAAGAGAGATGCTAATTAAAATCTAAGATTGGAAAATGTACTAGCAGGTAGCCTTACTGATACTGGAAGTAGATGAAAGTCCTAGGTCTGAGCGGGTTCTGGCAATTCCAGCAGCAAGAATTTATGAATCTTCACTTTAACACCTCACTGTTACTGCTTCTTCACAACTGTCCACAGTGTCTGTATCCCTGGGGATTTCTCACTTTCTACTCTGAATCTCTTACAAGGTATTTTCAAGCTTATTCCAACCATGCTCTGAGAATCTTTTTTTTTTTTTTATGTTATGTTAATCACCATACATTACATCATTAGTTTTTGATGTAGTGTTCCATGATTCACTATTTGCGTATAACACCCAGTGCTCCATTTAGTACGTGCCCTCCTTAATACCCATCACGAGGCTAACCCATCCCTCCTCCCCCTCCCCTCTAGAACCCTCAGTTTGTTTCTCAGAGTCCATAGTCTCTGAGAATCTTCTTTTGCATAAGGTACATTCCACACTCCTGCCCATTGAAAACCACTGTTTATAATGTGTACTCTTTCAATATTTCATTGTTCTAGTTTCTACATAATTTTTCTTGATTTTTGACTCCTCTTGCCTCTCTGAATGTAGTCTTTGCATTGTAGACTCTATAGCTAATTACTTGATTCTTTCTGTATTTCTAGGTTCAAGATAAGGATTACCCTAACTTAGGGTAGAACTTTCAAACCAGACCACTCAATAGATAATTAGCCAACCTATGATTTGGCTGTTCCTTGGTCACATGGTCTTTGTCCAAGAGTAGGGAGGGGCACTCATATAACCTACCTGTGATGGTCCCTGACACTATGGGTGGGGAAGTGTCCCACAGAAATGACTTTAAGCATGGCCTTATGCCTTAATGGTATGTCAAATACAACACTTCTTGTGAAATGTTACTTGAGAATAAAAAGATGTAACCCAAATTATTTTTTTATCTATAGTGAGTTTCTAATCACAGAGCATTTATATTTTTAAAATGATAAGCTAGAGTTTAAATTACTTGGTGTGAAGAAATTTGCTATTTTAAAATTTCCATTAATTCTTAAGAGCTATAGTCTTTATTTTTACAATGCTGGCTCTAGTTTTCCCAAAGTATATAAGTAAATAATTAGGGTCAATTGATTATTCCATTTAACCATTTAGTAACTAAGGAGAACGAATGTAATATTAAAGGAGTATGTGAGCAAAACCAAAATGAAAATCCTAATACAAAGAACAATTAATATAATACCTGTAAGGAGGGATAGTTAGAGAATATTATTCTATATTATCTATAGAATATTATTCTATATTATATTCTATATTATTCTATATTATATTCTATAATACCTATAGAATATTATTCTATATTATATTCTATATTATTCTATATTATATTCTATAATATCTATAGAATATTATTCTATATTATCTATATCCTGAGGTAGAAGACTAGACTATGATAGAGATACTGTAATTATATCATGTGAACTGAATTAATTTAAAATGTCTCCTTTCTATAAGGACAAATGTGTACACACACACACACACACACACACACTTACACACTGTTTAAAGACTTACCATCAGAGAAGTGTGATATGAACCAAGAAGAATACATTTCATTGAATAAAGATTGTAGGAAAGTTAATAGGATGCAGAAAGTTAATAAGAAAAAAAAGAAGCCTGAGACAAGGAAAGCAAAAAGGCATTGAGGAGAAAAAGATGAGGTTTTATAATCATATCAGTAAAAAAAAAAAAAAAAAAAAAAAGAGAGAGAGAGAGATAAAAAATAGGCTCACTAATAAATTAGGAGAGGTATGAAATTAAAGAAATCAGTGATAACCTCAAATGACTGAGATGCTAAACTACTTTAATAAGAGAAATGAAGAAAAGTAGTAGGGATAACTAGAACACAATCAAAATCTTGCAAAAGTTGTAACTTACAAAGCTGGAAATGCACACTTGAGAAACTTGGCTGTGTTGGATAAAGCACATTGAAATAATCTATTTTGCATTAGTTTCAGGAGAACAACATAGATTTCACATGTGTTAACTCTATAGTGCTCAAAACATTCCTTTGATTAAATAAAAATATTATCTTTTAATTGCCTGTGGAGAAATAAGATGGAATTGCAAGTGCTGAAATTTCCGTAAAGGGAAAGAATTCTGAGTCAGTCATTGGTCCCTAAATAGATGTGTTACAATTTTATATCATTCCCAAATAGTTCCTGTTGTCATTGCTTTAGTAAATGACAGCATTTAAGGAAAGGAGGCTGGATATATAGTACATTAATCAGTATACAAATTCTGCTGTGATGACACAAATTCATAATGAAGAAAAGAATAGAAGAAAGAGCAGAGTATAAACCACTGAGAACTATTTATTTATTTTTTTAATTTTTTAAAATTTTTTTTAAGATTTTATTTATATATTTGAGAGAGAGAGAATGAGAGAGAGCACATGAGAGGGGGGAGGGTCAGAGGGAGAAGCAGACTTACTGCTGAGCAGGGAGCCTGATGTGGGACTCGATCCCGGGACTCCAGGATCATGACCTGAGCTGAAGGCAGTCGCTTAACCAACTGAGCCACCCAGGCACCCACTGAGAACTATTTAAATGTAAGACTTAAAGAGAGTGTATTTGAAAATCAATAAAACATAACTTTTTCTTCCACTATTCCACAGGCTTGTTTAGTACACAAGGTTCTTGTAACACATGCAGCTTATTTAGACATTATTTAGACATTCTTTGATATACTATACTGGCTAGCTGGAGTTGGACAAGTCAAATATCTGATTTTCAGTTTCTTCATCTGTAAACTGGATTGTTGGAAGGACCCCAGTACTAATATAATAAATGACACGTCAGTGATGGTCATTATTATTCTGGCATTTGGTTAACATGTCCCAATCAAGTAGCAATCTCTGTCTTAAATCTCTTTATTTTTCCTTAGATTTTGAAATCCTCATTATTTTTCATGGATCCTAACATTTTAACAATGTTCTACATCATTTCTTTTACCTTTGTTTAAGTTTCTTTTTTTTTTTTTTTAACTAAATATTATTTTAAACTCTGAATTGAACATAGTCCTCTGGCTACAGTCATATGGAGTCATATAGCATAGCTTTTGCAGATTTTACAGTATACAGCCAGAATCATTTTGACTGCAACAAAAGCAAGGCAGTGAAAAATGAAGTCAAATATCCAAGGTCATAGTAATTACTTCTAGCCAGTGCTACTCATGGCAGTGATGTTGAGATCTGATACCTCTGTGTATATAGTCAGATTGAAATAGCTAATACCTCTCATTAGAATGATTTACTAGCACTAGCCACACCTAATACACCTTTGCTGAATAATGGTAAAATGTTGCAATTTTAGTTATATGTACCTTTCAATTAGACAGACAAAACAATTGTAATGATTTAGCATTCTGACTTCTTAAACCGTCATTATAATCATTGGGTCCTCCATTATAAGCTGAATCTATGCTATGTTCAATCTAAAGCCCTGAAGCAGTGTTGGAACTTCTAAACTCAGGAAATCTATTATAGATTCTTACAAGCACAAATTGCCTATGGCATATGAGTAAATCAAGTGTGCCAAATCTGGAGACATCATGTGGGAAGGGAGGGTGGTGGTTAAGAGGAGCTGTTTCTGTTCTTAATTTTAAAAGCAGGAGTTCAAAGTAAGTGTAGCACTTTTCCTGATAGTGGTGGTTCAACAAGTGTAGTCCTTAGATGGGCAGTATCAACATCAGCTAGAAGCTGGTTAGAAATGCACATTCTCAGGCTCTGTCCCGGACCTACTGATAGGGCCCAGTAATCTGTATTTTCACAAGCCCTCCAGGTGACTCTAATGCATGTTAGTATTTGATACTAAAGTGTAACATTTGGGCAGAATTATTATGTTTTAAATTGGACCCACTCCAGCTGCCCTTTGTCTCTATATTTTTTTGAGATTTGGCCAAAATTGACATATTGGTTAATTTTGAAAAACACATAAATGTTTAAATTGAGTACTGATAATTTATAATAGCATATTTACTCACACCCGCTCATGTGTCTGGTACTTTGAATTATTCTATTTTTCACAAGAAGTCACACTACAAGGACATATATCAATTTTAGATTATTTCCAAAAATATTTTCCTTAACTTTGAACAGAGGTGGACTAAATTTTAAGTATTCAACATTTAAATTCATAACTAGATAATTTCTTTATGGCTTAAATAAGAACAACAAGAAAACTATCTTAGTACAGTGATGTCTTGTAATAGATTCATTCATTTATTCATTCACTCCATCAAGTATTTGAGCATCTGTTATGTGTTAGGCCATATTCTTGGTGTTGAGAATAAAATCATACAAAATAAACTTTCTCTTAATAATATATATTTTTAATTTACCATTTGGAATTAAAATTTACCACATATCAATTGATCACAATGCTCAAATTTTTCATCTTCTTGATAACATTTTAGTTGTAATTTACTTTCTACCAAATTCCTCTTTGATTAGTTTTGAAATAGTTAAGAAAAATCATCTCAAAAGAACTAGATTTGGGTGCCAAATGCACCTCAATATTGTAACTGGATGACCTTGAAAAAGTCAATCTTTGAACCTCATTAATTTCATTTGCATAATGGTAGAGATAACAGCTCTGAACTTAACTGACAAGATTATTTGAAGAGCAAACTAGATAATGAACTACTGTAACTGCCAGAAAGTATTACATGTATTGTTGAGTTTTTTTTTTAATTGTCTGTAACAAGTCATCATTTATAAATTAATCGAATGCACATATTTAAATTCTGACTCTGATACTTATTAGCTCTTTGAACTAGGGTAAATTACTTTTTGTGCAAGATTTTGTACTAGAATTTCCTCAAATTAAAATGGTGGTAATATGGGAATTCATAGAAATGTTTTAAAAAATAAATGGTATAACAAATGTGCTTAGACTACTGGTTAGTATATTGCTTACATATATTAAGCACTTACTATCTTTGTTATTAAACTATTTAAGAAATCCTTATCACTAAAACAGTACTTAGCTAAACCCAAATACCTAGGACTCTGTATTTCCTCCTACCCAAGAATGTGAAGATTAAATCTCTTCTTATAAGTTAGGAGTTTCATTTAAACCTGTGCTGACTCCTTGACACATTTTAGAATATGTTTGTTTTGAAGAAAAAAGATTAATGATTTTAGCTACTTCCTTGACTCTGATAAAACGATGTCTAAAAGAAGATGAAATTATTTGAACTTTTTGACCCTTTGGCTTTCAGATGAACATAAAGGTTCATTTATTGATATAACTTTAGTGTTCTCCAAATTAAACAAAACTCAACTTTTAGCTATGAGAATTAGACAAAATTTTACCAAAGAGGTAATTTGGTTTGCTACTTACTTACTCTGCTTGTATGTCTCAATGATGTGGATAGTTTACCACTGAATGAGGTAGTCGTGGCTTCTCACGAGCCTAGACCAGGTATCAAGGCAGGAAAATACAGCAGAATAGCTGAAAGGCAAGGAAAATGATCATAGTTGGAATTAGATTTTTGATCCAGTAATATAAACTTAACTAAATGGTGGGGATTTCTCCCTAGCTACAGGTAGTCAACAAAACCACTTGGATAAGAATTATGTTCAGCCTCTTCTAGGGCTATGGGAAGCAAGTGTTGTGGACGGGTGGGTAGGGCTTGAACAGCTGCAGCCAGACTGAGAGAAGCATGTCTCCTCTGCAACTGCCTTCTCAGGCTGTCGACCTGGTGAGCTTATGGACTACCTAAGGCCTGGTGAGGCACATTTCAGATCTGGACACTGAGAGGGCCCAAAGTTCTGCAATAGCCTGACTACCAGCTCTCCTAAGGAAATGACTCTCCCCTGTCTCATAGAGCCTACTTACCCACCAGGGTTAATATAGGGCAGCTCTTTGATGGTTCACACATCTGGAAGGGAAGCAGCAGGAACCACACACCTGCAGTTTAAATCTCAGAAGGTTTATTGTGTTTTCTTGTGTATATTCTATATTGCGGTTTAATATATGTAAATAGGGTTTTTCCCCCCTAAAAACGTTTCAAATTTTTGTTTGTGGTGTCAAGTTTCATAGTTCTCAGCTAAACCTAGCTTTTGCTTATTTATTTATTTATTTATTTATTTTACTCAGACAGTCCTACAGATTTCCACATCCTTTTTGTCATTTTCTATAAGGCACCATCTCATTAGAACCCAATGAAAATGACTGCAAGGATGACTGACTTCAAGCTGAATGGATTTGGCAGAGCACTGAACATTTTCCTGGCCATCAGCAGATTTCAGTGTGCTTAGGTGAATTGCATTTACTTTGCGCGCAGTTTTAAATGGATCGTGTGCACTTGGTAAACTGGTTGTTCTAAATACATGTGAACATACAATCTTGTAGAAGTTGAGGTTGGGCTCAAGCCTCGTAGAAAGGCAACATCTCCACAGCAATCAGTGCGTTTCAAAATATAAACGTGGTGGAAGCGAGCATCTGTATATCCGTATGAGTTGGTCAGGAATAAGCAAAACAGCCCAAAAATTCAGGAAAAATTAAGTAAAGGGGTACTGATTTGGGGGATTATAATTCAGAACTTGCCATTAAGTTCAAAAGGTAAATATTTTCTACCCAACAATTATAGTTATGGTCCTCTTCATTCAGATGCACAAAAAGTGTCAAAAAAAAAGCTATGATAATATTAATTGCAGTAACATTTTGTATAAGAAAAAAATGTAAAGCACTTCACTGTCCACCAATAAGCAGTGTTAAATAAAGTACTGTATGATAATGTTAGTATTACACAGTTGTTGAAAAGAATGAGGAATGCATTTATGTATCAGAATGAAAAATTGTCTAAGATATATCTTAGATAAAGCAAAAGTTACAGAAGAGTATCATTTGGTATGATAGTTGTGAAATAACTTTCTATATCTATCTACATGTGTTCATCTAGATATCTACCTACTCATTCATCTATCTTTCTATCTATCCATTCACCAAGGGGCTTTAAATGTCAGGAAGAATGAACAACAACAAAAAAATGGTAACAATGATAATTTTGAGGAAATGAGGTACGGAGAATCTGTGTAGGGAGAATTTTTATGTATCATTTTATAATTTTCTTTTCTTTTTTTTTTTTTTAACATGTATTTATTTATTTGGGGGGGTTGGGGGGGAGGGGCAGAGGGAGATGGAGATGGAGAGAGAATCCCAAATGGACTCCAGGCTAAGCACAGAGCCTGATGCAGGGCTCAATCTCATGACCCTGAGATCAGGACCTGAGCTGAAACCAAGAGTCAGTCACCTAACTGAGTGAGCCACCCAGGGGTCCCACAATTTTCTGTATGTATTAGTGGTCTATTGTTATATAACAAAGATTCAAAGCTTGGTGACTTTAAGCAACAACTATTTATTTGCTTACAATTCTGTGGCCGGCAGGTTAGGCAAGGTTTAACTGGCCCAGCTTGTCTTTATGTTATATCATGTCTGGGTGAACTCCTTCTACAAGCATTTGGTGGGTTAGGGGCTGGCTAGTTCTGAGTGGCCTCATTGCCATGTCTGGGCCCTGTGCTGGAATGGCTGAGATGGCCAGGCTTCTTTCTCCTGTGATCTCTCTCAAAGTTTATTCATAATCAGCATTCTTCCAAAAGGGCAAAAGTGAACAGTGCAGGCCTTCTTGAAGATAAGGCTTACAGTCCCCCAACATCGCTTCTGCTTTATTCTACTGGTCAAAGCAAGTAGCAAGACAAGCCCAGGTTCAAAGAATGAAGAAGAAATAGACTCCATTTCTTGAGAGAGGAGCAGTAACAACCTGTGGCCATGTTTAATCTAATACACTCTGCGAGTTGAATGTGTTATAAGCATTAATTGTTTTAATAAGAATAATAAGAAAAATAGAAAGAGGTGCTAAGTTTTTTTTTCCTGTCATGGAGTATTGGTTTCTCCAGATGCCATCTGTATCTTTGAGTTACACAAGAGCCTGTTTCAATTTTTATAATGAAATGTGATTACTGGTTAGTTAGGAATGATCCTAAAACATACATAAAAAAGATTTGAATAAGTTTCAGTCTCTACAAAAAGATTCATTCCAGATGTGAAATTCCAACATGCATGTGAAATGTGCATATACTTTTATTTACAAGTGAGCACTAATGACTTTTGCACAGTGAGTAAATAAACTTAGATAAAATTGCATTATCTTCCATGTGTCTGTGGGTAGCTTTAATAGAATTAAAAGTCTTTCTTCCTTACAAACATTTGTCATTCAGCACTTTAGTGGCAAAATCTTCTCTACTTTATGTAGTAATGTCCTACTAAAAGGAAATTTAAATAGAAAAGGTATGAATTATTCTAAATGGTTACTGAAATTACTCTTTAGTTTCCTACCAAAATGAATTCAATGATTAATTTTCTTATTAAAGGTAAGTAAGCCCTCATTTTGCAGATTCGGTGTGGAAAAAGGTTGTGCTTTTCTGCTGCATTCTTAGAATATACCTGTCCCCTCACAGCTCCTCTACTTTTCCTCCTCAAGTTTGAGATCTCTCAGTTCTAGAAATCCCTACCAAGGTTATATGGGTTAATTGTATCCTAGAAGAATTACGTCTCTAGTACTTACCTTGTTTACTCTGGACTTTGCCTCTTCCCTCTCACTGGGACTCCAAAACCAGTTCCCTCTTTCAGTCCTGACCAAAGCAGTAACAAAGAAATAGAAACAAAAATTCAAAGGAACCACTAGCTGGTGAGCCAAATGGTGAGTCTTAGCCAATGCTTGCTTGCAGAGCCTCGCTTTATGTTTTGTTAGTTTATTTGGTTTTACTTATCTATGAAATCAGCTGTGATCTGCCCTGGAGAAAAGACAAATAACTCAGTGGTGAAGCTAATATAAGGGGAAGAAAGAATTAAAGGCAAGGAGTTCTCATAGATGGAGCTGATTTTTTTTTTCTGTTTTTCAGCAGAAAACAGAATATTCAAATTCAAATTAGGGTAATGCAAGAGGGGGTTGATAAAATAACCATGCTGAAAGATATGTTATATGCATTGAGAAACCACAGGGAAGAGAGCATACTCTGGGGCTATTGCCATATTAGGATCAAAGGATGAAGGGTGAGACTTTGTGACTCATTGTTAGTTAAGGGACTTGGCAGAAAAGTAAGGAGCTGAGGGAATGAACACCCGGAGTTGAATCTGCTCTTTTCTCTCTATTCCTGGTGTGGCTTTCCATTGGCCAAACCCAAATGAAAGCTAGAAGGCAGGGCAGTCTATTGGGTAGTCCATTCAGGATCAGTGTCCTGAGCCAAAAACAGGGTAGAAAAGGCAGAAAGGCAAGGAGAAGATATATGGTCCAGAAAGGAAAGAGCAAAAAGAGGTAAGAGGGAGAGAAGGAGAGGGGGAGGAAGGGTGGGAAGGAGAGAGAGAGGTGGGTAAGAAGAATGCATGAGGTTGTAGTTGGCTGTCAAAGTTTTGTGGGCCCTAGGAATGGCTTTAATCACAAGAATGATGAAAACTGATTATGGTAATTACTATTCATCAGTCCTGTAAATATTTCTGTTCTGTTTCCCTCCATAGGTTAGATTGTAAGCTACCTGAGGGCAAAGATCCTACTGATCTTACTTACTAAAGGATCCTCCTTAAATATCTGTTGAATCACATTGAATAAGAGTACTTTACTGAGTTTAATTATTTTGAAAATTTGAGAATAGCTCAGAGTAAGATTTTTAAGGCTATGTCACTGGGTTACAGTGATACCATCTTACAATGAACAAGAACATGACATCCCTTCACCTGTCAACATTGTGATTATTAATCCCCCACAATTTCTGCTGACAGCAGAGAATCTCTCTTCTGACAATGACAATATAAGTTGGTTTGCCAGAGAAGTTTACCAACAGCTTGAAACTTTCATGATGAAATGACTGGTCAAGTTAGTGTTGATGGCATCTGGCCGGAGCCATCCATCACTAATCCTGGAAGCAGGACTATCTAATGGTTCCAGTTTTATTCAATCTATTTTATGCAGCCATGCTTGACTATGCAACAAGAGACCTCAGGGTTGATATTAGGATATATTTGATCTCCTAAAAGGCTTTTCCACTTCAGTAACTTGCAATCCTCCTCAAAAGTCCTTGAGGCAGCCGTTCATGAACTAGTGCTTCCTGATGACAACATACCCAACATGACCTAAAATGGATTTCAGAAAACTTTGTAGGCCTTGTGTTAGAAGTTGTCTATAAGCTGGAGATCCCTTAATAGGTGCCAGATTTCACTAAAAAAATTCTAAAACAGTTCAGCAACATTAAATGTTTTGAAAGAAATTGTTGACAGTTTGTTGCTTTGTCATTTTACAAATAATCACCAGGTAGATAAGAAAATTCAGAGTAGGGGTGCCTGGGCAGCTCAGTCAGTTAAGCATCCAACTCTTGATTCCGGCTCAGGTCGTGATCTCAGGGTCCTGGGATGGACCCCACGTGGGCTCTGTGCTCAGTACAGAGTCTGCTTGTCCCTCTCCTTCTGCCCCTCCCCCTGCTCGTTCTCTCTCTCTCTCTCTCTGTCTCAAATAAATAAATGAATAAATAAATGATCTTTTTTAAAAAAAGAAAATCCACAGTAAAACCAATATATTTATGTTTTTTTTAATCCTAAAGAGGGTCTCCTAGTTTTTGTTTGATTTTCAAAAAGTATATATGATTTGCTGCATAGTGAGTGATATTATGTCCTGAGCTCATTGAGGGCAGAGTCAATCATCTTTTTTTATCATCTTTTTTATTATGATTCTAGAAACTTTCCACAGTGCCTTACCCACAGTACCCTAGTGGGTACTCCACAGACAGATGTTGGTTGAGGGACTGAATGGGTTCATATATTTGTGTGCACATATATCGTTTATGGTTGCACACTCTCAGTAGCCATATATTTGTAGTTTCTTTTCCTTCTGTGGCGTATCTCTCATTTCTTGTCACAATTATTAATTACATAGTTTAATTCATGACTGTGGGACAGTCCAAAGTTATGTGGCTCAAACTGAAATTGCTTATTTGATCTTAGCATGGTATATTCAGAAGCTAGAGAGTGAAGTAGCCATTCAGTATGCATACAAGAAATTTCCTGGACACATTTTTGACCGTTTTTTCTATGCTACACACACAAAGAGTTTGCTGTAACAAATGTGGATTTTCTCTTAATGTTTTTCTTTGAATTTCAGCAGTGCAGGAAAACCATTACTCCCAAATTACAAAAAAAAAAAAAAAAATCATTGGGCCATTTGCTATTCTGACTGCTTACTGCTTCTGTCACAATTTTAGAATTGAACCTACCACATTTACTAACGTCCTGCCTGTCTTTCTTAAGTAGTTAATTATAATCTCATGCAATCTTTCTGGGAACCTATATCCATTAACAAAATTGGGTTTCCTTCAATTGTGGCTGTAAGTTGATGGATCACAGTTCACCTGCGTTTTCAATAAGTGCTGCTCAGGCCCATACAATGGAGCCAAGTGTGCTTATTTTAAGAACTTGGTAGAATTATACCCACTTCCATCTTCACAGTCATGTTTGAAGTTCCTGCTACGGTCCTGATGAGTCATGTGCTCACTCAGTACTTACCATTGTGCTGTATTTCATGAGCCCCTGCTAACACATTCCTCTTTAATTCAACAGAAATTAGTTTCCATCTAAAAGTTACCTTTATGAAATTTCCCTTTGAAAAACACTATTTTCTCATTTCTATTATTTTCAACATATTTACTTACATCTGGGAATGTTTCCAAAAGGAGCTTTAGGAAATTATTGTACACTCATTTGGGGCAGGGGGAATACATCTATTGGAAGGTCTGAATACTGCCACATGGAGAACAAATGAGGGCAATTAATCCTGGTAATTCTCAAAGTGAAAATACTTTATAACATGAAAAATATAGATTTAACCAATTGATTTTCCGTTTGAGATATATTTTCTCCCTTATCTTGAGGAAATATACATAATTGTATTTTTTGTCAAGATGCTAGTTAATACAAAGTACTTAGAAAAAAAAATAAGCGAGGATGAAAGCAGATACATATGTTTAAGCCATATAAATAATTTATAGCCTCACAATAATGCATTGTAATATAGGCCAGACTCAGCATGGTAATTAAACTGCTCATTAAGTATCTGTTAATGCACACCCACATGTCTCTAACTCTTAGAGGCCATTCGCAGTTCTGCTCGTTAGGCCCCGAGTGAATTATCCACTCTTGAATCCCTTTGGCTCTGCTCGTCCTTCAAGTTATGCATGCATATATTCAAGAGATGCTTGTGGTGCCTACTGTATGCTATATGCCCTATGCTGGGCTGGGGGAGTACAGAGGGAAAGAAGAAAGAAAATAATAGGACTTACGACTGACCTAAACTCATACCCTGGGCCAGTTTCTTTCCTATTGTGTATGAAACATAGACAAATGGTCTAAAACGTATCCAGGAAATTTCTTTTATGCATATTGCATGCTCCTTTGCTCTCTGTTTAGCATGACCATGAGCTTTTCACTGCATCAAGATAGAAGAATTAACTAAAGATTTTCAAATAACATGTTCTAGAACTTGCATCCATTTCCACCACCTTTGTCCTTAATCACTGAGGTTCCAAGAAACCACATGGGCTCCTCTGAGATTGTTTCATGTGGTGCTTGTATTAGCCCAACAAGATCACCCTTGAATTATTTGACAGACCTTATTGACTCCTTCTGTTTATAATGCCCTGATGTAATTTGAGAACTGTTTACATCACTTTCATTTCTAGAATATTTATGCATTGTGCTGAGGTTTAGAAATCTAAATCAGGTAAAATGTGGATGGGGAGATGGATGAAGGGCATTTGTTGTCTAGGCTTTGCAAGTGGGTAAACAGTGGTGATCATTGATTTTGATGTTTGTTTAGAATTTTTTAATTTGAGCCATATGCTACATGTTTCACTTTCTACCTAAGAATGTGTTTTAGAGTAATTTTAAAGAAGCCAAAATCAAGGAAATCAATTTCTGAAATCTGAAGCTATAATGAAAGGGACAAAAGTGAGAGAGTGAATAACACAAGGCAGAAATCAAGAAGAGGAAATCAGTCATTTCACAGAGATCATTCCTACAGTACTCTTGAAAAGATAAAAGATTGATAAAACTATAAACTGAGAAGGCGTGATTTCATTATATAATGCTAAATCTATATAAGATACCCAATAACTAGTTTTGAAATTTAGATTTAAGTTTGCATCTATAAGAAATATGTCAGATGCTTAAAAGCTTTCCCATTCATACACTTTAAACTAAGCTTACATCATTTCAAGCTACCCTAACCATCTCTAAACATACTCACCCCTGAGATTGTAATTTAAATTGTCTTGTTCTTACTTTTGATTAAATTACATCCTAAATGTGCAACAGTGTATGAATCATAAGCTCTGTAAACTTTCACAAGGTGAAGGTAACAGCTTACCCAGCACCAAGATCCAAAAATCTTGTCAGCACCCTGGAAGCCTCTCTTATGTTCCTTCTAGTCACTAATCCCAACCCAAGGGTAACAGCTCTCCTGGTTTCTAACAGTATAGATTGTTTTGACAATTTTTGAACTTTACATAAATGGAATCATACAGACTGAACTTTTGGTGCATCCTTCTGTTTTCTGCCTATGGGATTCATTCATATATTTTTATATTAAAAATACTTATTTTATTTATTTCTTTGTCTTTTGTAGTTTCAAGTTTTTATTTAAATTCCAGGTAGTTAACATATAGTGTAATATTAATTTCAGGAGTAGAATTTAGTGATTCATCACTTACGTATAACACCCAGTGCTCTCATTCATACTTTTTTCCATGTATTTACAGTTCACTCATTCTCATTGATGTATAGTATTCTATTCTGTGAATATAGCACAGTGTAATTATCCATTTTACTACTGATGGGCAAAAATTAAGAGCATTTTGGGAGCTACCAACTTGGGCCAATTGAGCACTATGCTGCTATGGACACTCTCGTATGTGTTTTTGTCTGGGTTACTGGGTAAGCCAATGTTCAGCTTTAGTAGATCCTGCCAGAGAATTTTAAAAAGTAGTTGTAAAGTTTGGGTTTAAAACGCAAAGAGGTCATCATTCTTTGGTAGAAGTCTAATGGCTGAATGTGTAAACTATAGACAGAATTGTGTGAGGGAATTAATGAAACATTGGGCTGTGAATGAGTCCTCCCATTGTAGGCCTACCATGTTTTCTGCCAGAAAGCACATCTCTTGAGGAAGACAGCAGCCATTATTACTCTTCTGATAGTCACTTGATACCAGCACCTCAGAAAAAGATTCTTTCAAATAGTCTAAATGTTTGGAAGTGCCTCTATGTCAAAACCTGCCTGAGGTTGGAATAAAAGGAAAAAAAAAAAAGCTTCATTTCATATCATACGCATTTCTTTGTAACCTATGCCAAGTGGGTAAACTAGTAGAAATGTTTTCTCACCAAACAATAAAGTGAGCTGTGTGCATGTTATCTTTATAGTTGAAATGGGGAAATTGTGAGAAAGATTAGGTACACAGGAGATTATTTTTTTTAATGCTGCTTATCTGAAATTTTCAAAATAGTTATATCTTACTATTATATTACCATTTTTTTAAATAATCATTTTTAAACTGTGGTTTTCTCACTAAGTTATAAGCTTTGAATTTAGGGGAAAAGATTTTTTATAATCCTAGTCACACACTTTGTTGTGTTACACTAGAAAATAATTTAATGTTCATTTACTCAGTACTGACAGACATAACCTTTTTTAGTTAAGATGAATAAAAGATGCAATAAAATGTTTTTTGAGTGTAGTTATCATTTGGGCATCTTGGCTAAAGGTAGGTACTAGATGACTTTCAGCAAAGCGGAGTCCCATATCTTAGCTCTAGAACGTACCACGGGTTTTCTTTCTTCAGCAAATATTCCAAATAAAATTGTTCAGGATGTGACAGCACATAAAAATAAATTGTATTTCTCGGGACGCCTGGAGGCTCAGTCAAGCGTCTGCCTTCAGCTCAGGTCATGATCCCAGGGCCTGCTCGGCTGGGAGTCTGCTTCTCTCTTGCCCTCCTCCTACTCATGTTCTCTCACTCTCTCAAATAAATAAATTGTATTTCTTAAGCACTAACAGTTGCTCCAAAAGGGTGATGACAATGAAAAGTGACTTACAACACACGCATTTGCACACATGCGCACAAGAATAATCCTCACAGTGATTACTCAAACTGGGAAAAGCAGCCATGAAAATTTGCATGTCTCATAATGGCGGAGTGGTGGGGGGAGGGCATCCCTCAACTAAAACAAGTACAGTAGAATCACTTTTAATATGCTCCAATTAGTTTAAATGGGTTTGAAGTAATGATCTCCTTCATCTCATTTTAGCTTTATTAGGTTGGGTTTTGTAACCTTTCTGCTTTGTTTATGCTATGAACTAAATCATGTGCCCCCACAATTTATGTGTTGAAGCCCTAAACCTCAATGTGACTATTTTTGGACACGGGGTTTTTAGGAGGTAATTAAGGTTAAATGAAGTCACAAGGGTAGGGCCCTGATCTGAAAGGATTAGTGTCCTTTTAAGAAGAGACATTAGAGAGCATTTCTTTCCACCTCTCCGTCCCCCTTTGCCATGTGAGGACACAGTAAGAAGGTGGCCATCCACAAGCCAGAACGTGAGCTCTCACCAGAGACCAACCTTGCAATACTTTGATCTGGGAATTCTGGCCTCTAGAACTTGGAGAAAATAAATTTAAACAATGTCATCCAGTCTGTGGAATTTTGTTATGGCATCCCAAACACACTAAGACAGTTCATAAAAAAGTTGAACTTTTTTTCTTAGTTCCTAGCAAATTCCTCACTTTTGCTAAAGTGAGTTCATACTTCATGGTGCCTGAAGAAAAAAAGTCAAGGAAAGCGGTGCTTGAAATGTAATATGACCCTTTCCCATTTAGCTTCCTAGAGGTCTGAGAAAATGGCCAATACAGATCAGAAATGGAACCTCCTCACCAAGTAGATTGTGTGTTAATTTTCAACTGATTTGCAGGTATTTCGCTGTTTGCTCTCTGAATGAGCACTTCCTTTGGAGTGACTGACTCTCTGAGAGTGACATATAAACATTTGATTTAAAAGTTATGCTCTATGAAACTCACAATACTCATGGTAATAATACATCTATGGCCTTTATATTCACAATTTTTTTATTCCTTTGACTATATTCCGACTAAGCATGAACCAGTGATGTACGAACTGATTCCTTTCCACTCCCATCTGCCATCCTTCTTCTATCCAGGAATATAACTCTTTACAGAAATTCCAGCTTCTGTCTCAGAAGTCCTGACGTTTCAGAGTCTTTATTTAGCTCTGCTTTTATACAAAGATATTTTGAAATGGTAATATCACTTGTAAAGAGTCCTTCCTCCCTCTGGGACAAGTAATCGTGTTTTGTATTGTTTCTGAAGTGCAACATGGGAAAGCGGTAATATATCTTTCAAGCTGAATGCTTTCATTGTCACTGGTTTTCATTTTTCACACAGACTTTGACATATTTCAGTATTGTTGGAGGTGATGCTGTGAAAAAAGCTAGAAAGCTGGTTCATCCACATCCCTGGCTTCACCCTCTTTCTCTTTTCATATAAAAATTGTAAAACTTAACAGATGATGACTAGCTTAGCAGTGTCGTTCTTTTTAAATTCTTCGTGAACCTTGTACTCTGGCTGGTATTGATTTCCTTTGCCATTGTCGGTACAGTTGAGTGAGTCTTTGGTGTGCATTATCCTTCAAAGATCAATATATAACTTTTCCTATAGAACACTTAAATTTAGGGATAGAATTTAATGATCCACGATGTATTAGTGAAATTACACCGAAGTAATTATTTGGTAGATGGTTAGTAAGTTTATGAAAAATTATGAAGATAAACACTGAAATAACTTTATAATCTTGTATGTCATAATGTGGAGACCTATATTCTGATCTTTTCATAAATCTAAAAATTTTATGCCTGTCTGAATAGGGAAATCTTATATACAAAGAATATAATCATCGTCTAAGTTTTCATCCTACCTCGAAAAGCCGCTCTTATTTAAAAAGTGATAAAATCTTTATATTGATGAATGGGCAGAATGAAGAAATAATTGCAGCATTATGGGAATCAGTAATAGACAATAATTATAGTTCTATAATTGCATTACTTTTAAACAAGTGTAGGTCTATTGACCCTTAATTTTACTATTGTTATTTGCATACTAAATTTTCAAAAGTATTTACAATGATTAGAGTGACATTTTTTATTATTTGCATCATTAATTAAAATACTATGGTCTAAGTCTTTTTAATTTTTATATTTATTTTTATAAGTACAATGATACAAATTTTACCTTGGATTTTAGGATGCATAGTTGTTTCCAGTGGCAAAAGTCAATCAATGTATAATAGCCCATCAAACAATCATAAACAGATGTGCCATGTTCTTTTTTTTTTAATGTTTTATTTAGGGCGCCTGGGTGGCTCAGTTGGTTAAGCGACTGCCTTCAGCTCAGGTCATGATCCTGGAGTCCCGGGATCGAGTCCCGCATCGGGCTCCCTGCTCAGCAGGGAGTCTGCTTCTCCCTCTGACCCTCCTCCCTCTCATGCTCTCTGTCTCTCATTCTCTCTCTCAAATAAATAAATAAAATCTTTAAAAAAAAAATGTTTTATTTATTTATTCATGAAAGTCAGAGAGAGAGAGAGAGGCAGAGGCAGAGGGAGAAGCAGGCTCCCTGCCTAGCAGGGAGCCCGATGTGGGACTCGATCCCAGGACCCTGAGATCATGACCTGAGCTGAAGGCAGACGCTTAACCATCTGAGCCACCCAGGCGCCCCGTGCCATGTTCTTTTTACATGATCAGATTTGTGGCCTATAATCCAATAAAAGCAAATTGCTACATTGTTCATATTTTCTTTGTTATTACCTATGGATATGGCTTGCCATAGGATTTCTTTGTCCACATCAATTTTATAATGTAAAATATTGGGTTCTTTTATATTTTATGTCATAATATATTGTCCCATTCCATAACTTGTATTAGGTTGCTTTGTTCATTTATTCACTATTACAAAAAAATCCTTTAGGTTCATGATTACTCTAAATGAGGATCCTATAAACAGAATATTTATTTATTTTTTTAAAGATTTTTATTTATTTATTTGAGAGAGAGAATGAGAGAGAGAGAGAGCATGAGAGGGGGAAGGGTCAGAGGGAGAAGCAGACTCCCCACTGAGCAGGGAGCCCGATCTGAGCAGGACTCGATTCTGGGACTCCAGGATCATGACCTGAGCTGAAGGCAGTCGCTTAACCAACTGAGCCACCCAGGTGCCCTAAACAGAATATTTAAAAGATTTGAGCCCAACAGAAAATTATCTTATGATAATAAGAAATATTGCAACTTCCATTGTAAAAATGCATATTTAATAGTAATTCGGATGTAATTTTTTTCTCACAAAATAATACTCTTCTTACATGACTGAAGTCCCTTCAAGTGATTAAAAGAAAGTCTTACCTAGAATTTTAGTTCTATGTCCATTTTAAGAGTGTCATTGAAAAGATGCTCTTTCACAAATATCTCACTTAAGAGGACTTGTGTTCTGACAAAAATGCATTGCTGTCTGTTCCTTTTTCCTATTGGCAAGTAAAATAATGTGAATGATGTACTGCTCTTCAATCTGAGAACTGATTACATGGTGTGGTATTATAAGACATAGAACTTTGTTTTAATTACACAGGTGAAAATTTCTAGATATATGTGGAAAACATGTGTATACATTCACAAAAATATAAAAAAAAATTGTATGTATATCCATACATATTCAAAGTATTTGTGTGTGTATAATTTAAAACAAAGTTGAGCCATTATAATGTATATTTTTAGTTATTAAGAGTTTTTTGAAGATTTTATTATTTTTTAAGTATTGTCTATTCCCAACATGGGGTTTGAACTCACAACCCCAAGATCAAGAGTCCCACACTCTACCAAGTGAGTCAGCCAGATGCCCCTTTAAGTTATTATCTTTTTGGGGCGCCTGGGTGGCTCAGTCGTTAAGCGTCTGCCTTCGGCTCAGGTCATGATCCCAGGGTCCTGGGATGGAGTCCCACATCGGGCTCCCTGCTCGGTGGGAAGCCTGCTTCTCCCTCTCCCACTCCCCCTGCTTGCGTTCCCTCTCTCGCTATGTCTCTCTCTGTCAAAAAATAAATTAAAATTAAAAAAAAAAGTTATTATCTTTTTGAACAATTTCATACATTGTTAAATATTTTCAGGAATATAATTTTAATGACTTCATAATATTTTAGCTTATGCATGTACCATAATTTGGCCACTTTCTATTGTTGGGCATTTAAGTAGTTTTGCTTTCTCATTTCTTTAAATAGTAAAATATCTATTTTTAAAATCAAAATTTGAGATCTATACATTCACAAATCATTTATACATTGATTGAATTCTTTAAATATTTCAGGCAGTCTGCTAGGGGCTGGGTATACAATATGGAAACAAAAAAAATACGTAAAAGCTAATATGAGTGAGGAAGTTTTTTAAGTGCCACCTCTTCTTAATTACTGTATTTTCTATATAATAGGTTATCAGAATATTTTGATCAACACAGGTTTCAAACTCAGAGAACAAACAATAGCATGAAACTTCACTTAAAAATATTTTTTCCTGGGGCGCCTGGGTGGCTCAGATGGTTAAGCGTCTGCCTTCGGCTCAGGTCATGATCCCAGAGTCCTGGGATCGAGTCCCGCATCGGGCTCCCTGCTCCTTGGGAGCCTGCTTCTCCCCCTGCGCCTCTCTCTCTCTCTCTCTCTCATGAATAAATAAATAAAATCTTTAAATATATATATATATATATATATTTTTTTTTTCCTTCTCATTCAGCAAATCCAATAAAAAGCATATACTTCCTCCTTTCCTCACTATGTGTATATTTTATATGTAAATGAAACCCTGAATTTGTTGTGCTTTGGACTCCACAGATCTAAGAGCCCTACACAATGGTGTTCTGCAGTTGTTGCCATAAATCAGTGGCCAGGTATGTTATGTAGAGCATTCTACAGCCAGCACAATGATTTCCTCTCAGTTTCTTAGAACCTAATATTTGCTTCTTTATTTTTATGTAGGGTCTAGTCATTAATGTTGGAACTCAATTTATGGTATGACTTTTAAATTGAAAGTAACCTATGCTTGCAGAATAAGAGTAATAAGTGACCAGCTTAAACACCATACAAATTATTATAACGTATATTTATGGGGGAAAAGACAAATTACATTCATATAGCTTAAGAATTTAATGCATCAGGTGCCTGGGTGGCTCAGTTGGTTAAGTGACTGCCTTCGGCTCAGGTCATGATCCTGGAGTCCCGGGATCAAGTCCTGCATCGGGCTCCCTGCTCAGCGGGGAGTCTGCTTCTCCCTCTCACTCTCCCCCCTCTCATGCTCTCTTTCTCTCTCTCATTCTCTCTCAAATAAATAAATAAAATCTTAAAAAAAAAAGAATTTAATGCATCATAATCTAATTTCCAGAATGCCGTCTTACTTTAAGCCTATCAGGAAATAAATCTACTCTTTCTTTCTGTGCCTATCTTTTTTTTCTCTCAAACCATATAGAGGAATGCCATCTCAATTTAAAAGTGTGAGCTCCTGAATATCAGGCCTTCTTTTAGCTGTGTTTATTATAGCATCTAGTACATTCTGATCTATCTATAAAATGATTTCAAATTCAGATCAAATAACTGAGAAAGCCTTTGGCAAATCAGGATGGAAGGCCAAAAATGGGTCTTATGCTACAGACGTTATCTCAATTTTTTACTGTCCAATATCCAATATATCTTTATTGAACACCTATTATGTTCTAGGTTACAAAGATGTAGAAATTAATAATTCAGTGTTTTAAACTTAAAGAGAAGTTTGGGTGTTTGAAAGGATGCTCAAATAGACGTGTAGGAAAATGTTTATAATACAATGTGATAAATTTCCTTAGAAGATTAATGTGAAAAGACTCCTAGAATACATGAATGTTCATGGCAGTATTATTCACAATCGCCAAATGGTGAAAACAACCCAATTGTACAATAAGTAAAATATGGCATATCCATCCATTCAATGGAATATTATTCTGTCTTAAAAGAACAAAATTCTGATCCATGCCACCACATGGATGAAACTTGAAAACCTTATGTTAGTGAAATAAGCCAGACAGAGAAGAACAACTACCTTATAATTCTACTTATATGAGGCACCTAGAATAATCAAATTCATAGAGATAATAAGTAGAATAGTGGTTACCAGGGGTTGTGGGAAGGGGAGAATAGAGAGTTATTGTTTAATCGGTACAGAGTTTTTACTTGGGAGGATGAGAAAGTTCTGGAGATGGATGATGGTGATGGTTGCATGACGATGTGAATGTACTTAATGTCATGAACTGGACACTTGGTTAAAATGGTAAACTTTGTGTTAGGTCTATTATAGCACAGTGAGTTTAAAAGGTAGAGAAAAAAAAAAATCCTCTGAGCCACAGAGAAGCACACAGACTTTCTGCAAGAGTCAGCACAGGCTGTGTGTAGGACAACTAGTTATGAAGCCAAACAGGATGTTGCTGGTAGACACCAAGAGAAAGGGCAGTTCCTGCAGTGCAAAAAGAGTCTCAGTGGTGGACAGAGATGCAAAAACATTCTCTGTGATGGGAGATACATGGTTGTATATGAAGAAATGGAAGGAATTAAATGTGGAAAAGTTTAGCCAGGATCAAGTCATGAAGAATGTCTGTGGCAGACTGTATTTTCCAAAGACAATAACACTATTGCCTGTCTCATGTATTCTTATACAAGCTTGCCATTCCTCCACCAAGAAAGGGACTCTAATTCCTTTCCCTGTGAATCTAGGAAGATCTGTGACCTGCTTGTAAACAAGGGAATGTGGCGTCAGTAACGTGCAGCCTTTCTGCAAGACTTCTCACAGTCAGAGAGGTGAATCAACTTCCACACAATCCCCTAGAGTAATTGTTTTGGGAAACTTCAGCCATGCTGTAAGCCATTTGTCCGCCCAGTGGCCACCATACTGTGAAGAGGAGCAAACTAGAACCTACAGAGTGATCACATGGAGAAGACATGACACTGGGTAAGGAGGAGCAGATGCTCAGCCAGCTCTCAGCTGCACCGGCCCCCCACTTTTCCAGTTTCAACCCCTATCTGACTGCACGTTCATGAGAGACTCTGAGCCTATCTTGTCAAGCCCAACCCTTCCTCAATTCCTGACCCACAGACACCATCACAGGCAATAAAATGATTCCTGTCTTAAGCTACTGAGTTTTGCGGTTGTTTGTTATGTAATACAGAGCAATAGCTAACCTGAACAATGTCATATGTCAGGCTTTGGAGTTTGAACTTGATCACTCACTATTTTATATGTATCCCTTGCTTTTTTACCTTTGTTCATACTCCTTTCTTCACCTGGAATGCTACCCACCAGGATTATTGTCTATTCGAAGCCTTTATATTCTTTAAGGCTCAGTCACAAAATATGCCTCTTGTAACTGAGAATCGTTGTTCCTTTTTTGAATAATAGTATTTGTTTTGATGGTACAGGTGGCATTTATTGCATCCTACACCAGATTTTGATTTTCCATGTTACTCTTCAACAGAATGTGAGCGACTTGAGGCCAGGCATTATACTTTACACGTCTTTCTGGTCTATGTGATATCTGGCACTGTGCTTTGGAGTTACCATGTTAAAACTGTTTGACTCCCTCTCCTGCTCCCCTTGCTTGTGCTCTCTCTCTCTCTGTCAAATAAATAAATAAATAAATAAATAAATAAATAAATAAATATATATATATATATATATATATATATATATATATATTTTTTTTTTTTTTTAAAGGGGAGCACCTGGGTGGCCCAGTCAGTTAAGTGTCTGCCTTCGGCTCAGGTCATGATCCCAGGGTCCTGGAATTGAGCCCCACATCCATGTCTGGGTTCCCTGCTCAGCGGGGAGCCTGCTTTTCCCTCTCCCTCTGCTGCTTCCCTGCTTGTGTGCTCTCGCGCTCTCTCTTTCTCTCTGTGTCAAATAAATAAGTTAAATCTTTACAGAAAAACTGTTTGGGAATAATTACTGAAGGTATTAAAAATGCAGAGAAAAGTTCTAATTTATGGAACATTATTTTCATTATCTAGATAGTACTACTGACTGTCATGAATGTATCTTTGTTTCTCATTCACATTTAAACATGTATATATTTTAATGATGTATATTAAGTAAAGCAAACTTGAAGAAAAACCAAGGTTATTTTATTTAGCTTTTATCTAAGACAGGTAATTTGAAAAGGTAGCCAAAATATTCAGAAATGTCACAGAATTCTTGGGAATTTTTGTCCTAAATGTATAATCAAAACTTCTATGTCTGTGTAAACCAGACAGACTTTACTTTTAATAACAACTCATGTAAATTTTGGAAATTTTCCAGGAAAATACCGGCTGTCCTAACAGCCAAGTTTTCCACCGATTTTCTGGCAGCAACGAATGCTGAGAAATGAATGCAGGAATTACTTTTATATTCTAAAGCTTCATTAGCCTTTAAGCTAAACAAATGCCAACCAAGCACACTTCCAGCAAGTACCCTCTCCTCGTACTGACCTCAGGGAAATCACTCAGGAGAGCAACCATACTTTTCTTTAGATTAAAAAGTCCTATTAGACTTGAGACAATTAGCACAGCAATGAAGATATCTAGCAATACAACCATAAAATCACAAACGTGTCAAAGATGATCAGATTTGGGCGCCTGGGTGGCTCAGTTGGTTAAGCAACTGCCTTTGGCTCAGGTCATGATCCTGGAGTCCTGGGATAGAGTCCCACACTGGGCTCCCTGCTCAGTGGGGAGTCTGCTTCTCCCTCTGACCCTCCTCCCTCGCATGCTCTCTGTCTCTCATTCTCTCTCTCACAAATAAATAAATAAAAAATCTTAAAAAAAAAAAAAGATCAGATTTGCGAAACTCTGATCTGAGCTGTACTGGGAGTTGTGATTTTATGTTTTCAGAGGAATTCTAATACTTGCTCAGTACCAGCATTAGATGAAGGAAATTTGAGAATTCACTCCTTTTTTGGACAAAAAGAGAAAAACAAAGAGAAATGGCAAAAATCTGGAATTCCTGTGCGTTTCACTTACCACTTTCAAGTGTAAAACTTCAAGGGCTCAGCTACTAGTCTGTTGGGTCTATAATTAACCTGTGAGGAGTCTGCTTAGAAAATCGAGACGAGGGCGCCTGGGTGGCTCAGTCGTTAAGCGTCTGCCTTCGGCTCAGGTCACGATCCCAGGGTCCAGGGATCGAGCCCCGCATCGGGCTCCCTGCTCCGCGGGGAGCCTGCTTCTCCCTCTGCCTCTGTCTGTCTCTCTCTGTCTCTCAAGAATAAATAAATAAAATCTTAAAAAAAAAAGAAAATCGAGACGAGATGAAATCAGTTTAATTTATAATGCAGCTTGGAGGGGAAATGGGGGAAGTACGAGGACGGCCAGTCACATCAGCAGCATTTATGGAGGTTAAGCCTAGCTCTGGAGGAGAAACAGCCCATGTCGGGCCTTCGCTGTTGTGCCATGACGTGACTGTGATGGTGCAGCCACACAGGGACAGGCTGAGGCACAGTACTTGGCCTTGTTGTTAGTAGACTTCAGCTCCTCAGAAGCTTCGAGAATAGAAGATGCGAAAACTATTGAGAAAGAGGGAGTTTTACTGTCTCCATAAAATCTTTCTTTCATAGTCCCCCTGTCCTCACTTATTTCTTCTAGAAGTTGAGGTTTTGTTTTGTTTTTTTAAGATTTTTTTTTTTTTTATTTGACAGAGAGAGAGACGCAAGAGAGGGAACACAAGCAGGGGGAGTGGGAGAGGGAGAAGCAGGCTCCCCGCCGAGCAGGGAGCCCGATGTGGGACTCGATCCCGGGACCCCGGGATCATGACCTGAGCCGAAAGCAGCCGCTTAACCGACTGAGCTATTCTTATTTTAAACGTTGGAGGCAGGAACTTACTAACTTGCTAGGGAAGCCGTAAGGACAGACGGAGCGGCTTTTTTTGCAGAAATTTCTTTTCTTTTCTTTCTTTCTTTTTTTTTTTTAAGATTTTATTTATTTATCTGACAGAGAGATACACAGCGAGAGAGGGAACACAAGCAGGGGGAGCGGGAGAGGGAGAAGCAGGCTTCCCACTGAGCTGGAGCCTGATGTGGGGCTCGATCCCAGGATCCTGGGATCATGACCTGAGCCGAAGGCAGACGCTTAATGACTGAGCCACCCAGGCGCCCCCCTGTGTCTGGCATCTTTTTTTTTTTTTTTTTTTTTTTTAAGATTTTATTTATTTATTTGACAGAGACAGAGATAGTGAAAGCAGGAGCACAAGCAGGGGGGGTGGGAGAGGGAGAAGCAGGCTTCCCGCTGAGCAGGGAGCCCGATGCGGGGCTTGATCCCAGGACCCTGGGACCATGACCTGAGTGGAAGGCAGACGCTTAACGACTGAGCCACCCAGGCACCCCCCCCCCCTTAAATCCATTTTGAATTTATTTTTGTGTATGGTGTAAGAAAGTGGTCCAGTTTTCCCAACATCATCTGTTGAAGAGACTTTTTCCCATTTGATATTCTTTCCTGCCTTGTCGAAGATTGACTATATAATTGTGGGTTCATTTCTGAATTTTCTATTCTATTTTTTTTTTTTTTAAGATTTTATTTATTTGACAGAGAGACAGCGAGAGAGGGAACACAAGCAGGGGGAGTGGGAGAGGGAGAAGCAGGCTTCCTGTGGAGCAGGGAGCCCGATGCGGGGCTCGATCCCAGGACCCTGGGATCATGACCTGAGTGGAAGGCAGACGCTTAACGACTGAGCCACCCAGGCGCCCCCCTGTGTCTGGCATCTTTTTTTTTTTTTTTTTTTTTTAAGATTTTATTTATTTATTTGACAGAGACAGAGATAGTGAAAGCAGGAGCACAAGCAGCGGGAGTGGGAGAGGGAGAGCAGGCTCCCCGCCGAGCAGGGAGCCCGATGCGGGACTCGATCCCAGGATCCTGGGATCATGACCCCAGCCGAAGGCAGATGCCCAACCGACTGAGCCACCCAGGTGCTTCCAGATATAAATATTAATAAAATTTGAATTATATTATCTATGGTTTGTTATCCTGAATTTTTTTTTACTTAATATTTATTTATTTATTTATTTGACAGAGAGAGGGAGAGAGCACAAGCAGGGGGAGCAGCAGGCAGAGAGAGAGTGAGAAGCAGGCTCCCAGCTGAGCAGGGAGCCCGATGTGGGGCTCGATCCCATGACCCTGGGATCATGACCTGAGCCGAAGGCAGACACTTAACGACTGAGCCACTCAGGCGCCCCTGATTTTTTTTTTTTTTTTTAATTGTAGTATAACAATCATCCGATCTGAATTTTCTTTCCAGGGTGTCGAACACCACCTACTTCAAATGCACTTATTATGTCTCTCCACCCTGAAGATCGTTATATGAGATTATCTCACTCCTCAGTCTCTACTGCCCTAAAGTTAACACAAAAGAAGAAGACTCAAGGATAGAATTAAATAAAGAAAACAATTGACAAGAGATATTCTCTGGGAGAGTCTTGGAATGTTGTCAGTTAAAATCCTATGTGTGCTCTGAAGCAGGTGCGTATAGCAAGTTACCGCTCTATCTGTGGTCTCATTTGTCTACTTGGTCCTTCTTTAGGAATTACTCAGGATCTCCCTTTGACAAGTGTAAAAAGGTAGATTAAGACTATGGAGATTATAGTGAATGTTTTAGAAAAATATAAAAAAAAAAATGCTTCCTGGAATGCACTCGAAGACTTGAACTATATTATAGTAGAAAGCATTGGGGATAACCAGTTTTAACATTACTATTTTTAAAGACACTACCTTTTCTCCAAATGCAAGGCAGAGAATTCTCATGATTATACTTTAAATCCTCTTTTTATGTGCAAATGATTTGTTGACTGAAAACTTCTAAATAGCACTGTAAATTATTTGACAAAAGATATAATGGAAGGTGTCATTTTTTGTTAGATGACTATGAAGAGTTTAAAACTGAAAGGAAAGAAGATTATCAGCAGAGACATTCAAAGGGAGGAAGAGAAATAAGTTAGAGATCAACTTTGGTTGCTCAGATCCCCTTGCCCTTCTAAACCAGGCTTTGGTTATAACGTTGCAAACCTGTGTTTTATAAAGAAACTCAGGATGAAATAATTTGGAAAAGGGCATTGAGTTTACTTCTTCTCTCTTAGACTTTGTTATGTGCTGTCCCTGTACCTATACAACTGAATATATTAAAAGTGCTAAAAGGAAATCTAGCAAAAAAGGTTCTCATGTTAAGTAACGATGTTTATTGTAAATTTTAAAAAATGGTTTAGAAAAAAGTTCTATTCCGGATTTTATTAGTAGTCAAGGTAGCCACAAAAATCACTTAAATTCTGAAGAGACTTTCTAGAAAGATATAGTCATTTAAATAATTTTAAATTTATAACCGAATCATCTGTCTGTGACTTTTTCAGGAGGAGAGTCCCTAGGCCAGAGTTGCAGTGTCATTACTCCCAGGATGTGATTGACTTTCTGTTCTCAGCAAATGCTGCCCCTGGAGATAAGCAGGAGGGCGACCCTGCTGGTGGAACTCAGAAGAGCTAGATATCCCTATCTGCAAATATCGACATCATTTGGAATTACTGACAATTGCCTTTGTACTTACATAATGGAATTATTGTAAGAAATGTTATCTTGGGAATTTTAATAGAAAGGATTATAACTTTAAAATCTGCATGAAATTTATTATGCATTATTATGAAATTATTTCTGAATTACCTAGGGAAATTTGGAATTATTTCTGAATCGCCCAGGGAAATTTGAAATAGGCCCTATGGGAATTCTCTTGCAAATCAATTTTACTCTTCAAGATGGGAATGGGGGGCGGGGAAGAAGAGTTGAAACAGTGGTCAAATAAGTCATTCCCGTGTAAGAAGTAGGACACTTAACAACTGTTATCTTTTTAAAAACTAAAAGACATCCATCGCCATGGCAAAAATGTTCTATGTATAAAACTCACATTGGAAAATCACTATGTCTTGATTGCATTCATCTACCCATTAGGGATTTATAACTGAGATATAAATATTTCATTGAATTTTTAATAAAACCTTAATGTGCATGATACACAGAGAGTATACTACTACTTGAAAGCCCTGATATATGGAAACTCCATCAGTTTTGAGGTGGATCGATAAATTTCATGACTTTGTGTTATGAGGGTTTAGTATCATCTTGTCATTTACCATCCATTTCTTAAAAGAAAATAACTACAATTAGAGTCCTGGACTGTATTTTTGGTAAGGAACAAAATCCCTCCCAGACACATCACTGAGGCTATCTGTAGGATCCAATATGTCTGTTGGCTGACAGGGTATTTCTGTTTGTTTTTATATATATGTATATATATATATATATATATATTTTTTTTAATTTCAGTTTTGCTCAGATTAAAAACAGGACAGTGGAATATAGCATACTCTTTTGGTATGTCATAAAACAAGATGGTAAATAGAGCCAGAAAATTACTCTATGTGGAACTAGAATTTTTAGAGTATATCCAAGATGATGCAATGGGTCAGATTTTATGAAACCGAGTAACAAGATCCCACAATTACAAGCTCCCTTATTAACGGCACATGAGGAATAAAATCACAATACTTCTGCTGGAGAGTTGTCCTATGATGAATTCATTCATCTGTAAAATGAGAGCCTTGAATTGGACTGTTTCTAAGTTCTTTTCTTGTTCCAAAGTGCATTTTTCCCCATGTTTGTGCATAGGAGCCATACATGAAATTTAAACCATAGTAGGCTTATGAGGAAAGACTTCAAATCCCTTGAGAGATTCTGTTCCATTTCCCCTGTCAGTAGAAAGGTCCTGTAAACAGTAAAAATTCATGGGCCAGATGAAGCAGATGAGCTGATGTATTACTAAAGCTTTCCTTATAATGTCTATTTTTTAATCATTCAAAATTGAAAGGATTTTCTAGAATTCACAATCTGCTAGTCCATCCGTGGACTTATGTTTTAATGAGATTCTAAAAATTTATGTGTGATGCTCTTTGCCCTGTAAATTAGATAACATTGCAAAGTACTTCACTGGAAAATATAAATTATTTACATACTAAATGGGTTAGTATGTTCGCATTGATATTCATTCTCTCTTTTTTTTTTTTTTTTTTTTTGGTAAAATGTCATATGCTGAAGAGTAGCTAAACACCTACACTTCTGTACTTTCAGTCATATTGCTTTGTCCTTTGATTAATGGTTATTAATTCTATGAGGTTGCCCTGAATTATATAATATGAAAAAAACACTTCCTGTATGTTGTGGCAACCTCAACTAGTTTACACACTCTATTGAAATCATTTTGGAGATTAACCAATTTTTATCATTAGATTTTATGTATATTCCAGGAGATAAAATGTTGGACTGGCTCTTATTCAGTTTGAATAGGTTTATTTTTGTATCATAAAATCTGGAGAATGACATTTGAAGAAAGTAAACTGTTCATAATAAAGCAATCATCAGATTTAAGTACTATCAATCCAATTTTATTTTCAGATTATTCATTGCATTATTTTTAAAAAGGTCAATATAGCTTTCCTTACTTGAGTACTCTATTTCACCCTTGATTCCTTCTAATTCATTGTGAACCTACTTAATATAAGTCAGGAGGTGTTTTCTAGTGCTCTTAGGAAGAAAAGAGTAATCTTTTACTGGAAAAAAATTCATTTCTAGCTTAATTATTCTCTTGAAGTAAGCTTTAAGTCTCTTTTTAAGTAAGTGTCATGTTCAGTTTTTCCTTTAGACTTTTTAAAGATTAAGTTTCTTTTATATGTATTGAGAGTATGTTCTCTGGGGCAGAGAATGTGATAGTGAATTGAGGATTGATTGGATAGCCCCAGTTAAATGAGGGAAATGGTTTCTTAAAACGTATTCTTGGGCTTAGCACATGGTTGGCACTTCATAGCTATTCAAAGGTGTTAGACTATTGAATGGATGATTGTGCTCAAGGGATTTGATTCTGTTGGTTAAGACACATGGTCCCGTGTATTTACATAAATAACATTATTGTTATTATCTTAGTTTTTATTTTATTGACTGTACTTTGTATCTGCCTATAAAGATGGGACATACATGGACAGTGTTAAATGCAGATTCTTCAGTAATAAACTCACATGAACATGGATAGGACTCAAATTTGGAGCTTTCAGACAGTAATTCTCAAGGTTGTGTGTATCTCCATCATAGCTTGTCTCAATGCTAAAATAGCCAAACCACTCTGGCTGACTATAGTTTGCATTATCTTCAGCAGTTCTTGGAGGGAAAGGAGATTAAGTAATCATTATCGTGATTTTGGTCTCTGGAAACAAAGAAAATAGATGAAGTAGACTCTTAGACTAATTAGGAGGCTAGGTGACAGTCAATGATCTCCTATAAAGGAAACAGCAAGGATGACCAAGGGACTCTGCTCTATCCAGAAGCACTGAAACTGGCAACTAGAAAAAAGATGTAATTTTCAGGGTAATGTACATTAATCATTCTAAAGGAATGGGAGTTTTGTTGAGGATGGGATGAAAATGGTTATTTCAGAACTGGAAGAGAGATAGAGGAGGAGGTAGGTAAAACTAATGCAGGCTGCAAGGGTGGTAGGTGTTTGGAGATTGGTTTAGTGATTATTTAACTCTAGTCATTTGGGCTTCGCTCACCAACTCCCTTTATGTGTCCTAGAGGAAAGAGGTGAAGCATTGGGGAGGGACTTACTAAGCAAAATGTAAGCACTAGTGAAGTCGTTTCTTATTTCTTTCTCCTCCTCTTTGGTCCCATTTTTGCATCTTGAGGCTCAGCTCGGGCCCTTCTCACTCTGTTACTAGTCCCTCCTTCTTGAGTCCTCTAATAGACAGTATTCTAACTTATTTCTTTTCTTTTTTCTCTTTTTTCTTTTTTTTTTAAGTAGGTTCCATACCCAACATGGAGCCTAACACGGGGCTTGAACTCAGGATGCTGAGATCAAGAGTTGGATGCTTAACTGACTGAGCCACCGAGGCGCCCCTAACTTATTTCTTATTTTTGCATTCAGGTTTTTAGGGAAATTTCATTACCTTAGCCACAGAGAATCAGTTTTCAATAACTACCAAGGTAAAGCATTTCAAAATTCATAAAAATAAATTCTGATGTTAGAAATTAATGTTCTTCATACAAAGGAAATTATAATTCACCTTGCATTGACTAGTTATCACTAGCTATTACCTCTCTTCCCTTTGCTCAACTTGCTTCATTGACTTAAAAAATTTCAGGAGTGAATTTCAGGAGTGGGGCTCCTATTTTGTGATGTCTTTTTTTTTTTTTTTTTCTCATTTGTTTGTTTGTTTTGGTCAATATTCTTCACAGACTGTAGAATGACCAGGGTAGGGGACTTGTCTGCTTCTTTGCCAACATACACACATACCCAGGCCAGTGCTACACATGGTAAAACATGACATTAAAGGACGCAGGTGCTGAAGCCAGACCTCCTGAGTTGGCTCTGGCTCTGCCATCTCAGGACTTTGAGTGTCTACCAACTCTCTGTCTCATTGATAGTCTGGTACCAAAAGGGGAAAATGATATCGCTCTTACCTTTCAAGGTTGTTGTGAGAGTTCAAGGATTTAAACATGTGAAGTCCTTAAGAACCTCCCTGACATATAGTATCTTTATTTTTGTTATTATTATTATTTTTTTAAGATTTTATGTATTTATTTGACAGAGAGCGACACAGCGAGAGAGGGAACACAAGCAGGGGGAGTGGGAGAGGGAGAAGCAGTCTTCCCGCAGAGCAGGGAGCCTGATGTGGGGCTCGATCCCAGGACCCTGGGATCATGACCTGAGCCGGAGGCAGACGCTTAATGACTGAGCCACCCAGGCACCCCTGTTGTTATTATTATTATTGGTGGTAATGGTGACGGTAGCACTTAATAATTAAGAAAGACAGGAAAGATCACTGTTTTCATAGACTTGTAAGAATTGCATAAAATAACATATAGCAAAAGGAGAAATTGTTAATCACCACTGACAAGGCTATTTCATATCAAGAATTAGTGTCAAGAATCTCTGTCCTTCTCTGTACTCATAGTGTTGGATGAAGTATATGGCTTTACACATACTTGGCCCCCACCTCTAATACATCTAAATCCCTCTTCTTCCTGACACACTCTCAAAAATGACTTAAAGCCTTGTCAAATATCCTTTACCTATGACTTCACCTCAGTAATTTCATCCACTCTCAATGTATTGTCCTTATCTTACTCTGCTGCAGCTTTTCTAATGGTGATGTGTGGAATGCTAATGTGAGATAGTAATAGGGGTTTTGTTTTTTGAATGTTTTCATTTGCAAGTTTGGTAGACCAGACTTGACTCCTGTAGCTGCAAGAATTCTTGCAGTCTTTAATGTGTTAAAATACTTGGAGATTTTTATTTTAACTGAAGTATTAGTAGGTATATTTCCTCAATTTTCTGTAGCCTGTAAGTAACCCTTCTTAATTCTTGAGAACATCATTTAATATCTCTTGGACAAGTGCAAAATATGGATTATTTCGATAATTTGATCACATGATATCTGCTTTCCTCAAAGGAAAGTAATCTGTTTTTGTACTTTTTTTTGTAGCACTCTTGCTCAACTAATGTATGGAACTTTATGGACACTTTATTCAATAATGATTGCATTTTAATTATATGCTAGACCAAGTATAAGGCACTGGGAATAAACAGATAAATGAAATATGACCCAAACCTAGTTGAACATATTTTCTAAAGCAGTGCTTCTCATAAAGTCTTAATGAAAATATGCATTGTTGTAATCCTGTGCTTCTGAGAGACTTATTCAGTGGATTGGCAGAAAGCAGTCATTTCTTGGGAGTTCCTGGTCCACTTCCTGAGAATGACATTGGTGTATTAATAGGGTTTTTTCTTTTTACAAGAAACCAAAAAACAAGTTACAAAATACAAGTGGCAAAAACCTCAACTTACCTTATGCAAAAACAGAAAATTTTATCCAACAAAATGGTAGAGTCTAGGTAATGCAGGAAAGATGTTGGGGTTCAGAGCTGATGGCCAAGAAAGAATTCTTGAGACATCTTTGGTGCAAAAAGATGGTTTTATTAAAGCACGGGGACAGGACCCGTGGGCAGAAAGAACAGCTTCAGGGTCATGAGGAGTGGCCCATTTATATACTTTCAAGTTGGGGTTAGGGATAACGTTAAGTCTCTAAGGAATTTTGGAAGAAAGGTTCCCAGGACCTTGAGGGGGTTAGCTATCGTTAGGAAATGGTCATTTATTACTGTCTAATAAAACCTTAGTCATGAGACCCTTCAGATGTATATCAGTGGATCATATGTTGTCAGTGATTGCCAACATAATGTATCTTGAGGGACAGAGATAAAGGAAATTTCCAAAGGAATTTTTCCATGTCAAAGTAGACTTACAGGATCCTGGGGTGTCGGGCTAAGGTTGCCTTTTGCCTTTAGCGAAGTATTTAACATCGAGGCAGCTGAGTTTCTAGAGGAATGTCACTCTGCCTGTTTCAAGGACTTGTCAGTGGGCTGTGGGTAGTAAGGAAGTTTAATTTTTCTTTTGCCTTTGTTTCCCACATCGTAGGCATGGCTAGTCAGTGTCCTCAAATAATGTTGTGAAGAAATCATCTCTCTCCCTCTGTTGGCTATTTGTTTTCTCTTCGTTGACTTAATTCTTAGGCAGGCTTTCTCAGTCTGGAAGCCTTAACCAGCTTTAGGGGTACATTCTCACAGTTGAGCAGCAGAAGAAGCCTTGTTTCAGTACAAGGCCTGGAATTAAGTTTCATTGACCTGGCTTTGGGCACATCCCTGCCTGTGAAGCTCTTTGGTAAATTCAAGCTCACTTCAACTATGATAGGGGTAGGATGAAGAAGTGGTGACTGTCCAGGGAAAACCAAGATGCTAATCCCAACACCCCAACTCAAAAGAAAAAGAAAAACACAGAAAGAGAAGAAATGAAAGGAATGAATTGAACAAATGCCAAATCGACAAATCCTACTCATGTCCATATCAGCTGGTATTTTAGATGGCCTGATGAATTAAACCTAGATGTGCTAAGTGTTTTTATAAGATTATTTTGTGTGTATATAAGAGGAATAATTTATGTTTTTCAAATAGAGATAATATTTTGTCTTTTTCATTCCTTATGTAATTTCTGTGTCAAGATCAACAGTGATTTTTTTATTTAAGAAATATTTCTCTGTGAATTGAATGATCGCAATTTATACCCAAATCTTACAGCTGAATATTTTTTTTTAAGAGAGAAACTGAGTGACCCAAAACATGCTGTTTGCAGCTTGTACGTGTACCGTTTTTATTCACCTCCAGGAAAGTGGTTACAGACCACTGAGGAGATTGCCATTTTTGCCTCATTATACTGAGGATGATATCAGAAAACAAAGCTGTGTTACATTCAAATACACATTCCTACATATGGGTAACTAGGTCCTGACCCAACAGATAAAATAAAGTCATTCTCTATTCTTTGCTTCATTTGACTATAGTCATTCATGTGGTGACTGGATCTTGATGGATTCTAGTTTTTTGAATATCATAAAGCTATTAAAGTAGGCATAACACTATTTTTCTATGATTTTAGCCAGAATACATGTCTATGGGAAGATCTGATTCAGGAAACTCACACATATTAAAATCTGATTATGATGTTGGGTGAGGAAAAAAATCAAACTTGAGTTCATTTTTGCAATTATAAACTGCTGTCTTTGTTAAATTACTATTCACCTACTTCTGAAGGAAAACAACGAAAGCAAATGTGTACAAAATAGTTAAACACAAGTCCTCCTTCAAGACCCACTGCCAAACTGTGTCTTATTTCTTTCACAAACTGCTTGAAAATGCTACAAATGCCAAATGCTGAATGTACAGAAAATACTTCTGTTGTTGCTTTCACTGTATTAGTTTACAATTTATATCCCAAAGGGTTGTGGTTTTGTTGCTTATAGGAGGAGCTGACTATCAGTACAGTACTGGGAAATAACATTAGAAATCAAATGTTTGCACTTAGGCATGGGAAAGGCATCTGAAAACAAAGTTTCCACTTTCAAAATGCAACATTAGCAGAGAGTAAGTTGAAATTCGCAAAGGAAATCAAGAATTACAGTAAATTAAGTGGTTGGGGGGAAAATCACTCTATATTTGCAGCTGATGCTATTTTGAAAATTCTACCAAATTAAGATGTATTAAATGAACAGAGGGACAGGAAGAAAGAAGAGGTAGAGGGAAGGCTTACAGTGAAATATGCTTTCCATTTCAAATAAAAGGATCTCTTCCAGGTCTGGTTGAGATGACTTTAGCATTTTCCCCATGTTTCAACATCTAATCCTCAGTCTTGCTGGCTTAGGATCCTGTCAGAGTCCTAGAATAGATTGTATTCAGACTGAATTATAATTAATAGAGAATTCTGCTACTACCACAAAATAACACCAAAAAAAGTGAAAAGGTAGTTTTTTTTTTTTTTTTAAGATTTTATTTATTTATTTGACAGAGACACAGCAAGAGAGGAAACATAAGCAGGGAGAGTGGGAGAGGGAGAAGCAGGCTCCCTGCTGAGCAGGGAGCCCGATGCGGGACTCGATCCCAGAACCCTGGGATCACGACCTGAGCCGAAAGCAGACTCTTAACCGACTGAGCCACCCAGGCATCCCAGTGAAAAGGTAGTTTAATAATTAACATTTTTATATACATACCATGCCCGTTCTATTTCTCACCATTCATTCTAGGATTCCATGTCTCAATCCTGCTCAGCATGATTTTCTTCATTGAATATGACTTGCTTCCTCTTTGACCAAAAACAGTCCATTCAAAGCTCTTTCTCACACAGTCTTTTCTGTCTTCACCACCTAGTTAATACCTTACTCATTCCCCAGATTACAGGTTAGATTTCATATCTGTAAAAGTACCCACAGCACTGACTCCATCTTTGGCGGTCCATCTTGTTCATGCCCTTGCAAGAACTGCCCTCAGGGCTATGTGTTCCAGGCCCCTTGGAGGTTAATGTATGCCCTGACCTGGATGTGGAAAGGCTTGTTCTGATTGTCTCTAAAGTGGTGCACAGAAGGCGTCACTCTAAGTAACTACCCTGTGGATTAAGCCTGGATGGGGCGGGTGGGGAAGACCTGTGTAGCTGCTTGGATCGTTTTTCCACCCGTTTGCCCCTGTCGGTAAGTTACCTTGGATAAAACTCTGTATAAGAGGTGTGGAGTGGCTTGCTTCCCTCCTCAGTCTCAAAGTGCCTTCTCAGCCTGGAGGACACTTTACTGACCCTCATCCATTTTCTAACTATCATTGAAGAAAATCCCTCACTGCCATTCCCCACCCTCCAACTTGGTTTATCATCAGTGATCTGTGCTCCTATGAGCGCGCTGTTCTTCTACCACAATGAATTGCGCCATTGTACTGTATTGTAATTGCTTTTTAATGACCTGATTCCCAAACTAAATTGGAAGCTCTGTGAGAGCAAGAAATTTTCCCATTGTATCCACACTTGTATCTCCAGTAGCTAACATAGCAAACAGTAGATGTTAAATGAAGTAGTAAATGCATATAGTAAAAAAAAAAAAAAAAAAAAAAAAATTGCAAATGCAGAATGGATTATTCATGGATTCCATTAAATTAGAGGCAAAACTAAGTCTTTTCTGGACTGTTAGAAGAAAACAACCTGGAATGTGGGTTTGTTCTCTGGACTGCAGTTCTATAACAAACATGAGGACCTTGCCGTTAGTTCTTGATTTTTGGTAAAGGGAGGTGTAAAAAATTTAGAGTTCATCCAGAAGAATTCTTCAAGATGTTTTTTCTTTTGTAGGCTCTTCTATTTCTTTCTTGACAGCAACTGCAATCTGTCCCACCCTCTAGCCGTGCATGGGCCTGGTAAGCCCAGTGGGCTGATACCTCCTCTGAACCAGTCTCCTTCGTTTGGGGAAAGAGGCAAGCTACTTTTATTATAATAGGTAAGCATTTAAATTATTTTATTAACTTTTATTGGTGCTTTCGAACTGTGATTCCACAGTTCTCAGCACTCATCTGATAGGACAAGACATAGACACCTTTCAAAAAGAAGAACATATGATTATATTTCTGTTGCTGTTATTTGGAGTGAGACCTTTAAAAATTTACAATTTCACCATCCATCCCTCGGAATGAAAGTTTGTCCTTTCTCCTTTTTAAATTTTTCAGAGGAAAAAAATACTCCCTAAATACAATGGAGTTGATTTTTACATTGTCACACATTGCCTTGTTACTGGTAAATGAGACACAGATCTGAAGAGGCTTGAATTTTGCTCTGAAAGCCAAAGAGAAATACATAATAAGTAACACAGACTTCAATTTGTAGATTTTTTTTGTGCTCCCTCTGTCTATGAAGATCATAAAAACACAGAAGTAGTAGAACAGTGATAATACTTCATAGCATTAAGTAAATTTCACCTGTCAAATTAGCATTGTGGCTTGATAAGAATAGATGTGAAAGAAAGTAATGTATTTGATGATTAAAATCACACTGTTATTTAGCTTTTATATAGCACTTTGGGAATAATAACCTGGAAGGAAAAAGCACTGAGATTGCTTGGTCTCTTTAGCACGTATGTGTGAGGGGGAGGAGGAAAATTAGGTAGAGTTGGGGGCATTAACTCCCTCAGACCCTAGGTTTCCATTTGTTTTAAGAGATGAGGCCATGTCACAAATTGATACTAGTATCTCATACAAGATAAGGTGCTATCAAACCGAAGAATGACTTTAGTTTTTAAAATCAGCTTTATCAAGCCCATTCAATGGTTTGCCATTGTCAGATTCTTGTCATCTCCCTTTTTCACCCCAAGAGTCTAAAAATTCTATAATCGTGTGAAGCCAGAGCAGGGGAAGACCAAAGACAGGAAGGATAAAGTGATGAAAATGTAAGAAGACAACAAGAAAAGCCTCAAGTTTTCATGTTTAAAAGGGTCAATTTAAATGCAAGTTTCCCCATTTGTTCTAGTTCTCCGTCTGGGATAGAGCACTGATAATGCTCTCCTGGCTTCATGCATTATTAACTAATTAATTAGTTCCTACACTGTGAAAATCTTTGAAATTAAACCTGCCTTGTAAAAGAGCTAAATTTGCAGTTTAAAAGGATAAACCTCTCAGAGCCATTCTTGCATTTGCTTTTATTTTACTATAATTATAACTTTGACATATTTAAATCTGAAGGCACTCGCACAACAAGTGCTGCTATGAGGAATGGAAACATGCATTTTAATATGTCCTGTTGGGGGAGATATTTTAAAATTCATATACTTCAAGTTCTGATATTTTAAAGCAGTTCAGGAGAGAAGAATGAAAGTTATATAGAGTAAATTATAGCATTTCTATGTAGATACATTTACTATACATATTAAACAAACTGAAGTGGAGAACAAGAGGGCACAATTTATTTTGAATAGTCCTTACAGAGGCAGGTTATAACAAAACAAAGGCAAGACAGTGTGGAATATGTTGTCATTAAATACACATACTTTTGATCCTTAACACATGAATGTATACATATAAACACACACACATACACAAGCATATGGTTCAGAGATCATCTGAACATAAGGCATCGGGGTTCCCTCTTTTATGTCAAGACTTGACTCAAGGTAGGTTTCTTTCATGCCTCCTCCTGGAATTTTAGGACACTGCTCCCAATAATTTAATTACCAAATGTATAGTTATGAGTTTAAAGACAAAGGCAATAAATCCTTGCCTTTAGAGTTATGGGAAATGTTTTATTCAGAAAGCCTGTTGTTTATATAAACTACTCTTCCTAATTAACTAAATAACCACAAGCCACATTAGCAGAACCGCAGCAATGCAGTAAAGAAAATCTGTGTTTCCAAGTGCCCTCAGGGTCATCTTCCAGACTTCTCCAAATCACTATAATTAAGAGGCAATTGACAACTCAACTCCTCATTGGCCATTTTTTGATTTGGAAAACTTACTGAAACAATTAACAGACCTAATATCAGAGGCAAATTTAAAGGGACTCTGTAAAAGCAACTCTACCAAAACCCTGTTTAAAAAGTTGGCATTTGTGTTATTAAAATAAGAAAGCTTATATTAAATTTTATAATCCTACGCATTTTTATTGTATAATTAAATATAGCATTTCAAAGGAAATATCCTTTCTTCATCACTCATCACATTGTGGTCACATTAGGTAAACCGTTCCTTTTGATTTATCAGCTCTTTATGGTTTATGGTTGTTGAGTACTCTATGGATTGAAATTCTTTTCTCTATATTTATACTGTTGAGTTACAAATTGATTATCTTTGCATACATAAAATCTATAACATGCAAACGTTCATCCATGATTACAGCACAAGTTTACTGGGCATCAGTTATATACTAGGTATTATGCTATTTCCTTGGGCTACAATGTCAACTAAGGAAAAAGCACTGTCCTCAGAGTTGTTAAGGCTTAATTTGAGAGTAAAAGAAAGAAATACCTGTTTATAATAAAGTGTGGGAATTGCTTTAATACAGTTTTCTATTAATTGCACTGAGGCAGACGTCTAACTCCAAATAGGTGACCACGGAAAGCTTGTACTTAGTTTTGGGAAATGAGTAGATATTATTTAATGAAGTAAGGGTGGAGAAGAGGGGACTTTTTTGAGCTTCCAAACAAATAAGTAACGTCAAATAGGAAATTGCCAAATAAAAAATGACTTTCTGTGTCAAGCAATAGCATTTCAATATTGTTCTAAGAGCTACAAGGAGTCACTGTAGGATTTGAAAATACCCAATGATATGGTCAGATTTGAAGGTCTAGAAAGTTCACTGTAGGAGGAGTGCGGAGGATGGATTGTAGTGGAGTCCATGCAGGAAGCAGAAAGGCAGCTGGGACAACTACAAGAATAACCCACCTGACAGGTAAGGAGCTTTAAATTTAGGTGTTAACAATGGGGAAGGAAAGAAAAGAGATGTGACAAATCACAGATAGATAGATATAGATATCCAAGTTTAGGGCATACAGAAATTTTGATTCAGATATATGAACTTTGAGATATTTGCATAATTTCTGAAGAAAGGCATCTGATTGTCATCTAGTTATACGAGGCTGCACTCAGAGCAAAGGTGTGCAGATATTAAAAGCGTCAGCCAAGAGAGATGATGGATTCCAAGGGAACAGATGCATTTAATAAGTGACTGACATCTCCTTGCAGGAGACTACTGAGAAGTAGTCAGACAGGTGGAAAGTGAAGTCACAAATGCCAATGGAAGAGGCCTTTCCAACTAACAAAATTTCTCACAGTAATTAATAAAACCCAAAGAGGCAATTCCATACTTCTTTCCCAAGATAAATTAATCCAAAGTTTTACTTTTTCTCCTTTTTTGTGATGATCCCATTAGCAAGAGTGAGCCTTAAAGTAGTACATGTTAAAAGTCAGAGAAAAATAGAGGGAAAATTCCATAACATGGCAAATTAATCCATAAAAATTAGAAGATATTATGGTAAGAATGTCCCAAAATATAATATGTTTATTAGACATTTACATATGCATTATGCAAGATTGATTCTGACATATATATATATATATATATATATATATATATATATATATATATATATAATGTGACACTTAGACTTGCCTTCCTGTGCAGTTTAAATTTACAAAATTTATTGCATTCAGAATTATCTTGACTATACCTAGGTGCCAATAGAAAAGTTGTCATTATAATCTCTCAAGAGGCAATGTCACTCTACATTTCGAAGGTGTGGCTTCCTTGGTGGGGATCATGCCCTGAGGACGAGTCTCAAATCTGGAGGCCTGCTGAGTCTCAGCTCCCTTCTGAGCCCAGGTCAGACCTTTCCCCTTTGGGAGCAAACCTTAGGCCCCTAATGAATACACCATCAGTGGATACTGACTGGCTATAGGAAGAGAACCTTTCCTTCTCATCTTCTCCTTCTTTATGTCCCTAACCTACCTGCAAATGAAGCTTTTTTCCCCAGATTTTTAAAGGTTTGCCTTCTACCATTTATGATGGAGGAACATATGGGTGACTATCATAATTGCAAACCTGAAGAAATTACAAAGTTTCTAAGAACAAACATATTCTTTAAAATGATTATTAATAAGAAAAGACATCCTTAGGACCACTAATTCTCTGCCATTTTCATGATACATTTTACACATATGAATCTTTTTAAGACTTTCTGAACATACTTATTTTTTCTCTGGGATCTTGTCACTTTTCTGAAGATACTGTTGGGGAGGTTTGCTCTGCTCTGGGGACTACAGAGCTACAACTTGGGAAAGAAGACAACTCAAAAGACACCAAGTCTTATAAAAACTCAAACCCTTATACTTGACTCTGCTCTGTTTGTTATTGGATTAAAGTGACCAGTTCCCACTCTAATTTCCTATGAGTGAATAAGGGAAACCTTCTCTGGTGGAAGATAACACCAATAAGAGACTTCACAATTCTCCTAAGCCAATCTTTCTCATGAATAAATTAGGAAAAAAAATCAATGGGTTTTAATCCGACATACAAGCTTGGATGAAGATTTATAAATCGATCAATGTAATTCATTTGAAAGGGAGAAAAGTCATGTTTATATCATATATGCATAACTATCGTTTGATACAACTTAACCATTTATAACAAAAATCATAGTAAACAAGTAATAAAACGAAGGATAAATAGTTTTTATAAAGACTCTTTTAGCAAACACTAAAAACTAATTTTAGTGACAAAAAAAGAAGTCCTAAGAATTTGAAAGGAAGAATAAAACAGTCATTATATTTGGATGACATTATTGGTAATGTACCAAATAGAAAAGAATTTATTGTTTACCTTTACCTTTTGAGCTGTCAAAATTTACCTAAAGGGGGCACAAAAAAGCATGAACCAGAAAGGAAGAAAAAAAAAGTGACTAAATTAAAAACTTCTGTTTGTCAAAAGACAATATTAAATGAATGAAAAAGCAAGCAACAGGGTAGGAGGAGATATTTGCAACAAATGTTACAGTTCTCCTATCCAGAATACATAAAAGAACTCTAAAATTTTAAGAGTTAGTCAAAATCAGACCACTCAACAAGAAATAGGCGAGAGAGAGAGAGACTTAGAGGAAGAAGGACACTGCACATCATATACTTCATCAAATTAGTCATCAGGAGAATGTAAATTAAAACCACTACAACTGGATACCAATATAGCCATTGGAGTGGCTAGAGGTTGAGGGAGAGGATAGCATAGCTACTGATGCTCCATTTTTATATATGGTAGGTTTACTGAAGTGTGTTTGCTTTGAGAAAATAAGTAGAGCTGCATAGTTATGATTTGTGCACTTTTGTGTACGTGTTATACATCCATAAACATTTTTAGGAAAGAGAGACAGCTGAGAAATTAAGGAGAAAGCATTGCTCTAGCTGAGATTTGAACTGATCATAGGGAATTCGTGTTGATAGGAAGGAGGGCTCACGGAGCTCCAGTCTTTCGGCTGCAGGATGATCGGGGTGTAGGTTACAGATGGTGAGAAAAAGAACAGAGGTGCGAGCGCCCTGGGGACATCACAGCCAGAAAGATCCACACAGTACACTTGAGGAAGGCAGAAACTCAGGACAGCTTGCACTGGACATAGATGCTGTGTGGCATACTGCATTTCAAGGAGGAAAATCTTATACAAGAAAAAACAGTTGAGTAGAGGAAAGGTGAGCATTTTGACTTCCTGTTTAGGTTGGAATTTCCAATGCATTCTTGTTTCCAAGATGTTAGTACCAGGTGCTTCTACTTTTCACATGTCTGGGGGAGAAGGTCCAAAAAATAATCAGGCCCTGGCAGGAAAGGAATGATATTTGACTATGTTTGTTCAGTTTTCTTCTCCTAAAATGATGCGGGCCTCGGTTGATCTAGTTTTCTGTGGCATGTGTTTCCTCTCATTAGCTGTGAAGATACACTTGAATGTTCCTATATAAAACCAACACACAAAGTGAGCTAACCAAATGACTGAGGTAGCTATTTTTTACAAGTGTGGACAGTTTATTAAAAACATTCTAAATGGAAACCAGTCATTACTATCCTTCATTAATAAGACAGCTTTTACCAACTACAAGGCAATAATCCAAATCCTCCATTATGAACAAGATACAGTTCTTTATAGCCTGAAATTTACGTGTGTCTGTGGAATCAGCCCCAAAGACCTCCTGTGTTCAAATCCTAATCAGACTTAAAAAACAAACAAACAAACAACTTTTTGAAGTTTCAAGATATTTTATATTAACCTCAAAATTTCACCTGCTTTTTTATTTGTGAACCCCTTTTACTCATTTTAAAGTATTGGATTTTATCAAGCCATCACAATAATCTGATTTAAGGGCTCTCGTAGCTAACTGTCGTTGTAGCTGCTTATCACACTGGATTAAACCTTAAAGTTGAGCTTATGTTCCAGGAGAAAATCATTCACCATATGACCATGTAAAACTGGCAATGTGCATTGAGTGAATTCATTCATTCACCAAATATTTATTGATCGATCGATCCATAGATAGATACAAATATTTATTGATCACCTACCATATGGTAGGGACTGAGGCTACAACACAGTCCCTCACTCTTGGCACAGTAATGGCATAATCATCTGTTGGGTTATTATTATAGCACCCTTAATACCTACCATAGAGCTGGGTCCCAGAGAGAAGCTCAATAAATGTTTACATACTTAAAGAATCTAAAGAAGAGAGGGGAAACCTCACAAGTTTTATGAATAAATTTGCCAAAGGGAGAAAAAAGACAAAGAAATCAACATTGCATGATGTTTGCCATAGTCTGAAGTGCTGTCTTAAAAAGAAGTTCTTATTCACATATACGCTCTAGGTACTACCTAAGTTAATTTAACAGAAATAGCATCATATACACTTGATATTTGATTTAGCATAATTAAGTTACATTCTTGAGATTTATACACACATATGGTGACTAGAATAATTCAATTGTGCATGTGGTAAACAAGCACTGAGAGGTCCATGAAATGGTGAGTTTTGTTTGTTATGACTGGATAATGCGACCGAGGCATATGTCGAGAGCTGGGCATTCCTGGGTCACTGTGGCATGGTTCTGCCAGATGATTTGACTGTAGCAAATCCAACCAACCATAAATTATGATGGATCTGACTGTACACGCATCTCAGGCTTTTGTTCTGCTAAAGCTGGCTCCCAATCAAGTAGTAAACAATTAAATAAATATACCACCTACCAACTTAGCTGTGCAAACTCTTATAATTATACCACTGACCCGAAAGAGGGCAAATATAAAGACATAATTGCCTTCATGCGATCTGTATTCTGTCAAGAGAAGGAACACACATGGTCTACAAAAGAAAATAATTTAAACCAAAATGTCATCAGCACTGAGGCCTTTATATATTTTGTGGTTTTTTTCACTGAAGCAGGAAGAGTATTCAATTTGTAACATATTGATATGATTATCTTAAACTGAGCTGAACTTTGCTGAAGGAACCCTATTATGTTGCTCTTTCTTTGTGAGGATTCCTCTATTCAGATAGGAAATATCCATTTGAATCCTATTTGTCAAATTTTAGTATATCCAGGGCAAACTATTCCTACACAATTGTGTAAAAGTTTTACTAACAAAAGAAAAAAGAAACTAGTTTCTAGTATATTATTACAAAAGGAAGAGTCAAAGAAGACATCTGTATAAAAATACTGCATCGTTAAGCATTGTTATTTATGTAGTTATATAAATATAGTTACAAAAAACGGGCAAAACCTTGTAGATTTTGTATTGTGTTATTTGAAAAAAAAAGTGTAGCTTTTAATTATTCCACATAAATAACAGTAGTTGGACCCTGGGTTGCAAATTTTTTTAAAAGTAGAACGCATTTCTAGAAATAGAATGCTTGTTTTTATAATGCACATTTAGTACAAAATTTAGCTTAATCACATCAGCATTTGGAGAAAAATCATTTGGTTAACCATGTTCTGACAATCACTTTGACCATCTGTGAGTCTCACTTAAAATAGTCAACTTTTATACTTTATATACTGTGCATAATTTATCTAGTTCACAGTCCGTTTGGATGAGTGTAATGAAAACTGTTACGCCGTAAATGAGAGACTACAATAACGTTTCAGAAAAAAAGAAAAGCAGTAGGTGCCTCAGTAATTCGGTTGTCCCATTGATATAAAAACTGGAGTTTTAATTATGAACCTTTAATCCAGATCTGAGTAATGCTGGTTACTTTTAGATAAGATCCTTCCAGTAAGTTAATCATGGACCTGTTAGAGCTAGAGATTCTTTTAGAGATCATGCATATGGAGCCCTTGATTTCCCAGGTAAACACAGTCTTGGGGACTTGGGACTGGTCTGAAGCAGAGAGACAAGTAAGCTGGAGCTCATGAGAGCCCCGGCCAGCCCCGCTGTGTCCAGGTGCTGTCTCATACTCTGTGATAAAACTTTACCTTCCTCATTATCAATACATACAACTGCATTTTGAGATTTTAAGCTCTTTCTCACTTAAAATATTGAAAAAACATAAAAGTGAAAAGCCAAAAAAATAAGCCCCAACTCTTGTATAGGTTTTCTATTTCAAACCGAGCGAACATTCCTTTCAAATTAACAATTATTCTACTTATTTGATTCCTTTGTTGCTATGTTGGTATGCCTCCGGGTACCTGTGATGCTTGACAGTAGGCACCGCACAAGAAAGCCTCTATTTAGCTACCTCTTCTCTACAGGAAAAACTGTGAATTGAAGCCCTGTGTGTAGGGAGGGGTGACTTGCCTTTTCCAAGCATGTTGGACTTCAAGAGGAGAATGAGCTAGAGTGACAAATGAGGGAAAGTATCTCTAAGCAGCTGTGGATTCACCAGTTATCGATTTTTTAAAAGGTATATTTCAAAGATAATCATAAAATTCACTTTTTGTGGTTAGCCTCATTGTGCTCTCTTGTACTGATACAAAGAATTGAGAATAGATTCTGATTTTACATGCATAGTAGAATTCTAGGACTTCAAGCAACTATAATTTAAACTGTAATGGTATAAAAGAATTTGATGTGGTATTTGTTTTAATAATCTCATCAACTAATACTCTGCTATATTACCCAATAAAATTGAAGGAGAATTATAATTAATTCATCAAATATAAGAGAAATGATACCTTCATTGTGTATAATTTTCCTGTAAATACAATGACCCTCTATAAGAAAAGATATTCTGGGATAGCAAAAATGAATTTTTGACACTGACGCAAAGATTGGCCAAAGTTTTAATTATATAGATCACTGGAGATAATTTCTGTTTTTTCAAGCTTAGGAATGTGTCATAACCTGTGCACCATTCCTTAGACAATAAGTTATATCATGTATTAGGAGAACTCCAAGTCCAGTGAAATCAGGACACCTCTCTGCAATCCTTCCTATAGAGCTTTAGATCCTAATAATTTTCCACTGAGATAAAAAAACATTTTAGCATTAACTATACCCATATATCGAAATTGCTCCCCTATAAATTCTAAAAATGTAGAAATGGTTTTAAAAATCATCCTAGAAGATAAACCAGGTCAGGATCATTATCGCTGTTTAAACACCGTTGCTGAAACGCTGCTAGAGCGGTGATTCGCTAGTAAGAAATTTCCTGTAGAATTAGGAACTTGTTTTTTTTCTCATTGATGCAAATCTTTGATTTTCAAGATTGTGTTTTTAGTGATGTAGAACGTCTCCTTCTCTCTTAGTCCCAGATTTAATGTTATCTCTTTCCCTTCAAATTTTGGCAGAATGGTTGCATTTTAAACTGTTCAGTTTATTTTTTTTTATTTTTTTAAAGATTTTATTTATTTATTTGAGAGAGAGGATGAGAGGAGAGAGAGAGCACATGAGAGGGGGGAGGGTCAGAGGGAGAAGCAGGCTCCCTGCCCAGCAGGGAGCCCAATGCGGGACTCGAACCGGGGACTCCAGGATCATGACCTGAGCCGAAGGCAGTCGCTTAACCAACTGAGCCACCCAGGTGCCCCTAAACTGTTCAGTTTAAAAACACACCTTAATCACGTTTACTCAACATCAGACAATTTATTCGGTTACCTATTTAGTTCTGCCTATGTTGCATGATGATTAAAACACAGACAGGAATCATGTTATATATATTATAATTCTGTATATTAATTATATATCATATGTTATAAAGATATACATATCCATCCATGTAATATATATTACATATTATATCTAGTACATATATTTGAATTGAATTATCTGTCATTCAAATATAAACCTATGTATAAGTTGCATACATTCATATATATATATGCAATTTCATGTTTATATATATAAATAAAACATAATTTATATATCTATATATTATTATGAAAATAATACCAATTTCTCTTCAAATATTTAGGTAGGTGAAAATTTCTCTTTGAGGCTCTATTATATAGTTATCTGTTGGTCAGCATTTTATTTAAAAAGTCAACCTAATATAGGCTCAACAAAGATATAAAAATGATTTGGAAATATATCAATTAAATTTAGGCTCTGATTTTTATCTATCTTAATTATACCCTTGATACTAATTGAGACATTTCTGTTGTTAGTGAACATAAAAGGAAATGATTTGATGGTTCCATGAGTCAAAATATCCTTTTTATTAAAATTTCTAAATCTAAACTAAAAAAAGTTTTTGCACTGAAAGTATGCCAGTTGCATTTTTTACATATAGAAAGCTGAACATGTTTTCATCTTGTCATGACATCAGTATCATATCACCCCTTAGATAAACAATAATAGTGCAGGGGAGGAAAAAACTTTTACAATAGCCTCTTAAGTTTCTTTTCTGGAGCCTGCAAATTAAACTGGAAAAAGGCAGATTAGCAGAAGAATAGGCATATACATTTTTAAACTATTTTTACCTTCCCAGGGGCTTTAAAGCAAAGAAGTGAAAACCCAAAGAAGCAGTTAGATTTGGGGGCTTTTATACCATTTTGACAAAAGGCAGTAATAGTGGAAAAGTGACTAGACAAAGGAAAAGGGAGTTTGGGCTCCCTGAGGTAATAAATTGTGGAGGGTTAACAGCTAATGTATGGTAGATAGGGTTGTTTAGTAAGGTCTGTCATGCAGACTCAAGTTGTTCCTGGAAATAAAGGTCCTCTCCAGAGTTATTGTGTTCCTCCTGGTACTGAGAGGGGGACAACTTTACAAATAGAAATTTACATCACCCTTGGGCGCCTGGGTGGCTCAGTCGTTAAGCATCTGCCTTCGGCTCAGGTCATGATCCCAGGGTCCTGGGATCAAGTCCCGCATCGGGCTCCCTGTTCGGCGGGAAGCCTGCTTCTCCCTCTCCCACTCCCCCTGCTTGTGTTCCTGCTCTCGCTATCTCTCTCTCTGTCAAATAAATAAATAAAAATCTTTAAAAAGAAATTTACATCACCCTTACAAAGGGAAATGTATGCCCTGCTTTTAGTCAGAAAGGGGAAGAAGAGCGAGCTCCTCCTGTGTCTGGTGTTTCTCAGTTGCCTTCAGCTCAAAGTAATCCTTATGTCAAAGTGGCATATTTTGGGATGGCATATTCTGATTCCCTTCAACAGTATTCCATCTTTCTGCCTCCTGCCTCAGTTGTATATGTGAACAGGCAGAACAAAGAGGGATGGAGGGAAAAAGAAAGAATTCACAAAACGAACTATTGGTCACCTTAATACAATTGCTAAAAGAAAAAATGTCTCCTGTTTTTGAGATTTACTGTTTATGGACAAATTTACTGAGCCATTTGTTTATTTATAAAGATGGCCTGCTTGAATTCGGTTTTCTTTCCTTTCTAGAGGGAGATTTATTATCACACGTAAACACATGTGCGGAACCATCCCCATTTAGTAAATGTATGTAAGTAGTATGATTATCTTTCTTGATTAATGAATAGAAATAAAAAGAGCATAAGCATTCTCTGTACCCATCCTAATCAAAGTCATCTTTAAATGGATCCCATATCAGTGAGCTGATACATGATTCTGTGAAACTTCATTTATTGACATACATTTAAAGCTAAAATTAGTCTAGGTGGATTTCTTTAAGAGAAAGAGTCATGCTAATTACTCTTCATCTGTAAATGTTTGCCTGTCTTTATCTTGTGTCTGTATTGAGTGCATTAAATCAGTTTGCAAATGTTCTTTGTGTAAAATATTGATTCTGTATATTCAAATTATTTAATAGGTAAAAGTACCATTTTTGGAACTTGAAAGAATTCACATTCTTTCTCTTCTCTCTCTCTCTCTCTTTTTTCAAGCAAAGAGGAAGAAAATGAGTGCCCTTAGAGAGAGCTGCTGTCAGGGCTGGTTTTTGGAAAGTTCATGTCACACAGTATGACTTTCCTAATAGCTGCTTTCAAGAGTTATGATTGATTAGGGCTTACTAAAAATTCCAGTGTCAGTTGCAGCCTTAAAGGCAACAATTCCCCTGTATTTGTAAGAAAAACGGTCTAACTCTTTAGATCTTGATTTTTTTTTTCCTCTCATCTTGAAGAGAGAGGCGATACTTACTGTCTCCAGCAAAAGCATTGCATGAACTGGATATAATTTTTAACGTTAAATGTATTCATATTTTTTCCCACAAACACATAGCTTTATCTTTTTCATTAAAAAAAAAAAGAAGTTAATTAGAATCTAAAGTATCACTCTGAACTTAGATTAAAGGTTTTTATTTTAATCTGTATGTGAAGGCTTTTATTGGTGGAGAGAGATGGGGGGGGCATGTGGGCTTTTTTTGTTTTTGTTTTCGTTTGTTTTTCCTTTTGGTCAGCCTTCCTAGATCTAATACCTCATTTTCCTAAAGATAAATGTGGTAAGTCCAAATAGATTTTTCTTGTGTAAGATAACATTTACTAATAACATAACAAGTTATTTAGCAAAGTACTATGGACTGGCAAATTAATGACTGTCATGGTATATTAATGAATTTGATCATTAATGACATAAAAAATAAAAAGTGAAGACAAAAGTTGTTACTGTGATTAAGTAGAAAATTGCCAGTGTAAATCTGTCAAATTTAATTATTGAGTTTCATTTTTTTCCGATTTGAAAAAAAAGTGACAAAATAAGAAAGCTTTGGGGTCAAATATGTAATATAACTATTTCAATAGGAGAAAGAAAGCTGAGAGTAATCAAGAAAATAACATCATCAAACAAAAATAATGCTCTGCTATTGAAAAAGTTGCTCTGTATCTAGAGTGAATAGGAGTGAATACACCAAAAGCTTTAACTTTTCAGTGGTGTCATTAATAATTGATTCTAATGATGATTATCTCGAGGGGTTAGGCTGCATTCCTATATTTAGCAGAGAATAGAATTTAGTAGAGGGCACTGAACTATATATACATTAATAAATTACTTTTTAAAGGTCATTTTGTGAGTTGAAAAAAGCAGATTCTAAAGAATTTGGCTGAGGTAAAGTCCTCTTCAGATTACCCAGGCATTAACTCTCAGGAGGAAAAAAAGTTTGATAAAAACCAAATGTTAATCTTCTTCTTCAACAATTATAAATTTAATGTATACTTTGTAGATTTTCACTGAAATAGAAACTTTCTACTTAGCATTGTGGTCTCTTTGGTGTTCAGGATATTTTTTATTTTTTTTATTATTTTTAAGATTTATTTATTTATTTAGTTTTGAGAGCACAAGTTGGGGGGAGGGGCAGAGGCGGAGGGAAAGAGAGAATCTCAAGCAGACTCTTTGCTGAGTGCAGAGCCCATCCCAGGACCCTGAGATCATGACCTGAGCTGAAACCAAGAGTTGGCCGCTTAACCGACTGAGCCACCCAGGTACCCCAGGACATTTTTTAAAAGATGCCTTTTGTTTTCTTTTAATGGGAAGTTGTTTTCTGAATACTAATAAAAATTTAATGTATAATTGCATGCAATGGGTTGAAATGGAGTTCTTAGCTAATTTTCATATATCAGAACTCAAAGCCCATTAGATACTTTTTAAAGATTTTTTCATTTACTTTATGGGGGGCGGGGGAGGAAAGGGAGAGGGGGAAAGCAGACTCCCTGTTGAGCACAGAGCCCTAGACGTGGGGCTCAGTCTCACGACTGAGATCACAACCTGAGCTGAAATCAAGAGTCGGATGCTTAACTGACTGAACCACTCAGGTGCCCCAAGCCCATTAGATTGTTTTTTAAAATCTTGTTTGTACTGATAATATAGATTGATTCTACATGTGAATGAACCGTAAGTGAGTCCCTATTCTGAGGCATATCTACTATGTTCTTTGTAATCAGCAAATATTTACTAATACTCTATTTAACCCATGTGTGGATCTTATTAATGGTCACAGTTCAAGAATTAGATACAGGAGATAAAACAATCTATCTAAAATATCTATTCAAGAAAATATACCTTTTCTTTAAAAATTCCTTATGTATTTCTGATTTAAGAGTATAGTTATATAACTTTGGAATATATATTATACAATGGTATTACCTACAGTAGTGATTTTTTAGTGAAATTAATTAAATTTTGTTTCCAAGTTATATAGAGATAGTGAGATAGACACACAAGCACATAAATATAAAAATCTTATTTTTGGTTCTAGTTATGCTTTGAGATAACAAAGAATAAGTAATTTTTGACTCTTCTTGCTAAAGCATATTTAATATCAAACAGCCAACTCTACAAATACTTAATTTTCATATTATTTTACATAAGTTTATTCCACTTGAACATAATACCCCTCCCCCTAAAATAAAATGGATACAATAAATAAATTCATGGGGATTTTTTCAGTTGGCAGGGAGAATGTAGTATTTGAACCAGCAAAATAAAAAAATTGTTTTGGGGTGCCTGGGTGGCTCAGGCAGTTAAGCGTCTGCCTTCAGCTCAGGTCATGATCTCAGCGGTCCTGGGACGGAGCCCCGCATCTGGCACTGTGCTCAGTGGGGAGTCTGTTTGAGGATTCTCTGTCTCTCCCTCTGCCCCTTCCCCTGCTCCTGTGTTCTCTCTCTCTCAAATAAATAAATAAAAATTTTTAAAAATTTTGTTTTAAATTGTTTACATGGTATTGAATAAAAGATTTAATTAATGTATATGGTAATATAACTTCAGAATTCTTTTTGTGTATCTTTTAAATATATAACAAATAATGAAGACTTTCAGAAGACTACACAAGGGTGCCTCGGTGACTCAGTCCATTAAGCGACTGCCTTCAGCTCAAGTCATGATTGGAGGGTCCTGGGATCGAGTCCCACATCGGGCTCCCTGCTGAGGAGCCCGCTTCTCCCTCTCCCTCTGCCTGCCACTCCCCCTGCTTGTGCTCTCTCTCTCTGTCAAATAAATAAATAAAATCCTTTAAAAAAATTTAAAAAAGAAGACTAAACAAAGTTATTCTCAAGTATAAATTGGTTTGAAGAGTCACAGAATCTTACAGCAGGTAAATCCCTTAAAGATGAGTGTGATTTTTTCCATGTACTATAGAGTAAATTGTTATATAAATTCTGTGATCAAGTGACCATTCTTTCTGCTTAAACATTTATCTGTACCTCAGAGGATAGAGCATTACTTTTTTGGGTAACTCAATAAATATTAGGAAAATTTTTTTTTTTTTTAATATTTAATTAAAGAATACTTTCTACTCATTGGTTTCAGTTCTACCCTCTGGAAATTTCCCAGTTATGCATAATCCCTTTCTGTTCTACAGATTTTGTATATCTTAAGACCATTTTGTATTTTCTATTAAAAAAAAAATTCCAGCATTAACATCTTCAGCTCTTTCTTCCCCTTCTTTCCTTCCTTCCTTCCTTCCTTCCTTCCTTCCTTCCTTCCTTCCTTCCTTCCTTCCTTTCAAAAGCGCTCATGCACGCATTTCAGGGAGGGGAAGAGGGAGACAGAGAGAGAACCCTATGCAGCTCCATACCAGCATGGGGCCCTACATGGGGTTGGTCCTACATGGGGCTTGATCTCCCAACCCTGAGATCATGACCCCAGTGGAAACCAAGAGTCAGATGCCTAAACCAACTGAGCCACATGGCCACCCCTACATCTTCACTTTTTTTAATTACTATGTAGGTCTTTAGAAAGAATCAAGTGAAGTTGTACCTAGAGAAAGAAAGCTCATGTACATAGCTGGGACCTGATATACCTCAAGGCAATTTTATTGCATTGTAAGGCTCACAATAACCACAAGTAAATATATTTCAAGGTGAAAACCAATGTGTTCCTACTTGTATAGTGATACAAACATGATCTCTTTAAATGGACAATACAACAGTATCTACTTCCTAAATTCTCAATATCTCAGTATCAATAAAAATCATCTATTGCTCTAGATACTTGCCTTTTGAACTGTCATTCAACATCCCAGATAAATCCCTTTCTGAGATTTTTATTCCCCTTATCCATATTCAACATCATGTAGACTGAAACACTAGTCACTGGCAGATTCCACCTGAACCCTCCCATTCTCAATCCCATTCCTACTCTTGAGAGATATTGTTCTTGGATTTAATTAAGACTTCATCTAGAATCTTAATTGCTCCTCCTATTTTGTGTCATCTATACGTTTACTAATCATACTTCACATGCTTTCAGCTAAGTCAGTAATATGAAAAATGATGGTATATAAAGCAAGGTGTTCTCATCCCAGGGATTTCACAAGTTGATCTGAACCATTGGGAAGGAGAAGATAATATTAGATGACTTTTACTTTTACATATTTTATCTATACAATTACATAAAACCAATTTTTACTAACATTTCTAATATTAGTTGATTCATAATCCAACTAGGTTTTAATGTAAAAGGAATGAGAGCTCTTTAACAGAGGTTTGATGAATACAACCTAAAGAGTTTGCTCATATTTGGTATACTGTAGTTTGTGTGTTGTAAGTGAATTTCCTGGTTAATTATCTATTTATTTATTTTTAAAGATTTTATTTACTTATTTGACCCAGAGAGAGAGCACAAGCAGGGGGAGTGGCAGGCAGAGCGAGAGGGAGAAGCCGGCTCCCCGCTGAGCAGGGAGCCTGATGTGGGACTCAATCCCAGGACCCTGGGATCATAACCTGAGCTGAAGGCAGACACTTAACCGACTGAGCCACCCAGGTGCCCCAATTTCCTGGTTATTTAAATGCACAAGTAGATTAAAAGATTTCTGTTAAGAAAGTGTAAATAAAAATAATATATTTTGCAATGTAAACAAAGGAGAATTAAATAGTAGAGCTGATACTGTCCATCTAGTATAAGCTCATAATCAGGCACATTGCACATACCATGAGAATCTAAACAGATTTGGCAAGAAAGGTAAACACAGCAATAAATGTACCTTGTGCCTTGGGATTTAACTTAATAATTAAGTGAAAGCATCACAGATGGTAGGACATTTAAAAAGGAAGCATTCCAAATGTTATTCATATTTTTTTATTTAGAGCAATTTTTGGATGTTCATGAATCAGATGTTATTTTGCTTAATCTTTATCTTATTCTTGTCAATTTCACCTTCTGTGTAGGTTTTATAATCAACATAATTTTAGCATGGTAAAATATGTAAATAATATATGTGAATAAATATAGAGTGGATACTCAAAATTGTTTTCTATATTCCTTTTTATGTTCAAACCAAAAACAAATTGATGCTTGCCACTTTAAGAAATTTTTCTGAACTGAACGATCTAAGTTCTATAGGAAATATTGTTCAGCCAGGTATGAATTTTCCCAGCAGTCCATACTTATTTTTTCTAACAACAGTGATATATGAGAGATTTGCCAAATATTCAACTGAAACCCAACAAGGTGGAATTTCCTGATCTGCTAGTTTGTTTTCTGAGTTGAAAAGAAAATACACTAATTCAAAACTGTCATGGTTCTTGTAGATCACTCTTCTTAAATCATTTACAAGATCTAATCATCTGTTTAGTTAACAAGGCTAGGATTTTTTAGCATATAGTATCAAAATCACATTTACTTATTTATTTTTATTTATTTTGGCTTAAACAACAAATGTATTTTTTCACAGTTTTGGAGGCTGGAAATCCAAGATCAAGGTGTCCACAGGGTTGGTGTCTGAGGAGAGCTAGCCCTTCAGGTTGTAGGCAGCCACCATCTTGCTGTGTGCTCAAAGGATCTCACTGTGAACTACTAGGGGAGGAGCATCAAACTCACTTTTAATAGTTGGGAAAATTGTGTTCATCCAGAATTACTATATGTGTTTTAAGTTTTCTTCCTCATCTGTTTTAGGCTTGAGTTTGCCCTTTTCAATGTTCATTCTCTCTTTCAATGAAGACATATTCTAAGTAACATAAAGTGTTGAGCAGTTTTGCTTTATATGTTTTTATTGTTGGATTTAACAAGGAGCCTTTCCCTATTGCCCTGGCTATACTCCTTTGAGTATTAGTTTAAAAAAACAGACACTATTAAAAGCTGAAAAATAAGTTGAGTAGATATATGCAATAAATAAAGCAATAGCTAATATCCCCCAAATACTGACGATGTGCTTTAAAAATATAAAGTTCTAATAAATAAATGATCATAAAAAATAAATTGTAATTTTCTAACAAAGGTCTATAAACAGCTAAAATACATATAAAAATATTCAGCATCTCCGAGAACTACATAGACAAAAATTAAAACAATGACAGCTTAGCCACGATTTAAAAAACTAAAAACATTTTTATAATCTATAGAAGACGGCTTTTTAATGTTATTGAACAAAAAAGACGTTCAAAATTCTACATAAGTGTAAGTTCAGTATTGGTTGCTCTACAAAGTTCTTAAGATAGCTTCAAACGTGCATAAATAAAAAACGGCGTAAAAGTGGGAGCAAAAGGAGTATGACTGACACTGGGAATGTACAATGTAGCCAGATTACGTTTAAAAAAAAAAATAATGCTGGGCGCCTGGGTGTCTCAGTTGGTTGAGCGGCTGCCTTCGGCTCAGGTCATGATCCTGGAGTCCCAGGATCGAATCCCGCATCGGGCTCCCTGCTCGGCAGGGAGTCTGCTTCTCCCTCTGACCCTCCTCCCTCTCATGCTCTCTGTCTCTCATTCTCTCTCTCGCAAATAAATAAAATCTTTAAAAAAAAAAAAATGCTATGATACTTATACTGGTCCTCTCCTCCACATTCAAGCTTCATCTGAAAGTGTCTGATTGACAGAACCTAAATCACATCCTGAAATTTAGCTACAAGGACACCTAGGAAATGTAGATTTTCGTTTCCCAGCTTCTGCAGTGCAGGAAGACATACAAGAAGGAGGTTGGAACGGATATTGAGTTAGTCTACCTATCATATCTGCTACAATGCAATGGGCAGGCATATTTTTAAGCTAAGGGAAGGAAAAAAAAAAAAAGTTTGAGAATAGAAATGCTTGCTGTTTCCCTTAACATTAAGACAGGCCTCTGCTTACTCAGAGCTTGAATCTCCTTTCTAATTTATTTTCACCTGGGTGCCACACTTTTGTATTTGTCGACTCCTTCTTCCACGTAGTTGTTCACATTTTTTTTTAGCAAGGCAAAGTTTCAATCAGTTCCCCTTATGCTTCATTGACATTTAGACTGCTTCTTGATGTGTTCCTCATGCGAATCCTTGTAATTGCACCACTGAAATGTTGTGATACTTATGTAATAGAAGCAAAGCTATAAATGTACAGTGGAGAAAAGTCCTTGACGTATGGAACTGCACAATTTCCCTACTTCTATCCCGTGTGCTTGCTCCATCAAATTCTTGGGCATGCGTTTTTAAAGAATCAAGATAATGGGTGAAACAAGAGAAATTAAAAGAAGCCCAGAGAAGCCAGGTTTATGGACATAGTGCAGAGCTTAGAAAGGGGCTATGGAGGTGAGAGAATACTAGGTAGGTTTTTGGTGATGGGAGGGAGAAAATGGGTAGAATTAGTGGTCATTAACTGAGTCTCCTGTGTCCTCTGAAAGAAGAAAACAAAGATGGAAATTACTTTTATTTTTGATTCACATCCTGCAATTCTTTGAATTTATTAATTCCACAGTGCGGCTGGTCCAAATAGGCTACAGGCTCAAATGCAAATTATGTATAAAATTTAAACAAATTGGCCTCGTCATAGGAAAAAGAAAAGATTTATCATCAGGCCTACATCAGGGTTTTTCCACCCAATTTGACCAGTTTCTGATAGAATATAAAAATAATATTTTAGATTAAAAACTATTAAACTATTAGAGATACAGATTCAATGCTGTCAATTGTCAGTAGTGAAATAAAGCTCACAGCACATTCAAACACCTGGAAGCCTTGTAAGTGTGCATGGAGTGTGGTGTAGGTGTGAGGATGCTGAGAGATGAATCTAGAGAGGGAGGTGTGGCCATGTGAGGAAGCGTCTAATAGGAAGATTTCATTTAATTCAGAAAACACTGGGTTTCAAGTAGGTCACTGGCAGGATCCTATTTGCATTTCAGAAAGATCACTCTGGCTATAGTGCATTCAGTGGATTAGTGGAAGGGGACAAGAGCAGAAAAAGAGAAACCAGAAAGGGAAATCACTGTAAGAATCCAGAAGAGAGATGATGGTTTTATTTGGATAGAGGTAGTGGGGGTAAAGGCAAATGTGCAGAATCTAAAGATTTGGGAGAGTAGTTCCTTTTCTAAGATTTGGTGATTGCTTGGATGCAAAGAGAGGGAGGGTGAGGATGTGGACAACCTCTGGGCCAGGCAACAGGGATGACAGTAACTCGGTTTATTGAGATAGGTAATATATGAGAGAAAGCAGTTTTGGCGGGTAGACTCTATATTCATTTGAGGAATATGGTGAGTTTGAGATGCTTGCCCAGTTGAAGATTCAGGTCTGCAATTGGGTTTTATACATGAAGATACCATTTTCTTTTCTGTTTATTATGATTCTACTGCTCTCTCTGAAATGCCTCTAACTATATGCATTTTTCAAAATGTCCACCATTTTCTGCTACTAACTGATGTCATGTCTGAGTAATGAGACAGCTTTTTATTGGTCACCAAGCTGTTCCAAACCTGCTTCTACATACACCTCCGTTAAATGTTTCCAACAGAATTTCCATGAAATCTTATAGGGTTGTTTTATCTTCCTCAGCAAAACTTTACTTGAATAGCATGTGAATTGTGCGTTGAAAATGAATTTACTAATCAACTTTTCTCTCCTTGCCCTGTTCCTCTTCCTCTGACTCCTGATGGTCCTCTGTGTTGTTATGCCTGCTACCAAAAGCTGCTACACAAAATCACCTTCTGCATCCTGTTGGGATATTTCCATTAGAGAGGAAAGAAAGTTTCAGTGATCACATGTTGGTGACCCTAAAACATGGCTTTTCATTTTGATTTAGGTTTTTATGGGATTTTTTTGTTTGTTTCTTGAGAATAACTACTAAGAATTTTGGGTTGACGTGATCATGAAGTACGGAACTTTATGTGTAAAATGAATTGAGAATATAGTTTTAATGAGAGTTTAATGCAGTATTATAAACACACATAAGCCAAACAAACCCTTTTTATAATGTAACAACTGGAACTTGAATTAAAGTAATAACCAAAATGTAAAAAACAACTTAGAATTGATGAGAATATCTTGATGATCAGCTTTCATATTAGCCATATTTTGCTTGAGAATGAAGAAAACTGAGATTCTCAATAGGACAACCTTATTTATTTATCTAAATGACTACTGATCCATAGCTGTACACTATTTAGTTGACACTCAGAGAATCTCAACAGTATAATTATTTCTTTGTTTAACAAATATTAATTAAGAAGATAGTGATCATGATGAATTCATCAGCCAACTACATGTTTCCTGCCATAATTTATTTTAATCCTCCCTTAAACCATCTTATTCAATACAAATTGTCCATGTGATGGAGCTTACTCTGATGTAGGTGATTAGTAATGTCATAGCTGTTCTCACTTTGTCTTTATTCCAGAATAGAAAGTAGGTTTTACCATGCAAACACATAACTAAGAGCAGAGGGCTTTTCCTTAAGCTTAACTTTGGAGTTGATTTGGCCTATTATATGCCTTATTGCATTTCGTTCAGAATGTTGTATAACTCAGTTTGCTATTATTGCTTCTGTTCTGCTGAGAATATTCAGAAAGTCTAATTTATCCTTCAATGCCACCGACAGCATGAATAATATGCTGTCTAGAATACAACAGGAAGGGAATCATCTTCATCACTTTCCTGGAATCTTTCCTTAAGCTGGATATGTGTGTGTGTGTGTGTGTGTGTTTGTTTTTTTGTTTTTTGTTTTTTTTTTTTAGGCTGCCTCCAGAGCATACTACACAATGTGGTCCATGTGGACTAGCCTTAGTTGGAAGGAGGCTCCAGGTTCCTCTGATGGGCCACTGTTCTTCCTGCTACTTCCCCTTCTCCCTCTCTCCTCTTTCCTCCCCTGCTGGAACTTGACAGAAGCAAACTAAATAAATTACCAACAGTGGTCAAAGTTTGGTAAAAGGAACAAAATTATGTAAAATACAATAGTATAAATATAGGATGTCAAAACTGTGTTCTTCCTTATGGTCAACTTCTTCTTTTCTACTGGTTTCTAGCTCATGAAGATGAAGTGGTATGATGGGAATAGAACTATTTTCTGCTTGGGGGTCTCCCCTAACATTAGGAACATAAAACAATGTAAAGGTAAGAGGTAGTGTTTAACACCTTTGCTCTAGGTTTTAAGGGAGAAGGTCTCCTTTTTGGTCTCTTCCTTCTTCTATTGGAATGATAAGAACCAGAGAAGCAAGTAAGAACAGATGGGATTCTTCCTTAGGCTGGCTTTGACTCTGACTCCTGGAAGAAGTGAAGAGGAAGAGTCTCACCACTCATGTGGTCCAGATTCCTAGGGCAGAAAGACAGATCTAGCTGGTAAAACAGAGTGTTTACCAGTCTTGGAACAACAGGAAGACAGGGACTGGCATTTTTTGTTATTGTATTCCTAGTGCTAAGCATATACAGAACATAGAACATTGCTGGGACTCAGTAAATATTCATTTAATTAATCATATTATCTGGTTATAGGTTCATTGATTAAATGGTTAATTCTTGTCTGGTATATTCTGAATTTATACCATGGAACCTGGTTGAAAAGGTGAATTCATTAGGTGAATGAATGCAAGTCACAGGAAGATTGGTATTTCCAGCTCCATCTGACACAACTAAAGCACCCTGAAGAAAAATGTTAAACTAGTCATAGATGATAGGATGATGCCTCTGGAATATGTTGGTTTTTCTCCAACCAAAGATGAACAGTTCCCAATCAAAATTATGTTTGCTTGCTCCTGTTGGTAATGACAAAAGTAGCCCTACTTTTTAAAAAATAAAGTAGGGCTGTGGCCTTTGGCCAAATCATCACATGTATATAAACAGATAAGGTTTTCACCTCAATAGTGTGAAAAGGGTATTAGCAAATATGGCTACCCCAAAATATTTTTCCTGACAACTATCAGCATACCTGAAATTCCATAACTGTAGATGTTTCATTTTAAGTAGTGAATGCTTTGGCTTTCAGATGTCTTCTTTCATAATGCCCAGACTTCACAATGTTATTAGACAAACCCCTATTTGGAGGATGGTCTTGTGGGAGTGGTTGACACATGAGAACATATCTAATTCTTTGAGACCATCTGTTTCCATTTGTGCAGTGGCTACTAGGTGGCCAGTGAAGTCCTGCCAAACCCATCCATGCTTTTAGGCAGGTTTTATATTATATTTAGAGTATTGTTTTTATATTTAGAGTATTTCAGATAATTGTGCAAACCAATTCTTTTTTTAACCTTTAACTAATAGAACATGATTAACATCTAATGTTTAGAGAAAGAAGAAGCCATTTGTGGTTATAGCATTATAGAATTTAAGAAGTAGAAGCCGGGGCACCTGGGTGGCTCAATTGGTTAAATGTCCGACTCTTAATTTTGGCTCAGGTCAAGATCTCAGGCTCATGATCTCAGGGTCGTGATATCGAGCCCCGTGTGGGGCTCTGCCCTCAGTGGGAAGTCTGCTTGAGATCTCCTTCTCCCTCTGCCCCTCCCCACCCCCTCTCAAATAAATAAATCGTTTTAAAAAAAGAAGTAGAAGCTAACATAAAGATTATCATGCATCATGCCTCTTTGGTCTTTTGATTAAATTCAAGTATAATATCTAGTCTAGGTGCCTTATTATACCAATGGGCAAAGTATAGAGATTAAGTCACTGCTCTAAGTCTCTATAGACAGACAGGGTGAACCCAGAGCAAAGCCAAATCAAGAGCTGACAGAGGTGGAAGCTTTTTTCTGATTCTCCCAGTTGTAGTCTCCCTCCCACGATTATCTTTCATTAAGATTGATAACTGTTGTATCCTAGGGTAACCAATCTGTTCTTATTCTATCTACTGCTACTAGAGTTGTTTATATTAGTAAGAGGCCTTGTAGACAACCCTCTGCTACACCAGCTATTCTTCCTGGCTGCTCTCTTTTCTGTTTGGAGGCCAAAGATTATAAAAGAAAGAATGAAGCATGCAGCTTTTGGGTGCATAAGGCTTTTCAATTAATCAGAACACAAGAATTTAATTCATGACACAATGGAGAGAGAATGAAAGGGGAAGTAGGAGACATGGATTCTAGTACTGACTTGCTCACAACTATAATATGCACCTCGTAACTTGAATCATGTCATTTCAGCTTACTTGTACCCAATTTGGAAGATGCAAACTTGGACTAAGCGATCGTTAGTTTCTCTTTTAACTCTAAAGCATCTTAGCTCTTACTAAATGTAACCATTCGCACAGAGGCCAATATTGATGTTTTTTGTTCTACCTAATTCAATATAATATTAACTAAATTTAGAGACAGGATGATAATTCCTATTAGTCTGTCAGTATCCAAGTATATTTTATGCAATCAGAGTTAACTCAAAAAGAAACCATCATACAATGAATTGAAGAATGTCTTTTTTTCTCAATGTCCTATATATTTCTGATCAAATAATGCTCAACCTGTTCTCCAAAAGACCCTGAGTTCAGGAAATTTTGACTCTGTCCTGGGGAAAAGAAGGAAGCATTTGGAATATAGGCTTTAAAAGATGAAAACATAAAATTTGTCTCAAGTCTGTTTTATCCTTTAAAAATCATGTAAATGGGGGTGCCTGGGTGGCTCAGTCATTAAGCGTCTGCCTTCGGCTCAGGTCATGGTCCCAGGGTCCTGGGATCGAGCCCTGCATCGGGCTCCCTGCTCTGCGGGTAGCCTGCTTCTCCCTCTCCCACTCCCCGCTTGTGTTCCCTCTCTCACTCTGTCTCTCTCTGTCAAATAAATAAAAAATCTTTAAAAAAATAAAAAATAAAAATAAAATAAAAATCATGTAAATGTTGCCTTTGATTTCATAGTATCTCTTCTTAAACTGGAAAGTAATATTTTAAGTAATTACCATGTAGTAAAATTGTTGTTTCTGGAAGCTGTACTGTATTTATCTTGTAGCTCTTAGCACCCACATTCACTCACACCTAGTCCATCACTGTACAGTGAGGATGTTTATACCTCATTGTGAGAAGGATGATATGAATTCCTCTCCCTCCCCTCTGGAACTCTATTCGCTGCAGGTCAGGCAGAGAATGAGCCTATAAAGTTCATTTCATTTATTTATTTTATCCTAAACCCCTTGCCTAAACTAAAATTCATGATAACTGGATTTTGAAGAAAGTGATTGCTTTCATAAAATGGTTGATTTTTTGAGCAATTGTATTGAACGTTAAATAATTGGAACACAAAGTATTAGGATAGTTTTTAAGGTTTTACCCAGAAGGATTGGTTGATAATGGCTTAAGAGCAAGAATATTAATATTAAAACAGCTAGGGTTTAGGAGGATTTATAGAGCCCTCGGGAAGAGGGTCGCTGAACAGATGGGGGAAGTATGTCACCCTTTCTTCCTTCACAATTCTGCCGGGTGCCTGTCAAGACCAAGAGCAAACCTTGCTTCTAGGTATTATTGAAAACCAAATGCATTACATACTCTACGCAGAAGAGATGAATAGCTGTTTTGAAAACCTCTTTAGATAATTCAAGCACTCTAGTGTTGACCAAGGAACATTTAATATTTTACAGAGTGAGAAAAACATTGTTGCGGTTAAGAGCACAAGTTCTAAAGTTCAACTGACTCACTTCAAATGCTGGTTCTGCCAATTATGGCTCTGTAAACTTTGGCAGTTTTCCTATTCTCCAGGGTCTTAGTTCCTCATTTTAAAATGAGGACAGTAAAGGTACTTTTCTCACACAGAGCTGCAGGCAAGGTTACATGAGATGCTAAAAAGAAAGCATTTAGAACGGTGCCTGGCACACAGTTACTAAGCACAAACTATTAATATACATCTCCTAAAAGCCCCAGAAATATAATATAAAAAGATATGCCCATTTGTTTGAAAGATTATTTCATGGTTTTCATAAAATTAATGTTTGCATTTATATAATTTTCCATATTATGTTGGGGGAAATATATTTTCTATGAAAACTAACTTTAGTAAGGCTTTAGTTTGGCATAATATAGTATAAGAATACTCCTAAGCTTCCTGGAAAATCTTAACTTCACTAATATGAGTTATATTAATATGTCTATGGGCCTTCAGAGAGGGATAAGAAAAAAGAAATCTTCCGATTGTAAACCACAGGTCTTAATATTAATTCAGTAGTGGGTAACTCTGTTGTAGTGAGTCAGAGTTCTTGAGAAAGCATATGGATCCTTGTATATCCAGTTTTTTGCCCGACGTTATAAATTCCCAAACTTATAAAGAAAACACATATTGAAGGGAGATGTAGAACATTGTCTGAGAACAATACTTAAAAAAAAGTTTTAAAATAATTGATGATGCAAGTCTCATTGATGTATTTAGTGCTTGAATTTCTGCTATGGAAAATGTAATGGATGCTATTAATTTTAATTCAAGACTTGTATTAATGTTTAATATCAATGCATCTAAGATCAATGCATCTTTGTCATAAAGTATCTTAGAAGAAAATACTCACAGCTTTTCTCTCATACTGGTTTTTGGTTTTGTGGTGTTTTATTGTTTGTTTTTTGTTTCATTTTGTTTTGTTTTTAGGTCCTCTTATCCTAAAGTCAAAATGTTTATGAAAACTGATTTTTTTTGGAACTCACTTCAGTCTTCCCTTCTCTGTTGGGCAACAAAATTAAGAGATTTATGATTTTAGAGTTGAACATTTGTTTTAAAAATAGAAAAAGATGAAAATGTGTTTCCTTTTTATATGATGGGGGTTCAGGCTCTAATCTTCTTTCTGTATTTATCACTCATGAATTCAATCTGAAATAAATATACTGATTGCAGAAAATTGATTACAATTTGCCCAAGTTGATATGATTATTTTAATAATAGACTTATAGGTCTCGTTTGTTATTTTCCAAACACTGAATCTTCTAAATCTTCATGAACTCTCTTCCTTTCTCCCTCTCTATGTTGTATATAGATATATATATATTGTTTAAGTACTAGAAATGCCTGATAATTTGCAACTTTATTTTTATTTTTTTCTTGCTAATGCAAATAGTTTTCAAATTCCATTATATATTTTTTTCTTTGAAAGTTGAATTATTGAGTAAGCAGCTAAAATTTACTAGAATCTTCAAATATAACTTTTATATTATTATATTTTAATTTTACTGCCTTATCGATAAAAAATGTGATCCTAGTTTTTTTTGTTTTTGTTTTTGTTAAGAGTTATTCATTTATTTTTAAAGAGAGAGTGCGCACAGGCACATGCTTGAATGGGGGTGAGGGGAGAGGGAAAAGGAGAGAGAGAATCTCAAGCAGAGTTCTTCTGAGCATGGAGCCCAACGTAGGGCTCAATCTCAGGACTCCTGAGATCATTACCTGAGCTGAAACCAGCAGTTGCTCACCCGCCCAAGCCACCAAGGAGCCCCCTAGTTTTCTTTTTGAAAAAATCTAAGTAGTATAAAATTTAAGAAATGGGAATTCTAATATGCGTAATTCTTATTTCTTTCAATGGTATCATCTTTCCGCAAGACTCATGATAACTTGACATAAACGCAAGCTTCCCCATGATTCTTGAATCCCGACCTGTATTTCATTCTATACTGTTAAGTGTAGCCTCTTCGAGAGTGATTTGCTGGATCCTCTAGGAGTATTCATTTTCCTGATTACTTCCCTTGATTATATAGGTAGACCACAGATGTTTGAAGTTTGAATATTCTTTATAGATATATTTAGAAGTTTACTCTATTTTTGAAAATATGATTTTTAATCACTTAAAAACATAATGATAGCCTGTGTTTTATAAACTGTCTTTTTTTCTGAGGCACTTACTTCATATTTCCTGACATCTGTGAAGTGGAAGGAAAGGGAATATGCCATTAACTTTGTTTTTAGCCCAAATTAATTGTGATTTGTCCAAGCTGACATGACCAAAAGACTGATGTGTCTTGTACATTTAACTCAAAAGTTCACTCTTCTAAACAACTTTATGTGCCAGTAACATTTATTTGGTTGTCAGATGCTGTGCTGTTGACATGCCCTATATACTGGGATACTATCCTGATTTTCAAAGCATTTGAGAGTGAAGGTTAGTGAACCAATTACCTGATCTAAGAACTGGAGGAGGGTGGCCTGGGTGGCTCAGTAGGTTAAGCATCTGCCTTCCGCTCAGGTCACGATCCCAGTGTCCTGGGATCAAGCCCCGCATCAGGCTCCCTGCCCGGCAGGAAGCCTGCTTCTCCCTCTCCCACTCCCCTGTTGTGTTCCCTCTCTCGCTGTGTCTCTCTCTGTCAAATAAATAAATAAAATCTTAAAAAAAAAAAAAAAAGAACTGGAGGATATAAGCAAATAATAAGAACACTAATTTATTGATATTTATTTGAACAAATTTAATGTCTTTAGTGCATTCATTTATGAAAGAAAGAAGGATAGGTAAATAATTTGCTTTCACTACGAATTAGTGCAAAAAGTGGGAGGACAATAATTGGTATTTATGGAGACTCCATTATTCTTTAGAAAATAGTGTTAACTGATCACTAACTGAAGTGTTTCCCTCACAAAGGCATGTAGAGCTTACCAGAATAATTTACCCTAGTCTAAGAATTTCAGTCCTTGTTTATAGATGAAAATGTGATTATTACTCTGTTTGCATCATACACAATTTTTAATTTAACATCCTGTGAGCTATTGTAAGCCTTCTCTCCCAAGTAACTACCAAACACCAATTTGGATGACAAGAACTAATTTCTAATTTTTTTTTATCTTTTTTTTTATTCTTATGTTAATCCCCATACATTACATCATTAGTTCTAGATGAAGTGTTCCATGATTCATTGTTTGTGCATAACACCCAGTGCTCCATGCAGAATGTGCCCTCCTCAATACCCACCACCAGGCTAACCCATCCTCCCACCCCCCTCCCCTCTAGAACCCTCAGTTTGTTTTTCAGAGTCCATCGTCTCTCATGGTTCATCCACCCCTCCGATTTCCCCCGCTTCATTCTTCCCCTCCTGCTACCTTCTTCTTCTTCTTCTTTTTTTCTTAACATATATTGCATTATTTGTTTCAGAGGTACAGATCTGAGATTCAACAGTCTTGCACAATTCACAGGGCTTACCAGAGCACATACCCTCCCCAGTGTCTATCACCCAGTCACCCCATCCCTCCCACCCCACCCCCCACTCCAACAACACTCAGTTTGTTTCCTGCGATTAAGAATTCCTCATATCAGTGAGATCATATGATACATGTCTTTCTCTGTTTGACTTATTTCACTCAACATAATACCCTCCAGTTCCATCCACGTCGTTGCAAATGGCAAGATCTCATTCCTTTTGATGGCTGCATAATATTCCATTGTATATATATACCACATCTTCTTTATCCATTCATCTGTCGATGGACATCTTGGCTCTTTCCACAGTTCGGCTATTGTGGACATTGCTGCTATAAACATCGGGGTGCACGTACCCCTTCGGATCCCTACTTTGGTATCTTTGGGGTAAATACCCAGTAGTGCAATTGCTGGATCATATGGTAGCTCTATTTTCAACTTTTTGAGGAACCTCCATACAGTTTTCCAGAGTGGCTGCACCAGCTTGCATTCCCACCAACAGTGTAGGAGGGTTCCCCTTTCTCCGCATCCCCACCAACATCTGTCGTTTCCTGACTTGTTACTTTAAGCCATTCTGAGTGGTATGAGGTGGTATCTCATTGAGGTTTTGATTTGGATTTCCCTGATGCTGAGCGATATTGAGCACTTTTTCATGTGTCTGTTGGCCATTTGGATGTCTTCTTTGGAAAAATGTCTGTTCATGTCTTCTGCCCATTTCTTGATTGGATTATTTGTTCTTTGGGTGTTGAGTTTGATGAGTTCCTTATAGATTTTGGATACTAGCCCTTTATCTGATATGTCACTTGCAAATATCTTCTCCCATTCTGTCGGTCGTCTTTGGTTTTGTTGACTGTTTCTTTTGCTGTGCAAAAGCTTTTTATCTTGATGAAATCCCAATAGTTCATTTTTGCCCTTGTTTCCCTTGCCTTTGGCGATGTTTCTAGGAAGAAGTTGCTTCGGCTGAGGTCAAAGAGGTTGCTGCCTGTGTTCTCCTTTAGGATTTTGTTGGACTCCTGTCTCACATTGAGGTCTTTCAACCACTTGGAGTCTATTTTTGTGTGTGGTGTAAGGAAATGGTCCAGTTTCATTCTTCTGCATGTGGCTGTCCAATTTTCCCAACACTGTTTGTTGAAGAGACTGTCTTTGTTCCCTTGGACATTCTTTCCTGCTTTGTCGAAGATTAGTTGACCATAGAGTTGAGGGTCCATTTCTGGGCTCTCTATTCTGTTCCATTGATCTATGTGTCTGTTTTTGTGCCAGTACCATGCTGTCTTGATGATAACAGCTTTGTAATAGAGCTTGAAATCCGGAATTGTGATGCCGCCGGCTTTGCTTTTCTTTTTCAACATTCCTCTGGCTATGCAGGGTCTTTTCTGGTTCCATACAAATTTTAGGATTATTTGTTCCATTTCTTTGAAAAAAGTGGATGGTATTTTGATAGGGATTGCATTGAATGTGTAGATTGCTCTAGGTAGCATTGACATTTTCACAATATTTGTTCTTCTAGTCCATGAGCATGGAACATTTTTCCATTTCTTTGTGTCTTCCTCAATTTCTTTCATGAGTATTTTATAGTTTTCTGAGTACAGATCCTTTGCCTCTTTGGTTAGATTTATTCCTAGGTATCTTATGGTTTTGGGTGCAATTGTAAATGGGATCGACTCCTTAATTTCTCTTTCTTCTGTCTTGTTGTTGGTGTATAGGAATGCCACTGACTTCTGTGCATTGATTTTATATCCTGCCACTTTACTGAATTCCTGTATGAGTTCTAGCAGTTTTGGGGTGGAGTCTTTGGGGTTTTCCACATAAAGTATCATATCATCTGCAAAGAGTGAGAGTTTGACTTCTTCTTTGCTGATTCGGATGCCTTTTATTTCTTTTTGTTGTCTGATTGCTGTGGCTAGAACTTCCAATACTATGTTGAATAGCAGTGGTGATAGTGGACATCCCTGCCGCGTTCCTGACCTTAGGGGGAAAGCTCTCAGTTTTTCCCCATTGAGAATGATATTCGCTGTAGGTTTTTCATAGATGGCTTTTATGATATTGAGGTATGTACCCTCTATCCCTATACTCTGAAGAGTTTTGATCAAGAAAGGATGCTGTACTTTGTCAAAAGCTTTTCTGCATCTATTGAGAGGATCATATGATTCTTGTTCTTTCTTTTGTTAATGTATTGTATCACATTGATTGATTTGTGGATGTTGAACCAACCTTGCAGCCCAGGGATAAATCCCACTTGGTCATGGTGAATAATCCTTTTAAGGTACTGTTGGATCCTATTGGTTAGTATTTTGGTGAGAATATTTGCATCCATGTTCATCAGGGATATTGATCTGTAATTCTCCTTTTTGATGGGGTCTTTGGTTTGGGGATCAAGGTAATGGTGGCCTCATAAAACGAGTTTGGAAGTTTTCCTTCCCTTTCTATTTTTTGGAACAGTTTCAGAAGAATAGGTATTAATTCTTCTTGAAATGTTTGGTAGAATTCCCCTGGGAAGCCATCTGGCCCTGGGCTTTTGTTTTTTGGGAGATTTTTGATGACTGCTTCAATTTCCTTAGTGGTTATAGGTCTGTTCAGGTTTTCTATTTCTTCCTGGTTCAGTTTTGGTAGTTGATACATCTCTAGGAATGCATCCATCTCTTCCAGGTTATCTAATTTGCTGGCATAGAGTTGCTCATAATATGTTCTTATAATTGTTTGTATTTCTTTGGTGTTGGTTGTGATCTCTCCTCTTTCATTCATGATTTTGTTGATTTGGGTCATTTCTCTTCTCTTTTTGATAAGTCTGGCCAGGGGTTTATCAATCTTGTTAATTCTTTCAAAGAACCAGCTCCTAGTTTCGTTGATCTGTTCTACTGTTCTTTTAGTTTCTATTTCATTGATTTCTGCTCTGATCTTTATTATTTCTCTTCTCCTGCTGGGTTTAGGCTTTATTTGCTGTTCTTTCTCCAGCTCCTTTAGGTGGAGGGTTAGGTTGTGTACTTGAGAGCTTTCTTATTTCTTGAGAAAGGCTTGTATTGCTATATACTTTCCTCTTAGGACTGCCTTTGCTGCATCCCAAAGATTTTGAACAGTTGTGTTTTCATTTTCATTGGTTTCCATGTATTTTTTTAATTCTTCTTTAATTTCCTGGTTGACCCATTCATTCTTCAGTAGGATGCTCTTTAGCCTCCATGTATTTGAGTTCTTTCCAACTTTCCTCTTGTGATTGAGTTCTAGTTTCAAAGCATTGTGGTCTGAAAATAGGCAGGGAATGATCCCAGTCTTTTGGTACCGGTTGAGACCTGATTTATGACCTAGGATGTGATCTATTCTGGAGAATGTTCCATGGGCACTAGAGAAGAATGTGTATTCCGTTGCTTTGGGGTGGAATGTTCTGAATATGTCTGTGAAGTCCATTTGGTCCAGTGTGTCATTTAAAGTCTTTATTTCCTTGTTGATCTTTTGCTTAGACGATCTGTCCATTTCAGTGAGGGGGATGTTAAAGTCCCCCACTATTATTGTATTGTTGTCAATGTGTTTCTTTGCTTTGTTATTAATTGCCTTATATAATTGGCTGCTCCCATGTTAGGGGCATAGATATTTACAATTGTTAGATCTTCTTGTTGGATAGATCCTTTAAGTAGGATATAGTGTCCTTCCTCATTTCTTATTACAGTCTTTGGTTTAAAATCTAATTTGTCTGATATAAGGATTGCCACCCCAGCTTTCTTTTGGTGTCCATTAGCATGGTAAATGGTTTTCCACCCCCTCACTTTCAATCTGGGGGTGTCTTTGGTTCTAAAATGAGTCTCTTGCAGACAGCATATCGATGGGTCTTGTTTTTTAATCCAGTCTGTTAGCCTGTGTCTTTGATTGGGGCATTTAGCCCATTTACATTCAGGGTAACTATTGAAAGATAGGAATTTAGTGCCATTGTATTGCCTGTAAGGTGACTGTTACCGTATATTGTCTGTGTTCCTTTCTGGTCTATGTTGCTTTTAGGCTCTCTCTTTGCTTAGAGGACCCCTTTCAAGATTTCCTGTAGGGCTGGTTTTGTGTTTGCACATTCCTTTAGTTTTTGTTTGTCCTGGAAGCTTTTTATCTCTCCTTCAATTTTCAATGACGGCTTAGCTGGATAGAGTATTCTTGGCTGCATATTTTTCTCATTTAGTGCTCTGAATATATCCTGCCAGTCCTTTCTGGCCTGCCAGGTCTCTGTGGATAGGTCTGTTGCCAATCTAATGTTTCTACCCTTGTAGGTTACATATCTCTTCTCCCGAGCTGCTTTCAGGATTTTCTCTTTGTCTATGAGACTCGTAAGTTTTACTATTAGATGTTGGGGAGTTGACCTATTTTTATTGATTTTGAGAGGGGTTCTCTGTGCTTCCTGGATTTTCATGCCTGTTTCTTTCCCCAAATTAGGGAAGTTCTCTGCTATAATTTGCTCCATTATACCTTCTGCCCCTCTCTCTCTTTCTTCTTCTTCTGGGATCCCAATTATTCTAATGTTGTTTCGTCTTATGGTATCGCTTATCTCTCGAATTCTGCCCTCGTGATCCAGTAGTTGTTTATCTCTCTTTTTCTCAGCTTCTTTATTTTCCATCATTTCATCTTCTATATTACTGATTCTCTCTTCTACCTCATTTATTCTAGCACTTAGCGCCCCCATTTTTGATTGCACCTCATTAATAGCCTTTTTGATTTCTACTTGGTTGGATTTTAGCTCTTTTACTTCTCCAGAAAGGGTTTCTCTAATAACTTCCATATTTTTTTCAAGCCCAGCTAGTATCTTTAAAGTGATGATTCTGAACTCTAGATCTGACATCGTACTAATGTCCATATTGAGTAGGCCCCTGGCAGTCGGTACTACCTCTTGTTCTTTTTGTTGAGGTGATTTTTTCCGTCTTGTCATTTTGTGCAGAGGAGAATAGATTAATGAGAGAACAAAATGCTAGCAGAGTAACCACGTCCCCAGAAAATATACTCTAAACCAATCAGAAAAGACCTGAAGCAGTGGGATAAGAAAGGGAAAGAGAGAAAAAAGAAAAAGAAAAAGATAAAGATAAAAACAAAAACAAACAAAACAAAACAACAACAACAACAACAAAAAAACCAGAATGTGATCAAATATGATCTATATGGTATATAGATCAGTGCCACACACTAGATTTGGGGTGTATTTTGGTCTTTTAGAAGAAAGTGCCTCCCAAAATTTTAAAGAAAGAAAAACTTATATATGTACAAAAATAAGGGTTGATATGATGAAGGGATGGAATATGACTGTAAAAATGGAAATTATAAAAAATTTTATAAAAGGAATTGATAAGAAGTTTGAAAAAAGAAAGAAGAGGATTTAAAAAAAAAGAAAAAAGAAAAAGAAAAAAAAAGGGAGAGGATGTGATCAGGCAGGGGAATAGAAAACACCATATACTAGAGATTTAGGGTATATTTTAATCTGTTAGAAGAAACTATCTCAAAATTTTAAAGAGAGAACAACTTATATATATATGCCAAAAATACGGGTAACTACTATGAAGGGATAGAATATGACTCTAAAAATGAAAAATAAAAATGTTTTTTTAAAAAAAGGGATTGATAAGATGTTGGTTGAAAAAGGGAAAAAGAAAAATTCAAAAAGAAAAAAAGACGGTTAAAAAAATTAACTTTGAAAGACTAAAGAATCATGGTAAAAAAGCCATGAATTCTATGTGCAGTATTCCCCTAGCGCTGGAGTTCTGCCGTTCTCATTGATCGGTAAACTTGGTCTTGGCTGGCTGTTCTCGCTGATCTTCTGGGGAGGGGCCTGTTGCCGTGGTTTCCAAATGTCTCTGCCGGAGGCGGAATTGCCCCGCCCTTGCCCCCTCCCGGCTAAGTAATCTGCTCGGGTTTGCTCTCCGGGGCTTTTGTTCCCTGCGAGCTTTCCGTACAGCTTTGGAGGCGGAGAGTGAAAATGGCGGCCTCCCAATTTCCACCCCGGAGGAGCCGAGAACTCGGGGCCCCGCTCCTCAGTGAGCCCCCAGAGAAAAGCCGTCAGTCACTCCCATCTCCCCGGTCTCCGGCCGCACTCCGCTCGCCCGGCCTGTGACCGCGCGTTTCTATCCCTGGCACCCGACCCCGGGTGGAGTCTCCAAACCCAGCAGATCCCTGCGGTGCCCTCCCGCGCGGCTCCTCCCAGGGGAGGAAGGTGAGTCTCCCCGGATCTGCCGCTTGTTGGGTCCCTGCTGGGGGAGCAGGGGCCCGACTGTGCCGCGGATCACGGATTATGGCAACCCCGAGCTGAGAGCCCGCGCCTGGGCTCCGCCTCTGCAGCCGGCTTCCTGGCTCCGATACCTGGGAGCTCTGCCGCACTCAGGCACCCCCGGTCTTTCTGTGACCCCGAGGGTCCTGAGACCACACTGTCCCGGAGGGTTCCACCCCCCACTTAGCCACCAGAGTGACGTCCCTCGGCGGAGCAGACTTTTAAAAGTTCCGATTTTGTGCTCCGCGGCTCTATCACTTGCCAGAAGCGGCCGACGGAGGCCCCTCCCCCGCCGTCTATCCTCCCGAATATCGCCTCGGATTCACTTCTCCGCACGTCCTACCTTCCAGAAAGTGGTCGCTTTTCTGATGAGAGAATTGTTGCTCTTCTTTTCTTCGATCTCCTGTTGAGTTTGTAGGTGTTCAGAATGGTTTGATCCCTATCCAGCTGAATTCCTAAGAGGAGACGAAATCCAGGTCTCCTACTCCTCTGCCATCTTGCTCCGCCTAATTTCTAATTTTTAATAGTAATAATGGTCCTAGGAGAAACAAGAGAGAAGTAGATCAGTACTTAAGATGGTTCATTTGAATTATAGATGATATATGAAGTCATGATTAGACGAAAGATCTCAGATCAGTTACACATTTTACGTTTCCTTTTTCTTATGTCTTTTCTTTGTATTTTCACTCAGTATTTATCTCTAGCCACAAATTAAATAAAGCCCAATCAAAAAGCACTGGAGTAATGCTACCACTTTACTCAAGAGATGTAAATGCATATTTATATATTAGGTTGGCCTTTTTTCTGGTGATTTTGGTGAGAATTTTAACTTATCATTTAAATGGCATTACTTATCAAAAAGAAGCGTGTAATGGCAAGAAGTGCCATTAAAAAGGTAGATTTGAACTAATTCCAAAGACTCCTTGAAATAGGAGAAATCATAGAATAAATGGCAGTGTTTCAGAAATAAGTGCACGTGGCACGATTGGAGAGATGTCAGAAAAACTTGCCTGGAAGGTAATATCTGACATTTACAGGTGTTGCTTTCATTACTACATTTAATAAAATGTAACATATATAGATTCATTATTTAAAACATAGAGGTAAATCTATATGCATAGTTATGATTCATCTTTCTCTGTCCCCACAGCCCTCCTTGTAAAGTAGCTAGTGGGAGCTGGAGACATACCTATCTGTTATATGAGAAAGAAAAGAAATTAAGAAATGAAAGAAAGGGAAGAAGAGAAGGAAGCCAAGAGGAAAGGAAGGACAGAAAGAAGAGGAGTATTCATCAAGTTCATACAGCCAACATGTTTCTTAAATGTAAAGAGTATTCTAAAGAAAATTTTAAACACATTGTTAGGAGGCCAAATGCCATTTTATTTCATGAATCTATATTGCTTATGTATGGGCAATGGATCCTAGAAATAAGCTAAACCTGTGGCTACTTAGTTTTACACCCAGCTGATTCTATAGTACAGACCCCATGTGGCCTTTGAGTTGCGCTACTGCTCAGATCTTCCATTGCACCACATTTGAATACTTGGGAATATCTTAAGAGTTCAACGCATGTATTTCAGTTTCAGCTAATATATACTTTAACAAAGTGACGACCAAAGATATGATGCCTAACTTAAATGTCATTGCTCATCATTTAAATGCTTCTCTTCAAAAATTCAGAAAGGAAAAATAATTTGAGATATATATTGGACAGAGATTATTCCAGTGGTTCATATTATACTTTTTCCCAGGTGGAATGCTTCTGGGATTGTGTGTGAGTGTGCTTATCTAGCAACTGTCCTGCCTTTATTATATGTTTATAGTATAAGAATATAAGATTATTTTTACATTTACAGGGGAGATTTTAGTTTTCTTTTTTCTTGTTCTGTTTCTAGCATGTGTATCCAGTGATGGTTGTTATTTCCGAGTACTGAAATGGATGTGCCTGGTGTCCTAGAATTTAACTCTCTGGTCTGAGACAACATTACAAGACCTTAAAATTTGTTCCAAGGAATTCTTACCCAGAAAGATAAGGCTGTAAAGCAATATATAACTTTATTGTTTTCTTCCATAACTTCAGAAAAAGCCATTTATCTAACCAATAAAGTACTCAACCAACTCCCTTCTCAGGGCGATAAATCTCTCAACTGGTCAAACCCTCTTGCCTATCAGACAACTGTCTATTCACTGACATTCATTCTTTGTCTCCCTCTGTCTTCCAGTCCTAAACTATTAAGAACTTTGCCCAATATCCCCGATATGATCCCACGTTAAAAGATTTGCCTCAAATCATTGGCAAGGAAATCCCTAACCTTAAAGATATGCACTTCAATTTTCCCTTCCAAGATACTACTAAACCTCAGTCAGGATGGTGTTTTTCCTGTTGCAGTAAGTAAAAAAACTAGGCTTTACTTGATCAACAATGTGTCATTCTGGTCTTCTCTTTGGAGAGTGAACAATAGACACTGCTTTTATTATTTATATTAAAAAAGTATTGAAATCTAGTTTGAGCTCCCTGGGAGAACATGCTCAGAATCTAGCCTCCACCTATGAACAGTACCTAGTCTTACTCTATAGATACTGTGTATTAATGTAAAGTAATCATTACTTATAAATATGTATTAATGTAAAATGTAACCATTATTCTGAGAGTGAAAAAAATGAACAAATGGTTAAAGAAAATATGAGACAGGTCTTTGGAATACTCTACTTAATATTCTCTTAATTTGGCTATGAACATAATTGTTATCAATATCTTAAATGCCAATTTTTTAAAATAAACCTGAATTATCATATTTATTTGCATTATATATTGAGGGACTGTTAAAAAATTTACTCTTAATTAAAAGTTTTAAATAAACTAATTTATAGTTGTTTCATGTAGTCATATAAAGACTTTTAATTATAAGGCTTTTAATTGAACTTGTTCTTAAACATTCGTTTTAAAGACATACTTTCTTCTTGAACATATTTGAAATGGCTTTTTAACCTTTAGGGCTCGAGAAAGGGGAAATGTTATTAAATGTTATAAAATATGAGGTGCAATTTAAGGACTTGGGACTTTTAGAAGACCTGAAGTTCAACAATATTTTTTCAAATAGCTATTTTACAGTATCTATAAAACTCACTATAATTGAATGTGGCTTTCAACATGAACTGCTATGATTTTGTGAACTTTTCCCCAAACAAATAGTTTTGGTTTTGAGCTGATATTAAAGAAAATGCCACCTCTGTAATTGCTTTTGCATTTCTAAAGAAGATAAGTAATAAAGGCTTCTTTCCTAAATAAAACAGAACTGGAGGCATGCTACTTTTAAGCTTAACCTAAATGTTAATTTATTTGAAAAAAACATTCTTTTTTTAATGTAATCTTTTGAAAAGTGAGATTTTAAAATAAAATAACATTATTAAGACTATATTTATAATGTCACAGGATAACTGTTTGATCCTGCAAAATTTTCCCCTTTCATAAAGCCCTACTTATTTACCAAGGAAGTCTGATTATATTCGAGATTGCTGAACTATTCTCCAGTTCACATATTAAAAGTGGTGAAATCCTTTTTTCCTCAAATTATGTTTCTAATAAATATAATCATTACCCAAATTCCTCATAGAACATTTAAATTAATATCTTAATAAGTCTTTGTTTTGGAATTCAATACCTATCTAAAAAGTGGACATTTTTTCTCATTTCACTCTAAAATAAAAATATTCACTAGAGTACTACAATTACCTACAAAAAGATAATCACCTCAATTGTAGCTGGTATTTTATATATTTTGTAATGTTAGCATTTTTCAAAAAAAGTTGTTTTTTTTTCTTAACAGGAACCCTAATGTGCACAGGTTTTAAAAAATGTGCAGAATAAATGAACACATTTTTTTTTCTTTTTTTAAGCACCAATTTAAACAAGAAGCAAAATGCAAAACCTGGAAAAGCAATAACTGCTACAACCACCACCAAGGTGATAGGAAGGATTGAAACAGACCCTTGCTTTTGCCAGTAATAGACATACTGTATGCCATTTTTCACACTAAGTTCAGAGGTATACATTTCTTTTAAGTTGTCATATCAAATAAGTAAGTTGAACATAAGAAATAATTTATATTATTCAAGCTAAAATTAGCAATGGAATAGCAGTGTGATATTGCTTAGGATGGCAGGTAGCTAATGGAAAATATGGTAATGGATGTATCTTGACTGTCACTCCCAGTCTAAATTCAGTTTACTAAATAATCACCATAATAATTCCCTTTTGGTTTCTCACCACCAGCTGCTTCTTCTTATGCTTTATTTTTGCATTATTTCAAAATCATTGCTTCTATTTATAAAAATCTCAAATATCATATTTACATGTGACCTAGAAGAAGGATTAGAATTCATCTCTTCAAGAGGAAGATAATTATTTATGATATGTTTCCATCCTTTCCTTGTTGTGATGTGGCATCTAACGATCACTTCTTTAGAGCAGGTATAGACAGCAGAAAGGCAAGGGAGGCAAAAAAGGAGCTGCAGACCATGCCCAGTGTTTCAAGGGAGGGGAAAGGGGCAAGGCTTTGTAAGAGCTTGCTCTGAATTAACAATGGAAGATGTCCAAATGTTTAGGACTCCCAATCTGCTTTCCTTACCAAAGAAAGTCTCACATTAAGTTGTTTTTAGTGATGTAAAAATATAAATTAAAACATTTTTCTTTTTGGGGCGCCTGGGTGGCTCAGTCGTTAAGCATCTGCCTTCGGCTCAGGTCATGATCCCAGAGTCCTGGAATCAAGCCCCGCATCGGGCTCCCTGCTCCGCAAGAAGCCTGCTTCTCCCTCTCCCACTCCCCCTGCTTGTGTTCCCTCTCTCGCTGTGTCTCTCTGTCAAATAAATAAATAAAATCTTTAAAAATAAATAAATAAATAAAATAAAACATTTTTCTTTTTGTTGTGATCTATAATATGTTGGTAAATTTAAAACTTAAGGTGTTCATTTGCAGATATTAAGTTGTATTATTTTCCAAGAGATAAAAGTAACAGGAAGAATGATATATGCTTTGTTTTAAAAATAGAATACATCTGAATTATGATTAGAAATCAATTATTTGTAATCTAGTTTGGGGACAAAACTGTTTCTTTAAGAAATATATAATAATTTTCCACCTCAGCTGGTTAATATCAATCTCACCTATATTGATCACCCTTTTTATTTAATTTTTTTCATCAGAGATGCTATCCTCTTCATATATGTCCTAATTTCAGTATCAGATGTATGGATAGAACCTAAAGTTTGTTGTGCACCTACAAATATGTGGGATGCTATCAAGTCCTTATCTTACTTAATTTTCACAACAACCCATCAGGACAGATAGTATTACCTCCAGGTTATGGCCAAAGACACAGAAGCTCGGTGAATTCCAATAAAATGTCCCTACAGACAGCTAACACATGTTGGAGACAGAATTTGAGCCGCGGTCTAACTGAATTCTAACAACTCTCAATACAAGATTTTCCCCTGGGAATTTTACCTGTTAATTACTGCTTACCTTTTTCTTGATCCTGTATTTATTGTTCTTTATTTCTATAGCAAGTTTTAGAATCCTTTAAAATACTAGAATTTGTTTTCCAAGAGGATTCTTATCTTTGTAGTGAGTACTTGCTTGAAAATAGATGATACTTTTATAACTACGACTCTCTGATACACATATTTTCATTTAATATAAATATTTTTATTTATACTTAAATAAAAATTATAAAATAATTTATCTAATTTATATTTAAAATTTTATTATAGTTTATATTTTATTTGTAAATTCTATTTCTATATTTTTTAGTTTATACTTTATTTTTGTAGGCAACATGGACTCACATCAGTTTTGTGTGTGAACATCGATGAAACACCTATGTAATGTTCTTGATGTCAGGGTTACAGAGTAACCATTGGCCCCGACCTCCCAAATCTTTCAGGTCTAGGAGAGAAGACAGACATGGAGACAGCGGTGTCATAGATGGAGTCTATAACAGAGGTTCTGATCAAAGAAGAAACATGCATGGACTTGACCATTCAGGCCCTAGGGACGAGATGTCAAGAGTATGCACAGGGCTGGAAAGCATAGGAACCCTCATCAGTTCAGTCAGTTAAATTCATCAAGCACTTTCTATATGCCAAACACATTGCAGTGTGGGGAATAGAATAGTGCAACAGCTATTGGAAGCTTTCAGATCAGTAGAGGTTAACTGTGGCTTTGCATAGGTAGAACAATAAAAAATACAGGGTGTTTTCATTTATGAGGAGGTGGACATTCCTGGAGTACTGAGGGAATGCATGGGAAAGGCTAATTAAAGACTCTAGAAAGTTTGGTATAGGTAGAACATTTTGTACTGAGTACAGGTGTTTATGGGCTTAATCCTGAAGAAAAGAAATGGGAAAATGTTCAAAGACTTTAACAGATAATGTTTTGGTTCTATCTCTGATCGTTTAAAGGCAGTAGAAGCTCATCTTCATAGCTTAGGCAGAGGCCCCCGTAGAGTCAACCAAGCAGGACATCTGGGCCTCTGGCATTTGTTCTGAACTGTTTGCTGCCTGCCTACTAAACATGTTTCTGTTTCTGTGGCCTATTACCTGGCTTGGGGCTCTGAGTATTGAGAGTTGCTTCTGGTCTTCTGTTATACTCAGGTTCCTTTTCCTGGCTTAGTGACATTGGCACCTTTGCTCAGTTCCACACTGTACACTCTGCTATTTCCAGTGTTTTTTGCCACCTGTGAAACCCTGACTGACTAAGAGGGGTGGGGGGCGGGGCTCATTAGCTTTCTAGGAAAACCCACTAATCTTTTATCCAGAGATCCTAATTCTCACAGTCCTTTGACAATTATCAGAGCTGGGAAAATCGATGAAGGGGCATCCACTTCTAGTAATCTAAGGAAGACAGCGTTATTGAATAAGAACACAAAACCAAAAGTATTTACTTGCATTTACAACTCAGCCAGGAGACAGAATTAATGGATTTGCATTTACTCATACCCTCGGAGAATATGAAGCTTGAACCAGTGTTGCTTTGACCTCCTTGGAGAGTCCAGGGAGATTCCAGACCAAAGTGGAAAAAAAAGAGTGGTGGTTAATTCTTTCCACTTGTCCAGGTTTGGGTCTTTCCAGGCTGAGGTAACAGAAGAGAGATTTTTATAATGTGCCTCAGGTTTAGAAAAGGAGACTCCATTTAGATAATGCTCAAAGATAAGCTAGCAGGAAATTAAACCTGGCAATATGAGATGGCCTTTCTTTTAGCTTTTTCTTTTCATTCTTTTATATATTTTTGCCTGGGGCTAGACTACCTCTCCTAATGTTGCCCCACTCCTCCTCCAGCAGTAAAAGAGCATAGGTCAGAAGAGCTGTCATTGAAGAGGAGGGATGTAGGAATGGGAGAATTTTGTCCGTTAAGGGGTTGAAGTTGTGGATCTCTCAGCGGTGCATATATAGGGTGCTGTCCTGATACTAACTGGATCCTGAAACGAGATGTGATTTTATATTCTTCATGACTGTGTGTGTGTGTGTGTGTGTACGCACACATATGCATATGTATGGGTATCAGGTGCACTGTGAAGAGAGAATCTTCTGATCTTCAATTACCACAAATGTCTTCCATGATTGGTGTTATGTAGGTTTACCCTACATCCCAGATTTCCCAGGTCCTGGTTATACATATTGTCCCAGTGAGTTTACTAGTATGCCTATCACTGAAAAGTATCATGATTAGCTGATAAAGTAAAAGGTCACCTTAGTATTAAGGAATAAGCAGAAAGTTCCATGTGGAATCAATGACTGGCTACCATAGAGGTCTGATTTTTCTTAATCTTCAGTCACTCTTCCTATCTAGATAAATGGCACTGGATCCATTCCTCAGGGTGTCTCCTGAGTTCCGGTTATCAGGGAAATCTGAGGAGTTTTCTCCCTCCTGCCAACAGCTAGTTTGCCTAGATATGTCATTTGGGTATGATATTCATCTCTGCTGCTCAAGAAAACATGTTTGACCGTCAGGGCAGGGCCACACATTATCTCTCTTTGTGTGACTAGAGCTTAGCACTGGATGCCAGGAAAGCATACAAGCATATATGGGAAATGCATTGATTTCCTTATGTCATTAGGAGACCATTGAACCTGTCACCTTGTTCAGTAGCTGGAATAGAAACATGAGCATCACAGGCCCGACTCTAGGAATAAGTGGCCAGGAAGGTGGGTGAGGGTTAGGAGCAGGGGACACTCTCATTCAACAAGTCAGCGAGGGGACATGCTTATTCAAATCAGGGAGGGAGAGTCTCCTGCCAAAGGAAAATTGCACCAGATGGAATTAACAGGCCAAAAAAAAAAAAAAAAAGAAAAAGAAAAATGTTATTCAAGACTATTGCAATAGGGGAGAAAGATTGAACTCAACTCTGCTGAAACAAAAGGTGGGAGGGTTTTTAAAGCTGGGGTGAGCTGATGTAAAAGTACCTGGAGGATTTTAGGAGGGAGCATGGTCAAGGTGATTAGGCCATCTGTGTTTGCTAATTGGCTTCTTCCTTCTCACATTGACTGAGAGATAAGAACACTCTATTTCTTTTTTTTTTTTTTTTTTTTTTTTTTTTTTTTTTTTTTTTTTTTTTTTTTTAAAGATTTTATTTATTTACTTGACAGAGAGAGAGACACAGCGAAAGAGGGAACACAAGCAGGGGGAGTGGGAGAGGGAGAAGCAGGCCTCCTGCAGAGCAGGGAGCCCGATGCGGGGCTCGATCCCAGGACCCTGGGATCATGACCTGAGCCGAAGGCAGACGCTTAACGACTGAGCCACCCAGGTGCCCCAGAACACTCTATTTCTTGATTATTACATTTCAAAGGGATTGCTCCCAGGTTTTTGAGAATAACATTCTAGGGTTTTATAAGATTTACATCTCAAAGGGGAAGAAAAAGAATTTATAATTGTACATTTTCTAAAGCAACTGCTTTAAGAAAACGGAGGTTAGGGGCCTATTGTCAGGAAGAAACCTGTTTAAAGTGCAAACTGAAGGAAATGTTAAGGCCACCTTGGTCACTCCCTACTCTCTGAACAAGGGCATTCTACTTTAAAGCTACAGGACCAGAGGGGATGAGTATCTGTGGATACCAAGTTTGAGTTTCAGGTGAAGACAGAAGGGCACATGAAACTGAAGGAGATCAGAAAATTCCACCCCAGATGTGCCACTTTGCCATCTGGATTATTTTGAGCTAAAGGCAATCAAAACCCAGCAAACTCAGGAAAACCTGTACCTTAACTACCTAACAGAATTTAGATAGGAGGCCCGGACCAGGAAGAGAGCTATTATCAGAGATAACTTTTTATATAGGGAGACTTATCTGCATGCTGTGACAAACATCTGCTTCCCAAACATTTGTTCTTCAAATGTGATTGTCATCCTCCCCTTTGAAGCCCCAGACCCCTACCCAATCTCCTTAGCTCAGGATGGTATATAAGCCCTACATTTCCTTTGAGTCCCATGACTGTGAGGGGCTCCTGTATGTGCATGATTAAATGTGTTTTTCTCCTGTTACTCTGTTTTATGTCAATTTAATTATTAGGCCAGCCAAAGAACCTAAAAGGAAGAAAGCGAAAATTTTCCACCCTCACAAAACTTACTGACGTTGAGCAGTCCCCGGGAGAAGAGAGCTGCTGGAGGTCTCTCTCTGCTTGAGAGATGATTTTGGCCTCAAAGTCTGCATATTCTTTGATGCACAAAGAAGCATCCTCATAGGTGATATGGAAAGGGGAAGAGGGCTAAAGGGGCCATAGATGAGAGACTGGGCTGCGTGGATAGGAATGGATGGGGCGCAGCAAAGACTTAGCTCTGACAAAGAGAATTGTCCATTTGTAGTCAAGTGAGATACCTCAGAAGAGATTGGCTCACCAGTCTTTCTTCTTTAGGAATGCCACAGAGAATAAAACCTTGTTTTCCTTTTCTGGTACCATTGCCTCAGTGGCACCTGGAAACTTGAGAGAAAAACATGTTCTCTGGCCCCATCCTGGACCTGCTGAATAAGAAACTTTGAGGCTGAGGCCAGCAATCTGTTCTAATGGACCCTCCAAGTGATTCTGATGCACTCTCAGGTTCAAAAAGCTACATGCCTTGATGACAAATATAATGATTTGAGGCCTGTTTTTACACTTTGGTATATTTTAATAATTGATTACCGGGATGAGTATAAGGAAAACTCATTTTAGGCCTGGCACTATTGTGGGATCTTATTATTATGTATGGAAGACTCCAACTGAGTAGCCTTTCACAAAGGGACTGATAACAATTAACTCTAAGCACCAGTGATTAACCTTAAGTAGCCTGGGCTGCTCCTCCAGGAGCCACACTTTAGAATATAAGAAGAAGTTGTAGCTACTTAGCATGTAGATTGGTCCAGGCGCAAACATTTTTCTTTTTTTTTTTTTTAAGACTTTATTTATTTATTTGACACAGAGAGAGACACAGCAAGAGAGGGAACACAAGCAGGGGGAGTGGGAGAGGGAGAAGCAGGCTCCCCGCGGAGCAGGGAGCCCGATGCGGGGCTCGATGCGGGGCTCGCTCGATCCCAGGACCCTGGGATCATGACCTGAGCCGAAGGCAGACGCTTAACGACTGAGCCACCCAGGTGCCCCAACATTTTTCTATTTTTAAGATCCTATTGTAGTTTCTGTCACTTATGTTACTTTTTCTTTTCCTTTTCTTTCTTTCTTTCTTTTATTTTTTAATTTGAGACAGAGAGATACAGAGAGAGCATGAGCAGGGGGAGAGGCAGAGGGAGAGGGAGAAGCAGACTCCACGCTGAGCCAGGAGCCCAATGTGGGACTAGATCCCAAGCCACGGGGATCATGACCCAAGACGAAGGCAGATGCCTAACCATCTGAGCTACCCAGGGGCCCCCATTACTTTTTTTCTTTTTTAATGTAAGTACAAAGTCCAGAGAAAAGTCCCAGGAAAATCAACTATAATGAATCCCTGCTATGAGTTTGGCACTTACATAACACACCTTATTAACTGAGCCCAGATAAACAAGCACAGACAAAAGCTCATGCCAACCATTGAGGGAACAAAATAGGATTGAAACTCTCTCCATCTCAAAACAAAATAATAATTCCATGTGAGACCAAGGGGAGCCTTTATTCAAGTCACTGAACCTGCAGTATTTCTCAGCATCTTTTTTTCTGGCTTAAATAGCATAAATAAATAAAATTATCATTTAACAATTATTGAGTGCTTCCTATGTGTCAGGCACAGTGCTAAATATTTGACAGATATAAACTCTTAACAAATCTTTACAACATGTGTAGAAGGTAAATTCTGACATGATTACTCTGTTAGTCTCAGATTTACTACTGAGGATACTGAAGCAGTAAGTGGTATAATGACTTATCCATGGTCATCCAGAAAATTATGGTGGGAACTGGGAAGTAAATCTAGACATCCTGCCTCTAGAGTACTCTTACTATTGGTGATACCTCATCCTGAACTCTTTTTTTCACATAACCTGACATTGCAGAGACTTTCCTTAAGCAACAATGCCCAGGCCTCCCTGGAGGACTGATTCTTTAGGGTTTGTTTGTCTCTTCCTAAAGAATCCATGGGACAGTCTCCCCAAATGCTTCTCTTCTTTTCCTCTCACAAGCTGCTTGTGACCTTTAGAGGAAAAAAAAAAAATCCCTCTCTGTCCAACATCCTCTCTATAATCTGGGGGTCACCATGCTGTGATGCACCTAATTGATCCTCCTTCAGAACTGGCATCATCCAAACAAAAATGTCGTCTTTCTCTCCTTTCAGGATACACTCTTCTTTCCCTAGAAAGGGATTAATTGGTAGTCCTCATGATTGAATGACTGAGAACAATTTAGTCTAGGAACAGCCATCTGTTACCAAACATCTGATCCTCTCCCCTTCATGTCTTAATCCCTGGTGAGAAAAAGCCCATGAAGCTTCTGTCCCACCAAGTGTTCACAGGGAGAAGAGGCTGTGTCAGCAGCTTGCAACCTAGGGAAAATAGATTTTCTCCTCTTATTTCTGGGAGACCAAATCTCACTTTTTCAGCATGAATGTCCTTTTATCATAATTAGTTCAAGTTTACACCCAGAAATAAAGTACTCTTAGGGAATGGGGGAGAAGACAGGTGTACTTGGCTGGGCTGATGAGAAGATTGGGGATTGGATAGCTCTGGGAGGTTTTGGGATCATGGGAATATTAGAATCCTGGCCATCAGACCAAACCCTCACTGAATCCATGAGGCTATGAGATGGGGAGGTAGGGAGAAAAACACTCAAAATCATAGAATTTAGTCATAGTATTTTCATGGAAAATGTCATTTTGATATTGATAGTAATAAAGAGTGCAGAATAGAAATTAAGGTATGATTATAAATTGTTGTGACTAGATAAAAAAATCACCTACTTTTACTTAGTTCTCCAGTGTTTTAAATATGTAGTCTATGTTTGCTTATAAACCATCTCTTTTTACTTTATAATTAGTATGAAAAGTATTTCTGTCACTTGAAATTCAGAGGACTATTTAGGAGTGCGGGATTTAATGCTGGTTGCAGGAAGGTATTGTAACCTGAGGCAAATCAATAGCTAAGTATAATCATTTGATATAATGCTCAAATATGTGTGTGTATATATACTTTTGATTTCAGGTTTAGTATATGTCAGTTTTAACCATCTCTCTACATAAATAAAATATGTGGTGCAGTGGCATATAGAATCTTAGCTTCAAATGTTGTCATATTGATTTGAAATAGATATTATTAAAATTAATTTATTATTATTTTTTTAGATTTTACTTATTTGACAAAGAGAAACACAGCAAGAGAGGGAACACAAGCAGGGGGAGTGGGAGAGGGAGAAGCAGGCTTCCCGCGGAGCAGGGAGCCCCATGTGGGACTCGATCCCAGGACCCTGAGATCATGACCTGAGCCGAAGGCAGATGCTTAATGACTAAGCCACCCAGGTGCCCCCAAATTAATTTATTTTAGATAAATTTTTAATTATGTCCACGAAGACATACAGCCTTTAAGACTATAGGATCAAAGGATGCATAGAGATTCTTAAGAATTTAAGCAGATTATGAGAGCAAGTTATACAATAGCATAGGAATTTTAGACTCTTTAAAACTAATTTGGTCATTAAATACAATTTCATATGTGAATTAAAATAATTTGAAGTTTTAGTATAGTAACCAAATTTATTTTTTTGATTTTTTATGTTATAGTTAAATTTTTTGAAATTTGAAACATACTTCCAAAGATTCAAAGACTCCCTCAACAGGTCAAATTGGGGTAGAGTTCATGATTCCTGCTCACAGTATCTGTATCCAAGACTGGGTCATATCGACAACTATATCTCCTCCACAAACTCAGAACTTGAGAAATCTGAGCCTTGAGGTTGCCTAGAGCTCTGTCAGGGTTCACGTGGATATTTCCTCAGCTAGAATATTACTCTGTCATTATCAGGTGTAAAGGTTGCAAGACTTGTGGGATGTATCCTATCAAAAGTACCAAATGGAGTCTTTTCACATCTAAAAAGGCTTATGATCAAATCTGAAATCTTATTTCTGGGGATGTTTGTATATAACTGATTATACAATTACATCTTTGTTCTGCTGGGGTTCCCACTGCTTGTAAACGAATGGGGCCTCGGGGACACCCACTGTCACCTAAAAATTAATTCACATTAAATATAATTTTAAGGTATTGCTATGCACATGATAATAAACATAAGCACTACTTACCCAATAATCCCACCACCAGTGATCAATCTATCTTCAAACAGATGGCGTAGTGACAAATTAGGCAAAATGTAGGAATCATGGCAAGATCCTGGGAAATGCAAACAGATGTTTACAATACAATGATTGTGATCACATTCCACTTACACATTCATAGGATACTGGTGCCTTCTGCTGCAAAGGGATATTTATTTTGTGAAAGGGGTTTTAATGCCTACATGAGTGTAATCAACAGTTCCCTCAATATTAGAAAAACTCACTTGTTGCCAATTTAAGCATCTCACCTACTATAAAAATGTGTGTCTATAGGAGAGAGATGCAGCACATAGTTAGTGCTCAGCCCTGACCCATAGGTGCCATATATTTTGGGTTTTGGATTTTTTTCAATTTAATATCCTATTAGCCTATCAAGAGAGTAGCAATCATTATATATATCATTATATACATATATGCATACATATATTTACACATGCATACATGTATACATACATACATACATATATCAATTGAACCCTAAGGAAACAAAAGTAGTGTGACTCTAATGTTTGTCTTGTATATTAGTTTCCTAGGGCTACAATAACAACCACAAACTGGGAGGCTTAAAAAACAGAAATGTCCTCTCTCACAGTTCTGGAGGCCAGAAGTCTGAAGTCAAAATGTCGGCAGGGCAGTGTTCCAGGGTGAATCAGTAAGAGAATTTGTCCCTTGCCTTGCCAGCTTCTGGGGGCTACAGGCATGCCTTGGCTTGTGGTCACATCACTCCAATCTCTGTCTCTGTAGTCACATTGCTTTTTCTTCTCTCTTTTCTCCTGTGTGTTTCTGTCTCAAAATTCCCTCTTACAAGAAAACATGTGATTGCATTTACAGCCACCAGGATGATCCAGGACAAGCACCTCCTCACTTAATCATACCTTTTGCCCTATAAGGTAATATTCACTCTTTTGTCATATAAGCTAACATTCACAGGTTTTGAGGATCCAGACATGACCACATCTTTTGGGGGGCCACCATTTAGGCTACAACATCACGTTTCTTCACTTATCCTGATGAAATGGTCATACATTTTGTTAGGCTGAAAATTGCTGTTATTATCACACTAACAATTTCCAGATAGCCATTTTTTTTACATCCATCATTTATTTCACATTTAGTGTGCTTATTAAAATTAGGCCATGGATTTAGTTTTCATCTGTTTTCTTTCTTCTCTGATTCTAGAAAAACCATTTCTAATTCTAAGTTGGCAAATGGGAACAATCAGAGAGGGAGAGCCACATATGTTCCCAATGGCCAAGCAGACCTGACCTTAAACGGAATTAAGGCAGTGGCGAAGTCACATAAAAATAGAGGAGCTGGCAGTTCAAAATCAGAGTTTAAAAAAAGAGAGAGGAAGAGAGAGACTCAGATAAAAATACCCTGGAGAAAAGCACAATCGTACAGGTTTATTCTAGAGAGTGAATGGCGCTGCACCACGTGAAATCACTTGCCCAGATTGCTTCCTTCCTAGCTTTGCACATGCTCTCATGACAGCATTTGTGTCTCATACTGTGTTCCATTCCTCCTTGGTGTTTTCCGGGCTTGTGAGATCAGTAATTGCTACTGCTTTCTCATTGCAAACTGGAGGGTGGACATTTTCTTTCATTTAGGACTGTTTATCAAAACGATGGTTGATATTTTAACTTGTCAGACTGGTGTATCTTTTCTTTGTAGCTATGATACACAGGGAGTCAGGAGCACATTGTGTGCTTTGAAGACCTCCCAAAGGCAATCAGACTTATAAAATGCTTTAATCCATATGTTGTGACCTTATATCAGGAGTGTGGAAGGGGAGGCATCTGGAAAGGACTATCGAAGGATCCCAAACACAAAGTACACTCATCATGGCACATGAACCAAAAGGAATTCATCTAGAACACATTCTTGCACACACAGCTATGAGGACATGCAAATTAAACAGAGCCAAATTCCATGTCTTGAAGCAATCTCTTGGCTGTGCCTCCATCCTTCGCATCTTGCCTGTTTATCTCATTTCACTTGCTGAGAAACCTCTGGAAGAAGTAGTTTACTGATGTTGATGACTCCTTATCTAACTTCTTGCAATTTGGTATTCATCCCAAATTTCACTGAAACTGTTTCATTAATCGTGCATGTATTCATTCAACAAATACCATGTGCCAGCCTCTATGCTAAGTGCTAGTATACAATGGTGAGAAAAACAGATGATCTCCACATTCATGGAGCTTACAGCCTAGTCAGCCATTCAAGGGTTTGGGTTTTAAATATTCAGGACCCCCAAAGAGCCTTTTAATGTGGATTATACTTACCAATATTTCCTCAATTAGGAGTTAGAACATGTATTTTAAAAATATGATCATGGATTGGATTAAGGTAATGGTAGCAGAAATAGAAGGTTTTTTTAAAAAATTTTATTTAAATTCAATTAATTAACATGTAGTGTATTATTTATTAGTTGCAGAGGTAGAGTTCAGTGATTCATCAGTTACATATAACACCTAGTGCTCATTACATCACATCCCCCAGTTAGCCCATCCCCACACTCACCTCTCATCCAGCAACCCTCAGTTTGTTACTCATAGTTAAGAGTCTCTCTTATGCTTTATCTCCCTCTCTGATTTCTTCTTCTTTTATTTTTCCCTCCCTTCCCCTATGATCATCTGCTTTATTTCTTAAATTCCAGAAATAGAAAGGTTTTAAAATATATGTTGAATGTGGAATCTCTACAAATGATGGATTGGGTGTGTTGAGGTTGACCTCCAGATGGCATTGATAACCAAATGATTAGAGGTGTTTTATACTGAGATATAAATGAGGAGCAGAGTCATAAATTTGGGAGGAAATCAAGAATTTTATTTTGGATATGCTAAGTTTAAAATATATGTGAGACATTCATTGGAGATGTCAAGTAAGAAAGTGTGGAGCGGCAAAGAAAGATCCAGACTGGAGAAATTAAAATGCCCTGCCTAGAAAATTTGCAGTGTCAAAGGGAAGAATGGAGGTCCACATACAATGTGTGTGTGTGTGTGTGTGTGTAAATCAAATGAAGATAGTGTTAAATATAAAGTTATCCCCTACTACTGTGACAAAGATACCTTCATAATGACAAAATACAAAAGTGTGTAAGCCATAATTTTTAAATTATTTTATGATTCTAATTTCCATATATATTTTTTTGGAATATCATTTTTGTTGTATATTTCACATGTACCTTTTTTAATTTAGAAAGAAATAATCATTTTAATTATTTTAAAAGTAAAATAATCACTCTTACCTCTCCTCTTGTAAGTCTTTGTTAACATTATTAATAGAAAGCAATAGATCGTACCCCAAATTATAGCCTGTTAACATAAATTGAAAACTAATTTTAATTTCCTCTCAAATTTCCTTTTACATCAGTAAATTAAAATTTCCTGGTTGGCTCTCTATAGGAGGATCTTCTATTCTTTAGTTTCCTAGTCCTTGTCATAGCTTGTGTACATTATATCTAACAGTTTTGGTAGCATTTGGTCAAACAATTGATTAACCAAGAGTGAGTATCAGGTTAAATTTAGTATCTGTTTTAGCAAAATTCTCCATCCTTTCACAGATTCTGAAAATTTTTCTAAGGTATTTCATTTTTGGGGTGCAGCTGAGACCATATGAAGCATGAAGAATCCTTAAGGTTTTTCACCAAAAATACAGGTTCTTATCCTTTTTTTTTTGACCAACAATGTTACTACTATGATCAAAGGTTCATCTTTGACAATATTTTAAATTGTATAAAGCTGATCTTTAAATTTACTTTAACCTTATTAAATATTTAATAAATATAACACTTTGTCATTCCTATCATACAATGTTAATACAATTGCCAACTCATTTTATCCCCAATACTTCTATGCTTGAAATTCTCCAGTGATTTTTCCATTGCCTAATGGCTAATGCCTGGAAATCCTCTTTGCTTCCACAAGGTCTTTATGATTTCATTTTGTCCTGTTTCCCAGTTTATGTGTCATTGATATTGGCAGATCATTGGCCTAGGTGACCGTGATCATTCTTTCTAATGCTAAAATGATATAATTTCATCACCCTGGAATAGAATTGAGGGTCAAGGATGATGGAGAAATGGTAACTGAAGTATTAGCTAACTTAATATGACTTCGATCTTACTGTATGTAAAAGGTTTTACCTTAGATGCTGAGGAGCTTACACTAATATGTTGAGCTGTTATCTCTATCCTCTGAGGGATGCTGGGAACTTAGAGTGTTACTGGAAAGCTGTAAATGGTCACTTGATCATGACTTTAAAAATGATACTTTTGTGTTAATCCCTGCTATACTCATAATTGGTTATTTTGGAAATATTTTGTAAAATAGTAGTATTTCCAGATGTCATCATAACTTCAACATGAACAGTATGTCAGACTAAACTGCATTGTTTTTCCATTTATTAAAATGATTTGCCTGATAGAGATATCTAATGTTTTTGAAAATAATCACATAGACCTTCATTTATTATGTTTTTTTTTTATTTTAATCTGAATAAGGTCATATTACTAATTAATAATAAAGATGGAGTCAGAATCTGTTTAGACTCCTGGCTCAGTAATCTTTCCTTAACCTCATGTTTATCATTGCACTTGTATATAATGGTGGCTTTAACAGATGTCTATAATTTCTTTGAAACTCCTGCCATCAAAAGATGAAAAATAGAAAATGCACCCAAGGAATTGAATGATCCATCTGAGAAGATTTCCAGGTAGAGTGCTTAAGTTGCCATCGAGCTTTTTCTGGTTGCTCCATAGTAAAATGTAAGGGGAGAGAAAAAAAAATGAATGAAAGAAAGAAGGAAGGAAGGAAGAGGAAGGAAGGGAGGGAGGGAAGGAGGGAAGGAGGGAAAGAAGGAAGGAAGGAAGGAAGGAAGGAAGGAAGGAAGGAAGGAAGGAAGGAAGGAAGGAAGGAAGGAAGGAAGACAGAAGAGAATAGTTAAACATAAAAGGGCCTGGCCTTGCTAGGTTCAAAAATAAAATGGTTTCTTATTCCCAGACCCTCCAGATTGCAAAAGATGCTATAATTAAATAACAGCTCCCAGGCAAAGATCAAATCTAGGGCACTCACAGAGAAACATGATCTAAAGATAAAACCAAGGATGTAACTGTAAATCCTTTTGTTAAGACCTCAGAAAGATTTAAAGGGGTGCTGTATAGACCCTTTCAAATAGACCAAAGGCCCTCTAAGAATCTTGAGAGAACTGTCTCCACAGCAGTGTTCCAGGGAACCTAAAGTAGAGCAGGAATCATCTTAAAGAAATTTGTTGAAGGGGCGGGTATCTTTCGTCTAAAGATTTTTTTTTTTTTTAATTGTATCAGCTTGAGCTAAAAGAGGCAGAGACATTACAACATGAAGAGTCCTTCGGGTTCTGAAACTATTATGGACAGTAAGAAGGCTAAAGAAAGTCATCAGCTACAAACAGCAGCTGTGTTCCATGTAAAAGGAAGGACGACTCAGAGGGTGGAGTCAAGAGCTCCGAGAGCAGCACTACAACCTTTTGAGAACTGTTTCCAGAAATTGGCACTAGCGACATGTGCCTGACTAGAATTCGACAGAAGCCTCATGTCACCATAACCTGACAAAGGCAGTGAAATCCTAGACGTCAAGTGCAAGCCCAATGCTGTAGAGCCTTTTGGGAGGCCTTATGAAGGGATGAGGTATTTTTCACACTGAAGAAATGCAAGTAATTTGTGGCACACAGAACAAGGACTATGGTGATTTTAAAACATGTCCACACTCCTCTCATTAAAAAAAAAAAAAAAAAAAAAAATTGAGCCTGTTTCCTCTCCCCTGGAACAGGGTGGCTGGTCTTGGACACTTTCTTTTGATGAATAGAATATGGCACCATTGGCACTGCGTGACTATAAGCCTAGGTTAGAAAAGGCACCACAGTTCCAACTAAGCACTCTTGGGATTCTCCTCTCATGTGTCATGAGACAAGTGAGACTACCTGGAGAGGCCACATTTAGGCATTCTGGCCAACAGCCCCAGCCAATCTTCCAGTCAGCAGCCAGATTCAATCTCCAGACTTGGGAGAGAACACACTTTCATTAGATTCCAGTATCCAGACATCCCAGCTGACAGCCAAAGGAACAGAGGCAGAGAGGCTTGTTCAAATGACAGTTTCAGGAGCAAAATACATGCTGTCTCAATCCAAGTTTTAGGATGTTTGTAACATAGCATCAGATAATTAGAATAGACATGAGAATTAAGTTTATTAGCAAAAAGTAGAGAAGCTATGATACAGTTCATGCAAAAACAACAACAACAACAACAAAAAACAAAACCAAACAAACATGGGGACAAGCACATTAGGTATGATTATGTATTGTAATTTTATTCATAATTTTCTTGTTTCCCCAAAGTTTAGATCCTTAAGGGACCTAAAGCCTAGGTCTAATTTACCACTGAGCCTCTACACCAAACAGTTCCTGCCACATTGCAGCTACTAGGTCAAAAAAGTCTTTGCTCTTAGGAGCGAGTATACATTCTACTGAGAGAAAGAAAACAAACAAACAAATGAACAGAGAGGGAGGGAGGGGGGAAGGAAGAAAGGAAGGGAGGAAGGAAGGAGGGAGGATGGAAGGGGGGAGGGAGAATGGAAGGGGGGAGGAGAAATGATAGCTTCACCTAGTGATAAAGTAGCTATGAAGACAATTACAAAGGTTGACTTGATAAAGAGTGGCTGGTTGTAGTGAAAGCACCAGTTCTTCAGATGGTTTTCAACCTCAAGTTAAAAAAAAAAAAAAAAAACATGTATAATGAAGACCAAAAATTACAGCAGACATCATTCAACTAAATAGCCAAGAAGTTTATCATCTCCAGGGGAGGGAAATGACACTCCTCTTGTCTCAGCAAATGCCTCCTCTCCCTGTGGCCAGTCTGAACACAGCCACATGTGGATTAACCTGAGCTCTGGCTGCATTTATCATTACTCCACAGACCCTCCCCAACTCACAGGACAATGAGGAAATCACCAGAACTAGGGGGATCATCTAGAACCTGGAACAGAGAAGGCATAGCCTGGACTAGGCTTTTGGAGGTAGGGAGCCAGTCCATTAGGCACTGAGGGTTTGCATCTGCTTTTCTAGAACATCAAGCACAAGATTTACCGATCTTGTTGCCACAGTGCACAGTTAGCAAAAGTGAAAGTCACAGACAGCAAGGGTAGCGGCCTCAAAGCAGCCTATCTCCTCAAAGTGCAGAAAGAGTCTTAACCTAATTCATGAGTCAACAGAGTAATGTGGCTGTTCATGAATAGTTAATTCAGTCATAGAATTTGTTAGTAGACAACAGTGTCCAAAAAAAGGAGGGTCAATAACCCCACTCTATTGCTTGTCTGACCATTTTGAGAGAGATTTATTAAACCATAAGTCTAAACAGCCACAGTCTAAAAAAGTACCTGGCTACATTGCTGAGAAGCATGGAAGTATGATTCAAAATCCTGTCTTACCACGAATAGTCAATGTTTAGGCTGGAGAAGGGGATTTTGTAGGAAGTTTGAAGGGTAAAATATGCCTTAAAATATGTTAAACATAGTTATAAGCTACAGCAGGGTCAGCAAACTATAGCCCTTGGGCCAAAACTGACCTGCCATCTGTTTGTGTAAACAAAGTTTTATTGGAACAAAGCCACATTCATTCATGTTGTGTATTGTCTATGGCTGCTTTCTCCCTACAACAGCAGTTGAGTAGCTGTGACAGGGACCATATGGCCTGCAAGGCCTAAAATTTTTACTGTCTGACCCCTTAAAGAAAAAATAATTGCATCTGTGAACTAGAGTGATATAAGCATAAACCTAGAACCAACAGATGAAAGTTACAAGAAGGTTATGAGTGAAATATTTGCCAAATAAAACAAGCTCTCTGGGAATTAGGGTTTTCCTAATATGAGATGGGCTGCCACATATAAGAGGGAGTTCTACATCACAAAACATATTTAAGACCCAGCTAGATGATATGTAGAGTATGCATATGCTGATAGATTTTTATCACCTTTAAATTCTTCTCCACCTCCTTCTGTAGTCAGTTATTTACCAGGTCTTTCCATGTTTTTTGTTTGTTTTGTTTGCGTGTGTGTGTGTGTCTCATTTTTTACTCAAAGGTCTTGCTAATCCATGTGTCTCTTTCTATTCCCATATCTGCTGTTATTGACCAGTTTCACCTCACCCAACAATTTGTATCTTAATTAGTGTCTTGGCCTCTGGTTTCTCCCATTTAAATTTTTCCTACCAATTCTGTTTCGGATAAATGTTCTTATGTAGTACTTTGCCTTTGAAACCTCTCTACTTAAAAATTTTCAATGTTTTGCCCTTTGTCTATATGGTAATATCCAAACTTCCTAGACTGCTATTCAAGTCTTTTCACCCTTTGGTCCTTACCACATTTCCAAACTTTATCACCCATACTCTCCTGCATAGATACTGAGATCAAAAGAAAGGAAGCAATTACTCACCCCCAAATATTTGTACACATTTTTGTCTTGAATTTTTTTATGGCTTTACACCAGTTTGATATCAAACTTTTCCAAAGATTACCTCCAAATCCTTGGAGTTCTTCCTTCACCACAAATTTGGCTCTAAGCATATATGATGTCTGCATGGCTGGTCACTTTGTATGTGCTCATCTCAGATGGAATTTCTTAGTCCTCTATTTAGAATGGAAGTTCTTGGTCCCATATGTGGAATGAAGTTCTTGATCAGCACATGCAATGGAGGTTCTTGGTCCTGTACTATATCATGTTCCATGTGTCTGGCATGTCACCCTATCCATAGAAGCTATGTAATAAATGTGTGTAGATAATGACAGAGTGCCTTCCAAAAAAGAAAGCACCAAATTTAAAATGTTTTTTTGCAGGATTTTGTCCTTTCTGACCCCAAAGAAAACATTATTAGATAAGGAAATTAAGAATTAGAATATTATTTTCCCAGCTGTAACATTCATTAGTTGCTTGACTGGGCAATTAGTTTAGCCTCTTCATGCCTATGTTTTCCCATTTGTACAACAGAAATAATAATATGTAGGGCGCCTGGGTGGCTCAGTTGGTTAAGCAACTGCCTTCAGCTCAGGTCATGATCCTGGAGTCCCGGGATCGAGTCCCGCATCGGGCTCCCTGCTCAGCGGGGAGTCTGCTTCTCCCTCTGACCCTCCCCCATCTCGTGCCCTCTCTCTCTCTCTCTCTCTCATTCTCTCTCTCAAATAAATAAATAAATAAAATCTTTAAAAAAAAAGAAATAATAATATGTAGCTTATAGGAATGTTGTGAAGCACAATTAATGTTTGTATAGTGCTTTTTAACAACTTCAATGTCACAGAAATGTAAAATAGCCTTAATTAAAAATTTAAAAATATGTATGCATAATGATTCACTTAATAAACACGGAAAGAACTATTTACATGAATTTACATGTATGAATCTGGTTTGTAATATTAACAATTTGTCTTAACTTGGAAATAGATTTTGCTCATTTTTGATATTTGGATTTGCATTTTGATATCTTTTCCTGACAGTGACTCTTTCTGTGATTCATGTGGGTCAGTGGTTCTCAACCCTGGCTTCTGCATGTTACTGTGTTCTTGGAAATATACTGATGGTGAGTTTTAGAACACACTGATGGCCAGACTTCACCAAATTAAATAAACTCTCTGGAGATAGGGAGCCCAGGCGTGGGTAATTTTTTAAAAACTTCTCAGATTATTCTAATATGTAGTCAAGATTGAGAATGACTAATGTCTGTCTCAATGTGTATGTACATTATCATAAGATCTGCTTGATGAAAATATTCATCTATAATGTATTTAAATATATTTTGATTGACATTTTGAACTGCATGATGAGTTTATACTAAAAGATTTCAAAATTCCCTTTTGGCCACAATATGCAATGAATCTATGATGCCCTTTTTGAATTTGTCCGATGGAATAGCAAAGAATCATGTTAGTAATGCTCAACTATTACTTATTGAAGGAACAGTGGTGTTTACTCTCGCCTTCACATACTTATATTTGTCTACTTGTACACAGATAGATGTCAAAACAGAATTTGTATGTAAAAGCATATGTCATGAGGCATATACTACAACACAATTATATTGGTTTTCCATGAGAAATATCATTTTATAAATTACTATCTCTGTTTTTGAAATGCAAGTTGATTTTCAGTTGTCATTACCTGCTACATCTTCATTCTCTGCTATTAATATAAGATGAAGGGATGCATTTGATTTTAAAAGAAGGCCTTTAAATATAATTAGGCAGGTGAAATTTATTACAAATAATTATATTTATGTACGAGAAGTCTATTATATCATTTTGAAGTCTGATATTCCATTTTCAAGTAGATTTTAGAAAGTTGGTTTTAAGCTTTATGTTTACATGAACATGAGTTAGAGAGATATAGGTATGGGGTGTGTGTGTGTGTGTGTCTAAATAAAATAGATCTTAGAAAGTCTGTGACTTTGTCCAATTAATGAATTTTTAGAATTCTTTTCATAATTCTTTGATGAAAAAAGATGTCAAGAATCTAACTAGAATATGGCCATGTTTAAATCGGCCAGTAGTTTTTCAAATTACATTTCAAAGTGGATAGAAGTGTGAATTCTGATGATGAAAAATGAAGCTCTTGTCCATCCCGGGGTAAGTACATTCATTTTGAGAGCTTCAGTTAAAAAAAATACATTGCCCTTTTGCTCCTAAGGCAGGAAAACTAACCTTTCTACTTTTGATGGCCAAGATTATCTCTTTTCTTTAGTATTTTTTAATACATGATTTAAAAATTCAAAGTGTCTAGCCAGAAGTGTACAGTATTTTAACAAAATACTTTCTGAATGATCACAGATCATGCTCACAGTTCCTAATTATTCATCATGACATTTAAAGCCAATCCACTTGCCTTGATAGGGATAGTATACATCGTGATGTTCAGATTTGCTAGAGACTACATTTTTCTCCCTTTGTTACATTCTGTTAACAACCTGTCCAGTACAGCATAATTTTTGCTTTGATACCAATTAAGCAAATTGCAATACAGCTATAATCCAATTGCTGATGAATGATATGAAACCATAGTTTATCATAATACAGTGATATAAAACATGACAAAAAAGGACAAATGGGCTGCAATGGTGTGGATAATATTTGCTGAACTATTTACATGATTAATGTTCTTATAATGTTTGCATTCTTATCGTCCTACATCATCTATATGTTTTTAGCTTTTTTTCCCTGAATAAAACAACCTTGATGTTGTACAATGAAAAGTAGAATCTCTCAAAGAAAAATTATGCTAGAACAATAAAATAGTACCCTAGTATCGCCTATATCATGAAGAGATCATTCCTAAAATAATTTAATTCTAGCTTAATTTAGGGTTAAAGATACCATTTAAAATAGTGGAATTTTCTTTCTTTGGAATAACAGAAACTGACTTCATATTTTCTCTCACTAAATAACTAGACTTACTTCAAATAAACCTATAATACTTTGTTTTTGTCTGAAGCCAATAAAACAGTCCATTAAGTATTAATAATATTGCATCCTAATAAACAGGTATTTATGCCTTCTTAACAGTGTTTTGATTATTAAGAAGCAAAAGGAATATTTTGAAACAACGGTAGACAGAGTCTGATTCATAGAGCCATGGCTGTGAGCTGACTTTTTGTTGCTTTTTGACTCCTGATCAGCCCTAAACAGAAAGCTGTCCACTGTGTGTTTTGTCCCTACAACTGTTCATGGGTTTATTGTGATTTAGCATTCTTAGAATGTTATCTTAAGATACAGATTTTCTCTGTGACAGTTACTTACTTAGAATTTTTCTATCTGGACTTAGTAATGGTTGAAAGTTTTAAGACCTCCTAATGCTCCTGTTCCAGGCTGTTGAATTTACATCTTTTTGATTTTATTTCTTATAATTTTGTTCAGTCCCTCTATCACATTGCAGTCATTCTTAAATCACATGTTGTACAAAACCATACATGTTTCTGAATGGCATAACATTTTGCAGAACTGAATTGGTGATATATTTGTGCACTAAAGCAGGTATTATTTTTTAATTGATCTCAGATATTGCAAATGTCATAAATATTTGCTAGTGTCTAAGAGCTCTCAATCCCTCTGTGCTTTGAAAGACTCCAAAGTGTTCCCTGGACTTTTCAGCATCTTTTCCGTCTTTTTCTTTCTTGTGATTCTACTGATTTTTGATAGTCTTAGAACAGGAAGTTTGTTTAGTGTGAGAATATAAATCCGTTTCCAAACACCACTCTGAAAGAAGGCTAGATTTTCTCCTTGAAAAGTAAGCATTACCCACTTCAAGCCAAAGAAATGACAGTTATGGAAAAGACAGGCTGGAAACGATATGGATTTGGCTATATTTCATCCCCACAAATGCAATACTTCATAAATATGGAGAACTGACAATGTCGACAAACCCCTCTGTGTTAAAGGATGCTACATAGCTTTGGCCTGCTGAGAGACAATAGCAGTTGGAACAATCTGGCATTGTGCAACCAGAATGGAGTGGTTCTTTATGGGCAAAGGCATTGACCATGATTCAAAAAGGCAGAGATGCAAACTGTGCCAGGTTCTGCAGAGAGTAGCTATAGCTCTAAACCCAAGGATAATATTTCCCTGAATGCTACATGGGATAGACCATCAGTCAGTTCAGTTAAGCCTCAAGCACACCTATGATCAGTTCCCTTAAAAAGGTAATAGCTAACTGTTAATTTTGGGGACCTAACCTAGAAGTACAGTCTTCGCATGTTTAAAATGTGACATTGGCAGATTAGGTTTGAAACCCAGGCATGCTTTGCTCAGTAATATTTTTTAAAAATGCAAGTAAATCATGCAATGCTATAAACACAAAGAGATTTCTTTACATGATGTGTACTGTGATTTGTTTTAATCTAGAATAGACAACATCATCCTTTAACAGTAACTCAACAAGTTTTTATTGAATACATGCTATAGGCTGAGCAATTAAATAATTCTTACATTTGGTAGATGAACATCAAATGAACTAGTTTTTAGATATTATTCTATTATTTTTCCCAAATCTATTTCAAATCTAGCTTTCCTTTTTGGGTTGCTGGTTCCTAAACTATGCAGTGAGATAGGTAAACTAGATGACTTCTTTTTTTTTTTAATTTTTATTGTTATGTTAATCACCATACATTACATCATTAGTTTTAGATGTAGTGTTCCATGATTCATTGTTTGTGCATAACACCCAGTGCTCCATGCAGAACATGCCCTCTTTAATACCCATCACCAGGCTAACCCATCCTCCCACCCCCTCCCGTCTAGAACCCTCAGTTTGTTTCTCAGAGTCCATCGTCTCTCACGGTTAAACTAGATGACTTCTAAGGGGAGTTTTCAAGCAAGAATTCTGGAATGCTGTTCTGTTTAGAACTATTCACTGTATAACCATGCCCTTATTTATATTGTATGTAATTTTGGATTTTTTTAGGTGTCAAGTTTGCTTGAATATGTAAAATCTCCCTTTTAAAGGATTGATTGTAGCAATATTTGGTGAGACTGTGGGCAGTAGCACATAAATATTTGGTGTGCATTTGGAGAGACATTCGATACTTATATATATATGTCAGTCTATAACTATATCCTCGATAGGAGATGAAATTGCAGCTTGTCAGACTTCCAAGGTCAGGTGTTGAAAACATAATAAGAATTCTAAGCAGGTAGTCTTATCCAAAATGGACTTGTCTGCAGTATCTCTACAAGAAAGTACAAAAGGAAACATTTTGGGAGATTAATATTTAGTCATAAGGCTAAGAATACACATAATTAAAGTACACAGGGTTTTAGGTTTCATGTAATAGATAACAAATACACTGAGATGTATAGAGCTAGGGCAACCACAGTGGTAAATTAACAAAGGGAAAAATAGATAAGAAAATTATTTCGCAAAAGTCAGAATGATTCCCAAGCACATGGACTAAACATTAATTCAGTTTGGTTGGGATTTTTTCCAACCGTGCATGAATTTGAGGGTTCTTAGAGTATATTTTTAACATTTCTATATTTAGTAAAGGCTAACTGAAATAAATTAAGACAATTAAAATGGGCCACATTAGAAATTATAAATACTTTATGAGCCTCCCTACCCCAGCATCTCTACCTAGAAATGATGAAGTTCCAGAAGGGATAACTATAGGAAATGCTGGCAGATCACAGACAACCCTAATTTAATGGGGTGAAGAGCAGAGGCAAGGGTGCCCTATTCATTAATTCAATAAAGAGGCAGTGAGCGCTGTGTACATGCTGGGCACTATTCTAGGCCTGGAGGGTAGAGCAGAGGACAAGACAGCCAAGGTCCCTGCCATTGTGGAGCTTACAACCTAGTGGAAGAAGGCAAGCAGGTGATAAACAAAAACCAGGAAGAAGATATATTTTATTGGTGAGTATTATGCAGAGAAATATAACTGGGTAACGTGCTGGATTGAAAAAAGAGGGCTAGTTAAGATAAAGGGGTCGGGGAAGTTCTTTACAAGAAAGTTGAAATCTGACAAGAGAAGCTGAAGGAAGAACATTCAGGGGATACGAAAATCAGGATGAAGAGTATCTCAAGGAAGAAACAGTGAAAAGACCCAGGGTAGAAGCCAAAGGCCAGGTGTGGCTGGAGTTTGAGAGACAAGGGAAGCGGGGGTGTGAAATGAACAGAGGAATACGGACACAAATTATATTGGGATTGAAAGGTTGGCAAAGAAATCAGATTTTATTCTAACTCCCATTAATAACCTGGAAGGGATTCAATGCAGGGGGCGTGAGAAGACCCAGGTAAGGGAAGATAACTGGCTCCTGCGTATGGGTTTGGGGATGGTCTTAGGTAGGGGTCACTTCAGGGCCTTAGTGAAAGGAAGGAGACCAGCTAGGAGATGATGATGATTTATATACAGATCATCTAGAGGAAATGAAGAGAAGAGTGGGATTTGGGAGATGGTCTGGAACAGATGAACACCAGTCTTGGCCATCCTAGTTGATTGGATGAGTGCAGTGAGGTCAAGAGGAATTGAAGAAAGCTAAGTAGTGTTTTGAACAATACAGGGTCCACTGGCCCTGCAAACAGCTTTGGTGTTCCACAGTGTATCTGCAATAGCTCATATTTTTGCTAACCTCATCTACTCGCTTACTCTCTTTTTCTTTCTGTACTCAACCCTTTTATTTCTGCTGGCATTTCAGCTAATGGCTGAACACTCTGTCCAAAGGTTCTCCATTACGTTCCTACCTAGCTCTGCATAGGAATAAGCCCATTTATTTTCTTTAAGGAAGCCCACTGTTTTAACGGGAAAGCACTGATTTCCTGACTGAATTAAAGCAGGAAGGCCATGATCCTCGGAATCAGCATTCTAAACTACGTCCCCTGAATTTCTCCCTTTCAGTCATCTCCAGGGGAAATAAAAGGAAAACCTTAAACCTGCAGTAAAGAGAAGAGCAGGAAAGGTCATTCATTTTTGCTCCCTATAGTGGTTAACAAAATAGACTAGACACGTAATAGGAAATGAATGAAAATGTAAATGTTGTATGTATTTTATGAAACATACCATGTAATGAGTTGATCATTTATATTAAGCTATAGAACTGGGGAGGGAAATAAAGAGCAACTGTGTGAAATATCTCTCAGGTGTAAAGAATGAGTTTATGGGCAAGATTTGTGAATAATATTCAGTGCTTCAGACAAACATGTAGAAGTAACATTATTTTTCAACCATTGACACTAATGGAGTGATGTTCTTGATTCCTGCTCATGGCTAGAACATTGAATATGGGGAGCGAAAGCTGCTCTTCTACCACATACAATTTAAGTCGTTTTGTTTAAGGAGGCACTCTGCCTCCAGAGAGCACATATATTAACCAGCTCATTTAAGAGTGTCTTTGAACATTAGAATTGACTCAAGAAATTTAATTAGCGGTACTTATTTGTATGAAAAAGAGTTATAATAAATATTCCACATAAACTCTTTATATACTTAATTATTTAAAAGAGACTAGACAGCAAAGAAATGAGGCTAAAGTAACAGAAGATGACTGAAGTGACATTTTTAATGGAAGTCAAAGTGAAAATATCTACCTTTGTCAAAGACTTGCACAGTCAATCTTTAGAAAGATTTAAAAGAATGGGCAAAACATGAAGCATTTGTACTTTTATGGAAACTGTTCAGTGTTATGATGATAATTTATATGTTGGCGGTCCTCTTTTATTTAGACTTTTTTAAACAAGGGCCATAGTTTGCCTATGTTGTTTCCTATAGCTTTGTTCTATTATGCTATGGTTTCCCACTATAATGTAGAATAAAATGTACTATTTAATTCGCTTTTAATCCCTAAAGGATATGATAGCAGTTTAGATGAAGTACCTGTTCAGGAGCCTTACCCTGAAAGAAATCTGCACAATGGTGCAGGCCTTCTGAGAGTCTCTTTCTAAGCCAGAGGCTAATCACACTCTTTCAACATTTTGTTGTGCTTACTCTTTTTATTCTCTTATCAAGTTTGGACAATATTTTCCCTCGGTGGTGTCTTTATTGAGACCATAGTTTAAATTAAAAACCTAAAGTTTTTCTTCCTAAATCATATAAGAAGCAAATTTTCATAGTGCTGGAGGATTTTCATACAGCTATAGGTTCCAATATTGTGAATTTCTATAATACATAATTTTTATGTTATATTCATTGTATATTACAGAGTGAAAAGTCATGTTCAATATTGCCTCACTGTGTTGAGAAAGCTGTCTCATTTACTAATCAATAATGTTTTGAGATTATGGGTTTGTTTTGTTTTGTATTTATGTATGTATGTATTTACTCATAATGATCTCATGAGTACTTAGATATATCGAAACTTTTTGAGTTGTACACTAAATAAATGCAGTTGGTTGTATGTCAATTATAGCTTCATATAGCTGTTTAAAATAATTCCATAAAGGATAAAAATCATAATGGGGGGAGGATTTATTGAACATTTAATATGTACCTGATATTATGCCAGGAGTTCCACAAATATTGTCTCTTTTGATTCCTACCCTAACCCATTTGAATTTAGAACTATTATTATTCCCAACTATTTGCACAGAGGGAAGAGTGTAGAGTTCGCACTGAGTTTATACCTCAACAGAATTACAGATTTGCAAACTATGTGACTTGGGGAAGCTCTCTAGCCTATTCCTCAGCCTCCTCATCTGTGAAGTTGAGCTGATAATAATAATTTATATCTCATAGGATTGTTGTAAGAAATAAATGAGATAATTCACATAAAATGTTTAAAACAGTACTTTCCATGCACTAGGTAATCATTAATGTTGGCTCTATTTATTTGTTGAATAAATGTTCTCTAATCCAGTAATTCTGAGAGTAGTGCCCAGACTAGCGGCACCAACATCACCTGAGAATCATTTTTTTTTAAGATTTTATTTATTTATTTGAGATAGAGAGAAAATGAGTGGGGGGCAGGGGCAGAGGGAGAGGGAGAAGCAGATTCCCTGCGGGGTTCCATCCCAGAACCCTGGGGTCATGACCTGAGCCAAAGGCCGACCTTAATGACTAAGCCACCCAGGAACCCCTGAGAGATGAAAATTCTGCTCCATTTGCCACTGAATCAGAAACTCTGGGGGTTTAGGGACAGAAAGCTATAGTTTCACAAGCTCTGCAGGTGATTCTGATGCCTGCTAAAATTTGCTCTCCTCCATGTATGTCTCAAGAGACTATTGGGAGAAGTAAGTAGATAAATCTATAAAAGGCCCTAAACATACCTGCTAAATGGTAAATTTGTAATAAAATATAGAGTGTTCTTATATATGGTAGATTCTCCCCCACCCCCCTACAGAATCTGCAGTTCAGGGACAAGTGTTTTGTCTGTATTTTTAATTTCTAGATCCTCAGTTTCTGGAAGGTTGTCTACCACACGGTAAGCAAGTGACTGACTAAATGATAAAGGAACACCAAGTAAGGTAATGCCTAGGGTCAGGACATAACAAATTTGTTTCTTTGTGTGTCTCAGCAATATTATCTTGATTTTTCTTATTCAGATCTAGGGAGCAGGTGGGTCAATTTGCACAAGAATTTCAATTCTTGTCGCCAGGATTCCGAGTAAGGAAGACTAGTCCAGGACAATTAAGGTTTCCAAGGTAAGGCCAAATGGCAGGAAGGAAGAGATACCTGAAATCAAAGGATCTTTACTGATTATCCTTCCATGAAAGGGCTAAGTGTTTATATCATGTCTTGATTTGTGGTAGGTGTTGAAAGCTTTCCTAATTCCAGTTATTCCAGCGCATTGTTTGAGCTTGGACAACAGTGGGTTTATTAATTAGAAAAGCTACACCTGCAGAATGCAAGACTGAGGCTCTCGGGTAGCAGGCTATTGCACGATAGGAGGATCCTCAATAGGTAACTGGGAGGCTTAGAGATGTTATATTAATGTGTCTAGAGACTCATAAATTCTATCGGAGCCCACACTCAAAAACTCAAGCTTTTCATACTCAAAAGCCCACAATCTTTCTAAATAATGCATTGTCAGAGAACACAGGAAGATTCGAGAGATCGTATATGGAGTTCTTGCTTCTACTTTTCAAATATTGTAGTTTATTTAAAAGGCCTGGGGGGTGGGTGGAATAAAGAGTCTATGGGTAAAGAACTTGAAACATTCATAGCAGGGCGAAAGCACTCTGCACGGTCAGCAGCCTGGGACACACACAGGCTATGACGGAGAAGTACACTGCTCATTCTGGTGAAACACCCCTGCTCTGAGCACAGAACCACCTGCCCTCTGCCAATCGGGATATCTGGTTTTCTCCTTGGGTTCAGGTGGTTCTTTCACTCAGCTGATCCTTTCCTTGAATTAATGTCATGAATATGGTCCAATCAGGGTAAAGGCCCCACTTAGCACTCTTGCTGGGCTCAAGCTCAATATACCGACAAAAGAAATTTGACAATGCAGAAATGCTGTTTTAGTTACCTTTAGTAAGCAGTTTCTTCGTTTGAAATATCCCAGTATGCAATTTATATTAGTGACTGCATTTTAAAGTCTCAGCACAGCCTTCCAGAGATTATTCCAGAAACCAGATTTAATGACCTTCAGCAACAAGCCTTAAAGATGAAAAATAGTGGCAGATGGAGTTGGGGCATTTGGGGGCAAGTGGGTAGTGGGTGTTTAACTAGATTGGAGGTTATGAGAGTATAAATAGTTTCAACCTGAATGGCTTAATGATTCCAACCTATGCCCTTTTCCTGAGCTGAGAAATACCAAATTATTGTTCCACAATGAGTGGTCTGAGGACCAGCAGCTTGGTATCACCTGGGAACACGTTACAAATGCCGAATTTCAGACCCCACGCTGGACCTACTGCATCAGAATAGTCAGTTTAACAAGATCCCTAGGTGGTTATATACACCTTAGGATTTGAGAGGCTCAGTTCTAGGTGAGCACATCTCACTCTTAGTACACATGAGAATCACCTGGGGAGCTCTTCAAATTCCTATGCCCAGGCCCACTCTAGCCTGATTAAATTAAAATCTCCAGATGGAGTCCAGGCATCTTTTTTCTTAAAGCATGCCTGATGATTTCAAGATGTGGCCAAGGCAGAGAAAGATTTTTTTTTTTTCTGGACTTTAAATAATTCCTCCAGTTTTTTTATTATTTATATAAATTATTGGGATTTACCTGATTTATTCATCTGTGACAAGAGAAACACTATTATGTTAGGTCTCTGTTTATATAAAATGAAGTATATAAGATACACTTAAATGTATTATATATATAATTCAGTGAATGTCATGTATAAATGCTCCCAAGAACTATATTCTTGTGTGTTGGTTGTAAAGAAATACATTGAACAGCTAAACTTTGGTCATTGCTATTTTCAACTAGTATCACTAAGTTCTTTCCACCTGGACTCAGCAGCTTGGGCATTTTCTCCATCTCACTCCACTACCGAATAGACATCCAGCTACAAAATGGACATTTTGCTGACAACCATTGTATTTTTTTTGGGGGGGTGCCTTTTTTTATTATGTTTATCACCATACATTACACCATTAGATTTGATGTAGTGTTCCAATATTCACTGTTTGCGTATAACACCCAATGCTCCATGCAGAACATGCCCTCTCCATGCAGAACGTGCCCTCTTTAATACCCATTGTATTTTGTTGTGTGTTGGTTTGTTATGATTTCAAATCCACTTGATTATGACTTCAGTGAAGTTGTATTGATCTGCTTGTTTATGGTCCAAGTAAAGTTGTTTGGGTTTAAGGGTGAATTTCGAGGCCCGAGTCAGGATGGTAGCGGCAGAATTGTTCTACCCTGTGCTTATCGATACAAACGTGTGGAGAAGTGACTGTGACATAACGGGCATTTAAACTTCAAATACCAAGAATCTGTGAGGCTTTACCGAAAGTATTTGGTGGGGGCAAGGCTATTCTTTGCTTATCTCAATAGCTCTCTGAAGATCCTGAGGCACTCGCTCCTGCTGTGGTCAGGCTACTCCTGGTCGGTGGGGGTGCTGAACTGCCCAGCAGTCCCAGGAAGGGGGTCACCTGTTGCTACCTTGGTGAGGCGATTCCTCGTGGGCAAGTAGTGCAATCTGTGTAATGGTCCCTGGAGTAACAACCTTCAGAGCAGCCCGCCCGGCCTGCCAATTCCAGTGCTGCCCCCCACTAGCTACGTGCCCCAGCAGCGAGGGACCTTAGCCAGAAGCTGATACCCAGATTTTAGTTGGAAAGACTAACTCTACCAAGAACCAACTTGTATAAAGGTACACCTCAACTAAGTTTGACTTTATTTCTTTATTTCGTCATCTCCCCTTTGCCTGGAACAAGAGCGTAGTTAATCTGTCATTGGTTTAGAGTATGTTATTTCTCTATTGGCTCATTAAGAGGTATTATCCTATATGCTATTGGCTTGTGAAATATTACTATTATAAATTAGAATTCCTGCAGTGAGCCTGTGTTAAATAAATTATTGGCCAAGACAAATCTCAGGCTCTGAACATAATTTGCCCTGAACAAAACAATTCATTGAAGAGATGTAGCTTAGTTGCTAAAAATGTCAAATGGGTTGCTTTTAAAGCTCTCCCCTGCAGGTTTACCTTTCCTTCTACCCAGCAATCCCATTAATAGGTTTTAAAAGGTAGCTGGTCCTCTCAAGATGTTGGCTTCTTTTAAAATTCTTTTAATCAAGATCTGCCTCGAATGCTCTTCATTTACTTTCTTAAGTGAAAGTATAACATGAAAGCCAATTGCAAGCTGCTGGGGGCAAAAATAACTGTTACAGGGCCTGGACCTAAACAGAGATCCTGTGCCTCCTCTTTGAAGTGTGGCCACCTGTGAGCTCCGATTGATCTTGGGCAGCCAAGCTTCAAAGGGAGAAGGTTGCACTTCTCCCCCACCTGGCCACTGCATGTTATAACACTTTTGAGTCAGCAGGGGCTACTTTCAAGTTAAAATTTGGATTAAAAAGCTAAATTGTGAGTGGTGAATGGCTCATAAGGTAGCTTTTAAAGCATAAATGTGATTTGAGATCTGCTCAGCAGTATCTTCCCCACCTCCTTTCTTTGCCCTCTTGTCACCCTGTGTATTTCAAAGGTCAGGCTTCTTTCAAATTAGTTTCTAAATCAGAAGTTAATGAAGTCACTAACATGAAGGTGAATAGTTGATATATCTAGAGCAATCAGGAAACTGAAAAGCCAAAATAACTTCCCACCTATATCTATTGACGTTGTGATGAAAAAGAAAAGTTGGTGGAGAAACTAAACTTTTCCCCCCCCTTTTTTCTTTACTGTTGGCTGCAAGAGGAATGGTGATTTATTTATAGATTTAAATTTTGAGAGTTGCATTTTGTGATTCTACATATTTACTAAAGTATATGTATTCAGACTATTTCTCATGGCTTGTTATAATCCTAAAGGATTCTCAACTCCTTATGGGGACTTTTTAGTACGTGAGAGAGTCAAAGGAGAGGAAAGAGAACTTAATAAGAAAATATTGTAATATAAGGTTTAGTAGTCGAAAACACTTCACTTTGTATTCTTTGAGATTAGCGTGTAGTTAAGAATAAAAGACTGCTATCTTACATCTGTAATGATAGCATTTTCCTTTAAATTGGACTATTATGTTAAACATATTTTTAAATATGGTAACCACTAAGAAAATACCAACCTTTTAAGTTTTCATTTCCATTTTAATCCTCAGAAAACAACTGTCCTCATGTGACGATGACTTGTTCTGGATGAATGGCTTAGCCACAGAGGATATGTGTCTAGGGTAACACCAAAGTTCCCCCACTTCAAAGAGTTCAAATCAGCTTTGGGTAAAACCACAATGACCCTGGAGACTTGGCCCAAATCTATTGCTAGAAGCATCTCAAAACTATGCTCAAACCATAATCTGGTCCCAGGATTAATCATCATTTCCTCTGCTTTTCCATTACAAAACTAGACAACATCACCTCAGGTTGTTTGTGTTCCATAATACAGCACCTGCCATCAGAGTAGGGAAGATTATAGTCCTAGATGAAAACATGGGAGAGAAATGGAAAAGCTAGGCAAAGGAAATGTGTATAAATCTTGTACTCCTGAGGTGGCTGCATTAGAGCATTAAATGACAAGGGCTACCAGAAGCTGTAGTGTCTATTTGGCAATTTGTACAATTTGCAGTTACTTATATACTTACCCATCTAATAAATTTTCAAGGCATTCTTAAATTTTGCAGGTTTTATACACAAAATGTTAATAAGAGCCTGCACTTTTAGAAGGGGAAGAACTGTCAATTTTATGCTGTGGAAGTAACATTTCATATCTGCCAACACTAGCAACTATAAAACAAAGCCCTCACTTCTTCTTCTTTTTTTTTTTTTAACATTTTAGAGTTATATGGCAATCACAGGGTTTTGCTTAGTCTCTGATAATAGAAATAATGTCAGCTCTGCATTTGATATGCGCAAGTAGCATTTCTGTGGAAGTTTTGCACTGCTGCTACAGCTAGACTTGCCCCTGACTTTGTTACGAGAAGGTAAATGACCTCCCATGTCTTTTTCTGATTAAAGATCTTGGCAGGACGGAAACATAAGAATGCCAACCCTCTGTCAGTATCCCTTTAATCTGCAACCCTCTGTTTATTGGCTTTTATTTATTTGAAGTGCCCTCCTAGGACAAGAGTTGCAGTTGAGAATATGCTACTGCCTGAAGCATATATTTTTTTTTTTTTTCTGAATCACTATTAGGTGCTTTTTACCCCCATTGATTAAGATTTTGGGTATTTTTTGTGAGGTTAAAAACTATCTTATCAGGTATCTTATTGATTGGGAAATAAGTCATAAATTCATTGAAATATAGGTGGATAGTGAATTCTTATGGTGATCTTATTTTCAGAAATAAACATTTTATTTCAAATCTTTAAAACATCTATATTAAATAAAAGATCTCTCAGAAAAAAAAAATCTAAGAAAAACTTTTGATAAAGGTGATAGAATTTTCTCACTATACCTTATACTTAAAACTACAAAACAATGCTTAAAAAGTATTTAAGTTGCAAATGATGGTCGCTGCTAAAATCTTTGGCAAATATGAAAAATTAAGAGGCCCCAAGAGAAAGAACTGAAAATTTTAGTTGAAGATGAACATACATCACCTCCCACGTGTCTTCATTTTATTTAGACCACAATTCTCATTAGAGAATTTTTGAAAACCATGAAACGTATGTAGTAGAAAATTATCTTAAGTACTGATTTAATTAAAAATTTATGAGCACTAAAGCATAGGGAAATGATAATTACAGAATAATTTGGTAATTCTAGTGATTCACATAGGAAAACTAATCTTTTTGCTTTACAGTCACAACCAGAATAATATTTCTTTATATTCCTGGGAAATTAGTATAACACACAAAACATTTATTCAAAATTAGAAATTATTTTTTTCTCTCAGTAATGCTAGCTTATCATATATAGCTAAAGGGCTGTAACTTAGTTTATTTATTTTTTTTTGTTTTGTTTTGTTTTAAAGATTTTTTATTTATTTATTTGACAGAGAGACACAGTGAGAGAGGGAACACAAGCAGGGGGAGTGGGAGAGGGAGAAGCAGGCTCCATGCAGAGCAGGGAGCCCGATGCGGGACTCGATCCCAAGACCCCGGGATCATGACCTGAGCCGAAGGCAGCCGCCCAACCGACTGAGCCACCCAGGTGCCCCTGAGGATTATTATTTCTTAAACATCATTTCTTTTTTTTTTTTTTTTTAAGATTTTATTTATTTATTTGACACAGAATGAGAGAGACAGAGAGCACACGAGAGGGGGGAGGGTCAGAGGGAGAAGCAGACTCCCTGCTGAGCAGGGAGCCCGATGCGGGACTCGATCCCAGGACCCTGGGATCATGACCTGAGCTGGAAGCAGTCGCTTAACCAACTGAGCCACCCAGGCGCCCTGTAACTTAGTTTAAATGTTAAGTAGTCACTTACGAAAAACATTATGGCTCCAAAAATAGGTAATGCTTTATGTTGCTATACATGAGCATCGGACATCTTTCATCTGACTTGCAGAAAAATGAAAGTGATTTAATCTCACATTGTATTATTGTTATTAATTATAGGAATCCTATTGTTACATTTTTAATGCTTTCTTTTATAAGTCTTTTTTTAATCCTAGAAGATAGGAGGAGTAAAAAATTAAATTAACATTTCTTCTGCTTATTTGTCATACTAGCAATTGTGTTGGACAAATGACAAGAGGGCTTATTTGCCTTTTTGCCTCATTCTGCCTAGAAACATGATCTAAACAGAAAGGTGACTATAAATAGAGTCAGAATTCTTTGAAGGTAGGGGGGACATACAGAAAATCTATTCCAATAGGAAGCACACATCACTCTTGTTGGAATCGGAATGAACTGAAATAAGAATTAGAAATAGTTTGCCATAATATGCCCACTAGCACAATATTTCCATTTAAGTTGCACATCAGTATTGTAGCCACTGAACATAGACGCCGTGTCTTTTGTTCAAGATTCTGATCACCAGCCTGACTTTTGATTATGTTGAGTGAGTTAGCAAAGTTTGGAATCTGCTTTGTGTTGGATGGCTAGGGAAGATCGGGATGGTTACCTGGATTAAACATGGAGCTCAGTGCACAAGTGATTTATAGAGCTTTTGCAAAAATTCCATAACTCTCAGGTTGGACGATGCTGATTGTCTAGCTTGTTATGTAAAATCAATACACACTGCACTCACTTTTATTTAGTCTCAGCAGTTGGGATACTTTTAACTTACATGTTCCAAGAAAAATGGAAAAATATAATGGATTTCCACAGTTTTTAATCTTATTTAAAATTTCTGCAGTTTGGTCACTTATTTAATGGGCCAAAAATGGGGGTGGGTGGGATGAGGGTTTAATGTACTGTATTTAAAAGGATCCTGACCTCCTTTTTATGTATATATTTGTCCTTCTTAGCTCTAAATATGGTTGTTGCTTTCTTTGAAACATGAAAATAAAACTATGATGAAAAACAATATGACCTTTGCCATTTTTCAGTTCATGTTTCTTGGTTTCCATTAAAACAACAAATACACATTGAACACCGATTACCTGGCCAAAGTATTAGGGTAGTAGAAATGCAGCTCTTAATAAGACAAACCTGGTACAGACAAGGTTTTATGGGAACAAATAGCAAGCAAATGTAACCTACAGTGGAGGTTTAAGGAGGTCCTCTCAGAGAAAATAATGTTTAAACTGAGACTTGAAACATTAACAAACCTTAATCAGGAAAAATTGAGAAAGACCTGTTTGAGTGGAAACCAAAGAGGACATGAGCAAAGTGAGTCTTGAGTGAGCACCTGTTAGGGTCCATGTTGTGTTACCTGGGTCTGTTGTGCTGTTGTCCCCTTAGCAAGGGGCCAGGCACATCACAGGTATTCAAGAGAAGAGTTCAAAAGAATGGTTAAGGACAGGTTAGAGGCAAGGAAACAAATCCTTCATTCCAAAAATAAAAATACTAAATACCTACTATAGGGCAGTATATTTGGGAAAACTACAAAGATAACAAGGGCTAGAACAGTAGGGATTGAGAAGGTGGAGGAAAGCCTAGATGGAAAAGGATCATTGAGAGAATCAAGAACAATTGACAGATGAACAATTTTTTTTTTTTTTAACTGATTCAACTGCATATATTCTATTCCTTTTGCTTCCCTGACACCATAACCTCACCCTTTCCTATTATGGTCACCTATCTAGGGTTTGTCATGTTACACAATTCGCCATCCAAAAAGCTTCTGCTGTTCTCATTAACAGGCAAATGGGCTATCCATCCCATCATGAGAACATACCAGAATGTTGGTGCATGTAAGTTTAGCTTGCTTCTTATCCAGCTTTGGTTTTTATATGCAGAACAGGAATTATTGTTAGTAGTGATAGTTTTCCACAGTGATCTAAAAGATAAGAAAAAAATTGGAAATTGAAAATGCGAGGATTTATAAATCTACCTTTGACACTTGCTGGAGAGATGATAATGCTCCTGATCATTAACAGCCTTTGTGTGCCTACATTTTTGATGACTGTACATAAGCCAAGAGAGAAGGGGGCACGGGCTTGGCAGAAGGGAGTTTGAAACAACAGAGAAGCAACAAAAGGGCTCCACTTGTGTGTGTGTGTGTGTGTGTGTGTGTGTTTATTTGAGATTTTTTTCATAATGCTGTAACCTCAGAGGTGCTTTTCTTATCAAATTCTCTCTCCTCTTCATCCGTTTCAGAGTCCATGCACTTTGTCATCCACATCATCATCCATTACCCATTTTTCTGCCGGGCTGGGAAAAACACTGAAGGATGAAAACACTCTCGACTGACATTGAGAAAGGTAATAACACACTGAGCGAGCAGTTGTTCGGGGACTTTATTTCTTCCTGGGATATAAGTGAAGCTGCCCCGCTGTTGGGTAGATTGATAGGAAGATGAAGGGACAGAGTAGCCTATGTCCCACCAATCTATTTCAAAGGTGACAAGACCTTCACGACCCTTGAACGAAAGTTTCTATTTCTTCTTTCTTTCCGCTTTTATATTAGGCTGTTTGAATATTAGCAAAGAGACATGTTGGAAACCTCTAGTGCATACAAAGGAAACAATCTTAAAACTATCACCTTTAGTTTAGTGTAGAGAGCCTGAAATATTCAGCTTTTGGGAGGGAGAAAATCAAGGGCGATGTTGCTATGAAGCATGGCCAGGTGGAGAGGATTTGGCCTAATTGAACGAGAATAGATAATAGTCATTTCTATTTTCAGGGGAACAATGGTAGGGCAGCACATGGGATCAAAGAAATGTGTTCAAATTCACCCTTTTCAGTCTTATTTACCCAATATTGACTAACGTGAAAGAACGTCTTAGAAGGAGCAACAAGATACTCGAGTTTATATCAAATTTGTCATGAAATATTTTATGAAAATTATAATTTTAGAATGGAAAGTGTAGGTCCCTGCAACTATGAAGTTCTCAGGTATTTGATGCTTTGTTTGTAATTCTTAGAAGATAGTTTCAGTCGAAAAAGAGAACTGGAGCTGACCAAGAAAGTTATTGTAGGTTTTACTCTACTCTTCGATTTATAATCATATTAAAACAATTCCTTCTTACTGAGAGTCAGAGCAAAATGACTGCTGAATATTTCTTTCAGTTCAATAATAGAATCTCTCCAGGAAACAACAAAGAAGACAAATCAATACACCAAAATGGTGCAAATAATTTTCCCTTGAATAGCAGGCAATATACAAAATGTCTGAATTCTGACACTCTCAAGTTATTAAAGGGATTTTATGTCAAACAGTTTATATTGTATATCATTTGGATAGCACTACAAAATTCAAAGGTGTAGTCAGTAAAGGAATATCAAATGTAATACAACCCAACTTTCAACCTACTGCTTCTGATACTAATATTAACCCAGGCTTTCTGAGACTACATTGTTTGCTTTTGTAAGAGAGATAAAGGGAAGACAAATATTGGAGTAAACTTCAGCTATACAAATAAATATTTTAATGTTCTAATAACACTGATGAAAAAGCTATTTTCTAAAATTATTTTTGTGGAATCAACTGATACTCAGCACACCTTTTACAATCTTCCAGCCAATAAGAGGATGCAACAATAAAACATCTTGATTTTAAATTATTAAGCCAAAAGTCCTTGAAAAGATAAGTTAAAGCATTTAAATAAATCTACAATTCTGGAAAATATCAATTATGGTTTGGAAACTGTTGATAAGGAATTCTGTAATTCATTTGATTCCGACCTTTTAATCATTTAAGAAGTCTAAAAGCAGGATTCAGTATAGACATTGACTGGCCTCTTCCCTGCTGTGGTCTGAGGACTACGTGCTGAGGTTGAATAGAAAAGAACTGGGAGAAAGTGGGTGTGGGCATCTACTATAAACACACCTGACTTTTAACTTGCCTCCGTTTTTGTTTTACTGATACACAATTGCAGGCTGTTTCTATTTTTTTCATAGTAAAAGCAACCAAACAGATCATATATTAGTGTCTTAGAGCTTACAATTTTTTGGCCTAATATCATTAACTGAAACTTCATTATAGGTTATGTGTTTGGGCACTAAATGAGGTCTCTGTCACTACTGCCTTGTCTTACTCCTTTTTTTGGTGTTTCTTTTAGTCCTTTATTCTGTCTTCTTTATTTCCTTCCTCCTTCCTCCTCCCTCCTCCATGTTCCCCTTTCTCCTCCTCCTCTTTCTTCTAGCTCTGTCTCTCTCCCTTTCTGTCTTCACATTACTCAGAACTCAGATATGGAGATTATAACACAAGTATGATGACGCTTACTACTTTTCTGAATCTGAAGTTCCAGGTTAATCTAAATTCACACAAATTATAAGGATGAGTTTCTTCATAAGGCTCATTTGAGTCACATAAAATGAGTTATTTAGTTTTTTTAAATCTCCAGTGGTAGGGAGAGAGATTTTTTCCCCATCTTTCTGTTCATGTAAGTATTCTTTTCCCAAAGAAGATTAGCCTCAGAACATCACGTGCATTCCTTTGTTTTTCTTCTACTAAGACTGCCTTTCTTACCTCCTAAACTTAAAATTGAGCTATCTCTACTTTTTCAAAATTTGTTTTACTTCCTTTATATCATTCAACATTATAGAATCATCTTCAATATTTATTTTCAAAAGACAGGAGCGGGGCGCCTGGGTAGCTCAGTTGGTTGAGCGGCTGCCTTCGGCTCAGGTCATGATCCCGGAGTCCCGGGATCGAGTCCCGCATCGGGCTCCCTGCTCGGCGGGAAGCCTGCTTCTCCCTCTGACCCCCCCCCCCCCCATGCTCTCTGTCTCTCATTCTCTCTCTCGCAAATAAATTAAAAAAAATCTTAAAAAAAAATAAAAATAAAAAATAATTGTAAGGGGCGCCTAGGTGGCTCAGTTGGTTAAGCAACTGCCTTCAGCTCAGGTCATGATCCTGGAGTCCCGGGATCGAGTCCCGCATTGGGCTCCCTGCTCGGCGGGGAGTCTGCTTCTCCCTCTGACCCTCCCCCCTCTCATGCTCTCTGTCTCTCATTCTCTCTCTCGCAAATAAATAAAAAAAAATCTTTAAAAAAAATAAAAATAAAAAATAATTGTAAGGGGCGCCTAGGTGGCTCAGTTGGTTGAGCGACTGCCTTCAGCTCGGGTCATGATCCTGGAGTCCCGGGATCGAGTCCCGCATCGGGCTCCCTGCTCGGCGGGGAGTCTGCTTCTCCCTCTGACCCTCCCCACTCTCGTGCTCTCTATCTCATTCTCTCTCTCAAATAAATAAATAAAATCTTAAAAAAAAAAAAAGACAGGAGCAAGTCAGAGTAATAAATCTAATCCTGCCAAAATCTACTTTAGCTGCAAAGCCAAAACGTATTCTTGCTCCATGTATTTCTGGTTCTCACTTCATTGTGCTGATCTGATCGAGTGTTCGTTTTCTTCCATCATTCTTGTCTCTGTATCATTTTATATTTGCCCTTGAAGTTATTTCATTATGCCATTCATACATGCCCTCTTCCTTTCCCTTTTGAATATCTGCTGTAAATAATGTGTACTATGTATCCACCTCTGGAGAACCTTAGTTCCAAAAGTAGCTTCAAATTTCTTTTTGAAAATAATGTGAAAAAAGTGTCCTTGCACCTTGCATGTTGTATTTGTGTGCTGCCAAGTAATCCTAACAAAAAGAGTACGGTCGAATAGCTGTCTGGTTGCAAAAATTAACTGGATAAGCCAATTTGTTCCTGAAATTCCCTTCTTTAACTTGGGAGACAATTCTCCATGGGTCTCTTTTATTTCTGTACATTTTGCTAGTAGGGACATTGGCTGCCCTTTGTTCTAGACTAGCTTTTAAAAGATATTTTTTATAGAGAATATGCTTGGATGGTAGAATTGATTTCTAAAGCTAGTAACAGTTTTGTTTACAGCCCTGGAAGATTGAGATGGTTGACCCCCTCTGGAGGAAAGGGCAGGAATGCTCACGGTGCAGTATAAAATATTCCTCTCCTATAATACAAGTCAGAGACCATATGGCCCAATTTACATCCCCTCGTAAAAACTGGGGCCCAGGAAAACGGTACAGATGCCGATGCTTAGGACTGCTATTGCAACAAACCAACCTTATCTTTGGCCCTGGCGTCATGTGTCATCTGCCAGCAGCCATGAAGTTTGGCAGGCTAAGTCTGACCTTTTAGAGTTTTGTTGATGATTTTTGATAACCTAGGTGATATGCTTACAGTGTCATGGCTTTCCAGAAGAGGAATGATGAGGATCTCGTGTGCTAATTAACAGGATTTGAGTAAAATCTGTGGGAATCAGTAGTGATGTGTTAACAGACAAAGTTATATGGGCAGTAAATGGTCCCATACTTTGTTGCTTGTTGATGAGAAGGAATTGGGAGATGGTTGAAGGATGAGTACCAGAAAGCAGGTTCATAGACAGATGTTTAAGCACTGTCTGGGTCTTGCTAACTGTCTCCTAGGCTGGGGGTTAGTAGTGGTGGTGATGGGAGAGGACTTCCTTAACAAACTGGTAGTCAGCCTCAGATCCACCCAATTATAACAACTGGTACCAAGAGTTACTTGAGGGTGGGGGGAGGAGAGCAGATTTTCTAACCCCCTTAAGAACACAGTTACAGAGACATGCACCACACAGGTGAGGCAAGGGATATTCATGACCTCTGTTGCAGAAACCTAGGAAATCATTGGAATCTTGGCTGATTTGCTTGGGGGATGGGGAGGGTAGGCACATAAGGTTTGTTGAGAAGAGTGGTAATAGCTGAGCCATCTTACAGTTCAGTACCTCCTGCAGTCTATTATGCCAACCTTAAATTTATTTGGGTTTTTTTGCAGTGGGTCCTGGCTACTGTAAGGGAGATTTGGCACTCTCAGGGAGAATTCATGAGAGAACTAAACTCCCACCGGAAATCATACATGAGGCACTGGCTAGTATTTGGGCTCTTACTGCCTGGATTGGGTTTATAAGGCTTTTGAAGGTGACTAGAGAATAAGAAACTGACCCAAAGGAGTATAGATAAACTAACTCAATCAGCCTTGCTACCCTAGAAAATGTCCTAGAGTAGAGATAGCCCAAATTTAAGGTTAGTGGCTAAGAGCGACAGAGATAGATTGTCAAAATGGCACAAGAAAAACAAAAGAAATGATGTGACTGTTGTGACGCTAGACTTCCTTGGGGTCAAAGAACTTTTATGTGAAGGGGACGATAACAAAAGTCACTCCTCCTACTGAGTGAAAACAAGAGATATTACTCTTGTAATGACAGCAGATGCCATGATTAAGATGGACTCCTGAAAAAAGGTTGCCACTATGCAAGTCAAGCCTGAATCAGTCAAACAATCCTCCTGGGCCCAGGCAGAAAGCAATGTGACTGCTGAGATAAGAGTCCCAAAATTGATGGTGTCAGCAATAATGACCTTGCTACCCTATATAAGGATTTGGATGTGCTGAAAACAGAAGTTTGTTTGGTTGTCATAAGTCACTGCCATGCTGCTTGCAACTAGAAGTAAATGCAAAGCCTTCCTTATTGGCTCAGAGTGGCTCTCTCCCTCCAGGCCCTCAATCCCTCTTTACTCTTCTACCCTGATATTACCTGCTTTAATGGTGAGGATAATTAGGCTCAGGGACCTGGCCTCCCTGTTTAGGAGGATTAAGCACCAGTCCGATGATGTTGGGGAACTTCAAGAAGGACAGAGACTCAAACTTTAATGGCTCTGTTGGTCAGAACTTCTCAAGGCACCATACTACATACATGTTGCAGGTGAAGAAGGAGGGTATCCAAATTCATCTGATGGGGTTCAGGCAAAGTTCACAGTGGAGAGGAAAGGGAAGCCAACATGATCTTGTGGGAGGGACTCTGCTGGTTTTGTTGCTTCTGCAACTGAATGAATAGTAGAGATTAATATGTTATATTCTCGTACTTCCCTGTCCCACAAATTCTGGAATTCTCCTGATTGAGAAGAGTGACATGTATGTTTTGCTTTGAGGGTCACAGAGTGTTCTCAAACACACGTGTGCCCATTCACACACACACACACATCACACACACACACACCCATAGACCTCCCTCCTTGCTGGCCAGAAATGGATTGTTTTCATCGTTTACCTTTACCTTCAATAATGGAGCCTGAAATGCCTCATTTAAAATTCTCATTTATTATGTATGAATTAAAAAGCCTAATTTATATACAGGAAAAATAATACGACATTCTCAAAAATCTAGACTTTAATGTCCTGGCTGAAACTATATTTTTAGTTATGGCAGTAAAGAGGTGAGAGAAAAGAAGTATGTGAGGCACCTTTAGAAAAAGTAGAATCCTAGGATATTTAGGCCCCCCGTGGGAGAATTAGGTCTCTCTTTGGCTGTTGGCATAAAGGAAGAGGTTGCTGAATCAAAGATTAGGGACTGCTCAAGATAAAATTATACTATGCATTTCAAAGTTTTACCATGTCCAGCTCTTAGAATAAAAGAAAACATCTGGTGCTCCAGTTTCAAATGTTCTGTGTCTAATACCCTCATAGTTGGTGGCACCAAGATGTGTATGAGAGGCTACAGACTCCAAGCATGAAGACAAGAGTTATTCCCTGCATGCATATGCCTTATCAGAACATGTGAGCTGGGGTCTCTCTGCTCCATAAGATCTAGGTAAAATTACCTTGAACAATTCTTCAACCCCAATTCTATGGCTTATGTAAATCCTACAATCTCACTCAAGATTCCAGATCTCCGCTGATTCTAATATCCATATGCTTTTGGGAATGTGTGTGTTTCTATGTGTGTGGTTCTCTTTACTCCTTTGGCCTTCATTTCTTACACCTGTATACCATCTGTGTCATACCCCAAGTCGATCAAGACATGCTATCTCCCTTTGGAGTTTCCACAAGAAATTAGTCATACCAGGGCGCCTGGGTGGCTCAGTTGGTTAAGCGACTGCCTTCGGCTCAGGTCATGATCCTGGAGTCCCTGGATAGAGTCCCGCATAGGGCTCCCTGATCGGCAGGGAGTCTGCTTCTCCCTCTGACCCTCCCACCTCTCATGTACTCCCTCTCTCTCATTCTCTCTCTCGCAAATAAAAATAAATAAAATCTTAAAAAAAAAAAAAGAAATTAGTCATACCAAACATTTCATAAACTTCACTTGAACTTTACTGAATATTTGGAGTAAGGGGATCACATGTGAATCTCCCAATGTCTCCTTGGCAATATTATCATTTCTCCTCTTTCCTTCCCTGCTCCCCCTTTCCTTGAGTAGCCTCCTGGAGAGACATTTTTCCTCTTATGGACAGGTGTTCCTCTCTCCTGATCCTACTTCCCAAAATGCATACCCCAAATATGAAGAACTTAGTAGATAGTAGGAAAATTGTTATTTTTCTTTTCATTTTAAACTTCTGAGATTACAGTATATTACTTAATTTGGACTGTTTCAATATTCGTAGATTCGCATAGAGATCTTTTTTGTTTAAAAAATATATCTTTAAATATATTGAACTGTCTTTTAGCTCATTTTGTAAAAGCATTGAAATATATTCTCACCAACTCTGGATGGTGTCTTTTAAAAGTATAGAACAACGTTGTAAGACAAATAATTTTTTACCCTTTTACAGAGATTACTATGACCCATAATTTTAAGAGTTTAATGAGTTTGGAAATTTAGAATGTTTAACTACTGCTATGATATTTTAAATATCAGCAAATATTTTTTAAAGTAACTGATTTTATTTTTTTCTTCTTCCTGTGGCTATCCTTAAAATATTACAGCATTAGTAATGTAATTACTATAATTACAATAATGTAATTAATGTAAAACTTTACATCATTAATAAGAAAAAAATATTTTTAATATCAATAAGAAAAAAAAGAATAATTGGGGAGTATGCCAAACTCAATCTTAAGCATAACACTTTCTGGAAAGCCAAATTGAGAGAACTAGAGTTTTTGAAATTGAAATACTATGATACCCAATTTGAACAACTTTTGTCCTAATTGGGCCATCCCCATCTCCCTCCCCTACTCCTCCCCTCTCCCTCCTTCTTCTCTCTTTTTATTCCTCCAGAAGAGTTTATGTAAGATATAAAATCCTAGACCTTACTGCTGGACACACATTATATTGCAGTTTTCTTTGAAGAAAATTACTGATTTGATTTGATCTCCTGGGCTATATTAACATTTCTTTTCAGTCACTCTTGTTACATTATATTTTATATTTCTCTAAACTTTTATATTTATTGACCTAACATTTTTATAAGACATTATTCCCTTAATGTCTGTAGAAATTGTAGCTATGCCCCCTTTTGTTACTGATACTGCTTACTCTTGCCTTTTTTTTTCTAACTTAGTTTCTTGAGAGATAGACAATTTTTCCTTGACAATTTCTAAGAATAAAATCTGTGCCTATTGATCCTTTCTATAGTATATTTGTTTTTCTTTTATTTTATTACTTTCTGCTCTTAATACAGCTTTTCTTCATTTTACAGCTGACCCTTGAACAACATGGGTGTTAGGGATGCCAAAGTCCTGTGCAGTTGAAAATTCATGTATAACTTTTGACTCTGCAAAAAGTTAACCACTAAGGGCCTACTGTTGACTGGAAGCCTTGTGGGTAACATAAACAGTTGATTAACATATTTGGTATTATCTATGTCTTATAAACTATTCTTACAATAAAGTAATCTAGAAAAATGTTATTAAGAAAATCATAAGGAATAGAAAGTACATTTCCAGTTTTGTTTTGTATTTATTGAAAAAAATTAAGTGGATCTGGGTAGTTCAAACCCATGTTGTTCAAGGGTCAGCTGTAGTTTATTGACTTTATTTATTGTTATTATTCAAACTTGTTATTTTAATTTTTGTTCTTTTTAAAAACTTTTAAATCATGGATATTTTTATTTATTTATTTATTTATTTAAAGATTTTATTTATTTATTTGACAGAGAGAGACACAGCAAGAGAGGGAACACAAGCAGGGGGAGTGGGAGAGGGAGAAGCAGGCCTTCTGCAGAGTAGGGAGACCGATGTGGGGCTCAGTCCCAGAACCCCGGGATCACAACCTGAGCCGAAGGCAGATGCTTAAGGACTGAGCCACCCAGGTGCCCCACATGGATACTTTTTAAATTAAATTTTAATTTCCAATCATAGGGAAATTTTAAGGTATTTGATTACTTATTTCTTGCTTAATTGTTTTATAATGAGAGAACATCCTAATATGATTTTTTAAAATTTTTTATTGTTATGTTAATCACCATACATTACATCATTAGTTTTTGATGTAGTGTTCCATGATTCATTGTTTGTGCATAACACCCAGTACTCCATGCAGAACGTGCCCTCTTTAATACCTATCACCAGGCTAACCCATCCTCCCACCCCCCTCCCCTCTAGAACCCTCAGTTTGTTTTTCAGAGTCCATCGTCTCTCATGGTTCATCTCCCCCTCCAATTTCCCCCCCTTCATTTTAATCCTTTGAAACTTTTTAAAATTTATTTTATGGTCCAGTATAAAATCAATTTTTGTAAATAGTCTATGTGTGCTAGAAAAAAAGTTTTCATGTGTGTATGCATGTGTGTGGGTTTTTGTGTGTTCATATTTTCTATAAGCTCACTGACCTTTTTTTTTTTTTAAGTTTTTAATTCCAGTACAGTTAACATATAGGGTCATACTAGTTTCAGATGAACAAAATAGTGATTCAACACTTCCATACAATATCCAGTGCTCATCACAACAAGTGTACTCTTTAATCCTCAACACCTATCTTACCCATTCCCCACTTACCTTCCCTCTGGTAACCATCAGTTTGTTCTCTGTAGTTAAGAGTCTGTTTGTTGGTTTGCCTCTCTCTCTCTCTTTTTTTATTTTCTTGTTTGTTTTGTTTCTTAAAATCCACATATGAGTGAAATCCTATGGTATTTGTGTTTCTCTGACTTATTTCACTTAGCATTATACTCTCTAGCTCCATCTATGTTGTTGCAAATGGAAAGATTCCATTCTTTTTTATGGCTGAATAATATTCCACTGTGTGTGTGTGTGTGTGTGTGTGTGACATCTTTATCCATTTATCCACCGATGGACAATGAGCTGCTTCCATATCTTGGCTATTGTAAATAATACTGCAATAAACATAGGAGTGCATGTATCCCTTTGAATTAGTGTTTTTTGTATACTTTGGATAAATACCCAGGAGTATGATTGCTGGATTGTAGGGAAGCTCACTAACCTTTTTGCCTGATTTTTCTGTCGATTATTAAGAAGTATGTTAAAATCTCTCAAGCAGATTATGGTCTAATTCTCTTTGCAAATTTGTATATTCTTCTTTTATGAATTTTAAGACTATGTTTTTCAAAGTATAAAAATTCAAAACTGCTATATTATTTTCATAAATTAAAGATTTTATATTGCTACAAAGTTACCTTTCAAAATTTTATCTGATATCAACTGCCTTTTGATTAATATTTGCATGGTACATCAATATCTACCATTTGTGCACTTGAGAATTCAATATCTAATTTTCATTGCCACTTTTTCCTGTTTTAGGATTTTTTAAGCTGTCCTTTATTTTCTGTGGTTTTATTAAACTATGTCAAAGTTTGCATTTATTTTTATTTAACATGGCGTATTTTTTACTTTGTTCATTGAATATTCTCAACTATTTTCTCTTTAAATACTTTTCTGCCCTTTCTTTTCCCCTTTGTCTGGAACTTAAAATAAATATATTTTAGACCTTTTCACTCTTTCATCCATACCTCTTGAATTCATTCTTGTGTTTTTCACTTTGTTTCCCTCTATGTGCTACTTTCAGAATTGTTTTTGCTCAACTTCCATTTTACAATTTTTTTCTTCTTTTATGACTAATCTGCTGTCATACTCATGCATTGAGCTTTAAATTTCAGTTATATTTTCACCTCTACAACTCTCTTTTTCAATAATATATGTATTTTTAAATATTTTCTTATTCCATGCTCTCACCAAACTCATCCTCTTTTTCTTAAAAATAGAGTAAGCCTGTTTCTCTATTTTTAAAAATAATTTGCAGTTAATAAGTTATCTGCAGTCTTTTACTCTGTTCCTGTTTTCTGTTGTTTCTGCTAGATTTCACACATGTTGCCTTATTATCTTGCATACTTTATTATTTTCCCATTTGTGTTTATCATCATAAACATTTTCTTGTGAACATTCTCAGAGGGCCATCTAGAGGTGCTATCCTCCAGAGGGAAGTGCATTAATTTCTTTCCAGTGTCCATTGGCACTAACATCCCAGGATCACATTAAACTAAATTCAGGTCTTGAGATTATTTTGGGACAATCCTAATGAGATAAGTTGAGCTCTATTACATCTTGAGGGTTACATGTATTTATAGGCACTCAAGGATGGATTTCTTCTCTACTCGGTTGCGAAGAGATACAGGGTTTACTTTAGGTTCATCTTATTATGACAATGTAGCCTTTAGTGTTACAAACTAATGTGCTAAACTTTCTAATCAAAATCCTCACCTTGAGTAACCCTAGGCTTTGTTGAGTCCTTCCAAGCCACAGCTAGGTTCAACCACAGCAACTGCCTTACGGCAGAGTGAGTTAGAATCTTCATTCTTTCTCTTGTTCTTACTTTCATTTAGATTGTAACAAGAATTTCTTAATATTTCATCAGATTTGTGCTGCCTTTATGAAGATTATTCTTTTATTTTATCCATTATTTTTAGTTGGTTTCAGTAAGAGAGTTGGAAAAAACAAACAAATGAAACAAGCAAACAAACAAAAACCCCAAACCTACATTTACTGAAAACTGGCAATTCTTTACCTACTGATTTCTAATTAAATTGCATAATTGTCAGAGAACATAATCTATAAAAGTTAAATCTTTAAAATTTATCAAGACTTTATTTATGGTCTAATACATGGTTGTTTTTTATTATTATTTAACTTGTTTATCAAAACAAAACTTGTTCTTTACTAAGTACATTATCTCACTCATATGATAACCTTTGGATATTAAAATGGTGAGAAAATGTTCCAATATTGTTTGACTTTTGCAAAATAATTAAGAAAGACATTATTACTGACAGTATACTGACAGTATTACAGAACTTAGCAAAACATTTTCAACCATGGTTTTTAGATAAAGCCAACATATAAATAAACATTGTTGTTTACAAATTCTTGCTTAAATGAATAGATTAGATTACACCATTACTGTATTAGTCAGAATTTTTTTCTTTAATGCCCAGTAGTGTTTGCCACTTTATTAGATAATGGAAGCTAGATCAAAGAAATATTTGACATGGTTCTGCTCTTCTAGGAATATACAATTGGCTAAAAATGTCATATAATTTCTAAAAATTAAAATACTGCTAGAGAATATAAGACCTAATAATGCATAGCAATTTCCAGGATGACTGCTACAAAGCTATAAAAGCTGTAGGAATTCAATTAATGCTGGAACATTTAAGCAAATCATTGTGAATTAAGTGTATGGAGAATTGGGCCTCAAAAAAAAAAAAATGAGTGGACTTTGGATGAGAGCAGGCAAAAGAGGCAGCAGTCAGAGAAAGGGGAGATCAGGAGTAATTTACCTCACCTTCCTCTTAAAAATAATTTAATTGAATATCTATGTAGTTATGTCTACTGAAAAGCCCTTAGCTTGTATATTATTAGAATAATCAGGAAGTGAATGGATTGCTGAAAATGTTTTATTTTTATCTAAAGTTCAATATGTAAAATATTTTCTTCAATAGATTCTTTTTATCACTTTATCAGTTACTGACAATTAATAACCTATTAACATTTGTTTTAACCAAACAAATAATGTTAAGCATGGAACCACCTGTCAAATTGTCTTTATCCCTTAAAAATTTTAAACTGCTTTTATTTTTTAGTTTTCACTTCTTATTCCAAGTAGATTTTATTTAAAATATCCTCACAATCAATAAATAGAAAAAAATAGAAATGCAACTTATGGATGATGAAAATTCACCCATCCTGTTATTAATGAAAATGTCTAGGGACTATTCATAGTACTTAAAGCCTTTCTTGTCTGCTACCCTTCGTGTATCTTGCAGTGCTAACATGTGCCTAGATAAAAATAGTACAAGATTACTACAGAAAATAGAGTATAATATTTTTCACACATTCAAGGGGAGGAAGGAGAGATCCTAATTCTAACCTGCAGTGTTTTCTTGCTATGTTGACAGTCAAGCTGATTGAAGGTGACTGATTTATACCATCCTTGAAAGTAACTTTTTTTTTTTTGAAAGTAACTATTTTTGACTGTAACAGTTGAGAATGCTCTTGTATTGTTGGAGTATATAGTGGGTAAAAGCTCCCCAAAATAGAAAAGCAGGAGAACTAAAAGGGAAGCCATGTAATTCTTGCTTTATATTTTGTTTATTAGAGTTAGAATAATGTTTTGTTCTGTTTTGTTTAAATTGGGAGTGGGTTTCTTTTTTTTTTTTTAATAAACTTTATTGTTTAGGGCAGTTTAGATTTAAAGAAAAATTGAGAAGATAGTACAGAGAATTCCCATCTACCCTACATCTGGTTTCACCTACTGTTAACATCTTATGTTAGCATGATAAATCTGTTACACCCAATGAACCCAAATTGATCTTATTGTTAACTAAAACCCATATTCAGTCAGAGTCCCTTAGTTTTTACCTAAGGTTCTTTTTCTCTTGCAGGGTACTGCCCAGGATACCACAGTACATGTAGTTGTCATGTCTCTTTAGACCCCTTTTGACTGTGGCAGCTCTTTGGAATTTCTTAGTTTTTACGACCATGATGGTTTAGTGGAATACTGGTCAAGCATTTTGTATGATGGCCCTCGACTGGAATTTGTCTGATGTTTTTCTCATTATGAGATAGGAGTTACAGGGTTTTATAAGGAAGATCACAGTGGTAAAGCGCCATTTTCACATCATACCAATAGTACATACTATCAGCATGATTTCTCACTGTTGATGTTGATTTATCACTAGCTGAAGTAGTGTTTATGAGGTTTCTCCACTGTAAAGTTGCTAACCCCTTTTTTCATACTGTACTCATTGGAAAGAAGTCATTATATACAGTCCACACTTAAGGAGTAGAGAGTTATTTTTTTAAATGTTTTATTTATTTATTTTTGCGAGAAAGAGAGAGTGTGCGAGTGTGCACAAGTAGGGGGAGGGGCAGAGGGAGGAGCAGACTCCCTGTTGAGCTGGGAGCCCATTCTGGACTTGATCCCAGGACACTGAGATCATGACCTGAGCCGAAGGCAGACACTTTTTTTGTTTTTAAGATTTTATTTATTTATTTATTAGAGAGCAAGCGAGAGAGAAACAGCATGAGAGAGGAGAGGGTCAGAGGGAGAAGCAGGCTCCCCACTGAGCCGGGAGCCCAATGTGGGATTCGATCCCAGGACCCTGGGATCATGACCTGAGCCGAAGGCAGTCGCTTAACCAACTGAGCCACCCAGTCGCCCCGAAGGCAGACACTTAATGGACTGAGCCACCCAGGTGCCCAAGGAGTAGAGTTATATTCCCCTTCTTTATGGAAGAGTATTTCATAAATTATTTAGAATTCCTCAATTTGTTTCTCCTTTCCCTTCTCTTTAATTGCTCAATCATTTATTTTTTTTAAACTTTTTTTTTTAAAGATTTTATTTATTTATTTGAGAGAGAGAGTGAGAGAGAGAGCGCAAGAGGGGGTAGGGTTAGAGGGAGAAGCAGACTCCCTGCCGAGCAGGGAGCCCGATGTGAGACTCGATCCCGGGACTCCGGGATCATGACCTGAGCCGAAGGCAGTTGCTTAACCAACTGAGCCACCCAGGCGCCCTGCTCAATCATTTATTAACAGCAGTATGGACTCATGGATATTTATTTGCCACTTTATATATTTTGTTTACCAAATTGTTCCTGCTGTGGCCACTGGGAACTCTCTCAGTTGGCACCTGTGACCTTTGACATCTGCCCATCATTTTGAGTTTTTTCTGACAATTTCCTTGTCTTTGGTCTCGGCAAGGTACTGCAGACCCATCTTGTGTATTTCCTGCCCCAGTCCTACAATCAGCTATTTATGTCAGAGTTGATGGTTCCTTATAGAGAATAAAAGAAAGGTATTTCAAAACAACATCTGTGTGCTAAACATGCTCATTGTTACTGGGGTGCCTTTGCTTTTAGGCCCTCTTAGCTGATGGGCAAAGAAATACGTGTGTGTACTAATCTGTATATATACGCATTTTTGTAAGTATTTTTATATGTAACCATCTGTATCTATAGTAAGCTAAATTTGAGTTCATTCTGATGTCTCCCTTTCTAGACTGTTACCATACCTCCTTTTTGCTTATTTGTAAACTCCGACTTGAATAGTGAGAAATTTGACTCAGACCACCCACCATTCATTAATAAAATTGCTTACTCCAGAAGGCATGCATAGCAGTATGAGAATTGTTTTTTTTTTTTTTTTTTTTTTTTTTATTTGACAGAGACACAGCGAGAGAGGGAACACAAGCAGAGGGAGTGGGAGAGGGAGAAGCAGGCTTCCGGCTGAGCAGGGAGCCTGATGTGGGGCTCGATCCTAGGACCCTGGGATCATGACCTGAGACGAAGGCAGACGCTTAACGACTGAGCCACCTAGGCGCCCCGGAGTATGAGGATTGTTAACCCACATGGGAAACAACTTTCTCAAATAAGGGATAGTGATATAGTTCCTTTTGCCTTCAGTCTTAGAGTATTCATTCATTTCCACTTGCTTAGGCCAACACCTGCCCTGCCCCCAAGTCCTTTGGTGAGATTCTTTTCACACATTTTTAATAGTAAGTTAGACTCTCTGAAAATAGTCTGCAGTCCTTTCTAAGATTCCCCAATCTCCTAAAAGTTTCTTGTTTTGTTGTTTATTTATTTATTTATTTTGGTATGTTAAGGTTCACTCTTCATTGGTAAAGTTATATGGGAATTGACAAATGCACGATGTCATGTATCCACCTTTGCAGTATCAGAGAGAATTAATTCATTTATACCCTCTCAATTGTTCTTTCTTTCTTTGTGTAAATCTGAGTTTCTGACCTCTGTCATTATTCTTTTCCGAGAAGAACTTCTTTTAACATGTCTTACAGGGCAGATCCAGGAATGGGAATTTTTCTCTGCTCCTGACCCTGAGAATGTGGTAGGATTCCTGAAGGTAACTGCCCACATGTGGTTGCTCCCTATGACTGTGGTCCCCAATAGTTTCTCACTCTCCAAGTAGTCCACACTCAATCTCCAGCAATTTGTCAAAATTACCATGGAAGCATTCCTACCAGTTTATGGTTTCTACTCCAACTAAGCAGATCATGGCTACTACTTGCCTGTTTCTCCTGATCTCAGGGTGGTTGGTGGTTAGCCTTCCAGCTTGAGTTTTTTGATAGGCCCAAGAAGAGTTGGTTCTCAGTTTGTTCAGCTTTTTACTTTCTAGGAGAATGGCAGTTATGACTTTTAATCTCTTTACATGGCAGAGAAGACTGGAAGAAACTGAAAGTTTCTTGCTTTACATTTTAACTGATTTGTCTCTTAGATATACTATGGTAAAAGAAATCTAAGGTGCTGCCACCATGTGTGTTGGGGGGGGATATTTATTGATGAATGAAATCAACTGAGTTATAAGAAATTTTCTTAGGGGGCACCTGGTGGCTCGGTCAGTTAAGCATCTGTCTTTGGCTCAGGTTGTAATCCTAGGATTCTGGGATCTAGCCCAGCAGTCAGACTCCCTACTCAGCAGGCAGTCTGCTTCTCCTTCTGGCCCTCCCCCAGCTGCTCATGCTCTCTCTCTCAAATAAACACATAAAATCTTAAAAAAAAAAAAAAAAAAGAAAGAAATTTTCTTAGAGAATGATTGGCATGGAAAAGAAGATCGGTTCAGTTGATGTGAATTTTACTGGAATTTACTTTTTAATTAAAAAAACAAATGCTCAGAACTCGATTCATTCGAAAGGCCATGACTAATATTGATTTAAATAAATTTGTTAGAATTTATAGCTATATTGCCAAATAGGCTGTATTGTACTTGTTTAGCATAATGTTACCAGGAAACTGAATGAGCATTTCCTGCCTCCCTCAAGAAGTTATTAGCTCTTTTACAGGGGCCTAACAGTATTTCGTTTATACCTTTATTATAGCACTTGAATCAATCTACTGTAATTATCTGTTTGTGTCTGTTTCCCTATGAGAATAAGTTCTTTGATGGCATGGATCATAGGTCCTATTTATTTTTGTATTTCCAGCACTTAGCATATTTCCTGGCCCATCATAAGTACTCAAGAAATGTCTCTTAATTGATTTAATGAATAAATTAATGAATGAAAAATGTTTTCCGTATACTTATACCATGTGTGCGATTCTTTGGGAAAATTAATGCTAAATTCTAATATATTTGTATTATTTTAATTTGTCTAGCCTGAAAGTTGTAGACTGAAATGTTGGTATGATTATTACTATTTCTTAATCTCATTACCTCAGCTAGGTCCAAAATACCCAAATGTTTATTATTCTTCTAAGATATAAAGCATGAACTTAAAAAAAAAAGAAAAGAAATCTTATATTTTCAAATGTCTGGTTACATTTACGAAGGCTAACATTGATTTGTTGGAGTTACTGTTATTGTGAATTCTTTGTCACTTAAGCTGTTTTTCAGTACCTCAATTGTAATTAAACCTATCTGTGTGTTCTGACCGGGAAAGTAACAATAAAATATTATTGAAGAAAAATTATTTGCTGCTCTGCCAGCAAAGGTACCATGGAAAACATATAGTGTCAAGATCAGCAAGAGAGAGAGACCACAGGCCTAGAGCCCCAAAGAGGGACTTCTTTCATTATCTCTTGCCACAGGATAGTATATTCAGAAAGCTGATATTGTCCACATCCTCTAAGAGCAGATTTATATTTCAGGGGTAGACTATGTTTAAAAGTTCATAAGGTGCAGCACCTGGGTGGCTCAGTCGGTTAAGCATCTGACAGGTTCAGTCATGATCTCAGGGTTCTGGGATCCAGCCCTGCATGGGCTCCCTGCTCAGCGGGGAGTCTGCTTGTCGCTCTGCCCCTCCCCTGCTTGTGCTCTCTCTCTCTCTCTCAAAAATAAATAAGATCTTTAAAAAAAAATAAAAAGTTCATAAGGTAGATGGATAAAAGCTCTAATTCCAGTTTGCAAAAAAAGTAATTACCAAAGAGAGAGGAATTTGAAACTTATGTATACTTAAGTATTAATCTTTCCTTTTATGTGTTCACCTTCTGGGGAAATGAATCTTATCCAGAAGACGGCTTGGTGATCGTGATGTCATAACAAAGGGAAGTGTATTGGTTTCCTAGGGCTGCTATAACAAATCACCACAAATTTGATGCCTTAAGACTATTTTTTCATGGCTCTGGAGTCAAGAAGCTTGAAATCAAAGAATAGGCAGAGCCAGGCTTTCCCTGAAGGCTCTAGAGGAAGATTATTTCTTGCCTCTTACTAGATTCTGATGTTTGGCAATCCTTGACCGTTCTTGGTTTGTAAGTGCCTCACTAATCTCTGTTCCCCTTGTTCCATGGCATTTTTTCTGTGTGTTTCTGTGTCCCAAATTCCCTCCTCTTATAAAAGCACAGTCATTTTGAAGTTAGGGTCCACCCTGATCCAGTACATCATCATCCTAACTTGATTACATCTGCAAAGACTATGTTCACATTAGATCCCATTCACAGGTTCCTGGTGGATACATATTTGGGGGGCACCCTCTTCAACTCAGTGCGGGAAGTTAGATAAATCCAGTTTTTAATGGCACCAGGGTAATGTAGGCTGGTGGCTTGATACAAACACGCAAACTCAGGACCGTTTTGTCAAAAGGGCAAAGACGTTTTAAATCGAGTGGCTATGATTCCACAGTCATTTCTACAATCTGTTTGACTTTGCCTCAAGCACGGGAACACTCGAGAAACTTGGCTGAAGTTCTTCCACTTGGACATGAGTGCTAAGCTTTATCTTTCTGTTTCTCCTTTTCCAGGCTTTCAAGGGTGCCTGATGCCCTATCTAATGGATTGATTCTTTCTTTAGATATGCTGATAAATTCCTTCAGGTTTCTGAAGAGTTTCCCCCATGAAGTAATATCTCTGTCTATTTTGGGATCAATTATTTTTTATTTCAAAACTTTAACCTCTCAGAGAATTGCATTTCTGTGAGTGGGGTAGGGGGCAGCAGAGATGTTGGTTATTAGAGTCTCAGCTACTGACTACCATAATAACCACAAGGATAACAACATAAAAGAGTACCCATTTATTGAGAACTTCTGCCAATAGGACACATTACACGCAAAAAGCATAGATGTTTTACATGAATTATCCCAAGTGAACACAAGAGAACCTAATATGTATTTCCCTATTTTACATGTGAAGAAACTGAAACCGCTAAGTAATTTGCTGAAGATCATCTAGCTAGTAGGTGGTAGATTAGAAACAGGTTTGTCTGTATTACTTCAAGATTCTTCTATCTTGATATTACAACCCTAACTAGACTAGTAACCAGGCGTATATATACTGGAATGATCACTGAAATTCTTTCTCTCTCTCTCAATCTTCATTTTTCCACTGATTTTTTAAACAACATAAACTTTGGAAGTGATTATACATTTTACCTTCAAAATGAAGGTAAACACAGTTGCTTATTTGACCAGACAACACTTCTCCTGAAAAGCCTTTTCTAGAGCTATTGTTCTTTGAACTACACTCTGGGAAACACTACTCTGCAAGCTTTCAATCAGAATCTACATTCTTTTTCTCATTTTCTATTCTTGTCACAACTTCTTCACAGATAATATTTTTTTTGTCACTAAAATATTTTCTTTTATTCATCTTCCACAGTTTATCCCACATTTATCCCTAGGACTAAACCTATGAGTAGAATGGGAGGTTATTAAGTGGTGAGAGCTGAGTTTTATTAAATGCTGACCTGTTCCTAGTCTGACTGTAAATGTGATGAAAATAGCCATTAGGTGGCCACATGGCATAATGGAAAAGGCACTTTTTGGATAACAGATGTTTGCACAAACATTGGCAGAATCCTCTGTAACTTACAAAAGACTTTCACATACATACTTGATTTGGAGTCTGTAAATATAGATTCGAATCTGATTTCTACCACTTAAGTAATTTTTTAGGCCTTTGTTTTCTCCTCTCTAATATGGGGGTAGAATGAATACTTGACTCATAAAGGAGATGCTGTGAGATGAGCCTTGGGAAACATGGACACAAGAGCCCTGGTCAAACAGATAAGTTCTGCTAACCATCCACCGTTACTACCACCACTGGGCCCCCACTGGCTTGCTGCCACTGGGCTAAGTGTTTGCCTCTCTTTGAGGTCTTCTATCAAAAGATGATGCTGCTGGGAACGGTAAAATAATAAGTTGCCAACACCTCACTATTTATCTATCAGGAGAGAAGGATGTATGGAATGAAAGGGGAAGAGTGAAGACAGCAAGGGGCTAAGCTCTGAAAGAGGAGGCCCCTGGCTCTGGGAGCCAGCTCTACCAGTGATGCCCAGGCATGCGTTCTAGAATTCCAAGCCTCTGACAGTCTTAACTGACATGTAAATGTGGACAAAGAATTTAAACCTTCTGAACCTCTGCTTCTTCATCTGTCAGCTGGGATAATCAGTCTTATAAAATTGTTGTGAGAATTAAGTTAAATAATATATGTTAAGTACATGGTACATTGAGGTGAAAACCAACATGTACGGTTTTATGGGTGGTTATCCATCTTGTTTACCACTCTCTTCCCTGAACCGGCAAAGTGTCTGATACACAGTATGTATTTGATCAATAATTGTTTAATTAAAAAAAAATAGCCATTAGAAAGGTCCTATTAATAATTCTGTTATTCACAAAAGGTAACATGGGTGTGAATCAATTAATGTATTTTTATTTATTAACCAATTGTTTGAGTTAGTTTATTGAGGAGCTGACTCACCCTTCTAAGAAAGAGAATCCTGAGTCGTGTGAGCGTTGGCATGGAGAAGAGTAGCTGTAGGTGTTGGCATTTACTGGTGTTGGCTTTGGGAAAAACTGAGCCTACTACAAAAAGAACTTGTAAATTAGAATTGAGATATTATTCAGTTGGGGGGTGTATTAATTTCCTAAGGCTGCTGGAAAAAATACCACAAGCTGTGTGTCTTAAAACAAAAGGAATTTATTCTTTCCCATTTCTGGAGGCCAACGAGTGTGGAGTTGGCAGATCTGCGTTGTTACCAGGAGCCTTGAATTATCTCCTGAGGTTCTATGAGCAAATCCTTCTTTGCCTCTAACTTCTGGTGGCTCTAAGAGTTTAACTTTTGGCTCCACAACTTCCATTTCTGCTTCCATGTTTACACGACCTTCTCCTTTTCCCTCTGCATGTCTCTCATTTGTGTCTCTTGTAAGGACACTTGTCATGGGATTTTGGGCCACCTAATCTTCCATGATTTCATCTCAATGTTTTTAACTTAATTATTACATCTGTAAAGACCTTTTTTTCCAAATAAGGTCAAATGTGCAGGTTCCAGGGATTAGGGCATAGATATATCTTTTGGAGGTCACTGGTCCACCCACTACAGAGAGTACAGGTAAATTTCAACTCATTCCAAATTGTTCCTAAGGCCCACCTTGTCACTCCCTTCCATGAAATTTTCAGGCTAGGTGGAAAAATGATTTGAACTAATAATTCAAATAGGACTGAATACAGTACTTGGGGCTCTAAATTCTGTGGGTTGGGGGCAGGTAGAAACCTGAACAACACTGGGATCTCTCAAGAAAGAAAATTTGATAAAATGTGATGAATAGTTGAAGGATAGGTAGATTATCAACAGTATCTGCTAATACAGCTTCCTCATGGTTCTAGATGCTCATTGTGTTTCCTTCTTTTATAAAAGTATATTTGGGGACTCTTACCTATATTTTCTAGTAGGAGTTCCAATTTCATATCCAATTATTATGATTTTTGTTCCAATCAACACTATCACAAGCTTGTAGAAACATACTTTAATTTTTCCTTGAAATAGTAGTATATTTATAGACCTGTTTTCTATCTTACATTCTGTATGTTTTACATTTCATATTTTTAATTTTGCTAAACATTACAGGAAAAGTAGTCTCAGATTTATGGCTCCCCATGACTCTTTATTTCCCTTCCCATGATATTCATCAAAATATATTGTAGTTTCATGCCCTTAACAGCATGTGAATGGTCAGTAAATATTTCATGTGTGAATAAATATTGAGAAAGAAAAACAAAATGTGACCAAATAACCTAACCAAAAGTCATATGTGTTTGTTCATGGTAAAAATGTTCCTCTATCATTTTAGTCCTAGTGTAACACTGTAATTGTTAGTAAACAGACTGAAAGTAATATAATGTTACATCATTAATGTGTTTAAATGAAGTGACAATTGGTGAAGAATAAAGGAGTAATTGAATAATATACTCTAAGGATATGGAGGTTATAATAAATTTAACAACTATTTATTGACTCCTTATTCTACACAGTGTATCATGTTAGAATCTCTAAAAGGGGGAGTGGCGAAGCAAAGTCCTTTTTGTGGTCGCTCATTGCTAAGATGGTTCCCAGCAATCCCTGCTTCCTGTATTCACATGACTGTGTAATCCCTTCTTACATGATCTGGTGGAATACTAGAATATGGTAGGGGTGATGATATTATCTTTTCTGAGATTAGGTTATGAAAGATACTGTGGCTCTGTCTTGGTTGTGCCTCTCTCCCTCTCTCGTTTCTCTGTCTCTTTTTCTCAGCAATTTAGATTTCTGGGAAGCTGCCCTGTCATGAGGATCCCTGTGTAGAGGCTCACGTGGTGAAGAATTAAGACCTCTAACAAGTGGGGAACTAAAGCAGGTGTATCCTCCAGTCCAGGTAATGACTTCAGATGACTAGAGCCCTGACTGGCAACTTGACTGAAGCCCCATGAGACACACTGAACTAGCCATGCAGCTGAGTCACTACTGGATGCCTGACCTTCTAAAACTACATAAGATAAGATATGTTTTAAACTGCTGGGTTTGGGGGTAATTTGTTGTACAGCAAGAGATACTAATAGAGTTTCCATCTTAGTGGAAAGGCAGTTTTGAATGGGTAATACATATACACATAGCAAGATAACTACCAATAGCTGCATAAATACTAGGTTCTAAATGAGTGGCATGCAAAATAAGTCCAGAGGGGAGAAATATGATGTTCAGCTTTATCAGTAGGAAAGCCTTTGTAAAGAGGAAAGGATTGAGTCAGGTAAGATTTGCATAGATCTTCTAAAATGTGTGCATAAATCAATACACCAGATAGATGTGATTTTTATGTATGCCTTGTGGAAACCGGTCTCATTACTTTATTGTTGAGGCACAGTAATCTATGCAATCTTTCATGAATTCCCCTAGGTAATTAGTTTCCTGGAATATTGCTGGGTGGCAAATTCAGCCCTGTTACTTTGAGGCACTCTGGGAAATATGTGAATTATAAGACATATAATTCTGCCAGAAAGTTATGCTAAGATGTTTAATTCACAGAAGATATATAACATGTATAATCCAACATGAAGAATGTAGATTGCCTATAGACACTGAGAACTCTTACAAACTCTTACAGGAACCGTATGGAGTCAGCCTCACCTACTGACTTCTCTTACGGCACTAAAGGCTTCATCTCCCCCCCACCCCCACCCCCACCCCAGCATTGTACAGGGCACTTAAGGGTTCAGCATTCTTGAACTTTTTGGAATGTTAACTGCCCAGTAGAATCTCAGGAAATGCTGAAATTTCCCTTTCAGTTTTTCTTGAATTGAAATGCTACTTTTCTTTACATACCAAGCTAATAATGCTAGTGCTGCCTCCCAGATAACATTGGTCTGTTATCTCTTCACAGCTTGGAAAATCTACTCATCTCTAAGTGTAGCCTGTCTAGCATGCTTTATACCCAAGGCATAAGAGCCCTATGGTCGGGCAAATCATGAGGAATTTCTACCCTTCTGCAGTGGTTCAGAAAGACTACAGGGCTGGGAGCAGGTGGAAAGTAGTATCAATCCCTTTACTTGGAAGTAGCCATCTTGTTTCTGTGTATGCTCTCTGTCCCTTTCTCTTTCAGCGGGTAGATTTATCTCTGACCCAGTTAGATCCTCTAGGATCCACTCTTCATCTCTTAGTGCTGCTCTCTCAGACCTGTAGTGAAATAGTGTTACATTGCGGTGGGTTTGTAGGTAAAACTCACAGTACTTATAAAACTTATGTTAGAAAGAACATATGGGAAGCTTTCAGGATTCACTAGTAAAACCCTGTACAAGTGAACTTTTCTCCTATTTAGAATAGTTGAGGTATGCATTGTCAGTTAGCTGGACTATGTAATCTATAGGTACCTAATGTAGATAATTTAAACAAATCCTATAAAATATGAGGAATATATTTTCTTTATAAATACTTTCAAAACTATTTTTCCAATTTATTGACTTTTTCAGGCTTGATAGGGAAAGTATAAATAAGGCATGAGTGTGCTCATCTATTGTCTCTGGTGTTCAGGTCATCAGTATATCATCTAATTAGTATGCATGGCCTTTTACTTCTCTAACTGTGCTACTGAAAGGGAGAGCGAGGAGGGCAAGGAGAGAGAGAGCTTTAGAATATATGAAAGACAAAGCACATATTTTGAAATCGATGTCTTATTAAACAGTGCAATAGTCCACAAACTAAGTTCCATTGGAAGTCATCGAGATAATCGAGTGAATGTTTTCTCGCTTTCATGGGCATCATGCTATGTACTGGCTTTTGTTAAGGATTCATCTATGCCATCAGTGTTAAGGAAAATGTAGAGGTACATGTGATATGCTAAAAAAAATTGTTTTGACTCTTTAGAGTCTTAATCTCAACATGAAAAGGCAGGGACAAGAAGCAGCTCCTTGCTGCAATGAGAAAGGATGGCTCTTTTGCCTTCTCTTTTTGGCTTCATAACCAAGCACTTAAGACCTTTAATCCCAATTTTCCATTCTATGATGGCATTTCAATGCCACCGCTCAGAGAACTGCCCAGGAAATAGCCACCTAGCGGGGCTGGGGAGGGGGAGGAACTGGTTACAAGCGGCAGAAAAATTTTTGTTTAGCAGAAATGATTGGTTGGCCTCCGCACTTGTCTGTGGTTGTCTTGCACTTGAGTAACCACTCTGTGGCTGGAGCTTGTCATCCTGGCTCCTGGCCAGGGCACTCATTACCTCCATTAGGCACCCTGTGCACATCCTGGGAAATACTAATGCCCTGGCCTCTTTGCGCCTTTGTTTGCCCATATACTCAGTATAGAATAATTTATAGGAGGTGAAAAGAGAGAAAGTCCCCTCCACATCCTTCAAAAAATGAAATTAGTATACTGTGGGAGAAAAAAACATGATACAGTTCTAATATGAGTTCTTGACAATTGGTCTTTTCTTTTCGTGAAAGATATTCTAGAAGCGCGTGGAGTCTGCCATCCATTTTCCATTTCTCATTTGCTGGTCTTTTATTTCTTTCATCTGTGTATTGCCTTTCCCACAGCCCCTGTGTTCTCATCGCCCATCTTCTGTCTTCCAGTGCGATAGCATTTTACCAAGATCGCCTTCATTTTTTTTTCTTTTTTTCTTTTTCATTTTAACAGGACTATGTCAAGAAACTTAAGCTCCAGATTTGGCTTGGCTCAATATTACAATCAAAGGACAGACTTCCTAGATTAAAAGCTCTATTTTTCAAACATAGTATAGGATTTCCCCCAGGATGATTATGACATACACAGTGATGCTTCTGTTTATATATACCTATCAAATTCTCCACAATTACAATGACTAAATTAGGCATCCTACATGCAAAAACACAAGCTTCATTTTTAATGTCATGTCAACTAGAAAGGCCAAATGATATTTCAGATCACTGAAATAGCTCATTAAATAGCTATCAGGACACATTTCATGAAATTCTCCCCATCCTCTAACCTCATCTTTGCCATAGAGGTCAAAAATTTTTTTCAGATTTTATAAATATCCCTAAACTCAATAGAAAATTAAAATACCAAAATAAGATAAAAATAACTTCAGACTGTTAAGGTGCTCTATCATTGGTTGAAGGCTTTTACACATTATTTTTTGCACAAGATACAATTAAGATCTTCTACACACCTTTGCTTTGTTCGGACATGACAGGACTCAGTAATTAACATATTTGTGACTAATCTATTTGAGCTGACCACACTATGGGAAAATAAGTGTATTTTGAATTTTCAGGGTTTGGGTTTCACAGCTGATAACCTTCTCTAAGGTTTCTAAAAAAAACTATGAAGCTTCTGCTAATCTCTGTAGCTTTGCATAGTTGCTACTAAATATAAACAAGACATAAATTTAAATAACAGATTCGTTATTTCTGTCCTTTTGACTCCATTTTCTAGAAGGCTGGAGCCACTCTTCGTATATTTTCTCTCCAGCTCATTGTGGACAATGGACAAATATATAAAGTAAATGATCGATAATTGAATGCAGTTCTATTTCCATCTGTTTGTTTGCCTTAGAGAGGCAAGATACATTTATTGGCAACATTGTTTATAACCTGTTAAGCACAAAGAGGAATTGTGGAATAATTGTTTCTTTTTGTTCAGCCCTTCTCCTTGAGGGTCTATAGCCTCTTTATGGGTGATGAGCTGTTAATTTCTAGCTTCTGTTTTTAGCTTTTCTTTTTCATGCACTTTCAATAATTCATAGTATAAACCAAACTCTGAATAGTTGAGTTGGGAAGGATTTATATGTATGTGTCTATATCATGGGTATTTTCTTTGCTCTGTAACGTTCACATATTTCCCTGTGAGAAATTGGAAGGACAGCTAGCTTTTGTGCCTCTGAAAGCCTGGCATTGTGAGCTTCTTTTGTACATAATAACTGCAGGTGCTTTCTGGCGCAGAAATGATCCTGTGATCTGATAGCTGTTTTTCACATTCTGTGATCATGGCCAGTTCACAGAATACAACAAAGGTGGAAGATTGTTGTCTTCCCCTGGGTTGCCTAAAGTTACAGTGCTGATCTTTTGACCCTTAATTTCAGCAAGTTTGATTGCTCAAGGAACCCCAGTGTGCATACTTGGAGCTGGTGTGGCATTTTGCCGTTGATTGTCAATAGTCTACCACGCTCATAGTATTTAGAAGAAGAGAGATGGAGTCTTTTATGTAATTGCCTTGCATTTTAAAGAGTTAAATGCAACCTGTGTCATCACAAAGAAACTACCTTGCCTTGTCTAGTGGAATATTTTAGGCCCCGTGATGTATTTCAGCAAGTGATTGCTGTGATTAGTGTCCCTGCTTTTCCTCCTTGTGAAGTATAACGTTGCCCACCCTGAGGCTGCAGGGTCACAAGAGAAATACAGTCAGTCATCACTGGAATGAAGCCAGTGCATGAATTTTTATTTTTCAAAAATGAAATTATTTTAATAAAGGATTTTTAAATAAGTAATGCAGCATGGTATTAAAAATTGCTAATCTTGCTTCATTACTAATCTTGTGCCACATTAAAATGAATTGGTTTTACTAAGTATTTTAATTGTTTCCCCTTCTGATTTTTCATTTCCTTACTCATCATCAGCATCTCTCATCAGCCAGAGTTTAAAATATTCTCTGTCCTTGTTCATCCTGTGGAAATTGATCAGGTATTTAAACTATGAATTAGTTTCTCCATCATAACCAGACTTGATTCTACTTGCAAATCATTTAATTTGAGACCCATGTTAATTTTTGCCTCACTAAATGCTGCCTTGTTCTCAATTCCTACTTTGTTTTTCAAAGGGTGACTCCGTTGATGGAGTTAAATGCCTTTTAACCACTAGAGGGAAACATACCAATCTACTATGAGCAATACAGTGTTTTCAAATGGCAAATATCCTCCTGAAGCTGCGGGTCCTGAGGTCTGTTGATCTTTTCCCTCTGAATATTGACAGCATTATAATGAGAAATCAGCAAAGGGTATATATTGATCAAAAAAATTTAGGGAAGATAATTTCCTTTTTATTGAATAATTTGGGACCTCTTCCTTGTTGTAGTAAATTTATTTTTGAAGTGAATAAATATCCCCAGGTCACTAAGGACATGCTTCTATGATGCGAGCATTTCTTTGCACATTATATCTGGAAAGCAATGTTATTTAAATGTTGATATACTGTACTCAGACAAAACATATTGAGTGAGTAAACAAACATTTACCGAGGATGGTTTCATCATAACAGGGGAAACATATCTTTCAGCCAGATCCGATGTTGTTTGCATCCTAGAGTTATGTTAAAAAGCATTCTGCAGTTTAGCCTCCATATTATACTGGCCCGCCCATACTTTATTTATTGAATTTATTACTTTTTCAAATTATCTGTGTTTATTTTACTATTTATGCTCACAGGTACTCAATATGAACCCAGTCCTTGTAGAAATCATCTTTGTACCGGTTATGCAACTCCATCTCCTTTTCTTGGCGCTTTATGGAAATTTGAAGCAGGAGTTTGGGGATATCAAGCACAGTGTTGAAGGTTGAGAATCATGGTATTAGTGCTTGATGAGTGCATTTTAGGAGCCCGGGAAAAATGCAGAGGTGTTTCTGTGACATTGCATGGCTGCCAAAAGTGAAGATGCAGGTCAAAGCCGTTTGGCAAACTGTGGACCTGTGTACATCTGGGTGTTATAAGTGTGTTCCTACATGCGGCAAAACAAATGTTTTTTAATGCACGTTGCCAAATGTCTTGTTTTACTTGTTTTTAATGTGAAGAATCAATGCAAGATCCTTAGGGACTATTTTATTCAGGCTCAGTTAGTTTCTAGATCAGTGTACTCAGGAAAATAGACAACCCGTTAAAACAGTATGTTAGACACTTGTTTTAGTCTGCCCAGTGTTCCGTCTTACCCCTTTTCTAGGCAAACTCATTCTCCTGTTTAGCATAGTTGTAGAGGAGCTTTTTCTTTTTTTTTTCTTTTTTTCCTTAAACTACCTCTACTCTTCTGGCCACAATTAATTTGGTGCAGGTATTGGCAGTTCAGCAAAGTTGGGCATGGTCACATCCCTGAAGCTTCACCAAGTTGTCCCCTTGGTAATTGTGCGATGGAAATCAAGACAGAGAGATAAATGAACAAAGATGCAAAAGGACAGGTAACTGATGGTACTGGGCACCCTGTTAGCCAATTATATTGTTGCAGGGTTCTTGTCTCACAGAGTTGAAGAATGAATCTCATGGACACAAAAGGGTGAAGTGAAGTGAAAGTTTATTAAGTGAAGGTGAGAACAGAAAGGTAAGAGGGGCGCCTGGGTGGCCCAGTCAGTTACACATCTGCCTTCAGCTCAGGTCGAGCCCCACATCGGGCTCCCTGCTCAGCGGGGAGTCTGCTTCTCCCTCTCCCTCTGCCTGCCGCTCTGCCTACTTGTGCCCTCTCTCTGTCAAATAAATAAATAAAATCTTAAAAAAAAAATGCTCTCTGGAGTGAGGGGTTCCTGAATGGGTTGCCACTCCCTCTTTTGTATGGTCGGTCTTTTGTAGAAAGGGAACTTGGTAAATATCTCTGGTCTATAACATTTAGGACAAACAAGGTGGATTTGTACTGATCATGTAAATATCTCATCCATATTTAGGACAAACAGGGTGGATTTGTACTGATCATGTAAATATCTCATCCATATTTAGGACAAACAGGGTGGATTCATTATGTTCCCTTCTGTCTGGCTAATATCTTGTCTATCACATTTCTCCACATCTAAGATTTCTGTGAGCCTGGTCGTGTAGCCCCCTACTTATCTCTCCCTACCTACCCCACCTGTCCCTTACTCAGTATTACTGTACTCCATGCATAAGACCCAAGTATCTATAAATCAACCTGCGTTTTGATTTAAGCTTGTTTCTATTGGATTTCTCTTGTGATTCAGAGTTCCAGGTAATCTTGGTAGGAAGCAAATTTCCACTGAGGACCTCTGTTGTGAATAGGCAAAGGAGATTTTCAAAAGGCAACTATCTTTCTTATTTAAACATAGAATGCAGATTTCTGTCAAAAACAGTCATAGATACATTGGGTACGCAGCTGCAGTTTCTCTAGTTCAATAGGGGTTAATTCCAGGGCTCTGGTTATCTAAGGGGAAAAAAAATTGAGACTTCCCCCTGGAAGAGAAATGGAAGTATGTTTCACAGCATGAGACAGGTTCTTTCCAGAAATTTTTTGACCTTCTCCCACCACTCCTATAACCTCTGACTGATACTGAAAATAGAACATGGTATCACAGAATGTTACACTTGGAAAACTTTTACCCCTTTACCTATCCCTTTTTGCATTCAGTGGTTTTTCTCCTAGCCCCTACTGTGTGGTGGGCCCTGTTCTGGCAACTAGGGCTGCAGAGTTTTTCCCCTGAGACCTGAAAGAGGAGTTCAGAAGTTAGCAAGGTGACGAGTTGGACGAGCTATCTTCTGGGTGTGTATTCTGCCTACTATAAGAAATGCAGTTTGTGCCCATCCATGGAGCTGTGGTCAGTGTTAGTTTCAGCTCCTCTGGGTGTATTTGTCTGTGGTATTTTTTTTTATTATTTTAATGTGATAAAACACTTAACATGAGATCTATCCCCTTTACAGATTTTTAGATGTATAATACGATGTTGTTGTCTATAGGCACCAACACGGTACAGCAGATCTCTAGAACTTACTTATCTTGCTGAACTGAAATTTCATACCTCTTGATTGGCAGCTTTCCATTTCTCCCTCTACCTAGCCCCTGGCAAGCATTTCATTCTTTGCTTCTCTGAGTCTATTTTACACACCTTATATAAGTGGAATCATGTAGTGTTTGTCCTGTAAATGGCTTATTTAGCTTAGCATAATGTCCTCAGGGTTCATCCATGTTGTCCTTGTCATATATTCTTTTTAGAGGCTGAATAATATTTCATTGTGTATATATATATATATATATATATATATATATATATATATGTATACACACACACACACACATACTACTTTAAAAAAAATCTATTTATCCATTGATGGGTATTTAGGTTGTTTCCACATCTTGGCTATTGTGAATAGTTCTGCAATGAACATAGGAGTACTGATGTCTTTTCAATATCCTGATTTTAATTTCTTTAGATAAATACCCAGGAATGGATGATATGATAGTTCTATTTTTTTCAGTTTTTAAAGAACCTCCATACTGTTTTCCATAGCGGCAATTTTGCATTCTTGCCAACAGTGTGCAAGGGTTCCAATTTCTTCACATCCTCACCTATGCTTGTCTTTTGTTTTATTTTGTTTTTGGTAATGGCCATACTGACAAGTGTGAGGTGATACCTCATTGTCGTTTTTGATTTGTATTTCCCTGATGCTTAGTGACATTGAGCATCTTATCATATACCTGCTGGCCATTGATATATCTTCTTTGAAAAAATTTTCCTTAGCCCATTTATTAGTGGGGTTATTAGTTTTCTTTTGCTCTTGAGATATAAGTGTTCCTTATACATCTTGGAAATTTACCTCTTATCATATATAGGGTTTGCAAGTATTTTCTCCCATTCTGTAGGTTGCCTTTTCCTCTACTGTTTTCTTTGCTCTGCAGGAACTTTTTAGTTTGATGTCCTACTTATCTATTTTTACTTTTATTGCCTATGATTTTGGTATCACATCCCTGAAATCATTGCCAACATCAATGTCATGAAGAGTTACCCCTATGTTTTCTTCTAGGAGTTTTATAGTCCAAGTCAAATGTTTAAGTCTCGAATCCATTTTGAGTTAATTTTTGTGCATGGTTTAAGGGTCCAGTTTCATTCTTTTACATGTGGATATCCAGTTTTCCTAACATTATTTGTTGAGGAGACTCCTTTTCCCTATTTTATATACTTGGTATCCTTGTTGAAGATTGGTTGACCATATATGCATGTATGTATTTTGGGGTATTTTTATATGCCGGTACTAAAGAATTAGAAAAGTGATCTAATTTGGGGCACCTGGGTGGCTCAGTCAGTTGAGCATCCCACTCTTGATTTTGGCTAATGTAATGATCTCGGGGTCCTGGAATTGAGCCCCATGTCCAGCTCCACACTCAGCAGGGAGTCTGCTTGTCCCTCTCCCTCTGCTCTCCCCCCACTTCTCTCTCCCTAAAATAAATAAATAAAATCTTAAAAAAAAGGAAAAAAGAAAAGTGATCTAATTCTATATATTTTAGTCAAGCAAATTTAGAGTGTTTTTCCTGTTTCTTTGGACTTCCCAAAGTTCAAAGGGATACAATCATGCTTTTTCTTTAAAGAATGCTAGTTCATAGGTATGAGTCTTACCATTTCTTTCTAATCCTTTGTGACTTGATCATTTGATCATTTCTTTATTAGATTTTATGCATAATGAAATCCTTTTTTGAGTTCATTCATTATTTTTTTTTTTTCATTTGAAACCCACAAACTAACTTTTGCACCAGAGAGATCTTTTTTTTTTTTTTAAACTGGCTTGGATATAAGGGGACATTTACCCCTTCAGAGTTGATACTCATTTCTTTGAACTTTCAGCAATTTCCTTTACAGGTTGTACTGCAGAAATGTCTTTATAATTGTTCCTAGAGTGGTGTTGTACAATAGAACTTTCTGCAATGATGTCAGTGTTCTATATCTTTGCTGCCCAATATAGCAGCCAATAGCTACATGTGGTTATTGAGCACTTGAAATGTGGCTAATGGGACTGAAGAACTTATTTATTTTATTTTATTTTATTTTATTTTATTTTAATTAATTTAGATTTAAGTGGCTAGTAGCTACATTTGGAAAGCATAGGTCTAGGGTATATAGTCATTAAAACCAAGTGCTCTGTGTATGTTTACAAGTGAGATTAATTGTTGTATTTGTGGTTGTATATGTATTTGTTAAGTCAAGTTTACTAACAGTGTGATTTATTTTTTTTAAAGCTTTTATTTTTCTATTTATTTGAGAGAGAGTGACAGAGATGTGAGAGAGAGCACAAGCGGGGAGGAGAGGGAGAAGCAGGCTCCTGCTGAGTGGGGAGCCTGACATGGGGCTCGATCCCAGGACCCTGAGATCATGACCTGAGCTGAAAGAAGATGCTCAACTGACTGAGCCACCCAGGCGCCCTGTATTTAAATCTATATCCTTATACATTTGTTTTCTGCTCAGCCTATCACTTACCTGATAGAACTGAATTTTAATTCTATGTGGTGAATTTTTCTATTTCCTCTTGTAATTATGTCAAATTTTTATACATATTTCAGTTATGTTATTACATGCATCAATATTACAATGTCTGCTTTTCTACCAAATTCAAATTTTATCATTACATATTTATGCTTTTTATGATTAATAATGTTTTTATTAAAGTATGTTTATATGATAACAGTGCAGTAAAATAATTTTTCTTTGGTTTTTCCTTTTAGATCTACTTTCATTATTTTACTTCCAACCATATTATATCCATTTGTCTTGGTTGTGTCTCTTTTAAACCCTTCTATTTATTGAGCTTATTGATATATATGAATTAATTTCTACTGTAGTATTTTATACTTTCTCTTTGTCCTCCTTTGTCTATGCTTCTTTTGTATTTCTCCTGTTCTTCCTCTTAATGGATTGACTGAATTTTTAATATCATTTTTTATGCATTGGTGTAAAATGATCCACACTATGTTTATAGAGTATTACCTGAGAAATATTAGTACACAAATCTTACTTTAATCATGCCTAAGGTAAATCAATGACTGGACCTTCCTCTTGAATAATCCAAAGACATGAAAGGCCTTCTCTAAGTATTCTCTTCATCTGACATTGTTGTCTACTATATTAGCTTTATCTGTGTTTTAACATCAGAAAGGACATATAATCATTGCTATACATATTATTGATACCAGTTTTGCTACTCCATTTGTTTAACATGCCTTCCTACTCTCAGAAATTCCTTTCCCAATTATATTACTTCTTAAAATACAGTTTTTATTAATATGTAGGTGATAAAAATATCAATAGTTTTTGGAATTATATATATTTGGCACTTATCCTTTAGTGATAATGAAAGATCGTTGATGGTTATTTCCTCTCAACACTTTGAAAATAATTTCTGTTGGTTTTGAAGGAAACTTTTTTTCTTTTTGGAAACTTTGAGCTCTTTTTTGTCTTTGGTGATCTTTGGTGTTACTGTGACAGGTCTCCTTAAAAGGTTCTATTCTCCTTATTCTACTTAATTTTAATACTTTTCATATGTTTTGACTCTGAGTATTCATAATTTTCACCAAGTATTGAAATGTTTTAGGCATTATCACATTGAGTATATATCCTCTTTATTCTTTTTATTCAATTATTTTTAATTCCTGTTTGATTTTTGTTGCATTTCATGTTATGCCATTAGTTTATTAATATCTTTTCATATTTTTTTTACCTCTTAGTCTTTCTATATTGTATTCTAGTTGATTTCTTCAGATCTCTTTTCCAAAGCACAGATTTTCTTTAGCTTTAGTCTAAATGGCTGTTTATCAGATCCATTGAATTTTACTGTATTGATTTTTTTTTTTATTTTATAGGATTTCTATTTATTTTTTTTAAATGTGCCTAACTCTTTTTTTTTTAGTATGTTTGCTTTCTTGCTCATTTAAAATACATATTTTCTTTTTTATTAAACATGTAAAGCATATGATTTTATATTCAAGATCCAGGAATTCTATGATTTGCAGTCATGGAAAATGGGGATCTACTTTTATTTAATTGTTTTTCCCAATTCTTCTTTATGGTGACTTGTTTCCTTAGTTATTTTGTAATTTTGGATTGTGGATTCAGGTTTGGCTGAGTTTATCTTTGGGAATATCGAGGCTTGTTTTGAGGGTATATTTCTTCAGGAAGAATTTGAGTTTCTTTCTGTCAGTTATATAAAAACTACCAATCCAGGATCAATTCAGTTTAATTTAATGTTCCTCTTGAAGTATCTAACATCAACATTCAGGTAGGATATATTAGAAGCTAGCATCTGCTTGAAAGCAAGCCTGGGGTAATAAATTTTCAGAGAAGTTTTTCTCAGATAGAAAAAATAAATCTCCTTTTGCTCATGAGTGATATTTTATCCAATATCCTCTTTTCCTAAAAGGGTAACCTTTCAAGGGTCCTGGCTTCATGCAGAAGTGTATATCACAAGTCCTCAAATAATGGGGACCAAGGACTTACCTCCTGACCCTAAGCAGCCATGAAATCCAGAGCTCTAAATTTCTATCAGCAAGCACACTGGTCACTGTGACTTGAGAGCCTATTTATTATTCTGTTGTTAGGGTATATATTTTTGGTTCATGTAGAGTTTTCTTTCTGTTTTGTAAGCAATACATACACATTTACAATAATATATTGTAATGTTTTATTTAGAGTTTCTAGATCTTTTGTTGTAGGAAGATTTTACAGACTATCTAATCTGGCCTGTGCACTTTCCTCTACTTTTTTCAAATGCATTATCTAATTTATTCTTAGTGACTAGAGGCTGTACTATTGCTAAATGGCTTTTTCCCTTTCTATAAATATTCCAGTCTGATTTGATTGTGAGCTTCTCTGAGGAAAAGAATAAACTTACCTTTTCTATTGCTCCAAATAAAACAATAATTATGTGAACAGGAGATTTAGCTTATATTCTTTATTTAGAACACTGTCAACAACATATACATTTTACTCAGAAAAGTGAAATATACATACATATATAGAAATGAATATTTCTATATATGTACTGATAAAAGCAGAAAAGGTCTATATATTCCCTAAACGGAGGTACCTCTCCTGCTAGCAAGGCCTTAGGCAAATATAAAAATGAGGCAAGTTATATTCTTCCAAAGTTGCCTACTTCTGTCATTTCATAAAACCTACTTCATATGTTCTACTTTTGTCACATACCCTCTTATTATTAGATTATTCTTATGATGGAGAAAATATTATTTTATTATATGTTAAACTGTGAGCTATATATCTTTGCTTTTGATCTGTGTTGATTGGAGTTATGCCAAATCCATTTCTACTATTCTATTTCTATTACTTGGTTGCTAAGTTATAATGTCTCTTAGAGGCAAACAAAATTGAAAGTCATCATGGTGCTACTGAAATCTGATTGGTTAATTATAATAAGGTTTATTTTCTTGTGAGTTATTATATGACACTGTGTATTTCAAAATATTCTGCCAATCAGATATTACAGAAACTTATCACTGAAAAAGGACTGAAAATTTGCAAATTTGATATTATTCTATTACATAAATGATCATTAATTTAATAAGACATTTTCAAGTGAAATCATGTCAAATCAAACTAAACAAAAACAGAACACAATATAATGATAAACAACAAACACTACCACATTACATATGCATATCTCAGTTTCAGAAATGTTAAAATCTGAACACATGTTTCAAAATTCAGGCAATAGAGTACATGATTCCCATGGTACACCACTGTATGAGAAAATCGGAGATACATTCCCATCCAGAGCTAGTGTTCTATAGTCTAGAGTTAAAAGGGGAGGGTTTTAATCTTTGTGGAGTGAGATTTTACACATGTGACACTGTAGGGTAGGTTTACGTACTTTAATTCTGGTGACTAGTTGTAGTGCATGGAGTTATTGTGTGCACAGGGTTTTGAGCTGAGGCCAAAACCTGAGCTCAGGAAAGAAGCTTAGGTTGGTCATAGATGCAGAACAGAGGAATGGTGGCATGAATGCTACAGGTTTTCACCGTGTCCCCATGAATTGACTTGATTTACCTTATGTTAGATATAATTCTTCTACATCTACATGCCCAGCTGAACAGTGAGGGTCAGGCTGGTCTTCCATATAAAAAGATAGCTAGGTGTCCTTATTTCTGTGCTGAAACTATTCTAGCCCTCCCCAAGATTTACCTAAGGCATCCAACTACATTTCATGGCAAACAGTAAGATTGAGCACATGTGGAACTTGTGTGTTAGTAATAGAATAGAAAGTGCATTGCAATTGAGTATGGACCATGCTTACCACTAGGTAGTAATCTCAATTGAATTCAGGGAAGAAGGACTTGCTTCCCTGCCTATTCCTCTACCTTCCTAAACCCCAAAGAGAAAATCAAACTTAATGCTTGTGATTAATATTAATGAGGGCTAGGCCATAATTTTATGAGGTTGGCTGTGACATGGCTCCTTTCTAAAAAGGTGAAACTACTAACGTAACTTAAATCAATATTGATCCTAAGTAGAAACTAAATTGAAGTTTATATGCTATTGGGAAAAATAATTAAAAATCAGATTAATTTTATGCCTTTGGAAAAGACATAAATCTCTTGTACTTATCCAGCTGCTGTGAGACAATGACATGTGGGAAGATATAAATCAAGAAGAAACAATACTAGCCAGTGCAATTTCATTTAATGTAACAGAAACAAAAATGACGAAGAGTATTGATTTTGGCAAATTACATAGCCTCTTATAGACTATTACCTGCGAATCTCTTAAATTTTATGCTAAACTAGAGGAGAAAGATTTAGTTCATTTATTCAAAAATTATTTAGTACCTATAATATGGCAGGCAATGTGCCAGTCTCTGGAAACATGTAGATGATTAAAAAACAATTTTAACCTAAAACAGTTTATAAATTAGCAGATGAGACAGATGGGGGAAACTATTATTAAAGCAAAGTAATGATGGAAGTATGGGTTCCCTTTACAAATTAAAGAGTGCTCAGGTAAGCCTGGGGGAGCCAGGGAAACTTTATAGCACAGGCTTTGATCAAAGGACACATAAAATTAAAAAGCAACTCAGTTTAAATGGGTTTAAAAGAAATAAATATAAAACTTTCAACATTATATAAATGAACACTAGGGAACTTAAGTTGACAGTGTCCTCATTCATACATGTGGGGGTGGGAGACAAAAATAGAAATAAAACTTAGGAGAAGGGAAAGTGGAGATGGAAAGAGAAGTTCTAAAACAATATATTTAGTGGGGAGTGGATCTGGGCTACACGCCTGCCTCTCAGAGTTGAGAGTGGGCTGTTATCATTACCACTTTTACTCATGGATCTGCACGAAATTAGTGTCCCCATTGTACCTATTGATGAACAGTCTTGGTTTTGTATTTTTTTCTGCATAACAAATAGAACTTATACTCTTTTTTTTTTTTTTTTTTTTTTTTTTTTGAGAGAGAGAGTGTGTGTGTGGGGATGAGGAGGGGCAGATGGAGACGGGGAGAGAGAGAATCTCAAACAGACTCCCTGCTGACCGCAGAGCCCAATAGGGTTCTATCTCAGGACTCTGAGACCATGACCTGAACTGAAATCAAGAGTCAGATGCTTAACTGGCTGAGCCACCCAGGTGCCCCTCTCATTCTCTTAATTATAAATTGCAGGATATTTGGAATTCTTAGGCTTGCTCTTAAGGTTCTCCATTATTTGGCACAGAATTGCAACTCTTACTTCTTTCCTCTCTGAAGCTCTACTCCAGACAAATGGGTCTCCTCATGATCATTTGTGCATGTCTTTGCTTATTTAGGGCTTATGTCAATGTCCCGCCCAGGAAGTCTTTTTGAGGATTTTGCTATTCTCAGTACCCATGTGTTAGACTTTTTGCTCCAGATGAGTAATTCAGACTATTTTAATTAAAGAGGACTTTATAAGAGTGCATGGACAAATAAGGGAGACAGGAAGAAATCCCAGTGGATTCAGAACCAGAACTCACTGATACTGAGACTTTCAGGAGATAACAGCAGCAACTCCTAGCCTGGAAGAAGCTCAGATAACAATGCAGTGATTATGTTGGTTTATCTCTTTAGAAGTAGGTGTCCCTAATTTAATGCCCCACTATTGTCCTGACTCTACTTCTTGATTCTATATTCTTTTTTTCTCAACATCATTTCTCTGATTCCTGGATTTTCTGACTCCCTATTTCTGCTATATCTCCCTTTATCTCCTATTGGTGTCACTGTTTTATATACTGACTCTCTCTTTTTTTTTTTTTTAAGATTTTATTTATTTATTTGACAGAGAGAGACACAGCGAGAGAGGGAACACAAGCAGGGGGAGGGGGAGAGGGAGAAGCAGGCTTCCCGCGGAGCGGGGACCCCGATGCGGGGCTCGATCCCAGGACCCTGAGATCATGACCTGAGCCGAAGGCAGACGCTTAACGACTGAGCCACCCAGGCACCCTATACTGACTCTCTCTTTATATTACAATATAACTCCCTGAGAAAGAAGATTGGACTCAATTCATAAACTCACCATCAAGACTATAGTAATTTGGGGTACTCTTCTAGGCCCTGTAAGACTTTGAATCAAATACCTAGTTTTTAAAATATCCATGGTCACGGTAATGAGATTATGGTAATAAGTAAAATGCCCAACATAAGGAAATATCTACCACAGGAGAGACTCGAGAATGGCAAGCATTTAGACTTCTGTCTAAATTCCGAAGTACATATCACTTATATGGCAAATGAATCACAAAGTGTTTTGTGACATCAAACCTCTTCTTGATTATAGATCAAATTTTTATTACTACTTCATTTTTTATAAGTTTAGGTCTTGTCTCTCAAACTAGAGTATGGCATCTTTGAGGGCAGGGAATTTAAAAATTACATATATATGTTAAAATGTTTTAAAATTATATATATATATGTATTTTTTTATTAAAAAAAATAATCACCACTATACATGAGATCCCCAGGACTTATTCATCTTATAGCTGGAAGTCTATACCCTTTGACTAAAATCTCCCCCATTTTCCCCAGTTTCAAGCCTCTAGCAACCACCATTCTGTTCTCTATTTCTATGAATTCACTTTTTGAGTTTCCACATATAAATGAGATCATACGCTATTTGTCTTTCTCTGCCTGTCTTATTTCACTTAGCATAATGCCCTCAAGTTCTATTCATATTATTGCAAAAGGCAGGATTTCCTTCTTTTTGATGGCTGGATAATATTTATATATATTCATATATATATGAACTCATATGTATAATATATATATGAATATATATATATCTCCATCAGTCAATGGACCGTCAAGTTGTTTGTATGCCTTAGCTATTGTGAATAATGCTGCAATGAACATGAGGTGCAGATACCTCTTTGAGGTAGTGATTTCATTTTCTTCAGATATATACCCAGAGGGGGAATTGCTATATTATGTGGTACTCCTATTTTTACATTTTTGAAGAACCTCTGTATTGTTTTCCATAATGGCTGTGCCAGTTTACGTTCCCACCAGCAGCACACAAGCCTTTCCTCTTCTCTACAGTCTCACCAGCAGTTGTGTAATTTGATAACAGCCATTCTAACAGGTGTAAAGTGATATCCCATTGTGGTTTTTATTTGAATTTGCCCAATAATTGATGATGTTGAACCTCCTTTCATATACCTCTTGGCTATTTGTATGTCTTCTTTTGGGAAATGTCTATTCAGGTCTTCTGCCCCTTTTTAAATTGGATTTTTTTTTCACTATTGAGTTGTACATATATTGAATTCTTTCTATATTTTGGATATCAACGCCTTATCAGATAGATGATTTGCAAATATATTCTCTCACTCTATAGGTTGCGAATTGCTTATATCATCTTTGTATGGTAACTTACATCAAAGATGCTTAATAAGTGTTTCTTCATTTAAATATACAACTGAATCTATTTTTCTAGAACATGTTTAAAGTGATTAATTGTTCATGTAAGTTATTTCACTTTCCTGTAATAACAAGCTACTCAAAATAGAAATCACTATTATTACCATATTGATAGTAATAATGATAATCAAGATTAATCAAATGATCTCTATTTTGTAAAACACTTCATTAAATATTTCTGAACAATTTCATTTTTAATTTTCACAGAGACCTTATGAATGTCAAGAACTATGAATAAAATTGAGATTTTATTCTAGTTACAAGCCAACAAGTTGGTCTTCCATAGTTTCATGAATACTGGTCATAAATATGACATTATTGGCTCATACACAAAGGACAGCGTATTAGTGAAAGCAATCGCAGTTTCCAGAGTAAAATCACTTGTGCCAGCTCCTTGTTCCTCAGAGCACCACAACAAAGGCCATGTGACATCTTTACAATCATTGGATAGCGTTCCAGGAGAAGAACCCCGAGTTTCAGAAACAACAAACTTGTATAAGGAAGCTGATAATAGAACTGTCCAACTTTCACTCTAGAGAGACATTATTTTTATTGTCCAGGAGCACAAATAAATTTTCCATCTTTTCCAGAGAAAGGCACCATCTTTTAACTTCCAGTGTAGTTTGGTGTACAGACATTCTTGGAAAGGTAATCCAGAACAAAAGCTACCAGTGCTCCCACTCAAAAGATATGCAGAAATAGGAGAGACCCATGATGGATTATCTTCCAAGATGAGATAGATCATTTTAAGCCCTATTTTATGAATAAAGAAACTGTATTTCAGACAATTTAAGAAGCATGTCTCATATCAAGCAGCTTGTAAATAGTGAGACATAATATGACTCCATGTCCTGTGACTCCAGGTCATTTTACTTGACCGTACTGCCTCTTAGATCCTTAAGTACCCATGGCTAATGAAGATGCTAGGAGCCTACCCCCAGTCTCCTTCTCAATCATATAGCACATGTTTAGGAGTCAGAAATTGTTTCTGTATTAGCTGTAGGCCCAGTCATCAAGAATTTACTGCTTTTGATTGTTTGGGGTTGTTTCTAAGTGTCAGTGTTATACCCTAAACAAATGAGTAAGATCATTTCATGTAGCCAACATAAACAGAGACCTAAATAAACCTTCTCATGTCCACGTAACAATAAAGAATTTGGCCTTTGTTGTTAAAAGCACAGTGGTTTTCTTGAAATCATTTTTCTTTAAAGGCAGACATTGACTTTATTCCAGTTAGAACTGAAGGTTACAAGTGTTAATCCATCGATGTCACAGGATCCAGGGTTCACACTGGGGAGGACTTTTGACAAATGTATTTGTAGTAATTTTTCATGTAAAATATAGTAGAATGTTTTTAGAGAGAAAAATGTGCCTGGATTATTTCAGCAACATAATCGACTGTTTTTATGTGTGTCATGGCATTTCTTAAAACTTTGGCTGGGATTGTGGCATTTCACATCACAGAAAAGGAAATAAAGCTGTATTGTAGTTTGCTTACATCAGTACCTAGGAAAAAAAAAAAAATTCCAATTTCAAAGGAGCAAGAGTTTTTCCTTGTGGAAAGCAGGGGTCTGTGTAGCATTTTCATTTCCTGTCTCTTTGACTTCCAGTGCTCCCCTTCAAAAAGTTCTGAGTACAGAAAGCAGAACTTGCCTCCAGCATAAAACCAGAGCCCACTTTTATTATTGTTGTTGTTTCAGGGCTCCTGGATCTCGTGCTGAACTTTAAAATCCTATTCGCAGTTCAGCTGCCAGCACGCTGTGAGCAGAGCAGTGAAAAGTGGAAGAAATAACAGGCTTCACCATGCAATCAGTAGTTCCCTACTGAAACCATATGTCATGCATCGAATCCATGAGACTTGAAAAGTCTTGAAAAACTGCAAAGCCGCTAGTGTTCCTAATGGGAATTAGTGATGGGCAAGTGCCTGTCAGAGGGGTTAGAAAAGTAGAAATAAGTGAGCAAAAGAACAACTGTCATTGGCCAGGGGAAGTGATCGAAATAATTGTCCACTATGGATTCAATCACTAAGTGATTATAAGTTCTGTCTGTGAAATGCCTCTTGACCCCAGCAATCCAATTCTAAGTGTCTAGTGATAAAGAAGTGACAAATATCTTTCTAATAATGTAGTTCCATGTCTGTCATAGTAACAGTAAAATAATTGTCATAACCACTATAACGACATTCTTCCTCTCTCACCAACTTCTATTATTAAAATGTAATATATCATGGTAGGTACGTACAAGGGCTTGGGAATCAAGGAGAACCAGAATCAAATCCTTACTCAGTTTCTTCTAGTTATATGATCTTGGAAAATGTTTTATTTCCTGGAGCCACAATTGCTCTTCTGTAAAATGGGAATAAAGGTACTTACCTTAATTATGTACAGCATTATATGGCATCAGACATACAGAAATATTCAGTAAACGGTGCTATTAGTAATTATAGGAAAAAGCACAACTATTATTTTTTAAAGTTGCAAATGGAATTTTTCTCAAAGGAATGAAAAAAATCTATATATTTGAGATATTTACACTTAGTATTTTGAGTGTTCAGTAAAATATTAGAACTTGTCCAGTGATAGTTTTGTTTGTGACAGAAAAATACATAATCTCTTGCCTCATCTGAAAACAGCTTAAATTCATGCTAACTTGTATGGATTGAATAGAATTTTTTTAGCTATAAGTGACCCTAATATTTATCTTTCTTTTACTTTTTAGGACATCTTTAAAAGGTGTGGAGGACATGAAATTTCTGTAACTTTTTAATTTTGAAAATAATGGTCATGATAGTACAGTATGTACTGAGAATTGTCTTTTATCAATGATAATTTCTAAAAAATCAGCTTTTATTTCCTATTATGGATAAGACTGAAAGTAAAATAAAAATGTGTAATTGTAGTTAAAATAATAATTGATTTGAATTGTACCTTTACTATAAGTGTATAAAGTTCACTTATTCCTGTGTTTTATAGAAACGCATATAAAACAAACAAGTATTCATAATACACACCTACACATACATTTGGATTTTTGTGAAACTGAAACTACACTTCAGGCAATTTAAACCTGTAATTGGATTGTGTTTAAAAGAGTTATTTTGAAAAATCCATTATTGGGATTTTAGAACCCATTTTCTCTTTGAAATAATGCTATAAATTTTAGTGAAACTCCCTGACCAGCTCTGAAAAGTCTTTTAACCTATCATGTTCCTAAAATATTGTGTTAGCTGAGCCATTCTGAATATATCTGACCATTATATAACAATTTGGGATAGGAAAATACCTCCTAATTCTTTGCTTTAGACACAGAAACATAGATATATGTGTGTGCATGTGTGTGTGTGTATCTTAATTCTTTCCAAATTAAGGAGAATCAGAATCAAATCCTTACTCTGTTTCTTCTAGTTTTACATATATAATATGTATGTGTGTGTGTGTGTGTGTGTGTATATCTCAATTCTTTCCAAATGAATTTGTAATTATGTATAGAAGACAACAAAATTCAGTCACCTCTTTTGAGTTAACCTTCAGGGCTTCATAGCCGGTCAACATTGTTTCTGCCAATCATTCATTAGAAAGCAGCATAGATTCACTAAGAAGACCATGTCAAGTCAAATCCAATCCTGTTTTATATATGCTTGCTTGGTGCACAGAAGGATGGCATGAGTATCATGTTATTTCAAGAAGTATTTGGAAACATATTCTATCTCATCCTAGTGAATAAGATAGTAAGGTGTGACCTGGATGAGAGACCAATGAGATGGAGTCATAGAATTGTGAACAGTGTAATAAGTGGTAATTAGTGGTTTGGTTTCTGTCTAGGTATTATGCCAACTCCCAGTACTTTTCAAGAGTTGTGTCAGTGAGTTGGGTGAAACACATAGTACCTACTTTGTAGATTAAAAAAAAAAGGTTAGAAAAGATGTCTGACAAAATCCACATTCCAAACCATCTTAGAAATAAATGAAAAATGATGACTTTTAACTAGAATAAATGTAAATGTCTTCATGTAGATTCAGTAAATACTTTGTATATGTTCTAATTGTAGCCAAATGATTGGGCTTGGTGGCATTACAGGTGAAAAAGTATGATGGTTTTAGCTGATCAGTTATCATGGGATCAATACTGTTCCAGACTGGGCTGCACCTCCCTTCTCTAGACCTACAGCACCTCAGGCATGTGTCTGTAATAGCTGCTTGGACCATAAGCTACTTGGACCATTGGACAATAAGCTACTTAAGAAAGACATTGTTTTGTTTTGTTTTTACTTTATTATGTTATGTTAATCACCATACATCAAGACCTGTACCTCTGAAACAAATAATATATTATATGTTAAAAAAAAAAAAAAAGAAGAGGATAGTAGGAAGGGAAAAATGAAGGGGGGGAAATGGGAGGGGGAGACGAACCATGAGAGACTATGGGCTCTGAGAAACAATTTGAGGGTTCTGGAGGGGAGGGGGTGGGGGGATGGGTTAGCCTGGTGATGGGTATTAAAGATGGCACATACTGCATGGAGCAGTGGGTGTTACACCCACAAACAATGAATCATGGAACACTACATCAAAAACTAAGGAAGACATTGTGTTTTATTTATTTTTTGTAACCACAGCACTTTGTCCAATATATGGTAGACTCTCAGGAAATATCTGTAATGAGTGAACTGAATTTACAATGTGGCTAATAAAATGGTAAGCACAGTCTTAGGTCACTTTAACAGATTTATAATGCCCAGATAATGAAAAATTATGACCAATAAATTTATCACTGACGGTATCTAGAATATTTAGTTCTGGGCAAAGCAATTAAAAATGGAATTCACCAAATACACATTAAAAGTACAAAGATCAGGATGGCAAGGAAGCTAAAATTATATTTTATGAGAAGGAAGAAATAAAAAGATGCTGATAACAAGAAAAATGTTTTCAAATATTTTAAGGATTCTCACATGGAGCAGATAGAAAAATTGATGTAGTCTCCAGAGGCCAGAATAGCCCAATGAGCACATGAGTGACCTCCTGTGGCCTCACAAGGGAGCGTGGGAGTGAATGCAATGTTCTACAGATAAAATGTCTGGCTTCAGAGGCAGTCAGTTTTGTTTATTGGAAGTATTTAAGCAGATAACACCTGTCAAGATGCAGCAGGGAGAATTTCTCAGTATGTATGGGATCTCAAAGTCTCTTTAAGCTCCGGCTACCTGTTCTTTATATCTGCAGTTGCTCTCAGCAAGAGCCATGCCTTCTTTAAAATGTTGGATATTCAGGAACTGTGGTTGACTGAAAGAAATGGATTGCCTTCAGGAACAATTTTCTGCCAGTGAAAGAATTTCAAGCTCATTCCTAATACGTTTTTCTTCTCTTTCTTCTCTTCTTGCTCGTCTCAACCTCTTCTTCCTCCTCCTTGCTATATTGAATGTCCTTCTGCTTCTGCTTCTGCTTCTTCCTTACCTTCCTCCTTCTCCTTCTTCTTTTTTTTCTCCTCCTCCTTTCCCTCTCCTTTTCTTCTTCTTGATAAATATTGATTGTAAAGAGGAATAATACCTGTAGCTTTCTTTCAGGGAGATAGTTTTAAATATTAGTTCCATTAGATCATGTTTTATGTTATTTTTCTATTAGTATTCATATGTTGTGAGACAAGCTATTTAATTAAAATGTTTCATTTGTCATAGCCTTCATGTTGAAAGTGTTGGTGTTTCTAAGAGAAAAGTAGCTTCATTTGGAGGTTATGATGCACACCTATAAAAGCCCAGGGTATTGTAGAAAATATTCATAATAAAAGAAAAAGGAATGGTGAGTCACAAAATGTTATGTGTGTGCTTGAAATATATTAAAATGATATTGATGAAATTGTGAGAGCATTGAAATCTGTGTGAATGAAACCACCAGATTTGATGTTTCTGATCCATTCAGATGGCTATGAAATGATAAAGTAAGCTATTTTTTGTTCTGTTCAATATGATACATTTCAAGATGGTATATAGTTGTGTGTATATATATATGGTATATAACATGGCAGCCAACAGACACACGTGATTATTGAGCTCTTGAAATGTGGCTAATCTAAATTGAGATGTACTCTAAGTATAAAATAGAGTTTCAAAGAGTTTGTGCTAAAAAAAGGAATATGAAATATCTTATTATTACTTTAAAGTATTGATTATACATTGAAATGATAATACTTTGGATCCATTCAGTTAAAGAATACATATTATTAAAATTATTTTCACCTGTTTCTTTTTACTTTTTTTAATCTGGCTACTAAAAATGTTTAAAATTATATATGTGGCTTGGATTTATGGCTCACATTATATTTCTATCATATAATCCTGATCTATGATGAACTAAAAATTTCCACAGAATCTTAGTTTTGGAACTAGATGGGAACTTAATTTGATCATCCATAAAATGATTATTCTGAGATATTGAAGTAAAATGGGTTTCTAAAGTGGGAATAGGATCAGTCTACATTTACCTATACAGAGTTCTTCTGAGCACACATTAAGTATGTGTGCAAATCTTTTGAATGCACGTAGGAATGACCTCTAACTCCTCATAATTCTTAAATATTATATGCTTGCTCAATGATGTCCAAGTTCTGTTTGTTGGTTGCAATCATTTAAATTTGGATTCTATTATAATCTGACAATGCAGGGGTGAGCTCACCATGTTCACATTTCATGAGGACAATATAAATATACTATTCTCTTTTTCTCCCCTATGAAGATTATTTCCATAGGAAGTCACAAACATAATGTGTGTCAGCTCCAACTCAAGAGGCCTTGTTCTGTTTATTATCAACTCTCTTTTCCTAAATTGTCCTCCAAACAGAAAACAGCAGAAATGTATATTGGCACCAGGGACCTTCCGCTCAGCTATTGGCAATCAGGTCCTGCAATAGAGAATGACATTAAACAGAAACTGCCAAAAGCAAGTATCTAAGGCATGCAGACAATTTCTACCAAGCAGAGCCTCAACTTTTCAGAATGGTGGTTACAGTTCTATGCTCTCTTATCTTCAGTCTTTATTTCCCTATCCCCCTCCCAAAGAGTTCTTTCATAGCTTGAGTACAAATTGTAAATATTTCATGATATTTGATTTCATCTAAAGTACGTGGGAACAAAAGTTTGAATGAGATCCTGAGGGCCTAGATTTCTTTTTTTTTTTTTTTTTTAAATAGCTACAGTAAAACAATAATAGAGGCATTCTGCCACCTTAGGAAACAGCCTAGAGGAAATAGGATGAGGAAGATCATTTTACCAGTTACACACCAGGCCCAAAAGGAATGGCAACTTCATAAATTATTCTGTGGGTATTGCAGAAGCAATTCTTCAGAGTAGACATTCTAGTGAGTCTACAGTTTATACAGACAAAGGAAATTGAGAGTTGGGACAAATACCTGAATATTTTAAACCTCTTGGAAGCTTATGCTAAATTCTAGAAAATACTTTTTTCTGTAATTACAATAACTATATTGTCTATATGTGAGATCTGCAAATAAAATTTTCTGCATAAAAGATACATTCTCCACTTTACTTGGTTTACATACAAGGTATAAGAAATTGCCTCAAGCATATTAACTCCTGCCAAACAGTAATTGGACAGACTAAATGAGGACATAATAAAGAGTAAATAGTACCCCTAAAACCCTGAAAATCATTGTTTGACCAAATCATTTTATTATTTGTAATTAATCTAATTTTAAAAAGGCAGTGGTTGCTTGATCAATTTAATGTATATCTGTGTGTGTGCAAATAAAACCTTTCTCAATTTGTTCAAAATATAAATAATACTATTGACATAGTTAAAAAACTTGGTCCGTGTAGTTTTCAAACAGGTGTACTTTATCCTCAGGTATTTCCTATAGAGCTTAGGGGAAGTGGATATGTTCCAAATCTGTTTTGCTTTTTCTCTAATTCTATTGTGTAAATTTGCAGGAAAGATAGGTGATATCTCTTTTTATAGATAAAATATTTAAACAGAAGAGCCTATCTATTATTGAAAAATTACTACATTCCTCTCAGTAAGTTATTCTGATCCTCTGGAATACTTCGTACTGTAAAGTGTATTTTAACTGAAGGGTACTGTTTAAAGCCACAAAAAGCCCCTTATAAAAGCACACACCAAAATGAAAAATCATTTGTTTTAGTGCTGGCAATTATGCTATGTGCCTAGATAATCAAGTTTACTTCTTTTTTTTTTTGGGCACGGAGATATTCTCAGACTCCCTTAAGGTGGGATGAGGTCATGTGACTACATTCTAGCCATTGTAATATCGGTGGAAATGAAATTTCCCCTTTTTAGACCTGGTTCCTTAAAATCTCCATGCAATGTCCAACGTGGTCTCTATTCTCTCAACTCTTACCTGCAACATTCAAAAGGGCATTAGGAAACCCTACTGGATTGCAAAGCCACCATGTGGAAGGGAGCTCTGTCCCTGAATCATTGTGTTGTCAGACACTATATTTGGACTGGGATATGAGTAAGAAAAAGACATTTATTATGTTCTTTGTTATAATAGTCTATCTTAACCAATATATCTTGTTTACAAAAAATATACTGATTATAGATTCCTTGTTACTTGGCAGCTAGAGCTGTCAAGTAATCACTCAGTGGGGACACTAAAAGACCATTGGAAAAACTCAGAACTTTATGTCTAGTTTTATGAAGGTGATTCCTTAAAGAGCAAGGTAGAAAATAGCCCATCATGTGCATGAACAATATAGAAATACGAATAGAAAATTATATATATGAGTATTTTGCTAAAACATGTATAATTTTTAATTTGATGTAGTCCCATGTATTTTTGTTGCCTTTGATTTTGGTATCAAATCCCCCCCCAAAAAAAATAATCATTGCCTAGACCAATGTCAAGAAGCTTACTCTTATTTCTTCTTCTAGGAGTATCAAGTTTCAGTCTTACATTCAAGTTTTAATCTATTGTGAGTTACTATTTGTATGTGGCATAAAATAGGGGTCCAATTTCATTCTTTGGCATATGGCTATCCAACACCATTTTTTAAACAGACTATTCTTTCCCCATTGTATATTCTTGCCTCCCTTGTCATAAATTGACTATATATGCATGGGATGTCTATTCTATTCCATTGATCTATGTGTCTGTTTTAATGCCAATACCGCACTGTTTTGATTACTATAGCTTTGCAATATAGTTGGAAATCAGGAAGTGTGGGCACCCTAGTAAGAACACCCCTACTGAACAGAAATTCCTCAACACAAATTATAAAACACACAAGGAGAATTTGAAATGTCTATTTTTAGCAACATTGAAAACCAGTCAACAAACACAGCAAGTACATATTGTTAGATTCAAGGAAATAGATAATATACAACAATAAGAATGGATTTATTCTTACAAATGTGCATGTTAAACCCTCCAAGAAATCAAAGCCTGTTAGCAGTTAGGAAACAAAATCAGAAGATCATGAACAGGATATGAAAATGTACCAGTTCTGCATTAAAAATAATAAATATAGTCAACAGAAAAAAAATCCAGTAGATGGAAAAATATTAATATTGATTCAGATGAAGAAGAACTGAATAAATTGGGGAAGAAAATCTCTGAGAATGAAGTGTAGAGAGAAAAAGAGATGGAATAAAACAGAAGTTTAAAAATGTGGAGAATAGAACAAGAAAAAAACCCTGTGGATTTAGAAAAGGGAAAAAATAAGGAAAGTGCTATGATCAAAGAACTAATCACTGAGAGTCTTTCTAGAACATAAAAGATATTAAATTTAGATTGAAGTAGCCCTACTATGTCCCAAGGGATGAGTAAGAGTAAATCCATTTATTAGAGGAAAAAAGGCAGATAAAAAAAACATAAAAATTACTAGTGAGGAAAAACAAACAGCTTGAAGGCAAATGGAAACTAGATTTATGAAAGCCTTGACATCAGTGACATAAGCCAGTAGACGAGTGAAGAAATGTGTTCAGGATACTGAAATTGATGCATAATAACCAGAATTATATATGCAAAGATAATCTAAGTCCCTCGGGAAATTCTTAAGGCTTTCCCATTAAAATAAAAAACAATAGAATATCTTTATCACCACTGTCATTCTAAATTTATTTTTATCCTCTAGTCCAGGAGTTTGTAAACTTTTTCTGTATAGGAGCAGCTAGTAAATATTTTAGATTTTGTGACCCATAAAGTCTCTGTCTCCACTACTCAACACTACTATGATAACACTAATGTATTCATAGACAATATGTACATAAATGGATGCAGTTGTGTTCTAATAAAACTTTATTTATAAAGGCAGGTGGGAAGCTGGATTTAGTCAGTTTACTTATTTAGTTCATAAATGATTACAAAGTGTAAATTGTATGGAGAAACCCCCATTCATTACAGAAACAAAAATGTTAAAATATCCCAAACTAAACATGAAATATCTAGGATTGCTATCAAGAAAATGACCAAATTCATCTAAGAAATTTAAGAATTGGATATACACACAGAGGTACAATATTCCTGTATGGGAAGACTTAGGATTCATTCATTCATTCATTCACTCACTCACTCACTCACTCATTCTTTATCCCTCTATCTAGCAATATATCTCCCTTTCAAATAATAACAGAACTTACTGGGATTCAGGCACTCTGCTATATTTTGGAAATAAGACAATTGACAAGGCCTCTGTTCTTGTGGAACTTATATTGTATCCAAAAGAAACTTTATCGAATTAGTTACACAAGAAATATAAAATTACAGCTGTGATAAGAGCCTCATGTATGAGGTGCTTGATATCATTAAGTTGTATAATAGAGGAAGGGATTGCCTAGTAGGTGAGATCAAGGAAGGTATTTTTTGAGAAGTGATTATTGAGCTGGGGCTGAGGGATAAGTGTGAATTTACAATGTGAAGAAGGAAGAGAAGAGTCTGTTCCCTTAATAATATCGTGTAAAATTTTTGCAGCAAAGAGCATGGGCAGGATAAGGGTTGGAGAGCAGCAAACCTGTGGCAGACAGAGAGGGAGGGAAAAATTGAGGTTAACTGAGAGGTAGGTTAGGGCCAAACGATTGTAGAGCACGGAGGGCAGGTATGGATATTTCTCTTTATCCTAAGAACAGTGAGAAACCATCACAGTATGTTCAACATGGACTGTACATGTTTGGATTTGTATTTCAAAGATAGGACTCTGGAAAAAAAATCACTCTGGCTTCTTTGTGAAGGAAAAACTGTACAGGAACCCTAAAGGATGCAAGTACAGGAGTTAGGAAGAAATCACAGAAGTGTGAATGAGAAAAAAAAGGGTAGAAAATTAAGAGAAAAGGAAAGGGGTGGTCAGATTTGACTGATTTTTAGTGTGTTTTAGCATTTCATGTTGAAAAATCATATTTTTTTATTTTGAAAGATACTTCAATATTGCCTTCTAATATTCAGTGTTGCTGGTGGGGAACCATTCTTATTCTTATTTCTTTGTCATTGAAATTCACTTTTAGATTTTTGGATATTTTCTTTAATGCTTTGAAATGTCATAATAATGTGCTTTGTGTGTGTTTGTGTGTGCATGTGTTTCATTAGTTGTACCCAGCATTTGATGGACCCTTTCGATCTGGAAACTTGTGTGCCTTTGGGTTATGGGAAATAGCTTCTGATGATTATCACTTGACCATTAGCTATTTTTTCAAAGGTAGTTAAAATGTATTATCTACTGATATCCCCTCTCCCTTTCTTTGTTTTTATTTATTTATTTTTTTAATCTTTTTAGTAAGGCCTGGAGAAGAAAGGCATTTACAACATATGGACAATTCAACGTGCTTAATGGGAAGTCTCATGATATTGATTTTATTTGCTGGTATCACTTCTAACAATCTTCATTAGACATGACTATTTTGGTTTTATAAGGCAATATTCCTTTACAGGAAATGATTTTAAAAAGCCATGTGCAAAAGCATTGTAGAGCATTTTTACACCAGAGTAATGAGTTTACAAAGTGTAAAACAAAAACTAACAAATAACAAAACAATAAATAAGAGGAAGGAAATTTATACCTCAATTATTTATCAAAGATTTGCTGACCTCCTATTACTAAACACTCCTCTCTCACCAACAATTGGCTTCCTTCACATGATATAAAACACAGCCATTGAAAGTGCCCAAATTCTATGTCTTATTTCTTCTACCTGAAAAGAGGGTACCCTAATGTTCTCTTTGGACTCAAGTTCAAAAATCCAAAGGAAGAATGTTATTTAACTCATCAAAGTCAGACAACCCACCTCTGATGAAATCAACCATTTGTGGATCAAAGCCATACAGCAAGTCAGTGATTAACTTTAGAGTGGAGAAAGGAAGCAGTACTCAGATAAAATGAGATACTGTTCCTAAAAAAGACAGACATGGTGAGTAGATAAAACTAAAGAGGATAATTCTAGAGCAACTGATTAATAGTTTGAGTATTTATTTCACAAATACTTATATTAAAATGAAAGAAGATCAACAATGCCATAAATAATTTATCAATGTCAATAGGAATATTTTTGTGAGTATTTAAATTAAATGGAATTTAATTCTCTATAAATCCTCATTTAAAAAGCATTCTTAGTGATTTAAGATGTGATGGTAAACATTTATTATTTTACTGGTAAATTGAGGGGATATTAAGGTGTTTTACTCCTTCCTTAAATTTACTGCTTTTTGTATCTTATTTTTTAAACATTATCTGTTTATTGCCTATCAAAATTATGTCATTATTTTGTGCTTCCAGGGCTTCTTTTACTGGATATTTTCAAGTTTTAATTAAATATAAACCAAGAAGTTAGAAAAAAATTAGTGGAATAATGTTTAAAATAAAAATATTTAACTTTTGAATGAGGGACATATAGATAGGTCTTTATGGAATACATTTTGGTACCTCAAATGCTTTTTATTAAAGAGCTATTGTTTTTGTTAAATTTCTGGGTCTATTAGTACTGTACTTCTGGTAGGTAATGAGTACCAATTAAATGATTTCTATGACATCAGACAATTTATCTTGGTAAAAGATGGTATGACTTACTGTAAAGTTTGTAGAATATTCTATGATATTAAAAAATTGTTAGAAACTGATTATGAATTTTATTTTTCATTTGTTTTTCATTTTGTATTTTTTCTTTGAATTATCATTTGGTGATTACTTTTACCTTGAATTATATAATAGTTTGGCATCACCTACTAATAAATATTCACTACAACTTGGTTTGGGAAACGAGGTTTGAGGAGTTACCTGTGAGGATATAATAGACTTGTCATGTTGATTGATGCAAAATGATATGTGATTGGGTTTCTAGGGTTGTAAATTGCTTAGCACTGATTAGGATGACAATTGGACAGCAGCATCAGCGTGAAATGTGCTCGTTGTCCATCTAAAACTGGCCTATGCTCTTTCTTGACGGCCTATAAATAAATTTGTATTTCCTAGAAAATATTTAACAATATTCTTGAAGGAATGTGTCATTTCCAAAAGAATAAATCTTCAGTTATGGTTCCACTTTTTTTAAGTCAATCTTCTATTAAATGCAGACTTTACTATTTTCAGTCTGTGTGATATTCAGCATTTCATTACATACCTTTCTTAGCTGAGAATCCTTACAAAAATCCTTCTTTTAATGTTGATAAGAGGTTAATTGAGATGATATATACAAGGGACCCACTGTAGGCCATGTATACAGAATATATTCAATAAATGAATACTTTGTTATAATTTTATTACTATTTTTACTATTTTTAGCAAATCATAAACCATTACATATTAATATTTTATTTTTAGAAGTGGGCTGGACTAGATACCATTGGAAAATTCTCTCCTTGAAAGTATCTAAAAATATTGAACAAAATTTTCAGTATTTTTAGATATATCAATGAACTGGCCAGAAATCACAGAATATTGAGAAACCAAAAATTAAGTGAACCTAGTATCCTGAAGTAGAAGGCTGTAACTGAATCTGGGTTTTGTGTTAGGAGCCAAATAGATGAATTTGAGCCTTTATTTTCCTGGTCATATATGGAAAATGGGGCATAGATTTCAAAGTCCAGAGTTGGCCAAGTTAAATAGTATAATTGAATACCTGTTTGCATAAGGCCAGAGAGCCAAAATGGCATCATCATCAACATAAGAGTAAACCTGACCAAACTTACTCCCCCAAAGCATAAAAAAATGCCTATTTAAAGTCTTTAGCAAAGAGTATAACAAAAAGAGATCTCCCCTACGAATACCACAACTCGTACAACCTTAATGTGGCCTCTACCCTGCATTCATATGACTCCAAATTGCAAATATTTTAAATTAGTTTAGAGCTGGTTGTTCTGTTAACTGATGTTACCAGTGGTTTTACAGAAGCAAATACAAATCTTCTTTGCAGAAATCTGCCTTCAAAAGCTTCTCAAATTACTTTGATGGAGAGTGTTACATGAAATAGAATTTCATTGTTAAAACTTATAAAATACAAAGGAAATAAGGTACCATGAGCTCTAGCCAGCAGAAAAAAACAGAGAGAAGACTTAAAACTGGCAACTAGTATCAAAATTAGCAGATGTAGCATATAATTGAATTAGTTGGTTTAAAGAAATAAATTGAAAATATGAATAAAAACAACAACAAAAAAGATTTAAACAACCAAGTAGGTTTGAAGAAAAATCACATAGACACTATTAATAAAATATAATCATTGAAATGAAAAATTCAGTTATGACATAGCTGCATAGTTCAGTGGTGAATTAAAAGATATATCTGAAGAAATTTTCCTATATGGAGTGAGGCAGAAATATCATAATATGCAAGAGTTATTAAAAGACACAAGGATATAATGAGAAAGTCTAACTTACATATGTTTAAAATTCTATGATCAGAGGAGAAGCAGAATGAGGCAGAAACAAATCTGAGGAGATAATGGATTATAATTATGAAGAAATTCATTTATTCATCCCATAAATATTTATTCAGGGTCTACTCTAGTACTGGGTGTATAGCAGCAGATGAAACAGATACAAATCCTTCTCTACTACCTTGAAACTCATAATCTAGTCACCAGTAGAAGATAGGAGCCAATGGACAAATGCTTTCCTTTTCCTTTCTCTGCTAGATGATCCTGAGTTGCATCTTATAAGACTTGTCAATAATTTTATAGCCTGTTGCTATAACCAAATTGATAATGCATCCTTTATTTTATGCTTCACTCACTCTTTTCCTTCACTCCTGTTCCCCGGAATCACATTTCTATATAAACTACTTGTACATGTAGCTTTACCTGTAAGCACTGAGTATAGGGGAAGTCTAGGCTGAGGTAGTGTGTACCAGAAGTGGCCCTAAAATCTGGACCCTCAACATGGGATTTGGAACAGGATCATTTACAAATTAAATTTCAACAAAGATCCAATATACTTAACAGTAAGTAAGCTTCTATGGAAAACAGTGTGGAGGTTCCTCAAAAAGTTAGAAACAGAACTACCATGTGATCCTACTCCTGAGTATTTATCGGAAAGAACTGCAATCAGGATTCTTATATTCACTGAAGCATTACTCACAATAGCCAAGATGTGGAAACGATCTAAATGTCTACTGGTGGATGAATGGATAAAGAAAATATGGTGTACACATACAATAGGAGGTTTTTCAGCCAAAAAAAAAAAAAAAAGAAAGAAAGAAAGAAAGAAAGAAAGAAAGAAAGAAAGAAAGAAAGAAAGAAAGAAAGAAAGAAAGAAATTCTGCAATATGCAGTAACATAGATGAGCTTTGAGGACATTATGCTAAGTAAAATAAGCCAATCATAGAAGATTTGCATGATTCCACTTATATGGCATACTTAAAATAGTCAGTTCATAGAATTGAAAAGTGGAATGTTGGCTGCCTGGGGCTGGAAGGAAGGAGAAATGAGAAATTACTAATCAACAGGCATAAAGTTTCAGTTAACCAAGATGAATAGGCTCTAGAGAGCTGCTGACCTATAATGAACAGTCCTGTATTGTACAGTTAAAAATTTGTTAAGAGGGTTGATCTCACATTAAGTGTTCTTACCACAATAAAATAATCTTATTTAAAAAAAGCATAAAGACAAAAGGTAAACAATTTTAGGTTTTTCTGCCTTTTTTGATCAACATAAAATGCTGGGAGAATTGATTAATCATATGTAAAAATATTAAAGGAGATTCTTAACTCATACCATATGTAAAAATATATAACAATTACATTAAAATTTTTAAAAAATATTTTATTTATTTATTTGACAGAGAGAGAAAGAGAGTGCACAAGCAGGGAGAGGGGCAGGTAGAGGGAGAAGCAGCCTCCCCACTGAGCAGGGAGCCCGATGTGGACTTGATCCCAGGACCCTGGGATCATGATCTGAGCTGAAGGCAGACGCTTAACTGATTGAGCCACCCAGGTGCCCCTCAAGTACATTAAAATTTAAATAGAAAGGAAAAGTAATAAAACTTTTAGAATACAATGTAGGAAAATATCTTCATATTCTTTGAGTATAAAAATATTTTCAAGACAGAAAATACATAAACCATTGAGGAAAAATTGATAAAATTTACTTCATTAAAATTAAGAAATTATGTTACCAAAAAAAAAAAAAAGAAATTATGTTACCTAAAGACATCGTAAAATTAAAAATATAAAATAAATTGAGAAGGTATGTGCAACCCGTATAACTGACAAGGGGTTAGCATGCAGAACTCTTCCAAATCAATATAATTAAAACAAGCAACCCAGTTCCAGAGAAAGTTTTGAATAGTCATTTCACACAAGATGAAACTCAGCTAGCACATAAGCCTATAAAAAGATGATTGACTTAATTAGTACTTAGGAATATGTAAAATGAGCCTACAATGAGATACAGCTTCACTCCCACTAGATTTACAAAAGTATTATACCTTTGACAATATCCAATGTTGGAAAAAATGTAGAGTAGCGACAAGTTCTCATATGGTATGTATAGGATGTAAATTTGTACACTTTGCAAAATAATTGGACATTATTTCATAAATGTGAAGGCTGGCTAACCCTAAACCAAGAAATTCCATGAGGAGGAATGTTCACAGCAAAATGTCCAATATAAACAACAAAACATAACTGAAAACATAAGTGATTATCAATAGTAGAATGAAGGAAAAAACTGGCATATTCATGGAGTGGTTTAGTATTCAATATGGAAAATACATTAATTTCAATTCTAAGAAATAACAGGGATGAAACTTTACACAATAGTGCTGAGCATAAGAAGCCAGCCACCAAATACTATAAAGCAGTATGACTCCATTTATATGAAGTAAAAACTATGCATAAATAAATAGTATATATTAATGAATACAAATATAGAGGGTATAATTATAAAGAAAAGCACAGAAATAATTTACAAAAACTCGAGGATGTGCATACATGAGGGAGATACAGATATCAGCTTGGGGAGGGTCACACAAACCACATAAAAAGTAATGGTAATTTTTTTTCCTGCTTAAACAGAGTGATAGGTCAATGGCTTTTTATAGTATTTGGTCATATATTCATATATCTACCTACACATACACATGAAAATAATTTTATTAATCAGCATTCAGTAGCTGATTTTTTAAAGGAAAAAAAAATTGTATCTTCTAAATAATTCTTCTCTTAGGATCTCATTTCATTGTTCTGTAGTTTTTATTCTTTTTTTTTAATATTTCATCTATTTATTTGAGAGAGACAGAGATAGAGAGAGCTTGAGCAGGAAGGAGGGCGAGAAGCAGACACCCCGAGAAGCAGGGAGCCTGATGCGGGGCTCAATCTCAGGACCCTGGGATCAGGACCTGAGCCAAAGGCAGACGCTTAACCATCTGAGCCACCAAGGTGCCCCGTGTGGTTTTTATTCTTATGCATAAATTGCTTCTGACAATAAAAAGCATTATGTCAACTTAGGACAATAAAGCCACAGAGACCTTGACAGTAGAGTATAGACAGTTCAACACAATCAATAGTGCTTTAGGTGTCTTCATGAGCTAATTAGACTTTCTGAAGAGACTCAGTCTAGAGAGAGGGTAACTGAAGTCTTAAAATGACAATATTCAAACTTGGTATATTCATTTGCAGGTATCTCTTTTTAAAAAATTGATAAAGGCTGGAGTCAATGAATTAATATAGCACTGCAACAACTTCGTTGGTACTTTCCAAGTAAGCTTGATTTCTCTCTTATCTCTTAGGTATCTATGATGAATCATAGATGATGGAGATCATTAAGTTTAAAATGATAAAGTCATTTTCAAATGATCTCAAACTAAGACACTGGATAGACCAGAAACGCAATTTGGTCATGGTTAGGAAGAAGGGACTTTATTTGTTCTAATTTCTGAAACAGGCTGCTCACCTGTTTAATTTTAACAGGAATCAATGACTTGACCTCTTAATGAATTCTAGAATGTGGAAAATTTATCTGACTTCAAAACCATGGTGAAAATCAATTTTGAATTTTCCCTTAGATCAGGTAAATGTATTACATCGACACAGAAGACACATCTATCTGTCTTGTTTTCTGACTTAACCCAACCGAAAACAAGCAAGTAAATTGAATTCTGAGCTGGGCCGTGAGAGAGGGGCCCCTGTGGTATTGAGAATTACTTGAAGCTCTTTCTCTTTCTTTAGGGGCCTTCGGGAGGTGGAAGCCCTTCTCTGTTAGCAACCTTTTCTTTTAACTATTCTTTCCATTTTTTACAAGATCAATTCATTTATCCCTGAAGAGCATATGATCTGGAACCATTTTTGTTCTGTGTCTCCATATGCATCTAATCACCAAAAACGTTTTATTGCTGAGAGCAATATTGGCATATTGAAAATTCTGATATTTAAATGCTCACCTTTTTTTTTGTCTTTCTTTCTTTCTTTCTTTCTTTCTTTCTTTCTTTCTTTCTTTCTTTCTTAACCCTCTAGCCTTGCAGGTAAATCAAGATTGAATCTCACTTTTAATAGATCGAATTTATAATTAGCCCCAGTAAGTATAGCTTTACTTAATATTGTCACATATCATTGGGAAAAGATGGTTATGGAGAAGGGTTGGACCACATGTTTTAGGAAAAAAAAAACAAAACTTGATTTGGAGACAGATGTTATGAAGTAAATATAAAATGTGTAACAGGAAATAGGTATTCTTACCTTAGTTGCTAATTTTGCATCATCACTATCCTCCAGCAATATTTGGGTAGTGATAATGGAAGGTTGGAATAAGGAAAGGATTTTACATTGCCATTTCTATGTACTTAGGTTGCAGGGTAGAACCTGCATCATTATGGTTGTAGCCAAAATCTACTCAGTAGCTAGCAATTTAAAATATTTTTCCTTGAAAATGTTTCAAATTCCTTAATATATGTTTTTAAGTTCTAGCCATATTGGCATTTTAGATTATGCTAATTTTTGTTTTGTTTCTTAAGAAATTTTAAAATAAGTGTTTTGTAAAAAGTTCTGAGAACGAAGTAATGATGAAAGCATGGCTTTTTTTTTTTTTTGCTTTAGTTTTACATAAAATAGCTGTGTGTATATAATTTTTAGATGAAAATCCAAATTCAATGAATTAAGAAAAAAATGGCTTTCTAATAGTGTTATTAAAAAAAAAATTAAAGCTCTTTCTCCCCTCCAATGAGAATATGCCAAATTGCCTACAGGACTAAGCTTCCAGGTTTTCAAAGCTTGATTAAGCTTATCCCATATTAAGAGTTATGTTTGATTTGTTATATTTGTTAAATAGTGTTCACAGGTGTTAATTAAAATGCACATTAGTCATGCATGTGTTTACCACTGGAAAGAGTGATATTAACTCAATAATCTTTCTCCTATTCTATTTTAGTTAGATGAACTACTGTGACTGGATTTAGATTTTGACTGAACATATTCTGTGAAGCACCCTAAGACTTGAAACCATTAGGTAAAAATTAAACAGTGATTTTTAAACATGATTAACTACTGATTGACTAGTGAACTAAAAACTAAACCAAACCTTGCAGCATATTTTGCCATACTAGTTTATTATTCTGCAACAGTAAAAAATGTTTTATCATTTTGATTTTATCATAAGTAAGAGCCACAATCATTTAAAGACTCCCAGTTGGGAGCAGTTTATAGTTAATGTTCAGCTCATGAGAATTTAAGGATGATTGCCTATATTGGGCTAGTTTGTTTTGCTGGAACTGTGTCAGCTTAATAACTGTTCTGTACCATTTATCACATTTTTTAAACGTCAGGTAATGACTTGGATAGTCATCGAATTCTTCAAGTTTCTTATGCACGATATTTATCCATGATAACAGAAGAATTACACTGGCTCTTGGTCGCTTGTAGGACATGACACTTGGTGGTAATAACGTAAGGACAAAGATGACAATGTAATCAAAGAAAATAGATGTTTCAAAGCTCTTAGGACTTTATATTATGTCTAAGTATGTGTGCGCACATAAAATTAAGTTTATTACCAGTTAAGCTTCCAAAAATGATGTATAACTACTATAACCCTTTTACACAAATATGTTCAACATTAAGCTATTCCTAAATCAATTAGGATATAAATAATAAAGCTCTAGTGAGAAGGTGATAAATTATGATGACTCTAAGTGCTGGGATGTTTCTTATATCTTAGGCTTCTTTTGTAAGTTTGCAGAAAACAATCGTTTTTAAACCTTTCTTATAACTAAAACGGACTCTCCTAACTTTCTAAATTCCAAATAGAAGGTTATTCTTAGCAACAAGACTTTCCTTGTTTGACCCATATACTGGGTCTTACTGTTTCTCTACTAAGAATTCTTTTTAAATATAGTTTGTCATTGTAGCACTCTTTACAACAAAACTACACTTGAAAAGTCCCAAACTGTACATACTGTATAAAGCTTCTCTTCTCAATGGGTTTCTTATTTCTATGTGGAATTTCATCTCTCTCAGTGTCCTGTAAACAAAGATTTTTAAACATCTCCTATTCTTCAGAATGTGTTTAATGCATTGAAGCTATTGTTCAAACAAGAACTTCATTGCAGATTGTTTTATCCAGAAGATCCTCTTCAGATAGTAGAGTCCAACATATTGAAACAAAGTAAATGCATTAAAGTCTAAAAAAAAAAAAAAACTATATTGCAATTAATTTTGTCATTTAACTATTGTCCAACATTGAAGGTACTATTTTATTAGATAAGCAATCTCTTTTTCACTTTAATAATTGATGATTATATATTTCAGCAGGCAAATTTAAGAACTCTGGTAATTTTTATTCAACATATAGAGAGAATATTGGCACAGATACTTTTGTTATCATGATTATTAACTGAGAAATGTCTTTAAATGGCCTTTTATTCCTTTGTCAGATTAAGATACATGTTAATGTATGCATGGATACATAAATGAATGGCATTATATGAAAGTCAGTAAGTGTTTTTGTAGTTCAAGTCTTGTAAAAATATTCTGCTCATGGCATAGCTCAATGACAGGTAAAATCTTGGTTGCTCTCCAGAGACTAGCAAATTTTCATATAAACTGATGGCAGATCCTCCCTTCTTATGCCCTTACTTTCCTCAGAAACGTTTTATTTTGAAATACAAACTATCTAAGGATAATGCAGTATTAGTTAAAATAGTCACAGAGTCTTGTAAGCCTTCATGAAATTTATTGTCGAAATTTGTAATTTCCTGAAAGTATGGAGACTAGCATTCATACATGATTCAGGTAACAGGGAGAACTGGCAGCATTCAAATGTTTTAGGTTTCACTTTCTTCACATATCTGATACACATGTTTTAAAGAGAGCCATGCCAATCTGTAAAACGTAGGATCACCAGATTCAAACTGAGGGTTTTGTTCCGATAACATTTAGCTGTGTGTCATTGACAATGTTCTCTAACCTCCTGGGGAACATAGTTTTCTCATCTGTAAAATGAGAAAACCATACTCAACATTTAAAAAAGTCTCTGTTGGCTGAAGTAATTACCTAATTCCAAATTTTGTGTGCTCTGGTTGCAATGCTCAATTAGACCAAGGACTAGAAATTTTGCTTAATATATAATGATAATATCATAGCTTCATACACCAGCATGAAATCTGACATCGAGGAACAGTTAAGTGGATCCCAGGAGTTGACATTTTGAAAGGACAAATGGAAATTACTAACCAAACAAGAGTGCACCTGGCTGTGAAGCTGACTGGTTCACAGCATACATTTAATGGAGTCTGGACCAAAGTTTCTGTTGTTGTTGTCATTGTTATGCAAAATTGAAAACTGTAAGCTTGTAGTTTTCTTTTTTCTTTTTTTAAAGATTTTATTTATTTGACAGAGAGAAACCCACAGCGAGAGAGAGGGAACACAAGCGGGGGAGTGGGAGAGGGAGAAGCACGCTTCCCGCGGAGCAGGGAGCCCGATGTGGGGCTCGATGTGGGGCTCGATCCCAGGACCACGGGATCATGACCTGAGCCGAAGGCAGACGCTTAACGACTGAGCCACCCAGGCGCCCTAAGCTTGTAGTTTTCAAGCTAGGCTCTCAAGTTCAGCAACCAGGTTGCCTGACCCAGGAAAGCCAACAGTGGGCAATAAACTCTGGGATGTTAGCCCAGATTCAACCAGAGGAGCTCCATCTTAATTTGTTCCTCACACAAGCATTTTGCCTTCAGTGTAAATGACAAGTGCTAAGGATCTTAAATTAAAAAAAAAAAAAAAAAAATTGATATTTAGAGATTATTTCAAGAGCCAATATTCCATTCAGGTGAATATTGCCGAAAGTGTGTTGGTTCCTACACTGGAGACCTCCCTTGTTGGCACCTTTGGACTAATCTCATTCAACTCTTTGTACATGACTTTAGCGAAGATATCCAGGGCACTTACTCAACTGTGCAGTTGACACTACCCGAGGAAGGAAGTTGCTTAGGTTTGGGTTAGAGAATCAATATCCCAACAGCTCTCAGTCAGCTTGACTACACCTAATAAGATGAAGTTAAATGAAGTCATATTTAAAGGTTTGTTTTTCAGATTAAAAATAGAAGACTAAAAGATAGATTCATAAAAAGAACCCGATGGTACTAACAGAGAATGAAAAAGGCTGAACAGCAGCACTATTAAAGCAAAGTAAAGTGAAGTGAAAAGCAAAATAAGAACACTAGCAATTTTCATTGAATAAATACTGTAAAAAAAAAAAAAAGTGGGGCGCCTGGGTGGCTCAGTCGTTAAGCGTCTGCCTTCGGCTCCGGTCATGGTCCCGGGGTCCTGGGATCGAGCCCCGCATCGGGCTCCCTGCTCGGCAGGAAGCCTGCTTCTCCCTCTCCCACTCCCCCTGCTTGTGTTCCTGCTCTCGCTGTGTCTCTCTCTGTCAAATAAATAAAAAATCTTAAAAAAAAAAAAAAAGTGATTGCCATGATTTATACCACAAACAGCACCATTGCCTGCATCAGCAGACTTGCGGTATCTCAGCACAAAGGGAGGAAATCTGATCAGATCAGTAAGGGAAATAAGGATATAAACTGGACTATGTTTAAATGTACGTAACCAGGCTGATGAAGGGATCAGACACCGAACCATAATAGGGACTGGGGGTGTTTATTCTATCCCAGGGCAGATTGTAGCTTTCTTTAAGTATTTGCAGAAGTGACATAATGACAGAAATTAGAATTGCTAGGAATAGGACTTCACCAAACAGATTAGAATAATGTGCAAGGTGAAAGAACTGGCCTTGATATAAAGAAAATATTTTTAATATTCAGGATTTAATGAAGATGGTACAAATTTTCAGAAGAATCAGGTTGCCCTACCTTGAAATATTCAAAACCAGAGTTTGAGACACAAACTGGTGAGTTTATGAAGTTGTTGTAGATAATAAAGTACTTTATTATGAAATTTATGATACTATAAAATATTTTATTAGATTTGAATTTTTTTTAGAGAGAGAGAGAGGGAGAGCAAGAGTGGGGCAGGGGCAGAGGGAGAGAGAATCTCAGCCTGACTTTGTGCCCAGCGTGGAGCCTGATGTGGGGCTCAATCTTACGACAATGAGATCATGACCTGAGTCAAAATCAAGAGTTGGACACTTAACTCACTGAGCCACCCAGGCGCCCCTAGATTTCAAATGTTATGTATTTTTGCCTAACATCTCAAAGAATTAGAAAACTTCTCCATTGTTTACTGAGCAAAATGACATGAAAATTTAATAGTTCAACAGAATTTTTCAGACCTTTTTAGTAAAGTCATTGCCACTAAGAAATGTTTGAGAAAGTAATGACTATTTTATGTGACACTAAAGATTACTAGTTTTTTAAAGTTTTTATTTAAATTCCAGTTAACATAATATGTTATAATTAGTTTAATATTAGTTTCAGGTGCACAATATAGTGATTCAACACTTCCGTACATCACCCAGTGCTCATCAGAAGAACACTCCTTAATCCCCATCATCTATTTCACCCATTCCCCCACCAACCACCCCTCTGGTAACCATCAGTTTGTTCTCTACAACTAAAAGTCTGTTTCTTGGTTTGCTCCTCTCTTTCTTTCCCCCTTGCTCATTTGTTTTGTTTCTTAAATTCCACATATGAGTGAAATCATATGGTATTTGTCTTTCTCTTATTGACTTATTTCACATAATACTCTCTAGCTCCATCCATGTTGTTGTAAATGGCAAGATTTCATTCTCAACTGAGTAGTATCCCATTGCATATATATATATATATATATATATATATATATATATATACACACACACACACACACACACACACACTATCTTTATGTATTCATCAGCTGATGGACACTTGGGCTGTTTCCATAATTTGGCTGTTGTAGATAATGCTGCTATAAACATCAGGGTACATGTATTAGTGTTTCTGTATTCTTTGGGCAAATTCCTGGTAGTGCAATTGCTGGATGATAGGGTAGTTCTATTTTTAACTTTTTGAGGAAACTCTGTATTGTTTTCCAGAGTGGCTGCACCAGTTTGCATTCCCACCAACAGTGCAAGAGGGTTCCCTTTTCTCCACATTCTCACCAGCACCTGTTGTTTCTTGTGTTATTGATTTTAGCCATTCTGACAGGGGTGAAGTGATACCTCATTGTAGTTTTGATTTGTATCTCCCTGATGATGAGTGATGTTGAGCATCTGTTCATGTGTCTGTTGGCCATCTGGATGTCTTCTTTAGAAGAATGTCTATTCATGTCTTTTGCCCATTTTTAATTGGATTATTTGTTTTTTGGATGTTGAGTTTTATAAGTTCTTTATATATTTTGAATAGTAACCCTTTATCATATATGTCATTTGCAAATATCTTCTCCCATTCTGTAGGTTGCCTTTTGTTTTGCTGATTATCTCCTTTGCTGTGTAGAAGCTTTTTATTTCGATGAAGTCCCAAGAGTTTATGTTTGCTTTTGTTTCCCTTGCCTCTGGAGACACATCTAGAAAGAAGTTGTTATGGCCGATGCCAAAGAGGTTACTGCCTGTGTTCTCCTCTAGGATTTTGATGATTTCCTGTTCTCACAATTAGGTCTTTAATCCATTTTAAATTTACTTTCGTGTTGGTCCACTTTCATTCCTTTGCAGCTGCTGTGCAGTTTTCCCAATATCATTTGTTCAAGAGACTATCTTTTTCCCATAGGATATCCTTTCCTACTTTGTCAAAAATTAACTGACCATATAGTTGTGGGTTCGTTTCTGAGTTTTCTGTTCTATTGATCTATGTGTCTATTTTTGTGCCAGTGCCAGACTGTTTTGATGACTACAGCTTTGTAATATAACTTGAAGTCCAGACTTGTGATGCCTCATGCTTTGCTTTGCTTTTTCAGGGTTGCTTTGGCTATTTAGGTTTTTTTGGGGTATCATACAAATTTTTGGATTGTTTGTTCTAGTTCTGTGAAAAATGCCAGTGGTAATTTGATAGGGATTGCTTTAAATGTGTAGATTGCTTTGGGTAGTAAAGACATGTTAACAATATTGTTCTTCCAATCCATGAGCATGGAATATTTTCCATTTCTTTGTGTCATTTTCAATTTCTTTCATTAGTGTTTTATAGTGCTCAGAGTACAAGTCTTTCACCTCTTTGGTTAGGTTTATTCCCAAGTATCTTATTGTTTTTGGTACAACTGGGATTGATTCCTTAATTTCTCCTTCAGCTGCTTCATTATTGATGTATAGAAATGCGACAGGCTTCTGTAGGTTGATTTTTTATCCTGTGACTTTGCTGAATTCGTTTATCAGTTCTGGCAGTATTTTGGTGGAGTCTTTTGGATATTCTATATAGAGTACCATGTTATCTGCAAATAGTGAAAGTTTTACTTCTTTACTGATTTGGATGCCTTTTATTTCTTTTTGTTATCTGATTGCTGTAGCTAAGGACTTCCAGTACCATGTTAAATAACAGTGGTGAGGGTGGACATCCCTGTCTTGGGTCCTTACCTTAGAGGAAAAGCTCTCAGTTTTTTCCCATTGAGGATATTAGATGTGGGTTTTTCATATATGGCCTTTATCATTTTGAGGTATTTCCCTCTAAACCTACTTTGTTGAAGGTTTTTATCATGAATGGATGTTGTACTTTGTCAGCTGCTTTTTCTACATCTATTGAAATGATCATATGGCTCTTATCCTTTCTTTTATTAATGTGGTGTATCATTTTGATTGATGTGCAAATATTGAACCACACTTGCAATCCAAGAGTCAATCCCACTTGATTGTCGTGAATGATTTTGTTTAATGTACTTTTGGATTTGGTTTGCTAGTATTTTACTGAGACTCTTTTCACATCCATGTTCATCAGAGATATTGACCATAGTTCTCTTCTTTAGTAGAGTCTTTATCCGGTTTTGGTCTCAGGGTAATGCTGGTCTTATAGAATGAATTTGGAAGTTTTCCTTCCTTTTCTGTTTTTTGGAACAGTTTGAGAAGAATAGGTATTAATTCTTCTTTAAATGTTTGGACGAATTTGCCTGTAAAGCCATCTGGCCCTGGACTTTTGCTCGTTGGGAGTTTTTGAAGCCAGCAGTCAGAGTAAGCGAAAGCTCTGAACATGGGAAGCTCCAAAATCATGGCCATGAAAGCACAACTGGTGAAAACAGTGCTGATGTCCTCATTCTTAGAGCTACAGCTTATTTGCCACCAGTAGGGAGAATGTTGTGAAGCAATGGGATCACTCATCATACCTACTATTTTCTCCTGGGCACAAAACGTCCTTTTCACCATTGTAACTAAGATATTATAGAATCATGTCTTTCACATGTTAAGGATCTAATAACAATTGTTTGAATAAAAGAGGAATAAAAGAGTTCAGGACATCAACACCCCTTGACATTAACCTTTGAAATTGGATTTTATGATAAAATGAAGATGATTGAATATATATATAATCATATATGACTTTTTTTATTTTTTATTTTTTTTTAAAGATTTTATTTATTTATTTGAGACAGAGAGCATGAGAGGGAGGGGGGTCAGAGGGAGAAGCAGACTCCGCACCGAGCAGGGAGCCCGATGCGGGACTCGATCTCGGGACTCCAGGATCATGACCTGAGCCGAAGGCAGTCGCTTAACCAACTGAGCCACCCAGGCACCCATATATGACTTTAAAAAAAAAAAAAACTCCCACTCCACTCACCCAAAGAAGTGTGTTTCTGTGAAATATGAGTTTTATATAACTTCATAAGGCAATATAATGAGTGTGGTAGGCAGAATAATCACACCCTGTCACCCCTACTTCCCCAAATATGTCTATATCCCAATCCCTAGATCCTAGGAATATGCATGTTACATGGCAAGGAGGAGTTAAGGTTGCCAATCAGATGACCTTAAAATAAAGAGATTATCCTTGATTATTTGGGTGGGCCACTCTTACAAGTGAGAGAGACAGAAGTGTCAGGGTCAGATTGATGTGATGTGAGAAATACTCAATTGATCACCACTGGCTTTGAAGATGAAGGAAGAGAGCTTTGAGCCAAGGAACATGGGAATCCTTTAACACTGGGAAAAAACAAGGAGATGGATCCAGGTTTAGAGCCCCCGGAAAGGAACACAGCCCTGATGACACTGATTTTAGACCAGTGAGATCCGTATCGGACTTCTGACCTCCAGCACTGTAAGATAATAAATCCGTGTTGTTTTAAGCCACTAAGCTTGTGGTAATTTGTTATAGGAGCTATAGGAAACTAATACAGTGGATAATAGGAGCACAGTGACTTAAGTTTGTGTGTGTGTGTGTTTTTTTTTTTTTTTTTTCACTTTGATTTCTTTTCTAAGAGCCTCTCTTAATATTTTGCTGTAGCCTTTTTACCAGTGATTCACTTGACAGCAAGAGAATGTTTTACAGCACGGATTGTCTACTAAACAACCTAATCAAAATATTATTAAACAATTACACTGCAGTAGGCTGTTTAATGAAGTGTTTTCAGTGTGGTTTGAACACTAATAGCAACAGTGTTAAGCTGTTTTGTGCTCTGTGTATCAAAGAGCTTGTAGTAATGTGAGTCGACTAAGAGCCAAATAAATCCTGAAGCACCTTTGACAGACAATATACTTGTGCCAGTCTAAATCTTGTCAGGTATTGTTATTGTGCATGAAAATGGGAAAAAACATAAGACTATCAAGAGCTTCCACATACTGTATATCATTTTAAACACCCTGATAACTAGGTACTTTCCAAGCTTCCGCCCATAGGATGACATTATCTATTGGCTTGATCTGAATTTGAATAAATTTAAAGAACATAATCTAAAGTTAAACCAAGTAGTCTTGACCTACCTTCTACTTCAGTATCTAATTTAAAAGCAGTGGTACCCATAGTGGATTGAAAAAAAACCTTTTCGAATTGAGGAAATAAAACATAATATGATTGATAAGTGAATTTAAATAAAACAAATACAGATATACCTGAAGATAAGGTTGCAATGTGCTTTGACTGGTTTTTAAGTGGAAAATTTCCATCTGGCCAATGATATTTTCTTTCTTTTTTTTTTTTTTTTTTTTAAAGATTTTATTTATTTATTTGACAGAGAGAGAGCGGGAGCAGGAACACAAGCAGGGGGAGTGGGAGAGGGAGAAGCAGGCTTCCCGCTGAGCAGGGAGCCCGATGTGGGACTCGATCCCAGGATCCTGGGATCATGACCTGAGCCGAAGGCAGACGCTTAACGACTGAGCCACCCAGGCGCCCCTGATATTTTCTTTCTTTTCTCCTTCTTTGACTTTTTTAAAAAAAATTTCCAGGTCAGAAAACATTATTATTATTGTTCACCAAAAAAATCAACTATGAATTTAAGAATAATCATAATATTAAACATTATTGATAGTCATAGAGAAATGGAAAAAGGGTGTGAACTGGAAGTCCATACAAATGGACTTTAAAATTATAAACTAAAGTTTTGTCTGTATTTCTTTTTCCCTGAGAGTTCTCTTTATGGACAAGAAACTCTAGTAGATTTGCTACCCTAAAAACAAAAACCAAAAAAAAATCCTTTCTGAGCGAAAGACACTTATTATTCTCTCATAGTTGTTCCTAAGGGAAGTGACTCCATCAGGAGATGACAGTTTAGGAGAATGATTTGGAGGAGATAACTGGATTATAGACTTCTGAGATTGAATTCCATCCCAGCCATGACTTGCAACACCATTCAGGAGTGATGCAGATTGGAGATGTCCCTTTCTCCTGTCGCCTCACTACCGCCCTTCTGGAGAGATCTGTGTAAACTCTTTATGAGGCCTGCATTCACTGGTTCTTCCACAGAACAGTGGCCACTTCTCCCACTTCTTGCAATTGATCTGCTTCGGGAAAAGTAACAGGAAATTACTGCTTGGAAGTCTGTCAGTTCCCTTTGTTTGGCCCTCTTGATCCCTCTCTTGTGGGATATTCGAGTCCACTTAGCTGCTCTCAGTGCCTTCATGTCCAGCTATCATTGCCTCTGTTTCTACTTCCTTCACTAGTCATCTTGATGCTGAGGTATTTTGACAAGTGGGATGAATCCCGATTAGCTGTGATTATCAGAAGTGGACAAGAGAATTTGAGGGCAGTGGATGACACACGATTTCACATTTTACTCTCATCTAATTCGTATCTATCAAGCAGATCTTGGAGTGTTAGCCACTCAGCATTCTCTAAATTGAGTCATTTTCCCTAATAGTATCAGTTCTGCTGATGTTTCTCTAAGTCTAGGTGATTACTGAGGAACCAGGCTTCAAGTGTTAACGTGTAAGATCTTTCTTTTTTGAGACTAGGGGAGAAAACTATTGTTGCATTTTCAAAGCAGATGGCAAAATCTTCCTATAATCCTCAGTATCTGTCAGGCTCAACTCTGCTTTTTTAAGTATATGTTAAACTATGAATCCAATAACATTTTAGTAATTTCTATCAGTAATGGGTATGCTTTTAGAAGAATCACAGATTATTCATTTATGCCTTTGATGTCCCACAGGAAAAAGAAAATGTCTTATTATCAAATGTAAGGATCCAAACTATCTACCTAAACATGCATAGTGGTATAATCTTATGAGATGAAAATAAAATGAAACCAGGAAATTTATTTTTACATGAATAATAAACAAATGTGTATCATTACATCTTACCAGATGCTGAGGTCTGAGATATTTTGTTGAGGTTTAAAAATATTTACTATTGCTCTAAAGGATCCAGTATTTACAAGTGGTTAAGATATATAATTTAAAACATAATTAAGGAATGCCAAAAACCAAATGTTTATCTTATGTGCATATGAATCAAGTACAATAGGACTTGAAGTAATGCAATGTCTTTCAACTCCCTCTTCTTTCCAGGTTTGGTACTCCCTGAAATCACAAAGGAAGAGCTTCTTGATTCCCAATCCATCTTTTATTTAAAGTTTTCCACATATACATATAATTTCCTAATGTTTGTTTACAAATTTCTTGTGTGCTGGTTCCTTTGAAGCTCTGGCATTCCAGCCTTTGTTTTTTGACTCTCTTGTTTTTAGCTTGTGCACACACCAATTCCCTGTTATGTTAATAACAGTGATGCTTTGGTGCTGGTGGAACTAAAAGATAGTATAATTTCCAATTGTCTTAGAAGGTTTTACTGGGCAAATACCTAATTAGTTTGCTAAAATAAATGTTCTTGCTTTCTTATAGGTCAGCTGGGCCTGAGTTTGCACAGACTCTGAGGGCCCATTTTTTTTTTTTTTAAGACTTTATTTATTTGACAGAGAAACAGAGAGAGAGCACAAGTAGGCAGAGTGGCAGGGAGAGGGAGAGGGAGAAGTAGGCTCTCCGCTGAGCAGGGAGCTGGACGTGGGGCTCGATCCCAGGACCCCAGGATCATGACCTGAGCTGAAGGCTGCCGCTTAACTAACTGAGCCACCAGGTGCCCCATCTGAGATCCTATTTTTGAATGAATCTTTGGACAAACATTAATTGTAGTATTTCAGAAGTAATAGAAATTTCATTCTTTCATAGTTTGATTTTTTTGTATTTTATTTTCATAAAGAAAGAAATGGATATGTCCAATTTACTATAATGATGATTGTGGGTGATAATATGTATTAGTTCCCTTGTTGCCTTAGTAAGTTTGTGAACTTTTTGATTTAGATAACCAAATCCAAAATTAAAAATAGATACATACGGGTACTTTTTATAAAGTGGCTAAGATGTTATAAATCTATGCTATGTAAATAATATTTTTATGCAAAGAAAAGTGAGAGATGTCAGAGGAATTACTCAGAACCAGAATTGATGTCTGGCAAAATTTCCCACATAGATTGGAATGCAGTGATTTTTGTTTAATTTATGATCTTTAAAAATTTTTAAGTGTAAACTCGTGATCTTTAAGATTGTTCAATATTTTCACTAAAGTCTAAATGAAAAATTCCTTTATACTTTGTCATATTGATCTTATGGTAGGTAAGAATAATTGTACTTGTGGTGTAATTATTTACTTTAATGAAAATTAGCCCAAAGAAGTTGTTTTTCTAGAAGACATGTGGAAAGTTCATAGCATATTTTAAAAAATGTGTTTGGTGAGTATTAGTTCATTGAGTGTTTCTTTCAGTACCATGGTGGATCTGTAATTACGATATTATGTAAACTAAATATAATCCTTAGTAAAAATATAATAGGACACCGGACTAGAAAAATGTGATTTTGTCCCTGAAATTACTTTGGAGTTTAGATCTATGTCCACAGGATGTTGTTGTTCTTCTTTTATGGACTCGGTACATTTTCTATTTGAAATGTATTAATGTTTATTTTTGTTTTTATTATTATCACTGTTTGGCAAAGGAGATTTTCTTCAGAGTTTTCCCCCTGGTCTGTTTTATACTTATATTCTTGCAGATATACCCACCCACTCAGAGTTACTGGTTTTCTTTTTCTAAAAATATCTCACAAAATCCTAGATGTTAGAGGACATCACATTCCATGACCCCCATTTGCAAATGAGGCAGCCCAGGTTTAGAAATGATAATTTGATGGGCTCAATTTGTATGGCTGGGACAGAGCTGGACAGAGCCAGGACTAGAACTCTGGAATCTTAGCAAGGAATCCTTCCAACCACAGTGTCTTTCTCTGGGAATCAAGTCTCTCATTCGGGGCTGTTTCCAATGCCTTCAATTTGATGTCAGTGTTTTATGTTAAATGTGCATTGTTGTTTCCATATGTACCGACCCCCACACCTATCCTTGTCGTTGGCTCTCCAGTAGAGGTGATGAGTCTTTCTTGTGAGTCTATACCTGATTCTCTCTGTGAAATGTGGTGTGGCTGGTTCTACAAAATCAATTGCCCAATATCCAGTGCCTTGGAATGAGTGAAAAAACTGGCCTCTATGTCTGTGTGAGTATGTTTGGTGTGGGGCCTTACCTCAACTTCCGCTTTCATTTCTCCTGGAGACTGTCTCCTCATCTCTACCTCATCCCTACATTGGGAAAGAATATAAATATTAGCAAATCCATTTATACACCAGGAAATTTGGATGAAAACACAAACTAAGAGAGCCCTCCAAAAGTTACTTGCATTTTGTGAAGAACATAGGGTAGCTTGGCAGTATCTGGAATCCAGAATGAGGGTTTTGACAATAAGGGCTCCATCCACTACCTCAGGAGGCACACTCTGAACAATCCACTGACTGGGTTGCTCTGTCTGGAGGAATAGTCTCTATTCTCCTAGCTAGCTCTCCAGACTGCTGTTCTTCTGAGGTTTGGCCAACTACAACATGGAAGAAGGTAAATTAAAGCAAGTTTGAAATATCAACAGTTACTGAAAGGGAAAAACTCAGATAGATTTTGATTACTTTAAATTCTATTTTGGATTATGACTAAAACCCGTACTTTCTGAAAGTTTTGTGTTTGGATAATTGTTACTGGTACTATTTAGTTATGTTTTCTTAGAGAAAATGCAATTCTTTCAGAATTAAGCAAATTAACTTATTAACTCTACAGATAATCTTAGCATAGATTTATCATTGGGCAGCCATATTAGGGTTTCCTTTTAAAATTCCATGCAATTCTTGATATTTCAGTTGTGTGGCTGTGGGAAGAAGGGAATACATATATAGATCGTCTTTTACATATACTCTTTCTAGGTTAAAAATTTGTGGAGAGTACCTAGTGACACGGAAATGCCTATGATATATATGTGTTTCCCTAGTGCAGAAAGAATGAATAACTTAAAATAATTTAAATTACAAATCTTTTAGGTTGATACTTAGAAAGATAGATGGTGGTCTCTGTTTTGAATATGAGCTTTTAAAGGGAATACAAAAAATGGTTTAAAATGATAAACTCAAGAAAGTCACCATGAAAAGTTTTTCCAGGTTATATTACCTCCAAGAAAAGAAAAAAAAAAAATGGAAAGGATATTAATTAGAAGAAAAAGAAAAAAAAAGGACAAAAAAAGTAGAAATAGGAAAATCAATAGGACAATAATGAATGAATGTTTTGTGCACTTAAATGTTTTTCTTTCAGTTTTATTGGGATATAATTGACACAAAGGACTGTATAAGTTTAAGGTGAGTAGCATAATGACTTAACACATACTGCAAAATGATTACCACAATATATTTAGTTAAAATCCATTGTTCATATATTGTGATTACAGAGAGATTTTTTTTTTCCTTTTGATGAGAATTTTTAGGATTTACTCTCTTAGCAACTTTCAAATATACCATATAGCAGGGTTAACTATAGTCATCATGTTGTACATTATATCCCCAGTAAATATTTATCTTATAACTGGAAGTTTGTACTTTTTGACCACTTTTAGGCAACCCCCATCCCCTCCCCTCCTGTGGTAACCACAAATCTGATCTCTGCATCCACAAATTCATTATTATTTTTTTTTTAATTCCACATATGGGTGAGATCATACAGTATTTGTCTATCTCTGTCTGACTTATTTAGAAGTTAGCATAATGCCCTCAAGGTCCATCCATGTTGTTGCAAAAAGTAGGATTTCCTTCTTTTTTATGGCGGAATAGTATTCCAGTGTGTGTGTGTGTGTGTGTGTATCACATTTTCTTTATCCATTTGTGGACATAGAGGTTGTTTCCTTTTCTTGGCTACTATAAATAATGCTATGATGAACATGGGATTGCAGATATTGTCACTGGCATGACTCCCTGACTCCCTGAACTCAGGAAACTCCTAGAAGCTTTTGGCTAACCATCAATTTCATCTTATAGAAACTAACAAATTACTGGAACTGGAAAAGAAACACTTGAGGACAACCCCTATGCAGATGAATCATAAAGTGCCCAACAATAACCCGGTTTTATTGTAATATTAAAGTCCCCCTCTGAATATTCATCCCAAGTCCTCATAAAAGAAGCCTGTTTACCCCTGTTCTAGGAGTCATGGCTTTGGAAATTTTTCCCAGGGATCTCCTTATTTGCTGCAAATAAAGATGACTTTATGAGGCAACTTCACCTGGTTTAGTCTCTGTCCATAACTCACCAAAGAGGGGACCCACTTTGGTTTGGTAACAATATCTCTTTGACATAGTGATTTCATTTTATTAGGATATGTTCACAGAAGTGAAATTGCTGGATCATATGGACGTTCTATTTTTAAATTTTTGAGGAACCTCCTCCCTTACTGCCTTCCATCATGGTTGCACCAGTTTACAACCCTACCGAGAGTGCACAAGTTTCCCTTTCCTCCACATCCTCACCAGGATTTGCTCTCTCATCTTTTTGATGAGTGCCATTGTAACGGGTGTGAGATGATAATTCCTTGTGGTTTTGATTTGCATTTCCCTGATAGTTAGTGATATTGAGCACCTTCTTATGTAACTATTGACCATTTATATATCTTTGGAAAAATGTGGATTCAGGTCCTGTGCCCATTTTTTAATCAGATTGGATTTTTTTGTTTTGTTTTTATTTTTGCTATTGAGTTGTATGAGCACTTCATACATTTGGATATGAACCCATATCAGATATATGACTTGCAAATATTTTCTCCCATTCCACAGGTTGTCTTTTCATTTTGGTGATTGTATTTTTATTTATTTTAACTGTGTACTTACCGCTCCCTTTAAACTGGATTGTCTATACTCTCTGGTTTAATATTCTGCTTAAATACAGAAGAAAATAAAGTGGATGACAGTAGTTCTGAAAAAAAATAACGGGAATACTTAAGTATTTTTCTGTTAAATGACATGCAAAAATTCTGTCCCATTTTGGAGAAAGATGTAACAGTTCTGCTGGTAGTACAGATTACTTTGCATCAGGGATTGGAGGTGATTCAGGGAATCTTCCTTTGAAGTAAATTTCTGAATGGTTAATCTGTTTATTATGTTTGCTAGGCTGACACATTAAATATGAGATCCAGTGGAGAAAAAAATGCACACAAACAGAACCCATAGACATTTTAATGTCATATATTTAAAAGAACAAAAGTAAGCTTTTCCAGAAAAAGTTAAAATGAGAAAATAATTATTTATGAAGGCAAAGTAGCTAGGGAATTTTCCTTCACATTTTGTTCAATTACACATGGATTTTTTTTTAAGATTTTATTTATTTATTTGAGAGAGAAAGAGAGAGAGCACATGGGGGGGGTCAGAGGGAGAAGCAGACCCCCTGCTGAGCAAGGAGCCCGATATGGGACTCGATCCCGGGACTCCAGGATCATGACCTGAGCCGAAGGCAGTCGCTTAACCAACTGAGCCACCCAGGCGCCCTATACATGGATTTTTTAAGTATATGTTTTTGTACACTCTAAAGTCACTTTTCTTATTTTCATCCAACAGTCAACAAGTATTTGTCGTGTGGCCGTTTGCCAGGAGGGGTTGTGATAATAATAATGATGACATCTAGGAGGCTATATGGACACTCAGCATGTGCCAGGCACAGTGTGCAGGATTTGCTGACGTAATTTCCTTAGAACAGCCATCTGGATAGGTTACCTGTTAGGATTATTCCATTTTATGGTAAATAATTGAGGCTTGGAGAGCCTTCTCCAACCCTCTTCACTCATTGTCACACAGCTAGTCAGCATATGGGCTAGATTTGAAGACAGAATTCGCCTCACTTTGTGGAAGTGATAGAGTCTTTTAAGCTAAAGAAGTTATCACACTATAATGAAATTCCAAGGATCTGTCTTCTAATCCTGGTTATGAACTAAAAATCTATGAGAATTTGAGTATATTTATTTTATATATTTGAGCCTTAGTTTCTTTATCTGTAAGATGATGAGGGTTTAGAATTGCCCATTTCCTGTGTCACTTCTAGTTAGAATATTCCAATACTTTTGTTAAGGAAATTAGGGAGAGAGAGATAATATTTAAAACATACTAACAGAAAAAAGAAAGATAAGCTGTTTTGTATAAGACATAATTAATTTTATTTGATCATTTTATGTGTATTTATACATTAAGTGGAGTACAAACCCAAATATATAAATCTGTAAATTCCCAATTTTTTCTACACTATATGTTGTAGATTAAGTTCTTTGTAATGTAGTATAATGATATATCATAGCTAATGAAGACTGCCACAGAGTCAGTGGTAAATTCAACATCCTAAAAATGGCTTGGATTAACTTGATAATAAGGTTACTATGCAATTACAATCTTGTTTTGGGCTTCATAAATCTTCTATATCCTTAATTTATATAGTGAAAATTTGTTTTAGGCTGTGAAGGTTAGAGTTAAATCTTTTTAAAATGTATTCTACTACAAAATCAAGACATCTCAATTTTGTCTCTCTCTATGTATCTATTGGCTTTTAGCATAGAACTTTAGCAACACTTTTAATTTACAGACCTCTCTGAGAAACCACAAGTTTTCTTAATGAATTTATAGATTTTCTTTCTCAACTCTCTCTGGAATCACACAGCCTATTAATCTTAGGTGATTTTAGTATCCATATTGACAATGTTGAGGATGGGTTTGGTGTAAATGTTATTTCCCTCTTTAATTTTCTTGGCTTCACTTGGCCTATCTCTCAAATGACTCTATCATGGGAGGAACAGAGCATTTCCAACATCACCTTCAACTCCCATGTATAGTGCGATTTGCAACTAAGGCCCTTCCAGCTTCTCTACACACTCCCCTAGTTTAACATGGTTTATTTATCCTTGCAATTTAATATAGGTTTATTTCTTTAGCACCAAATATTTAATATTCATTCGATTGCAAAATAATCCATCTCTCCTGTTGACATTTCAGTCCAAAATAATTGTTGGTTTTGTGTGGCATCCACACCTGATTTATTGATGATTCCCGTTGTGCATATCTAACAGAAATGTATTATTTCTCATTATTTTCGCTTTGGATTAAAAGCTCGAGTCATTTCTGATACTCTGGGCATTTATAAAATTATGTCCTTTAGATTTGTCTGTTTTTTTTTTTCCTACTTTAGCCAGATAGTGGAAATATTTTGGTGGTGGACATTATACTATTACGAATTTGCCATTCCAGCTTCCTAAGAATAATAGAGGTGCACTGAATGTTTCTTTACCATTTTGTTTATCTTACAAGTGTCAGGAGAAATGGGAACATTTTATATTAATCTTCTTTATTACAATGTACTTGTTGTTATGTAAGAAAGGTCCCTTATATCCATCAGTTAGGTGTATGTGTATGAGTAATTTATTTGCAGCATGCAATTATGTGTTTATTAGTTTGAAGAATTTTCAGTGGTTCTGTTCCATACCCACAATAGAAGAGGTCCGGAGGGATTAGAACATAATTTATTGAGAGACTACCACTTATTTTCGGGAAAAAATAAGCCCTGATGTTGATGTGAGTTAATCAACAGGGTAGAATTCTAATTCTATCTCCATGTACATGGGGGACAATTGTTGGTAACCATTATTAAGTAATCTACCCCAATTCTAAAGTGCCTTAATTAACACTTAGAGCAATCATTTTACTCGTTACTCTCTTATTTATATTAAGATTTTTATTAAGGCATAGAAAACAAAGATCATAAGTCACATGCCTTTATCAAGTCATCTAAATATAACAAATAAAAAATTCAGGATATTCAGGTCCAAAACCTCCTTTTCCTCCCAGTGTAATTTCTAATGTACTAATGCTATGAAAATATTTGATTTTTATTTCATATGAAGTATTAGATCACTTATATGTATTTGAATAATGTGATAATACTTTCTACTTATATAGAATAATTTCCCCCGGATACTGAAGAACGAATTTCTAATGTTTTCTCATTTATCCTTACAACATCTCATTGATGTTAGGAACTAATTTTTATTATCTTGATTGGGAAATGCAGTACTTATTATTACTAATATTGTGTATAGAAACAAAGTAACTGTCTAACTCTACAAGGCAGGTCTCCAGGATTGAAAACCAGGCATTTGGGTGATAACAGTTAACTGAGAATGTAAAACACGTGTATTAGTCAGAGTTCTCCAGAGAAGAATAACCAATAGGAGATTACATATCTTCTATTATATGTTTGTTTCTTTGTTTATTGATTTTAAAGATTGACTCACATGATTGTAGGGGCTGCCAAGTCCAAAATATGTAGGACGGTTTGACTGGCTGCATACTCAAGTGGGGTTTCTATGTTGAGGTCTTGAGGAGAATTTCTTCTTTGAGAAATCTCAGTGTTTGCTCTGATGGCCTTCAACTAATTGGATAAGGCCTACTCACATTATGGAGTGATCTCCTAATCTACTTTACTGAAAGTCTACTAAATATTAATCACATCTTAAAAAATACCTTTATAGCATCATCTAGACCTGTTTGGAAGAAAAATATTTATGGTTTTTCAGTGTTTGACCAAACTGGGCACCACAGTCCAGTGAAGTTGTTGCATAAAATAAACCATCACAACATGATAAGTTATGGATTATCTTCTAAACTTGGTGAGATGTTTGATATATTCAGAAAGTTTATATGATTAGTTGAGCAGTGTTCTTACAATGTTTATAGCAGTATGCTTCTTTACGTTTATGTTGTCTTACTATGGATGTATGGTTAAAATGCATGTGTATTTGTGAATTTTACAAATTCACCCTGGTCTAGCTCATTCATAACAGTTCACACCATTGCCATTTTCTCAGTCTAGTTCATTTAACATTTAGGCTTTGAATACCAGATAGGTGAAATCATAGGAAAACAGATGCAATCCTACACTCATGGACTTTCTGCTCAGCATTCCAGCATTCAAGTTCACAGTAGTTACTTATATAAACAGGTCTGTGAGTCACCCCTAGAAACTCTTTCAAAGATCAGTTACATTCTAGACACCAAGATGGTGAGGTGTTTAGGTATGACCAATGTAAATACTTTCAATATGTTTTTTAATTAATATTAAAAAAATAACACTGAGGAGGAATAGATGTGTTTCTTTAGCAATTAAAATTCATGTGCCATACTTGCAGTGTCCTTTAATCCTCAGACTTTCCTCTTGTCAGCAAATGTCTTAACCAGGAAACAAAGCATCTTTCTTGATTAAAAAAAAAAAAAATCTATCTTCTCCTGTATCTTAGCCCTAAGTTATCTGTTTCTTAGAGCATACTATGAGCCTTGCTGGTTTACCATTGATATACCTGGGCTCCTGAATTCTTCGTGGCTGATTACTGCCCTGGCCACAAAAAAAAAAAAACGCCAGCCTTGATGTTACTGTTGCCTTCACTGTCCTTATTCAGCCTTCCCTGGGCTTCTGTGCTATACCACTTACTGCTGGGTTCTCCCCTGGTGTTTCTACTTGCTTTGCTTTGACTGACTTTCAAGATTGCCCTTCACCTACTAGACCTGGGTAAACTTTCAAGCATGTGGTCCCTCGCAGGAATCACTAAACTCGGGTGTTGTACTTCTTTTCTGGATACACCACCTATATACTACAGAGTCATCTTTTTGTCCAGTGAAGAGCCATAGCGATAGTCTTACTTATCATCACAACTCCCAGAAAGCTGGCCTTTGCAGGGTATAGGTATTTAGCACCCAAGACCACACTAGTGTGCATCTCAGCACTTGATTCTGTGTTTTAGGTCCAAAGAGACAGCTTTCAGATGGAGAATGTCCCTAACAAGAGAGCCCCAAAACAAAACTAATAATGGAAAATTCTGTGCACTGTCTTTCACTGTTACATTTTCAAAACCTTACTGACTACTCATAGTCAAGAAAGTTACAGCATATATTTCTTATAAGAGTATAGTCTCTGTACACAGAAAGTGCTCAGATTCCATAACCATCAAGAAATCAAACTTCCCTTCCTGCCGAGGATGCTGTAATGAACAAGGTGAGATGGGAAGAAATTGAAATCCACATACACTGTTGGGGGGAATGTAAAATGGTGCGGCTGTTTTGGTGAAGTCTGGCAGTTCCTCAAAAGGTTAAACAGACTTGCCATACGATCCAGCAGTTCTACTCCTAAATATATACCCAAGAGAAGTGTGGACATCACGTCCATGAAAAAAACACAAGAAACACTAAAAACTTGCACACAAACACAGCCTCATCATTCATAATCACTAAAAAATAGCACTGATCCTAATGTCCATCAGCTGCTGACTCGGTGAATAAAATGTGGCATATCCATTTAATAGGCTATTATTTAGCAATAAAAAGAAATACAGTACTGATACATGGCATACCATGGACAGACCTTGAAAAAATAATATGCTAGGTGAAAGAAACTAGTCACAAAAGGCCGGATACTGTATGGTTCCATTTATGTCCATAAAAGGCAAGTCCATAGAGACAGAAAGTAGACTTGAGTTTGCCAAATAAAGGAAATGAGGGGGAATGGAGAACAACCAGTAATGGGTATGGGGTTTCTTTTCATGGTGATGGTTGCACAATTCTGTAAAGATACCAAGCCCAGGGACACCTGGGTGGCTCAGTCATTAAGCGTCTGCCTTTGGCTTACGTCATGGTCCCAGGGTCCTAGGATCGAGCCCCACATCGGGCTCCCTGCTCGGCGGGAAGCCTGCTTCTCCCTCTCCCACTCCCCCTGCTTGTGTTCCCTCTCTCGCTGTGACTCTCTGTCAAATAAATAAAATCTTAAAAAAAAAAAAAGATACCTAGCCCATTGAAATATACACTTTAAATGGGTAATTTGTATGGTTTATGAATTATATCTCAATAAAACCGTTCTAAAAAAGATACTATATCACTTCATATGTTGTATAAGAATCTTGCAATAGTATACTTCTTTTTCTCTGCTCCTGACCTTGTAATATTGTTGTCATATATCTTGTTTATACATATGTAACAAATCCCATATTTTTTCAGTGAAAGCTATAAAAACAAATGAATCCATGGGATTTTATGTATGTGAACTGACTTAATTTAATTTTTTAAAAAGCAGTTCAGGTGTCTGTTTTTTATTTAATTAATTAATTAATTTATTTATTTAGAGTGTGAATAAATGGGGTGGGGTGAGGCAGAGGGAGAGGGAGCCTAAAGTAGGCTCCTTGCCCAGCACAGAGCCCCACACAGGGTTCAAACTCATGAGATCATGACTTGAGCTGAAATCAAGAGTCGGACGCTTAAGCAACTGAGCCACCCAGGCACCCCTAATCTGATTAAAATTTAATCACCACCAACTTTTTGTCATCTGTCTTAACCCGTTCAGGCTGCTATGACAAAATATTACAGACTGGGTGGCTTATAAACAACAGAAATTTATTTCTTACAGTTCTGGAGGCAGGAAGTCTAAGAGGTAGCCATGGTGAGGGGCCACTTCTAGATTGTAGACTTCTCCTCCTATCCTGCAATGGTGGAAGAAGCCAGGGAACTCTCTGGGGCCTTTTTCATAAGGGCACTAACTCTAGAGCAGAGCCCTCATGACCTATTCACCTCCCAAAGCCCCACCTCTTAATGCCTAACTTGGGCATTAGTTGTCAACATATAAATTTGAGGGGAACACAAACATTCAAACTATAGCATCACCCATTATACATTCCACACAGAACACAAATTTAAAAGGACTTTTAATTGTTTCTTCCTTCCTTATGTCTTCTGTCATTGGGATTCAGATATACAATTAACTTTCATTGTCATTTATTAGGTGCTTACTGTGATAGGTGTTGGGGATAGAAGAATGAGGTTATCAGTGTCTCCAAGGAGGGTACACTGGTGATGGATCACACAACTAATAGAGTTGGAAGCATATTATTGTAATAGCATTGAATGGGACTTAGGAGAGCTGACTATTTTCTACTCTCAATTCCAGTGCTTGACAATGTAATGCTTGGGCAAGTCATTCAAAGTCTGCTGGCCTCTATTTCCAGATGACTGGAATAAGTGAGCTATCCAGTCTCTTGAGACCTAAAATTCTCTGTCATTTTACATCGACATCTTTCTCCTCCTGAAAACTTGAATAGCATTTATTCTTGAGTCATGGGTACAATGGCATTTTTATGGTTTATCAATAATTATTGGGCATTGCTAAACTTATCCCATTGAGAAGAGTTCTTTCATTTGGTTTTAATAATGGTTGGTGTACATGGATATATTCAGTATATGTATACCTTCAGGCCATATCCCAAATCCATCAATTTCTCTTTGTTTTCATTGTCATCGCAGCAATATCACCATTATTATCCATTACCTAGACAGAATGGCAATAATGACGGAAATGTACTATATCATTGTTGTCCCATGAGCCACTAGCCACTTGTGGTCATTGAGAACTTGAAATATGTTGAGTGTGACTGAAATTCTGAATTTTTATTTTATTTTTTTAAAGATTTATTTATTTATTTTAGAGAGAGAGCATGAGTGGGAGGGGCAGAGGGAGAGGGAATCTCAAGCAGACTCCCGGCTGAGAGTGTGGAGCCCCACTCAGGGCTTGAGTCCAAGACCCTCACATCACAACCTGAGCTGAAACCAAGAGTTGGGTGCTCCACTAACATGGCCAGCCAGGCACCTCCTGAATTTTTAATATTATTTACTTTTAATGTACTTATATTTAAATTGAAATAGTCATGTATGTATTGGACAGAGTAGACCTAGACCCCACAGTTGGCTCTCCAGCCCACTGTTTTCATCATAGTAGTCAAAACTTTTTTTTTTTTTTTTTTTTTAGCCATAGATTAAAATACATTGATCTTTTATAAAAGGCTACAGTGGCTTCACATTGAACTTAAATCTGACTGTTGTTTATGTCTTTAAAGTCTGCCACACCACCCTTCTCCTCTCTTTGTTCCAGCATTCTGGATTTTTTCTGTTCTTCAAACACATTATGATCACTTCGATATCAGGGCTTTTTCCTGCTTGGAATGCTTACCTCATATTTCCCTGCCTATTTTTATTTAGGCCTCATCTCTTATGTCCTTACTTTGGAGGTGACCTGGGCAACCTCTTTATCAAAGCTCTTCTTCCGTCAGTCTCTCAACCGTAGCCTGTTTTGTTTTGTTCATTTATCACTATTTGAGGTGGTTTGTTACATGTTCAATGTTGTTTTTTTTTCCCCTTCAGTAGCGTATAAGCGGCAGAGACCTTTTATATATTTTTCACTGTATCCCCAACATCAAGAAAGATACCTGGGATGGAGCTCAATAAATATTTGTTGATTGTATCAATAAACACTAGGAGAAGATAAATGAATAAATGCATACAATTTACTTCACTGTACAGTGTTAATCTTTTTTTTTTGTAATTGACATTATTCATTTTGATTTCCTAACATTGGGAAGAATAATCTTAAATTCCTAAGACTTGCACAATATTCCTGGTGGCATGGTACCATTTTTAATTCAAGTAAAATATATCTCTTTTAGTCTCCGTTGTAGTCCCATTTCTGAGTCAGCTACAAACCTGAGCATAATAACCTTTTAATCCATAAAACAAAATTAAGCAAAAATAAAGTTAAAGCCCTTAGACTATGTTCAGAACGAATCTTGCAGGTAGTGATAATCTTTGTCTTGTGAAAATGGTTTGACGGTGGGATTCCTCCTTACCCCTTCACTTCTATCATTTGAATTGTCTTTCTCATTCATTTTTAATAATGAGATTGACTTAAATATTTAAAGTAGTTCTCAAGAGCCAACATGGTAATTGTTTGTCAATTATAGACTTTGTTAAATTGTTAGTGTCATGGTTTAAATTTGTCAGACAAATGCTTTTTCATTGAGGATGTTGAACAATAGCAGGGTGAATGGTTGAGTTTGTCTTAAGGGAAGGATAGATTGCTGTCAGATCCTTTCTGCTGATGTTCTGACACTGACCAGGCCCTCTAGCCAGCACCGGCTCTTTCTCAGGTCATCATCACCACCTCTGATACCACTGTACACCGATGAAGTGAGGATATTGTGTGGAAGGCACTGTGGCAGTATTTTCAGATCCGTATGTAAATTAAGTGGTTCTCTGTCCAGCCTATATATAGCCTATAAACAATGTTGGCCAACGCTCGGTAGAAAGAGTCTATAAACCAATAAAAATTCAACTCATAATAATGTATGATTTTTTTCTACTATCCATTTAAATTTGTCCCCAAAATGCCATAAAATTGAAATGCTTATATATATATATATATAATTATCAAAATGGTTATCTGCACAAGGCAAAAAATCTTACATTTTTTCTTATTTTTCTGATGACAAATAACAATTGAGATAAAGATTTGTTCCCAAACAAGAGCTCTAATCACAATGAGAATAAGAGGTCAGAAGAAAGTAACTGTGAATATGACTCAACTCGTTACAATAATTTTTAAAAGTTTAGGCATTATAATGCATAGTGGTTATGAACTTGGACTCCTGAGTAAAAACGCTCTTGTTCAGCCCCTTACCAAGGATGTTTTCAAGGCAAGTTATTTAATTTCTCTAAGGCACAACTTTTGCGTCTATAAAATAGTATAACCACCTTTATAGGATATTTTTTCATCAAGCAGAATTAAGATTCTATATATTAAAAGCCCTGTACCTTGAACAAAATACATGCTTAATAATGTTAATGATTATGTCTGTTGTTTTAAATTTGTTTTTCCAAGATGCAAATATGGGAGACAAAAACATCACTTTATTTGACAAAGCCAAGTACATTACAGGAGAGAGTATGTTTATTGGCCTAATACATAGTAATTGGTAAATATTTGCTGAATCACTTAGGCAGGGTCGAAGACAACATTTCAGATAATGTCTGGCACATAATGGGTACTAATTTTAGACTGGTAATATTAACTTTTGCCTTCAGATTATCAATGATAAATGATATAATTATAATAATATTCTGAATTTGGATTTCTCAGAAGTATAATATGAGCTTTAAGGAGAAAATATAAATAAAAATACTTTAAAAATAGAGCTAATGGCATAGCATTAATATTTTAAATTAATGTTGTTAGTTTTCCTCTAGTGCTATAACATAACATATTCATTTATCCATAAATGTATTTGATGAAATTTAGTTACATTACACCCTACTTTGTAGTATGAGTAAAAAAAAAAAAAAAAGTGTTTTTTATAATTTTCAACATGTGGTACAGAAGTCATAGGCTTTCCTGTCTGAATCGTAATTGCTTAGCTTCCTAAAATGGTAACATCCTAACGGACAGAATAAGAAATGACCCTTTGAGGAATATTTCTATATCTTCAACAAATCTATAGTCAAGAAAAGTGAACTTCTGCATGACATATCCTTTAAGCACCTATGAAAGTATCTATTTTTCCAGAGGAGTACAAACTTTTTTTTTTTTTCTTCCAGACAAGGATCACAGTGTATCTCCTCCCCCTATGTCCAAACTTTTGGTTCTTGGCTAGTGCTATGTACTGAATTGTGTCCCTTCCAAATTCATATGTTGAAGCCCTAACTCCCAAAGCGACTGTATTTTTTGGAGATTAGGCCTTTGGGGAGGTAAAGTTAAATGAGGTCGTAAGGGTGTGGCCCAAATCTGATAAGGCTCCTGCGCTTGTGAGGAGAGACCGCAGATTCCACTCTCTCCGGCTACCATGCTCTCTCTCTCTCCCTCTCCCTCCATGAGCACACAGAAGGAAGGTCATGTGAAGGCACAGAAAGAAGGCAGCTTGTCCACAAGACAGCAAGAGAGGCTTTACCAGAAAACTGACTGTCCTGTTGATCTGGGACTTCTAGCCTCCACAACTGTAAGAAAATACATTTCTGTTGGGTAAGTACAACATGCTTTTTTGTTATGGCCCCCTGAGCTGACGAATACAGATGGGAAGTGTTACATGGAATCTAGTCCCACCTCTGATTCTTGGCACCATCATTTTTTCTTCCTAAATGTGCTTTATCACATTTACATTTATCTTTTTTTTAAAAAGTGTCAAATGGCATAAAGCACGTAGTAGGAGTGACCACGATATTTTGTGTGTTCCTGAATTTTTCCTTGTCTTACCCGTAGGAGTAATAACAGTTCTCATGACATAGGGTGTTTGTGAGACTTGAGATAATCATAAAACACACTGAGTGACTGGGCTGTAATAAATATTATACAGGATTGGTATTTTATATTTGAAATAATAATTTAGTACCTCAGGTCGTCATCTTACTTCTATGATTGAATTTACAATATAAAGATATGTTATTGGACAAAAATCTATTCTATCCTGAATTTTGTTTCTCTCTTTGATATTTTTACAATGAAAATCTTCCAGTGAAGATATCAGTGTAGATGATGCCCTTCCTCTTTCAAACATGGACACACACACACACGCACACACACGTGCGTGCACTGCACACACATAACTTAATGCTTGAAAGGAAGGGTAACTTTGTAGTTAAAATCGTTGACTCTGGAATCAGAACGCCTAGATTTGAAACACAACTCCGCTGTTTTCCAGCTGTGTGAACTTGGATTGCTCAACTTCTCCATCTACGTTTTTTAAATCTATGAAATAGGGATAATAATAGTACTTAATCTCTTTGGGGGTATTAAGTGAGTTAATACATTTAACATACGTTGAATAGTACCTACCACATAGCAAGTGTAATAAGTAAGCATTAGCTACATTTTGCAGGGAAAAGTCCTGGTATCTTTTTATGTACCTGGCTTTGGAAGGCATTTAGTTAATTGACTTCTCACTAAATTTCATTAAACTTAGTGAATAACGCACTGTTTTAAAAAGCAGCAGTTCCCTTTTGCAGGAGTTACTGACTAAATGTATTTTATTTATGAACTCAGAGGAGAAAATAATTTTATTCTAATGCATATCTGTGATACTGCCAACTTGTTATGTTGGCTAATGAATTATTCCAGAATAATGGAAAATACACAACAAGAGCCTTGGTCTTTGCCAAACTCCCAAGAAAAGCATTTTGAGTTCTTTCTGTCTGTGCAAGTATTCAGTATAAGAGCATTCGCCCTGTCTAACCCCAACTGAGGCGCTATACGAGTGCTTTTTCTAAGTGTGATCTATGTTAGCCCTTCTTGATTATGTTAAATGAATTCCAGTCATCCCTCTAGCCTTAATGTTACTTACTAAAAAGAAAGTGACCTAATGGTCACAGTGAATTTTGTTTAATTGCATTTACTATAGCTTGTATGTAATTTGCAATTATTTAGGGGTTTTTATTGTTGTTATTGTTGCTTAGGGCGATTTAAAGAACAGGCTCTGCCACACAAAATGACATAAAATTGTCCAGATGTTATTTTCAGTCCTGAGGTGGGGATGGTGGGAAGCATGGAAAGACTGGAGGGAGAAAAGTTTCACTGAATAGTAAGATAAAGCAAAGTGATTGGCAGAAAACTTTACATGGGTTATCTGTGATAAAACAGAGTTGGTTGATAATGATGTTTATTTGGGAGAAAAGGTACAGATAAGGCAATGATTGTTCAGTAATAGGAAAGGATGACAGGATAAATAATGTAGTTGTTTTCTACCTACACATGAATTTAGGAGAAAATCACTAAGTATCATTCTCTGTTTTATAACATTGAGGTTTTTTTTTTTTTTTTAAGTTTTAAGTTCTTTTTATAATCTTTTAAAAAATCTTCTTTATATTGTAAATATAGAACCATCAACACCACCACACTACACACACCACCACCACTCATGGTGAATTTACTCTTACGAAAAGATTAAATGTGGGGTGCCTGGGTGCCAGTCCGTGAGGCCTCCAACTCTATGTCCCCTCATGTCGTGATTTCAGGATCATGAGACTGATCCCCACATTGGGCTCTGCGCTCAGCATGGAGTCTGCTCGAGATTCTCTCTCCCTCTCCCTCTTCCCCCACCATGCGCTATCTCTCTGTCAAATAAATATATAAATCTTAAAAAAAAAAAAAAGATGAATGTGAAGCCTACAGCACAGTAGGATGTAGGGTAAACATAACACCACTGCCCATATAGAAGTTCAGCTAGCAGGGATAGACCTCTTCAAGTGAAGTGACCACGTATCTTCAGAATATGACTGAGAGACAAAGAGAAGAAATTCTTGCCCACAAATATCTTCAAACTTTTCAATTTTTTTTTTTAAACTGTAATGTAGTAGGAGTTCTATTCTCTTGAATTGGAAGGTCAGAAATACTGTAAGTTATTAGTTATTAAAAAACAGGTGCATTTTTGAAGGTCCATTCTTTCTAAAAAAAATCTCTTGGCTAGTGCTAGCAGTATTATAAAGTTTGGCATTATATTTGTTTTGCTTGTGATTGTTCTGTAAATTTAGCATTTCAGTTTTTCAAAAAGATAGTAAATTTGTCAGTGGTGGTGGGTCAACATATAGAACATAGAGCACGTACATAAATAAATTTAGAATTAAACAGCTGGCCAAATGTAGTAAATGAGGAAACTAAAGTCTGGCTACTGAGCAACTGCTGTATTGACATATGTCTTTAAATATATTGTAATGCACATATTCTAGAATATTATTACACTTGATTAGAATGAAATAGCAATAACCAAAAGGAAATTTATTATTAAATTCAACACTAAGATAATTGATCGAACATTTCTAATAGTTTTATTGTTTTATTCTATAAAAAGATAATTGTGATAGTATATGTGAAATTTCAGGAAAATTAAAGAATATAAACAATTATTAATATGTTTATCTGCTGCCAGTGGTCACTTAATATATTTACAATTTTATTCTAATATATCATAGAGAATGTAATTTTACAAGATACAAGATATTAACAAAATTGGAATAATACTATACTGTCTATACCCTGGTTTGATTTATACTCAATAATACATTATAGTGCCTCATGTCAATTATTTATTTACCAAAACACCAGCTACAATAATTGATCATATGCATATCATTATTTTATTCAACTCTACATATATTGTTAAATATATATTTATAAATAATTGCTATTGTGAATAATGCTCGGTAAGCATTCTTACATATAGATCTTGATTGTTTTCTTAGGGCAGATGTCAATGAGTGAAAATAGCTGTCTTGTGATAAATATAAAATTAAGAACTTTGACATATACCTTAATGCTCCAATGTAGCTCAGGGGATGTGCTCTTAGATATGGGGCTTTAAGTGAATCAGAGCTACATGGGTTCTTATAGCATAGACCCCATGGAGATCTTTTCTTGATACCTTATGTCGGCATCTGATCTTCCATTCTACGTGTTTCCGGTCATAGTCTCTCAAATTCCATTCACATAATTGTTGGTCAGTCCTCACAGGCTGTGCTACAAATGCAACAGGCTTCAAAATGTCAAAGAATCCTTACCAACCCTAATTGTTTGCTAATCCTTATCTTTTGTTTCCTCCCCCATTTCCTGGAAGATGTCAGATTCAGTCTTTAGCTTAATTAACATGCTAAAGTTAGATAAAAATTAATCTATAGAAATTAGATTTATAGAAGATACACTTTCTTTGTTCCTCTGCACTACCCACTTTTACAGTTTTATCAGTCAATATGGGACAAAAGAAGTAAACGTCAGAATGAAAGACCATAGTTAAGTCAACATCACAAATTTTAGATCATATTAACTCAGCATAGATTAATGCAGAGCACTCATGAACAATAGCATTTGTGATGTTCTAATATGCACTGGACAAAAGTGTATAGTGGTGTCTGCCTTGCTGATTTTCATTGGCTCAGAGCATGAGGTATCACCCAGAGCACAAAAATAAATATACATTAAGATTATGCTAAAAAGAATGTATCTACATCTATCTGTAGTTATATCCATTTATCTTTCTCTCTCTTTTTTAAAGAAAATATTTTGGAAACAAGTTTACAAATCCACATTGTGAGGTCTACCGTTACATAGAGTAAGCCTACTTTGTCAAAATACTTTGCAAAAAGTTTTACCTTCACTCTTACAAACAGTATGTGAGAGTTTATCCCACTGGGCTTTTGTAAGAATTTCTTATTATAGCTTGTTTTATTCTGTTAGTTTGCTTATTGGCAAAAAACAATAAAAATCAAAACAAGAAAGCATTTTCCTGATGAGTAGTGGTAGAGGTTGAGTATTTTTCATGCTTATTAGCTATTTGCATGTCTTCATCTATGATTGGTGTATTTGTGGCTTGTTTATTGGTTGCTCATGTTGTAATTAAGATTTTATTAAAGTGTGTGGTGGTAGGCTTATCAAAAATTAAGAATGTTAACCCAATGATTATTTTAAAGTCTTGTTAAAATTTTTGCTCCTAATATAAGAATATATGTTATAGATTGCCTTTTAGTCAGATTTGTAGGATTTTAATGATATTATAATTTATAAGAGCGTTCTGTAAGCATGAGAATAAATATATAATTACATAAACTTACTTTTAGTATTTTTCTCATTTTTAAGCTGTAAGAATCTGGCTTTCCTGAGCCAAATAGTCAATGAGATATTTTTCACATCTGATACCTGGCATTCAATACCAGATTCGTGTTCTACAACATGTTACTTGTCCTTTTCTTTTTCCTCTTCCTCCTTCTTCTTCAGGAATTCTCAAAGATAATAAAACAAATCATATGTTGAACATTTATTATGAAAAAGCCAATGAATTTGATTACCAACTCTGATGAAGTTTGAAAAATAAAAGTTATGGATGGTTTTCTTAAGCAATTAAAACAGAGCAAATTAATAGTGTCCTGAACTTTAATGATAATGACTCACTTGAACTCACTAATTTCATAGATTCCTTTGTATTTGTTCCAAAACTTTTTTACAAAACAAAACTACCCTTCACATTGCTGTCAATTTCACATTTCACCCCCCACCCCATGGTAGACTGTCTCTACTTCTGTTAGATTCTTTGGTCATTAAATTCAAGCCTAAGTTCTGCATGTACGATTTGGGCTAGAACCATAGAAAACTCCAATGAAGCTACTTCTACCTAGACCCTATATTAAGAAACATTGAACTATGCAAAGGAATGAATTTAGAGACATCCGGAGATAGAAAAGTATTCAGAAGGACATTTGCCAATTACAAGTTAAAATTGGTTTTGTTGTATTTTCTTTATAGTAGGAAATATAAGTTCTCAGGTAAGATCTGACATCTCTATTAATGGGAATTTTGTGCTCAGTTAATTAAATAAATGTATATCTCTCCCCCTTCCATTTTTTCTATTTAGCATTTAACTTTCCAGTCAATTAGAAGGGTTTGAAGTTTGTTTTATTAAAAAGAGCAATAGGGCGCCTGGGTGGCTCAGTTGGTTAGGCGACTGCCTTCGGCTCAGGTCATGATCCTGGAGTCCCGGGATCGAGTCCCGCATCGGGCTCCCTGCTCAGCAGGGGGTCTGCTCCTCCCTCTGACCCTCTTCCCTCTCGCACTCTCTGTCTCTCATTCTCTCTCTCAAATAAAAAAAAAAAAAGAGCAATAGTTTAAAAAACTTCTATAATGCTTAAAAAATTAAAATTATAGAGTTATTATCTTCCCTATATGTATAGTGTGTATATATATGTGTGTGTGTGTATATATATATATATATGTATATATACTTACACATGCACACACACACACACACAGAGAAACTTAGGTACTAAAAGCCCTTAGGTCTGACGATAATAAACATATGTAAAAAGAACAACACTTTATGATATGGGTTTGCATGTATGTAGGTTAAAAGGATGATTCCTACATTTTGAGTTCATGGCACAAAGAATAATGATACTAATGAAAGAAATGATTAATTGCAGATGCTTGTCAGAAGAGGGGATTAGAAAATAATCATCTACCTGCCAGAAGGGCAGCTGCCTTCAAAGTCCTTTGCTACATGATTTTTTTCAACTTTGCAGTTGCATTTCGGATGGAGAGTCATCTAGGGGATGTGGGTGCAGCTTGAAGAGAAACACTGTCAGCCAGACAGACAACCTTTTCCATTCCACTCGGTCACTGCTGGGAAAGCCTTTCACGTGTCCAAGATTTACAGGATGACATTGGAACCAACTCCTCACCTCACCTCCGTGGCCTTATCTCCTGTTCCCCCATGGCCTTTGAACGAAAGCCTCCAGGATTCTGAGAAAGGCAAAGCCCCTTGGGCCGCTGCAGCATCAGGGGATTGCTCTGTTTTGCAGTTTCTTCTACTTTGGGGCCACTGGGACTTTTCCTCCTGAAAGGTCTTCTGTGTATTTTATTTTATTTATTTATTTTTTGGCAGTTTACTAAGGCAGTTATTTATTTATTTAATTCTTGTACATGCATCTTTCTATGTTAGAACTTCATTCTTTTTTTTTTTTAGTTTTTTTTTCAATTTAAATTCAAATAGCCAACATATAGTACATCATTACTTTCAGATGTTCTGTGTATTTTAAAGATGTTTGTTTTGTTTTACCTAACTTTTCTAGGTGCTTTATTTCTGTCTTTTTTTTATTTTATCTTTGTATCCCAAAGACTTACAGGTCATCTCTGTTGCCAGAATATATGGCCTTTGGCCACTATTTCCTCAGCTGTTGATTTGAATATAAGAAGTACTGGTTTGATCACAACATTTCCATAGGAAGTTTACATCTAACTTATTTACTTATTTTTAGAGTATGTGGATCTGCCTTTAAGCATCAGCCCAGAATGCCTAAAATCCAGATTCTTGTGAAAGAATATAACCTTGAATTACTTTTGCCTGCTTGGAAGAAACAACATTTGGGTCCCCTGGGTGGCTCATTTGGTTAAGCGTCTGCCTTCAGCTCAGTGATCCTAGGGTCCTGGGTTCCAGATGAGCCCTGTGTGGGCCTCCTGGTGCAGTGAAGAGTCTGTTTTTCCCTCTCCCTCTGCCCCTCCCCCCGCCTCGTGCGTGCTCTCTCTCTCTCTTTCTCTCAAATAAATAAATAAAATCTTAAAAAAGAAGAAGAAACAACATTTGAGGATGAATGCACAAGAAGTAAGCCAGTGTTCTTAAAATTCAGAACTTTAACCACAGTTCAAGTCAGACCATCAGGGAGTACAAATTTGAAACTCTTCTCAGCTTTTATTACATTTCATTTTGATATCACTCTCTTCAATTGCACTGATGAACACTATAAAAACAACTGCATGGAATTCTTCAGTTTTTTGTAATATAGGAAGGATGCTAAGGTTATTTTCCACAAGATCGCTGGGTATGCCTTTATGAATATTCAAAAGAAATGCATCTCAGAACTCTGTGCTGGGAAAATCTTCACTTTTGCTGAGCAATTAGTTTATTGTTGTCTCACAGACACTAAAAATCTTAAAAGTGATAATGCTTTCCTTGTTCTTTGCCCTTAAGGAAGTCCAACTTATTTAATTTTTTTAGGCCCTACAAATGCACTTATGCATTACAAAAATCTCTCATATTATCAATGCATTTTTTTACTTATTAGTTTATTAACTGTTAATGGTAATATTTAAAAATATCTTATGCTTATAAATAACTTCAAATACTGCATAAAATAGAGAAATTGTAAATAAAGTGGTGGCATCATATAATATCACAAATTTGACTTCTTTGGGGAATTATCATTAAAAACAGTATCTTCTCACAACCCAGAAACCATCTCCCAAGGGGGTGGAGAAAAAAACCAACACACTTATTACTGAATAAGCATTAAGCCAGAACGTGATGTGTATCACAGGTAATCCAACAAGAGATTATAAAACAGAAAGATCGTAAAGACGCTCTCCTATGGAAGCCAGCAGATCAGCCCATTGCATACATGTTTCCAAGATCAACCATAACTCATGTCAGAGGATTTAACAACGCTATTTGTCACCTATGGGTCATCCTAACTTTATCTGGTAACTGGAGTGATCATCATGTGTTAGCTAATTGATTTTATCCAGAGGAAAAACAAACTTCTCAGATATTTATGACAGGAGGCAGTTTTGCAAGTTGGTGCAAGAAGGCCACCAAAGTTAAACTTCATATATCCATTAGAAGCTGGGAGATGGGGTACCACCTTCCTTGATGTTTACATTTCAAAGGGATGGTTCCCAGATCCTTGAGAATGACATTCCTGGGTCATAAAGTTGACAAAAGATCTATCAAGTCTTTAATAGGATACACAGATTTCAAAGAGAGGAGAAAGTACTTTTGAGTTTTGTAAGGTAACTGTTTTAAGAAAAAGAAGGGAGAGAAATATCTATCCTTATTTTCCACAGAGAACATTAAGCCTCTTATTTTTCATTTGTATTTGCCCTTACAAGTTCTTAACGAATAAATTAAAATAAATAAATAAGTAAATATATATATTTCAGTTAAAATATCACAAAATAACAGATTATAGATAATTTCACTATATCATCATATCACAAAAAAGCAGTAACACCTAATCCTTAAATTGTCTGGAACACCAGACACATTTTTTACTTACAAATGAGAACATAATCAGCTGTTTGGAACCCCGGGCAAACCCAAAGATGATCGAAGCTATAGTTTGAATGAATTATATTAATAACCCAAATTCCGGTTCCTAATAGCAGAGATAAATGTTACAGTAGCCCAGTGATAAGAAAGAAAGCCTCCTTTTTCCTGGGCATAGGACTGAACCTGAAAGTGTGACAAAAAGAAGTCTGTCATTGGTGTACAGCTCTTTCTCTTTCTGTGTTCCTCTATCACTTTGTTAAAAGGTAAACTGAATCATATTAACCTTTTTTAAGAGAATTTATTTGAGCAGAAATAAATTTAAATCGGGTAGTGCCACACTTGGAGTGGGTAGAAGTGCTCTGTTGAGGGGAGCTGGGGAAAAACCTTTATGGTGGAAAGGCAGTTGCAAAATAAGGAAATTAGTGATTGGCTACAGTTTGAATCCTAGTTGGCTGTTTGTGATTGGCTGTCCTTAGTTTCAATTTCCTAACCTTGAGGTATCTGCAGGCTTAGACTTGGATTTGCTTATGCAGGCGCCATGGCCTTAGAGCCTCCTCAGTCTAATGGCCTCCTTGTTTAATTCATTTAACAACATCTTTTTATGCCTCATTTCAGTACCTTGTTTCTTGTTGCCCTGGGCTGTATTCAGTGATACTCAATTTGTGTCCTCTTATCCTCTTTTTGTTCAATGTACATAATATCTAAATTTACCTGCTGCTCTTCTCTATGTTAAATCTTTCCCAAATTTTTTTTTTTTTTTCTTCTGTGCACCCCTCCCAGTTAAGTTTTAGAAGGAATGCAACCTGACTGGACACATTAAAATACATGTGTGAAAGAATCTATACTTCTCCCAGACATATTTTTATTTTCTTTTTTTTTTTTTTAAGATTTTATTTTTTATTTATTTGAGACAGAGAGAATGAGAGACAGAGAGCACGAGAGGGAGGAGGGTCAGAGGGAGAAGCAGACTCCCTGCTGAGCGGGGAGCCCGATGTGGGACTCGATGCCGGGACTCCAGGATCATGACCTGAGCCGAAGGCAGTCGCTTAACCAACTGAGCCACCCAGGCGCCCCCATATATTTATTTTCAACAGAGAGGTTTGTTACAGCAAATGAATTCTCAAGCCTTAAAAATATAGGAGTATATCAAAGGGATGCAGATAATTCAAGCTGTATGTCAGAAGATATTTTGGGCGCAGCCGTGTTACTATGCCGACATACTAGCTCAATGTGGTGACTTGTCTTGGGGTAAGTTTGTCTGCATTATTCTTGCCTTTTGTGGTTTGGAGGCATGTGCCTCTCCCCTCCGCATGTCCCTGAAAACACAAGTTTGCTCAGGGTTTTGCTTGCTTGTGTATTGGTTTCATTGTCTCTCCCATGGAGTGGCCGCAAGGCTTGTGTCCTCAGAGAGTGGGGTAGAGCAGAAGTGATTTGTATAAGCGCATCCTTGGTAAGTGAGAGTAAATGACTCATCAAACACATGCCCAAGAAAATGAGTTTTTCTACCAAAACATGAGGAAATGCTGGGAGGTTTTTTTCCCAGAATAATTAAATATAGTTTGTCTTTTGTCAAAATTAATTTAACTGAAGAATCGAAAACACTACCCTTCAGTTCCACTTTAGAGTACAAAAAATGGTAACTGCTTTCCTTTGTAATTGTCCTTATCACTCATGTTGCAATTAGGTTAGCCTAATCCACCTCTCCCTTATTAGAAGTGGATATATTACAAAGTAGAGAGAAAAGTGCACTCATGCGTTAAAAAAATTATTACGTATGAAATTAACTAATTCTAAATTCTTTTGTTTTAATGAAAAAAGCTTAGGTTTTCTTTATTTCCAAAGAAAGGGAAAGATGCTGCTGAGCTTTTTGAAAGTATATCAAGAGGCAAGACTTCATTTCCTTGACAATTATAAATATTGTTGTGTTAGATGGAGAACCATGCTAATAATCTTCTCCCCTTGAGGTGAGAAAATGGAAAAATTGGTGCAGGCTAATGAAGGGTAAGATTTTCACCTTATCCTTTCATCAACATAGTTTTTTGTACATATTAGATGCCATCTAGTGAAAATTGAATTATAAGACAATTTCTTTCACTAGTTTAAATTGATAGTGTTTTATTATTTATGGGTTTAATTGAAATCCATATATTGAGGCTTTCTCATCTGCATTAGAAAATGGCTCAGTTTGGTTTCAAGAACCTGTATTGCGGTAATGGTTTTTGATTTCTTAGCTTCTTTTAAATTCTTTGGTAGGCTCCTTTAAGAAGATAGACTTGAGGGGAGCCTGAGTGGCTCAGTCAGTTAAGTGTCTGCCTTCAGGATTGAGCCCCGCATTGGGTTCCTTGCTCAGTGGGGAGTCTGCTTCTCCCTCTCCCTCTGCTCCTTACTCTTGCTCTTTCTCTCTCTCTCTCAAATAAATGAATACAATCTTTAAAAAAGAAAAGATAGACTTGAAAATAAATATCAGAAATAAGAAATTTTTCATGTGTGTGCATTAAATATGTGTCTTTTGCAGACACATTTTAGGTGAAATTAGAGATTTTATTTTATAAGTCACAATGATTTTTTTTTTCTTTGACATGTGGCTTAGGCAATTCGGTGAAAATAGTTCCATTCCTTCCTTATTCCCTTAGAACATCGTTTATATTCATTAATGATGATGATGATGAAGATGAAAAGGATAATGGGAGCTCTTTATTAAGATCTTCTGATGAACCAGGTGTGTCATTAGAGCTTTTCTTTTCTTTCTTTTTTTTTTTTTTTTTTATCTCCTCAAAGGCAATCCTTAGAGGTGGATGTCACTCATGTTCATAGATGAGAAAACTGAGACTAGGCAGATTGTCGCCTTAACTAGGTGACATAACTAGAAAGAAGCAAAGTGGATTTAAGGACCTATCAATTGAATTTCAAGGCCATCATGTCCTGCTTCCAAGGGACTAGAGCAGCCAACAGGCACTTGGGATATATATATATTTTTAAAGGTTTTATTTATTTGACAGAAAGAGACACAGAGAGAGAGGGAACACAAGCAGGGGTAGTGGGAGAGGGAGAAGCAGGCTTCCCGTGGAGCAGGGAGCCCGATGCGGGGCTCAATCCCAGCACCCCGGGACCATGACCTGAGCCGAAGGCAGACGCTTAACAACCAAGCCACCCAAGTGCCCTGGGATATTTTCTTCCAGAGAAAAAATATTAATGAACGGCAGAAACTGGAAGAGTGCAGGTAGCAGTGGATTAGTTGGTAAACTAAGCAGGAGTGTTTGAATTTTATGGACCATACTGTCAATATCTATAGAACAAATTCATATTATTTTTTTGTTTACTTAAAGGGAAAGACAGAACATTTTAATAGACCAACATCCATTTATCCTTCTTTCATTCATTCAGGCTGAGTGGCCTATCTCTCCAAGGCACTGTGAGCCAAGGGATTAGACAGATGAGGTGAGGACTTGGGTCCTACTGCCAAGGCCCTCATAGTCTACAGCAGTGTTTGGACAATGGCAGCCCCGGACTGCACTGAGTCCAGTGTGCAGGTCAGCCTGAGCTCCACGTTCAGATGTGCACGTAGAAGTGCAGACCAATATTGAGTGTTCAATAGTTTAAACTTCTTAGCAAATGCCTGGCCTGCATATAAGCTAGCTTTGCTTTTAGGGGTAAATGAGAAACAAATCAATAAAAATTAATAGAAGAAACATAGAGCCTCTAAAAAGATTTTGAAGAGATAGTAAATATTGCTCTATATTCAAGGAAAATGAATATCTCTGAAAATTATTTTCTTTTGGAGTTGAATAGCCATGCCAGATAATGCAGCCTTTATGACAAAGGAGGAGGAAGCTATAAGAGTATAAACTAATATTAAAAGTAAATTTTTAAGCATGTAAGTCCTGAAAGAATTCACAATGGAAATGATAGATATATTTGATATTATAAAAATTTAAAAATTATAAAAAAACAGCACTTACATACAGCATGCTATATGTCAAACAGTGTTTTAAAAACTTTACATTGATTAACTCATTTAATTTTCACAACAGCATGATGAGCAAAGCACTGTTATTCTCTTCATTTTACAGATGAAAACACTGAGGCAAAGAAGCATCAAATAACTTGTCCGAGGCAAGCAGTTATTTTTTTTTATGATTTATTCATTTATTTTAGAAAGTGAGGGAAAGAGCGAGCAGAGGGGAGGGGCAGAGGAAGAAGGAGAAAGAAACCCAAGCAGACTCCATGCTAAACCCTCCACGGGGCTCAATCTAACGACCTTGAGATCAGACCTGACCTGAAACCAAGAGTCAGACATTTAATCAACTGCGTCACCCAAGTGCCCTGACCAGCAGTTATTAAATGGTGGAGATGAGATAAAACAGAGGCAGTGTGGCTCTTGGTAATGAAAGAGATAAAAATTAAAGCAATAATAATTGATAATAATCTTCAATGTTGCTGAAAATAGAGGGACAAGAGCACTCAAACTCTGAAAAAAAATGAACTCAAAAACTCAAACTCAAAAAAAAAAAAAAATATATATATATATATAACCTTTCTGACAAGATTCACATTATGATTCACATATGATGAAAATTGCATAGCTGTTATAATTGTTTCTGGACAAATTCCTAAGGTAAAATGTTAATAAAACAGAGATTAAAAACTGTGTCTTTAGTATACTCCCAATTTTGACAAAACCACCAAAATTGGGAATGTATGTATGTATGTGTATATTTTCATATGTATAAAACCAGAAGAGACTATAGAAGAAAATAATACAATTATTTATTATAGAATTAAAATTTCTTTTAAAAAATACTCCTCTCCTGTTTACTTTTCCAATGGGGAGGTGAGGATCACTTATCAGGAAAAAAATTAAATATAATTTTAGAAGAAATATATTGAAATACTGATTTTAAAATATTAATTTTATAGCATTACTTGGATTGCTTTTCATATTTTCTAGTGGAAAATACAGTCTAATCTTATAAATTACAGGTATGGGCAAGTCACTCTAAAATTTTCACCAGCCTATTAAATAAAGCTACTTCTACCTACAATGTGGAAGGCACTATGCAAGGTGATGTAGAGATTACTAATGAGATTATAGAAGGATCTTGCACAGGAATAATGCCCATAGCATAGCAACACTCAGAAAGTAATTGAGGGAGGGATGGATGAAGGTGGGGGCTGGTGGAAAGAAGACAGGAAAGGAGCGGGGGGAGAGGCAGAGAGGGAGGTGGAGAGCAATGACTTCCTAAAAAGAGACAGAGGTCTTATTCACGCACGGTCACATGAAAAGGACAGTGGCTCTGTCTGTAACACAAAGATTACAGGGGAATGAGCTGGAATAGTTTATGAAGATGATGGCTGTTTTTTCTTTTTGTGTCAAAACTGAGATTCTGGCAGGAAATAGTGTTGAGATATCCACAGGTGTTTGGAATTAGGAGGCAGATGCTCAGGAAAGGGGGTAAATTAGAAAACAGTTGGATACTGAGCACTGAACAAGTGAAATGCCCTTAAAGGTAACTAATGTAGTTTAATATGACTCTATTAGGGTTCAAGAAACAGTACCCACTGGCTTGTCTAGAACTACAGGCTTATAATATTTCTGATCCGGTTGACTGACTCTAGAAGTTCTATGTGTTAATATGTGCATGTGTAAAAACATCACTTTTAAAATTATTTTTTGCATTTGCTTTGGCAGGAAGTTTGGGGAAACTGAAATGTTTATGTTAGCTTTTCCTAAAAAGTTGGATTTGAGTTAGAGGATTTGGTGTAATGCCCACATATCATCTTTCTTATTCCCATTTGCCAATCTATGGATAAATAAGTCACTCTTCAAAACTGTTCAAAAGCTGACAGCAGCACTTGCCAAAGAGATATAAAAAGATGAAAGACTAAAGATGCTATGTTATGTGTTAGTAACAAGGAAAGGGCATATGTTAATAGTAAAATGAGTAAAATGTGGGCTCTATTAGGGGATAATTGAGGTCAACAAAGTCAGCTTGCTTCAGAGTATGGCAAGGACCTGGGAGTTCCCGCTGCTTCCTAAAGATAAGTCAGACTCAGGAAGAAGATTCTATACATTTTGAATGTTCTTACAACTCAGCGAAGTCCATTTTCTTATGTAGAGCAGTTCTCCATCTTGTTGAAAAAAACTAAGATAGAAGGGCCCAGAAAGAGCGGTTTAAGGAGGAAATTACAACAGAAAAGGGACGAGCAAAGGATTTGGCACTCATGGAAGACCACCTCTTTCCTGTGTAATCCATTTTGCACCAGCTTTGTCAAAACTGAATCACCGGATGTGATTGGTAGGTACAGAGTTGAGAGTGCCTTTTGTGTGAGTTTGCTAACATAAAACTAATTTTTGTGGAGCCAGGTGCTGTAGGGCACCTGCTTACATTTATTAATAACATGTAACTCACTTGGACTTGGGTAAAATAACATTTTTCTCTCCTTTCTTGTTAGGCTTATTAATTCAGATCCAAAAGAATGGTCTTGTTTATATTCTGTGCTTGCTGATATGCGTGAGCAGACCATGTGCCGCATTTTTCCTCTACCCTTTTTATTTTTATAACTGAAACTCCGTTAAGTAAATGTGGTTTGTTTGCCCTTTCTTATTACTGTGAAGTCCTTTCTGCCCCTGAGTCTGTTAAAATATTTTTCTCTTAATGGCTCTTCCCTGTTGTAACTAGCATATCCCTCCTGTGTACCTGATACTTATGTATATTTTTTCCCCTTTGAACTCAACAACTCCGAGGGTTGGAATGCAACTGAACTGCACTAAAGGCCATATTTTCTTCACCCTTTTGATACATTACATTTGACCGTAATTCTGCGAGGCAATATGAAAGCACCTTGCTAGCTATTTAAGCTCAACCCTAAGATAAGATATAGTTGTCAGTTTTCTTTTGCTTTATTCTTCCTTCTTTCTTTCTCCTCTGTACTTAGATCTTTATTTTATGAGCTCACTTTTCTTGGAGATTAAGCCTACTTCATTTTCTTACTTTTCTTAGAGATTAAAACCTTTGAATTCTATATATATATATATATTTTTTTTTCATTGTTATGTTCTTAACTCATTGTCCAGGCATTCAAATTAAGGCACATTCCATTCCAGCCAACTCATGACAGGGGGCAAACAGACTTGGTTCTTGGTTTTGACGGTTAGTTTATATTTAGAAATATAAATATATTTAGATAAATATAGGGATAAATGGAAGTCTTTTGGAGAATTTTATCTAATGTCCTCAACTGAGGTTTCTATACTTGTTTAGCCCAGTTTTATCCCTCAGTGAACAAAATCTAAGTCTCTTCAATAGAAGCCTGAAAGTCTCATGAATTCCATACATGTTATGCAAAGAAATCTGGGGCTCAGGGTTTAGAACTCCTCCTGAGGCTAATAGCCCCAGCGGGTTTCATAGTGTTATTATATTTTAATAAATGTTCTGTTATCGTCATCATTTTTCAATCCGATTTTTTTCCACAACTGTTCTGCTTTCTCACCACCTTACTGTCACATTATTTTTCCACAGTTAACTTCCTGGACAAATAAATGTGGTGGATTTATGCAATTGTGCTTTGGAGCAAGACCGGCCATTTTGGCTACGACTGTACTCTGTACTCACTCCTCATTCTGTGAGAAATGGCGTATTCTTTGGCAGGGGTTTCTGAGGCTTTTGTGATTCATCACTCTGACTCAGTATGGTCTCCATCACCCTGATGGCTTTCTGATGATATAGAATGTTGAAATGGAGAAAGAATCAGATAACTAGGGGAAAAATGACAAATTATAGAACCCTGTACAAAAGCCTTATGCTTATGGCACTTCCATATTTATTATCATTTAATTAAGAATATTTCACTAATAAAAATCTTTTAAATGTGGTCTCAGTTGGAAAATACTTTCAGCAAGCATTTTGGGAAATCTTTGGCATTATCATTATTTAAAGAAAAATTAACCAGGCCATGGATTTAGGAGATAGAGTGTATTCCATTTACATGGTCTAAAGATAAAACATCTGCAAGATCATTTTCTAGTTTTCTTGAATGTCATTACTTGAGACCCTGCCAAGGTTTAATATAAATTTCTTTTAAGACAGAGGGACCTTAGCTCTACCTCAGAAAGACATAAATTGGGCTACATCATTTTAAAAAATATCAAGGAATATTTTTCTATTCAGATCTATTATCCATTGCCATGGATTTGTTTTGATTTTTATCAAGTAAGAAAAAGACAGTCTACTCATGAGGCTAGACAGATTTCAAAACATTGCCGTGGTTCTTCATCCTTAATATGGACCTGGGAACATGTGTCGCTGGAGCCCTGATGGTGACAGTTTGCACTATAGGGAAAGATTAATGACACTAGAACCCGCCAGCATGGTGCTTGCTGTGCATTTTCTGTATTAAGGGACAAACCGTTTGTTTTCCTTTTTGCATTACTCTCTGCTTCTTGATTTCATTGGCAGCATAGTGAAAACAGGATTTTAAATAGCTGATGTGACTACCATTTCTTCTTCATGACTGATGTCCAGTAAACACAATATTTTCCCTTGAAGGGAGTAAAACAATTTCTTATCTTCCCTTATAAACCAGATCATGAGTAATCTCTGAAGGTACCTTTGAAATCAGAGAGAGGAATGAGACAAGGCTAGCCTTACACGAAGATGCTAGACCCATTCTATCCTTCAGTCGATGTAACCAAATGGGTTTGTATCCCTAAGAGAGTTCCTGTGGGAATTAGGTTTGTTTTGTGTTTTGTTTGTTTGTGTGCCACACTGAAAATAAGGTAAGATACAAAGGGGTTGATGGGAGCAGATAATCATTGGAAAGAAACGTGGAATGTTGAGTTGTTGAGTTGTGTTTAATATAAAGTTACGGGAGATGCTCTTTAATACATTCTGGTCATTGGCTGCACTCACATCTAAAACAAACGCTGGCCCATTTAGCCACATATTTGCACTTGTAATGGATTTGGTGAGCGGAACAGCATTCCATCTGTATAAACTGAATAGCTTGACAAAACACTGCACACTTGTCACTAACCACCCTTCAGAATTGTAATTGGGAGGGAAGGTTGTAAAACCAACATGACTTTAGATGTCTTAACAGCCAGAAGATGACTGTGACATACTTTATAATAAAGTGTCATCTTCCAAGATACATAAAAATCAGTTGTATTTACTGTGCACCAAATCTTTTTTTAGAACCAACTAAATGACAGTGTCATGCCTGTACCGCTGCATGCATAATTCAAATCATTTTCCACGACGCATTCCTCTAGTCAGCCCGAGATGGGTGGTCCCTCAGGGAGCACTGCTCTCTCTTTGACCTTGGCCATGAATTACCTATCAAAGGTGAGACTTGATATTTTAGCAGAGATTGCACAAGCTTTTCCACAAATAAGATCTGGAGAAATCGAAACCATGCCTTTGCATTTCTAAAGCTTTCTGTAAATTGAATTTGGAATTAATCAAAAGGATTATCAGAGCTTCTATAGATAAACAAGAGAATGCTGTGCTCTGGGGAATTTTTAATACATATATGGATCACACTGAATATCAGTGGCCTGTACAACTGTAGAAAAGAAAATTGGAAAGGAGTGTAACTTACCTTAACGTTGTTCTGCTCATTTCCTCGTTTTTCTCATTAGTCGTACAAGAGAGTGTTAAATGAAAGTAGTCAATGTTAAATGACCAACTGGTTGCAAATAGTGTAGTTCTGATATAAAAGTCCACTGCATGCAAACAAAACATTTGCATGAGTATTCTTGATGACATATTTTGGCTTTTAAAAAATTTTATTTGTACTTTCAAGAATTTAACACATTCTTTGTTGTTTCTGAGTGTTTGAGTGATGATGACATGGAAACACTTGGTACCAAAAATCCTAAAGATAAGTGGTCCCAAGGTAAGGGTACCTTTTGACAGGTATCTACCTGCTATGTACTACTAGTCCAAACTGTTTCCTAAAATGTAAGAATAGGAGTTTAAAAATTTGTTGTAGATTAAAAGGACAGTACCTTATTTTTTACCTGAAAATGTTATAACACCATATTAAAATTTTCAATTAATATAAGTTAAATGTAATTTTTAAATATTTTTAAGTGCTATGAGATTACACTAAAAGAAGGATTAGAACTACTGTGTCTATATATAATTACCTGATGACTGATAAATGTTTTGATGTGTGTTCATGTTAATATTATTCCATTGTTGATAATTTTATTGGTTGGAAAATATCCATATGGATTAATTAGTAGAAGATTCACACTTCCGTGTTTAACAAATTAGGTTATAATGAAATAGCATTTGAAAGTTCAGGTTGGTAAAGCAAAAGACACTATGTGAAAAGCTGCTCAACCCCACAGGTCATAAAGGAAATGTGAATGAAATTAAGGCAATGCTTTCACCCATGAGACTTGAAAAATGTAAAAAGTATATATGACAGTACCAACTTCTGATGACTAGGAAGAGAAGATCTTTCATAAATCAGAAGAGTAACTTTAGAGAGCAATTTGTGAAATTCATAAAGTTAAAATTTTGCGTTCACCACTTAACCCATAGCAATTTTAATTGTCCATATTTAATATTATCAATTTTTCCAATCTTGCCCAATTTGATGGATGAAAAGTGATTTTACAGACTAAATGTTTATAATGACCCCCCACATTCATATGTTGAAACTCTACCTCCTAATATGATTGTATTAGGAAGTAGTAAAGATTAGTTAAGGTCATGGGGATAGAGTCCTCATGAATAGGATTATTGTCCTTTTAAGAGTCATGAGAGAGCTTACTTTCTTTCTCTGTCTCTGTCATGTTAGGATACAATAAGAAGTCAACCTTCTGCAAGAGGTTCCAGAAAGGACTCTCACCAGAACCCAACCATGTTGGCATAGTGATCTCAGACTTCAAACCTCCAAAATTGTAAGAATATAATGATTCTGTTTTAAATCTCTTAGTCTTAAGTAAGAATATTAATTTTTACACATTTGTCATATATTAGTGTTTACTCTTATTTTTTTGCCCATTTTTATATTGAGCTTTGCTTATAATTTCTTAATCTTTTTGAAAATTTCTTTTCATAAAAAAATAGTAAGGAACAACCTGTCAGATACACACACATTTTCTTGTGATCACCTTGTAAACTTAGTTACACTGTATCTTTTTCATTCAGAATCTTTATTTTTTAAAGAAAATTTTTATCATAGAAAAATTTCAAGCATGAAAGAAGTGATGTATTATTTAGAATTTTACATAATAGAAGCACACTGTATTTTCTCTGTTTTTGCCTGATTTCAGCTCAAGTATTCTCAGATTTATCCATCGTCCCATGCGGCAATAATTCATTCCTTTTTATTGCTGAGAAAAATTCTGTTGCATGGATGTACCACTCTTTGTTTACTAGTTCAGGTGTTACTGAGCATTTGAGTTAGTTTTGGTTTCAGGCCATTACGAATAAAGCAGCTATCAACCTTATGTACAAGTCTTTGTATGGACATATACTTTTAATTCTCTTGGATAAATACATAGCAGTGAAAGGACTACATCAGATAGAAGGTGAATGCTTAAGTTTTAAAGAAACTGCCAAACTATTTCAAAGTGATTGTACCATTGTATGAGCAGTGTATGAGGGCGTTAGTTCCTCCAAATCCTTGCCAACATTTGTTATGGTCCTTATTTATCTGTAAGCATTCTGATCAGTGTGTGTTACATAACAGTTTTAGTTTGCATCTTTTAAAATATTGAGCATATTTTCATTTGCTTATTTGTCATATGTGTGTCTTCCTTGGTGAAATGTTGATTCAAATATTTTGCCCATCTTATTTATTGGCTATATGCTTTCTTATTGTTGAATGTTAAAGTTCTTTATATATGCTGGATACAAGTCTTTCATCAGATATGATTCGTAATTTTATACCCCAGTTAGTGAGTGGCTTGTCCTTCCATTCTCTTAATAGTGTCCTTTGAAGAGCAGATATTTTTAATTTTGATGAAATTAAATATATTCTTTTTTTATGGATAGTATTTTTGATGTCTTAAGAAGTACTTATCCAAGACATGATCACAAAAATTTTATCCTAAGTATTCTTTTAACAATTTTATAATTATAGGTTTGACACTTAGGTCTATGACTCATTCTAAGTTAATTTGTGAATATGACATGAGTATGGATTAAAATTCATTCATTCTTACATGGAGACCAAATTATTTCAACACAGTTTTTATGCTTTCTCCATTGAATTGCCTTTGCACCTTTGCTGAAAATGTTATGTATAAATGTATTGAACCTATTTCTGAACTTTCTATTCTCTTCCATTAATTGATTTATCCAGCTTGTCTCCTATACCACACTGTCTTGATTACTGCACCTTTATAATAAAACTAATCCAAGAGCACATTAAAGTGATCATACACCATAACCAAGTAGGTTTTATCCATGGGATGCAAAGAGGTTCAACATATGAAAATCTTGAAACCAGGTACTATTAATTCCTCAACATTATTATTTTTCAAAGTCATTAGGCTATTCTAGGTCCTTTACATTTTCATACGAATTTTAAAATCAGTTTTTCAATTTCTACAGAAAAGAAAGCCCACTTGGATATTTATTTGAATTGTATTGATTCTATAAATCAACTTACAAAGAACTGACAGTAATAATATTGAACCTTCTGACTCATGGTTTTGATATACCTCCCCATTTATGTAAATCTTCTGTAATTACTCTTAGGAATGTGTTGTGGGTTTCAGTGAACAATATTTGTACAACTTCTGTCAGATTTATCTTTAAGAATAGTGAAGTGACAGAAGAGACATTACAACTGATGCCTAAGAAGTCCAAAGGGTAATAAGAAATGGCAGTGAATAAATTTATACCATCAAACTAGATAACCTAGAAGACATGGATGCATTTCTAAAAACATACAACCTACCAAGACTAAATTGTGAAGAAAAAGAAAGTCTGACAGACCTATAACTAATATGGATATTGAATCAGTAATCAGAAACCTCCCAACAAAGAAAAGCCCAGGAACAGATGGCTTCACTGGTGAATTTTATCAAACATTTAAAGAAGAATTCATGCCAATTTTTATCAAAATCTTCCCAGAAATCAAAAAGGAGGCAACATTTTCAAATTAATTTTATGGGGCCAGCATTATTCTGATACCAAAGCCAAACACACTACAAGAAAACTATAGACCAACCTCCCTTATGAACATTGATGTAAACACCTCAACAAATTGCAAAACTAAATGAATAGCACATGAAAAGGATCATTGACCATGACCAACTAGGTTCTATTCATGGGATGCAAAGATGGTTCAACATAAAAAAATCAATGTGATACAAACAATGAATCATGGAACACTTCATCTAAAACTAATGATGCAATGTATGGGGATTAACATAAGAATAAAATATAAAAAAAAATCAATGTGATATACCACATTAAAAGATAAAAGGATAAAATGGCAGAGTTTTTTCAATAGATACAGAAAAACCATTTAACAAAATTCAACACTTTCTTACCATGCATTCCTGGATATTTATCCAACAGAATTAAAATCAAGATCTCTAAGAGATATTAGCACTCCTATGTTCATTAATGCACTATTCACAGTAGCCACGATGTGAAAACAACCTCAATATCCATTGACAAATGAATGCATAAGAAAATGTGGTATATGCATACAGTGGAATACTGTCCAGTCTTCAGAAAGAAGGAAATTTGCAATAGGCAACAACATGGTTGAAACTCGAGGACATTATGCTAAGTGAAATAAGCCAGTACAGAAAGACACATACTGCGTGATTCCACTTATATAATTTATCTAGAATAATCAAATTCATACAGAGTGGAACTGGGAAAAATAGATGGGGAATTACTATTCAATGGGCACCAAGTTTCAGTTAAGCAAAATAAATAAGCTCTAGAATTCTGTAGTCAACAATACTGTATTGCACACTTGAAAATTTGTTAAGAAGGTAGATTTCAGGGTGTCTGGGTGGCTCAGTCGTTGGGCGTCTGCCTTCAGCTCAGGTCATGGTCCTGGGGTCCTGGGATCGAGCCCTGCATCAGGCTCCCTGCTCTGTGGGGGGCCTGCTTCTCCCTTTCCCACTCCCCCTGCTTGTGTTCCCTCTCTTGCTGTGTCTCTCTCTGTCAAACAAACAAAAAAATAGAAGCTGGATTTCATGTTAAATGATCTTACCACAATAAAATTATATAAAAAATAATTCAATAATACATTTAAAAGAAGTATATAGGGGTACCTGGGTAGCTCAGTTGGTTGGGGTTGGGTGGCCAACTCTTGATTTTGGCTCAGGTCATGATCTCAGGGTTATGGATCAAGCCCCGTGTCAGGCTCCATGCTGGGTGTGGGGACTTCTTGGGATTATCTTTCCCTCTCTGTCTGCCCTTCTGCCCCTGCTCATGCTCTTTCTCAAAAAAAAAAAAAAAAAAAAAAAAGATATATAAATTAAATCATACAGCATGTGACATTATAAGATTGGCTCTTTTCACTTAGCACAATGCCCTTGAGATCCATCTAAGTTGTTGTGTATATCGATAGTTTGTTACTTTTTATTGCTGATGAGTATTCTATGGCATGAGTATGTCATGTTTTTTTTCAGCCATTTATCTGTTGAGAGCCATTTAATTTTTTTCCAATTTGTTATTACAATTATGGTAAGTATAGGTTTTGTTTTTCTTAGAAATTGATAAACTACATTCCAGAGTCACCGTACCACTTCACATTCCCACCAACAATGTATCCAAGATCCACTTTCTCCACATCCTTTGGTATTGGCCAGCATTTGGTGTTATCACTATTTTTTATTTTAGCTCTATCTGGTTTTGATGTCAGGATAATTCTGGCTTTACAAAATGTTTTGGGAGGTAATAACCTTTTATCTGTTTTCTGGAACATATTATAAAAGTGTAAAATTGTTGTTAATTCTTTAAATATTTGATAGAATTCCTCCATGAAATCATCAGGGTCTGAAGAAATTGAATTCACTTTTTGAAAAGTCCAGAAAAAATATTTTTTACACCAAGTGACTATTCACATCTTCTATTTCATGTTGAGTAGGTTGTGTAGTTTTTACTTTTCAAGAATTTGGTTTATTTTAACTAAGTTGTCAAATTTATATGTATAGAGTTATTCATGGTATTCTCTCTCATTATGTTTTAATGTCTGCAGAGTTTGTAGAGATATCTGCTATTTCATTCCTGATATTGGTTATTTTTGTCCTCCTTATTACTATTGGCTAGGGTTGGGATCCCTATTCCCCATTAGGACTCTGTGGATTCCACCATATCTGGGAAGGGCAGGGGTGATGTGTTACTTTTCCCACATGGCCTCCGCTGATAAAGTGGGGGTGTCTTTGTTACTACTCAATAGTAGTGCATGTCCTGACTCTCTACTGAGCTTCCTCTGACACTACTCCAGTGTGGGAGGAAGAACGGTGCCTTATTATCACCAGGTTGGAGTAGAAGTCCAGGTTCCCCACATGATCTCCAATGACATCATGGTGTAAGAGGAGGTAACCTCACTACAACTGAGTGGTGAAAAATGTACTTAACCTTCTCTGACATCATCTTGGAAGGAGGGTTTTTGTACTTGGTTACAGCTTGGAAAAGGAGGAAATCATCCTTTCCTGTCAGAAGGATCACAGTTTCTTCTGTGGTGTTTGGCTGATATAGAATGATTATTATCTAAAACTCTTATTAGGCTGTTCATTTCCTAATCCTTTAACTACCTGAAGTAAGTAGAATTTTCTTGGGACTTCTTTACCTGCTGCCGTTGGCATGTCAAGATTGCTGTTTTTTCCAGTACCCACCCTAGCATTTATGAGGCCAAAGGAAAATACAGATATTACCACTATGTTTTTCCTCTGGTCCCAAGATCCCTAGCCAATCTTCCTCCTTTTCTCTCCCTTTAGAATCTTCTTATGCTTGTTTTATGTATAATGTACAAAGCTTTTAGCTGAACTGAGAGATAAAAATAAGGAAATACATATCTACTCCATATTTCCTTAATGAAATTCTTCTCTATTATTTAATTCTTCTTTCTGTGTTTTATTTTGGGTAATTTCTATAGCTATGTCTTCAAGTTCACTAATCTTTTCTTTTGTAATGGCAGTTCTACTGTTATTCTCAACTAGTATATATTGTAGTTTTTTATTTCTTAAAGCTTGACTTGGATCTTTATAAAATATTTTTCATGTCTCTACTCAGCTTTTTGAACATGATATACAATTATAATAACTGTTTTATTCTGTGTATTTTTTAAAAGATTTTATTTATTTATTTGACAGAGAGAGAGATAGTGAGAGAGGGAACACAAGTAGGGGGAGTGGGAGAGGGAGAAGCAGGCTTCCCGCTGAGCAGGGAGCCCGATGTGGGGCTTGATCCCAGCACCCTGGGATCATGACCTGAGCCGAAGGCAGACGCTTAATGACTGAGCCACCCAGGTGCCCCTATTTTGTGTATTTTTGACATATATAATAATTTTGCTCTGTTCAATTAGTTTTTTCTCCTCATTATGGGTCATATATTCCTATCCCTTTAAATGAGTGGTGATTTTCATTAGATGCTTGACACTATGATTTTAACTTTGTTGGATCCTGAATATTTTTGTGTTCCCATAAATATTCTTGAGCTTTTCTGGAATTCATTTAAGTTACTTGGAAACAGTTTGATAATTTTCGGTCTTATTCTTAATAACAAAACCAGAGCCATGTCCGATCTTCAGCTAGTTATTCTCCACTATTAAGACAGAATCCTTTAGAGTACTCTCTCCAGTTATGGCTGCTGGGAACAGGCACAGCTCCATGTCTTTGTTGATCTGTATGATTTTGAGAGCATGTCTGGTGATAGTTGGATTTAGGTGGCATTTGTTCTTCTACAGAAACATGGTTATTATTTTGTGGTGGAGAATATTGATTTACAATATTTTTTTACAGGGACATGTGCACAATGAGATGCCCTAACTTGTGGTTTCTAATAGTTGCAATTGTAGTAGTTTAAGGATATACAGATTGTGTTTATTTGAATTTTATTTATTTATTTGTCAAAGAGAGAGAGCAAGCACAAGCAGGGGGAGTGGCAGAGGAAGAGGGAGACTCTCCGCTGAGCAAGGAGCCTGATGAAGGACTCGATCACAGGACCCTGGGATCATGACCTGAGCCAAAGGCAGACGCTTAACAGGCTGAGCTACCCAGGCATCCCAAGATGTGTTTAAAATATACTTATTTACAGATGGCTAACAGACATAGGAAAAGATGCTCAACATCACTCATCATAAGGGAAATACAAATCAAAACCATGATCAGATATCATCTCACACCTGTCAGAATGGCTAAAATTGACATAGGAAACAACAGATGTTGACAAGGATGCAGAGAAAGGGGAACCCTCTTACACTGTTGATGGGAATGCAAACTGGTACAGCCACTCTGGAAAACAGTATGGAGTTTCCTCAAAAAGTTAAAAATTAGAACTACCTTATAATCCAGCAATTGTATTACTAGGTAGTATCCCAAAGGATACAAAAATACAGATTTGAAGAGACACATGAACACTGATGTTTATAGCAGCATTATCAACAATAGCCAAACTATGCAAAGAGTCCAAATGTGCATCAACTGATGAATGGATAAGGAAAATGCATATGTATACATACACACACAAAATGGAATATTAGCCATTAAAAAAGAATGAAATCTTGCCATTTGCAATGACATGGATGGAGCTAGAATGTATTATGCTAAGTGAAATAAGTCAGAGAAAAACAAATACCATATGATTTCACTTGTATGTGAAATTTAAGAAACAAAACAGACAAACATATGGGAAGGGGAAAAGAGAGAGAAAGAGGGAAGCAAACCATAGGATACTCTTAACTATACAGAACAAACTGAGGGTTGATGGAAGGAAGTTGGGGGGGAGATGGGCTGAATGGCTGATGGATGTTAAGGAGGGCACTTGTGATGAGCACTGGGTATTATATATGAATCACAAAATTGTACATCTGAAACCAATTTTACCACGTGTGTTAACTAACTTGAATTTAAATAAAAACCTGAAATTAAAAACATGAATATACATATTTAAATACTATACATATTTTAAAATACACACACACACACACACACACACCCCGTTGGCCCTTGAACAAATGAGTTTGAATTCTGTGGGTCCACTTTTATGCAATTTTTTTCAATAAATACAGTACAGTACTGTAAATATATTTTCTCTTATGATTTTCTTAACATTTTCTTTTCTCTAGCTTACTTAATTGTAAGAATATAGTATTTAATACATATAACATAAAATATGGGTTATTCTATTGCTTATGTTTTCAGTAAAGCTTCTGGTCAACATTAGGCTACTAATAGTTAAGTTTTTGGAAGTCAAAAGTTATACATAGATTTTTGACTGTGCAAAGGGCTGGTGCCCCTAACCCTGTGTTGTTCAAGGGTCAACTGTAAATATATATTTTTAAATGCTTTTATGTTCTGGTGTAAATATTAGGGGGCACCTCCCTTCTGAAAATGGGAGATACATATACATGAGCCTAAGCAACTTTTTTCCTAAGTCTTTGATAACATTTAAATAAGTATTTGATTTTAAAAGTCATTATTATATAAAGTTCTCAGGTGGTAAAGATCCCACCACTTTATTTGGGAGATTACTACATTTTATTGGGACCATTTCTATATCCAGCTTAATTTTGTCTTAATTTCTATTCCAGAACATTATGCTACCTCTACCATCATAAATCATTCTGCTCCCTGCTGAGCACTTAATGCTTTCAACATAGGTAGGAAATTATATCTCTTCTTAGTTTTACCAAAGCTAGTATGTAGTTCTTTTTCACTTAACCGTCAAGTCTAGTGCCTTAACCTGTATCACGTGGAATTCTAGGTTATTATTTATGTGCCATCTGCTTATATTTTTATGTCTCTATTTTTTAAAAGGTGGAATGCTATTTTAATAAATGTTTTTTATTGATTTATAGTTCTAAAATTTTGTTTTTATAAGTAATCCACATATATGAAGATTTCTATTTTTTATGTGAAATTGAATTTACTGATTAGATTACCAACTGGCATGAATATATTAATCTCTGGCTTATTGCTAGTTGCTCTAAATTGTTTACCATAATTATATTACACTGTTATTTTAATGCCAGCAAGCAAATTTTAAAGGTCTATGATAAAATAGTTGTGTTAGTTTTCTAATGTTGCTGTAAGAAATTACTGCAAATTCAGTGGCTTAAAAGAACACAAATATGTTATTTTATAGTTTCGTAGTTCATAAATCCAGTACTTCCTGGACTAAAAATCATGTGTCAGGAGGGGTGCCTTCTTTTCTGGAACTCTAAGGATAAGTTGGTTTCCTTACCTTTTTTACCTTGTTAGAAGCAATCCACACTCCTTGAAAGATAGCACCTCTCCTCCGTCTTCAAAACCAGTAATATTCACTCTCTCTGACCCAGCTTCTACTATCAATCTCTTTGACCCTCTTCTGCCTCAGTCTTCCACTTCTCAGGACCCTTGTGATTGTACTGGGCCCGGTGAACCAGGTGAACCAGGGTAATTTCTCTATGTTCAGGTCAGCTGATTAGCAACTTTGATTCCATATACAACCTGACGCCCCTTTGCCATGTAACCTCTTCACAGGTTCTGAGGATTAGGGCATGGCTGTCTTGGGGGGGTGCATTATCTTGTCTACCAAAATAACTAAATAGAAAACCATTATTTGAAGAGTATTGGTGAATCAGGAAGCAGTCTATATGAAGCAATTTATGAGAGATTAACGCTGTGGAAATTTCTTTTGTTCTTAGGTATACTTAGTTTTGGTTTTTTGCTTTGTTTAGTTTTAGTTTTATTATGAATGAACTCTCTAGTTTATTGCTTAATGATAAAACTATATCAGATCAATTCTAAGTATTAAAATAAATCTCAGTCAAGTTAAAATAAAATTTCTGGGGACAGAGCTTAGCTTTTCACATGATTCAGATGTGCAGCCAGGGTTTAGAATTGAACTGTATGGTAAATAATATGGTGGTGCTTCTCTATTTATCCAGCCTTACCCATTGCATCAAAGGAGAAGTAATAGCATAAGTATACAAATTAAATATATTATGGTCCCCAAATGTGTAGAGTATAGATGAAATTTGGCTAAGGACTGCTATGTCTACCTTGACACATGATTCGTGAAACTGTAGAATTTTCTTTTGGATTTCATGGCAATGCCGTAAGATGTTTTGATATTTTGGGGAGATAAGATGAAGAAAATCACAATTGAAGCATAAAGACCTAAAGTGAAAAGAATCGCTTTTTTGTGTTTTTGTTTTTGTTTTGAATCATTGAACGTCAGTAGAAACGTCAGCTTTACCTATGTTACTTTCCTTATCCAGGAGTCTTTGCTTCCTCCTTTACAAAATTTAACTACCAGTGTATCTCTTTCCTTCCTTATTTGACAAACAATAAGAAATTACACATGCAAATGTGAATTTTTGTAAATAGAGATCTCTGGAAGCTTTCAGAAATCAAACATGCAGGATAAGGTATATATGGTTCAAGACGAAAATAGGCAGCCTACCAATCTGCAGCCAAGATAGCTGGCAGTCCAAATGCTCGATTGAATGGTGCACAGTGAGAGGAAATCTTGCCTGTGGTAGACAACTTAATGTTGGCAGATAAAGCCAGAACAGCATTCTGTGATGTGATGGGGAAAGTATGTTGACTATGAGGCAGCGATTCTTTTTTTCCATTTTAAAATTTCTTATAATGTAGAGGGGTTTTCTATCTCCTGTACACAGAGGGAATTCAGAATGGAAATTTATTTCTAAAATATCTACATTTAATAATCTCCATCATCTGAATATTTGTATACTTCTTACAATTTTTTGTTCAGTTATTTTGGTTTGCTTTAGAGCCCTAGGAATATAGGAAATCATTCATGAACAATACTTCTTTTTATTTTTAAACTTTTATATAGCTATGTGAATGCTTGTACCTCTCCTCTGATTTTCTTCGTTTTAAAATTGTTATTGAGTCTCCTGGGAGTAAGTTAGATTTTAATATGTTTACTTTTCCTACAGCCAGGTTTGTGTATAGCAAGCACAGAAGTTATTTCTACAGTGTATGGGAGAGTTTCTCCCATGAGCTTTATGACAGCTGTACTCACCAGCAGAAAGGTAGTTGTTCTTGAGTTTTTCCACAGAATAAATGGATATATATATTAGTGTTTGGTACATACCTTTTCTTGGTGTTGAGAAACCTAGCGGGATGATGAAAAAATTTGAGAAAGAAAGGAAATGTGGTGGACCTCAACACATAGACACAGAGCTCAAAAACAAAAACAAAAACAAAAAAACAAAAAACCCAACCAAACAAACCAGCAAAATTATATATATATATATAATTATATATATATATATAATACACACATATATATATATATGTACATACATACACACACACACACACACACACCTCTCTCTAGGTCTCTAGGTATAGATATAGATGATAAAGATATGATTAATCATCTCTTAGCTGAATATATCTTATTCTTTATGGATAACCATACTTGTTTTCAAGTTATAGAATAAAAAATAAAAAATTAATGTGCAACCCTTATTATATATGATCCCTTGCTTAATTTTAGATCCTATCTCATGGTATCTTAGCTTACCTGCTGGGAAATACCTTAGCTTTCCTTTCCTTTTATATCCACATTTTCCGACCTTGGCACTCAGGAAGGACCCAAGATTATTCCACTCTTCTATTCCTTTTTCTTGCTTCAGTGGGAAGAGCTCAGAGTGTGGAGTGAGGGATGGCAGCTCTTCATTTCACTGCAACTGCTGCTAATTTCACATCCCTAAAATTGGTAGTATTGTGCAAAGAAAATACAAATTCAGTTGGAATGCCTGCAGCTATGGGTCAGGTAGGGTTATTACATTAATATTAATACAGATTGGAGAAGTAGATAGAAAGCTTGCAGCTGAATGTCAAAGAAAATCTATCTGAGCATAATTCTAATCATCACTTTTTACTCATTGCAAGGAGAACATGGTTTCTTTCGGATTACAGGCACAGTCAGTAATGGAATTCTGAATGTCACATATATCTTCATAATGCTAGCTTTGTGTAATCTCTTTAATGGATAGATGAATGGATGGATAGAGGGTAGATAGATACATAGATTGATAGATATTAATTATGACTAGATAAATTGAAAGAGCTTTTATAATATGAGCATATTTTTATATATTCTTTAGCTTAAAAAAAGTTAATTGGGTCACAAATTTTTCTCTACCCTATCCCACATATAATGATAGTTTTATACTGCCAATAATCAGAAAACCTTTAATCTCCTTTCTCTCTTAGTCAAATAATATACAACTTTGAAGTTCAGGTTTACCTGTGGCTCAATTCTCCAATTGTCAATTCATCAGTTTCAGGATTGACTAGAATTCCCACATGATGAATGTATAGTTTTGGTTGTTTTCTTAGTAGACAAGTTGGAGAATGATCCTCTCCTCTGCCTGAGGTGTGAGCAGCTTCTGTCCCTTTCATCTGACCCCGCCTCTCTTGGAATGCCTCAGGTACCCTGAGAAAGAGGGTGCGGGTCTACTCTCTTAGGCATCGTTCTCTCAGCTGATGTGCCCGGATCTGGAGAAGATCACTAACCTTTCTATCACACATGCATCACATCATTATCAAGAAGGGTGGAGAAGCCTGCAAAATCTCAGTAATACAATGCTTAGAATTTTACAGGAAAAAAAAAAAAGACTTAAATTATTTCCATGTATTTTACTGTTTTTTTGTAGTCCGATCTAATCTTCAGACCCTAATCATGTCAAAAATCGTGGTATTTTAACCCCTGGGTTCCAGGTAAGAATGGATTCTAGGGCACCTGGGTGGCTCAGATGGTTAAGCGTCTGCCTTCGGCTCAGGTCATGATCCCAGGGTCCTGGGATCGAGTCCCACATCGGGCTCCCTGCTCCTTGGGAGCCTGCTTCTCCCTCTACCTCTCTCTCTCTCTCTGTCTCTCATGAATAAATAAATAAAATCTTTTTTTTTTTTTTTAAAAAGAATGGATTCTAAATGAAATACATATGTATAAGAAAACAAGAAATACTTTATTAAGTAACCATGACATACAAGCTATCTATATTCAGTACAGTTTTCTGAAGTTTTTTGGTTCTCAGTGTAAAGCTGTATAGAGCCTGTATGTGAAACATTGACTGTAATGTGAAAGTAGTAAACGTCTTCTATGTATATGTTTCCATTAGAACTATATTCTGATCTAAATGTTAAGCTATGCTTTTGTTGGAACTGAGATTCACTAGAATATAGGATATTGTGTTACTTTCAGGACTATTTATGTACGATCAGGGCATACGTGGCATGGGGAGATATAAAACAAGATCAGCTTGATCGCTGGGAAAATCACCTTTGTATCTTCAACAAACTCATTTGTTAAGAAAATGTCCATTGTTTGTGGCCCTACATGCTAGGAACATTACAGCAATGCCTAAGAATCCAAAATATCACATTTTTAGATTTAATTAGGAGGCAACGGCATTTCCTTTCTCTACTATTTATATGAAGTGTTCTTCTCAATTTTGTATTTTTGGTTCACACATCACACATATACTCTTCCAATATGTCTTAACAATGTTTTAGCTCTAGTATTTTTTATTTTATTTCATTTATTTCTCAATAGTCTTCTTAAGTATTTCTGGTATAGTCATCCTGAAGGAAACCAGTTTAATGAGTAAGCGAACCAGTATGCTCCACTTTTGTGCCACAAGAATTTATCAACTAGCAGTTGTCCTGAATGCATTTGAGAAATTGTGATTGAGAAAAGATGGCACCAAGAAGAAGATAGCAATCACTAAGTTCAGGGAAAGTTGCTCAACAAATAAGCACAAACATTTTTTGTTTTATTGGTGAAGAAAATTTTCTATTTAAATGTCAATGAGAACTTCTCAGTGCCCAGATCCCTCTATCAGAAAAAAAAAAAAAAGTTTGATTAATGTTTATCATCTGAAGCCAAAACAAGTATTTCATGAGTGACTATCTTTACTCAGAGGCAGAATATGAATAAACACCAACTATATTTTACTGATAGTAGATGAGTCATTTTATCTTTATTGATGAAGGCTATCATGTTTATATATCACTTTGTGGACCATTGTAGCATTCTACGCAGAGCTAGAATTCCAGGCAAAAGGTTTATCCTAATACGATTATTCCAGAGGATTTGCTACATTGTGCTTTAGAATTTTTATTATCTGACTTAATTCTGAAGGGAACGCACTTGTGCTACCTTGTGCTAATTCAAGCTTGCAGACAAATTCAAAGTTTATGTAATTATTTAATTGCCAGGTATTTTCAAAAAATTTCTCATTAGAAAGAGTTGATTAATATTTTCTCGTTGAATTTTTATTTCTCTGAAGAAGCATCTTTGAACAGCGATGTTTTCATTCTTTCATACACATTGATTGAGATGTATAAATGTGAATGCCTCTCAATATTATTGCTGTTTTTAAACAAAATATATATTTAATGGTAAATCTATGCTGCAAAATGTCAATGGTCTCATCATATACTTTTTAATAACATTTAAAGTGAAAGAAAGGAAGCTCTATTTATTTTGTCCTAGGAAAAATGCATTAATTCATGTCATATATATTTATAAGACATTCCTCATGCCAGGCGTCATGCTAGGTGCTATGGTGATGATTTATTTCATCCAAAAACTTGAAATCAAATAGAGGTCTTAAGATATATATGCAAATAATTATAAAGCAGACTAATATGTTATAAATGATGTATTAGTTGTACTGAAATAAGTTCTAAAGCAGCTCAAAGAAAACAATCTGTAAGGGCTTCAGACATGGGGAGGCACTTTGGCTAGACTTTGAAAGATGGGTGGAATTTACATTCAGACCGTTGTATGTGGAGCGGAGTGTTGAAAAAATAAAAAATTAAAAAAATGAGTGTGAGGAAAGTCATGGAGGTATAAAAGCAAATCCATGATTGTGCCTGGCAAATAGCTTGTTTGAAGTGGTGAACTATCAAAAAAAGAAAGAAAGAAAGAAAGAAAGAAAGAAAGAAAGAAAGAAAGAAAGAAAGAAAGAAAGAAAGAAAGAAGCTACAAATCAGACCTGCTTTGTTTGTCCTTGAATGCCAAATATAAGAGTTCTGTTCTTCCTCAAAGTCATAGTCAGTCACAAAAGTTTTTGAGGAGGAGAATAAAATAATCAAAGCGACATTTTAGGACAAACAGGTGGCATCATGAAATATTAACTGGATGGGATGGAGGCTTTGGTCAGAGAGGCCAGCCAGGGTGATACTGTAATAGCCCAGATAGTAAGTAAAAACACACAAAGCTAAGATAGGAGTTAGGAAGAATAGAAGGGCATTTGTAAAAAAACCAAAAACAAAAACAAAAACCAAAAACACAAAACATCATGAGAGGTTTGTTTTTTTTGTTTTGTTTTTTTTTAAATGAAGGATTTGGGAAAGGGCATCAATGATTCATAAATCATAAATCATAAATTCTGTTTGCAGAATTAGTTTAGGAATCACTTTATACTTCATTGAATTAAAATCTGTAATTTTCCCTTTTCAATAACTGAAAAGGGAGAAACTAAATCACATGCCAGGGTCACACAACTTATGCTAAATTTAGATTTGGGCACAATTTTATTTTTTGTAACAATCTCTTGATTCTCATCTTAGGGTTAATTCCATTACACTATAACATTTCCCAAAGGTGACAAGACATTAAAAGCAAAAAATTCAGGTGGAACTATGAAGGAGGCAGATGGAAATATTGAACCAGAACTTAGGAGACATCAGAGATGAAAATAAAGATTTTGTGATGACTCACAGGAGGTGAAACTTGACAGCATGACAATTAATGATAGCTCTAAAAGACTGAGCGTAGCAATATATTAATAATAGCTAGTATGTGTCAGTTACTATCTTAAATCCTTTATGTGTATAGCTCGTAACTTAGAGGAAAACTGCAAGCTATTAGCATACCCATTTTAAAGATGAACAAGTGTAGATTTGGGATCAATACATAACAGGGGCAGACAGCCTGTACCCTGGAGTCAGTTCAAACTGCAGTTCAACCTTGGCATGGGTTTCCGTACCTCATATTGTCTGAGTTTTTAGACGTTGGTTCTGCATTCTTGGAAGTTGCTGCACCTGGTACTCTAATCCTTTTAGTCAGCAAAGATTTTAAGTTTTTTAAGAATATTTTTGTTCCCTCTCTTTTTTCATAGTATCCCATTCTTATTTTATGGATATTGTACCTCGAATGATCTGTTTTACCCCTTTGGTAGAATTTCTGGTTACCTCCATCTTTCTGTTTCCTGTGTACTCTGACCACATTACATAAATGACACACCCACAGCACCTTAACCTGCTTAATTTTTTCCTGATAGTATTTATCATTAGTTTACATGTGTGTGTGTGTGTGTGTGTTTATGTGCACGCACACCTTCCCACTAGAATGTAAGCTTCATGAGGAAAGAAACTTGGTTTTGTTCAACATTTTATTTCTGGTGACCAAATGAGATGCTGGCAGAGAATAGATATGCTGTAAACATTTATTGAATGAATGAAAGTCTCCAGAAAGCCCTATTTTTCTATCATCAGTTTAATCAGTATTTTGGGGAGGAGCCCTTAGGGTCCTTCCCAGGGGACAAATGCTTGGACCTTGATGTCACTCCGAAGGTCTGTTTGGGCAGGGTGGGGGAATGGGGCCTGGCTGCCTGATGAAGCCCTCTGTCCTCCGTAGATCTTCTCTGTTACCATTGCTACTTGCTGCATCTGAGTCTGGGTCATTCCAGCATTTCACTTCAGGTGCTCAGTCACATATCCCCAATTTCTGTTGCCTACATTCTCTATCATCTGTCATCACCCTTTCATCTATAGTCTAGCTTCAAAATATCTGTCGACTCCTCTTATTGCCATTACCTGTTACTTTCCTGGTAGAGGTTGCTCCCTTTTTTAAATATTGATGTCTGGTGGGGTGAAGTAACACGTGTTCAATCTGACATCTTGCATCGACGCTTCCTTGAACACTTAAAATAAATATCATGCTTTATACATCTTGGATACCAGCTCTTTATCTGTAGTGTCATTTGCAAATATCTTCTCCCATTCAGTGGGTTGCCTCTTAGTTTTGTTGACTGTTACATCCTTCGCTGTGCAGAAGCTTTTTACCTTGATGAAGTCCCAAAATTTCATTTTCGCTTTTGTTTCCCTTGCCTTCGGAGATGTGTCATGAAAGAAGTTGCTGTGGTTGATGTCAAAGGGTTACTGCCTGTTTTCTCCTCTGATTTTGATGGATATATGTCTCACATTGAGGTCTTTCATCCATTTTGAGTTTATCTTTGTGTATGGTGTAAGAGAACGGGAAAATAAAATAAAATAAATAAATAAATAAATACATACATACATACATACATACATACATACATACATACATACCATGATTTTCACATTTTAGAGTGTAGGGTGGCTAATCTAAAACCCAAGAAGTAATCATAGAGACTAACTCCTATGATATAGAGAAGTGATCTAGGAAAACAGGTAAAGAAGGTATGGATAGAAAGGTATGAGAAAGGAGTAATATAACAGAAACATGAATCAATGGAATGAGAGTGTTCATAAGGCAATAATGGTGAGGTCAAAAGTTATACCAAGCTCTAAGAGAAAGAGGGCTGGTGACATGCACCATAACTCATTGATTGGAACACTGGTTTTCTAACTTTAAACCAGAAGTAAAAGTAGGCATGATGAAACTAGGTTTAATGGGTATAGAGCATTCCATAGATAACTTCTGTACTGAAAGAAAGGGAGTGACTATGTAATAAGTAGTGAAAATGAAAGTAGTATTTCTGAGGTTCAGTTCCTTAGAACTTTGACAAAATCAGAGGAGAGGTAGAATGTAGAATTTTAAATTATAATTAAGCATATTGTATAGTAAGTTAAGCTAAAGATCCCGACTTTTTTTTTTTTTAAGATTTTATTTATTTGTTTGAGAGAGAGAGAGTGTGAGAGAGAAAACATGAGAGAGGGGAGGGTCAGAGGGAGAAGACTCCCTGCTGAGTGGGGAGCCTGATATGGGACTCAGTCCTGGGACTCCTGGATCATGACCTGAGCTGGAGGCAGACGCTTAACCGACTGAGCCACCTAGGCATCCCCGACCCCGACTTTTCTTAACAATTATTTTAAACAGCAAAATTTTGCCTTAGGCTTTTTTTTTTCTTCTATCATTATTTTAGCAGATTGTGTCTACTTATTCTGAGGTTAAAAAAAAATGAAATAATGATTTGCCTCAGTGTTTCTTTTAGCAGTCAACATTTATTTTTCCTTCAAAATAGGATCTAAACAGGGGAACCAAAATTATAAAAGTCTACCCAGTTTCTTGTTAGGATGACCAACCTATCTATAATTGTTTAAATCCATCTGTCTTTTTTCCAACCTTCCACAAACCAGGAAATCAAGACAATATACCTGAAAATAAGTACGATAGGTGTGATAGACCTTAGGAGAAAAAAAAACTAAATCATGCTTGGTATATTTGACTTTTTTTTCTATCATGTCTTCTACACAAAATTAACAGATAAAATTTTCTATCATTCAAAAATCCAGATCAGAGTTTGATCTAATGTTTTTTTGTAAAATAGAAGTCTCACTGAATTTAACGACTAATACAGTTTTGTTTTCCAGAATAAGTATTGTGCATTTATTGCCTCTTTCAATTTCCATTACTTGCAACGTGGTGGTAATCCTTAAAACAAGCATAATAAGTGAATTTTAAAAAGTTGAATATGAGAAGTGATATTCTATGATAGCTGAATAATGATCTTCTTGTAATTATTTTACTTGAGTTGAATAATTCATTCTGGGCCCCAGATATGTTAATTTAACTTGTTTATATTTTAGGGTGTGGTAAAAATATATTCCTAAATTTGAAAGGAGATATACATTAGTAATTTACCTTATGGATCTAGAAAAAAATTAATTTTACGTTGTTAGTCAACTTAAATTTTGAGTGAAGTTTTGATGCTTAAATTATTAAAGATATCGAAAAAAAGTGATTTTAATCTATTATTCAAAATTTCATTTAGCTTTGTAGTAGATACAGGTAGAGCTACGGAGCTCAACCACATAAACTTTGAGTCTATAATGCTATAATGAAATCACAGCAAAATTGAGATTATTTGGTCCCATGTGGATGAAAAAAAAAAGTTGTAGAAAAATGTAAACTAATAATTTCATAGTAGGTGGAGAAATAAGATTCTTGGGTTTTCAAAAAATATTTTGAATTATAAAGTAATATTTGAAGACATTTTGACATCTTAAATTTTCAAATAATAAGGAAGCATATCAATAAAAAAAGTAAAAGTTCCTTATTACTCATTTTTCTTATATGCAACACACACACATAAATGCATAATCCATATAACTTTTCCTTCACATAGCTCACTCTTCTCTTCCCATCAACACACATCCTAGAGGCAATAACATTTGTTACTTTGGTATGTATCTCTTCTCTTTTTATATGCATTTACATGTTGGAAACTTCTAGGCTGTTTTGATAGGGGCAGGTTGGGAGTATGTGGTGGGGAATCAATAGTTCTACTTGAACATACTGTGTTTGAAATGCTTTGTAGAAATCCATGTTGTAATGGGAATAAAGTATTTGGATATACATTTCTGACTTTCAGTGTGGAGATGAAGACCAGTGATACAATTTATGTCATTAGCATTTGGATGATATATAATGCCATGGTCTCAGATGAGGTTACTCAGGGAAAGAATGTAGGTATAATCAAGAATGGGGTTCATAACAAGACCCTGGTGAATTCTAATATTAACAAATCAAGCAGTATGGTAGAACCCACAAAAGGGGATTGAGAGGGACTGCCCACTGTGAAAATAAGGTGATCAGAGTTGGTAGGATAACAGAAACCAGGACAAAAATATGTTTCTAAAAGAAGGAAATGTTCAACTGTTCATGAAAGCTCTTGAAATATGAGTATAATAAAAACTGGGGACTGGAGATTTGATTTGGGAACTTAACGGTCACTTGTGCTTTGGACAGATTATTTAACTTCATTGTCTCATTAGCATATGGAAGTGATAACATTCTATATTATGACACAATATGTTGTTGCCCTCCTATGGACCTCATAGCATTCATATGGGTTAATTCATGTAAAACACTTAATAACAGTTCCTATCATATAGCATTCACCACATGTTAATGAAGTGAAAGGGTAGGGGGCGGCCAGGAGTGTTGTGACAGTGGGTATCTATATCCACAGAAGGAATCATGAGAAGAGAGGAGTGAGTATTCTTGAACATTTCCAGCTTTGTATTCTGTTATCAACTTGGACTTCACCATTAAGTCTAAGAAAAATGACAGGTATTTTTCCTCTTCCTAAAAAGGAGAAAATCAACAAAGTGAGGAGAGAGTCCTTCTCCCACCTTAATCAAGTGTCTCCCTAATATCAACTATTTTGATCAATATTGAGGTTATATAGACTTCAGTCCTAGGAGTCTCCAGAGTGGGTTAAAAATATAGTGTTGATTAAATTACCCAAGGCTGAAAAACAGATTGTATCCAGTCAAGTTATCCAGTAGGGCCTCTCAGAGATACTAAAATGAAATTAAATGATAACATTAAGATACTCCAAATGCATAAAGGCTCTTCAATAATGAAATGCCAACATGTAAATTGCTTCAAATTCAGATACAATGTCCTCAAATTAATTCCAGGAAGAAAAAAAAAGTTTAGAAATTAAATTCTCTTTTGAGCTAAAATTCAAAAACATTAGAGCCAAAGGAATTAAATCTAAAATCATAATACTCTTATTCTTATGAGATCAAGTTCAAAGAAATTAAAGACCCAACATCTGTGTCCTAATTTCTTCTTCCTCTATTTTTAATCAAAGTGGTTTGGGATGTCTGGGTCAAATTATTCTTTAGGAATGTGCATGGTTCCTTCAGGGCTCTTAGAATTGTATTAACCCAATATCAAGTTATAAGTGAATGAGGTACATCCAGGACCACAAGAAAGTAAGAGGTATAGTTTGATATCATGGACTATGAAAGTTGGGGGTTTTTGAGGGAAGTTGTTGGAAAAGTGGTTTGAAAGTAGCAAAGAACACCTACCTTCTACTGCAGGTCCTGAGATTCTCTACATGGGAGGCAGTGAGGGGTGTAAAAAAAAAAAAAAAAAAAAAAAAAGCCATGGCTCCAGGAAACTTCAAGGAAATTGTCTCACTGGGCGAATAGTAGGTTTAAGTCATGAGAACACGTGAAACAAACAGAAAAGAGTTTAAGGATTCACTGTAAATTTCAAATAACACAGGGAATAGTTTTGGAGAATGAAGTATGGAAGATCTAATCACATTTAGGGATATATATGCAAATACAGTGTAAGAAAAAGAGTTCAGGGACCCGTGATAACAGGTGACTGGGAAAACAAAATGAGATTATATAGAATATGTCTTAGAGGAAGATCAGTAATTACTTAAACTAGAAGCTTTCTGGGCATTGGATAAAGTGAACATAGGTCTCATTTTCTCAGGAAGGTCCTGTTTTATTCTTATCGTCAAAGTTTCTCCTACCTTTTAGCATCTGTCTAGATTTTTCATTTTTAAAAACGTATTAATAGTTTTATAGAAGTATGTCAAAGAAGTATTGTTGTGATATTTTATGCTTTCAGTTTCTGCCATGATCTCTTCTATCAGTGTGTGCAACACACGCAGAGAACAGGGTGCTTACTTTAACACTTGGTTAAAAATGAAAGGCAACTATCAGTAACCTGTCTCTCCACGACACTTTCCCAACGCAAATTTATCTCGTCTGTCCCTTCAAGGACAGTACTGTAAGGTGTTCACTGATCAAATGAATGGCCCTTGAACACAAGTAGCTAAAAAGAGTCAAGTCTCTTCTCAGGTGATGATGGAGAACCGTTAGACATTTCTGTCTCTGCCAGTCACTTGGTATACCGGCCAATAGCGCCATGCCGGGGAGACGCAAGAAGCTTGTAAGCAGGGTCAGTTGTCAATCACAGGTTGGAGATATGTGTGAAGCAGAGGCTGAGCAGACTTCCAGCAAGAGCATATTGATATTGCTGTCTGTGAGCACATGCTACTCAGAAAACAAAACTGATATAGTAGCATCAATACTTTAAAAGCTAAAAGTTGTGGGGCTCCTGGGTGGCTCAGTCGGTTAAGCGACTGCCTTCGGCTCAGGTCATGATCCTGGAGTCCCGGGATCGAGTCCCGCATCGGGCTCCCTGCTCGGCGGGGAGTCTGCTGCTCCCTCTGACCCTCCCCCCTCTCATGCTCTCTCTCAAATAAATAAAAATCTTAAAAAAAAAAAAAAAAAAAAAAAAAAAAGCTAGGGAGCCTGGGTGGCTCAGTTGGTTAAGCGACTGCCTTCAGCTCAGGTCGTGATCCTGGAGTCCCGGGATCGAGTCCCGCATCGGGCTCCCTGCTCGGCGGGGAGTCTGCTTCTCCCTCTCCCACTCCCCGTTTGTGTTCCCTCTCTCGCTGTGTCTTTCTCTGTCAAATAAATAAATAAAAAATCTTAAAAAAAAAAAAAAGCTAAAAGTTATTTTAGGCCTCTGCTCTCAAAAAAAAAAATAAATAAATAAAAATGTGCAACTGTAGGAAGTGTGATATATTTCACTTTGCGAAGTATGACTTTTTATTTAGATCAAATGACTTCATAAACTTAATTTTGTCCATTTCAATCTCATGTTTTCTTATGCACATATAAAAAGTGAGGCAATAGCTGTGAATAGATTGTCTTCCTTAGCAGAAGAACTTCATAATTAAATATTCCAGTTATTTATTGTGGCATCAGATACTCAAACAGAAAAACCAGGTACATTGATTCTGATAATGATTTGATTTTTTTAAACTCAAATAAGAGAATTATAGCAAGGCTTTTCAAAATCCATTCTGTTGAAAGTGAATGTTGAAATTTTCCCTCCTAATATTTCTTGCTTTTAAATACGCTCTGAGTGAAACCATCTTATATGTTTTCCTTTCCATTTTAGTAATTAAATCCCTTTATATGGAAACATCTATCTGTAATAAAACCTCTACTATTATGAAAATAAAGACCACAGGCACAATTTAAGAAATTTTTTTTTTTTTTTTTTTTTTTTTACCTCTAACGGTATATAAGAAGAACAAAAGAGAAAGCAAATGTATAGGAGTCACTCCGCTCACCCAATCTTGTTGGTAACTTGAAGTTAAATACTTTACACAGATGGAGATTAGTACCTTGAGCAGAGAGGGTCAAGGTCTCTATGAGAGTGCTCTTTATGGTCAAAAATCTTTTTCTGACAATTACCTTTTCATTTTTTCCTTTAGTGGAGGAAATGTGAGATATCATTAGACTCCTATAACCTGGGTACCAGAGGGCATAAACATTTCTGGAAGGATTGGGATGAAAGGGTCATCATCAATGTTCATTACCATTATTGCAATGTCCCATATACCTTCATTATTAAAATATTTTATTGGTCTCAAACCAAGAATATATCTCTAAGGAATACTTTATTAATACTGGATAAAAGTTTATAAGAAATATGCCATTTGAAAAAAATATGCCATTTGTACTTATCATTTGTTTATATGGACTGTCAGATTATTGTTTTAGAATTTATAGACAGGTTACCTGCCTCTTAAGTGTAAAAAATTAACTTACTCCTTCCAGTGCAATATAGATAAATAAGGCCATCAAAATGATTGAGTTACATTTGTCGACTTGACAGAGCTACATGACTTGACCTTGAAAACTGATTTCCTCTACAGTGATATAAACTGGTTAAATATTGTTCTTCCAATTCCTTATGACTGTGTTCATCAAAACTCAATTTGTTTTTTTTTTAAAGATTTTATTTATTTATTAGAGAGAGAGAGAATGAGAGACAGAGAGCATGAGAAGGAGGAGGGTCAGAGGGAGAAGCAGACTCCCTGCTGAGCAGGGAGCCTGATGCGGGACTCGATCCTGGGACTCCAGGATCATGAACCGAGCCGAAGGCAGTCGCTTAACCAACTGAGCCACCCAGGCGCTCTCAAAACTCAATTTGTAAGCCAATTCCAACTTAGTTCTAACTTAAAGGACTTCTGCATAACATGAATAGAATAAATTTACACTATTGTCAATGAAAATAAATGTGTAAGCAGTAGGATTTACAGAATGTGCATAAGCAACAAAATGGGTTTTGATATTATCCAGAGGAAGCCTTTTTAGTGCCCTAAATCTAAAGAGCATATTGAATATTTTGTACAAGAAAATCAATTGTATTCAATACTTCACCTTAATTATTTTCATGCTCAGGTATTTAGAGTTCAGGGAACTATTCCAAAACAAAGTATAGCAGCAGATTTCAAACAATTATGTTACACTTATTGAGCGATCAGCTAGTGTGAGATATAAAAGAACATAACCAAATTAGACACAGCCTGGAACACACAAGGTAATACACTTGGGGAAAACTAACCTAAAGGAAAGAGCTCAACTGGGGGTTGAAGCTGGGAGATATATAAGGATACAGATGAGGCAGTTAAAAGAGTAGATAGCAAATTTGATACAAACTTGATCCATGGTAACAATAAAGGCAGTGCAATTGGAGCTACAAAAGGCAGACGTATTCTACCAAGATTTAAAGATAATAGCTTTCTTTACACAGCATTTGGAGTGTTGGCCTGAATTAAGTCTCAGCCAACAGCCAGAGACAAGTAGCTAAGTGTGTGGAATCCAGGGAGGTAGAGCAATAGTTGTTTAGGGCTTGATCTAGCAATGAGCAATACTAGTGGTTTTGGTAATGGGCTTTAATCAGATGGCATATGCTAAAGGTTTGCTTTTGTTTTCCCCCCATGAGGTTCTCCCCCACCAACTATATTTGACCTGCTTATGGTCGGATTTGTTTATAGCCTTCCCTATTATCCTCTGAACTATCACAACACCCAGATTTTCATATCCACTGCATACCTAGGAGGGACTTGAACACTTTGTAAGTTGTAAGTGAAATATTGTTCAATAAATTAATTTTTGTGCTGGATACTTCATTTATACTTTTTGACCAAGGGTTTTCACTCCTGGGAATTTATAGCAAGGAACTAATTTAACAAGCAAAAACTGGAAGATGTTTTTTGCAGTATTAAATGAAATTGCAAAATAAACTAGAAATAATTTGGATAGCAAACAACATAAAGAAAAGGTTAATATGGTACAAGAATATGGAAATAGATTGAAAATCTGAAGGCATACAGTCATTTAAAGTGGAAAAAGTAGAAGTGATGCTAAAAGTGATGTACTTAAAGGGTATGTTTATGAATACCCTATTTAAAATTTTTGTCATATTATTAGATTGCTTCTTTTGAAATATGCCTGATTATTCCATTATAAAAGTACTATATGTTGAATTTAGAACTAGAAGATAAAATAATATAAAAAAACACAGAAAATAAATCCCTTAACTCAGAGAAAACAAGTATAATTTGAATCACTTTATATACTGCTCTAAACACTAGCTTATCATTTAATGTTTTATTTTTAAGATTGTAGTCAAAAAATGTTGTCTGAATGCATCAATTTAAATGGCTTTACACTCCATCAATATCCATACCATGATATATTTATTTAATTCCCATATAATTAGTTTATAATGTCTAGATATAGAAATAACACTGGGTAAAGTATTCTTTTACATACAGCTATTTTTCATATCTCTGATTATTGTTATTGCAGAAAGTCCTGGAAATTGTGTTATTTGATAAAAGGGTCTCCATTTTTTAAGCTTTGCTAGATAACATCTGTTTCTGGAAAATCTACATCAATTTCCATTCCATTAGGTGACATAAAATATGCTGAGCGGAATAAGTCCATCAGAGAAAGACATGTATCATATGACCTCAATGATATGAGGAATTCTTAATCTCAGGAAACAAACTGAGGGTTGCTGGAGTGGGGGGTGGGGTTGGAGGGATGGAGTGGCTGGGTGATAGACATTGGGGAGGGTATGTGCTATGGTAAGCGCTGTGAATTGTGCAAGACTGTTGAATCACAGATCTGTACCTCTGAAACAAATAATGCAATATATGTTAAGAAAACAAAAAAGAAGATAGCAGGAGGGGAAGAATGAAGGAGGGGAAATCAGAGGGGGAGATGAACCATGAGAGACTTGGCCTCTGAAAAACAAACTGAGGGTTCTAGAGGGGAGGGAGGTGGGAGGAGAGGTTAGCCTGGTGTTAAAGAGGGCACGTTCTGCATGGAGCACTGAGTGTTGTGCACAAAAAATGAATCATGGAACACTACATCAAAAACTAATGATGTAATGTATGGTGATTAACGTAACAAAAAATTTTTGAAAAAGGAAAAGCAGATGAGTTCAATAAAGCATTAAAAAAAAAGAAAAGAAATATTTCCTGCTTCATTGCTATCTATGGATATTGTCCTGAAAGGAAAAAAAAAAAAGGTCAATTTGATAGCTGGAAAATTGTATGCAATTGAATGTTTTTCCTTTTATTAAATTGAAATATGCCAAATTGCATGCTTATAGGTCCTCGAGTTTTACAAAGTGAATACACCTGTGTAACCACCATCCATATCAAAAAATAAAACACTGCTAGCATCCCAGATGTCCCTTTATGCCATCTCCCAGTCACTTTCCCCCAAACTAATGGCTATTCTGATTTCTAACTCCATTAGTTTTAATTATTATCGAACCTAAAGTTATATGAAATACAATCATACAGTGTGTTCTCATGTGTGTCACACTTTTTTTCACTCAACATTGTATTTATGAGATTCATTTGTGGTGTTAAAGGTAGTAATAGTATGTTCATTCTTGGTACTCTAGAGGATTGCAATTGCAGGAAATAATACAACTTATTTATCTTCTCTACCGCTAATAGACATTTGTGTTATTTCTAGATTCTGTCCGTAAAAAATTGTGATGGTATGGACATTCCCACATATGTCATTTGGTGAACATATGTATACCTTCCAAGTATGTAACTTGGAGTAGAATTGATAGGCTAAATGTATGTTCAGACAAATTAGACAATGCCTAATAGCTTCCTAAAGTCGTACAAGCAGTGTATGAAAATTCTATATGTTCCACATCCTTGTTGACCCTTAGTATTATCTGTTGCTGTCATTATAGACATTCTGGTTGGTATGAGGTATCTCATCTTGGTTTTAATGAGGATATCCTTTTAACTATCAAAGTTGAGCTTCTTTTCAATAAGCTTGTTGGACATTTATGTATCATTTTGTATGCTGCATCTGTTCAAAGCCATTTCTCTATTGGATTGCCTGCCTTTTTAAGTTGATTTATAGAGATCTTTTTGTAAATTCTAGATGAGAGTCGTATGTCAGATATTCATTGCAAATATCCATTTTATGGCTTGCTTTTTATTCTTATCCATGTCCTTTAATCAATAGAAGTCCTTAATTTTAGAGAAGTTCAATATATGATTCTTACTTTATCCTTTGTGGTTAGCACTGTGTTGTCCTTAATAAATTTTAATTAATTTCTGGTACATGAGGATATTCTTTATGTTTTCTTCCAAATTTTTATTGTTATATTGTTCACATTAGATTTAATCCATATGGAATTTATTTTTGTGTATTGTGTGGGTAGGTTAAGACTCAATCTTTTTTTTTTTTTTAATTTGTTGATGTAGAGGAAGAAATTATGGTGATTCAAATTGTAATGTTGGCCCAGCACCATTTACAAAAAATTTCATTCCTTTTTTTACTGCACTACAGCCTTAGTAAAAAACAAAACAAAACAAAACAAAAAGACAACAAAGAAACTCAGGTGACTGTATAATTGAACCTTTTCTGTTTTTTGTTCATTAGCCTATTTTTTTCTCTTTTTGCGTCAGAACTACTACACTCTCTTAATTAGTATATTTTTGAAATAATTCTTAGTACCCAGGAACATAAATCTTTAAGTTTTGTTCTTTTTCTTTAAGATTGCCTTGGTAATTGTTGCCTCTTTGCATTTCCATATAAATTTTAGAATCTGCCTGTTAATTTATGGCTTTCATTGTTTCCGTTTCCAAGACAGCTGTTATTCCTATTGCTGTTAATTTGCTGTTAATGTGCCGGTCCCCCTCCCCTCTCCCCTACTGCCTGAAAATCTTCCTTTTGACTTTGATTTTCAGCAGTTTACAATGACAAACCTAGTTTTTTAGATTTGGGTTTCTTTGCTTACTAGAAAAGCAAGCATTTTATAACTCTACTGATCATTTGGATTTCCTTTACTTGAATTGCCTTTTGGAACATTTAATTTTTTGATACATAGGACTATTTTATGGTGATTAAAATTTATCATAGGTATAATAATATGTTAGAAATTTTCCATTTGGATTTAATTAAGTTTTGTCTAAGATAAATACTTATTTTTATAATTTATGCTTCATATAAAACTACTCAACTATACAGAAAAATATAAGGGAAAAAAAAACAAAAAAAAAGCCACAACCCCACCATCCAGAGATAATTATTATTAACTCATGGGGACATTATTCCAAGCATCCCTTTATATACAAAGACTGAGAGAATAAAATACAGAAAGAGGTCCTGGGGCTGAATGATGTTATCCATTAGTTCCTACTGAAAAAGAAAGCCAAGGACTCCATAAACATGACTGAGCATCTGTGTAGGGCTTTTGAATTTTCAGTTGCCTTCAGAACTGCCATTCCATTTGAATTTTACCATGACGGGCAGAATATGCAGGGGACTTATTATCATAAATCAGAGATGATGAAACTGAGACACGTAGGGGTCGATGGCTGGTTCTGTGGGTATGCAGCAAGGCAGGGCTGATCTGGGATCAGAGTCGGGAGTTTGGTTTATGAATCATGCTCTTACTTGCAACACATTCCTATAGTGTAAAGGGTCGCAGAATTTACCACCCATAATGTCACTTGGGAATATTGGTTACTTTGAAAATAGTAAATTCAGGGAGAGGCTTTTTCTGAAGTCTCATCCACCTAAAGACAGATCCTCCCAAAGGAACTCAATTGTCATACATCCCCTCCTCTCTCCATGGGAGTTTCATCAGCCAGGGAAGATTGGTTCATCACAGGAGAAGAGACTAGAAGTCAACATCAGGACAAACTTTATCACAAACAATCTTGCCTCTCATCTCTTCTTCTAAGGGCCCATTGTCTTTCCTAAAAATCATTTACTCTTCCCTAAGAGGCCTAGATCTCCCTCCCCAACCTTTCCCTATTAAGATGGTATTTAATCCTGACTTCTAAACTATCTCAGGGAGTTGCCGATTTTTCCATGTCTCTCATGTATAAATAAGGGATATATGTTAGTAAACTTCTGTTTGTTTTCTCTCGTTCACCTGTCCTTTATTACAGGGGTCTCAGTTAAGAACTCAGAAGGGAAAAGGGAAAAATTATTTTTCCTCCCCTACCAATGGCATTATATGTTCTATCCTGGGCCACTAATTTTGTTATCAACATTCAATCTCTCGACAATTAGTTTTGCAGTTAAAATAAAAATTAGACATCTGTATATTTAGTCATCTTAACTGTATTTATATTTTGTTTGTTTCACTTTTTTTAAGGCTTATAGGGGGAGAACAATGGAGAAAATGACATTGAAAAGGTCTTTGTAAATATTTTGGTTATACAGTTTTCTGACCCTGGAAAATCATCCCTGCATACGAACTAAAAGTGACATGTTTCAGGTAACAGTCATTGACATTTGATGCAGCTGCAATAATCTTATTTTGTGGTCCACTGGTATAATTTATCCTAATATCTATGCTAGTTATAAAAAGACTTCTTTTTGCCAAACAATAGCTACAATTTTGGGAAGAATTATACTAAAGGAAAATTGTATGTATTTAGTTCGACTTATAATACTACTTTTCAAAGAAAATATAAAAGACTTTTTCCTGAAAACATTTCTGCTCTAGCAATACTTATATGTCTCATTATTTATTAATACATACATATATGCCTAGAGACCTTTGTACTTACTGACATAATGCACACTTTTATTCATTTACCTTTCCCAATTCCAAAATCATCTGAGGCAAGTTGATATTCATCACCAGATCATAGAAGATTGTTTTCTTTTCACTTCATACTTCTAAGCAAAAAGAAAACAAACTCTCTATACACGTATATCTTTTTAATATCCAGTTAGAGAATGAAGAGTAAATTGTAAAAGAGAAGGGGTGGTTTCTAGCTGCCTGTAGTGACAATAATGAGTTTTCTTTATTTTAAAGGAATCACAGTGCGTTTCATCAAATGTCATTGACTTCAGGAATATTTTTGCTGATTCTTTATTCATCTGGAGATTTCCTAGTAGATACGAATTTTTTTAAATAAAAGAATAAATGAATGTCACAGAAAATTAAACTATGACTTGAAACCTAAAGGAACCAAATTCGTTCTGACTCATGTCTATATTAAGAAGCACTGAGGTTATTTTTGTTAAGTTTTGACTTTTCACCCTTCACACTTATTTAAGAAACACTTGAGGGTAAAGCGTCTGTAAATATAAACTGGGATGTTACAGTGTTGTCTTTGTGACACACATTTTAAATCAGTATACTATGCATTTAAACACAAGAAAACATGGACTTTTCTTCCCTGAGGTAAACAGATGGTGCCGGAAACACAGAGAATACTTTGGAAATGAATTATTGCTGAAAGTATCAAATTTTATATTGTCAAATAACCATATTTCTACAATTTTAAATTTAAATGATTGCAGTTTTACTGCTTTCCATTTTCTTTTTGTATTAATTAAAATTTTTGTCCAAGTCTCTATGGCAAGAAGATAAAATGCCTTTGTAACAGATTGCTTTCACATTGAAGTTGGGAATTTTATAGGTTGGAGAAACCTGAATTGGGAGAATAAAAAGATGATCTTTTCAAATAATCTTTCTCCTCAGGGACTGCCCAGATACAGGAGCTTGGAGCAGAATCCAAGTAATGGTAGAACACAAATAAGGTATCTTTGGATTTTTTTTTTTTAAAGATTTTATTTATTTATCAGAGAGCATGAGCATGTGAGAGAGCACAAGCAGGGGGAGCAGCAGAGCGAGGGGGAGAAGCAGGCTCCTGCCAAGCAGGGAGCCCGATGTAGCACTTGATCCCAGGACCCTGGGATCATGACCTGAGCCAAGAGCGGATGCTTAAAGAAGGCAGACACTTAACAGACTGAGCCACCCAGGCACCCCAGGGTTTCTTTGGATTTACCTCAAAAGGAAATACCTGATCCTGTGTAGAAATATCAGGAGTAGATTTGAGACCCAATGGAACAGAACAGCAGCTAATAGGAAGTAAAAAATACAGAATGAAACACCCCCTTCCCTTCTCCAACACAAATTCCCAACAGTGTTAAAATATGTAATGCTAAGAGCTTCATCCAACCAAGATAAAATTGAGGCATCTTCAGCAAAAGAGCTGGTGGTAAGCATTAAATAATGTTTAATTGATAATCTAAGACTAAAATAAATGTGGGTATACAGATAGGAAAGTAATATGTTATTTGGTCTAAGGTCCAACAAAATAGAAATATTACAACAAAAAAGAGAATAGGAGGAAAAGGGAGAGAAGAAAGGATAAACAGTATTAGCTATATTTGATTGTTCCTGAGATAAAGATGGAAATCATGGATAGACTTTAAAGCTTAGAAAGCAAGTAGAAACCTAAGTAAGGAAAAGGTCTACAAGCACTAAGTAAAGACATTATCATAAAGGTAACAATTAGAACAAAAATATCAACCTTCCTAAATACCGGAAGAAATTCAAACAAAACCAGGCACATTTAACAAAGAGAGAGAGAGAGAATAAAAACAGACCACATAGAAGATAGTAAATATTAAAAGGAAAAATAAAACAAAACCTGAGGTCAAGGACATGCATCATATAAATAACTGTAATTGGTTTAACATACCTGAGAGAAGAAGGATTTCAGATGGGTTCAAAAAGCAAAACTCAGCTGTCTGCTTTATAAAATAAACACTTTTCTACATGTGATTTCAAAAGCCTAATAATAAAGAGATAAACCAAGGTCACCTGATAAACAAAATGAAACCAGGGCTTGTGATCTTGACACCTGACATGGCAAAATTCAGCACAAAGAGCACTAAACAAGATAAAGGATTCTTTATAATGCAAAAAAGGCGACCTTTCACAATGAAGATATAAAATTTACAAATCTATGCACCAAATAACATAGTGGTCATCTCGATAAAATTGAAACCAAAGGGGCTCCAAAGAAAAATCAAAACTGGGTGCCTGGGTGGCTCAGTTGGTTGGGCGACTGCCTTCGGCTCAGGTCACGGTCCTGGAGTCCAGGGATCGAGTCCCGCATCGGGCTCCCTGCTCGGCAGGGAGTCTGCTTCTCCCTCTGACCCTCCTCCCTCTCATGCTCTCTGTCTCTCATTCTCTCTCTCTCAAATAAATAAATAAAATCTTTAAAAAAAAAAAGAAAAATCAAAACTAAATAAAACATGACTTTAAAATACATCTCTCAGGCTGAGATAAAAAAGTATCTAAAAGTAACTGAACATGTAGAAGACCTAAATAGTACAATCAGTAAGGGAGATTACACACACACAATATTGGGGAACATATGTATAAGTTCTATATCTATACCCGAATGAATATACCTTCTTTCAGTTGCTCATGGAATATTTGTAAGAATCCTATCTACTTTTGGGGCGCCTGGGTGGCTCAGTCGTTAAGCGTCTGCCTTCAGCTCAGGTCATGATCCCAGCGTCCTGGGATCGAGACCCTTGTCAGGCTCCCTGCTCAAGTGGGAAGCCTGCTTCTCCCTCTCCCACTCCCCCTGCTTGTGTTTCCTCTCTTGCTGTGTCTCTCTCTGTCAAATAAATAAAATCTTAAAAAAAAAAAAAAAAAGAATCCTATCTACTTTCCTATGTGCCTATCTTTGTTACAGCACAAAGAAAACTTCAATAAGATCTGCAATATAGAAGCCATACAAACAACATTCTGATGCCAATGCAATAAAACCCAGAAATTGATAACAACATAAAATTAAAAAGGCACTTTCACCTGGCAATTAAAAAATTAATGTCTCTTAAATATTTCTTAGGTCAAGGAAAAATAACACTTGGTTAAAAAATACAAACTAAGCTTACAGAATTTCTAGAAAATAATTATGTACTTATATATAAAAATTTGTGAGAGCTAAAGCAAAGCTCATAGGAAATTGTATAGATTTAAGTAATTATATTAATGAAGATGAAAGACTGAAAATAAACAGATGAAACATAAAATTCAAAAAAACAAGATAAGCTGAAGTTAGGGTTTAAAATCTGAAATCAGGGAGGTCAAAAATGTAGAAACAACAAAACTAATGCATTAGGTTAAAAAAACGATTCTTTGAAGAGATAAGCAAAGTAAAACAAACTACTATTGATTAGTTAAGCAAATCAATAAAAATAGAACAAATACAAAAAATGAGAAATAAAAGGAGATGATGTTTGAAATAGAACAACTAAAAAAATCACAGAAGTCAGCTTTCTACAGTTTTAGGCAAATACATTTTAAAACCTAAAAGAAATGAATAACGCTAAGATGGTGGTAAGAAGAGATGTCACATTGGAACTGGGTAAAGAATATAGTGATCAAGCGAGAGTTCTTGGAGTAAATCTTATGTACTTTCTACTTTTTAACTAGAGTAATGTTTCACATGAGAAAACAAGAAAATATTAACATCTGTAATAATGAACAATTATAACTCTCTCTAAAACATTGAATAAATAAAACTCTATCAGTCTTGGGGGAAATTCCAAAAAGAGAGGACGTGAAGGAGAGCTATCAAATGAACACCTTGAGCCAGCTAAGCTTGAAGACAGAAGTCCATTCCTGGACTTTTAATTATGTGAGCTGTTATTTTCCATCGCTCATGTTGAGCAAGTTTGCATTTGCTTTCTTTAAATGCAACTGAGAGTTTAAATTAACATGAGGGTTTATTTCAATAAATAAGGAATTGTATTTACATCTCTCATTTTCGTGTATCGTGTTTATGTTTATATTTAGAAAAAAAAGATTATCAAGATAACAGTTTATTCTCATAGTGAACCAGATGCCTGAAGGTGGAATACTGAACTATTATGTACATATATATATACAGACATATACAAAACAGTGCTGGAGCATTACATTTTGTACCCAGCTTTTCACAAGGGAGAGATTTTCACAAGTACCATGTAATTCCCTGCAATTTCAACCTATACCTGCTCTGAGTAGCTCGAAGGGTTTGAAGGTATTTCATAGTTGACATATAAAAGCAGCTGATGGTGTAAGAGACATCAGCAGACATGTGGTCAACACCAGCAGATTTTTAGAAGATAGATTTCCCCAAGGTGTAACTTGTGATTTTCATGTCATATCAAAAACTAACTCGAGATCCAAATTGCTATTTCTATAGAAGTGCCTCTACAACTATCACTAAGAAGTTAGACCAGGGATCCTGCTAAGGAAATAGAGTTTGAAGTTTCAGCAATAAGGGTTGTAAAATATGTGGTTGCCTGAGCAGGGAGAAGCCAGCTGTGTCCCTCCGAGCAGTTAACACTAACCGCTCTGGGGAGAGGTAATGACAAGGACACCTCGGATGGAAACTCTCAGACACTTGCTGCCTAAACCTGCTCTTCAAGATAGAGTTAAATAGTGGGTAGTACACAAAATTTCCCTTTTTTTCTTCTCATATCTTAAATCAATTAATTACTTAGGCAATGGAGCTGTTTTTGCTCCATTTCCCTCTCAAAGAACGCTTTGCCTGCAATACTCCAGGCAATTTTAGCCCAGAATTTCTCCTGAGAATATAGTTCATGCTGAGAAGTGCGGCACTGTTGGCATGTTCAGTAATATAGAAAAATAGATACCAGAGTCACACAGAATCACTGGATCAATATATAATATAAATTTAAATTGCAGAAGATCCCAAACTTTAATATGAAGCTCTACTATGAAGCTGCCTTTAATAAATAAAAACAGAATAATGCAAGTAAAGCTCAAAGGTACCACTGAAAGTGTGCCCCACCCCCATTACAAGGTAATGAGGGCATTGGGGCATTATCTAATGAACTTTATACTCGTGACAGAAAAGGAAGAATGAAGGATAAAGGAGTGGAAAGCAGGAAGACAGGAAGGACAGGAAGGAAGGAAGGCAGAGGGCAGGAAGGAAGAAAGAACAATAGGCAGGCAGGAAGGAAGAAAAAGAGATGGAAAACAAGAATTTTAAAATTCTTGAATGATCTTTATTCTTTCTTTAGCTTAGGAATAAACTAAGGAAAGAGGTTGAACAATCCCACTTTAGGAAAAAAAAATTAGAACAATATTATTTTAAGTTAAAAATCATTCTGGAAGTAAGAGCTCATATATTAGAAAATGCTATTTTGTGGCAAAAGAACTTTCCTGGATTATTTAGTTCCTATAATATATGGTAATTTGCATAAAACTGCTGAAAGTTTTAGAGTACAATAATCACTTAACTTTTATTTATTTATTTTTAAATGTTTTACTTATTTATTTATTCATGAGAGTCAGAGAGAGAGAGAGAGAGAGAGAGAGGCAGAGGCAGATTGAGAAGCAGGCTCCCCACCTAGCAGGGAGCCCGATGCGGGACTCGATCCAGGACCCTGGGATCATGACCTGAGCCAAAGGCAGATGCTTAACCATCTGAGCTACCCAGGCGCCCCTCACTTAACTTTTAAAAGCTAGAACTCTAGGGACACCTGACTGGCTCAGTCATTTAAGCATCTGCCTTCGGCTCAGGTCATGATCCCAGGGTCCTGGGATCGAGCCCCATGTTGGGCTCCTTGCCCAGCAGGGAGTCTGCTTCTCCCTCTCCCTCTGCCTGCCTCTCCCCCTGCTTGGGCTCCTTCTCTCTCTCTCTAACAAATAAATAAATAAAATCTTTAAAATAAGATTTTAAAAAGTTAGAACTGTAGTAGAAATTCCCTATCAAATGATTTTTTGTTTTTAAGATTTTACTTATTTATTTGAGACAGAGAGAATGAGAGAGAGAGAGCACATGAGAGGGGGGAGGGTCAGAGGGAGAAGCAGGCTCCCCGCCAAGCAGGGAGCCCGATGCGGGACTCGATCAGGGACTCCAGGATCATGACCTGATCCGAAGGCAGTCGCTTAACCAACTGAGCCACCCAGGCACCCTCAAATGATTTTTATCATTCAGATGTGGTTGAAGTGCATTTTGATTCCTGGAAGTCATAATTCCAGGAAGTTTTTGAATAACCAAGTAACAGTCAAACATAGGCATTCTATGCTTTTTTAAAAAATTGTGATTCTTGTGTACCCCGAAGGAGTTTTGATACTAGCAAGACTTCCTTTTTCTGAAAGAACAAGATTCCTTCTTGAAGACACAATAGTATAAATGTGAACATAAAGCTACAAAAATCATCCAGTTTTATTCCTTATGTTACTGTAGACAGTTTTTTGAGGATAGGACATAAATTAGAGACACACAGCTTCTTTATAATCGACTGCTTGAAAGATGATAGCTGTATTTGAGATTTAATCTATAAAGAATATGGTAGGTTGCATTTTTTCAAAGACCTAAAGGATTATTTACTATTCAGATAACACCGTCAGTAATGCATTTTTACAAAGTTTCCCGGTAAATTGATAAATTGTTCGTGTCAGATTTACAACGTTGTTAATGTCAGATATTTGAGTATTTGATGTTGTAGAATTCTCCACCGTCTTTTCACTGTCTAAGAGAATTCTATTCTAAACTATTACACTCTAAATAAGTGACGTTCTCTGGCATGGTAAAGAGCAACAGAATATTAACCTGATTAAACATTTATAAGCACATGACTGTTTCCTTACTCTATAGAGTCATCTTCCCTGAGCAACCAAGCTGTAACAACCACTTTGTGCAGAAAAATTCTATGATGTTCCTAATAGAGTATATTTCTACACTTGAAAATGTCATTATTACCCATCCATCAACCCTAGTGAAGTTATGAAACTTCATTTCACTAGAGGCCTTGACATTACATTGCTCACTGTTTGTTCTGCTTGTCAGCACTTTATGTCACTAATGGACAGGCAGTTGAATCCAAAATCTCAATTTTTTTCTTAATGGAGATTTTTTTTTTCCCATTCAATCATCTGCTCATGTGGTTCATAATATGCCTGAGGGTACACAGCCAAATCTAAGTAATAAGGTCTGTTGAGCTTGACTGAAGAATGGTATTGGCTGATGGGGCTAATTTCTGTGCCCCTGATAATGCAATATTCTGTTATATTTATGCAGTTAATAGAAAAGATGAATCTGGGTATGTGCTAATGTATTTGAATATAACACACAATAGTTACATAATCAAAATTATTCATTTATTTTGTATGCAGAATTTGGATACCATTGAGGGAGAGTCATTTTATTACTGCAAATAAATGAATATTTAGAATAAGAAAAAAGATCTCCAAAACTCTTGCTGCAAGTAAAATTGCTCCTAAATAATTGTTTTAACATTTGAACTATTTTATGGCAAAGTAATATTTATATCACAACTTAAGAAATCAAGAGTGAGTATGGTATGCACACATACTCATGAGGTGTTCCATCTACGTATCTGAATATTATTTTGATTTTATGCAACTAAAATTCCATGTCCATTCAGATTTCCTTTTAAGATGGATTCTCAAGTATTTTCTTTTGTATTCTCAGTTAAGGGATAAAGTATGTGATTTGAATACCAAAAGCACAGAAGGAAATGGTATTAAAATGATGTATTAATTAACAGTGGTTAATATTTAACCACATTATATTTAATATTTATATTTTTTAAAACTATAATTTAAAGGAAAAAATAAAATTTCTTCAGCAGGACAATAGTCAGATAAAAGGGATATAGATTACAGGCTTTATACTAATATAAATAATTTGATTTCAGGTTATATTTCAATGCTTCTATCGTATATGGGTCTATGAGAAAAGTGACCTGCTTCAAACAGAATTATAGCTGGCGTTACCATATTGTCCCATCCAACACCTCCTGCTCCTGATTTGATACAGGAATTGGTGTCATCACCCGTGCAACTTTTTAAGAAGCACAAACCTGGATTATCTCATTCTTTTTAAGGCATCTTTTCTTTTTGAATGTGCTTTTCTGGAGGAGAAAGAAGAAAATAATAATGATGATGAGGATGGTGGAGATATTTGTTGCAGATGGTGATGATAATGTTATTGAGCACTTTACACATATGTGCTCTAAATATATTAATTCTCTTCATCCTCACCAAAACTTTATAAAATAGGAGGTATTACTATTCACTTTTTTTAATAGATGAAGACATTAAGGTGTATAGAAATTAAATAACTTATCCTCCTAAAAAATCTTATCACCAAGAAGCAAATCTTCCCTAAACATACTTCAACCATATCTTACATACCTTGTTGCCTTCAGTTGCCGAATTTATCAGTCTGAACCTTTCTCTTCTCTTTTCAAGGTCCTCCATTATATGGCTTCATTTTATGTATTTTATCTTTTTTTAAGATTTATTTATTTTATTTTAGATAGAGAACGCAGTGGGGAGGGGCAGAGGAAGAGGAAGATTGAGAATCTCAAGGAGACTCCCTGCTGAGCACTGAGCATGGAGCCCAAGGCAGGGCTTGATCTCACAACCCTGAGACCATGACCTGAGCTGAAATCAAGAGTCAGACATTTAACCAACGGAGCCACCCAGGTGCCCCATTTTGGCTTCATTGTATATATTCAAGTTTTTCTTAGACAACTTTCCAGCATACACCCTCTGCAGAGAAGTCCCTTCTTTTGCTTATTTATTAATTATGAAACACAAAGTGTGAAATATAAAGTTCTTTAGCTTCATAGCACACACAGACACAAATATACACAAAACAAACAAAAAAATGAAAGGTTGTGATGTTAGAAGAAAGCATGTGTGGAAACATGGTGTTTCACTGGGTTTCACTGGAGAGATTACCACTTTTCTCAGTATGACAAAGTCATTGTGTGACACAGTGTAGGACACGCAAGGTAGATCTGGGTCCCCCTGCCATGTATACCACGCATGCATGCAGTCATTTACCCCAAGGTTTATACAGGATGGCTTGGTTGGGAGAACTTCCAAAGAGATCCAGTCTTTATAAGAAGGAGCTTCCATCTATGAAAGTTCATCTCTTAAAATTGCATCAGAAGGACTAGGACAGGCTTCCCTCTCCCTTATGGTAAGTTTTGCTAGTGGATGGGTAAAAGCTCTTGTCCTGTTTTGCCATCTTTAGAAATGTTCTAAAGTATTGAACCTCAAAGGGAACAGCTCTTGACCGTACTGTTAGAAAGTCATCCTAGATAAATGTGCATACAAATAGATGTAGAGTAAAAGGGATCTGCCTTAAGTTATCTGCTACTCATAGTTAGTCCTGTGCTTTCCCGGGAAGCAAGGAGTATCTTGATATGCTCAGTCCTCTAGAATATCCCCATGAAATTGTTTTACATCTCAGAACTAAAAAGGGACAATAAAGATATTTTCAAAATAGATAAGTACCTCTTCTTTCAACATGCTATCTCTACTACTATAAAGAGGAAAAGTTCAGGGGCACCTGGGTGGCTTAGTTGGTTAAGTGGCTGGTTCTTTATTTTGTCTCAGGTCATGATCTCAGAGTCCTGGGATGGAGCCCTTCTCCTCCCCCCAGAGCACCCTGCTCAGCGGGCAATTTGCTTGAGGATTCTTTCTCTTTCTCCCTCTCCCTCTGCCCCTCCCCCCTCCACACACACACACACACACTCTCTCTCTCTCTCAAATACATAAATAAATCTTAAAAAAAAAAAAAGGAAAAGTTCAAATTTTTAGTGGCCAGAAGGTAGTAAAATGATAGGTAATTGATAGAGATTGAATATTATTAAAGGATTGGATTGGAACAAGATATGGTATTTCATTTGGGGTCACTCACCTCTATTTACTGGGATCAAGATACCCAGTTCACAGAGACTACCTTATAGGGATGGGCTAAGAAGAGGCAACATTGTTTATCATCCTCAGAGTGGCATTTTTATAGAAACTTTAAATGTGAAATTAAAATATTTAATGCCAAAATAAGGGGAAAAGAAAAGTGAGGGGTTGTGTTACACAATCTGGTGACTGTGTGAGCACAAAAGGAAGTGGGAAAGGGTCTTTGGAGAGTTTCTTGAGAGTGGGGTTGATGCTATAACATAACTCTCAGACTTTTCCCATTTCTCAGAATGTTTCTTCAGTGTTTTCAAATCCTATGGTATCAGAGTCTGGGTTGAATTTGTAGATCCTGGCTGATGGAGGTATTTCAGCATAAGGCACTGTTTGTATATCTTTAAATCTTATAGTACTCTAGTGTGTAAGCTAAGACGCCTCAAGGTGGTGACCTTGAGGGTTTTCAGCAAAAGGCTATGTATTCATTAATTTAGTACATATTTTCTAATATTTCTATGGCTCCCAGGGGAAGGTAGAAATTTTATTATATAATATAAGACTTTTTAAATGGCATTAACATTTGAGTAAAGGTTCTTTTCTTTTCTTTTTAAAGATTTTATTTATTTATTTGATATATATAGAGAGAGCACAAGTAGGCAGAGTGGCAGGCAGAGGGAGAGGAGAAGCAGGCTCCCTGCTGAGCAGAAAGCCCAATGCTGGGCTGGATCCCAGGACCCTGGGATCATAACCTGAGCTGAAAGTAGGCACTTAACCGACTGAGCCACCCAGGTGTCCCAAGTCAAGGTTATTTTCAATAAAATAAATATGAATACATATTTGTAAATATTTCCCTTTATTGTAATCCTTAGAAATTGCTTAAAAGTGAATTTTTACTGTCCAATTACAAGTTAATCAGACATTTCTATCATACATTACTAAGAATAACCACCTTGATGATTTCACTCTTACAATTACTAAATCCAAGAATTTGATGACATTTGGCTCTGGGTACTTCCTAATATTTATAATGCGACTCTAGGTCAGGGGCTAGGGAGACTAGCTTCTCCACTTCTAGCATGTGCTACATTGCCAATGTGTATAAATATAAACTAGGAAGGTGATAGCATCAGGAAATGAGTTAAAAAACAAATTAGGTAAAAAATAGAAAGAATGCTCCTCTGTATATGATGTAAATTTGAATCACAGTTGTATTTCTATTTATACTAGTAGCAATCTCATTTTCTTGGCCATGAGATGAAGATGCCAAATATGACCATTGTAAATGACACGGAGGTGCATGAGAGAATATCTATGCAGAATTGCACACTACCCTATAATTACCATGCTTTTCTTAAAACATTTTTTTTATCCTGAAAAGATACTGGATCTAGTCTGAGCTTGTAAATTAGACTGGCATAAGGGGGAAATGGAGTCTGAGTGCCACTACAAGAATCTCCACCTGAATGTTTATCAGGAAACCTTTGGAGGATGGAAAGCACAATGGAACAGAAAATGAATGCTTTTCATTCTGACAGTAAACTGCTTCCTGAGAAGTGAAAGGCATTACTGCTGATAAACCCAAACACCATCCAATGAAAATCAAAATAAGTACATCGAAATGTTTGTGAGTAGAAAAAAGTAAGTGGTTCTGCCAAATTAATGATGGGGAAAAGATGGCAGGCAATAGAGTAAGAAAGTCAGGGTAGACCGGCCTTCCTTCTCTCTCAATTCCTGCCCTCAGTGGCCACTGCTGAAGGCCTGGGTAAAGAAGCTAAGCCCCAATCACCACTTGCTCAGTAAACAAACCAGGAAGCAAGCCAGTTGTTGTTGGATGACAAAGATGAAATGCATTGCTCACGGGCATGAAACAAAATTGGTGGAGCCAAGAATGTAGGTGATATTCTTACAGTTGTAAGGGAACAACTGTTCTATAACTTTCTTCTCACTTCACTTCCTGCATGAGACTTCAAAGTTTTTTCTTGTTGATCATAGAATATTTGGAAAAAAAGAAAAAATAGATGACTTCTGCCAAGGGAAGGTTGCCCGAATTGGATATAGTTGCATAGTAGAAAGCCCTCAGAAGACGGGGGTTGGATCCCAGATGTGCTTTCACTTACTGTGGAAACTGAAACAAATAATAAAATCTCTCTGAGGCTCAATTTTCCTACTTAGAAAATAGAGTAGTATAAATACCTACCCCATAATATTGTGAGAAGTATGAAATGGGTTAAGTGCCATTCCTGGCAGGTGCCTTAAACCTCCCTCTAGTTTATGTCAACTGTACATTGCGTGCTTAACTTCTCTAAATAAGAGGGCATTTGAACATCCTCTGACCTACTTTTGGGACTTCTTAGTCATTATTTTCATGAGATGAATTTATACTCTACTGATTCTTGTATTCATCCCAATCCCAAAGAGATTCATTTCACTACTTTTACGTGGACATTTCCCTGCTTGACCAATCAGCTGTAATTCTGTGCTGTGCTCAGAATTGAAAGATGATACTGCTTTGACATTGGAGAAACTATTTGTAGAATCTTCTTAAAATATATATTTAAGAAAGTGTTGTTTGGATTGGAATCCCAAATCCTGGTTCCTATTTTGACCCCGAAGCAAGCAAGATATATGTATTTTTTCTACCATTAGCTTTGGGTGAAAACACTTATTTCAGCAGAAAGTATTTTGGTCAATTTTTAAACTCTAGTGAATGGTAAACTTTGGTGTTAAGGTAGTAAGTTTGAAGTGTTTAATGAGCACAATTCACTGAAATAAACTTTGAAATTTTGCTTTTACTTTTCACAGAACCATGCTATTTCTTGTAAATATATTATGTTCTTTTTAGTTATTGCTAATTTGTTTGATGATGGCTTCATATTACTATTAAGTATTGGGGTTAAATCGAGCATTTTATGATTAGTAGGTACATCCTTGCTTTCCTCTATCCTGATGAACAGCACTAGCTTGTCACCTTCCTATTTTTCCAGATACATCTTCAGTCCACCCAAAAATGAAAGCCAATAGCTGTTAAAGACATTGTAGTTAACTTTTACTCACAGAGGGGTATAGACAAAGAGGATGCCAGATCTTTCTGGTGTATTTGATTTTTTTTTTTCAGGAATAAATACAATTTAATATATGCATTGAATGTACTATTTAATTATAAAAGTATGTGCAACCATTAGAGTGAACTTTTTGTTCTAATAGAAAATAAAAGATTTTAAATGAATTCTTTTAAAAGCTTTAAGTAGCTTCAGTTAAAATTTTGGTATAAAATTTTACTGAAGTTTAATGCTCTTTTATTAGAGAAAAGAACAAACTATATTTTATACATTACTCAATTAAACCAATGAAGTATTTCCATTGTTCATCTATTTAAATTGAAAAACTATCAAGTATGAATAATTATTCCATTTTGGTCCTCTAACAGACTTTTAGGTATCATTTTTATTATTCTTTTAATGGTTGCCCTAGAGATTACAGTATGCAGCCTTGACTTATTACAGTCTACCTTAAATTAGTTCTTTAACTACCTCCACAAAATGCAATCCCCTTAGAAGATTAAGTACATTTTACCTTTCCCATCTTTGTGCTTTTGTCATATATTTTATTTCACATTTAAACTCCTCAGGACATGATTATTGTTGTTTTAAGCATCATATTCATTTTTTTTCACCTGCATCATTACCTTTCTCACTGCTTTTAGTTCTTTCTAGTGACTCCTGGCTTCTATTTAGTATCATTTTCCTTCAATGTGTAGAACAAGCTTTGGTATTCTTTGTATTGCAGGTTTGTTGGCAATGAATTATAGCAGATGGTGGGTGTCTAAAAACATCCTCATATTTGCATCAGTTCTGAAGAATATTTGCCAGGTATAGGATTCTAGATGGGCTGAAGAGCTGTGTTTCTTGAAACATTGTAAAGATGCTGTTTCTTGTCTTTTGGTTTTTGTAGTTTTCATTGGAAGGTCAGTGATCAATTTACTCTTCCTCCTTTGAAGATAATGTGTTGTTGTTGTTGTTGTTGTTGTTTTAATCTTCTGGCTTATCTTCATTGCCTTTTTGCCCCCAGAAGTTTAATATTATGTGGCAAGATACAGTTAATCTTTATGTTTCCTGCTAAGAGTTCATAGTTTAGGTCAGTGAATTGACACATCTTGTTGATGTAGCAAAATTGTTAGCTCTTATCTTGTCAGATATTGCTTTTTCCCATTCTCTTGTCCTTTTTCTTTCTTTTTTTTTTTTCTCCCATTCTCTTGTCCTCTTTCCATGGGACTGGAGTCTCATTATTTTAGAATTATTAACTGTGTTCCATATATTTCTTTTGTTATTTTCATTCTCTTCTCTTTCTGTACTTTAGCTTTGATATTTTCTTTAAAATTTGTTTCCTGTTCACTAATCCTCTCTTTTACTGTGTTCAGTTTGTTGTCAAGTTCATCCAATGTATTATTAATTTCAGATATTTAATTTTTCAGTTCTAGGACATTGATTTTTTTCTATAGAGCTAAATTTACCATTGAAATTCTCTATCTTTACATCTACCTAATATTCCCCTCCATTTTCCCAAATATATTAATCATGGTTAAAGTCCCCATCAACTGCAATATCTATTTCCAATGCCTATTTTATTTCATTTTAGTTTGTGGTCATGTGTTGCCTGATATTTAGCATGTCTCTCATATTTCTATTCATTATTGGACATTGTTGATAAAAACTGAAGATGTTTTTGATGATGGTTAATTTTTCTTTTGGCTAGCAGATAAAATACTGGTGGAATCACTTGATCCTGTTAAACGTTGGTTTTAGGCTTTGTTAGAGTTGCTTTACTTTAGTTTTGCCCTTATTCTTAAGATATGTCCCTTACTCTGGATTCTGGTTCTTACTTCTAGGGTGTAGTCTTTATCCTTAATGCTTAAGCCTCTGAAATTTAAACTGAAACATGAGGTATTCACCAAGGTCATGCCACCTGTTGGAATTCAAATTCCAGAATTTCTGCTCAATATACAAAAGGTGCTGAAATCACTGCTCAGCACACTAATTTTACAAATGGTTTCTATTGGGCTTTGGAGTAATACCCATGAGTGTGGTTTAGGATCTCACCAAAGATTTTAGGAACATTATATGTAGACTTGTGGACTACTTCTCTGCTAGTCTTTCTTTCTTTCTTTTTTTTTTTTTAAGGTTTTTATTTATTTATTTGAGAGAGAGCAAATGAGAGAGAGCACATGAGAGAGGGGAGGGTCAGAGGGAGAAGCAGACTCCCTGCCGAGCAGGAAGCCTGATGCGGGATTCGATCCAGGGACTCCAGGATCGTGACCTGAGCCGAAGGCAGTCGCTTAACCAACTGAGCCACCCAGGTGCCCTCTGCTAGTCTTTCTTTCTGACATATTGCCTGTCATGTCCTTGCCCCTTTACAATCACTTAACACAGTCCTCTTTCTACTGAGACTTCTGATTTTGCTTGGGCTTTTCTTTCTTAATTTATCATTTGGAAAATGCCCTCAGGAAAAAAATTGTGCTCCAAGCATGTGCTTCTTTTCTATAAAAAAGTACAGCTTATCTAGTTCTTCCTGTGTGGAAAGTTGTCCAGTGCCATATATATATATATATATCCCCCTTTGCAGCGTTTGTCTGATACAAGCTACACTGTAATAGATGGGACAGAAAATTACTCTCAAGTATGAAAAATTGATGTACTCATAAATAATTATTTTCAATACATTTTATACATTTTCTTACCACACTTATTCCAATAATGTGTTCATAAATATTTTGCTCTTATAAACTGAATTAAATGCAGTTTTGCTTCTGTCTTATAAACTCTAGAATCTACAGCAATTTAGGCTTAATTTCATGTTTTAAAGGTGATAGGGTATGTTTAGATTTGTTTACTTAAGTCTTAAAGACCTTCCATTTCTATTTTTTGGAACAGTTTCAGAAGAATAGGTATTAATTCTTCTTTAAATGTTTGGTAGAATTCTCCTGGGAAGACATCTGGCCCTGGGCTTTTGTTTATTGGGAGATTTTTGATTACTGCTTCAATTTCCTTAGTGGTTATAGGTCTGTTCAGGTTTTCTATTTCTTCCTGGTTCAGTTTTGGTAGTTTATACACCTCTAGGAATGCATCCATTTCTTCCAGATTATCTAATTTGCTGGCACATAGTTGCTCATAATATGTTCTTATAATTGTATTTCTTTGGTGTTGGTCGTGATCTCTCCTCTTTCATTCATGATTTTATTTATTTGGGTCATTTCTCTTTTCTTTTTGATAAGTCTGGCCAGGGGTTTATCAATCTTGTTAATTCTTTCAAAGAACCAGCTCCTAGTTTCATTGATCTGTTCTACTGTTCTTTTGGTTTCTATTTCATTGATTTCTGCTCTGATCTTTATTATTTCTCTTCTCCAGCTGGGTTTAGGCTTTATTTGCTGTTCTTTCTCCAGCTCCTTTAGGTGTAGGGTTAGGTTGTGTACTTGAGACCTTTCTTGTTTCTTGAGAAAGGCTTGTATTGCTATATACTTTTTTCTTAGGACTGCCTTTGCTGCATCCCAAAGATTTTGAACAGTTGTGTTTTCATTTTCATTTGTTTCCATGATTTTTTTTAATTCTTCTTTAATTTCCTGATTGACCCATTCATTCTTTAGTAGGAAGCTCTTTAGCTTCCATGTATTTGAGTTCTTCCCGACCTTTCTCTTGTGGTTGAGTTCTAGTTTCAAAGCATTGTGGTCTGACAATATGCAGGGAATGATCCCGATCTTTTGGTACTGGTTGAGACCTGATTTGTGGCCTAGGATGTGACCTATTCTGGAGAAAGTTCCATGGGCACTAGAGAAGAATGTGTATTCTGTTGCTTTGGGATGGAATGTTCTGAATATATCTGTGAAGTCCATTTGGTCCAGTGTGTCATTTAAAATCTTTATTTCCTTGTTGATCTTTGCTTAGATGATCTGTCCATTTCAGTGAGGGGGGGTGTTAAAGTCCCCCCGTATTATTGTATTGTTCTCAATGTGTTTCTTTGCTTTTGTTATTAATTGGCTTATATAATTGGCTGCTCCCATGTTAGGGGCATAGATATTTACAATTATTAGATCTTTTTGTTGGATAGACCCTTTAAGTAGGATATAGTTTCCTTCCTCATCTCTTATTACAGTCTTTGGTTTAAAATCTAATTTGTCTTATATAAGGATTGCCAACCCAGCTATCTTTTGGTGGTGTTCCAAAAAATAGAAATGGAAGGAAAACTTCCAAACTCGTTTTATGAGGCCACCATTACCTTGATCCCCAAACCAGAAAAAGACCATATCAAAAAGGAGAATTACAGACCAATATCCTTGATGAAAATGGATGCAAAAATTCTCACCAAAATACTAGCCAATAGGATCCAACAGTACATTAAAAAGATTATTTACCATGACCAAGTGGGATTTATCCCTGGGCTGCAAGGTTGGTTCAACATCTGCAAATCAATCAATGTGATGCAATACATTAATAAAAGAAAGAACAAGAATCCTATGATCCTCTCAATAGATACAGAAAAAGCATTTGACAAAGTACAGCATCCTTTCTTGATTAAAACTCTTCAGAGTATAGGGATAGAGGGTACATACCTCAATATCATAAAAGCCATCTATGAAAAACCCACAGCGAATATCATTCTCAATGGGGAAAAACTTAGAACTTTCCCCCTAAGGTCAAGAACACGGCAAGGATGTCCACTATCACCACTGCTATTCAACATAGTATTAGAAGTCCTAGCCACAGCAATCAGACAACAAAAAGAAATAAAAGGCATCCGAATCGGCAAAGAAGAAGTCAAACTCTCACTCTTTGCAGATGATATGATACTTTATGTGGAAAACCCCAAAGACTCCACCCCAAAACTGCTAGAACTCATACAGGAATTCAGTAAAGTGGCAGGATATAAAAATCAATGCACAGAAATAAGTGGCATTCCTATACACCAACAACAAGACAGAAGAAAGAGAAATTAAGGAGTCGATCCCATTTACAACTGCACCGAAAACCATAAGATACCTAGCAGTAAATCTAACCAAAGAGGCAAAGAATCTGTACTCAGAAAACTATAAAATACTCATGAAAGAAATTGAGGAAGACACAAAGAAATGGAAAAACGTTCCATGCTCATGGATTGGAAGAACAAATATTGTGAAGATGTCAATGCTACCTAGAGCAATCTACATGTTTAATGAAATCCCTATCAAAATACCTTCCACTTTTTTCAAAGAAATGGAGCAAATAATCCTAAAATTTGTATGGAACCAGAAAAAAACCCCAAATAGCCAGAGGAATGTTGAAAAAGAAAAGCAAACCGGTGGCATCACAATTCTAGACTTCCAGCTCTATTACAAAGCTGTCGTCATCAAGACAGTATGATACTGGCACAAAAAACAGACATGTAGATGAATGGAACAGAATAGAGAGCCCAGAAATGGACCCTCAACTCTATGGTAAACTAATAATCTTCAACAAAGCAGGAAAGAATGTCCAATGGAAAAAAGACAGTCTCTTCAACAAATGGTGTTGGGAAAATTGGGCAGCCACATGCAGAAGAATGAAACTGGACCATTTCCTTACACCACACACAAAAATAGACTCCAAATGGTTGAAAGACTTCAATGTGAGACAGGAGTCCATCACAATCCTAAAGGAGAACACAGGCAGCAACCTCTTCGACCTCAGCCACAGCAACTTCTTCCTAGAAACATCACCAAAGACAAGGGAAGCAAGGGCAAAAATGAACTATTGGGACTTCATCAAGATAAAAAGCTTTTGCACAGCAAAAGAAACAGTCAACAAAACCAAAAGACAACCTACAGAATGGGAGAAGATATTTGCAAATGACATATCAGATAAAGGGCTAGTACCCAAAATCTATGAAGAACTTATCAAATTCAACACCCAAAGAACAAATGATCTAATCAAGAAATGGGCAGAAGACATGAACAGACATTTTTCCAAAGAAGACATCCAAATGGCCAACAGACACATGAAAAAGTGCTCAACATCACTCGGCATCAGGGAAATCCAAATCAAAACCTCAATGAGATATCACCTCACACCAGTCAAATTGGCTAAAATTAACAAGTCAGGAAACGACAGATGTTGGCGGGTATGCAGAGAAAGGGGAACCCTCCTACACTGTTGGTGGGAACGCAAGCTGGTGCAGCCACTCCGGAAAACAGTATGGAGGTTTCTCAAAAAGTTGAAAATAGAGCTACCATATGATCCAGTAATTGCACTACTGGGTATTTACCCCAAAGATACAAATGTAGGGATCCAAAGGGGTACGTACACCTTGATGTTTGTAGCAGCAATGTCCACAATAGCCAAACTGTGGAAAGAGCCAAGATGTCCATCGACAGATGAATGGATAAAGAAGATGTGGTGTATACACACACACACACACACACACACACACACACACACACACACAGGAATATAATGCAGCCATCAAAAGGAATGAAATCTTGCCATTTGTAATGACATGGTTGGAACTGGATGGTATTATGCTGAGCGAAATAAGTCAATCAGAGAAAGACATGTATCATATGACCTCAATGATATGAGGAATTCTTAATCTCAGGAAACAGAGGGTTGCTGGAGTGGTGGGGGGTGGGAGGGATGGGGTGGCTGGGTGATAGACATTGGGGAGGGTATGTGCTATGGTGAGCGCTGTGAAGTGTGTAAGACTGTTGAATCATAGACCTGTACCTCTGAAACAAATAATACATTGTATGTTAAAAAAAAAAAAGAAAAAAGATAGCAGGAGGGGAAGAATGAAGGGGGAAAATCAGAGGGGGAGACAAACCATGAGAGACTATTGGGGGGTGGGGGGAAGGGTTGGCCTGGTGATTGGTATTAAAGAGGGCACGTTCTGCATGGAGCACTGGGTGTTTTACGCAAACAGTGAATCATAGAACAGTACATCAAAAACTAATGATGTAATGTATGGTGATTAACATAACATAATAATAATAAAAAAATAGAATGGAGGCTTATCATAGACCCTAACTTTATTCCTGTGGTTAACCTTGTGGGAAGCTGAGAGTGATGGATGAAAGTGATAACTTCAAGGCTGGAAAAAAAAGAAAAAAAATATATATAAATAATATAAATATAAATAAAGTTGAGATCGTGAGCAAAATTGTGTTTTCAGTGTCACCTAATTACTTACCCTCTTGAATTGGAACAAAATGAAGTATAGTTCTGCCTTAGAATTCTAAAAAAAGCAAAAACCCATCGTGCCTGCCCTAAGACAACTCTTTACCTAGGCCATGAAACACGTTGGTTGAGGAGTGAATTCACTGTTGTAATAGATTATTCTGCCCTTATTATTTGTAAATTAGATTGTACATGGTGTATCCCTTTCTACATTATTTGTAAAATATTTGTTTATTGAAGAGATTTAAAGTACACAGAAAATACCCTCACCCAAGATTGTAGATGGTGTACTTTTTTATCTCACAATGGATTTTATGTGTTATTGGAATTTATTAGCATAGGAAGCATCATTGGTCATTGAAATGCTGTTTTTTAATTAAAAAAAAATTAGCTCCTAAACCAAACGATTTTTTGCTCAAATATTTGTTCTGAATTTCTCTCTTCTTATTCTATCTCATAATTTTTATACACATGACAAGCAATATAATGAAAAGGGAAATTGATTTTTTTTAAGATTTTATTTATTAATTTGACAGAGAGAGAGAGAGAGCACAAGCAGGGAGAGTGGCAGAGGGAGAGGGAGAAGCAGGCTCCCTGAAGAACAGGGAGCCAGATGTGGGACTTGATCCCAGGACTCCGGGATCATGACCCAAGCTGAAGGCAGTAGCTTAACCGACTAAGCCACCCAGGCATCCGGGAAAATTATTTAAATTATAATCAGGGGAGCCTGGGTGGCTCAGTTGGTTGAACATCTGTCTTTGGCTTAGGTCATGATCTCTGGAATCAAGCCCCACATCGGGCTCCCTGCTCAGTGGGGAATCTGCTTCTCCCTCTCCCTCTGCCCCTCCCCCCACTCATGCTCTCTCTCTCTCAAATAAATAATAAAATCTTTAAATTATAATCGAATCATATGTGTAGTATATATAGTTACATATAAAATATATATGTGTATCTATCTATATTTTCACACATAAATAGATACACATATATGGATGTTTATGTATCTATCAATACATAACTTCAATATGATCTTATTTATTTGTTTGGAAGTTCAAGATGGGTTTCTACTTTCCTGCTACATTTCTCTTTTTATATTAATTAATACCTGCATAAGTTCCCATATCGCTTTTTTTTTGACAAATTTCTTCTCTTTTGCATGGAGCCGGTACTCCAATGGAAAATACCAAGTACTCACTATGGTACTTACAGTAGTTAATCCTGCGGTCCTGGTTACTGACCCCTCACCATTTTAACCAGAACTGAGGTGAGATAACTCCAGTATAGATAATGCCCCAGTCAGCCCTGTGGGGTGTGCCATCAAGGCTGGGGTGAGTTTCTTAACTTTCTTAACTTTCTGTTTTATTTTGACATCCATGACCATTATTTTTAAGGCACAGAATGGACCTAAGGAAAACCATATGAAGACAAATGTATTAATAATTTTAATAATAAAGAAGCCAACTGTTATGCATATATAACTCACACTTTTTATCCAAATGACATCCTATACATTATACATATATAACAGTTGGCTTATTTCTCATTTCTCAAGTGAATTACTTTTGAAAATTATCCCATAGTCTTGATGAGGACAATAGTCCCTAGAATCATATAAAACTCTCATAGTCCTGTTTACTCAACCAGCCTTTGGGTTGAATTTGAAGGTCATAATCCAGAAGTATTTTATCAATAAATTAAACTTCACTTAATGAAATATATTATTATAGTACTTCTGCCAAATAGTCTCTTTGTTTGGATAATTGTATTTATTTCTAAAACTGAGCCATCCGTGATTGCATGCATTAGTTGTTGAATTCCACAGTGGTGGTTGAAGCATAGGTATGAATACATTTCGAGAAGGGCTCAGGTGAATACTGAAAAGGTAGATCTGATCAGTTTACCTCAAAAAAACAAAATGTTATGACCTAACATCTCATAATCTCAAACATCTTGCTGTTTTTTTAGTGATGAACGAGTCCACTAAACTATATAATTACTTTATGATTGCATTAACAGAATTTTTATTGTTATATTATTTATATTGTAGTTACTTGAAAATCTAAAGCAGCATTCTAATGTATAAGCATGTAACAAGAATTAAGTATCAATTTTAGGGATTTTGCTTCTCAATGCAATGCTAATATCCTTCAGTGGGTGAGTGGATAAACAAACTGTGGTATACCTCGATAATGTAGTTATTATTCAGTACTAAAAATAAATGAACTATCAATCCATGAAAAGACTTGGAGGAAACTTAAATGTATATTACAAATGAAAAAAGCCAATCTGAAATTGCTACACATTATATGAGTCCAACTATATGACATTTTGGAAAAGACAAAACTATGGAGACTCTAAGAAGACTGGCCCTTATCAGGGGTCAGGGAAAAGGGAGGGTGAATGGGCAGAGCATGGAGGAGTTTTAGGGCAGTGAAAGTTTTCAGAATGATTCTGCATGACAACAGTTTTGGATATATGTCATTATACATTTGTTAAAACTCAGAATGTACACCACCAAGAGTGAATCCTAATATCACCTATGGACTTTGGGTGATGATGATGTGTCAGTGTGTGTTCATTGATTATAACAAATGTTCCATTGTAGTGTAAGACCTTGATAGTGGGGGAAATTGTTTGGGTGTAAGGGTTATGGGTATATGGGAAATCTGTGCTTTCTGCTCAACTGCTCTGAAAGATAAAGTCTATTATTTTATTTAATATTTGTAAAGGAAACTTCCTTTACATTTTAGATAATATGTAATTTAACAGCTAAGGTTATATTTCATAATCAAATTCTAGAGCTTACCACTGAAAAATAACAAAGCCCACAAAAACAACATCAGTCAAATGAATCGATATTTTTAAATAAAGGAAGGGGCTATTTTACCCTTCTGTCTCTTAACAAAACTAAGATATAGTAAATAAGCCATGTGATGAATTTTTATAATGGAAATGTGATATATTACCTTTCTATAGGCACTCTCTGGGACAAATGAACAGGGGAAAATAAACTTTTCCTTTTAAAGGCTCTTAATTTTGTGCTAAATAAAACTGAGGCCTTGTAAGTCAAACAGTGACAAGTATAAGGCTGAATTTTGTTTTTAATCTGGCTAAAGTTTTTTTTTTTTTTTTTAAGATTTTTATTTATTCATTTGACAGAGAGAGAGTCAGCGAAAGAGGGAACACAAGCAGGGGGAGTGGGAGAGGGAGAAGCAGGCTTCCCACGGAGCAGGGAGCCCGATGCGGGGCTCGATCCCAGGATCCTGGGATCATGACCTGAGCTGAAGGCACATGCTTAACGACTGAGCCACCCAGGTGCCCCAATCTGGCTAAAGTTTAAGAAAAAATTATGATTAACCCTTAACTTTTAGAGTTGAATTTGTACTTTTTAGTCAAAATAAAATTTAGGAATTTTTAATCCATCTATATTTAAGGGACAATGGGAAACCAATAGAAATTTATTAATAAAATGCAAATATTAAAAGCTCAGTATCCTGAATCACATATTTTGGCCACAGACCATGCCTGAGAAACACTTGAATTTTTCAATGATTATAAGACTCTCATAAGTGTTACTGTCATTTGGAACATATTAGGTTCAGTTAATGCTAAAGTATGGTGACAAATAATTTTGCCACATATAACATATATTCAATTAAAATTTATTTGGTATTCATTAAAGGGTTGCTCATCTAAAATTTACCTTAAAATCAGTATTTGTAAGCATGTAATAATTTGTTTTACAGGCATTTGTATAAACTTTTTGACATAATGATTGTTAGTTTTCATTTTTTTTAAAGATTTTATTTATTTATTTGACAGAGAGAGACACTTAGAAAGAGGAAACACAAGCAGAGGGAGAAGCAGGCTTCCTGCGGAGCAGGGAGCCCGATGTGGGGCTCAGTCCCAGGACCCTGGGATCATCACCTGAGCCGAAGTCAGACGCTTAATGACTGAGCCACTCAGGCGCCCCAATAATTGTTAGTTTTCATTAATAAAACAAAACCATGAACATGCTATATTTAATTTTTTAAAAATGAATGTTGTTTTTTGATGAAAATTAGACAGATTTAATGATATAGCTGATAGTTGAATATGAAATACACTACCAGAAACTAAAAGAAAAATTCTGATGCTTAATTTGTTGTAAGCATAATTACTTTTGTTCAAACAAATAATGAACAAAAGCAGAGGAATTGATGCATTGCCAAATAGAGCTTTTCCCCAAGATGAAGATAATTTTTTACATAAAGAAATTACATATTCTAGGCCGCTCAACTCTAGCTGTGATAATATCAGTTACCCATATGGAGTAAAACCAGAAAGAAATGTGTTTCGTCTTTGTTGTTGCTCCTAATTTGAAAGATAAAAGTTCAATCATAATATACAAAGGCATATGCTGCTCTGGAAAAGCCCAGGCTGTGACTTTTCAATGCCAAAACAATTGGACAAAAATGAATAATAGAGTCAATTAACTAGTTGTTTCACCTATATGAACCCAAACTACCTGTCTAATCCATTGACTCAACCCATTGCTTTTATTTTCCTTGTATAAGTAAGGCTTGTGGGGAGAACAATTGGTAGAGGCTATAATGGAGGTATTTCTACACCCCTTGGCAATGACCAAATTTAAAAAAGAAGCATAGTTGTTTGTTTCTATAGCCAGCCAAGCTCCCCAGAAGTAGTGTTTTTTGTTAAACCATCCATGAGTTCCCCTAAGATAGAAATTTAGTGAAATCATTCCCAATGCTTACATTGTGTATTAACTATAAGAAACTCAGACACTGAAGCTAAAAGAGAAAAAAATACATAAAAAAGGAACAGGAATCTGGTGGTAAAATACAAAGATGTTCGTTTCTTCTCTATTCTTTCCACTAATATTTTGATTTTTAAGCATAGTTGAAGATGGTCTTCAAATTCAAGCAGTACCACAAGTAGGGTGTGAGACGTGAGTCTTGATGAATTAGTGCATGGTTCGTTCATACACACGTCTGACAGCAAGGTACTCATATTTGAAATAAAAAATATCTTTATAGGATAAAATTAGAAAAAAAAAAGACTAAAGAGATTATTCACATGTAAGAAGTTACCACAGAAGATCTATTTGTAGAGTTTTAAATAATACCAAGATTCAGTGACTTGGGAATCTTCCTATGAGAGAATATGAGTAAATTTTAAGGTGGTGTTAACAGTGACTCACTGGAATCTGACTGCCTGGGCTCAGACCTTGCTTTGTCACTCACTAAATATGAAACTTTGGAAAACTATTATGATCTGTCTGCACTTTCTCAGTTTATTCATCTATTAGAAGGAGAGTTATAATGGAAATATCTACCATGTAAGATTGGTGAAAAGCTTAAATGAGATATTGTCTGTGAAGATCCTAATACAACACCTGGTAAATAGAAAGCACTTATGAACACTCAGTGACTATTGTTAAATCAACCTGTCTGAAGCTATAGTTTCGTACATCCCAATGTAGTCCCTTGACTATTTATTTGATGAGGGATTTTCTTAACAAAGCTTGAAAACAAATCATACTAATACCTATGTTTTTCTTAATATCAACCTCAAAACATAAACACTACTTATTTTCTCCTAGCAAATCTGAGAATAAAACTGTGCTTTAGATTGATCAGATTTTCTGAATTTCAAATGTTTGGAGCCCAAATCTGAAAGAGTATACCCCCAACTAATTCTCATTATATTTGTATATTTATTCAATAAATATAGTTATTTTTGACAAATGACATTCTCTTTTACCTTATTTATAATAATAACTAACTTCATACTCACATTACATTATTTCAATCTTCATTACTGATCCTATATACTATGACTCACCTGCTCCTGATGTCTCTAATTCTGACTAAAATAAACACTTTTGTTTCATGAAAACTGTATGGCTAAAGTTTACTTTCTTCACCCCTTGTACACTTACCATTGTCTTTCTTTGCTTTCCCACATGAATGGCAATTCATGTTTGTTATATAACTCATCAATCTCAAAACTTTTTCATTTAAATGAAAGGAAGTCAGTTTGATTTTTGTACTTTTCTGAGTGACTTGATTAAAACATTTCACTCTAGTGTGTCTGAATTCCTATCTCATTTAATTTCATTTGGTGATATATAATGGAGAATTTATATCTGATCTAATCACTCAATTTCCTTTCATTTCAGGAGAGATTCCTCCTATAATATTTATAATATTCTTGATTATCATTTCTGTTCTGTTTGCTGTTGTCAAGTACAACAAGTATACTAATGTTGATTGATCTGTTTACTCTCCTCTTCATCTCTGATTTTTTCCACCTTTTCCCCATCTGTCTCTTTTTTAAAGATTGTATTTATTTATTTAAGAGACAGAGAGAGGGAGCATGAGCAAGGGGAGGGACAGAGGGAGAGGAACAAGCAGACTCTCCACTGAGGGGGGAGCCCGACGCAGGGCTTGATCCCGGGACCCTAAGATCATGTCCTGAGCTGAAGGCAGACGTTTAATCAACGGAGCCACGCAGGCGCCCCTTTTCCCCATCTCTTTTATCTTGGGACATCCTCCCAGATCTCATCATGTATTTAAGTGTATGCATGCAAGTTCAGATTTAACAGTTTCTAATGCAGTTGACAATTCAGTAATTGAGCTTTTTTGCTCATTATGTCCCATACTTATAGTTTCACCTTCATTTTTCTTGCTTACATCTTCAGCTCTCATTTTCTGTTTGTGCTTTTTTATCATCTTTTATTTCTTATTTTAGATTTATTTGTTTTATTTCTTTTGAGACAAGAAAATGAAAACTATATATTAATTTCTCCTTTCATGTATTAACTCATTTTTCAAAATTAAATGTCATAATTAAAAGTGTGACTCCAGAAACTTTATACCTATTGAATAACAACTTCCTGTTTCCTGTACCCTCTAGTCCCTGGCAAATACTATTGTATTCTCTGCTTCTGTGAGGTTGACTATTTCAGATACTTCATACAGAATGGAATCATATAGTACTTGTCTTTCTGTGACTAGACTATTTAACTTAGCATGGTGTCCTCCTGGTTCATCCATGTTGTTGCAAATGGCAGGATTTCCTTTTTTATAACACTGATTAATATTCCATTGTATGTATATATCATATTTTCTTTAGCCATTCATCTGTCAATGAACACTTGAGTTGTCTCCATAGTTTGGCTGCAATGAACATGAGATTCTGTTTCATTTCCTTTGGATATATACACTAAAGTGGGATTGCTGGATCATAGGGTAGTTCAGTTTTTAATTTTTGGAAGAAACTGCATACTGTTTCCCATAGTAACTACACCAATTTACATTCCTGCTAATGGTGCTCAGGGGTTCCCTTTTCTCTACACCTTCTCCAAAACTTACTTCCTGATTTTTTTGATGATAGCCATTCTAATTGCTGAGGTCATAACTCATTGTGGATTTGGTTTCTAGTCTCCTGATAATTAATGATATTGAGTATCTTTTCATATATTTACTATTTGATATCTTTTTGGAGAAATGACTGCTTAAGACTTTTGTTCATTTTTTTACATCAGGTTGTTTTGCCATTGAGTTGTGGGAGTTTCTTATATATTTTAGAAATTAACCCATTATCAGCTCTATAGTTTGCGAACATTTTCTCCCATTCTGTGGGTCACATTTTCATTCTGCTGATTGTTCCCTTTGCTGTGCAGATATTAAGTTGGATGGAGTCCCTCTTTTCTATTTTTACTTTTGTTGCCTGTGCTTTTGGTGTCAAATCCATGAAATCAGTGTCAAGACCAATGTGAAGAAGATTTTCTTTTATGTTTTCTTCTAGGAGTTTTACAGTTTCAGGTCTTATGTTCAAGTCTTTAATACATTTTGAGATGATTTTTGTATGCTGTAAGGTAGGGTTCAAATTTATTTCTTTGCATGTGGATATCCAGTTTTCCCAATATTGTAAACCTATACCTCACAAGATGGTATTGTGGACCTCAAAATTTCTGAAAAGAGTAGATCTCACGCTAAGTGTTGTTACCACACACAGGCAAAATAAGAGACAGAGAAATTCTGGGAGGTGTTGGATATGTTTATTACCTTGACTGTGGTGATGGTATTACAAGTACTTTTGTATGTCCAAACCCATCCAACTGTACACAAGAAATTGTAAAATTCTTTGCATATCAATTATGCCTCAATAAGGCTGTTTTTTTAAAAGATTTGAGTTGTAAAGTCAGATTTATTTTTAAATCTTGATTTTATCACTGTTGGTACTGGACTTTTCATTTAATCCCTCTGTGCTTATTTGCCCACATGTATAATAGATAGAGTCGTAACAATTAAATTAGATATCATAAGTCAAAATGTTGGAGCCAAGCCAGGCAGATAGCAGTGCTCCATGATGTTAGCTCCTGTGATACCAATGGTGACACTGAAGATGACAATGATGCTCTTCTACACAACTTACTGTGTCCCAAATTCTCTCAGAGGCCTTACCCTGCTCCTGGATTTTCTCTTGCTGGCTTTCATTTCCTGTTTATTCATTCTTAAACATTGAAAATCTAACCAGTTTTTGTATTTTTCCCAATCTGGGGTGACATCCAACCCCACTTCCTGAGAAAGCAACGATGGCATAATGGAAAGTAAATAGAACAGAACTCGATCTCACTAAACTGCTTGAAAAATCCTAAGAGGCGAGGGCCAGGAGGGGATAGATGGGAAGTGTTGTACTTGCAGCATGTGACCATTGCAGATGGAAAAAAAAAAAAAAAAAAAAAAAAAAAATTGAAAAATGGCTGAGAACTCCATTGTCAGAGTTATTATCCCAAACAAATGGGTGGTAGGTATGGCTATTGTAGCTATACGGACCGGGACGTTTCCATCAGACGCTTGTAGTTAGATTGATGGTTCTCAGAGTAGGTGCAACACATAAACATATTATCCTACTTAATTAGGGCATTCTCTGTATATGGGATTAAGTTCTCCATAAAATGTCCTGTCCTTTCTATATAAGGTTTTAACTTTGAATCTCTCTATTTTCTATCTTGGAAACAACTTTCATTTGTCTTGTTTATGTAGCATTTTAGTCACCCTTGCTTTGAGTTTGGTTTTTGATATCTGTCAAATTCCAAGGACTTGAAAATACTAGACTCTCTATATCTTCTTGAGACTGCTTTAATCAGAACCCAAGCTTCATCTAGATTTTGCTATATGAGTCTTTTTGCTGATGGCTACAACCGAAGGACAAAGCTACTCTGTCTCCTGAACACAGCATCACCCAGGGAGATCAAAGCAGAGGCCAGAGTGTATTTCACTCCTCCAGAAAGGAATGTGAACACTTTTAGTCAAGTTTATTTCTGCCCAGAGTGACATGGGTTATAGGGCTATACTGTCTTCAAATATCTGGAAAGTTATTATATAAAATAATCACCTAAGAGAACAAGAATAAGATAATGGGGAAATGTGACTTGGAAGTTTAATATAAGGGACACGTTTTATTTTATAATGATTGCCACATTTTTCAAAAAAAGAAATGGCCTCTCTCATAAAATACCATGTTTCCTGTCCCTGGAAATATTACAGAAGGGACAGTGTGATCATCTGTCAAAAAATGTTTTAGAAAAGATCCTGAGCAGATTGGGCAGATTGGGCAGACCAATAACCATCAGATTGTGCTCTGGGGAGCATCAGAGTTCTGCTGCAGGGATGAGGATGAGGCCAAGCTGACTGCCTCCTCTTAAACCAGAGCTGCCACAGTTTCCATCTGTTTCATATTTCAGGGTTCCATATACAATGTTATTTGGAAAAGGGAGTTTTGCCAGCATAATAAAGTTATAACTCTCTGACTTAGATGACTTTAAATGCTCTTCCATTCCAGTAGTTCTATGATAGGATTTTAAGTGTGTATGATTCAGTGTGCTATGTGAAAATATAAAGTTAAGGAACAGTTACAAAGGTAGGCTTTCTATTCGCCATTTATTATTTAATAACACCTCATTTCAATAGTATAATACAGTAAAAATAGTTAATAAAGTTTTGAGACAGTGTGGCAAATGCACTATCCAGAGTAAGGGAGACTTAGCCTAAATTTTGCTTCTATGCCAGCAGGTAAGTTAAGATAAGTAAGAAGTCACCAAATCTATACAGTACAAAACTTGTTGCCTAAATAATTATCTATATGCAATATATCCCATAGACACTCAATATATTACTTAAACATCTTTTATAAGTATTTGGATCCATTACAATTCACTTTTAAAGTAATAGTCTTGTTTTCAAAGGAACCATCATAATATTTGTGGTATTTGTGGTAAATACATTTTCCTTATAATCTGAAATGCTCATAAACAATGCATTTATACGTTCTATAACAGCAAGATCTGGTGTGTCTTTACAAAGTTCGAAATAATAAAAGCTAGACTCTTATGCTGGTATACTTGAGGAATAGAAATTTCCATATGAAAAGCCATGACTGTGGATTTCAATATGAGTAAAATTCCCAGTTCCATGAAATGGAAACATCCAATTACTTAAGTATATTTGTCATAAGGAAAAAAATATAACAGGAATTTGACTCAGTATTTATTGAGTACAGATGATAAAAAGGAAGTATGGATGCTGGTTTCCATTTTCCCATTTTCTGTTGGTAACATGAAACATTCTCAGTGGCACTTGAGCTTCTGTGTGTTACAGAATTTATACCACTCTGTTACCAAATAACTATGGGAATCCTATAGAGATGAATAGCCTGTGTTCTTGCGTGATCTTCTTTCACTGATATTCTCCATTATGGTTCTGGGACTGTCTTTGCATACTCGGAAGAAACAGACTGGATTAAGAAAGTAGTTATGTGTCCATAGAAATAAAATTCTATTCTGTGATCCCATGTGATTAAACTATTGCTGTAGCAATGAAGGACCATGTCCAAAATAAGAATCTCAATATCCCATTTCAATGCAATTTCGGAAGACTCAATGTTGAAATGTCTATGATTTTATATAAGCTTAAAGTGGATTATCTCTTGCTAGAGATCCATCACTTTCAGTAAGTACTAGCACTTATTAAAAAATAATTCTGGTGGGACGCCTGGGTGGCTCAGATGGTTAAGCATCTGCCTTTGGCTCAGGTCATGATCCCAGGGTCCTGGGATCGAGTCCCACATCGGGCTCTGTGCTCAGCAGGGAGCCTGCTTCTCCCTCTCCCTCTGCCTGCCTGCCTACTTGTGATCTCTCTCTCTCTCTGTCAAATAAATAAATAAAATCTTAAAAAAAATAATTCTGGTACTTCTGGGTTTAATAATGATCTAATAATCTTGGGTTTTTTTCCATTCTCTTAATGTGAAACCTTTGGAATTTTTGGATCAGGCCATAGAGTATATGAAACATAAGACCAAGAGTAAGATTTGCCTGATGACCACTTAGTTTGTCATAATTTGTTTTGCACCAAAATATGTTTGCAACAAAACAAAAATATGCAGCAAACTTGGCAACACTGGATTTTAATATCGATCATGTTTGCCCTTCTTAAGCAATTGACCTTTAAGTGAACTATTCATATTGCTATGAATAAAATGACCAAATAGTGATAGTTATTTTATCAGTTGCAGTGATCAAATTAAATAACTGTCCAGCTGATCTTGTCATCAATAGGAAATTGTTAGTACTATAACTGATTGTATAAATACATGCATACATGTAATTACCTTTTGCTATTAATTTATTACTACGTATTGGGATAATGCTATATTCAGGCAACATTTCCAGAACATGTATTTGTTGAGTACCTACCATATGGAAGATATCAAAGCATCACCTGCCCCTGAACATCCCAATAAGGATTTTATTATAAGGTGCTCAAATGGTTTCTATGAGAGTAATAGGTTCCCTAAAAGGGAAAAATACCTGTGAATAACTAAAACAAATAAATATCTAGGACTGAAGTAAGTTCAAAGAAGTTTCTATGAAAGAGATGACATTGGAATTTAGCTAGAAAGAATAAAAGAATTTGGAAAGAGGAGAATAAAAGATGAGGGAAGAATTGAGGGGAATAAAACATGGTAGGTAAAAAGATACAACTTGAAGAAAAAGCAGTAGACACATGGTAGAAGCTGTTCCCCAAGAAAAGTTCTAAGTTGACAATGCTACATGCTCACTATATCATCCAGAAAACCAAATCCAATAAGAGGCGGATAGGGAGTTTTTAATACACAATTTTCAAATAGGGCTGCTTTCTAGGACCATTCCCTGCCCGTTGAAAGGAGCTTCTCTACAATGTCTCCAGGAGCTAGTCTACTTAGGAAACACACCACTCTAGATATGGCACCAAATCCTGAATGCAACACCCCAAATCTGATACAAACAAATCTATTTTAATTTCATGTTTATATGGAATTTGCAAAGTAAAACAGTACACTATTTAAGAGAGAGATTTCATAATAATAAGGCTATAAGCGAAAAAAGAAAGGATGCTTTCTGTCAGATAGTTGTAAGCCATTTGAACAACTGTATTCGCAAATGCTCTAAATTCTTAGGGGGCAAACATTGGTGAGCGTGAGGACTGACTTAGCCAAAAAGTCATCTTGATTATTCTCGGTATGAGGAAAACGTTAAGTGATGGCATAAGCAATGCATTTAAGTGGACTTTGGTTTGATTTGTATTTGTAATTGCTATTTTTTTTAAAGATTTTATTTATTTATTTGACAGAGAGAGACACAGCGAGAGAGGGAATACAGCAGGGGGAGTGGGAGAGGGAGAAGCAGGCTTCCCGCGGAGCAGGGAGCCCGATGCGGGGCTCGATCCCAGGACCTGGAATCATGACCTGAGCCGAAGGCAGACGCTTAACGACTGAGCCACCTGTAATTGCTATTTTTATTCAGACACAAACATCTGAATTCTACAGTCAGGTAGCCCTATGACTCACATGCTTTATTCCTACTCAGTTTTTGCTTGCTCTAAGAGTACTTTACACAATTAATCTTAAACTTTAAGATGAAGGTCACATTATCAACATATCTGTGCTTTCACTTATTTAGTTATAATCAGAACCTGTTCTGACACATGAAAGATGTTCTCATTATGCCAAAAAAATCTGGACTGGCATATTAATTTGAAAGCTACTCAAAAATCGTATTTTCATGCATAGCACTGCAGCATGGCCTCTTCCGCCCTCATGATTGACTCGGCGTACCTGAAATGTGGCATATACCCCACACTTCTCTCTTCTTTCTTTCTTTATTGCTTTCCTCACCAGGAACCGACCAGGAGTTCATCAATAGCCAGATCGACACAAAGCATTCTTTATAAGAATTTTATTTTTCTAACAGAAAATAAATGCAGAAGTCATTAAAATAACATCGTGTACAATTAATCTTTTAACAGTCCTCAAATTCTTGTTAGGATGGCAATTTACCTTTTTTTTTTTTTAAATTGCTGAGCTATGAGGATTGAAAAAAGAAAGGAATAAATAAGATGTAGGAGTAAAAGAATCCAAATGAGGAAAAGAATGAGAGAGAGGATGTTAGAGGAAAAAAATATGTCCTAAAATGAGGCCTGCATATCCATATACTCTTCTCAGCAGTCCTCTGTGACTCCTGATTTACTAAAGTCTTTAATTTTTCTTTCTTTTAATACTGAAGTAGTATTTGTTAGATTACATATCTATAGCATCAGAAACATTAGTAGATCTTTATAATTGCACTAAAATAGCCATGAGATGATAATTCAAAACAGCTCATTTACTTCTGAATTTTGACACATTCTGACATTATAGTACCATCCCCATGAATTTGGTAGATTACAGACTCAATGACCACTTTGCATGATACAATTACTTTTCTAAACAATAATGAAGGTAAAAGGAAGGAGAAAATTTCCACACATAACAGCTTTCTGGGAATAATTTTTTAAGATTATAGAAGTCTTAAATCAGTAAATTCTTTGGGACTGCTCTTGAATGACATAATCCAAACATAATCAGAATTAGTCAACTACAGTCAAATTACAGCTGTTCTACACAATAGTAAACACATGGTTATACATTTTCAAAAAAATGCCAGACAGGCTCTGATTCAAGCTTGCGTTTCCCTTTAGTGAAAGAAAAAAAGAGACATGTTTTATCTTTGGAAAGAAATGTACAAAAATTAACTATATATATATATATATTTTTAAAGATTTTATTTATTTATTTGACAGAGAGAGCGCACAAGTAGGCAGAGAGGCAGGCAGAAGGAGAGGGAGAAACAGACTCTCCACTGAGCAGGGAGCCCAACGTGGGGCTCGATCCTAGGACCCTGGGATCATGACCTAAGCCGAAGGCAGCCGCTTAACCGACTGAGCCACCCAGGCGCCCCCAACAATATTTTTTAAAAACATTCCCCCACTGTAATTTTCCTGTGGTTGAATAATGACTCAGGCCCTTGTTTCCCAACTCATAGCATGAAACATAAAAGCATTAGGTACCTAGATCACTAAACTGAAGGAGAAGAGCAAGAAGGAATACAATATAGAGGAGAACCACTGAGGTAGGGCTTTAATTCTGCTAGAAAAAGATGCTAGCTACAATTTATTGAGAACTTACTCTCTGCTAGACATAGCACTAAATATTTTCTATCTATGACATTGTGGAGATGAAATTAAATGGTATCAGAGCCAGTGGCAAAATGGAGACAAAATCCACACACATCCTTTGTTTGCTCAGAACCAACTGGTTGTGCTTGCTCAGCCCAGTGCTTCCTGAGTAGAATCCCCACGGGACAAGAGGGTAAATTGTGGAACAAAGTGCTGCCCAGACAAGTTGACCCTTGCAGCAGGCTCTGACATTTTCAGAATATCTGGGATGAAGGGAAGGGAGTAGATATATGGAGATGGAATCAATTTATACTCCTAGGCTAATCATTTTAGTGCTCACGTAAGTGGCCCAGAGGACATGGCTGGGATGATGCAAGCCTCACTTCCAACAAAATCAGAGCCAGTGGCCCCTAATCCCAGTGCTACCCCAAATAGAGTTTCTCAGCCAGAGAAACAGGCATTATCAATGACCAGAGATTTAAAGGTATGTACACCACCCAACATTATAGTCTATACACACTGACAGTATTAGACTGACTGACTGGCCACCTTGCAACCATCTTCCCTCTATCATCTATGGATAAAATGTTCAACTATCTTTCCCCAAAGGTCAGTTGGCATGATTTCCACTTGATCACATCAGCCACTGGATGTATAAGCTGCCAGTTGTCACAAGAGATCTCTGCCTGTGAATATACCAGGCAATGGGCAGGTAGTATGTATTTAAAAGACTTTCATGAATATATGAGTTTATATCTGTTTAATCTTTGAAAATTAACTTAGAATTTTCACATTAAGCATACATATTTTGAATGCGAGTGTACATTAAAATGATTATTAGTATTATTTTTACTGATGAATCTGGGCATGACCTTCATGTTAGATAGAATCTGCTTTAACCACCCAAAACTTTTATTTAGTCATGGAATCTTTCTTTCTTTCTGAAGAGTGTGTTTATTTCATTCCATGCCATTTTATAGGGAGAGGCCATTGAAGCACAGAGTTGATTAAAGGATTTTTTTCAAACAAAACCGGAGTTTATCCTAGCTTCCCTTTTGAAGTCTGGACTTCGAACATGTGATTGAAGTAACTCTTGGCAGTGGGGAGAAATGATCATTGCCACTAGCAGTGGGTTGGGATTGATGAAACAGCACCCTAGAAGTTAACCCCAAGGTGATAGTAACAACGAGCATTTTGTAAAGTACCTGCATATTCTTTTTATTTATTTCCTTTTCTACATAACTAAGCTTTAAATATTTTGGTTTTATTTAAACCATGAAATAGGAGAGGAAAGCCACAACTCTATGCTTGTGTTGGGAGGTACTGACATGCAGCCAACAATGGTGGGATGTAATTGGTCATCAAAAGGTGTCAAAAGAAGTCGAACCTCACGAGATGAGATTTGGCATTCTCAGGTCCTGTCACAACTCTTGTGCAGAGTGCATCTTAATTGGGAAATATTTGAATTGTGTTTTATTATGAGAAACAGCTGTGGGCACTGATACTCAGACTTTCTGTACACCCACCCAATGAAGCAATAGACTTTGAACCTGGAAATCTATGGTCCTCGTGATGCAAGAATTTCTTTATATGGAAATAAGGCCTACCCTGAATGCTGGCACTGTCTACTCTAGCCTAGTAGCAATAAGTTAAATCATTCTCTGCTCCTCATAGCTGCAGATCGACAACTGAACTTAAAACATCCTTCAAAAGAAATAAAGGGACACCAGGCATGGGCCTATTTGTTATTCTTAATTTGGAATATAACACTTGAACAAGCAGATAGGAAATTTGAGTGAAACCAACCAAAAAACGGATCTGAATCATCATTCTTGCTAATAGTGGAACCAGAGACCAGCCTTTGTGGTCTATCTTAGCCAATCAGCAGTTTCTTTTCAACTCCTATTTGAGCAGTCTGGATTGCATCCAAGTTCAGTATTTTATTATCTCACCACTATTTTGGCACTAATCTCTTGGCTTCTGATCTGACTATAAATCAATTTAGTTCATACCTGAGTCTTAGTTAAAAGAAAATTTTTTTCACTTGGGAATTATGTAGAGACAAAACAAAACAAACCTTAGTCTGGAGGAAGAGAGGCAATATTTTCTTTATTCGTTAAAGCATTAATTTGTACTGTCTTTCTTATGAAGCTATCATTTATTACCAAAACTTGAAGTCTCTGTGACTCAATCCATGTACACACCATCAATAATCTCCTGAATCAGGAATGCCATGCTACTTCAGGCTTCTCTGCAACATTTTTCTATACTTTCAGACCACCTGGAATGCTACTGTTCTAATTACTTCAGAGGCAGTAGAGTTATACTTAAAAACTTGTGTCATTTGCAATTCCAACAGAACTGAATCCAAGTCATTAACTGAAGGAATGAATGTATTTTATCTGTTATCATAGCCAAATCTTGAAAATCCAAAGATTATTTTGATTTAGGATATAAAGGTAACTGTTGGAAAAAATTGGGCTTGATCTCAAGTGAGCCAAGCGTTACATTAAGGCAACATTTGAGAGCAATCAGGTAGTGTTTCATAAATTCCTGCCTAATTCCTGTGGAATTTTAATTTAAAACTAAGGTGGATGTCCTCTCAAATTGAAGTTTTTTCAGCATTAGATTTAGACTGAAAAACAGAAATTTATTTTACTGCTGTAACTGAGTTTAGAATGCATAAAGAATCTGCTAATAACCCAGCCCAATAACACATTTGGTGAAGATGTTTTATTCATTCATTTCCACCTATATATTCAAAACTAAATATTAACATGTGTTCTTGATAAGCAAACTAAGAGCACGTAATTCTTAACTTTGATCCTCACTAGCAGGTAAACCATTTTGAGATATACTGAATGAACCACCTGACAGAAGCTTGTCTTTGCCGTAACTAACAATTAAATCTACTCTTCATCCATATTGGAAAAACTTTTTATTTTTTCTATTGAAGTACAGAGAATATTAAGAAAATACTGTATCTTATTGAAAATGAACAAAAACTTTTTCAACCCAGTTTCTCCATGATAAATCTTCTGCCCAGTTAGTGAAAGCCTTGACATAGATCTTATCCCCTCTACCTAACTGTCTAACAGGATCTTTATCTTTGGTCTGTTATACGATTATCATTGCTCTTTCTTCCCCATATTATAACCTAAACTTTGGCAAAGTAGTGGTGAGAAGATTAGTAGTAGTGGTGAGTGAGTAGTAGTAAGAATTCAGGACTCAGCTGTTTGACATGACACTTGCTTCCATGGCTTGAGAGTGAAGAGGAGAAAGCCACTTTGAAGTTTAGCATAGTAACTTTTTTCTTTTAAAAAATAAATAAGAAGACAAAGAAGCACAGATTTTAATCTAAATATAACCTTCTGAGTTGGGAAAACAGTATATATAATTCATAGAGACTTAAGAAATCAGCGACATCAAAATATGCACAAGACATGTAGAAACTCTACAAGAAACAAAGGAGGAAAGAGGGACATTCTTCTTCACCTAAAACCTTCCCAGCTCCTCAGGGGAAATGAGAAGAATGAAGGGAAGGGGAGAGTAGCACAGTCACTTGCCTTTTATACCAAAAGGAGTTGGTGGTGAATTAATTGATATCTTCTCTCTCTCTCTCTCTCTTTTTTTTTTTTTTTTTTAATTTTTAACTTTATTTTTTCGCTGCCACAGACACAACAAAAAAATTGTAAGGCAACTTTCCCTCCAGCCCATAGGTAGGGCTGTTAGGGCTTTTTGTTTTGAGTTGTCCAATTCCTGACCTTCTGTAGAGTGGACTTCCGCCCAGATTTGCCGAGCATGGCAGGTGGTAGAGACCAGGATCCCACACTGACTGAGAGAAGGCAGGACGTCAGAGGAGATGGCTGTCCAGTGCGGTATGTGCAGCAGCCGTGGGGAAGGACCAGCAGGGACACTGCTCTGGTTAGGAGAAGGAGGAATGGGAGCCGTGTGCACCATTGCAGAGGGCCAACATGGGCCGAGGGCAGGATGGGCAAGATGAGTGGGAGAAGGGCAACAGTCAGAGCTGGTATCAGACTTCTCACTCATTCTCCCAAGTAGAAACTCAGAGCCAGATTTAATTTGATTTTGGCAAAACAAAACAAAATAAAATACGTTCTTATAAAGTGTCCTGGAGCAATTCATACAGTTACACTGTGAATACCTCATTAAACGGAATCAACTCTCATAACTAATTCAGAAAGCAGGCCTACTTTTCCCTGAGTTCTGTGTGCTCCCCCCAAAAGTTACTACGCTCTTTAGAATGTTTAGGAACTCCAAGTATCTTAAGGAATAGTTTCCAGACATCAGAGTTTCTTCTGACATATATGTCTCTAAGTTATGTTTGACAATTCAGAACAGAGGAGTCTCTGGCCATAAGAACTGAAACACTAGGAGCAACATTTATGTTCTGTAACCTCCCCTGTCTTTATGTTTACTCTGTACTTCATTAATTCACTGTTCTTGGAGACTTTTATGTTTGTAATAGTTTTATTTTAACTGTGAAAACTTTGTAAAATTATTTTCAAAGAAAGAATGTGTATATTTTCTAACAATGGGAATGATAGGTCCACTGTAACAGTGATAATAAGCCAAATAGCAGGTTTAAGATAGGGACTGTTATACTTGTTGTACTTGTTAAGATGGCAAATAAAGATCCAGGACAAAAGAAATGACACTATGAAAACAAAGTCCTGCTGGACACCAGTCACAAAAAACCTCCAATAATGGCATTCATTATATGAGATATATAACTATACAATGCTGTCAGTGTGAATTCTGAGCCATGCACACAGCTCTTTTCTTACTCTACCAGTTTGGATGTAAATCTATTGAAATACGTGAATGGTCAACCAACTTTGTCTTGAAATACTTGTGTGCTATATACAAGATGGCAAATGGCCAGGATAGAAAGAACGCTTTTCACTATGCCCATGGAAATCAGGCAATGATTGTTCCATGAAAGTATAAGAAAATGTATGTGATTTTTCATTTTATTGATTCCTTTCTCCCTTGAAAAATATACTCCCACTTTATTATCATAAAAAATTACAGATTACTCTACGTTACACATAGCATTATTAATTTCTGTTTATTTAAAGGTAACTATCCTCTTATTAGATATTAAAACAGAACTCAATATATTTAAGGCATGTGAATAACTTTTTACAAAAATCTTTCTGTAGATCTAAAATTTAATGAAATAAATAAACACTTTCTATAGGTATTCTTTTTTTTAAGATTTTATTTATTTATTTGACAGAGAGATAGCACAAGTAGGCAGAGTGGCAGGCAGAGAGAGAAGGAGAAGCAGGCTCTCTGCTGAGCAGGGAGCCCGACGTGGGGCTTGATCCCAGGACCCTGGGATCATGACCTGAGCTGAAAGCAGCTGCTCAACCGACTGAGCCACGCAAGTGCCCCTCTATAGCTATTCTTAATTGAACAAATAACCAAGAGAATAGAAGGTATTTATAATTATGATCTAATAAAATGTGCTTTTTAAATTTTTTTTCTCAAAATGCAATAACAATTATTCATTATGTCTCATTCAGCAGAATGAAATAATTTACAAAAGGACGTTGCTTTTCCTTGTATATAGCATTCATCTACACAAAATCCTGACCTAATGTCTGACTTTTAGCAGTTATTTATAATTTAACTATATTCGCAGAGAAGTTGTGCACATCTGGTAAATTATGAAGTCAATTGTTCATTTTGCCCTCTTATTGAGTGTTGCACAATTGCTGAGCAAGCAATTCAATTATGCTTCGGGGCTGCAGGTGAAAATAAAGGTCCACTTGAGGTGGTTTCCATGCTTTGGCCCAGTGACAAAAAATAATCAAGATCTGATATTCAACCTTTTCCCACTCAAACCATAGTTTTGAATTGAAATTGAATGTACAAAATATGAAATTATATTGCCTTTTAAACTTCAGGAAAAATATCATATTGCTGCCTATACAAACATAACATTGCTTGCTGGGTGGTGTTATGTTGGGATTCTATATGTGAAGTGACAAGCAAAGAAACACGACTCCACTGCATGTGCCTATGTCCTATAAAATGTGCCGTGCTGATTGAAAAAAACAGTTATTTTCAATCTTCATTCCAGCACTCACTGAAAAAGAGTTAATACCCACCTTCTGTTTTTTTCTACATGAACTTGACAATATCGAGTAACATACACAATTAAAGCACATTTTAACTTTATATAAATCATACATCATATATATATGATTATTGTCAGAAAAAAAGGAGACTAAGTTAAAACTTCCTGGGTAAACCACTTCAATTGTCAGGAACCACTAACTTTTATATTCTTGAGGAAAAAAAATATTTTTAATTCCCCTAAAGCTTTCCCACCTTCGGGGATACGTGTATTCATGAACAATAGAGAAACAAGGATCCGATGCTAACTTTGGTAGGTAGGTTTCAAAATGGAAAGCATGACTTAACTGAGAAGAACAAGCATGTACCCTTCTTGCTAGAGACCCCTAGGAAAGGAAGCAAAATTAGTCATGGGTATGGCACTGACTTCCAGTGAGTGCTGTTAGACAAACCATGTAAAAACCCTGAGCTATTTGCTAGGAGCTCAGGTCTATGGATGTGAGTGTACGCAAGTATAATGCAAATATTTTTAATTACTATTTTTTAATTTAAAACTCTTATGCTATAATCTGCTTTCTGACATAGTAGTATAAAATAAAGCACATGTTTTTTATTATGATATCACATCCAATCTTGCAACTCAAAATTCACTCCTAGTAGTAAGGAACGGAATCTTTAAAACTGAAATATTTCTAAAAGCTCCTAAGCCTTAAATCTAATATTAATATGTAACTTCCCCCTGGAATTGTCACCTCAAAATGCCAAGTCTAATAGTGAATTTTTATTCTTGCATGTCTCTACCTTTTCTTGTAACTTATGTATTTATTATCAGAACTTCTTGTCTCCTATACATCATCCCTATACTTCCACCCAACCTTCTTCCCTACTCTACCCCCAAGTCTATCAGTCATTTCCTATCTATTTTTATCATGGAAGGCATTCAGTTGCACATATTTCTCTCTGTTTTCATTGTGCTGAGTACTGCCATACACACTTTTTGTGAAAAAAATTAGGACACTTTTTAAAATTGTTACAAAATTAGTACATATTCATTATGAAAACTTGAGCCATGCAGAAATGTATAGGGATAAAAATAAAAATCTAGTGCAGTCTCATAACTGAGAGATAGACATTGCTTGTTATGCATACATTTTAGATTTTGGATATTTAGACCCTCTATAACACAGTTCTGAATCCTACATTTTTTGGTAAAATATTTTCCATGTCATTGAAATTATTATTAAATATCATTCAATAGCTGGCTAATACTCTATCTTGGGGATGCACCACAGTTTTTTAACCATTACCTTCTTCTAAATCAAACCTGTTTTAGTTTTTGGTTATTAATAACTTTATAAGGAACAATTTTAACACAAATTTGTTTGAATTCCTGATTATTTAGGTTTGCTTCCTAGAAATAAAATCACAGAGTTGAAAACTATGAATGCGACCAGGGTATATAATTAGTATAGTAACATGTTTCTTAAAGTTGTCAATGTTAAGTGGGGAGTTTGATTATAAGACCCCTTGCAGAGGAAAAATGACAACCACAAGAATACATATTCACCATTTGTATAAGATTAGGATGGAGAAAACAGTTGCTCAGCAAATCCATAGCTTTTTCAGAGAGTGGCTTCACAGTGGAATGGTCATTCTTCAAGTGCAGGGTACTGGGATCTAGTGCCTAGTGTTCCAGAAAAATATTTCTAAAGTAAAGGAAATAGGGGCGCCTGGGTGGCTCAGTCAATTAAGCGTCTGCCTTCAGCTCAGGTCATGATCCCGGGGTCCTGGGATCAAGCCCCGCTTCGGGCTCCCTGCTCAGCGGGGAGCCTGCTTCTCCCTCTCCCACTCCCCCTGCTTGTGTTCCCTCTCTCGCTGTCTCTCTCTCTATCAAATAAATCCATAAATCTTTAAAAATAAATAAAGGAAATAGTGAATTGTAGGGTTTGTTTCTTAGAACTTCTATCAGTGCAGTAAAATTACCTCCATAGGGGCCATGAGCAAAGAGAAGCAAGTCTTTGGAGGTATACGGATTTGTAATAATCCAAAAAGCAGTACTAGACTAGAGCTTGAGGAAACGGTTCTCCATAAATTTCAGCTCATAACCAGGCTTCTGCAGGGATGGAACAGGCGAAGAATTCTAACAGTAGCACAGGGAATGCACACAGCCTGTACTATGACGAACTACATGGAGCTTCCGTGGCTCTCTAACCCTGGGCTGCCTCTAGTTCAGAAAATTCCACAGGAAGGAGAAGGGGGCAGTAGGGAGACCTCTATGCCATGGCTCTGACACAATTTACTGCCCTTGAATCGCCTGGTGGCAAAGTACCCAGGAAGCAACAGACTACAAAAGTTGCTTGCAAGAGTGCGCCCTTTCCTGGAGGAGTGAAGAAACCTCACTGTTACGGGTCTGGTACTGAGGCACTCCCCTGGATGTTTTCTCTGACTGGCAAACTTCCCTTCCAGGGTCTGCTGTGAGACATTGCTCAAGGACCTCAAAACAGATCTGCACTTCCAGAGCGCAGCTATTGGTGCTTTGTAGGAGACAAGTGAGGCCTATCTAGTTGGCCTTTTTGAAGAAAACAATTTGTGTGCTATCTGTACCAAATGTGTAACAATTATGCCCAAAGACATCCAGCTAGCAGCTGCATACATGGAAAATGTGCCTAAGAACTCACTATGAGGGGAAACATTTCATTATTAAAAAAATTCTTTTCTCCCCGTTATGGGATTTTCCCCCCCATGAGGTCAAATGGTACCTAAGTATATAATTGCAAGTGGAAAAATAAGGGATAGAAATTAGGTATTGGCAGTTTTTCCATTTTTCTTTCTGTGTGGATTTTTAATATAAATGTGGGGAGGTAGAGCATTAATACAAGTCAAAAAGTTTCAGGAAACAACTTCTAGCAGTTCAACTCTACAATAATTTTAAATCAACCTGTTACATTTTTCTGGACAATTCTAGCATTTAGATTTTTTCAAAACAGGTATATTTCTAATTGACAGAAACTGTCAATTACATGTTTGTCGATTTTTATCATACAGATTCTATCCATTTATTATACTTTTCTAAATGAGTTTTCCTACATGCAAGTACGTTTCTATGTTTGTCTTCTGTACTGTTCCTGTAAGTGGGCTATTAAAATACATTAAACTCTTGGGACACCTGGGTGGCATCTTCCTTTGGCTCAGGTCATGATCCTAGGGTCCTGGGATCGAGCCCCATGTTGGGCTCCCTGCTCCGTGAGGAGCCTGCTTCTCCCTCTGCTTACAGCTCCCCTGGCTTGTGCTCTGTCAAATGAATAAATACAATCTTAAAAAAAATACATTAAACTATTTTTAAAAACAGCCAAATGGAGAGCAAGCTTAAATCTCTCTATAGTACTTAACCATACAGTGCATTTGATAGGGTGACCAGCTGTACAAAGAGACAAAACAAGTTACTACACATACGTAAGGATAAAACTTGTAGAAAATCTACTCTGGATCCACACTAACACGCCAGAATAGGGAAGAAAAAAGCTCTGAATTTGTATGTCACTAGAAAATCCATAATAATTATAGTCTGAAAAATTACGAAATTATGTTAACTGTAGCCATAGAAAAATTTCAATTTAGCACCCATAATATATTTCATTTAATCATATGCCTTTTGTCAAATGCTATTAAGATTTGTTCTCCTAGGAAACAAAATCATTGGATTGGTTCAACAGCATACACTAAACATACTTTTGGATTAAGAGTAGTTGTTCCGAATCCAGTATGGTAGAGTTCAATTCAGTAAAAGCAATTTGCTAATGGACTTTAGTAGAAGAACCGGTGGCTCTTTGATGGTTTAGGTTTGACTCTAGTTGGAATGGATTTGAGGAGTCTCCTTGTGCCAATAAGAAAGCCATATCCGGGGCGCCTGGGTGGCTCAGATGGTTAAGCGTCTGCCTTCAGCTCAGGTCATGATCCCAGGGTCCTGGGATCGAGTCCCACATCGGGTTCCCTCCTCGGCAGGAAGCCTGCTCTCCCTCTCCCACTCCTGCTGCTTGTGTTCCTGCTCTCGCTATCTCGGTCTCTGTCAAATAAATAAATAAAATCTTAAAAAAAAAAAAAAAAGCCATATCCTTGGCACAAATGGGACTTTTGTCTTTTGTTTTTAAAGTCAGGAAAGAAAGCATCAAGGGCAGTATGAAACCAGGCCTTGGGTCCCTAGGAGTCTTGTTTCTGATGTTCTCCACTGTGTCCCCCATGTTCTGATTAGCCCCAGAAACATGGAAGTTTTTGTTTTTCTATTTGTCTTTTTAGGTAATATTTTAAAATAAAAGTTAGGTTAAAAAAAAAGGAGACTCCAAAAGTATTCCTGTGACAGTGTTATGTGACCATTCTTACTAGTCTTGACTCTTCTGCTGGTATTTACACCCAGTTCTTTTATAACCATCAGGGGACGTGGGTTAGAACTGAGCTAATGTACATCACCAATTCATAGCCACAGTGTTGAGTTCCTCAGGAAGATCACCAATCCTCCAAATATTTTGTGATGATTTTAAGGCTATTTACACAAGGTTTTGGAAAACATGGGAATTGTCAGATGAGAGATACTGTGGCTTTATTTTGCCTGCTCCTCAAGTGAAATATTGACCCAGATATGTAAGAATTTTTCAAGAAGCAAACAGACTCAAGACTTAGAAGTAAATTAAAATAAATTAATATGATTTTTTATCTAGAAATAAAATTTACTCCATTAAATAACTTATCCAGGCAGAATTATATATTTCCTAAAAGTGAGGGTCATAAGGACCCTGTTTACCATTATATCCTCAATGCATAGTGTCACCCTAAAACATAATAGACATTCAATAAATATTGACAAAATAAATGTACATTACTTAAAGTCTATGTAGATTAATAAGTTGATGAGACTGAAAAGACCTCACAATTTACAACTGTCTTAAACTTGTAACAGAACATTTTACTCTGAGTTTTAGAAGCAATGTATTATTTTCTAATTTAATTTGCATATCTGATCTGTAGTGTGGATAAGCTTTATGGGTATTATCAGTTTGTGTTCTTTTATTTTTTTCTTAAAGATTTTATTTATTTATTTGAGAGATAAATCACAAGTGGGGGGGAGGGGCAGAGGGAGAGGGAGAAGCGGAGCAGAAGCTCCCTGAGCTGGGCTAGATCCCAGGATCCCCAAGATCATGACCTGAGCTGAAGGTAGACGCTTAATGACTGAGCCTCCCGCACCCCTGGTTTGTGTTCTTTTTTGGGGAATTGTGATTTTTTGCTAGTTTTTCTTAAGAAGTTCTTGGTAATATTTCTTATCAATTTTTATTTTGTTTTTACATAATTAAAAAATTATTTTTCTTTTATATCAGACCCTTCCTCAGTTTTGAGAAACTGTTATTAATTTTGATATTAGCTTGGTTAAAAATAAATTCAAGGGGCAACTAGGTGGCTTAGTTGGTTAAGCGTCTGCCTTCAGCTCAGGTCATGATCTCAGGGTCTTGGGATTGGGCCCTGCACTGGGCTCCCTGCTCAGCGGGGAGCCTGCTTCTCCCTCTGACTCTGCTCCTCCCCCTGCTTGTGCGTGCTCTCTTTCTCTCTCAAATAAATAAATAAAATCTTTAAAAAAATAAATAAAATAAATAAAAATAAATTCAAAAGTGTATAAGTAGCATGCAGATAAATTTCCCACATTTTTTCATAACTTTATTGATATAGATAAACTGTAGTCTTAGTTGAAATGCATTATATTTCTATGTATAAATGTATAAAATATATAACCTGTATCATTGTATAAAAATTGCCATCTATTTGTATTAAATTTGAGTATAGAAGATTTAATATTTACATTACCTCATGGCAAAATCCTTTGCTAAGAGAAGTCCTTTAACTTATTTGTTTATGGATGAATTTTTAAATCTTTCTTTTTTGGACAACCTACTGAATGGGAGAAGATATTTGCAAATGACATACCTGATAAAGGGTTAGTATCCAAAATATATAAAGAACTTCTACGACTCAAAATTAAAAAAAAAAATCCAATTCAAAAATGAGAAGACATGAACAGACATTTCTTTAAAGAAGACATACAGATGGCCAACAGATACATAAAAAGATGTTCAATATCACTCCTCATCAAAGAAATGCAAATCCACAAAACCACAATGAGATATCACCTCACACCTGTCAGAAATGGCCAAAATCAAAAACATAATAAACAGTGTTGGTGAGGATGTGGAGAGAAAGGAGCTCTTGTGCTCTGTTGGTAGGAATACAAACTGGTATAGCTACTGTGGAAAACAGTATGGTGGTTCCTCAAAAAATTAAAAATAGAACTATCATGATTCAGTAATTAAACTACTATTTACCTAAAGATTATGAAAACACTAATTTGAAAAGATATATGCACCCCTATGTTTATAGTAGCATTATTTACAATCTTCAAATGATGGAAGCAGCCCAAGTGTCCATCCATAGATGGACAAGAAGATGTGGGGTGTGTGTGTGTGTGTGTGTGTGTTTGTGTGTGTGTAGGAATATTACTCAGCCATCAGAAAGGATGGATGCCCAACTTTTGCATCAACATGGATGGAACTGATGGAGATTATGCTAAGTGAAATAAGTCAAGCAGAGAAAGTCAATTATCATATGGTTTCACTTATTTGTGGAACATAAGGAATAGTATGGAGGACATTGGGAGAAGGGAGGGAAAAATAAAAGGGAGGAAATCAGAGGGGGAAATGAACCGTGAGAGACTATGGACTCCACGAAACAAACTGAGGGTTTTAGAAGGGAGGGGGGTGCAGGTGTGTCAGCCTGGTGATGGGTATTAAGAAGGGCACAGTATTGCTTGGAGCACTGGGTGTTATGCGCAAACAATGGATCATGGAACACTACATCAAAAACTAATGATGTACTGTATGGTGACTAACATAACATAATTAAAAAAAAAGAAAAAAAGAAAAAGAATGAAATCTTGCCATTTTCTATAATATGGATGTATCTAGAGAGTATAATGCTAAGCAAAATAAGTCAGAGAAAGACAAATACCATATGATTTCACTCATATTTGGAATTTAAGAAAGAAAACAAACAAACAACAACAACAACAAAAAATACAAAGAAAAAAGAGACAAACCAAAAACCAGACTTAACTATGGAGAACAAACTGGTGGTTACAAGAGGGGAGGTGGGAGGTGGTAAGTGAAATAAGTGAAGGGGATTAAGAGTACACTTATCATAATGATCACTGAGTAATGTATAGAATTGTTGAATCACTATATGGTACACCTGAAACCAATATAATACTGAATGTTAACTATACTGGGATTAAAAAAAAATTCTTTTTTGTAGACTGCATGTGTATTGAGTAAAACAGAATAAAAGAACTGATATAAACCAGACAAATTCTTTTTGATCTTGCCTAGAGTTTACCTTACAAAGCAAAGAATCATTACTTTTGAGTTGACAAGATTCTAAAACTAAATTCCACAAGTTTTGCAACTAAGAAAAAGACTAAAAATAAAGTTCAAAAGGGAACACTAAAAGTTAATTAGCTCTTTTGTAGTCTTCTTGTTTTAGCCATAATAGATTTCAACTATTATGTTTTAAATTAATTGAAATTAACGGTCAAATTTGTGTAATGTATAATATTAATTTTGTTAGTATAATTCTAATTTTGTTTATTCTAAAAAGAGGCAAATTTAGTAATTCTGTCTTTTTTTAATCTGGAGAGTTTTCTCAGTATAAACCTCTCAAATTTCAACCTTTAATTTCTTTTCCATGTATACACAGTCAGTTGAACCTAACTTGATATTTGCATTTTTAGTACATATGGAGAAAAAAATAACATTCTCATTCAAGTTTTGTTTTTTGTTTTTTTTTTGTTTTTTTGTTTTTTTTTACTCACTAATGCACAGATCACTAGATGTGCTTCATTTTCACTATCGAATTCTAGGAAATACATGGAGAGGCACAAAGAGAGGGTGTTTTCAAATTACAGAATAATAACCATATTGATAATAATAACGGCAAGAATTTGTTTAGATTTCCTATATCATAGATCCACTTCTATTTGCTATGTACATATATTACAGCATTTTACACTCCAGCAAACCTCATAGGGTATTGTCATTTTATGCATCCTGTTCATGGTCACACAACTACTAAATAGTACATCCTATATTTGCATGCATGTCTACCTGATTTCAAAGTATATGCCATTTCTCATCCATGTCATTCCTTGATTCTAAATTGTCTATTCACATTAGCATTTGCTAGAAAACTAGAGGTGATTATCTCAGGCATATAAGAAGAGAAAAATCACTTGGGCGCCTGGGTGGCTCAGTTGGTTAAGCGACTGCCTTCGGCTCAGGTCATGATCCTGGAGTCCCGGGATCGAGTCCCACGTCGGGCTCCCTGCTCAGCAGGGAGTCTGCCTCTCTCTCTGACCCTCCCCCCTCTCATGCTCTCTATCTCATTCTCTCTCTCAAATAAATAAATAAAATCTTAAAAAAAAAGAAAAAGAAAATCACATATTCCATCAGAGATTTTGGTTCAGAGAGGAATTGGTGAACAGTGCTGATTATGGCAACAAATTTTATAATTCTTAGTCCTACTGCAGGTACAATAAATCTAGATTTCAGATTGCTATCTTTCCAAATGGGTGAATCAAATTTCCAAGTCGAGGAAACACTACCCTCATTATTCTCCAAAAAGATAATCTTTCAGATTAGCTCAACAGAACCACGGAGAATCAGAATACAACTCTAAAGCTGCAACCTAATATGACTTGCTAGGGACTGTGGGCAGGCAACCTGCATCCACTTTGCAGGCAATACAACTGACTCATGCCATGTTCCTTTACACTCTCAAACAATGACAACATTTCAAAATGTTTTTCTTTATCATCTTCTTGCTACGAAAGTGAGAGATTATCACTATGATGTTACTCATTGATATAATCAATATCTATATTGATTTTATACTCATAAGGTTCAAAGAAAAATGCTCCTTAAATATAAACAATGATATTTCTCAAACTGATATTCTATTTATTAATCAAAATAATGGGTCGTTGGACCTGAAATTAGAAATGAAACATGGGTTGTATATATCTGCACATCGAGACTTAGACAAACCAATAAAAAATCCAGAACAGCAAAAGATATTTCATGGAAAATCAGGACAGCCGAAGGCTAGCAGTCAAGCATCTAAAGAAATGCCTAATTTAATAGCCAATAGTGAATAAAGAATGGCATATCTAGTTTTGCAATACTATTTACAGATAGACTCCTAAACACAAGTTTTACAATTTATATAAATTGATTCTAATAATGCATTTTAAGTGAGTAACTAGAGATGAAAACATTAATTCCATTTTAGACTTACATTGCCATTTGTTTTAAAGTATAGATATTTAAGAAAATACTACATACCCTTTAGTGAAAAACAGTAAAAGTAAGACAAATCAAAACCTCAAATGTTGATTATGATGTAACATACTTATGTACCCAGAAAAGACAAGAGATTTGATCTAAGCATATTTGCAAAGCTAAGTGAAAATTTAGTCACACGTTGTACTAACAGCAGTGTTGCTGAATATAAATACTATGATTTAGTTTGGGTAACTGTTAGGATCCCAATACTGTTTTACAAAATCAAATCATTTAAAGAAGAAAAATTACCACTAGCTGAGTACCCTTAAATGCTATCGGTTTATGAAATAGTCTCTGAAAAACCACTTAGTCACTGACAGTGACAAATCTTATTTATGTACTTTCACAATATAGCTCAGTTCATTTCTGAATATAGGCTCTTCATAATGGAATTCAATATTGATTAAGCACACAATTAATAAATCAATTTAATTCTAAAGCATTGATATTTTTCTTTTTTTTTCCAGTGAGCTATCTTTTTTCAATTGAGAAATGTGAATTTAAGATTGCCTGTCATTTGTTCTCAGAAAAATTGATAAATGATTTACAGCTTGTTGTTAAAATTTGAGTTTTCTTTCTAACAGAGAGATCCCTCTCCCTTCATGGAAAATATATTTATTTTAAAATTATATGTACATTATATATAATATATAAAATATATGTATTATATATATAGGAGTATAGGTACATACATACACAAATACTTTTTTAAAATATTTTATTTTTTTAGAGCAGTTTTAGATTTACACCAAAATGGAGAGGGAAATACAGAGACTCCCCCTTTACCTTCTGCCCCCACACATGCATAGCCTTCCTCACTATAAACATCACTCACCAAAGTGGTCCATTTGTGCAATTGATGAAACTACACTGACACATCACAATCACTCAAAGTCCGGAGTTTACCTTAGCCATTTTTGGTGTTGGACATTCTATGAATTTGGACAAATATATAATGACATCCATCCGTCATTATACTATCCTACGGAGTATTTTCACAGCTCTAACAATCCTACCTATTCATCTCCCCACTCCCACCCTTATTCCTGGCAACCACTTCTCTTTTTTACTATCTCTATAGTGTTGCCTTTACTGGAATGTTATACAGTTGGATTCATACAGAATGTAGCCTTTTCACATTGACTTCTTTCATTTAGTAATACACATTTAAGGTTCCACCTTGTCTTTTCACACCTTGATAGCTCTTTTCTGTTTTTCTTTTTCCCTTCTCCTTCTTCCCCTTTCCTCTTCCTCCTCCTCTTCCCCCTCCTCCTCCTCCACTACTACTACTACTACTACTTCTTCTTCTTCTTCTTCTTCTTCTTCTTCTTCTTCTTCTTCTTCTTCTTCTTCTTCTTCTTCTTCTTCTTCTTCTTCTTCTTCTTCTTCTTCTTTTCTCTCTCTCTTTCTCTGTACTGAAAAATAATCCATTGTCTGGATGTACTACAATTTATTTATCCATTCACCTACTGAAGGACATCTTCGTTACTTCCATGTTTTGGAAAATATGAATAAAGTTGCTATAAGCATCTGTGTGCAGGTTTTTATGTGGACATAAGTTTTTAACTCCTCTGGGTCAATACCAAAGGGTATGATTGCTGGATCATATGATAATAGTATGTTTAGTTTGGCAGGAAACTACCAATCTCTCTTCCAAAGTGGCTGTAACATTTTGCACTCCCACTAGCAATGAATGACAATTCCTGTTGCTCCACAGCTTCACCAGCATTTGGTGTTGTCAGTGTTTCATTTTTGGTCATTTGAACAGATGCATAATGGTATCTTGTTGTTTTAATTTGTATTTCCCTGATGATACATGGTATGGATTATCTTTTCATATGCTTATTTGCCATCTGTATATGTTCTTTGATGAAGTGAGATCTTTGGACCTTTTTTTTATGTTGGGTTCTTTTGTTTTTTTTTTATTGCTGAGTTTTAAAAGTTCTTTGTATATTTTAGATTACAGTCCTTTATTGGGTGTGTCTTTTGCAAATATTTTCTCCCAATTTGGGGCTTGTCTTCTAATTCTCTTGGCATTATATTTTAATTTTACTAAAGTCTAGCTTATCAATTCTTTCTTTCATGTGTCTTTCATGGGTCATGTCTTTGGTGGTGTATTTAAAAGGAATCACCACACCTATGACTTTCTTCTATGTTATCTCCTAGGAGTTTCAGTTTTGCATTGTACATTTAGAACTATGGTCCATTTTGAGTTATTTTTGTGGAAAGTGTAAGGTCTGTGTCTAGAGTCTTTTTTCTTTTTTTTGTGCATGGATGTCCGGGCTTTCTAGAAACATTTTCTGAAGAGACTATCTTTGCTCTATTACACATACTTTTTTTGTGATAAAGTGATTTATTTCAGCTTTACCAAAATCAGAGTGTTCATAAGCACATACAAAAATACCTTTATCTATTATAACAATAGTGTTCAGAGAGAGTAGTTGATTTTAGTGTTCAGCTTTTTTATTTTTCTTTATCAATAGTAGATAATCAATTCTAACCAATTTTCTTCTTTTCTAATGCATTTATTTTCCAGTGATTTATGTGCTCATTCTAAACAATTGGACCAAAGAAACCCCCACCCCTGAGCACCCCTGAGCATTAAACATTTGATCAATATAAGAGTTTCAATGTAGAAAGTAGTGTTAAAAGTTTACTCATTCAGTGCACTCTTTAGAGATGATTAACTGTCTTTATTATATTAAAGCAAACCCAAAGCCATCTGCCAAAGGCGATTGTGTCCAAGCACTGAAACCATTTCATGTGAAAACTCATTTTCAGGCTCCTAATTATTTTTCATTATAGTGGCAGTGTGGAATAGATTGGAATTGGACAGTAATTGCCAGGTCTGAGCAGTGTGGACCATTGCAATGTATCAGTTTAGATGAAGTGTGACAAGGATACATCTAGCTACTATATAACTTCCATTAACCAACTTCCCTGTCCCTGATCATGTAACACTTCATAGAATATGGTCAGCACAAGGTCATAATAATGGCTTTCTGACTGACTTCAAGTATTTTGTATAAGTGCAAGCTGTTAACCCCCTGTGTTAGCATTGTTCTAGGAATGTCCAGTTATTACAGTTGTCAAAAATATAAATTTCTTCAAGAGGGACAAATAAACTTGTTTAAAGTACAAATTTCAAACTCAAGTTTGACTTCTTTCATATGAAATGATCCAAAAGGGAAAGCATGACTAAAATTACAATAATTTCATGTAATATAATTTTAAGTGATCAATATTATTCAGTCAATCCAGTATACTGATCATAAAAATTCTATCCAAGTAGAAAACAGTCTCAAATTATTTTTAAATATGTAACCAAGTAGATAATTTTTAAGCCAACTGACTAGTAAACTGAAACAACCATACTTCCAGATAAACCCTTTTCCTAAACAAGTTTTCTCTACAGGAGTAACACTAATAGAAAAGTTAAGTGACTCTCAACTGGGTGATCAAGCTCCCCTCCCCCCACCCACCAATGTCTGGAGACATTTTTGCTTGTTGCAGGGGCAGGGGTCCTATTGGAATCTAGTGGATTGATTCTAAGGATGTTACTAAACATCCAAAATGTGCAGGATAGCTTTCCCACAACACAGACAACAAAGAATTATCTGGCCTAAAATGTCAAGAGTGTCAAGACTGAAAAACCCTGGAATACATGTGTTAATTTCCAATTTGTTTCCCTGTTCCCCAAAATATAAAAATTATTCTTTTTTAATGATTGACTTTTCTTAAATATTTTCCCTCTGTAGAACATTAAGTTATCAATATCATTTAGTAATAAATTTCCCTCTATATTATATATATTTTTTTACTTAATGTAAGTTCACACATACTCCATATTGGGATTTTTAACTCATGGTCCTTTTTTGCTCCTCAGTTTTATTTCAAGATAATTGACCTGCTTCGCTGTATAAGTTTAAGGTGTACAGTATGTTGGTTTGATTCACACGTATTGTGAAATGATTACTACAGTAGGTTTAGCTAATATGCATCTTCTTATATGGATACAATGAAAAAAAGGAAAAATAATTTCCTTGTGATGAAAACTCTTAGGATTTACTCTCTTAACAACCTTCCTATATATGACACAGAAGTTTTAACTATAGTCATCATGTTGTGCATTATATCCCTGGTATTAATGCATCTTGTAGCTGGAAGTTTGTACCTTCTCACCACCTTTCACCTCCTCCTATTCTTTGCCTCTGGCAACCGGAAATCTGATCTCTTTTTATATGAGGTTGGGTTTTCTGTTTTGTTTTGTTTGGTTTTAGATTCCACATTTAAGTGAGATCAAACAGTGTTTGTCTTTTTCTGTTTTATTTTGCTTAGCATAATGCCTTCAAGGTCCATCCATGTTGTCACAAATGGTAGGATTTCTTCATTTTTTATGGCTGAATAATATTCCATTGTATATATATACCATAACTTTTTTACCCATTCATCCATGGATGGACACTTAAGTTATTTCTATGTATTGGCTATTGTAAATAATGCCACCATAAACATGGAGGTACAGATATCTTTTCAAGTTATTATTTTCACTTCCTTTAGATATATTCTGAGAAGTGAAATTGCTAGATTGTATGGTAGTTCTATTTTTTACTTTTTGAGGACACTCTATACAGATTTCTATTGTGGCTGTACCAATTTACAATCCCATGAACAGTGCACAGGATTCCCATTTTTCCATATCCACACCAGCATTTGTTATTTTTTGTCTTTTTGATGATGGTCATTTTAACAGGTGTGAGGTAATATCTCACTGTGGTTTTAATTTGCATTTTCCTAATGACTAGTGATGCTGAGCATCTTTTCATGTACCTGTTGACCTATTGTGTATCTTCTGTAGAGGATTTGCCCATTTTTAAATTGAATCCTTTTTCTTCTCTTTTGCTATTGAGTTGTATGTGTTCTTTATATATTTTCGGTATTAACCCCTTATCAGAAATATAGATTGCAAATATTTTTCCCATTTCATAGGTTTTCTTTTCACTTTGTATGTATGTATGTATGTATGTATGTATGTATGTATGTATGTATGTATGTATTTATTGCTGTGCAGGCGCTTTTTAGTTTGAGGTAGTTCCACTTGTTTATATTTGATTTTGTTGCTTGTGCTTTAGGTGTCATATCCAAAAAACTATTACTATGATTCATGTCAAGGAGCTTTATTTTTATGTTTTCTTCTAAAAGCATTATGGTTTTAAGTCTTACATTTAAGCTTTTAGTCCATATTAAGTTAATTTTTGTGGGTGATATAAGATAAGAGTCCAATTTCATTCCTGTACATGTGTAAATCCAATTATCCCAGCACCATTTATTGAAGACTGTTTTTTCTCTATTGAGTATTCTTGTCTCTCTCATCAAATATTAGTTGATCATATATGCTTGGGTTTATTTCTGAGGTTTGATCCTGTTCTGTTGGTTTATTTGTCTGTTTTCATGCCAGTGTCATACTCTTTTGATGACTATAGGTTTATGGTATAGATTGAAATCTGAAAGTATGATGACTCCTGCTTTGTTTTGCTTTCTCAGAATGTCTTTCACTGTTCAGGATCTTTTGGGGTTCCATATAAGTATTAGGAGTGGTTTTTTTTCTGCTTCTGTATAAATATCACTGGAATCTTGATAGATATTGCACTGGATCTGAAGATAGCTATTGATAATATTGACATATTTGTGTCTTTTTCAGTGCTTTCATCAATGTCTTACAGTTGTCAGTGTACAGGTCTTTCACCTCCTTGGTTAAATTTATTCCTAGCCATTTAATCTTTCTGATGCCATTGTAAATGAGATTTTTTTCTTAATTTCTTTTTCTCATAGTTTATTACTGGTATATAGAAATGCATCAGATTTTTGTATATTTATTTTGTATCCTGTTGCTTTACTGAATTCATTTGTTCATTCTAACAGTTTTTTGATGGAGTCTTTAGGATTTTCTATTTATAGTATCAAGTCATCTGCATATAGTGACAATTTTACTTCTTCCTTTTAAATTTGCATTTTTGGGGTCTAATTCCTATGCCTAGGATTTCCAATACTATGATGAATAAAAGGGACAAGAGTGGGCATTCTTATCTTATTCCTAATCTTAGAGGAAAACCTTTCAGCATTTCACTATTAAGTATGATATTAGCTGTGGGTTTGTCATATATAGCCTTTATTTTGTTTAGGCACATTTCCTGTCTACCCACTTTGTTGAGAATTTTTTATCATAAATGGACATTGAATTTTGTCAAATGCTTTTTCTATATGTATTGAGATGGTCATATCATTTTTATCTTTCATTTTGTTGATGTGGTATATAACATCAATTGATGTACAGTTGTTAAAACATTTTTGCAACCCTGGAATAAATCCCACTCGATCATGGTGTGTATTATCCTTTTCATGCATTTTTTAATTTGGTTTGCTACTATTTTTTGTTGAGAAGTTTTGCATCTATGTTTATCAAGGATATTGGCCTGCAATTTTCTGTTTCTTCCTTCCTTCCTTTTTTTTTTTTTTTTTTTTTTTTTTGTGGTGTCCTTCCTTGTCTGATTTTGGTATCAGTCTAAGGCTGGCCTCATAAAATGAGTTTGGCAGTATTTCCTCCTCTTTGATTTTTTAGAAGATTTTGAGAATGATTGGTGTTAATTCTTCTTTAAGTGTTTGATAAAATTTGCCAGCAAACCTATCTGGTACTGAGCTTTCCTTTGTGGGGAAATTTTTGATTTCTGATTTGATCTCCTTACTAGCAATTGGTCTATTCAGATTTTCTATTTCTTCCTTATTCAGTTTTAGTAAGTTGTATTTTTCTTTTTTTTTATTATTTTAAAGATTTTTATTTATTTATTTATTTGAGAGAGAGAGAATGAGAGACAGAGAGCACGAGAGGGAAGAGGGCAGAGGGAGAAGCAGACCCCCCGCCGAGCAGGGAGCCCGATGTGGGACTCGATCCCGGGACTCCAGGATCATGACCTGAGCCGAAGGCAGTCGCTTAACCAACTGAGCCACCCAGGCGCCCTAAGTTGTATTTTTCTAAGAATTTTTCCATTTCTTCTAGATTGTCAAGTTTGTTGGCATATAGTTGTTCATAATAGGTTTTATGATCCTGTGAATTTCTGTCATATCTGTGGTAATGTCTCCTTTTTCATATATAATTTTGTTGATATAGGTCCTTTCTCTGCTTTCCTTAGTTATTCTGGTAATGGTTTGTCAGATTTATCTTTTTCCTAGAACCAACTCTTAGTTTTCTTCATCTTTTATATTGTTTTTCTGTTCTCTATTTCATTTATTTCTGCTCTAATTTTTATTATTTCCTTTTCCTTTCTTCTGCTAACTTTGGACTCAGCATGTTTTTTTTTCTTTTTCTTTTCTTTTCTTTTCTTTTCTTTCTTTCTTTCTTTCTTTCTTTCTTTTTTTTTTTTTTTTTTTTACTTATTTAAGGCACAATTAGGTTGTTTATTTGGGATCTTTCTTGTTTCTTAATGAAAGTGTGTATTGCTATAAACTTCTGTCTTAGAACTGCTTTTGCTACGCCCCTAAAGTTCTGGTATGTGGTATTTCCATTTTTGTTAGTCTCAAGCAACTTTTTAATTTCCCCTTTAATTTATTCTTTGATACATTGATTGTTTAGGAGACTGTTGTGTAATTTCATGAATTTCATGAATTTTCCAGCTTTCCTCTTGTTACTGATTTCTAGTTTCATGCCACTGTGGTCAGAGAAGATGCTTGTATGATTGCAATCTTCTTGAATTTTAAGCCTTGATTTGAGGCCTAACATGTGGTCTATCTTAGAAAATGTTCCATGTGTGCTTGAAAAGAAGGTGCATCCTGTTATTGGTTACAGTGTTCTGTATATGTCTGTTAGGTCCACTAGGTTTCTACTGTTGTTTAAAATGTGCTGTTGATTCTTAGTAATTCTCTGTCTGAATGGTCTATCCATTGTTGAAAGTGGGATATAAAAATTCCCAACTGTTATTGTAATATAGCTGATTTATCCTTTTAGCTCTGTTAGTTTTTGCTTAATATATTAGGTGCTCCAATGTTGCTCCACAAATATTTACAATTGTTATATCTTCCTGACTTATTGACCACTTTATCATTATATAATGACCTTCTTTGTCTCTTTTTACCATATTTAGCGTAAAGTTTATTTTGTCTAAGTATAACCATACCTGCTTTTTTTGCTATTTGGTTTGGTTTGGTTTGGTTTTTTTGTTTACCATTGCTTGAAATGTCATTTTCCATTCCTTCATTCTCCCTCTATGTGTGTACTTAAGGCTAATGTGAGTCTCTTGAGGACAACATATTGTTGGATCCTGCTTATTTTTTAATCCATTCAGTGATTCTGTGCTTTTTAATAGAAAATTTAATCTGCTTGTGTTTAAAGAAATTATTGATAGGTAAAGACTACTGCCATTTTGTTAATGTTTTGTTATTTATTTATTTATTTATTTATTCATTCATTCATTTATTTATTTATTTATTTATTTATGGTTGCTTTGGAGATTCATTGTTTCTTGCCTTTTATCCTGCAGTCTTTTTTGATGTTGTGATGCCTCTTTGGTATCACTGTGCATTGACTTCCTTACTGTGTTCTTTTTTGTAATTACCATAGGATTTACCTTTGTGGCTACCAAGAGGCTAACATAAAATATCTTAAATTTATAGCACCCTGTTTTAAACTGATAACTTAACCTCAGTAGAATTTGTAACCTTTACACTTTTTTCCTCCACCTCACATTTTATGTTCTTGTTATTACAATTTACATTTTTTATATTGTGTAACTAATAACAAATTATTATAGTTATGGCTATTTTTATTATATTTATTTTTTAACTTTTAAACTAGATTTGTAAGTGAATTATGCACCACTATTATATATTGCAGAATCTACGACTATACATTTAACATTACCAGTGAGATTTACACTTAATGTTTTTATGATCTTAAGTGGTGCTCTTTTACTTCCACTGAAAGAACTCCATTTAGCATTTCTTGTAAGACATGTCTGATGGTAATAAACTTCTTCAGTTTCTGTTTGTTGAGGAAAGCCCTTCCCCTTGCTCATTTCTAGCTTCACAGTATATAGAATTCTTAGTTGATAGTTATTTTGTTTCAGTATTTTGAATATGTTATCCCATTCTCTCCTGGCCCAAAAATTTCTGTTCAGAAATCCACTGAGAGTCTTATGGAGGTTCCCTTATATATAACTTCTCTCTTTCCTCAGGCTATTCATAAAATTCTTTCTTTGTCCTTTGACTAATTATAATGTGTCTCAGTATTGTCCTATATAGGTTCAATCTATTTGGAATCCTTTGGACATCATAGATCTGGATGTCTATTTCTCTCCCCAGGTTTCAAAAGTTCTCAGCCATTATTGTTTTAAATATACTTTCTGTCCCTTTCTCTTTCTCTTCTCGTTCTGGAATTCCCAAAATGCAAATATTGTTTTGTTTTTGTTTTTTCCCCATTGTTACCTATGATTCCCATAGGCTTTCTATACTCTTTTTCATTCTTTTATGTTTTTGCTCTGAGGACTGGGAATTTCTAATGTATTATCTTCCAGGTCACTGATTCTTTCTTTTGCATGTTTGAGTCAACTTTTGAAACTCTATTGAATTATTCAGTTCAGTTATTAAAGTTTTCAACTCTGGGACTTCTGTTTTAGGATAGGACACAGGACCTATACTCAGCTTATTGTACGCAGACCCGAATCTGGTCAGTATGTGTACTGAATTCTCTGGTCAGGTGAGGCCAGGTTTTGCTCTAAAGATGTGAGAAGCCACAGGCTCCATTTTCAGTTCAAGTACCACTGTAGGTACTCCTATTGAATTGGATATGCAGCTTCCTGTGGGTACTGGTTAGGTTCTATGATCAGACAGGCTAAAGGCTATATTCAGTGATGAGCAGAGCTACAAATTAGTTTCCATCCCAGGCACACCAGGAAAAGCAGCTCTAAAGCTAGTAAAGTTCTTTCGTGACTTAGCTCAAGCTGATTCACATCCCAAGTTCCCTAACTGAACAGGGCTACTGGCTTTGCTCTGCCAACTATTAGCTCTGCCTTCCCACCTCTCAGCTTAAGAACCACTGGGCTGCACATCTTCCAAGTGTTGGGGCCAGCCCTTCTGGTTAAATGGGGCAGAAAGACACTCTCTGCAGCAGTTGGGGCTCTGCTTTCACCTCCTTGACTTGGGAGAAAGGGCAGGGACCATTCCAGGCTACTCTCAATTTTCCAAATAGCCTCTCTGGTTGGGAGTGGCTGGGAGCTGCCCTTAGCCTTGGTCTGAATTAATTTTCCTGCCTGTGTGTAGCATGGGGAAGCTCCACACCCAGTACTGGATTTGATCTGAGTGAGGAAAACTGGTTCTGCCCACCTGTCTCTTGGCTTGAGTGCTATTGGGCTACACTGCTTCCAGGACTTGTCACCAGGCTTTGTGGTCAAATGGGGCTGGGAGACACTTCCCACAGTGGGTAAGGCTGTGCTTTAGCATCTTCCTTGGGCATGAGCAAATCAAACTCTAGGGCCAACAAAACTCCTTGTTTGAGAATTCAAATCAGGCAGATCTGCCACCTCCCAAGTTTCCTGGTGAAAGTGCAACACTGACTTGGTTCTGTGTGTGAGCAGAGACACTGGATGGGATTACTATTTAGACACCATGGATATGAATTTGTCTGCCAAGATCTCTGTGCTGGTTGTTGCAAGTCCCTCCCCACTTCCCTGTCACAGTCAGATTCCCAGGGGTTAGCCCTGCGGATTCCCCTACAATCTCTGTGGTGTGAAATCAGAGTAGGGGTTGCCACAATGCAACCCACAATGCTGGGGGGATCCTGTGTCCCACTTGGGTTCTCTTTCCCCACTGGAGGAACTGTAGGCTCACCGAGATTTCTCTTCATGGTGCTGTGCTGGCCTGGGAAAGGAGCAGTACAGTCAATGTGTAGCCCCTTCTTTCTTCTCTTGCCCTTCTCATGCAATCTGTCTTGGTCTCTGTGGTGCAGGGAGGGAGGATTGAGCCTCACCCTTGTGTTCTAAGATTCACTCAGTCATGTCCTATTCTTGAATAGTTGTCAGTTGTTCTTGTGTGTGAATGCAAAGTCAGGAACAATCTAGGTCAACATCTTGGTAACATTACTTTCATTGTGGTCCTTTAATTGCCTTTCTGAGCTAATCATTTCACATGGTGCTGTATGTGTAACAGCAAGAGCCTCCTAATGAAATGTCTTCTCTTCCAAACAGAGTTGAATCATACCCATCTGAGAGAAGCAGTCTTTCTAATTTTAAGTGGGTCTTTAAGATGCTCTATAAGTGGTGGGATGGAATAATCTGTATTTAGGTTCTGGATGTGGCCATGGAAACAATCTTGTAACTTAGGTATTTTTTTTTTTTACAATTTTTATTTTTATGTATTTCTGTAATGGTCATATAGCCAAACATATAGCTATCCAGCATTATAAATATTTCTTTTATGTGCTCGGTGTCTTGGCATAGTTATTTTCTAAGTGAAAAAAATACTTTGTCAGTTATTCTATACCCTTTAGAATGACCAACATCTTTGTAAGTATTTCACAGGGTATTTACATTTATAGTATCCTCCACTATGCTTCAAATTTTTAAAAAATGTTCGAGGCACCTAGATATAATTATCTTAAAATCTATTTAAAAAGCTAGAATGTCCCATATAGGTTTATAACTTAAAACATGCTAAAATTTGAGAAATGTCTTCACAAATTTATAAATGAAACATTTTTCCTTTGCAAACAAACTTAACAAAATGCTTGGATTTATGTAATTGCAACTATTTGAATAATTCAGTGAGAAATGAACTATTTGAACCACTAATTGAGGAGAGTAGGTTTGATGAATAGAATTGCCCAAGTTTGAGAGCCATAAATCCCCACTTTCATTTAGTATTTCCAACTCTCTTCTTGACCTTGTGCTATGTTCTGGGCAGTCCATTATGAGTTTAATCATAGGTTATAAATATATGTCACAACTGACCTGATTAACACAAGCATCTACCTATGTATAGCAGAAAGGAGTATGACCACATGACCCAGCTGGAGTGCTGTAGTCCACAAAAAGCACAGTGTAGACCCTGCACACTATTCAGTCACTTTTAATTCCATTTTATTCAAATAAATCTAGTCATACTTTTTGATGTAAATTATATTTGTCTTGTTAATGTATAGCTTATAGATTCATCATCATTTTTGTAGACATAAATGTGCATGCACACACACACACATACATCAAGTAACTATTTGTGCTTGGTACTGTGTTAAACAGTTTAAAAAGGCATAGTTTCCAACTTCTAAAATTCCCAATCTATAAGATAGAAGTAATGCTGTTAAGGATATGACTAACAACAATAAAAAAGTGAATGGAAAGAGAATAGCTTAAGACCAAAAAGGAGTTAATATCAGTGTATTTAACCAACACATTTACTCTTAAATATAAACAGAAAAGATAAACAGTAAATAGAAAAATTGATGTGTAATATGAAATATAATTTCTAAGTAAAATAGATATACATGGCAAGTAAAAACATGAAAATAATTTATATCACATTAGTAACCAGTAAATTGCAAATTAGATAAGTAATCATTTTTATTCATTAGAGTGGCATTATTGAAAAGATAGATACTAAGTAGTGTTTGATTAACTATAGGGGTGTAAAATGGTAAAACAGAAGTAACTTAACAATATATCTATCAAGCATGAGATACATATAATATTTGATCTGGATAATGTAGTTCTAATAGTATATTTTAAAGCACCCTTACCCATTTTCAGAGAGATTCTTATCAAATGATATTTAATGCAGCATTATCTTAGCAGCAAAATAACAATATAAAAACCAGAAACAACCCAAAATGTCTTTCAGTTAGATAAAAGTCAAATAAACTATTGTCCAATGGAATACTGTATAGAAAGTTTTAAAATAGGTATGTTTCAGCAAAACTGTTAGTGTTTTTTTTTATGGCAGGAAGAATAATATAGAGTAAGAAAATAATGATAAAGAAGAATGTTCACTTTATTAGCTTTCACTTTTAGCTTCTTTTTTCACAATGAGGTTGTTTCCTGTGCTATATTATGTAATTTAAAATGATAGATGAAAGGGAGGAATGATGTGACTCTTATACTTGCCAATGTGACTTTAATGATCATATCCAAGTAAAAGGGGCAGCTTGTTCCCCTGCAGATTTTGTGAGGGGTGTGTGTGTGTGTGTGTGTGTGTGTGTTGCTTTTGCTTTTGGCTTCCTTTAACCCTTTAAAGAGCAGGGCCTTGATGGAAGAGTAAAATCCCATGTTCTTCACATGCCTGCTTCCGAAAGCAGACATTTCTTACTGACAGAGAGGTCAGCCTGCATTTCTATTCTGATATTTCTTTGCTTTAAAAGTTCAACATAACTCTTCACATGTAAAACCATGAAACAATATTGAAAGACTATATACCCAGATATACAACTCCTTTTTCCCCATTTTTAATTGTTATTAACAAAGCTAAAATTCATCTTGGTTTTATCTAAACTTGAGTAGAATGCTTCTTTGTAATTTATCCAAAATCTTAATTTAAGATTAAAAGCTCTCTCTGGATCTACAGCTTTACTTATACATGAAGCTGCCACTGACCATGGTATTAAATTAGAACACAGTGTCCCCTTTGCAACAGTACTTTGATGGCAATGTTATGCTGTACTTTGACTTTTTTTAAGGAATCATTTTCTTTTTGGTTGAAACCACTCAAAAAAATAAAACCAACCAACCAACCAAACAAACAAAAAAACCCTAAAAGGATGGAAGAAGTAACTAAAAAGGAATGCATTATTATAAGGAATGTTTCAGAAACAAAATAAATGGTATTGCAGGGGATGATTTGACATGAGTTGAGCTTCTGAGGAGGACATCATAAACAGGGTGCATGTAAGTAACTCTCTGATGCCTGAAAACTGAATTTTAAGTTCAGTGAGTTCCTGTGTTAGAACCTTGGTTCATAGATTGCCCCATTCCTGGGGTGATCGGTTGATCTTGACTAAGAGAGTGCCCAAGACTCACTTCACCACTTGTCACATGTAGGTAACACCAGTGGGTGCTTCTGGGGGTATTAAATTTAGGGAATTGTGAGCACTATTTTATAAACATTATTATTATTACAATGATTACTCTAAAAAAGTTTAAAGCTAGAGTCAACTACATTTTCTTTTTTTTTTTTTAAAGATTTTTTATTTATTTATTTATTTGATAGAGAGAGAATGAGAGAGAGCAAGCACATGAGAGGGGGGAGGGTCAGAGGGAGAAACAGACTCCCCGCCGAGCAGGGAGCCCGATGCGGGACTCGATCCCGGGACTCCAGGATCATGACCTGAGCCGAAGGCAGTCACTTAACCGACTGAGCCACCCAGGCGCCCCGAGTCAACTACATTTTCAAATGCAGATTTCCGTTAAAGCAATGGGGGAAAAATCTGGGAAAATACATTCTGCTTCCAGGGTGTTATCCTAGAAATGGATGGTTTTGCATCATAGAATAAAGAAAAATTATCTTAGAATAAATAAAACTCATGACTAAATGCCCGGTTATTTAATATTTACAAACTTCCTAGAAAGCATTGCAATCACTAGATAAAAGGAATCATTTTAAAGTTTCTTACAGCTTATAAATTGTTCTTGGGGATACTGGTCTTCTTCAGCAGAGCTTTGATGGGTTATCACACCAACAGAGTCTGTCTCCTTATGGTTTTTGTAAAAGTTATTCTCCTCTTAATAGGAATATGACAGATGCTATCTTTTAATAATCCTACAGACCCACGGCATCTCTTTAGTGACATGGTTAAGAAGGAGAGTCAGGATAGAGACTGAAATTAATGCTCAATATCTAGAGGACATTTTTCAGGATGGAAATGGGTCTCTGACAGGAGGGAAAAGGAGAAAAAGACAATGTTTGGAGGTAGAATGGGGAAGTGGGAGAACAGAGCAAAAAAAAAAAAAAAAAAGAACTGTCAGAAGCTCTGTCTACATCTACATGCATTAAAAGCTGATTTGTAGAATCAGTGAAGAAGTAATTTGGACCATTTTCTGGTTTGCTCATGATTGTCTTTCTACAAATAGATTTCTTGTTTGTTCATGATTGTCTTTCTACAAATTGATTTTAACTGTAGGCTCTTCAAGACATCAAGACATAATAAAGAGATTAGGTAGTTTAAATGAGCCAATAGAATATTTGTTAACTAAAACATCTTAGAATTTTAGTCCTGAGAGAATTCAATTATTGAGTAACTGTTTTTCTTAATTTTTTTTTTAGATATTTACTCCTCTTGGAATTATGCAAATCAGTGGATTGGGTAAGTTAATTTAAATAAGTATTTAAGTTTGACACACAGAAGCTGTTTTCAGAGAAATAAAAAAGGTACACTACAAAACTAGTATTATCTCACTCCACTGTGTAGCACATAATACCACAAAAGCAACTGGCTTTGATAAAGAGAGCAGTCTACTGTGATATTTGGGCCCGGTTTACTCCATTCTCTAAACCTTAGTTCTCTGTCCATAAAACAAGATGAAGATACAATTTACAGGTTTGTTATGAAGGAAGAGAAAGAATGATGTGTGCATGTATGTATATGTACCTATGGGTATATATATAACATTTTTGATATACAGCATGCTGCTGAGCCACCTGGCAGATGAAAGACCTTCAATAAACTTTAAATTATTCCCAATTCCTCTCCTACAACAATGATCAATTTGTCTTTAACTACCTGACATTATATAGTATTCTCCTTTGGAAATGATCTTTATGAACATCAAAATGTGCAGTCTTATCATGTTCTTATTTGAAGAAAAAGTATTTTTAAAAGAATTTTCCTTTAATTTGGTTGTAATAACGGTTGAAAAAATATAGATTTTAAATTCAGTTGCCAATATATGCATTTTCTTTAATCTTGAAGACTGCAAAAACTGATCCTAAAATGCACTTAATTAAATAATCAGTCATCAGTGATCCTGCAAATTGGAAATACTCACAGATGTGCAAGATAGCTTGTGAATTCATTAAGATATTTTAAATCTATGATCAGTCAATTTTCTCTATAGTTTAACCACTGTAGCACTTTTAGAAAGCCCTTTTTAAATGGATAATTTCATTAGTAAGCATTTACAAAAAAGTTATTTAAATGAATCAGAATACAGTTATAATAATGTAGTTATTATTAAATCATTTCTGAAAAGTAGTATTTTCTAACTTATCCAATATAAGAATATTAGAGAAATCTCACTTTATCTGTTTAAAGCTATTAATGACTATATTATTCATTAGAAGAATATAGTTTAGATTCTGCATCCTCAATATGATAATTAACACAGCATCATTCTTGAAAAAATGCATTTCCTTATTTTAGAGATGTCTCCTGCAAAAATTAAAATTTAGACAACACTTAGTGTATGGAGAAGTAATATTTTTCTATTCCTCTTAATAAACACACACTTACAAAACTGACAAAGAGATGTTTCCAAAATTTCTAAGAAATTACAGAATCAGCCACTAATATTCTCCATAAAATTCCAAAGCCATTATATAATTTCAGGGTTTCAATTAATTCAAGTGTAAATACGGAGAAAGAAAAATATGTTCTGTGGTGACCTTTATGCTTAAGGGGCTTATTCAGCCCCCAACTAACCTAGACTTAGAATTCTTACTGTTATTCTTTAATACACTCACACCCACCAAATGAATACAATGGTAAAGAATGCAATCTTATAATAATTACAGTTCCAGGGTGCTGAATAATGGTAATAGTTGTCACCACCACCACTTTTGCCTGAGAAAGTCAACCACTGAGGGCATTCCATCTCTGTTTTCAACTTTGGAAGTAAAAATATTATTTTGGGTCAGCATTAAGCCTTTTTATTCTTCACTAGCTTCTATTGGAACTTACTCTGTATTTCCTCATCAAAACTGTTGGTATAACAAAGGTCAGTACAAAATTATAGAGAGAAATAGAAATTTTTATCATTTTATTCCACCCAAAGTATTATCAGCATGGCTTTTTCATTTTCCTGTGACCTAATTGTTCTATAACCTTGAAAATCCCCATGTGTTCTTGGCTATATTAAAATTGATTGTATGTGCCCATCAACAAGATATCATGATTTACATGCAAAATAAAATCGTTTCTTACTTTTAAAATTGGCTTTAAGGAAAATTAAGTAAAAAATATATGTGTGTATATATATGTATATATATCATTTATCAAAGTCAATAAATCTGGTCTCCATAGGTATTTGCTATAGTCATAATCCAGACAGCTGTATATACAATGTATATGTTGAAATTTCTATTAATTGTTATTCTCAGTGTGTATTGAGAGCTAAATGTTTTTCCTATAGCAGTTCTTCAAAGTCTTGCAAATTTTCCAAATGAAAAATGAAGGCCATATATTTGAGTTGATTAAAATCTATATCTATGAAAACAGGGCATGCCAAAGCAAATATTGATCTTCCCAAAACCAAAAAATTAACTCCTTGATAATGAAAATGATCATTTTCATAGAAGACTGACTTTAAATGGAAACATAATATCAAAAGTCACAATAAAACATTAAGACAAAAGCTTATAAAAATGGGAAGAAAAATATAATTGCATTTGAAAATAATTTCTCATGTAAGAAAATCACATTTTATAAACTTTCTATTTTACGTAAAAATATTTCTGAAGCAAAAATAGTGCTGCTGCTTAAAACTTTACATAAAATTTTAATTTTTGTTTCATAAACACATGAATGTCAAATTATCAGAAAATCTCAAATTCATGAATCTCTTGTGTTTTTAAGTATTAAGTTATAAAATAAACTCTTGTATATTTTAATAACAACTTTCTATTTGTTTATACTTATCTTTAAAATGATTGGAAGAATCCTAGATATATTTGTTTTAAACTGAGCCCTGAGCTTCATTATTGGAATGTATTTTTTTTATTCTTATGTTAATCACCATACATTACATCATTAGTTTTTGATGTAGTGTTCCATGATTCACTGTTTGTGCATAATACCCAGTGCTCCATGCAGAACATGCCCTCTTTAATACCCATCACCAGGCTAACCCATGCTCCCACCCCCCTCCCCTCTAGAACCCTCAGTTTGTTTTTCAGAGTCCATCGTCTCTCATGGTTCGTCTACCCTCCGATTTCCCCTGCTTCATTCTTCCCCTCCTGCTACCTTCTTCTTCTTCTTTTTTTTTCTTAACATATATTGCATTATTTGTTTCAGAGGTAGAGATCTGAGATTCAACAGTCTTGCTCAATTCACAGCGCTTACCAGACCACATACCCTCCCCAGTGTCTATCACCCAGTCACCCCATCCCTCCCACCCCACCCCCCACTCCAGCAACCCTCAGTTTCTTTCCTGCGATTAAGAATTCCTCATATCAGTGAGGTCATATGATACATGTCTTTCTCTTTTTGACTTATTTCGCTCAACATAATACCCTCCAGTTCCATCCACGTCATTGCAAATGGCAAGATCTCATTCCTTTTGATGGCTGCATAATTTTCCATTGTGTATATATACCACATCTTCTTTATCCGTTCATCTGGGAATGTATTTTAATATCTTTTCACTTGACCTATTTTAGTGAACCTTCATGGCTATAATGACCACCACTTCTACACTTCTTTCAAACACTCTCCCAATTAACAATGTATTCTTATGATCTGCATTCATTTTTAATATAGCATTGAAGTACTCCAACTGAATAGCTTGTCTTCACCTCAAAGTCAACAGTTTGTGACCATTCTTATCAAATCCTCTTAAAACTAGTTGCTAGATTATTTTTGTGATTGCTCTCTTTCTCTAAACCACAAAGCCTTAATTAATTAATTAACGGGTAAATAAATGAATAAATAATTTATAAGTCATTTTAATATGAGCTCATTAAACAGTCCATTGGGAGTAGACCTCTACTTATACTGTTTTTAAATTATATTACATTTTAATGTAATGGAAGCACAAGTCGATACAACATACATAGTGTCTGCTAGGTCTTTACATTGTGTCAGTTTAGCTAAGCTGGATCCAGATACTAGGGAAACAGACTTATATAGACTGTTTAACCAGCAATAAATGTCTCCACAATCCCAGAATTTTCTTCCCTAAATGGTGCTCAGTTAAAGTTGGTTGCAAGAGACATTTGCACAGGATTTGGAAAGTGGAAATGCAGTAGTCAACGTATTTACCCTCAGAAGGTCTTTGTCAACTCAGGCATTGTTGCAGTTCGTCCACACTGTGGTGAATGTGCTAGATCACTCAGCTAGCAGGTCCTGCATCTCCAGCCAGTTCACCTTCAGCCTCACCAGATCACAGGCCTGGAGCAGGTAGAGCTCGGTAAGGAATACACCAGTCATATTGAAGGCCATCTGCATCATCCACGATGGAAGCTTAGAGGCTGGGACAGGTGGATATAGGTTTCAATGTGTCCTCCTGTGTTCCAGTTCATCCTTATAGGTTCTGGTTTGTCCACACTGTCTTCCATTTCACATTCAGGTATAGGGGGCAAAAGACTTCCATAGATTGCCTAACCAAGATTCTTGTCCAAGAACAAATAAGATGTTTTATCCTCACAGGATATCATCAAGAGCTTTGTGTACTAGTCTAATCGTTTCATATAGATATTGTGTGATAACCATGCTATGCTGTTTCTGGTTAAATGATCAATAAACTGTTCTTTCATTGCCAGATATCCATAAATATCCATGTTCTTTTCTGTCATCTATCCTCAGACTAATCTAAAAACTTTTGTCAGAGGGGAGAGGGTTAGAGGAATGGGTGAAGTCGGTGAAAAGGATTAAAAGGTACAAACTCCTAGTTATAAAATAAATTAGTCACAAGGATGTAAAATACAATATATTGAATACAGTCAGTACTATTTTAATAACTTTGTATGGTGGTAGATGGTGACTATACTTATCATGGTGATCATTTTGTAATGTATATCAATGTTGAATCACTATGTGGTATACCTGAAACTAATATGTCAGCTGTGCTTCAGTAAGAAACAGTATAAAACAAAACAAAAAAACAAATACTTTTCCCATATCTATTTTAAAAAATATTTAAACACCAACTAACCTCTTTAGCAAGGTAGATTAATATGCTTGCTTTCTTTCCATTCACTTGCACATACCATTTCCTACAGGCAATGTCCTCTGCTCTTTCCCTGCCAAAACATGGCTCAAAGCTTTCAACACAAATCATTGGTGATTGACCCAAATATGAGCAATATCTGACACAAATCAGTGGGCATGTGAGTTTATGTTAGAGAATATGAAGAGTGATGAGAAAAGAAAGAGAGAAATTGGTTACCTTATGTCTTAATCCATTAATCTTTATTTCAGCCTAAGTTTATAATCCTTGTGATATGCATTTAAGTGAAAAATTACACAGATTTTAAATTAAAGAACTAGCACTAGGAACTAAAATTAATTTTAATAAAATAATTTTAAAAATATGCAGAGAGGAAAATCACAGAAAACGTGTGTACTAAAGAAGTAATTTCTTGGGAAAATATTAATGTTCAGATGTATATTTATTTTTTGGGTAGAACTCCCTCTCCCAGACTGGACTGTGACAAAAGATGTATGTTCAGTAAACACTGGCTGACTGAATGACTGAATGAGTAAATCAAGTAGACCTAAGTATAAATTAATCTTGTAACTGAAATTAATGAAATGACAATTACTTAAATCTGGGCTGCAAATATAAACATCAAGAATTCCTTTGTATGCCCTTGCTTACAAATGTGCACACACTCACACCCACACATAAGAGTCACATAAAATTAGAATTCCTTTGTATGCCCTTGCTTATAAAGGAATTCTCTTTTTTTAATTTAATTTTATTTATTTATTTGAGAGAGAGAATGAGAGAGACAGAGAGCACATGAGAGGGGGGAGGGTCAGCGGGAGAAACAGGCTCCCTGCTGAGCAGGGAGCCCAATGCGGGACTCGATCCCGGGACTCCAGGATCATGACCCGAGCCGAAGGCAGTCGCCTAACCAACTGAGCCACCCAGGCGCCCTGCTTATAAAGGAATTCTTGATGTTTATATTTGCAGCCCAAATTTCAGTAATTGTCATTTCATTAATTTAAGAATTCCCTTGTATGGTGACTTTCCACTGCCTGTAAAATAAATCCAATGCCTTAGGCTGGCATCCAAAGCCTCCTAAACCATGGATCTAATTTTATGTGACTCTTCCATTACTCTCTTGGCTAGTATTTAAGGGCAACTTCCTCTCACTCGGTCATGTCTTGTGTTATTCAGCCTTTAAACATGCACTCATTCTGACTGCTTTACTTCCATCCTCCTATGACTCCTACTCATTATATAAGAAAAGCTTTAAATTATTTATGTGTGTATGTGTGTGTGGGTGTGGGTGTGTGCACATGCACATGTGTATTTGTATGTTGAGGCTTGATTGTATTTATATGGTGTGTATAAAGGAATCAATAGAAAGCAATTGAATACATATAGGAGCAAGAGAAGGAAGCAACTGATGAATGATTTTTGAGGATTTAGGAGAAAAATGAGATCAAAAGTATAAATGGGATAATTAGCTTTTTTTTTTAATATATATTTTATTTATTTTTTAGAGAGCGAGCGAGAGAGAAACAGCATGAGAAGGGAGAGGGTCAGAGGGAGAAGCAGGATCCCCGCTGAGCCGGGAGCCCGATGTGGGACTCGATCCCAGGACCCTGGGAGCATGACCTGAGCCGAAGGCAGACGCTTAACCATCTGAGCCACCCAGGCGCCCGGGGATAATTAGCTCTGAAGGGTGGAAGTATTCCATTCAACTGAGACTAATAGGCAGTGATGGGGATTGGGGAAGATATGGAGATCATTAGCTTGGGAATAGGACTTTTACTATATTAACTCTGAGAAAATGAATTTTTGTTTTATGAGTTATGGGAAATGTCCTCTTTAGAGTGAGCAAAGCATAGATGGTCTTAGATATTATATTGTCACTGAGAAATATCTGGAAAATATTATATAATGTCCTAAAGGCAAAAGAAACTACATATATTAGAAATAAATTAGAAATTTCCCCTAAAATTTTTATATTCTGATTAATAACCCCAGTTTCCATTCAAACAAATCAGAAAATTATCACAGGCCATTTCTTTTTTCTTATCTCCACATTGAAAATAAATAATGGCATTTATTTTCATGGATCTGTAGATTGGCTGAGTGGGGGCTGAACTGGACAGAGCATGCATGGATAGTTTTGCTGATCTTGGCTACCATCACTCATGTGTCTGCAACATGGTGGGCTCAGCGGACCCTGCCTGGGTGGATTTGTTTCATGTGTTTTTCATTCTCCCCTGGACCTGTAAGTCATTCTCATGGTACTGGCAGAGGTGCAAGAGAATAAGCCTAACCATGCAAGTGTTTTCAAGCCCATGCCTATTAATATTGCATGGCAAAGGGCAAATACACAGGAATCAATGAAGAATTGGGAGTATTAATACAATTTACCACTAAGAAATAGATCACACTTTCATTCAACATGTGCACTATAATACATAAAGCTGAAAAAATCAATGCTTTTGGAATTTAAACAGACCTGGATTCATATCTTGGCTCTTCTTTTTATTTTCTCAGTTTTGATAACTCCAAAATGAGGATAAGTAATAATACCTACCCTTTTATTCCCCTACAACTTTATTGAGATATAATTGACATATAACATTGTGTAAGTTTAAGGTGTACAACCTATTGATTTAATACACTTATATCTTGGAAAATCATTGACACCTTAGCTCTAGCTAACAACTCCATCATGTCACAAAATTATCATCTTTTTTTAAATGAGAACATTTATGATCTACTTTAAAGAATATAATACAGGGGCGCCTGGGTGGCTCAGTTGGTTAAGCGACTGCCTTCGGCTCAGGTCATGATCCGGGAGTCCCTGGATCGAGTCCCGCATCGGGCTCCCTGCTCGGCAGGGAGTCTGCTTCGTCTTCTGACCCTATCCCCTCTCGTGTGCTCTCTGTCTCTCTCATTCTCTCTGTCTCAAATAAATAAATAAAATCTTAAAAAAAAAAAAGAATATAATACAGTATTATTAGCTATAATCACCATACTAAAGCTTAGATCTGCAGGACTGGAAGCTTGTACTCTTCGACCAGTATCTCCCCATTTTCCCCACCCCCTAGCTCCTGATAACTACCATTCTTCTCTCTGTTGCTATGAGATCAGCTTTACAGATTTCATATGTAAGAATCATACAGTATTTTTCATTCTCTGTCTGGCTTAGTTCACTTAGCATATTGTCCTCAAGGTTCATTCAAGTTGTCACAAATGACAAGATTTCCTCCCTTCTTATGAATAAATGATACCATATACCTCATACCACAAACCTCAATACATATATCTCAACCTCGTTATCCATTCATTTATTGACAGATTCTTACTTTGTTTCCATATCTTGGCTATTCTGAATAAAGCTGCAATAAACATATCTCTCTGAGATCCTATTTTCATTTCCTTTGGATAAATACCCAGAAGCAGAATTGCCAGATCATTTGGTAGTTCTATTTTTAATTTTTTGAGGAACCTCTATACTATTTTCTTAGTGGCTGCACTAATTTGCATTCCCATCAATAATGCACAAGGGTTCTCTTTTCCCCACATTCTCTCCATCACTTGTTTATCTCTTGACTTTTTGATGCTAGCCATTTAACAAGTGTGAGATGATATTTCTTTGTGGTTTTTATTGGTATTTCCTTGACGATTAGTGATGAGCATCTTTTCATGCACCTGTTGACCATCTATATGTCTTCTTAAAAAAAAAATCTAGGGGTGTCTGGGTGGCTCAGTCATTGAGCGTCTGCCTTCAGCTCAGGTCATGATCCCAGGGTCCTGGGATCAAGCCCTGTCTTGGGCTCCCTGCTCCACGGGAAGCCTGCTTCTCCCTCTCCCACTCCCCCTTCTTGTGTTCCCTCTCTCACTGTCTCTCTCTGTCAAATAAATAAAATCTTTAAAAAAAAAAATCTATTCAGTCCCTCTGCCCATTTTTAAATTATATTGGTTTTTTTTTTTTTGCTATTGAGTTGTATGAGGCTTTATATATTTTGAATATTAGCCCCTTAAGAGATATATGATTTGAAAATACTTTTCATTTTGTTGATGGTTTCTTTTGCTATGTAGAAGCTTTTAGTTTGATGTAGCTGCACTTACTTAATTTAGCTTTTGTTGCTTGTGCTTTTGGTGTAATATCCAAAAAAATTGTTGACAATACCAATGTCAAGGAGATATTTGTCTATGTTTTCTTCTAGGGATTTTATGGATTTAGGTCTTATGTTTAAGTCTTTAAACCATTTTGAGTTAAATTTTGTGTGCAGTGTAAAAAAGTGTTCAATTTCATCTTTCTGCTTGTGGTTATCCAGTTTTCCCAACACCATTTATTGAAAAGACTATTCTTTCTCACTGTAGATTCGTGGTTCTTTTGTCATAAATTAATTGGCCATATATGCATGGGTTTATTTCTCATTCTCTGTTCTGTTCTCTTGGCCTATGTGTCTATTTTTAAGCCAGTACCATACTGTTTTGATTGCAATAGCTTTGTAATATAGTTCAAAATCAAGAAGTGTGATGCCTCCAGCTTTGTTCTTTCTTAGAATTGCTTTGGCTATTCAGGGTCTTTGTGGTTCCATACAAATTTAGAATTGTTTTTCTATTTCTGTGAAAAATGACATTGGATTTTTGATAGGAATTGCATTGAATCTATAGATGGCTTTGGGTAGTATGGCCATTTAACAATAGTCCTTCCTCTAACCCTTGAACCCAGTTATCTTTCTGTTTGTATTTTCTTAAGTTTCTCTCATCAAAGTCTTGGTCTTGTAGTTTACATTGCACAGATCTTTCACCTCCTTGGTTAAATTTATTCCTTGGTATTGTACTGTTCTTCATGCCATTGTGAATGGGATTGTTTCTTTTGCTTCTTTTTCAGTTATTTTGTTGTTAATGTATACAAATGCAACTGATTTATGCATGCTGATTTTGTATTCTGCAACTTCCCTGGATTTGTTGATTAGCTCTAACAATTTTTTAGTGGAATCTTTAGGATTTTTTTATATATGAGATCATGTCATCTACACAGGCACCTGGGTGGCTTATTCAGTTAAGCATCTGCCTTGGGCTCAGGCTATGATCTCGGGGTCCTGGGATCAAATCCCATGTCAGGCTCCCTTCTCAGCAGGGAGTCTGCTTCTCCCTCTTCCTCTGCCCTCCCCCTCCCCCTCCCTCTGCTCGTGCTCTCTGTCTCTCTCTCAGATAAATTAAAATCTTTAAAAATATATCATGTCGTCTACAAACAAAAAGAGTTTTCTTTCTTCCTTTTCAATTTTGATGTCCTTTATTTCTTTGTCTTCCTGAATGCTCTCACTAGAAATTCCAGTACTATGTTGTTATCTTGTTCTTGATTCTAGAGGAAGATCTTTCAACCTTTCACCGTTGAGCATAATATTATCCGTTGCCTTGTCATATATGGCCTTTATCATATTGAGGTATGTTCTAAATCAATTTGTTGAGCATTTTTATCATGAAAGGATATTGTATTTTATCAAGTGATTATTCTGTATCTATTGAGATAATTGTATGATTTTTTTATTTTTTATTTTATGAATGTGGTGTACCGTATTTATTGATTAGCATATGTTGAACCATCCTTGCATTCTGGAGGTCCCACTGGATCATTATGTATGACTTTTTTTTTTTAATACTTTATTTATTTATTTGACAGAGAGAGACATAGTGAGAGAGTGAACACAAGCAGGGGGAGTGGGAGAAGGAGAAGCAGGCTTCCTGCCGAGCAGGGAGCCTGATGCAGGGCTCCATCCCAGGACCTTGGGATCATGACCTGAGCCGAAGGCAGACACTTAACGACTAAGCCACCCAGGTGCCCCTGTGTATGACTTTTTTAATGTGCTGTTGAATTTGTTTGCTAACATGTTGGGAATTTTTGCATCTATATTCATCTAAGATATTCATCTGTAATTTTGTTTTCTTATAGGGTCTTTATCTAGCTTTGGTATCAGGATAATTCTGGCTTCATGAAATCTTACCTCCACATCTAATTCATCTTTGGATATTCTTTTTTTTTTTTAAAGATTTTATTTATTTATTTGACAGAGAGAGACACAGCAAGAGAGGGAACACAAACAGGGCGAGTGGGAGAGGGAGAAGCACGCTCCCCGCAGAGCAGGGAGCCCGATGCGGGACTCGATCCCAGGACCCTGGAATCATGACCTGAGCCGAAGGCAGTCACTTAACCAACTGAGCCACCCAGGTGCCCCCATCTTTGGATATTCTTATGTTTTTTCTAACTTAGCCTATTCCTGTTATCTGTCTCCTCACTGCTTTCTGCACTCTCAATCCTGCTTGCATGGATGTATTATTCCTGGAGTATTACTGTTAATCCCGAATTCATCATTGTCTCACTTTCTATTCCAAGCTCCTTATCTAGGTGCTGTACCAAACATTCTTTCCAAGAGGAATTCTGCTAACAATGGTTGAGATAATACATTTTTGGCCTTTGATACATTTGTTTATGTGCCATTCGCCTCCATTTGAGTTTGTCTTCCTTAAGGGGTGTTTTTCATCTCCTATGTTTAGCATCAAGCACATGGTAGATAGTCAAAACAATTATTAAATAATTAAATATTAAAAATATTCATTTTTCAGGTCTAATATTTCAGGTCTAATTATGTTGCAGAATGATATTATGAGACTACAGTTAAAGTAAAAACAAACAAACAAACAAACAACAAAAAAACTGGCACCATGCTGGTGAAGTATAAGCAAGAAGCTTATCTTTTCTGGATTAAAACACTTTATCTTGCTAAATAGTGGACTCCATTAATGATCAAGTCCCATAACTTTTAAGTCACATTAAGTCAATTTTAAAACTTTATACCTCCAGGAAAGGCTAGACCTTAAAAGAGAAGCAGAGAGGGGGTTTTACTGTTCTCCAAACACTGTCTTCTTCTTTTTGCCTATGCCTCTCCAAAGATGTTTCCCTTTTTTATTGCCCTTGGCAAGTAAGCTGTTCTTACTGACTTATTCAAAAAATCCATATGAGTGACTGTGAAGCTGCTGGGGCCTTTTTGTTTGTTATTACTGTTTGTTTAGGTGGGTAAGCATCAGACATAAAAGAGTCAATTCTGAACAGCTCCCTTTGGCATCTGTGGTCTCCATGAAGATTCATTATGACTTAGCTGCCTTCCAGCTGACAGCATCAATCCTCCTTTTCCTAATATCCAAATAGCTTCCCTCCATTCTTCATCGATGTCCACCAATCCTGTAGTCCTTGTTTTCATTGACTTTTTGGCAACTAAAAACCTGAGAGAGTGATCCTCACTCTCCTTCCCTGCATTCACCACTATTTCCTCACGCATCTTGAAACACAAACAAGCCAAAAATTAAATTGTCTAACAAAATAAGGAGGGAAATTATGGCCACTTTGAGATATTTCCCAAATGAAATTCTCTTATGGTCAATATAATGAACAATAATATATCAGTTATGTATTAAATAAGACAGCATGTCACATATTTAATATTGCTAAGATTTATTCTTTTAGGGTTTAAGGCTATGCAGACAGATGTCAAAGGAAAAAAGCTTGACTTTGTGAACCTCTCCTTTTTAATGTTTAATTCCATCCCTATTTTGAAGGAAATTTAATTTAAGAGAATTATATCCATATGATTCAAGTTCATTTGTATTTAACTGATCAATGTGCTGTTTTACAAGTCCTGTTTGATGTCAAGAAAGCAAAGTGAGTCCCTTTTCCCCCTAGGCTTTGAAATGCATTTTTTCCCCTTAGAAGTATTTGGCAGTTTATAAATCCCAACTACCAAAGACTGAACTTGGGTTTAAAATTAGAGCATTAAAACATGGAACAACATCCAAAAGGGCAGTAAATTTCAATTGAGAGAATAGCCTCTAACATAATGATTTTTCATGTCTTTCTGCTTATTTTAATTTTTAATTACAAAACCAATTTCTTAAGCAAAAAAAAATCTTAGTGAAAGCATTAAGAAAAGAGAGCTCTATCATATTAGAAAAAGAATAGTAATAAATAATTCATTAGATAAGAGAACTTTGAAAAGTTGGTGTCTTTGCCTGTTTTAATTATTTCCTTCCATGAAGAGGAAACATGTTATACTGAGAAAAACATGGACTTTGAAGTGGGACAGTTTATACTACTCTAACTTAAAAGACACATGAATTCAGAAGAATTTCAACCTTAGTTTCATCACTTAAGAAATGTGATAATATCACTAATATCTGAATATGTTCAATATGAGTTCACGCCTTTCCCTACACCTAACTTTTCCTTTACTTATATATTTTTGTTACGTACTATAGAGGCTATCAATCTTTTTTTTTTTTTAAGATTTTTTTTTTTTTTAAGGATTTTATTTATTTGACAGAGAGAGAGAGAGCACAAGTAGGCAGAACAGCAGGGAGAGGGAGAGGAAGAAGCAGGCTCTCCACGGAGCATGGAGCCTGACGTGGGGCTCGATCCCAGGATCCTGGGATTATGACCTGAGTTGAGGGCAGCCGCTTAACTGACTGAGCCACCCAAGCGACCCTAGAGGCTATCAATCTTAAGGCTGATTGTGTGTTCTTCATGGGTAGTAGTACAGGGATGTTTAAAGGGTCACTTCAAAACAACTTTTAATAACTCTAAAGGAACACATCATTTTATTTTTATGTGCTGACTTTAATTTTTTTCTAGTCTTGGTTTTCTTTGATTTCCTTAACAATTTATTATGGTTTTGAATCAGATGTATTTTGTAAGGTCTTTTGGGTCAGTCAGGTTGAACACATGAACAGATGCACATGTACATACAGAGACAGTTCTGAGGCTATATCCATACAGTGCAGAGGAGCTACAATTTACCATGAGAATTCAGACTGTAATAGAGCAAGGGTACAATATCTGAGAAAAAGTGATCAAGACTATATTCGCATTGAAAGATAATGTCAATCTCTCTCATCCGTGATTTGCCAAAGCATTTTTAAACTCTATCTTAAAAATCCTTTTTTTTTTCCTAATATATACACATGTTGCCACATGTTTACACAGTAACTGACTTACCTCCAAAGTCACATAGTTCAGGTACGTAAGCAGTCAGTGAGTACTATACAAGATGTCTGGGCAGGCTCAAAGGGAAACAAATATCACCTATAGTATTTGTAACAGTTCTTCTACTTGGGGTGGGACAAGAAAAGAGAAGCAGCTGTTTCTCTTCAAGATTTCATTTTTCTTATATTTTTCTCCTTAGCCTCAATTTATTGTGATTATCATATTGTAAAATAGGTAGAAGGTAGAGAATAAATTTTAACTGAATAAAAAGAAATGGTTACCAATGAGAGTATCCCTACCATCTGTATGGCTATAGTTTCAAGGATCTAGGCACCAGGAAAATAAATAAGAATATTTGATTTATTGGTCAGTGTTCTAGTCTAGAGGACTTTGAAGTTTAATGTAGGAAGAGACATAGGATAAAGTTAGATCAAATTTTGGAATTCTGGAAGTGGAAGATCAGAATACACTTTGCCATTTGTACTTTCCCAAACCACTTTTTATGTTCTAGCAGATTTTTCTTCTCTTTGACTACCATCCTTTTTCTTATTCCCTCCTGGTATTCTCCAGCCCATTTGGCTCGTTAGTGACTATAGTTTTGGAGTTGATATGTGTTTGAAATAAGGAAATAGGATACTTAGGGACTGCAATTATGTTATTTACAACTGCCGCTATGTACAACAAAATATCCTAGAATGTGTAAATACAGTAGGATCTCTCTTCTCCAAATTGCATTTAAACAACCTGCCAGATTAATCAATGCTCTCATTTCCTGAAGTAAAACATAGTAACCAAGACCAACAATGCAGTTAGACAGTCAACTTGTTAGTATAGCTACACATTTCTCTTAGTCATTAAGTTGAACTTTAAAAAGACACTGCCTATTCCAGCTGTAGTTACTATTGTAATTAAGTAAATAAATAACTAATAAGTAAATAAATGAACTATGTAAATAAGTAAACTAATGAGATGTAAGTACGAAAAGAGAGGCTATTTAAATTAATTTCAATGACTTGGAAAAATCTCAAAGCTGAGTCACCAAAAGAAACAAAACAAAACAAAAAAATAGTTTTGAATTAGATGTGGGTGAGAGAACTAGAAAAATACATTAAGACTACATCATCTCTCTTTGTAAAAATCCCCAGTGTGAACCAACTTATTTACTTAACTGACCAACCAGTGGTCCCAATTGTGCTGTTTAAGACACGCACTCTTAAGTATTTGGTGATGGAATGAAAGTAATTGATTCAATTCATTCATCCAAACCAATGGAACAGACGCTCAGTAAGCAGTTGATTGTATCAGGGCATATTTGCTCTCTTTCCAGCCTTAGACAATGTCTGATTAGGCACAGCTCAACTGTACCCAGCCATGCATTTCTGAAGCCATAAAAATGAGCATTCTGCATAAATATTACTCTCTTCAAGAGACATTTTTAAATCGAAGATTTTTGAAATTTTGACAGGTTTTGGAGTGTTTTCTATTATACACACACACACACACATATAGTCATATATATATATATTATATATATATATATATAGTCATATAAATGTCACATACAGTGACACCTTTTAACTTCCTTCTTGCTGTAAAAGGCATCCCAGTAATATACACTGGAGATCTAGAAATTCTTGGGATTCTCCTTCCATTACACACATCACACTTGTACATAGTTGCATTCTCTGGGTTTAGGCTCCTTATATGATACCACTCACATCTTACTGTTTCTTTCTATTTCCACATCTTGTTAGGCTCTTGATTTTCCATGGAAGAGAAAAAAATGTAAAATTCATTTATATGTGTAAATAGACATAGAGATGGTGGAGATATGTCCAGAAATAATTCAACAAGGAAAATGTGTATGAGAAAGCACCATCTAATTTCAACCCCTATGTTTTTGAGCATGCTCTTCTTTCTGTTTGCCAAACCAATTCAATGGTCTCAACAGCAAGCTTCCTACCCATAAGCCAGCACACGGCTCCTCATGATGGAGCCAGGGGCAGCTTTATGCTGGTGTCTCATGACATCTTTTCAGCTCTACCTCTTCTTGGCCCTCTTAGTACTATTTTCTGTTTTGTTTGTCCTTGCTTATAAATCCATTCAGTATTAACTTAATATTTTTATATCTTTTCCTAGATCAACAGATTTAAAGTTTAGCTCATCTCTAAGATTGCTAAATTAGTCTCACCATTTAACCATGTAAGGTCTCACTCTGCTTAAAAGCTCCATGGCCACAGGCTAGCTCCCCCAATTTCCCTTCCCTAGCTTATCTTCTAGAATCCTGACAAGTACTGTTCTCTTTATCCAGCTTTCCCAAGGTATGTATTAAGAACAAGCTTTCTGAAGGAAATGGTATCCAAAGTAAACTTGAAAAGTAAAAGTTAAACATGATCTTTAAGAAAAAAGGAAAGATAGATATCTCTGTCAACTGAGTCTTATTGACAGATTTTCATGTGAACACTGTGCTTCTGTTCACATTAAAATTCTCTTCTTTCTCTCCAATTTCACTCTGTGAGATCACATCTATTTTCACAGCATTAAATACCATCTGTAAGATGAAGACTCTCCTTTGAGTTATATAACTTCATTCTAAATTCCTCTTTGACATTTTCATTTGGATGTCTCACAGATCTCACACTTAATATATCCCATACTGAACTCTTAAGTTCCCTTAAAGCTTATGTTTCACTGATGTCTTCCCTTTCTCAGTGAATGACGTGACCATCCACACTATGGGCACAATCATATCCCAAATCTAGGAGTCATCTTTGATTATTACCATCCAAGCCAATATGCTATCAAATCCCAAAACTAGGTCTCCATGGTAGATCTCAAATCTATCCACATCTTTCTAAGCCACTGTTACATTTTATATTCTTCATAGCAATTATTCTTATGAGAATTATTATCATCAACATTATTATTATTTTACTTTGCTGTCCATTTTTCCCAACTAGAATGCAAACTCCTAGAGAGCAAGGCTTCTATCTGTGCTGTTCATTTTCAAATTGTAAGGACTTAAAAACACTGACATACAATAAATGCTCATTAATAACTATTGACTGATTGGGTATTGCTATCCAAGTCAAAGTTGTCATCATCCTCCCCTGGATTTTTGCATTGGCTACTCCATATCCCTACTCTTGTACTTTCAAAGCCATTCTCCACATAGGAAACAAAATGAACTTTTCTATGGTAACAGGAGGTTTAACAGAGACGTTTGCTCTTACCTTAGAAAAAGCATAATGGCCCAGAGCCAGAGGCCACAAACTAAATAGTAAACAAAAAACAGACACTAAAATCCAAAAAGAGTGCCCCCAAACAGAATCTGTCTAACTAGGGGCTAATGATGAACTACCAGGACTGTCCTTACTAAAATCAATTCCTTCACCAGCCTCTCTCTATCAAGTCTTTCAAGCCAAGAGTTGTTGGCCTAACAGGAATTGCAGTGATTTTGTCTGGTGTGGAAAAAGGAAAAAGTATGTTCCCAGCATCATAGAGCCAAGTTGGCCTGTATCCTACCCAAGATGCTTATTCAGCTTAAGGGAATACAACTGTGAGTGGGAGTTTAGGAGTCTGAGGGGCAGGATGAAAGACTACAGCAGGAAGTGGATTCCTCATGTGTCTGGACACAGCCATGGACAAGCTCTCCAGAGCCCTTTGAAGGGTTCACAATACCTCTGAAAACACCAGTACTGGAAGTTCTGCCTTGGAGAAGGCATTAGGGGCCAGTTACCGGTGACCAGTGAAGCAGCCAAAACTACTGATGGGAGAAGTAAAGTAGATCATGAAAAGAAAGGTCTGGAGTTGTCCCACAACCACAGAGCCAACTCCCCTCACCCCAACCTCACTCTGTGCCTTCAGGGAGCTGGCTTAAGTCAAGGGAGAAGATGCAGATTACAAATTTGAGAACAAAGATTTAAACTAGCCGAGGCTTTTAATATCTAAAAGTGAGTACTTTGCTCAGGGTTTTACTTGTTTTCAAAAGAACATAAAAGAAGGTGTTACCAGAGTATGATTGAAGAATAGCTCAAATTCAAAGTAAAGTTATATGATCAATAAATTAGAAAATAAAATCAGATTATTCCATGCTTTTGCTCAAAATTCTATAGCTTTCTGTGGCTTTCTATTACTTTTAGAAAAAGTCAATTTCCTGGTCCAGATGGCAGCGCTGGGTCGTCTTGACCCTGGCAATTTTTACATCCAGCCTAAACTCTGTTTTCTAGCCAGACTGACATTCTGGTTTCCAGTTCCCACCACCTTCTTTTCCATTTCAGGGGGCTTTCGTCATGCTTTTCCACTAACTGCGTTGTTCTTCCCTGAAGTTTTTAAGTCCTATTCCACTAGGATTTAGCTTAAAGTGACCTTTTCAACTGCTTTATGGGATACCTCCACCCCTACTTGCACGCTGACCAATCTTCCCCTTCCCCAAATGCATCCCCACTTCCTAACACAGTACCCAACACATAGTATAGATTCAATGAATAGGCAGTACATGAAAGATCTGTATACTTACCACCATGAAAGAAAAATTACCAGAAACTTCATGTCTCATATATTTTTTTTAACAGAATCTACTTTGTAAACCTCTTTCTTGGAAGAGATTAGCATTTCTGATAAAATATTCTATTTTCTGATGGAGCTAAATGATATTATGACTTAATAAGAAGTTAACAACTCGCCCATCCAGCTGACTTTCAACTAACCATGATCTTTTACCTATTTTTTCCCTTATCTTTCACCTATTATTATCTGACTATTCCCTTTTCTTGTAAGATGTCCTTTCCAAGAAAGAATTTTGAAACAGGCCTGCATGAGGCTCTCATCTTGCAGCAGGCTGTAAATAAACTTTACCATGTACAAATAATTGATTTGCAAAAAAAGATATTTTAAAATTGTTGGAAATATTCCATAAATGTTTGCCTGCCTCATGAGGACCCATGCGAGTAAAGCTAGTGCCATGACTGAAGCGAAAAAAAAGTCACAACAAATTTGATGTTGAGATTATTTGTGTCTCTCCAATTTTTTGGATGCTGTGATCAACCAGTAAGGTTTTGCTGACACTCAGCAAACTGAGCTCATTTTCAGAGCCCTTGTTTATCAAAGTTTTGTGACCATATTAAGGATGTTTGTTCTGTTGGATTCCGGAGCAGTCCAAATTAAGGATCTGAATATATGGTTTTGGTTAGGTGGTAAACACTCTTCAGAGTGAGCATCTACAGAAGTGGTTTGATATCAGGGCATCTCCACAGGGAACCAGGGCTATACGCTCGGTTTCTTGTCAGTGTTTTATGTCTAAAGAATTTCTGGATCTTTGAGGAATCACATGACTAATTATAGCTGACCACTGTTTTATATTTGAGAAATCTCATGATTGTTTTTGAAGAATCCCATAGCTGGGATTATATTGTGACTGAAAAATGACCACCTCTTTAGAACGGCTGGGATGGTTATGTAATTAATTCAGAAATGTTTTGGCTGTGGGAAGTTATTTTGTGTTTTGCCTGCAGGGTTTTGTTTGTGTATGTGTTTTTGCAATTATCTTCAGCTAATTGTATAATTGCTTCAGCAGTTGTGTGTTTTTTGTTTTTTGTTTTTTTTTTAATATGCCTTCTCTGAAAGCAGTTATTTGGAATCCTTTATTTTGATGGTCAGTGAGATTCTATGGGCAGCCTTATGTTTAGAAGTTAGATCCTTACCTAACCAATGGCATAGAGAACCAGAATAAGGGATTCTAAGGATCTTTAGACTTTCCTTTTTCATATCCACTTTAACAATGATTAGCTAGCCATTCTCTTTTATGGAAAATGCCCCTACTAAAGAACAGATTTGACTTGACCTCTTTAACTTCCCTTCTTGTGGCAGTCTTGAAATGAAACATTTACATATGCCATTGGTTTCTCTATGCACCTAAAAAGTATTGTTGTTGGACATGTGTTTTGTTCTGTTTTGTTTTCATTTGTACGTCTGCTTATTTTTGTATTGAAACGAGATGTTTATGACTCTATTTTCTCAAATGGAGTATAAACTCCTTAATGTCAGAGACTTTATCCAACATTCACTTCTGGCACATAGTAGGTACCCCATAAATATTTATCAAAAAATTAGGTCTACCTTTTTCACAGTTGTATCCAATGTTCAACACAAAGCTTACATAACGTAAGTAACTAGTTTTTGAATGAAAGGTCTAAAATGAATTCTAGTACCTACATAAATCTCATTCAGTACCTACATAAATTTGTCTACCTACATAAATTCTTTGCTGATAAATTAACATAAACTGGAGACAATTTTCTATATCACCCTTCTTCTCTTTCTTTTCTGACTATAGTCAACCACTCATCAACAAACTTTATCTCAGAGTCCTAATGTTTACTCACGTTTTAATATCAGCTTCTGGTCCCTTTAGTTTGTAGAATTTTTGAATTACCCTCTTTCCTTTTTGGACTTGACTCTAGTTCAGCTCTTGGTTCTTTTTACCTGTCTGGCTTTGCCGCGTTAGGTGTTTTCCCACCAAACCTAATCTAAGCCTTGAATCTGTGGAAATCCACAGCCTAAGTACTGATACTATTTCTAGAAATTAAGTACTAGGGAATGAAAAAAGTAGACTTGGTGACCAGCCGATGACAAAAAATCCTAGAAAATTTTCCACATAATGACAGGATCCTGGTTAAAATCCTCCACTTTTTTTATGAAAACAGGCTGTTTTAAAAATTCATAATTTTAAAATTTCAAGAAGTTTTAGTATCCTATGAAAAAGAAGTCTTAATTTGCCTTCAAGATAAACTAATTTTCTTATGCCACAATCACCCAAACAAACCAAATAAGTCTTTATTTATAAAAATGTGATGCAATGGTATTTTTTAGAGTAAGGGCAAAAACAACTTTTATTTTGAAGTATGATATCTGAAATAACTAAAAAGTGTGTGTATCAATTTACAGGCTTTAGGATGTATATTGTCCTATGTATCATTATTTGTTACTTTACTGAAAATCCAGGCATTTTTTTTTTAATGTTTCAAGGTTTTATTTAAATCCTAGTTAGTTAACATCTGGTATAAAATTAGTGAAGGAGAGGGAATTTGGGGCTGTGACTTTCAGGACAAACTGTACTATATAATAATATAAAAAAGTTTTTTCATTAAGGGCAGACTTGCAACTCTGGAAAGCATGTTTTCCTTAGTAAAACATTTATTTTATAAATTTGTCTATAGAGTTCATAGTCTCCAAGAATTATTTTGTTTATAAGAAAAATATAAGAATATATTTATGATTATTTCTTTGCCTCACATGGTAGCCACATCCAACTCATCCTCTAATGTTTTCTTAAAATGCTTCTACTACTCCAAAACTGCTCTCGTCAAAGTCAACAGAGACCTCTGTGCAGCTAAACCTGATGGTAACTTGTCATTATACAAATTATTTGATTTCTTAACAGCATTGGCACAGTTTATCATTCCCTAGTCCCTGATAAACTTTCTTCTCTTAACTTTAGGATATCATTCTCTCTTCTGGTTTTATTCCCATATCCCTTGTCTCTCCTCAGTCACCTTTTCTGGTTTCCATTTCTTGAAAATCTCTAATGACCAAAAATTCCAGAGCTCCTTTTGGTTCTCTTTTTCATCTCCTTTCTTGCCCCTCTCATCCATCCATGGTCTTGTCCAGTATCATGAGATTAAATGTCTAGGTAAGTATCTCCAGACCTCGCTTCCAAGCTTCAGCTTAATTTCTCCATCCAACTGCCTGGGATCCTACCCTGTTGAAAAATAGATATTTCACATTTTTCATGCCCCAAACTAAACTCCATTAAACTTCACTGTCTCAAACTTTTCCCAACTCTATTGATGACAATCATGCTTCCTGGTCGCTCTCTCTCTCTCTCTCTCTCTGGCTGATCATGATTTCTTTCCCTCATAATTCACATGAAATTTGTCTTAGCCTTGGAAATAGTCATTCACTGCTGCTATTCTGGCCCTGGGCTTTGTAATTTCTGGCTCAGATTATTGCAATGATTTCCTTGCTACTCTGAATGCTTCCATCCTTCTTCTAGAGTCTAATCCCAAACAATCAGTCATTCGTGAAAAATGTATGTCAGGTTATGCCACTCCTCTTCACAAAATTCAACTATTTCACTCAGAATAGATATTTAAGTTCTTTTTTTTTAAGATTTTATTTATTTATATGACAGAAAGAGAGACAGCTAGAGAGGGAACATAAGCAGGGGGAGTGGGAGAGGGAGAAGCAGGCTTCCTGCTGAGCAGGGAGCCCGATGTGGGCAGATCCCAGGACCCCAGGATCATGACCCCAAGCGGAAGGCAGATACTTAATGACTGAGCACCCAGGCACCCCAAAATTTAAGTTCTTAAAATAGCTTATAAACCCCATCTAGTTGTCTTCCATTACATCTCTGACTTCCATTTCCTTGTGCACTCTCCCTTGTTCATCGTTACAATTAAATTCAACTCCTTGGTGCCTCCTCACTGTGTCTCTCTCTGTCAAATAAATAAATAAAATCTTTAAAAAATAATAAACAAATAAATAAATAATAAAAATAAATAAATTCAACTCCTTATTATTTTCCAGACACATCAGGCATGCCCATACTTTAGGGTTTTTGCATTGCCTGCATAGTTGTTTCCCTTCTGCGGTTTCAGTTACCTGAGGTCAAATGTGGTCCAAAGCAGATGGTCCTCCTTCTGACTTATTGTCAGGTCAGTAGTAGCCTAACACTATGACATAATGCCTATGTCATTCACCTCATTTCTTCTCGTCACAGGCATTTTATCACCTCACAGCATCACAAGAAGAAGGATGAGTACAGTACAATGAGGTATTTTGAGAAAGAGATGACATTCACATGACTTTTATTACAGTATGTTTTTATAACTGTTCTATTTTGTTAGTAGTTATTGCTGTTAATCTCTTACTGTGACTAATTTATAAGTTCAACTTTATCACAGGTCTGTGTGTATAGGAAAAAACACAGTTCACATAGAGCTCAGTACTATCGTGGTTTCAGTCATTCACTGGGTTCTTGGAACATGTCCTTTATGGATAAGGGAGGACTACTATATCTGTTTTTTTACAGTGCCCTGTCCTCAGGTACCCACTATGCTAACTCTCTTAACTCTTTCAAATCCTTCTTCAAAAATTACTTTCTCAAGTGAAGCCTAGTCTGACAATCTTATTTAAAATTGTATCTTTTTCAAACACTCTTTCTAGCCCTTACTTGACTCCATTCCCTGCACCTTCTTCCCCATATCACTTAATACTTTCTAAAAAGCTCAAAAAATTATCTGTTTATTGTCTGCCTCTTAGCATCAGAATATAAACTCCACAGGAAGTTGTTATCTTCATTGATTTTTGTCGCTGTTACATTTCAAGAACTAGCAAAAGTTCTCACAATGAGTAAGGACTCCATAAATATCTTTTAAATGACTGCATGAATGATATATTCAAACACTTTTTCACAAGAGCCATGTCCCCAGCATGCAGCCAAAACTTTATCTTTGAGTGGGAGGAAAAGCTGTTAAAAAAGAATGGAACCGACGTGGATGGAACTGGAAGGTATTATGCTGAGCGAAATAAGTCAAACAGAGAAAGACATGTATCATATGACCTCACTGATATGAGGAATTCTTAATCTCAGGAAACAAACAGGGTTGCTGGAGTGGGGGGTGGGGTGGGAGGGATGGGGTGACTGGGTGATAGACACTGGGGAGGGTATGTGCTCTGGTAAGCACTGTGAATTGTGCAAGACTGTTGAATCTCAGATCTGTACCTCTGAAATAAATAATGCAATATATGTTAAGAAAAAAAAAAAAGAAGAAGAAGGTAGCAGGAGGAGAAGAATGAAGGGGGGGAAATCGGAGGCGGAGATGAACCATGAGAGATGATGGACTCTGAAAAACAAACTGAGGGTTCTAGAGGGGAGGGGGGGTGGGAGGATGGGTTAGCCTGGTGATGGGTATTGAGGCGGGCATGTTCTGCATGGAGCACTGGGTGTTATGCACAAACAATGAATCATGGAACACTACATCTAAAACTAATGATGTAATGTATGGGGATTAACATAACAATAAAAAAATTAAAAAAAAAAGAATGGAACCATACTGGTCTTTGATGTCCTATGTGTAGTGGCATTTAAGATTGAATCAGTTAGACCTTTGTGGAGGACAGTGATATATTGACTTTTTTTATTTATTGTATTGACTAATTGAAGCAAAGTAACACCTCAGGGTAATGGCCAGAGTTTCCTCAGGAAGTACCAGGCACTTATTTGTATGAAGAGGTCTATCTTGAGAGACATGAGTAATAAGGCTTTGGTCCTACTCACTGGACCTGACAGAGACAAGAACTTAGATGGTAACTAAGTTCTGAGTAGAAGCATGCTGAAAATCACTTCCATTTTCAGGTAGACAAGTCACGTCTATGAGAAGGTTCATGAACTTGAAATATGGCCTTAAAATGAGAGCAAGTAGGGAACTGACCTTGATCAGAGGGAGGCAAGCTAGGAGCTGGACATAGATCCACCTATTAGTAGAGCCATATAAAGGGCTTGCACCTTTGGAATAAAAGAGTAGCACTTCTAGTGGTTAATTGTAGACTTATCAATAGTGTCATTAAAATTTTAAAATCCTTTAGCTTTCAGGTAGGTTTTGTTAACTCTTGTGTAGCTTAGATGTTATTTTCATTGTGTAAAATGGAGAAAATAATCTATGCCTACACATGAGCCAAAGAAATATAGGGGAAGGCAACTTCAGCCTGAGAAAATTCAAATTCAAGAGGGTGGAGATACCATGTAGAACAGAAGTCTACAACCAGACAGTAGGCTGTGAACGTAAATGTGAGCTAGGGCAGGTTAGTGGAACATGTTAACACTACCTAGGGATTTCTAGAAAGATTGTTGGAGAAGACTGATGATTCACTAAGCTCTCTATAGAACAATGACGAGGAGATTCAAGTTTTTATGTTCAGGCATTGAAAAGGAATATGGCTGATGAGCTGATGACTTTGGGGAAATTTGTATTCTATTTAGAATGAAAAACTTTGCAGATATGTTTAGGCAGAGTATAAACATCAAGTTAAAGTGGCAAAATTGATGACCTGAGAGGAAACTTAATTGTACAATGGGTAAAGAACAAAAAAGACTTAATCAAAGAAAATAATAGAAACAAAACAAATCTACTTTTGAGACTGTTCAAGGAAAAACAAAATGTATTATAAATATGAATGTTAGAATATAGAGAGATGGGATTTAAGGTAAATTTGAGCCTGGTAACCTCTATTCTCCCAAAGAAGGAGGTAACCTTAGCAGAATAAAGAAAGGGAGACAAGGTAATTCTTGGAAAATTAGGAGAACTGTTAAAATTTTTTAAAAAATGAAAAAAAATATAATCACCATGAGGATTTCAATTAAAAAAAACCTCAATATACTTTAGTGAAAAATAATCACTCCCATATCTAATATCCCTAAGTGCTTTTGTCATCTATCTACTTATAAAAATATATGTAAAAACACATATAATAACAATAGTGTATATGAACAGTTATGGAGACTATACTTATATTCTATTATACCAAAAATTTTATAATGTGTAGTAGCAAAATATCTATAAATATGTTTACATAAAACAGAAAAAAAGTCTGTAAAATTTGGCAAGATGTAACTACCCTCCCAATTTTTAATAAGTTATTCCTTTCATTATAAAATTGTGTAAATGAGCCAGAGACATCTTAATGTTGATATCAATACCTTTGTATAGATGATGGAAGAAATCAAAATAAATATGCTATAAGCAATCCTTAGGATTCTGCATAACCCCTGGGTGTGGAGAGGTGAGAGTGGTTCACAGTTCATTGGTAGTGGATGTTGAAGTGAATATTTCTGGACCCCAGTGAGCAATTCTGTGTTTTTTATTGGACTTTCTTACATAAGATTTTGTTTCAAAGGCTGTCTTAAAGGATGACAGCTATGGTATAGAAATAGAGCAATACAAATGCATAGAAAGTCTGAATATACTTGGCATCTATTAAGAAATTAATGATCTATTGATACTGTCCTTAAATTAATCTAAAAATATACATGTTAATTTTACATTAAATTTTGCTTAACTATTTTTTATGGATTTAAGTGACTTCTAAATTTCCTTCTTTTTCTTCCAAAATTAGTGATTAAGCTCATATGTTTGTACTGACAACTAATTTAATTATCCCTCAAATGACATCAGGTAGATTTTGCTGAAGAGACTCAGGTGAAGTCTATGGAAATTAAACAATTATTTTGAACTCTGGGTAGTCACATCCATCCAAAGTACTTGCTTTTCCCATTTAATGGTAAATAATTTCTTCCTAAAATTTTATAATAACTAAATTTAACATGTAAGCATATAAATTATTTGGACATGACATTTGCAAAAGAATTTAAAAAGTCAACAAGCATAAAGTGAGTAGTCCATAAATGTTAGCTCATTATTTTTTAATTCATTATTAGGATTTTTAAAAATCAGACTTGATAAAATTCACTTATTATTTTCAAGTCCACATGAATTTCTTTTGTGTTTGAGTTTATCATTTTTATGAATGACTACTCTAATTTTCCCTTTCACTGAATCAATTTCATTTAAACATCAATAAAGCTTGCACTGTGATATTTTAACATTTATATGAATAAATAAATTTTATAATCATATGCATTCATTTAAGGGACCACAAGAAATGTTTTCCCATTGTGCTTTCTGCATTATGCTTAATGTAATATGTGCCCTGCAGAAAGACTTCTTGCAAGCCGGTAGGTCACTGATCTGAGAAACAAATGAGACAGAGGTAGAAGGCAATAAAAAATGATGTGCATTATTTATTATTTATTTTATATTTATTTTTAATATTTGCAAATATGCACTGATGGGACAATCTCTGAGTTTATTTGCAAAAATTAAATGAGAATAATACCAAACACAGATTCTGTATATCTATGATAAATAGAATAATAGATAATTTTTATCCTTCCCTCACTTGGAAAGAGATCAACAGATACTAAAAGAAGCAATTAGAAATACTCTCAAATTCTTGGAAGCTGAAAAAAGAATTGAGAATAAGTTCTTTTACATTTTCTTCCTTCAAAGCAAGAGGATAGTTTATATGTACTTTATGTAAGGTAGAATACATTTGCATATATGTTAAGTCTATTTTATTTTTGTTTTTCTCAAAGCTCTATGTGAGAAAGGGCTTGCTCTTTTTGTTGTAATCATGTTAAGGACCTTACCAGACTTTAATGCATATGAGAAATGCTGTGAGAACTAAGAATTAGGATCTTGAACTTGCATTTTAGAGATGTTCAAAATTAAGCAAGTGGAATCAGCTTGTAGGCAGGGCATAATTGGTGATACATTCCAGTTTTTGGAAGAAATCACGATTGCCGCTAAACTGGGACTACAGTTATTTAGAAAGCATCCTTGAATGACTTATAACAGTTGAGCTGCTTTGATACAATCCATCTCCTGTGATTAGCCTTCCCATAGTCCTCATGCTCTTTCTTGATTCTCCTCAGCCTGTTTTCCCACACTATAATTCTGATCAACTTGTGTCCAGGTCTCTCTCTGTTACTATCTTTGAGGCATCAAAAACTCTTGTTCAGTTAGAATGCTTTTGGCTATAAGAAGTAGAATGCCCAGCTAAAAGTGGCCTAAACAATGAGAATGTTTAAACTCCTATTGCAATAAGCTAGAAGGTGGACAGTTCCAGAGTTGGGTAGTGGCTCTCAACCCTAGTGTGTGTCCTGACCCTTCCTTCCAAGGCTGCTGTCTGGGAGTGCCCACCTGAGGGACAACACCTCACGTGGAGCCTCCCCCACAGTCCCAGCCACCAACACGCTGACACCCATGGTGGAGAGGATTGGGGTGGATATAACTAGACCACTGGCCACCCCACAAACTATCCCTCCAGTCCCTTAGTTAATTGGGATACAACTTCTTCACATGGTTAACCCTAAACTTTTTTTTTTTTAAGTTTTATTTATTTAAGTAATCTCTAGACTCCACAAAGGGCTCGAACTCATGACTCATTGAACTCGTTGCTCCTCTGACTGAGAGAGCCAGACACCCCCTAACCCTCAACTTCTTTTTTTTTTTAATGTTTTAAATTTTGTTATGTTATGTTAGTCACCATACAATACATCATTAGTTTTTGATGTGGTGATCCACGATCCATAGTCTTCGTATAACGCCCACTGCTCCATGCAGTACGTGCCCTCCTTAATACCCATCACCAGGCTAACCAATCCCCCCTCCCCCCTCCCCTCTAAAACCCTGTTTGTTTCTCAGAGTCCATAGTCTCTCATGATTCATCTCTCCCTCCGATTCCACCCCCCTTCATTTTTCCCTTCCTTCTCCTAATGTACTCCATGCTATTCCTTATGTTCCACAGATAAGTGAAACCATATGACAATTGACTTTCTCTGCTTGACTTACTTCGCTTAGCATAATCTCCTCCAGTCCCATCCATGTTGCCGTAAAAGTTGGGTATTCATCCTTTCTGATGGCTGAGTAATATTCCATTGTATATATGGACCACGCCTTCTTTAACCATCCATCTGTTGAAGGGCATCTCGGCTCTTTCCACAGTTTGGCTATTGCCGACATTGCTGCTATGAACATTGGGGTGCATATGGCCCTTCTTTTCACTACATCTGTGTCTTTGGGGTAAATACCCAGGAGTGCAATTGCTGGGTCATAGGGTGGCTCTATTTTTAATTTTTTGAGGAAACTCCACACTGTTTTCCAAAATAGCTGTATCAACTTGTATTCCCACCAACAGTGTAAGAGGTTCCCCTTTCTCCACAACCTCTCCAACATTTGTTGTTTCTTTCATTTTTGCCATTCTAACTGGTGTAAGGTGGTATCTCAGTGTGGTTTTGATTTGAGTTTCCCTGATGGCTAATGATGATGAACATTTTTCATGTGCTGTTAGCCATTTGTATGTATTCTTCAGAGAAGTGTCTTTTCATATCTTCTGCCCATTTTTTGACTTATTTTTTGGGTGTTGAGTTTAAGAAGTTCTTTATAGATCTTGGATACCGGCCCTTTATCTGTAATGTCATTTGCAAATATCTTCTCCCATTCTGTGGGTTGCCTCTTTGTTTTGTTGACTGTTTCCTTTGCTGTGCAGAAGCTTTTTATCTTGATGAAGTCTCAAAAGTTCATTTTTGCTTTTGTTTCACTAGCTTTTAGAGATGTATCTTGAAAGAAGTTGCTGTGGCCGATGTCAAAGAGGTTACTGCCTATGTTCTCCTCTAGGATTTTGATGGATTCCTGTCTCACATTGATGTCTTTCATCCATTTTGAGTTTATCTTTGTGTATGGTGTTAGAGAATGGTCGAGTTTCATTCTTCTGCATGTGGCTGTCCAAAATTCCCAGCACCATTTATTGAAGAGACTGTTTTTTTTTTTTTTTTCCATTGCATGTTTTTTCCTGCTTTGTTGAAGATTATTTGACCATAGGGTTGAGGGTCTATATCTGGGTTCTCTATTCTGTTCTAGTGGTCTGTATGTCTGTTTTTGTGCCAGTACCATGCTGTCTTGGTGATCACAGCTTTGTAATATAACTTGAAATTGGGCAACATAATGCCCCCAGCTTTGTTTTTCTTTTTCAACATTCCCTTGGCGATTCGGGGTCTTTTCTGATTCCATACAAATTTTAGGATTGTTTGTTCCAGCACTTTGAAAAATGTCATTGGAATTTTGATCGGGATGGCATTGAAGGTATAGATTGCTCTGGGTAGCATAGACATTTTAACAATGTTTATTCTTCCGATCCATGAGCATGGAATATTTTTCCACCTTTTTGTGTCTTCTTCAATTTCTTTCATGAGTGTTCTGTAGTTCCTAGAGTATAAATCCTTTACCTCTTTGGTTAGGTTTATTCCGAGGTATCTTATGGTTTTTGGTGCTATTGTAAATGGAATTGTTTCTCTAACTTCTCTTTCTACAGTTGCATTGTTAGTGTATAAGAAAGCAACTGATTTCTGTGCATTGATTTTGTATCCTGCCACATTACTGAATTACTGGATGAGTTCTAGTAATTCGGGGGTGGAGTCTTTTGGGTTTTCCACATAAAGTATCATGTCATCTGCGAAAAGAGAGTTTGACTTCTTCTTTGCCAATTTGAATATCGTTTATTTCTTTTTGTTGTCTGATTGCTGTTGCTAGGACTTCTAGTACTATGTGAACAATAGTGGTGAGAGTGGGCATCCTTGACGTGTTCCTGATCTTAAGGGAAAGGCTCTCAGCTTTTCCCCATTGAGAATGATATTCGCTGTGGGTTTTTCATAGATGGATTTTATGAACCCGAATGTTCCTTCTATCCCTATACTCTGAAGAGTTTTAATCAGGAAAGGATGCTGTATTTTGTCAAATGCTTTTTCTGCATCAGTTGAAAGGACCATATGTTTCTTCTCCCTCCTCTTTTAATGTGTTCTATCACATTGATTGATTTGCAAATGTTGAACCACCCTTGCATCCCGGGGATAAATCCCACACTTGGTCGTGGTGGATGATCCTTTTAATGTATTGTTGGATCCTATTAGCTAGGATTTTGTTGAGAATTTTGGAATCCATATTCATCAGGGATATCGGTCTGATATTCTCCTTTTTGATGGGGTCTTTGCCTGATTTGGGGATTAAGGTAATGCTGGCCTCATAGAATGAGTTTGGAAGTTTTCCTTCTGTTTCTACTTTTTGAAACAGCTTCAGTAGAATAGGTATTATTTCTTCTTTGAATGTTTGGTAGAGTTCCCCAGTGAATCCATCAGGCCCTGGACTCTTGTTTTTTGGGAGGTTTTTGATCACTGCTTTAATCTCGCTACTGGTTATTGGCCTATTCATGTTGTCAATTTCTTCCTGTTTCAGTCTTGGCAGCTTAGAGGTTTCCAGGAAGGCATCCATTTCATCCAGATTGCTCAGTTTATTGGCATATAGTTGTTGATAATAATTTCTAATAATTGTTTCTATTTCTTTGGTGTTAGTCGTGATCTCTCCCTTTTCATTCATAATTTTATTAATTTGGGTCCTTTCTCTTTTCTTTTGGATAAGTCTGGCCAGTGGTTTATCAATCTTATTAATTCTTTCAAAGAACCAACTTCTAGTTTCGTTGATCTGATCTACTGTGTTTCTGGTTTCTAATTCATTGATCTCTGCTCTAATCTTAATTATTTCTCTTCTAATGCATGGCTTAGGCATTGTTTGTTGCTTTTTCTCTAGTTCTTTAAGGTGTATAGTTGGTGAATTTGGGATTTTTCTATTTTTTTGAGTGAAGCTTGGATGGCTATGTATTTCCCCCGTAGGACCGCCTTTGCAGTATCCCATAGGTTTTGGACCAGTGTGTTTTCGTTCTCATTGGTTTCCATGAATTAAGTTCTCCTTTGATTTCCTGTGACCCAAACATTCTTGAGTAGAGTAGTCTTTAGCTTCCAGTGTTTGAATTTCTGCCAAATTTTTTCTTGTGATTGAGTTCCAGTTTTAAAACATTGTGGTCTGAGAATATGCAGGGAATAATCTCAATCTTTTGGTATTGGTTGAGACCTGTTTGTGACCCAGTATGTGGTCTATTCTGGAGAAAGTTCCATGTGTGCTTGAGAAGAATGAGTATTCTGTTGTTTTAGGGTGGAATGATCTGTAAATATCTATCAGGTCCATCTGGCCCAGTGTATCATTCAAAGCTATTGTTTCCTTGTTGATTTTCTGCTTAGATGATCTGTCTATTGCTGAGAGTGGAGTATTGAGGTCTCCTACAATTAACATATTGTTATCAATATGACTCTTTATTTTGGTTAACAGTTAGCTTATGTAGATGGCTGCTCCCATGTTGGGGGGCATAGATATTTACAATTGTTAGATCTTCTTGTTGGATAGACCTTTTAAGAATGATATAGTGTCCTTCTGTGTCTCTAACTACAGTCTTTAGTTTAAAATCTAATTTGTCTGCTATAAGAATTGCTACCCCAGCTTTCTTTTGAGGTCCGCTGGCATGGAAGATGGATCTCCATCCCTTCACTTTCAGTCTGGATGTATCTTTAGGTTCAAAATGAGTCTCTTGTAGACAGCATATGGATGGGTCCTGTCTTTTTATCCAATCTGCAACCCTGTGCTGTTTTATGGGAGCATTTAGGCCATTCACGTTGAGAGTGATTATTGAAAGATATGAATTAATTGTCATCATGTTGCCTGTGAAGACGTTGTTTTTATAGATTGTCCCTGTAAATTTCTGTTGTATATCACTCTTGGGGTCTTTCTTCTTTTATAGAACCCCCCTTAATATTTCTTGCAGGGTTGGCTTAGTGGTCACATATTCTTTCAATTTCTGCTGGTCTTAGAAGCTCTGCATCTCTCCATCCATTCTAAATGACAGCCTTGCTGGATAAAGTATTCTTGGCTGCATGTTCTTCTCATTTAGTACCCTGAATATGTCTTGCCAGGCCTTTCTGGCTTGCCAGGTCCCTGTGGATAGGTCTGACTTTATTCTGATGTTCCTCCTTCTGTACATAAGGAATCTCTTCCCCCTAACTGCCCTTAAAATGGTTTCCTTGGTTCTAAGATTTGTGAGTTTTACTATTACATGCTGGGGTGTTGGCCTGTTTTCCTTGATCTTGGGAGGGGTCCTCTCTGCCTTTAGGACAAGAACGTTTGTTTCATTCCCCAGATTAGCGAAGTTCTCAGCTATGATTTGCTCAAATATATCTTCTAGTCCTCTCTCTCTCTCCACTCCCTCCAGGATTCCAATAATTCTGACATTGGAACGTTTCATGGTGTCACTTATTTCTCTGATTCTATTTTCATGGATTCTGAGTTGTTTTTCCCTGGCCTCCTCTTTTCCCTTTTTATCTATTAAATTGTCTTCGAGGTCACTGATTCATTCTTCTGCCTCACTTACCCTAGCTGTTAGATTATCTAGATTAGATTGGATCTCATTGACAGCATTTTTAAGTTCTGCCAATTCAGCTTTCATTTCTGCCCTAAGAGACTCAATGTTGCCATTAATTGATTTCTCCATTCTAGCTATTGTCTTCACAATTGCTAGCCTGAATTCCATCTCCGACATCTTGGTTATATCTGCATCCATTTGTAAATCTGTGGCATAAATCATAATCTCTGAGTCTTTCCTATTTTGGGGGTTCCTCCTCCTAGTCATTCTGTTGATGGGTGGTTGAGGGAATGTATAGAGTCCAAATTATTGACCAGAACCCAAGCAAGATGCACCTGTTTTCTAGGGACCTTAGGGTTGCTGGCCTCTTGTTCTCCCAGCCTGTCTTCTGGGGGAGGGGCCTGCCACGCTGTTACTCAGGCAGACCTGTTTGGGCAGAGTTGCCCTGCCCCCCTGTAGTGGGGGATGGGCTCAGTGGGAGCCAATTTGGGGGGCTTTTGTTCTCTGGCAGCTTTCCCTGGTAGCTTTCTGCATCTCTCCTGAGAGTCAGAGCAGAAGAGACCGTTTCCAACCCTCTGCCTCAGAGCAGAGAGATCGCAGTCTGTTCTTCAGTGAGCTCTCCAGGCCACACCGTCTCTGTTTCTGTCTGTGCTGCTATAAACTGCAGCATCCTGGGTTGTGCACCCTTCCGCAGTGCCCCCAGTTCTGCCTCCAGGTCAGGGCACATCTCTGCCCCTTGTGCTTCTAGAATCACCAGCTGTTCCCAGTTTGCACATGCACGACCCTGCCACTCTGGGTTTCCATCTGGGGCCTGCCCTAAATTCCTTTCCCCACCGCTACTGGTCTGCAAGTCTGCGCCCTGTCCCCAGTGCAGGAGGCTATCACTCACCAGCGGTGTCAGATCCCCATGGCCAGGCTCCCTCCTGTTGCTGTTTATCCTCTGATATCTGCCCTCAGAATCACGGCTTCCCACTTCGTACCTCTAAACCAACTGTCTGTGATATTCTGTTTGTAGAGATCCAGATCTATCTTCTTACATCTCAGGATGATTTTGTGGGTGCTCAGAGTGGTCTGGTAGATATCCAGCTCAATTCTGGGGACCAGTTGGAATAGGGTCCCCTACTCCTCCACCATCTTTTTTTTTCACCTAACCCTCAACTTCTTAAGAGCAAAGGGGAATAGAATTGTCAAGCCCTGGTGACTATCATCCTTGAGCAAAAATTCCCCTTGATACTTAAGTATATAGAGAACAGAAGGATAGCTATTGTGTTAAGTAAAACTGTGGATGGCATAGATCAAAGGGCTGACAATGGTGGACAATACTGAATATCAGTGGTATTTACTCCTATATTCACAGTGGCTGATGAAAAGCCATACAAATGGTGATCTGAAATGCTGCCCCATATGATAAGATTGTCACAGAAATTTCAACATAAGCAAGACTAAATTTTCTCCAGACCATCATCCCAGGTTCTATCACTTCTCCCCACATGCTTGAAGAATTGTTTAAATAAGTAAAGTATTCCTAGTCTATCAACACAGTAAATCAAGCCCATAAGACAGTCTCTGGATGTTTCTGAGAGGCCAGATAATCACAGAAGTTTGTTTGTTTATTTTTATAAGGTATTTTATTACATGATAGTTATAAACCATCATTCAGTGGGACAATTCTGCATTATTACTGACTGCTTTGAACATTTCTTTCCAAGACAATTTGACAAAAAATTGGGAAAGCTTCTTTAGAGTAGATTTCTTGGCTTTAGGCCAGACTTCAAACATCCTTTTGGCTGTAAGAGCTCCTCAGCACTTACTGTGGATAACTCATTCTAATAATGACTGTACCTGATGTAATCAGGTCAATTGGAAAATTGGAAATAACTCACAGAGTTTAGAACAGTGGAAAAATATGATTTTGAGTGTCCTAATTAATGAGGAGTACAAATTAGATTGGATTCTGTAAGGGAAGGAGTGCTGATTGGTTTTACTTATTTATTTGTTTATCTATGTAAGTATTCATGTATTTATTTTTATGTGCCTTGAGCAGAAAAATCTTCACTGTGTTCATCAGGGAGTAAATATGTTGCATATGATAAAACTGCAACTGAACTGGCTTTTAAGATTGAAATGGATTTATTGGCTCAAGTGACTGAAGAATGCAAGGTTGTTTGACTTCAGCTGACTTGATCCAGGGCTTAACTGATGTCACTGGGAACTGGTTTCTCTCTCTTCCTCTTTTCCACTATTCAGTTTGAGTACTCTTTTTAAGTCTCAGACAGTCACAAAATGAATTGTGTAGCTTTTGTTACTATTGTTCTTTTAGGTTGAAATTTAATGACCAGAGAGTGAGGGTCTTCTTTCCGGAAACTCTAGCAAAAGTTTCATTTAATTTCATTGGTAAAGAAGTACATTAGTAACCTGCCTATCCCTACCAAATTAATATATGAAATGCTCTGATTGTTTGGGATAAGGTCAATTCCATCAAGAACACATGAGATCAGAATGGGGATAGACTTGACCTTCGAAGAGAAATCTACTAAAGAACAAGAAAGAGAAGACTGAATGGTATGTGACACAAATATAAGTTATTCCTAGAGTCCATATTTTTATTATCTCTCTCATACACACAAATGCACATACACACACATTCCATGTACATATCTATAGTAACACACACACGCATACACACACTTCCCATAAATACACCAAAAATGTTCACATCCCTAAAAAGCATTTGCTGACTCCTTAACCTGGACAACTGCCTTATTCCATTCCCATGTACAACTCCAAATGCCAGATATTTCAACAGCATGCCATGTAGTCTTTGCAGGCACCCCATCGCACCCAATATACATGGTAGAAAGAGAGTAATTAAATGTGATAAAATTAACTCCATTTGAAATAGGGGTTTAGAGGAAGCAACATAGTAGTCACCAGGCCACAGCACATATTCTGTCATTTTGGACAGATAGTAGATGGTTCAGGCTTTTCTGGCCACATAAAGTCTCCATCCCTTATTCTTCTAAGTTTTACTTTACATTTGAAAAATGTAACTGCCACCATTAGCTGTGGGCAATACACAGACAGGCTTAGGATGGGGCAGGGGAGAGAGAGAGAGAGAGAGAGAAAGAGACCTATTGGTTTATGAACCTGGGTCACCTGGATCATTTCAGTACTTAACTGAATTCGTGAGTCGTGTGATGATGGGCTGAAATAATGTTACACTAAGAACTGATTTCTTGAATTCTTAGTCCTGCTACCTCGGCTTAGCCTTCATTGTCACGCTCCTTGTACAAGATGGCTATAGCAACTCCAGACCTTAAATACTCTTAGATGATATACAATTTGAATAAACCATTTCTTTTTCCCAAGATTGCAAAAGTTTCATTATATTTCAGTACCTCTGATTGGGTCCTGTTTCTGTCCCTAAGCAAATCACGTTGGCCATAGGAATGGAATGTTCTCACTTCTTAGGTCTAAGTTACATGCCTGGAGAAAGGGAAAGAACATTGTCCATACCACATATGGACTGAGGGTGGGGGGGAGAATTATACCTAAATGGAAAAATGGAGTATTGTTATCAGAATAACAATAAGAATAATAACAAACATTTATATATTGCTTGTTATGGGTCAGGCACTTGTAAAAGCTCTTCATAACCTTTAACATATTTAATTCTCACAGTAAATTTAAGAAATATTACTATTACTATAATCATTTTACAGCTGAGAAAACTAAAGGTAAAGAGGTTAAGTAAATTGCCTAAGGCCTCACAGCTAGATAGTGCCAGAGCTGTAATGAACCCAGGCTGGCTGGAAGTCTGTCCTTTTATCTGCCCATTCAGAAATCCCGAAATCCCAATATACCTAAAAGGACTTTTAAACACAGGACTTGATGAAATCACAAAATGATTTATTCATAATGATTGACCTTATATTTTATTTTAAAAAGGGATACAATTCCACATTAATATGAAATGTAATAGGAATAGAATGGGTTCCAATATAAGTCCATAGTTATCACATTAACACAATATGGCAAAAGGAAACTTTTTTATATGATCACAATTTGTTTATCCATTATTAACTTGTAGACAGAATTTGGATTGTTTCCAGTTTTTGGCTATTACAAACAAAACTACGATGAACATTCTCATACAAGTATTTGTGTAGACATGATTTCTGATCTCTTGGCTAAATCCCTAAGAGTAGAAGGGCTGGATTGAATGGTAGATGTACATTTAACTTTTTAGGGAAACTGCCAAACTGTTTTGCAAGGTGGTTGTACCACTTTTACATTCTCACTAGTAGTGAATGAGAGTTCCAGTTCTTTCACATCCTCATCAAACCTTGGTATGGTCCGTCTTTCTTATTTTAGTTCTAATCGTATACTATTATGGTTTTAATTTAATTTAGTTTATGAAATGATTAATTATATTGAGATATATATATCTTTTTATTGCTTATTTATCATTCATTTATCTTCTTTGGTAAACTTTCTGTTCCAAAATTTGCCCATTTATTATTGAGTTGTTTTCTTTCTTTCTTTCTTTCTTTCTTCCTTTCTTTCTTTCTTTCTTCCTTTCTTTCTTTCTTTCTTTCTTTCTTTCTTTCTTTCTTTCTTTCTTTCTTTCTTTCTTTCTTTCTTTTTTAAAGATTTTATTTATTTATTTGACAGAGAGAGACACAGCGAGAGGGGAACACAAGCAGGGGGAGGGAGAGAGGGAGAAGCAGTCTTCCTGCGGAGCAGGGAGCCCGATGCGGGGCTCGATCCCAGGACCCTGGGATCATGACCTGAGCCAAAGGCAGACGCTTAACGACTGAGCCACCCCGGCGCCCCGAGTTGTTTTCTTAATTATTGACTTCTGAGAGTTAGTTATATATTCTAGGTACAAGTTTTTTATCACATCCATACTCTGCAAATATTTTCTCCAATTCTGTAGCATATCTTTTCATTCTATTTGTGTGTTTGAAAGAGAAGTATTTAATTTTGATGAAGTACACTCAATTTTTATTTTATGGATTGTTATTTTGGTGTTGTATCAAACAAACAAACAAAAAACACCTTTGCCTGACCCAGGATCAAAAGGTTTTCTTCTACATTCCTCTAGAAATTTTAGTTTTATGTTTTATATTAAGGTCAGTTATCTATTTTGATGTTGTATATGGTATGAGGTGTTGATTTAAGCTCATACATTTGCACTGGACATCCAAATGTTCTAACACCATTTGTTGAAAAGACATATACATGCAGCCTCTGTTTCTGGATTCTTTGTTGTTTTCCATTCATCTATTTCTCTATCCTTAGATAAATACCACACTGTTTTGACTACTGAAGTTTTTTTTTTTTTTTCTTTTAATGATTTTATTTATTTATCTGAGAGAGAGAATGGGAGACAGAAAGCATGAGAGGGGAAGGGTCAGAGGGAGAAGCAGACTCCCCGCCGAGCAGGGAGCCTGATGCGGGACTCGATCCCGGGACTACAGAATCATGACCTGAGCCGATGGCAGTCACCCAACTAACTGAGCCACCCAGGTTCCCCTTGATTACTGAAGTTTTATAATAAGTCTTGAAGTTAGGCAGTGTTAATCCACTTGGTTCTCTTTCAAAATGATTTTGCTTATTCTAGGACTTTTATATTTCTATATGAATTTTAGCATCAGTTTGTCAATTTTCATAAAAAAAATATGTGTTGGAATTTTGATTGAAATTGTCTTAAATCTATAGTCAATTTGGAAAGAATTTGCATCTTAATAATACTGAGGTTTCTTTTTTTAAACTTAATTTAATTTTATTATGTTATGTTAGTCACCATACAATACATCATTAGTTTTTGATGTGGTGATCCACGAGTCATTGTTTTTGTATAACACCCAGTGATCCAAGCAGTACGCGCCCTCCTTAATACCCATCACTGGGCTAACCCAGTACTGAGGTTTCTAAGCAATTAACTTATTTAGGTCTTTCATAATTTTTCTCAACAATGCTTTGTAGTCTTCAGTGTACAGCTGTTTCACATTCCTTGTCAGTTTTATCACTTAATGTTTCATGTTCTTTGAAGCTACTGAAAATTTCAATTCTTCAGCCTTGTTAAATTCATGTATTTATCATCTTCCTCCTTCTTTCTGACCAGCAAAGAGGTTTATCAATTTTACTCATCTTAAAGGGATAGCTTTAGATTTCACTGATTTTTCTTTATTGTTTTTTGGTTTTTTATATGATTGATTTTCTTCTGATCTTTAATATTTCCTTTATTCTTAGGCTTACAGTTCTCTCTTTTTTTTTTTTACCCTAGGTTTTTAAGGTGAAAGCTGAGGTTATTAATTGGTGTCCTTTCTTTTTTCTAACATCAACATTTAGTGATATAAATTCTCCCCTATGTGTTGCTTTAATCAGATCTCAGAAATATTAATGCATTGTGTTTTTATTTTTATTCATTTCAAAATACTTTTAATTTCCTTATTGATTTCTTTTTTCAACCAATGAATTATTCCATTGAATTTCTCTTATGGATTACCAATTTAATTTCTTTTGTGGCCAGAAAATATTTATATATAAATCAGATATTTTATAGTTATTTACATTTGTTTTGTGGCCAAGGATATGATCTATTTTGATAAATATTTCTTGTACACTTGAAAATTATGTGTTTTTTTTTGTTGTTTGTTTTTTCTGTTTTATTTTTGGTTGAATTTCCTGAGTAAGTTGAGTTTTGAGTTTTTCTATAAATGTCAATTTGGTCAAATTGGTTGAGAGTTTTGCTAAATCATCTATATTTGATATTCTATTATCAATTATTAAGAGATGGAGTTATGAAATCTCTAACAACAATGTGGATTTATTAATTTCTCCTTGCAGTTTTGTCAGTCTTTGCTGTATGTATTCTGAAGCTCTTATACTAGGAACAAAATGCATCCGATTGTTCTATTTTCCTGATGAATTGGCTCCTTTATCATTATGAAAAGAGCTTCTTTAATCCTAGTAATGTTCTCTGCTCTAAAAGTAACATATTACCTGACTGACATTAACATAACCATTCTAGCTTTCTTTCTATAAGCCTAACATGGTATAAGTTTTATATACTCTTCCTTGTAGTTTCATATTTGAAATGCATTTCTTGTGGTTAGCACATAGTCTGGTCTTGCTTTTTTTTTTTTTTTAAGATTTTATTTATCCATTTGACAGGGAGAGAGAGAGTGAGAGCACAAGCAGGGGAAGCAACAAGCAGAGAAAGAAGGAGAAACAGGCTCCCGAGGAGCAGGGAGCCCAATGCAGGACTCAATCCCAGGACCCTGGCAGAGAGCCAAAGGCAGATGCTCAACTGACTGAGCCACACAGGCCCCCCTGGTCTTGCTTTTATATACAATCAGACAAATTCTGTTTTTTTGTTTTTTGTTTTTTGTTTTTTTTTTAAAGATTTTATTTATTTGACAGACACAGCGACAGAAGGAACACAAGCAGGGGGAGTGGGAGAAGGAGAAGCAGGCTTCCCGCCGAGCAGGGAGCCCGATGTGGGGCTCTGGGGCTCGATCCCAGGACTCTGGGATCAGGACCTGAGCCGAAGGCAGCCGCCTAATGACTGAGCCACCCAGGCGCCCCAAAATTCTGGTTTTTTAATTAGAGTGTTTAGACTATTTATATTTAATATTATTATTGGATTGGTTAAGTTTAAATTGATCATTTTTCTATAAATTTATTTGTCCCATCTGGTCTTTGTTTCCTTTTTTTCTCCTCTTTTTAAATTAATTGTATTTTTAATGAAACAGTTTTGTTCACTTTTTTGGCTTATTAGCTGAGTTATTTTGTTATTTTATTGGTTGCAATAAGGTTTATAACATACATATTTAACTTAATACAGTGTACCTTCAAAGAGCCTTATGATAATATACTTCCATTTCTTCTCCAAAAGTGTTGTTAAACTTCTTGCTTTTATACTTAATAAACTCTACGCTACATTTTTATTATTTTTGTTTAACTACCAATTATCTTTTAAAGAGATATAAATAATAATAAGCAAAAACCTCACAGGTATTTACCCACATATTTACAATTCCCAATTCTTGACATTCATTTGTATAGATCCATATCTCATCTGCTATAATTGCCTTTTTGCCTTAAGGACTACCACAAACTTTTTTTTTTTTTATAGTATGAATCGAGAGGTGATGAATTCTTCCAGTTTTTTTTATGTCTGAACATGTTTTTATTTCACCTTCATTTTTGAAAGGTATTTTTATTGGGTATAGAATTCTAGGGAGATAGAATTTTTTGTTTTTGTATTTTAAATGTAGTTCTATTTATTGTGTTAATTACATCATTTTCTGTAAAAAAATTTGTCAACTCCATTTCCCTCTACATAACATGACATTTTTCCCTCTGGCTAGTTCTAAGATTTTTCTCTAAAATTTTTGTGGTTTCAGTTTTCACATTTAGATCTTTAATCCATTTTGAGTTTATTTTTGTGTATGGCGTTGAAAGTGGTCCAGTTTCATTCTTTTGTATGTAGCTTTTCAGTTTTCCCAACACCATTATTGAAAAGACTGGTTTTTTCCCTATTGTATATGCTTGCCTCCTTTGTCATAGGTTAATTGACCATATAAGTGTGGGCTTATTTCTGGGTTCTTTATTTTGTTCCATCGACCTATATGTCTATTTTTTTTGTGTCAGTACCATGCTATACCATACCATACCATACCATACTATATTTTTCTTTAGGTTCTGTGTTAGCTGAATATCTTAGACATGTTTGTTTATAGTTTTCATTAAATTTGAATATTTTCATGCCATTACTTCCTTATATATTTTCTTCTGTTCTCTTTCTTCTCCTTCAGTTATCAGAGTTACACATATACTAGATTGTTTAAAGTTGTGTCACAATTTACTGACGATCTGCTCTCTTTTTTTTAATTAATTCCTTTCTCTGTGTGTTTTATTTTTATTTTCTATTGTTATGTCTTCAATTCTTTTCTTCTACAATATCTAGTCAGCTATTAACCCTATCTAGTATATTTTCATCTGATACATTATAGTTTTATCTTTAAATGTTCAATTTGAAGATTTTATTACCCAATTGCCTACTTAAATTGAAGTACACAGAACAGTTATAATGATCCTTTTAAGGCCTTTGTCTACTACTTCCAACATCAGTATCAGTTCTGTATTAGTGTTGATTAATTGGTTAATTTTCCCATTATCATGTACATTTCCTCTTTCTCTGCATGTCTGTCAAATTTTGATTGTATGACAGACATTGTAAATTTTAACTATTGAATGCTGGATATTTTTGTATTCAGTAAGAATCCAGTTTGATCCTTTGGGGTCTTGCTTTTAAGATTTGATGTGAAAGACCAGAGGTGTGCTCAGTTATGGGCTAATTATTCTCCACTATTAAGGCAAGACACTTCGTCTTTGGACCTGATGCCCTATGAATCTGAACTTTTGCCATCTGACTGATGAGAACAGGCACATTTCCTAGTTCTGTGTGAGTTCTAGGCACTGTTCCTTCTAATTCTTTTTTGGTTCCTTCCCTGGCTCCAGGTAGTTTCCTCACACAAGTTCTGATCAGTAATTAGTACCCTAATAAAATCCTTTGAAGATCTTAAGAGCCGTCTTGCTGTACAGCTCTTTCCTATCTGATATTTTATTCTATGAGCTCTTAGCCACCTCAGTCTCCCTAGACTCTAAATTCTATCTCCTCACTCAGAGAATCCACTGGGTTTTGCCTGAGTTCCCCTTGCCTATGCCACAGACTGAAAAGCCTCTTAATACAGTATGCTCAGTCAATCATAAGACTATCATATTTGTTCCCCATCTGTCAGGAATCACTCTCCTTTGTTGCCTGGTGTTCAGTGGCTCCATAGGGTGCACCTGTTTTTTATTGTTGTTGTTGTTTCAAATGGAAAATTACTCTATATGGCCCTCACTTTTTTTTGTTGTATTATAATAATTCAAATGTCACAGTTGAATGTCTAGGGATTTGCTTTATCACACCTAAAAATACATTCTAAGGTTACAACAGATACAATGTCTTGGTCCGTCTGGTCTGCTGCTTCATATACTGCTGGCTACTGAGTTGAATGGATCTCCCTTGATAAAATGTTCCCACTCCTCCAGACCCCACACTTGGCTGTGCAGTATACACAAATTTTTTTTTTAAGATTTTATTTATTTATTTGACACAGAGAGAGACACAATGAGAGAGGGAACACAAGCAGGGGCAGTGGGAGAGGGAGAAGCAGGCTTCCCACGGAGCAGGGAATTGGGTGCCTACTGACACCCAAACTTCTCAAGAGTGAAGGGTGAGATGTGGGGCTCGATCCCAGGACCCTCGGATCATGACCCAAGCTGAAGGCAGACGCTCAATGACTGAGCCACCCAGGCGCCCCTACACATTTTTTTTTTTAAATACTAACTGTGATAATGTTTTATAAATGAGAGGGATAGTTAAAGCTGTACATCACAATGAGACTTTTCAGATTTCAAAAAGAAAACACTCAAATGGAATAAGAATTATCTTTGCTGGCTTAAATTCATTACTAAGCTTAATGCTCCTATAGCACACCTTGCTTCTTCAGTTGCTCCTTGTAGATTGTACTCCCCTGCAAGAAACCTCAGTACAACAAATCAAGTTCTTGCTTGATTTCCTCTGTACTACATTAGGATATTCCTAAAGTTCGAGGCACTCTGGCTGGATAGCACAGAGAAAATTTTCCCAGGACAATCTATGCCTATTGACACCCAAACTTATCAAGAGTGAAGGGTGAGAAGGAGGCTTTTTAGTTTTAGGTCTCTTGGTTCAATATGTGTATGAGTTCTCCAACTTAGGTCTATCTTTCACTGTATCTTAACCAATGTTACTTGGTTTGCTTGTTTCTTTTTCAGTAGTTCTAAGTGCATTACAATTGTGTGACCATAAACTTATCACCCAAAGCAGGTTATTTATGAGAGTGTTACATTTGTAAACGGTTACTGCCCTGGGGCAAAGAAACATAAGATTGCCTTGTTTAGAATTTGGTAAACAAGAGCCCCTTCCATAAAACCATTAATTATATTATATTAATACAAAATAGTATCTGTATTCCTGTTTCTAATTAGGTCTGTTTGAATAAAAGGAGTGTTCTTTTACTCTTTAGTCTTTTACTCTTTAGTCACAAGAGAGAAATATTGAAATGGCTATGCTGGTAAGCACTGCATTAGCGCTTACCATCAACAAATCAAAAAGGTTTTGTCCAATGCCCCTTGTGCTCTTAAGTCTCCTTTTTTAGAAAAGAAATAGTCAATATCTCTGGTTCATTCTCTTTCTTTCATCATGATTATCTTTAGTAAACTATAGAACATAAAAATGAGATGTTCAGAAATGGCCTATGGGAAACTGAATAACCGGTTTTTAAAAACTTCAAAATAGTCCCTAATAGAATTCAAAGAATGATGGATAAATAAATGTTAATTGGAAAATCTTAAAATATGTTTAGAAATCACAAGTGAATATTTAACCAATCTAGAGGTGGGGAATATGAGGAACAATAACAAAAAATCATATACAAAATGGGGAATGTGGCTCCTCTTTTATTCCTGAAAAACAACACCTCCCCTCAAATGTAGGAAAAGAACTAAGTAAAATGCTACATATAATCATGATATATTGCAGTCATGGAAGAGGGACATGTGTTACATGATAGTAAGGAAACATTTCTTCGCTTACGATTTGTTGTTTAGGAGCATTAGTTATAAACATTTTCTGTTCTGGAAAATGGAATATCTAAACTAAAATAGAATAACTTAAATAAAATAGTTGCACCGAATATGGCAAAAGAACAGATAATCAATTGTAATATGATCCATGCATTAAAAAACCTCTAACATTCATAGTCAAAAGGCATGAACAAATAATGAACAGAAAAAATAAATCTAAAAGGCTTGTGCACAGCTGAATAAATGTTCTCTGATATTTGAAAATTAAAACAAAACTATTTTTTCAGTCAAACTGGGGGTAGACGAACATTCACTTTCATAGAATGATGATAAGGATATTAATCAGCATAATCTTTCCAAAAAGCAAATTGCCATCATTTGTTAGAGGTATTAAAAAGTGCCCAGAGTTTACCTCTAGGAATTAACCTTAAGGATTGAGATAGTTTTTCTTTTTTCTACACTTCTATATTTTCTAAATGCTATGTCTTTATGCTCCAAAGGGAACAGTAAATATTACATTGAAACCCTACACCAAATAGTACCATCTAGTTTAACTGATACCCCTCAGAAAAAGTTAAGCGATAGATCTACAAAATGAACTTTCCTTTCTGTTATTGCCTTTACATTATATGTTAATGGGAAAATATACCTAGACATACAAATGCAGGTAACTATAGACCCATACTTATCTATATAGAACTGTTGGGAAATGAATCAACTCTTCCAGATAGGTGAGATTTAGATGAGTTTCTGATCGATGAAGAGCAACTCTATGTTTTTGAAGTGTTGCTTATAAAATTACCCTTCCATGTACATATTTCTGAGAACAAGGAAGCACGAAAATGATGTTTGGACAAAATCGATGACAATGCTCAGACACTAATAGCTAAAACTATTTATTCATAGAAGACATGTATTAAAAGATACGTAGCATATGTCTTAGAAGTGACAATAATAATAACAGCTACAATTTATTAGAATTTGTCATATGCTAGGAACTTTGTATACACTAAATCTATTTACAAAATGGTAAAGGTGGGTGTTAAAATGATACTTTTATAAAACAACAACAACAACAACAACACTGAATCAAGGCAATTTTTAAGAAAATTGACCTAAAGTAATTATTAAATGCTGAAGCCAAGATTTTAGAACAGGTCCCTTTATTCTGAAGACATGGTCTTTTTTTTTCCAGTTATTTTCTGTAGGTCCCTAGAGTCCTCAGTGTGAACAAGAGACTTCTTGGTGGTTCTCTGAATCCAAGTCCCAGGACACCCCAACCCCACCCAAACTTCCCCCTGAACACTTCAACAGGAGTAGCTCCATTTTATCTGCCTTACAATGGAGCTCTTGGCAACATTCAGATTGAAAACAATCAAAGAAATCAATAAAGAGCAGTGCATTAGACCAAACTGCTCCTCTTTGTTCTCTTTCCTCCATCCTTCCCTCCCCCACTGCCCTGCTTTCCTCCTTCCCTGCTGCTCCCCCTCTTCATAGTTTTTCACTCTTCATAAGGTTCCCTAAAGCCAAACAAATAATTATACATAGGTATAAAGATGAAATCAGTAAACATCATGTAGGGGAAATGGAGAAAAAATATTTAGTACTGAACCTACTTGTTTCTAAAACCTGGCATTCAGTTGAATTGTCTATCTCAATAGTAGTTTTGCAACAGCTTTCCTGTAAGAAGTTATTTATTTATCTGGTCTAGTAGCAATGGTTGAAAATTATAGCTTTATTAAATGTCATTGAGGTCAATGCAAGATTTGTGTTCTGATGGCAAATATGTGTCCCCAAAGTCTTGCCAGAATGGTAGTTCTGAGTACAGTTAGAGAGGTGTATTGAAACTGCAACCAGATATAGGGTTCTAATTCATATATTAAAGTGGATGTACTTAAATCCTCTGTGACATAGAACCCAGGTTCTCAACCCTGGGGGTTGAGAATTATCTGTGACACTTTTGAAAAACAAATAAGTATGAGATTCATCCATATTCACTGAATCAGTATCTTCAGGAATTACCTTTGTATCTCTAATCTTTATTTATTTTTTTTAGATTTATTTATTTATTTTAGAGAGAGAGCTGGGAGGGGGGCAGAGGGAGAGAGAGGGGAAGCAGACTCCGTGCGGAGCGGGGAGCCTGACCACATAGGACTTGATCTCAGGACCCTGATATCATGACCTGAGCCTAAACCAAGAGTCTGATGCTTAACCAACTGAGCCTTCCAGGTGCCCCTGTATCTCTAATTTTTAAAAACTCTGCAGGTATTAAAATACATAGGATTGAGAGCAATTTAAATATAAGGTCATTGAAAGTGGCATACATTTCAAAATTGTAAGTGCATGTAGCTGTGCATCCGTACACACATACAGTTAATGTTTACATTCAAGTGCTAGAGTTAGTATATTAAATCCTCTGTCTCCCAGTTAGGGACGTTCTACCTTTCACTTTGCTTTTACTTTGTTCTTAATAGCTTAGATTTAATTTTGACCCAAGCTAAAATTTAAAATTGACAAGGTCAGTGATAATTATAATGAGACAGATCCTCACTGAGATGTTAATGTATTGAATTGAACTCCCTTTAATATTAATGGGAGCTCAATAGGGAGATGACAGTGATAAGTATGTCATAAGAGTTTTCTTCCTAAAATAAAAGCCAGTTTTTTTTTTTAATGTGAAACCCTTCTATTTATTTGCAGTGTAAAAGGAAATACTTCTTTGATCATTCTAATCATTATTTTGAAGAATTAACTATAATTCTGCAATGGTAAACAATTGCTTTGTGTGTTTAACACTTCCTTTATTCTATCACCTTAAAAGTAATATGCAGACACAGAGCTTTATAGATACAAACTAAAGAGGTGTTAGATGACTGCATATATCTTCATGAACCAGCATAATGGGAATCTAGAAGGAGGGCAGAAGTTCTATTAATTTAATAATTAAATTTACTCTGGTGCAAAATGAAAACCTATTTTCTAAAATCTAAAAATTAGGACTCTACTTTTAGTAATTCAATTTACAATGAAGTTTGCAGATAATTTTTGGATATCCAATTACTAATTATTCACAGAATATTTGGATCTAAGCTTTTCATCTTCTATCATATAATATTTCATTACATTCCCACTTGATTGATAGCATAAATTACATTTATATGACATTTTATAATTCAAGAAATGGGTTTCTTTTTGTCGCTACATTTAGTCCCTATGAAAGTTCTGTGAAGTAGGTAGACGGATATCATTAACCCAATTTTGTAGACTAAGAAATTGACTACTCTAAAGATAAAGGCCAAAGTCTTCCAGCTTAGAAAAACTAATGTCAAGACCGAAACAAAAGTTTTCTGACTCCAAGTCCGTAAAATGAAGGGCAAAGAGTATAAAAAGAAATCAATTAAATGCTATTTTTTATTGATTAGAAAAAGTTCTAAAGGGATATGAATGAATCATAACATAAATTAATTGTGAGATATTCTTTGAATTTTGTTGACCTAAATCCTTTTTTCTGTTTTCCAAAATAACTTTGTGCTGGCTAGCGGCAAGTTGACTAATGCTATAAAAGGTTACACAAGTAATCTAATTTCATGATGATATATTTATCAACTTGTTCTTATCCTCTTCTTATGGCTAGTATTCCTATACAAACTATTAAGTACTCAGCACCGTGACTATTATAGAGAAAGCACCCAAAAGTTTGAAATGTAATTTAATTATAGAAATGTTTTTGGTTATTTGAGGTGTGCATGACCTATAATTAACTAGATCTATGGATGTAAATCAATTACCAATCTCCTAAAACGGAATTCATCACATTTAGTTGACATGCTAATATAGTGCACATTAATAGAGTCTAGTATTACGTGTCATATGCAAGTAAGTAGGATATAAATATATTCTTGACAAAACTTGATCACAAGCAAGTTCAAAGAGGTCACTTTGATTCTATTCCAGAATTTATTTTAAAGTGTTTTTTTTTTTTTAAGATTTTATTTATTTATTTGAGAGAGAGAGAGAGAGATTGAGACAATGAGTCGGGGGAGGGGCAGAGGGAGAAGCAGACTCCCTGTGGAGCAGGGAGCCTGATGTGGGACTTGATCCCAGGACCCTGGGATCATGACCTGAGCCGAAGGCAGACGCTTAATCATCTGACCAACTCAGGCGCCCTATTCCAGAATTTATATTTAATGGTAACACAGAGGAGACTTCTTTCTCTCTCATCTCACCCAACCTACACAAGTATCATTCTCCCTTTCCCATGATGTTTGTCATATCCACTTAGAAATTTCAATGACTTTTTAATAAAGTCATATTACTCATTTCCCTTATCCTTTAATAATTCTGGTCAATAGCAAAATGTCTTGCCTGCAGTGCCCCTATCATAAATAAGTAAACAGTAAACAAATGAGTAATACTTTCTAAAATTAAGATTAATGCATTTTATAGAAATTCTACACTTAGGTAATAATGCATGATTAATATTTGGTTGAGCTGGGAGTGGAGTAATAAACAAGAAAGGGGTCCTTTCTAGGCTGAAGTCTGCATAAGAAGAGAGAAAATGGTAAGGCTAAATAGTAGATAACATTTAACATTATTTATATAAAGGGCAACCTACTTGAACATAAGCTTTGATGTAGTTTTGTAAAAAAAAAAAGTGGCATTTATTTCTTTGTAATATAAAGAATTTTAATATACTGCTAAAACTAGGATTTATAGTTTTGAAAGACATGATTTAGACTTCCTATGTAATATATTCAATTATAAAGTTCATTATGCCTCTGGGCATAAAATGGGATACTAAAAAAATCCTTATAAGGAAGTACTTCCACAGGGTAGGAATGACCACAAAGCAACTTATCACAAAAGAACATAAGGGAACAAGATCAAACAACACTTCTCAATGTGTGGTTTAAGAAAACAGGGTTAGAGTTGGGGTTCTTAGTATTAGCTGGAAGAAAATTACATTATTTCATTCACATATGTGCACTTCAAGCATAATACCAGCTTATATGAATAAATCAGATGCTAAATAAAAGGATGAAAATAAAAGAAAAATTAAAATTCACTCAATTCTTTAGTTTTTGAACCCAGTTAACATCTTAGTCATTAGATCCAATGAAGAAATATGTTCTGAACTGTGATAATTACAGTCACCAAGTATTAAATCATTATGGTGAGCTAGTCCATTGCATAATTAACAGTCATTCATTTAAGATACACTTTCAAATATTTAAAATGTGTTAATGTAATAATTATACGATTGCCACTTTTTCAAAGAAACAGACTTATGATCGAAGCTAATGATGGATTTTAGCTACCAAAAACATTATCTTTTCTTCTGAAGAAATTGTGAAAATTAGTACTGTAGGTAAATTGTCTGATTGTTATTGATTCAATGAAAGTTTTTTTTTAAAAATTGCCTCTAATGAAATAATGTGTCATGTTAACTGATGTTCTACCATTCTTTCCTCTTATATAATTACTGTTAAAAAAATGGCGTAAGTGTTGTAAGTACAAACAAAATTACAGTAAGTTATTTGTGCCCAAGACACAATTAATGTCCATGAATAGTGACTGGTTTCTATTAGGACCTTTGAGTATACCTTTGAGTATGCTTAACAAGTACTAGGTCAGTTTGTACATGTCTATTTATTCTTCCTATAATTATATTATTTAATTATATAAAACAATAAAAAATGGATGCAAAAAAAGAGAGACTTCTAGCTCTGAAAGTAATGTTGAATTATTTCAAAAGACTTTAAAAAGATAGGTCACTACTTTAAAAATGCTGCTAAAATATGTATGGATGATACGTTTAAAAAGAAAAAAAGATGAATTTGTAATCTAGAAAGATTTGCTATTCAGATTAGCTTCACAAGTCTCCCTTCATATTAAACAAACAAACAAACAAAGAAACACTGGAATCTGTTGAGATGGAATTAGGAGTGAGGTTTATGGAAGAATGACAATCCAGAATCCAAAGCATCAGATACACTCTCAAAGGAAAGGCCAGGAAAACTCTGGTAAACAAATTTTCATTTAGCAGTGTTTCAGCTTTGGTAAAAAGTTATGTTAAGTATCTCAGTCTATATTCATCCAAACTAATTAACATTACTTATCTTCGACAAGTAACTAGTCTTAACCACTGGAAGAAAGGAATTCAACTATAATTATGTTCCTAAAAAACCGAAACACCAACTGAAAAATGAGATTACCAGTACTAATAAAAAGTTTTTAGAAAGACAGTGATAAAGAATGTAGCATCTGAACAAAGTTTCTTTCACGGTTATGGTTGAGAGTAAAAAAAAAAAAAAGTAATTTAGAGTGGTCTAGAGCGTATGGTACAATGGGATATGGTCCATGGAGATAGGATGCTCAGGCACTAAACACTTATGCAGCACATTGGAATCTGCAGCTACTGTCAAGTTAACCAAAGCAATGCTGCCCAGCTTGCCTGCTCTCTTATCCTTCAATACGTCTGAAGTGTTGGTTTTTTTCTGTTAATGATCTTTGGTGCTATGCACATTAATTATAATCTATTGACTATAGTGTTACACAATAAAAAGTATGAGGATTTATCTTGAAAAAAATAGCTACCATTTATAATTCTTAGCACCTTCTTTCCTTTTTCACTTCCATCTTTTCTTAACCTAGTTACAGAGGTCTATGTTATAATACATACACATAGCATATAATCATCCTTCATCCAAATAATGGCTCACTGTTGAGAATGTGCGTGTGCAACATATAGGTTCCTTTTTATTACCACTTGTTTTTCTCTCCTAATGCAGTCAGTGCCTATCTTAACACCTTTATTATACTGCCTTTTGTTTATATCTATGTATTAAAAGTGTTTGTTTGTATGTGTATTAATGAGACTAGGCTAAGTTTCTATAACAACAAGAGCAACCACAAACACAAGTAGATGCCTCAAACCAATAGAAGTTTATTTTTCTCTCTCATGTTGCAGTCCAGGTGGTTGTTCTGGATCTGAGTTCCAGGTTTTCAGATAGATATTTAGGGACCTGGGTTTCTTCCATCTTGTTTCTGTGCCATCCTTTTCAGAGATTTCCTTTTTTACTTTAAGGGCGCTTAAGGGGATTGTAGCTGATAGGAAAGAGGAAGAGCATATGGAAGTCAATCCGCTGCTTGTGGGCCCCAGTCCAGAGAGGGCACATGTGAAGTCACTCACAATCCATTGGCAAGAGTGGATTGGCAAGAACTCACAATTCACTGGTATTTTTATCTTATGGTCTGTGATGTTAAAGTTTTATTTGAGAAATCCTTTTCCTCTCGTATTTTTTCCTCCTAACTTTGCCTTTAGCATTTGTGTCTTTTAATGCCCTTGGAGTTCTTCCCAAAGGCATTAAAATTCATGTTTATGTTTTCTCTAAAGTGAGTCAGTTTTAAACAACATATACTAAGGAAGCTTTCTTTTTCCAATTGATTTTTGGAGCCAGCTTCATCATAATATTAAGTTTTTTCCAAAAAAAAAAAAAATTAAGTTTTTTCCATATACATGGATCTGCTTTAAGCTGTTTATTTAATTATAACAATGGCTTTGTAATATGTCTTAATATCTTCTGGGGAAAAGATGAGATATCTTATCCTCAAGGTTCACAGCTACTTATAGATATTTTTTCATAAAAATTTTAGAGTAAATTTATTAAATTTCTCAAAATAACAAAATATTATGGAATATTTGTTGATTATATTTTACTATGTTTTCTAGTTGTTTACTGTTGATGTAAACAAATACTGTTAATTCCTATTAACTTATCACATATCAATAAAATTATTGAACTCTTATTTGCTTGAATAATTTATTGACTTTTTTTTTTCCCCTAGGAAATTATAGTAGTGGTAAAAATTGACAACTTACTTCATCCCTTCCAAATGTTATGTCTGTGTTTGTTATTTCTTTTTCTTTTCTTACAGTATTGCCAGATTGTCTAATATTATGTAAATAGTGATAAGCTTGGGCATTGTTATATTTTTCCCATCCATAAAAAGAGTATATCTAGTATTTACCTATATAATATTTTTGGTATATAGTTTTTACCTTCTATTCTTAGTTTTCTAAGGATTTCTTGTATAATTTAATAAAACTTTTATTGTATATTAAATATTCACATAAATGTACTTAAAAGATCATCTGCATCATTAGTTAAAATTGTATTATATTCCTCTTTATGCATTAGAGTAAGATCATCCTTGTATTCTGACAATAAGCCAAATCTAATCATGATGCACACTTATTAATTACACACTGGATTTATCAGCCATTGTTTTATTCAGTTTTGCTTCTACACTGATGAGTCTATAATTAACTTTTCTTGTTGTTAGACTTTTGAATTCAATATTCTATTACCTTTATAAAAGGGTAAGGTATAGGTAAAGAGACAATGAAAGAATTAAAGTGGAAAACCAATTCATTTTATTACAGATTGACTCAAAATAGATGAAAGACTTGAATGTAAGAACTAAGACCATGAAACACGTTCTTGACATTGGCCTCGGGAAAGATTTTTTGAATTTGAAAGCAAAAGCAAAGGCAACAAAAACAAAAATAAACCAGTGGAACTGCATCAAACTGAAAAACTGCTAAATAGCAAAAGAAACCATCAAAAACTGGAAGGGCAACCTATGGGAATGGAGGAGATATTTGCAAAGCACATATTTGATAAAGGATTAATATCCAAAATGAATAAAAACTTAAAACTCAATAACAAAAAACACAAATATCTCAATTAAAAATAGGAAAAGGACCTGAGTAAACATTTTTCTAAGTAAGATATTCAAATGGCCAATAGGTATACAAAAAGATGTTGAACATCCCTAATCATCAAGGAAATGCAAATGAAAACCAGAATGAGATGTCACCTCACACATGTTAGGACATCTATTATCAAAAAGACAAGAGATAAATGTTGAAGATGTAGAGAAAAGGAAAGCCTTGTGCATGGTGGTGAGAATGAAATTGTTACAGTCACTATGGAAAACAATATGGAGGCCCCCCCGAAAAGAACTTAAAAATAGAACTACCACCTTGTTTCTGCAGGTTGACATAGGATGTGCTCTGTGGCTACAGATGGTCTCAGGCAGGCTCCCTGGTGGGGTGGGACTGGTGGCTATGCTGAGCAATTAGGCCAGACTGCAAACTTCCTTTTCTGCCTGGCCAGGGCTATAGAATGGGCTCCAAGGCCTGTAAGGCGGTTTGGCTGGAAACCCAAACCGGGCAGACTGCTGAATGAGCTCCCTGGCCAGTTGGGGCCACCATCCTGGCTCTGCAAATGGGCAGATGTGCTGACTGTGATCTCTTCTTGCGCACTAATGTCTGCAAGAATGCAGTATACGAAGATCACTAAATGCTGGTTCTCTACCGATCCCCAATGGTCTGGCCTTTAGATTCCCCCAGTGTTTCCTGTGAGGTGAGACCCAAGTGGGCCTCCTAGAGAGTGTCCTGCGATGCTGGGGAAGCTGGATGTCTACCTTGGGCTCTGTTTTTCCACTGGAGAAACTGTAGGCCCAGAGGAGCCCTCTTGGTGTGGTGCTGTGCTGGCCTGAGAGTGGAGCCATGCAGTCAAAATGGAAGTGTTCCTCTTACTTTCCTCTGTGGTCCTTCTTGATCTCTGTAGTAGGTGGGGGTGGGGGGCTTCAGCCTCACCCTCAGCTTCTGGGCTTTGTACAGTGGCATCTTGCCTATGGATAGTTGCTAGTTAGTCTCCTTATGAGGGGGGCTTAAGTTGGGAATATAATATTTTGGTACCTTGATGACATCACCACTCAGTTTCTTTCTTCCAACTGGCCAGGGAGCTCATTCATGTAATTCACATGCCATATAATTCATCTATTAAAGTTGTAAAATTTGATGGGTTTTAGTATAGTTATCACAGTTAATCACATCATCACAATTAACTTTGGAATGTTTTTATTACCTCTAAAAAACACAAAAAACCCATACCCTTTAACATACCCCCATCAATTTCCCTTCCCCTCATCCATGTCAGCTCCAGGTAACTACTAATCTACTTTCTGTCTCCATAGATCATCCTATTCTCGGCATTTACTATAAAGGAAATCATACAGTATTTGGTGTTCTGTGACTGACTTCCTTAGTTTAGCATGTTTTCAAGGTTCATCCATATTAGGTATCATACTTCATTCATTTGTATTACTGAATAATATTCCATCTTATGGATATACAATTTTATTCATCCATTCATCATTTGTAGGTCATTTGAGTTGTTTCTACTTTTTGGCTAATATGAATAATGCCGCTATAAACATTCTTGTACATCTTTTTGTGTGGGCACATTTTTATTTCTCTTGAATAAAGCCCTACGAATCTGGGGTGCCTGGGTGGCTCAGTCAGTTAAACGACCGACTTGATATCAGCTCAGGTTATAACCTCAGGGTTGTGAGATGGAGCCCTGTGTCAGGCTCTGTGCTGGGCATGGAGTCTGCTTAAGATTTTCTCTCTCCGTCTCCCTCTGCCCCTCTCCCTCTACTCTCTGTCTCCCTCTCAAAAAAACAAAAACAAAATAAACAAAAAACCAAACCAAAACAAAAAACAACTAGGAGTCAATTTGGTGTGTTATATAGGATCTATGTTTAACCTTTTGAGGAACTATAAGACTTTTCCAAAGTGGTTGTACAATTTTATATTCTCACTAAAAGTGTATGATAACTGATTTCTTCATATACCGGCCAATATTATTATCTAACTATATAACTATATTAATAGATGTGAAGTGCTATTGCATTGTGGTTTGATTTATATTTCCCTGATGGCTAATGATGTTAAACATCTTTTCATGTGGTTATTGGACATTTATATATCTTCTTTGAAGAAATATCTATTCACATCCTTGCCCAATTTTTAATTGGATAATTTATTTTGAAATTGGCTTCTTCTATAAGTAATTTTGATACAGTTAATTATCTTTTCCTCCTTGGGATATATTCTACTCAGTCATGGTGGGTAATACTTCTAATATAATATTTAACTTTCTTTACTAATAATGTACATAAAAATTAAAAAATAAAATTTCAGTAGTGAGACTGTATTTTTAAACTACAAATGTCAAATTTTAATATCAGGGCTTTGCTAGGATCATAAAATGAATTTGATGGATTCCTATGTTTTTTCAGTGCATGGTACTACTGAGAATTTTTGCTTGAGTAAACTCTATATTAAAACAATCTCTCCACAGAATATTCTTTAGAGATAATTGGAGTATTTAGGAAACTGTAGGGAGAGTTGAGGTGAATCTGAGGCAGCCAAGAAGGCTACTGGACTCTGAGAAAATTGAGAAGAATTTGAGTTGCACTTACCTTTTAACTTCAACCATCAGAGCCATCTGGGCAAGCAGCTCTAGGAGATAAGCCATCACTTCAGAGACTTGTGGACGCAGATGAGTTGTAGTCAAGAAACCCACCAGCTCCCAAATCCACAAGGGTGCATAAAAAGGATGGTAGCATCCTAAGGAGAGAAGCATGAGGAAGGGACAGGTGTCTGAAGCACCTTGAAGGGCTGAACATTTTTAGCCAAGGGAAATTTAAAAATCCTTTAACAGACCTACTAAAAACTGCTCCAACTCCTAGTGGACATTTAGTCATTTCTTCTTTCCCTCAACCTGGCAGAAAGCTCAACCTACAGCTTTCCCTCAATCTGTAAAGCAGATTGGAAATAGAAAAAGGAGCTGCATTTCTCTGAGTTGTAGTGTGAGGTGAAATTTGTAGCCCCACTAAGACTATGCTCTCCAAACTTAGAAGAGTGGGTGTCTGTGCAATAGTAATTATGACCGCTATTATCCTCGTGGATATTCCCCCTCATTTAACTGTAGGCCTTTAGCTTTCAGTGGCCAAAAAGAAAGGAGAAACAATTAGCTTCACATTTAAGATTATATATATATATATATATATATATATATATATATATATATATATATATATATTTTACAGTAGCACTTTCATGTGAAAACTTTAATGGGCAAACAAATCAGGTAAGTTTCTCCATAAAACGCTGATTATGCTTCAGGGCCCGAGAACCCGCATTGTAACAAGTTTCCAGTCAATGCTGATACTGCTGGTCTATTGAGCACACTTTGAGTATTGACACTTTAGAGCAGATGATTCTTGCTAAATGATACTAACCAAATCACCTGAAGAACTATTTTTAAAAGCAGAGAGCTAATCCCATTTTCTCTCCATTCCTCACTTTCCCAAATAGAGTGAAGGGTTTATCAGTGATGTCAGAGATGATGACCTGGTCATATGTATTTTGAACAAAATAAAAATAGGTAAAAATGCCCAAATAGTTCTAATATGATGCATCTTCACTGGGGGTTTAGGATGACTCTTTGGTAATTATAAGAGTAAATCCTCAAAATCCAGATGTGAACCTATAATTAATTAAGTTCAAAATGGCTTTACTAAATTTGGGATGAACATAGAGTAATTCTGATTTTGATACAATGAGAAATTGGAGATAGGCTCCCTGGAAAATAGAGAAAAGCCCCAAATCATGAAGCTAAATGCCATATTGCATTAAACACAAGAAATGTATGAGTTTTGCTAATATTCCATGGTTTATGTGATTCTAATTGTAACCACTGTGGGTGCATTAATGAGTTTAGCCTCATATACATTACAATGACATTCAAAGACAAATTAGATTATTCACTCATAACTTTATTTAGAAAGAAACTTATTCCCATTAGAAACAACTTCTCATTTTTTCTCCATGGAGTAGCAGTGCAGTTCCTAGGAGAAATCACTTGGTCAATGCCAGCAGTCTGGTTCAATTTCCTACTATCCAGGGATCCTGAGATTCAAACATCTGTGAAATTTCCAATGGCTTCTTCATGCCAGTGGAAAGTAAAAAATTTCTTGCTTTGATGGTGTTTCCAGATGTTCTTAATGCGGCACATATGGCAAGGGCCATTCTTTCCTAATAAGCTGAGGTTTTCAAAGAATCACACGAGGCAACTGAAATGCAACATACCCTGAAATCTATCCATAGAGTGGCTTTATCTGAAAAGCATTTATATTCTTGACAACTAATATAATGATCCCAAAGCCTATATGTAAGGTCTTGTTACACAGTCATAATGATGAAACAATTTGTAAAATACCCATGGTTTCTGGCAAAGGGAAACAGCTTAATTACTGAAAAGAAGCTTTAGTTTACTAGAATTTCCTTTTGAAATTGTATGTTTTTCTATTGTTGCAGACTTTGAGGATTAACTATTAGGAGATATTTCTGGGGCATAGAGCTGGAAAAGTGAAACTGCCTTTGGTTTGTTACTCTCCTTTTAATGTGCCTTTATCCATGTCCTCAACTGTTCTACTCAGCTATTTCTTTTTAGTTACATTTTAATAAAAATAAGTTAAATTGTTTGGATGGAAAACTTTTCCAATTCTATAACAAATGTTCAATTGAGGAGGCAGATACAAGTTACCTGAACTATTGAAATAGCCTCTTAAACTCATTAGATCAGTGTTTTTTTTAAAAATGTGGTCCCTGACCAACAGTAGAAACAACATCACCTGGAAACTGGTTAAAAATGCAAATTCTCTGGCACCACCACAGATCTACTGAATTATAAACTCAGGTGGGACCCAGCATGCTGGTATTTTAACAAGGCTTCCAAGTGATTCTGAGCAAGGTAAAATTTAACCACTGGATTAGACTCTATCAGTGCTGGAATAGGAATCTGAACAATTGTGGTGGGACGGTAAGGGAGAAGTTAGCTACAACTAAGAAGATCAAGGATGCCTTCACAGTGAATGTGGAATATATATATAACTTAAAAAAACACCTGTAACAAGTTGAGAAAGATTTTATTGAAGAGTATCAAGATTGAAAAGAACATTAAGTTCTCAGAGAAATGCATTGTCTATTTGGGGGACGTGGAGAAAATCTGAGTGGTTAACTAACAGGGCTACTTATGGGAAGCAATAACAAGAGAGGATGGGGAGAGCTGTCTGGCTCACCTTGTGAAAAGTTGTCTATGGATTTTATCCTCTCAGCAAGAAGCAACCATCAGAGGTTGCCAAACCCAAGAGAGACATCATCACATTTGCTTTCTAGGAACAGAAGCTCGGCAATAGGGTGGTGGACTGAATTAGGTAGAGAGTGAGAAAGATACCAAGTAATCAGTTATTTTGACATAAAGATGAGAAATGGTGAGGTTTGAAATTATAATTAGGGAAACCAGGGGCTGGTTTATAACAGTTTTTCAAGGTCGCATTGTGATCAGTTAAAGCATTAGAAGATTCCCTTCTAGTAAATGTGTAGAAGGTAGCAAAAGATCATTACTCCATCTTAACTCTCTTTGCGTCTGGGAATTACTTCATGTCTGATCATAAGATCCACACATCTGTTCACCTGATCTTTTTTTTTTTTGTTTGTGTTGTATAGATAATGCATAAAAATAGGACTTACCTTTCTCCTAAATACAGTACTTTTTATTTTTGTTTCCTGTGTAATGTGGAAAAGGGTGGTAAGGGCACATAGAAGCACAAAGTAAAAAAAAAATAATAATAAAATAAAATAAGCACAAAATGGATACATTAAAAAAACGTGCAAATCTGAGAAGCGTAATAAAATTGGATTCTTGGGTGGTTTTAGCTCTATGAGGCATGCACAGTATGGTGTTGTAGAAAAAGCACTGGTTTCCACTTCAAGTTCTGTCCCTTTGAACTGTGTGTTGGAGAAGGTCATCAAAAAGACATAGCCCCCGGGCCTAGGTACTCAGAGGCTCCTTGGAGTAGGGGTCTGCTAGTCTTTCCTGCTTCCAGGTGCTGTTGCAAGGACACAGCCTCGAGCTAGTGATGTGGTGTTGGGATCACCTGCATGGTATACGTGATGGATCCCAGTGAAGACCTCTACCTAGACTGAAGATTTGGCAGGCAGGCGTAGGGATCGACCTGTCTTGCTGCTCCTGGAGACAAGCGTCATATGTAAGTTCCCTTGCTTATTAAAACTGCCACTTACCAACCTGGAGTGGCCTGCCTCTTTCTTGCATCTCTCGCTGCCCTGGGTTCAGGGGCCGGTTTCAGAGCACACCTGGGAAGGTCCCGACGACCTTGCAAACCAGCACTGTGAGACCATGGTCAAGTCACTTTCTTCTCTGCGTGAAATTTTTTCACAAGTTAAATGGGGGTGGGGCGGTGAGATGTTAGAAACTTAGACGTCAATGTGTGAATAAGAGGAGAGTTATCTGGTTTATTTTGGCTATTCTAAAATTTGCAAATGTTTTTCGGGCAGGAGGTTGGAAAAAAGTCAATACAGCTGAGAAAGGAATATACATATGGACACCCACGTGTGATCTTCTGTCAAAAAAATCCAGAGTAATGTGTCTGAAAACAAAAAACAAAAAACAAAAAACTGGGCTTTGATTGGATCGGTGACTATAATCATAGCTTGGTCCTACTGAAGGCAGGTGACATTTCCCTCATCCGTGCTCCTACATTTATTTTATCTTAGCCCTTGAAGGCTATTTTGTGTCTGTCTCTACTGTACTGCAAACCCAGGTGTTTGTCAGATTTACTAATGTATTCCCAGTATTAGCACAGGGCCTGAAGAAATTTATATTTGATAAATTAATGAATTAATAAATTATTAGCTAAGGAAAACAACCTCTTTGAAAGCCGTGGACATGTATACTTACCTGAAACAGGCAATTTCTCATATAAAACAATACCATATGTCTCTTTATTTTCACATCATTTCTCATATTTTCACAGGATTAGAAGTATTAGAAGATACATAAAAAATTAGTCTTGTAAAGTTTTCACTATGTCAGACATATTACATGGCATATACTAAGATTCTCATTTAACCTACATCACAATCCTGCAAATATTAACCCTCTCATTTTTAAATAAGAAAAATGTACACCCCAAATTTCAATTAACTGACTCAAAAAGCTATTTGTTTTCAGACCTACAACATTATCCTGATTCCTCTTTTACCATAATTGAAACTAAAATACATTTCATCATTTCTGTGAATTGTTGATTTTTGCCTTTCTGATTATTTTTTTAAGTACAGTTGACATACAAGGTTACCTTAGTTTCAGGTGTACAACATAGTGATTCAACAAATTTCTACATTATGCTATGCTTACAAGTGTAGCTACCATCTGTCCCCATCCATCACTAATACAATATTATTGACTGTATTCCTTATGCTGTCCTATCATTCCCATGACGTATTCATTTTATAACTGGAAGCCCGTATCTCCCACTCCCCTTCACCCATTTTGCCTAACTCCCACCCACCTCCCCTCTGGCAACTCTTCTCTGTATCGGTAGGTTTGATTCTGCTTCTTGTTTGTTGATTCATTTGATTATTTTTGTTTTTTAGATTCCACATACGAATGGAATCGTATGGTATTTGTATTTCTCAGTCTGACTTATTTCACCTACATAATACCCTCTAGGTCCATCCATGTGGTTACAAGTGGCAAGTTTTTTTGCCGTGTGATGTTCCACAAGTGCAGCTATAGAAAAGTGCTTGTCAGTTGAAATAAAAACCACACTTGATGGGGAGGGGGGGAACGCCTGGGTGGCTCAGTCGGTTAAGTGTCTGCTTTCAGCTCAGGTCATGATCCCAGGGTCCTGGGATCGAGCCCCGCATCAGGCTCCCTGCTCGGCGGGAAGCCTGCTTCTCCCTCTGCCTGCCCCTCCCCCTGTTTGTGTGTGCGCTCTCTCTCTCTCTCTGACAAATAAATAAATAAAACCTTAAAAATAATTCAGTTTATCTAACCTCCCAAACATTAAACAAAGTTTTAGAGAAATGTGGATCTTTTTTATGGCTGAATAATATTCTATTGTATATCTATGTACCATATCTTCCTTATCCATTCATCTATCCGTGGACACTTAAGTTGCTTCCATATGTTGGCAATCTATAGATTTAATGCAATCTCTATCAAAATACCAAAAGCATTTTTTTACAAAGCTAGAACAAATAATACTAAAATTTGTATGGAACCTCAAAAGATCCCGAAAAGCCAAAGCAATGTTGAGAAGATAAACAAAGCTGGAGGTACCACAATTCCAGATTTCAAGATATACTGCAAAGCTGTAGTAATCTGATTGTTTATTGCAAATGAACCTGCCCTAAACCCCTGAACTATGCCTTCTCTTAGGCCACCCTGGACTTCTTCAGTCAGACCCTACTCCTCAGTGTGTGGTTAGTCAACATTCTCAAGTTAAGGCAGCAAAGAACTTTGCCTACAGATCTTGTTCACTGAGTTGATAAAGTAGTCTGTATAGCTGTGTTACGTATTTAGAATTGTTCAATCTGTCTTTTCAATTTCTTTCCATACAATAATAGGAACACTTCTAAGAGTAAGTTCAGACTTTATTTCTCTTTATCTTTTTTAAACTTTGGGAATGCACACTAATTCACAGGATAGAGAAGACAATTTTAGCATTAACTCCACCAATTTGTAGAATGACCTTATAAAGTTAATCAAATATTTTGCTTAATTTTGAGTGTGTATAAATTTTTTGGTGAAAATGACATCAACATTTTTAGTGAAATATGCGAAACCTTGGGAATGCTTGGAGTTGTGAGATAAGAATGCAGATGTCATAAATCATTTTATGTAACTGTCGTGTCGATTTAAATTGATGATCATACACTATCCACAGAGTTAGAAAATATTTGTTTTTCTCCCATGAGAAGTAGAAAAAAATAGAAATTAGTGCTATGCATCTGTATCTATTACAAATAGTGAACTGAATCTCTTTGGTAAATGCAAAATGCTTTTTTATTTTTATTTTTTATTTTTTCAGTGTGCTATGAAATTTTCTTCCAGCCTGGGACAGTTGCAGGATAAATGAGGGTATTTAGCTGAAACACAGAGATGGCCCTCAACTAATATTTGTTATAAAAAGCTTAATAGTATTATGAAAATGTGAGATAAATACTGGTACTATGGAGATGTCTTTTGGAATTTTTGTGGGTTTATGGTTAAAGGTGAAGTAAAGTTGTCAGAATGATTGATTGCTATGTTTCATCGTATCTGCTATAGCTGTGTGATTTGAAAGCATTCTATGGAGTTAGGAAAATCTATAGACTTTTCTTGCTTCCCTTTGCACCACAACGAGCTATTTGGGATTTGCCACTTTCTTTGTGATGTCTTATAGGGTGAACACAAAGGAAAAGTCAAAGGTGAGTCCTTCTGTTGAGTTAAAAGGAATAGATTTTTGGCTGTGTATAAACACAACTGCAAGATTGACTATTCTCATTGAATTGAATGATCAATTTGGCCCAACAACAAATTTGAGTTTTATCTTCTTTCAGTATATTGATTAAATACACTGGGGTTGTTTTTGTACACTTGCTTGTATAGGAACAGCTGCAGCATAGCTAGTTAACATGGGCCTTGGAGTCAGACAACCTCTCTTTTCTATCTTGCCTCCTCAAGAAATAACTGTTATTTTGTCTCAGTTTTCTCGTATGTAAAATGGAGATTACAACGGAATGAATTTTTTAGTGTTATTATGAAAATTAAATTAGATAAGATATTTAACAGGCTTGAACAGTACCTGGCACAAACTAAGCTTATTAACTATTGCTTTATCATCCTAATTATATTGTGTGTCTACATATATAGACACACAAGCTCTGTTATAAAGTTTTGTATATATATTACAAATTTACTCATGAAATTCAGCTTAACTCATTTAACTAAATAAAATTTTAATTAATTTATTTTTACTCGTTGCCTAAAATCATGTGGAGAAAATAACTAGATGTTTGACAACCTACGTTGTGTCAACTTGCCACAGAAAAGCCAATTCAATTAAAAAATGTAATTATTCATTCCAGTGGTCTGTTTACACAGTACAAGGCATTTAGTTTGGCCACAGTTTTACTTAATTGTTCAAATAATTGGACTTTGGGTAGATAGAGCCTGGAATGGTCAGATTTGATGCTACTGAATGATTTGGTTGTTTAGATTTGTCATGACTCATTAACTATAAGTAGCAACAGAATTATTTCTGGTTTCTTGCCATTCACAGGACCATGTAGTTAGGTTGCAGAAAATTTTAACAGCAAAACATTTTGTTGTTGTATCTAATTGTATTTCATCCATGAAAATACAATATAATTTTTTTAAAAATTACTATGTATTAGATTTTGGAGACTGCATATATCCACACAGCATATTTTCCGTAAGTCTCCAAACTGTGCACATATATATGTGCATATTATGTGTCAAATATCTATATACACATACACATTTACACTTATTACCTGAAATATTCTTAAATTTTTATAAGGAGTGTGATAAATGGTAAAGAGCAAAATTTTGTTGCTGTGCTAAATCCAGGCTATATGTCTATTATCCAGTAAAAATATTCTCAAATATTTGAAAGGCAAACACTCATATTTATTTATTTAAATAACATGGTACTGTAAAAAAAAAAATTAAAATAAATAAATAAATAAATAAATAAATAACATGGTACTGTGATATTCTTGTCATTCAGAATTACACAAATAAGGCAATAATAATCAATGAAGGAATAGAAGTATAAGAAAAGCAATTTATAGAGAATCCAATTACCTAAAATAAAAGTTGCCACTAAAGGGAATGCAAATATGTACAACCCATTAAATTCATATTTATTTAGGGCTTACAGTTACCCATATCACTAGAATCAATATGTAGATGTTTCCTTTGTCCCCAAACTATTCCTGGTGTTCTGTGATATAAACTGTAATACAAAATAGACCAAACCACAAGGAATTTCCCCGATATCAAGAGCTTAAATGAGAAATTGCATAGTTTGAAAAATCAGTGGTGCATTAACTCTCTTAAAAAGAAATTTAAAAGAGGAAGGAAAGTTCCAGGCAATAAAAAGTCCAATTAAAACACCAAGAGGAACTTTGTGCAATTTCAGGTTTTGTATTTTTCTTTTGTTCTTTCATTTGTCGCTCTTTTCCTGTAAGTCATCAAGAAATACAGAAAGCTTTTCTAGTTGTATTACCAAAAATATATATCAAAGTATGCACATACACAATATGTCTACTCATTACCTGGAATATTGTTATAAGGTGAGTAATAAATGGTAAAGAGTAGGAAGATGCTTGCTATACCACAGCCGTCCTGAGTAGAAAACGAATTTCCTTTTACTGAGAAATACCTCATCTCTTTCTAGTTTGTGGACAAGGTCTTTGGTGACCATCATAACCCCCAAGAGGATCTGAGGTGAGGAAAGAATATCATTTAAGTGGAGTTGTTCTCCTTCAAGGCATGAAATAACTGGTAAGAGTCTGTACATTTTTACCTTTTCAGCTGGAGTTGAATGTGTATGAATCTGATGTGTCAAAAATATTTATAAAAGATGACTTGGGGCCCAATGCTGCAGCCCTCAGGCAGTCCAAACTCCAATTGACTTCAATGAGAACTTTACCTGTCCAAGGTCCAGCTGCCCTGTGCCTGTAGGGTAAAAGGAAAAGCTTAAATGAAGCACTGGTTCAGAGTTTCAAGAACTATAGACAAAAAGTCTTGATGACTGGAGAGAGAAATCTGCGGATGGCTGCCTGTCTGAAAGCGTTAATGTCGAAATTGGCTTGGTCTACTAAGAAAGGAATGATTTTGATTGATTCTCTTCCACTTATTTCGGAGCATAAAGTCTGTACATTTGAGTAGCAAAAAATAATGCCAACACTTCCCAGACTTTTAAATTCTATTTTGATATCAAAAGCTCTTAGTAAGTGTTCATGAAGTGCCGGCCAACTTCTTTCCCCTAGGCTTATCAATTACAAGGCACAACAAGAGAAATATAGTAAGTATAAATTAAAGGTGAAAAGATCACTGCATGAAATTTTAAGGAAGGCTTTCCATTCACAGAAATTAAAGGCAAACTGGGGCACAGGCACTTTTGAGATTTGCCTGTCCTACCGCCCCACCACGGTGCATCTGAGCAAACTAGAACCAGAGGTGGGAAGACTTCTTTCCACTCTACTCCAGTGATCTCTCCTTTTGCCATACTCCAGTCTCCTCTATTTCTTTCTTTTTTTTTTTTTTTTAAGATTTTATTTATTTATTTGACAGAGAGAGACACAGTGAGAGAGGGAACACAAGCATGGGGAGTGGGTGAGGGAGAAGCAGGCTTCCCGCTGAGCAGGGAGCCCGATGCGGGGCTCGATCCCAGGACCCTGGGATCATGACCTGAGCTGAAGGGAGACGCTTAACGACTGGGCCACCCAGGCGCCCCCAGTCTCCTCTATTTCTATTGCGTTTCCCCTCCAAAAAAATTACTTTTATCTGGGGAAAGCTTCGCATTTTAGTTGAAGAGCTAACACATTATCTGATTTTTAAATCCAATTGCTAACTGTTTAAGTCATAGTGTCTCAGATTCCTTTTCTTCCTTTATTAAACAGGGTGTTTGAGCTAGATTACTTTGTCAGTTAACTTCCAACTATATTATAATTTCATCCCATTCATTTTTCTTACCAGTCTTCACTTCTCCTACATTATCCTAATAGAACCACTTCAGGCAAAAAGCACTGGGTAACCTTGTGTTTGGTGAGTTACTTGCTTTTCTCTTTAGTATCTCCCTCCTGTATTTCAGATACCCTTACTTTAACACTGACCTGTCGAGTGCAGTGAGACACACTGTGGCATCCCATGCTTCAAAAAGTTTGATATAGAAGCACTCAAACATGTATTACCTATAGTAAGAAATATAGATTTACCTTGCAATTCAGTGTGCATACTCATAACAGAAAGAACATTTTCTTTTTTTTTTTTTTAAAGATTTTATTTATTTATTTGAGAGAGAATGAGAGAGAGCACATGAGAGAGGGGAGGGTCAGAGGGAGAAGCAGACTCCCTGCCGAGCAGGGAGCCCGATGTGGGACTCGATCCCGGGACTCCAGGATCGTGACCTGAGCCGAAGGCAGTTGCTTAACCAACTGAGCCACCCAGGCGCCCAGAAAGAACATTTTCTTGAATTAATACTTACCCTTCTTATGTGTGATGAAATATATTTAGCATTAACTAGAATTTAGAATTTCATTCCATTAAAAATACGGGGTGAATCTCTGTAAATTGATTTTACAATCAATTTGCTCATGAGGTGCAACCTATAGTTACTAAAATAGTAAATTCTGTGTTACTTTGGCAACTGTTAACTTAGATAATCATCTTGGTAATATGTTTGCACTTGAGAAAAGATAAATGGAGATCTGGTACTTTTTATGAAGTGATAATCTTATTGTCCTGGGACAATAGTGGAAGGGAAATTTGAGAGCAAGAGGTGTTTTTCATTGTTGACCTCTCCCAGGTACTCTCAGAGGCTGATAAATTCTTCATGATCTTCAGTGAGACCTTGCTATGTGCTATTTCAGAATTTCAGAGATATTGATCATATTTAATTGGAAATACTTGAATGTAGATATCAAGTTCGGTTATGCAGTACCCAGTAGTAGGTTTCTCATAAAGACCACTACCGACATGAAAATTCAGGTAATTAAGAACACTGATTTTTGTTTCTCAGACATGGCCTGGTCCTACCTGTTCTGACAGTCTTTGTTCTTACATTGTGTCTAAAACCACGATGAATCGAGGCTTACTCATCTTTTCCCCCTGAGATTCCTTTATGCCCTGGGAATTCCTCAAGAGTTTGGATAAGTTATAGAGTCTGAATCAAGGAGAAACTTCTGAGAGAATTAATCTTTTTGTGTTTTGCATTTGTTAAAAGATAGACATTTGAGGATGAGGGAGTCTTTGAATGAAGGGACCGCCACCTGTATACCATCATTACCCCCCCAAACTGGGTACATGAAGACCAATCCTTTAGCTAAGAACTGGCTAAGTATTACATGTGCTAGCCTCGTGTTCTTGAGATTCCCCCAAGAACATAGCTCATGTGTTGGATAGATACATGAAAATCTACAAAAGTATTCATTTGGTGTGCCACTCATTTATTCAGCACTCATTTATTAAGCACCTATGATGAACCTGGTGATGTTGCAGGTGCTAAGTGCTAAGGAATAAATGATGTGAAATACATGTTTGCAGCATGAAGAGATTTAGGAGGAAAAAAATCTCTAAAGACGCTTATAATAGCAGCATTGCCACCAGACTAATTCTAATGATGGCATTTCAGTACCCAACAACCAAAGAAGATTGTTTCATCTCTTCACACTTGTATTTTACTCTGAGCTGTAGTAATGCTGCTGACAGAAAAGGAATGAAGCAGAGAGAGAAATCAAACCATAATAATTTTATTTTATGCTGAAAATTATAAAGCGGTCTTTAAAGTTATTTTGCTATCAAAGTAATTAATTTAAAATAGCAAGTGGAAATTCTACAGTTACTCAGGACCCATTATCCAGAATCCATTGTCCAACAAAGCATTTGAAAGACTGTTTTTGGCAATACAAAATGAGGGAATAAAGCTTAAGAGAGAACAAGTACTGATAGGAGGTGTAGGTAATGTTTCCTAGTGGGAAAATACATTATCATAAGAAGAAACACTTACCATAAAACATTCCAGAAGGGAGTGATTGGAATTATGTCCCCTTCCATTGTGTTTACATAATGTGAAAACAACCAATCGAATCAGTTCTGATTTTTAATTGCGCATAATAAAACAACCAGACAACCATTGATGACATCAGTCACTTTTCAACTTATTTTGCACTAGGAGGAGAAAACTTAAGTCTATCTTTTGGTCAGTTCTTTACACAATTTCCGTTTAAAATGTCAAAGGTTGGTTTAGTTTATAGATTTTACATAGGCTACATATCCATTTTCTGTTAAAAACTCTTCATTTTCTTGATTACTTGGGACTTTAATTGTATGCAGGGTTGTCCTCCTGGAAAGGCAAATTGATGCAATTGCCCACAGACTCTCAGGATCTATGAGAGGAGGAAAAAAAGGCAGCTAGCAGCTGGTGGCTAAAATATAATTAGTGTCAATATGTAAAATACAATTAACATCAGCATGCAACCTGCCCCCTAGGCCTGCCTCAGCTGGCTTTGGTCTTCTGTGCTACCTCTTCCCTCAAATCCTCTACCTGCTGACCAACTACTGCTCTTGATGTCTGTGGTTACTAACTATTGGTTGGTTAAAATATTCACCATAACAGGGGCGCCTGGATGGCTCAGTCGGTTAAGTGTCTGCCTTCCTCCCAGGTCATGATCCCTGGGCCCTGGGATCGAGCCCCGTGTCTGACGGGAAGACTGCTTCTCCCTCTCCTACCTGCTCGTGCTCTTTTGCTATCTCTGTCTCTCTGTCTCTTAAATAAATAAATAAAATTAAAAAAAATATTCACCATAACAAAATTTCTAAATTTAACCTGTATAAAAATATTAGGCTTATAGAACAGATGACCTAGAATATGTTCTAGGTTCAGTTCCTCCCTAGACAAGGTTTACTTTTACCTGAACTTGGCTATAAAGGCTTATCTTGTTAAGACTTATTTTAATTTGTTATAATAAAAAATCCCTGTAGTTTAGAACTACAAGAACTCTCACTACCATATTGTCATGTTATCAAAATCAGACAGCTGAAACCTCGAAATATTTATATTTATTAAAGAATAATAGAATAGTATTTGATAAGGAGATTACACTAAAAAGTTAACTTTTGAGATATGAAATGAAAAGAAGCCTGTTTGACATCATTAAGATGAAGAAAAACAACTAATAAATTTTTTCCCTTCAAGGAAAGTAATAAAGGTATTTATTTACTTAGAGTGAATTGGCTTTAAACAGTTATTTGAAACCTAGAGTGTTTTCTTAGACACTTTGGGTTTAACAAGGGTTTAATTTTACAGTGGAGCCAAGAAAAATCCTGAGATCTCCAACATACTTGGGGATAAGACATAAGCCCAATAAAATGCTTTTTCTGAGGTTTAAGATCTTGCAACTTCTTGCTGTTGTAAAACTCTTGAAAATCTCCTAGTTCATATGGAATTTCTTTTTCCCTCCCTCTCTTTCCTCCTTCCTTATTTTTTTTTCTTGGTTAGCATTTCAAACTCAGTATTTTTTTTTATTGATTTAACCTTATAATTTCTCAGGTTATTTCTTTTCACTTTTATTGAGCCTCAGTTAAATACTACCTCCATAGCCATTAGCTTAAAATGTATATTCTTAATTAATAAAATTATTTTTTAAAGATTTATTTATTTGAGAGAGAGCGAGAGCAAGTGGGGGGAGGGGCAGAGAGAGAATCTCAAGCAGACTCCCACTGAGCGTGGATCCTGACTAGGGGCTTGATCTCAGGACCCTGAGATCATGACCCTGAGATCATGACCTGAGCCAAAACCAAGAGTCTGATGCTTAACCGATTGAGCTACCTAGGTTCTCCTCACATAATTAAAAAAAAACAAAAACAAAAATAAAAACAAAACAATATACTGGAGGACTTAAATCATTTGGGATTTCAGTGGCTTTCTTTAGAAGGGGAAAAACCTTTTGAAATGCAAAGATAAGCTATTGATTTATCTATTTGTTATCTCCAAAGTAGATACTTTAACAGTAGCACTCAATAAGTTTTGAGAAGTACGTATGTACACAATGCCCGGTATGATGCCAATCACACAGAAACATTAGGTATGTCTTTGATGGATACTTGGATCTCACTGCCACTTTTGTACAAAGTCGATGCTAATCCTGCGTCCTCTGCCAGGTGCTATGCTGTGGAGAGTTAGCTCCTAAAGAAGGTCATTCAGACTGAATAGAATATTTGTGACACTGTGCAGTCACAAGATGGGTCTATACAAGCCTTAACTACTTGTAGATGTCAAGTTTTATGTGTGCGCTGCGGAAGGGGTTGGTGTTAAGACAGCAGCCAATAAGAGATGGGCAAACCAGGTGCCTTATTATGGATAAAGGAGAATTTTATCAAATAATCTTTTTAATCATGCTTAGAATCTTCTGTTGACTCCTTAAAAAATATACCGATTGAATAGCATTTTTTTTTTAAAGATTTTATTTATTTATTTGACAGAGAGAGAGAGAGAGACAGCTAGGGAGGGAACACAAGCAGGAGGAGTGGGAGAGGGAGAAGCAGGCCTCCCGCTGAGCAGGGATCCCGATGCTGGGCTCCATCCGAGGACTCTGGGATCATGACCTGAGCCAAAGGCAGACACTTAACAACTGAGCCACCCAGGCGCCCCTCAACAGCTTGTTTTGCATCAGCCAGCATGGAGACCTGAGAGAATACAAGCAAATAGCAGACAAGGAATTCCAAGTAAGTCCTACATGCAAACAGGACAGAAAGACAAAGATATTTTGACCAGAGCAAAAATACTAGCAAAGATGCTGATTCTTGAAGCTGAGTTACAAAGCCACAAATACCTTAAATAAGCATATATTTCTCTCGACCTGTGCTTCCCAGTAATTTTAAACAAGAGGAGCCCTTTTAAACTTGGCCTCAATAAAATAGTACAGTCTCCACAAGATAGAACAGTAGTTGTATTCTTGGTATTTGTTGATTTATAAATTACAAAATGACAGAAGATGACTGTGAACTTAATAGCTTTAAATGTCTCCTCTTTAAAAAAAAAAAAAGATTTTATTTATTTGGGAGAGAGAGACAGAGCATGAGCAGGGGGGAGGAGGCAGAGGGAGAAGCAGGCTCCCCGCTGAGCAAGGAGCCAGATATGGGTTCTGGGATCATGACCTGAGCACACAAGGCAGGTGCTTAAGCTTAACTGACTGAGCCACCCAGGTGCCCCTAAATGTCTCCTCTTTTATTAAACATAATGGCATCCATATACATATGAAAAGGATGAGCTATGCATTTATTTAACTAAATTTTATTTATATATGAAAAATTCTTGACATAGGAATTGAAAATGCCTTAAGAATTTCAGCATCCCAAAGAAGTTAAAAACTGGAAAACAGAATTCAGGAAAAAAACCTTTAACCAATTATACATAAATGCATGTAGGAGAGCTGTTAGAAAAACTGAAATAATCACCCATTGTGTTAGATTTTTCTCACCTGATTTTCTCTAATTCTTTGTGGAAATAAACACAAAATATAATGTGAAATAGATAAAATGGAGTAGATCCAATCTCTCACAGTCAGCTCTCACAGCCTATTTATAGTCAGGTCTGCTTATTCAAGTTATCCTGGGGCTGAGAAGAAAAACCATTTCTGGTCTCAAACAAGATCTAGTTAACCAGTGGTATACAAGCTTGAAACACAATTATAATTTATGTCTCCAACTTATATCCTATACCTGAGTTTTTCTGAGATCTACGACATGAAATAGACTCTTGAAAATAGGAGTGGCTTGTTTCTTCGAAGTATGCATTTATTCTACTTAAATCTCTTATTTTCTTCAAATGGGTTTTTAAAAAGATTCTCAGGCCTTTAATGGAAATCATCAAAATAATTAAAGTAAGCACATACAAAGATTAAAGTCAGAGCCAGCAGAGAAACAGGAGAAACATTTCGGCAAAAACAATAGAGAAAAAAGTCAAAGACATAGGATCTGCTCACAGAGCACTTCCCAAAGGTTACATATCAGCTCCAGGCAAATAGCAACAGAGAATCGCCTTTAGATCTTGTAGAAGATTAGGACCAATAACAAATTAAGCAATAAGAACACTCAACAGCTCTGCATACTTCTCTAAATCAAACAATAACAACAAAAACAGAGTTTGCATTAATGTTTCTGTTGAATCAAACATCTTCCTCTCTCTCTTGAGAGTGCTGCCTTATACTTTCTACTTTACAGTTTGCTGACCTTTTTCTGTTATTCTCTGATATATCTAGCATCTAGATGCATATTTACAGACTTACTTGTTGAAATGATGCTGACACATTTTTAAACTATATTCTGCGATTCTATTTTTAGAATATATATTTTTTAATATGTCAGCAATTCTTGATTATTGGTTGTTTTTTAGAGCTTGCAGAAATCTGACAAGAACTTAGCCTATTAACTTATTCTTTTTGCCTGGGGCTGTCTCAAAAACTGTGATAATTTTTAGGTTTCTTTATCCTTCCAATGCATTTTATTTAGTGCCTATCGGATGAGAAATACACAATTGCTGTCTTTAAAACATTTACATCTTAGTGGGTTGATAAAACAGGCATAATAAATGATAGACTGAAATATTAATAAATGTCAAGAGAAGCACTAAGTTAGGTGGGGTTTCCTATAAAGATGGGAGATAAGAGAGAAAACAAAGAAAATTGGCTCATATAAAATTTGGGCACAATCAAATTTTATCATTCTATATCTCTGGTTCTTAAGTCCATTTTCTTATATCTCTGAGATTTAGTGTTTTTATCAATAAAATGAGGAAAACTTGCATTCTTTAGAACTTCTTTAAGTATTAACTGAGTTTATTTAAAGATCCAAGTATTTAGTAGGTACAAAATGATTACATGATTATAGGAAATTTCTTAGAGAAAAATCTGGAACAGAAAGCTGAGGCAACATAAAGAAAATTCCCAAGTGCCAGTTAATGTGTACGGATGTATTCAGTTGGCAAATCAGAACTCTTGAATGTTTTAAGCTAGTTTCATTGCATAAGTAACCACAGAGAAAACACTAAAAGGGATAGAGAACCAAATTGGCCTCCAGCTATGTTTCCTGCCATATAAAAAATGCCCATGCCACCAGCCTTCTTTTTTCCATATTTTATTTACTTAAAAAAGGAATTATATTTTGGTAGTAATATATACAGTATAGATGTATGTATGTATATACGCACACACACAAATGCATATATATATATATATACACATATATATATATAAACACATACATATATATACGTCTGTGTGTGTGTGTGTGTGTGTGTATGCATTGGCAGGGGAAGAAAATACCTTTAAATATGTCTTTGGTCATAGGTGGTTTACTTCTCAGTTTACATAGCAATACCTAGATCAGTGCCTACCACGATGTCAGTATTTAATAATAAAATTGGGTAAATGAAAAGAATGCATTAATTTAAAAGCATTTTCAAATGTTATCTAGTTCCAAGTCATTTTTCTGTTACAAAAAAATGAAGATTATTTTTATTTTCTATGTGAAAATTCAATACATGATTTACTTGATTTCTCCTTGACAAGATTTTTGGCCTAAATTACTTTAATATTCTTTTATATAAACTGAAGTATAGGAGGAAAAGACATGGGCACTGCTACATACTTTATCTTTGTACATTATGAAAAAATAATCAACATACCAGTATATTACAATAACAATGACTATATAAAAATGTTTTGATAGCTGAGGATAGGGAAAGACAAAATGGAAACTAATATAATTTAATGGCTTCTAAGTAGAAGGCATTTTACATACATATATCTGCTTATGTTTCCTAACATTCCTGTATTTTAGCTATTAGTAACCCTATTTCGCAGAACAGAAAACTCAAGCTTAGGACAGCCTAACATAAGAAGTGAAAATAGTGGATATAGCATTCCAACCAGATCTGAATGACTCAGAATCATATATTAGGTTTTGATTAGCCATGCTGCCTCGTAAAATTTTACCCAATGTTAACACCATACGTGTACATAGGCCAATGTAGGGAAATTATTTATCTAAGTTACCTAAGGAAATGGTTTCACAAATGTGACCATCATAACTGAAGCAAATATTTGGCTAGCAGGAGCTCCTGGACGGCACGGTTGGTTCAGCAACCGACTGGGTTTTGGCTCAGGTTGTGATCTCAGGGTTGCGAGATCGAGCCGGGTTGGGCTCCATGCTCAGCATGTAGTCGGCTTAAGACTATCTCTCCCTCTCCCTTCCCCCACAAAACACCCCTCTCAATATAAATAAACAAATCTTAAAAAAAAAAATAAAACATACGCACATTTGGCTAGCAAAGCCAAGTAAGTGGAAGGCTCAAATATACTAACGATGTTGATACTTAAGCTCTTCTCTATGTTGATAATTCATGTCAAGTGAGTTGGAGTTGGAGCCAAAATGATCCTACAACATATTGTGACATTCTTTCAAAATGAGCATTTGTTACCGTTCTGGGGTTTACCTCTGACTTTTCTCTGTTAATCATAACTAGACACATGTACATTTATTGAGATACTCAAGTTATATTTCCTAAGAATTTAAATCCATAAATGATAATTATTTCGGAAGTGTTTTCACCACACTGTGAATATAAAGCATCATTCTGCTGCTTATGTTGTAAAATATCCTATGATGCTAGGGAAAAAACAACAACAACAACAACAGATACTGCTTTTCACTTTATCTTATGGAATGTTTGAGAGTCATTTGTTTTATAGATGAATTGAAACAATATCATGCTGCGGTTTCTTAAAAACAAACTTAATATGTACTTTGGGAAATAAAAACCAACAAAATATTTTTCTGCTGACATTTAATTTCACCAAAGTTAAACCAGAGAAGAAGAATAGAGTTGTCAAATGACATTGCAATGCAAGGAAAACTGTAACATTGTGGGGTTTTTTCCAAGAGAGCATTCCTGATGACACCATAGTTTAGAGACTACATCCAAGTGCCTAACACAGAAACAGGTCCATGTTTTGTGTTCAGAAATGGTGAAACTACTTCATGTATGGGCTATCCATCAATAACAGAAAGGGTCTATGTGGGACGGTGTTTTAGACCCGTTACCTTAAGTCAAATGAACACATGGTGGTCAGGTCCTGAAGTTGAGTTAGAATCTTGTATCTTGTGTAAACAGAGAGGAATACAAACAACTCAGTGAAATTTGAGACAAGTGTATATACAGGAAGAAGGGCAATATGAGCAGAAATATTTAAAAAATTATTTATAAAAACCAATACATACAGAGGAAAACTTTTCATAGCAATCTATATTAATGATGTCACAGAATTACCAGGCCAACTCTGTGATCTCTAAGCTACAGGTCAGAGGCTGAAAACTGTAGAACATTAAAGGTTGCTATACGCAAACAACGAATCATGGAACACTACATCAAAAACTAATGATGTAATGTATGGTGATTAACATAACATAATTAAAAAAAGAAAAAAAGAAAAAAAAGGTTGCAACAGAGATTGAAATTATTGGTATGTTATTCCTAAAATCAATTAAACATAGAAACATCAATATTACATTTGAGTTAGCAGAATGTAATGAAACACTTAGATGTTATATAGTATTGAAAAATAAATCTCATATCATACTAGATAATTCTACAATTTACAACTGCAACAATAACAGCAATCACAAATAGATATGAGCAGGGACATATAGCTAGAGAGCGATTTTATCCTCATTACAACATTACATTCAAAATAAGTGGAAGGGTACCTGGGTGGCTCAGCTGGCTAAGTGTCTGCCTTTGACTCAGGTCATCATGATCCTGGGGTCCTGGGATGGAGCCCTGCATCAGGCTCCTTGCTCACCAGGTGCTTCTCCCTCTCCCTCTGCCTGTCCCTCCCCCTGTTTGTGCTCAATCTCTCTCTGTCAAATAAATAAATAAAATCTTTAAAAAACAAAACCTAAAGTAAGTGGAGTCAGACCAACCTTGGAATTCCTTGACAGTAAATGCTTCCCAAGAGACAACAGAACAGACTTGCATAAAATCATCAACTATTATACCCAGTCATTTCTCATTCATATCCAAACTCAAGAGTAAGAGCTTCTCAGATCTGTGGTCTCGGAAAGTTAATTAGCTCAGAATTCTATTTGCAAGCTTCAGATACCTGAGAGGTGCCCTTTTAAAGAAGAAATAAACAGGGGCGCCTGGGTGGCTCAGTTGGTTAAGCGACTGCCTTCGGCTCAGGTCATGATCCTGGAGTCCCTGGATCGAGTCCTGCATCGGGGTCCCTGCTCGGCAGGGAGTCTGCTTCTCCCTCTCCCACTCCCCCTGCTTGTGTTCCCTCTCTCGCTGTGTCTTTCTCTGTCAAATAAATAAATAAAATCTTAAAAAAAAAAAAGAAGAAGAAGAAATAAACAATCCATTTGTTTTTACTGATTATTACAAGGTCTTTTAGGTACTTAGATAAGTAAATAAAATCACCAACTACTAATGAGAAGTTTGCTGTTTATCTAAGGCTTAACTAATGGACATAATTATGGATATAAAAAAGGCCACACAAATTTTCATTAAAAAAAAAGAAAATCAGGTAATTTAAAAAGATTTCAGGTTTGTAGATTACATTAATGAAGAAGCATTGAGGATGGAGGGAGGTAGATGAAAAAGCCAAAATTCCTGGTATTACAAGTTAAGACTTCAAAAATGGTTTTTATCATATAAAAAAAAAAAATTGAAAGTGTAGAAACTTGAATGGGGGAAGATGGTAGATTGTAGATTGCAAAAATGGCCACAATAATTTGCAGTGTCTCCCATCAATAGGTGGAATTTGTTTTTCCAGCCTCTGACTCTGGGTTGGCCTTGTGGTTGCTTGACTGATATAATGTGGCAGAAGTGATGAGCTCAGGCCTCAGGAAACCCTGCAGCTTTTGCTTTCACTTGGAACCCTGCTGCCAACCGGAGAAAGTCCAGGCTACCTTGTGTCTATTCAAGGCCAGGAAAATGTGCTGAGATGAAAAGTGTTTTCTGGAGTTTCTGTCCTTTTCCACCAGAAAATTACTCAGGTATTTAAAAAGGTATAGGAGCAGCAAAGACTTCTTCACAACTGGCTGAAGAAAGATGAAATCAACAATGACATGCCGGCCTATATTTATTTTTTTGTTGTTGTTTTTTTGTTTTGTTCTGTTTTTTAAAGATTTTATTTATTTGACAGAGAGAGAGCTAGTGAGAGCAGGAACACAAGGAGGGGGAGTGGGAGAGGGAGAAACAGGCTTCCCGCCGAGCAGGGAGCACGATGCGGGGCTCGATCCCAGGACCCTGGGATCATGACCTGAGCCGAAGGCAGACACTTAACGACTGAGCTACCCAGGCGCCCCTGCCGGCCTATATTTATTAACAACTGGCATTAACAACTTGCAAAGTTCTTATAAGCCAATGGAATTCATGTCATCTACTTCAGGAACAGCAAGATGCTTGTCAATCTAACTAATTTAAAGAGATATTCAATAATTAGGCATTTTTATTTTATTTTTTTAAAAAGATTTTTTATTTGTTTATTTGACAGAGAGAGAGAGCACAAGAAGGCAGAGTAGCAGGGAGGGAGGGGAGTAGAGGGAGAGGGAGAAGCAGGCTACCCGCTGAGCAAGGAGCGTGATGCGGGGCTCAATTCCAGGACCCTGGGATCATGACCTGAGCCGAAGGCAGACGCTTAACCAACTGAGCCACCCAGACATCCCAATAATTAGGCATCCCAATAATTAGGCATTTTAAAACAGATCCAGGGACACCTGGGTGGCTCAGTCGGTTAAATGACAGTCGGTTAAATGACGGACTCTTGATTTTGGCTCAGGTCATGATCTCAGAGTCCTGAGATTAAGCCCCACTTCAGGCTCTGTGCTCAGTGGGAGTCTGCTTGAGATTCTCTCTCTCCCTCTCCCTCTGCCCCTCCCCCCACTCATGTGAGCACACACACGCTCTCTCAAATAAAATCTTTAAAAATAAATAAAATAAATCCATAAGAAAATGAAGAACAAAATATACATCCAAAATAAGAGAACTCTAAGTAAAACTCTCAGAAGAAAATCAAGCAGCATAATTTAAAAATGCATAAAATATGATAATTAAGACATCTGAAAGATGCCACTCTCTTGATGATACAGCTTTAGGTATTTACAGACTAATTATCATAAATGTATCAAAATGATAGGCTGAGAGTATAGGTAATATCATCAAATAATATTTGCATGCATTACTGAATTTCTGAATTACAGAAGATAAAATATATGAGTCTGCACTTTTACAACAAGTTTTATTACAAATGGTGCAACTTTTAAAAGTAGAAAGCAAAGGAAAATACCACACATTTCTTTTCATCACAACATCCAAGGATAAAAACTGATAAAATACCCAAATCTATTCTTTTAGTGATTATATATATATAACTTCTAAAATTTTATTTTTTAACTTTTTGTTTTATTTAACAAAATATTGTTTTATTTAGCCCAGAATATGGTCAGTACTTAAACTCTAAATCTAGTGTGCATAGTTTCTATGCAAAAATACTCCCATATATGGGGCGCCTGGGTGGCTCAGTTGGTTAAGCAACTGCCTTCGGCTCAGGTCATGATCCTGGAGTCACTGGATCGAGTCCCGCATCGGGCTCCCTGCTCAGCAGGGAGTGTGCTTCTCCCTCTGACCCTCCTCCCTCCCATGCTCTCTGTCTCTCATTCTCTCTGTCTCAAATAAATAAATAAAATCTTAAAAAAAAAAAAAAAAATACTCCCATATAGTTGATAGAAGTGCAAGTCGATACTGTCTTTAGAAAGGGAAATTTGGCGGGGCCCCTGGGCGGCTCAGTCATTAGGCGTCTGCCTTCGGCTCAGGTCATGATCCCAGGGTCCTGGGATCGAGAGCCACATCAGGCTCCCTGCTCCGTGGGAAGCCTGCTTCTCCCTCTCCCACTCCCCCCTGCTTGTGTTCCCTCTCTGGCTGTCAGTCTCTCTGTCAAATAAATAAAATCTTAAAAAAAAAAAAAAAAGGGAAATTTGGCAAAATGGCTCAAAATTGTAAGTGTGTATAACATTTGATCCAGAAATTCTGGGAATTTATCTTAAGAAAACTATGACAAATATATGCAAAAGGTGAGCTATAAGAATCCCATAATTTAAATGCTAAATTTTTTAAGGCATGTATATCCAACCAGAAGACATTGGTAGGTACTCTTTAGTCCAATTGAATATTATGCAACTATCAAAATAATGTTATAAAAAATGGTATTCCCATGTTGTTCTATATTAGGTGAAAAAGTTAAAAAAAAAAAAACAGGTTCTCTAACATTATGGCTTAATTTTTGAAGAATAATTATTCATTTAAAATACTCTTACCATGTACTAAGTACTATTCTAAGCACTTCACAAATATTAACTCATTCGATCTTAAATCTTCCTAATGTCCATATTAATTAGGTACTTTTGTTCTTCCCATTGTACCAATAGACACACTGAAGAATGGACAGGGTAAATAATTTCCCTGAGGTCACATAACTACTAAAGAGCAGACATTCAAACGCAGCTACTTTACTCCAGAGTTGCTACTTTTAATACCTTAGCATGTTATGCTGCTTCATATTCATCTGTGTGTACATGTGCATATCCACACATATATAGATTCTTTGTGTAAATACACATCCAATATAGGTACATATAAATATGTAACCATTTTTACTGATGTTTGTAATTTTGGGGGCATTATAATCTAAATCAAGCTGTATGATGAAACTTCATGGTCCTGAATACTATTAGAATTTGCTGAATAAAATTTGAAAGGCTCTAACAGTGATTACTTAAGTCAATAACATATAATACAATCAGGTTCTGCTGCTTTTTCCAGTGCTTTATATAATCTTGTACAATATTGATAGACTATAAGGAATCATCCACCATATTTTTTTTGCAACTATAGGTAAAAGCATGAAAGAGAAGAGGGAGGAATAACATTTGTGGGCATGATATGCTGTTTGCCCTTATCTGATATTCTTGCATGTAGTCTCAAGCATCATTCCTTATAAGTAAAGGTATTATTATCCTTAATTTACAGTGAAACTGAAGTTTAGACAGATTCATTTATCTGGGTGATCCAACTAAGTAAATAACTAGACAAGCTTTTCCTGTCTCCAAATTTCATGTTGAATTTTAACTTTGGTGTGTTTTTCAGTTCAAGTCTTACAGTTCTCTCCATTCTGACTGAAAGTTGAGATGAGATCCAGAATTTTCCAAAGGGCCTCACTGAAAATAAATTGTTTTCCACTAGAAAATGTTGCCTTTCCAACTCAAAAGGAAAGAGTGCCTGCTATTTTAAACAACACATGTGTGTTCACCCTCCTTTCAGCATTATAACTGCTATAAATTTATTCTGTGGGAAAATCTTGTATTTAATAGGAATGTCTAAGATGCCTTGTGTGATTGTTCCAATATGTTTAATTGAAGCAAAGAAAGCATTGCTGTGAACTACTCTTATTAACAAACCAGTTTTAGAACAAAATCTGATGCTATACTTCTTTTCTATTCTCAGTCAAACCCTAGAAGCAGTACTGGGAACTAACCAAGAAAAAAATGAAGTTACTTTAACTTGTCCCATGAGTTATGCATGCATATTCTGGTAATGAATATCTCAAAAATATTAAATATCACGTATTTTCTTCTACCAGTTTTTAGAAGTCATCTATAATATACCCATTTATCAATGATTTCCTTATCAGCTTATTTGACCAAAAACAATTATTAAGAAACTCAGTATAAAATCAGTTTTTTGAGGTCAATTTGAAATAGTTTACAATGTCAATGACTCACTATCTCTCATCTATTTTTATCCTGATTACTTAGATTTCATTTAACTGATAATTTATGATGATTTTAGAAGCTATTTTTTTTTTTTTATTTCATCATGTTGTATGTAATAGTAACTGGAGAAATGGTCAGGCCTCAGCAGGTGGGGTTGGATGTTGTCTGCCCTAGATCATGTAGAGCTAGAATTATATCTAAAACATGATTGACAAGTGTATTAAGAATAAAATTAGTGAGGGGTGCCTGGGTGGCTCAGTCGTTAAGCGTCTGCCTTCAGCTCAGGTCATGATCCCAGGGTCCTGGGATCGACCCCGCATCGGGCCCCCTGCTCTGCGGGAAGCCTGCTTTTCCCTCTCCCTCTGCCCCTGCTTGCATTCCCTCTCTCGCTGTGTTTCTCTCTCTGTCAAATAAATAAATAAAATCTTTAAAAAAATAAAATAAAATTAGTCATTTAAGACATGATGCCTCTCTAAGTTAAAAGGAATACACCTGTTATTTCTATTCATGAAGTAGTTCATGGAACTATCAGTAAAGAAACACTTGTTTTGCACTCTACATATGAGATAAATTCAATTAAAAAACATATTTTGCAGTGTTCCAAAGGTCTAACAGGTACCTGAGTAGCTCAGTACATTAAGTGTCCAACTCTTGATTTCAGCTCCGTTCATGATCTCAGGGTCCTGGGATTGAGCCCCACGTCAGGTTCCGTGCTCAGCAGGGAGTCTGCTTGTTCCTCTGCCCCTCTCCCTGTTCTTGCTCTCTCTCTCTCTTTCTCAAATAAATAAATAAAATCTTTAAAAAAAAAAAGGAACAAAGACCTAAGTATCACAGCACTCTAAAAATGTACTTATATATTCATCCTAACATCTTTATCTACATACAGTGACATGTGTGCTGTTAAAATCTTCAAATTTGGAGCTCTGTTGCATTGCATTGGATTGAAATAAGAGAGGGGATGGTGTTTCTCACTTGCAATTAAAAAAAATGTGGAATTGTGACATGGATCATGAATTAGGGAAGTAAAATTTCTTAGGCTAATTAAGAAATTATTTGTGAAAGTGACCTGAAAAAAAATTGGTGAGTAACTACCAGGAATGGCCAGCACTCCCTGTACAGACGGATGAAAGATGACTCCAACTTTGCTGTGAAAGAGAGGAGAAGGCAAGGGGGTCAACACTCAGAGACGAAGACCATTTGCTCTTCTGTGCTCCAGCTTTTACTCGTCCTTCAGGATAATCACAAATCCTTATCACCATTTCTCAAGCACGTGATGTGTGACAAGGGGTCTTACTGAAACTAGGAGAATTTATGGTAAAGATAAAATATGCTAATTTGCATGTTCTACTAAACATAGACTAGATGACAATGTATATGTCTCTTTGATCACAGGGCAGCCGTTTGGGCTAAGACAGCTTTGGGGAAGGCAACTCCTTGCGACATTCCTACGGCAGAGTGGTCACGCAGGCCTCGGTATTCCAAAGGCCTACGCCCTTCTCCGAAACCCTCCCTCGTCCCCAAAGTCCTCTGTGTTACATTTTAGCAAGCCAGGTATTATGGCTGATTTCATGCTCTACATTAACCCCAACAAGTAACTAAATATAATTTCATGTTGTTTAAACTCTAGGAAGCTGAGCTATTCCCAGACCTTTCCACTTCTGCACATTTGGTAGATTTACACTTGCTAGCCCTTCAGGTTGTGTGAGGCAATGTAACAAGTTCTGGCCAATGAGTTTCTAGATTCACTTTTAGAAGAGAACATTCAGTTGCTTGTAGGAGATCTCCAAAGCTGTTGGAGATCTCTGGAGATCTCTGACACAGAGACTGGGAACATAGGAGATGGTTACAGTTCCATTAGTCTGGATACCTGTAGGACTATATAGAGCAGGGTACTCTTACCAACCTGAGAAAGACAAATAGCCTAAGCAAGAAAAGAGTATTCTTTTAAAACACTGATATTGGGGTGCCTGGGTGACTCAGTTGATTAAGCATCCGACTCGTGACTCATGATTTCCTCTCAGGTCATGATCTCACTGGTTCTGAGATGGAGCCCCACATCAGGCTCTGTGTTCAGTGGAGAGTCTACTTGTGGATTATCTCCTTCTCCCTCTGTCCCTTGCTATGCTCACACTCTTTCTCTGTTTCCCTCTAAAAATAAATATATTTTTTAAAAAAAGCCCTAAAATGTAAGGCATTTGTTAGAAACCAGGCTGTAGGTTCTATAGACTGATACTGAATGGCTAAATAATGGAAATTCATGTTATTGTATTATGCAGTGGCAAAATATTTAGTAAAACTGAAGCCTGTGATAACTTGCAAAGCAAGTAATTCATCTAATGATAAATATGACTATACACTGTATTATACACACACTCACAAGTATAATAACACACAGGAAAAGAGATGAGAAACCGGAAAGTTATTGGCACATGTTAAGGTTGGTGGCATTGAAAAAGTGCTATAAGAATGATGAGAGGTCTCAAAAAGCAATTTACAAGCAGGAAATAAAGAAAATAGGGTTCAGAAATTCATAATTCTGTAGTTTTTAAAAGCAGTTACTTCTCATACCAACCCAGTAAAAATGCAATGAAAATGACCATTGAGTAACAAAAACCTACTAGAACTCACTGTATAGCAAAGATCAAATAGAGTATGGATGGCTGCCACACCCACTATTAAACCTCTGAATGAATTAATGTAGCACCCAGTAAATCTTTTCAGTTGGAAAAATAGCTTCAGGAAAAGAGATTGATTTACTGGAAGCATGCTGAGAAAGTTGCTCAGTCCTTCCAGGGGAATACATTCTCTAATGCCAGTTTAGATGGAGCCAGGGAAGTTCATAAAAAAGAAAGGGTCTTTCAGAGGGTAGAAATGATGGCCAAGAGAACAATGGAGACTTATGCCAGAGAGAACAAAAAGAGGAAGCTCAGGATGATGTACCTTCATTCATCTTTGCAGCTGGATTTCAGAATTGCTACGGAACAGTGACTCTTGTGTGTTTCTCATTTTTTTCCTTTGAAAGAGAAAAAAAGTATTGTGGTTATCCTGACCCTGTTTTACCATTATACACTGGATTTCTGGTTCATAGATTTCCAAATTAAAACTGATCCTTTTAGTTCATATATTTCCAAATTAAAATGAACCATATTTGAATCTGATATAGAGACCATCATGTATTACCCAGAGATTCTGAACTTTGACCTTGATCCTGTGACTGAACAGGGTCACTATTCCCTTGGGGAATAGGTGAGTGTCCTTATCATATGGTAATGAGGTTAATGGAATATTTAGTAACTAGAAGAGTGGACTTTGTCAGTAACTATTACTATTAGCAAATTTTCCACTTAGTTTCTTTCCTCAAACATAATATCATTAAGCTTTCTGGATCCCTGTGTGTTGATAGGTGCATGTAAACTGGTTATATTCCATGGCATAACGTCTTTCCATTATCCCTTGTTCAGGTAACAGTAATTTTGGCTGTTGTCCTACCTTTGTTTCCTTACTGTGATGCAATTTATTCTTCCTACAGTTGAATGAAAGATGGGATATGAGTATCAATTTATTTTTCTTGGAGGAGGACAAATGATTTCCTATTCTTTCCAGGAAATTTAAGCTGTGTTTCTTTACTCATTGGCTATATTTCTGCTTCAAATGAGTTATATGATACTATCATAAGGTTTTTGCTTGCCTGACAGCAGTTAGCACTACTTTCTGGAGATTATGATTACTATATCATACCTATATATCAGCAACTCAACACGTCAAGGTTTTACCACTGATTTTATAACTCAACCCATATATGAAGGGCAATCCAAAATATAAGGATGAGGAAACTACAGGTTAAAAATGCAGCTGAAGAGATTATAGGATGAAATGATCCTACTTGGAGAGGTCTTGCTTTAGCAGTCAACCTTTTAAGAAATAGGAGCAAGAAAGGATAAATGGCTAGGAATAGGGTATCAGAGAGAAGTAGACTTTAGAATGTCTGAATGAAATATGGATTCAGTCAAAGGAATTATGTAAAGGCCATAAAGACTTGGTTACATCATATAAAGACAAACAAAAATATGTCTTAAGATAGGACCTATGTGCTGGAAAGGTACACAAAAATAGATTCATGGAGTGTTTTAAATCTAAGCCAGACTTAGTACAGTAGGCCATGCTTATATAGTTTGTACTCCTCAGAACGCCAGTTTACTGGAACCACAGTGCATTGCTGACCTGCATTATCTGTGAGACTAGCTCAGAGTGGTCAAAGTGAGAGGGTTAATGAAGAAGACAAGGAAGTATCCAGAGGTTATATTCTTAGGGTCATTGTTTCTGGAAGGAAACCTCCCCACACACTGTTTTCTGGCTGATAGTAAGAAAAAGATGATTGCAGTAATGGAAATGTCCTTAGGGTTGTTATTTATTTGGGGAGATCCATTTAATATATGCCTGTTTTATCATAACTGTTTAATAGCTAGACACTTGATAGATGATTAATAAGGAGGGAGGGAAGGAAAAAGAGAAACAGAGAGAGAGGCAGAGAGAGAGATATGTGCATAGCAGAAATTGAATTTGGTCCTTGAGAAAAAGAGAGGAGGCAAAAATCTAACATGAGAAATAAGAATCTAACATGAATGACCCTGTAAGCAATACCAATTCTTGAACTTAAAAAATATTTGTGTGTGTGTGTGTTTGGTGATTGATGAGACTTATGCTAGTTTAACATTTTAATAACTCCAACAAATATAATCAAAAGAGTTAACAAACTCAATTAGTTCCAGTTATAAGCAAAGGAATTTGTAATTTATAAGAGTTTCACACTAAATTTTTGAGTCTGTGGACAAATTCACAATTTATTTTAATATTGCACACTTTAAGCAATTTCATACATTGCCTGACTGCTTTTGCATTAATCACCACTTCTTTCTATGGGAAGAAGACCGCCTTAAAAGCTACTGAAACCTATGTCCCCTGATGCTCAGTCCATTGCTCCATCCAGTAGGTTTACAGTTATGAGAAACTGAAAAGCATTTTTAAGCAAACCTATAAAATATTTTATACTGTCCTTGAGCAAAAACATTCATTGATACTAGGGAGAAACAGACTTACTTTGTAGTTCAATTAAGCACTGGGCCAAACACTGATAGAATCTTTCTGCTTTATATGTCTTTAAGTTATTTAGGAAAATAAGTGAGTGACCATACTTTCTGAGAATCATTTTTGTCTTAATGTGCTGTGGAGAGGATATTCTGTGTACAGTTGAAGGGAATTCACAGGCAGGCTCATTTATCTTTTCTTTCTTTTTGATTCCATCCTCCATCGCCCTGGCCTGCTTCTCGTTAAGCAGCTTGTGTACCTGAACAAAGCCATTCTGGTGACTGATAATGAAGACAACAAGGATGTGTAACATGGTTTATATGATTTGTCGACCATACTGTGCAAACATGTTTCTGCTTTGCACATGATGGCGTTTTCTTCACTTTTATATGAAAATACTCTAAAGACATTCTTTAGGTAAGCTTTGTAATATCTCTTCCTATCTTATACTTACAATACCTTCTTTTTTTTCTTTTGCTCTTTATCCACAAGAACCTTTCTACAAATATTCACAGCAGCTGCCGGCACCATGTCTCCAATGGGAATATTAATACTTATATCTAGTCAGGGGTTTTAAGAAAACGATTCAGTCAATAGGACTTCCCATTACACTAGGAATTGAGAAAGGATAACTTAGGAAGGTATATATTCCTTGATATCTGAAAAATCTATTTCATTAATATGAAATGCTTGGGCACAAATTAGCCTATGCTTACAATTTGGTCCTCCGCCCATTAATGTAAGCTCTAGAGAGAAATGATTTGCCATATTAAAATTATGAAAAACAAAGCCATTGAAGTTTAAATTGCAAAGCAAAACAAAACAAAACAAAAGTATTAGGTGGTTTCCCCCTTTAATTTTGCTGATGGAACAGTTCTTGTACATTATCCCCATGGTGGTTTCTAGTGCTATTAGGAAATCTAATTAGCTATTTAGGGCTATGTTTGCAGAGAAATGGTTTACTTAATAAAGAAAAGTAACCAATTGACAATATGACTTTTCAATTTGTGGCAAGAAAACTGTGGATTTTATATTAAAAAGAAAATTTAGCTTTTACTGTTAAGAATAAAAATTATAGGGGTGCCTGGGTGGCTCAGTCAGTAAGCATCTACCTTCGGCTCAGGTCATGATCTCAGGGTCCTGGGATTGAGCCCCACATCAGGCTTCCTGCAGACAGCCTGCTTCTCCCTCTGCTTGCTGCTCCCCTTGCTTGTTCTCTCTCTCTCTCTCTGTGTCAAATAAATAAATAAAATCTTTTAAAAAAATTATAGTATGATACTAGAAGAAAATGTAATAATAAAATAATTTTTCTTCTTTTGCAGAAAGTTCTTTGCAAAATATCTATTTTACCTTATATAAATATTCAGCAACTTAAATATAAACATATAGTAGAGTATGGGAAAATTACTTACCCAATATGTTGTAGCTAATCATTGTGTCCTACTTCATAGAGACTTCTAATATTTTTATTGGACTTCCAGTATTAAAGATTTGGAATCTTCATTTTTATAAGCCATTTAAATATATCCTGTATAAAAAAAACCATGACTTATTCTGGGTGCAAAATATCTTTCACATATAAGCTTTATACATATAGACTCATTTTCTAGTTTAAGTCTGAAAAATACATAACCTTAAAGTGTTTGTATATTAAAGAATGTATATTTTTTATGCCATAGTTACGGTGACATTTTGTGGATTATCACACATATACCAATATGTAAAATTACCATTCCCATGTCCTCAAAACTTTGAAAGAACAAGTAATGAGGGTACCCAAGATAAAGGATGATAAATGAAGTATCATGGCCATTCAAAACATTAATTTTAGCAAGTCTGTAATTAGGTTTGTTGTTGAGATATCTGCATAATGCTTACCAATCCTATCTGATGACAGTAGAATGTCATCATTCTTTATATATATGTACTTATAACTATATTTTGAATGTCGGGCTCTCAAATACAGTGTGAGTACAAAAGAGAAGTGGGGTTACTTGAGTACCTACAAGTAAAGTTATTTTTATTGAAATATATATAGAATATATATTAAATATATATGTAATAGTAGTTTACTTGTTTTCATTTTTATATTGTGTTCAATTGCAAGGATATACCACAATTTATGTACTCATTCTATTGTTGAGAAAAAAAATCCTTTGAAATTTGTTGAGACTTGCTTTATGATTCAGAATATTTTCCAGTATTGCCAAGTATTCCTGTATATTGGAAAGGAATAAGTATTATGTTGAGTGAGGTGGAATGTTCTATGTACCAGATAGGTGGGTTTGTTTTATCTACCTTACTAATTACTTTATGCTTATTTTATCAGTTACTGAGAGAGGCCTGTTAAAATCCACCATTCTGATTGTGGATTTATGTATATCTCTGTATTTGTATTAATTTTAGTTCTATATAAAGTGAATCCACATTATTATAGGAATAATTTTGTATCTTCTATAATTGTTGCTTCTTCATGGATTGACCTTTTTTTTGTGGTTACTGTCATCTCTAGCAATGATTATTACTTAAAGTGTATATTATCAGACTTAGGAATGCTTGTTTTTTGTTTTTTGTGGTTTTTTTTTTTTTTGGTAATTATTTGTATGGTAAGTTATTTTCCATCTTTTACTTCCAATCTTCCTGTGGCCTTATATTCCAAGTGTGCTTCTTATAAATAACATATAGATTTTTGGTTTGTTTGTTTTCCCTTTATGCCAGTCTTAGACTTTTCTTTGGATATTTAGTTCATTTATTAATGGAATTACCAATATATATGAATTCATAACTAAATTTATTATCTAAGTATTTGTTTCTTATTTTCTCTCTTTCATGTTTCTTTTTTCCTCTCTTCTTGGATTCTTTTATATTAATCAATATTTTTGTTACTATCCATTTGTCTCTTCTATTTGTTGTTAGTTATACATGTTTTTATTATGTTTTGGTAGTTGTCTTTGATATTACAACATGAATCTTTGATTTATTAAAATATAATATAAATAATTAATTTGTCTTATAAATTACTACTTACTATACCCAGGCATTGCTAGGACCTTTGAGAACATGTAAGCACTACTCACCACCTCTTGCCTTTTGTATTATCGTCATGTATTTTTCTTTTTTTTTTTTTTTAAGATTTTATTTATTTATTTGACAGAGAGAGAGAGTGAGAGAGAGAACAGAAGCAGGGGGAGTGGCAGGCAGAGGGAGAAGCAGACTCCCCGCTGAGCAAAGAGGCTGACATGGGGCTCGATCCCAGAACCCTGGGATCATGACCTGAGCGAAAGGCAGATGCTTAACAGACTGAGCTACCCAGGCGCCCCCATCATGTATTTTTCTTCCACACAAGACATTGTGGTATTATTTTACATAATCAGTATTAATACATATTTATCCACATATTTCCTGATTTTGTTGCTCTTGATATCTTCTTCCATTTGCTTCTCTTTTGGATCATGTTCCTTCTCCCTGCTGAGCTCTCTATAATATTTATTTTAATTTGGGTTTGCTGGTGGTAAATTCTATCAGTTTTTGGTGATTTAAAAATATTTCATTTTACTGTAACAAAGTTTGAGTTTTGAATTCCATGTTTTTGTCTTTTAATATTTTGAAGATAGCCTTCTGTTCTTTTTTAGCTTCCATTGTTCCTATTGAAAAGTTAGCTTGAAGTATTATATTGTTCCTTTAGAACAATATGTCTTTTTTCTCCCCTCTTATTGCTTTTAAGATTTTCTTTGTTTTTTTTTTTGTTTGTTTGTTTGCTTTTATTTCAGTGTAGCTAGTTGTGTTTTCATGTTGGGTCTCATTTGGGCTTCCTAAATCTGTAGCTTGATATATTTCAGTAATTTTGGAAAATTTTCAGCCAATATCTTCAAGTTTTAATTCTACTCCATTCTTTCTCCTCTTACCTGGGTGTCTATAATTACACACATTAGACCTTTCACTGTTTTCTGTGTTTCTCTATTTTTAATTTTTTTTCTTTCTGTGCTTTTATCAGGATATTTTCCTCCAATATAAGAATCTTCTCTCTGCTGTGTTCAATTTGTTTTTAAACCCATATATTTCTAATTTGCAATATATATTTTTTATTCCTAGATTTTCCATATGACTTTTTTATAAATGTGAGTTTTTAACAAAATTATCTTTTTTTATTATTAGTTTTTCCTGATTATATAAATTACAGTTATTTTAGTTTTCTTATCTGATGACTCTAGTAGCTGGATCATCTATGGTCTGTTTCAATTTTCTGCTTTTTTCCTTTATCCCATTTCTTGCTGCACCTGGTAGTTTTTAATTGAATATCCTACATATTGTGATAAAACTTTTAAGGTTATGGAGGGTATGATCTCCTTACAGAGGGTATGATATGAGGGTATGATTTCCTTATAGAAATGGCATACCTAATTTAACCTCTGGCAGTTCCTCAGGGCTGTTTACCTCAATCCAATTTGGGATTTAAACAACTAAATTCTGGATTATAGTCTATATAAATTTGAGTTGCCATCCAATTAGGCCATTTCCTAAAATGTAGCTGTCTGAGGTTCCCAGCTGAATAAGTTTGTTTCTAGGATCTGGTTTACTTCTTTGGCAGGTCTTGAACTCCAATTTGTATTCTCAACATGGTAAGACTACAGAACACTCTGCTCTGCTTTTATTAATTTTTTTAGTTTAGTTTTTTTTTTTTTCTGTGTAGAATGCAACTTTATTTTTTTATTTAAATTCAATTTTCCAACGTATAGTACATCCTTAGTTTTTGATATAATGTTCAACGATTCATTAGTTGTGTATAACACTCAGTACTCATCACATCATGTGCCTGCCCTCTTTAATGCCCATCACCCAGTTACCCCATCCCCCCACCCACCTCCCCTCCAGCAACCCTCAGTCTGCTTTGCTTTCAAACTACTCCTATTGTATAGAACTTAAAAAGCAGCAAATTCTTCAAGGGGAATTCCACATGAGATCTTGGCTCTTTTCTCTGGACTCTCTAGACAGTCCTGAATTCCATTTTTTATTTCACAGCTCCATAGATGTCCACGGTGTCTGTTGGATGGCTTCTGTGCCTACTAACTTCTGCCCTTTCCCTGGCTTCTCAGTCTCTTGCCCAAAAGCAATAACTTCTAAACACTGAAAAGGAAAACACAACTTAGAAACTCAGTGAGTTGTCTTTTTTGAGGACCTTGGTCCCTCAAGTCCTAGCTGTCTCAATAGCTCTCTAAAGCTGACAACTGCAGTTGTTTTGTTTTGTTTTGTTTTTAACATTTTATATTTTACCTAGAATGTTTAGATTGGACAATTTTGTGTTTTATCTTGCTTTTATTAATAGGAAGTTTGTTTTTATATAGGCTTTTTTGTTATAATGGAATAAATATTCTTAAACTCGTAAACAATTTTAAGTATTATGTCCATGCTTTAAACACTCAAAGACTTATGTGACTTTTCTGACTCCAAACATCTTATAGAACTCTCTTTCTATAGCTATAAAATCAACCTTTAAAAATAAAGTTTAGTATTTTTAACAGAGGCTGTGCCAAAAAATGGCTGGACTTAGTGAAGAATGCTGATACATTAATAATATTCAACATCCCCTCAAAATAAGCAGCAAGTTAAAATTGGTGTTTTGATATTATGTAATCATAACTTCAGGATGCATTTCCTACTCTTTGTCATGTGGACCTGCCTCTCACTGTTTAACATTGTTTCTGTTCAAAAAAATCTTATAGTGTGATTGAATTCAACTTTTTAAAAAAACACCTTATTTTTTGCATTGATAAAACATTACTTATTACTGAGGAGTTCTGCTCTACCTTCTTTCAAATGAGTTCTGCATAAAGCTCACATCATGTACTATATGAATTAGAATACACAAAAAGGCAAAATTAGAGTTCTCTAAATATCTTGATTATTTATTGAAATAAGTGGTAAACTCCCTTGCTTCTGGCCTTTGACAGTGTAAGTCTATTTCACGAAGAGTAGTAAGATTCTTTTAAAAGTTTTCTCTTCTATATGCCAGTGGGATTGAACTTTATTGGGAGAGGAATATTTATAAGAAAAATTTTGTACATAATAGTCCCCTTACTTAACTATTTAGTTGGTAGCAGAAATCATGAAAATCACTTTTTAAGGCTTTTTATAATATCCTTATTTTAGAAATTAAATTTAATATATTTTTAAGGCTTTCCAGCCTTGCAAAGAGGAATATAAGGGAGTAGTGAAACACTGTCAATATTTTATTTTTATGGATTCTTCTAAGTAAAATTAATAGCTTTACTTGAAATAGTTCACAATTAATGTCTCATTAGTTAAGTCAGTCCAATTCTCTATCTATTAATATTTGGTTATCTCCTCAATGCACTTTATTTTAAATATGCCAAAACATTTTTATAAATGTTAACCCAAACTTCCGGCTTTTCCCACAGTGAGTTCCTCAGGTATACAAAAGGGACTAGAATTTTGTTCTTGATCCTTCAAATGACCATTTGAAGGGGATAGGTTCTAATACCTGGAACAGTGGTTAGCTTCTATTGTGGAAGAGCTTTATGAAAAGGTTTGATTAGGTCCACATGAAGTAAATAATAATATAAATACTTAGGATCAGAGATTATAAGAAGGTAGCATTTACTGATCTGTTAGCATTGCTAATGTTAATAATGGCAACTAATTATCAAATAGCACTATTTCAAATTCTGTACTATAAATTCAGTGTTAACTTAGAAGAAAAATTAGGAAAGTAAAATTGTATCCTGTTTTTCACAATGTGAAAATTGAGCTTGCATGAAATTTTGTTTATTTAATTTCACATAGCAAAATTTGGGACTGGAAATAAAATATACTGAGTCCCAAGTTTATTTCTTTCCACTATTGTATACAAATCAAATCTTCAATACAATATCAACAATACAATTTTAAGTTGTTAACAACTTAAAAATATCTCTAACAAAAAACTAAAAGGTACAAATGGAAAAAAAGAAAAACACATTACTATTTTGCTCTCTGATTCCTGTCAGAGTATGAACTTGATTCCCTGGTCTAAGTATGTTCTTACAAAATTCAGATACCTACAGGGACCAAAGAAGTAATACAAATTAGTGAAGTAGGTCACACATAACGAGTAGGGACTGGTCAGGACTATAGGGACTATAGAGCTCATGTCCATGAAAATTGAATTTTTAAAAATGTTAACCAGAGTGTGGGTAACATGTGACTGCAGATAGCTGATAAAGGGTATTCTAGGAAGACAGGAAGGAGATGACTAACAGAGGAATGTGCTTGTCTTATGGTTAAAGGCTACAGGTTAGTAAATTTCTGAGATAGCTGATGATAATTAACTTTGAATTTTTTAAAAAAATTAAATGGCAAGAGAAACTGTAAAAATTAACTAATCTACTAGGTTAAATTGATGCTGACTGCTACCTCTCTCAAAGAGTTTGGAAAGGATTGGGTAAGAGCATATATTTAAAGATTAATTGAAATAATCAATACTGTTAAATGCAGGGAGTAGTGAAGATTTGAAAGGTGGATATGGTAATTATTGTTTTTGAGGGAAGAGGCAAAGAAACAGGATTAAAGTAAGAAGAACTTACAAACAGTTTTGTAAGGGTCTTTCCGAGATTGTCTTCTGGTTCAATCCACAGTTAATATTTTATGTTTCTATAAAATATTTCTATCAACTTATTATAGGACAGAGAATATATTACATACTGATGTATGACATTTCATTTCAAAAAAATCTAAGACTCAGAAATGTCCTTTACATGACAAGTGGAATATTTATCCCTAACTTCCTATCCATTAGTTTTGGTTTGATTTTACTTTTTAAATTTACATTAGACTAGAGGGGAGTTAAGATGGCAGAGGAGGAGGGGGACCCTAAGCTTGCTTAGTCTCTCAAACACAGCTAGATAAATATCAAATCATTCTGAATACCCAAGAAATATATCTGAGGACTGAGAGAACAAACTGCACATCTGGAGGTAGAAAAAGGGCCACATCATGGAAGGCAGAAGCTGCAGAAAGTTGATTTGGGGGAGAAAAGAATTGTGGGTGCTGTGGAGGGGAGGGGGCCCTGATCACATAGAGAGGAGCAAGAGAGAGACAGAAAGAGAGAAAGAGAGAGAAAGCAGTGAATAGGTGATTACACAAGAAAAACTGTTCCCCAAATCATTGACTGGGAAAAGGAGAGGGACCGATTACCACAAGTTTTTATAAACAGCAGAGTTCAAAGTCTGAAGTTTTGGAAGTCCACACCATCCCTGGGATAATGCTTGGCAGGCTGAACCATACTCCTGCGGAGAAGAAGGGTGAAGACTTGGGAACAGGCAGCAAGTGGCCGGAGGATCCCCTGGGTGGCACGGGGAAAAGCCGTTCCCCATCTTAGAGTGCATTTGGGAGTAGTGGCACAGCCTCTCTGGGGACAAAAGAGCTGGCACACACCAATATGCTGTCATGTTCATTGGCATGGGAACAGAGACACCTACGGAGGTTAGCAAACCTGGCTTTTCTGCTGCAATTTACCATATACTCCAAACCACTGCATGGTCATGTGACTACTTTTCTGGAACAAACCAGCAACAGCTGCAGAGTGGTGGGACCCTACCCCAAAGGATCAGCACAGGTCTGCACCAGTGGATCTCTAAAATGAGTTTTGAAACCCAGCCATACGTCTAAGATAAAACACAGGAGTACTGTGCCACCTGGCAGATAGCTCAGACACAGGGTGAGGGCAGGGATCTGACAGAAACTGGGGACACAAGAGAGGAGATAGTTTGATCTTTTGTGAGGGCTTCCTGAGGAGTGGCAGGTGCAAATTCTCTGCTCCAGAGATGAGAGAGTGGGGCAGTGCCATTTTCCCCCTGCCCATCAGCTGACCAACTTCAATGAGCAACACAGTGCCCCCAGTGGAGGCTGGAGCCATTTATACAAAGCCCCACCCCCTGCACCCTGCAAGTGCATCTCCACTGGGGCAAGTCTGCCTGAGAATGAATGCAGTAGGCCCCTCCCTCAGAAGACCAGCACAAACCCCTTGTATGCACCAAATCTACTGATCATAGAGAGCTACAAAGCTTTAGCTTTAAGGGAAATAGGATCTAGCTTTTTTTAACAAGCAGACCAAAACACACCTAGTTAACACTTGCCACAGTGGACAAGGTCCAAGCATCCCCCACTGCAGGCAAGGAGAAGCTCTGCAGAGGACTGACCGGAGTGAAAGAGCAGCCAAAACACAGCAGAGTACACACTCTGAAATACCTCCTGAAGCACCAGGCCAAGGACAGTATATGACCTCTTTTTAATATGGCCATTACTCTCAGGAGCAGGAATATAATAGGCTTTCCTAACAATCACACACAAAAAACAGTGACCTAGACATAACGACAAGATGGAGGTATTCACCCCAAAAGAAAGAACAGGAAGAAATCAAAGCCAAGGATTTAATAAAAATGGATATAGGTAAGATGACTGAATCAGAATTTAAAACAATTGTAAGCATACTAGCTGGGCCTGAGAAAAGTATAGAAGACACTAGAGAATCCCTTACTGCAGAGATAAAAGAATTCAAAACCAGTCAGGCCAAAATAAAAATGCTTTAACTGAGATGCAAAACTGACTAGATGCAATGACAAGGATGGATGAATTAGAGGAACAAATCAGTGATATAGAAGATAAAATTATGGAAAATAATGAAGTAAAAAAGAAGAGGGAAAGAAAAGTATTGGATCACAAATGTAGACTTAGGGAACTTAGTGACTCCTTAAAGCATAACATTCGTATCATAGGAGTTCCAAAAGAAGAAGAGAGGGAAAGGGGGCAGAAGGTTTATTTGAGCAAATTATAGTTGAAAACTTCCCTAATTTGAGAAAGGAAACAGTCATCAAAACTGAAGGCACAGAGAACACCCATCAAATTCAATAAAAGCTGACCCACACCAAGACATATCATAGTCAAATTCACAAAATACACAAGGAAAAAATATTGAAAACAGCAAGAGAAAAAAAGTCCTTAACCTACAAGGGGAGATAAATAAGGTTAGCAGCAGATCTCTCCACAGAAAATTGGCAGGCCAGAAGAGTGCCAGGAATGGCCCACAATCCCTGTACCGACAGATGAAAGATGACTCCAAACTTTGCTGTGAAAGAGAGGAGGATGCAAGGATTCTGTTTACAGAGGATCTGTTTACAAGAAAGATACGATATGCTAATCTGGGTGTTCTAAGAGTTCTGCCTAGGGGATAAGGCATACATCTCTTAGATCACAGGGCGGCTGTTTGGGCTGAGAAAGCTTCAGGGAAGGCAACTCCCCACAGCATTCCTACCACAGAGTGGTTACCAGGCCTCGGCATTCCAAAAGTCTACGCCCTTCTTGGAAATCTTCCCTTGCCCCCAACAGCATTTTAGCAATCCAGGTATTATGGATGATTTCATGCTCTACATTAACCCCAACAGAAGAGACTGGCAGGACATAGTCATTGTGCTGAATGGGAAAAATATGCAGTTTAAAGAATATTTTATCCAACCAGTCTGTCATTCAGCATAAAAGGAGAGATAAAGAGTTTTCCAGACAAACAAAAACTAAAGAAGTTCATGAACACTAAACCAGCCCTGCAAGAAATATTTAAGGGGATTCTTTGGGAAAGATCAAACATCACAAAGACTAGACAGAAACAGAGAACATCACCAGAAACACCAAAGTTACAGGTAACACAATGGCACTGAACTCATATCTATCAATAATTACTCTGAATGTAAATGGACTAAATGCTCCAATCAAAAGACATAGGGTATCAGAATGGATTAAAAACAAAACAAAACAAAACAAAACAAACAAAAACAAAAACAAAAAAAACAAGACCCGGGCGCCTGGGTGGCTCAGTTGGTTAAGCGACTGCCTTCAGCTCAGGTCATGATCCTGGAGTCCCTGGATCGAGTCCCGCATTGGGCTCCCTGCTCGGCAGGGAGCCTGCTTCTGCCTCTGACCCTCCTCCCTCTCATGTGCTCTCTCTCTCTCATTCTCTCTGTCTCAAATAAATAAATAAAAAAAAATCTTAAAAAAAAAAAAAAAAAACAAGACCCATCTATATGTTGCCTACAAGAGACTGATTTTAGACTTAAACACACCTGCAGATTGAAAGTGAGGGGATAGAAAACCATCTATTATGCTAATGGACATCAAAAGAAAGCCAGGGTAGCCATACTTATATCAGACAAACTAGATTTTAAACCAAAGACTGTAGCAAGAGATGAAGGAGAGCACTATATCATAATTAAGGGTCTATCCAACAAGAAGATCTAACAATTGTAAATATTTATGCCCCCAACTTGGGAGCACCCAAATATATAAATCAGCTAATGACAAACATAATGAAACTCATTGATAATAATACAATAATAGTAGGGGATTTTAGGGGCACCTGGGTGGCTCAGTCCCTTAAGCGTCTGCCTTCAGCTCAGGTCATGATCCCAGGGTCCTGGGATCAAGCCCTGCATCAGACTCCCTGCTCAGTGGGGAGCCTGTTTATCCCTCTCCCTCTGCCCTTCTCCCTGCTTGTGCTCTCTCTCTTGTGCTCTCTCTCTCTCAAATAAATAAATAAAATCTTTAAAAAAAATTAGTAGGGGATTTTAACACCTCACTTACAGCAATGGACAGATCATCTAAGCAGAAAATCAACAAAGAAACAAAGGCTTTGAATGACACACTAGATCAGATGGACTTCACAGATATTTTCAAAACATTTCATCCTAAAGCAGCAGAATACACATTCTTTTCAAGTGCACATGAAACATTCTCCAGAAAAGATCACATACTGGGTCATAAATCAGCCCTCAGTGTGTACAAAAAGATTGGATCATACCATGCATATTTTCAGACCACAATGCTATGAAACTTGAAATTAACCAAAGAAAAAATTTGGAAAGACCACAGATACATGAAGGCTAAAGAACATCCTACTAAAGAATGAATGCGTTAATCAAGAAATTAAAGAGGAAGTAAAAAAATACATGGAATACATGGAAGCAAATGAAAATGAAAACACGACAGTCCAAAACCTTTGTGATGCAGCAAAAGGAAGTATTTTGCAGTACAGGCCTATCTAAAGAAGCAAGAAAGACTTAAATACACAGCCTAACTTACACCTAAAGGAGCTAGTAAAGGAACAGTAAGTAAAGCCTAAAGCCAACAGAAGAAGAGAAATAATAAAGATTAGAACAGAAATAAATGATATAGAAATAAACAAATGAACAAACAAACAAAAACCCAATAGAACAGATAAATGAAACTAAGAACTGGTTTTTGAAAGAATTAACAAAATTCATAAGTCCCTAGCCAGACTTATGAAAAAGGAAAGAGAAAGGACCCAAATAAATAAAATAATGAATAAAAGAGGAGAAATCACAACCAACACCACAGAAAAAACAAACAATCATAAGAGAATATTATGAAAAATTATATGCCAACAAACTGGGCAATCTGGAAGAAATTGATAAATTCCTAGAAACATACAAACTACCAAAACTGAAACAGGAAGAAAGAGAAAATTTGAACAGACCCATAACCAGCAAAGAAATTGAATCAGTAATCAAAAATCTACCAACAAACAAAAGTCCAGGGCCAGATGGCTTCCCCAGGAGATTCTAACAGACATTTAAAGAAGAGTTAATACCTATTCTTTTCAAACTTTTCCAAAAAATAGAAATGGAAGGAAAGCTTCCAAACTCCTTCTATGTGGTCAGAATTACCATGATTCTAAACCAGACCCCACTAAAATGGAAAGTTACAGGCCAATATCCCTGATGAACAGGGATGCAAAAATTCTCAATAAGATACTAGCAAATTGAATCCAACAGTACATTAAAAGAATTATTCACCACGATAAAATGAGATTTATTCCTGGGCTATAGGGATGGTTCAATATTCACAAAACAATCAACGTGATATACCACATTAATAAAAGAATGGATAAGAACCATATGATCCTCTCAGTAGATGCCGCAAAAGCATTTGACAAAGTACAGCATCCATTTAATGAAAAACCTCAACAAAGTAGGTACAGATGGAACATACCTCAACATCATAAAGACCTTATATTCAAAAGACCCACATCTAATTATATCCTCAATGGGGAAAAACTGAGAACTTTTCCTTTATGGTCAGGAACAAGATAGGGATGTCCACTCTCACCATTACTATTTAACATAGTACTGGATGTCTTAGCCTCAGCAATCAGACAACAAAAGGAAATAAAAGGCATCCAAATCAGCAAGGAAGAAGACAAACTTTCATTATTTGCAGATGACATGATACCCTAAGTAGAAAACCTGAAAGACTCAACCAAAAAATTGCTAGAACTAACACATGAATTCAGCCAAGTCACAGCATATAAAAATCAATGTACAGAAATCTGTTGCATTTCTATACACCAATAATGAAGCAGCAGAAAGAGAAATCCAGGAATCAATCCCATTTACAATTACACCAAAACCAATAAGATACCTAGAAATGAACCTAACCAAAGAGATAAAAGATCTGTACTCTGAAAACTATGGAACACTTATGAGAGCAATTGAAGAAGACACAAAAAATGGAAAATCATTCCATGCTCATGGGTTGAAAGAACAATATTGTTAAAATGTCTATACTACCCAAAGCAATACACACCTTTAAAAAAAAAAATTATTTATTTGACAAAGAGAACAAGCAGGGGGAATAGCAGAGGGAGAGGGAGAAGCAGGCTCTCCGCTGTGCAGGAAGCCCGATGCAGGGCTCGATCCCAGAACTCTGGGAACATGACCTGAGCCGAAGGTGGATGCCTAACCGACTGAGCCACCCAGGTCTCCCAGCAATAAACACCTTTAATGCAATCCCTATCAAAATACCACCAGCATTTTTCATAGAGCTAGAACAAACCTAAAATTTTGATGGAATCACAAAAGACCCCAAATAGCCAAAGCAACCCCAAGAAAGAAAAGGAATACTGGAGACATCATAATTCTGGACTTCCAACTATATTATAAAGCTGTAGTCATTAAAACAGTATGGCACCAGCACAAAAACAGACACATGGATCAATGGAACAGAATAGAAAACCCAGAAATGGACCCACAACTATATGGTCAACTAATCTTCAACAAAGCAGGAAAGAATACCCAATGGAAAAAAGACAATCTTTTCAACAAATGGTGTTGGGAAAACTGGACAGTGACATGCAGAAGAATGAAACTGGACCACTTTCTTACACCATATACAAAAATAAGTTCAAAATGGATGAACAACCTAAATGTGAGACAGGAATCCATTAAAATCCTAGAGGAGAACACAGGTAGCAACCTCTTTGACCTTGGCTGTAGCAACTTCTTACTAGACATGTCTCCAGAGGTAAGGGAAACAAAAGCAAAAAATGAATTTTTGAGATTTCATCAAGATAAAAAGCTTCTGCACAGCAAAAAAACAACAAAACTAAAAGAAAGTCTATGGAATGGGAGAAGATATTTGCAAATGACATATCCAATAAAGGGTTAGTATCCAAAATCTATAAAGAACCTCTAAAACTTAATACCCAAAAAATATATAATCCAGTTAAGAAATCAGCAGAAGACATCAATAGATATTTTTTCCAAAGAAGACTTCCAGAGGGCTAATAGACACATGAAAAGAGGCTCAACATCACTCATCATCATGGAAATACAAATCAAAACCATGATGATACTGATACTGCACAGGTCAGAATGGCTAAATTTAACAAGTCAGGAAACAACAGATGCTGGCGAGTTTGCAGAGAAAGAGGAACCTTTTATACTATTGGTGGGACGCAAACTGGTGCAGCCACTTTGAAAAACAGTATGGAGACTCCTCAAAAAGTTAAAAATAGAATTACCCTACAACCCAGCAATTGCACTACTAGGTATTTACCCAAAAGATATAAAAATACAGATTCGAAGGGGCACCTCTATGTTTATAGCAGCATTATCAACAATAGCCAAACTATGCAAAGACCCCAAATGTCCATCAACTGATGAATGGATAAAGAAGGTATGGGGATTACTCAGCTGTCAAAAAGAATGGAATCTTGCTATTTGCAATGACGTGGATGGAGCTAGAGTGTATTATGCTAAGTTAAATAAATCAATCAGAGAAAGGCAAATACCTATGATCTCACTCATATGTGGAATTTAAGGGGAAAAAAAGATGAACATATGGAAAGAATAAAAAGAGAGAGAGGGAAGCAAATCATGAGACTCTTAAAGATAGAGAACAACTGAGGGTTGATGGAGGGTTGATGGTGGGGGATGGGCTAAATGGGTGATGGATATTAAGGAGGCACGTGTTATGACGAACACTGGGTGTTACATGTAAGTGGTGAATCATTAAATTCTATTCCTAAAACCAATATTACACTATATGTTAACTAACTAGAATTTAAATAAAAATTTAAAGAAAAAAATAAATAAATTTACATAAAGTAAATCTAATCTCATATCACATTAAATCATTGACTTTATAGAAAGGGAATTGGTTAGGTTCCCAAAAATCTTCATATCACTGAGTTAAAAAAGCCTGGGTTCATAAAACGTGTTCATGATTCTTCTCCCTTCATGTTCCTTCTTGACACTTCTTACATGTTCACAAGCAAGGTTCAGATTTTTAAAATGGGAAGTACAATTTAAGAATGGTTGGGTGGAGAATTATGGCCAGAAAATGAGTCCAGTTAAATCTCTTGAAATCAATCATGAAATTTACCTAGGATGTTGATAATAAGTAGGGAAGATATTTAAGACTATAGATTGACAACATAACTATTTAATCAACAAATATTTATTGAAGACACATTAGGTCAAATCAATGTTGTAGGCCCCAAGGATATAGTGGTTTTGTTTCCCAGTTTAAAAAAATATAAAAGGAAATAGGGGGGAAATGAAAAGAGGTACATGTAAGGAGGAGGAAATGTCAATGAACTCAAATTCTGGGAATATTCATGATCTAATCTAAGAAATCTGAATGTGTATAAATCACACAAATGCAAGCTCTAAATTTTGTCAGTTTTGGCAATCTGAAAGGAGCCAAAATCCACCCCACTAGTGTTCCTGAAAATGTAACCCTTAAGTAAACTGAATGAGGTACGTGGTCCGTGGTTGTATATAATAAAAAATACCAAATATAAACAGTGATTTAAAAAATAAGTTGTTGCTGATGTCTTAAGAGATTCTTCAGGTTGATTTCACAGCCAATCTCATCAATGGTGAGGAAAGTGGACATTTAAGTAGTAAAGAAAATATCATGATCATGGTAAATTTCACAGCTGAGGTACCCTCCAAGGCTGAGCTGCAAGCAGAGGCAGGTTATGTAAATAGCATCTGCTTTCATAAACCTGGGAAAATCTTTTCGAAATACACAGTGGAAAGATGGTGGCATGGCCACATATAGTGAGAAAAAGATGTATATTCTATATAGGCAGATAGACATAAAAGTGATTATATATATACACACACACATATGCATGCATATGGTATCTGTACTTACAATATATGGATGTTTTTTGCCACAGTTCTGTCAAAAGCTCTGCTATGGAGTGAATAATATTGCTTAGTTAGCTGCTCATAATGTTACTAGTTCTAGAATGTTTGATATTCTATTTATCTGCTACTACTACTATGTGACTGATAAAAGCATGATTGTCTATACATTAGTAAATAAATAATTTGGGTTTATTACTAACTGAATATGATGTGGAGCACTTTAATATGACTACGATGTAGATTATTTTGCTGTCATCATTTGATATAAATAAAAACTCGATAGCCTGCAAGAACTATATAAAATACTTGGTACTTGAAATTTTTATTTAACACCTTCATATGTCATTTCAGATAATTGTCAATTGCAATAAGGTGTCTGAGAAATAGTGACCTGCCTTCAGTATTTCCAGATTTGTGAATTTATGAAAGATGTTTAGCTTTCTAATAGATTTTAAGTTTTCATGCAACAGGGAAGCATTAAATACATACACTCTCAAAGTTTTTGTTTTTTGTTTGTTTTTTTGCAGCCTTCTGAATCATAGTCAGACTCTGTTAGCAATCATGTGTTTAGTAAGTCATGAGAGGATGCTGAACCTGGCCATAAGACCAAAGGCAAGAATTTGTGGATACTAGAGTGAACCAGCTGGTTATATGCCAGCTCCATGCATGCATGAGTGTGTGTATTTTCCTGGCTAAAGCAGAACTAGTGGTTCTAATTCCAGCCTCAATTAAAATAATCAATTAGATCATTAGAAAAAAGGTATTGTTGGTAAATTACATTCATTAATGGTTTTGGTATGAGATAATGCCTTCAATTGCAAGAAATAAGTATAAGATCTCCAGTCTTTCTATTTTCTAGGCAATTTCATAAGCATCATTAAAAATAAAATACGAACAGAAGGAAACATGATACCCACTTCACAGCAAAAATTTCTATCAAAGCTAAGCATCTATTAGCTTTCACAGTAGTACTGTGAATAAGAATGTTGTTCATAAAGGGCTAATTTCTCATCACATATATTGTTTGAGCTCTCTTCTTTATTAGATTCACATATATTTGTCATTGTGCAGTTTATTCTCCTATAACTGGAGAAAAGCACTGTATCATCTATTTCACCTTTTGTCAAAAGGAATTCATTCTAACTTCTAGGTCAAGAACGAATCATTTTAGATTGCCTAAAAGATATCAATATTCTTATCAGGATGCTGCTATAAAGGGAGAAATAGCAATTAGTAATGCCATATTGTGCTTAGCCTATTTCTAATTATGTCATCATTCATGAATGTTACTTTAGGAAGTAAATTCACTCTTCTAAAAAAGACTGAGCAAAAAGTCATAAATAACAGTATTTCTGATATTTGCTTTTTTATTTTAATGTTCCTTTCTGAAGGAATTTAAAAACAAAACAAAACAAAAACTTCACCAAAAGAGTTCCTGGAAATTAAAGTGAAATGTCTATTTCTGTTTGTGAAACTGATGGCTGAAATTTCCAGCATCTTTGTGGAATTTTGTACAAACTTTATGACTCTCTCTGGATGAATTATAGAACATATAAAAGTTGGTTTAAGGAGCTAAAGGAATCTATTGACCTCACTACTAATCCCAATTCACCAAATAAGCACTATTCTTTTTTTTTCCAAATCTGTTCTCCTCTCCAAAAAAGGGAAAAGATTGTTTAAATATATAAATTTACCTCTCATTTTGGGTATATATAGGAGACAAAATTTTGTTTTCTTATAGAGTCAAATTAGTACAGTATGGTTTGAACTCCTGGAGCATTCTAAAGATCTGCCTCCTATACTGGATTCTTTTCATCAACACATATTCTCTCAAGTCTTTCCCACACCCTATCACTGCAAAACATTAAAATAATAAAACCTCCCCTTTAATCCAATTTCTTCCTGCAGCTATGATGTCTTCTCTCTTCTCCATTACAGATAATTTTTTAAATGAATAGATTTCTAAACCCATCTCCATTTTCTCAATCCCTCAACTCATTTGTCAGTTTTTGAATCTCCAAAGCAGATACTGAGATGGAGTTTGAGATGCAAGATATTAATTAGAGATTAACACCTGTGAAAGGAAGGGATGACATGCAAGATAGGGCAGGAGGAGACATTGAACTGGGTGCTGGCTGGTCAAAATCCCAGCCAAGCTAGCAAGAAATGTGGGAGGCATACAGACCGTCAGAATATCCCACACTGGGCTGAAAACTGACGGGCGGGCTTTGCTCAGCAATCTGGTGCCGGTTGTCTCCAGAAGGGCATGGCCTGGGGCCAGTGGTTCTCTGAAGCAGATGCCCACCTTGAAAGGATGGATGGGGAGACTCTGGCTGCTGGTTGCACTCCCCACAAAGAGGGATCTGGACAACAGTTCTCCCTACCACACCATTCCACTGTGGCTTTTATAATTTTTCAGCATAGCTTCTTTAGCAAAGGCATCAAAGACCATCTCTCTAATAAACAATTTTCAGCTTTACATCATTTTACCTGTTTCAAGCACAGTCATTGTATTCATCCTGCCCTGGCTATTTAAGCTCATCACAAGGGAGGCCTTAGTTTACATTGTCAAGGCCTGCTGTCCAAGATACTGGTGCTTTTCTATATGTGCAACCCATGATATAGAAACATTTATATTACCCTGGACAATTTTTCCTCAATCAAAATGATAGATTTTTTTTTTTTCTTTACCTTGCATTTTTTAGTTTCTAAACAGTTTAGTCCATGAAGGAAAAAATTAGCCATTCTATAGAGGATGTAGTTAAGGAGAATAATGCTTGTATGGCGATTACATCACAATCTATAGAAATATTCTGCAAACCCTGATTTGACGTAAACTCTTGGTTTAAATTTAGTGACATTCCTTGCATTGTTCATTTGGCTGCTTTTATTGAACTATTACAAGAATTTGGGGGGAAAATGACTCCTTAGAACATTTTAGCAATCATGGACCTTGCTTCTGGTTTGCTACTGCCTTGTTCAATTAGTTGAGATTGATACAGAATACCTGGTTTCATGGATATTGCCTATTGCTAAACACAACCATCCCATTAAACATTGCTCCATAAAAAGCAGAGAAACCAAAATACATGATCAATAGCCCAGCATCAAACCAAGTCTAATCTCACGATAGCCTGGAACGAAAGGGATTATAATAATTATTGTAACCTACGAAGTGTCTAATATGTAAAAAGCATAGGCTTCTTGTATTACATATGTAATTGACTCCTCAAAATAACAAGTTAAGTATTATAATTGTCATTTTCTAAGATGAGAAAATTGAGACCTAAAGAGCTTTTTGGGTTTTTTTTAATGCCTTGTAAGGCAGAGTCAAGAATTAAACTTGAAACCATGATGATCTGATACCTTTAACAACTCCTAACTCACTTCAAAACGAAGAAGTTGCTTATTGTCACTTCTCATTTGCACCCTTCCCACTCTTGTGCCATCCATTCTGAACTCTCTGGAACTTCTTGTGGAAGCCTGATGTTGGAACCTGTTGCTCCTTATGCCTCAACAATCACAAACTCCCTTTCTCCCTGTGCCTCTATGCTCTCTTTTCCCTCACTACTCATCCTACTCATCCTCCAGAATCAGCTTCCATATTCCTTGCTCAGGGACAGAATGGCCAACCTCACAGGAATGGCTGAGATCCTCTGTATTCACATGGACAATATCCCTGACAGTCCCTTTATAGCACTTTCCTCACACACTTACTGTTCTCTCAATTAATTTGAATTACTAAATGATACATATGTTCTGGGTTAAAACTAAAGTGTTAATGAAGAGCCTAATCAAAAACCAAAAGTTCCTCCTCCCTTTCCCTGATCTACTCCTTGATTTGATATTGGTAAAAGTTAGCTTTTTTAATCCTTTTATTTCCTTTAAATCAAAGATATACATGAATATTTAGAGGCTATTTTTTAAAAAGTGGGATGATTTTATATAGATAGGTATATGTATGTGTATATATATATATAAATGTATATACTACTTTGTATTTTTGTCTTACTTTATAATATTGTATGGATTCCCTTCCTAGTTTATATCTATTTAGAGACACCTATGTTTGTATCTATAAATAAATCTTATTTCCATTTTATTTCAAAGCCTGGGCATGCCAATATTAATCATCTTACTATTGTTAGGAATTTAGGTTATCTCTAATTTATTGCTACATTAAATATCCTTGTGTATATACCTTTATTTGCTGTTTCTCATATATATATATATTTTTTTAAAGATTTTATTTATTTATTTGACAGAGAGAGAGACAGCGAGAGAGGGAACACAAGCAGGGGGAGTGGGAGAGGGAGAAGCAGGCTTCCCGCTGAGCAGGGAGCCCGATGTGGGGCTTGATCCCAGGACCCCGGGATCATGACCCGAGCTGAAGGCAGACGCTTAATGACTGAGCCACCCAGGCGCCCCTGTTTCTCATATATTTTGAGTGAACTTCTACAAACAGAAATGCTGAGTAAAGGAGTGGGCCCACTTTTTATTTTAATATATACAGCCAAAATTTATTCCAGAATGATTATTTTTAATTAAATCCCACCAAGAGTATAAAAGAGTACCCCAAATCCCCCATATCTGTCATCATATTCTTGTTATCCCTGGAAGATTTCAGTCCCTTTATTTATTTTTCTAATTTAAGGGGAGCAAAACACTGTATTTCATGATTGTAATGCTATTTCTCTGATTATTAGTATAGTTCTGTTTTAAAAAAATCAACTTTGTTTTTTAGAGAAGTTTTAGGTTCACAGCAAAATTGGTGGAAAGTACAAAGATTTAATGTATAACATCCTCATACATGCATAGACTCCTCCACTATCAACATCCCTCACGACAGTGGTACATTTGTTACAGGTGATGAGCCTACAGTAACACATCATTATATCCAGAATTTATAGTTTAGATTAGGGTTCGCTCTTGATGCCATGCATTCTAAAAATTCAGACAGATAAATAATGGTATGTATTCACCATTATAGTATTATGTAGAGTAGTTTCAATGCTCCCAGATTTCTCTGTGATTCCTCTATTCATCCCTCCTCCTATCAATCCCTGGCAACCACTGATCTGTTTACTGGCCCTATGGTTTTGCTTTTCCAGATGTCATATAGTTGGAGTCATACAGTATGTAGACTTTTCGGAATGGCTTCTTTCATTTAGTAGTATGCATTTAAGGTTCAGTCATATTTTTTTTTATGAATTTGTGTCATTTATCTTTAGCACTGAATAATATTTCATTGTCTGGATAGACCACAGTTTATCCATTCACCTACTGAAGGACATCTTGGTTGCTTCCAAGTTTTACCAATTATGGATAAAGCTGCTATAAATATCTACATACAGGTTTTTGTGTGGACATAAGTTTTCAACTCCTTTGGGTAAATACCAGGTAGCATGATTGCTAAATAATATGGTAAGAGAATGTTTAGTTTTGTAAGAAAGTACCTAACTGTCCTCCAAGGAGGTTGTACCATTTTGCATTCCCACCAGCAATAAATGAGGGTTCCTGTTGTTAACATCATCACCTGCATTTGATGTCAGTGTTCCCGGTTTTGACCATTCTTCTAGGTGTGTAATGTTATCTTATTATTGTTTTAATTTGCATTTCCCTGACAGCATCATATCTTTTCATATGCTTATTTACCATCTGTATATAATCTTTGGTAAGTTATCTAGTCAAGTCTTGGGCACATTTTTAATCAGTTTTTTTTCTTTGTATGTATTTTGTATAGAAGATGTATCTTTCACAAATATTTTATCCCAGTATATGGCCTGTCTTCTCATTCTCTTGAAATTGTCTTTCACAGACAGAGGTTTTTAATATTAATGATGTTCAGTTTGCCAATTATTTCTTTCATGGATCATGCCTTTGGTATTGTAACTAAAAAGTCACCTCCATTCCCAAGGTCATCTAGGTTACCTCCTATATTTATTCTAGGAGTTTTATGGTTTTGCACTTTACATTTAGGTCCCTATGAGTCATTTTGAGTTAATATTTGTGAAGGCTGTGAAGTCTGTGTATACATTCATTTTTTTGCACATGAATGTCCAGTAGTTCCTACACAATTTTTTTTAAAGGCCATCTTTGCCCCAGTGTATTGCCTTTTCTCTTTTGTGAAAGATCAGTTGACTATATTTATGGGATCTCTTTTTGGGCTGTCTATTTTATTTCATTAATCTATTTGTTCTTTCACCAATACCATATTTGTCTGGATTACTGTACCTTTACAATGAATCTTGAAGTCAGGAGGTATCACCCTTCCACTTTTGTTCTCCTTCAATATTATGTTGCCATTCTGGGATTTGGCCTCTCTATTTAAACTTTAGAATCAGTTTGTTGATATCCACAAAATAACTTAGTGGGATTTTGATTGGGATTGCATTGAATCTATAGGTAGAGTTGGGAAAAACTAATCTTGACAATATTGAATCTTCCTATTCATGAACATGGAATATTTTCCATTTATTTAGTTTTTTTTTTTTTATTTTGTTCATCAGACTTTTAGTTTTCCTTATATCTTGTACATATTTTGTTAGATTTATAGCTAAGTATTTAATTTTTAGGGGTGCTAATAAAAATGGTATTATGTTTTTAATTTCAAATTCTACTTGTTTTTCATATTACTGTGTATTTTATTTTACTTCAGGTATTCTCTTCTCTTTCAAACCATGGGTCCTGCCTTTTAATTAGGAATGTATGATTACTGCAAACATCTGCCCAGTTGGTTCCTTCTACCGTCATCCTGGAATTATACTTTCCTCCACCAATTACACTGGTATTTTTATCTAAAAAGTAGAAGCAGATTTATTGAAAAGCCAATGAAAAGTAAGCTTGAAGGCTCCCAGTCACAAGATCTCTTTTCAACCCTGTTCCTAATTTGTATTTAAAATTTATGTGACACCTAGGTGGCTCAGTCAGTTAAGCATCTGCCTTTGGCTCAGGTCATGATCCCAGGGTCCTGGGACCAAGTCCCGCATGGGGCTCCTTGCTCAACGGTGAGCCTGCTTCTCCCTCTGCCTGCCATTCCCCCTGCTTGTGCTCTCGCTCTTGCTCTCTCTCTAGCAAATGAATAAATAAAATCTTTGAATAAAATAAATAAAATAAAATTTAAATTTGTCCTTTTGAGGGCCTGTCCTTAAAATTGTGTAAGCCTCAGGCTCTACCTACATCCACCATACTACCTACATACCACGCATCTTGATCTCTCTTTTGCACTGGATTCTGTTGATTTCCTCTTCCTTGCTGAGACTTATGTTACTTTTTAGTTTCCTGTAATCTTCTAGTAGTTTCCTATGAATTATTTTCTGATTTAGTCAGTCCTGGTTCTCCATTTGAAAAGTTTGGATAGTCCAAAACTAAAATATTGTTTACCATAATTCCTCATCATTACCAACATGCTTGGGGTAATAATCGGCCCTGATAATCATTAAAGAAAACAACAAAAAAATTTGAAATTTTGCATTCATTTGGTATCTCTTTACTTTTAGTTACTGAGCTTATTAATTCCTTCCCTTCTTTGGATCTCATATTTATTTGCTGTAACCCACCATTTATCCATTGTTCTGCACTTGTTTCTGCAATGTCATTTTTGCCTTCTTAACTCCACAATAATTCAGCTGACAGCTACTAGACGAGTTTCTACTTAATAGCTACTTTCAGATATTTGTTCCCATATTTAAGAATTTGTAATGTATTGTACCTATACCTATTAAACCAAATTCAAACTCCGTAGTCTAACTCAGATATATAATCCTCTTCTGTTTAATAATATCAAAATCTCCACTCCAGTTTTTATGTCAAATTTCATCTCCATTACTTTAAATTGAGTTTTTCTGACCTCTACTGTTGTCATTTTGGTCTGGAGAATTCCTTTCTGTGCTCTGCATTCTAGAAAACTTAGCCACTTCCTTGGCCTCTACCACTAAATGCCAGTAGCGCTCTCCCCGGTCCAGTTTCAACAACCAAATGTGTCTCCAGACATTGCCACGTGTTCCCAGGGAAGAAAATCTCCCCCTGTTGGTAATATACGTTATTACCAGACACTTCATATTTAAAAATAACCTGCTAGTTTCCTTTTATTTTGATATTCATTTGTCCAGTCCTTCTTTTAAATATCACTTTTTTGTATTTAAAATATTTATTCTGTTATACTCCTGTAATTTTTTTTTACACATTTTACACATCTTTACCTAAGATGAGATTCAAGAAGAAACTCTGAGTGGAGAATTTCATATACACTTGATTACTGACTAGTCAACATTATCAAAAAAGGAGGTATTCAGAATGAAGAAGCCATTTAGCTTACTCATTTCTTTCAATAAATTGAATAATCTAGTATGTAAGATGTATTTTTGAAACATAATAAAAGACCTGAAATACTATGCGCTTAGCAATGGTATGTAATGAAGCTGAACTCATCATATTGGTATTGGTATTGGTAGCATTATTTTAGTTCCTTAATTTTATAGTAATAACATGAATTTTCCCAGAAAGAAGGATTACTTTTCTTTTTTATAAATGATTCATCTTTTCATTTTGTAAGATAGTTTGAATTTAGTTTAGCATAATTGGGTCCAATTATAAAGGGGGACTAAAATGTTTCTGATACTTATTATTATTAATAGAGAACAATAGTCAAAGCTGTATTATGAAAACAGGAGGTTGCTCAAACATACTTAGTCTATTTAAAATCTAATTATGTGTTGAGTAGAAATCTTTAAAATATGTTTGGCTATTAAGAGTGGCTTCTTATTTTGAGATTCTAAGTAAATAAGTCTTGTTAAACAAATGGAGTATATTCATACAATACATAAATACATGTGTATGTATGTGTACATATAAATATGTGCCATGCACACATCATTAATCATACTGGATCTAATTATTTATAAAAAAAATATTCCCTTTGTTCTTTCCTATCAGATGTTAAATACATATGAAAATCAAATTTATGGACATTGCTCAGATTGTGTTGAACTGCCCCATGCATGTATATGAATTTCTATGTGTTCAGCACATGACACACAGACTGCCAATTTGAGCATTAGGAAAAATGCAACGAATTTTCCATTAAGTGTGCTCCCTCAGTGAACACCCTCTGTTTTTCTGGCAGGACCCAGCAGGATCTGAAAAATAAGCAGTGCATTGGGAACAATAATGAATATTTATGCTTTATGGAATCCTCTTACATTCATTTTCCATCTGCACTCTTAGACCCCCAAATACTAAAATAGTAGAGGGGGTAAGGAGAATAGTGTTATAATTCCTTGGATTAGTGATAAGGAAACATCAGTGAGACTGTGAGCCAACTGATACCTAGGCTACACGGACCACAGTTGATGCAAACTGAAACATATTGGCCATTTACATTTCTATTTAACATCTCTGCATTATGTGATTTTTATAAAATGAACTTTGATTCTATAAAATTGTGAAAGAATAAATATTGGAATACACAAATGCCATTTAACGAAGAAGAAAAAGTTATTAAAAATGTGAAAGGAGATCAGAAGGGTCAAGAGAGGATATATTGGAGAAAATAATGGTTTGAGAGAGAAAACAAGATACTCTTCAGGTATAGTTTTAACCGTTAATATGTTAATTCATAGACTTAAGGGAAAAAAGAAAAGCAAGGGTGAAAACCTGTGGATGAACCTATATTGACTTAAAATAATTTACAAGGACAAAGCTGAGATGCATTTTGGCTACTGAGTCTCTTTTAATTAAATACTTTATTTCATTTTACTTCAAGGGGCTTGTTGACAAAAGTGTTTATGGCAGTTTCCTGCCTGAAGTTTCAGTGATCTATATTTGGTAGTAAATGCTAGTTGATTATGCATCTAAGTAACACCCAGCTATGGACAAAAGAGTGCAAAACATCTGGATGAAGATTGGAAACATTTGTTTCTGACAACCTTGTGTTTTAGAAAATCCAGAAAATAGATGTCACTGTGAAAATAAATACAGGCATACCACATTTTATTGTGCTTTACATTATTGCCCTTATCAAATACTGTGCTCTTTATAAGGTGAAGGTTTGTGGCAACCCTGTGTGAAGCAAATCTGTTGGTACATTTTTCCACAAGCGTTTACTCACTTTATGTCTGTGTCACATTTGGGTAATTCTCTCGGTATTTCAAACTTTTTCATTATTGCTACATTTCTTACGGTGACCTGCGATGTGATATTATGTGTCCTGACCGCTCCAGCAACCAACCATTCCTCTGTCTCTCTTCCTCTCCTCAGGCCTCTCTGTTCCCTGAGACACAACAATACTGAAATCAGGCAAATTAATAACCCTACAATGGCCTCTAAGTGTTCAAGTGAAAGGAAAAGTCACATGCCTCACTAACATGAAATCTAGAAATAATTAAGCTTTGTGAGGAAGGCACGGCATGTCTAAACCTGAGATAAGCCAAAACCTGGGTCTCTTGCTCCAAACAGGTGAGTTATGAATGCAAAGGAAAAGTTCTTGAAGGAAATTCAAAGTGCTACTCCAGTGAACACATTGTTAATAAGAAAGCAAAACAGTCTTATTGCTGAAATGGAGAAAGTTTTAATGGTCTGGATAGATGATCAAGACAACCGCAACATTCCCTCCAGCCAAAGCAAAGCCCTATCTCCCTTCAATTCTATGAAGGTTGAGAGAGGGGAGGAAGCTGCAGAAGAAAAATTGAGTTGCGAAGTTGGTTCATGAGGTTTAAGGAAAGAAGTCATCTCCATAAAGTAAGGCACGTGCTGGTGTAGGAAGCTGCAGCAAGTTATTCAGAAAACCTAGCTCTGATAATTCATGAAGGAGGCTACACTAAACAACAGATTTTCAGTGTAGATGAAACAGTCTTATAGCAGAAGAAGATGCCAGTTAGGAATTTCATAGCCAGAAAGGAGAGGTCAGTGCCTGGCTTCAAAGATCAAAGGACAGGCTGACTCTTTTGTTAGAGGCTAATGCAGCTGATGGCTAATGCAGCAGTTGAAGCCAGGGCTCACTTACCATTCCAAAAATCCTAGGGCCCTTTAAAATGATGCTGAGTCTACTCTGCCTATGCTCTATAAATGGAATGACAAATCCTGGATGATAGTACATCTGTTTACAGCATGGATTACTGAATATTTCAAGCCACTGTTGGGACCTACTACTCAGAAAAAAAAAAAAAATTCCTTTCAAGATATTGCTGCTCATTGATAATATATCTGGTCACCCAAGAGCTCTGGTGGAGATATAAAATGAGATTCATGTTGCTTCCATGCCTGCTAACACAACATCTAGTCTGAAGCCCACAGATCGAGGAATAATTTCAACTTTTAAGTCTTATTATTTTTTTAAAGATTTTATTTATTTATTTGACAGAGAGAGACACAGCGAGAGAGGGAACACAAGGAGGGGGAGTGGGAGAGGGAGAAGCAGGCCTCCCGCTGAGCAGGGAGCCTGACGTGGGGCTCGATCCCAGGACCTGGGACCATGACCTGAGCCGAAAACAGACACTTAACGACTGAGCTGCCCAGGCACTCCTTAAGTCTTATTATTTAAAAAATACATTTCATAAGGCTATAGCTGTCAATCATAGTGATTCCTCTGATAGATATGGGTAAAGTAAATTGAAAGCCTTCTGGAAAGGATCTGCCATTCTAGATGCCATTAAGAACATTCATGATCCATGGGAAGAGGTCAAAAATATCAACACAAACAGGAATTTGGAAAAAGTTGATTCCAACCCTCATGGATGACTTTGAGCAGTTCAAGACTCCAGTGGAGGAAGTAACTAGATGTGGTGGAAATAGCAAGAGAACTAGAATTAGAAGTGGAGCCTGGAGATGTGACTAAATTATTGCAATCTCATGATAAAACTTGAATGGATGAGGAGTTGCTTCTTATGGATGAGCAAAGAAAGTGGTTTCTTGTGATGGAAACTACTCCTGGTGAAAATGCTGTGAGGGGTGCCTGGGGGCACAGTCAGTTGGGTGTCTGGCTCTTGGTATCAGCTCAGGTCATGATCTCAGGATGGTGAGGTTGAGCCCCGCATCAGGCTCTGTGCTCAGCATGGAGTCTTCTTGAGATTTTCTCCCCCTCCTCTTCCCTCCCAATCTGCTCCTCCTCCCTGCTTGCACTTACTCTCTCTTTCTAAAATAAATAAAAAAAGATTTTAAAATGCTGTGAAGATTGTTGAGATGATAACAGATTTAGAATATGACATAAACTTATTTAATAAGTCAGTAGCAGGGTTTGAGTATTAACTCCAATTTTGAAAGACGTTCTACTGTGAGTAAGATGCTGTCAAACAGCATCACATGCTACAGAGAAATCATTTGTGAAAGCAAGAGTCAACTGATGTGGCAAACTTGATTGTTGTCTCCTTTAAAAAAAAATTGCCAGAGCCACTCCCACCTTCAGCAACCACCATTCTGATCGGTCAGCAGCTATCAACTTCAAGGCAAGAACTTCCACCAGAAAAAAATATTATAACTCACTGAAAAGATGATGGTTACCACTTTTTAGCAATGAAGTTTTTTAATTGAGGTATGTACATTGGTTTTTTAGACATAAGGCTACTGCAATGCTTAATAGACTGCTGTATAGTGTAAACATAATTTTATATGCACTAGGGCACCAAAAAAATTCATTTGACTCGCTTTATTACTGTGATCTGGAACCAAACTTCTAATATCTTCAAAATGTGCCTGTAAAGGAAGCTTCATTTTCAGTGGAGTTGGGAAACCCTAAAGGGGGAGCTCTCATGAACACTGCTTGCCATAAGAAGTATAACTCACTTTCCCCAACAGGAAAAAGCTAGGCTTGCATACCCCAGCCAGAGGAAGGAAGAATTTCTCCTTGCCCGGCAACAGTCCAGCCAATGACAACTCAGCATAAGAGTCTCCCCCCCACCCCCCGCCCCAGCTTCTTCCTTTCCCATGTGAAAGCAAGCTTCTCTCCTTTGTTCTCCAGACTTGCCTGTTGTTCACCATAGTTTGCCCCAAACTGCAATTCCCTCCTATTCCCAAATAAACTTATTTGCTGATAAAATTGCTGGCTCTTTTCACATGCATTTCTAAATGATAAACATAAGTATTTTAACAAAATGTCATAACATTTCTAATCAACCTTAATGTCTCCTCAATTTCAGAATTATGCCTAATTTGAGGCACCTCCAGAATTATACTACTAGGATAGCAACATATTAGAGAAAAGCAAAGGGGACAAATATTCAGCCTCTTTTAAAATTCTAAAGCCTAGAGAGGGTGCCTATAAATCATTTCTCAATATGGAAATTGTGGAGAAGGACTCCATTCTTAGACCATGTGTATGGAATCTCAAAGCACCCAGTTTAAAATATTAACTTTCAGCTATGAAGGGCTGTAGGGCTTATAGAACATGGTGCTCATTTTAATCTTTGAAAAAGGATAAAATAAACGAAAGAGAAGTTTTCTCCACTTGGCATTTGGTGTCCTCTTAAATGCAAAAGTGTGACTTGATCACATACAGAGCTTAATTAAAGACCGCTCACTCCGCAAAGAAAGCCACCTTAAAGGAAATTGCCATTCTGGTGCCAGTGTCTTTCTGTCCTGTTAAAAAGAAAAATAATTGAACAGCAAAGACTGTGACAGAAAAGTCTAAATGTTCTAGGGACTCTCTCAGACATTTGTTTGAAGTTTTCTCAAGCATTTTAAGCCTAAGCCACCGCTGGATTCTCCCTGTTGGGAGGACAGAAGTGCTAGTGATCACATGCCCAGGATTGAGCTCAAGATGTGCCGCATCAAACTGTTTACCCCTTGACCTCCTCTCCCTCCTCTGCTGGGCTGCACATATTCCGTTTCCTCTAGATTAAGAAAAAAAATCAATTTCACCAGTGAAAAAGGCTTTTAACTTAAAGCTAAATTCCCTGAAGTTACAAAAAAAAAAAAAAAAAAGGGACAAAATCTCTCACCTTTTTCATAAACTACACTAAAGACCAAATTTCTTGTTATATTATGAGGAAACTTTCACCTATATCTCCAACTCTCTCTTTCTGACTTTTCTAAATTAAATAGAAATATGTTGAAAAGAATGAAACCTCTAATACCTCCATAAATGAAAAGCCTATTTCACTTTGAAGCAGTATATTCTATCACAAAAGTGTCACCTTTGAACTTCGCTAGACCTTTCATGATCTTTAAAAATACATTTAATTTTAGTAAATACTTTTAAAACATTCAATTCTATTACACTTCACCTTAAACACTCTTGCAATCATAACAAAATGCCTGGTGTTCTCATCATGATGACTTGAAAGACTAGTGTTTATAGATTGAGTAAAAGTGAAGGAGAGTAAAAACCTAAAACCACATTAGCATGAGAAAATAGGTCGTCACATTCCCTCCAAGCCCTTTCGGAGTGTTCCACAGTCATTGGTTTGTGTACCAGACCATGGCAGAATCAATTGGACTGAAATGTTCCTAACATTCCGACTCTTTTCATTCTCTGACACTCAATACAAGCAACAGGAGCATGGCGTTTAGGCTGTACTACAATTTGTGAAATTTTGGAGCTGACCAGGATAGATTATGCTATAAAGTATTAAGATCTTACGTATTTTGCTTTACTGGTCAGAACTCAGTGACCACCTATTCATCAACAATATGGTATTGGAAAATGTCTGCTTATGAATCAGAAACACTGGCATACTATGAAAATGGCCCATATTAGAAATCATTCTAAATTATCTTTAAGTTTGAGGCACATAATTTAATTTAGTTAAAGACACACACACACACGCATGCATTTAGAAGCACCTGTTACATAATAAGAAATATTCTTAAAAGGCCTGTCTTCACAGATAATTTCCACATCTTACAGTGTGGTTTTGTTGAAAGTATATTTTATCCTTTATATTTTCTTTTTCTCTTAAAAAAGATTTATTTATTTATTTTAGAGAGAGTACGAGCTGGGGGAGGGGTAGAGGGAGATGGAGAGAATCTCAAGCAGACCCTCTGCTGAGTGCAGAGCCCTACGCAGGTCTCGATCTCAAAACCCCGAGATCATGACCTGAGCCAAAATCAAGAGTTGGATGCTCAACCAGCTGAGCCACCCAGGTGCCGCTATCCTTTATATTTTCTATAGTTAATTGCTTCAAGTGATTTACGTTAAGAATTGCTTGAAACAAAGTTTTCTGTTTCCTCTTTCAAGGTCTGGAATCCTTAGCTTTTCTACCTCTAGCCCCAGACCATCATATCATAATAATATGCATTTTTTTTCTAAAGGGGAGTGTTTCTATGAAAACTGTGTCCACTGATAAGCAAATAGGAGCATCTTTTAAAGTAACCTCCTTCGGTGTAGAAAAACTAAAGGAACACATTCACAGGAAAGCTGTATGATCTTCGTTCAATAGTTTGGGGCAGTAACTAAGCACATAAATATGTAATGAATAATTGATTGATGAATAATTGAATCAATATGTTCCAAAAATTTTGGTCAACTATCTAGACACAAGTTAAAAGAAATGATTTCCAGGCTTGCTGTAGGCTACTCAAAAATTCTGCTAGCAACTTGTGTGTACCTAAAATTACACACTGCAGTGTCATTCCCTTTACCTTGGAAGAAATGTTAGCTAAATGCACATACTCCAGGAGGGGGAATTTCCCTTAAAATCGTTTATTCTTTGTAAAATTTGTTATGGTATGAAGTTAAGTAAATATAAGCATAAAAAATTCAGGGGTGCCTGGGTGGCTCAGTCGGTTAAGCATCTGCCTTTGGCTCAGGTCATGATCTGGGATTGAACCCCATGTTGGGCTCTCTGCTCAGTGGGGAGCCTGCTTCTCCCTCTCACTCTCTCTCTCTGTGTGCTCTCCCTCTCTCTCTCTCTCTCATATAAATAAATAAAAATTTTTAAAAAATCACATGGCCTTTTCTGCTCCAATATGGAAAGATCTTGGAGTCATAATTCTCTTCTGTGGGAAGAAAAACCTGAACAATCTAAAACTTAATGACTTTTCTTGGGCTAATCAGAGAACTGAGGTTGCAGGGCAAGAGGCATAAGGCAAAATGAACTGCATATAAACACTGGACTTTAGTTTTGGGAAACAGTAAAATTGTTTCCAACAGGATAGAGGTTACAAATTTTTTTGAGGTTATAAAATTTTGATATTGCTAATCATACATGCTGGAATCAAGCAATTAAATAAATGCATGGTAAATAATGGGAGCCAGGTTTCTCCTACTTTTGGAATAATAGTTTAGAGATAAGCAAAAGGATGAGGCTAAAATGATCCATGTGGTAATGGGTTAGAAATGGAAACATTATTATGAATTCATGGTTAGTTTAATATAGATACAAATGGTTACATAAACAAATATTTATAGGTATGTGTATATAGATGGGTATATATTTCCTTGCTGCATCAGCTGAGAGGGTCTAGAAGTGATGATATAAACCTCAGTGGCAATGAGTATGCTTAGCTCCTAGATTTTGGTTTTATAATACCATTCTCTAATAAAAGGAACCAGGGATCCTTGGAGAGGTAGCTGATACTCAGATGGGGTCAAATATATACAAGGTAGGCCTGGAGCATAGTGTTGTGCCAGAAAGTAAGAAAGTGCTCAAACAACAAACAACACATTGAAGGGGATATGTGAAAACAACACAGGATCCAACTGGAAAAGTTCCCAACTGCTGCAGCTAGATAGAACAATAAAATAAAACAGTATTAGATTATAAGTCAAAGTTTAAATGAAATATATCCTGAGTCCATGTTGATATAAATAAATGATTGAATGATGGATAAGACACAAATCTGTGCAGAATTCCATATAATTTATATATATATATATATACACTCTGCCCTCAAGGAGATGGAGCATAAATCTCTACTTCTTAAGTGTGAGCTATGCATAGTGACTTTATTCCAAAGAACAAATGAAATGAAAAAGGGAGAGAAATGAAATGAAATGAAATAATGAAATGAAATGAAATGAAATGAAATGAAATGAAATGAAATGAAATGAAATGAAATGAAAAAGGGGAGAAAAGAGTAACTTTACAGTGGAGAAATGGGACACTTTCTAAACCAAATGAGCAAGAGCAACATAGACAGTAATAAATCGTGTTGATCGTATGTACCTTTGATGTAATGTGGCAAAAGGAGCACTTTACCTCTGTAGTGTTCCTCCCCCAAAATACCCAATCCCAGTCCAACCATGAGAAAACCACAATACAAATCCCAGTTGAGACATTCTACAAAATACTTCACCATTACTTCTCAAATTAGGGAAGGGTATCAAAAATAAGCCAAGTCTGAGAAATTGTCACAGCCTAAGGAGACGTGACTGCACAATAAAATGTAGTTCCTGGATGAAATCAGGAAAAAACAGGAAAAAGGTAAAAACTGAACAATGTGTTGACTTTATTTAATAATGTATCAAAATTGGTTCATTAAAGTAAGTGGACTGCACTAATCTAAGATAAAAATAGAGGAAATTGGGTGTAAGGTACATAGAAACTCTGTAAGAGCTTCATAATTTGTCTGTAAGTCTGAAACTATTTGAAGATAGTTTATTAAAAAATAACATGCTCAGAATGAATGTGTAACATAATACTGTGAAAAGAGTCCCTTATAATCCCGTATCAATATGGCTAAAACACTTCCAAGGAACTCCTGTCAGTCATGAACTTGATTCTTGAGGACTCAAGGCCATGACCTAGTTCCAAAGACAGCATGGTGCATTCATTTACAGCATAAATCGGACAGGCAGAAAGGGCACACTTTAAGTGATTCAATGGCAAATATTCCTCAGACTAAAGGTTTTCAATATACGGGGAGGCTTGTAATAAGAACCCAGTTCCTAAAGGGGACAGGTAGGGAGAATTTAAAACATCAAACAAAATATGTTAGTTAATAACTTTTTGAAGTGGCTGGCTGATGATGTCTGCAAAAAATGTGATATTTTTTTTTCTTGCTGGCACAATATTTGCAACATTGTATTCTTTGGCTTATGAAGCTATTTGCTGAGCGTGTGTCTAAGAGATTTAATACTAAGCCGTTAAATGTTTTTTAATACAGGCAAATATTTAACATATAATGCTCAAAAGGTTATTTAAGCAATTATGGCATCTAAAATTTTTAATTTTTTAATGATGTTGAATTTCAATTAAGGATTGAATACATTATAAAAGTAGCTGTTTTGTGTTTTGATTCAGTTAAAATTTTGATTAGCATTATGCTTTACATGCTTTTTCAAGAAAGTCCACAATACATTTGCATTCCTCATGGCAAACTGAAATTAATTTCAGTTCTGTAGAAAATTATTTCACCAGGTTTTTCATTTATTGTAAATATATTAAGAGTTATAGAAATCAGTGTTTAGACGTAAGACACAGAGCAAAGAGCTGAAAGAAGTTATGAATGAGTGAGCACAATCTACTGGGCTTGCAGAATACCCTCTCTTCAGCACCAATTTAAATATTTACTGAATGTTAATATTCAGATCTAGATGTGTATTTTTTTTTTTTTTCCTAAAGGGCTAGGAAAGAAATGATGAATGTTGAGCTCAGAATTAAAATAGCCTATTTAAGAGAGAAGAGGTTTCTGGTGTCCTATTATTGTTCTTCTATGAAACATGATTTGTTTTTCCTACTGATCTCATCCCCGACTCTTACATTTCAGTGTCTAACTACAAATTTAGGATTAAAAGTGTCTTCATGCATATTTTGTTAAGGAACGAGGGGTAGCTGATGATATAAATGTGAAATACATTATAGACCAGGGTGTTTGTGGAAAAGGACACTTAGACTGAAACAAAGTTGAATTTAAGAGTTTTTTCCTAAGTTACTCTATTTCCCAACTCCTTGTTCTGGTCTTCTTTTAACTGTGTGTTGCTCCAGTGTCTGGAGCAAAAACTGTGTTCCCTGAGGCCTCACACCTGTCTAGAACCATGCTCTGAGTCTAGAAAGAGCAACCAGGGCCATCCTCCAGGGTTACTTCTTGCCACTGCCATTGGAGTGTGCATCCAGAGTCCTGATGGTGGCCACTGGGTGGTTATTTGTAGGAGTGGCTGCCTAGAGCTTAGACTAACTCGGACTGAAGAATTCATAGGCATGTGTAAACAGCCCTTACAGAGCAGAAAAGAGCCAAGTATAGGAAGGGAAAGGAAAGAACCACTGTCAGGGACCTCCATCTGTGGGTACTAAAATGTTAAGTGTGGATGTCTTCACAATTATATTTTTCCTACTAGATGAGAAATATTAGTTTAGTTTAGGATGAAAATATTTTGAATGTAGTACCAAAAAAGTGATACTATTTAGGTGTTTCAGACTTGCCTATAATAATTGAGTTTCTGGGGCGCCTGTGTGGGTCACTCGGTTTAGCGACCGACTCTTGATTTGGGCTCAGGTCCTGAGATCGAGCCTGGAGTTGGGCTCCATGCTCAGTGGGGAGTCTGCTTTTCCCTCTTCCTCGGCCCCTCCCTCTATCACATGCTCTTTTTCTCTCTCAAATAAATAAATCTTTAATAAAATGAACGTGTGTGTTACTGAACACTTTTTCTAAATTGAGTTCTTCTTAATTCAATGTGCATATGAATCACTTGTGGATCCTGTTAAAATTCAGATCTCTGGGGCCTGGGATTCTGCATTTCTCAGTTACTCATCCACAGACCGTAGCAAGGTTGTAGAAGACAAGGCCAAAAATGTAAGGCTGGTTTTTTTGGGGGTGTAGTTATTTCTAAATACGTTATAGGAACAGTGATGGAATAGTGCATTTTTCTAACTGATTTTTAAGAACGGTGATGGTGGGGGGCGCCTGGGTGGCTCACTCGTTAAGCGTCTGCCTTCGGCTCAGTTCATGATCCCGGGGTCCTGGAATCGAGCCCTGCATCGGGCTCCCTGCTCACTAGGGAACCTGCTTCTCCCTCTCCCACTCCGCCTGCTTGTGTTCCCTCTCTCCTGTCTCTCTGTCAAATAAATAAATAAAATCTTAAAAAAAAAAAAAAAAAGAACGGTGATGGTGGGAGACAATGCAAATATTTGATTTATATTCTTTTTTAATCAATGAAAATATTACTATGCAAAAAATGCACATCTTATTTCACCCCTTCCTTGCTAAGACAACCAGTCATTGCAGCCTGTTGACATTTGGCTAAGCGATTACATACATTTGTTCTCATTCATCAATGATACTTACACCTAAAGTAAAATAATTTGTGAATTTTCATTTATGTCTTACTCTTGTCATAAATGTAATACAGTTCCACCTAAGAAATCCACTTATATATTTACGTTTACAAAAATATTTATTTTAGATTTAACCATGGTCGTGTTGAATTTTTTTCTTCTTCTAGGGTAACTGGGGCTTACTGCATCTTTGTAGAAACAATGGTGATCAGTTCAAAGAAAAAATGATTCTATCATAATGTTTTGTTGAAAATGCAGGCCAAAGTATAAAAGGCAGAAAAAATGAAAGAAAGAGAATGGTAGAAGTTCAACAATATTCAGATTGCAAGACATTTTGATGTGGGACTCTGGACCGGGCTGCAGGCATTTGGGCATTCACACCTAGGATGCAGCCTCTCAATTCCTGTCTCTGCTCCCACCCTCTGTTAGTACTCTCAGTGAATACTCGACCGACTTCAGATTAACTGTTGTATTATCTGTTGCTGCTGGGGAGAGTTTGGGGAATAAAGACATGAAGATATTGCTTAAAAGAAGGTCTAATATTCTACCAGTTGCGGGATTAGTTATACAGGTGGCTTAGTTTATGTCCATTCCAACTCGGCCATTATCCATTCTGACTGGTCAGTGCATACTAAATATGTTGTGTATTCTCACGCCCCTCCCCCCGAACTGTTCCTCCCAAATTAGAACTCTTTCAATTTGAATGGCTCATTCCATTTCTGTTTCCTGTTGCCTTAACGAGAGGTTATTGAAATATGTATTAAATTTAAATTCTCATTTGCGTTTAGTCTACTATAGAATATTTATGAAAAAATGATGAAAGGCAAATCAATTGAAATACTTAAGGTAAACCAGAATTTAATGAATATGTTCTATCACGTTATCATCACAGACTCCATGGGGTGAATTACCTAAGACAATTTCTGTAAATCCTCAAGGGCAAATATAGCTAAAATTGATTGTTCTTTGGTTTCCTTAATAAGGAATATGTCTTTTTTATATTAATCAAAAATGTTAATAATTTTGACATTGAGAACATAATTCTAGCTATAATAGAGTTGACAAAAATTGTCCTAAAATGAGTATTAGTAAAGAGGAATCAAGTGTAATGCTATATTTCATAATTAGTGCAATTTGCAGATATGGATTTTAAGTAAATGGTAAGGTTTTTTTTGTTGTTTTTTTTTTTTTTTTTGGTCACAGACTATGGTTATTTTTTTATTGGGAAGGAACTTAGATGTTCCTAATTTATACATTCTTTATAGATTCAGAGGGTAATTTTGTATTGAGTGGTCCACTAAACAAGTTATATATTTTAAGAATAAAAGGCTTAAAACTTTTAAAAAATTTAATCCCTTCATGGCTATAGACTGGGGAAACTCTTAGGTGGATTAGCTTTTATTGCATAGTTCTTAGAAGAAAAGATTTCAATCTACCTCTAACGCCATACAAAGAAGAAGATCGGGTATTAAGATACACGAGAAAGAAGTGGAAATAGGGATAGGGAGTTGAATGTATACATAGGGGTGTATATGTTATTCAGCTAAAACCACATAATACCATCCTATCCTAACATAAATAATCTAGATTTGATATTGCTTCTTAGTATGACATTTAGATAGGAGATTTTGATTTGTTTAAGGATACCCAAACAGCTGAATTAAACTTGAAGGGATTTATACCTAAGTCTGGAATTATTTAGCATAGAATAAAATAATAACAGACAGACCCACCATTATGTTACAGATCAAGAACAGGATAGTTTTTCTACTCCAGTTTTCCTTATGTCTTGCAAATATGGCTCCAAAACTTGGTTTTAAATTCTGCTATTCTTATCTGAATCATTGTTTTAGCTAAATCCTAGAGGAAAATATAAGCAAGTACAGGTAAAATAAAGGTAAAGACCAAGGGCGCCTGGGTGGCTCAGTTGGTTAAGCGACTGCTTTCGGCTCAGGTCATGATCCTGGAGTCCCAGGATCGAGTCCCGCATCGGGCTCCCTGCTCGGCGGGGAGCTTGCTTCTCCCTCTGACCCTCCTCCTTCTCATGCTCTCTGTCTCTCATTCTCTGGGTCTCAAATAAATAATAAAAAAAAAAAAAAAAAAAAAAAAAAAAATTGGGCGCCTGGGTGGCTCAGTCGGTTAAGCGACTGCCTTCGGCTCAGGTCATGATCCTCGAGTCCCGCATCGGGCTCCCTGTTCGACAGGGAGTCTGCTTCTCCCTCTGACCCTCCCCCCTCTCATGTGCTCTCTCTCATTCTCTCTCTCAAATAAATAAATAAAATCTTAAAAAAAAAAAGAAAATATGTATTAAAAAAAAAAGGTAAATACCAAAAAAGAAAATACAGACAAAATTAAATTAATTCCCCTTTCCTGATTCTTTTATACTCTAAGTTTTACCAATTGGTTCTTTTGATATATATTGAAATTTCTCTCTCTCTCTCGTAAAATCTCGTATCAGTCCCTTCAGTTATTCCTTCGAGAACAGGGTTTCCATATGCTTATTATCTATGTATGCTTTCAGTGAACCTGCATTCATTTCTCAAACTGACTCCTATACTTTTATACGCAGACTATCGTACTCCACTACACTGCAACCAGAGCCAAGTTAGTGCAGCTATGACTTTGTATGATTACCACAATTATTTCCCTATCAATGTGTTCTAAGATTATGCTAGTTTTCTTTTTTTTTAAAAGATTTTATTTATTTACTTGAGAGAGAGAATGAGAGAGAGAGAGCATGAGAGGGGGAGGATCAGAGGGAGAAGCAGGCTCCCCGCTGAGCAGGGAGCCCGATGCGGGACTCGATCCCGGGACTCCAGGATCATGACCTGAGCCGAAGGCAGTCGCCCAACCAACTGAGCCACCCAGGCGCCCCAAGATTATGCTAGTTTTCAAAAAGCCACAACAAACTGTTAGCTACTGGCTGATTGTTGGTTACTGTGAATGATTTCACCCCAAGCCCCATTTCTCCCATCCTTAGAGTTACATGCCTTATCTTTAAAAATTATACATTTTAACTCAAAGTAGAATATGATTAATGTTAAGAAATATTTAAAAATGGTTTATAATCTCATCACCCAAGAGAGCAAAGGTTATATTTTTCTATGAATGTATGTTTTATATATTTATATAACATTTATATGACAAAAAATACATACATTTGTGTTTCTTTCCTTAATGCGGTTATATGTCTTTCAAAATGGATATTTGTGGTTCATCAATATTTCTTGTGCATTAATTAATTAAAACATTCTACTCTTGGTTGATATTTATGATAAATATTAATAAATTGAAGGGACTGAATTTATGATAAGTCTTGATATTTTTATTGTGGACATACCTCTTTACCGAAAAACTTTATAACAAATTATTGTTGGTTTGTAAAATAACTAAGAAAACTCTTGATAGTGTATATTTATTAACTAGCCACTCTAATTAATGTCCCTATTAACTGTTTTCTCTCTGATTTTCCTTTTCCTAGGGATCAAATAAAATAATTTATATGTTTATATTTCACAAACTCCTTACAATTGCTATGCCTTTTATTTCTACTCCATATCTTATTGCATTGGTTAGGCTTTATGAAACATAGTGATAAGAGAATGCAAACTTGATATACTCCAACATTTGAGGAAATGCTTGCAGTAAGTCAATATATGATATTTATAATAACTTCCGTTACCTGTATTTCTTTTTGTTTCAAGAATGTGTCTTCGTTGTTGTTGTTTTTTGGTGGGATTGTAAACTTTCCTCAATATTATTAGTTTTGATCTGAGAACATGTACCTTGTTTCTTAGATAACTGGCTTTGTCTTCAGAGACAACAGTTTCGCCTCCACTCCCCTTTCAGAGCACTGTTACTCTGGTATATATCTAAATTTACCTTGGAGTTTTCAGCTCTGTGATTTTCATCTTCATTTTAGAATCTTCATATCCTCAATATCATATATTTAGACATCTTCATCTTGTTGACCCTGTGTCCTCAGCATTGAGCAGGGCCTTGAATGTATTAGAGTCAAGATATATATGTTGAATGAATGAATATATGCAGTGTTAGATGTGCCCCTTACCACATGTCCAGCATTGTCTCTGATCCTTGCAATTTCAACTTCCTGGCACTTCTGCATCATCTTACACCAGCTTCATTTTTATCCATTTTAATTTATCTTTCTATAGTTGGGACAGACATTTTGATATGTTTATCACATCCCTTCTTTCCTCATCATGGTTGATTTTCTTCACCTCATGACACCAAATATTTATCAAATTTTCTTCCAGTTCCTACACCATCCTAAATAGTAAATAAAACAAACACAAGGATAAAGTTCTTTCCCCTCTCAAAGACCCCACATTTGTTTTCCTACTCAGGGGCCCCATGTTTGGTTAATTAAATGGCATGGCTAGTCTCTTACCTTATTCAGTGTCTCCAAAGGTTAAGCGTTAGTGGGAGAAATGGGTCATGGTAGATTTCTGTAGCAACCGGCTCAGTTTGCAGTTTCTTTTGTGCCCCTACTAAATGGAGCTGGTCTTTTCTACTGTCCCCACTATATGGTTCTTGGATTCTCTGGACTAATGACTCTCACAATAATGTTTAATTTACACAATGTCCTAGTCTCCCTTTGGACCTCCACATTTAACTAGTAGTAGCAACATCTTAGACAGGATGAAAGTACCCCTGGCCAAATTCATTCCCCACCTATGTTTCCAGGAATTTGCAGTGCCCAAATGGATTTTTAAAAAGTGGGAGATGGGTATAGTTTGGGATCACTGCTCTGGCTACTCAGCATGCTATGGGAAATGGTGGAGTTTGGTTTGCTCTTGATGCTGGGACTGAAGGATGTGAAGTATGTGATGGGAAAGAAACAAAGTATATACTTTTTTGGAAACTGACATTTTAGAAAATGAAAGATACATTTTCTCAATTCAGGGCTACTGACTTGATGGTTAAGGTGAATTCCCCAAAGGTTCTGGCTGTAATTTGTATGTAAGGTATAGTTTCCACCTGTTCTGTGAATTGGTAATTTTTTAAAGTCTATTAGCTGTTTAGGTGAGAAGTCTGAAAGGCTGTGTTAAAGGTATTATTTAAACTAGAAGTCTGCAATCGTGCTCACTTTTTCTTTCTTATTTTCCATAAAACTTTTATTTTTCTGACTACTCAAGTTAAAAAAAAATCAAATATGGTATAATGTAGAAAATGTATAACACAAAATATTAAATTTCTAAATTTCCCATTCTCTAGGGTGGCCGTTGTTAATTTGGTATCTGTCTTGGCAAATTTTTATTCCTATGCACACACAACATTTTCCAAAGTGAAGCACAGAGTAGGAGACTGGAGCTGTTTCAACAAATTATGCAAAAAACTAAATCAAATAATTTTAGCAAGTAATTTGGACTAAACAAAGGTATTTTGTGGACAGATTTTTCAGAACCTATAATACACTCACATGCCTTGTAAATTTCAAATAAAAATGAATAAAATATGCATCATTTCCCAAACAATTTGATTATACAGATCACATAACTCTTTTTGTGGAACTAATATTCCATTAACACACTTTGAAAAATACCACTTAAATCATATTATACATATTCCTCTGTAATCTGCTTTTTAGACAATATAGGGTTGATGTCATTTTCATACCAATGCACTGTTTTCTCAACATGTAATACGTTTGCATATTATTCAGTGAATGAACACTTCATAATAATCAGATTTGTGGGGCGCCTGGGTGGCTCAGTTGTTAAGCGTCTGCCTTCGGCTCAGGTCATGATTCCAGGTCCTGGGATCGAGCCCCGCATCAGGCTCCCAGCTCCGCGAGAAGCCTGTTTCTCCCTCTCCCACTCCCGCTGCTGTGTTCCCTCTCTCGCTGTATCTCTCTCTGTCAAATAAATAAAATCTTTAAAAATAATAATAATGATAATAATCAGATTTGCTATTGACTAACATTTTGATTGTTTTTAGTTTGTTTTTTTTTTTTTTGCTACTAAAAACACTACTCCAGTCTTTGTTGATTCATATTTACCTTATTATCTCTTCAGACAAATCCACAGAAGTAAAATTGGTACATAGAGTCAATGTCCAGCCAGAAGGATGGTGCCAATTTTCAAGCTCCCAACAATAATATGAGCATGTCAGATTTTGAACACTTGACAATATTTCAAACATTTTAACCTTAACCTATACTAATCTAATAAATAGGTTAAAAAACTCATTAGTTTGGATTTTGTGTTTCTTCAATTTTAAATGACTGTAAGTGCATTTTTGTATGCTTATTGTCCATTTGCCTTTTTCTTTTTTGTATTACCTGTAAGTGCTTTTTGTTCACTTTTCTCCTATTTCAGTGTTGCTATTTTTAAAGTAAACAATGGCATTTTGTATTTTAAGGATAACCCATGGCCTTCCATATACTTTGCAAACATTTTTGTGCTTGTCACTTATATAATTCTTTGTTAAATATTATATAGTATTTGTGTTATATATGCATAACCCTGTATTATTTTAAGGTGGTCAACATTGTCACTTTTTCTTAGTTCTGATTGTGGTGCCATTAAAAAATTACCCTGTATATTTTTATCCCTTCTATTTATAAATTATATAAAACACTTTTCTTATATTTTTAGTACTTTTATGTTTTTAATACATATACTTAAGTAATTAAAGAAACTTCTTTTGATCAAACTTGTGTGTTTGATCATCAGATATAAATACAACGTGGTACCTCATTCCATCTGATTTATCTTGTTGGATTTAATGCTATATTATAATCTAATTTTGTTTAGAATATCAATCCTGTGGTTTACATTAATAATCATTGTTATTGGCTCTGTTTTGTTCTGTTTTCCATTCAAATTTTTAATGAAACTATACAGCATCAGAGTACTTCTTCATGTAAGAAACCTCAGAGTAATTCATGCCACAAACATCTCCAGGGTGAAATGTCAGGTAACGATCATAGAAAATTAAAATTCAGCATTCACATACCATGTTGAACCTACACTTTGCCTTATAATTATAGCTTACTAAATTTGACATTTTCTATGTCCACGGTTATTGTTGATTTTTTTAGACAAGTATTTTTTGTATTTGCTACTTTTCTAAACTTATAATTTTCTTTTCCAAACAGCTTCCTCAATGGGTTTGTTATAAATCTTCATTAGTTCCAGGCTTAGATAATCAAATTGTGAGGAGTGAAGTACAGATTTGAGGTGGGAGGAGGAAATTAAGCAGACCATTTTTATCCTGGCTTGTTTCTCCATTGTCAATTATGACATATTGGAGTGACATGACAATCACTAATCTGACTCCTCATCCTTTCATTTCCAAACCCTGTAAGTGTGCTTTGCCATGTATACACAGCCATAATGTTTTTTTCTCTGAAATTCTGCTCATGCTACTCAAGGGTCTAGAACATCACCACCTGCCCTGTGCACCCTCAATAAATATTAATTACCACCACTAATTAGAAATGTTGACACATGCATTTCTAATTACAATCGAGGTTACATCTGAAGAGAAGAAGGTTTCAGTTAATTAAATATCAGGAAATATTTTCACAAGATTGGAGACATTTGACAAAGCAATCAAGTCCTAAGCATATTGTGAAAGTTTTTGAATCTTAAAACATTGCTTTAAATATTCCAAACCAGAAATAGCCCTGCTTTGGAACAGGCTGGTTAATACCCTAGAGGTACATGTTTCCCATTCTTGGAGACTTCTATTAACCTATGTGCTGATTTAAGAGCTTAAATGGAAAATGATTATACACATAATTAATTATTATTTTTATGTCTTAAAATATTCTTTGTCCTGCCAGGGTTCTCATGGTGTCAAGATAATGCAAAATGATAAAAATAATAATAATAATGTATAATCATAAGAAATTTGAAAAATAAAATTCTTCTCACATGATGAATCAAATGTCCTACTGTGGTACCATGGAGTCTTCCTGGTCAGAAAACACATGTCATTTTACTAATTGCTACAGGGTTAGTTAGACTTTTGGTGAACTCTTAAATGATTTGATATATGCTGGAATACAATTCCTATCCACCTCTACTCTAGCTAAGAAAGGAATTCTTAGGAAACTGAACCTATGTAACATGCCTGTGTGATTGCATGATCTGAAAGGAAATCATCCTATTGAGTCAATATACAATTGCACTATTGAATTTCTGTTTTAGCAACCAAAGCTTAGAAAAAAATACTGTTGTATTTGTTCACCAGATAACACTGCCATCTGTATGGAAGAGCAACGGGCCTTAATAAAGAATCAAAATTGACTACTATATTCTACAAATGTGTGGGAGCATATCTTTTGTCTGTGAATTACCATCACTTAATTTGTATTTTAAAAGATATCCACAATTTCATTGTGATCTAAATTAATGAGTCCACTGTTGAAAGACAATACTCATGTGTACATGTCTTGAGAACAGAGAAACTGACAGCTTTTATTCTGGACTATCAAAGATGTTTGCATAGAAAACATAGCAAACATAGTTTACATAACCTTGGTAGATAGAAATAGTGTTGTTCTCTGGAGCACAGCAAGTATGTTCTCTGTTCAGTATAATAGGGATAATGTCTCCCACAAAGTAAAGTTGCAAGCAGCTCAGGATAAAGATTAAACTTTCCTAGGTTTGGTGATCCTCAGCTGTAACACAAACCCACTACCTACTTAGCATCAACCTTGCCTGCTCTCTGTCAGCCTTGTTTGACTTTGAGAGCAAGGTAGGTTGATGAAAACATAAAGTTCATTCTGTCTGCTATGCAGTGAGAATAAAGTCCATTGTCTCTGATGAAAGGATCTCATGTCATCTGTCAGTATCCATGAAACTATGGCAGGCTAACTTGTTAGTTTGTAATGAGGATGAAACCTCACCCTTCACAGTTCTTGACAACCACATTTAGGATATATGTTCAGTTCTCCCAGATATATTTTTAAGAAAATTGAAAAAAACAAAATATATCTGGAGTAGGATGATATTCTAACAACCAGAAGAGAGAATCTAAAGAGACAAAGATGTATTTCTTAGGAAATAGCCTAGAAATGACTCTATGGTTATTTTTATAGACCAAAAGGATTGGTATTTAAAAGAGGGATGAGATTTGTTCTGTACTTTTTCAGAATCTGGTAGTCTTAGGAATACAAATTTTCACTTATAAAATGAATAACACTTGTACCTGCTGATATTGAAAATTGCCTAAGTTACTATAATACTAATGTTGCTGCTAGTCTAACTAGGGATATTGCAACATTGTACTGGGAAATGTAGAGACTACTGAAATCTGTGATGGGGGTATTTGTCTTCAAGCAGAGTGCAAACCAAGTTATAAAGTATTATATATTTTCATCTAACACTGACTGGCATAAAATTTATGCTAAGGGGAGTTATTTAAGGGTTAATACTGGAGAATCTGGAAAACATAGGGGTTGACAAGAGCAGGGGAACATAAGGAATATAGCATGTAAAGGTGAAATTTACAATTGTCCCTTGAGATTGAACCAGATTCACCAGAAGGAATGGGGTGACCAAGAATCTTACCTGCATTATAAAGTTGAACTTGTCTTATCTGAGAGACAACTAACTGGAAAGGAAATCGTTGGGAAATAATAGAAGAGTTAATATTAAGCACAGTGAAAAAATCTCATACCTCTGGAATGGATTTTAACATTAGTTAGTAGTATTACTTGATTACTGCCTATTTTTTTTCAGTTGTGAGCCACATAGTTCTTTCAAATGTAAGGACATTAATTGTATTTTGCAAAAGTACATCACTGTTTTTACTAATTTATAACTTAATTCATTATATACTCAATCATAACCTCATCATAATGAACCATATTAAAGAACCATCTAAGTACTTGCAAAAGTTTTCAAATCTATGCATTATGCTTTAAGTTATCATTTAATTTCTTTGGAATATTTCTGGTGAGAACAGAGACTGTGTCTCCTCTAGGCATCAATAACATTTAGAAACACAGTGATCACCAATAATTAATATTTCAAAACCCAATAACTCCCTAAGGTAATAATGCTGATTTTTAAGTCCCTTCTAAAACAGGTAGCAATGTCTTTTGAACATCCTAGCAATTAGCAATCCTAAAAAGAACATTCCAAAATACAAATTAACAGTTCTTAAAAAGGAAGGACTTTATAAACTCTTCTGAAACTCTCTTGACTTCCATACAGGTGCTGATATCGAGTGGGTGTTAATAGTATAGTCAAGAACCATCATCTTGAGTTATGTGTAATATCCTGAAGCATACAAAATAAGTAATTATCTTGGGCGCCTGGGTGGCTCAGTTGGTTGGGCGACTGCCTTCGGCTCGGGTCCTGATCCTGGAGTCCCGGGATCGAGTCCCGCATCGGGCTCCCTGCTCGGCGGGGAGTCTGCTTCTCCCTCTGACCCTCCTCCCTCTCATGCTCTCTGTCTCTCCTTCTCTCTCTTGCAAATAAATAAAATCTTAAAAAATAATAATAATAAGTAATTATCTTGAATAAAGAGAGCTCAATTATAAAATTAAATTTAAATTTAATTTCTCATGTTATTTGTTCTCAGTAAAATATGGGTATTTTTATACATGCAACAAATGATAAAAGTAAAATAAATTCATATTTGTGAGATATCTGTATTTGGGGTTTATATTTTATTGCAGAGAATATTAGATATTTGATTAAAAGATATTCATTCTTACAGATGCAAACATGTGATCATTTAACCATAAAAATGCTTTAAAATAATGTCTTTTCTCATTCTTGGTCTGATCCCTAAATCTTGATTTATAAACACACTTAGGAACATATTTGGCTTCATGAAGAAGCAAATGATTTGGACATGTACAGAGTATCAGAGACACAGTATTTATTGTAGGAGTCTATTGAAAAGAGATGGATTCATGAATCTACATATTGATCTATTCTGAAAATGGTAACTTTACTTACATTTAGGAAAATGTAACCCTGAAAAAAGGCATTGTCTTGCAAGGAATAGACTGAAGTATTTTTTTTTTTTAAGAAGAGATTTATTCCTGCATGACAATTTTGTCAGAATTCTCTACAAATTTTCTTTAAACTGAGACAATAGGTCACAGTAAGACTATGGATAGTTCTGTTCCTCCAGTATCTATAAGTTGAACAAAACTGCAATAGTGAATAGTAAGCATACATAGACTTCTCCCTCAGCATTAAAAAAAAGGGGGGTGAGGGCCCTAGGTTGGCTCAGTTGGTTAAGTGTCTGCTTTTGGCTGAGGTCATGATTTCAGAGTCCTGGGATCAAGCCCTGGCATCAGGCTCCCTGCTCCACGGAGAATCTGCTTCTCCCTCTCCCTTTGCCCCTCGCCCTGCTCATACTCACTTGCTCTCTCTCTTTCTCAAATAAATAGATAAAATCTTTAAAAAAATTTAAAAAAAGAATTCTCCCTTGGCAAGAAAAAGGCAGATTCTAGCTCACTAGCAGAGTTCTTTTTTTTTTTTTTTTGAAGAAAAAAACATTTTATTCCAAAGTAAAATTAATAGCTGTTTTCTTATTAGTGATAATTCAGGTTATGACCAATATCAAACTCCTAAGTTGTTAGAGAATAATAAAATAAATAAACAAGCAAGCAAAGAGAAAAATACAAATTAAATGAAATAATAACAATTGCCAATTATTTCAGTTTATTCCAATGCGATCTACTTTGTTGTATGACTTGATTTGGATGCTTGTCGTAATTCTGTGAGACTTTATTTCACTGCTCGTCTTGATGGTCCTCCATAAAATCTGCCTCCAGTTGCCCTACCACTCAAAGACTGCAAAATTTACTTTCTCTCTGAAATGCTGCTTCCAAAGTCACTGAGACATTAGTCAAGGAAATCTTGTAACACTAATAAAACAAAACTTCCTTGATTGTCTTATTTGGATGTAGTAGAAGCCAACAGAATGGAAGACAACAGAGAAATATCCAGAATGGCCATTTGTTGTTTCAAAAACCCAATGAAAAAGAATGGCTTAATTTGGTTCTTAAGTTTCCTAATATTTGATTCTTGGTGACTAATTTTTCTTTATGTCTTTTTAACAAGGGAACATACCTGCCAGGGATCCTAAGAATAGTGATTTTCACACTTGGTTACCATTTTTTCTAGATGTTTTCAGTGAAAGACAAGATGTAAATTTTATTTTATTTTTTATTTTTTTACAGAGAGAGAGAGAGCAGTGAACATGAGCATGTGGGGAGGGGCATAGGGAGAGGGAGAGAGAGAATGTTATGCAGGCTCCACACCCAACACAGAGCCCAAGATGGGGCTCGATCTCATGACCCTGAGATCATGACCTGAGCTGTCAAGAGTTGGGGGACACTTACCCGACTGAGCCACCAGGTGCTCAAATTCTAGACATGATTTAGAGATACCTGTCACTCTTTTTCACTCTGTACACCTCACGGCCACAGACTTTCACCATATTAATACAAATAATAAGTTTTGCCTGAAAAATATACATTTATAAAAGTTAATCTTAAATGTGTACATATCTAATAACAGAACTTTAAACCATAAGAAACAGAATATGTTGGACCTCAGTAACCATTGCTGGAGATTTTTATACCACTCTTTTACCAGTTGATAGAACAAATAGGAGAATACAAAATAAGGATATAGAAGATTTGATTAGCATTGTCAGCTTTTTGATATTAATAAAACATTACATAAAACAACTGTGGGAAAAAAATATCCTTACATGTGAACACAATTTGGGCCATAAAACAAGTCTCAATAAATATTATAAGTTTAAATTAGTTGTGAATATTTTGTCTGATGAATGGTTATAAATTAGAAATTAATAAGATATCCAAAAATTTAGCAAATATCTAGAAATGAATCAATACATCCTAGATAACCTGTTGGGCAAAGAAGAAATCAGAGGGAAGGGGTAACTGGTTGGCTCAGTTGGTAGAGCATGAGACCCTTGATCTCAGGATTGTAAGTTGTAAACCCAAAATCAAAAAAGAAAGAAAGAGAGAGAGAGAGAACAAAAGAAAGAAAGAAAGAAGAAAGAAAGAAAAAGAAAAGAGAAAGAAAGAAAGGAAGGAAGGAATAAATCAGAGGGAAAATAAAATTTGATTTGGAATGAATGATAATGAAAGCACGATATATCAAAACTTGTGGAATGTAATTAAATTTTTGCTTAAAGAATGATCTATAACTTTAAAATCTTACATTAAAAATAATACTTAGAGGGGCACCTGGGTGGCTCAGTTAGTTAAGCATCTGCCTTTGGCTCAGGTTATGATCCCAGGATTGAGCCCTGCATTAGGCTCTCTGTTCAGTGGGGAGCCTGCTTTTCCCTCTCCCTCTGCTGCTCCCCCTGCTTGTGTGCTCGCTTTCTCTCTCAAATAAATAAATAAATAAATAAATAAAAGCTTAAAAAATAGATTAAATTATCTGAGTTTTTACATTAAGGAGACAGAAAAATAAGAACAACTTACACCTAAACTAAAATTAGAGGAAAAAATGGGAGCAGAAATAAAAGAAATACAAAAGAGCAATAATAGAGAAAATGAATAAAACTAAGAGCTACTTAAAAAAATACTTTAATCAACATTTAGCAAGGCTTTTCAAAAAGATTAAAAAAGAAAGGAGACACAAATTACCAACATCAATAAGGAAAAGGGACAGATCAGTACATATTGTACAAAAATATTTAAAAAGATGAATATTATGAGCATGAATAAATTTGACAAATTATATAAAATGGAAACATTCCTTTAAAAATAAGCTTAGCTAAACTGATACAAAATAATACAGAAAATCTAAATATCCACGTATCTAATAAACTAATTTGTAATCCTAAGTATTCCCATGAATAAAACTCCAGATCCAGATGGCCTCCAGTGAATTATTTGAAATATTTAAAGAAGAAAATAACCAAATCTTTATAAACTCTTTCAGAATGAAAAAGAGGAAGGTAAACGTCTCAATGATTTTCAGGAGACCATTATAATCCTGATACCAAAACCTGACAACAACATTGTAAGAACAGAAAAATATAGTCCATCATGCCTAATAAACATGGATGTAAAAATCTTTATTAAAATATTAGCAAAACATAAGAAGAATAATACATTATAATAAGTGGAAATTATCTCAGAATGCAAGATTGGTTTAACATTTGAAAATTAAAATAAGCCATCCCATTAATAGAATAAAAGAGAAATATATATCAGATGACAAAATTTAACATTCCTGTATGATAAAAACTCCCAGAACACTTCAAGTAGAATGGAACTTCCTTACTCTAATAAAAGATATCTCTGATAAACCTACAGATAACATTATAACTAATGGTAGAACATTAAGCTCTTTTCCCTTAGGAGTAGGAACAAGATGGGGATGTCGGCTTTTATCACTTCTATTCAACATTATAGTGGAAGACCTTGCTAGTACAATAAGGTAAGATAAAAAAATATAAAGCATTGAGATCACAAAGCAAAGGTATACTATATTTTTTAAATGAATGACATGATTGTATACTTAGGAATCCCTATGGAATCTACAGAAAGAAAAACCCCAGTAAAAATAAATTTAGCGAGGTTGTATGTATACAAGGTTAATGTACAAAAAATTAATGGTATTTCTATAATGAACAAATGGGAAATAAAAATTAAAAAATATTTATAATAATAAGAGCTCAAATAGTTAGGAATAAACCTAACAAAGATGTGCAATGACTATGTTCTAAAGTACAAAATATTGTTGAGATAAATATAAAAAGACACAAATAAGTGTAAATATATGTTAATGGATTAGAAGAGAGCATTGTTAATATATTTCCCAAATTGATCAAAATATTCAAAGTAATCTCTATCAATATTTTAGCAGGCTTTGTTAAGCTACCAAGCTGATATTAAAATTTATAGGGAATACAAGTTATGTAAAATTACAAATATATATAAAGAACAAAAATGTGTGATTTTTATTTTTATTTCCAGACTCCATACTAGGCTAAAGCAATCAATATAGTGTTGTATTGGTATAACAACAGACAAACAGATCAGTGGAGCACGATAGAAAGCCAGAAATAGACCCACACTTAAAGTGGCAATTTGATTTTCTTCCAAGGTACCAATGGGAAAAGTTTTGATGTTGGAACAACTGGATGTCAGTACAGAAAAAAAAATAAACCTCACTTCATTAACCTACCTTGCTCTGCACAGAAATGTTCAAATCAAGATCAATTATAGACAAATTCAAAAGCTAGATCAATATAAATATAAAATAATATAAAAGAAGAAAATATAAATTATATATAAATTAGGAAAAATGTTTGCAGTACATATATCAAAAAAGGACTTTTATTCAGCATATAAAAATAACTTTTGCAAATCAATAATAATTTTTCACTGGGCCTGCCTTCAGAAGAAACTAGTTAACCAGAGCCTAACCTGCTGGGGTATTATCAGAGCCTAACTGAACTGGGTGAAGGAAAACCCTCAACTCCAGCCATCCTATAGAGAGAAAAACGCGAAAAATGCTTGTGAAGTTCATAGTCCAGAAGCATGGGCTCACTAAGAGACTGAGACCCAATTGTAGGACAATAGAACATTTCCCTCCCTCACCCTTCCCACCACATGACTAAAGGCATATTTATAGCAGTTACTTTTACTCTATGTCTCCTGTGGTACTATCAAAAAATAATACAATGCATACCAAAAAGCAAAAAACACAATTTGAAAACACAGAGCAAACATCAAGAGCAGATATGGCAGGGATTATCTGACCAGGAATTTAAAACAACTATGATTAATATGCTAGGAGCTCTAATGGATAAAGTAGACAGCATGCAAGATCAGATGGACGATGTAAGCAAAGAGCTGGAAATCCTAAGAAAGAACCAAAAGAAATGCCAGAGATCAAAAACACTGTAACAGAAATGAAGAATGCCTCCGATGGGTTTATTAGTAGACTGGATACAGCTGAGGAAAGAGTCTCTGAGATAGAGGACATATCAATAGAATCCCCAAAAATTGAAAAGCAAAGAATACAAAGACTAAAAAAACAAAACAAAACAAAACATAATATCCAAGGACTTTCGGACAATTGCAAAAGGTGTAACGTATACACAATAGAAATACCAGAGGGAGAAGAAAGAAACAGAAGAAATATCTGTTACAGCAGTGACTGAGAATATCTCCCAAATTAATGCTAGACACCAAGCATAGATCCAGAAATGTCAGAGAACACCAGGTAGGATAAATGCCAAAACAAAATGAAACAAACAAGAGAACCCATAAAGCACTCACTCTATCCACAAAATGGTATAGTGTCATTTGAAAGTAGACTTGGGGGGCACCTGGGTGGTCAGTGGGTTAAGAGTCTGCGTTCAGCTCAGGTCATTATCCCAGGGTTCTGGGATCAAGCCCTGCGTTGGGCTTCCTGCTCAGCGGGAAGCCTGCTTCTCCCTCTGCTTGTGCTCTCTCTCTCTCTCCAATAAATAAATAAAAATCTAAAAAAAAAAAAAAAAGAAAGAAAGTAGACTTGGATTAACTGTAAATCTATATTGCAAACTCTAGGGCAACTACTAAAAAAAAGTAATAAAAGAAATATATCTGATATGCAAAGAAAGGAGAGAAAGTGCAATAATATAAAATGCTCAATTAAATCCACAAAAGGCAGAAAAAGAGTGGAAGACAAAACTAGGTATAAAGGACAAGTAAAAAACACTAACAAATATGGTAGATATTCAACTACATTAATAATCACTTTGAGGGCACCTGGGTGGCTCAATTGGTTAACCGGCTGCCTTCGGTTCAGGTCATGATCCTGGAGTCCCAGGATCGAGTCCCGCATCGGGCTCCCTGCTCGGCAGGGAGTCTGCTTCGTCCTCTGACCCTATCCCCTCTCATGTGTTCTCTCTCTCTCATTCTCTCTCTCAAATAAATAAATAAAATCTTTAAAAAAAAATTTAAAAAATCACTTTGAACACCAATTAAAAGACATACTGTCAGAGTAGATCAAAAAACTAAACCCAGCTATATGGTTATCTGTGAAAAACCCACGTTAAATATAAAGACACATAAATTGCAGATAAATGGATGGTGAAACCATGCTAACACTAATAAAAAAAAAAGCAGAAATAGCTATATTAATTTCAGATGAACAGACTTCAAGACAAGGAAAGTTATCAGGGATAAAGAGGGCATCACATAATGATAAAGGAGTCAACTCTCCAAGAAAACACTATAATCCTTCATGTGTATGAGCCTAACAACAGAGCATCAAACCATGTGAGGCAAAATCTAATAGAACTGCAAAGAGAAACAGATGAATTCAACTATCATAGTTGGAGATTTCAACACCCCTCTATCAGAAATGTGCAGATCTTGCAGATAGAATATCATCAAGGGCATAGTTGAATTCAACAAATCAGTAATATCAAAGATAAGCAACCAAATCAGTAATATCAAAGATAAGCAACCAAATTAAAAAGGGGGCTACAGACCTGAACAGGCATATTTCAAAAGATACACAAGTGGTTAAGTATATAAAAAAGTGCTCAATATCATTAGTCATTGAGGAAATACAAACTAAAAGTAAAGTATGATACCATTTCTCATCTACTGAAATGGCTAAAATGAAAACAGCCGGAATATTCAAATGTTGACAGGATTTTGATTAAGTGGAATGCTTATATATTACTACTCCAAGTGTAAAGTATTATGACCACTTTAGAAAACTTTTTGACAATTTATTATAAAGCAAAGCATATCTACAGCCAAACATTTCCAATTCTAGGTATTTACTCAAGAGAAATCAAAATGTACATCCATAAGCAGACTTGTACTTGAATTTCCATAGCACCTAAGAAGCTAAGAACTGACAACAACCTAAATGTCTATCAAACGAAAATGAACAAACAAATTGTGGTGTGAATATATAGTGGAATGTTCCTCAGAAACAAAAAAGGTATGAACTACTGATACATGCAACAACATGGATAAATCTTTAAAACATTATGCTAAGTAAAAGAGAGCCAGAAAAAAACCAAAAGCATATAGACCGCATCATCCATTTATTTGAGATTGTGTAACCGGCAATCCTAATGTGTAATGATAAGAGTCAGGTAAGTGGTTGCCTCTGGGTAGGAGGTAGGGTAGGAGGTGGAGTTAGAGATGTAAAGAGATTCTCTACAGATGGAAATGCCCTCGGTCTTGTTTTGGGTGTTGGTTACAGAAGCCAATACAACTGTCAAAATTTATAAGCTTGAACTCTTACTATTTGTGCACTGATTTATATCTTAATTATATATCCATTACAAAATTAAAAAGTGAACATAACAACACCCTAATCAGCAAGTTCACAATAAATTAGAAAGAGGTTGTCAAATTACTGGTGGTGAATTCCAGATAGTCTCAGACGTATTATACGGAATCTATAAATCTGTAAATAAACAAGGCATTCCCTGTAAATGAAATAAATAATGTATCCACATGCTGTAATTTTTAAAGTTTAAGAAGATTCATGCCTGTGGGCGCCTGGGTGGCTCAGTTGGTTAAGCGACTGCCTTCGGCTCAGGTCATGATCCTGGAGGCCCAGAATCGAGTCCTGCATCGGGCTCCCTGCTCAGCAGGGAGTCTGCTTCTCCCTCTGATCCGCCTCCCTCTCACGTTCTCTAAAAAAAAAAAAAAAAAAAAAGGAGATTCATGCATTTGTCATTCGTTAAATAAAAATTTATGTAAAATTGTGATTCATTTGTAACTTATTCTAAAAAATCTACTAATAGTAACACACAGCTGTTATAGTTACATTTATTTTACATAACAAGGGTGATTCTGGTGAGATGTTGAGAATGATTGAACTCAGGCAAATGAAACTTTTGTGAACCATAAAGTACTGCATAAATCCAAAGGTGCCTCACTGTGTTATCATCAGTGACTTCTGAGCTTTGGGGATTACTTGCACCCCAGTATTTCAGTCTCAGGAAGGAGAACATGTTCAGCAGCTGTACAGTGTTGGAACGGCAATTAACAGGCTTCTGTCACAACAAAAGATATGATGGTGTCTTTGGAAATTCTGACATCATTCAACATACATTCTGCCTTACGTGCATGTAAGGAAAACACTGGCATATTGGGAAACAAAAGGGAAATGATGTGTTCTCAGTTACATTGCACATGGAGAAGGTGGAAGACATGACTTCGACTCCAGTTGTTCCAATAAACAACTGTGTGATAACATGGACAAGTTAGTTAAAATCTCTGCGATTAGGTTCTCCATCTGTAAAAACATATGAAATTTAAAAACTCTATGAAGCTCAAATGAATATGTTTTTTCTTGTGTGCCCTGGGCCACCCATTTGGCTAATCCATGGGTATTACACACCATATAGTGTTTTGAGTTAAAGTTCTCCTGACTAAACACTGCAATATAACATAGGAAAATAAATTGTGTCTCATGTTTGACTTTTAATTCTTCATAGTTCATTTTAATGAGAAACATGCAATCCTCCAGCCTCTGAAAGCAGAACTAACGCCAACTAAATCCACCAACTAAGCAGAGAGGTAATGATGATGCTCGTTCTGCAGGCAGCTGCAGAATTGTGCATTTGTTTTATCAAGTAAGATATTTTAAGTGCTATTACCACATTTTCCAGGCTTAATATTCTCAAACAGAGTTAAACCCAAAGGAAGAAAAAAAAAAACAAAAAAACAGCCGTATAAAACAATTTATTTGGACAACCATTATCTCTTTGTTCACTGTTATGATTCTGAATAAATTTGAATAAAAACATACTTTTTATAATTTACTTTTTTATGAAACAAGGATACAATTTTTATTTATTTTTAATGCAAAAATAGAGAAATGAGGGCTCCTTTTCTGTTCTCTAAGGATAGTAAAGTCTGAGGAAGAATTATCCTTACAATCAAGTATTCTGTAAGTGCATTCTATGCTATGTTTTTAAAAATTCATAAATGCTAAAAAATGAAGAAAGATTCTGTAGATAGGGACATAGTATGAGGATAATAATAGACAAAAAAACATTTTTGTGGGTGTTTAACAAGGGTAAGTACATAACAAAAGTTCATTTCCTAAGAATCTGTGCAATATATATTTTGTGCAAAAAAGAGAGATGGGTTTGCTTTTAAACACAAATCACTATGTCATTAATATCCAAATTCAATATAGATACAGGATATTTTTTTACATTTTCTAGATTGACTGAAAATAATGACAAGTTACCAGATATTTTTTCTCATATACCATAAAACTACCGTTAAAGACCCTAAGCAAGATATTAATATATTTTAATTGGATTTATAGTATCAAAAACTAGAATTATCCTTCCATTTGGACACATAGATAATTTTTAGCAATTCTATAATATTTAGAGCCATTTTCATATTGTATAAAGTTTTTGATGTTTATTTAAATTTTTAAAAAATATTTTTGTAATATTCAATATGAAGCTTCCTTTAGAGAAAATATTTTTTGATTAAGAAAATTTGATAATAGCTCTAATGTTATCTATTTAAAGGTAAGAGGCATACTTTGTAGAAAAATGATTATCATAGCTCATCTGCCATTATCTTTAGAAAGCCAAATATAAAGTGCCAGGTAAATTGCCTTGAGATAAATTCAGAATTTAATATTTCTTACTATGCACAGTTTGAATTTATCTAGCAGAAAGAAAGGTAATTGGCCCAGATTATTTTTCCTTAGTATCAGGCTAGGGCTGTGTCACAAAAATGCAAAACACATTTTTATGTGGAGGTATAACACTTACTATGTTAGTCACAACAATGTTGACTATCTTTGTAAATTTCTGTCTCTTTTCCTTCCTGGCTCATCAGCTTCTCATCCAGGGTAAACTTCTGTACACTGTTTGCTCTCTACCTCCTCAGGAGTGGTGGTAACATCCTCCAGCTCTAGCTGGTCCCTCAGTGTCTTAACATTTCTTTCTTTCTGTAACTTTACCCACAGATCATCAATTTCTCTTTAGAATCACATGTCAGTGTTACTTCTGCTTCCTGCCAAGATCCCAAATGACATAGTGTGGCATCTAGGTGGAAGAATGTAGCTTGACAAATATAGACCTGTATTTCAGGAGGGATGCTGGATTGGACCCTAGATTCCAGAAGCATGGCATATAGTGGTGGTTGGAGCCAAGAGAATCATTCTGATTTTGCAGGTGGAGCATGTAGAGTGTGTAGGAAAGATCCAAAGAAAAACAATTTAGAAAAGAGACAAGAAAAATGTCATCTCAGCACAAGAGAACTAGAAGAGAATGGTATTTGGATGAGAATAAAGTAGGGGGTTTACAAATACAGTGGATTATGAGGAGTTATAAATAATGAAGAAAGATTACATGACTTGGATATTAAAAGAATATGATTGGATATGATCATTAACATGTCTTTGTTGTTGTTGTTTTTGTTTTCCATTGCCAGAAGAGTTTCAGGAAAGCTGGAGATCTGTTTTTTGTTTTGTTTTTTAGGTTTTATTTATTTATTTGTCAGAGAGAGAGCACAAACAGAGGGTAAAGCAGGCAGAGGGAGAAGCAGGCTCCCTCCCGCTGAGCAGGGAGCCCATGCAGGACTCAATCCCAGGACCTGGGATCATGACCTGAGCCAAAGGCAGATGCTTAACAACTGAGCCACCCAGGCATACCTGGAAAGCTGGAGATCTGGAAAACATTTCATTCAATAAAGTAGGTGAGAAAGAAGAGTTAAGAATGATCTTTTATAAATGTTGGTGTTTGAAGGAAGAAAAGAGTTAGACTAGTGGGTCTGCAGACAGCAGGACCTAGGAACGGGTTTTAGTTGGGCAAGGAAGGATAATTACATTTTAGGGAACTTGATTCATTGTATAAAATTTTAATTTATGTCCATTCCTTGTATTAAAAATCAAAAGGGAGTATCTACATTACTTTTGCTCTCAGCCTGGCATATCTTAACCAATAATCCCTTATTTGGGAAAAATGCCACAGGCTAATCCCAGCTACAACCCCCCCCCCCCAATATTTAACTACAGAAATTCAGAAACCACAAGAACTTATTTAAAAAATATATATACCCAAAATGCCCTTGGCATAAATAACATTTTCTTAATTCAACATGATGATATTGACACTTTTGATCTCATAAAACAGATCAACAGCCTCACAAATCTATAAAAAGTGTTCACAAGTTTCTTGTACACACACACACACAGGCATGCATAGAGATGTAAAATAATACAGGGCTATTCTAAGATGTGAAGATTTCTTCCTGTGTTCTGATCAAGCATTTGTCTAGTCCAACAGACATTTTGATGCTTTCATATAGAATTGATATTGACTTGTGGGAAGTCTTGTTCATATTCTAAATAAGTCAATTGACCTATGTTTATAAAAATCTGTGACTTATTTCCACTAGCATCTTTTGTGGCATTTATTTTAAAATGTGGCATCTTGGGCTCTGTTCCAGACCATCTGAATGAAAATCTCTTTTGGATTCTTTACATCACTCTTGCCAACATGACGAATCTATCTAGAGGAGACAACATAATCGTGACAACGACTGATGGGGCACATAGAAGTTTCTGGAATGTGTTACCATTACCCAACCAGCATCCAGTTTTCCTAAATTCCTAGATATTGAGGTCTGGGGGCTCATCCATAGGTCACAGATATAAATAGAACCAAGGTAAAATGCTGAAGCAGAATGATTTTAGTGATAACTGACAACAATAAAATGTCTTCAAAACAATAATTCTTTTTTTAAATAGTACAATAAACAAATGTCACATTAAAAGTTAAATGTTTGTACATTTAGGAGCAGTTTAGGTAGCTCTAACTGATGAATGCACTATTAGTTTTATTACTTATCTTATGGTTTTCAGGGTCCATTTACTTGAATAACAAATATGAGCAGAACGGGCTGATTTCAATAAGCTTATCCGGGGCTCCGAAGCCATGTGCAAGCCATCTGAGCTACTCTTTATAGTTTATGCTAACCCAAAAACCTCAATAAAATAGAGCATTTTATTCTTACAGTTGCTAACAGTTTATTCACTTAGAAACACATTCTGTCCTGAAATACTTGCATGCCCATCTTGCTGAAGATAATGGGGTTTGTCTTGGGTAATGCAAATCAGAATATGGCTAAATAGACATTATGGAATTTACATAAATCTACAAGCATATATCTTCATTCTTGTATAAGGTGAGGAGAATTTTGCTTTCTGGGATCATTGTCCTGCCTTTCCAAAAATTTTTGCAAAGTATGATACATAATGCATAAGCCAATATGAAGTATTTGAACAGTAATTGCTTCCATTATTGTTGTACCATCTGCCCTTTTCATGTACCATCATTTCAACTAATCACTTATAATTGTTTCCAAGATGTGTAGAGTGTCTGAAGTTAAATCATCAAAGCAAAATCAGTGGGAGGTGGAACAGCGCCAGAGGTGAACAATATTGAGAATTTCTAGAGAGCTCTGGTACTAAAAGGGCAAGGTGTGTTCTCCTCCTGCTTCCTTCCTACTCCCTTTAAAACAGTGCACAGTATTCTGTTAAGAGAAAACACATGCAAGATGGAGCCCTTGGACTGAGACATCATCCTTCCATATTATCATCAGCCACAGGCCTCATCTGTACTTTTCTGCACCTCTCTTGGCTACATTACTCATAACGTCTTCACAACAAAGATGAGATTCTCCAAAGAAAACACTGAAAACTAAAAATGATACCAGTCTATGTCATGGCATAGAAGAGCAGGAAGGTCCTTTTCCAAGTAATTCTTCATAAAATATTTTTGAATGCTTAATGTATTCTTTAGATTTTCCCCATCATCTGTTAATTCATTTATTTATGCTTCTTTATTTATTTCTTTTTATCCCTTCCAAAATTTTTATTTGATATTACAAATCAAAAGTGATGAGTCCTCAAATTCTTCAGGTTCAATGTCAGAATTTTATTTTGATGTAAGATACTTTTATCTATTTCATTAATCTAGTTTTATCCATTTTTCTCATCCCCACCCCCTATCTCTGCACCACCAATCTGTTATCTGTATCTAGGAGATTCTTTTTTTCTAAGATTACACATATAAGAGAGACCATATGGTATTTGTCTTTTTCTGTCTGACTTATTTCACTGAGCATAATGCCCTTGAGATTTATCCACGTTATCACAACTGACAAGATTTCATTCCTTGTTGTGGCTGAATAATATTCCATTGTAAATATATACCACATCTTCTTTATATATTCATCCATCGATAAGCACTTAGATTGTTTCCATATCTTGGCTGTTGTAAATAATGCTGCAGTGAGCATGGGGGTACATACACCTTTTTGAGTTAGTGTTTTTCTTTTCTTTGAATACATGCTCAGAAGTGGATTGATGGATTATATGGTAGTTCTATTTTTAATTTTTTGAGGAACCTTCATACTGTTTCTCATAGTGGCTGCACCAATTTAAATTCCCTCCAAGAGCTCACAAGTGTTCCCTTTTCTCCACATCCTCACCAGTACTTGTTTTTTTCTTGTCTTTTTGGTAACAGACATTTTAAGAGGTGTGAGGTGGTATCTCACTGTGTTTTTTTTGGTTTTGCTTTTATTATTTTATTTTATTTTATTATGTTATGTTAATCACCATACATTACATCATTAGTTTTTGATGTAGTGTTCCATGATTCATTGTTTGTGTATAACACCCAGTGCTCCATGCAGTATGTGCCCTCTTTAATACGCATCACCAGGCTAACCCATCCCCCCACCCCCCTCCCCTCTAGAACCCTCAGTTTGTTTCTCACTGTGGTTTTATTTTGCATTTTTCTGATGATTAATGATGTTGAGCATCTTTTCATGTACCTATTGTCCTCTTTGGAAAAATATCTATTCAGATCTTCTACCCATTTTTTAAATTAGACTAATTTTTTGCTATAGAGTTATATGAATTCTTCATATATTTTGGATATTAACCTTTTATCAGATATATGATTTGAAAATATTCTTGCAAATCCATTTGGTAGGTTGCCTTTTTGTTTTGTTGATAATTTTTTTTGTTGTGCAGAAGTTTTTTAATAGTCTCACTCGTTTATTTTTGCTTTTGTTGCTTTACCTTCTGGCAACAAAACCATTGCCATGACCAGTTTCAAGGAGCTTATTACCTATGTTTTCTTCTAGGTATTTCATAGTTTCAGGTCTTACAGTACATTAAAAGTATTGTAATCCAACTAATGACCAAGCTCAATCTAAACCATCAAATCAATGCCATGTAATCTAATCCAAGTAGAAATTTGAGACAAATAATAAAGTATGATGCTCAACAATAAATGAAGTATTGTTAACATTTTCTCCTTTAATTTTTTAATTCAATTCAATATGTCATTTATAATACATTCTTTGGTCAACAAAGTTCTATTGTTAGAGACAGTTTCTCTATCAGGCACAGTGTTATCTCTTTAATCCCACACATCTGGAGGAATATGTGGAAGAAATAAAGTACAGGGTGTTTCTGAGTCTTGGAAAATCAACCTCCTCCTAAACTTAGTCACATGCACGCTCTAGTTTTCCCTGTCTCCACTTAGCTTTGTAGGGTTGTATGACAGCCCCCGATTTACCTTACTCAATGCCCACAGTCCAGTGGTTCTCAGTCAGGGGTATTTGGCAATGACTTAAGCCATTTTGCATTCTCACAACTGGAAGGATGTAACTGGAATCTTGGTTGAGGCCAGGGATTTTGCTAAATATTCTAAGCTGTGTGAGATAGCTGACCACAACAAAGAATTATCCAGCTCAATACATCAATAGTGCCAAATGCGAGAGTCCTGCAAAATATTTTCAGTGATTTGAGACAGATAAAGTCTTTATTATTTTTGTCTACAAAGTAAGAGGATAATTCATGACAACTTGAGTGTTATTCAAGACAATTTGACTTTAATTGTCTTACTATCTATGTCTGTAAAAATGCTTTGAAAATGAGCAGGTGCACTGTGGGTTTAAAGAAAGTTGGGTTTATGAATGTCTGAGCCACTGAACTTAGTTAACCAGGTGACTAGTACAGAGTAGTTACAACTGATAGATGACACGTCAATTCACTGTAAGTGGGTTTAAGACCTACATAAATACATTAAGCATCTATAATCTATGCCAAAGTATAGATTTTAAAGAACTATTCTATACTTCAGTTTTTGTCCCCGCCATTTTAGGACATTGAGACTTGCTGAAGTCTTTTAGTCTTTTGTCTAGAAATAGTCCCTCCCTTTCCCATGGATGCAAAGAATCAAACAACTTTAGCTAAAAACAGGTCAGGCTCCCATAATGATGTGAAAGAAGTAAGGGTTGACTTTGGCTTCCTATCTCCTTAGATGCTCAATGTTCTCATGGCATTTCTTCTCATGACCTACAGAAAGTCATGACAGCAATGGAACTAATATGGATGCACATGAAGAGAAAAGTGAGTGCACCTGATCAGGTTGCTGGGTGTTTCCTCCCTGAGGAGCTGGAATAACAAGGCTCCTCACCCACATTTGCTTTCTTTGTCTCTCAATGCTCTCCAGTTTTTCTCAGTAGGTATAGGTAGGTGAGTCATTCATTTGTTCATTTATTCAATAAATATTTATTTTGTGGCTAATAGTTAAGGCACTATGCTAGGGAAGTAGGGAGGGAAAGCAAAACTGGAGCCTGAGGCTGCCAGGGAAGGCTAGTTTAAAGATTATGTGAATGAGAGAGCACTGATGAACAGAAAATCATACTAGTTGTCAGGGGAAGATAAGATGTGTGGGGTTGGTATATGACATAGTGAGAAAAAAGGGATAAGGTCAGAAGGAGAGAATGAACGAGGAGACGTGTGTATGACACTGTGCTTAAGAGATAAGCTGCTCTGCTATGATGTACTGTGTCACAGAGATAAGTTGTCTAAGATGTAAAGGGGGGTTGTTGCTTAGAGTGATGATATTAGGAAGGCTACTGGAGGCAGGATGAATGAAATGTTTAACACCGAATGAGCAAAGCTGCAATTTAGTCCATTTTTTCCTCTGGAAGAGAGAGCTCCAGATATCAATGTTAACAATTTGGGGGCCCCATATAAAAGGATGTTCAAGATACACATGGCTTGATTTGTGGCCTTTGTGTATTCTTAGTGTTATTGGGAGACCAGCAACAACTGCTGAAGGGTTGGAGTAAGGCGCTCAATGTTTTCATTTTTTCTTCCTATTAAATTGCATTTTTTATTTAATATTTAAGAACTTAGCCTTATCCATCTACCTCTATAAACCAGTCTTATATGCTTCTGGGAATTTCCACTGTCTTTTTTTTTTTTTCCCCAGTTTTTTTTTTTTTTTTTTCCTCTCTCTAGCTCACTCTTGTCATCTCAGTAGGACAAAATATCTCCTATAACTTTGAAACTCAAAACTGATGTTGTTGAGTCAGCTAAGGATGTAGGAGAGAACTGGCCTCAGCATCAGAGGTCCCTAGGAGGGTGTATAGCATGAAGTGCAAGTGTGGGCTTTTGCAAACTATAGTTTCTCCCTTATCTCTGCCCTCTCAATCTCCTATCTTTCCTCTGGCAATTATTAATCATCAATCATCATCTTAAACGTGATTTTTTGCTAGAAATTAGGGTTTGCTCAATCAGATTGGGTTCAAGAAGCATTAAGGTACTTTTTTGGAATGATCTACTTTTATGACCTGGTCATGTAGGTCATTTTCCTTTTATGCACAAAGTTCTTCCAACAACAACAACAAAAACACATCCATACAGCTTTCTTACTAGAACTTTTGTTAAAAACAAGAGAACTATAACATATTTTGAACACATTAGCATTTTCCAATGAGAATGTCCAAATTTTAATATACAGTAACGACTTAAAAGCATATCTACTAATGGTAGGCTTCTTAGTATCATTCAGCTAGCAAGGATTTAGTAGAGAATCCCTTATTCTTGTGTCTTCCATGCCTACTTAAAAGGCAGAGTTTGCTAAACTTTGTGTCAGAAAGTTTATGAATTTGACTCATTATTTTAAGATTTTCTACTGGGAAGTTGTCTACATTGGATGGTTGCTATGGGAAATGAGGTAAAGTTTTTGGTCATTAAATGATGACTAATTTCATTGATACTTCCTTTTCAATGGTTCATTCTGGAAACACATTTTATTTTATGCAACCGTGATCATTTTTTAAAACCCTCTGAATTATACAGCGATAAACAGTAGCTAAGAGTATGATCCCCATACTCCTGGCAGATTTTATTCATGGTTTCATCTATTACTAGCTGAAAAATGTAGTTTATCACTTTGCACTTGTTATTTGATCTGTTAAGGGGGGTAATAGTAGTACTCTTCTCATAGGTTGTAAGGTGCTTAGAACAATGTCTGACACATAGTATGTGCTTAATAAATATAAGTATTCATATTCTTTCCACTAGAACACATGATTTGTGAGGGCAGACATTTTTGTCCATGTTATTTTTTTGCTTTATTCCTCATGCCTACCAGTCTGGACAGAGTTGGAATTCAAATGATACTTACTGATGGAATTCAACAAGGGAATATGGTTCTATTTTACACACACACACACACAAAATGAAAGCTTGTCCCTTTTCCTCTATGTAACATGCTCCTCTTCTGACTTGAATATGATCAGATTATCACTACAAATTTCACAGCTGTCAGTTCATTAACCCACTAAGTGTCTTAAGTTAATACTGATGTGGTATTATTGGTGCACCTGTTACCCATACTACAAATTTAGAAGTACCCCTTTCTGTGTTGCTAATTGACTTGATCATTACCTTTATGAACAGACGGTGATTTTTTTTCTCTGGACAGAGAATTGCACACATTTAAGTATACTCTAAAATCACATAGTGAGGGCGCCTGGGTGGCTCAGTTGGTTAAGCAACTGCCTTCGGCTCAGGTCATGATCCTGGAGTCCCGGGATCGAGTCCCGCATCGGGCTCCCTGCTCAGCGAGGAGCCTGCTTCTCCCTCTGACCCTCCCCCCTCTCATGTACTCTCTCTCATTCTCGCTCTCTCAAATAAATAAATAAATCTTTAAATAAAATAAAATAAAATCACATAGTGAATGTTGATTGAAGTTTTAAGGAAATAAGTTAAACTGAAGATTTTGGTGATGGCATTTTAAGGTTTTACATTTCTTTTAAAATTAATCTCCAAAAATGTGGCATAGAGCTTGAACATTATCTAATCTTACCTGGAAAAATAATAATAGTTCTGGTTATTGCAGGATTCACAATTATAATAAAGCTAGTATTGTAGGATAGGTAAAAACAATGGCTCTCAAACTTTAGCAAGGGTCAGAATCAACAAGAGGTCTTGTTAAAACAGATTGCTGAGTCCCACCCACCAGTTGCTGATTCAGCAGGTTCTGAGGTGGGGCCTAAGAATTTCCTTTTCTAAAGCGTATCAGGTGATGCTGGTATTGCAGGTCCAGGAAAGAGACTTGAAAAATGATTGGATTAAAGGTTCATATCTATTGGTAAATTGATAATTAATGGCAATTATTTCAGTCTCAAAAAAGGAAGATTTGGGGAGCTGTTTTCAGATTTTTAGAAGGCCACAAATTGGGAAAAGGACAACTGAACATGCTAGATATGTCTTTTAAGGATTAACCAATGGGTGAAAATTTACAAAGAATATTTCAGCTTAGAATGAAGAAAAAATTTTTTTTTACTTTCTGGTAGACTACCCAAAGGTGGTTGAGGCCATGAGTTCTTTGTTGGTGGAGATACTTTAAGTTGGAAGTCTATGATAAAGGAAAATTCAGAGTGGGTAAGAATTTGGCACTATGTAGCACGGGGAATGTCTTTTTATCTTGAGCCTATGAGTCTAAGAAATTTTTAAAAATTGTCTATTTGAACAGAGGATCATAGGGGAAGAGAGGGAAAAATAAAACAAGATGATATCAGAGAGGGAGACAAACCATAAGAGACTCTTAACTATAGGAAGCAAACTGAGGGTTGCTGGAGGGGACGTTAACTGGGTGATGGACATTAAGGAGGGCACGTGATGTAACGAGCACTGGGTATTATATAAAAGCACTGAGCTCTGCCTCTGACACTAATAATACATTATATGTTAATTAATTGAATTTAAATAAAATAAAAAATTTAAAAAATTAAATACAGTAAAAAAAAAATTATCCATTTGAATTACTATCTCTAAGCAAGGTATCTAAAACATTTATCATTCCAGGAATGATTAGTCATGAATGGTATATTAGTTTTCTGTGGATGCTGTAAAAAATTAACCCAAACTTGGTGACTTACAATAACAAATATATTATCTCAAAGTTCCAGAGGCTAGAAGTCCAAAGTCAAAGAGGAGGCAGGACTGCACTCTGGTTGGACACTCTAGGGGAGAATTCATTCATTCTTTGTTCCATCCAGGTTCTAGTGGCTGCTGGTCCTTTCTGTTTTGAGGTGGCATCACTCCTACCTCTGCCTCCTAGATCACATTGCCTATTCCTCTTCCATCTCTGTCAAGACTCCTCTGCCTCCCCACATAAGGACAGTTGTGATTGTATTTAGGGCCCACCTGAATAATCCAGGAGAATCTTCCCATCTTGACATTCTTGACTTAATCACATCTGCAAAGACCTTTCCAATAAGATAACATTTACAGTTTCCAGGTCTAACATCTTTGGGGGCCACTATTTATTCTACTACAAATTATAAATCCCATCTTCTCTTTCTTATACTCTTATGATGTAAATTACTATGTAAAGTATTCTTACTATGTAAGAAGTTCTTTTTTTCTATTTTTTAATATTTCTGCTACAATGCAAATGAAGGAAAAGACAGAAGACTATTTTACTTATCAATTTTCCTACATGAGAGAGATCAAAATTTTTGTCAAAAATGAGATTTTGTATAGCATATAGATTATATTTTTCCTGACAAGTGTTAAGAAGGGTGTTTTACTATGTTCTGCTCTTCTCTGGAATATGCAGCAATTAATCAATAAAACTAATCTAATTTATATTTAAGAGCAGACCTAGTCAGCTGCTTTCATGGAAAAGTGGGCAAATGGCTATTTACAAGGTTATTAAACTAGTTTTAACAAGTATTTAAAATAATTTAAAAAACTATTAGAAGTTTATGTATCAATATTCATGCTTAGTAGATCAAGTTCAGCAAATCAAATTCATTGAAATTGAAAAAGATCACTGCACCTAGCATATTTAGTGACTCAACATATAGTTCCTGAATTGTATTTCTCTGAAAATTCTGTGAAAATAAAAATAATATTCATTTTTTCAAATCATGTTTATCAAGAATACTAAACATTTAGATAATTGACCTCAGTTTTAATATTCAACAGGTATTTGAAAATTTTGCAGAGAGCCTTTGCTAAGTTTGGTTTTTATCTTGTTGCTTATTAGCAATTAAATATCAAAACTTTTAATTAAACCGAATTGTTACCTTTTAATATTGACAGGTTGCGTTTTTTAAATCAGCTTTATTTAGATGTACTGCACATGCCATATAATTCCACCTTTTAAAGTATATAATACAATGGATTTTAGTATATTCACAGTTATACAACTATAACCATTATCTGATCTAGAACATTTTTATCATCTCCTCCCCCAAAAACCTCATACCCATTAACAATCATTCCCTATCCCCACTGCTACCTGCAGAAAAATAATAATCTACTTTGTCTATTCTCAACATTCATATAAAAAAATCAGATTCAAAAGTATTTTGTGACTGGTTTCTTTCACATGGTATATTTTCAAGATTCATCATGTTGTGGCATGGATCAATATTTTATTCTTTTTCATGGCCAAATCATATTCCATTGTAGGGATATAGCACGTTTTGTTTAGTCAGTAATCAGTTGAACAGTTTGTTTGTTTCTACTTTTTGACCATATGAATAATGCCGACACAAACATTGGCAGGCAATATTCAATATTAAACAAAGACAATCATCTCGAAAATTGTGCTAAGAAAATCTGAGTGTTTTTTTAAAACTTTCAGAGCGAAAAAAATGAAACCATCAGTTATTATAATACACTCAAAGAGTATATCATGTAAATGTCTGACTCTATAGCTCTAAAATCTTAGGTTCCTAACACTGAAATTACAATAAGAATTAATCATTCTCCCTTGCCCCACATGTACTGATGTATCTATTTAGACAATTGAATACACATTTCTCCTCTATACCTTGAAGTAGGGAAAACATAAAACTTCCATGAAAAACAGAAAGGTCCTTGCTATCCCTAATTTACTTGATCTCAAACTTCCCTGTATGTTTAACTATATTATACTTGATCTGTTAACTGATCTCTAAATATTAATTTAAATGATTTATGTATTTGTCAGAAAGAGATAGTGATCTAAATGCTACAGCAGGTAACTATATGTCAATATCCCAAGAATATAATCTGTCATTTTAGCTTGTGAATAACTTATGGTAGAGAATGAAATTGAGAAATAATTTTTGTGCTTTAGCCTTTCCATTACTAACAATAAATATAATAGTTGTGTTTTTGTTTGTTTTTTTGTTTTTTGCCAGCTTTGAAAAGATTCTGACCATCCATTATCAGAAACAAAAAAAAAGTTGAAAAGAAAAACTGGAAAATTTAGATAAAATATTTTTCTTTTTCATGAAGACTTTACTTTTTCAAAGCAGTTTTAGGTTCACAGCAAAATTAAGTGAGACGTACAGTTATTTCCCATAAGCCCACTACCCCCAACCATACATAGTCTCCCTTATTATCAACATCCCCACCAGAGTGGCACATTAGTTACAGTTAATGAACCTATATTGACACATCATTATCACTCAGACTCTATTATTTACTCTAGGGTTAATTCTTGGTGTTGTATATTCTATGCAATTAGACAGATATACAATGATATGTATCCATCATTATGGTATCATACAGAATATTTTTACATGAGAGTGGTGGGAGGGGCAAAGGGAGAAAATCTTCAATATCCTCTGTGCTCTTCTTATTAATCCCTCCCCCTGCCCCAACTCTGGCAAACACTGATCTTTTTATTGTCTCCATAGCTTTTCCTTTTTTTTTTTTTCATAGTTTTTCCTTTTGTAGAATGCATGTAGTTAGAATCATACAGTACAGAGCGTTTTTGGTTTGCCTACTTTCACTTGGTAATATGCATTTAAGTTTTCTCTATGTGTTTTCATGGTTTCGATAGCTCATTCCATTTCAGCACTGAATAATATTCTATTAATCTGGATGTACCACATTTTATTCATTCACCTGCTGAAGGACATCTTGGTTACTTCTAAATTTGGCAATTATGAATAAAGCTGCTATAAACATCCATGTGCCATTTTTGTGTGGATATAAGTTTTTAACCCCGTTGAGTAAATACCGAGGAGCACAATTGTTAGATTATATGGTTAGAGTATGTTTACTTTTGTAAGTAACCACCAAACTGTCTTCTGAAGTATCTGCATTATTTTGCATTCTCACCAGCAATGAATGGTAGTTCCTGTTGCTTCACATCCTTGTTTGCATTTGGTGTTGTCAGTGTTTCAGATTTTAGCCATTGTAGTAGGTGTATAGTGTTATCTCATTGTTTTAATTTGCATTTCTCTTATGACATTTGATATGCAGCATCTTTTCGTATGTTTATATGTCATCTGTGTATCTTCTTTGGCGAGGTGTATGTTAAGGTCTTTGGCACTTTTTTTAAAGTGGGTTGGTTGTTTTCTTCTTGTTGAGTTGTAAGAGTTCTTTAGTTTAGATAACAGTTCTTTTTGTTAAGATTTATTTATTTATTTTAGAGAGAGAAAGCATGAAGATGCATGAGAGTGGTGGGAGGGCCAGAGGGAGAGAATCTTCAAGCCCACTTCCCGGTGAGTGTGGACCCAAGGGCGGGGCTCGATCTCATGACCCTGAGATCATGACCTGAGGCAAAATCAAGAGTCTGATGCTTAACCAGCTGACTGAGCCAGCCAGGAGCCGCAGGTAACAGTTCTTTATCAGATGTGTGTTTTGCAAATTTTCTCCCAGTCTGTGGCTTGGCTTTCCATTTTCTTGTCACTATCTTTCTCAGAGAAGAGATTTTCAATTTTAATGAAGTCCAGCTTATCAATTATTTGAGACATTTTTTATCATATAGTTGACAAATATTTTCATGAAGCACCGGTTTAATAAGAATATTCTAAAGTAATCCAGAGTATGTTTTCAACATATTTATTTTAAAGAGGTTACAAGTTTTTTCTACCAAGTTGGATTTTAAAAATTCAACAAAATAACAAATAACAAGTCTAATAACTTATTTTATGTAACAATAATTTATATATTTCCAGAAACTGCACACTCTGTACCAAAACAAAAAAAGAAAGCAACAATATAGCCCCATCTGCCTCATATATAATCTGGTAAGAAATAACTTGGTAATAAGGCCATCCATATCAATTAATTTTACTCAAGTGCTACAAAAGACTGCATTTATTAAATAAATGTGAAATAGAGCAAAGTTCATGCACCACATTTTTAAAGTTGAGCTAAAATTATAAAGTAAATTATTTTGAACAAAATGCGAATGCCTACATTTTTATTAAAATGTAAAAACCATTATATTTGTTTAAAAGATAAAAAAGTCTTACAAATGAACTTTGGGCAAACCAGAATCACTTAGGGCACCCTGCCTTGACTTGTCTATTATAATCTACTGCAGGTAGAGTAGAAAATTTGTTAGTCCCTTCTTGTCCTCAAACTCTTGTTTCTTTTGATACTATCTTTGGATCTCTATTATTTCTGGAAAAAACACAGCTAGATGTTTAATCAAATCTTGTTTATATTACCCCAGAAATACATGCAGCCTAAGCCATATCGCTTTAACCACCAGATTGCAACATAGAGAATTAAGACATTATTTGACCACAGGTTGTCATAAAGTGTGAAAATGCATTATGTGATTTTATATGCTTTCTTGTGTCTTCTATGCATTCTGTAAGCTTTTCCCATTTCCCTTCTTCCCATGGTTATAGATTTAAAGCATCTGAATTTTATTTTAAGTCGATTGGAAACATTAGGTTGATGTGGATTATACACAGTGGATCTAAATGGGAAACTTGTTTATTTCATCCGTATGGGTTTATTGTAACTTCACCAGAAAAGCCTACAAAAGAGCACCTCAGTGAGAGAAAAAAATGGCATTATTTTTATTTTCAACTCCAAAAGGGAAAACTAAAATTTCATCCCAGGGAGCATTCCATCTAACCAGATCACTCTTACGTTAACAGAATCCAAGCCACGTGGCACTGCCTTGCACCACTGAACTTAAAACTACTTATTACTGTGCTCCCCTGGAAATCTGATAGAGTTTGAAATTCAGAATACTCAATATCACCTGACAGTTTTCTCATTTCAAATGATCGAAACACCATAGAAATGCAGGGATCTATGACCCTTTATTCTGGAGTGATGATGTTTACTCTACTTGGATGCACAAAGGGCCTTGTTTGTACTCCTGTTTCCTTTCAGTTGCAGAATTAGGACAAGCAAGGGCATGCTTCTTTATGAATCTTTCTCTAAGCTTCAATTATGGTCATTTGTTACAAGGTGATATTGTCTTTAGTACGTGGGACTTACTAAGTTCTCTCCCAAATGAGTCATACTGGGGTACAGTATCTGAGATAAGCAGATTTCTTCAGACGGACTTATTTTTCCAATCTAATTCTCTTAGACATTAAGTTATTGGAAAGCTCTGAAAAGATGATAACTGTGTCTTAGTCTCTGGTTTCTATGCATTATCAGGGGCTTTGGAGAGAGTTTAAGCCAAACAATTTAAACATTTAGACATATCACAAAAGGAAACCATGAATACCTAAGCATCATAAAGAGGGCAAACAAAATCCATTAAGTGGTGAGTGAATTTCACAATTTCTGACGTGGAATGAAGCCTGAAAGGGTTAGTCATTTCTTAACACTTCAAAAGCAGAAATTGTTTTAAGGGTTGATTCTTCAAATGTATAACTTAACACTTTCAAGTGCTATTTCTAAAAGTTATATATATTATTTTCCCTTAACATTAAAAATAGCCATATTCCGAATTTTTGAAAAAAAAAAAAAAACTTAAATTGCAAATACAGGAAGAAAAACATTTCTGATTCAGGAACATATGTATAGCTAGCTAGCGACCTAGATCAATGGATTGAGCGACAATACAATGTATCAATAACCACAAATGGAAAACGTAGTTTAGAGATAGTTTTATTTGCAATAATAGCAAACAGTTTCTGAACGCTTAATCACTGTGTTACATCATTTCACTTAATTATGAGTATAGCCTAATATGGTAGGTTTTATTTGTTCCACTTTAAATAGATGAGGAAAAGAACTGAAGGACATACACTGTCTACTATCTTGCTCAAGGTCATACAACCAGTAAATGATCAAGCAGAACTCAAGCCTTGGCTGCTTTAGTGACCTTGCTTTGTTTCTTGAAGAAAGATTTCTAAAATAGTTTTAGGGAACTAATATCTTATGAATTTATAGAAAGTGCATTATGCAGTAGCTATCTATTTCCAGTTCTGTTTAGGTTAATAGGTAAGTTTTCCTCTGAATTGATGGTATAAGTCAAATTGATTGTTTACCTTTTAGGGATGAGAAAAGCAAAACCCTAGTAACTGACCTAAAGCTAATTGATTTAGTAAAGCTACAAAAAGATTACTTCTCAGAAAAGGGCTAGTTTGGAATAAGTAAATTTATCTCCTTACCAAACAATTCTGTAATGGCTCAATTGGATTCTGAAGTCCTTTATATTGCTAGAAAAGACCGTCTTACTTAGTTGCATAAGTAATTGTCTGCTTTTTTAGTTTCCTTGCCCTGAAGCAGGGAGTGACAAACTTTTTCTACAAAGGACCAGATAGTAAATATTTTAGGCTTCCCAAATGACACGTGGTCTCTGTCACATATTCTTCTTTGTTTTCTTTTTTTCCTTTTTTGTCTTTTGTAATCCTTTAAAATATTTCAAAATTCTTATTTGGGAGCTGTATAGAAGCACGCCACAGGCCAGGTTTGTTTGGGTCAAGAGCCTCTGGTTTGCAGACCCCTCCTGCAGAAAATTCTGTATGTGTGTGTCCTTGTCTCCTAGAAGTTGTTCCAAGATAATGAACATTCAAAGTTTGCTATACATAGTGATAATTTAAATTCTATATACATATGTATAGTATACATATAAAATACATATAAAGACTATGTAGTGGTCATTAAAATTCTATATGCCTGTGTATACATACATATACATATAAAATACATATAAAGGGATAGCTAAAGGATTACAAATTTTGCCTTGCAAAGTTTTATTTTCATAGAGCTAACTCATCTTATTTCAGAGTTCAAAGTGTTTTCATGCCATGGGATAACCTGCCTGTTTTTCTTAAATATGGCCTCTATAAGTACTCTTTGAAGGTTTTCAGGGAAAATATTGTAATTCAGAAGAACTATGTTAGTGTCTTTATGTCCATTCAGGGTACATTATCATAATGGTCAGTCTGCCTTTAAATAGATTATACATTGCTGAAGAGATTTCAGTATTTTAAACATTCCTAATGATCTTTCAACTTTTTCAACTTTTGTCTTTCTAGAATGTCTCCTTTTCTGTGTTGTCGGCATGACGTCACTGAACACAGAGCCAGGGTGAGAAATGTACAATCAACTTTCACAAGCTGGTGCCACCTGGCTCTAGATAGCCACTGTCCTGAGTCTGTTTTTATGCCCACAGACAAAAAATAAATAAATAAACAAAAGACAGTAGGGACTGTTCTTTTTTGTTGTTTTGTTTTGTTTTATTCAACACTGTTTCTAGCTTGAGTGTAAGTTGTCATTTGCAATCTCTGTTCAGACCACAGCCTAAATGGGCGCTAAGTGATAATATTAGAAAATATCTTTAAGCCTAGAGTGTAAATGTTGGGTTTGGTGGAATCCAGTCATTTAGTAACACTTTTGTTGAATAGGTAGGAAGGACCTTGGTGTCCTCCAAGCATTTTGTTTTGTTTCGTTTTATCCCAGGTGATCCCTTGAGAATACGAGTCTTCCCTGTGTTAATCCTTCAGGGGGTGATTAAAGGTAATTCTAGGCCCGGAAAAAGTATACCTAGTGAATGTTTCAGGGAAGGCCTTTACTTTATTTCTGGATTGAAGCAAAGGTCTTGTAATGTATCGTTCTCATCTCTATTACATCATTGTTTATGTCGTTTAAGAATTATTTGCATGCATGGAAGTTTCCTCACTGGATTTTTTTAAAGCTTTTGGGGGGAAGAAACCCTTTTCTTTTTATAAAACCTTTTTTTTTTCTAGTGTCCACCATACTTTATGACACAGAGAGGCCTTCGTGAATATTTTGTTTTATTTATGAATATACAGAAAATAGCAATTATGTATATATGAGAAAAAATGCAATATAGGACTTGATTACAGAAATAAATGTTACCTCTTAACACTTCATTTTCATATTCTTGTCATTTATAACAAAATGTCATATAACATTCTAATCAAGTGGCAAAATCAACAGATCAAAGTACAGATGCATTCTTTGTTGTACATAGAATCCTGCTTCTGATAATGAATCTGCTACCACTAATTGATTTGCAGGTGCACTTATTTCTGAAGTCTTAATAACATTCTGGGCAGATTAGCAGGTAGATCCCATCAGACTCCTCCTGAGATAGCAATAAGACGGTTTCATTTTAATCATATACAACAAGCAAAAAATATGATTGAGGAAAACCTCACGTCCATAGACAATTCCCTAGGTCTCATATGAAGTTTCTTTCGAACCATAATTTGGTTTGGCTAATGGCATTGCTTTGGATGTGCGTAAAATAGTTTTTTTAGTTTCTTGTGAGAATGTAGAACTAGCATGTTGACATTAGCCTCCAATAATGATAACTGCAAACAACTAAAAAATGGGACAAAATATGTACAGCAACTTTGTGAAAGCACAAATAAGACAAGGAGAAAACAGTGGGCCAGAATGAACAGTGCGGATATCCAGAGAGGTGAGAGTGTCATCTGGGGCTACATTTACCCAAAAGACATATGTAAATTTAGAATAAACAGAACAACAACTTTTTCCTGAGATTCTTTTTTTCAGTCAAATATATGAAGTATACTATAAATATAGTAAATTTCACTTTTTTGGAGTGCAGTTCTATGAGTTTTTATGAATACAAACAGTGGTATAACCATTACTGCAATGAAGGTACAGAATTCCATTACTTGGAAAATTTCCTTTATGTCACTTTGTTGTCCCTCTCTTGTCACTCTCTTTCCCCAAAACCAAGTCCCTGAAAACTACTGATCCTGGTTTCCATTTCTATGACTTTGTCCGTTTAAGAATGTCATGTAAATGGAATCATGCTCTGGCATTTTATATCAGGCTTTTATTTTTAACATAATGTTTTTAGATTTATCCAATATCGAGTATTCCACTGTATGAATATGCCATGATTTGTCTCTCTAGTCACCAGATGATGAATGTTTGGATTCTTCCCAGTTTGGGGCTGTAAGGAATAAAGCTGCTATAAACAGTGTTGTACAGGTCTTTGTGTGAACCGAAGTTTCAATTATCTTGGTTAGACACCTAGGACTGTGATGGTGTATCATACGGTACGTGTATGGTAGGTGTCTACAGCTTCGTGTAAGAATCTAATGTGCTGTTTTTCAAAGTGGCTCTACAATTTTACATTCCCATCTGTGACTGATGAGTAACCCAGTTATTCTGGGACATCACCAACACTTGGTATTGTCCATTTTTCTTTCTAATTTTAGTCATTCTAATCAGTGTGTAATGGAATCTCCTCGTAGCTTTAATTTGCATTTCCTGAAACTAATAATGTTGAGCATCTTTTTCATGTATTTATTTGCCATTCATATATTGTTTCTTGGTGAAGTGGTCTTTCAAAATCTTTACCTCCTCTTCTCGTTCAAATTGTGCTTTTTCTCTTCTTATTATTGAGTCTTAAGAGGTTTGTTTTTTTTTAATATTCTGGATAAAAGTGCTTTAAGATATATAGTTTTCAACTGTTTTCTCCCAGACATTGAATTGTCCTTTCATTTTCTTTCCAGTACCTTTTGAAGATAAATTGTTAGTTTTGATAAAGTCCAATTTAGATATTTTTTTTTTCTTTTATGGTTCATGTGAATGATATTCTAGCTAAGAAATCTTTGTCTAACACATGGTAATGAACATTTTCTCCTGAGGTTTCTGCAGTTCTATGATACATTTGAGTTAATTTTGCATATGGTGTGAGTATGGATTAAAGTTCATTTTCATATATAGATGTGTGAATGTTTCAGCTCTTTTTGTTAACAAGATTATCCTCTTTCACTGAATTACCTTTGCACTTTTGTCAAAATGCATTGACCCCATGTGTGTATCTCTGGGATCCCTCTTCTGTTTTGTTGATTATGACTATCATTTTATGAATACAGTGTATTTTGATTATTTTTTGGTTATGATACCTTTATACTAATTCTTCAAATCAGGTACTGTAGATGTCTAACTTTGTTCCTATTTTCTGAAAATTGTTTGGCTATCCCATTTTCTTAGGCATTCCATATATTTTTAGAATCAGCTTATTGATTTATATGTAAAATCCTGCTTGGATTTTGTTGCAATTGATTGTTCCTCAACTGTGTTGAGTTTACTGATGAGCCAATGAAAGGAATTACTCATCTCTAATACTGCGTTGCTGGTTTTTGTTTCTAGCTGTTTCATTTGATTCTCTTTCTGCTCAATCTCCACATTTGTTCATAAATGTCCCACCTTTCCCACTGGACCTTTTAGCATATTCATCATAGTTATTTTAAAGTCTCTGATAACCCAGTATCTGCTTCATATCTAAATCTGATCCTGTCAATTGCTTGTTCTTGTGATAATGTCTTTTTATTATCTTGCTTTTTAATTGTCACAATTCCACAAAATTTTCCTTCTTGGATAATCCTATAAGAAAGGCTTTCCTTCTTTGAACTCAACTTATTTTTGACCTGAGAATTTTTGTACTTGAAATTTCTTCTGCTGGAATGTTCTTAAACCAGATATTAGCATATCTGCTTCCTTGGTCTCCTCAGGAATGTCTCCTCAGTAAGAACTTTGCTGATCATTCAAATTCAAGTTGCCCAGTAGGTATTTTTGTTTTTTACTGTCATTATCTTATTATTTGAAAATTTTAATTACTGCCCCTTAATATTATAATATTCCTTCTTAATATGCTTCCAAGGGAACATATGTTAAATATTGTCTTAGTCCATTTGGGCTTATAAACAACAGATATTTATTTCTCACAATCTAGAGGCTGGAAGTCTGAGATCAGAGTGCCAGCCTGGTTTGGTGAAGGTTTTCTTATGGGCTGCAAATTTCTTGTGTCTTCTTTTAACAAAATGGACAAGTTGGCTTTCTGGGGCTTCTTCTATAAGGTCACTAATCTCATTCCCGAGGACTCTGCTTCATGGATTAATAATTTGCCAAAGGCCCCCCCCTCCTAACATTATCTCCTTGGCTATTAGTTTTCAACATATGAATTCCGGGGAGACAAAAACATTCAGACCATAGAAAATAGGTTATCTACTGTGTCCCCAGTGCCTAAAGTAGTATCAGGTAAATAATAGAATATCCATAAATAATTGTTAAGTGACTAAATTAAGCAATCTTTCCCAACCATGAAAATGCTATAATTTACCTTATATTCAATGTCTTTCATTAAAACGTAGAGTTTTCTTCATATAAGTTTTGTACACTTTTAGTTAGGTTTATTCTAGATATTTTATGTCCTCTATTGTTATTTTGTATGAAATTGTTTTTCACTTTATTTTCATTGTGGGTGTAAGAAAAATAATGATGATAATAGTCCACATTAAACAACACTGTTATTAGTTTTTAGTTTATATTTTTTTCTTTTTTCAGTTTTGTCTTTTTAATTTTGCTAAGGGAAATATTTTTTCATGATAGTGATGATTGTGGTTTCCTTCCCCCTCAAGCAAAAAAAAAAAAAAAAAATTATCTTGAGTAGCGATTCTAAATTGAAGGGGTAAATCCTTTATAGGGTTTAGGTAAAAATAAGCAAGAATCCCATGACAGGCTTTTTTCTAACCACATAAGCCCCTATATAATTCCCTTATTTGTGTTGATAATAAAAAAAAAAAAGAGTGAGGAAGTATTAAATAAAAAGCACTATAAGAAGAGTGATAAATAATATTAGTAAAATTAGGCATCTTTTAATTGTTTCAGACATACAAGAAATGACTCATTTATTTTTCCTTTAAGTATGGCATTGGTTATTTATGTTTAGAGCTTTTATTTATCATGTTGAATAGTCATTTTAATTAGAAATGTTTTGTATTCAGGAATTGATGTTAATTTTGCCAAATTGCCTTTTGCATACTATTGAGATAATCTTTTCCGTTTGATTTAGTTATGGGATGAATGCTACAAATAGCCTTCAGAATATTAAATTCTTCTTGCATGGGGGATAAAGTCAATTTGATCATGTTTTAATTTTCTCTTAATACATTTGTGTTAGGGGCACCTGGGTGGCTCAGTCGTTAAGTGTCTGCCTTCGACTCGGATCATGATCCCAGGGTCCTGGGATCGAGCCCCGCATCGGGCTCCCTGCTCTTGTGGGAAGCCTGCTTCTCCCTCTCCCACTCCCTCTGCTTGTGTTCCCTCTCTTGCTGTGTCTCTCTCTGTCAAATAAATAAATAAAATCCTAAAAAAAAAAATACATTTGTGTTAGATTTGTTAGTTTTCTATTAAGAATTTTTGCATATGTGGTAGAAACTCCTATCCTTTCTTTGTTAACAGAGCCTTGGTTTCTTTAAGCAGCAATGTGCTCAGCTAAGTGATTACAGTGCTCAGCCTTTCTTAAATCCAGACGTGGCCATGTAACAAAGTTCTGCTTATTCATTACTAGCAGAAGTGTTGTCTGTTGCTTCTACAAAGTCTTATTTTTTTTAAGATTTTATTTATTTACTTGACAGAGAGAGCAAGAAAGCACAAGCAGGGGGAGCAGCAGAGGAAGAAGCAGGCTCCCCGCTGAGCAGGGAGCCCAGTTAGGGGCTTCATGCAGGGCTCGATCCCAGGACCCTGAGATTCTGACCTGAGTGGAAGTCATATGCTTAACCAACTGAGCCACCCAGGCGCCCTCTACCAAGTCTTCTTAAAAGAATCTCGTTTAGCTAAGATATATAATCTTTGGTTCTTCTTCCTCTCTCCTTTTTCATCCTTGAAATTTTATGTTACAGTTAAAGCTCCAGCAGCCATTCTAGACTATGATCTGAAAAGGAGGCGTCACAGTAGGAGAGTGGGAGAAAAAGGTACCAGGAACCAGGATCCCTGATGTTTCTGCATCTGGCATACCAGTCCCAACCTGCCTATATTTGGACTTCATTTATATCAAAAATTAACTTCTATCTTAAGTGACTATAATTTTGCATTTTCTGCTGCTTCTCCTCAACCTAATCCTAGTAGATTAGGTTCATCCATAGTCATAAATGAGATTGGTTTACAATTTTCCACTTTTTAAAAATCTATGCAGTGTTTTTGATACAAGATATGCTAATTTCAAAAAGTAATCAGGATGCCTTCAATCTTTTCCTTAATTCTGAAACAAATTAAGCATTTACCTGTAATAGTCAAACACAGTTTTAGAAATACTTTTGGGGCGCCTGGGTGGCTCAGTTGGTTAAGCGACTGCCTTCAGCTCAGGTCATGATCCCAGGGTCCTGGGATCGAGTCCCACATCAGGCTCCCCCTGCTCTGCGGGGAGCGTGCTTCTCCCTCTGCCTCTGCCTGCCACTCCCCCTGCTTGTGCTCTCTCTCTCTCTCTGTCAAATAAATAAATAAAATCTTTAAAAAAAAAAAAAAAAGAAATACTTTTGGACATTTTTCTTGCTTGTTTGTTCAAATGTTCTCCTTTTCCTTGTGTTAGTTAGCATTAGTATTTTTTTAAATCATCCATTTCATACAGTTTATTGGTTATGTGCCAGTCTGATGTCTTACTTCTCCTATATTATGCATTATAATATGTTATATATGCATATACATATTATACATTCATCCATACTATTCCTTTTTCAATATTTTACCTGATCAAACTTAATATATGCCTCTAAATGTATGTGTTCAGTTTTTTCAAACAAATAAGTTTAGTGATAGTCATTAATTTTTATTTTGGCAAACATGGTCTGTATGTGGTTTAAAGATCCAGCCTCCTTTGAATAGCTCTGTGTTTGAGATGAGGCACTTCTAACCTAGACCAGAGACTTGAATTCTGATTGGTCTAAGCCAGGTTATCTTTGTTCCATTCCTTTTATCCACTGATTGGTTTAGGCAAAAGCAAGGGATGTAATTATGGTTGAAAGATATGTAGGGAACCCTATTGCTGAGTTTCTGGGATCAGTTTTCCAGTGCTTTAAAATAGACACAAAGAATACACATTTAGATGTCCTCATGCCTGGCAGGGACCTCTAGGAATGTTACAGCCATGTTGCACACATAAGTAGAGCTGGCCTTTGATGGAATCCAACATACAGAGAATGGTAAAGTGAAGACCATCCCTGGAGCCCTTCCTGTACTATACATGGAGTAACTTTATAGTTGGACTTTCTGTTCTATGAGATAATACATTTTCTCATGGATCAAGTCAGTTGAGTCAATTTTCTGTACTTGTGATTAAAGGTTTTTTTATTAATATTTCATTTTTTCTAATAATTTTAAATTTGCATGTTTTAAATTAATTTACTCAGTTATGCTTAGGTTTATTTTTGTATTCTCTAAGTTCTCAAGTGGCATATGACATAAATTTGCTTTAATGCCTCTGTATTTAATAATCAAACTCTCAGGGTGCCTGGGTGGCTCAGTTGTTAAGCGTCCGCCTTCGGCTTAGGTCATGATCCCAGGGTGCTGGGATCGAGCCCCGCATCAGGCTCCCTGCTCAGCGGGGAGCCTGCTTCTCCCTCTCCTGCTTCCCCTGCTTGTGTTCCCTCTCTCACTGTGTCTCTCTGTCAAATAAATAAATAAAATCTTCAAAAAAAAAAAAAAATGATGAAACTCTCCTCTAAGTGCAGCTTTTAGTTATATCAGTAATGTATTAGTCTCATTGTTACAAGGCATTTTCATTATTTAGGGATTATTATTATATATATATATATATATATATATAGACAAGTCTATAATTGTGTGTGTATATGTATATATATATGTATGTATGTTGAAATGTTTGAGTAATTTTATTTAGAATATTGATGTCCATTTTCAGCCTTACTGGATTCTGATTTTAAAAAAAAGAAAGTAGTCAGTAGAATTATTCCTTTTGAGAAATAAAGATATTTTCTTTGTCACCTCATATATTATTAACAGTTTGGTTAATATATTAATAATTATTAATTAGTATTAATATATTAATGCATTCAACTTAATAGTACATAAAGTTCAGTGTCTTTTTAAGCAATCTGTCTAGTTATTTTATCTCATCTTTTATATTTTTTTTTAATTTTTGCTTTCTTAGTCTTTTAAAAATCAATGTTTCTGATAATTTCCACTGATGATTTTTGAACAGTTTTAACTTTATAGATTTTCTTATATATAATAAATGCAGAAATATTGCTATTTCCTCTAATTATCTAGTTTCTTTTTTAAATTACATGTATAACTCTGTATAAACACATGCCACAAAATTACTGAGCCCCCCAAATTATGGATTATTTTTATTTTATTATTTCAAATATATTAACTTCATGCACACATGTATTATTTGCCACAAAAGCTCAGACTCTTCAATGGAAACTGCTTCCTATTGCCACTGTCATAAACTGTGATTTTTATCATAAATATAAATAGAAGAGAAATAAAGTATCACTACTGACATTTTTCTGAAGCTTTATTTTTATTGAGTTTAATTTAATATTTACCACCAAATTAATTTGGCAAACTGAATTCTTAGTCTCTGACCTGCATAGTAAAGCTTTAGATGACTATTTCTAAATAGAACTTAACCTTATTTAAGAATAAGATTTGTGCCAGTATATTTTTCCCCACCCTCCCAGTGTGGTTGTGGTTATCGATATTTTTTAATTTTTTTAACTTATTTAAATTCTATTAGTTAATATATCGTGTATCATTAGTTTCAGATGTAGAGTTCAGTAATTCATCAGTGTGTATAACACCCAGTGCTCATTACATCACGTGCCCTCATTAATGCCCAGCACCCAGTTACCCCATCCCTCCACCCTTCTCCCCTCCAGCAACCCTCAGTTTGTTTCCTATAGTTGAGATATTTTTTAGTAGGAAAACCAACTATTTTCTATTCTCAGCTTTCTGTCTCATATTTAAAAATACTTCTAAGATGCAACCTTCCAAATATTAAAAATGGATTCCAACAGATCAGTGTACTAACTTGTTGTATCAAAATAAGTGTGAAATGCATTATGAATGGAATAACAAATCAAGGCATGTATGCAAAATTGACAATCTTTCAAATTTAATATGATGAAGAATACAGTTTTTCAATCATCAGAATGAAGCTTCTATTCTTAAATCTGCTTTTCATCTTGGAGTTTATTCACATTATTAGCACTCATCTAAATATTGTTGCAATTGAACTATACTTTTTAGCCCGTACCATTATTTCTTAGGTATACTTAGCAGCTATACATGATTTCATCTAGATATATACATAAATGGACTGAGTCCTATAGATCTGAGGTCCAATAGATATTATTAACATGTTCAATAATCCCTGAGTACTAACTATACGTTTTTAGATGCATTGTTTAGTACATGTTGATTTATCAAAGTATTGTTAGTTTGAAATTTTATTTTTTGAAAAAAAATTTGAGGATGACATGTTATGTGGATATGTAGTAACAGTGATGAAATATGTAGTAACAGGCAGTGACCAAGCTGGCTATGAGCAGCATTTTATGAAGCTAAAATTGCTTATAAAATTACCCATAGAAAACTATCATATATGAGGCATCTTTAAAAAAATCTTCAAGAAAAAAGCACATGGAAATGATACCAGTCCCCCCCATACATATACCAAATGACCTTTTTATAAGAAACAAATCAAGTGAACGCATTTTTTTAAGATGTTATTTATTTATTTGAGAGAGAGAGAATGAGAGACAGAGAGCATGAGAGGGAGGAGGGTCAGAGGGAGAAGCAGACTCCCTGCTGAGCAGGGAGCCCGATGCGGGACTTGATCCCAGGACTCCAGGATCATGACCTGAGCCGAAGGCAGTCGTCTAACCAACTGAGCCACCCAGGCGCCCGAGAAAGCATTGTTGAAACAAAAGAAGAAAATCAAAATGATAATGAACATGCTCTAAGAATATACAACTGAATAAATGTTACATACGTAATTTGTAGGTAGCATTGGAAAAAAATATTTTTTTCTTTAGTTTTGGTTTCCCTTATTATTATTTTCATTGAAATATAATTGACACACAGTGTTACATTAGTTTCAGGTGTACAACATGGAGATTTGGCAATACCTAGGCTATGCTCAGCTCAGGTGTAGCTACCACCTGTCACCATACAACACTATTATAACACCATTGATTCTATTCCCTATGCTGTGTCTTTTATCCCTGTGACTTATACATCCCTTTGAAGTATTTGTGGGTTTATTAAAGTACTAGACAACTATAAGTCTTAAGCCATTAGCAATATTTTAAATTCTATATGTATATGTAGTCTAATGCTTTAATTTGTGATTATCCCACATTTATTTTGAAGAAAGAGAGGAACAGGATGTTTTATATTGACACTGAAGAAGTGTAGTACATATATTTATTATATCATTGAGGCTCAAAATAAACAGATGGCCTGTGTTTGTTTTGTTGTTTTATTTGTTTGTCTTCTCCTAGAACACTATGTGTATAGGCTGGTAGAGAAACATGGGATCAATAGTGTTTCCAAAGATCTTCTTGTAGTTTTCTGCTTATTTCTATAAAAAGTAAACTATATTTATTTTTTCCTTAAAAACAGGAGAAAACAATCCAAAATGCATCCTTAATGAAGAAATTATTCAGTACTTTTATAATGTCTACATATTTGGAAATTTTGAAAACAAATGAAATGCAAACATTTGAACAGGAGCTATATTAAGGATAACTCACCTTTTTATTGTCCGTAACAGACTGACTAGAGCCAAGTATTTCGGAAATATCTGCCTTGGCCCAGTTGGCCACATCTTTCATAGCTAGGACATATGCACTGCTCTGTTTAAGTGGGGAAGTTCCAGTGACTCCTCTCTCAGGTTGAGGATGATTCAGCAGAGCCAACCGGTGAATAAGTTTCTTTCTTCTTAGGTTATTTATGTAGCTAATGTGGTGGTAGCTGAAACTTTTTAGGAACAGACATTAAGTTTTGCAGCTTGTTGAATTCCTGCACTGCTCGTTCCTCATTGTCTATTAGCTTAGATTTAAGCTTGGGTGCATTAGGCACATCATTAATTCTGCCTGTGGAATTTAGTGCCTCAAGCAAAGTCACTATCTCGGTAACTTTGTTATAGAGTTCAATTTTATAGACAAACACAGAGTAAAAGAAATTCACTAGATACGTGCAAAAAGCTATCTGAAGGGAGGATTTCACAATGTCACTGGTAGTTGTAGTCAATAAAGAACACAAGTTCCAGCAACTGAGCATATTATCTGCATTTTATAGGTATAAAACTATTACTCATAAAGAAAATGTATTAAAGATATATAAAGGTAATGGCAATAAACTGTCAAACCTGTAATTCTTAGAAGTTGTACTTAGAAGTTGTTGAACTTTGATAGGAAATTTTCTTTTAATTTGTTTGGATTTGTTTTGTTGCTTATACTGATTGTCATTATAATGTCATTATAATTTAGTTACCTAAATATTTCTGCATTACGGTTTTACAGCAAATATCCCACATCTATTTCATATCTTACTATTCATGGTGTTCTAGTTTATTTGATTAGTGATGTGATAATACCAAACACCAAGCTTGAAGAAGAATGTTAGTGTTTTTATAAATTTTATAAATCATGATAAAATTCAGTCATCATTATTATTATTTATTATACAATGTCTTTTTTTTACTTATTTTTTTAAAGATTTTATTTATTTGACAGAGAGAGCACAAGCAGAGGGAGAGAGAGAGAGAAGCAGGCTCCCTGCTGAGCAAGGAGCCCAATGTGGGACTCGATTCCAGGACCCTGGGATCATGACCCAGGCCGAAGGCAGCCGCTTAACCAACTGAGCCACCCAGGTGTCCCTAAAATATGTCTATTTTATAACTGATTTTGTCTGTGTTTATAAAATTGAGAAATCCCCTTATCTGGGTAATATTGATGATCACTGTGGCATCCAGACTCCCACATTCCCAACTGAGTTTTCATCTCTGTCATCAACAGTTTATGTGATTATTGTTTACTAGTATCTTACCCTTTCATAGTTCTCTATTGATTTTAATTTTTTTTTTAAAGATTTTATTTATTTGCGAGAGAGACAATGAGAGACAGAGAGCATGAGAGGGAGGAGGGTCAGAGGGAGAAGCAGACTCCCTGCTGAGCAGGGAGCCCAATGTGGGACTCGATCCCGGGACTCCAGGATCACGACCTGAGCCGAAGGCAGTCGCTTAACCAACTGAGCTACCCAGGCGCCCCCTTTCATAGTTCTCTAAATATGCTCTTTTAGTTATGTATATTATGTTTTACTATACCAATAATAGTTTTACTATTGTGTATTCCATTTAAAAGTTGATTAATTTATTCATTCAACAAATACTGTCTGATTTTCTACTTTGTATATATAAGATAAATCATATATGCTAATGGAGCAGTAGTGGAAAAATATGTAATATTCTCCCATTAGTCTTTTAACCTATATTAATTTCAATATAAGTTACTTTTCCAGTATGCTAAGAAGCTTTATGTTGGGAATAGTACCACCTGTCTCTATCAGTGGCCTTCTTTTTTAGCACATCTTTTATACCTGTATTCTTAGTCCCGATTCCATTTCTGATTTTCACTTCTCTCCACCATGTGTTTTCCTATCAAAACTCATTTTCCAGGGTGCCTGGGTGGCTCATTTAAGCGGCTGCCTTCAGCTCAGGTCATTGTCCTAGGGTCCTGGAATTGAAACCTGCATCCAGCTCCCTGCTGAGCAGGGAGCCTGCTTCTTCCTCTCCCTCTGCTGCTCCCCCTGCTTGTTCTCTCTCTCTTGCTCACTCTCTCTCTCAAATAAATAAATAAATAAAATCTTAAAAAAAAACTCATTTTCTTTCCCATATCCAGAATTATCAATTGATTTCTAGTTTTGGAAGGAAAATTCACTATTCATCAATTTGCATTTATTTATTTATATTTAAGGAAACAAAATCGCCTCGAGGTAATGGATGACTTTGTAGAACTGGACATTGAAAGAGCATCTCACCCAAATCTGCCCTGAAGAACAGTCTTTCATCCTTGCATACTCAAATCTATGGCTAATATAACCAGGCACAAAGAGATTAGCCAGTAGTGTGGTGTAAAAATATACCAGGGCTTCACTTACCAAATATCTTCAGATCTTTAGTTGTTGTTATGGGTTGAATAGTGTACCAGTAAAAGAGGTCCTAAACCAAGTACCTGTGAAAATGACCTTATTTGGGAAAAGGATCTTTGTAGATGATCGAGTTAAGATGAGGTTATAAGGTAGAGCCTAATCCAATATGAATGGTGACTTATGAAATGTAACTTATGGAAAAGGAAAATTTAGACACAGGATAGATAGCAGGCACTCTTGGGAGTACACTCTGTGGCAATGAATGCCAGACTGCTGGGGGTGGGGCTGGGGGTGGGACCCAGAAGCTAGAAGAAAGACATAGAACAGCTTCTTCCTCAAAGGGCTCAGAAGGAATCAACCCTGCTGACACTTTGATCTCAGACTTTGGCTTCCAGAGTTTTCTGGATTGTCCTGTGAAATATATGTAGGGGATGGGATGATGGTTCACACATAGAAAATTTTGTCCAGCATCTTAAATTCTTGGTGTTGAATTCTTTCTTTGTATATCACCAGATGATTTCTGTCCCTCCAACATTCTTACCTACCACTGGGTCTAGGTTTGCACTACGAAACCTAGGAAATCATTAGGGACCATCAGTTGCAGAAGATCTATTTAAAGCATCCAGAATCACTGGTAAGTGGAGTCCTATTAACAACTCAACACTTGAAAAGTCAATTCACACAATAAATCACAGTTCAGTTCTACAATTAGTTTCTGCATACAAAAAGTTTCAAAAAAACCTCTTGAAAGTTTTCATATGAGGGTAGTTACTAGTTCAGTGATATGATTTAACAGTAATGGGGAGAGGCAAAGGGGGCATTGTTGGTTCTCTCTCCTGAAAGTGTGATCTGTCTGCAGGTGGATAATGGTCCATTTAAGCAAGGAGAAACAGCTAATAGCTTCTGTAGATAAGGGAGAGGGTGCTGCTTTCTCTGGAATCAGTAGTTGGGTATGCACTAGATGATTTGGAGGTCCTCTGTGTCTTTCGATTTCCCTCACAAATATCTCCCTCCCTTTTTTGTTCCATTCTTTTGGATGATGACCTATTTTACACAAGACTTATGCAAGACTATTAATTCAGCTGAATTATAATTGAGAAACCTGCAGAAACCAATCCTGGACTTTGGTTTTTACTCACTCATCCCAGCAGATAAAGAAATAAAAATTATTTTACAATCAGAGACCTCAGCTTCATTCTGTGTCTCAAGACAAGAAGATAGGGATTCAGCCTTGCCATTCTTTAAATTATCTAAGACATCAGAAGCAATCTCTTCTGTCCTATAATTTCTCATTTCTTCATTTCTTATCCCAGTACTCTCAAGATCCCACAGAGTCTTACCCTCAATAGGACTGTGGTTCTAGTGGTATTAGGTAATCATTTAGACATTCCACCATGTGTACTATGGATGTCAGGGTTCCCATTGTGGAATATGAAGCAATTGACTAGATTACCAATTTCCAATATCCTACATTTCTCTGCGTGTTTTGGGGTGGCAACATACTTTCTGATTCTATTTACTGTTGATTTATTTATTTTAGAGAGAGAGAGAGAGAGAGCATGAGCAGGAGGGGCAGAGGGAGAGGGAGAGAGAATCTGAAGCAGATTTCCCCCTGAGCATGGAGCCCAACACAGAGCTCAGTCTCATGACCCTGAGATCATGACCTGAGCCAAAACCAAGAGTTGGATGTTCAACCGACTGTGACACCCAGGTGCCCCTTCCTATGTAATTTTTGTTATTTTTGCTTTTGTTTTTTGGTATAACACATAGTGACTTCTTTTGTCCAATGTAAAAGGAATTTATTGGAAGGATATGGGGACCACACAAGATTGAAGGGAAAGTTGAAGAAACAGGCTTGGAATAGAGAGAAACCAAGGGAATTCAAAAATTTTTATAAGCAGGAAATGTTTGTTAGCTTGTTATTGATAGATATGCAGAAAACTACTCTGGGCAAACTTAATTGTTATTACTAAAAAGAGTTTTCCACAAAAGCTAATTAAGTTTCTTGGTGAACTAAGTTGGCTCACATGAAACTATGAGGATTATTTTTTAATGTGTTATAGATAGGCCTACAGCCACATTTTTCCTAGCACAATGATCCTTTCTATAAGAACCAGTTTCATATTACCCAAATAAGCAAGTCAGAGAGAGAGAGTGAATTCCAAAATGGCCAAGGAAAGGGGATACAAGAAGGATTTATGTCCCCCAAACTAAAATTTTGTGCTTTTCCTTGTCCTAAAGAAAGTTCCTATATTAATGGATATCCTTAAAATTTATGCATGTGTATTAGGATATTTCTGTTTGCAAGTAACAAGCCCAACTTGAGTAAGTTTAAGCATAAAAGGTGTTCATTAGCTTGCACAACCAACCAGTGAGGGCAGAATGTTTCTCTGGACAATCAGAACCAGAAAAAAAAAAAAAGAAAGAAAGAAAGAAAGAAAGAAAGAAAGAAAGAAAGAAACATCAAAATTCTTTCTTTTTATTTTTATGTTCCGTTTTATTTATGTTATACTTTAATTGCTCAGATTAAATTCCACACATCAGTGGATGACAAACTCTAAGACAACCTCAAGTTCACAGACCTAGAGCTCTGAATCTAGAGTGAAAAATGTTTTCCTTAGAAGAGAATTTAAAGAAAAATTTCAAAGAAAGAGTAAGCTCTAGTCACATGCCATTACCTGTGATGGATGACCACAAGTCCCAATTTGGTAACAACATGCCAGTTTTCCCTGCTTATGTCCATTATCCTATGATTATTAAAAAACTTTTCTTTCACTCTCCAAGATATCTTGGCTGAGACAATAAATTTTATGGTCAGTCTTAGCTCCTATGGTTGGCAGCACCTGATGGAACAAAAGAAGTATGGTGCTATTCTGATCAGTCCCAGGTATATATATACCACCACTCCATCCATGGAAGGTCTCTGCCTCCAAGGCGCAGCCATGTGTTTGGGTAAAGAAGCTTCCAATTTCTCTAGAGACCACAAATAATATTATGTAGCACTAATTCCCTAGAGGAATTTATTTACATAAGTGACCAGTTGAACCCAATATGAACTTTCAACATTTTTATTGAGTGTTATAAAGCAAATGAAATTTTAGGCCACCAAGGGTCTTGTGAGAATGCCAACAATTTCTTTTTTTTTTTTTTACAAAACAGTTTCTGATGTACTCTTTGGTTAGGATTCCGCTGCTGTGTGCTAACCTTTGCTAAAATGTGGAGGAAAAAAGTTAAATTTAGTAAATATACCAACCTGACAAAAGAGTGGGTGTTTTCATTTCTCTTCCAAAATCTGGGAACTAAAAATTTACTTCCTTTTGTTTGTTCTAAAATGTGAAAGCTAAGGGAATAAATGTGAATAGAAAGACTCAATTGAGAAATGCCCTTCTTAAGCTTTTATTCTTGTTTTTCTGATCTGGAATGAAAGAGGATTGCAAAGAACTCTTATTTGAAATCGAAAGAAAGATATTAGTAATTTTTTTTTTTTTTTTAGCTTGTGGAATCAGTGCCACTGGGAGCTTTGTCAAAACTGCTGTCACCTGTGAGATAAGCAAGTTAGGAAATACCTGGTTAGGGAACCAGGTTTTAAAGACAAATGATCAAAAAGGGCTTTTAATGAATGCTCAGAAGTCAGGATAAGGTGGAAAAAACAAACAATTAGTTAGGCAGGTATTCAATTGTTCAGATTCTGTTTACCAAACTCTGGCCTGTAGATCAGAAGGCATGAAGATAAGAGAAAATGCCAAATCAGAAGACTCAGCTTGAGACCTTCCCTCATGCATTTTTGAGTGCCTGCCACATAGGAGGATATTGTTAATAACTTGATGAATGAAGTGATGGGAATTTAATATGTCTCATAAATCTGAACATCAGTCTGCCACATGTGCCATATTTTTATTAACATGCAGACATAACTTTGGCTTATTCTTCCATAATTTTACAATTATTGTTGTTAACCCATTAATAAAAACAGAAGTTTTCTTTGATAACTGAGCAGAAATAACACTAACAAAGTCTGGGGAGTTCTAGACTGCTTTGAGAAACTGATGAAACTTTGGAAATCTCCAGAAAAAAAAAGGATAATAATAAATACAGCACTTTTAATGCAACCTCAGGTGATTCAAAGATGACCTAATGATTCTTCATGAGATCCTTTGGAATTCTGAGGAAGACAGACTTTGAGGGGAAAGGTAGCTATATAAAGAATCATGACCAAAGAACCAGGTTTGGTTCTACTATTACATTAACTGTGTGATTTGGAACAAGTTACTTGAATGTCTTGTCTTCAGTTTTTCATCTCAACTGTAAAGTCTATCAAATTGTTTTCTTAAAAGAGATAATAGCCAGCTGCTGATTTCAACAAAGACTTTGCAGTAACTGGAGGAAGAGGGATACTACTGTATCTATTTTGGTTAGAACTTGTAGCATTAAGTGAAAATTTCCGCCAGCATCTGAAGTCTGTCCAGAACTCCACCAAGTATGCAACTGTTCCAGTTTTTCATCGTTCTGCAATTACCTTTCTTAACGTTTCAGGGGTATTACACAAAAGCAATAATTTATTTTGCCTACAGAGGTACGATTTTGGTGGAACCTGGTAGAGTTCACTAATCTCGCCTCAACATGGTGTCAGCTGGAACAAATTCACCTAGGCTAGAAGATTTACTTATAAAACAACTCAGTCTTATGACTGGCAGTTTGATGTTCTAGTTATTGAGCTTCTCCATGGGGCGGTCAGCTTAGTCTTCTTCACTGCTTGGGGACTGGTTTTCAAAAGCAAATATCCAAGAGACACAAGTGAAAACTATCAGTTTCATGAAGACTGAACACAAAAACTGGCACTCTGTCACTTCCACCATACACTATTGGCCAAGCAGTGACAGAGCCTGGAGTTAAGGGAGGGACACAGACACAATGATGGAAGTGTTTAAGAATATTGGGACTAGGGCGCCTGGGTGGCTCAGTTGGTTAAGCGACTGCCTTCGGCTCAGGTCATGATCCTGGAGTCCCGGGATCGAGTCCCGCTTCGGGCTCCCTGCTCGGCAGGGAGTCTGCTTCTCCCTCTCCCACTCCCCGTTTGTGTTCCCTCTCTCGCTGTGTCTTTCTCTGTCAAATAAATAAATAAAATCTTAAAAAAAAAAAAAAAAAGATTTAAATGTTTGGTTAAGCATTTTATGTTGGAGATAAAAGATAATCCCTGAACAAATGAACTTGCAAAGGAATCCCACGATTTAAGGGTTCCGCTAAGGACAGACTCTTGTACTCTGTGCTGATTTGAGGGAATCATTTTCTACTTAAACAAGACAAACAAAAAAAAAAAACGACCTACCAAATAGAAAACCAAAAAACCCTGCATCCTAAGTCCACATCCTGGGCAAGTGATTTGATTAATATGCAGTGCTTAGCTCCAATGTTGGTAATTTAATGTCGTTCTCATCAGCCAAATCTCATTGTGTCCCAAATAACCCTATAAATTGACCATTTTTCTTTGTCCCACAGTGTGATTTCTCTTTAAATCTCTTTTTCTGCAGAGGATAATGCCCCTCAGCTGTCTCTCACCTACATCCAAATCTATTCTCCACAGCTGGATCATGTAGTTTGCAATGTTCCTTACCTGGCTAGTTTTCCAATGAGTATGCAGCCAAGTTAGAACACCTGTGAACTCTTTTATCCCGTGGAACTGGGCTCAACCTGGACTAAATATGCCCACCCCAGTGTACTGATGGGGAAAAAAAAAAAATCAGCATCAATACAGTCAGGCTCTGATAATACCTCAGCAGGTGTAGTCTCTTACCTCTCAGTCTCCCTCTTAGTTCCGCCTGAGGGTAGGTCTTTTTGAAAAGGAACAGATGGCTCTTGGGTATTTCATAATGGTTCCTTTTCTCTTCCTGCTGGAAGTCCGAGGGCATTTTCCTCTGCTGTTGACTGAGGATTCCTGGAGGTAAGTCTCATGAAATTGTGGGGACCCTCCCATGTCTGGGTTCCCGCTGGAGATTTTAACTCTCAGAGTTGTCCACATTGAGCCTCCAGCAATTCATTAACTACAGTTCAGGTTTCCCTGCCCACACACTGGTTCCCCAGGCAGTTTCCCCTGGTGACTCTGTGCTGTATTTGCCTGTCTCTCCAAACCTGGTATGCCTGGTGTCCTCACTTCTCTAAGGCATCCTAGATGAGTTGTTGATTTTTCAGTCTGTTCGGGTTTTTACTTGCTTTTAGGATGATTTTTAAGCCCCTTCCGTGTAGAACAAAAAACTAGAAGTCCCATTGTTTGATTTTTGAATGTTACCAAAACTTTCATCTCTAGTATAAACTCACTTGGTCATGATCTTTTTTCCTACATTAATGGTTTTTATTTGCTGAAATTTTGTTAAGAATTTGTGTGACTGTGTTCATGTGGCGTATTTGCTGTTTTCTTTTTTATAATATCTCATTTTGTTAATGTTATCACGGAAAGGCTGGTTTCATAAAATGTATGGTTGGGTTCCCTTATCTTCTATTTCTAAAAAAAGTGCTTACATAATTGGTATTATTTTTGATGTAAATGTTAAGTAGGAGTCATCAGTGAAGCTACCTGGACCTAGAATTGCTGTTGCCGTTGTTGGTTTCTTTCATGGGAAAACCTTAACCTGCTGATTGAATTACTTTAGATACAGAGCAATTTAGGGTATCTTTTTTTCTTGAATGAGCTTTGGTGATCGATCTTTCCAACAATTTGCCCATGTCACCTAGGTGGTAGAATATACTAGCACAGAGTGGTTCATAATTGGAAATTGATGACTTTTTTCCTGGAAGCTTATTATTTTTATTAAATCCCTCGAAGAATTAGTTTTTGGTTTCATTGATGTTCTGTCATTTATTGTTTTCAATGTCTTTGTCTTCTGATCTTAAGTTTATTATTTTTATTTTTTCTTATTAAGGTAGATGCTGAAATGATTGACCTGATCTTTCTCTTTTCTAATAGACATAAAGAATGCTTTAAGTCTATTGTACAAACATTAATGTGGCTTAATTTTAATTCAGTTCAGAATATTTTCTAATTTCCTATGTGATTTCTTATCTGACTCACTGGTTACTTAGAAGTATGTTGTTTAACTTCCAAATATTCAGGGATTTTTGAAATAGATCTTTTTGTTGATTTCTAATTTAATTCCTTTTTTTTTTTTTTCAGAATACATACCTACATGATTTGAGTACTCTTAAATTTATTAACACAGTTTTATGGCCTAGCATATAATTTATTTTGGTGAATATTACATATATTATTGAATGCGTGTTCTGCAGTTGTTCCTGCATTCTATAAATATTAGGTCAAGTTGGTTGAGAGCATTGTTCAAGCGTTCTATAGTCTTTGTAACATGCGTTCTATCAATTACTGAGAGGAATGTGGTATCTATTTCTTATTTCATTTCTATTCACTTTGCTTCATGTATTTTCAAGCTCATTATCAGTAGCATACACATTTAGGATTGTTATGTCTTCTTGATGACTTGATCAATTTATCATTGTAAAATGTCTGGTAATATTTCCTATTTTCATGTCTGCTTTGTCTCATATTAATGCAAGCACTCTAGCTTGCTTTTGATTAATATTTGCATTGCATCCTTTTTTTATCATTTTACTTTAAGCATCTGTATCTTTATATTTTAACAGACTTTTTGTATATAGTATAAAGCTGGGTCTTTGTTTTTAATCAAACAATTATGTCTTTAACTGATGCATTTACACCTTTTAAGTTTAACATTTATTAATCTTGTTATTTTCTACTCAATATTCTCAGCTATTTCTTTTTTCAATCTTTTCTTTCTGTTGGATTTGAGATTTCTGATTTACTTTTATCTGCTCTATTGACATATTTTTGTGTTTAACTTTTTTAATGATTGCTTTGGAATTTACAATCTATACCTTTATTCTGATGGCTTAATATCATTCAAGATAAACTAATTCATGTGTAATATAAGATTTTATGACTGTTTTTTCATTATCTTCTATGCTTTGTTTCTGTTGCCACAAATTTTATTTTGTTTAATTTATCTTATTTTATTAAAAAGATTTATTTTAGAAAGAGAGAGAGCATGAACACAAGCATAGGGGAGAGGGGCAAAGGGAGAGGGAGAGTGCTCGCTTCAGCAGCACATATACAAAGGGAGAGGGAGAAAGAAACCTAAGCAGACTCCCCACTGAGTGTGGAGCCTGATGTTGGGCTGTCATGACCCCTAGATCAGGACCTGAGCCGAAACCAAGAGTCAGATGCTGAACCGACTGTGCCACCCAGGCACCCCACAGATTTTATTTTTGCTTAAACACAGTTATTTTTTAAATGAAGTACAATATAGAAAAGTGGGGTTGTTTTGTTTTGTTTTTTGCCTATATATTTTATTTAGATTCAAATTTCTGTTAAAATTTTTCTTCTGCCTGGAGAACTTCCTTTATCACCTCTGATAGTGCAATATGCCGAAAATGAAATCTCATAGGTTTTGTTTGTCTAGGTAGAAATTCTAGATTGACAGTTCATTATTTTTAGCACTTGAATATTGCTTAATATTTTGTTTTGCACACTTTCTGATGGGAAGTCTATAAATCTTAAATTCCCTTCCCTGAAAAATAATGTCTTTTTGTCAGACTGCTTTTCTAAGTCTAAGTGTCTTTTTAATTACTGGATTTCAGTAAATTGATTGTGATGACCCTTGGGATATATTTATGCTAATTCTTATGGGGATTCATTAAGCTTTTTGCATCTACGGGTTTATTGTTTATCAATTTTAGAAATTGTTAAACTTTTATTTCTTCAAACTACCCCTTCCTTCTCTTTCTGGGGCTGTAATTACACATTTCTTAGATCAATCGCCATTATACTTGGTTGTGTGGGTGTTTTTTTTTTTTTTTTCTTGTGCCTCATTTTGTATAGTTTGTCTCACTGTACCCCTCCTATTTTCTTCTGTAGTGTCAAATCTGCTACTCAATAAATCAATTTTTAACTCAGGTCACATTTTTGCTTTTGAGTCTTTTAAAATATTCCATTTTTATCCTTATTCTGTCTTTTTCCTACATTCTTGAACATGCAGAGCTTTCCATGGCTCTCCCCCCGCCCCATCTTTTCTGCTAGTTCCATCATCAGGGTCTGTTTCTATTGATGGACTGTGTTCTGGTTATGGGTCATATCTTCCAGCTTCTGTGCATGTCTAATAATTTCTTATTGTATTCCACATGTGCCAGATACCTGTGAATTTTATGTTGTTGGTTAATGCATTTTTTTCATATTCTTATGAATAGTGCTTTTGGTTCTTTGCCTGCCATGCAGTTAAGATAAGTCCAAAGCAGTATTTTATCCAAGGCTGATTTATCCCAGTGCTATATTTCTGTGCATTCTACCTAATGCTCTGTATATTACAAGGTCTTTCCCTTCTAGCTGATGGGACATAAGCTCTTCCAAGGCCTGTGTGAATGCCAGAAAGTTCTTTGACTATTCATTTCCAGTTTATTTTTCCCAGGATTTGAGTGACTTCCTCTTACACTTGGGCAAATTAGTGCGAGGCCTAAGACTTGAGGGGACTTTAAACTTTCTTTAAAATTTCAAATATATTAACATAGAGCTCTTTGTAGCCTTTTCTAAGTAGTTATTGAATATATGTTGTATTTAGTGATGCCAGTCTTTCTTAAAAATAGTTGTATATTTTAACAGTCTTGTTAAAGAAGCAACTTTGTTAATTCTCTAATGGGGATCTGTTTTCCAGTTCATTTGTTCCTGATCTTCTATTTCTTAGTTTCTTCTGTTTCTTTGAGTTCTTATTTTTATGTTCTACAGTAGGACATTTGGCTTCTCAATAGTAAATATGTGTTCTTTTCTAATAAAGTATGTACATCGATCAATTGCCCTTAAATTACTCCTTTAGCTGTTTTTCATGAAGTTAAGATGGCATATTTTCATTAGTATTCTCTTCTAAGTTTTATTTTAAAATTTGTATTCTGTTTCTTCTTTGACTTATGAATGATTTAAAGTACATTTAAATGTGTGTTTATGCATTTTTACATTATTTTTCTTGCTTTTTCCTGATTTTATTGCCTTTGACTTTTATACTACCTCCAGTTAACTAACAAGGGAAGGAAGTTAGAAATGTTATTCTTTTGTTAGTGTATAATTCAGAAGAATTTTAGGGTTAGAATAGTTCATTTTGCCCTTTACTTTTCTTTATCTTTAAAGAGATTCCTTTCTGAGTGAAATAGCACCTAGCTCTTCAGTAGTATAAATTATATTTTCCACACTTAGTTGGAGATATCTAAAACCTTTGGGCTGTATCATAAATCGAAAGGTTGAAGTATTTTGCACCAGAGCTTTCCCATGCCTGAATATTAGTGCTATTCACTATTTTCATAACAAAAGAATAATAAGCCAGAATCCATGGAGAATAATTATTCCAATAGTTCTTCAAACTCTAGAAGTACCTTCTTTAAAAGAGCATAATACTTTTTTTTAATGGTTGAGTAATATTCCATTGCATACACACACACACACACACACACGTAATACATACCACCTCTTCTTTATCCATTCACCCACCAGTGGACACTTTGGTAGGTTCCTTATCTTGACTACTGTCAATAATGCTGAACTAAACATGGGGGTGCATATATCTTTTTTTACTAGTGTTTTGTTTTCTTTGGGTAAATATTCAGTAGTGGAATTACTGGATTGTATATTTTTATTTTTAGGGCTTTGTTTTCTTTTTGTTTTGTTTTGTTTTTTAAGGAAACTCCACATTTTTGCACTAATTTACATTTCCATCAACAGTGAAGGAGAGTTCCCTTTTCTCCACATCCTTGCCAATATGGTATTTATGATTTTACTTACATGTGAAATCTAAGAAACAAGACAAATGAACAAACAAAAAACAGACTCTTAAATACAGAGGAAAAAAACTGGTGGTTGCTAGTGGTGGGGGGGAATTGGCAAAATCGATAAGAGATTAAGAGGTACAAACTTCCACTTATAAAATAAGTCATGGAAAAGTACAACATGAAGAATATAGTCAATAATATTGTAATAACAGCGGCGTCTGGGTGACTTAGTTAAGTATTTGACTCTTGATTTCAGCTCTGGTCATGATCTCAGGGTTGTAGGATCAAGGCCCGCATCAGGCTCTGTACTGGGCGTGGAGCCTGCTTGGGATTGATTCTCTCTCTCCCTCTGCCTCTTTCCCCATCCCCCACCCCCAGCCAATAAAAAAAAATATTGTAATAATGTGGTATGGTAACAGATGGTTATTACATTGATTATGGTGAGCATTGATTATGAGTTATGTATGGAATTGTGGAATCAAAATGTTGTACACCTAAAACTAATATAACATCGTATGTCAATTATATTTTAATAATAAAGGAACAGAACACTAAAAATATAACACTAAAGTAGTCTTTCAAGTTCATTAATATAAATTACATAAGATTTTCAGAGCTAGTTGAAATTATTACTCAACCAACAACATTGCTTTTAGGATCATAAGTTATGGAACTTATAAGTGACATTTAGTAGGGTCAGTTCTCCCATTGTATAGATGGGGAAACTGAAGCCTAGGGAAACAGTGACAGAGTTAGGACTTAAGAGTTCTCTGACCCTGTCTATTGTTTACCATCTCCTAAAACTGACACCACCATACTTTACCCTGACTCACTTCAAACGGCAATTGAGGTAATCATAACTTTATATTTTATTGCTTATTACTAGTACATTAAAATGCCATAAATAATAGTTTGGGGAAATATTTAAATTTTTTCCCCGACTGAAGGCAAATACTGTTTAGAAAATAAAGAAAATCTGAGAAAATGTTTAGGACTCACAAATTATGAACATGTTTCCCCAACAAATATTCAGACATCATTGGTCATCTGTTTATTTTATAAGCTCTGACAGTTTTCCAATGTTCAGAGTTTATATGGCATGTGGTTATCAGTTCAGACAAACCTCACAGATTGTTATGAAAAGAATGTACGAGTTTTAGTCAGCCATAACCTGCAGCTGTCTCCACTGTTGCAGATATATTTAGGGTATTTTTGTACATACTTATGAACTAACTGTCTATGAAATGTCACATGTTGTAACAGGGATAGTGACAGGAGCTATGGATGACTAGGAAACCTCATGAGTCGGTTTGATTCTGGTTCTACACCTTAAAAGCTGCAAATCAAAACACCTCACATAAGCAAAATGCATGAACTATTCAGCCCTGATTCTGAATTCCACATAGAAAAAAAATGAACTGTCACAACATTTAATGATATTGTCAGTATATATTTCCTTAATGTTTGCAAAGAAAGCTGAAGAAGAGCGTGCTCTGCTTTTGTTGAAGTTATACTAGATATTCTCCTTAAGTTAGTGCCTGCTAGTTAGTCAGGTGCTTAGTCAAGTGAAAAAAGTTTAGTTATTTATTGGCTACTAAGTGATAGCTTTTGTGATATTCCTTAAAAATTAGTTAAGGAGGTATGCAGTAGAAAATGTCTTAGTTGGCGCAAGAAAGAATCCACTTTTTGAACAATCCTTGTTAGTCCTTTGGTGCTACCATTAGGAGATTGTCATGCATTTGACAGCATGGACTACTTCTGATGTGGTATCGTTGGCTAGAGGTTTTAGGTACATATGTCTTTTATTAGTTGCTGCTTCTTGACTGTGTAAATAAGTAATACTGGCCTCGGATTAGGACAAATTCTGAATCTGAGCCATTTCATTGAGTTCAACTGAACTTTATCAAGTAAATACTTGTTTTCCCTCCTCATTTTTTTTTTCTTATCACTACTTGTTCTATCACCAACACCACCCAACATGTGCATCCTCACTATATGCCAGAAACTCTGACAAGCATGGATTTAAAGTTCAGTTCTAGCGTGGAGGTGGCTCACGGCAAAGGCTTCTAGTGCACTGGGACTAGGTGGTCATTCTTCATGCCTCAACTATAGTATGGGACATGCCTACATTAAAAAATTATTCATTGAGTATGTGACATTTAAAATTAATTGGTGCCTCATGTTTTTATTTGTTAAATCATCTGCGTTGTGAGGCATTATGAGAGCGAGGGGCTATACATTTGGTTTCCCTGAAATATAAATTCCATGTCAGGAGAGTCTAGTCCTGGGTAAGGGAAGTACAGTCCAATATTTTCCACATAGTTAATCTATCCTAAGAACTATCTGTTCAATTCTTTTCTCTGTATCTTAAAATACTTTTACCTATCTGTGGAAATAGCAGTGGAACTCAGCCAGCACAGTCACATTTTCAACAAATCCATGGCAGAGGAGGTACAAAACAGGAAAAGCAATGACTTAAACCAACAAGAAAATAAGCTCGAAAAGAATCTTCTCATTAGAATGTGTTTAGCTTACTTGAAGTTATTATTAGCATAGTATTGCTATTTCTGTCCAAAAGAGCAAAATAAAAGATATCTCTTATAAAAGTACCTTGGTGAGTAAGCATGTAAAAATATGTGAAATATCAAAACAGTAAAATAGAAAGAGAAGTGTGCTCTACTCAAAGTCAGAAATATCTTTAACTTTTTTGGACAAAAAGTTGGTTCATCTTAGGCCAAAACATGAAGCACAAAAACTTGCGGAGAATGAATGTCTTTTCATGTCCTAGTTCAATCTTTAGAGAGCTAAGCTTGGGAAAATTAAAACAGCAAGGTTTTAGAGGTGAACTGCCATGAAAGTGTAATGTTAGCAGATCTACTTAGGGTGCTATTAATGAAAGGCAGAAATAAATGTAAACTTCTTAAAGTTTCATTGACAGATGAATTATAGGTGCAAATTCATAATGGAATTTGATTGTTAAAGCTGTATTCTGATTCCTGGAGGGAATTTCCAGGGTCAAGCCATAATGCCAGGCAGAATATTTGTGTAATAAAAGCAGTAGATTTAGAGTAGGACAGACAGATAAGTGTGAATATGGCCAGCCCCTCCCACTAATTAGCCAAATGTAAATTTCTGAACTCCAAGATTACAGGGATAAAAATACACTGCACATACGATGTTACGAGAATTAAGATATTAAATGTCTAACATCCACCAGATACTCATCTTTCAAAGAATAGTAACTATTATAATTATACTATCGATATAATAAAAAGGTAGTCGAGTACAGTCAGTACAAAGATTTTCCTTGTGATATTTTAAATTTTCTCTTTTTTTCAGTTTCTTCTATGATTAATTTCTCATGTTGGTAAAGACAATGTGACATATTGTTCATTGTCACAGTGAATGGCAAGGAAGATAAAATGTTTCATTTCTAACAGCATCTGTCCCCTTTCCTTCAGGTTTAGAATAACTGCATGAATAGACTTTAACAATAAATGCATAAACTGCTATATTCTCATATGAATCTTGTGCTTACTAAAATAACAGATAGGCTCATTGCTATGAAATTATTATGAGAAATTGATTCTTCAGGGCGCCTGGGTGGCTCAGATGGTTAAGCGTCTGCCTTCGGCTCAAGTCATGATCCCAGGGTCCTGGGATTGAGTCCTGCATTGGGCTCCCTGCTAGGCGGGGAACCTGCTTCTCCCTCTTCCTCTGCCTCTGCCTCTCTCTCTAAAAAAAAAAAAAAAAAAAAGAAAAAAGAAAAAGAAAAAGAAATTGATTCTTCAAATTGCAAATATGTTTTGACTAGTAAGTCTTCTTTGGGAAGACATTCACCTAGAGTTTTCAACATGTGCATTGAAGTGGCATGAAAGATGCTTCAGGGTGTATGAAGAGATGGTCATGGGCTTGACTTGCTAATTTCCATTCCTAATCTATCACTCATCAATTCCATTCCCCTTCTTAGTGATTCACTTAGAAATGAACACCATGTCCCAATTCTGCCTAAAAAAACACAAGGAAAAAGTCAGATTGGGTCATCTTCAAAAGGCGCTCTCTCTCCCAGAAAGATTGAGGAGGCAGAGAGAATGTCCTCCTTTTGAATACGGTCATGTCTGGTTATAATGGCTGAACTGCTGCTGCCATTTGCAACCATGCTAGGAGCAAGTCCGTGGGCGAAGTCACCATGCTGAGATGGATGGGCAGAGAGATGCAAAAGCCTGGGTTCTTGAGGATCCTAACCTATGTGGAGCTTACGATATATCATGAGTTTCCTTATTTTTAAAACCAATTAGCATCACTGGTTTTTCTAACACATAGCTGTAAACCACCATAACTGTTAAAAAGGAAGCCCTCAAAAAATGTTAGATATATTCTTCCTCATCCTCCTACTCCTCCCTAGCATCATCGTTATCCGTATTCTTATTTCCCCCTCAGCCTCACACAAAGTATATGGCCCACGGGGAAAGCCATTCCATTGAGTCTTCTCTCACAGGCCAAAATCCCTTTCCCTCAATCCTTCAGAGTGGGCAAGGGCTGCTCTGTCACATGTCTTGTTCTCCTAGCACTGTGCCCTGTTCTTCCAGGTCACTTATAACAATTGTACTTAAGTCCTACTTTGTTAGTTGCATGTCTGTCTCACTAGATTATAAACTTACAAGGGCAGTAAACGTTCCTGTCTTATTCAATGTTGTCTATCCAGTGGATAGCACAGTCCTGAGAAGTACTAAGAACTAAGTATATACATTAAGTGAATGAAAGCAAATAAAATCAAAGTGCAAAATATGAGGATTAACTATTCTTCCAAATTACTTATTTGGAAAACAGGTCTAGTAAATGTGCTACTTACACTTGGGTTATGATTTGACAAAATTTTATTGACATCGCATATTACAGACTATAAAACTGTCCCCTAAGCAGTATCTTTAAAAGTATGGAAGGGAATTGGGAATGATGACAGTTGAAGGAAGCAAGGAGAGACCTGTCAGATATACCCCAAATTTCATACTCGAGGGGTTAATGGCTTTTATTTGACAGTTGTGTGTTGTCTCACTTTAATTGGATATATGATTTTCTTTTGCAGTTGACAACTCTTCAAGGACAAATACTGAACCCTGTGGGGGGAGGAAAAAAAATAGCAGAATGCCAGATAGACTTAAAAACAATTTAGCACTCAGCAAGAAAAGGGGTGGGAACCCAGGCTGATACAGCCCAGGTAGACAATGTCACCACAATACTTCCAGGTAAAAAAGAAGTAAAACACCCCTCAACATCTCCTTTAGAGAATCAAGGTGAACAAAATAATTTTCCTTGAAGCGCTGTCAAATATTTGACATAAACTTCAATCTGCAGCAACAAGCTTCAAGGCATCAATTAGAACAGAAATTCTTTCAGAAAAATAATCCAGGAAGGAGTCCGCTTAATGTTTTTCTCATAAAGCTCATTTTGTTTAATTGATCTGAGGCCCTGTCTGCTTAAAGATAGACTTGCCTATTACTTAAGGCATGTCAGTTTCTTTTTCCTGTGGTGTGATCCAAAGAAAACTTTACACAGATGTGTGTGTGTGTGTGTGTATACACACAATTCATTATGGAATCAGAGTCCAGTTAGAGAAGATTGGTGTGCATTAGAAAGATTCTTCTTAAATGCCTAACAATTTTGCACAGTGTTTTAAATCTCTTCTATTATCAATAACTGCGTTTAATTTCAGAGTGTTCACAGGTATTCTCTCTCTCTAAGCTTAACATGCAAATCTAATCCTATTAAAAAATAAAGAATTGCCATGTTTTTCTGTTTAACTCTTCAAGGACCCATCAGCTGCAGAGTCTGGTTCTCTCCCAGGCAGAAAGGCAAATACTTAAGGGATTAGTCACTTACCTTCACCACTGTTGACAAGTTTTCAGCAATCCCTGCACTTTCCAGCAAACACACAATTTGGAAATTTTATTTTCTCCATCTTGTTTCAAGATTTTCCAATACCATACCAACCCCAGCTACTGTTATTAAAACAAGCAAATGAGGGACGCCTGTGTGGCTCAGTCAGTTAAGCGTCTGACTCCTGGTTTGGGCTCAGGTCCTGATCTCAGGGTCATGAAATGGAGCCATTCTACTCTGCACTCAGTGGGGAGTCTACTTGTCTTTCTCCCTCTGTCTTTCACCCTGCTTGTTCTCTCTTCCTCTCTCAAATAAAGTATTTAAAACATACACATATACACACAAACCCACATATGAGTAAAAATAAACACTGGTAAAAAAGGTCAAAATTTAGAAAGGGTAGACAAGCTAGCTATTATAACTTTCAAAAAGTATTTTACATAATACTTTGTAGGGACAGGAGGGAGAATTGATATTAATATCAATTAATGTTGATATTAATATTGATATTGCCATATCAATATCCTAGGAATTTCATAAGGCACAGGGAAATGGTATTTTGATAAGACCAGCCAACCAGGGCTGTATGATTTTTTTCTCACTAGGACATCTGAAATGACCTTTCTCTGTTCTTGAAAAATGATTCATTTACAGAGGCATTTTTCACGTATCTCTTAGATACTCAAAGGCAATAGGGCCACAAAGATAAATATGCATATTGCACTTCATATAGTACAGACTTTGAAATCATTCCCTTGGTTTACCTGACAGCACAACCTTTTGCCCCTTATCACACATATGACTTTAACCAAGTTACTTAAATTTGTTTTGCCTTGGTTTCTTCATCTGCGAAATGGGGATGATCAGACTGCTTTTTTTTTCAGGATTGTTATATATCTTACTCTTAAGGTGTTTGGAACTAACACACTAAACACACATTAATGGTTAGCTGTTGTTCCTACTATTATAGGATGCATAACTTGTCAGGGCATTTACTTATGTAATTTATTATACCACTATGTGAATTATACTATGTGGAAATATTTCCAGTGTTCCAAGGACACTACTTGCTCTTAGTTAATTCAATAAAAGTTTTAGAAAGAGGGTGACTTTTGAATAAAGGAATCATCTAATTCACCTCCAGATAACCATGAATACAAGTGAAAGGGAATGCTATTAATGATGCTGAAACAATGGGTGTAAACCAGAAATCACCAAGGGAAACTGAAATGTATGATAATTCTACTTTTATCCAGGGGTGCCTGGGTGGCTCAGTCGTTAAGCGTCTGCCTTCGGCTCAGATCATGATCCAGGGTCCTGGGATCGAGCCCCGCATCAGGCTCCCTGCTCAGCGGGAAGCCTGCTTTTCCCTCTCCCACTCTCCCTGCTTGTGTTCCCTCTCGCTGTCTCTCTGTCAGATAAATAAATAAAATCTTTAAAAAAATAAAATTCTACTTTTATCTGGCTTGGACTCTTAATTTGTCGAGATGCAAAAGGAAGAGAGACAAGATCAAGGATAGCTGGATGTACAATCTGAGGGTCCTGAAATGGATGGAATTTTTAAGGAATAGCAAATAATTTAGTATGACTAGTATATGAAGATACATACATGGAGAACTAAATGAATAAAGGCTGGGAGTGTATTTTGGCTTCAAAATGGCACTTTATCTTACATTATAGGCAATGAGGAATCACTCAATAGTTTTAATTATGGGTGTGGCATGATCAAATTTGCATTTGGAAGGTTAATTCTAGCTGCTTTGCATGGATGAGAACGTGGAAAACCTAAGCGGGGGAAGTTCACTATAGTAGGCTAAGCCAAAAATAACAAAGACCTCAATTAACCTGGGGGCTCTAAGAATGAAGAGAAGGGGTGGGATTCTGAGTCATTTCAAAAATTGACTTGATAAACTGCATTGAGCAATTTGATATGTAGAGATTAAGGAAAGGGAGCAAATGAAAATGATTCAAGTTCTAGCTTGGGTGAGTAGATGGACGATGATTAACCAAGATGCGGAATCTAGAGTAAGAACAGGTTGGGAGAAGAATGGAATGAGGTAAACCTGAAACACAAGTTCTGTGTCTGAGATGTTGCTAGAGAAAGCATCCAAGAGCTGCCCAGTACAGAACCGTGTGTTCTAATGAGTAAATGCTTTGGTATTTGTAATAATGGGAGATATATGGCATTGCCTTTATGTTCTGTCAAAACAAATTGGAACAAGAGACTGCGGGTGTGCTCTATACTACTTACCCTCAAAAATCAAATTTTTGAATTATCTGGCAGTTTTTATGATTTTTCTGGGAGAATAGACAGGAAATTTTTTTAAAGATTTTATTTATTTATTTGACAGGGAGAGAGAGAGAGAGAGAGAGGAAGCAGGGGTAGCAGCCTCAGGCAGAGGGAGAGGGAGAAGCAGACTCCCTGAGGAGGAGGGAGCCTGATGCAGAACTCCATCCCAGGATGCTGGAATCATGACCTGAGCCAAAGGCAGACGCTTAACTGACTGAGCCACCCCGGCTACCCTAGAAAGGAAATTTTTAACAAAAAAAAAATTATTTTTGGTGGTACAGTTTCCTTTTATGTAGAGAATAAAGGAATACAGTTTTAAAGGTTTTGATTTATATGTAAACTTATCATACTGGTTGTTTAACCAAAATTCTCTTAAACATGCAACCAGGTATAGACTCCTATTCTAGTAAATAACTTACTTTTCTTCCTTCAACAGAAAGCGGTAACTGAATATTTGTTAAATTGAACTCAGTAGATCTTAATGAATTGAAATAAATATTCAAATTGAAGAGAGAACAAATTGGGCAGAATAAAATGGGAGATTGTCAAAGAATCCTGTTTCTTTCCCTTTTCTCTATCCTAAGGCTGTGCTAGATAACTGTGGAAGACAGGCAGGGATACAGTGATAGAACCGTTGTTGTCCTCTGTGAATGCTGCTCATATCATGTTCTAAGGGCACTGGGGGTCACAGAAGAGGTACAGGGCAGAAAACACCAAGAAATCCCAACCAAGATGGAACTTGCCCTCTTGGCCTTGCAAAGTGGCTGGGCTGGGGAAATTGTTTTCTTTTAAACCAAGCTTCTTGGCTCCCAACTTTAGACAAAGTGTCACCAGATGTAATTGCTTTGGGATGTGATATTATTTATTCATTAAGGCAGATACTTGGCATTTTAAAACCATATCTTAAAATTGGACTGTATTTCTTTCAAATAGTTAATTCCCTTTCATTAGCTTTACTGATTTTAAGAAATATTCAAATATTTACCTAATTACCTTAAGCTAGATACTGAATTAAAAATCAATAAGAAGTATAGCTTATTGGCAAAGAGAACAGGAATCATTTCTGGCTTTCTAAGGAATTCTGCCTCCGTGATTTTTTTTTTTTTTTTTTTTTTTGTAAAAACTGATGGGCCCTGTCCATATGAAATGTTTGCTTACTTCTCTTTTTGCTGAGCCACTTGTTTCTGGTTCTGAGAACTACAAATGCTAGCATGATCCCTTGAGAACAATTCTTCCTACAGTTGATAATACCAATAGGCAGGAGGCTCATGTCATCTTTTTTTTTAATGATTCTTCCTGATAGACCATTCCTAGAGATAGAGACCCAAAATGATTGCCAAGGGCCTGAAAATACATATGTCTGTTTTTAAAAATTGGCTACGATATTTTGTTTCTACTCTTGCACTCCTACTTAGCATTAGCAACCGATGTTCTCCTCCTCTGCTCTCCAGAAGACTGTGTCCTTCCTTCCAAGACAAAGTCTGGGTATAAGAGTATGTGCATTTGTTACATTGAAGTCCTATTAAAATGATGTGGGAAAGTCTAGGTTTGGCAGAACTGCAATTGGGAGGGTGTTACTTACCCAAGTCCAGACCAATGCTGGCCACTGACCCCAAATTACTTCCATTTTCTAATTTTGGCTGCTGATTAAGGATACCATTTTTTTTAGGATATGTATGATACAGCAATTAATGGAGTGGAATTCAGTAGGTCTGATGCCTAGAAAAACCTTGAGGCCTGGAAAGCATAGACAAGATCGAGAAAGAAACATGCAGAACTTTGTTGAGAGATTCTAGTTATCCTGCAGCTGTAAAAACAAAGCAATCTTCATATTAAGAGATTTTTTTTTCCTAAGTATAGTAAAATTACATCAGCATCCATTCATTCATTCCTTTCTTTTTCAATACTTATGAGGAAAAGGTATTTGGAAGCTTTTTCTTTTTTTTTTCTTTTAACAGAGAACCTTGGATTTCTTTTGAAAATGTTGAGGCTTTATTGAAGCAAACAGTTTTAGCTTTAAGTTTTTTTCTTATGGGCCTTAATACATACATTGAACCTGCACACATTAGCAAAAGTTATTCCTGCATCTTCAGTTTCTTTATATAGCATTGCCTAGTGTGTTAAAGTCATAAGCATTTGACTCTAGCAAATACAATTAGACCATGTCTGAAAACAGCACTTGGCAGTATATAAATAAGCAGAGATTTCATTGCCTCAGTACTCAGACAGCATTCCCTCAAAGCGAAATATTTTATGGGAACCTTTCATGTGCATTTTATTATGTGGAGGGGTAGTCTTATGTTGATGGTTACTCTCATATTATTAATTATCCAGATCATTTATCTTCTGTGTATGAATAATCCCCAATTATGTATGAAAAATCAGCAAATCAAGTGTACTCTCTACAGGGATATCCACAATTACCACAGATATACTGACTCTACTGATGTATTCTTCAGATCTATGTTAGAATACATATATCCTCTGCAAACCAATTGCATTTACTTCCTGATGTTGCTGTGATCAACTACCACAAATTTAGTGGCTTAAAACAACATGAATTTCTTTTCATAAGGTCTGTATGTCCAAAAAGGGTCTCACAGGGCTAAAATCAAGGTGTTGGCAGAGCTGCGTTCTCTTCTGGAAGATCTACAGAATACTTTTTCTTGAATTTTCCAGCCTCCAGTGACCACCCACGTTCATTAGCTCCTGGGCCCCTTCTATTTACAGAGCCAACAATGGCCTGTTAAGTCTTTCTCACATTGCTTGACTCTTCTGCCTCCCTCTTCCATCTTTAAGGACTCATAATTGATTACATTGGATCTACCTGGGTAATCTCCCCATTTTATGGTCAGCTAATTAACAACCTTAATTGCATCTGCAACTTTAGTACTCCTTTGCCATGTGGCATAAATTATTCAGTGTCTGGATATCAGGACATGGACATCTTTGGGGATCATTATACTGCCCACCACACCATTTTAAGATGTTGTGTTCTTTTTACCACAGCTGCAGTAGAAATGTTTTAGGGTGCCCACCCTCAGCATTCTCCTTCTCAAATTCATCACCATTGGTTAGGGTAAGCATTTAACTGTAGAAGGAGCCCATTTACATTTGCACCAATAATTTATGACCTCTAACACCTAGTACCGAAGATAAGCTGGTGAGGTAAATCATCTATTTTGGAGATTTAAACTTAGAGATAAAAAGGGAAGATACCAGGTATCCATGAATGCAGGAGCTCCAAGGTTGTGTAGTCTTGAAAGCTAGATGGCAGTAGCAGTTTTTAGTATGTTTAATTAAGCTAAGGAAGCTGGTTGAGGAAGGCAGGTGGAGTGTGGAATAGATATAAAAAAACAAAACAAAACAAAACAAAAACAAAGAAAATCCAAGGTGACCTGAAGAGTTAACATGAGGCTACTTTAGTTCCTTTTATTGTTTTTGCTTATGTTGACATTTTTGAGAAGTACTGGGTAAGTATTTTGTAAAAGTTTTCTCAATTGATATTTGATGTTTTTCTCATGGTATTTGATGTTTTTCTCATGATTAGCTTGGGGTTGTGGGTTTTGGGGGAGGAAGATGACAGAGGTAAAGTGCTACTCTCATCATACCCTATCAAGGATACATACTATCAATCTGACTTATCATCGATGACGCTGACCCTAATTACCCAGCTGAGGTAGTGTTGGTTTTCTGTAATGTAAAGATAAAGAGTGCGGAGTTATCTTCCACCTTCTTGAGGGTGGAGTATTCACATAAATTATTTGGAATTCTTTTTTTTTTTTCTTTATCCAACATTTGTCTATTGTCCTTTATTAGATCATTTATTTATACCAGTATGGACCCGTGGATATTTTATACTTTGGGTTAGAATTCTATTTTTCTTTTAAAGTTGTCATTTGTTTTAATTAACTATACTTTTTAAGCTCTGTTTTCATTCTACACTCTGTAAAATGTTATGCCCATTGCTTTAATGGCCATTTATACTCAAAAGATTAAAAATATCTATCTCTTGACATCTCCAGGCTACTAAAAGCTTTCTCATGGATGTCATAATGGTGTCTACAGTAAGCCTTGGCTAGGCCTATTGTGTTCAGTCCCTACTAGGTTGCTCTGTAACAGAAGATACAGTGCTGGTGTAAGCTCAAACTGGTCCTCAGTAAATAATTGCAATGAATATATACATGCATTGAGTCTATTGATAATTGTTTAAGGTCAATGTTGATAAACTGGCACCAGAACAAAATTAGAAAGTGTGCACAGAACTAAGTAGTTAGGTTTGGGTCTATCACATGATTGGTGATTACAAGAAGCTTGTTAACACTTAATACATTCTACGTCTTGGCAGGATGTCACCTAAAGCAGTAAAATACCATCACCATTGAGGAGAACACATAACTTGAGAGGAAATCATAAGACCCAAAGAGCTTGGCTCTCCCGTGTCTGCTCTCTTAAAAACCTGTAATATGACTTGCTGGAAATATAGCTTTACAGCAATGAGGAAACAAACTTCTACAAGACTTCTGGTAGAGCACTCATTTTTGTCACACCTCAACCTCAACCTGTCCATGATGAAACATGTATTTCCTTCCTACTGAATCAGATGCTCTCCTACTCTCCCTTATCTCTGTGAGTGGCACCACGATGACAGGCATGTATCCAAATAATTGTATCAATTTATAGAAGTGTTATCTTTGGCACTGCATTATCCCTTTTCCTTTAATTGGGCACCAAGTCCTACATATTGCTTTCTATAGGTTTACTCAAGTCACCATTTTATATTCATTTTCATCACCAGTATCCTACTTCAAACTCGCATTTTCTGTCTGAAATGTACTTTGAAAATATTCTATCACATTATCCTCATCTACTCTTAAAAATTTTTTTTATATAGAATGTTACCTTAGTTTCAGGTATACTCTGTAGTGATCTGACAAGTTTATATATTATGCTATGCTCACCGCAAATGTAGCTACCATCTGCCACCATAAAACACTATTACAATACCATTGACTATATTCCACATGCTGTGTCTTTTTTTTTTTTTTTAAGATTTTTATTTATTTATTTGAGAGAGAGAATGAGATAGAGCATGAGAGTGGGGAGGGTCAGAGGGAGAAGCAGACTCCCTGCCGAGTGGGGAGCCCGATGCGGGACTCGATCCCGGGACTCCAGGATCATAACCTGAGCCGAAGGCAGTCGCTTAACCAACTGAGCCACCCAGGCGCCCGCACATACTGTGTCTTTTATTCCTGTAACTTATTCATGACATAACTGCAAGCCTGTATCTCCCACTCCCCTTCACTTATTTTGCCCATCTACCCCTCCTTTCTGGCAACCATTAGTTTGTTCTCAGTGTATATAGATCTGATTCTGTTTTTACTTGTCTTTTTTTTTTTTCCACATATGAGTGAAATCATATGGTATTTTTCTTTTTCGGTGTGACATATTTCACTTAGCACAATACCCTCTAGGTTCATCCATGTTGTCACAAAAGGCATGATTTCATCTTTTTTTATGGCTGTGTAACAAAGCATTGTGTGTATATACCACATCTTCTTTATCCACTCGTCTATTGATGGACACTTAGTTTGCTTCTGTCTTTTGTCTATTGTAAATAATGCTGCAATAAACACTGGGGTATGTATATATTTTCAAATTAGTGTTTTTGTTTTCTTTGGGTAAATATCCTGTAGTGGAATTATTGGATCATACAGTGTTTCTGTTTTAAATTTTTTAAACTTTATTTATTTAGAGAGAAACCAAAAGAACGTGAAAGCAGGGAAGGGGCAGAGGGAGAGGGAGAGAATCTCCAGCAGACTCCAAGATGAGTGCAGAGCCTGAAGTGGGGCTCCATCTCACAACCCTGAGATCGTGACCTGAACAGAAACCAAGAGTTGGATGCTCAGTTGACTGAGCCACCCAGGCACCCCTCTAATTTTTTTAAGAATCTCTATACTGTTTTTCGCAGGAGCTGTACCAATTTATATTCCCACCAACAATACCCAAAAGTTCCTTTTACTCCACATTCTCGTCAACACTTGTTATTTCTTGTCTTTTTTATTTTAGCCATTCTGTCAGGTGTAAGGTGATATCTTATTGTGGTTTTGATTTGCATTTTTTTATCATTAGCAATGTTGAGTATCTTTTCATGTGTCTGTTGGCCATTTGTATTCTTCTTTGGCAAAACTTCTATTCAGGTCCTATGCTCATTTCTTAACTGGAGTTTTTGTGTGTGTGTGTGTCAAGTTGTAGAAGTTCTTTAAATATTTTAGATATATCATTTGCAAATATATTCTCCCATTCAGCAGATTGGCTTTTTGTTTTGTCATTTGTTACCTTTGCTGTGCAGAAGCTTTTATTTTGATATTTTTGCTTTTGTTTCCCTTGCCTCAGGAGACCTATCTAGAAAAATGTTGCTATGGGCAATATCAGAGAAATTACCGCCTGTGCTCTCTTCTAGGATTTTTATGGTTTCAGATCTTAACACTTAGGTCTTTAATATATTTTGAGCATTTTTTTGTGTATGGTATAAGAAGCTGGTCTAGTTTCATGCTTTTAACATGTAGCTGTCCACTTTTCCCAGCATCATTTATTGAGAAGATGGTCTTTTCCCAATTGTATATTCTTGCCTCCTTTGTCATAGACTAATTGATCCTAAGTGTGGATTTATTTCTGGGCTCTCTATTTTGTTCTGTTGATCTATGTGTCTGTTTTGGTGCCAGTAACATACTGTTTTGGTGATTATAGCTTCAGAGTACAAATCTGGAATTGTGATACCTCCAGATTTATTCTTTCTCAAGATTGCTTTGGCTATTCAAGGTCTTTTGTGGTTCCATACAAATTTTAGTATTTCTTCCAGTTTTGTGAAAAGTGCTGTTATTTTGATAGGGATTGCACCCACATCCATTCTTGACCAACCCCAATCTAGTCTTTATACCTGGGTCAGAGATTCTGGTTAAAAGCCTACATATGAATACTTTATCTTCTGTTTTCAACCATAAATGGAATTCTGCTCTTGGGATTAAGATAAAAATACTTTAGCTTAGTTTATAAATCCTTTGTCTGTTGTTCCTATGTTGTTCTTCAACTCCTTTTAGTATCACCTTCTCTCACCCTGTCTGTTAGAACCATATCTGCTTGCTTCACCCTCTGGGATAGGCTGTGGCCTTCTGTCCATCATGCCTATGCTAGTTCCTTTGCATGAAGTCTGCTCTCTCTCCCTCCCTAGGAAATCCCATCCTTAAGATCTCTGTGTAGTTATCACTTGCTAGGAAGCCTTTCCTTATCTTTTGGATAACATAAACTCACTCTAATTTGCTGTGATCCTATAACATCTTAAACACAAGCCCCTTAGGTTTCTCCTTCGTAGCATTGATCACAGAGGCAATGCTATGTCTATTTGGGTATTTGATTTGTGACATGAATTTTTCTTCCACTAGACTGTAAATTTTGAGTACAGATTTGATATATTTTCACCCCTGTACCTCTACTACTTAAAATAATATCTGGCACATAAAAAGTTTTTTTTTTAATATTTCTTTAATAAATCTAGAAATAAGTAAATTTCTTAATATCCCAAATGAAGAAACAAAAGCTTAGAGGCATAAAGTGCAAGATAATCAATTTGTTAAGTTAGAGACTAGACAGTTCTCCTGAATTTTACTCAATTATTCTCCCATCTTCTGTTCCTTTGTGATTAAAATTTAAAAACAAAGCAAGGCCAAACAAAATAAGATTCAAGTACAAGATATATAATGTATTTATAAGCCATTTCTAATGAATATGGCATAAGTTTTCTCAGAGCTACAGCATGATGGATTTATATATTTTATGTATTATTCCAATACATAGAATTAGCTTAACTATAGTATTTCATTAATAGCAGACTCATTTTTTATGAATGTCCTTTTTTCAGTTTGCCTACACTTTTTGTTTTTAATAATTTTATTTTTAATAATTTTGTTTTTAATATAAACACTCATGAAACCATCATTAAACACAAAAACTAAAATCTTGCAGATGTTTCCTACCTCTCTTACTCATTTGTCACCTCACTGACATTCAATGGCAATAATTCCTTCACTTTTCTAAAATTATGTGCAGTTATATGTGTTCACTTCATCCCAAAATAAAGAGATCCTATGGGTTCATATACTTTCTGACATTTGTTGTCAGACTTTTAATTTTTAATAGGTATAAAATGATAACTCCATGTGGTCTTCATTTGCATTTTATTGACCCCAAAATGGGTTTGAATCATCAGATTTTTACTTTCCATTAATTCCTTTTATTCTGAGTTGAATTGGCCACAGTTCATTCTTCTCCTTCTCCTTAAGTTATTTTACTAAAAATCATGAAGAAGAATAATCTTACAAATCACTTTATTGTGATAAGCTGTTTTTACTTTAGTAGACTATTATTAAAAGTATATAATTTTAGAAAGTAGGAAATAGACATTGCTAGTGGTTATCATATTTTTACTCTAATTTTTTTTTTTTTTAATTTTTGAGGATTGATAGGGGAATGGGTTTAACAATTGGCTCCACTAGCAAGCAGGTGGAATTCTCCTGGCATAATAAACGTGATACTTAGAAGAAAATACCTTACTCTAAAGTGATAGGAATGATTAATTTGTGTGTGTGTGTGTGTGTGTATCTGTGTCTGTTCTTATGTTTACATATAAGTGACAAAATCAATGTTAAGGCAACACCCATATGTCACTTGGTCCATGTTCTGATTAACTGACACTTAGTGGCAACATATCTATAAGCTTAGTCTAAATAGGAATTTGCAAAGATCATCTACATCTTCCTTTTGGAAAATCTTCTTTTATAAATTATTACTAAAAACTTACATCAAAATAGTTAGAAATGATCTCAAATACAATCTACAATTATTTTTAGCAGATAAATGTCATTGCCAATCACTTGTGGGAAATTGTTCTGGAGATCAAACTAATGTGCTCATACCATTAAGTAAAACTGATGCTCAGGAAGATTAGTCATGTTTATGCTGAGACCTGAAACATTAACCTATATATGTTATGAATATGTAGTCTGGTATCAGCATACTACCTCCTCTAAATTATTTAAATCTCTACCTTAGCTAAAGAAGGGGAAATCGTGTGTGTGTGTGCGCGTATGTGCATGCGTGTGCGCGTAGAAAAAATACCTTGAGTTGACTCAAAAATCTGGGTAGCATTTACTACAAAAACCCTTTCCAGAAAGTTAGGAAATTTCAGAAGTGTCATTGAAAACCTCTAATTCCCCTGAGTGCAAATACTTTATAGGAGAGGACACTGGTCAGTGTGAATTCTGGTAATCATGTATGCTGGATCAAATGTCTGCATTCCCAGCCAGTTACTCAAGTCAACTCTGATCAACAGTCCCAGGGCTGTTTAATTTTTTACCATGCCAATCATCAAGGCTTCCCTCTTCCCTCTCATTTATTTACATTAATAATGGAACCTTTAGCTGCTACGCTCAAAGTGAAATATTCTTCTCAGAAACCATTTACGGAGCCAAACTTTTTTTAGTGTCAAGTAGAGCTCTCAAGTCATTGACTCATTGTTTTCATTTTTCCAGATAATATCAAACATGTGTCCCAGATCGTGTATAGTGAACCTGCTCAGAAAACATTCTGACTGCATTTGGTGTACAAAGTTTGATACCAGCTGCCAGAAGCTACACATTTTGATGTTAGCCAGATGTTAGGTATTTGTGCATAAAAACGATGGGGAAAAATATGCCTATTCATAGCCTAAGTTTTCTGCCAGCAATTAGTCTGAAGGAGATTTTGATATTTTATTTATAGTATAATAGAATCAAATTATTAAGTGGGAAGAGCAGTTTATCCCACAAAATAGGCTCTTTGGAAGAATTATTGTTAAGACTGACAAAAAAGCAATATAATTTCCAATTATCTGTGATTGATCTTGCCTCACATCTCCAAGTCCCCTCTTGCCATTCTTCATCTAAATCTATGTACGCTACTGTCAAATCTTGAGATGGTATGAGGTCATTTTATCATTTTCATTAGGATGTTATAGGAAATATAGATATATAAACAAAAGCAAAAAATTGTTAGACTAGTAAATTGGGGTAAGTTTAGATGTTACATTTTAATCATTTAAACAAAAGTACATCTTTTTGCATAAAATATCTGAATATCTGTCTTCTGTTAATTCAGTTAGGTTATTCAGATAAGCCTCCTTTATGATGGAGTTCTCATTTGCATTTGAAACCTGAGGCAAAATTAATTTTCCTTTCGATGGTATATAATAAAATCCTACTAGTATTGTCTTTCTTTAAATCCCTTTAGATAAGTGATCCTGGGAGCATTTCAAGCTTCTTAAAATACTTGATGGAATGAATGAAACCAAACTCTGAAGAACTAAAGATAGCCAGTTAGCACATATGTCAGTATTAAATAGCCTCAAGAAATTAAAGATCAAATGTTGAGTTTGACAGATATGAATTTCTGAGAAATATGGGGAAAACCTGGAAAGAGTCATAACTGCTTAGCATCTGAGTTAAAAAATTAAACTCCTAAAAAAAAAAAAAAAACTACATTAATCATTTCTTCTCTCTCCCTCTCTCTCTCCATATATATATCTTTTGCTACATATATACATACACATATATATATATATATGCTACATACATATATATATGTAGCAAAAGATATGGAAAATGCTGTAGGCAAATTTTTATGCTTTTGACTAAAGAGAGACGTATGCCAACTGGGTCAGAATTAAATGGCTAATGTTTTAAAAAAATAAAATAAAAATTCTATGTGCCTACATAGAAATTTTGACAACTCTTAAATCAGGGAAGTGTAGAACATATACATAAGCACAGTGTTTGAAATTTGAGTGTACTTTGATATGGGGAGTTAATTGTACATTCAACGATCAATAAAGTGAGCAACCTTAAGAATGCATTTGCATTCTAGATAAACAAGTAGCATTGTCCAGCAAAAGAAGAGTCCTGCTAGATGATCTAGTCTAGATAGTAGAAGCTAAATATAAAAATAATTGATTACTTAAAGCTCAGAGTTCATATATCAACCTAAAGGGAAAAAAATGTTCAGCGAATGTAATTTTTGAATAGCTAATCAGGTGGTTTTTCTGAGTTCAGATCAGGTAAGGGTTGCGAGTCTTATTGATTCTAGAGAAAGTGACTCTTTTCTAAAATATGCTACATGCCCATGCAACCATGCTATAGGATTATTGCTTTGACGCCCAGCAATTCACTCACAAAACTGCTGTCTTATGCTGGCCAGTCAGAGATACATGAAATAAGAATATATTTTATAGAGGCTTGCACCATATGATTGTGGGAGGGGGTTCTGAGATCTACCATGTTGGTAGCACTTAGTAGGACCTATGATTAGGTAAGGTATCTAATACAACCTATTCACATTCTCATCCAGAGTGCTGAGAAGAAATTTCTTTTGTAGAGACTACAACAAAATGGATCAATGGCTGTGGTAGCAACAGATGTGGTAGATATAAATCATGTGAAAGAAATGAAAGATTTATCACAAAAATCAGATACAGAATTGAGAATGGTAAGTCAGAGCAGGTAACATGAGAATTTGGTTATCCTTATACAGTCCCAGAAAGATCTCCTACACAAACTAAGCTATAAATACTAAAAACACCAAGCAGCTGTAAAATTCTTGCATTCCTAGGAACTAGCTTAGAGCCTGGCACACTGCACGTCCACTGGGACCATTTTTAAATGAATGAAAGAAGAGATAATTTTAAAAAAAAAAAATCAGTTTTTGTAAGAAAAACATTTTGTATGATTGCTCTCAGCATTATAAACAGAAAGAAAATACAAAATATTTATAACTAACCAGGAGGAACTTTTCATCCTATTTATTTAATACCACTCTATAGTCTTAAAATATGTGAACTCTTCCCCTCTGACATCTCCACCGTTAATTCAAAACTGCTGGGTGAGGTTAGGTGCTTGGAAAATGTTTTTGATTAGCATGAAGATAAAAATATGCTTTTATGACTAAAACTATGTGGCAAATGAATATGTATCATCCACCAACATATTTTAGTCATCGCACCATAGAAGTATCTGCAAATTGAATAAAACAGAGTTCTTTGTTGTGTGATTCTCTTGTTCAGTTCAATTAAATATAATTTCCACTTTGTGGCAGTAAGTAAACTGCAGGGTAGGATCAATGGTGAATCCTTAAAAGAATACATTCCAGGAGTATTCAGTGTCAGAGCACTTTGATGCTAAAATAGAATTTTGAGATGAATTTAAATGAAGATGTATACATAATAATCATTACTGAGAATCTTAACTATAAAATGCTCTTACATAACAAAACAAGTGAGTATGCTGGAGACTTTCAATTGTTACCTTTCTGTGTTGCTTTGAAGCAAGATTTTTATGTTGGCAACACCGTAATTTGAAGTACACAGTTGGATGACTTAACCTAAATTGTATAATAAAATCTCTAAATTTTAGAAAGCTGAAATTAAAACAAGGATCTAGATTCATAAATGATTATTTCCTTATAAGTGAGCTTACTTCAATTAATTGTAATTCTACTTACTACGTTCACTTTAGGAGGAACTCCGAAAATATTGGGCTTTACAGTTACATGTAATCAAGGAAAACACTACAGAAGTCAACAAAAATTGTTTCGGGACATTTCTAAGAATAGGATTAAAGGACATATTTTCTACTGGACCAAAGAACATGCACCTTCAGAAAGTAAATGAAAGGTGCAAATTTAAAATCTAAGTGAAATATCAGTGTAAAGTTTCTCTTTAAGTCACTTGGGAAGAGCCATCTGGCTTTTGATATAAGGAGGAGGAGTGTAAGTAATCCTCCCTATGCGTGCTTTTGGAGAGGCTGGAGAAGCATATTAGCAGACAAGGGAGAATTGCTAATTAATTTATATAATGCTTTCTCTTCTATTTTCTTCTCTCAGGCCTCCAAAAGATTGGTAAAACAGTAGTACCATGATAGAACTGATAAAACTGGGTAATTTATTGGAGGTAAGGATCCGAAAGAAAGGGATTGAATGATAGCTGAGCTCTTCTGATTTGGGTGACAGGTGTATGTGTGTGGGAGGGAGGTGTATGAAGGCACCACTTATAAAAATAAAATTTGAGGAAAAAAAGGTGTGAATTTGTAATTAGATAGCTATTTGAGAATATGGTGCTATAGGGCTTAAAATAGAAACAAAAGTTAAATAAATTTACAAGGGAATCATCCACAAAGCAAAGAGAAGTAAAGCTATGAATTTTGGATAAGTTTTCTTCCTTAGGAGGAAGAAAAAATAGGTCCTAAGTCATACGTCTGAGGACACCTACATTTAGGATGTTGAAAGGTAAAGAGAAAGCAGAGATTGTTAAGTAGACAAGGCAGTGGGTATTGAGGACAAACCAGAAGCAGCAATGAAGATTCGACTCAAAGGAAATATTCAAGAAATGGAATTAGGTGATCAATAAAAGACTGAGGGGATGGATCAGGAGGAGAGAGGGACTGAAGAGGAAGAAAGGGAGCACCAGGTGTGGAGCAAAGTGCTGGGGAAACATGAAGGGAATAAGCCAGGTTGTGAGACCAGCCTGCTGTCTACTCTGATGATGGGCTGTGGCAGATGCACATTAATAGACTGGGAGAAAATATGGGAGAGAAAGGGACATTGAAGGCATTCAGTTTTCTTTTGATGAGGACTGAAAAAAGAAAAGATTTGGAAAGGTGATAGGAAATTATGAGCAAGAGTAAGTGAAGGATGATGATGAAGGGGAAATGAATGTCCTGGGAATTTGCATGGGTTCATAAATATCTTGAACAACTTTGGGCAGGCTGGGAGCGGGTCAGTAAACAGACCAGTATGATAGGAGAATGGAGGCCCAAGAAAATCAATATCTCAGTAAAATAGTGATAAAATTGCTATAAGAGATGGAGGTAGAGGAAAGGAGGGCAGCAGAGGAGGAGGATCAGCTCCTGACAAGACCACAGTGACAGATGAGTGCTGGAGTAGGTCCTGTATTCAAGGCCTGCCTTCTTTCTGTCTTCATTAAGCATTAGCTGTTGGACCCCAAGCCACACACTAAACAGGGTGATGAAGGCTCTCCTTCTCCCACCTGGTGAGGGGAAGTGTTGATTCCTCCAAAGTGTCACTTTAATTTCTTATTTTTTTTTTCTTATGTGGATCTAATTAAATTAATAAATATGAGAAATGTGGTCAAAAATTTTTCCCCCAGTTGATAGGAAGAAAAAAAGTGAAATGATGCAATCACTATTTTTCTCAGGGTAGGGGTCTAACCCCCTGCTAAAGATAGTCACATACTTCTGAGCTGATAGAATTTTCTAATTTTTAGAAGTAATTTCATTCATACATCTAGACTTGAAGTTTCCTTAAAATGCCTGAGGGGAAAAACTATGATTTTTGTTGTTGTTTTTCCCCTGACAGACTATTTCATTTTTATTGGCTTCATCATTTGGGGAATATTTGATAACAAGGCAGAACTCAAAGGGGTGAACTTTATTACACTCATTTATTTTGCTCCAGGGTCAAAGAGAGTTGAAACATTTATCTCCATAGTGAATCTTCCACACACACTCCTACTATGGACACTGACTCATGGTCACATGTAAAAACCTTCACACTTCTGAAGAAAAACATTTGGTTAGTAGCATGTCTACTAAATCACTGGGCCACAACCTTTTTTAATTAGTAGAAACACTAGAAAGACACTGATGTAGTAGAAGGTAGCTAGAAATTTTTTTTTTTTTTAGATTTTATTTATTTATTTATTTGAGAGAGAGAGAAACAGCATGAGAGGGGATAGGGTCAGAGGGAAAAGCAGGCTCTCCGCCGAGCCGGACTCGATCCCAGGACTCCGGGATCATGACCTGAGCCAAAGGCAGTCGCTTAACCAACTGAGCCACCCAGGTGCCCGAAGGTAGCTAGAAATTTTAAAGCCTTCTGAAAATACTTATTAAAATAAATTTTATAAAAATCAGCCTTAAGACTCGCTTATAACAAAAAGAGTTTTAGAAGAATTAAAATTTTTAAGTTTATAGATTAGGAAACAAAGACCAGGGGAAATAAATCACTTCCTGATTGCTGAAAAAAATTGTAACTAGAATCCAAATCTTTAGTTTCCCAGAGTAAGGCTCTTTCTCTAATCTCCCCATTCAGAGTGGTAATAATTACAAAGTATTAATAATAAAGAACACTGTCAAACTAATTGTGAACCTTCTTCATGAATGAAATCAAAATCCACAGTTATAATAATCTTTATGTAAATTGGAACTAGTATCCAGGATTATTTAAGTTTTGTTTTTATTTTTGTTTTGACCAACTGCATCCTTCTTGGAGCATAACAAAAGTCCATCACTTGATTTTTATTCTCATCTTTGCATGGTATCTGAGTAGCTGACTTCATTTTGTATTTTCTATAACTATTATATCAAAGCTAGTTAAATTCTTTCTTTTTTGTTTTTGCTTGTTTTTCTATACGAGGAACAGAATAAACCCTTAGTAAACTGCACTTGGGTATATATAATAGGAATCTCAAAATGAACTTGTCTAAAATTGAACTCCTGATCTCTCCCCACACTAGCCCTATCCCTCGTGTTCTTCATCTCAGTCACTGACCACTCCATGCTGCCTGTTCAGGCAAATGATGTCACCTTTGCCTTTTTTCCTTTCTCACATCAGTTCCAATAATAAATCCTATTGGCTCTACTTCAAAACATATCCAGAAGTCAACTGCTGCTCACCATCTACAATCGGCAACCCACATTGGTCAAAGTCACATCATCTCTCCCCTGGATGAACGCATTAACTTTTGTGCTGGTCTTTGTCCTTTCTCCTTTCATAGTCTGAAGATTTATTATACTATTTTGGTCAATTTTATCTATTTTTATTTTCTCTGATACAGCTCCAGAATTCCATACATTCATTTACTTGAGTATTTTTGCTTATTTTTTCCATTTTAAAGTATGCTTTTTATAGAGATTTTAGGTATATTTTTATATAGAATTTTTCCTTATAGACTAATATTAAATTATTAAATAAATTTATTATTATTTATTATATTATATATAATATATATATATTATAATATATATATTATATTATATTATTTATAATTATTAAATAACTCCAGGATCATGACCTGAGCCGAAGACAGTCGCTTAACCAATATATATATAATATATAAATATATAAATATATAATATATATATCATATATATATGATATATATATATCATATATATATATATAATTAATATAATATAATATAATCCTGGAGTCCCGGGATCGAGTCCCGCATCGGGCTCCCTGCTCGGCGGGGAAGCTCTGCTTCTCCCTCTGACCCTCCCCTCTCTCATGCTCTCTGTCTCATTCTCTCTCTCAAATAAATAAATAAAATCTTTTTTAAAAAATAAATAAATAAATAAATTGGTAACATTTGAATCCATGTGTAGTTAAATCTTTCAGGGAAAAAAGAAAAGTTATCCATCTCCATTTCCACTACATTAATCTTAAGCCTAGATTTTCTACCCCCTACTCTTAGTACAAAGCCCTATTTGTGTCTCTGTACCTCATCCATACACAGTATTCAGATTTACCAGAATAATCACTTTCAAAACTTCATCATGGTCGTATTTCCCTGTTCATGAACTTCCGTTCATATCCAATAGGTTAGCAGATAAAACATAAATCTATTAGCTTGACACTCAATGGATTAACATGCACTGCTTTGGCAAAAATAATTTCCTCATTTCTTTCATTTCAGACATGGAAGTCTGAACAACAACAACAAAAAAGTGAGAAAGTGAAAACTGAACATTTCCCCCTTAACTTTTGCGTTTAACATCTAGGCTGATAATTCCCAAGTTCACATTTACAGGCCAGACCTCTCCACTTAATTCTGGACTTACGTATTTAACTGCCTAATTGGCAACTGCACTTGGGTATATATAATAGGAATCTCAATATATATATAAAATATAAAATATATAAATACATCAATCTATACATATTTATGTACATATATAAATCAATTAGTACTGTGTTATTGTCATTTTCTCTTTGATTTTCTAAAAGAAAGAATTAAAATAAATTGTGGGACTCTTTTTCTCCTTTCATAGTCTGAAGATTTATTATACTATTTTGGTCAATTTTATCTATTTTTATTTTCTCTGATACAGCTCCAGAATTCCATACATTCATTTACTTGAGTATTTTTGCTTATTTTTTCCATTTTAAAGTATGCTTTTTATAGAGATTTTAGGTATATTTTTATATAGAATTTTTCCTTATAGACTAATATTAAATTATTTCTCTGGATGATTTTAGTTCATTTAAACTTGTTTGCTTTTCCAAGTATGTTTTCATATTTTTTTAATGTAGTGTTACATTTATTTTTTAAATTTTATTGATTTTTCTTTTTCAAGCTGTATGTTTGCTTTAGTCTTTTTAATATGTAGATTTTCCTGATATTTAGGAAGATTTGCTCTTTATTATAATGGTCATCTTTATGATAATAATTTGAAACCAGTCTTTTATTGCATATCATGAAAAAAATATATTTTCTCTACTACTTTCTCTCCCCATCTCTTATCTACATCTGATTTTACTCAGTAGTACTATTTTTTTTTTAATATTTTATTTATTTTTTAGAGAGCAAGCGAAAGAGAAACAGCAGGAGAGGGACGAGGGTCAGAGGGAACTTACTCTACTTCCCACCTTTTTTTCTCTTACATTTTCTTTTAATCGTTTTTTCATTGTGAGGCCTATCACTTTTACATTTTTTCCTCACCTTGTATCTTAAACAGATCTTAGATTTATTCCACAGTTTCATATGTTTAATGCTCGTAACCTCCTCTTACATAATCTCTTGAGATTTTCCACAGTTAACTAAATTTCTTCTTATAGTTTACTTAAGAAGTACTCTTGGGAAAAATATATTTTCAAGCTTTTTGTATGTTCAAGCTTCATAGTTGAAGAGTGCATTTTCCCTACATAAAATCCATAGCCCCACTTTCTTCTCTTGAGTGCCTTGTAACTTTGCTCTTGTAATTTCTTTTTTTTTCTTTTTTTTTTTTAAGATTTTTTAAATTTATTCATTTGAGACAGAGCGAATGAGAGAGAGAGAGAGCACATGAGGGGGGGAGGGCCAGAGGCAGAAGCAGACTCCCCGCCGAGCAGGGATGCTCCTGTAATTTCTGGTATACAAGTTTTAAATAATTTTGAGGCTAGCCTAATTCTCTTTTTCTTCATAAAAGACTTGATCTTTTGGCCTTGCTTCCCAAAAAATTCTTCTCTTACCTTTGACATTTAGGACACATGTTGATATTGACAATTCTGTGTCATTTTTCCTTATTCCACATAGTATCCTTTTGACATGTAAATTTAAGATAGTTTTGATTTCAGAGAAATTTTCTTGATTTATAATTTCAAATATTCTATTTCCATTTCTTTTTGGAGGGATGGGTGGAATGAAGACCTAAGCAACCAGGCTTCTCCTTGATAAATCCTCTAAACCTTATTTCCTACTTAAGAGCTTAACACTTTATTTCAAGTTAATTTTGATTAATTTTGTCATTTATATCCACCATTACATTTACCAAGTTTTCCACAGTGTCAATTACTTCTTCTGCTTTTTCCATTTTATCTCTGTTTTTCCTCTATGCTTTGAGGATTCCTACCAGCTCTTATGTCATTACCTCCTGCTGTCTTTTCTGAATTCTCACTTTGTTTTGTGGTTGTACTAATCAAAATCCCGGTAAGAAACAGATGATCTACTCAAATGAGACAACACTAATAAGGCAAGTTTAATAAGAGGATTATTACAGCAAGTGCATAAACATGGTGAAGCACCTAAAGCTGGCAACACTGGAAAATACATGATCTTTTGGAGGCTGCAAGGGAAGAAACAATTACTGGAAGCCAAAGGAAATGGCAGTTGCTGTACGATGGTTACTTATTAGGAGCTGTAAAATTTAGTGGAGGAACAGGGCTCACCAGTGTCCTGGCTGGAAGAAAGCTGGGGAACAAATGTCCTGACCTTAATCTTTTACCCCTAGATCTGCTGTCAGTACTCCCACCAACCAAACTGACCAAAGTTAATCTGGAGGAGCAAACAAGAATGGCTGAGGGGGTTCACAATGATCCAGCCTCCATAAATTCCTAGCAAATCAGAGAAGAAGGAAGCATGTATTAGGAAGAAATAGTAAATATCTAACATAGGGCCATCCTTAAATTCTTGGTAAAATTTTTCTGCTTTATTTCTCATTTTTCTTCTCCTAGTATCTTGTTGTTCTACATTAATTCCTTTTTATTATCACATTGAATGAGTTCGAGTAGAGGATGGAGATGCGGCGATGTTTCAGCCTGAACCATAGGAAATTGCTATCTTTATAGGTTTAAATTGATGGACACAGTTAATATGATTCAACATACAGAGGCTAATTAGTTTTCACAATCTTTTCCTTCACCTTTTCCTTCAGGTGTACATGATAGACTTACACTTGCAAGTGTGCCTTGGCATTGTACTTCTTGTTGGAACTCTGTTTTCTTTTTAAACCAAATTGGGTCCATTGGCTTCTGCTGCAGCACTCTCTGCAGTGCTCCAATCTGCAACTGCAAACAAAGGTGCATTTTTGCATCTGGGAGTGTTCCCTTCACTTTTAGGAAGCATTTTTTTTTTTTTTTTTTTAATTTCCCTAGTGCTTTTCACCGCTTTTCACCGCTGAATCTCAGAAAGCATCAACAAAAGTATGTACCCACTGCTGAAACCTCTATCCCAATTTCTTTTATTTACTTTTTCCCATTCTAATGCTGGTAAATTTCAACTGTTTAGCTTTGCGCAGGGGCAGTATCGTAGCCAATGAGGTTTATCCGAGGCACAATTATTGCTAATTGAAAACTTTTCAACTGTTTTTAAAGTTTTTAGACTTGTTAGTCTGGGGATGACACTTAGCTTTTATTCTTCCAAAACTGGAAAATTATTTTTATGTTGCCACATCCATACCACAAATGAATATTTATTATGCACATGTTAAGTGCAATGCCTAAGTATTTGATACAACCAAAGATCCTTTATTAGCGAATCTTATATTCTGTACAGATAGGATTGATCAATAAGTAAAGGATTTATTATAGATAGATGGTCTGAATAACAAACTATTCTATCCATCATTTTGCTAGGCTACAAAAATACTATGTAACAAACTACACCTAAACATAAAGTATTAAATGAATAATACTTTATTGTCGTAGAGCTACACTTGGGCTACAGATTGGCTCACCTGGCTGCACTGATCACGTTGGGTAGGCTTGCTCCTCTAACTAGGAATTGGTATGGGGTTGGAGAAGGGTGTCAGCAAATCTAGGCTGGGCTGATTGAGTCATTGGCTGTACTTAAGGCCATCCTCTTCCTAAAATTAGCAAATTAACCCAGGCTTTCCCTTACCAGCCCCCTCCCCCGACCTTGTTTGTTTGTTTTCTGGCAATGGTAGAGACACAAGCATGCAAATAGAAGTATAAAAGGTGTTAGAGGTCTTAACTCAGAACTGGCAGATGATCATTTTTGTCCACTCTATAAAGACTTCATGCAGTGAATAAGTTGAATTTACTCTAGACACATTTCAAGAGAATTAGTGTATGAAATTTCTTTTAATGCATTTTCCATGAAGAATAAAGTGCACCTAACATTTAAACAGTTCTTTTAGCGTTACACTTCAGTTCTAAACTCTGTGGTTTGTTCCATCTACTGAACTTGCTAGTACCTCAAATGGCTTTGTTAAAACCTCATGAAATCTGTCTTTGCTCTATAATGTTCTCAACTGGGACACTGTAAAAAAACAAACAAACAAAAAGTCCACAACAACCCCTGAACTGTCATAAAGAGACAAAAGATTTCACTAAGGACTCTTCTTAGCCAATCCCACAGAACACTTAGTTCTGGTCAGTAAAGATAAAGGCAACTGCCATTCCCCACCATAAAGGTTAAGAAAGATGGTGTATGTACATATGTATACATATATGAAATACGTATAAAATTTCCATTATGAAAGCATTAGATGTTAAAGTAAAAGACTAAAAAGTTTTAAAGTGTCAGTCCATTAAAACGTAGGGAAGATTTATCTTAGGTGTGCAAACAGTACATATAAAAGAAACTAAAGGTCCTATCACACATTTAATCTGGAGACTTTCTGGGAATTCCACTGGGAGTGTGAAATAACATAGAATCAAAGACCACGTTATTATGGAAGTTTGTCATTGCGCTGCTTTCAAATTTAAACATCTTATGTCCAATAACCTATGATTGCTTTTCTATTTGACTTTATTGTTAATTACCTACATGCTGCTTCACAACATGCATATCTTCAGGATCTTCCTTCTTTCAGACACCTTTCCTTTCATACTTGCTTTAATTCACCTGCACCTATTATAGGAAGTGAGCTGTGACACCCCTGTGATCTACATGGAATTGTAAAGCTATTGCATTAGGAATTCTCTGGAAATCAAAACAGCCTCAAGGGACAGCCTCATATAGTTGCCTATTTGTATTTCAACAATGAAGTTTGGAGAAGTAGGTTTTCTTTTTTCCAAGTATTTTTTAAGTAACATATATGCATTATTACTTATATTCATTTGTATAAACATATCATTAATGATTCCATGAAAAGTTCTGTTTCCGATATAGCTAAGCTGCTCTGCCAACTCTGCAGCGCACGCACACACACACACACACACACACACACACGTCTCCAATAAATAGTAATAGCTTACTTTTCCACCTGAAACAGGTAAGTTCTTAAAATGATAAAACCAAGAGTTCTGGAGAAAAGTCAACAAGTACTCTCTGGATAGTTCCATTAGATGATATTCCCATTAGATGATGCTCCCCCCCCCCATTAGATGATTATTCTTAACTCATGTGCTGCTTCACCTGAGACACAATTCTTCCTCTGTGAAATAAATGGGTCTAATTATTTTCCAGTTTTAAAATTCCCAAGATAAAGCATTTTGAAACACACACCCACCCACACACATGCACGCAAATGTAGTCAGATACCTCATGTCTACTATGCAAGCATTACTTTACTCTTATTCCACACCCAGAAAAGTCTTCAGTGATCTTCTCATTTTAAACGGTCCACTTAGCTCTTAAATCCAATGATCGCAGTAAGTCTTTCTACTTACCTTAACAATCAGATCTTTATTTCCAACATCTCAATTTTTTTTTCTTTTTAAGAAACATCTCTTGAGTAATATTTCTATAATTTTTAAGTACCCAATGTTTTTGGATTAAAACATTACATTAAAATGAAGAAAAAGGAAAATTGTTTCTGATGACAATGAAGCTTAAAATACTAAAGAAACATTTAATAAACCAGTATGGAGTAGTTTTGAATCTACTGCAACGTATTAAGTAATAATCTTGAATTGTGCAATGTTTATTGTAGGTGTCAACTTCACAGTAGAATAACTTAGGCAACGTCTGTAGCACAATTAACCTGAATGTAAGCTATGCAATTAGAAGGCTGTTTGCAGTATTATATTAGCATGGTTACAACCATTCTGGGGGTTTTCCTTAAGTTCTAATTACTGATTCATGTGGTATCAATAATAACTAAATTTAATGCCCCTGTAGGAGATGACACCTAGAATGTGGCTACATATGTTATTTTAAATGAATTAAACATTTCCTTTACTTTTTAGAGCAATTAACTATAATTATGTAATTTACTTTCATGTATAATACAGTGGCTTTGTTTTTCCTCTTTTGGCTTATAGGGAATTTTTGTTTGGAGCTTATTTGTGAAAAAGAATGTTACAAATACACTAAAATTTTAATAGTAACTCTTTTATATCAAAGTTTTAAAAAACACTAAATACAAATAATGAAAAAAAAAACAAACAAAACTAGGGAACGCCAAAGCATAAATTGGTTTTTATAAAATGAAGGAGATCCATTACTGTGATTTTTTTTTTTTTTTCATTTTTCTTGGGCTGATCCTGTTCTTATTTACACCTGACAGGAAATTCTGGAGGACAGTTAATTTCCTTTCCACAAGAGAAGAACTTTCATTTTTTTTTTCTTTTACCAATGACCCTGATCTTTATGCCCAATGAAGACAGATAAACATTTAGGTGACTGGCTTGAATTCAGTAGCTCACGTGTATAACTACTCCTCTCACGAACTGCTGAAAACAAAGATATTTAAAATATTAAAGCTATAAGCCCAACAAGACAATATGATGAATTGAGAATTTGTAATTTATACCTATACTGTCCAAGGACAGCAAATCCATAAGGAGTGACACAGGAACAAATAGGGATGGGGGATTTTTTTTTTTTTTTTTTTTTTGGTCAGAAGATAATGGTGACAGTAGAAAGCATCAAGAATATATACTTAAATAAATTAATCACAACCAGAACTACAAAATTATCTTTAAAGCAAGAAAAAACTGTATTTATGTGTTCAAAGAAGCTTCTGATTTTGACTACCTAGAGACTAGAACCTCTTTGTTTACAATTATTACTGATAAGGGGTTCTGAAATGGACATGAAAGCCATTACTCCTCCCTCATTTTGACCCTTAATATAGCTTTCTCTGTATCTATTTACATTCACAATTTGAATGGCAAGATTACAGCATAAAAGCAATGTAATAGAAGTGTCCTCAAAGCATACCAGCAAATCCAAAGGTTTACTATAACTTCAAGGCTCAACTGCAACTAGTTTTGTCTTGTCTCAATAAGTACTGTCAGCTATGAAAACCTGACAGTTAACAATTGTACATTTCAAGATGACACCACACAGAAGTTTAGTTAAGTTTAAATATGAATATGTTTACTTATGTTAAGATATAAAAGCCAACAAACAAACCACAACACAAAGTAAACACCTGAGTGAGTAAAGGTGTTGGCCTTGGGCTCAGTTTAAATGGATCTGAATGTAAATTCTGGGACATTCACATTCAAACTTCCAAAGGGAAATCAGAACACAGATTTCTATTGTCATTATGTCATCTGTTATGTACACTTGGAAACCAGAACACAGATTTTTTTTTTTAAAGATTTTATTTATTTATTTGAAAGAGAGAATGAGAGAGAGAAAGCACATGAGAGGGGGGAGGGTCAGAGGGAGAAGCAGACTCCCTGCCGAGCAGGGAGCCCGATGCGGGACTCGATCCCGGGACTCCAGGATCATGACCTGAGCCGAAGGCAGTCGCTTAACCAACTGAGCCACCCAGGCGCCCCAGAACACAGATTTTTATGCCATCAGGATATGTTATATAAATTTGGGATCTGAAAAGCTACTTCTCCAAGTGCCTCAACTCAGAAATTAAATTTGATAATGCTATAGGACAGAGGAATTTGCCTCTAGAGCTAATTATAGGAAGCTGTGAGTTTGGACACTTTTCTGAATGCAGAATGAGGGTTCAAAAATAGGTGTTCAATCAATAAATCAGCTATAATATTAAAACTATGCATGCCCATTGATACCTCAGCTATAGAAGCCCATAGATGTACATAAATGTCTGTGTATACAAGGGGTCTGCTAACCATGGGATGCTGCCTGTTTTTGTAAATAAAATTTTATTGGAACATAGCCATGCTTGTTCATTTATACACTGTCTATGGCTGCTTTTGTGCTCTAATGGCAGAGTTGAGTAGTTGTAATACTGTGTAGCCCACAAAGCTGAAAATACTATCTGCCCCTTTACAGAGGTTTGCTAATCTGTGGTCTATGTTTTGTTTAAGCTTTTTATTTTTAATTTTTTTTTAAATTTTAAATTTTTAAGATTTTATTTGACAGAGAGAGAGAGAGAGAGAGCGCATGAGTGTGTGTGCACAGGCAGAGGGAGAAGCAGGCTCCCTACTGAGCAGGGAGCCTGATGTGGGGCTCCATCCCAAGACCCTGGGATCATGACCTAAGCCAAAGGCAGACCCTTAACCAACTAAGCCACCCAGGTGCCCCTCGTTTAAGATTTTTAAAGACTATAAAAATTTGATTTGCTAGATTTTTTTTCATGAACTGTAATAGATTCTTAGCAGCGGTGAGTCTCTCAATCCAATATCTTAAGGAAGTGGATTTCACAACCATGCTATTATTTTCATAGCCTTTTCGAAAGTGTAGTGAAATCAGTCATGGGGAAGAGCATTCTTTAGAGTCTTTTGTAACTTACAACTGGTCCTAATTTTTAGAGAAATAATGTAACGATATGACAATTTGTATGTGTTAATTATTCTTTTTGGTTATTAGTAACTTTTCATGACTTTTCTTGTAAGAATTTGGGTAATTTCAAGGAGCAAGTGGGACCCTGGTAAACTTGATCACATTACAAATAATGTTAGATCAGGGCTAGCTTAGGTAAAACATAAATGCTTTAGAAGGATATAACATATCTTACAAAATCAAGGGAAGTCCTAAATGACCAGATCATGTGAATAATATACAGATCTTTCCAGGGAACTTAGCAGTGGGATTTTTGTGAACCATTTCATTATGACATTGCTATGGAATACTCCCAATTGCATTCTCTCCCTGAGTTTCTACTTGAGATTCAAATCCCTAAGAAACTGATCCATCTGCCTACATGAGGTCTTATGTCCAACTAGATAGACAAAAGTTTGTTCATAATTGATAGCCACACAAAAGTCACAGGGAAGAGGCATTTTATAAAATAAATGGTATGAAGAACTAAACAAAAAACTTTCATGAAGGCTTCTAAGCAAAGGGAAGAATATGCTTCAAGCTCTAAGTTGTGTGAAAACACAGCTACTATGAAAACAGTGAGGAACTCAAAGGCTAGATAGAACTATAGATATTTGGAAATTGAGTGGTAGGGCTGACAAAACAGAAAATAGAACTTTTATTTAGAGGTAAGTTCAGGTCTTTGCGGGACATATAGTCTCATTACAAAGTGTGAAAGTAGCCACAGACAATATGTAAAGCACAAAGGGTATGGCTATGTTTCAAATCCATTGACTCTAATAAATAGTATTATCAGTTATTTTTCTCTAATTTGGGTTCTTGGATTCATCATTACAATCACTTTTGCACAAATACTCAACATCTTGCCCCAAAATAACAGATTATCAAACAAGATTTTGTTAAATAGCCATGCATGTATTCCTATTGCAACACCACAGCCTGTTATTTTATGCTAAATGGCGTGGAATGGATGAGTGATATTGTTCAGATGTAAAAGAGGACATAGGTATGTAGAACTTTATTTACAAAAACAGGTGGTACATTTGATTTCACCTGCAGACCATAGTTTGCTGACCCCTGTTCTAGGTCCATGGTTGCCAGAGGAGATTGGATGTTTGCCAAAAGTCATTCAAGATGAAACCCTAGAATATGAAGGGAGGTAGGAGGTTTTCATTTGCATTCTTCTCATCTTTTAAAAATTCTAGTTGTATATGTACATTATATCGAATATATTTATAGAATAATATGGCTCTAACTTAATTATAAATACATGTTTATTCATTATTTTACTAGGGTAAGTATATGACCAAAAAAATATATATGTATACACACACACACACACACACACACTCACTGTTTTGGGCTATAGGGAATAACTGAATAATTGTACTTTTTTAAAATCAGTGAAGTAACTTAATCAGATTTGTTTTTAAGAAGGGTAATTTTGTAAGCTGTATTTTCATTATATTTAATTTCTTTACCAGGAATGCAGCTATCATTTTCTTAATTCAGAAGATTTTTTTAACTTCGTTTCTTATGTCTTCGACTATTTTAGTTTTATCAAATATATTTTCTTATAGTAATCCCAAAGTAAAGCCATAAAAAGCATCAGTATTACAGAAAGTAATGATACCAAAAATGATAAATAATTTTAGTAACTTGATGAGATCTTGTTGACCAAAACAATTCAGTGCAATTTTTGGTTTCAGTTGGAGAAAACCATGAGTTCATTGAGTAGAGCAAATTTAATCCTTATGATAGGTTGAAGTGATTAAATGGCAAAATCTCAGAACTACTACTGACAAAGGAATATTAAAAGGGGTAACACAGAATAAGTCATGATTTAACACAAAAGAGAAAATGTATTTTTAAAATTTAAATCAACAATTCTTCCTATGAGACTGGAACACGCATTTCAGAATTAATATAGTACAACAAATACAACAGGAAAGAGCTCATCTTGCTAAAAACAGTTGCAAGGCTAAGCAAACAGATTCATCCATTATGGTTTTAACAGAAAAAGGTATAGTTTCTTGAAAATAATGCAGAGAAACATTTTATATAGACATCTCTTGGGGAAACCTCACTCACAAAGGGAAAAGAAAATCAAGCATTCACATTTTTCATAACCAAATCCTAGCATAGATGACCTATACAAAGAATATAGTAAAATATGAGAACAGATATTATCCACTTGGCCATCAAGTAGGGTACTTGAAAAACTGATCATCCTCAGGGGTAACCCCTCTTGCACTCTGATCTTAGTATCACTTGTCACTCCATCTCAGGCACTCATCCCTGTGGTCCCATACTTGATATCAGTATAACCAAGAACTGTGCCAACCAAAAATTATGACCGTCTATTGTCATCCTTCTTGCATATTTGCACAGTCTGTCTCTGCAATAATCTTTTACCTCATTTAGAGCTCAAATCCATCTAATAAATAGTATTATCAGTTATTTTTCTCTAATTTGGGTTCTTGGATTCATCATTACAGTCACTTTTGCACAAATACTCAACATCTTGCCCCAAAATAACAGATTATCAAACAAGATTTTGTTAAATAGCCGTGTATGTATTCCTATTGCAACACCACAGCCTGTTATTTTATGCTAAATGGTGTGGAATGGATGAGTGATATTGTTCAGATGTAAAAGAGGACATTGAGTAATGGTGGGCAGCTTCCTGGAGGCAGTGTGACTTGATCTAAAATTTTATAATGTATAGAAACTGGATGGTTGGGAAGGCATTTGTAGGAGGGAGAATCTGGTAAGAATAAATGGGATAACTAAAATATCAGTTTAGATCTAAGGGATGTAAGTACAAGGGGTTAAGATTAGGAAAGAAAAAAATCCAAGAATAATTTGAAAGTATAGGGTTCATCTTTGCATATACCAGTTTCAAAGGTTACAAAAAATTATAGCAGAGACCACTAGGCAGAACACACATTGAACAGCAATTTATTTTTTAGTTAAATAAATAGCACTTTTCAAGTAGTGACAGCAGTACTTTTTTTCAACAAAAATGTCTCTAAATTTTGTATACTTGATCATATTTAGTCTTAGGCATATATATGAAAATTATAAAATTAAGTTAAATGTTTAGTATTTGATTAAGTCCCTTTTATATAATGTCATACCCAATCATTTTTATGGCTCCAATATATTTAGCATGACAGGGTAAACGAGATTAAAAGCACAAAAGCTACTTCCTGAGCTCAATCAGCATTTTCCCCATGATCTGCATGTATTACAGACTTTCATTTGCAACTTGGTATAAATTGAAATGTAAGTGTATATATTAAAGACAATTAATCATGCTATGTTAGTAGTTTCCTATATCTTGATCTATGACCACTATCTTAAGCATTCATAACTTCTGTATGATATAGAAGCTGAAAAAGTAATTTCAAACACTGGGACAAAATTCAAGATTTTCACAGCTGCATATCAGAAAAAAATTAATAGTGGATAAACAATGGTTGCACTTAAGAAATATAGCAATGACAGTGCTCTATATTTTACTTCTAATACTCAAAACCAGGCAGCACATTTATAGAACACAATAAGCCTTTAACTTAAAAAAAAACGAAAAACAAAATCACAAAACTTTTTAGAATTTCATCAGAATGTTTACTCCAAACATGTTTTATATCATATGGGGGTAGAAAGGAAGATGAGTCCACTCTGAACCAACTGGCATAGATTAAGTTCTAAAAATCTGTAATTTCATTATTCTAGATAATATCTGAGGACTAGCTCTTGACTGGGACCTGAGAAGAGAGCAGGTAGAGAGATAAAGTACACTTAAGATGACATTGATTCTTTGTCTAGCCAGGTAGTATATTAATGGCCATCACAGAGATCTCTGTCTAGATATACACAAGTTTTATAATCTATTAATTCATTCTGAATAAAGATATGTTGACCTGTCTAGTCAAAACTGTCAGAATATGCAATCTGCTATGTTCATGTAATGTACATTTATAGTATCAGATTCACTGAACCTGTTAAGACGCAAGGGAGAAGGTTTGAATCAAGGGTCACAGCTCACTTACAAACATATGGGTACAAGTCACACATACACACCCTTTTTGAGTATTATCAATAAACAATCAAGATTATAGGGAAATTAGAAATATAAAAACAGGCCTTTAAAATAGGATCCTTAAAAAATACAGAATAAATTAAATAGAAGTATGCAAAAGCTTTCCTGACATGAAAAAGGAACCAAGGCTTTCTTTCTTGGTTTCTTCTTAATCCAAACCTTTTAATCCAAGGTTTTTCTAACATAATTAAGGTAATAAAACCCACAATTCTAACATACTTGAAAAATTACCAGAAAATTTTACATTCATAAAATGTCCAAATAAAAATGCATATAAATTAAACTTTGATTTATGTTAGACTTTCCTTCTTCAACATTGAATGCTGAAAGAAAACACTGGTTTGAGGAAGACTTTTGTGTTCATAAGCTCAGAATTCTATATCGTTTATATGTGAAGGTCAATGGGAATTCATTGTTAAATATAGGAATAAGAATATATATGCATATTCCTATATTTATATATTAATATATTTCCAATAGTATTAGATGTAAATATAGAGCTATGAATATAGACATATAGATATGTTTACATGCACAGATAATCAAGGTATAAGAAAGATGAAATAACTCAACACTGAAAAGTCCAATTAAAGAATATATGGGAGGTAAGCAGCAAAAATACATAAATATAGATATTTTGGAATAGGAGAGATCTGACTGAAAAAAATTGAGGAAAGCAAAATCAAAATGTTCTTGAAAAATATAAATATTATATTTAATATTGTATTAAAAATAACTACTCTCTGCTACTATAAGCCCACATTAAATTAACATAGTTCAAAATGAGAGAGCGCGTGAAAACAGACCAAATCCCTCATCTTAAATAACAGGAAGCAAAATACTATCATTCTTTGTCTTTATTCACTAAAGGAAAAGCTAAGACAATTAATTGACATCAGACATGCCATCTGATGATTTAAATTTGCTACTATGAGCAACATTACAGTATAATGCTAAGAACACGGACTCTGGAGGCAGACCACCTGAGACTGCAAACCCCGTGTAAGGCTTGCTGGTGTTTAACAGTGCTTCAGAACTCTGGGCTTTAGTTTCCTCATCTATAAAAGGGGGATTATAATATACCCCCCTGATGATTCAGTTAGTTTAAATAAGAAAAACTTAGAACAGTACGAGCACAAAGAAACCTTAAGTGAGTGTTGTTGTTATTGAACAAAGAAGCAAGTTTATCCTATTGTATGTTACAAGAAACAAATTTAAACAAGATGCTAAAAGTCAAAAGTTAGGGAAAATACATGTAAGTCAAAATAAGCAAAACTACATAACTATTAATACCTAAAGAAATATACACATGGGAAATAAAGGTGAGAAAGACCGTAACATAATAAGAATCTGGACTATATATTTAAACATATAGTAATGTTTATTTTTAAAACAGTTGGAAATTCAAGGAGAAATGGACAAATACATAAATGTAAAGAGAGATTTAAACATAGAACTGGTCTTTGAGCATAAGAGATGGATAAAAAGAAAGATACAAAAGATTTGAATAATTTAGTAAGGTTGAATGTTATTATGCATCTTTGATGTTTGTGTTCTGTCACAAATACACTTCCTATCTAAACACCTAAAAAAAAAAAAAGCTGCCAAAAGGACTACCAGATGTTTATCCCAACAGGAATAAATACCACACTTATAACTTAAGGAGGGTTCATTTACAAAGTGGCTATTTACAAAGGTGGGTGTAGGAGCAGAAGGAATGCTATAATAACCCAGGACTAGAGTCCACAGGCATAAGAGGATAGCAGAGGGGAGGTATTATAAACTCAGAAGGGTAATTAAACACTACACCGCTGTTCTCCCCTTGTCCATTCCCTTGCTGTGGCTTCCCAATGGACAAAACCAACTAGAAGCCAGAACACTGAGAAATCCATTGATGCAATACCAAATAGGTCAGACATCTGAGACAGAAAGCAGAAGGGAGGAGGTGAAGAATGAGTCTGGAAAGACAAGATATGTGGCAGAGAAGCCACAAAAAATCCCAGTAAATTCCAAAATCCAGGAAAGGCTCTGGGTACATTCACTCTGATCCCAAAAAAATAAGTAAATTTTTAATAGCAATTTTAAGTCAAAAAATGGATCCACCTTAAATAATTTCTTTGCTTATCATCCCTTCTTGCAACTCCTTATTTCCAAGATTTTTTTTTTTTTTCCAAATAGCATTAATTCCCTTAATAGTTCTTTCAGGAAAGCCTTTAATGTTAAATTCTGTTTTTACATGTGTGAGTCAATGGTAAAGAAAGTAATCTAGGAAGCAAATATTAACATATTCATAAACTTAAATGTTGACTATCAGAGTACCAATTTGGGGGAATTAAAAATATGAAATTTCTGAAATAATATGAAAGGTAGAATTAGGGAGCTCAGAATTAAAGCATTTGAAAAAGATATTTACAGCATTTGAGAGAATAAAGATATTGATTGCTTCATGGTTAAGTATGACCTTAAAAAAATTGATGGTAAGTGAAAAAGATTACAACATCTAAACCAATATGTGGGAAAACAGAATAAAAGAATACTTAGTCAAACAGAAGCTAGGAAAGGAGAAAAAGAGGACAAAGAAAGACAAACATGCTAAATAGGAGACAGAAATTAACATGTTCAAAAATCAAAATAGGGGCGCCTGGGTGGCTCAGTTGGTTAAGCGTCTGCCTTCAGCTCAGGTCTCGGGGTCCTGGGATCAAGCCCCACATCAGGCTCCCTGCTCAGCGGGGAGTCTGCTTCTCCCTTTGCCTTCTCTCCCCCTGCTCATGCTCTGTCTCTCTTTCAAAAAAATGTAAAAAAAAAAAGAATAAATGCAGACATTCAAATAACCTAATAAGGAAAAGCTTAGGGGCACCTGGGTGGCTCAGTCCTTAAGCGTCTGCCTTTGGCTCAGGTCATGATTCCAGGGTCCTGGGATTGAACCCCGCATCAGGCTCACTGCTTGCCAGGAAGCCTGCTTCTCCCTCCCCCACTCCCCCTGCTTGTGTTCCCTATATCCACTATCTCTGTCAAATAAATAAAATCTTAAAAAAAAAAAGGAAAAGTTTATCTAATTACATTAAAATATAATTCAGTTTCATGAAGTTTATAAAACGTATACTTGAAACAAAATGATCCAAAATTATTGGAAACAAAGGAATGGAAAAACATTTTCCAGGGTGAACTGCTATAGCCAACATTTGAAAAAAAAATTAAAAGTCTATCAGTAGGGTATACATATATGTTTACATATATGTATATATATATGATGTATATATAATGGGATATTATGCAGAACAAATATATGAACAGATTTGAATCTATTAATATAGATACATTTAAAATATGACTTTAAAAAACCATTTTGCTTAATTATACATGTGATACAAAATTTATGTTTATTTATTTTTAAACATTTTATTTATTTGACAGAGAAAGAGCGAGAGCAGGAACACAAGCAGGGGGAGTGGGAGAAGGAGAAGCAGGCTTCATGCTGAGCAGGGAGCCCGATGCGGGGCTCGATCCCAGGACCCTGGGATCATGACCTGAGCTGAAGGCAGATGCTTAATGACTGAGCCACCCAGGCACCCCAAAATTTATGTTCATTTAAATCAATAAATCAACAGTGTGATACATTTTTCTGTAATACAAACTGAAAACACTGGAATGATACATATCAAATTAATGATACTGGTGACTCTTCAGAGAGGACGAGGGAAATCAGTCTAAACAGGGATCAAATGATTCTTCAGTATAAAGAAAAACTGACTAAATGTTAATATTTTCTGGATATTTAGAAATTAATGTTTATTGCATCATTCCTTGTATGTTATTAACTTAATTTTTAAGGCAGATAAAGAAGTTTGAAAGAACAGTAAAATAGGGCAGCAGAGTGGTTAATAATCACAAATGCTACCCAACACACTGTGAAATATGCCACAGAAATAAGATCTTGACAGAAATAAAGATCAGGCATCATGGATTCATATGCATATGGTCCTAGTGTTCAGAATCACAGTAAGTTCATCTCTACCCTTGGTATCAGAACTTGGGACTTTTTTCAGCTTATTTCTTTAAAAAGTAGTTTAAGCCTCTGTTTCACTTGTCATTTATTACATGAAAGACATTAAGATAGACACAAACTATTTGGACAAGTAATGGTCCCAGAGGAGAAAGGGTAACCAATGGCATAAACAGTTCCCTCAGGACAAAGGAAGCAAACAAAAATGTTCTTGTCTGGAAGGATGAAATGGACCTGGAAGTAAAACATTTACTGCAGCGCTGGTAACAGCAGACAAGCATAGTAGACTGACTTCACTACCGTAAGGGGTCAGATGGGTTGCCAGTGACAGCCAGGAGTAATGTAAATGAGTGACGAAGGCCAGGCTTTCATACATGGACAGGTAGGTGACTGACAGCCTCAGCTTGGGGGAAGACCCAGGGATTGACAGATGCTGTGCTGAGCTGGAGAAGAAGTATTCCTTTCTGAACAATCAGCTCCAGTTGATCATTTTAACCAAGAAAGTGGTCTTAGGGTTGCTGTGCTTCTGGTTTCTCAAGAGAAGATAAGAATTCTGGTGGTTGTAAGAAATCTGCCTTCTTGAAAGCTGGAAACAAATTTTAGATGTATAGCATCGTGCTGGCCAACACTGTGAAGGAAGCAAATCCTGGCTTTGGGCTACCCTGGCCCTCCGGCCAACAGGATGAGAACAAGTGAGTCGGCAACGATGGTTTACTCTATGATGAAGTGTCTGGATTCCTTGGTCAGAGTCCCAGGACCAAAATCTCTCCTGTCAAGCAAACAGAATGACTGTCAGATAATCCAGAAAGCTCCCTACTTGTATGTCTACTTCATTGCATAACCATTTGTTTATTTAGCACACTGAGAGCTTTGTGCTTGCTCTGACCATAACACCATGCCTTCGACTGTGTGATCTCTATAACATCTTTCATTTTATTGAAAGGTATATACACAAAACTGGATTCTGAATATTATGCTTATTATCTTTTTAATGGGCACTTGGGTGGCTCAGTCTGTTAAGCGTCTGCCTAGGGCTCAGGTCACGGTCCCAGAGAACTGGGATCGAGCCCTGCATCAGGTTCCCTGTTCAGCAGGAAGCCTGCTTCTCCCTCTGCCCTTCACCCTGCTCATGCTCCTCTCTCACTCTCTCTCTCAAATAAAATCTTAAAAAAAACCCCAAAAACACAACAATCTTTTTCACATGCCTGAAGGTTTTAATTCATGGCACTAGAATCTAATGTTATATTTGTTGAGTGGGCGTCTAAGAGTTTGAAATTGACCACCTTCTGGATGACATCCTAATAAGAATAAAGTTGGCAAAAATCTTACGTGAGGAGATTTATTAGCATGAGGATGTTTCCCAGATTATATACACAGGAACAGACTGCATGATGAAAAAGAAGCTAAGCCAGGGACAGCACTTACAAGTGAGCACAAACCACCAAGAAAGAGCTTTTTAAAAATTTGTGCACATGGTTATACACCTTCAGGGCTGAGTACATATCATGGCACCCACAGAGCAGGGCTGGAGAAAGCTCCCCACGAAGACTGACTCCTGTAAACCAGAAAAGTATCCTGACCTCAGGTCTTCACAGTTAAAACCAAGTAGCTCTTTGAGATTAGTAAAGCAAAGCCTTTCTCCTCTTGTTCCCTTAATTTCTCTATATTCTCCTTACAGGCAACAACATGTCTTTCCCCATACATATGTATCTTATAATAGGTTTTACATTGGGTTAATAGTAAATGAGTGAAATAAGGCCATTTCAAACATTTTTTTTTCACATGAAACCTAGTCAAATAAGTTTTTCAAGTAAGCACATTACGAGATCCTAATTTGTTCTATAAATTGAACAAAACATAAAGAATACAGAAGAAAAATACATTATAAATTATAGAAGTAGTAAGTAAATTGGCAGTTTACTGCAAATAATTACTAAATGTATGGGTATTCAAATCCTCTGGATTTCCCAAATTGACATTACCGTAACAGTTAAAATGGGAAAAAAAAAAATCATGTAGCTACTTCAAGGAAATAATCATTAATGAATAGTCCTTGGTTGGAAAAGCAAATGAGTCACAGTGAGTATTCTGGTCTTGTCTTTGTGACATGCTCTTCTAAGCCATGGTGGGCTGGCATGTGAATTTCCCCTTAGTCGCAATATGAACTAGAAAGTTAGGCAAGTCTTCACTGTTGAATCAATAATTGGATTAGTGTTTGGTTGTGTGTGTTTAATGAATCAATGACTTACCTTTGTTTAAATGCCACATAATCAAGTGATTGACTTGTCATGTATGATGTTTTGATTACCTTTACTATTTCTAGTTTCTATTTGCTTTTAAGGACTAAAGGCATGTGAAAGTCAAAAGAGTAATGAAAGGAAGTAAGTGCCACCTTCCTGTGAAAGCATCACAAGAGGCTGAATCAGTAACACTTCCAGATTCCTGACAACTTTATGGTGTATATAGACAATAGGGATTTAAAAAAAAAAACTGATATAACTATATATTTTGTGAGTTAGAATGACTTCAAGAGCTGATTCGCTAAAAATTGCAGTTGAATCAGTTTTATTGCTGTTACATCTGGTGGCAGAACCAGTTAAAATCAATCATTCAAAACAAAACCATTTACTGGAGAAAAATATTCTGACTGTATATTAGGGTAAGTGTATTTTGATATTTGTCTAATTTTTTACTTTTTGTCATTAGGCAAAAAAATACATGGCAAAAATACATTAAAAGATCATACATCTTAATATGAAGTGGATATTTCAAAATACAAAAAATGAACACATGTTGATATGCTCCAACATGCAGTCCCTCTTTCCTAATTCTTAACTTTTTGGGTTTTTTTATTTTTTTAAAGATTTTATTTATTTGAGAGAGCGATTGAGAGAGAGAGAGAGAGCATAAGCAGGAGAAGGGGCAGAGGAAAAGGGAGAAGCAGGCTCCCTGCTGAACAGGGAACCTGATGTGGGGCTGGATCCCAGAACCCTGGGACCATGACCTGAGCTGAAGGCAGACGCTTAACTGACACCCCTCGGTTTTAAATTAACTTATATTCATTAATCTATCTCCTTCATATATTTTGAAATCATGAATAACACCTGGTGGATTTTTACTGAACTGCCATTTTTTTTCCATTTATGCATTCAGATTAGGGTGTGTTATTTTGTTAATAAATTATTTTTATGCCTCAAACTCAAATATCTGCAATTTGCTTCTAAGTTTTCAATTTGCAGTGATTCATTACACAGTTAGTTGACTAACTTACCTAGAAGGACCCAACTATTGACTTTTCAGTGCTTATTTTTCTTAAGATTCTCTATTATCTCCAAGGGAATTGTACACAGCACAGCTTCTTTTTGGAGTGATGTATGTGTTCTTTGGTAGTTAAACTTTCACTCAATTCTGAATACAGCTGAAGACAGAGCTCATTAATCATACCCCAAAGCACAGAACTATGGTTATAACTCTGTAGTTTCAAGGTAATAAGTAGGATCTGTTATCTTTCATGTCCAAAGAGATTTACTCAACTGGTCACTACACAAGTACATGCATTTAACTTACCTTCAGTAATTATAGCTCTGTATTTTAAAATCAATTATTAATTCTATCATGGTTATATGTGCATTAGAAGAGTACCCAAAAATAATTGCCAAAACATTCAATAGCCTAAAAACTTTTAGAAAGGCATTAGTTTATTTTTGAGGTATTTTTTTGTTTTTTTAAATTTTATTTGAGAGAGCACATGCGAGCACAAGTGGTGGGGAGGGGTGGGGCAGAGGGAGAGGGAGAAGCAGGCCAGACATGGGGCTCTATCCCAGGGTCCAGGGATCATGACCCAAGCTGAAGGCAGCCACTTAACTGAGCCACCCAGGCACCCCATATTTTTGAGATATTTAAAAAGGATTTCATTTACCAGTCTTCTAAGTAGTAGTAAACTTGAAGAAAAAAGGGATTAACTTCTGAAAAACCTAAAACATTTCAATTATGCCTAAATAATCCACCCTCAAGTATGTGTGCACATGTCTGTGTGTATACACATTGACAACATTCTAGAAAGAGCATTATTAATTATGTTATTTTAAACGAGTTTTATTCTGCTCATAAACATATTTGCCATACCAGGCTCACATCTGCAGTCTCCTCCAGTCTGTCCCCATCCTGTCTCCTGTTCCTGCTTATATTCCTTCCCTCCCACAGTGAGCTCTACTGATGGTCAGACATAGCCCCACAACCTCTTCCACACCACACCTGGCTCCTGTCCTGTCTCCAAAACACTTCTCCTCTGTCTGCTGAAAGTTTGACTCCTTACCTGTTAAAATACCTATTATTTTTTCCTCATTTCTTTAAGAATTTTTTGTCCCCTGCTTCATATTACTATGCAGGCATCTCCCTTCCTATCAAAGTCAATCCATCTCCATCCACTGAATCAAACACCCTCCATTCTTTCCTATCTGTGAGATAACAGAAAAAAAACAATATATACTATATATATATATATATATATATATCTGTGTCTCTGTCCCCGGTTCCTGCCACAAAACCTTTGTAATTTCCTAAGTGAAAGGAGCACTAGGAACATGTCTTGCTCGAATATTTGGTCTTTGACTTATCTCTGACACAGGGCTCCCAAAACTCTTATAAATTCCTACATGATAAGAGTACTAGGAGCATCTTTTGTTCTACTGAACTGACTCTGGGTGGATTCCTGAATACCTTCTGGATGGGGGCTGGTCACTAGAAAGACCAAGCCCTGGTTAGAAGCTTAGAATTTTCAGCTCCACCCTGAGTCATCCTCCTGAGAAGGGAGAGGGCTAGAAACAGTAAATAATCATGCCTATGTGAGGAAGCCTCCATAAAATCCTGATAGAATAGGGTTTAGAGAGCTTCCAGGTTGGTGAACACATCCATCTCTATGGGATCAGAAGCTCCTGTGCTTATCTCTTCATCTGGCTGTTCACCTGTATCCTTTATCATATCCTTTAATCAACTGATCAATATAAGTGTTTCCCTAAGTTCTATGAGCCGCTCTAGCAAAGTAATCAAACCCAAGGAGGATATTGTTGTCAGAGATCAGAAACCTCTGGTCTATAGCCAGTTGGTCAGAAGTTTAAGTGATAATCTGGGCTTGCAACTAGCTTCTGCAGTGGGGGTTGGGGGGCAGTCTTGTGGGACTGAGCCCTTAATCTGTGGGATCTGGTACTATCTCTAGGTAGAGTGTCACAATTAAGACTCCAGCTGGTGTCACAGAAAATTCTTGTAGAGGGACAAAGCCTCCATAGATTTGGTGACCAGAAGTTATCTGAAGTGCAGTGTTCTATATGAATATTTTGTATGAATATTAAAAGAGATTCACACAGGGCGCCTGGGTGGCTCAGTTGGTTGAGTGACTGCCTTCGGCTCAGGTCATGGTCCCGGAGTCCTGGGTTCGAGTCCCGCATCGGGCTCCCGGCTCAACGGGGAGCCTGCTTCTCCCTCTGACCCTTTCCCCTCTCATGCTGTTTCTCTCTCTCTCTCAAATAAATAAATAAATAAAATCTTTAAAAAAATAAAATAAAAGAGATTCACACAGGAAAAATCTTATAGTAGGGAAGAACCGGGTTTTTCCCTACAAAGGAAAGACAACCCTGTTTTTCCTGTATACTACTTCAGTCTACTAAGCTCCCTACTCTCTTTCTTCTACTTCTTACTCATGACTGCATCTTTCCTCTTAGCATTCATATATGCTACAGTATGACCTATCCAAAATACAAACAATCTGAGCCCCTTCCCTGCTAGCTCTATTTCCACACACACCCAATATCAACTCCTTGCATGTCACTAATTTTTCTTCCATTCACCTTTCAGCTCATTTCAACTAGGGTTACAAGATTTAGCAAACAAAACAAAAAGTATGAGTAGTTAAATATTCAGATAAATAATTTTTAGTATAAATATGTTTCAAGTATTTCATGTATTTTATCTGGCAGCCCAAGTTTCCCAAACATTCATCTTCCATCCTGAACCAAAACTGCTCTTGGTCAGAAATGATATCTTTGTTGCTAATCCAACTTTCTTAGAAACAAAGAATGCCCCTTTATTCACCTGGAATAGACTGAGAGAGTTAGGTAATTAACTCTTTCTGGGAATAGCTATCCTAAATGACAGGTGGGTTTTGGCAAAAATATTCCAGTTCTTGTGCCCTTTCCATAGGTTAACTCTAAAGTGTGTGAACTACTTAATTTCCAAGAATTGCACCATGGGATTAAGCTTTAGAGTGGCAGCCAGCTTAAATAATGCATTTTTTTTAAAGATTTTTTATTTATTTACTTGACAGAGAGAGACACAGCGAGAGTGGGAACACAAGCAGGGGGAGCAGGAGAGGGAGAAGCAGGCTTCCCGCGGAGCAGGGAGCCCGATGCAGGGCTCGATCCCAGGACCCTGGGATCATGACCTGAGCCGAAGGCAGATGCTTAAGGACTGAGCCACCCAGGTGCCCCTTAAATAATGCACTTTGTATGGCTATTTTCTCTTCCTTGTCTCCTTCCCATGCTGCTCTGCCAGAGTTCCTAGCTCTTCCCAAATAAACTACTATTCTTAAATCCTTGACTCAGTCAATTTCTGGAAGAAACCAAAGAAAGGCTTATGTCTAAGCCTCTTTCATTTTTCAATCTATATTCTGCTCTTGATCTCTTCATTTCCATGGCTTTACCAACTTCCTGTAAATTAGTATATTCCAAAAATTTTATCTCCAGCTCAGACCATTCCTTCTAATGTTCAGGTTTATAAAACAGATACTTGACCTCCATCTGGATTGCTCTTAAACATCTCAAAATGAACATGTTTAATTTTTCCCTTTTCCTTATTTATGCTCTTCTTTTAATCTCCCCTCTCTCAATAAATGGCTTTTCTACCTACCCAGTTTTTTGTTTTTTTTTTTTTTTTTTTTTTCGGTTTCGGGTTTTTTTTTGGGGGGGGATTGTTGTTGTTGTTGTTGTTGTTGTTTCCGTAGGTGAAGATGGAGCATTCTCAACAGCTTCAAGCCTCTTGCCTATACAGCTAATCTGTTACCAAGCCTCAGAGACTACTTCCGCAGTATATTTATAATAGGTACATTGTTCCCTCATGATTTCTGTCACCTTAGCCCTGCCACAATATTCTCTACATTGGAAGAGTCTTCACTCTTCTACTCTTGACCTTTTCCAATCCATTCTCCGTGAAATAGACAAGTGGTACCACAGAAATATAAATTAAATTTTGTACTACTCTGCTTATAAGACTTCACTGGCTTCCTATTTCCTTTCAAATAGAGTTCAACTCCCTAAACTGTATGATCTCCAGCACAAATATGGCCACTCTTACAGGGCCATTTATCACACTGACACACCAGTCTTCTTTAAATTAGTTGAATCACTAACCTCATGCTATACCTGAAAAGTAATATTCTATTTCCTCAGCTCATTCTAAACTAATTTAACTAGTTTTTTCCTCCAAATTATATCATAACCTGTAATTATATTTTATTTTTTAAAACGTTTATTTAAATTCAATTAATTAACATATAATGTATTATTGGTTTCAGAGGTGGAGGTCAGCAATTCATCAGTCTTATATAATAACAGTGCTCATTACATCACATGCCCTCCTTAATGTCCATCACCCAGTTACCCCATACCCCCACCCCCCTCCACTCCAGCAACCCACAGTTTGTTTCCTATAATTAAGAGTCTCTTATGGGGCACCTGAGTGGCTCAGTCATTAAGTTGTGCCTTTGGCCTAGGTCATGATCCCAGAGTCCTGGGATCAGGTCCCACATCTGGCCCCTGCTCAGCAGGAAACCTGCTTCTCCCTCTCCCACTCCCCCTGCTTGTGTTCCTGCTCTCGCTATCTCTCTGTTGAATAAATAAATAAAATCTTAAAAAAAAAAAAAATCTCTCTTATGGTTTATCTCCCTCTCTGGTTTCATTTTGTTTTATTTTTTCCTCTCTACCCCTATGATCCTTTGTTTTGTTTCTTAAATTCCACATATCAGTGAGATCACATGATAATTGTCTTTCTCTGATCAACTTATTTCACTTAGCATAATATCCTCTGGTCCATCCACATCATTGCAAATGGCAAGATTTCTTTTTATTTTATTATGTTAATCACCATACATTAAATCATTAGTTTTTGATGTAGTGTTCCATGATTCATTGTTTGTGTATAACACCCAGTGTTCCATTCAGTACGTGCCCTCTTTAATACCCATCACCAGGCTAACTCATCCCCCCAACCCTCTCCCCTCTAGAACCCTCAGTTTGTTTCTCAGAGTCCATAGTCTCTCATGGTTTGTCTCCCCCACCAATTACCCCCCCTTCATCTCTCCCTTCCTACTATATATATATATATATATATATATATATATATATATATATATATAAACATATAATGTATTATTTGTTTCAGAGGTACAGGTCTGTGATTCAACAGTCTTACACAATTCACAGCACTCACCATAGCACATACCCTCCCCAATGTCTATCACCCAGCCACCCCATCCCTCCCACCCCCCACCACTCCAGCAAACCTCTGTTTCCTGAGATTAAGAATTCCTCATATCAGTGAGATCATGATACATGTCTTTCTCTGATTGACTTATTTTGCTCAGCATAATACCTCCAGTTCTATCCATGTCATTGCAAATGGCAAGATTTCATTCCTTTTGATGGCTTCATAATATCCCATTGTATATATATACACCACATCTTCTTTATCCATTCATCTGGCAATGGACATCTTGGCTCTTTCCATAGTTTAGGTACTGTGGACATTGCTGCTATAAACATCGGGGTACACGTACCCCTTCGGATGCCTATATTTGTATCTTTGGGGTAAATACCCAGTAGTGCAATTGCTGGATCATATGGCAGTTCTATTCTCAACTTTTTGGGGAACCTCCATAGTGTTTTCCAGAGTGGCTGCACCAGCTTGCATTCCCACCAACAGTGTAGGAGGGTTCCCCTTTCTCCGCATCCTCACCAACATCTGTCGTTTCCTGACTTGTTCATTTTAGCCATTCTGACTGGTGTGAGGTGGTATGTCATTGAGGTTTTGATTTGGATTTCCCTGATGCCGAGTGATATCGAGCACTTTTTCAAGTGTCTGTTGGCCATTTGGATGTCTTCTTTGGAAAAATGTCTGTTCATGTCTTTTGCCCATTTCTTGATGGGATCATTTGTTCTTTGGGTGTTGAGTTTGATAAGTTCTTCATAGATTTTGGATACTAGCCCTTTATCTGATATGTCATTTGCAAATATCTTCTCCCATTCTGTCGGTTGTCTTTTGGTTTTGTTGACTGTTTCTTTTGCTATGCAAAAGCTTTTTATCTTGATGAAGTCCCAATAGTTCATTTTTGCCCTTGCTTCCCTTCTCTTTGGTGATGTTTCTAGGAATAAGTTGCTGTGGCTGAGATCGAAGAGGTTACTGCCTGTGTTTTCCTTTAGGATTTTGATGGACTCCTGTCTCACCTTGAGGTCTTTCAACCATTTGGAGTCTATTTTTGTGTGTGGTGTAAGGAAATGGTCCAGTTACATTCTTCTGCATGTGGCTGTCCATTTTCCCAACACCACTTGTTGAAGAGACTGTCTTTTTTCCATTGGACATTCTTTCCTGCTTTGTCAAAGATTAGTTGACCATAGAGTTGAGGGTCCATTTCTGGGCTCTCTGTTCTGTTCCATTGATTGATGTATCTGTTTTTGTGCCAGTATCAAACTGTTTATGATGATTGCAGCTTTGTAATAGAACTTGAAGTCCGGAATTGTGATGCCACCAGCTTTGCTTTTCTTTTTCAACATTCCTCTGGCTATTCGGGGTCTTTTCCGGTTCCATACAAATTTTAGGATTATTTGTTCCATTTCTTTGAAAAAAGTTGGTATTTTGATAGGGATTGCATTGAGTGTGTAGATTGCTCTAGGCAGCATTGACAGCTTCACAATATTTGTTCTTCCAATCCATGAGCATGGAGCATTTTTCCATTTCTTTGTGTCTTCCTCAATTTCTTTCATGAGTATTTTATAGTTTTCTGAGTACAGATCCTTTGCCTCTTTGGTTAGATTTATTCCTAGGTATCTTATGGTTTTGGGTGCATTTGTAAATGGGATCAACTCCTTATTTCTCTTTCTTCTGTCTTGTTGTTGGTGTATAGGAATGCCACTGATTTCTGTGCATTGATTTTTATATCCTGCCACTTTACTGAATTCTTGTATGAGTTCGAGCAGGTTTGGGGTGGAGTCTTTTGGGTTTTCCACGTAAAGTATCGTATCATCTGCAAAGAGTGAGAGTTTGACTTCTTCTTTGCTGATTCGGATGCCTTTTATTTTTTTTGTTGTCTGATTGCTGTGGCTAGGATTCTAATACTATGTTGAATAGCAGTGGTGATAGTGGACATCCCTGCCGTGTTCCTGACCTTAGGGGGAGAGCTCTCAGTTTTTCCCCATTGATAATGATATTCACTGTGGGTTTTTCATAGATGGCTTTTATGATTTTGAGGTATATACCCTCTATCCCTATACTCTGAAGTGTTTTGATCAAGAAAGGATGCTATACTTTGTCAAATGCTTTTTTTGTATCTATTGACAGGATCATATGGTTCTTGTTCTTTCTTTTATTAATGTATTGCATCACATTGATTGATTTGTGGATGTTGAACCAACCTTGCAGCAAAGGGATAAATCCCATTGGTCATGGTGAGTAATCCGTTTAATGTACTGTTGGATCCTGTTGGCTAGTATTTTGGTGAGAATATTTGCATCCATGTTCATCAAGGATATTGGTCTGTAATTCTCCTTTTTGATGGGGTCTTTGTCTGGTTTGGAGATCAAGGTAATGGTGGCCTCATAAAACGAGTTTGGGAGTTTTCCTTCCCTTTCTATTTTTTGGAACAGTTTCAGAAGAATAGGTATTCATTCTTCTTGAAATGTTTGGTAGAATTCCCCTGGAAAGCCATCTGGCCCTGGGCTTTTGTTTGTTGGGAGATTTTTGATGACTGCTTCAATTTCCTTAGTGGTTATAGGTCTGTTCAGGTTTTCTATTTCTTCCTGGTTCAGTTTTGGTAGTTTATACATCTCTAGGAATGCATCCATTTCTTCCAGATTATCCACTTTGCTGCCATATAGTTGCTCATAATATGTTCTTATAATTGTTTGTAATTTCTTTGGTGTTGGTTGTGATCTCTCCTCTTTCATTCATGATTTTATTTATTTGGGTCCTTCTCTTTTCTTTTTGATAAGTCTGGCCAGTGTTTATCAATCTTATTCTTTCAAAGAACCAGCTCCTAGTTTCGTGGATCTGTTCTACTGTTCTTTTGGTTTCTATGTCATTGATTTTTGCTCTGATCTTTACTATTTCTCCTGCTAGGTTTAGCCTTTATTTGCTGTTCTTTCTTCAGCTCCTTTAGGTGTAGGGTTAGGTTGTATATTTCAGACCTTTCTTGTTTCTTGAGAAAGGCTTGTACTGCTATATAAGTTCCTCTTAGAATGGCCTTTATGCATCCCAAAGATTTTTTTTTTTAAAGATTTTTTATTTATTTATTTGAGACAGAGAGAATGAGATACAGAGAGCATGAGAGGGAGGAGGGTCAGAGGAAGAAGCAGACTCCCTGCCGAGCAGGGAGCCTGATGTGGGACTCGATCCCAGGACTCCAGGATCATGACCTGAGCCGAAGGCAGTCGCTTAACCAACTGAGCCACCCGGGCACCCCGCATCCCAAAGATTTTGAACAGTTGTGTTTTCATTTTCACTTGTTTCCATGAATTCTTTAAATTCTTCTTTAATTTCCTGGTTGACCCATTCATTCTTTAGTAGGATGCTCTTTAGCCTCCATGTATTTGAGTTCTTTCCAACTTTCCTCTTGTGATTGAGTTCTAGTTTCAAAGCAGTGTGGTCCGAAAATATGCAGGGAATGATCCCAATCTTTTGGTATCGGTTGAGACCTGATTTGTGACCTAGGATGTGATCTATTCTGGAGAATGTTCCATGGGCAATAGAGAAGAATGTGTATTCTGTTGCTTTGGGATGGAATGTTCTGAATATATCTGTGAAGTTCATTTGGTCCAGTGAGTCATTTAAAGTCTTTATTTCCTTATTGATCTTTTGCTTAGATGATCTGTCCATTTCAGTGAGGGGGGTGTTAAAGTCCCCCACTATTATTGTATTGTTGTTAATGTGTTTCTTTGCTTTTGTTATTAATTGCCTTATATAATTGGCTGCTCCCATGTTAGGGGCATAGATATTTACAACTGTTAGATCTTGTTGGATAGACCCTTTAAGTGTGATATAGTGTCCTTCCTAATCTCTTATTATAGTCTTTGGTTTAAAATCTAATTTGTTTGATATAAGGATTGCCACCCCAGCTTTCTTTTGGTGTCCATTAGCATGGTAAATGGTTTTCCACCCCCTCACTTTCAATCTGGAGGTGTCTTTGGGTCTAAAATGAGTCTCTTGCAGACAGCATATCGATGGGTCTTGTTATTTTATCCAATCTGATAGCCTGTCTTTTGATTGGGGCATTTAGCCCATTTACATTCAGGGTAACTACTGAAAGATATGAATTTAGTGCCATTGTATTGCCTGTAAGGTGACTGTTACTGTATATTGTCTGTGCTCCTTTCTGGTCTATGTTACTTTTAGGCTCTCTCTTTGCTTAGAGGACCCCTTTCAATATTTCTTGTAGGGCTGGTTTCATGTTTGCAAATTCCTTTAGTTTTTGTTTGTCCTGGAAGCTTTTTATCTCTCCTTCTATTTTCAGGGACAAGCCTAGCTGGATATAGTATTCTTGGCTGCATATTTTTCTCATTTAGTGCTCTGAATATTTCATGCCATTCCTTTCTGGCCTTCCAAGTCTCTGTGGATAGGTCTGTTGCCAATCTAATGTTTCTACCATTGTAGATTACAGATCTCTTCTCCTGAGCTGCTTTCAGGATTTTCTCTTTGTCTCTGAGACTCGTAAGTTTTACTCTTAGATGTCGGGGTCTTGACCTTTTTTTTATTGATTTTGAGAGGGGTTCTCTGTGCCTCCTGGATTTTGACGCCTGTTTCCTTCCCCAAATTAGGGAAGTTCTCTGCTATAATTTGCTCCAGTATACCTGATGCCCCTCTCTCTCTTCTTTTTCTGGGATCCCAATTATTCTAATATTGTTTCATCTTATGGTATCACTTATCTCTCAAATTCTGCCCTCATGATCCAGTAGTTGTTTATCTCTCTTTTTCTCAGCTTCTTTATTTTCCATTATTTGGTCTTCTGTATCACTAATTCTCTCTTCTGCCTCATTTATCCTAGCAGTTAGAGCCTCCATTTTTGATTTCACTTCATTAATAGCCTTTTTGATTTTGACTTGGTTAGATTTTAGTTCTTTTATTTCTCCAGAGAGGGTTTCTCTAATATCTTCCATGCTTTTTTCAAGCCTACCTAGTATCTTTAAAATCATCATTCTGAACTCTAGTTCTGACATCTTACTAATGTCTGTATTAATTAGGTCCTTGGCAGTTGGTACTGCCTCTTGTTCTTTTTTTTTGAAATGATTTTTTTCTGTCTTGTCATTTTGTCCAGAGGAGAATAGATGAGTGAGAGAACAAATGCTAATAGGGTAACAATGGCCCCAGAAAAATATACACTAAACAAATCAGAAGAGACCTGAAACCAGGGGAAAAGAAAAGGAAAGAAAGGAAAAAGAAAAAGATTAAAAAATATATGATCAAATATGATCAGGCTGGTGCATAGATCAGTGCCACAGACTAGATTTTGGGCATATTTTGGTCTGTTAGAAGAAAGTGCCTCCCAAAAATTTTAAAGAAAGAAAAACTTACATGTACAAAAATAATGGTAAATATGAAGGGACGGAATATGACTATAAAGATGAAAATTAGAAGATTTTATAAAAGGAATGATAAGAAGTTGGTTGAAAAAAGAAAGAAGAGAAATTAAAAAAAAAAAAAAAAAAAGAGAATGTGATTGGGCAGGAGACCAGAACAAAGCCATACACTAGAGATTTAGGATATATTTTGGTCTATTAGAAGAAACTGTATCCCAAAATTTTAAAGAAAGAACAACTTATATATATACCAAAAATAAGGTTAACTACTATGAAGGGATAGAATATGACTCTAAAAAGGAAAAATAAAAAAAGATTTTTAAAGAAGGGATTGATAAAATATTTGAAAAAGGGAAAAAGAAAAATTCAAAAAAAAAATTTTAAAAATTAACTTTGAAAGACTAAAGAATCATGGTAAAAACCCATGAATGCTACGTGCAGTATTCCCCTAGTGCTAGAGGTCTGCTATTCACATTGATTGGTAAACTTGGTCTTGGCTGGCTGTTCTTGCTGATCTTCTGGGGGAGGGGTCTGTTGCCATGGTTCCCAAATCTCTTTGCCAGAGGCAGAATTGCCCTGCCCTTGCCTGGGCTGGGCTAGGTAATCTGCTCCGGTTTGCTGTCCGGAGCTTTTGTTCCCTGCAAGATTTCTGTACAGCTTTGGAGGACAAGAATGAAATGGCAGCCTCCCAAACTCTGCCCTGGAGGAGCTGAGACCTCGGGGCCCCACTCCTCAGTGCACCCCCAGAGAAAAGCAGTCAATCATTCCTGTTTCCCCGGGCTCTGACTGCACTCCGTGCTCACCTGGCCTGTGACCAAGTGTTTCTATCTCTGGCAAACGACCCCATGTGGAGTCTCCAAACCCAGCCAATGCCTGCAGTGCACTCCCATGCCACTGCCCCCGGGGGAGGAAGGGAAGTCTCCCCGGATCTGCCGCTTGTTGGGTCCCTGCTGGAAGAGCAGTGGCCCAACTGTGCTGCCGATCATGGTTTATGGCAACCCCGAGCTGTGAGCCCACTCCTTGGCTCCGTCTCTGCAGCTGGCTTCCCTGCTTCAATACCTGGGAGCTCTGCTGCACTCAGGCACCCCCGGTCTTTCTGTGACCCCGAGGGTCCTGAGACCACACTGTCCCAGCGAGGGTTCCACCCCTCGCTTAGCCACTGGAGTGACGTCAGACTTCTAAAATTTCCGATTTTGTGCTCTGCTGCTCTGTCACTTGCCAGAAGTGGCCAACAGAGGCCCCCTCCACCCGCCATCTATCCTCCTGAATATCTCCTTGGATTCACTTCTCCATACGTCCTACCTTCCAGAAAGTGGTCGCTTTTCTGTTCAGAGTTGCTGCTATTCTTTTCTTCAATCTCCTGTTGAGTTTGTAGGTGTTCAGAATGGTTTGATCCCTATCTAGCTGAATTCCTGGGACCAGATGAAATTTAGGTCTCCTATTCCTCCGCCATCTTGCTCCTCTCCCTGGCAAGATTTCATTTTTGATGGCTACGTATTATTCCATTTGTGTGTGTCTGTGTGTGTGTTCTTTATTAATCTGTTGATTGACATCTGGGCTCTTTCCATAGTTTCGCTATTGTAGACATTGCTGCTAGAAACACTGGAATGCAGGTGCCCCTTTAAATCACTACATTTGTATCTTTGGGGTAAATACCCAGTAGTGCAATTGCTGGATCGTATGGTAGCTCTATTTTCAACTTTTTGAAGAACCTCCATACTGTTTTCCAGAGTGGCTGCACCAGCTTGCATTCCCACCAACAGTGTAGGAGGGTTCCCCTTTCTCTGCATCTTCACCAACATCTGTCGTTTCCTGACTTGTTCATTTTAGCCATTCTGACTGGTGTGAGGTGGTATGTCATTGAGGTTTTGATTTGGATTTCCCTGATGCTGAGTGATATCAAGCACTTTTTCATGTGTCTGTTGGCCATTTGGAAGTCTTCTTTGGAAAAATGTCTGTTCATGTCTTTTGCCCATTTCTTGATGGGATCATTTGTTCTTTGGGTGTTGAGTTTGATAAGTTGTAGATCTTGGATACTAGCCCTTTATCTGATATGTCATTTGCAAATATTTTCTCCCATTCTGTCAATTGTCTTTTTGTTTTGTCAACTGTTTCCTTTGCTGTTCAAAAGCTTTTTATCTTGATGAAGTCCCAATTGTTTACTTTTGCCTTTGTTTCCCTTCCTTTTGGAGACATGTCTAACAAGTATATGACTAGTTGTTAAATGTCTTTCCTCTCTACCAGAATGTAACCTCCATGAAGATAAAAGCCATACCTGTTTTGTTCCATACTGCCAACATAATGTCCCGGGATGTAATTTTGTCTGACTTATGATACAGCTCAATAACTGATTGAATGAATATACAAAAAGATTCAGAAAATACATGTGATAAGCTGTAACTACTGAAGGGTTTCAACCCATTTACTCTTTCCAACTATATAGAATCTAAGGGAAACCACATCTAACCTTTATTGAGTTTCTATTACATTCCAGGCATTTTGCATGTTTCCCTTTTGGTCTTCACAATTTAAGCATCATCACTATAACCATTTTAAAGATCACAAAAATGAGTCTCTGAGATGCTCAAAAATTTGAGCATTAAGTGACTCCTATAAATCTAGGAAGGATCGATGTCAGAGCTGGAATTAAAATTTATATCTGGCCTCAAAATTTCTTTTTCCAGTAATATTCTAAAAACTTCATTGAGTGATATTTCAACTTGGTGTTGTAACAATAGGAACTGAACTCAGAGATTTTACAATCTATTATATTTAAAGAAATCTTGGTAAATAACCCACAACTTGTTTTATTAAATATTATTCTCAGCAAGGTTTACTACTGAAAGATAATTTTCCTATGGTTTTCATAGTGAAAATTACTGGGAATAAGATATTGCTTATACATTAAATACACATAACAATTAACACTACCTTATAGGCAGATATTTACAACAACACTAAAAACATCCCTATGTCAGGAGAAACAAAATTATCATAGCACCTATGGTAGGTTGCAATTTTTTTTCCACACTTACTAGTGTGGGGCATTTGGCAAGTTACTTATTCTCTCTTTACATTTTTTAATCATCAGTAAAATGTGTATGATAATAGTATCAACCTCATGAGTGTAATTGTGAGGAATAAATAATATGTATAGAATGCTTAAAATACTTCTTAGCACATATTAACATTATCTGCCTCTGAAAACTCAATGTTAATAGTTTGTCACCTGTTAATTTATTCAACCACTATTAGTCACCACATAATAGATTTTTAAAATCTATTACGGCAGGTAAAATCATTTCATCTTAATCTAGATGGGGAAAATAGACCCTAAAATAATACATGAATGAGTAAGAAATTTCAGATGGTGAGAGTTGCCATGAATAAAATGAAACAGGAAGATGAATTTGTTTTCCATTAATTTTATATTAACTTTAATTGAAGTAAACTCCATATCTATAATTTGCTTTGGGCCTTTCAACCTAAAAAGGAATATGCTAATATTGGTATTTACCTTTATACTATTCTCTTTTAATTTTTAATTTGCTCATTCTCATAGTTATCTCATCATTTCCACTTAATGTTTAAAAGAACATACACTTTGATCTAACTGCAAAAATCATTTGAATTTTAATCATAAAATCCAAGTTGATAATCACTCCCACCTGCATTTTGTTCTGAATGTTTTTAAGATTAAAAAAATAGTTGGTCTGGTTAAATGTATTTAAAAATTCAAATAATCTGAACGTTTTGTGTTTAAGTTAAACCATCTAGATCACTTGAGTTCTGATGGAGTAGACTGTAGTGACCCACGTAGTTCATCACTGTATACACACAACCTCTGTGGCATCTTCTTGTCTATCTGTCCTAAGGGGAGGAGAAAGAGAAATATGTGTTTACATGGTATCAAAAACAAACTGTAATTTGTCATGGAGAGTTTATCTTGAATACTTTCTTATTTATTCCCATACTGAAATCATTCTTATCAGACCGAAAGTGGTAGTAAGTAACCCAAATGGGTGACATAAAATTTGCCTTAGAAAAATTTCTTTGGGCACCAGGGTGGCTCAGTTGGTTAAGTGTCTGCCTTCAGCTCAGGTCATAATCCCTGAGTCCTGGGATTGAGTCCATGTCAGGCGCCCTGCTCAGCAGGGAGTCTGCTTCTATGTCCCTCCCCTGGCTCCTGTGCATTCTCTCTCAGATAAATAAAACCTTAAAAAAAAAAAAAAAAAAAAAGAAAAATTTTCTTATGACTTCTCTTGTTCTCCTTGCCTCCAAAAGAAATACAAAGGAATTGGTCTGAGCTATGTATGCATTCCCTCATTTCACAAAATAGGCACTAAATCAGTTCTAAAATGCTACTTTTTACTAAGTTTCTCCAAACAAGCCATAGGACTATACATGCTTACAAACTTCAAATAAAATTAGAGATGAACAAATGTTTTTAAAACTTGAAGATATAAACCACATATGCTGAGATTCTATTAAAAAATAGAAACTATAATTGGCCTGGGGGAGATTGGAGTGCTTTCCTAGGGAGCAGTGAGCAAAAACGATTTCTAAAAGAAAAAGGGTCATTCATCTCAAGGAAAATTAAATTTAAAAAGGAAGGCATCAAGAAATAAAATTTTACGACGTGTATTAGGAAAATACTTTTGAAAAAATATAAGAGAAATTTCTTTCCATTTCGTATGTCAGCAAATAACTCATTTTCCCATTCTGATTTGATAACATTTGGACAGAGTCAAAAGAAAATACAAAGTGTTCACTGGAAGTGTGAAGAGGTCATAAACTTAAACCATAAAATATCTGGAGATTTTACTGAGTCCTGGCTGCATAGTTAAGTTATGACATAATTAATCTCCTCTTAAAGAACAAAAATAGTATGTATTTTAAGAAATTCTCATCTATCCAGTGGGGAGTCCTACTGTCTTGACTTCCCATTTCCTCAACTGTTCTTATCTCTAGATTCAGGGATGTGGAAACATGACTTAGAAAATCTTGTTCTAAAGTGAAAAGAGGCATCACCCTCCCCATGCTGAAAGCTAATTCATCTCCCAATGCTCTCTTTCCCACTCTAGTTTACGTACTCAGGGACTTTGCTCTAGCTAATAATCTTTTTCTCTGCATTGTCTAAAACATTTTTGTCACCAATGGTTTCTTCTGCCTATAAATGTGCTCAATTTTTTGCCATAACTTAAAAAAAAAGTTCTCTTTTGAGTCTATGTCTCCTAGATAAATATAAATCTTGAATACCTTCCAGTCTTTTGAGGCCACTTCTAAGTACTGCTACTCTGCTTTCTCTCATTTCCCAAATCTCCCCTTGACAGGGTACAATCTGGTAACATTTTTCCAAGTCACTAAAGTTGATTTGCTAAGATCATTAACAATTCTATTTGCTGACTACAAAGACCAGATTTCAGTGAGTATCCTGACTGCTTTTTCAGCTGAAATGCTAAGAAGAACGTTCAAGATGTTTTCAAAATCAACCACCCATTTTAGAAGTGGATGGTAAAGGACATGACATCAATCAATCCTCCTCTGTTTTCTCCTATAATGCATTTTGTGTCATGGCAATAAGTGAGTACAGAAAGAGAAGACTAATGTGATTTTCATTGTCCCTTCCTTGACCAATTAAAGTGTGTGATTACTTTACCTTGCTGCACTTTATATTCACATCATCATTTACATTATTAAACTCTTACCAAATACCATATGATGTAAGCATTTAAAATATGTAAAATAAGTAGGTCAGCGGGAAATCAACACACTAAAGGAACTGGAAACAACCTTTAAAAGATGAATGTCTACCCGTCTTAAAATTTTGTGTTTAACTTCTCCTTAATCCAATTCATAGTCTTGTTACATCTCCATTAGTGATTAATTAAAAATTACTTCAAGAAAAAAATAGGCATTAAGAGAAAATCTGAAAGGCTGTATAGTGTATAAATTGTTTTGATCCCTTAAATACAAAATTTAATTTCATTCTAGTTCCATGAATATGGAAAAATGTTTCATGTAAATAAAAGTAAAACCCCACAAGATATAGCAATGATCTATTAATATCACTCAAACAGAACTAAAATTTTGAAAAAAGTTTAATTATGATATATATATGCATATTTCATGCAAATTCAGAAATTCAGATAGATTTCACCAATCAAAACAGAAAATGTTCAGTTCTAAAACATGCCTCTGGTTCATAGCTTAAGTTTGATCTATTTTAAGACAAAACTGCTACATGCTGTTATTTATTTCCAGGTGCAATAAAATCCATTTAATTTGAAGACTGATTAAAGTAGAGAAACCTAATGACAAGGAGTAAACTAATGCTCTACCAATCAAACTAGGGTCTGACACAGACTGCCAAAAACAACAGTGAACACTTGGTAAGGGGAAATGTCAGCACTGATATTAAACATTTATACATAGTTTGTTAGTGTTGTAAGTCATGAAATTAAAGTACATAACTTAATATTTTGAACCCCAAGCCATAGTAAAGCTTATAGTTGATATCTTCCTCTAAAAGAGTTAACTTTTTAAATTGCATCAGTAAACATGACCACTTAATAATCTGTTCCTATTTGCTGTATGTATATATTTCAGAGCACATGAGTAATCATATAAAAAATTAAGGATAAATTAGAGAAGTTATTTATGTTCTTTCTGCTCATCTATAATTAATTTCCAACTGAAATACTCTGATTTAAGCTATGATACCATCAACTTTTTAAGATTTAAAATTTTGTTTGCTTTGTTTTCATCTTGGAGATAAAGGTTTGACTTACTTTCTACTTAGACAAATGTGAAACATTATGCCAAAATGATTTAAATGCTTAAAGACCGAAATGTTAGTGAAGTTAGTGAAGAGTTAGTGAACTATCTCTTTAAATGTAAATTTCTCCTATTTTTTAGGATCTGTGAAACTAAAAATAAGTTTATGTAATTCAAAATTTCCTGACTTCTATTTCCAATACTATACATTACAAGCGTAACCTTTAAAACTCTAGGTAGTAGGTATTATTAAACCAAAGAATGTATTTTAAAACCGAAGATTTAAATTAAAATCCAGAACCATTCTGTGAGATACTTACTCACTTTCCTGAGACTTCGTTTCCTATGTCAAATAGTTACAATACTTATCATATATTGTTTTCTTTATATTAAATATAGAAAGCAGTACAAATATACAGTAGGGGTTCAGAGAAAACTGTTTTCCTTATATTAATGACTGAGTTGTTAAAAAGAAAATCACAGGCCCAAAATGGCATCACTTGGGCTGAGTCACCAAACCAGGGCTTAACACCTAATCTAATTGCAGTTTCAACCACCCCAGAAATATGTCTTACCAAGTCAGTCAGGAATTTTCTGATCAGCACCACTAATGAAGTAGTCTGTCACATGGGTCCTCTCCATCCATCAAAATAAGATGAGATAATCTGCCTGGTAAGATTCTCTGTTCTTCACCCTAAAGGAAAGAGATCTTGCCAGAATAATCCTTTTGTTTTTCTCATAACTTTCTGGTTCTACCTTTCTTCCTATAAAAAGTTTCCATTTCCTTCAGCTACCCAGAGTTCCCCTCTACTTGCTAGATGGGATACTGCTGAATTCATTTTTTTTTTTTTTTTAAGATTTTATTTATTTGACAGAGACACAGCGAGAGTGGGAACACAAGCAGGGGGAGTGGGAGAGGAAGAAGCAGGCTTCCCGTTGAGCAGGGAGCCTGATGCAGGGCTCGATCCCAGGACCCTGGGATCATGACCTGAGCCGAAGGCAGATGCTTAACGACTGAGCTACCCAGGTGCCCCAACTGCTGGATTCATTAATCACTTAATAAAGGAAATTAGATCTTTAAATTCACTTGAAAAAAAAATTTTTTTTTAAACAGATGTGGTGGCAGTGGTAAGATCTGAAGCAAATTTCTGACAGCATTTGGGGACAAGAAACACAGGTGTGGTACCCTGTGAATCCTTTGAGTTCACTGTCTTTCTTGCCTTTTCTGAGGGCCATTGGTAAGTCCCTCTCATCCCTTCTACCTCCGCTCCTTTTGCATTTGAGATACTGATCTAATTGGCTTTCCAATCCAGGGTTAACAGGTCAGTCTAGACCAACTGGAGGCTCTAACAGAGTTCCAGTCCTTAGCCCTTGGCTTAATCTGCAATTTCACATTGGAGTAACTTCCCCAGTTCCAATCCACAGTCCCCATTTACTGGTATTTGCTGATTTAGCCCTTTCCCCATTTGTAGACTGCAGTCTCACTGAATGGAATCTGTTGGTTTAGTCCACAGAGGAAATTGCTGGTAATGTGCAGACTTAGTCAGTCTGCAGTGACATCTTTTGGTTACTGCTGGTAGGTTGAGGTCCATGTTTGTTTCTCTTGTTTTGTGTAAATAATGCCTATTGCTAATAGGGATCTCAGAGGCCAAAAAGCCTCAAAAAATGGTGGGCATGAGTCTACCATTTACAAGCTGTTAGAGTCCACCTTTGCCCACACCTAACTCAAAGACTCCTGTGTTAGGCCCATGCAATGAGGCACACTGCAAAGCACCCACAAATCCTAACCCCAGGGCAAGTCTCTCATAGGTATTATTTTAGCTCTAAGAAACCCAAAACCCAAAACCCAAAGTCCTAGCTAAAAATATGAGATCCTTCATATCCAGAGAGTTGAGAGAGCCACATTCTGGCATACCTGCTTATTTTATGTCTAAGAACTATAGTCCCAGGGCACCTGGGTGGCTCAGTTGGTTAAGCGGCTGCCTTCGGCTCAGGTCATGATCCTCGAGTCCCTGGATCAAGTCCCGCATCAGGCTCTCTGCTCAGCGGGGAGTCTGCTTCTCCCTCTGACCCTCCCCCCTCTCATGTGCTCTCTCTCATTCTCTCTCTCTCAAATAAATAAATAAAAAAAAAAATCTTAAAAAAAAAAAAAAAAAGAACTATAGTCCCAGAAGTTGCATATATCTAGAAAGATGAAAAAAAAAAAAAAGTTACAAAAAAATAATGTGGAATTACATTGGCTATTTTGGGGAGCATTCCAATTAGGTAAAATCATGTAAGAAGCACCCTTGAAAGCAAGGGTTCCTAAAGTAAATGGGATGGGATACCTGTTTTAACTGAAAAAGAGAAGCCTCCAAAAGGTTTCAAAATTCCAAAATAGTTTCATTAAAGATTCATTGGTTGTTTATCTGGCTATCTTTAGGAGTGACTCTAGATCTTATGAAGATAGTATCTTTTGCATACTCTTTGATGACACCTCTTGAGTCCATAAGATTAATACTGCCAGAAATATTTACTGTTTGGCCTTGCTGAAGCCTGACAAGATATGAGAAAGGACTTCATAACTCTATGATCAGAAATTTGGCCAAATTGGAAGCTGATATTCAGAGCTTGATATTTTTTTTTCTTTTTAGGATTTTCCCCCTAATCTCAATGTGTCAGAGGTAAAAACATTCTCATAGGTGGATGCATCTGTTAGTCCTTTGATATGATTCAAGTGGCAAAATAATTCTTTGAGGAATTAAAAATAGCTATCCTTGTTTTACAAATCTTTTTTTTCTGTTTTTACAGATTTTTTTTTTTTGTCAGAGAGAGAGAGCACAAGCAGGGGGAGTGTCAGGCAGAGCAGGTAGAGGGAGATGCAGGCTCTCTGCCAAGCAAGGAGCCCAATGTGGGCCTTGATCCCAGGACCCTGGGATCATGACCTGAGCTGAAGGCAGACGCTTAACCGACTGAGCCACCCAGGCATCCCACAAATCTAGTCTTTATAGGGCCAGAAACAATTCAGAAATAACCCATCCTTCTTACCAATACCCAAACCTCTCCTATTTATCTCAAAATGCTTGTAAGAATTATAAAAATTATGGCCTTGAAGGAACAAAAGTTCCTCTAGGAGGACTTTGCTTTTCTCCCCTGTGCATTAAGATGTAATTGTTTAGTGTTCTATCTGGTCTTCTCAGGAATGCTTATCTACCATCTCTTTTATTTTTTTATTTTATTTTTTTAAAAGATTTTATTTATTTATTTGCGAGAGAGAATGAGAGACAGAGAGCACGAGAGGGAGGAGGGTCAGAGGGAGAAGCAGACTCCCCGCTGAGCAGGGAGCCTGATACAGGACTCGATCCCGGGTCTCCAGGATCATGACCTGAGCCAAAGGCAGTCGCTTAACCAACTGAGCCACCCAGGCGCCCTCTACCATCTCTTTTAAAGGCAAACTTCAGGGAGATGTTTGTTTTTTTTTTTAAAACAAAAGTATAGTTAGCATACAATATTACATTAGTTTTAGGTGTAGATTCCACAAGCCTATAGGTTATGCTATGCTCATTAGTACAGCTACAATCTGTCACCATACAACACCATTATAATACCATTGACTATATACTCTATGCTGTACTTATTATTCCCATGACTTATTCACTCTGCAACTGGGGGCCTTTATCTTCCATTCCCCTTTACCCATTTTGCCCATCCCCCAAGCCTCTGCCCTTTGACAACCATCAGTTCTATTTATGGATTTGTTGATGCTTTCGGTTTACTTTTACATTTGTTTAAGTTCCACACATAAGTGAAATCATTTGGTATTTGTCTCTTACTTCACTTAGCATAATAATCTCTAGATTCATCTCTGTTATTGCAAATGACAAGATCTCATTCTTTTTTATGGCTGTGTAATATTCTCTCTATATATAACATCTTTATCCATTCATCTATCAATGAACACTTGGGTTGCTTCCACATCTTGACAATAGTCAAGATATAGTCAATAATGCTACAATAAACAAAAGGGTACATATATTTTTTTCAAATGAAGTATTTTCCCTTTCTTTGGGTAATTATCCAGAAGAATTATTGGATCATATGGTATTTCTATTTTTAATTTTTCCATAGTTTCTGCACCGATTTCCATCCCCACTAACAGTTGCAGGTTTCCCTTTTCTCCACTTCCTCACCACCATTTGTTATTTCTTGTCGTCTTGATTCTGGCCAACCTGACAGGTGTGAGGTTGTGGTTCTGATGTGCATTTCCCTGATGATGAGTGATGTTGAGCATCTTTTCATGTGTCTGTTGGCTATCTTTATATCTTCTTTGGAAAAAAATGTCCATTGAGGTCCTCTGTTCATTTTTAAATCAGATTTTTTTTTTTTTTGGTGTTGAGTTGCATGAGTTTTTATGTATTTTGGATATTAATCCCTTATCAGATTTCTCACTTGCAAAAATCTTCTTATTAAGTAGGTTGTCTTCACTTTGTTGGTTTCCTTTGCAGTGCAAAAGTTTTTTGTTTTTTTGTTTTTTTTATTTTGATGTAGTCCCAGGAGTTTATCTTTGCTTTTATTTCCCTTGTCTGAAGAGATCTACAAAAATGTTAAGACTGATGTCAAAGAAATTACTGCCAGTCTCCTAGGAATTGTACAGTTTCAGGACTCATATTTAGATGTTCGATCCACTGTGAGTTTACTTTTGTGCATGGTGTAAGAAAGTGGCCCAGTTTTCCCAAACCATTTGTGTAAGAAACCATCTTTTCCCTATTGCATATTCTTCCCTCCACTGTCATCAGTTAACCATACAGGTGTGAGTTTACTTCTGGGCTTTCTAGCCTATTCCACTCATCTATGTTTTTGTGTCAGTATGATATTGTTTTGATAAGTGTAGCTTTTACTATATCTCAAAATCTGGGATTGTGATACCTCCAGCTTTGTTCTCCCTTCTCCAAATTATTTTGGCTATTAGAGGTCTTTTGTGGTTCCATATAAATGTTAGGATAATTAGTTCTAGTTAAGTGAAAAATGCTGTTGGTATTTAGATAGGGATTGTATTGAATCTATAGATTGCTTTGGGTAGTATGGACATTTTCGCTATGTTCTAACCCATGAGAATGGAATATCTTTGTATCATCTTCAATTTCTTCCATCAGTATTTAGTAGTTTTCAGCAGATACGTCTTTCACCTCCCTGTGAAGTTTATTCCTAGGTATGTTATTCTTTGTGGTACACTGTAAATGGGCATGTTTTCTTAATTTTTCTTTCTGCTAATTTGTTATTAATATATAGGAATGCAACAGATTTCTTTATATTAATTTTACATCCTGAAATTTTACTGAATTCATTTATTACTCCTAATAGTTTTTGCTGGAGTCTTTATGGTATTCTATTTATAGTATCATGTTATCTGCAAATAATGAGTTTTACTTCTTCCTTACCAATTTGGATACCTTTTGTTTTTCTTGCCTGATTGCTAGGGCTAAGAATTCCAGTACTATGTTGAATAAAAGTGGCGAGAGCGGATAGGCTTGTTTTGTTCCTTATCTTAGTGAAAAGTTGAGTTTTCCTCTATTAAGTATGATATTAATTGTGGGTTTTTCATACATAGCCTTTATTTGTTGAGAGTTTTTATCATGAACAAATGTTTAATTTTGTTAAATGATTTTTCTACATCTGAGATAATCAAATGATTTTTATCTCTTGTTTTCTTGATGTGGTATATCACACTGATTGATTTTCAAGTACTGAACCATTCATATGTCTCTGGAAAAAATCCCACTTGATTGAGGGGAATGATTCTTTTAATGTATTGTTGAATTCACTTCACTGATATTTTGTTGATGATTTTTGCATCTACATTCATCAAGGATGTTGGCCTATAGTTTTCTCTTTTGGATTGTCCTTGTCTGGTTTTGGTATCAGGGTAACACTGGCCTTATAGAATGTATTTGAAAGCTTTCCTTCTATTTTTTTCAAGCAGAATAGGAATTAACTCTTCTTTAAGTGTTTGGTAGAATTCACCCATGAATCCATCTGGTACTGGATTTTTGTTTGTTTGTTCTTCTTTACTGATTCCATTTTGTTAGTAGTAGTCTGTTCAGATTTTTTATTTCCGCCTGATTTAGTTTTGGAAGATTGTATGTTCCTAGGAATGTATCCATTTCTTTTAGGTTTCTTCTAAGTTCAATTGTTGGCATATAACTTTTCATAGTACTTTCTTACAATCCTTTGTATTTCTCTTCCTTTTCTAATTTTGAGTCCACTTTTTTCTTGATGAATCTGGCTAAAGATTTATTAATTTTATTAAGCTTTTCAAAGAACTAGCTTTTGGTTTTATTGATTTTTCCCATGATTTTCTAGTTTTTATTTCTGCTTTGATCTTAATTCCTTATTTCTACTAGCATTGGACTTTTTTTTTTTTCTATTTCCTTCAGGTATACAGTTAATTTCTTATGGTAGGCCTATATTGCTATAGTTTCCTGTTAGAACTGCTTTTGCTAAGAACCAAAGATTTTGGCCCATTGTGTTTTTATTTTCATCTCCATGTATTTGTTGATTTAGCAGCATGTTCTTTAGCCTCCATATGTTTGTGTTTTTTTTTTTTCTTGTAACTGATACCTAGTTTTGTAATGTTGTAGTCAGAAAAGATGCTTGATATGATTTCAACCTTCTTAAATTTATTCAGACTTGTTTTGAAGCCTAAAATGTGATCTTTCCTGGATAACATTCCATATGCACCTGAAAAAAAAAAAAAGTATTCTGATGTTTCTACTGTTTTTAGACAGAATGTTGTGTTTATATCTGTTAGGTCCATCTGGTCTAATGTGTTGCTTAAAGCCACAGTTTCTCTTGTTGATTTTCTGTCTGGATAATATATCCATGATGTAAGTGGAGTGTTAAAGTCCCCTACTATCCTATTACTTTCATTTTCCCCTTTATGTCTGTTAATTTTTGCTTAATGTATTTAGGTGCATTGATATTTACTATTATTTAATGCCTTCTATTGTTACATACTTTTGCTTCCATTTGCAAGGTAAATGTTTTTCTATCCCTTTACTTTCAGTTTGTATGTGTCTTCAGGTTTGACTGCACATAGATAGGTATTGTTTTTTTAATCCATTCCACTACTTTTTTTTTAAGATTTGTTTTAGAGAGAGTGTCCTAAGTGGACTCTGTGTTGAGCACAAAGCCTGATGCGAGGCTCAATCTTATGACCCTGAGATCACGGCCTGAGCTGAAACCAAGCATCAGACACTTAACCAACTGCACACCCAGGTGCCCCCATATCTTTTGATTGGAGCATTTATACCATTTACATTTAAAATAATTATTGCCATTCTGTTAACTGTCTTCTGGTTGTAATTCTCTGTTCCTTGTCTTCCTAGTGCAGGTCCCCAGTAGTGGTGGGGTAGTAGTTCTGCATGCTTGTTATTTAACTCCCATTTGTGGTTATTTGCACTGGGGGTTTGGTTCCCAACACCATCTCAGCCCCTCTTACCCTTTCTGATGTGGCCTTCTTTCTACAACTAGCTATGGAAGATCTGTTATGCCAGTCTTCAGGTCATTTTCAGATGTAGTTATATAAATTTAGTTGTTATCTCAATGTGTTCCTGGGATGGTAAGAGCTCAGGACCCTCCTACTCTGCAACCTTACTGCTACTCTCTGTAATTTGAGTCTTCTTTAGGGCATTATGATGGGTAAAGGAATGTAAAAAACAACAACAAAAAAATGAGATTTGTCAAGGAGCTGGAAGTACCCAAAGCAGCCTTTTGGATTTTCCACAGCCCCAACTGTTCTTTAACTTAGGAGTGACCATTTACCTGTTTTAATTTCTGATTCAGGTGTAGATGGATGTGAAGATGGCAGTAGTCTGGCAATTAGGGGCCTCCTTTTTTTTTCCCCCAAAGCAGAATGGACTCCATCCACATGTGCCACAATCTTGCAAATGCAATAAAAGAAACCTTAGTATTACTTATTTGACAATACTTCCCATGTAATTTACATATCAAATAAGCCTAACTGGTTTAACATCCTCTGTTAAATTCCAGATAAAAATGTTTTAAAAAGGGTTTTAAAGCACTTGATGAAACAAAATCACAGATCATTATGAAATTTGATTGTGAAAGTTTCTTTACCTTTAAAATATTATCAAAAACAGAGCAAAAGTCCAAGAAAACTTTTCAGAGTAAAAAAAAAAATTCTAAATATGTACCAGCTTACTTTTGATTTTAAAACCCATTTTTAAATAAATTCATTCAATCTTATCCAGCTTGGCCATACAGTAATATTCCTTTTCAAATATTCCTTTTCCACAAACCTTCTACAACTGTATTTTTCCTCTTTAAACAACCAGCCTTATTGGACAAAATTACTTTCTTTGCCCTCAATGAAAAATGCATCTCCATTTCTTATACCCTGTCTTACTGAAGACATCCCATTTTTCTAGCACATGGAGGTATTATTATTTCTAGTAGTTTTAATGGTATACATCACTTAGAATTCTTAAACCTCAGAATCTTAATTTCTAGTGGAAACTAAGAACGAATTACGATCTGTTATACCAGCATTCTTTAAATTTGGAAATTTATGAATACATTTCATAATTTCTAGAAGCATAGGGTTTTTTTTCCCAGTGTAGCATTAACATACCCAAATATTGCTTTAGTTTCTGTGAAATAAGAAACCAAAAGTAAATAAACCTATACTGAGTAATTCTTTAGTATTTTGTCTTATTAGGAAATGATCTAGATACTTGATGAATTTAACTACTCATCATTTAACCTAACTCTGAGAAACTTCAATATTCTAGGTTACCAAAAGATTTGGAAAGTAGACATAAATATTGCTGAGAGTTCATTTATGAAAACTTTTATCTTGCTTACATCTATTTAATTCACTTGTTCTTAGTAATTATGTTTAGATTGTCTAATACATAATGAAGTTTTTTCTAGGTAAAGTCAGCAATTATCCTAAGCTATTTTATTATTGATCTTGTGTGGGATAACAAACTTATTTGGCTAGTAAACTCTGGTAAAATAAAAGTTGTATATTTAATGTTGATAACTCTAAAAACATATAAGTTTTAATTAGATAAGCTGTCTTTCATATCAAATATTTTTTTAGGGTCACATGAACTTGAATAACATTTGGGTTGGTATCTATCTTTCTGAAGGTTTTAGAGTGCCTAATCCTTACAGGTGCTTGCCTTCCAACCAACTAAATAGAGTTCTTGTACTAATTCTAGTAATATTACCCAGAGGTAGAAAACGCCACATATCTACAACATACATGAACATACTCAGCTACCTTATAGCTTCCATTTTAAAATTACTACCATGAAATACATACAAAATTCACTAGTTATAGAAGTTCAGTGTGAGTGTGTTTTTTGGGTAGGTGGAATAAGTTAAGGTTATCTGTGTAGCATCAAGCTCTTTCTAATATTTGTAGAGAAGACACGATTTGTCCTTACCAAGTCAAGTTCCAAATGACCTTTCCCCTCATTCTGTTTATTTTGATAAGAATTACCTCTCTGGGGTTCCAATCCAAGGTGGCAATGTAGGAAGACCCTGAACTCACCCCCTCCTGGACATAACAAGTCTAAACCTATTTATAGAGTAATTCCTACTGAAGAAGGCTGACTGAACAGCTTCTGTGCAACAAAAGATAGACCACATAGAGAACAGCATGAGAAACAGAGACACAGTACAAAAGGGAATCCCACCTGATGCTGCGAACAACAGTGGGAGGGATAGTGCTGATGAATCATGAATAGATACATGTACCCTGGGGCACAGAAAAAAAAAGCCACAGATTAAAGGAGCAACCAGAATATAAAAGATCCAGCCCTAGAACTTTGCCAAACACAGGTAGAGCTGCTGGAACTCTCTGGGTCTGAGGAGCCGGCAAGATCCATGGTTCACATTTCCTCTCCATCTTAATGGTACAGATGGGAACAGGGTTTGGATGCCACAGGTGGCCTGCTGGCACAGCAATCCCTGGAGTCTAGCCCCTACCAGCTCCAGATGCCCTGGGGCATAGGACAAAGCTATAGTTTAAAGGGGTAAGTAGGATATAGAGGAACTATCTCTAGAACCCTGCCAAACAATGGGGTAACTGCTAGAACTCTTTGGGTTGGAGAGCATAATGAGCAACACAGTTGATCACAGTCCATCTTGATTATGGGATCTGGATGCCATTGCTGGCCTATGATCTACCATCCCCAACTGTTCCACTAAGGCAGCATTCACTACAACTCTATCCATCATGCTTTGTGCTGGTGTCACAAAGCACTGGAACACTCGGGCCTGGAAAACTTTGGCTCCGGATGGCTTGCTAAGGAATACATGGAATGGAGTGCTCTAGGATTTCCTTGCTCATGCCTATTTTGGCTTCAGCCAGGGCCACCCCCACCAGTATTTCCTGCCTATTATACCCCAGGTCACCCCAGTCCATATCAGCCATGGCTCCAGTTGCCCCCACTTGGGTACCCCTTGCAGTGAGTACCCTGGGACACCCTGTCCTATACCCACTTCAGCTGTCCTGCCAGAGTGCCCTCTGGGTGGGCTCCAGTCATCCCAGTCACCAGCCACAGACAGTCTATACAGGGGATGACCATATATAAGACCATCCCTTCAAGTTTAGGAGAAGCAGCTGTTCTGCCTAATTCACAGAAAGAAAAGTTATACAAAATGAGGACACAGAGTAATATGCTCCAAATGAAAGGACAAGGCAAAAATCTCAGAAAAGTAACTAAATGAAACAGAAATATGCAATATGTCTGATAAAAGAATTTAGAGTAGTGATCATAAAAATGGTCAGTAGACTGGAGAGAAGAGTGAAACAACTTGGAACTTCAATAAAAAGACAAAAAATATAAAGAACCAGAGTTGAAGAATACAATAACTGCAATGAAAAATACATTAGAAGAAATCAATAGACTAGCAGATACAGAAGAAGGGATCATTGATCTGGAAGACAGGGTAATGGAAAGCAGTCAAGATGAACAGCAAAAAGAAGAACTTTAAAAAATAAGGATAGCTTAAGGAATATTTTGGGCAACATCAAGCAAATATTTGCATATAGGGGTCATAGAAGAAGAGAAAGGGGCAGAAAAGTTATTTGAAGATATAATAGATGAAGCTCTCCCAAACTGGGGAAGAAAAGAAGAATCTAATATCAGGAAGTACAGAGAGTTCCAAACAAAATGAACCCAATAAGTCCACACCATGACATACAATAATTAAAATGCCAAAGTTTAAAGAGAACTTTCAAGGAAAAGTTTACAAGGGAAACCCCATAGGGCTATCATCTGAATTTTCAACAGAAAGTTTGCAGGCCAGAAGAGAGTGGCGTGATATAATCAGAGTGCTGAAAGGAAGAAAAAACTACAACCAAGAATACTCTCCTGGCAAGGTTATCATTCAGAATGGAAGGAGAGAGAGTTTTCCAGAAAAAACAAAAATGGGTTTACCACCACTAAACTGGTCATACGATAAATAGTAAAGGGACCTTAAGTGGAAAAGAAAGGCCATAATTGGGAGAAAATTACGAATAAAGATATATAAAATATGAAAACATATAAAAATGTGGAAGGGAAATTAAAAAAAAAGTTCTTTTAGAATTTATTCTAACGGGGCACCTGGGTGGCTCAGTTGGTTAAGCGACTGCCTTTGGCTCAGGTCATGATTCTGGAGTCCCGGGATCGAGTCCCGCATCGGGCTCCCTGCTCGGCGGGGAGTCTGCTTCTCCCTCTGACCCTCCTCCCTCTCATGTGCGCTATCTCTCTCTCTCATTCTCTCTCTTTCAAATAAATAAATAAAATCTTTAAAAAAAAAATTTATTCTAACAAGTGACCATCAACTTAATATAGACTGCTATATACTTAGGATGTTATATGTGAACCTCATGGTAACCACAAAACCAGAACTTATAATACACAAAAAATAAGAGAAAGCCAAGCATAACACTACACAAAATCATCAATCACAAGAAGAGAGTAGAAGGGACAGACAGGAACTACCAAAAAAACCCCCAAAGAAACAAACAAAAAACAAAATGGCAGTAAGTACATACCTATCAATAATTTATATGTAAATGGTATGAATGTTCCAATCAAGAGATGTAGAGTGGTGGAATGGATAAAAGAACAAGACCCACCTATATACTGCCTACGAGAGACCCACTTCAGACCTGAAGACCTATACACTGAAAATGAAAGGATAAAAAAAAGTCCATGCAAATGGAAGCCAAAAAAAAAAGTCCAGTATAGTAATAGTTATATCAGACAAAATAAAGTTTATTTGTCAGAGCACACAGGCAGGGAGAGCAGCAGTGGAACAGGCAGCGGGAGAAGCAGGCTCCCTGCTGAGCAGGGAGGCCGATGTGCAACTCGATCTCAGGACCCTGGGATCATGACCTGACTGAAGGGAGATGCTTAACCAACTGAGCCACCCAGGCATTCCCAAAATAAACTTTAAAGACCGTAAAACAAAACAAAACAAACAAAAGGGTATTACATAATGATAAAGGGGTCAGTCAACAAGAGGATATGGTAATTGTAAATATACCCCACCATTAGAGCTCCTAAATGCAGAAAGCAAATATTAGAAAGGGTAAAATTGATAGTAATAATATAGGACTTTAACACTCCACTTATATCAATGGATACATCATCTAGTCAGAAAATAAAAGTGTCTTTGAATAGTACTTTAGACCAGATGGACGTACAGATATATACAGCACATTCTATCCAAAAAACAACAGAATACACAATATTTTCAAGTCCATATAGAACATTCTCCAAGACAGATAACATGTTAGGCTACAAAACAAATCTCAATAAATTTAAGAAGATTGAAATCCTATCATGCATCTTTTCCAATCAAAAATAGTATGGAACTAGAAATTAATCACAAGAAGAAACTAGAAGAAACACAAATATATAGAGGCTAAATTACAGGCTATTAAACAGCCAATGGGTCAATAAAGAGGAAATGAAAAAATACATGGAGATAAATGAAAATGAAAATCCAACAAACAAAATCTTTGGGATGCAACAAAAGTAGTTCTACGAGAGAAATTTATAGTGATATAATGATACACAGTGGTTTAGTGATACCTCAAGAAACAAGAAAAATCTCAATGTCATCTTACATTTATAGGAACTAATAACAGAAAAACCACAAAGCCTAAGTTTAGTAGATGGAAGGAAATGATATAGATCAGAGCAGAAATAGAAAAATAGGAAAGATCATGAAACAAAGCAGATTCTTTGAAAAGTTAAAATTGATAAATCTTGGGACGCCTGGGTGGCTCAGTCATTAAGTGTCGGCCTTCGGCTCAGGTCATGATCCCAGGCCCTCGGATCGAGCCCCACATCGGGCTCCCTGCTCAGCGGGTGGCCGGCTTCTCCCTCTCCCACTCCCCCTGCTTGTGTTCCCTCTCTCGCTGTCTTTCTCTGTCAAATAAATAAATAAATAAATAAAATCTTTAAAAAAAACTGATAAATCTTTAGGCAGACTGATTCAGAAAAAAAAAATCAAACAAAAGAGTAAAAGTAATAACAAATAACACAGAAATTCATAGGATTATAAGAGAATACCATGAAAAGTTATATGCCAACAAACTGGACACCCTAGAAGAAATGAATAAATCCACACATGCAAAGAAGAGTTGATACCTATTCTTTTCAAACTATTCTAGAAAACAGAAGAGGAAGGAAAACTTCCAAATTTGAGGTCAGCATTACCCTGATACCAAAACTAGACAAAAAACAATACCAAAAAACTACAGGTTGAACATTTCTAACATAGATGTAAAAATAATCAACAAAATATCAGCAAACCAAATTCAACAATACATCAAAAGGATCATTCAGCATCATCAAATAGTGTTTATTCTGAGGATGCAAGATCATTCAATATTTACAAACCAATGAATGTGATGCATTAACATTAACAAGAAGAAAAGTAAAAGCCATATGATCATCTAATAGATGCAGAAGGAGCATTTGACAACATACAATATCCATTCACCATAAAAATTCTCAACAGCCTGGATTTAGAGGGAACATACCTCAACATAATAAAAGCCATATATGAAAAACCCACAGTAACATCATATTCAATGTGGAAACACTGAAAGTGTTTCCTCTAAGATAGGAACAAGTCAGGATGTCTACCTCATCACTTTTATTCAATATTGTACTGGAAGTCCTAGCCATGGCAATCAGACATCCAAAGTTATAAGGAATAAGTAAAAGTGTCACTATTTGTAGATGACATGATACTATAAATAGAAAACCATAAAGACTCCACCAAAAGACTATTAGAACTGATAAATGAATTCAGTAAATTTGCAGGATACAAAATTACTATACAGAAATTTGTTGCATTCCTATACACTAATTACAAAGTACAAAGAAAAATTAAGAAAACATCCCCACTTCTAATTGCACCAAAAAGAATAAAATAGCTAGGAATAAACTGAACCAAGGAGGTAAAAGACCTATATGATGAAAGCTATAAAACAATGATGAAAGAAATGGAAGACAATACAAAAAAATGGAAAGATCATTCTATACTCATGGACTGGAAGAGTTGATATGGTTAAAAGGTCCATACTACCCAAAGCAATGTACAGATGTAGGTAATCCCTATCTAAATACTAACAGTATTTTTCACAGAACTAGAAATAATTATCCTAAAATTTGTATGGAACCACAAAAGATCTCTAATAGCCAAAGCAATCTTGAAGTATCACAATCCCAGATTTTGAGATACACCAAAAGCAACACTAATCAAAACAATATCATACTGGAACAAAAACAGACACACAGATGAGTGGAATGGGATAGAAAGCTGTTCTAAATAAAAGATTCATGGCAGTCATATACTCTCAGTTTTGAAGGGGAAAACACTTTATTGACATTATAAAAATCTAATTGAAACAGAAAGGAAAAAAGGGAAATCTGCACATAGATGAGGGCAACAGTAAGCTGTAAAGGAGAATAAGACAGTTACAGCAAATCGGATACTTAAAACATCCAACTTCATCAGCTGGGGAAACCCCATGGAAATAGCCAGCTGGAATCCCAATTGAGAGGCCTGAGTGGAGCATCCTCCCCTCAGGTGAGACTTCCAACTGACCATTCCCATAAGGGCCACATTTATAGGGCAAATGATGGGGTCTGAAGTTAAACATTTGTTTGCCTATGTGCAATTTGGAGCCAGCTGCATTCCTATGTTATATGTCTTTACATACTCGAGGAGCCTGGACTAGGTGGGTTTGCCTCCCCTCCCAGATGCCATTCTGGGGAGTGGATGGGGACATAAGGCAAAATTTATTGCTCTTGGAGTCCAGACCAGAAGGGCCAATTCAAACCTGGAGGCCACCTAATGTCAACTAATCAGACTCCCAAGGTCACTCATGAAGCTCAAGTCTCACAAACAACATTCTTTAGCCTGCCTGTGTATGTGCAGGTCTGGATACTAGCTTATAGAGGACACATCACAGAAACCTCCATCCATACAATACAAAAGCCCAGAAGTAAACTCACACCTATATTGTTAATTGACGACGGTGGAGGCAAGAATATACAATGGAGAAAAGACAGTCTCTTCAATAAATGGTGTTGAGAAAACTGGACCACTTTCTTACACCATACAGAAAAATAAACTCACAATGGATTGAACATCTAAATGTGAGTTCTGAAACCATAAAACCCCTAGAAGAAAACATATAGTAATTTCTCTGACATCAGCTTTAGCAACATATTTATGGATAGGTCTCTTCAGGCAAGAGAAACAAAAGCAAAAATAAATACTGGGACCACACCAAAATGTAAAGCTTTTACACAGCAAAGAAAACCATCAGCAACCTACTTAATGAGAGAAGATATTTGCAAGTGATATATCCAATAAGAGGTTAATAGCAAAAATAGAGAACACACATACACACACACACACAGAGCTTACAAAACCCAACACCAAAAAAAAAAAAAAAAAAATTGTTCAATCTGATTAAAAAATCGTCAGAATAGACATTATTCCAAAGAAGACATAGCTGGCCAACAGGTACCAGGAAAGATGCTCAACATCATTAATCATCAGGGAAATGCAAATCACAACTACAATGAGATACCACCTCACACTTGTCAGAATGGCTAATATCAAAAAGATAATGGCAAGTGCTGGTAAGGATGTGGACGAAAGAACCTTCACATACCATTAGTGGGAATGTAAATGGGTATAGCCACTGTGTAAAACAGTATAGAGATTCCCCTGAAAATTGAAAATGGAACGAGTACTTCCACTGCTATTTACCCAAGGGAAATGAAAATACTAGTTTAAAAAGATACATACACTCCTATGTTTATTGCAACATTATTTAGAATAATCAAGATATGGAAGCAACTCAAATACCCATCAATGGATGAATGGATAAAGATGTGATTCATATGGGCGCCTGGGTGGCTCAGTCGTTAAGCGTCTGCCTTCGGCTCGGGTCATGGTCCCAGGGTCCTGGGATCGAGTCCCACATCGGGCTCCCTGCTCGGCGGGAAGCCTGCTTCTCCCTCTCCCAATTCTCCCTGTTTGTGTTCCTGCTCTCGCTATCTCTCTCCTGTCAAATAAATAAATAAAATCTTAAAAAAAAAAAAAAAAGATGTGATTCATAAACCCACATACAAGCACAGAGTAATATTATTCAGCCATAAAAAAGAATGAGAACTTGCATTTTTGAAAAGATGAATGGACCTAGAAGGTATTACGCTGGTATGAGCAGCTATTATAAGTCTCTAATATCTTATGCTCAAGACTATTAACAGATTAAAGAAGACTTCCTGGATTCCAATTTAAAGGATCCTGTTGATCACAACCTGTTGATCTGATTATTATTTTGGAAACATCATCAGAGCAGAATAGCTCACATGCCCAGTTGGAAAGGACCTTACCAAGTGTTCGTGACTACTGATAACGCTGCAGAACTAGGAGGTACTAAGGCTTTTGGGTACACATCACACAGCTATAGTAGGTTCCACCTGATGCTGGAGACTTCTAAATCCAATTGCCAAGGAAGATAAATAGCTAACATTGAGTTAGACTTTCTTCTACCCAAGACGGCAAATTAAAACTTCATACTTTAAATGTTTCTTCTTTTCCTTTCCCTTATCTGGCCTGGAAAGATAATGTCCTCATCTGTATTTTCCAAGCCATTGCTCAGTGAGGGGGTGGAGGATGAGCTCTAGAATTAAACAACAACAACAACAACAACAACAACAACAACAACAACACCTTTTATTTCAAGGTGGGAGAAAAATCTAACCGTGCCCCTAATTTTTCACAAGCAAAAGAAAACGTCTCATCGGGTCAACTCCCTGAATTTACATTATTGAATTAAAAAGGACCTACCAGGAGGCTTTGTGATTCCAAATTTATTCCTTTTGGCAGGTCCCTATTTACCTGGTTAGGGATAAATATAAATAAGTCTCTGATCAAGAACTTCTTAAAATTATTGCAGAATCTGCTGCTAAAACAATAGGGGTCCAACAAAGATCCTTTAATTCTCTAGTCAAAATAGTTCCTGATAATGGGATAGCCCTTTATTATCTTTTAGGTGAGCAAGGAGGTGCCTGTGCTGTGGCTACTACCACCGGCTGTATCTGGATTAACACTTCTGTGAAAGTTAAAACTCAGTTAGCAAAGATCACTAAATAAGGCACTTGGCTTTAAAGGGTGACTTCTTCAATCGGGATTTTCTTTGGTTTGTATCTTGAGGACCATGGTTCTGAAGTACACTCCAAATTTGGGAATTATCCTGCTTATAGTTATCATAATAATCTCCCTGGTGCATTGTATCCTCTCAAAAGCTTTAAATGTCTATTCACAGCCACTAAATACCAGGCAGATGTTCTAAGATTGGAACATCAGAGGAAAAGAGAAGAAAATAAGGATTGTGGACCTAAATTGTGGCCTATGAATATCACAAGGATTCAGAAAAACACACACACACCCATGACCTGTGAATATCACACACAGGATCAGGAAAAGCTACAAGAAGTGCAGACCAGTAGCTGAGAGTACCACCAATGCCTTAAATTTTTAACTGTTCATAAGGGGAGAATTGTTAAAAAGAAAACCACAGGCCCCAAATGACATCACTTAGGCCAAGTCACCAAATGGGACTTACTACCTAATCTAATGGCAGTTTCAACCTCTCCCAGAAATGTTAAGTCTTAACCAGTCAGTCAGGAATTTTTTGATCAGCTCCAATGAGGTAATCAGTCACAGAGGCCCTCTCCATCCTCCAAAGTAAGATGAGGTAATCTGCATAAAATCTTCTATTCTTCCCACTAATGGAAAGTGACCTTGCCTGGAACATTTTCTTTTTTTTTTTTTTTTAATAACTTTCTTACCTCACCCTTTTCTCCCTAAAAAACCTTCCACTCTATACAACTCTGCAGTTTTCCTCTACTTGCTAAATTTATGAATCATTTAAACAAAGCCAATTTGATCTTCAAATTTACTCAGTTGAACTTTGCTTTTTAAGAGTAAAGAAAAATTAATCATACACTTATGTTTTTATTCATAAATCACATTAAGTATTATATATTAAATTATACAAAATATTATATAGAAGTAGCATAAGCTTTCTAAACATTGTCAGTAGAAAATATTCCAGTGGTGATTTCAGCTTTTTGTGGCATATTGTTGAGCATGTACAACAGGACCTAAAGACTTTTAGATAGAATAGGGGCATCTGGGTGGCTCAGTCAGTTAAGAGTCTACCTTTGGCTCAGATCATGAGCCCAGGGTCCTGGGATTGAGCCCCATGTAGGGCTCACTGAGCAGTCGGGAGCCTGCTTCTCCCTCTCTCCCTGCTGCTCCCCCTGCTTGTGTTCTCGCTGTGAAATAAATCTTTATAAAAAATTTAGATAGACTAAACAGTATTTGATTTTTTTTTAATTTAGCACCTTTCGATACTAGTACAGAGGATCTCATTTCTTGGCCTTCAAAATTCCAGCACCCTAACTTTAGCTGAGCACCATTTATTCTATTATTACAGATCCTTAGGTCACCTCTGTACCTTGAATTTCTCAAATCTATCCTTCCTACAGTTTTCAGAATCTACTAATAAAATGCAAATATGACCATTTCACATTCCCATATGTGCTTACTCATTGTTAAAAGGCACATTTCCAAGTTTCTGATTACAGCACACATTTTTTCCAGTATTGAGATCCTACCTACTTACCTTTTCCAATCCCATTTGCTGCCACTATCTACCTCATACTTGAAGCTCCAGCACACCAAATGATAAATATTTTCCCTGAGCACACCTGTGTGTTCTTCTCTCATCACTGTTCCTTTGCTCATGTGATGAATTCTACCCAGAATCCCCCTCTCCAACACCAATTGGTGTGAATAAATTCTATTTATGGCCATAAATTCAATTATGCTGTTACAAATTTTTGATATCTCTTCAAACAGGGATATATAACTCAAAGATAAAGGAATGATTGGCACATTTAACTATATAAGACCATCATAAACTAAATATCGTAAATATGAGACAGACTTAAGTGTGAATATATTAGCAGTGTGCTTTCAACAGATGAAGGGTTAATATAGAAACTATAGAGTTCCTCCAAACAATAAGCAAACATTAACTGAACTAATATCAATGGCGGAAACATACAAGTAATTCAAAAAAGGAGAAATTCAACATGTGCATGAATAGATGGTCAACTTTCAATATTATCAAGAAATCACAAGTAAAAGAAAAAAAATTGGGGCACCTGGGTGGCTCAGTCGTTAAGCATCTGCCTTCTGCTCAGGTCATGGTCCCAGGGTCCTGGGATCAAGCCCCTCATCGGGCTCCCTGCTCTGCGGGAAGCCTGCTTCTCCGTCTCCCACTCCCCCTGCTTGTGTTCCCTCTCTCGCTGTGTCTCTCTGTCAAAATAAATAAATAAAATCTTAAAAAAAAAAAAAAAAAGAAAAAATCAATCCTGCTTTTTACATATTACATTGAAAAGTGTTTGAGGGGCACCTGGGTGGCTCAGTCAGTTAGGCATTTGCCTTTGGCTCAGGTCATGATCCCAGAGTCCCAGGATTAAGCCCCACATCTCTAGCAGGGAGTCTGCTTCTCCCTCTGTTCCTCACCCCGCTCGTGCTCTGTTTCTCACTCTCTGTCTTCTCTCAAATAAATAAATAAAAATCTTAAAAAAAAAGTGTTTGAAATGACTGACAATATTCTGTGTTGGTAAAAAATTAGGAAAGCAAGCTCTCATACACTAAGTCCTCAAGGAAGTCAATTAAAATGTATACATATTTTGACATGGCAATTTCCCCTTCTAAAAATTTCTCCTACAAAATGCCCACACCCAAATATACAAAGGCCATTTCTTAATTTTAACAGTCAAAAATTTAACAGCCTATGTGCCCATTAAATTTTATATGTATAAGTGAAATTATAAAGAGTGAATGTTAACTTTTAAATACCATGCACATATTGGAAAATAATAAAAACTAGGGTATATATTTGCAAAATACATTAGGAATAAAGATCACATCACAGAACAGTAAGAACAGTATAATATTCTTATGTTAAAATATATTTTTAATTTTCAATATATGACAGGAAGTATGGATAGTTGGCTAAAATACTTATTACACTGCCTGTGTTTATTCCCAGTTCCACCACTTACTAATTACATGACATTAAGTGAGTTATATGTCTCTTTATAGCTCAATTTCCTCATCTGTAAAATGGATATAAATATGTTTTTTAATGAGTAATAAAAAGATTGAAAGATGCTCACGGATATATCACTAGGGGTTATTTCTAAGCAAGGAATTGGGAACACAGGGGTTTCACTTGAGACTTAATTCTTATTCTATATATTTCTGCATTTTGAAATATTTTACATTAGGCACATTATTTTTACAATGAATTCTGTTACAGTGGAATTGCTCAGATCTACAATATAAACAAGTCTTCCATGTAAACACAATTAATTCAATTGTTACAAGGAAGACCCATGTCCAGAATATGAGCATTTATGCTATGTTTGTTTTTATGGATATACCACAGCATATAGAAGAAGAAAACTCATCCACACCCTAACTTTCATCTAAGATAAGAAATGTTAGTATGAAACTAAATAAAGTAAAGCATGCAATGATAGGTAAAGTTTTAGGAAGGTATTAGTTTGTACAGGGGCTGTTCACCTAGGCTGACAATTCTGGGTGGTAAAAGCTTGATTACAGTTCCCAGTTCAAATTAACTTGGTCAAGGTATCTATCTGAATCATAGGTATTTTATTTACAAATTCATATTTTTTTAAATTTTTAAATTTTTTTTCAATTTAAATTCAATTGGCCAACATATGGTACATCATTAGTTTCAGATATAGAGTTCAGTAATTCAACAGTTGCATATAACACCCAGTGCTCATCACATCACGTGCTTTCCTTCATGCCTATCACCCAGTTACCCCATCCCCCCGGCCCACCTCCCCTCCAGAAACCCTCAGTTTCTTTCCCATAGTAAGAGTGTCTCATGGTTTTTCTCCCTCTCTGATTTCTTCCTAGTCCATTTTCCCTCCCTTCCCCTATGATCCTCTGTTCTGTTTCATATATTCCTCATATGAGTGAAACCGTATGATAATTGTCTTTCTCTGACTTATTTCACTCAGCATAATACCTCCAATTCCATCCATGTCAATGTAAATGGTAAGATTTCGTTCTTTCTGATGGCTAATATTCCATTGTATATGTGTATATATATACCACATCTTCTTTATCTATTCATCTGTCAATGGACATCTGGGCTCTTTCCATAGTTTGACTATTGTGGAATTGCTGCTATAAACATTGGGGTGCGGGTGCCCCTTCAGATCACTACATTTGTATTTTTGTGGTAAATACCTAGTAGTGCAATTGCTGGGTCATAGGGTAACTGTATTTTTAACTTCTTGGAACCTCCATAGTATATTCCAGAGTGGCTGCACCAGCTTGCATTCCCACCAACAGTGTAGGAGGGTTCCCCTTTCTCCGCATCCTCACCAACATCTGTTGTTTCCTGACTTGTTCATTTTAGCCATTCTGACTGGTATGAGGTGGTATCTCATTGAGGTTTTGATTTGGATTTCCCTGATGCCAAGTGATACTGAGCATTTTTTCATGTGTCTATTGGCCATTTGTATGTCTTCTTTGGAGAAATATCTGTTCATGTCTTCTGCCCATTTCTTGATTGGATTATTTTTTTCTTTGGGTGTTGAGTTTGATAAGTTCTTTATAGATTTTGGATACTAGCCCTTTATCTGATAAGACATTTGTAAATATCTTCTCCCATTCTGTCGATTGTCTTTTGGTTTTGTCAACTGTTTCTTTTGCTGTGCAAAAGATTTTTATCTTGATGAAGTCCCAATAGTTCATTTTTGCTTTTGTTTCCCTTTGCTTTAGAGATGTGTCTAGCAAGAAGTTGCTGAGGCCAAAGTTGAAGAAGTTGCTGTCTGTGTTCTCCTCTAGGATTCTGATGGATTCCTGTGTCACCTTTAGGTCTTTCATCCATTTTGAGTTTATCTTTGTGTATGATGTAATAAAATGGTCCAGTTTCATTCTTCTGCATGTGGCTGTCCAATTTTCCCAACACCATTTGTTGAAGAGACTGTCTTTTTTTCCATTGGATATTCTTCCCTGCTTTGTCAAAGATCAGTTGACCATAGAGTTGAAGGTCCATTTCTGGATTCTCTATTCTGTTCTACTGATCTATGTGTCTGTTTTTGTGCCAGTACCATACTATCTTGATGATTACAGCTTTGTAATGTAGCTTAAAGTCTGGAATGGGTCAACCAGGAAATTAAAGAAGAATTTTGAAAATTCATGGAAACTGGAGCGCCTGGGTGGCTCAGTTGGTTAGGCTGCTGCCTTCGGCTCGGGTCATGATCCCGGGGTCCTGGGATCGAGCCCCACATCGGGCTCCCTGCTCGGCGGGAAGCCTGCTTCTCCCTCTCCCTCTGCCTGCCTCTCTGCCTACTTGTTCTCTCTGTCAAATAAATGAATAAAATCTTTAAAAAAAAAAATTCATGGAAACAAATGAAAATGAAACACAACTGTTCAAACCTCTGGGATGCAGCAAAGGCTGTCCTAAGAGGGAAGTACATAGCAATACAAGCAAGAAAAGTCTCAAATATACAACCGAACCTTACACCTAAAGGAGCTAGAGAAAGAACAGCAAATAAATACTAAACCAAACAGGAGATAAGAAATAATAAAGATTAGTGCAGAAATCAATGAAACAGAAACCAAAAGAACAGTAGAACAGATCAATGAAACTAGGAGCTGATTCTCTGAAAGAATTAGTAAGATCGATCAATGAAACTAGGAGCTGGTTCTTTGAAAGAATTAGTAAGATCGATAAACCCCTAGCCAGACTTATCAAAAAAGAAAAGGGCAACTATATGCCAACAAATTAGGCAATCTGGAAGAAATGGATGCATTCCTAGAAACACATAAACTACCAAAATTGAACCAGGAAGAAATAGAAAACCTGAACAGACTCATAACCAGCAAGGAAATTGAAGCAGTAACCAAAAATCTCCCAACAAACAAGAGTCCAGGGCTGGATGGCTTCCCAGGGGAATCCTACCAATCATTTATTTATTATTTATTTTTATTTTTATTGTTATGTTAATCACCATACATCATTAGTTTTAGGTGTAGTGTTCCATGATTCATTGTTTGTGCATAACACTCAGTGCTCCATGCAGAACGTGCCCTCTTTAATACCCATCATCAAGCTAACCCATCCTCCCACTCCCCTCTCCTCTAGAACCCTCAGTTTGTTTTTCAGAGTCCATCGTCTCTCATGGTTCATCTTCCCCTCCGATTCCCCCCCCTTCATTCTTCTTCTCCTGCTATCTTTTTTTTTTCTTAACACATATCACATTATTTGTTTCAGAGGTACAGATCTGAAATTCAACAGTCTTGCACAATTCACAGCGCTTACCAGAGCACATACCCTCCCCAGTGTCTATCACCCAGTTACCCCATTACTCCCACCCCACCCCCAACTCCAGCAACCCTCAGTTTGTTTCCTGAGATTAAGAATTCCTCATATCAGTGAGGTCATATGATACATGTCTTTCTCTGTTTGACTTATTTCGCTCAGCATAATACCCTCCAGTTCCATCCACGTCGTTGCAAACTTTCAGGGATCATTTCTATAGTTCGTTCCTACCAAATATTTAAAGAATTAATACTTATTGTTTTGAAGCTGTTTCAAAAAATAGAAATGGAAGGAAAACTTCCTAATTCTTTCTATGAGGCCAGCATTACCTTGACCCCAAAACCAGACACAGACCCCACCAAAACGGAGAATTACAGACCAATATCCTTGAAGAACATGGATGCCAAAATTCTCACCAAGATACTAGCCAATAGGATCCAACAGTACATTAAAAGGATTATTCATCATGACCAAGTGGATTTATTCCTGGGTTGCAAGGGTGCTTCTACATTTGCAAATCAATCAACGTGATACATCACAGTAACAAAAGAAAGGACAAGAATCATATGATCCTTTCAATTGATGCAGAAAAAGCATTTGACAAAATACAGCATCCTTTCTTGATTAAAACTCTCCACAGTATAGGGATAGAGGGAACATACCTCAATATCATAAAAGCCATGTACAAAAAGCCCACAGCAAATATCATTCTCAGAGGGGAAAAACTGAAAGCTTTTCCCGTTAAGATTTATATTTTTAAAATAAAAGATTGAATGACATTTGTGGATCCAATAGGAAGAAGACCAATTCAGAAATGATTGAACGTTAATCATAACTACATAGACACATAGTATAGAGGTCAATTTTTAATCTTTCCTCACAAGTACTGCTAAAGCATTTATTCATATGTAGTGGATAGGAGTACCTCTATTTTCTCTCTGTTTTAACTTTATTTCCATATTAATCATAATCTGATTATTTTCTTTTTCAAATATGTCTGTGACAGAATTATTACCTCTACTTACCAAGGTTTCCCTAAAATTGCAAATAATTTTGTCTCTGTAAGTATAGTGTTGACACTTGAAATACAATTTACATTTACTATAAGGAAGTTATATTCTTCAATTGTATGTTTCCTGTATATTGGAAGTAGATCTGAAGATAATTTTTCTCCTTGTATGATCAGAAAATGCACATAATTGAACTGTTTTTGTTTGGTTGGTTTTTGTTGTTTCTTTACCTGGGAATGACTGGACTCCTCCTAAACTGTGTTGCACTGATAACTGTCTTTGTCTTCAAGGCCTCTAGTTTGTTCTGTGATGATAGCAGTTTTATAGTCAATTCCATCTTGTAGCAGGAAAAGAACTGCTTTCAGATTGAGTACGACCTCATAAAAAAATCTTCCTACCCTGCAAAGTCATTGATTCTACAAGCTTTTCTAATTGCCAGCATTTTCCTGGCTATAGGAATCCATTCTCTTACTACTTAACTGCTTTTTGCCCATTGTATGTAAACTACGTGTATTAATTCAAAACAAGTTAATTTAAAATTAGAATTGATTGAAAAAATGTTTTGATACACATAAATACATTTTATGTCTGATATAAAGGGAGACCCTCAACATATAACTGATACCTAAAAATTATAAAAAGCTTAGGTAAGAAATCTTGAAAGCCACTAGTTATTCAAGCTCTGAAATAGTCAATTTTAACATTTAATCATTGGGTTATAACAGGTTAAAATAATTTCATAGTAGGCATGTGATACTTATTAAATAAATTAATAAATAGATGAAAGAATGATGTGAATAATTTTTTTGCAGATTATTTCATTACTGCTACTTGTGGGTCTTGTCCAACTTCCACTCAATTTACTCTGTGTGGACAGTGAAATTTTTATCTTTGCTGTAGCAACTACTATGAAAATGGCTGTTCTCTCCAAGAGAGTAATATAATTTTGACTTTTAGGCTGTCTGAAAATGAAGGTCTAGAAGTAACTTCACTCTTTCTATGATCGGGAAAGACACATTTGCAGGCACCCAGGGAAGAATTAAAGTCAACATAGTATTTATCAGCCATGGGAGTACCTAATAATCCACTTTGATCATCCTCATGAGAAATACAAATTTACCTTTATATCTTTATTGTGATTCCTTCAATCTATTAAATGACTGAATTTGGCATTTCTCATCCCTTTGATTGCTCTAATCTATCAAATAATGGAACTATGTGATTCTCATTTCCTCCAAAACGGTGTTCTGTTTTTCTCTTTTCTTTTTCATAGACTGATTTACAACCTTTTCTTCTATTACTCCCTCTGGAACTCTCTTTCCATATTTCTACCAGCTTTTGTGTTAAACAGTTTAACTAAATTGCATGGTGGCTCACCCCCTCATTAACTTCAATCCTTGCCTTTCTACTTTTAAATTAACAATGCCTGACTACCAAGGGAGTTTTATGACCATCAACCCATTTCTTTCTTTTCATGATTATATAAACACAGTTATTTTATTCCCCAATGAGAACACTACTAGAACACATTTTCTCTGAGATTAAAACAAAACCATTCTGCCTAAATTCCTTCATTATATATGTTTTAATTTTTTTTATTGATTTCTACATTTGGGAAAAAGCTGAATGGAATTGCACATACTATTCTAAGTGCATCATTTCAACTCAATATTTTAAAATTATATTTAATGCTTATAAGACGATCTTTTTTAACTTATAATGCTAAATACATTATTTTTTTACTTTGGTTTTATAATTGTTTTTTCATACGTTGAAATAATATTATTGTTTGGATATTCCTAGATATTTTTGGTATTTTTACTGAAAATAAGTTACTACTTTATATATTTTTATCATTATGTGCTTTTTGATTTTGACATTGACTTTTTTACTAAATAACTTTTTTATTAATGATTCTAACATATGCTCAAAGATGCTTGTTGTGAAATTCTATCATTTAATATTTTTAAATATATTTATTCAGTGCTTTAAAAATGTTTATTATCAGTGGTCCAAAGGGAAGGTCACCATAAGGATTGTGACTGGCCATATGTACTCACCAGTAATCCAAAGACCAAATAAAGGATGGATAAACTACAGGATAGTTGTGTGGGAAGTCATTCATTCAATATTGTATGTGTGATGTTTATTATAATAAATGTTGCAGAAGATGAGTAAAGCAAAGTCTCTGCCCACAGACATAATGAGAGGCTAGTGGGGAAGTTACAACATACACTACTACTTCAGGTACATTGTAATAAAAACTATGAAGGGAACATAAAGTGCTTTGAGAAATGGCAGGTGATGATGAGAAGAATCTTTACCAAACTTCATTGATTTAAAATCATATATTCAGTGATGCTACAAAATAGACACATTTGTAAGTATCATGTACACAAAAATGTGTAAAACAAAGTCACCTGCTCTCATGGAGTTTAATCTCTAGTGAGTGATAATCTGCACACATTCAAAGAGGAAGTGGAGGAGGCAGAGAAACATATTTCAAGCAGAAAAAAGAGCCCCCTAAAAAGTAACTTGGAATTATGAAATGATTAGAAGTACTCAGAACCAAGTGCATGTGTACTCATGCAGGGAAAGGGCTGAAAGTAGAAAAAGAGTATTGGGATACAGGGTGAGAAGAGACCATGGAGGAAATGGGGATCTCCCCACCAAGGATTTTAATTTGAAAATCAGTAATCAGTAAGTTGTAATAATAGTTTTTTGAGTAGAGGTATTGACAGATCTATATGTACAAAAGTACTGAGGCAGCAGAGGGAAGGAAGTGTTACCAGCGCAGACAGGAAGACCAATGATAGTATTTCTTCTAATGGTTCAATACAGACATGTTATCATGACTGGAGTTTTGGATGTGGAATAAGGTAGCTATAGAGATTAAGTGACAAGAAGAAGGGTACAAGGTGGTCCAAGTTTGGGTGGCAGGGTTTGATGATAATACAGTTTCCCATGATGGGAATGTAGAATGCAATGAAGTTTGAGAGACAAAATGTTTAGTTTGTTTGTCTGTTTTTGTTTTGAGGGAAAGAGAGAGCGCATGCAAGCAGGGCAGGGAGGGGCAAAGGGAGAGAGAGAATCTCAAGCAGGCTCCACGCTCAGCATAAAGCTTGATGTGGGGTTTGATCTCATAAACCCTGAGATCATGACCTGAGCTGAAATCAAGAGCCAGACGCTTAATCAACTGAGCCACGCAGATGCCCTGAGAGACAAGTTTTGTGGTGGAAAATTTGGATTTGAAGAACTTGTGGTTCCTGTTGGTTGAGATACCAAGTAGGCAACTGGAAACTGAAGTAATGTTGAGAATTAAAGATGAATATTTGGTATTAATATATGTTGAAGGTTCACAAAATGGGATTGGGTGAGATTGCCTGGCAGAGAAAACTGAGAGAGGAGGTAAGTGGACAAAAGGAAAGACCACTGGTGAACAACAAAATGAAGAGGCAGGAAGAGAAAAAGAAGATCTTAAGGGTCCTGTTAAAGGATAACCAGGGAAATCACTAGTGTGATTCCAGAAGAAAGGAGTATTAATAAGAACATATGATAAAACAATCTATTACATGTGGGGATCACTAATGATCATTACAGAAGCAGAGTCATAGAGTAGGAGGAGCAGGGATCATACTAAAAAGAGTGAAGAGTAAATGAGATAATAAAGTGGAAGCAACAACTGAAATACAAGAAGTGAGCACTTTACACAGAGTTTACAATATCCCAGGCCCTGTTATAAACACTTTACATAGTTTTACACATTTAGCTTTCAACAATAACCATGTGAGGTATGTATGATTATTAGTCCCACATTAGAGATAATAAAACTGAGAAAGAAATGAAGTAATTAATCCAAGGATACAGGGCCACGAATAATGGAACCAGGATTTGAACTTGGTCAATTTGTTCCAAAACCTTTCCTCTTAACAACCACTGATTATTTCCCAGTGCATATACTTCTCTGCATTATGTTTTGCTGCTCGTCCCATCCAGAGGTGGAGTCAAAGTTACCACAATCATAAATTTGTGCTGGCCTTATGATTTGCTTTAATGAATAGAATGTGGCAGAGGTAATGCTGCTTGAATTCTAGAGGCTAGGCCTCAAGAGGCCTTGCAGCTTCCACCTTCACCCTGTTAAAAACACTGTCTTGAGATACCATGTAAGGATGCTAGTCTAGCCTATCAGCCACATGGAGTGGAAATGAAGTGCCCCAGGGAAACATTAGCACTGATTTCCAGACATGTGAATAACTAACTCAGCCAAAGATGCAGCTAAATGAGCCACATGAGTAAGCCCAGGGGAAAGCAGCAGAGGAAACACCCAGACAACCCATGGGATCTTGAGACTAGACCACTAAATTTGGGGGGCATTTGCCATGCAAGAATAAACAGTTGGTGTAGAAATTGGTATCTAAAACTGGGTTGCTGCCATAACAAAAATCTAAAACATGTGGCATTAGTTTTGGACAAAGTAATAGGAAGAAACTTTAAAAAGCAGCAAGGAGAGTGTTAGTGGATTCTGAGAGACCAATGAAGAAATTGCTACTAAAGGCTTGAGAAAGGGTGATCTGTATTATCTGTAGGGTAATTTGTATTATGTAGTAGACAAACAATTGACAACAATGTCATCTGAAAAACTTGGAAGATAAAAAATAAAACCAATGAACTTGTGAATCTGGCCAAGAAAATTTCTAAACAGAATATCAAAAATGTCAATTGGCTTCTTACAGGTTCATATGACAAGGTATGAAAAGGTAGACATAAACTGAAGTTCAAGTAGCAAGAAAAATCTTCAGAAATTACAGAAGATACAGTATACATTATGGGTTGGAAAATAAATCTATTTCTCTTCTCCATCTTCTCCCCATAAAAGATTTTTTTAATAAAAATTGGCCTCATAGTACATATGAAATTTAAGGTACTAAACTCTCAGAAAGTTAAATTACTACTAGTAAACCCTTTTAGCAGGAAAAGAAAAATATCTTCTGAAAATCATAAGGGCATTATCTCTTAGAAGTTTCATGTATTCCTCAAATAGTGGTTTGTTTCAAAATGAATCGTTGATTTATCTTTTAGATCATGGAGGAAACATGAATCAGATTCATAGGAAACTAGAAAATTGTAAGAAGAAATTATCAACATTACTGGCTTGAGCTAAAGGGGTCATGGTAGATTAAAATGAACAGAGGCCTCTGGGAAAATTACACAGCTGCAGACAGAGACTATTTCTTATAAGAAAAAAAAAAAGAGTGAGGGAAAAGAAAAGGAGGAGAAGGAAAAGGAAAGGAAAGGAAAGGAAAGGAAAGGAAAGGAAAGGAAAGGAAAGGAAAGGAAAGGAAAGGAAAGGAAAGGAAAGGAAGAAAAAGAAAGAGGGGCAGATCATGAGTCCAAGGTCTTGAGCTAAAAGCCCAGAAGGCAGAGCCAAGAGCTGAAGGGAAAAATAGGTTAGGGAACCATTTCCAGAAAATGGAAATGGATCATCGCCAAGTCTAATTTCTTGTTCTAAGAGTTGGGAGAAGTGGTGGCATATGCCTTCCTAGAATTCAGAACCACCAGAATTTTTATAGTCCACTGGCTGCTATGTCCCTCCTTTTCCTTTCTTTTTAAAATGGTAATGATCTCTAACATGTGGGAAATGGGAATGGTAGATAAATTATTCTCTTTATTTCACAAGTCTCTGGATTAAGAAAACCTACATCTGAAAAGCCTCACCCAGAACTGATACAACCATGAAATCAATAACTTCAATCCTGATGGTATGATTTGATGAGACTTTGGTGGGGTCTTTGAAAGGGTGAATGCATTTTGCATAGAAGAACAGTGTAATTACTTGTGGCCAGAAGACAGGCTATAGGAGACTAAACTGCCCCAATTTTTGCAGCTTCTTCCATCAAGAGGTGAGGGCTGTTTCCCTGCTCCTTGAATCTAGGCTGTCCTGGTGGCTAGTTACGATAAATGTAATGTGTTAGAAATAACAATTCTAAAGTCTAAGGCACAGAGGATTTTCAGATTCCACATTTCCCCCTTAGAACACTACACTGACACCTCAGTGAAGGAAGAAGGTTTACTTTAGTATAGGGAGGAGAAGCCACATGGAGGGGAAGCAAAGTGTCCCAGCCAACTGGAGGCATGTGAAAAAATCCTGGACTATTCAGCCTAGCCTCCTCCCTTGTTAAATGTAGCCATATGAGTGGGCTGGGAGAACTCATAAAAGGAACCTCCCAGCCAACCCACAAAATCCTAAAGAACAATCATTGTTTTAGCTAAGTTTGGAGTGATTTTTTAAATCTAGCACTATATAAGTGATAAGCATATTGTTGCTCACTACTGTACTCTACCTTTTAAAGGCATTTGTTTGCAAAAGGCAAAAATTAAGGTTTTAATTTAAAAGAAAAGCTGAATTAATGGATGTGTATTTGTGTATGTATTTTAGAATAGGGAAGTCTAAGTCACATTTGGCAGATGGGATAAAATATAACAAGGTATGAGTAAAAATTATTAGGAATGAAAAGAGAACATAAGTATGCAGCAGAGATTAAAAATTTAAGAGATTATTATAAACAACCATATGCCAACAAATTTGAGAAATTTTAATATAAATGGGAAATTCCTAGACTGACCAAGAAGTCACAGAAAATTTGAGTAATATGAATGATATTTAGTAAGTAATTAAAAAACATCCCAAACAGATAAAACAGGCTCTTAGGGCTTCCTAGGAATATTTGGTACTCAATAAATAATAATTTCAACCTTAACTTCATTCTTTTAGGAAATGGAAAATGAAGGAATGCTCCTCAACTGATTTTATGAGATTATGCCCAAATAGATAGTTTGTTAGATAATACCTAGTTCAATATGAACAGTTCAGGTTTTCTTCCTCCCAAACTCCTGTTCTATACTGCAATTCCCCATCAGTACTTGACACAGTCACCAGAGAGCATTGCAGTCTGATAATAGGCACCCTGAACACTCTTGATTTTAATAGATTATAAGCACAATAACACTCTTTGCTCTGCAGTCTGGGCTAGCTAGAAGGCCTGCATGGATCTGAGTCCCACTCAAAGCTCTCAATATTATGGGTTACCAGGTAAATAGGCAGGACTAGAATTTCCAAACGTGTGTATCAGTTGAGCAATCCACTAAATTTTGGCCTATGTCATCTATATATCTAGAGAGGTCCAGCAGGCATTGTGCTTTTCATAGAGTTAGGGGGTCTGAGACGCAACTTATCTGATACCTGGAAGGGTCATCCCAATAGCCTTTAGACAACTGAACAGCTAAAACATTTAATTCAGTGGCAAGCATCTAAAAGTCCTTCATCTTATTTTCCATTGTCTAGTATGCATGTATCTTTCAAGTTATCTAGGATACGTGCTACTTACCAATCAATGTCCTATCAGCATGGACAATCAATGTAATAGACCAGCATGATTTCCTATAGGGAACAAGATAATTAAGGTTCCACTGAGCTAAATTATGGACCCAAGCCCAGGAACTGATAAAGCCTTGTGGCAAAACAGTGCAGTTATACTCTGCCAGTTGAAAGTAAGTGACTTCTTATGCTCTTTGTTTATTGGTATTGAGAAAAAAAAATGTATCAGCTTGATAGCTAATTTTCCAGGTGTCAGGGACTATATTCACTATCACCGTTAAGGAACACATGCAACTGGAGACACCTCTTGATTGAGCTTATTTTAGTCTGCTATCATTCTCTATGATCCATTGGCCTTCTACACAGGCCAAAGTTAAATGGGGCTGTGAGGGTATATGCACCTCAGTGGATGGAAATTATATCCTTCCAGTTACTCGGGGCAAAAATTATGGAATCACTCTTGATTTCGCCCTTCCTTTCATGCACACATCCAATTTGTCAAGAAATTCTATATTACTTATATTACTGTGATAGCTTCCAACCTGCTCTCTTACCTTCATCTCTGTCCTCTACCATTGATTTTCACTGGAGCAACAGAGAAATGCTTTTAAAATATAAGGCAGATTGGGTCATTCCTCTGTTGAAAATGCTGCAGTTCTCCATTTCACTCACAGAAAAGGCTGATAACTGTACAGTGGCTTACAAAACAACATGGGTTCTGGATCCCCATTAAATCTGACTTCATCTCTTGATCTCCTTTCTTGCTCACTCTACTCCAGTCATACTGGCCCCTTTGCTGGTTCTCAATCACACCAGTCATGTTCCTGCCTTGCGTTCTTTGCTCTACTTGTTTCTGCTGCATGGAATGTTATTCTCCTAAAATCCATATTGCTAGCCTCCTTATTTTCTTTAAGTTTTTGCTCAAAGTCATCTGCTGAATAAGACCTCCCCTGGCCATCCTACCTAGTACAGGAAACTCCTCCTCCCCTAGTGCCTGCATAGTCCTACTGTTCCCCATACTCTATTTTTTCTATATATTTCATTTTAAATATGCTACATATTTAACTTGCTTATTTTACTTACTCATGTTTATTAGTTACTGTTTATTTTTTACTAGAATGTGATCCCTATGATGATAAAAATCTTTGTCTGATTTACTAATATATTCTGGGACCACAAAAGGGTGTGTGGCATATATAAGATGCTCCCAAACTTTTGAGGAATCCATAAATGAATAAATAGATAAATCTTAAAAGTATTTTAAGTGAAATAAGGCAAGTTGCTGAAAAATCCGTATCATATAATTCCATCTACATAGAACAGAATAAAGGAAAACTATAAAATGTTATTTAGCAATTCATCCATATATGTTAAACTATGAAGGAAAGTATGACTATCATTCCATGATAATCATGAGAGTCAGAATAGTAGCTATTCTGGGGTGCAGGAAGGGATCATGACCTGAGCCAAAGGCAGCCGCTTAACCGACTGAGCCACCCAGGCGTCCCGAGGAGCACCATTTTTCATTTCTCTCTACATCTTGATAGTTCAGAGAGTAGCAGGGTATGAGTGCTCTGGCTAGCTAGCTGCCTGAGCAAGCCCTGGGACCCTAGCCCACATGAGCCTCAGCTGTCCCCACAAGGAGGCTCCCCCAACCACCCAAATTCCAGCCATCCCCAAAAGATAGCCCCAGTGCAGCACACACCAGGACACCCTTGCGTTCCCCCTGCAGGTATTCCCCCTGCAGCTCCAGCCATCTTGTTCAGGCAACAATAGGCACAAAGCATCCTGAGACAACCAGGCCTACACAGGCTTCAGTTCCTGCTATCCCACTGAGACCCCTACCTCCCTACACCAAGCACCCTGAGATCCCCTGGCCTATGTCTGTTTCAGCTTCAGCTGTCCCACCAGGGCACCCCAGTGTGGAGTGCTCCAGGATCCCCAGCCCATGCTTGCTACAACTCCAGCTATCTAGTCAAAACTGCTAGGCACAAGCAATCTATGAAGGGTACATTACTATACAAAGGCATTCCTTCAAGACTAGGAAAAGTAGTTGTTTTGTTTAATTTATAGGAGCAAACACAAAGCGTCAAAATGAGGAGACAGAGGAATATCATCTAAAAGAAGAACAAGACAAAACTCAAAAAAGACCTTAAAAAAAAAAATGGAGATAAGCAATCTACCTTATAAAGAGTTCAACAAAGTAATGGTCATAAAGTTGCTCACCAGACTTGAGAGAAGAGTGGATGTACTCAGTGAGAAGTTCAACAAAGAGATAGAAAATATGAAAAAGAACCAATCAGAGTTGAATAATACAGTAACTGAAATGAGTACACTTGAGGGAATTACAACAGAATAGAGGACGGAGAAGAACAGGTCAGTGAAATGGAAGACAGGGTTCTGAAAAACACCCAAACCGAACAACAAAAAGAAAAAAATAATTTATAAAAGTGGGATAGGTTAAAGAATCGCTGAGATATCACATGTACTAATATTCACATTATAGGTATTCCAGAGGGGAGAAAGAGAAAGGGTGAGAAAACTTATATGAAAAAATATTAAATGAAAACTTCCCTAACCTGGGGAAGCAAACAGATATCCAGGTCCAGAAAGTGAAGAAAGCCCCCAAAAGATGAACCCAAACATGTCCATACAATAATACATAATAGTTAAAATGTCAAAGATTAAATATAAAAAGATAATTTTAAAAGCACAAGAGAAAAGCAACTAGTTACCTACACAGGAAAACCCATAGGCTATCACCAGATTTTTTTTAGCAAATCTTCAGGTGAGAAGGGAGTGGTATGATATATTCAAAGCACTAAAAGAAAAAAAAAAAAAAAAACAAAAAAAAACTACAGCCAAGAATATTCTACTGGCAAGGTTATTATTCAGAACTGAAGGAGAGATAAAGAGTTTGCCAAACAAAACTTAAAGGCGTTCACCCCCACTAAACTGAGCTTACAAGAAATGTTAAAGGGACTTCTTTAAGCAGATGTGAAAAGGTCATAACTAGAAGTAAATACACACACAGACACGAAAGGAAAAATACATATATATATATATGTATATATATACATATATATATATGAAAGAATTCACAGGTAAAAGAAAACACATAATAAAGGTAGTAAATCAAACACTTATAAATCTAATATGAAGGTTAAAAGACAAAGTAGTTAAGTCAGTTATATCTAAAACATAATTAAGGGACACACAAAATTTTTTAAAAAGTAAAATATGATATCATATACATAAAACATGGACTGAGGAGGGCTGTCTGGCTCAGTCAGTTAAGCATCCAATTCTTGATTTCAGCTCAGGTTATGATCTCAGGGTTATGTGACTGAGCCCCTAGTCAGCTCCATACTCAGCAAGGAGTCTGCTTGAGATTCTCTCTCTCCCTCTCCCGCTGCCCCTCCCACCCCCACTCCCCAAGTGCATGCTCACGCTCTCTCTCTCAAATAAATAAACGAATCTTAAAAAAAAAAAAAAAAAGTGGAGCAGGGAGTAAAAATGTAGTACTTTTAGAATGTGTTCAAACTGAAGCAATCATCAACTTACTATAGACTCTTATATAATGTTATATATGAACCCAACACAACCACCAACCAAAATCTATTATAGATGCACAGAAAAATAAACAGAATGAAATCCAAGCATAGCATTAAAGACTCATCAATCATAAGAGAGGAGAAGAGAGGAACAGAACTACAAAGGAAAATCAAAACAATTAGCAGAATGTCAATAAATACATACCTATTAATAGTTACTTTAAATTTCAGTGGTCTAAGTGCTCCAATCAAAAGACACAGTGTAACTGAATGGAAAACAAACAAACAAACAAAAAAGATCCATCTATATGCCACCTACAAGAGACTTCCTTCAGACCTAAGGACATATACAGACTGAATGGGAAGATATAGAAAAAGATATTCCATGATAAAGGAAGCAGGAGAAAAATGGCCAGGATATCAATACTTAAAACAGACTAAATAGGTTTTAAAACAAAGGCTGTAACAAGAGACAAAATAGCTTTACATAATGATAAAGGGATCAATCCAGCAAGAAGATATACAAATTTTAAATATCTATGTACCCAACACAGGAGCATCTAAATACATAAAGCAAACATTAACAAATATAAAGGGAGAAATTGACAGTAATTCAAGAGGGAGACAAACCATAAGAGACTCTTAATCATAGGAAACAAACTGAGGGTTGCTGTAGGGAAGGGGGTCAGGGGAATGTGGTAACTGGGTGATGGACATTAAGGAGGGCACATGATATAATGAGCACTGGGCATTATAAAAGACTGAATCACTGACCTCTATGTCTGAAACTAATAATACATTATATGTTAATTAACTGAATTTAAATTTAAAAAGGGGGGAATAAAATAAAAAATACAGTAATAATAGGAAAAGGGGAGGGGGGAGAGGAGGAGGAGGGTAAAAGGGAAAGGGGAAGGGAAAGGGTTTTCTGACTGTGTCATTTGTCCATTGACCTAAGTTTTATTCAACATAGTACTAGAAATCCTAACTGGAGCAATCAGACAAGGAAAAGAGATAAAAGGTATCTAAATTATTAAGGAAGAAGTACAACTGGCACTATTTGCAAATGACATGATACTATTATAGAAAATCATAAAGACTCCACCAAAAATAAGATAAAATGAATTCAATAAAGTTGTAGGATACAAATATACAGAAATCTGTTGCATTTCTCTACACTAAAAATGAAGTAGCAGAAAGAGAAACTAGGAAGACAATCCAATATACAGTTGTACCAAAAAAAAAAAAATAAGATACCTAGGAATAAACTGAACCAAGGAGGTGAAAGACCTATATGACGAAAAGTACAAAACACTGATGAAAGAAACTGAAGATGACAGAAACAAATGGAAAGATATTCCATACTTATGAATTGGAAGAATTGATATAGTTTAAATGTCCATACTACCCAAAACAATCTACAGGGTCAATCCCTATCTAAATGCCAACAATATTTTTCAGAGTTAGAACAAATAATCCTAAAATGTGTACAGGACCAGAAAAGACCCTGAATAGCCAAAGTGATCATAAGAAAGAAGAGCAAACCTAGAGGTATCACCATCCTAAATCTCAAAATATGCTTAAACCTCTATCAATCAAAACAGTATGGTACTGTTACAAAAAAATAAACACATAGATCAATGAAAGAGAATAGGGAACCCAGAAATAAACCTATGCCTATATGGTCAATTAATCCAGAGCAATGGAGACAAGAATATATAATGGGGGAAAATCAGTCTCTTCAATGATTCATGCTGGGGAAACTGGACAGCTACATGCAAAAGAATGAAACTGGATTACTTTCCTATATCATACACAAAAATAAACTCAAAATGGATTAAAGACCTAAATGTGAGTTCTGAACCATAAAACTCCTAGGGAAAACATAGGCAGTAATCTCTTTGACATCAGTCTTAGCAACATATTTATGGATATCTCCTTAGGCAAAGGAAACAAAAGCAAAAATAATATTGAAACTACTCCAAAATAAAAATCTTTTTCACAGCAAAGAAAACCATCAACAAAATGAAAGGGCAGCCTAGGTAATGGGAGATTATTTTCAAATTATATATTCAATAAGGGGTTAAGATCCAAAATATATAAAAACTCATACAACACAACACTAACTTTCCCTCCCCCACAAATAATCCAATCAAAAATGGGCAGAGTGCCTGAATAGACATTTTTCCAAAGAAGACACACAGATGGCCAACACATACATGAAAAGATGCTCAACATCACTAACGTCGCACCATTCAGAATGACTAGTATCAAATGACAAGAAATAACAAGTGTTAGTGAGGATATAGAGTAAAGGGAACACTTACGCACTGTTGGTAGCAATGTAAATTCGTATACCCACTGTGGAAAACCATATGGAAGTTCTTCAAAAAATTAAAAATATAAATACCATAGGGCCAGTAATTCTAGTAGTGGGTATTTACCCAAAGAAAATGAAAGCACTAACTTAAAAAGATATATGCATCCCTATGTTTACTGTACCATTATTTACAATAGCAAAGATATGGAAGCAACCCAAGTGCCCATCAATAGACAAATGGATAAAGAAGATGTAATATAAAAATGCAGTGGAATATTAACCAGCCCCTCCCCCCACAATGAGATCTTGTCATTTGCATCAACATGGATGGGCCTGGAGGGTATTATTCTAAGTGAAATAAATCAGACAAAGACAAATACCATTTGATTTCACTTACATGGGATTTTGTTTCCTTACAAAATCAAAGGAAACAAAGAAAAACAGAAACAGACTCATAAATACAGAGGGCAAACTGGTGTCTGCCAGAGGGAAGGAGATGATATAGGTGAAGGGGATTAAGAGGTACAAAATCTCCAATTATAGAATAAATAATTTACAGAGATGAAAAGTAGAGCATAGGTAATACAGTCAATAATATTTTAGTAACTTTGTATGGTGACAGACGGTAACTACACTTATTGTGGTGAGCACTGCAAAACATACAGTATTGTCAAATCAGTGTGTTATACACCCAAAACTAATGTAAACACAGTATATCAACTATAATTAAATAATAAAAGTTTTTTAAATAAAAATAAGTAACATTTGAAGACAGAGATGATATTCTAATACCTGTTTGATTAGAAGGCAAAAAGATGCTTTTGTTTTTTTTCATATACATGAAGTAATTAGTGAAATAATAGATTTCTAATTTGAACATTTAGTAGTATGAAATTGAACAAAGAGGGATAAAGAGGGTGAGTACTTTCACTGTTATGCTAAGTAGATGATATATTCATTCATCCCTTTATTTCCTGAATAAACAGTTACTCAGCATGTTATATATTAGGTACTGTCCTTGGTGCTAAGAACATCTATGGAAAATTTTAAAAAACAGGTAACAAAACCAGCAAAAACTCAAAAAACCAAACAAAGCCCCCTTTGCCTTCCCAGAGTTTAAATCTAGTGTGGAAGATTGATAATAAATAAATAAATGTATGGCTGTGCATTCTATTAGATATTGAAAAGTATAATAGAAGTGGTATTTTACATATGAAAATCAGTAAAGTCTTCCCTGAACTGAAACCTGAGAAACAAGGAAATTCAAATCATAGAGAGATCTTGGGAAAATTATTTTAGGCAGGTAGAAAAGCTGCTGGGCATATCCTGACTTGAAAGTATTTGGGGAATAATAAGACAGCCAATGTGACTCAAGAACCAAGAGGTGAAAGGACAGAGCTGCAGAATATGAGACCAAGCTGTATTTTAAAAGTTTTAGATTGTACTCTGAATTAGATGGGAAGACCCTGGAGGTTTTGATCAAAGGACTGTTATAATTAAAATGTTTAAAAATGGAGCTATCTGGCTGCTGTGTTAAGAACTGACTGTAGGCAGATGAAGACAGAATGAGGGAGACCTGTTTGAAGACCACTGCAGTAATCCAGGTAAGAGACAAGAGCATGGACCAGGGTATCACAGTGCAGGTGGGGAGATGTGGTCAGACCCCAGGCATATTTTGAAATTTTATCTGATGGATTGGATGTGTGTTGTGAGAGAAAGAGATGAGTCAAGGATAGCATTAAGGTTCAAAACCTGAGCAATGGAAACAGAGCTATTTAATAAGATAGGGGGACCATGGGTAATGTCTCAGTCTATTTGGGATGCTACAACAGAATACCATAAACTGGGTGGTTTATAAAACCAATGGAAATTTATTTCTCACAGTTCCAGAGACTGAAACCCAAGGTACTGGAAGATTCAATGTCTGGTGAAAGCCCTCTTTCTGGTTCAGAGATGGCCATCTTTTTGCTAGGTCCTCATATGGTACAAAGAGCAAAGGAGCTCTCTGAGGCCTCTTTTTATAAGGACAACAATCCTATTTGTGCTAATCACTTCTCAAAGGCCCCATACCTCCAAATACCATCACATTTGAGGATTAAGTTTCAACATATGAATTTTGAACGGACAGGAACATTTAGTTCATAGCAAGTGGGATTCAGGATCAGATTTACATATATTAAATTTGAGACATAAAATAGATTAAATAATTGGATATACAATCCTGGAGTTCAAGGGAGAAGTCTAGAGATAACATTTTTTGAATCATCGGAAAACAGACTTGATGGGGAAAACAGACTGTGACTGGATAGATTCATCTCAGCCATCTGTTTAGATAGAGTACTTTCAAGGACTGAACCTGGAGGCAGCCTTTCAACATTTGAAGTCAGAGAGTTGAGGAGAAATCAGCAAAGCAGTTTGAGGATGACTAGCTCAGGAGAATAACCGAAAGGGAGTGCAGTGTTCAGTCCCAAGGCCAGGGTAAGGTGTTTCACAAAGAAATGAATGATCAACTCTGTCAAATGTTGCCATTATGAAAAAAAAAAAAAAAAAAGATTTGAAATTGGCCCTGGAGTAACATGAGTTAGACCTGGTAAGAACTGTTTTTGTAGAGCACTGAGAGTAAAATGAGTATGAGTAGAAGGATAAAAATGGTGAAAATAAAACACTAGAAAGAGAAACAATTTTTACTTTCAATAAAGATATTTGAAATCCCCTTTAAGTGAGATAGGAAGGTTAACTCTTAATATTTCTCAATTGTGCCTCTGAGAATAGTCATACCTTTACTTGGTCCCTGGCACCCTGGGTGGGGTTTGAATCAACAGTTCACAAGAGTATTTTGAGAGTCATCTGGCTTTGTTCATCATGAGTAGAGTATCTTACAGTTTACTTTTCATTTGCTTCCCTCTATAGAATAAAAATGTTCTTGGAAAGTTCAATTCCTGAGAACCCACCAGAGGATCCAGCACCAGTTTCCTTATGGAAACTTCAGCAATCAGCTGTGTGAATCAACTGCCAGTTGTAACAGAAACAGTGTGTTAGTTGTAGAGCTGAAATCAGTTGGAGAATAGATCTTGATGGTATTCTTTTCAACAATGTTGATGGTAGTGAACCAGCCACTGCTCTCATATTCTTTCTTCCAAGACTTACTGAATTCACAGAGAAGATATTTTTACTACCATATAATTTATATTCAATTGTTTTTGAAAAGAGACTGAGCATGCTGCGCCTAAGATAGACCACATTGGTTTCAAGACCTCCATAATTGTGAATTTAGTAAAAGTGGAAGCTGAAACTTTTTCTTAGCTTTTTTTACAGCATTATCATCAACTTTATCTGTCACTTTCTACTTAGATTCCTTAACAACCCCAATGATTCTTTCCCTGGTTGTTTGTTTCTTTTATTGATCTCTCTTTTCCAAAGCCATAGGCAGTACCAAACACAACAAACAATTTAAGGTCTTTATTGGTCTCCTGAGTCAAACAGTTTAAAACCCATCTGATGATATTATCTCTTCAGCCCATAAACTTCATAGTGGACTTCAACAACATAACTTTGTTTTCAGAGCATAATCTCATTCTAATTTCTTCTGTGTTGCCATACAAGACCCTACCTTCATTGCCCACTTTGTTTGTTCTGTCAGTTTCAGATTTGCTAAACAGAGGCATGCTAGCATTCATTAGCTCTAATTAACCACATCATGCATCCTATGCATTTGTTCCATAAAAATACATTAAATATAAACAAAGCTTCCTTTTCTGTGGTGTGCCACTGTAAAGGTTATCTGAGGTATTGTTTATTCACATTTAGTTATATCCTTAGGGTTATCATTTGTTATCCTGCAGAGTTCAGTAATGTTCTAATTCTCTAGCTGTTCTTTAACTACATGAGGATTTTTCTAGATTCTCTTTATGTTTGTGAGTCTGAAATAATATATTTTAACAATAAAGCTAATACTTTATCAAATATATTTTATGTATCCCTTCACATCTAGCTGCTGCTGTAGTTTTGATAAAGTTTTATTTTCCCCAAATTGTAAACTCTATCTCATGGGAATTATTTTTATTTTCATTACTAATGGCATAAGAGTTTTCAAAATTTCTTGGACTAGGGCTAAAGGTCTTCTTGGACTTAACATTCTTTTGTATACTAGACTATATATCATATGCCATGCAAAGAACTGGTGATAAAGCTGTGAACCAGACAGGCACAGATCCTGCCATCACAGATCATTAATCAGGAAAGCAACTAATAGAATAGGTAGAGGGGATAATAGCAGAAGTACATCTTAGGCTTGAATATTTCTCTACCCTTTATTCTGGTGCCCCTCATGACTCAACAGTAGAATGTAGTTCAACTGGGATTTATATTTTGTACACTGCAGAGCCTTATATTTAATGAATGAAACAGAGTAAGTGTTTCATCAACAGTAGGTATCTTGAAGTCTAAGAGCTTGTGAAAGAACAGAAGCAAAAAGCCAAATACAACCCTATTAAGTTTAGGACTTTGCTCAGTATTAGAGCTATTGGGATTATATTGTTGGAGTGGATACCTTCAGTATAGCAGCTTTCCATTGCTGTGGGATCCTCATCTGTCACCTCTCATTCTCAGATTATTTTGAATCTTTATACCAACTTTTGCCTCTGAAATATAGGCATGTTAAAAGGAGCTTGGTCAGAATGAGTCTCTAGTAAATCTACTTCCTTTAATTTGCTGTGTAGAGCAAATGTGGACATAGCCCAACCACTATAATTATCCTGAATCCATTTTTTTTTTTTTTTTTTTTTTTTTTTTTGTAGAATTTGTAGGCGGATATGGATAGAGAAACTTGCAGTATGTTACTAACTCATGGTGTACTCTATGCCTGGTTGGGGCCAAGAAGTGACACACGAAGGCTAGATAAGCCTGCATAAGCAGGATAAGGGATGGCTTAAAGATGAATAAGATGAAAGATGCATTTAGATGAGCCATATGCACAAAAAGCATCTACAATAAATATTTAGTATAATTCACAGAAAGCATCCAGAGCACAACATTCAGGAGTTTCAGGAGAAGAAAGCACAATAGGTGCTGGCTTTCAGGGCGAGATACCTATCCTGGTACCAACATAATGGCTTTGCCTAAAGAACCTGGTTGAGACCTATTAACTAAAATACAAGATAGCCTTAGGAGGAAGATAACAAATGATGTAAAAGGAAGCAGCAATGAAACAGAGCTGATTCTGAACCAATGACCTAAAGGCCTAGAATGTGCATTCCGTTTTCCTGACAGAGGTGGGAGGGGGTTAACAATAGGGAAGTGCTAAAGTGATCCCAATTTGTAAAATTATGGAATTGGAGAGAGATTCAAGGTAAAGAAAACTCAGAGATGACCTTGAATTAATGCCACTAGTCTTCACAATGGACAAGACTGAGCAATTTCTGTTACAGAGTTGCCTGAATGGCTGTCAGTCCATGGTATTGACAAAAAGTTTCTTCCCAATTTCAAGTAACCAGAGATATGTCATAGCACCATAACTTCAATTATGTAAGAAAGACTTTATTAGAACAACTTCCAGTCTATTTTTAAACCTTTAGAAATCTATATGTGATCTCAGTAAATATTAACCTGATTCAATCATACCATATCCTCCATGAATTATAAAGGGTTTGAATAAACTAACATTTATTTGAAATAAGTCACCTATTTCTCCCTTCTCTGATCCCTGGAGTAGTTTCTTTTTTGGTCCTTCCTGACGACATTCTCATTATTCACCTTTGGACACTTGTTTATTCACTTTTTCCCTACTTCCTATTTATACATAATACCGAGTTTTAGAGACTAGAATGCTTTGAATATAATGACTGATTATACTTCCATTCCTGGAAAAAATACTGGGTATGCCAGTCACAGTTCTATAAATTTGTTTACCCTTCAGGGAGAAATATTTGATCTTATCATTTCCTGAAATTTATCTCTTTTTAATTTACAAATGATTACGGATAGCTAAGCTTCTACTTTAGGGGTTTGATGATGTCTCTACTTAGGAGTAGAGACCTACTCTTTGATTCTTTATCTGTTTTCCCATCAATGAAACATTCTACTTTTATTAAAGTAAATATGACACATTAGCATAAGATTGATATAACTCATTTATTGAATTCAATGAAACTGCAATTTGCCTTTTACTGTTATTTCCTTCTATGTTTTTAATATCTGTTTCCTAAAAAAGGAAAGAAAAAAAAAGTGAAACTAATGCTTTAGAACAAAAACTAAACATTTGTACAATCTAGTCTGTGATTTTTTATCTAAGTATTAAGCTCAATATCCTGATTGTTAGCTTTTTATGCTTATAAAAATTGTATCAAATTCTATGTATTTTTAAGTTTGCTTTTGCCTTCAGTCTTTCCCTTATGAGATAGTATAGTACTACTGTAACTTTTAAAACAATAATCTTAAATTTACCTTTACATGAGTAAGAATATTTAATGTTTTCAAGTAATATTTCTATTGATTATACTGATTAAAAAAAGAAAATTTGCTCTGGCCCCCAAAAGGCTTGTGTTTCCTTTAAGTATGCTGGACTGTCACAAAGGACTTGAATTCTCAGAAGAATCCTATGATCAGACTGTTAATTACTATGTATTTAAACTGCCTCAAGGGTCAATCTAATCAATCATGTAAAAATACTTTTTCTTTTAAATGGAATATGTGTAAAACCTAGTGCTGCTCATTTGACAGATTTCTAAATTTTACTTCAGTGATTCTTAGTCCAATATAGAGTTCTATCATATCCAAATGGTGTCGTGGAAATGTCCATATCTTCTAAAATGAAAAGAGCTCATTTTTATGATAAATTTAATAATAATAGTGTTTTGGAGCTAGCTGTACCAGCTTGCTGGAGTCAATGGTGTGCATTTCCTGCTAACTCTTCATTCAGTAACAACATATTGGTAGCTTAGAATAGGCCATGGTGAGAGTATTTACACCACAGATCCACAAATCCTACAAATAAGGTCTTTTGTTTTTGAAGAGCAAGTTGTTAAATATTTACCGGCATACTGTTGATAAAACCTCAATACCAAAGTATACAAATGTATAATAAAAAAGTTAAAACTTCTCCTGAAATTTCACCATCTAGAGATTAGGTTTATTATTATTTTAGTGTATATAACTTTCTAGAATTTGATATAGTAAAAATTTCTACATTAAAGGGGAAAAAAATGCAAACTCTAAGGAAGTAATTGGTTCAGACAGAGGGAAAACTCCAGTAGCCAGAATTCTAATATGGTCTCCAAGATTTTCCCTACCTGATATACAAACTCTATATAACCTCCTCCCCTTAATTTTGGTTAAGTGTTAGCGAATATGCTGGAAAGATAACTCTCCTGATCAGGTTAATAATCAGATGAGTTTGAGTTAATTCAAAGAGATAATCCTGGAGGACCTAATCTAGTTAGATGAGCATTTTTCTCCTGATGGCCTGGAAGAAAGAAAAAACAGCCATGTTGTCAACTGTCTAGGGAGCCCATAGCACAGACATATTGGCAGCCTCTAGAGCTAAGAAAGATCCCCAGACAACAACCAGAAAAAAAAGAGACCTAAAAAAAAAGAGATAGCAATCACAAGGAATTGATTCTGCCAACAATGTAAATAATCTTGGAAGAAGACAGCAAGCTCCAGACAAAATCTCAGTCCTTCTCAACATCTCGATTGGGACTCTGAGCAGAAAACTCAATTATACTGTGTGAACAGAAATTATGAAATAATAGATGGATGGTGGGTTAAGTGGCTAAATTTGTTATAATTTGTCACTTAGTAATAGAAAACTAGTATACCCTATAAAGAATATTTCAAACATTTTTAGAAAATGGTGACTGGGACAGAAAAATTAAAATGGAGTCCAACCACAGATAGAGGTTTCAAGGATGTATTTTATGTTCCCCTTGAGGAAGAATAAGGGGTTCCTAGGTCTAGGCCTGGATAAGTAGAGCAGGCTACCCAATATGTCTCTCCAAGGTGCTTTGATGGTTGAATGGGAAGCAGCACAATCTCCTGACACTTGGATTCCCAGGATTAAAATGAAATAGGAGACAGAGAGTGGATCTCAGCCTGGTAGGATTCAGCTCTGCTGGTAAAAATCAGTTGCCTCAGGCCTGGTTTCAAGGGTGCTGGTAAAAACTGGCCATGGGAACTCCTACTTCCTAAAGATTCTTCATGAGGAGCTCAACGTTTAAGCTTGGAACAGAGGTATCTAAGTCACCACAGCTATACTATCTGAAAAGAACTTGCTGTCATGGGCCAGGAACTGATCAAACTAGACTTTAAAATTCTGAAATCAATATTTATACCTTGAGGACTTCTGCTTGCAAGAAATAAAAGCAACTATAATGAAAACAGTTGAAGGCAGATGGAACAGCATTTTTTTCCAATATCCCAAATTCCCCAGGCTTATTACATGATTTGATACAAGGCAAGGACAGTAAACCATGAAAAAATGTTGATATAAGGCTTTTCTTCTAGCTAGTTGGTTTAATTTTAAATATACAAATAATGATGTGACCTCTAGTTTCACAGAGCAACTTACATTTATGAATTCATAATATTGTAACTTGCTTTGTTAACTTAAAATTCCTTCTATAGTTGATATACACAAACATTTTCTTTAGAATATATTTTTCAAGGTAGATTAACTTGGAGAAAATGCGGAAACACTTTCAAACTTTAGATATGGATGGCCAAATTGCCTTTAGGAAAAATGGCATTAAAATTTTACAACACATCAGTAATGCATATTTTATAGTATCATCACTAGCACTGAGTACTATATGCTTTGTTATTGTATAAGTAGTATTACAATTTTATAGTTTAAATTGGCTGTTCTTGGATAATTTGATATAAGGAATACACTTAATGTTAATTCCCTTTTCTAAGAAATCTAGTGAGGCATTTATGTTTTCCTTTTATCAGTTTTTCAGATTTTTGCCCAAGTATTAAACATTTTTATAAAATAATTTTAGCTATTTATGAATTAAACAAGAAAATAATATTATTGGCAATATTTTCCTGAATATGACCATTTATTCTTCATAAATCAAAAATAATGTCCTAGGATACATTTATATTCATAAAACCATTTAAATTCATAAAAAAAATTTTATGTTGTGAAAAACAAAATGTTTGTTTTTAATTTTTTTTAAATATTTTATTTATTTGTTAGAGAAAGAGTGTGTGTGAGAGAGTACAGGAGCAGGGCCAGAGGGAGAGGAAGAAGCAGACTCCCCACTGAGCAAAGAGCCCAATGCAGGCCTCGATCCCAGCACCCAGGGATCACAACCCAAGCCGAAGGCAGACGGATGCCTAACCGACTGAGCCACCCAGGCGCCCCATGAAAAACAAAATATGTTTAAGGGTACATATTTACACTTGATCTTAGCCAAAAGGCCGAGAAGCGATGGGGGTACATATTTACAATGTATGGAGAGAGAGACACACACAAAATATGCTGAGATATTTTTGTTTACTATCTATAAGGCAGCAAGAGGCATATTAAAAAAAATAAGTTTGAATGGATAACTAATCAATAGCTAACATAATTTGATAGCTCTGAAGTTTCTGATAATCCATGACACTCTGGCAAATCTACTTGGCATCATTAAAGCTTATGCATATAGAACTTGGTGCAGGGATGCCTGGGTGGCTCAGTCGGTTAAGCGTCTGCCTTGGGCTCAGGTCATGATCCCAGGGCCCTGGGATCGAGCTCTGTGTCAGGCTTCCTTCTCAGCAGGAAGCCTGCTTCTCCCTCTGTCTCTTCCCTCTTCTTGTGCTGTCTCTCTCTCTCAAATAAATAAATAAAATCTTAAAGAAAAAAAAAAAAGAACTTGATCAAACCCCTGTCCCATCACTTTATCCTGGTATGTAAGAGGCAGCCCTGCCAACTCTATAAAAATAGTAGAGGGAGAATCCCTTATGTCAGTGGGTGAGTCACCAATATCAAGGCCTTTACACAAGCCAAAATAGAGAATAGTTGTTACTGTTGAGGTCTGTGAGCCAGAGAAAGGGGCCGAAATAGTCCTTCTATTAAATTGATGTTCATCATATTTTATGGGTAGTTCTTCCAATTATATTTATATGTTTGTTAATATAATTAAAATAAAGTAAAAAAAAATGGATGTGATCTTGATAATTTGAAGAGATTAAATAAGCAGCAGAGAGACTAACTCATCAAGGAAGACCAAAGCAGGGCACATCAACAGTTGAAGGAGATTGATTTGGGCCCATATTAGAGATGGAAGCTCTTGTGGAATTCTGGTTTCTCATTTCCAGGTGAAAAAATAATAGTAATTTCTAAGGAGTAAGGAATGGTTTATTGCATTACGAAGTCATCAGTTAACCTTGCAAAAAATGGCCCTAAACAAAGTGTTATTAATTATTTCTCCACCTATATATGAACATACACACTGATTGATTAATTAGTTAAACTATTAACCATTACTATCCATAGAAAGAAATCTGGGAAGGTACAAGGTCCTGGTCAAACTGGCTGATCGGGAGAGACAGAAAATGTATCTAGCCTGGAACCAGCAAGGTTTCTCATCCTGGAGCAGTAAGAAAGAGACTCAATTAGAATTAGAAGTGAATTAATCTCCCTCAGTCCCCCCTCCCCCCAAGTTGTGACAACACATCAGTTTTTATTCTCATAAATCAGCTTTGATTTTTCTCTGGTTAGGATTCTATATTTAGGTTGCCTCCCATGTAGAGAATTAAAATAATTTCTGAAAATACAATCTGAATCAGAAACAGAAAATCTTTACAATGGGAATTTGATAGAATATATAGCTTAAATGAAATTCCAGACAGAAATAGACTTAATCTTTTTCTTAAATAAACATGTCCAGAATACAAATGTTATGGCAGGATGAACCTAAAGGGAGGCCTCTTTGAATAATACAAATCTGCTTTAATTTCAAACCACCTATCTTATACTGAAACTGTCTTGAGGGCAATGGCCATGTGCAAAAGCCTACAGTGGGATGGTAGATTATGTTTGCAAATATTCATTCACACACCCTTGTCCTCTTTACCCTTGGAGTATACTTTCCATCCCATTGATACTGGGCTTAATTAGTGATACATTTTGATGACTGGAATGTAAGGGGATTTGTCATACACCACAACTGAGCAGAACTTTTACATGTAGAGTTTGTCTTAGTCTCTTGCTAATTCCCACTGCCAAAGAATGGGCATGTCCTAAATAGTATCAAGGCAGAGGATCATGGGGAAGAAAGGAAAAAATGAAACAAAACAAAATCAGAGAGGGAGACAAACCATAAGAGACTCCTAATTTCAGGAAACAAACTGAGGTTTGCTGGAGTGGAGGGGGGTGGGAGGGATGGGGTGGCTGGGTGATGGACATTGGGGAGGGTATGTGCTATGGTGAGCGCTGTGAATTGTGTAAGACTGATGAATTACAGACCTGTACCCCTGAAACAAATAATACATTACATGTTAATAAAGAAAAAAGTGGAAATGAAAAAAAATAAATAAGTAGTGTCATCTCTTTCAGCCTTGGTCTTAAAAGAGATTTGCTGAGGAGGACAAAGCTGAATGAAGTAGAGTCACATCAACCACAGATAAACTGAAGTCACAAACACCTACAGAGGCAAAGACTAAATGTCTGCTGTAAAACACTGAGAGTTTGGATTGTTTGTTTAGCAACAAAGCTGACAGATACAAATGAGAATTTAAACATTGGTTAAATTTATAAACATTTTTAGTTTTTTAATAGATTTATACACTTCCACCCATTTCTCCCAACCCTTAACACCTCCTCTGATACCACTAATCTATTTTCTGAATCTATGAGCTTTTTTCCTTTTTTCTTTTTTTTTTGATTTCACATATAAGAAAAATCATATGGTATTTGTTTTTCTCTGACTTATTTCACTTAGCATAACATCCTCAAGGTCCATCTATGTTGTGACAAATGGCATTATTGTATTCTATGGCTGAATAATATATATTACATATATATATGTCACAATTTCTTTATCCATTAATCTATTAATGAATACATAGTTTTGTTTCCATATTTTGGGTATTATAAATAATGTTACAATGAACGTGCGGTTTCATATGTCTTTTCAAGTTCTGGAAAATGCCATTGAAATTTTGATAAAAATTGCACTGAATCTGTAGATGCTTTGGGTAGTATGGACATTTTAATAATATTGATTCTTCCAATTCAGAAGCATAGAATCTCTTTTCATTTATTCATGTCTCCTTCCACTTCTTTCATTAATGCTTGTAGTTTTTCGATACACAGGTCTTTTACCTCTTTGATTAAATTTATTCCTGGGTATTTAGCCTTACTTCCAATATTTATCAACCTACCATGACTTCCAATTAGCTCTGAACTCAAAGTTGAATAAATGTCCTTCGAGAGAATAATGAGCATATGCAGATTAATATTAACAATGACTATTTATTAGTTAACAACTTTAGTCAAGTCATCTTGAGGCTAACTGTAGACACTTCAAGAAAGTTTTGACTTTGAAATTATACAAACATAGAATGCCTAAATTCAAATTGTATAATTTTTTAGATTAGAAATGTTTAAATAGGAAGATTTTAAGGAAATCCAGCCAAGATTCAAAATAAACTATCAGAACATGTGCAATTCAAGCAGTTGGCATTAATCTGAACAAGGTCTCAGATTTTGTTTCCAGTTTCATTATTTGCATTAATTATGTATTGTCAGCTTATTTTTTATGCATGAGAACCAAGAGATACCAATCCAAATGTGTATCATAATTGTCCTTTCAGAAGCAAAAAACATTTCATAGCAAATATTGTGAAAGATTAAGGTGGCCACTTTAGCCTTTTGCTTGTATGATTGTGTTTAATCTCATTTTTCCAAATTCACTGTCGAACAGATACACAATACCATTATTTCATGAATTCTATTTTTCAATTTGTTCAATAAAGAGGATGTTATGCATACTAGATATTTTTAAAGTTTTTGAGGCTTCTGATTTCTTCTTTTCCAAAATGTACACGTTTCTAGGTGTCATTGTCTTGGATCGTAAGATGACAAAATTTTAAATATGTCATTAAAATGCATCCTATCTGATTTGTAGAGGGAATAAATATTCAAAGATGCTATCCATGTAATCCTATTAAAGCACAGTTTGCAAGGAAATGTTCCGCATGCTCTTGAATCTTTGAAGCTCATGATGGTTGTAAGCCATGCTATAGCTCTGTTGTTAAATTTTCCCAAAGCAGTTAAAGCTAATGGCAGTAACAAATGAAATGCTGTAAATCCAGAAAAGCATCAAGCCTGCTTAATTCCTGAGGCATACATTTTAATCATTGGAATAGCATTTTTTCTGTTTCTTTAGCTAATCTCACTTTCCTTTGTTTCTACCCAAGAGGATTTGATGTTTTGTTAAGAATGAAATCAATTACAATACGACTACAATTTATAAGAGATTTAGCCCTAGACAGAAGTCACTAAGATGCAAGAAAGGTGTTTCACTCTGTTTTTCAAGCAAGAGTCTCTCTCTCTCTCTCTCATTCTTTTTCTGTCTCTCATTAGTTTGATTTTTTTTCTGGTATTTTCATTGAGGAATTTCTGGCAAATCAAGCACATAACATTGACATTCAGTTGCAACTTATTTCCTAAATGTCCTTTATTAAGCTAAAAAAATTGCTTTATATAATTTATACAGTTTAACTAAAGTTCATATGTGACTATATAGATTTGTTTTGCCTGTTACAACATGAATCATCACTATCAGAATTCCCTGGGTTTTTTTCCTCCCCCCCCCAAAAAAATGCACATTCCTTGGCTCTCTAAAACTCACTCAACTAGAATGATTCATAACCCATGTTTCTGGATTTTAACAGGATCTTCAAGTGACTCTGAAATTTGAGAACCATTGCTATACATAAAGTAGTTGAATACATACAATCGCTGACATTTTTTACCCCTCCCTTTTCATTTGGCTTTTTTGTTCTTCGTTTCTCAATTTGATTTGCTACAACTATATCTTCAAAGTTGAGCTTCACCTTTCATCAGCAGAATTACAGCACTGCTGGGTAAATCTGAAATAAATTAAATTTGTGCCCTAAGGTATTAAGTCTTATTTTTTTCTTGTTTCACTGAATTTGTTATGTTTGTTATGTTTCCAAATAGGAAATTCATTTGTTTTTCTTGTAGATTAGTGAACTTGTACTTATAGGATGTACTTTAGGGGAGAAATTGTCTATACTAGACTTTTAAGAATTTAAGGTCTTTCCTTCCAAGAGAATGAAGATAATTTAGTGTTTACTGGGATATCTGAAATGATCAATATCTGGAAAGAAAAAAACCTATGTCAAAGATGAACTTGTTTCTTTCATATTTTGAAGAAAACTACATTCAAGCCCACAGCAGCATAAAAGGAAAACTACAATAAAATAACATATGCTGAAACATCATTCCCTGGCAAATGGACAAAAACTTCAAACCCATATTATAACCCAGTAATAAATGACTCATGTGCACATGCACAATACAATCCAAGTTAAACTGGTGTTGACTTAATCCAGTATACATCATATGGATAGACTGATTTCTTAATTTCTACCTAAATTACAAAATAAAAGCATATACACTAGAAAATCTTGTTCAATATAGAAGATAAACTCAAAAAAAATATTCAATTAGCTAAAAGTACATTACAGAATGTATTGTAGTAATCCTGACATATAATCGTGTGTGTATGTGTATAAAATCTGCAAATTCTCTTAACAATTACCTGTAGAACTGAATTTTCCATGATTAAGAGAAAGAACATAAAAGTAATTTTGTGTAGCCCTAAGAAAAAAAATGACTGAACAATTATCCTTGCATTTTAATTCTCAATTTTGGTAAACAACAATAATAGACCTTGCCATGACCACTGTTCTCCCTAGCTGTTATTTTCCTTTTAGATTTTCTGGATATTTCTTTCTTTCTTTTTTTTTTTTTAAGATTTTATTTATTTGAGAGAGAGAATGAGATAGAGAGATCATGAGAGGGGGGAGGGTCAGAGGAAGAAGCAGACTCCCTGCTGAGCAGGGAGCCCCATGCGGGACTTGATCCCGGGTCTCCAGGATCATGACCTGAGCCGAAGGCAGTTGCTTAACCAACTGAGCCACCCAGGCACCCTCTGGATATTTCTCTTAACTCTTCATTTTATTTTGTTTCTTTTGATGTAACTTATATAATCTTGAAATTATATAGGTCCCCACTAGCTCTTTCAGAATGCTTTATATCTCTACTATCACTGGAAAATGGTCATAGGATGTTTATAAATACTTGAGAATGAGTTCATTTACTAATCTACCACTAATTAGGTATATGGAAATAACATAAAAAATCTGGATCTTAGTGCCTTTACTCCTAAAATAAAAAGGGTTTATCCCTTTTATCTCTAAATTTCCTTTCACCTCAAAAAGTATATAATTCCATGGGGCAGTTTGTACCGTGACTGAAACAGCACTGACTTCCAGAAATTTCTCCCTTATATTAAGAATAAAGCTGGTCATCCATGATTTTCACTCTTTCTGGAACAGTACTCAATAGGATCTTTTTAGACATATGTGAGAGAAATCCATGTCAAACTGAATTTAGCAAATATAGAATTTATTGTCTCACAAAACTGATATGGCTTGAGCAAGGTGCTCAAATGATATAATTAGTTATCTCTCTCTCTCCATCTTTCTGTTTTATTTTCCTCTGCACTGCTTTTGTTTTGAGAACAGTGTCTCCAAATGGTGACAATGATGCCAAGCAGCAATTCTGGCCAAACAGCCTTGTGGTTTGTCAACCCCTACAAAAAGAGTCAGCCTCTTCTCCAAAGCTTCCTGCAAAAGTCTGAGAATTAAGTCTCATTGGCTTGTACCCATTTCTGTTTAATTACTCTGGCTGCCAGAGGAAGAGATAGGGCTTATAAAAAATGTACTTATTGGTTATGCCTAGGTAGAATATCTACCCCTGCAGCAGGAGTTAAGATAAGCCCCAGTTTTAACAGGGGCAGTCTGATTCATCAAAGGAAAACTGGTGTGGTTCTATCAGAAAAACAAAAATTGTATGCTAAGCAGGTAAAAACAAAAGATGTCCAAGTATTCTCTCTAACACTTAATGACATCTAACATTTTGTTTCATTATTCTTCTATTAGGTTTACTTAAGCAAGCACTTCTCTTGTTTTCATCTCAGGGCTTCTTTAAACTCCTGCAATTGTTGAGAGCTTCCAAGAATTTTTACACATGTGAGTTATATGTACTGATACTTACCATATTAAAAATTAAAATGGAAAACTTAAAAATCTTTAATTATTAATTCCTATAAAATAACAAGAATAAACCTATTACCTATTAGTGTAACTACTGTACTTGTTATGAGAAATTAGTATATATCCCATAAGAAGTAATTCATGAGAATGGCATTGTTTTACATGTTTTTCAAATTTTTTCAATGACTCCAGGTGGCTGTATTCTCATATCTTCTCTGCTTCATTCTGCATTGTTTTAATGAAAACCTAACCCCACATACCATGTAGTTGAAAAGGGAGAGTATTCTAACAACGTTTTCAGGTAATTGTGGCTATTAATTTTTGATACTACATCCAAACTTGACAAATAGTTTTTTAAAGGCTACAATATGGAATCCAAAACTGTACCAATAAGTGTTCTTATTTCTATCCCACAAAAATCTATTAGTCTAACTTGCACTTTGATTGGAACTTTTATTCATGCATAACTTTGAAATTTTGAAACATGCATTGTTCATTTGGAAGATATTGGTTCACTTTGGTATGCAGCAGAAATGCCTCATGTATATTTCCCATTTCATCACACAAAATATTAAGGAGACATGTATTCAAGGGCTGATATTTAACACAAACCATATTTTTGCTTCACCAAGGACAAAAATTCTTAAATTAAACTGTTTTTCTTTTTTGTGTGTCTTCTAGTGAATAATACAATAGCTGTTAGTATAGTTTTGTACCACTGCTTCAATTTAAGCAAAAGTATCAGAAATTTTACCCATTGCTGCTCTTGTACTATCAGTGAAAATGTCAATATGCTGAAGAGGCAAATAATTTCTTAGTATCATTATGAAAACTGTGTTTACCTTCCAGTTCTCTGAATGAATCCTGAAAAACCTAAGTCCAAAGAGCACACTTTCAAAACCAAAGTCCTGCCTTAAAACTGTTGCCTAGGGGTGCCTGGATGGATAAGCATCTCTCTCTTGATTTAGGCTCAGGTCATGATCTCAGGGTTGTGAGATCAAGCCCCATGTCAGGCTCCATGCTCAGCATGGAGTTTGCTTGAAGTTCTCTCTCTCCCTCTGTCCCTCCCCCCTGCTCATGTGTGCTCTCTCTCAAAATAAATAAAATCTTAAAAAAACTGTTGCCTAAAATTTTTATTTCTTTCCACATAACTTGTTTTATCATCATTATCATTATAACTATTAACTATTATTCTTCTATTAATGTCATCTAACTTGTACTAAATTTAGCAGCTATTTCACTATAGTGGCATACTGAATTTGTGGTTAACATAAAAGATCAGGGATTTTTTAATGTGTGGAATTCTGGTATCCTCTAGTCTGTATCCCTACAATTAAATATTAAAATTTTGTTTGGTTTAGTAATTGGAAAACTGAGTTGTTTCCTTGTGACTGAAGCCCTGACATCATAACCCACCATATTCCCAGTCTTTGCAGGACTAGAGGCTTTGGCTTACACTTGTCAGTTCTATATTCTGTACCAAAAAGCAATTGCTCTTAAAGTTCCAGTCTAATAAAATGTGGCTTGCTTTCTGGGCACAAACAACACTTACACACATACTCTGTTACAGAGTAAAATGAGGAGAACTTAAGGACAGTCCAATGTCTTTGTTAAGGACCTGAAGATCAATGAGATATTTAGAATCTCTCCTCCATATCATCTCATGGTCCTTCAACTCTGATCCCATTGTTCTTTGCTTAAACTATTCTTATAGTTTACTAAGTCATTAACTTGCAGAAGCTTTCAAAATATTCTTATATTTTACACATATATACATCATAAAAATCTGCTTTCAAAATATTCTTATATTTTACACATATATACATCATAAAAATCGGATGGAGTTTTTTGTACTTTCTCTGTTGCTATGTCCTATTTAAGACCCTAATCACCATATAACTTTATCTGTAAGTAATCACTAAATCCTGACCCATCCACTGATTCTCTAGTAAACCTTTGGCCAAAACTAAACTTCAGCATAATACACTCTTCTGGGTCACCTAACATCTGAATACTTTGAAGCACGTAGATGATTTGTACTTTATGCACTATCCTGAAATAATGTAGATATAACCTGACACTGTGATACTATAGTAGGTATTCAGAAATATACGTAATCCTGGAAAACAGAAACCTAAATGAAATTAGAATAGGAAATACCATAGTTCTGCTACAGAAATAAACTAATTTTCAAAAGATAGATCCAAATTTTAAAAATAAATTATGAAAAGCATGTTCAATGGACTATGCCTCATGACTTACATCCAGAGTACACTATGGAAAGGGCAAAAAAAAAAAAGTACATTGGAGAAACCTGACAAACAATACCTCAGCTAGGTGATAAAGGTTAACATCATCAATGATAAGTCAGATTTATAGTATGTACCTTTGATAGCGTATGGTGAGAATAGAACTTTACCTCTGTGATCTTCCTCCCCCCAAACCACAACCCTAGTATAATCATGAGAAAAACATCACATAAATTCCGATAGGGAAACATTCTAAAAAATCCCTAACTAGTACTCCTCAAAACTGTCAAGGCCATCAAAAATAAAGAAAATGTGAGAAACTGTCACAGCAGAAAGTTGTTTTAGGAGACATAATGACTAAATGTAATATGGAATCCTAGATTGGACCTTGGAACAGAAAAAAATACATTAGGTAAAAAATATAAAAATATGAATTAAACATGTACTTCAGTTAGTAATAATGTAAATGTACAGAATGTGGGATATATGGTGACTTTATACTATGTAACTTTTTTGTAAAAAACTATTCTAAAATAATAAGTTGTTTTTTTTTTTTTTTTTAAAGCATAGTTAACAAGAAAGAGAGGAGAAACCATTTGTTTCAAGTTCAGAATACCAGGGAAAACTCACCAAAGTTCATTGTCGCAAAAGCTTACACGTCATTTTTAGTCAGATTATGGGGTAAAATCAAGGTCCAGAAGTTATGACATGAAATTTAGATAAAACATGATGAAATTCCGAAGGATAGTCTCTAAACGATGGTAGCTCTATCCAAAGGATGTAGAAAAATTCATATATAATTGGGATGTGTTAACTAAATTCATTTTTAAAGAACTCCATTGGTCATCTGTTAGAAATAGCCTGTGGACATTGTGCTTTCTATGGAAAGAAATGCACAAGATAATTGCAAAAGTGTTCATGGATTGATTGACCTTTTAACAAATCAATATACTTAATATCTGGTCTTTTTTTATGTCATAAATATATGGCACTACGGGCAAGATATGTGAAAGATAACCAGATTTATTTTTAAATGGAATATTTCATATTCAAGAATTAACTCCTTTAACACTTGAAGCTTTAGAAAATAAAAGTATTTCATCATTAGGTTCATTTACAAATATAGTATAAAAGGAAAGATTTTCCTTAAGTCAACCTCGCACATAAGTTAAATGTTAACAGAGACACAGAAAATTAAATAAACTCTGTCAGCTCCTTTATACTTTGTAAAGTTCCCAAGGTATTATCAAGCCATCATTCTTTTCTTTGTCTTTTATATCTGGTTTATGATTGGGAGAGAAAGTTCATAATACCAGGGATCTGATATTGTCCCTAGGTTCTCTCAGGGGCCTGTGAATTAAATAGCATGAACAATTAAAATGGCTGCATTTGTGCTCTTTTTTTTTTTTTTAAGGAAATAACTTAATACTTTAATTTTGACATTTAATAAAACTCTATTGCTTAATTGGTATTTCATCAATGGCTTCCATTAATCTGTTGAAGATTTTTTTCCCTATGGGAAGCAGGAACATGTGGAGTAGGCATTCCTTTGGAGTTTTTCCTCTTCCAATATTATTGCACACAAGAAAAAAGATAAAGACCAATAATTTAGGGCACATTAATATTTGAGTTATAACCATTAAATAACTGGAAAACACATCAGAAAAGAAGGTAGTTATTTAATTTCAAGGCAAAATAAGTCAATATTACAACTAAATATGAAAACTTCCTTCAACCCTAGAATATGGAAGCAAATGTCTTGACTGGTGAACTACTGCTAATTGTCTTCAACACTAATCTTTGTAGAGTTTGCAAATGCAGCTATTCTTCCATACTAATTCTTTAAATAAATAATCCAATACATATTAACAAAGCTATTTAAAACTAAGGCCAATAAAGTATAAACCGAGGTTACTAATATTTAGGTCTAACAAAATTACATAAGTTAGGGTAAGTAATGTTAGCTGCTATAACAGGTCTCAGTGGAATAACACACAGAAGTTTATTTCTCACTGACATAAAATGCAATCCTCCTTCCCAGTTGGTAAATAGACTTCTGTGCAGTAATTTGTGGTACTTGACTCTACATTCTTTTAAGCCAGGGTTCAGAGACGTTTCATTTGATTGGAGATGGAAAACAAAAATATACAATCACAATTGGGAGATTTGAATGGATCAAATCTAAACATGGCACACATCATCTTCACTCAGGTTTTACTGGCTAGAACTCAGTCACATGATTGTACTTAACTTCAAAGAAGACTGATAATTTAATCTAGTTGTGTATTCAGGAAGAGTCAGGTATTCTCCTACATGCTATACAAATAAGGAAGTAACCTATTTTTAAAGACCTTAACTATTTCATTATATATAGTGGGGTTGTTTTCAAATTGTCTTCAGTTATTCCCCTCCCATAATCTATGCCCTTGCAATACAATTAAGTAGCTTTTGCCATTAAGAAGCAAATACAGTTGAGCCTTGAACAACGTGGGCGTTAAGGGTGTCAACACCCCATGCAGCTGAAAATCCACATATAACTTTTGACTTCCCCAAAACTTAACTACTAATAAATTACTATTGACCAGAAACCTTACTCATTACATAAACAGTTAACACATATTTTGTTGTATAACATATATATTATATACTATATTCCTACAATAAGGTAAACTAGAGAAAAGAAAATGTTACTAAGAAAATCATAAGAGAAAATACATTTACGGTACTGTACTGAATTTATCGAAAAAAATCCACATGTAAGTAGACCTTCACAGCTCAAACTCATAGTGTTCAAGGGTCAACTGTATATGCCCAACCTTATATATATATATATATTTTTTTTTTTTTTTTTGCCAAAAGAATGTGGTAGAAGTGACAATGTGCCAGTTCTGAGGCTCTCTCTCAAGATGCTGAACATGTTTCCGCTTACCCTTTTAGAATACTGCCCAGCCACCACGAAAGGAAGCCCACTTTGGTCTGCTGGATGATAAAAGACCTTGAACAGGAGAACCAAAGTGCCACAGCCACCAGGTAGCTAATCTCCAGAAGCAGAGCCATCTAACCTCACGAATGGCGGCAAATGCACAAAGAAGTTCAGGTAAGACCAGAAACATCTCTCAGATGAGGCTAATCTAAATTGTTGACTGACTGGCAAAACCACTAGCTAAACAAATAATTTGGAGATTGTTTAATAGATAACTACCACATATAAATACTGAAACATAAATATTATCTCACATAAAAACATGCTTTTAAAATTGTTTTGTTGAAACACTTAGAAAAATGTAGGATACTAATATTCTTTTTAAAGTTAATGAAGGTGATTCTTATTTTCAACCTAATAAATTTGCCCCTCGCAATCTTACTAGGTATGGCCAACCAATCAAAGAAAAAAAAATCTGCACTAACATAGTTCCATTTTTCAAATAAAATTATTTATTACCTCACATCCTTCATTAGTCTATACAATATGTTCATGAAACATGACAAAAACATTGCCTATTAATCTTTTAAAGCAAAAAGGCATTGAAGAGTGAGCTGCCTAAATAAGATTAATTAAAAAAAAAAAAAAGAGTTGGGGCACCTGGGTGGCTCAGTCTGTTAAGGGTCTGACTTCAGCTCAGGTCATGATCTCAGGGTCCTGGAATCAGCAGGGAGTCTGCTTCTGCCCCTCCCCCACTCATGCATGCGTGCCCTCTTGCACATGTGCACACGTGTGCTCTATCTCAAATAAATTAAATCTAAAAAAAAAAAAGGAGTTGGCAAAAGAAACTGAGCTTCCTCGCTTTTAGGTTAAATATGTTAGCATTTCTTCTTATTTTGGAAGTTTGATTTTGTCCATTTTTCCCTTAAATACCCACTTGGAAGTATCCATTTCTAGTCACTTTAGAACACTATTAGCATCCTATTGTGATATCCTGTGCCTTCACACTGAAAAGATCGTTAAAGAGAATGCCAGATTTTGACAGGTTTAAAAGCTACATGACTTGGCAATGTTCTGCTTTGTTCTCCTATCTTTTACTCTGGCTCAGATTCTAGGACACTGAGGCCAACTTAGAAGTTCAACATCTGACCACCAATAGAGAAATGCATGCAGTCCTTGTGGTATTCCATGATTCCTTCTGGGCCATTCACTGCTCAAGAAATTCTAATGTTCTTTGACTAGAAGAATGTAGGTTTTTTTTTTTTTTTTTTTGAGAAGTGGGGAGGAAATAGTTTTCAAGATGAAATTTGAATTTATAAATTTAATCAATGCATGAGAACTGTGACTAAATCATAATGAAATTGTTAACATTTTAAAAACAGAGTTCATGTTTCAGAAAACAGATTATGGCAAATTCCTATCTTTTTAAGGTTTTCCCTCAAATTGCTCTTTCATTATTTTTTAACTCATAGTCAAATTCACATGAACACATCAAAATCCTTTCTTTTCTCTATAATTGGTTATAAAAATGTAAAGTTTTGTGTGGGGTAGCCTCACAGAATTGTGTGGGGAAGCCTCACAGTAGAGACAAAAAGACATGGACAGGAGGTGACGGCCATAGTAGAATCACAAACCAACAGTAGCTTCCCAAATCACAAGTTCTGCAGCTATTCAAAGGAGAGTTTGGGAAAAATTGAAGACCTAGACATTGTTATCCATCCATTTATAAACTGATGGAAATAAAATAAAATAAACACATTAACAAACACAAATCTCAACAATATTTATATCCAGCAGGTAGAGTCATTGCCTTGAGGACTGCTTTTCTTTGTCCCTGTCAGACTGCCTGCATATGGAAGCAAAGTTCTACTGAACAAAGCAGAACTGCATCTAGTAAGTCCCAACAGTAGTGCGGCATTCCTGCAAATACACACCTAAAACACAAAAAAACTGCTAAATAATACTGCCTTGGGGATGGGATCGACAGCAATTCCTCTTATTAAAGTAACTCTAAAAGTTAATTTAAAAGTCTCAACATCCAATTTTATTCAATACCCAATATAGTAAAAATAAAACCTATTTCTATTCAGTTACAGTATGAGATATTACATGGGCTTATGTGACTAAATGTTGGCTTATTATATCCTGATAAAATAGTGGAAAAATCATTTTAACAATGGATGTTTAAGTTATAGTTACATTCTTCTAATTTCCTACAGTATAAAAATAATATTCTCCTTATAAAATAGTCTGTAAAAGATGCCCAATAACATTCTTCTGTTGCAACATGTAAACAGGAACATACAATAATATCAATGAGAGGATCACAAAAGAAAATGTTAGGAATCACCTATTAAGTGATAGATATTTTGATTTGTGAGAAATGTATGCCCAAATGACAAACTATATTAGATCAAACAAAACAGATTAATCAGTCTGCAAGGGTATGCTGAACTTTTAATACCGTGTCCTATTTAGAACTCTGCCAAATGCTATATGTGAGACAGGACAATATGGTCTTGGTCTCAAGATCTGTATGATCTTATGAATAACATACACTATCAACAGAGGAACTAATTGTTCAATCGCAAAGTTTTAACTATGTATGTTATTGGAATTTGGAACTTCAGCTGAAGTGATTAGAAACATTTTTTTAAATTCTGATTTGATCAAGAAGAAAAAAGGGTACTGTATCAGTCAGAAAACTTCCAAGAAATGTATCATCACACTCCAATACAGCATTTGAGTAGAGTTTAATGGAGGGTCTATTTATAATGGTAGAAACAGTGTAATACTCTAGGGCTAGAATAGATGTTGCCATTATAGCTCCCAAAGTCAAGGATAGGGAACAGTAATTAATAGTAAGAGGAAACTGAGCATAGTTGTAGGAGAGGACTGCTTATGAGGTTGGAGTTGTGGTCATCAAAAGACGGGGGATGTGCTATGACACTGCCCTCTTTCCTGCTGGAATCTCTCACTGGTCAAACCCACAGGAAGCTGAGGGACAAGAGAGATTGTTATTGATCCAAAAAGGTCAGCCTCCCACGATGGACCAAGACAGAGAGTAGAGAGGGGGAAATAGACCATATATAGTATAGATATGAATGTAGATTACATAAGCACATGGTCATTTCCCTCTGAACCCAACAGCAAAGCTCTTATTACCATGACATTCTGATGGGAGAGAAGGACTCTCCATCCTAGGACAAGATTTTACTGAACCTACCTCCTTCTAGATTCTGGTTCCTTCCTATAGTTAATCCTAGAGTAGTTATGTGCTTTTTTTTTTTTTTTTTCTCATCTGATGTTCTTGGTCTTAATGTCTACTTGTAGTGACCTACAGAATTTGAAAAAAAATTGTCTCTTTTCCACACAGTAACTCCCACAGTGCCCTAACTTTCGCAAGCCCCTTTCCTCAAAACCTGTTTTGCTTTGTTCTGCTTTTGAGCTAATCCCTTAAAGTTAGTATGACACTCGAAATGATTACATCGGTATCAAATTTATCTTCAATTACTTCCCACTCTTCTGTTCCACTACCTCTGTTTCTCTGTAATCCCACAGCTTTCCCAGAGGGCCCATTTACTAATTCCTAAATGTCCAAGACAATGTACATCACATGTTAAGATTCACTCTCCTTGGGCAGCTCATCCAGTTGTACTAGAGTAGCTGCCTCAACACACAGAAAGCTCCTCTGAGGCCACTCCTCTGCTACCTCTACCACCCAGGCTAGTTAGGTGGAACAAATAACTGTTAATTTATTTTTGAATCATACACTCAAGGTAAGCACCTGAGCCAGGTGGAGCCAAATGTTTTATATCATTATATGTTATGATTAGATCAAGGAGTGAACATGAGTCATAATCAAGTCAGGGGCTTTGCCTAGTTTTTGAACTAGGACTAGATAGGTTATCTTTCTCATTTAGTAAGGTACCCTGAGGATGCAAACTACAGCTACAGGTGACCATGTGCCTCAAGTGTAAAGAATATTATTGGTAGAAGAAAGAATGAAGCTAACCTGAAAAGAGAGGCAGGAATCAAAGCAGAGTTGGAGAATCTTATGTGTTGATTCCCTAGTTTCAGTTGCTGTGCTTCTAAAACATTCCTGGTTCCCTTCTCAGCTATTTGCTTTTTCTCTTTTTCTGTATATTCTAGGAGGTTCCCTTACAGCCTTAAGCTAGTTTGTGTTAACTTTTGGTCACTTGTACCCAAAAGTCCTGATGAACTTATCAGTGTTCTGGTCCTCTTGCTCCTTTCCATTCTAATGCTCTATTATCATTACTTGTCATATAATCTTTCCTTCTTTACCTCCCTCCATCACTCCCTGCCCCTCCTTCCTTTCTTCCCTCTCTCCTTCCTCTGTAATTTGAAGTAACATATTTAGATCATTTATGCTGCTAATGGACTTAAATAGGTTTCTTCTTTTCAGATTTATTTGCACCTTAACACAGAGAAAGGACTTAAATAAAAATGCCATGATTTCTTAGTAAAATGCAAAGACCTTCTGGAATCAGATGGCCTGGTATTTAAGTCCAGCTTTTCCCTTACTAGCTATATAACCTTGCAAATTTACTTGCCTCTCTGATAAAAATGATTGCAATAACACATGTCCTGCTTCTCTTATGAGTTTTTAAATATAGTTTGTGATATCAATCTTAAGATTCTAAATCTCATAGAATATTATTTTAAACTTTTATATTGTACTAATTCCATATATTTCAGATACATTTTTGATAAAATGAGGAGGAACATATTTTAGAGAAAACAACTTTCTGTTTTCCTCTAAATGTCACAATGTAAGTGACCGAGCGATCTTTCATCTTTCAAAGTTAAGCACAGACAATAGGAACTGATTTTGGTCCTATTGTTGAAGAGCCCAGAAAATCTGTATCTATATGGATTGTTACTGGTAGTGCATCAAGGTCAGTTCTCTGAGTTCATGGGACAATGACACAGATGTACAGAATGTACATAATATCTTTCAAATTCAGTTTTAATTTTCTCTCAGCCAAGAAAAATTTTATTGTATTGAGAAGATGCATAAGTTGTGCATACTAAGAAAATAAAATAATATAGCACTAATTATTTACTGTACTAAAATAGAACACTCCTAAAATTAAAAAGAAACCCAAATATATATTCAAATAGCAAAGTTATGATAAGGGTGTCAGAATTCACTTGAGTCTACAATTTTTCCAGTGTCTGATTTTACCATGAGGTCACAAGTATGTCCCATCTTGTGAGTGTTGAAACAGTAAGACTGACCTGTCCTGACACTGTCATAATACTAAAGGTTTCATAAGTTGAACTCCCAAAGCCTCTCGTGACTTCATTAGCCACTTTTTGTTCTCTCCTGTCAAAAACTCAAAGAGGTAATTCATGCCAATGTGTCATTCCAAGTTATACCCATGACATGGAATTATGCTTTCTTTGTGTTTGCAATAGTGCTTTAGGGTAACATTAGCCTTTCTTTTCCTTTTAGGCTGCAATGGTGGTGACTTGGTGTTTTTTATTGTTTGAATGTCAGGTGGAAATAAGGCAGCTAAGGACAGAGGAAATGAGATTAAAAAATAAAACAGCACCAGTTCTTCATAGGAGCTTTATTGTCCTCTGCAAAGTGAAGAGCAAATCTACCAGCTACAAGAGAACAAAGGGCTGTGACATATACCCTAAGTAACGAAGAGCTCTTCTTTCCCCTCAGATTCACCACACAAGCTCTTAAGGTCCACTGCAGGTGTATTACCATTATGATGAAAGCTTTAGTAGGTTTAGCCTAAGGGGACATCAATTGTTGTGCATAAAAACAGAGACCCAGGGTATGTGTTTCCATCTTTAAATAGGTTTTACAGCTTCAATTTCCTTTTGTTAAGTTCTCACAAATCTCAGAGTCAGAGACACATTAAGGTTGTCAATTTCCTTTCCTACATGCTGCTCAGTCACTTCAACCATTTTAACAATTGATAACTGATGACAACTGAAACAGCAATTCACATTACTGCAAACAAGACCCCACAGTCAAGTGTTGTGTGTGTATGTAGATAGGTGGTTTATATATATGCATATTTGATGTATATTATCTATCTAGATACTTATATGTATATGTATTATATGGCTATTTTTTTACTTGAATACTTTGCTTAAAGCAAAGAAATTAAATGAGAAAACAAGATTTAAAAATAAACATATGTTTAAACTTTTTTATACCAGAGTTCCTATGCTGTCCACTGATTATTTTACATGCTGAATGAAAGCATGGACTGCATATTTAAATAAACTTCATAAAGACCAATATATCCAGGCAAATTAAAGAGGGTGCTGGGGAAGGTGACTGAAAAGATGTGACTGGCAGTTGACCTGTGAGCTGGACTGGGCACTCCGAGGCTCCTTATCCCTTCTCCCACATTTTTGGAATGTGTGTTCCACTTGCCTTTACCACTTCCAGAGGCTGTTCCAAGGACCCAGCTTTGAGATAGTGATGAGAACACCTACACAGTACATGTACTGAACTCAGTTAAGACCTCTTTATAAAGTTTTAAGATTTGGCAGGCAGGTGCAGGGATCCACTCATTTTGCTGCTGCCCAAGACAAACCTTGTATGTAAGTTCACTTTGTTTATTAAAAAGCAAACAAACAAAAAACCCTGCCTCCTACCAACCTGGAGTGGCCTCTTTCTTCATTCTCTTGCTGCCTTCACTGTATGGGGCAAGTTTCAGATGACAGGAGTGAAGCTCCTAAGAGGGCTGTGCACCAACAACTGGTAGCTGGCCAGAAGATCAAGGATACGGGCTTTAGGACTGAGGTATCGACAGGGGCTATCCTGAGTTGGCCATCCACCTCTATGTGGGGAGGAGTGGCCCATATGTTAGATGCTGTGGACCACCATGTGAGAGTGGGGGTGTTCCCCAAATGCCAGCTACTCTAATGCACATGGAGGAATTGTATGTAGCATACAGTGGCAAAGAAGGGAAACAAATGATTGCTGCAGGGGGCTGGCTTCTGCTGTGTGAGCAGTTTGGCCAGTGACCAATGCCCAACTCTAAGCTGACGCTCGAGTCAGAAAGTTCAAAGAGCTGAGGTTAGACCAGTGTCCGTAGCTGTCCATCCTCTGCTACCTTCAGGGCTGGCAGACAAGGTGGTAGAACAGGGTAGTAAATTAGAAACCTTAGCATGTTGTTTTGCAAAGGAGGGGAAGACCTCCCAGGGATTAAGATCTGGGCACTTGTGACTCAGCCTGATTAAGGATGCTGAAGAGGTGGAATCCTTGAGAAAGTGATGAAAATGGAGAGAAGGATGTTATGGTGACTGACAATAAAATAGGCAAGATACCCCATGCCTTGTTGACCCTGATACAAAGGAAAATTTCAAATAGCTATTACCCCAAAACTCCTAGGAGAAAACTTGCATTCTTTCTTTTGCCCTTGAAGCTGTAAATCTTATCATATCTCTGAAATGTAAACACCCCAGGAAATAACCAAAACATTGCTCACAGAAACTGAAAGAAAAAGGAGGCCAGAGGGAGGCTTTTAAAAATGCAGGCTGTTGTAAAATTCCCTTGTCAACTTCATTATAATGTACTCCCATCAGATCCTTAACCATGGCCATTTTTAGGTCTTGTCAATTGCAGTTATTGTTGTATTCTAATGCTTTGTCAAAAAGCATTCCTGCATAAGTACTTCCTCTTCAAGAGAGTTAGGGAAAAGACTGACAAGGTTTCTGATAACTAAGATCAATTTGCCTTCATGTGGGAAAGATAATAATAAACTATTCAAGTGCTCCTGCAAGGCTGCCTGCATATGTCCACAGTATGTCATGGAATGGTGGCCTGAGACTTGTCCCTGTACCCCATCCCCACATCAGTAAAATGGGCACATTACATTGATGATATAATGTTAACATGTAAAATCTTCCTCTGCTGTAGGACACCTTGCAAGCTTTGCTGGAACATCTGCCAAGGCAGAGGATGAGCAGTGAAGGATTCAAGGCCAGACACTGCCATAAGATTTTAGGGAGCTGTCTGGTGGGGTAAGACCCACATTGTCTCAAGAACTGTGACTCATAAGGTATAGGTTTATCCATTCCCTAAGAATGTGAAAGGGGTGCAAGTCTTTGTAGAGATTTTGGGGTTTTGAAGGACTTTTATTCCCCACCTGGCACAGGACCTCCATTCCTTGTATCACCTGACAAAGAAAGGGCTTGTATGAGACTGGGGGTCAGAGCAACAAGCCACCGCTGAGAAGGCAACAACACTAGTGAAGCAGACGGAAGATCTGCGCATCTCTGTGACTTCAGATACTGTGGCAGAGATGACAGATGGGGAGAATGACCCTAGGATTTTGGCCCCCACTCTGAAACCCGATATGCTCCCATACAGCAACAGCTTTGAGCAATGTACACAGTGCTCCTCTAAAGCCTCTCACATGAAAGCCAGTTCAGCAGCCAGTGGGCTGAACTCAGAACAGTCTAGCCAGTGATTACTCATGAGCTCTGGCCATTAGCCCTTTGACTTTGGACTTTCCAAAAAAATTAACCCTATTGCTTAGACATTGGAAAGCCAAAGGATGGGTGATCATAAATAAGCCCTTGTGGGGCCAAGATACGTGGAAGGACATTTGGGTCCATCTGCAAGAGTCTAAAGCAACCCTCAACATTTATAATGCCCCAGTTCATAAGACACTGACACACTCTGGCAATCAGGAAGCTGATGCCCTAGCTTGGGTACCAGTGCTAGTTACCGACACTTCAGTAGTTACAGGAGATTGGACACACAGAGTTGCCACCACAGTGCCTGTGTAAGATGGCATATTACCAAGGATGCCGGTTTGCCCTTAAAGCATAGTGGCTTGATTACTGCTGTAACAGAATGGCTTGTGTGTTCTAAACAACACACAAGGCAAGTGCCAAAAGAATTCAGGGCCATCCACTGGAGTTCCCAACCAGTGAAGGACTGGCAAATTGATTACGTTAAGCTCCTCCCTCTGAGCAAGGGTTCTTAATATGACTTGGTTTGTATGGACACTGCAAATGGCCTAACCCAAGCTTTCCTTGTTGCCATGCAAAACAAAGCTGCCACTATTAGCAGATTACAGAAGTCGAGTACCAAGTATGGATACCCTCATCAAATATATAATGATTGGGGGTCACATTTCACATGTATATTGCATGATATACAAGACTGACCAGAAAAAAAATATGACATTAAACTGATGTTCCATCTCCCCTATAAGCCACAAACAACAGGGTTGATAGAAAGAAAAAATGGAATATTAAAGCAGCAGATTAAATTATTCACAGGTAAAATGACCTTGGCTAGGTGTACTAAAGTACTGTCCCCATCTTTAATACATTTGAATGGTCAACTAGTAGGTCCTGTTGCCCCATATACCAGACTGGGGGCCCCTGCTAAGGCACCCAATATCATCAAGGTATAGAAGCTGTGGGAAATAGCTACTGCCCTCTCACTGTGGATCAACATGCTATGCTGCTGAGAACACCAAGCCCCATCACACAGGAGAAAGAAATTATCTACTGGAATTTATAAGGATATGTCCCACCAAGATGGGTGGGGATTACTTCACACCCCCTGGGTAAAGGGGGAATGCACAATCTCCATTGGGATCCCACTGTTCTGCTACAAACTGAACTTGTTAAAATACACTACACCTGGAATGGGACATGCACTATCGAGAGGGGAGAGAATGGGGGTCCTGGTCTGGCATATCCCCTCTCCAGTCACCTCCTCATGCCTGATGGTGCGGTCTCTCCTGGCCAACATGTATGGTACCTACGACCAGCTTAAGTTTCTAAAGCTGCCAACCTCCCTCTCATCAAGACCAGGTAGGAACATTCTGTTTTCTTAGAACAATCATTTGACTGCCTTTTTTTTTTTCTTACCTCCTTTAGCCTGAAAGATGTTATAGCATATATAGAAGCCCTTACTAAATTCACTCAGCAAGCCTTAAATGATAGCCAACAAAGCCTATCCTTACTGAACAATGAAAGGACTCTAATGAGAAAAACTGTCCTCCAAAATAAGATGGCCTTAGACATTATCACTGCCTCGCAAGGAGTTGTGCCATTATCAAAACATAATGTTTTGTGTTCATTCCTGATGAGTCTGCTAATATATCATCTTTATAAAATCACATGAGGACACAAGTGAATGCCCTGAGTGATTTGATCCCAAGCCTAGGGGATTTAATAAGTCAATGATTTGGGTCCTGGGGATATTGGTGGAAAAAAGTTGTCACTGATTGAGAGGATTATTAGCTTAATCTGTGTTTCTCTTACATGTGCCTATATTGTGGCTGTGGCATCTGCCTGCAATGTGGCCAGATGACCACCAAAGGAACCACCTCCATGCTAATGAAATGCCCTGCTGACTGCTGAGAGCCCACTGTGGAAGAGCGGGACATATGAGATTTTAAGAGTTGGTCACCAGGGGTGGAATGTTGGGAAAGGTCATCAAAAAGCTGTGACCACCAGTTGATTCATGAGCTGCACCAGGGTCAATGGAGGCTCCTCATCATTTCCTTGACCTTGGAATATGGGTTCCATTTACCTTTCCCCCTCCCAGAGGCTGCTCCAAGGACACAGACTTGAGAAAACGATGTGGTTGTCAAAAACACCTGCATGGTATACATAACTGAACCCAGTTAAGACCTCTTTCTAAACTTTTAAGATTTAGTGGGAGTGTGTGGGGATCCATTTGTTTTGCTGTCACCTAAGACAATCTTTATGTGTAAGTTCCCTCTTATTAAAACTACCACCTACCAACCTGGAGTGACCGGCCTCTTTCTTTGCTCTCTCCCAGCCCTCTGTGTGCAGGGGCCAATTTCAGTCAGATTGCATCAGGGAAGCTCCCAAGAGGGTTGCAAACCAACAGAAGGGAGAACAATATGTGCCTACGAGTGGGAATCAACATGACACATTTAAAAACTTGAAGGAATCTGTGTATGTTGGAGTAGAGAGAGAGAGGTGGAGTAGCAAAACATGAGGTTGGAAATATTCTTGGGAGCCAATTACTGAGGACCTGGTAAACATGCTAAGAGATTTTACTTTGCATTTTATCTGTAAAGCAATGGCATATGGGCTAAACTGAAGAGAGTGGGATTTCTAGTAAACAAACAGATCTAGCTGTGATATGAAAAATGGAAAGGCAAGAGACATAACTGAAGACAGAAAGCTGTTAAGAAACTATATCAGAGGCTCAGCCTTCGTTTTAGGGACTTTTAATGAGCTTCTAAGTTCACAGGAGGGAAGAGTGTCACCCATGATAAATACAAAAGTAAATGTAGTCAAGAAAAAAAGAAAGTGAATCAGAGATCTGAGAGCTGTAAGCAAACAAAAAGGAAAGGCTGTGCTGAGAGCAAGTGACAATATCAGAGATCTAGAAACTAATTTTGAGCCATTAACAAGATGTAGAATCTGAACCTCAGCCTTTAGTTTTAAGCCGGGGACCTGGAACTAAAATGGGCCCTGGGCCATATCAGTCACTTGCATCCAGGTAGAGCAATCTCTCTAGGATCAACTATTCCCAGTTGGGCCTTCATGATTTCCACAGTTTAAAATCAAATATAATCCGGCACCTAGGTGGCTCAGTCGTTAAGCAGCTGCCTTCAGCTCAGGTCATGATCCCAGGGTTCCGGGATCGAGCCCTGCGTCGGCCTCCCTGCTCGGCGGGAAGCCTGCTTCTCCCTCTCCAGCTCCCCCCGCTTGTGTTCCCTCTCTCGCTGTGTCTCTCTCTGTCAAATAAATAAACAAAATCTTTAAAAATAAATAAATAAAATCAAACATAAGCCTAGGTCAAATACAAATAGTTAAACCATATGAATCAGAATCCGTAGAAAATAAAACAAATTTAGACTTGCAAGGACATAAGATATTAGAATTATCAAATACAGATTATAAAATATGGATGAAGTATTTAAGGAATAAAGGATAGGAATAAAAATGAGCAAATAACAGATTTTAAAAATTGATCAAGTACATGTTAAGAAAAATGCATTTTGAAAAATGGAAAATGAGTAGAACAGCACATTACACACAGTTATGGGGGGAAAAAGTAAGAAGATGAATCGAAATAATATAATCAGTATACAATAAAGAGAAACAAGAAAATGGGATCTCAGGAAAAGACAAGGAGGACAGAATGAGTAGAGGTAAGATATGGGAGTCTCAGAAGGAGAAAAAAGGAGAATGGAGCAGAGATTATATTTATACTTCAAAGGTAATGTCTGAAAATGTTCTAGAAATGAGAAATACAGGAATCCTCCAATACAGAAATAACAGATAAGAAGCAGAATTTTATGAGATAGAGAAGGAGAGGGAGAAGGAGTGTGGAAAAAAGATAATCCACAGCTAGGCATATTTAAGGAAAAGCAGAAAGATTCTTCTACCAAGAAGGATACTTAGATGTTGACTAATTGAACATAAGAACATAAATAAATAAATAAATAAATAAATAAATAAATAAATAAATAAATAAAGGATACTTAGATTAGCAACAGATGTCTTAATATCATCAACAAGCCAGAGGACAGTGGGAAAATATCTTATAAGTACTAAGAGGGGAAAATTTAAAACAAACATTTTCAAATTGGACTTATAATTTCTAGAAATAGAACAAAACTAAGTTTATTTATATTTAGATAAACACAGGAGAGTTACCATCAACAAATCCCCACTATGGCAAGCTTATGAGGCATGTACTATGAAAAATACTATTCCAAAAAGGTTAGCTGAATGCAGAAAAAATGAGACAAAGAATAGATAAATATATAAATGCATGTTTACCAATATATATTGAATATCAACTCTGTGCCATGCACAGTTCTTAGAAGAAACAGAAAGAAAGAAAGAAAAAGAAAGAAAAGAAAAGAGAAGAGAAAAAAGAAACGAAAGGAGAGAGAGAGAACTGTATTTTTGGAGCTTACATTCTAGTGAAGAGAGACAGTAAATAAATAATAAACATAATAAATACATAAATTATACAGTTTAAATAAAACATATTACCTATACAAAATGATGTCAAATTTATGAGGTTAAGATAAATCTAAAATACTTTACCATTATATTACATATGTCAGGAAGGGATTCAACAAGATTCAGTTTCCTAAGGCCCTTGCATCTTTCAGAGGGTGGGATTAATGGGCAATTTTAGAATTTGTTAAGTATACATGATAAGATATCAAGTTTAACTGTGAAAAGATAAATATTAAATATAAAGCTGCCAAACCAGCAAAGGGAAAACTAGAGTAAGAAACTACAAGCATATAAAAAACAAAGAAACTGTATCTGAGATCCAAGTGAAAAATACAATTATCTTAATCCAAGATAGTGATAGCCAGGATGAAGAAAACTGAAGAAATAAATGTTCCAAATATTGAAGTAGAGGAACAATAGGTAGAGTGAGGGATTGCCAGGTGAGGAGGGTTGGGGAAGGAAGAGTCAAGGGAAAACCCAGGTTTCTGTCCTGATGTTTGAGGAAGATGGTGGCACCATTTGTTAGGATGAAATAAGCATTTGAAAGAGGAAAGCAGGGATTTTCACTTTGTTTTATATATTCCAATTTCACCGTCAAGGAAATAATCACATAAATTGCATACACTAAATGTGCAGATAGTGTGTCTGAAACTCACAAAAAGTATGGAGGCATGAGTTATGGATTTGGCATCTCAGTTCATGGTATGGTATGAACTTCTTTCCATAATCCCCCCAACAGCCTCAATTTTCTTCTGTCCTGTTCTTATTTTCTTGTTTACTTTCTTATTTTCTTACCTTTTCCTGTTTATTCTTCCCATCTCCACTCAATTGCTTTCCTTAATATCACCTCAGTAAAGTAGCAGTTGTAAGGTTAAAATGGGTGGAAATGTTCATTATTGAGTTTGGTAAAATTTGTAAAAATATAAACCTTTTTAACATCTAGAAAAAAAAGACATTTTACTAAATATCTTTAGATATAGTAATTGCACTTCTAACAAACCATCCTAAAAATTTTTATATATGCAAGCAAATATGTATGCATAAAAGGGTTCATGCTAGGTATGTTTGGAATAGCTAAAATTAAAAAAGCTGACTAACATGGGTAAAGTATAGGTTAAACACTCTGGCACATTTGTGCAGGGGAATACTGTGCATCTTTTTAAAAAAATTGAGTAGCTAACTTAGGATTTCAGATTTTATTAGTCAAGTTTCTGCCACCAATCATGTTAAGTCAGCAAAAAATGAAAATAAAATCTATTCATTGAAAATATATCTTTTGTATTTTTATACTTAGAGACAGTTTTTTTTGTTTTTGGTAATCTCGATGGACTTCTATTGAATCTGTCCTTTGCTTTTTATAAAATAAAGCTCTGATAAAACAGTATGCCTTTAAAATACAAACTTGCCAAATTTTAGTGAAGACCAAATTAAAAATTTATCAAACTGAAACACTGGAAGATTTTCTATTATCCTATGCTTTGTATTTATTTGGCCTTTAGGGTTTAATCAACTATAAGAAACTACATATTCATGAACACACCTTGAATGAACTACTAACGGAAATTATTATAAACTGTTTATAGTTTTGTAAATGTATTGTTGGTTCAATCATTTAATTATATTTAGTTCACCACTTCTAATAAAGTCATCATCCTAGCTTTCTCCAATTTTATCATTAAAAGTGGAAAAGAAACAGTGTTGATATAATTCCTCTGGCTTTTAACTTAGCATGGTTTCATATCAGGAGGTACCAAAGACATTATTTTATGAATCAAGAAATACATTATGATACAAGTGCTTTTTTAAAATTTGCTTGTTATTCTTATGCTCTGTATATCTTATACTCTGCAAATACAAACAAGCATGAACATCAAAAACACAGTCGATACTTTACCTTTTTGTATTATATCCAAATATTATGGATATTATTATATTGTGTGATCAAGAGGCATCCAGTATCACCCCCTCTTTACCACTTAAAATGTGTCCCCCCCCCCTTTTTTTTTTTTATCCTTTTCACCTATCCTCTCAGAGAAGAGAGCTAGAGAGCAGAGTTCTCAGACCCAAGAAAGAATATCTAGAGCTCAGGAGTGTTATATGGGTGACTCAGACAAATGGTATAAGTTAGTGGAGCACTGAAAGATTTCCTATATCCAGATCACCTGGCCTTGCCTGTTATGTGTGCATAAGAGGCAGTCAGCTGGGCATTGGATCTTCCATTCCATTATCAAAAAGAAAGCTTATAGAAAAACCCTATGGAGAGGAGACACATGCCTCAAACCTAAGGGGCATAGATCACTGGAGAGGGCTAGGAGTTGTCATCTTGAGGAAGAAAAAGGTATGGGAATATAAACTTTCTCTTCGCTTTGTCCCAATCTAGTAAGAGTCAACCAAAACACATGTGGATGTACACTTGGCTCAGATGAAAATGAGGAACTTACCTAGAAAACCAAATTAAACTTTGAAGCACCTGGGTCTCAGCTGGGCTAGGAATGACAGAAAGTGAAAAGTCCTAAGGCCCAAAAGCTGAAGCTACTGGGCAGTTGAATCTTAATCACAGATGAATTTGCCTGGAAAATACTGTATAAATTATACTTCTTCACCATGATGTCCCCAATTCTCTGCTCTCTTCCATAACCTTCATTTCCAGGTAATAAATTTCAATGAACTCTAATAGGGACTCTATTGCGATTTTTGGAAGCCATCTAAATATCACTTTATGCCAGAACATAAGTAATAATCTTAGCATTTAGTTAGAAAAAAAATCAAGATAGAGAGGATGATATTTCAGAACCAAATCGTGGTTTCAGTTCCACTACAAATACTTTTAACATTATCCCCCTTGCCTGGAATCCTTCCCTGTTCTGTTGTCAGTTCCTCTTTTAAGGCTTCCCCGACCCCCTTACTGGAATTTAGTGTCTCATCTCTTTCCCAGTCCTTTACTAGCTCTCACCATAATGGGATTTTACAAGTCTGTCTCCCCACTTGACTGCAAGGCCTGTTAGGGCAATGACTGTGTTTTATAAAACATATAAAACATTTTCTCACAGCATCCAGAACATTCCTGGAACACAATAAGTAAGTACTGGTTGAGTGATTCTCGCTATTATGTTGTTTTGCCTATTTTTCCTTACTGTATTTTATATAGATTTGAATTCCCTAATTAAAAAAATGCTTGATTAGGCTCCATAAACTCATTTTCTCCCTAATTTGGTACTTTTTTCATCTTCAGTGGCTAATTAGAAATATGACTACTTTAATTTTGCATGGTACAGGAGAAAATTATGTTGTTCTCACCAAATTAGTAAAGAGAGGTGAGATTTGAAGGCCATATAGGAACAATTACTCACTGAAAGGAGATTCTCAAACATATAGTTAGCAGTTAGATGACTATTTACTGAAGGTTATGTTTTGGAAGAAAAGGGGTTGGGTAAAACCTAGAATTAAAATATATTTGAGTATTTACAGAGGGTATAGAAAAAAATATGTGATCATTGTGGCAAAAAATCCCAATTACATAAATGATGGGAATCAGATGTCTTCTGCTCCCCATACTATTATCCCGCAACCTCTGCCTCTCATGCCCAAGTTAAGAGCTCAATATCAGTATGATGGTGCCACCCCTGGGATCTTTAATGATATATGCTGGTGGCAGGACTTACTAGCTGTGAATGTTCCTGAACATAGATTTCCTTTCTTTACCACCTAAAACTTCTGTCCCTGAATTCTTTTTAAGATTTTACTTATTTATTTGACAGAGAGACAGCTAGAGAGGGAACACAGGCAGAGGCAGTGCAAGAGGGTGAGAGAAGCAGACTCCCTGCTGAGCAGGGAGCCAGACGCAGGGCTTGATCCCAGGACCCTAGATTCATGACCTGAGCTAAAGGCAAACGCTTAACGACTGAGCCACCCAGGCGCCCCATGTCCCCAAATTCTTTCACTGATTCTCAGTAACAGGTAAAAGTGAATTTGAGGGACATGAGAAACTGTATAGCTGAGCCTTGGAAAGGCAGCAAGAGTGGTGGTTAGAAGATCTGCTATTGCAGAGGGCAACTTCCATTTACAGAAATACTACTGCAAAGGATTTGGTTCTTTATCAAAGCAGCCATGTCTATAACCATCCTCTGTTGCATTTCTCCAAACCCTCTTTACTCCCTCTCTCTTCCCCCCCACCTAGGGATTCCAGATTACATATACTTACTAGTTAAATAAGGCAATTCTACCACCACAACATTGGTATTTATGTAAAGAATTCACATGGCTACCCTCCTGCCTGAGCAGGGAGTACAGACTGGTAATACTAAGACGAAAGATGATGACCTAACCCCTAGGAAAGCTATCCATTTGATAAATATTTACATAAGGTTATTTGCTTCATTCATTAATAATTGATTTTTCAAAATGATCCTGCCACGTTTGTTTCTATCTTCTTTTAACTTGCTGTCTCCTAGGTCTAAAGATGATCAGGGTTGGTGATTTTTCACCTTCTGCCTCACTTGATTGAAGTAGTTCTTATGCATAATTTGCCCTGCTACTTGCTTGATTGCTCTATTTACAACAAGTACACTGTTTTTATGCTTATATTTAACTTGAGTCTTGAGGCTGCTATGACTATAGCTTCAGTTTGTGAAAAGTAACCTTCGTTATTTGTGGAGAATTTATAATATACGTGATTTTACATGGGGAATTTTCTTTGTGTCATTTTTTTCCCTCCTAATAACAACACAGTATCCTCGATTTCTTGCATATTGATGGAGTAGTTTTTGGTATATTTGTTTGTGTTGCGTATGTTTAACTCTGTGAATGCTAGTCAACCTCAGAGTAACATGGTATGATTCAGAAGACCAAAATTACATAGATATATAATTCCTTTCAAAATTCTTTTTCCCCCAAGGGCATCATAGTTGTTTTTAGAAATTTAACAACACTAGACCTTTAACAAGGGACAATGAAAATTTGGAAAATATTTAGAGCATTCGCTCCAATGATTTGAAACCTCCTCCACCCTCCAAAAATGGTCTTACACTATACATTCACACACACACACACACACACACACACACACACACACACACACACAGTTTAGAATAAAGTATAGGTGGTTCTTTATTTGAATTAGTATTCCTAGTTTTAATACTTCAATTTTTCCATATCACCAGTTATTGATTCTAAATTCTAACAATATTATGAACTCTTTAAATTATAAAAGTTGTGCATCTCTCAGTGGAAAACATAAAGAAAATACCAAAAAATATAAGAGAAATGAAATTTATATCACTCAGAGGCAGTTGCTGTTAAGTTTTTACATATTTCCCCAATGATTTTTCTATATGCATGTGTGCATATTTGCAAATTCTTATATATAATACAAATTAAGATAATACTATATAGACAATTTTGCATTTTGCATTAGTGTTTTTACTGCAGATACAGTTTTGGAGGGTGGTCATCTAAGAAGATCCTCTCATCTTTTCTTATGATCAGCAGCTTTGAACAATAATAGTGCACCTTAAGGAGTAAGGATAGAATAGGGAGCCCACAAGGAGAGTACCGGGAAGTAACAGAAAAGAGGCAAGCATGTCCTGGGCTCTGAGCGACAAAGAAAAAGAAGAGAGTGACTAAAGGAAGTACATGGATATTTAGGGACCTCTTTTTCTAACCCTATAAGAACATCCCCTCACATAGGTCCTAGAGAGTTATACCCATTTAGAAAATGAGTCTATAGAAGATTCACCAGTCACTTTGCAGGACAGAAAATAGGGACGGTGTTGGAAGATTTTCAGGTACACAAACAATAAATTATATTTTTGATACCATACAAGGCCTTAAGATCTGTAATCAATTAGAAGGCAGAAGAGTATAATTAATCCTGGTATTGAATTAGATTTTATAATGATTAGTTCAATGTTAGTAGTTTTGTCACAAATGAATAAAGTTGAACTCATCTGAAGTTTCACAGGCTATGTATCATGAAGAGAGAAAAGCAAGAGAAGTGTTAACTGAAGTAATAAGTGATAACTATTAGCAGAATAGGAGCCTTAGGAGAATTGGGGAAGACAGTTTGAGCAAAAGAATGTATTCCTCCAGGGGCACCTGGGTGGCTCAGTCGTTAAGCGTCTGTCTTCAACTCAGGTCATGATCCCGGGTTCCTGGGATCGAGCCCCGCATGGGGCTCCCTGCTCAGCCAGGAGCCTGCTTCTCCCTCTCCTGCTCCCACTGCTTGTGTTCCCTCTCTAGCTGTTTCTCTCGGTGTCAAATAAATAAATAAAATCTTAAAAAAAAAAAAAAAAAAGAATGTATTCCTCCATACTTAGGGAAGAAGTAATTGTGAACTACCAAACACTTAACAGAAAAAGCTGATACCAAAATTAGTCTTAACATGATCACTTGTTTTTCTGGGTGCAGGAAGAGAAATTCAAGTCACACAGCCTCATTGCTCTTCTCAACAGATTTGCCACCTTCGTGGGTGTTCTACTCCCCATGTAGCATTCAGGAAGAAGGAGTGACAGGGCACGTTCCTCTCTTTAGAGTTTCAAAACCTGTCACTATGGACGTTTAAATAAAATATCTTTATTTAGGGAGATGATATCCAGAGACAAAATCCTCAAACTGAATTTCAGCTGAAGAATTACCATGACATATGACGACCCTTACTGAAATTTCAAACAAGTTATCTTTAGTAAGAATTGCTTACTTACTATGACCTTGTTTTACCATTTCAAAAAAAATAGTTTTGTTGAACTGTACGTGCATGTTTATATATTTGTAGATCTTAAACTGCATATTTTATTATTTGGATCCTAACTTAAAGAGCTTAATCTATTGTTTTAGTGCAGTAGTAAACTTGGTAAGCATTCAATAAATAGTGTTAAATTAACCTATTTAGCATTTTACAATGATCATGATAATGACAATGACAACCATAATGATTTCTATTCACAAGGCTTCCACTCATTGAACTGAGTGAGTGGTACCGTAAGAAGTACAACATGAACCAACTACTTTATGTAATTCCTCTAACAATATGATTCCGAAGGCACCGTAAATAAGACTTGGAGATGTGAAGGATTATATAAGCTGCAGTAGAGCCAAGCTATTAATTATAGTGTTTAGAAAGGCCCTTGTCCTCAACCACTGTATGTTATTTCCATCACAATTTTGTTTTTCAACCACGAAGTATTATGTATACTTTGGTGCTACTCATTGTTTTTGAAGCACTCAGGGGCCAACAGTTCACACATTGTTTCCTGAGATACCAAAAGTTTCAAAAATGATTACTGCAGACCCAGGCCCAGACACAGTTTTCTGTAGGCTGTGGATAGACAATTCTGAACCTATCTCCTCCAAGGAACCAAACAACTGGCACTCAACATTGGTAAACCATGGAGTACTAAAATATAGGTTTATGATGTTTTATAATTTATTTTTTAGTGTTTTATAATTTTTTTTTTAAAAATGTTAGAATGTTTTTCAAGAGGTCACCTTAAGAAATCTCCCTCAACAAATTTTCTGAATCAACAAAGCTGAAAGTTGAGGGCAAGGCTTCTACATATAATTACGTAAAGGATTTGGCAGAGGCACCTGGTCACACTCTCTTAGTTATATTCTCTGGAGCAGAGGCAGCATTATTTGGGAGGAAGAGGACATCCTTTTCTTGGCACTAAGGCATTGTCTGCACTCCTGGACACCTTCACAGAGACAGCTCCTTTCCTAATACAAAGGCAATGCATTAAGCTCACGGTGGGTTTGGTTGTGGGCATCTAGCACGAAGTAATTATAGCAAAACCTGCAGAAATCAGGGAAGCCAATAGAACAGTATATAGATTGCAGAGTCCCCATGCTCAGGCTCTTGACTGAGTTTTCAGAGGAAAATTTAAAGAGACAAAAATGTTTAAATATACTTGGCATCTTTTGCTCCGTTGCTTTAAAATTGTTGTACTTAAGCACCCCTCAGAAAAGCCCAGTTAAGCGCTAACCATCAGAATGAATAAAGAGTTTGCCAATTTGAGGCAGTACAATCTCAAGGTAAGATAAGTTTTGTCTGTAAGTAAAACTACATAGGACTTACTAAAACCTCTGGAAACCTTCAGGTAAAAAGTTACAAAGCAGCCCAGCAAATTTCCAGGCTTATGGAAGTTCATGAAAATAGCATAGATGTAATTTGAATAAGAGCTCTGTTTGGACTCTGATTACATACTTTAAAATGTTGTTGGAGAATGTCTGCTTCAGAAATGATGGAGTGGATAGACAATATATATGAAACAATGTTTTCAAACATTAGATAGTAGGAAGGGAAACAAAGGAGGTAAGCCCACAACTTCTCCAGCTTATTGTGTTGAAACAATTGTCTGACCACAATGAAGAGAGGGCAATCCCAACAGACACTAGCAGTTTTGCTGAGTTGAGGAAATTGAAAGTCAGGAAAGCCAAGGCAACTAAAGTTTGGGAGGCAGAGTATCAGAGAGGGGAGGGCTACAGAAATGGAGAGAGTTCTGCAGATCTGAAGTAGGGTTCCTTCCAATCTTTGGCTAAATAATAATCAGTGCCTGTATGAAAGGAACTATGTGAGGCTAGACAAAGAACTTTGGAAAGCAGCAGTCCCAACACAAAACACATAGTAGTTCAAGTGCACTAGCAATAGTTTAAGCTCTCACCATCCCGAGATAAAAGACCTTGTAGCATACAGAGCATTGGGAAGAGTTCCTGGAAAGATATACCTTAGAAGTGAGATTAAATTAGTCCTAGACTAAAAACTCTAGTCCCTCTTTTAAAAAGTTTAACAAGAGCCTCGAAAGGGTGGCTCAGTCGTTAACCGTCTGCCTTTGGCTCAGGTCATAATTCCAGGATCCTGGGATCAAGCCATGCATTGGGCTCCCTCTCCACGGGAGGCCTGCTTCTCCCTCTCCCACTCCCCCTGCTTGTGCTCTCTCTCTCTCGCTCTCTCTCTCGCTGTGTCTATCAAATAAATAAATGAAATCTTAAAAAAAAAGGAGCCTCAAAAGGATCAAACTGAGTCTAAGTAATTCAACTGTATGCCAGACAAATTCAACCCTAGGTAAAAAGATTCCAACAAAATCCAGAAAACATATAAAATTTGCCATGCCTACAATCCAATAAAAAGTTATCAAGAAGAGGGAAAAACAGAATAAAAGCAGAATAAAACACAATAAACAGAAACAGATCCCATATGATAGAAATTACCTTAAAATAACTATTATAAATATGCTGCATCTATTCAAGAAAAAGGAGAAAAATATGAAAATGATAGAGGACCAAAATGAGATTCTATGAAAAAAAAATGTGAAATGAAAAAGATAGTAGATGGCATAACAACAAATTAGATTAACCAGAGAAGAAAAGATCAGTGAAGTTGAAAATACATTAATATAAACGATCTAAAATAAAACCCACAGAGTAAATAAAAGACTGAAATAAGTAAACAGAATATCAGTGAAACGATATAAAAAAAATCTAATATTTTGGAGTCCAGGAAGAAAAGAAACAGAAAACAACATTTGGAGAAACAATAGTCAAAACATTTGTAAATGTTACAAAAGCTACAAATCCACAAAACAAAGCAGCTCAAGTAAACACCCCAAATAAAGACAGTAAGGTGCACTCTAATCAAATTGACAGAACAAAATGGTACAGAAGAAACATCATTAACACAGCCAGAGGGAAAAAAGACAAATTATGTACAGAGAAACAAAAATGAAAAGTACAGCCAACCTATCAGAAACTTTGTGAGATTAGGGGAAAAAAAAAAAAAAAAAACTATAGCAATATGTTAAATTACTGTAAAAACCAAACCCAAACAAAAGAATTGCCACCATAAACTACTATACCCAGCACACATACCTTTTTAAGATTAAAGGCAAAATAAATCTCTGAAAATCAGTAGCTGAGAGAATTTATTTGCCACCAGACCTGTACTCCTAGACATATTTAAATTAGTTCTTCAGGCAGAAATAAGATGAAACCAGAATGGAAAGATAGATCTCCTCACAAAAACGAACAGCCATATAAATGGCTAGTATTTTCATGAATGAAAAAGACTTATTTTCTCATTTTTAATCTTTAAAAAATAGTTGACTGTTCAAAGCAAAAAACAACATGGTGGTATGAAGGGAAGGAACTAACAACTGCCAGGGAAAGTAGATTTGGCCTCTATATAAACAGTAAGCAAAATCATACCTAGTTACAAACATTCCAGATGAGATACAGAGCAAATGTACATAAACCAAAACAGAACAGACCCAGAAAGGCCAATCATATTAAAGGGCAGACTGAATGTGATATTACATTGTCAACTTCCAGTCTGCATTTACTACCTTCTCATTATCGTGCTAGGTTCAATGTGTAAGGAATGACAGAGAGACAACATTACTTTGGTTTCAAAGTGTTTAATAGTAATCCTGGCATTAATTTTTAAAAACTGAGTCATGACTTATAAAGTTCACAAAGATCTAGGTCTCTGTTTTAGTACTGATTACTGAGCCATATATTAAAAAGAGCTAACTCATTTTTCACAAAAATAGACCAAAATTTTATACCAGCGTAAGAATGGGATATACCTTTAGAGTTAAGAGGTAAGATGCCCACTGAGCATATTTTCTATTTCTAAAACTAACAAAGGAGGAAAAAAACCTTCAATGCATAGGGAGAAATTAAAATAACCAGTTGGATAATTCAAACTGTGATTAGCTGAGAGGCTTATACCCTTAGAAGCATAAGAAACTGCATTAAACTCCTATAGATATTACCCTGAACCTGTAATTACATCGGAGCATTTTTACTTTCTTTGGAGATCATCACAGCTTGAAAGAAAGGAGTGGAGTAGGAAATATTGTATTCATTACATATTCAGAATGGTTACCCATATGTAAACAAGCTGATGATCAGAAAGCTGTTCAGATAAGAATGTTTCCCATTTATAATTACGTGGTCTGAGAATCTTATGAAAGGGAATTGACAGACTTAGGCATCAAGAGTATTTGGGAAAGCAAAAATCCTCTTAATAAAATAAAAAAATGAAAACAAAAGCAGAAAAATGTTATGCCCAGGATTTTAGCCCTTGACTTTACATTTCTGTTTCACCCCATGAAAACAACCTTGGAGCTAATCATATCAAAATCTTCTAAGACTCCCTACCATCAAAGGTATTTACATAAAATAATAACAATATAAAATACTAAAGCTGTATTTTAGGCCCAAACAATATGCAATTCTAATCTTCCTGGCTTTAAAAATAAGTCTTAGTAAAGGTCAGGCACATGGCTCTCAAAACACTTTCCACTGCCCTATTTTAGAAAAAAACCAAAAAGTAAAAACATGCCACACTCTGAGTAAATAGCAAGAAATTTTATTTAGATATGAACTGGTATGATATAAAGATAAAAACTTAAATCAAATTCTCCCTAACAAATTTAATTATCTTTGTTAACCTCAGTAACCTTCTCAGTACAGATTAGAGTTATTTTTATTTGCATATAAGTGAAATACAGAAAAGTTAAGCAGTTTTCCTAGGGAAACCCAATAAGCCATAAGCACAGTCATCAATTAATTGGTGGTTATTATTTATGTGTATGTATCCATATGTAAAAGAATATATACACATATATACTAGACTGTATATATAACATTATATGAGTATATACATGAATATGTATATATGAATACATGTACATATTTATATAGGTGATATATACATATAAATGCATATATGTACCCATATACACGTATATGTATGTGTGTATATACATATTGCCTAACCTAGAATTGCAATGTAATTAATCACAATTATTAAAAAAGCATCTCAATTAACTTTTTAATCAGAACCACAAGAGAAAATGCATCATAAGTTATACAATATAAATGTGAAATTCCTAGTGCTATAAATAACACAAATCCAAGAGGTATAGAATGCTGGCCATGTGCTTGGAATACAGCACTGGGTATTTGAATAAGGAATATAAAGTCAATAAACAAAAGCCAATTATATTTCCATATATTATTAGGAAACAAATGGAATGTAAAATTCAAGTAAAAAATCTTTTATATTTATAGTAGAGGCAAAAACCTGAAAACATTTAAGAATAATTCTAACCAAGCCTATTTAATATCTCTGCACTGAAAACAACGACACTTTGCTAAGATAAATTAATAAAGATTAGATAAAATGAAAGATACCCAAGTTCATAAGGTAGAAGACCCAATACTCTTAAATTGACAACTATCCAAATAAAGCTGTAGATTCAATGTAATGCCATATATTTTAATAGAAATTTACAAGCTATTTTTTTTTTAAGATTTTATTTATTTATTTGAGAGAGAGAGAATGAGAGAGAGAGAACACCTGAGAGGGGATAGGGTCAGAGGACGAAGCAGACTCCCTGCCGAGCAGGAAGCCCGACGCAGGACTCCATCCAGGGACTCCAGGATCAGGACCTGAGCTGAGGGCAGTCGCTTAACCAACTGAGCCACCCAGGCGCCCTACAAGCTATTCCTAAAATATAAATGGAATTGCAAAAATCCTCTAATAGACAAAATAGTTTTGACGAAAAAATAAGAAATTGGAGGATAAATAGTACCAGAATTTAAGGTTTGCTATAAAGCCAAAGACAGTATGAGACTGACATTAAGGATACCACACCACAAAGAAAAATTAACTTACATGAATCAGGCCCTAAAATAAAAGCTTAAACTATAAAGTTTCTAGAAGAAAACAGTGGAAAGACATTTGTGGCACGGTAATAGACAAATATTTCTTAGTTCACAAGAAACACTAAATTTAAAAGAAAAAAGTGAAAGTAGATTTCATGAAAAGCAAACTTTTTTTTTATTAAAAGACACTGCTAAGAAGTATAAATAGGTAAGTCACATATTGTGAGAAGATATTTGCAAACATATATGTAACAAAAGACTTGCATCCAAAACAAAAATAATTCCTGAAACTGTTAAACACACACTTCACAAGGAAGACTTCAGGGTGGCCTATAAGCACATGAAAAAGTACAAAGCATCTACTAATCATAAAGAAAATGCAAATTAAGACCACTGGAATGGCTAATGCGAAAAAATTGTTCATACCAGATATTCATAAATATATGAACAACTGCAACCCTCTAGAACATTGAAGTTTGAAGTACAAAATCTTAAAACCACTCTGGAGAACTGTGTATCAATTATTTCTAATATTAAACATACAGCTCCTCTATGACCCAGGAGTTCTCCTAAGGGGGAAAAAAAAATTCCTAAAGAGAAATATGCCTGAAGTATTTGCCTAGGAGAAATAAAAATATATGTCCAAAATGACTTATGTAAGACTATCAAAAGCAGCTTTATTCAGTAGTCAAAAACTGGAAACAACCTGAATGCCTATCAGCAGGGTAATAAATCCAGGTATACGGATATCCCCTGCTTTTTGGAAGTTTGCCTTATGCCACTTTAACGAAAGACCTACATGAGTATCTGCTTTTGCTAACTGGATGGAACCGAAAGAGGATTTCTGCTTTTATGAAAAACAATGAAAAGCAAAAATAGCGTTCACCATTTGTCTTTCAAAGAGCCATTGTAGAGGCAGTATGCACTCCCAGCAGTGAGAGTGGCAAGGCCAAATTCTTCATTCCGAATCTACCCTCAGCTTCTCAGTTATTAAGCCTCCATAACTCTAAAATGTGTGAGCATTAGTGCTTTATCTTGGTTTTGTGCATCTATTAGCAAGATGTGTCCTAAGGAATCAGAAGAGCCTAAGAGAGGTTATCTTTGGGGTCTGGGAATGCTGAAAAATTTTTCCACATGAATTAATGGTTATTGTTTCTTCGCCTTACACCATTTCAGCTTATGAAAGGTTTCATAGAAACAGTTTCCTTTTGGATAATGGGGGAAACCTGTATTCACATACTACACCACTTAGCAATAAAAAGGAATTAACTGCCGATATATGCAACAAGATGGAGGAATCTCATAGACACTATGCTGAGCTCAAGAAACTGAACGCTGTTAGGGTGGCCCATGAATGAAACAACAAGCAGGACAGAGTTTATTCACTCCACATCAAGAGAGATGTCAGCCATCAGCTTCTGTTGGGCTGGGTCTTGTAAGGGTTTTTGTTTGTTTGTTTGTTTTGGTTTCGTTGTTGTTTAAAGGATGTGAGGGAGGTTGCAGCTATGTCCACGGAAGGTGCGGGAGGGGGTTGATTCTTGGCCAGGTAGTGCAAGTGGTAGCAGGTTTCTCGAGGGGTTCTGTCCAGGGCTCACCTGGGTTGTGGGTTGAAGTCAGACTAGAGAAGAATATGCTTCGTAGTTGGGGTCTCTTTTCTGAGAACGTAGGGCCCCGTGACTTAGAAAAACAGAGTTAGGGCCAAGGGCAGACACCTGTGAGTTTTGTCTATAAGCTTGGGTGGGGCTTTGAATAGATTCCTTTCAAACACAAATTGGTACTTACTGTCTGATTCTCTTTATAGAAATTTCTAGAACAGGCAAAACTAAATTTTAGTGCAAACAGAACAGTGGCTACCTCAGACACCCGGGTGAAAATTGTTTGAGAAGGGGTAAGGGAGAGGTGAGGAAATGCTCCTTATCTTGATATAGGTATGGCTCACCTGGGTGTATATATTTGTCAAAAACTCATATAACTCAACACTTAAGATTTCTGTACCGTAGGGCCCAGGGCAGGCCACCCCTAAATGTACCACAATAGCATACTGATTATTTTGAATTGAAGCACCTTGGGAAATGACTGGTACAAAGAAACTCAGACCCTCGTTTGTCCCCCTGAAAGCAGGAAACAAATCCCTCATATGAGAAATACTCTCCCTTCCTAAGAAACAAAAAGGCATCCTTATCACCAGATATAAGAACTTTCAAATCAAGAAGGCTATAGGAATAAACCTTGCTACCTTTTTACTAATCTACTGCCTCCGCCCAAATTCCACTTAGAATTATTTACTAATTAAAGCTCCCAAACACGTTTTTCTTGTCCTATAAATTCCTCATAAATCTATCATCTCTAAAATATATAGAAACTGCCTGCCTTAGTCATTTCTTTGGGGTCTCAATTTCATTTTTGAGTCTTTGTGTGCACATAATAAAACTTTGTTTTTTCTCTTGTTAATCTGCCTCAGGTAAATTGAATTCTTAGTCCAGCTGGAAGAACTTGAGGATAGAGAGAGAACGCTCCCTTTCCAACAGTCTTCAATAATTTATATAAATTTATCTCAGAAGAGAATTATAAATAGAAGGAATAAAAATTCTAAGAACATAAAAATGTAAATAATCAAGTTAATACATACTTGTGAATGACTGAAACGTGCCTAAACATTATCTCCACCATCCTTAAATAACTGCTAAAGAAGCTATTATTAACAGATATGCATCTTTCCAAGACCTTGTTTTTCAACTTTCTATTCAAATGCATAAAAATAATTTACTGAAATGGCATCAGACTCCACATACTTTTTCAGCTCGTGTCTTTTACCTGAGGAAGACGTTGGGCAGGGATGCGCTGCGCATCAGGGGCTGCTTCGAGGGGAGCCGAATCGGCAGCGAGGCGCAGGTGCCGCTACGTAAACCACTCTGCGGCGAGAAAGCCAGATCTTCTGGGTCTTGGGAGAAACCGCTCTTCTAGAGCACGCCTGATCTTGCGAAATCTCGAGATGTCAGGCGTTCAGTGGGCGTTGGCAGGGCGGTCCTGGGATCCTACTTTTACTTTTTTTAATGGCTTACTCGTTTAAATAGCTGAGAACTGCATAACATAGATATGCCATCATTTATTTGATTAGTCTTTTCTTAGATGCTTAGGCTGTCTTCAATATTCACTTTGCATAAACAATTCACATTAACCATTTTGCACAAATTCTTAACAGTGTAATGTTAATTCATGCATATGCATATTTAAATTGTGATGCTTTTTGCTTATTGTCCACCAGTTTGCATACCCGCGAAAGGGATTGGAATGTATCCTTTTTCATGGAGTCATCATATTTAGTATTTTGAGTGCAATCTATGTACTTACCAGTGGGGGGAAAAAAAAAGATGAAGACTCTAAGAAAAGAGTCTTCACCCAGCCCCCGGGATGGGTGGGAAGGAGAACTTATTTTAAACTCCTTCCTACTCTCTCATTACATATACTTTGGTGACAGAGAGAAAATAAAAAACAATTTGGCCCTAACAAAATAATTGCCTAAGTTTCAATGCTTAGGAGGGTCCCTTTTCCAAAAGGTGTGAGAAGATTCATTCTTTGAAAAATTGTGTCACCAATTCTTTCAAGTATATATTCTACTTATTCTGTGTTACACATTTCATAATTCTTCCCAACTCAGTGTGTTTCAGTAAAATTTACACAAACTGCCTCTGATATCAATAATTATGCATTAAAAAAGATTGTAGTCAATTGCTACTGGTTGGAAACCATTTATATTTACATTTTCCTATATTCCCATATAACCAGTTATTTATTAGGGATGTGTGAATGGTGACTTCTTCAGTTGATTTGTTCATTTTAATTATGTATAAATAATTTAGCTTGCAGGCTTCCAAATAGACACAGTCGGTCCTCCTTTTCTGTGTATTCAATTTTCATATTAGCCAAAGCTGTAAACTTAGCACTGATACTCTTAAAATTCATTTTGTATTTAAAATGTAGCATTTTTAGTTCATCAGCTAAGGAAGGATTTCAAAATATTACATCAGGGCATATCACACAGTGCCTTCCATAGTGTTTCTTCTCCCTGATGACTTAATATCATTTGACATGTCCCCCACTCCCACCATCTCTATGGACTTTCCCAAGATTCTTTGACACTATGATATGTGGATTTCTAATCTTACCTCTCTGAACCCTCTATTTCCCCTTTCATTGTGTGTGCCCATTACTCAAGTTTCAAGAGGTCTGTACTTTTTTTTTTTTTTTTCTATCTAATCTTTCCCTTAAGGGGAATGTATTTACAACTTCAAAATATCAGTTTCCTGGGGAGTGTTTCAAATATATACTTGCCATGATTTCCCATTTTAAAATATAGCAGAAGACATCCAGCTGCCTACAGGTAATTCCTTTTCAATATCTTACTCCGTCACCTCCAAGAAACTCACCCAGATCTGAATACAACATTCTTCTAAACCAACTTCACTTCTTTCCTTTTTTGTTTTCTGTGAATAGCACAGCATTCCGTACTCTTTATAATATCCTCTGCACTTTCCTTTCTTTCTTTCTTCTCGCTTTCTTACTTTCCCTTTCATTTTACTTTTTCTGTCATCACTCTACCATAGCAGGATCTGTAATCAAATGTACTATCTCATCTCTAGTGTACATCTTTACCAATTGTATCTGTACTACATAAGCTGCTTCCCCATCTGCTCTCTCCCCACTCAAATCTCATTGTAAACAGCCTTGCTTCACCCACACATTCTCCATGAAATGCTCGTTCACACTGATCCCTTCCTTCTCTCAACTCTAGTAGTCATCTGTACAATAGATAGGTCTTTCATGACCTACTACATCTTCTGGCTCTTACAGCCACTGAAGCATGTGGGTGCAGTTTCTCACAATCCAAATTTACTTCATTTATTTTCAAAGCTGTTTTAACTGCCTGCCTCTTTAGGTAGAGAACAAGGAGGCTATGAGCACTTTGCTCATTTTCAATATACTAATACCATCAGCCTCTCAGGCCAGTGATCCTAAACCAGAGAAATAAGTTTTTGATGTTGTGTTTTTACCCACCATCTTCCAATAATTGGAATTATCAATGCTGCTTTCATTGCAGTGATTTGCCTGCTTGTACTTAATTCCTAAATGACTATTTTTAAAAACACTCTTGAAAGGCTGAATATGCAAATGGACATTGGTCAGATGTCATATATGACAATAGAACCCTGACCCAGAACCTTTCAGGACCCAGTGCAGAAAACTAACCACAGCCTCTGCAGCAATTGGCCGAAAACACACGAGTTGTTCAATGACTACCAACTTCCCTACTTTTTTTGCCCCTGCTTTGACCCAGGAGAAAGCAGAGAAAGCCAAATATTCTCCTAGTCCATCACATAAGATGCACCGCATCTAGTTAGCCCACCTCCAGCTTCCCCGTACCCCTGCCCTCCAACCAGAGCACACCCGAAGCTGTTCCTGCCCCCTTGACTCTGAAGCTTTTCCACCTCACTGCCTGCCATGGATTCTCTGCCAAACTCAAGTCATGGTGACTGACTCCCTTGCTATAGTAAGCTTTGAATAAACAGCTTCTGTTTGTTCTCATTTGGGTGGTCTTTATTTATTTCCACACTCTTAAATAATTTGTTTTGACCTTGATTCAAGCATAATTGAAATCACTTGCAAGTGATGGCATCTTCATCTGTATGTGCCTCATGCAGAGAAAGTCTGAATCATTGAAGTTATCAGTGTTTATCTGTTGGCTAGTGATGTGGGCTGGCTGTTAGGATACTGCTTTCTGTCCCTTGATCACACTGTGTATAGAGCAGCCATTATTATGGATGCAACTGTATTTGCAGGTCATGAGTATTATAGATGGAAAAATTATTAAGCCTAAATGCAGTACTTTAGATCAGGAAGGGGAGAAAGGACCCAGCTGCCCAGATCACTATCTGGAAGTGTAACAATATCATCTCATTATCAGTCCTTGTCTTTAAAGGTTTCCGAAATTTTCCAGGTGCCAAGGCTGGAAACACACACTTTTTCCTCCTAAATGTTCAATTCTGAAATCACAGAACCACTCCAGGCCTGGGGAAAGCTGCAATCAATACCCTTTTTAATCTGCACTTTCAGTGAACACAATTTAGCAAGGGTACACAAGTAAAGCATTTTCTGATCCGAAAACAATAGGAACACAGAGCTATAATGCTGTATCTATGTCTCCGCTGATATCCTGAAAGAGCAATTTAATTTTGCAGCCAGCCATGTGTAATTCGAGTGTGACACATTAACAAATGGATGGCTGGTCCATCTTCCTGCCTTCCTGTCAGGATCTGGCTCTCTTGATGCCTTTGGGCATGTCAGTGGGAGCTTCAGCCCATTCAGCGCCGCATCTGAAGGAATTAGGGGACATAAATGTGAACTGATGAGGACAGCGGCTGTGAGGCAGGAAAATTAATAGTCTCATAGAAAACAATATGCAATGTAGTAACAAATCAGGGGAAATTGACATTTTACTTAGTTCCTCGGAACTATTTTAAATATAATATAGAGAATTTAAATTATTGTTGGGTTTATTGAACCTATTTAACATCTGCCAGAATTTAAAAATAAGTAAATCAAATGGAATGCTAAACTGTAATTGGATTTCTATTGTATGTCTTCTATATAACATTGGGTTGCCCTGGGAATATTAGACCTGATGTAATTAACCTGAGCTTGTCTTAAATGCCTTCCAGAGAGAAGCTGGAGGGAGAGTGGAGAAAAATGTCTCAGTAAGGTTGATTAGGATATACTCTGGCATACAATCTTTCCTCAAAGTAAAAATCCATTTTAACCAGGATTCCAAGCAGGATATGACTCTTCATACCACAATCCGGTTTTACAGGTCTCTCCCAGCCTCACCTTGACCACTTGCAAAAAGCAACAATTCAGCAGGGATTTCTTGGGTTGAAAAAGAGAAAAGAGAGATGAGAACCCAGACTACAACAAAACCTACCCCTGGTTACACTGGCCAAGGGTTATCGCTAGAATCATGTGTTTATAATCTACTGGTTATTTTTTATAATGTGCATAATAAACTGAATGCACTTCTTTTTATAGGCCTATCATTTCTAACAAATTTTTAAAATAGTTTTTAGTTATTTTAGGAATAGCTCTTCAGATATTGCTAAATACAGATGTGGAGAGCAGCTACAACTTAACTTCACTTTATTAACTGAAAGATTTCCTGACGAGAATTAGGTGAAACCAAAGTTTTTACAAAATTGTGTTCTGGAGAAATTTTTCTCTATTTGAATATGCTGTCAATGCCAACTGGATCACACACTAGCTTTGTATTGCCAACACCCTGTTTTAGTCATCATTGAATTTTTGGTGGATAGGGTAGTTTCTGACATATGACAGACCCCCAAAAAAGATTTGGTTAATGAAACTCATAAAAAGCAATACAAAATAACTGAATATATGAACTTCAGCAAAAATCTTTTAAAAATTACATCTGAAAGGGTATAACCTACAGCAGTTACTTAAAACAGTTGGTAAATGAATGTATAGGTAGACTAAATTTTATCATATATGTATAATATATGAACATTTGTAAAAAATAAAAGGTGAAGTAGATTCAGGTTTGAAATTTTGATGACATAAAATAACCATATACTTGTCATTACTGTTTAAGGGCCTCTGAATGAAGAATCTTCTAAGAACATCAAATAACTTAGTCCTCTGACAGTTAAACTAAACTGTCAGTTTTAGTTGGGAAGGTAGGCCTTAGCTAAAAGCATGAGATTCAAACAACTTTTAAATTGGTAGGCATAGTTTTTTTGTTTTTTTGTTTTTTCCCTAAGTAAGCAACCAAAGTAGAGGCCCAAGCCAATTATCAAGAAAATTTAGCTGGAAAAATAAATTTCATCTGAGGAATTTTTAAAATGCAGATTTCCAGGGATCTTTCTAAGTTGGTTCTGCTTTAGTGGGTCCAGATGAGGCCAAGGGCCGAGTTATTTAACACCTCTGGTGATTTTGATGTAGGTATCTACGATTTCACTCTGAGAAACACTCATCCAAGCAGATTTAAGTTATATTTATTAGACTAAATCTGCAGCCCAGAAAATTATATTAACATGTCTGCAGAAGAAGTAAAATGAGACAGTAACAAAAGGTAGCACAGCCTGGTGGTAAAGGGGAAAAAGGTACAAAAATGGATGTGCTCATAGGACTGCCCTAGGGAGATGCAGTGGTCCAAAGTAGGTATAGGAATTAGAAAAAATTGGTCTTTAGTGTGTCTGGCCCCATTGTCAAAAACTATTCAAATGAAAGGACTCTCCTTCAATTACCTAATTACAATGTTGTCTGCCTTCCTTTTTGAGGGGGATCTGGTATTTACAAACCTTTTTCAAAATTATAAATTGGCTTTATATTTAACTATACTGACCTTGACTACATGAAGATGATGGCTTTATTTCTCTATTGTAAAAGAACAAATAAATTGGCATTCTGGAATCTTGATTTTATGCATGTGTGATTACTAAAAGCCTCAATACTCCTGGACTTTAATATGCTTTGCTTCGAGATATATATTCAGTATTAAACAGAATCTCCATATGAAGCATAGCCAAAACTTTGAACCTCCTCTTTCATTCTCAGAGATCTACAGGGCCATTGGACCACCCCCATTATTACTGCTGCTTCATTGACATGACCTTAGAGAGCTGTATTCTGCCCCCCACCCCTTGGACAGGGAACTTTTCCTTCATTCTCTGTAAAAGATTTGAGATAATGTTATAAAATATAAATCAGATATAAGAAAAAATCTCAAAAAATTAAAAAAAAACAAGGAATGGATCAACATACAACTAATTTTGCAATAAAGTATAACTGATTTGTTTTCCTCTTGCAATGCTCCTCAGTTTTAATGTTCATATGAATCACTTGTGGATCTTTTATTATGCAGCTTTAGAGTGATGAGGGTTCCGGGCCTGAGATTCTGCATTTAGAAGAAGACATTACTACATGGTGAACCTCAATTCTGAGTAGCAAGGGTCCAGGATAACTTCTCTCTTTTTCCCTACTCTTTATCTCTTATCTCTGTCTCTGTCTTCTTCTCTTCATATACTATGAAGAGAGAATCAGAAGTCCTCTCTCCTGCTTCTCTAAGCACTGGCTTCTAAGCTTTTTGTCCTCAGCACATTCTTTTTTCCTGATAACTTGCTGCATAGGGAAATATGGCCTTAGCCATGCAACAGTCCAATGATATTAAAATGAATTATAATAAGCTTAGTATTCATACAAGAAAGATGAACACACAACAGCAGTGGCAGTGTTCTCATTTACAAGCACTGAAAAGCCTGTGTATTTGGGACTTCTAGCCACGGGCTGCTCTCTGAGCTCATTTTTCCTCTCTACTCCTCATTTTTAGTAAATTCCTATTTAAAGTCTTTTAACTAAAGTATGACTTGATGAGGTTCAACTCCAGCTATCATTTTCTGTATATCAAATATGTAGAGGGTATTTGTCAGAAGTTTATGACTATGAAGGAAAAATGTGGTTCACAGTTACCCAAATAAGTGAACAAAAACTTTTCCATACTAAATAATTTTACTTCATGCTTTTGTCTTTCTGAGAAATTTTAAGTTCTTTCAGATTATTTATAGAAACTCTGGAAAAAAAAGATTGTTTCTGTGGTTAGAATGTCAAAACACTAATTCATATTAGCTACACAAAGAAGTCCATTCTGGTTTTGGGTAGGTCAAAAAGCCAAGAACACCCTTCCTCCTTCATCACTTCCTAACCTCAAACAGAAGATCAAAGATTGACCCCCAGGAAATGAAGAAAGACAGATGGAGATGATAATTCAAGACAGGCTCTTCAGTAAGTGAAAAAAATGAAAGTCTGAATCCAGTCAATGTTTTAGTGTATTAATTGCTTTGTTTCCCTGTCAAGAGGTTCCAACGCTTGAAAAATGAAATAATGAAGTTTACCCTTGAACCTGGGTAGACACTACTTTCATAAAAATCTGGATTCTTGGGTATTGAAGATTATTATTATCTAATTAAATTGTCTCCCTTTTTGTAATCCAAAGCTTTGAAAGAACTTTTAAAAGGGAGAGTTCAGAGAAAACTGCCAGAATATTTCTCTGGAAAAATACCAGCAGAACTGCCCCCTACTGCAGCTCCCTGGAACAAGCTTCCAATGGAAGAGACTAGGTCTAAAGGCAGTCCATTTGAGGGGCTCTTCTACATGAGTGTACATTTTAGTTCTTGTCTAATTGTTCCTGACAGATTAAGGTGGGAGAAGGAAAGCCATACCGACTCATTTTGCTATTGAAAACCCTGTCTGGGACTCTGAGCCAGGACCTCAAACAGAGGTTACCAGGGGTTACCTGGAAGAAGACTCAAAATGCTATACACGCTTGGCCAGGTCTACTATTTCGTCATTTTAAAGCAAAGACTTTGAACTTTTGTCAGAAAACTATGAACTTATGATTGAATAGCTTGGAGAAGGGGGCTGAAAAAATAAACACAGGTCTTTTTTCTTCTTCTTTTAATGGGTGAAATGCACCAGCACATGATTTCAATAATTGCTGCTTGTCTCTTGGGAGTGTTGTGAAAGACTAGGTGAAGGATATGGGGCTCTTGCACTTCCTATAAAATAAGCAAGGTCAGATCCACTGGCCTGTAGAAAGGATCAACTTTTTCCTTTGCATTTTTATGGGAAAATGTAAAAGGCACTCTCTCTCATCAGTTAATATATTTTCACAAACTTATGAAGTGCCGAGCATTTTAATAGATTCTTGAAAAAGAACAAAACAGTATATTCATTTTGATCAGAATCAAAGAAAGGGAGAAGCAAATAAGTAGAAAAGCAGATTTTATTTTTAGAAGATTTCATTGGAGGAATATATATATATATTTAATTGAGAGAGAAGATTCAGAGATTCTTACTTAGTAGTAATGATGGTGATAATCATGATAATAATTATTTTTATCAAGTGCTCGATATCAGTAAGACACAAAATATTTTGGGGGACTATGTAATTGAATTATTAATAAGAACAACAACAAAAACCATATCCTCATTTTATAAATAAGAAACTAAAAAAATAAAAACAAAAAAAATAAGAAAACTGGGCGCCTGGGTGGCTCAGTTGGTTAAGCGACTGCCTTCGGCTCAGGTCATGATCCTGGAGTCCCGGGATCAAGTCCCGCATCGGGCTCCCTGCTCAGCAGGGAGTCTGCTTCTCCCTCTGACCCTCCTCCCTCTCATGCTCTCTGTCTCTCATTCTCTCTCTCTCAAATAAATAAATAAAATCTTAAAAAAATAATAAGAAAACTGAGACCAGAGAGATTAGAAAATGATATTGGGAAGGCAACTGTCATTAGCTCCAAAATTAGTAGTTGACAAAATTATGTAATTATTTCACTATTTTCTCTTTTTTTCCCCCTTCCATTGTCCACTACTACCTACCAGTCACCTTGGGTGTTCTCTTTTTTACTGAATGCATCTCCATCTTCTTTTTTTCCAATTTCACTTACATAGTGTACAAATGACACCATAGACCTGTTATCACCCATGACAGGAACTCTATTTGCTAGAACTGTAGTACGTTCTTATAAAATTGAAATGTATAAATAAATACATTGATGGGGGCTGAGTACATTTAAAAAATCAACAAACAAGTAAATGACAAATTCTAATTCCTCACCTTTATTAATGTTTTCAGAATTTCTATATTTGATGGGATCCAATAACACATGTAGTCTATAAAACACAGGTTATTCATGCATGTTTCTATCATATTACATGTAGGGTCCAGATTATAGATGCTCACTAGGTATTTAATGACAAAAGGCAATTTGCACCTAGGATTTTCTTTTTTTTTTTTTTTTTAAAGATTTTATTTATTTATTTGAGAGGGAGAATGAGAGAGAGAGAGCATGAGGGGGGGAGGGTCAGAGGGAGAAGCAGACTCCCTGCCGAGCAGGGAGCCTGATGCGGGACTCGATCCCGGGACTCCAGGATCATGACCTGAGCTGAAGGCAGTTGCTTAACCAACTGAGCCACCCAGGCGCCCTGCACCTAGGATTTTCAAGAGAGAAATTCAGCATCAGGCAGTTGGAGAACCTTTAACATACCTTTCAATCCTGAATTACTCCAATTAGAAAATTCACTGCTTAGAAATCATCTTATTCCCATTATTTTATTTTTCACTTTTATTTACTAAGAACTTGCTCTCCATAGTTATATCTTATAAAGCATATGCCATATATTGTTTTGAAGCTCAAGAAAATCTTTAGTATGTCACATTGAAAAATCAAGAGTGATTGTTTTTTGTTTTTCTCTTTTCTTCTAGGATTCAGTTCACAGCTATTTATTTATCATTTAAATGCATTCAACTGAAAAACGAACATTTTCCTGCTGAATATAGGAACCATCAAAGATAAAGATGGGCTGTTGTTTTTAGTACCTGCTAACACTGGGTCTAGATTTATCTACCTTGAAAGACATGCTATTTGTCAAAAGCTTGTTTAGCATGGAAAATCCTCTATGGCCAGCATTAGTCAAGTTCAGTCATTTTTGTTCCCTGTATTGGATGTCAGGAAGAGAAAAGAAGAGAATCCTCAGTAATCCAAGCACACTATTCTTTTATCTGAAAGACAGCTTTAAAAACTTCTCATAAAAATATAATTTTATAGGCATTTATACATTAATTTGGATTAAATATCTTTTTGGTAACTAAGATATCATGAGTGTGTTTGTAGTGTGTGTTCGTGCATGGTTTGGTGGGGAAAGAATCTTCAAATCTCTCTCACATTATTTAAATAGCTTGTGAAATTCCATTCTCTCCATTAAGCTTCTCCAATTGATGAGACCATTTTCTACTGCCCTACCATGTCAGGTTGACATTGCCCTGGCCTTTTCCCTGAAATCCTTGGAATCTATGTTCTTACTTTGCTTCCCACACACAAAAAATGCAGTTACTGTTTATTCATTTTTTTCTGACTTACTTGCTTATTCATGTATTTGCTTATTTATTTATACTGTGACAATAATTTATTGTCTTTAGCATCCTTGGTTTTGGAAAATCTTCACTCAGTATAATTATATGGTCTCTGAATCATCTCTTAATCTGGTCCAAATTTTATGAGCTAAGGCAGCTTTGCTTCCTAGTTTGTGGTTTAGTCAGTGAACAGTTTTCCAGCAATTCTGGAGATGAAGTTGTCTGTCCTTGTTTCATTCTTTTATTGTTTCTTGGTATCAGGAAAGAGGAAAAAGTTTTCTAATTGTAAGAATCAAATGCCCTTGTTCCTCCTCCAAGCTTGAGGTCTTCTTAACCTGCATGTAGCACATTATATTTATCTTTAGCCTATTTTCATTCACTTACATATACATGTTACAGTTTTTCCTGGTCCAGAGCTTTCAGAAGAACAGGGATAGTGTACACATTCTATATCTCTACTGAAAGTATATAATATGTTAACAACCCAACTTTGATCATATGCTGTATGTTGTCCCTTTAGAAAGAATATTAGTCAAAATATAAGACTTTCAGGTTGTTAATTTTTCAAATAGGAAATGAATATAAGGAGCTGAAAAAAGGGGATTATTTGTTTGACACAAAGGACAGAAACCTCAAGGACTTTTCATGTATAGTCTGTGCCAGCAAAGAGAAGAGTAACTCTTGTCACCCATGAAAACATATTCTAGTGAAGAGAGCAAACCAATGTTCTAGAACTCTTTAGAGAGAAACCCCCAGATAATTGTAACTCAGGGATGTCTTTATGGATACGTGTGTGTGTGTGTGTGTGTGTGTGTGTACCCTGGTCATTTAATGAGATGAGTTTGGTTTAAGAAATTCCATTCAAAGTCTAGAGAACTTGGGGTCAAGTATGTTATTTTTTTTAGTTGTAAAAAAAAAAAAAGAGTGAAATCATTAATGAAGACCCTCCTGAATTTTGCCAAAACCTTATGATAACTTTCTTGGCTGCTTTGAGCATTGTTAGTGAGCGACATGTTTCATATAGGAAACTGACACCTTTGCTGCCAGGAAATGATGATGAAGAGCAATTTAGAAGTCCTATCTCCTTCATAATGCTTTAAAATTGGAGGCTAAAACCTTCATCACTGTATGTTTTTTCATAGGTTTCTTTTATAGCACTGAAGACTCTAAGGGAAATGGAGCTGAAAAAACTATTTCCAGCCTCCCTAGAGGTACAAATCTACAAATCCCTAGGGGTCTTGATCAATCTTAGGGTATGCCAATGTACTTAAACATCCTTATCTATTTTACTTCAAGGAAAGCAAAGAAGCCCCTGAATATATCTGAGTTGACAAGTCATCTGTCATGGGCATGGTCCTCGACAAAAAAAGGAGTGATATCAACTCTGTCTCCATAAGGTTATTTTTGCTAGTTAGTTTTCAAAATATTTGAAACAAGATTTGAAATGGAAGCCCAAAGTATGAAAAGCTGACAGATGAGATGTATTTAATGTGCTCGTGGAGATAGGTGAGATCCCAGAGACTCAGCTATGAGGCTCTTTCTCCTCTCTCCAATCCCAGGTTGGCCTTGGGACAATCTCCACAAAGTCACTCCCTCAGAGTCCTAGAACCCCATAAGCTGTTTTAAGCTTACTGCTTCTTCAGCTGAAGCACAGCCTTACTATTCCTGATATTAGGGTAGTATAATGTGTTGAGTGGCACCCTCCCCCCACTCCCCAAAAATGTCCACACCTTAACCCATGGGATTCGTGAATGTGACCTTATTTGGAAAAAGCATCTTTGCAGAAGTAATTAAGTTAAGGATCTCAGAGATGAGATCTTTCGGAATTATCCAAGTGAAATGTAAATCTAATAATAAGTATCCTTATCAGAGACACACAGAGGAAAAACATATAGAGAGAAGAGAAGGCCATGTGAAGATGGAGGTAGAGACTGGAGATAAGCAGCTACAAGCCAAGGAATGGCCTGGATTCAACAGAAGCTAGACGAGGCAAGAGAGGATTCTCCCTGGAGCTTTTAGAGATAGGAGTGCAGCCCTATCGACTCCTTAATTTCCGACTTCTGGGCTCCAGAACTGTGAGAGCATAAATTTCTGCTGTTAGACATCCAGTTTGTGATAGCAGCCACAGGAAACTAATACAGGTGGTTAAATTTCTTTCTGTAAGTTGATTTACCAAAGGTTACCAGAATAGTATCTTTACTCACTGCTACATTGACTAGTGAATGCAAAAACAGAACAAAATCAGTCTTTCACTGTCATTACTAAAGACAGTATTTAACATGTTATGGAGCATCAAGGCTGGAAAGATTTATATATTCACTATTCATTCAATAATATTTGAGAATGTAGTAAAGCATTCTTAAAGGGACATAGTAGTAAATACACAAACATAAAAAGCTTCTGCTCTTGTGAAATTTACATTTTAGGGATAACACTAAATAGAAGTTTTTTCAAAATAGCACATTTGAATTTTAAAACAGATTTAAAAAATCTTTTGACATTTGACAGGTATCATTAATATGTAGTAGAGGAAATCCTTTCTAAACTAATATAATGATACCACGTGATCCTTTTCTTAGTTACAAAGGACTTTTGAAGGTCAAATCAAACTAATGTGTGCCTCTGTTTCTCAAAGTGCTCCATGTGTGAGAAGTTGCATTATGTATTCCATTATTTTCTAATAAATTACCATATTTTCAGAAAACCAAATGGGAAAAAAAAAGAATAAAAAGAAGCAGCTGACAATTAAATGCTAGAATAGATGAAAATAAATATTTAATTGTGTGACTAAGTATAAGGGTATGGGGTTATTAGAAAAATGTTGGATTGAGAGTTTTTCAGAGGGTATTTTAAGCTTTCATTTCCTTTTTGTTCATGCCAAGCAACCTCAGGCAATTGAGACTCAAGAGATTTCGTGGTATGAACTGTTAGGCCATAACTTAGTGAACTAAAACACAGCATATGGCAATTAGTGGCGTGTGGTTTCCTTTAAGCTATTCATTTGGCCAGTGTAACAGGAGCACCTAAATTCTTTCAGCTTATCATAATTTGGTGCAATGGAGGGGGTCCAAGGCAAAGAAGGGCATTGAAGGAAAGAAGTGTTCCAAAGGGTACAGGTACTTAGATGATGAAGGATGGGAGCAACAGCTAACTGCACGGAAACTTTAACACAAAATGGAAATTAGACAAAGAAGAGCAAGAGCCAGAAAAGATATCTGGAAGAAATAAAAGTCCTCAGGCATCAGAAACTCTTCAAACGTTCTTTTGACCCATTACCCTTTACCATTTCAAATTTTCACTTTATGAAGTATAAAAGGTGTTTCCTGGATTGTGTTCTTTTGGAGGGGTTGAGTAGCTTTGAATTGTTCTCCCATATTTAAATTCTAGAGGCTTCCTCCTCCTGTGTTTTTAATTGGATCATATGAAAAATACCATACATCAAAAACCAGAAAGACATCTTCGAGGCACTGGGACAGATTCCCCAGTGAAATAATTGCCCAAAAAGAGATCATATCCTGCCATCTTTCACTGAAAAGTTATCTTCCTTTCATAAAATATATCAGAGTATCACATTTTCCTCTAAAACTTTACAAAGGTTGGGATGTATATAGTGCTTGTTCAGTTATCAGCCTAATCCTGATGATTGGATTTCTATTTCAATATTACTGATTAATCATAATAAAACATAAATCTTCAGCAAACCACATTTGTGTTCTGTAAACATGATTGTTTCTATAACCAAAACTATAGTAGTTATAAAGAAATGGAAGACTAAATTCCAAATGTTTTCACTCTTTCTTCTTATTATTTTTTTAAAGATTTTATTTATTTATTTGACAGAGAGAGACAAAGCAAGAGAAGGAACACAAGCAGGGGGAGTGGGAGAGGGAGAAGCAGGCTCCCCACTGAGCAGGGAGCCTGATGCGGGGCTGGATCCCAGGACCCTGGGACCATGACCTGAGCTGAAGGCAGACACCTAACAACTGAGCCACCCAGGCGCCCCACACTCTTTCTTATTATTAATTCATGGACATAACGGGAAGAAGAAGTTGTTATTTGTTGCCCATATGTGCTAGATACTGTGCTAAGTAATTTACATGCGTATTTCTTTTGTACGGTGACCTTGCTAAGTAGATATTATTGCCTCCATTTTATAAGGAAAATCTCTCTTCCATCACCTAAAGCTGAGAGTTGTAGTGATGGACTATGTGCTCGGCATTATAGTTTTTCAAATTCACATTTCTTTAACGTAAAATGTTCTGATTTTAAAGTGCTATCATGTAGTTCATTTTTAAAAAATCACATGTACAAAACAACAACAACAAAAGGCTCCGTAGGTCTGCCTTAAGCACCCGAGCTTTTGAAATCATAATCATCCTTCATAAAGAACATTCTATTATTAAAAACTTCTATCACATACTACCCACATCAAAAAAAGAGTCAGTCTATATAGCAGAGAATGAATGGATTCTAATGGATTCTAATGGATCCATCTTATGACTGAAGAAACTGAATCCCACAGAGGGAAAGTGACTATCCCAAGATCACACAGTAAAGAGCAAAGATGAAATTAGGACATAATTCTCTTTTGAATCCACCTGCATCTTTCTTGCACTCTACTAGGCTGCCTCAAAACCAAACCAGGTATGGAAGATGCAACATGTCACTAAGAGGTCATTTGGTTATGATTTTTCCTCAGCTATAGCTAGCCATCATTGCATAAAACTACATTTTTAAACTGAAATCTATGCACATACGAAATCCATTCATTTTGCTGCTGTTTTATTTAATAATGGTATGATACCAACTCAATATACAGAAAATATATAGAAAGTGATGACAACAATAGCTTGATAAAATACTATATACATATATATTGCTTGTAACTTGCTGATGGCCTTATTTCATAACTTTAGTCAAAGAAATAAAATTACTTACATACCTCAAATAAAATAAACACAGAAAATCATTTATATTTTGTAGCACTCACAAAAATTTTGCCTATGGTTCCTGTTTTATTCTATTCTTGGTTTGGGAAGCTGACTTGCATACTAATGACACTATGAATGCAATCCTCTGGTGTCTTCTGGTTCTCATCATTCATTATTGATGTAGTATTTTTGCTAGGTTTTTCTTTCATTTTCAAAGTTTATGGTCCACAAAGAGCTATCCTTTAAAGCCTCATCAATGTAATTGTATTATTACATTTATCTATTCTGAAATGCCTTGGACAGTCATTAGTCTTTTTAGGGGTTTAGAGTTTTATGATATCTGCTTAGATTCTTCCTCATTATTTACTGTATATTTATAATCTTTTCCTTTGAATTCAGTTATAAATCAAAATATTCTAGTGTGGACATGAGCATGATTTACAATCTCTGGAGAAGATAAATCCCATTTTTTTACTGTATTTCAGTGAAAATGTGTATTGAATTTTTTTAAAGATTTATTTATTTTAGAGAGAGAGAGAGAACATGCATGTGACAGGGAAAGGATCAGAGGGAGATGGGGTGAGTCTCAAGCAGAATCCCTGCTGAGCATGGAGCCTGACGTGGGCCTCAATCTCACAACCCTGAGATCATGACCTGATCTGAAATCAAGAGTCAGACACAACCTGCTGAGCCATCCAGCCACCCTTGTATTGAATATTTGCATGAGATATATTCATTTTTCTTTAAAAGAAGATAATAAAAAGTGAATTGAAAAAGGAAAAAAATACTAAGTGGGCTTGTATAATTAAATATTGATGTATAATATGTAAGTGTATATATGTATATATGTGTATGTATATGTGGATATACATATGTAGTATGTACATATATAGCAATACTTAAGTTTATTTTCTTGGGAGAATGAAAGTCACCTCCCTTCAGTCTTTAATTTTTCAGATTCTAGAGGATTCAAAAGTTAATCATATTTAAATCCAGCTAGTTAGAAACCTTTATAAAGGTAAGACATTGAAAACAAATTTCTATTATTTGCTCAGTAAAGCAATGTGGTGGTAAAATAAAATACATGATCTCAGGCAACAAATCAGTGGAAAAACAAGCCAACAATACCTGAAATCCTTTTTTCACTAAGGAGAAATAAAGACAAGACTTAATTAAATGCCTCCTATGTGATAAGCCCATTGCTAAGCAGCTTGCATCTTTCATGTCATAGAACTCTCACAACATTAATGTCATAAAAACTTAGGGGACAAAGAAGAGTCTACTTGCTAAGGAATAGTGAGAGGATTTGGATTGGAGAGGTAAAATGGGTCAGCAGATGAAGGCCAGGTGGGGGATTTAGACCTCAGGCTTGGGATAGACTCTACTAAGCCTCAGGTGCAGAGAAATGAACATGGTGCTTTAGAATGTGTGTCCATCCTTTGAGGAGCCATTGGAATGCCCAGAGACTGAAAGCTATAAAATTATTTTCATAACAAAAGGGAGCTCAAGGTGGGTTAATGCAAAAGAGTGGGAAGAGACAGAAGACTAAAGAAAAAATCAAGTTAAACCATGACTTTATTTAATTTGACTCCTCTTAGTAAAGGAGGATAAGAAAATGTTTCAAATTTGTTTTGAGTATAATCCTTTTAAAAACATTGAAATAGACGCGTTTCTAATAGTATATGTATGGCAGGTAGGTGATTATGGGCAGGGGAAGATAGGGAAAACAAACAAACAAAATTGAGTTGTGGCAATGTAGAGTTTATTTTGATGGTAAAAGACTCCAAAGGAGATCCGAGGGAGCATGTGGAGTGTGTGTGTGTGTGTGTGTGTGTGTGTGAGCGCGCGCGTGTGCGTGTGTGTATGTGTGTCTATAATGGCAATGGTGGGAGCCATAAAGATATGCACACAAAAAAATTATAAAGAGCAGGGAAGGAACAACCACAGAAGCTTAAAGAATACCCACATGAGTTTGGGATGGGAAAAAAAAAAATTACAGAAAAGCCAACAGTGGAATCCAAATCACAGCTCAAGTAGATGGAGCAGAATGTGCATTCCACTACTTGCTGCCTTTTCCTGTTTTCTTCATAGATTTAAACACATGTTGATTCATATAACATTTGCTTAGAGTGTTTTCTTTGGGTAAGTTATTATGTATTGAGCATTTGTAAACATTTTATAAAGTAAGCAATTTTACGAGGTAATACTGATTTTAATAGAATGGGAATAAGATCTGCCTGATGTACAGACAGGCAGATAGGCAACTCCATGTTTTTTGAGTACAGCCCTTTACTTTCTCTCTTCATACGTTGTATTTACAGACTTATTCACAAAGCAGTCCTGCCAAATTCTGCTCCAGTTACAAATAAAAGCACCTTCTTATCTCCCATGGAAACTTTCTGTAAGTGTTCAATGTCAGAATTTGGCCTGAATTGCACGTCCCCTAAATAAGAAGATAATCTAACTAAACTGTTGGCTCAAAAAATCTTCTCACACAGACTTAAAGAATTTATTTCTTCTGCTCAGATTTATGAGATGTCATGCATTGTCCTTCCCCAAATTTTTCTGGATAAAGCCAGGCACATTTCTCTGATGACATGTCTCTTGGATAAAGGCTTAATCTTTCTGATTTCTAAAGTAGTTCTTTAAAAAGTGGTTCTACAGAACACGAACATTTAAACTTATTTTTATAATTTTATTTTTCTTCCTAGTTAAGTAATCTGCTCCTTTTCTTCCTGCCTAACTGCTTATGTGAACTTTTGTTTCCTGAAAATTTAAAGCTATTAACATATTTATATGTCATTATATCTATATATCTATATCTTTATAATATTCTTATTTCATCAACACATTCTTACTTCTTGAGTTTGAGTTTTCATTCATTCTTCTCTCATTCTACTGCAAAATACTTTTAAAATCTACTTGTCTATCCCTCTTCACCTCCACAGTCTGTTTCTTTACTTTCTCTGGGATGCCCTTTGAACCTTCCTCAGAGAGGCATTTCCTGATGCTGATGGAGAGTGTGGGCTCAGGTTCGACCACTGGACTCAAAGCCTTGCTCCACCATTTACTACCTATGCACCTGTAGAAATTTACTTCATTGTTCTCTGCCTCAGTTAAGAGAATAACAATACTAATTACATTAAATAAGTATAATAATACTAATTTTCTCAAAGCATTACCATAAGGAAAAACGCACATAAGGCCCTTCAAACAGTACCAGGTACAAAGTAGTCAATACATGTGAATTATTAATATTCTCAGTTATTAATCTGAATGGTTGGTTGATGTACAGTTGTTTATTATCAGCTCTGTGATTCATTAACCCTAGGGATCTGGAGAAGTAGCTGGTATGTGGACAATCCCAACAGAAGAATTTCATTTCTGCACCATTCTTCCCTGTGTTTATTGAAACTGTCATGCAAAAACCTCCCTTATTGGGAAGATTCTCTGTTCAATCTTATCACAACTCCACTCCCATGATGTGGTGTTGTCGTCATCTGTATGTAAGGTCTGCATATAGAGTCCTGATGCAATGGGGGGAGGGGAAAAGAGGTGAAAATTTTCCCTACTTTGGAGAAAGTCCTAATATCCAGGAAGGATGGTTGGCATCTTGGGGCGCTTGGGTGGTACAGTCAGTTAAGTGTCTGACTCTTGGTTTTGGCTCAGGTTGTGATCTCAGGGTTATGAGATTAAACCCCGTGGTCAGGCTCTGTGCTCATTGCAGAGTCTGCTTAAGACTATCTCTCCCTCTCCCTCTGCCCCTCCCCCTTGTGCTCGCATGCTCTCTCTCTTTCTCTCGAAATAAATAAATAAATAAATAAATAAATAAATAAATAAATAAATCTAAAAAAAAAAAAAAGATGACTGGTATCTTGCAGATGGAGGAGGCACCATCAGTGCAAGAAAAAAAGTAACACAAAATTCTTGCACCTTCAGATGTCCTGCTTGGGATTAAGTGCCCCAAATTTTGGTAACTAATACTTTTTTAAAAGAAGCTTCAAGTGCACTGTCTTCTGATCCAACATCAGTTTTTGCCTTCAACCCAGAAAAAAAATTAGTACAGAAAAGAACTAAGTGAAGAGTGTTCATGAACAAAAATTTGAAGTAGGCCACCCATGATTTAAAAATATATATATTTTTCCACACTTAGAATATCTATAGTTTTCAAAATTTATAGTATGTATATTTCACTTTTTACTAATTTTACAGAATTAAAATTGCTACATTTTTTTTTTTCTTTTAGTCATTTTGCATCTATTCCAGGAAGAAACATTTCCTCTTTCTCCAGGGACTAGTTTTTGTTTTTGTGTTTTGGGGTGGGCTACTTTTGTCAAAAGATATATTATATAGATTTCAAATCAATTTTTTAAATCCATCTTGACTACCCCTGGCCCCTAGTTCAAAGTCCTGTCTCATGTATACTATTGCCAAAAGCTCCTAGCTCGTGCCCTCATTGTCAACAAGGATGTCAGTGATCTTTAAACATGGATTCTGATTCTGCCACTCAACCTGCTTGTAACCCTTTCCAAACGGATCTCCTAAAATGCTCCCAGTGTTCCAAACACAAAGCTCCTTATAAATGCAGAGATTGTGCATAAGTTTTTCCTTTACTGAAAAGTATTTTTTGATCCCTCTGATTTTCCTCATCCCTATTCCTTTTGCCTACTATTAACTACTGTCTCTTCAGTCAAGATTAGTTTCTGAGACTTATGTTTTTCTATCACTTGAACATTTTCTTTAAAGTCTTATCACAATTTTTAATATTTAATTACCTTCATGACCATTTCTTTCATTCTGTCAATCCAAAGTCTTTAAGCTCCATGAGGGTAGGCTTCTATTCAATTTTGAAAGGGTAGTATTAACATCTGATAGTTTATGACACCAAAATATTTACTGAATGAATAAATTTAAATCTTCTAGGATTCTTATTTAACTTAAGGGTATTAATAAATTCAGAGTGTTCAGCAGATCATGATAGCTTTTTTTGAGCTTCAAGATTTTTTTCCCACCTAAACTTCTTTGAATTTTGTTATCTGTAGTTTCCTTACAGCTTCGAAAGAGGGCCAAGTAATAAGAAGGAACATTCTGACATCATAAAAATAATGCAGAGCTTTATTCTTCCTTTATCACATATTCTCTTTGCTTTTCACATTACAAAAGCATAAGGTTACTTGATTCATGTTTTATGCTTTCTCAATGTAATAAGAATTTTAAAACATCCCATTTTAAGATATTATGTAACTACTGATTTCTTTTTCTCACATTATTGAATATTTGTTTATTTCACTTCCTGTTTCAAAACCAGCTATTGGTAAGTTTCCTCCTTACCCAGCACTGGAGCTATTCTTTCCCAGCATCTGGATACACACAGAAAGCCAGTATCTAATATCTCTTATCTGCAACAAAATTGTTATAAAATTTGTCTTTGAAATAAAATATACCCATAGGAAAATAAAAGAGATAGGTATTGTTTTGTAGTCGGTCTTTACATTGAAATAGAGAAAAAATACTAGAAGGCCAATCTATTTCAAATGTTTGATATGCTGGTAGTTGAAAACAAAGTCCAATTTGCTAAAATTAAATCCTAAGAATGTCTTATGTTGCTTTAATAATACATATTCAGAGTACAATTATGTGGTTTCATGTAACTGAGATTTCCAAACACTATTTTTGCATTGTTGGTCATCTTTTTGTGCCTTTTGTGTACCTGTTATCACCACAGTTTTCTGTTGTTTCTTCTGAAGTCATTTATTTGCAAATGACAGACAGTACTATAGAGAGGTGTTTATTTTCTCTAGTCAGCTTTATTAAATTATGATACTTACAGGGTTGGTTCTCTATGAAATATGTAGTTTTGGGCTTATTTTTAATTTGATATCGTCTTAACTGCCCATCCCCCTCCTGGGGGATTAGATTAACCATTGTCTGCACTGGTGCCTGGTTCTTCCAAAGTCATTCTGGTACAGAATTACCGCAGAGTTGTACATGGCCTTGGGCAAGTCATTTAGCTTCTCTGTACTCTCCTTTCTTCATTTATAAAATGGGGATTAAATGGCCTTTCTCTACCTACCTATCAGGAGTGCTTAAATACAATTAGATAACAGACTTGAAAATATGTGGGAAGTTTGTAATAAAGCATGATAATCTAGTCTAAGGAACCCAAATAGGAAATATGTGTATATAAGCTTTTAAGGAGATTTTTTTGCGTGGCTAATTACATTCATAAATCAATTTGCTATCAAAAGAAAAAAAATGTTGATTTGAGAGTATAACGAAACCATTTTCTATTTGTTATAAAAATGCTTACTTAATACCTATAGGGTCAATATGATTTTTTAAAATATATATTCTAGTTTAAAGTGAGATTTTCATAACTTAAATCTTTAGAGTAGCAAATGATCTATGTCAGAGGCCAGGCTAGAAACTCTAGAGGATCTTCTGTGACTTATGGAGGGACAGAATTTTTTTTTTTTTTTTTTTTTTAAATGGAGGGACAGACTTGGTGGAGAAGACCTTTCGATAGTTATTCTCTACAGATAGGGAAAGAAGACGAAACGGGAAGATCTCATGAAAAGCTTCTAAAACAGAAAACTCAGGAAAAACCTTAAAAGATCAATTCTTGGGAAACACTGATTGGTAGAAGACAAGCATCAGACTTTTTTTTTTTTTAAGATTTTTTATTTATTTATTTGACAGAGAAAGACACAGCGAGAGAGGGAACACAAACGGGGAGTGGGAGAGGGAGAAGCAGACTCCCTGCCGAGCAGGGAGCCCGATGCGGGACTCGATCCAGGGACTCCAGGATCATGACCTGAGCCGAAGGCAGTCGCTTAACCAACTGAGCCACTCAGGCGCCCCAAGCATCAGACTTTCAAACAACAATGCCACACTTGCTTCTGATTTTCATTTCTATTTTTTTTTTCTTTTTCTACGTAGTTAGGAGAAGCTAACGAAAAGCAGAGAAATTCAAAGGACAAATGTGATCTTTGCCAAAGAGATTGTAAACACTTAATGGTTTCTTTTTCTAGATCAAGATGAAAGGTTGAAATGAAGCCTATGGCAAGGACTTTTAAGACAAGAGGAAATCAGAGAGGGAGACAAATCATAAGAGACTCATAATCATAGGAAACAGAGGGTTGCTGGAGGGGAGGGGGGTGGGGGGATGGGGTAACTGGGTGAGGTACATTAAGGAGGGCACATGATGTAATGAGCACTGGGTATTATATAAGATTGATGAATCACTGACCTCTATCTCTGAAACCAATAATACATTATGTTAATTAATTGAATTTAAATAAAAATAAATAAGTAAATGTAAAAATAAAAAAGATGAAGTTCATTCGATACACCAAAGCATACTAGATTCATGATAGAGGCTCACTTAATGAAAATGAGGGCAAGTTCAATCTACCATAGCCTGGAAGAAAATCATGGTTAAGTTAAGCAATAAATGACAGCAATTAAAGATAATGAAATGGAAACACAATAATATGTAGGTATGTGTATATGGTGTAAAACCCAATTCTGTAGAATTTAAGTATGGTGTACTTACTTACTATGGTTTCAGTTTTCTTAAGGAGTTCACCTTTTATTGAGTAAGCATGGAGATATGAAAATCGTGCTTTGATATTTGATTAACCATACCTAGGGAAATTATTTGAGATTTATTCTAAGGATGAATAGCTAGGTAAACCCTGTCTATCAGCTTGCCTGCCTGAAATGCAGTAACCATTCTAGTCACATAAATAGGAAGATGGGTGCAATGGACAACTTTACCAAGACATGGGTAATCACTTAGATTTTTAAAAAGAGTGGACACATACTCTTGTAATTCTAATAATAGAATTCTGAAGTCTTCTCTGAAGATTATCTTTAGTTTATTGGGTTTTTATTTACCTTTTCTTTTGTCATCTTGTTGTCCATTTCATTAGGCAGATTAACAATATCTGAAATTGATTTAAAATAGTTTCTTAGAACCTATTTAACGATTCTGTAAAGTGTTTCCAATTTTGTTTTGTTGTTTTTATACAAAAAAAATTTCTTTGTTCTAAATAGCTACAGCAAACAAAAAGTACAATAACTATAACATAAAAGCAAGAATCTTGTATGCCTTATATATGTGTGCTTATTTGTCTTACACACTTGAAAACTAATTTCTAGAGAGCAGAGGTAATAATTTGCATTTTTCTTCCAAAAAAATAAACAATGTGCGCTGAAGTCTTTATTTGAAAAACAAATGAAACAAAAACCAAAAGCTCTCAGATATCATGGATTGAATAAAATATGCTTTAAAGGTACAGTAAGAGAGACTTTGGGGGCTTGTTTTTAATCACTTGACATCTTCTGTATATACCAATTACTGTCTGAATGCTGAAAGAACTAACATTTAAAATTTAATAGATACATATAAATGTATACCATGAATTCCTACAGTGTATAAGTGATATAAAATATATATGGGTGAACACCTTTAACAATCACTTGTTTAAAATATTTATGTTTACATTTATTAGTTTTTATTGAGATGTTTTCTATCATTGAGAGAGTTTATGATTATGAACCATTGGCAGTTTCAAGGAATTTTCAGGTTGTGTTGCCATTAGATTCAGGACATAGGAAGAGAAGGGATCATGGTGTACAGGAAAGATCACATACAAGGAGCAAGAAAACTGATGTAGATGGGAAATATTTATCATTCTTTGTGTCTAAAATTTTAAAAAGTAAGGAACTGTCAGGATGAATACTTCTAACCAAAGATGACTGAAATTCCTCATATGACACGTTATCAAAAATACTTCAGACACAACTTTTCTTTTTTTAATTTTACTGAATTTCTTCCTTCTAATCTGTTATTTGTCCTTGCTAAAATGTTTTTAATTTCTACTAAGAATCACTATACATAGGATTTCCTTTCTTCTCAGCACTCCCAAAACCTCTCTTCCTTGGGCTTCCTGCTGACAACATCATTGATAATCATTAAGGATAAAAGTTTACAAAATCCAGTCTAACTTTTGAGTGCTTTATGAACATGGATTTTTAAATGAGCCAGCTTATGACAAAAAAAAAAAAAAATTGGTAGCAGGTTTGTGAAGCAAATTAACTGGGGGCCAAATTTAGCCTTCTAAACTCATTTCATTTGCACCTCAGCTTGGACTTAAGCCATTAGCACAGCAGGAAAAAGCAATGGTTATGCACCAGGCCACCAGCACTTCCATGCATAAGATTTTGCAGAATGACAGAAATAATGAATGTAATTAAAACAGCATGTAGCCAAGAAAAAATAATTAGTATACAAGTTGGATGGCTCTGGGAGGCCCATGACATGACAAAAACATTTTTAAGGATTTTAATGATATCCTAAACTAGTTTAGTTTCCAAATAAGAGCTCATGTATCATAATGTTTGATCAAAGAATCTTCCTGATAATTATTTTCAAGCTGTAGACTTAAGGTGTTCTAGTTTTAGTAACTTCAGTTTTAATCTCAAATTTTTCCCACTTACTCTTTAAATGACACCTATAAATTATTTAATTATTTTATTCAAGAGGAAGGAGTAATATAAATGCCCTACAGTCATAAAATGATAAAAGTTAGTTGAGATTTTTGGAAGTTGTCAGTAATGAAATTTGAAAACGTATGTTTTTCATAATTATAAATCAAATTTAAACACCAATCCTAAATTATTTATTTTTAATCATACAGGCTATAATTTTTAAAAGCTTTTTAATCTTGAAAGAGAAAGATAGAAATCTGAACTTCCTCAAGGGAGATTGTTTTGAAAACTCAAGTCAAGCACCACTGATAACAGTGCTAATTCTTTAAAATCATGAAAGTGTTGTACATTCTGGGAAGCAGAAATCCTTAAAGATAGAAGAGATGTATATATTACAGAAAATTCTTTTCATTTTTTAGAATTAAAAAATACTAATTGTTAAATTAAAGATATAATTTTACAATGTAGGGCACCTTTTATTCTCTAACTTAACTATTAATACACAATATTTTGTTGTTGTTGTTTTTTTCATATATCTGGTTTCTGGAGGAAAACCTAAAATAACTTTTATTTTTTTTTTGGCATACTTTTTAGAATTCTAAGAAATTACAGTAGAAAATAAAGCCAAATTGGTTGTGACTATGGAAAAATGTGTCAAAGTAGATAGAATTTGATCTACTCTTTAAGTACATTGCAGAGAGATTGCAAGGCAAAGGGAGAGTTTGTCATGTGTTTAGAGGTAGAATTACTGAAGATAAAGGAAAGTTCAAGATTTGGGCCTTGGATGCCTAAGAGAATAATAATGCTGCTGACAGATGTATGTACAGTACATTATATTTGTTGGGAAAATGATGAAACTAAGATGTTGAGGTTGAAGTAACCATGAGGCATTCAGGATGAAATGTTTAATAGATCTTTGAATGTAGGACATGGTACAAAGTGAAGACCTCAGAGATGACAGTTGTTTGCAGAGCCATTTGCTCAAAGGTATTACTCAACAATACTATTGGTGAGTATTGTAGTATTTAGTGGTTGAGGCCATATTTCAAATGATCAACATTCAAATCGTTTTTAAAGGAGAAAATCACGTATAAGGGCAAATTTTTGAAAGTATCACATATAAACATAAATTGAAATATTATTATTGTAGTTATTACATTTTAAGCACTCTTCAACAGAACAGTAGCATTGCTTCACTTTGCCTGTAAGAAATAAGTAATTTTATATTTACAAATAAAATTTAAGATTTCAGTTCAGAATAATTATTCATAATCATACCAGCTGTAATTGTTAAATTATTTTTAATGTTAAGAGGGAGTAAACTCCAAATTTTCTTGAAAAAAATGATTTAGGGAAACAAGTCAAATTTCAGAAAGTGAGCCCCGTGGAGCACAACATGGATCCACTTCACCTGTTCTTCCCAAATCGTACTTATAGACATAAAATATAGGCAACATGGTGATTTGTGCTCTTTAGAGGGTAAGTTGCATACCATGCTGCCTTTAAACAATGAGTGCTATAAAACATCTCGCAGAGTCCCTGCCCTCTAGAAGATCACAGTCTAATGAGAGAGAGAGGCATGCTTAACCGTGATCAAGTTCTATGGGAAGGCATTGAAGTCACATTGCATTAAAAATAAAAAAATAAAATGAATAGTCTTGGGAGCCTACCTAGCTCATGCATACTTTTTTTTTTTTTTTTTTTTTTTTTTTAGCTCATGCATACTTTTAATTCACAAGATGTTGGTTTTATTCACAAGGCTCTTTTTATCTGTCAACATAATTTCTGGCATTTTATTCTATGCTTGTATCTAGTTTATATAAGAGAGGTTCTCTTGAGGATGTATCTGGCAAGAGAAATTTTTTTGTGGTAGTTTTCCTTTATGTTAAGTGATAAAATGACTATTTGTGACTTTTATTAATTTTCCCCTATAAATCACTGTCAAAGATTTCCTACTTTGAATAATTTGGTTATCGTTTATTATATGATCTCTTGCCATTTGACCTTGAAGTTTTAGTGAGTATCTATGTAAGAAGTGAAATATTTGAAGTATAATAATCAGTTTGCATAAGCACAAGTCCCAAAGCGCCTAAATAACATATTTTTACTGTGTCTTGTTGGAACCAGTCATTTATTTATTTTAAGTAGAGGTTTTAACTGAAACAAATTATCAGTGGCTAATGGTCTATTTGGCAGAGCTCATGGCCAGCACTATTTTGGCCGCATTTGATTAGGATGTGGACCTTAGAAAGCCAAGGGACTCTTAATTGATTGTTATTAACAGTCTGTGCACTGTGTATAATTATGAATAAAACTGGATCAGAAGATATTTTGAAAAAATAAGAGCTAAAGAGAATTAGAGTTATCAATTATCTCAAATATGGTTGAGATAAATGTGGTCTAAACAGCACCTGAAGATCTATATACCTTCCCTTCAACCCTATTTCTAAAATGCCTTGGGAAAAAGGAAACTGATTTAAAAAGCAAGAGCTGTAAGGATTTATTTAGGAAATCAGTTACATGTCAAATATAAAGACTGAAGCACACTGGAGGTCATCAATTCATGAATTGCATACTTGATTCAACTTGGAGCATACTCTTTAGAATCTATGGCTTTATTAACATGTTACAATGACTTGACAAATGAGAAGAAATGTCTGGTCAAATGGACAGTACAGTTATATACACTTCTGGATATAGATATAGACATATTAAGATTAATATTTGGTGCTATAATTTGTCTTAACTCCAATAAAAATACCCATTAACTAATGCTAGTGTGCCCTAAGTTTTGAGGAAAGGGAAAGGAAGGGAAGGGGGGGTGGGGAAGGAAAGGAAAAGGAAAGAAAAAAGCAATACCATGGCCATCTTCTTTAAACTAGGTTTGCAGCTTGGCAGGAAATGGATAGTGGAAATCATGAATACTTAAATATGTTTTTCTTAGTAGTAGTGTTTTCCTGTTGTACAAAACACCTAAAAACAACAGGGAATAGCAGATTAGATACAATTTTCTCAGTTTGGCTAAACACTAGTAAAAAGTCATTAACTAATTTCCAATCAGGCTGTGAATAAGAAGGGGCTGGCATTTATGTGATTTCCAGCATGAATAACGTTGCCTTAGGAATAAAATATACATTATTCATTGGGCAAGACCCAACAAAGTTCTTCAAATGAAAATAAATGACTAGCTTTGTTTCAAGTAACATACCAAGAGTGCAGGTTGTTATATACCATGTGGCTCTACCTGTTTCTAATTCTACTGATGTGGATGATTTAGTAAACTAAAACAGTATTTCAGAAATGGCAAACTTAAATTTAAAAAATTAAATTTTAACAATAATAATAAATTAAATGTAACAAATGTGCTTATAATTATCTTATTGATCTCATTCATTTATGGAAGATACTGGTAGAAAAAAATAAGGTTACTAAGTAGGCTAATAGATGTTTCTCAAAGCAAAGACCAACTGACAACAATGTTGACCTCTTTTCTTTGTGAATACAGCCGCAGCTTTTATTTTTTTTTATGATTTTCATTTATCTATTTTAGATATTTAGATAAATATTTAGATAAATAAAGAAAGAGAGGGCTGGGGGGAGGGGCAAAGGGAGAGGGAGAGAGAGAATCTCAAGCAGACTCCTCACTGAGTGCAGAGCCTGATGCAGGGATGCAGGGCTTGACTTCATGTCCCTGAGATCATGCCCTGAGCCAAAATCAAGAGCTGGGCACTTAGCCACCCAGGCGCCCCCAACTGCAGCTTTTAAAATGCTAGTTATAGGGGCACCTGGGTGGGCTCAGTAGGTTAAGCATTGGACTCTTGACTTTGGCTCAAGTCATGATTTCAAGGTTCTGGGATCGAACCCTGCTGGAGATTCCCTCTCTCCTCTCCCTCTGCTTCCCCCTTGAAAATAAATAAATGAACTATTTAAAAAAATAAAAGGCTAGTTATAGTCACCAGTTCTTAATTTTCTGGACTTAGATAAATTTTAAATATTGGTACTATTTTTTAATATTCTTATTTGTTTTATTATTTGTCATTTTTGGTGTTAACAAATGTAATGATTTTTATATATCAAATGGTATCCATCATATAGACAAAATATATCCCTAGGAAGCTACATTAATTTGCAAAATTATAACAATGTGAACTCAACACTTTTGTTTTGAAAACTCTCACAATTAAAAACAGTCCAAATGAAAGATATATTGAAATACATTTAGGAGTCTCAACTCCATTAAGCAGAATTAGGTACTAGTGAATTCCCAAGATTTACCAAATACATCATACTAAAGCTCTCAAAATAGATAGATATTTGCTTACTCTATAAATATGTTTGCCATATCTACATTAATAAATGAATGACTCAGATGTTAAAACGTAGTTTATTATTATGAACCTGGGTCTACTTGAATAAATTAGATCAGCAACTCTATAATCTATAGATTATAGTAGAAAGTAGAAAGATTGCTGCTGTACTGTTTTCATAATAAAGTTGTGTAAAAGCTATGATAATGATTAAGTTGACTACAGTTTATATTTGCATTGTTTTATTCCAAAATCGACCTAGTAGGAGAAGTCATGATAGGCTGTGACTGTTTGCTGTGAAATTCTTATGGTTAACAGCATTGATCTTTGCTATGCATTATTCATACTTACATGTTTGTCAGATTGGAAAAGTGTTTCAATGGAATTAAAAGTTTAGAAATAAAATTGGAGTAAACAGAATGGAAAGGATGTCTAGGTCTAGGTAAGAAGACAGCCTGGTTGTTTTGTCCAATTTCCCCAAGTCTGATCCTGCTCCACTATTAGAAACTGAGTGAGAGTGATATTCACATGCTAAGAAGTTGAAGTCTTTTTTCTAGATCTGTACCAGATGTGAGCAGATTGACGAAAACCAGTGAGGCCTGGAAAAGAGCTGCTCTGATTGAGAAGCAGCTAGATACTGTGTAAACTGAGCAGAGGTGACCTTGGCTGAGTCATATAACAGGAAACATAAACTACATCACATGTCCTCATGGGTAACAGGGGAAAGTCAAATTATAACAATATTCTAGACAACAAAGTATCTGGAAATGATCTCCACACCCTGTTTTGGGATAAATATGAGGACAAAGAGAACTCCATGCAAACATGAAAATATTAGTAAACTGGAAAAAAAGAAAAAGATATAGTGTAGGAACTGTAAAAATATTTTGCTAGATAAAAAGCAGAAATTATTCTTAAGAGTAAATATGTGCTTATTTTTTTAATGGTCTGCTATCAAATACAGTATATTTGTTAAAGTACCTACTTTGTACTTTCAGTAGAATATGATCAAAGACTACATGGAAACAAAAAGAATTTGTAATTGTGATCAAGAGACAAAAGCCTAAGGTGAAAGGAGAATTAATTGACATGAGGAAAGTTGGTAAGTAAACTTTCCTTTCCTTTCCTTTCCTTTCCTTTCCTTTCCTTTCCTTTCCTTTCCTTTCCTTTCCGTCCCTTTCCTTTCCTTTCCTTTCCTTTCCGTCCCTTTCCTTTCCTTTCCTTTCCGTCCCTTTCCTTTCCTTTCCGTCCCTTTCCTTTCCTTTCCGTCCCTTTCCGTCCCTTTCCTTTCCTTTCCTTTCCGTCCCTTTCCTTTCCTTTCCTTTCCTTTCCGTCCCTTTCCTTTCCTTTCCTTTCCGTCCCTTTCCTTTCCTTTCCGTCCCTTTCCTTTCCTTTCCGTCCCTTTCCGTCCCTTTCCTTTCCTTTCCTTTCCTTTCCGTCCCTTTCCTTTCCTTTCCTTTCCTTTCCTTTCCTTTCCTTTCCGTCCCTTTCCTTTCCGTCCCTTTCCTTTCCGTCCCTTTCCTTTCCGTCCCTTTCCTTTCCTTTCCTTTCCTTTCCTTTCCTTTCCTTTCCTTTCCTTTCCTTTCCGTCCCTTTCCTTTCCTTTCCGTCCCTTTCCTTTCCTTTCGGTCCCTTTCGGTCCCTTTCCATCCCTTTCCGTCCCTTTCCTTTCCGTCCCTTTCCTTTCCGTCCCTTTCCGTCCCTTTCCTTTTTCTCTTCTTTTCTTTAATTTCCTTTCTTTTCTTTTCTTTTCTTCTCTCTTTATTAAAGTCTGTATTTCAAAAGGAAAGCCATGAGAGTAATGAACAAAGTCTGGATGGATTCTTCTCAACCTAACCCTATTTGATAGCTATTATTTTTTTCCTGCCGAAATGTGATAGGATAGTCAATCTCAGCTTTTGTGGAACAAGTTTTAATCTTTTTCATGTCTATCTTCTTAAAAAGCTACCATGATAACTGCTTAATTCTTTAACGAAAAATAGATTTTCATTACATTAATTTTTAATTAATCAAAATACCAAGTATTAGAAAGAGAAGGAATGAAAAATAGGACAGTAATCTGAAAATGATATTAAATAACTACTTTTGAATGAATGATGAAAATTCTGTCATTAATCTACAGTTGGATAGTCCTTTAAAGTATCAAGTAAAAAAAGTCAAATGCAGAAAATATTGGGTTTACACACATAAAATGTTATAGTAAATATAATGGCTTGCAGCTTAGAGTGTTTGATGAAGAATATTGGGTGCAACACTTGATATTTTATAGACATGTAATTCCTATAATATTGGAAAGTATCTCTGGCATTATTTATCTTAAATTTCTCATCACATTTCATATCATAAATTTTTCATGCTTTTTGTGGTATATAAAATGTCTTATGCCTTAGCCATTTAAGTATATGATTGTGACTTTCACATATCCATTGTCTTCTAATTTCAAAACTGATTTTTTTCTGTTCCCTCAGCGAAGCCATTGCTGAAATTTTCATTTTCCGTCTACCTTTCTCTAAAATCAGTGCGTCCTTTGAGTAAGCCAGTCTCCATTCTTCACAGATAAAGATCCTACACTTGCTTGGCATTTAAAATAACTTATGGCCTGACCTCATGTTATGTTTCCAACTTCAATCCCTAATTCTCACATTAATGAGATCTTTTTTCCAGGGTCTAACTATAGGGTGTGTGTGTTATCAAGCACACCTTTTAAAATACCTCCTTATTTGCTTATAGCATTGTTCTTCTGACCTGAGTGTCCTTCCCATTTTGCCAGCCTCCTTCGGCACACATCTCTCTCTCTCTTTTCTCTCTCTCTCTCTCTCTCTCTCTCACACACACACACACACACACTTAATAACTCTCAAAATATCCAAAAGAATTAGCTATTTTCTCTTAGGAAAACTTACCAGACATTTTATGTACACATTGATTTATTTCTTCTCTGATAATTTATTCATTATGCAATGCATTTAACAAGGAATCATGTATTATTTTATTATCCTTCTTGAACACTTGCTTTTAATCATTATTTAACTGTATCTATGTATAGTAAAACTATATCCAGTTTTACTGTCTGTGTTTCATTTCCCCGAGTGCAAACTCTTTGAACAGAGGGAAAATTAAATTATACTTTACTTGTTCTATCCTCTACATGCTTGTCCAAATATATATATGTATTGAAAGCACATTTATTAATTTATTGACAGTATCCAGATTTCAGAATAACATACTACTAGTTGGGGTGGGAAAATAACATTAAATATCCCCTTAGAATTGGTAAGCATCAGGCATTACATTTAGAAGAAACTTGAATCATTCAACTTAAAGTTACTAAACTATGAACTGCTCTGCAGAAAAGCCAAAGGTGTAAGAGCAGCCATGTATAATGTCGCTGTAGGTTAACGATGAAATAGATCTTTTCCACATTTTCAGGGAAAGCATTTGTGAAAAGATGTATTGCTCCAAGTTGGAAATCTATATTCTGCGACAGCTGCTGACTAGTAATGAGATCTAATGAGCTGTCTCTTTATTGGAAAAAATAACATTTGCAATAACAGCCCCTTTGCAAATTGTAAAGAGTATGGGAGTGCCGATATAACCCCACGTTGATAGGGGTATATTCATGTCAATGTCATTTCAATTCAAATCTAAGTTTCTGTTCTCATTGGAAGTAAGGTACTGTACACTCGATGTGAAAATCAACTCCTTTTTTCCCCTAGTAGCCCGTGGCTAAAAATTTAGTTTCTTTCATGTAATATTAACATAACACTGATGCCAATACTATCCTACTAAACTTAAGGCAATTGCATTTAAACAATGATAAGCTTTTCAGATTTCATTTCCAAGTTTAACAGAAAGCTATTGTCCTTTCTCATTGTGTACAGATAATATTCAGAGTTCATTATTTGAAATTATTATACTGATAAATGAATGGCCTTCCCCTCTATCACTCCACAACCCCCAACATAAATAAAAAAGACAACTGTGATCAGTACTACATTAAAATTTTTTAAAACTGATGGTGGTTTACATCATCTTGAAATGCCTCAAGGCTCAAGTTAAAATCATTTAAAGCAGCAGTGGTAGCAGAGATATAATTGATTTGGGGAATATAAAAAAATCTAATATTTTACATAATGAAACTAGAGGTGTTATCAAAAAGTTGTCAATAAAATGCAGTTTCTTTTTTTTAAAAATAATTACCCTTGACTCACATTTAAATAACAGAGATTTGAATGTACAAAACATATAGTACTGAACAAAAATTTTATGGCGTCCAATGCTCCATTGTATAATGTATTTTATGGCATTGGTATTATGTATTGGTAATGATTCCTAGACCCAATGCAAACTTCCCTTTTTCTCTCCCATTATAGGAGAAAGGGCTGCATTATCCTTAAAAGTTACTTGTTCTAGTTCTCCAATTCTCATGTCTTCAGCTTTTCTCTGGGATCTTTCTCTGTGTTTTACCCCCTCAGTCTTATGTATTTTCAACATGACCATATCCACTGACTCTCAAATCACCTCTTAGTTATACTTAAATATTTCCCATGGTCAAAAAAATAAAACGAAACAACAACAAAAACTTAAAAAAAAAAATCTCAAAAAACTCCTACTCTATTTTTCCAAATAAAAAATGAACCATTACTGAGGCACCTGGGTGGCTCATCAGTTAAGCGTTTGCCTTCAGCTCAGGTCATGATCCCAGGGTTCTAGGCTCAAGCCCCACATCTGGCTCAAGCCCCCGCATCTGGCTCCTTGCTCAGCAGGGAGCTTGCTTCTCCCTCTCTCTCTGTCTGCCACTCCCCCTGCTTGTGCTCTCTCTCTCTGTCAAATGAATAAATAAAATCTTTAAAAAAATTACAAAAAAATTAGAAAAGCTCTATATTTTCTGTTTCCACATATGTCTCTTCCACTTACTCTTCAGTCTAGTCCTCAATATATTGTAATTCCTTCCTCCAAGAAATCAATCTCCCAATTCATTTTAAATATATAACTTTTGGAATTCCTCAGCAAGGTTTAACATTGTTGATCACTCTCTGACTTGGCTTCCATATCAGCATATTCTGCTGATTATCTTTCTCTAATTTAGGATCTTCTTCAATCATATTTTCAGAGTCCTTTTTGTCCCATCACCTAAATGTTGTTGCTTTTTAGGATTCAATTCTGGGCACTGTTTTCTCTTTATTCTTCGAATTCTTCCCAGAATGATTGCTTGAATTCTCACCACTTATGATCCAGCTACTGATGACCCTCATCTATCTGCCCAGATCTGATGTGTCTCTAGAGCATCAGAAACATCCAACATCAGCAGGGCATATCCACAGCTCCACACTCAATGTATTCAACTCTTTCTTTATAGGCCTCCTTTCCCCCCACAGTTTGCTCAGATTTTTCTCTGTTAAGAAATGCCTTCTCAAGTCCGAAAACCTTGACTATTCCTTCACCTCACTATTCTCCTGCATTCAATAAAATCACTAAACTCTGTCCATTGAACCTTCCAGATATCCCTCATATTCATCAGCTTTCTTGTCCCATACGACTAATTCATCTGACCAACAAATCCCACTGCTTATTCAGGTTTGTGGATCAGCATAACTGTCATCCTCTGGTCCAGTGACCAGGTGGGACCAAAGTGATCTACCTAAACACAATCCTGATCATGTTATTTACCTCCTTAAAGTTATACTATTATTTTTTGTGTCTTAGGGTAAAGTCCAGATTTTTAACTTGGCTTCCTACTTCTTCAACCTCTCTCTAGCTCACTCATTTAGTTTCTGAAAGGTTACATGTTATTTTTGCAAAGATTCATGTGCATCCTTTTCACTTAAGCATGAGTTGCTCCTCCATATTCACCTAGAAAAAATTAAATAAAAATAATTACAAAAAATGTATTAACTGTCTACTGTACCAGGCTATGGATCATACTTGCCAAACCCGCCTGGCTAGTTTAAGCAGGAATTTGAACCTAGTTCTTTTTTGACTCCAAATTCAGAACAATGTCTCTTCCTAAGGAAGCCTTTATTAGACTTCAAAATTGGTATTGCCTGGTTTATGTTTTTCCAGAGCAGCCAATACCTTCATTAACATAACACTTACCACTTTGTACTGCAGTTATCTTTTAAATTATTTGTGCTGTTGCATGAGGCCCTACAATCTCCACTGTCTGTTTTGTTCACCATTGTACTTCCTAGCACAGTGCTTTGAAAAGCATCGTCACTCAATACCCAAGCTTTGAGATATCCAGGAGGAAGCAAAAGTAAGCCAAACCTACATGTTTCCACCCAAATCTCCAACTTGAATCTTAAGGTAAGGGCAAATTTTATATGAGTAATTAGCTATTTTCATCATTAGGCACTATGTTGGGCATTTGTTGTCCGAATTACTTCTAAAAATGATACCCCCCCATTTGCAGAATTGCCTTTCCTTCACTATATGCCATTCTTGTGTAGCTGCCAATCACAATACTCAAACTTCCTGACCACAGGGGCAAGGGGGTGATGGAAATCTAGCCAATCTTAGTACTTACTATTCTGATCACCCATTTTGGCTCTGGCTGTGCATATAACCTATGACACTCTAATCGAAGTCTAATAGCTAGATAATGAAATGGAAAAGCTCCTTGCATCATTCAGAGCTCTAATAGAAACACTATAATTTCCTTAAGGGGAAATGAATCTTTTAAAGTATCTCTCTTAGGGCCAGAGAGCTGAGTTTGGAGAACCTACAGCCAAGACCAATACCCAAACCATGCCACAAAACTACTCCAGCAGAGACTGCACAGATGCCCCCTTGTCATTTCCCTAGCATAGGCTTGGAAAAGAGTTGGTACTTGGTAAATACTAAGTGTCCATTATACTAACAGATGTCATAATCTACCACACTGCCCCAGAAAGCTAGAACCAATGGCCCCAATATAACCAGAAACAGATTCTGCCTAGGACCTGTTTCTTCACATCACCATCTTCTGAAGCAATTAATGTATTTTTAGGACTATGCATCTTGATAGACCCTTGCTTCAAGAGAGGCTGGGAAAATGAGTCTTCAGCTTTTATGTCACAGAGGTACAACTTACAATACGGGAAGTTTCCCCCCAAAAAGGAAAGTATTTGAATGGTTCTGTGTAGCAACTGAGCATAATAATCACTAACTCTTTATTTCTTATATAGGATTACTAAACTTCAGGATGATGTGAGCAGGTATGTATTTGCAGCCATGTTCTTTTTCCCCAATACTCAGAGGAAATCATACGTAGTAGGAGATATTGTGCCAATAGACAGAAAGAAAGAAAACACAAAGAGAGCTAAAGACATCATTTAACTTTGGAATTCTTAGGCTACCTTATCTATGGGTTTCATACAAATGCCCCCCACCCCAACCCTAACACACACACACCACTTCTTATATTAGTTTGAATTGTATATCTATCTCTTGCAGATAGGAATGTCCCAATTGAAAGAATATTTGTGATGGTTAAATTTTTTTTTAAAGATTTTATTTATTTATTTGAGAGAGAGAGCAAGAGGGGAAGTGAGAAAGAGAAACAGACTCCCTGCTGAGCTGAGAGACCAATGTGGGGCTTGATCCCAGGATGCTGAGATCACAATCTGAGCCAAAGGTAGCTGCTTAACTGACTGAGCCACCCAGGTGCCCCTTGTAATGGTTAATTTTATGTGTCAAGTTGTCTGGGCTATGGTGCCCAGAAAATATGTGGTCACACACTATTCTGGATGTTTTTGTAAGACTGTTTTTGGATGAGATTAACATTTAAATAATTGTATTTTGAGTAAAACAGATTGACCTCCATAACATGAATGGGGTTCATCCAATCAGTTGAAGACCCTGATAGAAAAAAAAAAAAAAAAAATGACTGCAAACAGATTACCTGTAGGCTTGAACTGCACTATTCTCTGGGTCTTTGGCCTGCTGGTCTACTCCCATCAGATTTTGGACCCACCAGGCCTCCACAATTACATGAATCGGTTTCTTAAAATACATCTCTCTCTCTCTCTCTCTATCTCTCTATATATAGTAATAGTTATTTTAATGTGTCAACTTGACTGTGCCATGGGTTGCCTAGATATATATATTATTTGGGGTAGGCCAGTGAGGGTGTTTTTATGAGATTAACAGTTAACTTTGTAGACTGAATAAAGCAGATTACCCTTCATAATGTGTGTGTTGCAGGGGCGGGGAGGGGGCACTCATCTAATCAGTTGAAGACCTAAATAGACCAAAAAGGCTTACTTTCCTCCCAGAAAGAGAGAATTCTTTCTGCCTGATGGCCTTTGAACTGAGACATTGGCTTTTTCCTACTTTGGACTTGAAACATTGGTTCATCCTGGGTCTTAAGCCTTCTGGCCTTTGAAGTGGAACTAAAGCATTGGTATATGTATGTGTGTGCATATAAACATATATATCCTATTATATATGTGTATATTTATATATGCTATTATATGTGTGTGTGTATGTCACACACACATTCTATTTGTTTCTCTGGAGATCCTCAAGTAATACAATATTCTACCAAGGAAATTGTTAATGGCAGAGATGGGGATGTTTGAAGCAAATATTACTTCATATTTTATAGAAAAGTAATGCCCTTTGCATGGAAAACATGGAAACCTTACTCATCTTCTTGTTCCCTACAATGCAGCAGCAATTTCAGAGGTTAGGTGGTTAAGTATACTCAAAGGGAAAGGCCTTATTTTAAGGAAAAGGAATTCTGTGGATCAGCTTTGGTTTTAGTCATTTAGGCTGCTATAACAAAAATATATATTGGGTGGCTTAACAACAAATACTTATTTTTCACAGCTCTGGAGGCTAGGCAGCCCAAGATCAAGGCACTGGCAGGTTTGGTGTCTGGTGAGAGCCCACCTTCTGGTTCATAGACAGTTGTCTTTTTGCTGTGTCCTCACACAGTGGAAGAGATGAGGGAGCTCTTTGGGATCTCTTTTATAAGGGCACCAATTCCATTCATAAGAGCTCCACCCTCAAGACCTAATAACTGTCCAAAGGCCCCACCCTCCTCCATTAGGTCCCTAAAGGCTCTTAATATGATTACATTGGGGATTAGGTTTCAACATATAAATTTGGGGGGGACACAAATACTCAGTCTACAGCAAACTTCTATTCTTATGTCTCTAATTGGCCCACTGCTACACACAACAGGGTTTATATTTCAAACAAAAGAGCAAATGCCATGAAGTATATCTACTCTGGGCTCCTACTCAGGTATGTTGATCATGAGCTATCAAACTGTAGAGTCTAGTTGAATGGTGATCATACAACTAATGCAAACTGTTTGGGAAATACATGGACACATCAGGATTTCTAAATTTTTCTACATCAGAATTGTTCAACTTTTCCAACTGTATAAGAATTCCTTGCACTTGGGGGCTGTCACCTTATTATGTGCCATATGAAGTGAGGCTGATGGAAAGTTTGGAGTAAAGTGCATGAATAGAAGTAGTCCTTAGAAAATGTACTCTACCAATTTACCACCTCAAACAGTATTTATTAAGACAAGTGTCAATGTTTATGTTGAATTTTGGCTCTTAGTTTTTCTTTATGCATTTATTTATTTTTTTATTCAACAAATATTTTGGGGGAAGCCACTTAGTGCCTACAGCTTTTTTGGAAACAATCATTTTAATCCCAGGGGAAGCTTACAGACTAATGATTTTTAACTAGAGAATCCAATAAAATTCATCAGAGTAAAAATTATTTCTCTAGTCCCAGAATTTAACCTCATTCTGTTGTAAGGATTCGTTGAGACCTTTAAAATATATTGAAAATATTCTAAAGCCAAATATCTAATGATCCTCTTTAATTTGATAGTTCAGGTTTCTTATAGGTATAAAATAGTAGTTATACAGAGTATAAACAAGCATATTTAATTTATATTCAGCTTTGTGGTATATACATATGGGGAGCATTGGCAGTTTATCAGATTACCAATATGCCCATGAGCTTAAATGTTAAAATCCAAATAAAACAAAACACATTGCTACTATGAAATCTGATTGATTTTCTTCCTAATCACTACCCTAATCAATAAATGATGGAAGGGAATTTTGATTACTACTGACATAATAATATAACATAAATTTTGTTATTAACAATAAAATTATTGTGACCTCATTATGAACAAGGTATAATTTTTGAAATAGGTACATTATTTTCCCCAATTTATAGAAGGAAATCTAAGAACTAGAAAAATTAAGTAACAACTCCTCAGCTATAGAGCTTGTTAGTGTCAGAACCATGATTCCAACTCATTCTGTCTGATAGAGCCTGGGCTCACTATTAGCCAATGTCTTGTTGCCTACCCACTTGATCTTGAAGGTGAGTCAGACAATTTTTGGAGACTAGCATCAAGATCCACTTTAGGGGAGAAAGATGTTTTGAAAGGCAGCATTGACTGCCGCCCCCCCCCGCCCCCCGCAATTCCTCACCCACAACTAAGGAACAAGAGTAAAGACAAAACAGTTGAGATTAAAATGGGTTTGTGGTGGGTTTTTCAACCTTTAAACTAAGGGACTTAGATCTAGAGTAATGAAATGGGCAACATGAAGAAGATTTAATAGTTTTTCCCACTCAACTTCTAAGGATGGCACAACAGAGGTTTCCTAATGCAAGGTGGTGATGGTTGTGAACTCTTAGCTACCACATGGGAAAACAAAGACCAGGTATAATGTTGGACAGTCCTGAGTGTGTGTCTCAATAGAAAAAAAAATTACAGAGGACTGTTCTCTCTCTCCTTGACAGAGAAAGAGAAATCACCAGTTGCCCTTTACAAACTCATCATTAGTTTGCAGGTATATCTGGGTGGTAGGATACTGGGAATGGTATGGAGCTAAAGCATACTTCGGTGGTGAAGAGTAAGCTTCTCTGTGTTCCCTCTGTTTGGCAGGAAGGAAGATTTTGGTTCTCAGTAAAAGGTAGTAAAACATAATCAGATTTAATGGAGTGATAAACTCCAACAGCGGCAGCATCACCTGCAATAGTAACATTTACAAAAGCAAAGCAACTCAAGATCACAAGCACTCAGTACATCCAGTCTGTGCCTGGCACTACTGGTTGGCTCTAAGCACTATTTGGAGTTGGAAGGATAAGATGGAAGAAAGCATTTCTTTCTCCCGAATGGAGATTCAGAAGATCACACTTGAGAATCCTTTCTTTCCTTTTTCTCCCCAAGTATGTTCATGGGAGAAACTTGATTTTTTTTTTTTTTTTTTTTAAATCATGAGAATGGAGAGATTTTCAGGACTGGGGCAGTTATTAGTTTTCAATTTAACTTAATTCCCAGCATAGTGAATAACCAAAGGGAAAGAACTATTTAGGAAATTCAGTAGACTTTTCGATTAGGATATGGTATTAACTGTAATTTAAGAGGGGCACCTGGGTGGCTCAGTTCGTTAAGCCTCCAACTCTTGCTTTCAGTTCAGGTCCTGATCTAAAGGTCTTGAGATTGAGCCCTGTGTCAGGCTCTATGCTCAGTGCAGAGTCTGCTTAAGACTGTCTCTCCTTCTCCCTCTGCCCCTCCCCTCCCCAAATAAATGAATATTTTTTAAAAAATTAAAGGAATAAATAATAAATAAATAACTATAATTTGGGAATTTATGGTGCCTTATTTAATGAAAGGTTTGGGCAATTTGCATGTGATATCTAAATGCTAGGATAGAGACACATTAAATTGTTCACTTCCCATGTATTTAGGCTATGGTTTAGAGTCATGGAGATGGGTATGTCATGAATCCTGCCCTCAGTGAGTTCATGGAATGGTGACAGAGTTCAATACATAAATAAATGATTACAGGATAATATGATTATGTGCTAGAAGGTTTGAAAAAAGCATCATTAAGGCCAGATGTAAAAGAGAACTTATTTTGCTTGAGGTGTTATGCTTTAGCAGAGCTGAAAGAAAAGTTTGTGCAGAGAGGTAACATAATCAAGACCTGTCTGATACGTGTTTTCTCTTTTCTAAAATTAAGATTTAGAGTAGAAAGTGTCAGAGAAATTTACTAGTAGAACTTTCTTTAATTTATTCCATTACCTACTTCTATTACTCATGTGATTTTCCAGCTGGTGATAGAATTAGAGAAGGAACGAGAAATAGATGAGATTTTGGGTACTTGGTTTTGACTGAGCACGTTTTTATTAATTCACTTAACAAATACTTGTTTCATTTCTAATATAAGCAAGCATGTTATTTTAGGATTGAGAATACATCAGTGAAAAAAAAAAACCTGCTTTATTCTAGTATAGAGGAAAGAAAATTTCTTATTTATATATATTTATATTTATATATAATATAAATTTATATTTATTTATATTTATATTTATATATAATATAAATGGTATGATAAATATGATTACTTCTATGGGGAAAAGTGGTGTTATTTTATATAATATTATTTTATATTAGGTGGTATTTGAGCAGATACCTGAGGCAAATGAAGGACTGAGTATGAGGATTTCTGGGGAAGAGCGTTTCAGAGAAAGACAACAGCATGTGCAAAGGCTATGAGTGGGAAAAGTTCTCCTTTGTTCCAAGAACAGCAGGTGGTCAGTGTGACTGGGACAGAATGACTGGGTAAATTGTAGGAACTGAGGTCAAGGATATGAGGGTCAAGGTCATACTAAGCCTGGAAGGTCACTGTAGGGATTTTGGCTATTACTTTGAGTAGGATGTTAGTGGTGTAACACTTTAATGATTAAAAACTGCTAATTCTACTCTAAGTTGTTCAGCCCAACACGCAACTATAACTCTTTAATCATCTCCATAAAAAGCTTTTCTTTTAGATTGATTGGTTACAAATCCTGCAACAGGAAGCAATCTCCAGAGTAAACCATTCTCATTGAAATCAGTAAGAAACACTTTTAATTTTACTACCTGGAGCTATTATACTGAATATTTAAAGGGCAGATTAAAACTCAAGGAATCAGTAATTAGTAATTAATTGGGTTATAGAAACATCAACACCAAGGTCATCAGTTCAAATCAAAGAAACATAATTGTTAACCTCTAAAAACACTTCACTGGAAATTATGGAATGGAAGTCTGTCTCAATCCTTTTTTCTTGTCAAGAAGCAGTCATATGCACAAGGCAAGAGTGACCCTGCTTTTGATATTCAATGGTATGCCTGTAGGAATCCTTTTTTTAGATACTAAGGTTAAATGAATCTGGAAACTGGCCTATTGGGTCAGGGTAAAACACTTTAGCACAGCACATAATCAAACATTTTCTAAAATGACATTAGCGTGTGTGCTCCCTAGTTGATTCTAACCCTCATTATGCAAAATGCACTGAAAAATATAATGCAGATGATGATTTGATTATGTAACAAAACTAGTTAAATGTTTTCATTAGTTGCATAATATTTTTGCACAATAAAGATAATTGAGTGTTGAAAATGTACTAATTCATTTAATCCCATGAGGCAAAAAATAATATTGAGGGAAATAATGATATTGTTAGGGACTCTGATTAGCAGAGAACAAAGCACAAATTCTTCGCTAATAGGCATAGTTTCAATTTGAAGCACAATATGGAAAAAAAAATCAGGCATTTTACTTGTTGAATTATTTAAAGTTAATAAAGTGGTTAGATTTTCCATCTTATGAGGTACAGACAGTTTTACCAATTGGGTAGTGTGGCAGGAAATATTATTTGCCCACATATATTACATTCATAAGTATGTATATGCTATTTTTCAGGCCCCTGTGGAGAAGAAGAAAGGAAGAGTGTATTGTAGTGTCTCTCCTGATCTGATGGTGGCCCCCAAATGTGGGGAAACGTAATCTGGTAAAAGCCAGCAGTGTGTGCATGGTCTGGGGTTGGGGGGGAGGAGGGAGGGCGGTAAAAGAATTCACCCCAGACAGAACAAAGGAGATAGAATTTTACTGAATACACTACAGGGAAGTGGCGGGAAGGACAGCAAAGCAGAGATTGCAAGGAGAGGGTGGTGAGGGACCACAGCTTTAGGGTGGAGTGAGGAAGTTTGGGGACTTATGGAATGTTCCCTTTTCTGATAATTTTAGGAACTGGGCCTGGATGTAATTGGTCAGTTAAGGCCTATGGCTATTTTGACTTCGGTTGCTTAATGAGCTTGTGTGCATTCAGCTTTGGGGGGTCACTGTGGACCCTTCTGTGTTGATCAAGTTTCCATTGCTCAAGCCGGTTGACTAAAAGTTGTCTCTACACTTCCCCTGATAGACTGACAATGACAAATCTTTGGTATTTGGGCAGAGCTCTCATCTTCAGCTTCTTCCTGATGAATGAGGGGTGTAGAGATGACCCTTCCTATGGGTCAACACTGGTCCCTTGGGAATTTATAGTAGGCATTACAAAAGGAAGAGGTAGATGAATCCAAGGAAGACTGAATATATGAATTTCCCTGAATATAAAGAATCATCTGTTGGCTTGAAGTTATGGCAGTGAAGGAACCTTAGCACCAAGTGGAGAGACATTGGAAAAACCAAAGTAAGATTGTTATTATTACAAGAAATAGAAGCCCGAATAAAAGACCTTTCATAGTTGACCAAAATCTTCCTCCAGTCTAGGAGTTTAACTAATCATTAAAGGAAAGAAAGGGATTGTTTAAAATGCCAATTTGAGTATTCCTGTCTTCTAGTAACCCTGTCACATTTTTATGGTAATCTGGAGTATATACATAACATTTTTAATAAAGCATAGGTTTCTCCTTCAGCTGCAGTCAAGTTATCAGTGGCCACTCAGTTTTGGAGGTCCACCTTTTAAATTTGTGGGTGACTGCTTGTTGAGCTTAGTTAAAGGTGGCCACTGTTTGCTTGGCCAAAGCCTCTATTTACAATTTTATATCAATAGAGGCAGGTCCTGGGACAAATATAGCTAAGGGATAAAACCATCAAGAAGCCCTTTGTTTGATGTCCGGCCTTAACAATATCCTAATTACAAGGAATCATTGGCAAGTGGGAGCAGACTTGTCTGGGGATATGGGCGACCCCAAGTGCATCATCCAATCAAATCATAAAGAAAGAGGGCCATTCATTATTTCCACAAGTCTGTAGTTAACCCCATAAAGTGGGGTGCACTCTGGCTTTTAAGGAGAGATTTTTGTCATCCCAGGCCCACAGAATTGGTCAAGGTGATAGTTGAGTTATACAATTGTTGGGGAATCCATCCCATTTTCCAGCTGTTCAATTAATCATATGCCCATGGGGTCTTGTTATTATCCCCACAGAAAAACAAGCATGAAAATTGTCTATACAAGGGCTATGGTGGTAATTTCTCTGAAGTTTACTTCAAGTTGTCAAGCTTAGGCAAACAACAAATGGCCAAAGACAATCAAAACTAGAATTTAATATCTGTAAGGTGCATTATTGAAACTTAATTTACTCTCTAAAATCACTGTCATTTTTAATCAGAGATAACCAAATCAAGACTAATTCATTTGAAAAGCAAGTCCAATTTTAACAAACTTGGCCTAGTTATTTACATAAGCCCAGCAAGAATAGTGATTGATTATATAGACCGTTTTAAAATCTGCTTTGCTGAAACCTTTTATAAGGAATCTCTAGATTGAACTTTCAGTAGACTCTCAAGGCCAGAAGCCAAGCCAAATACTTGCCATCAGAGATGCCTGCAATACCTGTAGACTTGGGTGAATTCCTCTTCTTGAGGTCCCCCAAATATCCTGAGTTTCCTGCACCTGCCAGGAAGTATCATTCTTTACTCATCTGTTAAGGCTGCTGGGAACTCTGTAGGCAAGGTATCAGGACATTTCCAAGGGGCTTTATTGGCTCCATAAAGTCAACCTTAGTTCCTTAAAGCTATCTGGTCATATCTGAGTCTATGCCTGTCTCTCAAATACGACATTCCAGTCAAAGCCTTGGTAAAATAATCAAGGTTTTCCAATGGTGTCCTGTTACAAGAACAGGTTCTTATTGAACTTATGCAAATAACTATAATTTCCATGAAAGAAAGAATACTCATAGAGAGTTTCTGAATTTCAAAGGTTTCAGGTAAGGAGAAAAGTTAAATGCTTCAATTTGTTCATAAAGGAACATTTTATCATATTTCTGTATATCATGGATATCTTAGTATGTGTGCTGCCGAAGTGAGCACTATATCATGGATACCTTAAGAGAAAGTTTCCTTAACTTGGAAGAGCAAACATTAGAGAACCAGCAATGTTTCAAATAAGAGTCACAAAAACTATAATAGTCTTCCTCATTTCATTTAGTCCCATGTAACTAATTAGTCCCATGTTTGACACACCTTTTCTTATTAGTTCTGGAAATTCCTACCCAGTTCAGTTTAATGACCTTAAAGATATCAAATACCTAAAAAATAAATAAATAAATAAATACCTAAAAATAAGTCCTTTTCATGAATTCCTTGAGGACAAAATTCATTTTGCAAGACCATCAGAACAATAACTATAAATGACAAAAAAGTCAGAAATGGACATGGTTAAAGATCTGATATGAAATGGGCACCTGGGTGGCTCAGTTGGCTAAGTGTCTGCCTTCAGTTCGGACCATGATCTCGGGGTCCTGGGATGGAGTCCCATCAGGCTCAGCAGGGAGTCTACTTCCCCCTCTCCCACTACCCCTCTACCCTGCTCCCACATGCTCTTTCTCTCTTTCTCTCAAATACATGAATAAAATCTTAAAAAAAAAAAAGATCTGATATGAAAGTTCATTATAATGCAACTGACAAGGAAATTCAGTTATTTCTGTGACATGTGAAATCTTGGAGAAGTTTGTAAAAAACCTTAGAAAGTTTTAAAGCACATGCCTAAAAAGGATTATGCGTCATCAAAGACCTGATAAAGACAAAACATAGAAACTTTTTTTTCTGGCAGACAAAGAAAAAAGAAAAACCTTTGTTTACATTATCTTGTCAAGAGCATACCAACAATCCGAGAAAACGTAGTCTTTTTAACAGAGGGAAAGCAGAATTTCAATCTTATACCAGTGTACTTCTAAAATCCATTCCTTTCAACCTTAGTCCATCCTGACCACTCAAAATTCCTTTCCAAAGATTTCCCTTTGCAAACCTTTTACAACTTCCTCTTGCATTCAGATCTTGTCCCAAGTCTTTTCTCACCAAATGACCAGTTTCATTTTAGGACAAAGTTACCTTCTTTTCCCTCAACAAAATGTATTCCCATTCCTTATATCTTTCTTAAACATCTCTTGCTTTCCTACATATGGAGTTGTTTTCCTTATTTCTATCAGTCTTAATTACATTTAGCAGAATTTTAACTCTTAGAAACCTTAGTCTCCAGTGAAAATTAAGTAGTAACCAATTGTGAACTGTCTGTTACACCAGAATTCTTTAGATGGCAAATTTATGAATATATTTCATAATTTTTAGGAACATGCGTTTTTCATAGTACAATCTTTCAATAATGCACAAGCATGTTTTCCAACAGACCCAAGTATCTTTAGCTTCTCTGCAATAGAAGTCAAAAGCAGATAAACCTTATGTTCAGTAATCAATGCTTCAGTATTTTATCTTATTCAGAAAAGACAAATATCCAATTAATTCAATCCAATTTATCTTTGAACTTAGTTTCAGGTTTAACAGCTATCCACAGGGCCAGATGGCCATGAAACTGAGCAAGACACGTTCTACAGTTTTTGCAGAGTTTGGGATTTTGGAACAATGACATGAAGGCTTGCACATATGAGACCTCTGTCCATTTGGAGAAGTTCTGGCAAAAGAGGTCAAGCTGGAAAATAGTATTATAGAAAAGAGTTCCATGGAAGGGTTGTAACTCTTGATCTGGGAGTTTGTACTAAGACCAGGAAACATTACTGAAAAGATGAGACATTTTTTCCTCAGGCCTTGGAGGTCAAATTTGTTCTAGTTTTTGAGAATATAACCCAAGGGTGAGTCTGTAGGAATAGAGGGGCGTTTGTCCCATAGTGGGAAAGATTAGCCACTGATTCCCAAAGGGGCAACCCTCCAAAGGGAATGGAGCTCCACCTCATGGTCATGATTTCAGTCAGGGATTCCTGCTGACCAGTATACTGGGCTACTTTGGAGCATCCCACCAAGGAGAGGGTTGCAGCAAATAGCCATGGCACTTTCTGTTGGGTCCCCTGCAACAGAGAGAGCCAGACACCAGTTGGCCAAACTGGGTCAGAAAGGGAGGGGCAAGACTCACCACTCAGATACATCGGAATTTTGCTGGAAGATCAAGATGGTGGCTGGATCTGTGGGAACAAAGCAAAAAGGGGAGGGGGTGAAAACCAGCCAGCATCAGGAAAGGTCCCAACCAAGTCCGTAATGTGTGCAGACTGACCCTAGCGAACTGCAGATGGAATGAGGGAAAAGAATAAAGGGGTCCTTTGCCCTCATAGGCTCAGGCAGTCTGCCTTCAGACCTTTAGACACACCAGAGAGCTGCCCTGGCCAGAGACCTTCGCTGGTCTGAGAAGTACTAGGGTTAGGCTGCTGAAGGATCGGAAGGAGAAAGAACAGGATAGGAAGGGTCCCTCCGAAGGGGAAAAAGGGAAAATCCCTCACCCTTTTGAGCATGAGTGGTCTGGTGGTTTCCCTCTGGGGCTTTAGGTCCTCACGGAGTAACATCGGTCAGAGGTTGTCAGTTCCCCAAGGAGTAATAGAGTCAATCCAACAAGGGAAAGTCCCAAAAAATTCCTGGAGAATCCAGGGAAAGCCCCAGGCTGACAAAGGCTCCCTGAGCAGGATCCACCAAATGTGTGTTGGGGGGGTGCCCACAAAGGCTCCCTGTAGGGGCACAAAATGTGGTGTCTCTCCTGATCAGATGGGGGCCTTTAAATGTGGAACAACTCAATCTGGTGGAAATCAGGAGCACTGGCAGTGAAAGAATTCACCTGAGGCAGAACAAAGGCGATAGAATTTATTGAATACACCCCAGGGGAATGACAGGTGGGACAGCAAAAGAGAGACTGTCTGTGAGGAGGTAGTGAGGGACCACAGAGGGTGAGCATGAGATGAGCACAGAGTGATGGAGCATGAGGCCTTATGGTATTTTCACTTTTCTGGTAATCTTAGGAACTGGGGCTGGTTGTAATTGGTCAGTTAGGGTCTATGACTATTTCAATGAGCCTGTTTGCATTCAGCTGTGTGGCCACTGTGGGCCCTTTTGCCTTCATCAGGTTTCCATTGCTCAAGCCTGTTGTCTAAACGTGGCCTCTACCTGTGTTGCTTGAAGTAAACAGTTGCATGTGAAGAACTTAATTCAATAAACTACAACATTATCTTTAGATACATATTTTCCTGATCTGAGTATATTTTCTGACTTCATAAAAAATAAATATAAAAAATGTAAACCACAAAAAAAGCGATAATAATGACCTAAAATTCCATAATAATATTTATATATTTTGTGGTCCAGGAAGGCCTTTATAAACTTTACACCAAGTGGGAAACCATAAAGGAAAAGAGTAATAAATTTGAATAAATGCCCCAAATATCCAAATACAAAGCACAGAACTGGGAAACTATGTGTGGTATTTATTGGAGACCATGGATTAATATTTTTAATATTACTAAATAAAAGAAACAAAAAACAAGCATCTTTAGAGAAAAAATGATCAAGAACATAAGCAAGTTGATGGCAATGTAATAAATATTATGGTCAATGAACAAATGAAAAGGTATTTCAAGTCACTCATTAACTTAAAAATGAACAAAAATTATCTTTTGCCCTATCAAATATCAAATTGGCAAAGGTTTAAAAAAGTGCACAAACCAGAGTAAGATATTACAAGGATAAAAAAAATGAATAAAATGAATAAAAAATTCTTGTTTACTTCTAATGTAAATATATATTTATATATAGACAGATACTAAACTTCTGGGGAATAATTGGTTGCTCAAATTTAATCCTGAAGATGTACCCAACATTTTTAAAATAAATTTTTCCTAGGGAAGTAATGAAGGATGTCTACAAATAATTAGCAAATATGTGTGAATATGTGTAATAAATTCATATTTATGTCCATATATGTATGTCTCTATCTACAAATGCAGGCATATTTATCTATTTTAGTAGATGGACAGTGGTATCTCATTGTGGCTTTAAGTTCTGTTTCCTTGATGGCTAATGACTTTGAGTACTTTTTTTCATTTACTTATTGGCTATTCATGTTTTCATTTGTAAAATATCTGTTCAAGTCAATACATATGTGCATTTTTATAAAAATTTTTAAAGAAAATATAGTCTAAGTACAGGACAATGTAAAGACCTTAAGTGCTCAGTATAATGAATTTTGATAAATACTATAACCACATAACCCATACTTTGTGTCCCTTTGTCAATCCCAGCTCTAACTCCCACATCACTCTTCTTAGATCACCACAGATTAGTTTTTGCCTGTTTTAGAGTTTCATGTAAATGGAATCACACAGTATGCACACATTTTTTGTGCCTGGCTACTTTACCTAAAAATAAGGTTTCTGAGATTCATGCATGCTGGGCGTGTCAGTAGTTAGTAGTATTCTTTTGTATGAATACACCATACATTGCTTATTTATTTTCTGTTACTAAACACAAGCTGTTTTCAGTTTGTGGCCCTTATGAATAAAGTCGCTATGCAAGTCGTATTGAGAATATATATTTTTATTTCTCATGAGTAAATATCTATGAATGGAATTGCTGTGGTACATGGCTGGCTATACTTATTTCCACACCATTAGTAATTTCTGAGAGTTCTGTTGTTTCATATCGTCACCAACATTTGGTGCTTCCATTCTCTTTAAACCGCGCTACTTTAGTAGGTTAGTAGTGGTATCTCATTGCAGTTTTAATTTGCATTTCTGTGATGACTAATGATGAGCACTTTTTTGTGTGTGTTTATTATCCATTCATATGTCTTCTTTGTGAAATGCTTCCTCAAGTCTTTTGTCAAATATTTTGAAGAAGGGGGTGATACTTGTCTTTTCACTATTGAATTGTAGGTTTTCTCTGTATGTTATATATTTAAATCACATCAAAATGTTGTGAAAACCTTTCTTGCCATTTAACATTTTCCTATTTATTTTCTTAATAATGCCCAGGAGTTTTTAGTTTTGTTGCATTTCTAATTAACATTTTTTAATATATAATTTGTAGTCCTTCCTATATTTTATTTAGGTTCTTTGCCTACTGCAAGTTTGTGAAGATACTCTTGGATAAACTTTCTTCTTAACTTAGACTCTCAGTTTTAAAATTTAGCTCTATAATCTATATAAATTTAATACTTATGTATAGTGTGAGGTAGAGATGAAGATTTTTATTCCATATAGCTAGCAGATATTTAAGTACAATTTTTTTAAAAGATTTTCCTTTCCTTTCTTCATTAAATTGATTTAGCTTCTTTCTCAAAAATTATTTGACTGACAAACCAAACAAACTGAGGGTTGCTGGAGGGGAGAAGTGTGGGTGGATGGAGTAACTGGGTGATGGATATTAAGGAGGGCACGGGATGTATGAGCACTGGATATTAAATGAGACTGATGAATCACTGACCTCTACCTCTGAAACCCATAATACATATGTTAATTAATTGAATTTAAATAAAAATAAAATTTAAAAGACAATAGCACACTCCATAAAAATTCTTTGCTTAAATATAGGTCAGTCTATTTCTAGAATCTCTATTATGTTTTAAAGATATATTTGTCCATCCTTTTATCAAAACTACACTACCTTGGGTGAAATACATGAAGGGGATTAAGAGGTATAAACTTCCAGTTATAGATAAGTCACAGAGATGAAAAGTACAGCATAGGGAATATAGTAAAAAATATTATAATAACTTTGTGTGGTGACAGATGGTGACTAAACTTACTGTGGTGAGCATTGAGTAAGGTATAGAATTGTTGAATCACTATGTTGTACACCTGAAACTAATAAAACAGTGTATGTCAACTATACTTCAGGTAAAAAAATAAATAAATCACTACCTTTATTACAATGAGTTTATAGTAATTTCTTTTTTTTGTTTTTTTTAGATTTTATTTCTTTGGCAGAGAGAGACACAGTGAGAGAGGGAACACAAGCAGGGGGAGTGGGAGAGGGAGAAGCAGGCTTCCTGCTGAGCAGGGAGCCTGATGCGGGGCTTGATCCCAGGACCCTGGGATCCTGACCTGAGCCAAAGGCAGACGCTTAACAACTTAGCCACCCAGGCACCCCTATAGTAATTTCTTAAACCAGATATTTTAAGTCCTCCATCTTAGTTTTTCTTTGTTAGATTGCTTAAGTTATTTTAGGTTCTTTGCATTTCCAAATAAATTTTACAAAAACCTTGTCAATTTCCACAAAAATGTCTGCTCGAATTTTCACTGGAGTTATATTAAATCTACATATCACTTTGAAAAAAACTGGCACCATAACAATAGTGAATCTTCTAAAATAAAAATGGCATATCTCTCTATTTATTTAGGCCTTTAATTTCTTTCAGATATTTTCCTAGTAATTTTTAGAGTAAAGGTTTTGTACATTATTTGTTATATGTAGCTCTCAATAGTTTATATGCCTGGATGCATTTATAAATGTTTTAAAATAAAATTTTATTTAAAACTATTTGCTAATGATATAGAGCAATTCTAGAATTTGTTTGATTTCTTTGTTAGGTTTACTTAATAGTTCAAATATTTTCCCATAGATGCCTTATTATTCTACTTAAATAACCATGGAAACTTGAACAGAGATTTTCTTCTTTCTTGCCAATCTTTATGTCTTTTAAATTTTTCCTAGCCTTCTTGCATTAGCTGGGCCCTATAGTACAATGTGAAATGAAAATAGAGAGAGTGGACATCTTTACCTTGTTCCCACAATTGGAGGGAAAGAATTAGGTCTTTCACCATGTAAGTGCGGTGTCAGCTATGGTTTTCATAGATACCCTTTATCAGACAGAGGTTTTTGTAATCATAAATGTGGGTTGCATTTAGCCAAGTGCTTTCTCTACATCCATTACAATCATAAAATTTTTCTCTTTTACTTTGTTAATGTGATGAAATATGTTAATTGGTTTTTGAATGTTAAACCAACCTTTCCTTCCTGGGAGAAAATGCACTTGCTCATGACATTAATCTGCTGTTTCTGGATTCAAATTGTTAATTTTTTGTTAAGAATTTTTATGTCTCTATTTTCTTCATTTTATTTTCTTGTAATCCTTTTCTGCTTTTGATTGTAGGTCTATGAGGGTTAGGCTTCCTCATATATGATCACTTATCTTCTATTTTCTGAAAGATTTTGTGGCAGCTTTTAAAATGATTTTTTCCTAAGTGTTTGATATAATTCATGAGGAAAGCCTTTTGGCACCAGTGTTTTCCTTTTAGGGAAGTTAGTGGTTGGATACTAATGCCTTTGACAGATACAGAGCTCTCTAGGTTTTCCATGTAGTCTTTTGCCAAGGTTAGAAGGCTATGTTTTCAAGGAATTTGTAAAGTTAATCCAAACTGTCAGATTTATTGGCATAAAGTTGCTCATATTCCCTGTTCACAATATTTCCATACACGTAGATGTATGTATATGTGTGTACAACCTATAGTGATAGGCTTTTTTCATTCCTGATACTGGACTTTTGTTTTTTTCTCCCTTGTTTTTCTTAAATTACTGTTACTAATGGCTATCAATTTCATTAATCTTTTCCAAGAACCACTCTTTTTTTCATTTTTGATTTTATTTGTCTGCATTCTATTACATTGATTTCTACTTACATTGTTATTTACTATCTCCTTATTTTTTTTTTAAATTTGCTTTTCTTTTCCTAAAATCTGTTAGTAGAACCATAATTACTTGATTATGTCCCTTTCCTCATAATATGGTTACTGAATTCTATAAAGTTCTCTTATGGACTACTTCATAGGCATCTTACAAACTTAATACGTTGTATTGTATTTATCAATCAATTAGAAATAGTTTCTCATTTCAACCGTGACTCCTTTTCTGACATATTTTTTAGCAGTGTATTGTCTAATTTCCAAATGTTTGGGATTTTTAGATATATCACTATTATTGTTTTTGCATGTAATTCAGTTGTCAGAAAATATGCTTTGTAATAATTTTAAATCTTTACAAGTTAGTGAGAATTGCTTTATGTCACTGAATATTATCTACAGGCATACCTTGGAGATATTGTGGATTCGGTTCCAGACCACTGCAATAAAGCAAATATAGCAGTAATAAATATCCACCTATCTAACTTAAGCTGAATGTGAAGTAGAGAAAGAACAATTAGTATAAAATGCAGAAAATCAAAAGATTATTTAAATGGGATTTTAAATACTTCTCTCAGAAATCAAAACCAAATGATTTGTTGGCTTCCCAGTGCATATAAAAGTTATGTTTACACTATGCTTATGTTATGTTTAAGTGTACAGTAGCATTATTTCTAGAAAAACCAGTGTATGTACTTTAATTAAAAAATACTTTATTGTTAAAAATGTTAATGAAAATCAAAAAGTAAAACAAAATAAAATAATTCTTAGCATCTGTGGGTTGGGGTAGGGAAGGCTCATTACATGCAGGAGCACAGCATAAAAAGACAAGTTTAAAGTAAAAGCTGGAAAACATATAGCACGTAAACATTAAGCATAACAAAACTGCTGCGGCTGTATTAGTATCAGAAAAAGTAGATTTCAAGGCAAAGATTATTATCAGAAACAGCTATTTCATAATGATAAAAGGGCCAATTTATCAAGAAAACATACAAATTTAAAATTATATATAATTAATAACAAAGCATCAAAACATATGAAGTAAAAACTGACAAGCTTAAAGGAAGACATTGACAAATCCCAATCGTATTTGGAACCTTAAACACCACGTCCTAAATAATAGAAAAACTAGATTTAAAATACGAAGAAAGCCATAAATATTTAAACAACACTATCAACCAACTATACATAAGAAACATTTATAAGTTATTATGCCAAACAACTACAGACTACACATTCTTTTCAAGTGCACATGGATATTCAGCAAGATACAGGCATACTTCACTTTACTGTGCTTCACAGATAATGCTTTTTTTTTTTTTAACAAAGTCAAGGTTTGTGACAGCCTTGCATCCAGCAAGTCTATTCATTCCACTTTTCCAACAGCATATGCTCACTTGTCTCTTTTTCATCTTTTCCATCTACTTTCTTCTTCTTTCTTTCTTTTCTTTTTTTTAAATTTTTGCTGTATATTGGGAATTTCTTTTGACCTATTGTCTTCAAGTTGATATCATATTTTTTCATATTTTTATTCTAACATTTATATTTAGTTCTTTTTTTATAATCTCCACTTTTCTACTGAGATTTTCCATAAGTTTAAGCACATTTTCTACCTTTCTCTTAGACCCTTTAAAATATTCATCACAGTTAATTTGAAGTGTCTGCCAGATAATTCAATATTTGGGCCCTCACTAGGTCTGCTTATAGGGACTGATTTCATTTTGGACAATTGATCACATTTTATTGCTTTATCTATTTCTTTATTTTTATTGTACACTAGATGTCATATGGAAAAGAATAGTAATGATTAACTTAATTTTAAAATCATTTTTGCTCAGAAAAGCGCCTACTCCTTCATCTGTAACTGCCAGCCATTGAGACAACCTCATCTCAGCTGAGACGGTTCTGTTGTTATTTTGGTTAGATTCAGTTCAACACTGGCTTCAATGATTTGAATACATGATCAACACCTTCCTTTGTTCTGGTATTGAAGCACCAGGGAGAGGCCAAGGATCCCTTTGGGCTTTATACTGCAGCCATCAACCTTCCAAACTGTTGGAGATCTTATTTTGTTTATTTACAGCCTAGCTTCCAGGGCCGTTTGGTCGGTTTCCTGGGGATTTCTCTGTGCTCATAGTATTGTTCCAGGCTCTCTGTCACACAGGTACTGTATCTCTGCTCTGTTTTCCTGCATCCAGCCTTACAAGGCTTTAGCAGTGTGTACAGTAAAGGTCTGCAGCATCTGTGGAGGGTTTATGTCAGGTCCCCATCCCTCTCTTTTTTTTTTTTTTTAAGATTTATTTATTTATTTGAGAGAGCGAGAATGAGAGAGAGAGAGTACATGAGAGGGGGGAGGGTTAGAGGGAGAAGCAGGCTCCCTGCCGAGCCTGGAGCCCGATGCGGGACTCGATCCCAGGACTCCAGGATCATGACCTGAGCCGAAGGCAGTCGCTTAACCAACTGAGCCACCCAGGAGCTCCCCCCCATCCCTCTCTTAATAGTACTAGGCAACAGCAGTGAATTCTGAGGTGGTTCAAAAGGGTTTCTTTCATTTCTCCTGTTCTGTCTTCTGCCTTCCTCCGCTTTGCTTCCCTGCACCTCAGGGATCTCATCTCTCACCTATTTCCTCTCCGCTCCAGATATTACATGTGAATATTCAGTGATAATCCATGGGGAAGTCAGTGAATGGTTGCAGAATCTCTTGGTAGCTGTGGCAACTCAGGTTTTGAAACCATTTTACCAGCCCATTCTTGGCCTCTAAAATGCATAGGAAGAGTTTAGCTAGTTTCTTCTTACCTCTGCCAATGATTGCTGACTTACCCTCCTGTTTTTCCATCAGAAATGAAAGCCACCTTAAATTTCTTTTCTCCCAGGCCGGGGCTTAACATTTTCTATTTTGTAACCATTTTGAATTTTGTGTGTTCTCACCTGTCTGATTAATTTAAATAAAAACCTTTACTTTTATAAATTATCCAGTTTCCCTTGTTGCTAAAGAGGAAATGACATTATGTTGTTACTTTCTTCATCTCCAGCAGAAGCAGAAATTTTAAAATTATTTTTAATATAAAAAAGATACCCAACAATAAAATTATGATTTTCCATAGATTGGATCACTATTTGAACATAAAAATGATACAGAAAATTATTATTGTCATAAAAAGATTTTATATTTTTATTTTTGTTAATTTATTTTAAAGATTTATTTATTTGAGAGAGAGAGAGAGAGAGAGAGAGAGAGATAGTACACCAGGAGGGGCAGAGGGAGAGAAGCAGACTCCACTAAGCCTGGAGCCTGACACAGGGCTCCATCCCAGGACCCTGAGATCATGACCTGAGCTGAAATCAAGAGTCAGACACTTAACCAACTGAGCCATCCAGGCTCCCCAACAATTTTGTATTTTTATATGACAAATGCAGGTGATGAAATTTTAACTAATGCATTTTAAAATTATGGTTATCTCTGGTGGGATTATATACTCCTTAGCTCGGGATCATCTTGTTGCAAGGGATAGAATCCCTTCTAAGTATTTTTTCTTTTAATGTCAAACTACAGTATTCCCACCCAAATAGGCAATGGCAGGGAATATATAGTAGGGTGCACAGGGAGCTGCTCTTTCTAGCCCTGTGAGATTAAACATCCTCTCATATCTGCTACTCTCTGCACAGAGCTGCCCCCTGTATCTAAAATGATTCTCTGAGTTACACTTGGAGATATTTAGGAAGGAGAATCTGGCCTGCCAGCTCATGGAAAGTTCTCCCGGGTTCAACCAGTTTTGACAGAGGAATGGGTTATGAGGTGCTAACAGGGAGGTTGGGAGACTTTATTTTTGAATGTCGTCTTCGTCGTCATCGTTGTTGTTTAAATGTTTATGATCTTGCTTCTTCGTTAGTGAGCAACTCTTTTAACATCAACGCTTGACTGGCTTATTCTATGTTATATTCCTGTATGGAAGGAAGTGTCCTGCACCCGGTGTGTACTCAAGAAACATTTTAAATAACAATCTCAAGCTCTTTTCCTGCCACAGAAGTGTTATTTTTAATACACTTTATTTCTTTAAAAAAAAAAAGATTTTATTTATTTATTTGGCAGAGAGAGAGTGAGCGTGAGCACAAGTAGGCAGAGTGGCAGGCAGGAGAGGGAGAAGCAGGCTCCCCATTGAGCAGAGAGCTGAATGTGGGGCTCGATTCCAGGACCCTGGGATCAATGACCTGAACCGAAGGCAGATGCTTATCAACTGAGCCACCCAGGCTCCCCAATACACTTTCTGTTATTTGTGAAATACACTACCTGGTGCAATGGTTCTTAATACATATGAGATTTAAAGTGGTATACAGAGAAAGACAAGTATCATATGATCTCACTGATATGTAGAATTTAAGAATCAAGGCAGAGGATCATAGGGGAAGAGAGGAAGAAATGAAACAAGACGAAACCAGAGAGGGAGACAAACCATAAGAGACTCTTAATTTCAGGAAACAAACCTAGGGTTGCTGGAGGAGAGGGGTGTGGGGGGATGAGGTGGCTGGATGATGGACATTGGTTGGGGAGGGTATGTGTTGTGGTGAGTACTGGGTGTTGTGTAAGACTGATGAATCACGGGCGCCTGGGTGGCTCAGTTGGTTGGGCGACTGCCTTCGGCTCAGGTCATGATCCTGGAGTCCCAGGACCAAGTCCCGCATGAGGCTCCCTGCTTGGTGGGGAGTCTGCTTCTCCCTCTGACCTCCCCTCTCTCATGCTCTCTCTCTCTCAAATAAATAAATAAAATCTTAAAAAAAAGACTGATGAATCACAGAACTGTACACCTGAAATAAATAATACATTATATGTCAATTAAAATTTTTTTTTAAAATTTAAAAAAAACTTCACAAAAAAATAAAGTGGTATACAAACACTACTACCTAAAGGATTATATAAAATATGAATAGAAATTAGACCTACTGAATCACAACAATTAAGAATGGAGTTGAGGTTTAAGAAAAAAATGTGACCATGCAGTATGAGAACAGTCGATTCAGTGACTAAGGTAATACATTTGATGGTCAATATGATATAGGGTAAAAGAACGGGAGTTTATGGAATTCTGAGTTATGGAGATTTCTTGTGAGGTGAGTCTTGATTGTTGAATATGTTTCCTCAGGCAAATATACTAGAAAGATTGGAGAACATCTGAAGTCTCATTATGGAGTGCTGCTAGCAAGTTCTTTCTTTTATTTGTTCTTTCCTTCCACCCTTCCTCTTTCCCTTCTTTCCCTCCACAAAATTATATTGGGTACCTACTATGTGCTAAGCTAGGCACCTTTTTTCAGAGCTACAGAGAGGAATGAACCAAACAAATCCCATTCCCTTATATAGCTTGCATTTTATGGGGAAAGAAAAACAAGAACAACTAGATTCATAAAGATGGGTTTGTGTGTGTGTGTGTGTGTGTATGTAGGAGTGATAAGTACAGTGAGAAGAGTTATTGATAGGGAGTACTACTAGTTGCTCCTTTAGATAGACTGTCCTCCGGACAAAGGCTACTTCCTTGTACTTGAGTGAAGAGAAAGAGCCGTCCAGGTACAGAAACAGTGGATTGGGTGCAATATATCAGATGACAACACTTGGAGATGGGAGACCTCAGTTCAAAACCCACGTACATTCACCTAAGTTCAAAAATGCCATAACAACTGGAGTGGAATGAAGAGAGCACTGAGTGATAGAAAATAAGTTTGGAGAGGCAACCGGGAGCCCGATGATATAATGTATCACAGATCATGAAAAAGACTTGGGATTTTATTCTAATAAGATAAATTATTAGAGGCTTTGGAGCAGAAAAAAAGATATGATCTTAAAAGGATCAGCCTGGTTGCTGTGTAAAGAATAATCTGTATAGGACCAATAGGGCTTGTGGTACAGTTGTTTCAGCTAAGTATAATTTTTGTTCATCTTTTGAAATAGTGTTGGGGCATATGTGTATCTTCTGTTGTAGCTTTATGTGTCATTAAAGTGTTCAACATTGAATACCTTTTTGAGACTTCTATTGTCAGTCAGCAAAATGAATTTGTTTTACTTATGACATTAAGATATTTAGATAGAAAAAAATGAAAATATCATTATGTATTTTAAGCCTCCAAGTAGCTGAATGCATTATTAGGCTGAGTATGCTTTTTGTGATCATGTAAGAGCAGGTAGCAGTTATAATAAATAATGTCAAAATTATAATTTTAAAGTACCATTCAAGATATTAAAAATTATAAAATCATTGATATAATCATGTGAATGTAAATGTATATAAAATAATTTTCCATATTGGATTTTAAAATAAATAATTTGTCAGAGACTATTACCAAAAGAGAAGACTTACAAAGATACACGTGAAATATATTTTTAACAGCATCATAAATAGCAACATAAAATTAAATGAATTTCAAGAAGGCTTAGATTGGAAAAAATATGGGGATCTATCTGGGAGCTGTTGATGTACTTAGAAGAAGTTATTTCAAATCAAATGTTATATAATAGTTACAATTTTTTGGACTGCTACTCCCTGCCAAGGACTGAACTAAGCATAGTGTATGGATAAATTATTTTAATATTCTGTTAGTTCACTGTTAAAGAGAATAAATTGTGGTCACTTACTACTGAAAAATAAGGCCTTTTGTTGCATATCCACTTTAGGTAAATAGCCAGTTCTTAATTGAGAAAGTAAAAATATGATTTCATCACGTTAGTATGTAGATCATTGATGAAATAATAGAATCCCAGGTCTTCCTATTGTCCTGGAAAGAAAGAACTGAAAAATATTTAGCTGTAATGGCACAGAAAGAACTAATACACTACAGTTTTATATTTCATTTGTTTATTTCCTGCAGCTGCCTTGTAGGAAATGTGTGTATCATCTAATTGGGAAGGTGTCCACCAGCAATTACATCAGATGGAATCCATGGGATCCAGCAATTATAGCAGATTGGATTAAGAGCAAATGGATACTTAGTACTTTTTAATGATGATGATGATGATGACCATATTAAGAGTATTGGTGTGACATTAACAGTGAATAAAAGACTATTTCCATTATCTCTCTCTCTGTTTTACTACATTTGTAACATTCCTACTTGCATTCCAAGTTTTTAGTGAGAACACATCTTTCTCAAGGTCTCTCATTTGACAATATACCAGGTATTGATAAATGAACTGAACAAGGTAGGATAGTATGCTTTGGCTAGATGTCATACAAAGGGCAACTAGTAGTAATCATAATTTGCTTCTGCATAATACATTTCTACAGCGATCTAAAATTAAATTGTATACATTGAATAGCTTCACCTCTTGAGCCAAAGAAAAGGTCATTATTTCCAGAACTGAACTTCAGCTGCATCTTACTTAATAAATATCCACCTATCTAACTTAAGCTGAATGTGAAGTAGAGAAAGAACAATTAGTATAAAATGCAGAAAATCAAAAGATTATTTAAATGGGATTTTAAATACTTCTCTCAGAAATCAAAAGATAATTTGCATGTTAAACTAAAAATGACCAATTTAATCACGCGTTCAATTGTAAATAGTTTTTAAAGTGTAACAAATGTTATTCGTTTGATACTGTAAACTTTGTTGGGTAATGTGATCTTGTACACTTCTAATAAGCAGAGATCATATATAGAATCACTTATGGAACCTAACTTAGTACTAAGTACTATAGAGACAAAAGGAACTGATACAGCCAAACTGATACTATAAACAAAATACTAAATTTAACAAGACATCCTAATTAGATTGAAGAATGATCAAGTTAAAATAACAATCTAACAGAGTTCAGGCTTTTTTCATGTTTCATAAGAAAATATGGAAAATGCATTCTAGAGTTAATATCTGCGAAAAATTAACTTAATCTCTGGAAAGAGATTAAGCATAATGCAAACTTCATAATGCAAACTTTTAGAAGTCTACATAGGTTCTTGGGAATGGGTATTTGCAACTCTTGTGTATGTTAGGTGTGTGTGTGTGTTTCTTTGAATTTTTCTTTGATGTGCTAGTTGCTTTTGGGTATTTTGGAGTATGCTTTTGCAAAGAATTTTTTTTTTCCATTCCAGTCAATAGGAGATAAAATTAAGTTTGGTGTTTAAACATACCTAGACTAGGAAATAGGGGCTCAAGATACCCAATTTTTGGAGCGAACATTCTTATTTACTTATGTAAGCATTTTACTTTTTATGAGTGCATGAAAGAACCTAATATGTGATCTCTCTGTAAAACTTCTTTTTGTGCAGGTTATAGTAAAATGTATTTCTTGTCTAACTCTACGGTCAGAATTGTTGTTGCTATGTGAGATAACTTCTTTATATGTTACGGTATTATAGAGAGCAAAGCTCTAGCACTGATGGCCACTTTTTTGCTCATACCTATAATCTCTCACAGGAGTTGCTGGCCCTGCATTTGCATGTAGTCTTCTTTAACAGTCCTATTGTAAACATAACCTTTATGGTCTATAACATTTATTTTGCTTTAATAACTGAAGTAAATCCCAGGGATCTTCCAGGCCATAGAAGGGGTCTCATACATTATCACTTTGATTAAATCTCAACTCCCGATGATGATAGCAGGACACTTATGGCATTCTGGCTCGTGGCAGCTTTTTCAATGGTAAATCCATACTGTGACCCAATACTCCTTTAGTTTTTTATGCTTGAGGAAGCAGTGCATTCTATGTAAGTAACTTTTTAGTCAATGAGAGAGAGAGGCTAGTGAAAAAGGGGAGGAGATAATGTCTATCAAAATACAGTTTATGTACTTTGAAAAGGCATATTCAAATTACCTCATGTCTATGCATGTGATGTTATAATAGAAGAGGGTCATTGACTGAGTACAAACTATAGAAAAAAAAAAAAAAACTCAATGGAATTTTCTGGTTTGGTAGGGATAACAATGAAGGAAAATTCCACAGTCTCTGATTCAGTTATTTCTCTGTGGGGATGACTACAGCAGCAACTGTACATAGGCTTACATTTTTATTATTATTGAAAGGAGCAGCCATGGGTTTAAAAGATTACCAGTGGTATGTGCATGGTGAGCGCTGTGAATTGTGTAAAACTGATGAATCACAGACCTGTATCTCTGAAACAAATGATATATTATATGTTAGAAAAAAAAAAAAGAAGAAGAAGATAGTAGGAAGGGAAAAATCAAAGGGGGGAAATCGGAGGAGGAGACGAACCGAGAGATTATGGACTCTGAGAAACAAACTGAGGGTTCTAGAGGGGAGGGGAGTGGGGGGATGGCTGAGCCTGGTGATGGGTATTAAAGGGGCACGTACTGAATGGAGCACCGGGTGTTATACGCAAACAATGAATCATGGAACACTACATCAAAAATAATTAATTAATTAATTAATTTAAAAAAAAAAGATTACCAGTGGAACTAGCACTGGGTTGTGGCAGAGAGCATCAGCTATCTAGCCTCTGTATCCAACAGTTAGAAAAATATCACAGTTGAGAGTTTTAGAGAGGAGAAGGATGGGAGGAGGGATGAGCCTGGTGGTGGGTATTAAGGAGGGCACGTATTGCATGGAGCACTGGGTGTTTCATGCAAACAGAGAATCATGGAACACTACATCAGAAACTTATGATGTACTGTATGGTGACTAACATAACAATAAAAAAATATTTAAAAAAGAACCATTAGAAATAAATATATTTTTAAAAACCACATCCTATAAAAAGAAAAAAAATATCACAAGATATTTATGTTCCCAATTCATAGATTGTGGACATGCGTTTGGGAGGACCTCACATAATGCCTGTCTCACCTGACCTTCCCACCTCCCGAGAGAGTCAGCTTTCTGCCAGAAATTGTCTAGGCAGCCCATTCTATATTGAAATTTTTCCAACCCTTCTCCCTATTGAGCTAAATTTGCTTCTCTACAACTTCCCCCACACCAGTACCAGGTCTGCTCTCTGGATCTGTACAGAATTATCTAATTCTCTTCTCTGACAACCCTTGACATAGGGCTAAAGCAACTATCAAGTCTCCCTAATATTTATTTCCAGGCTATTTGTCCATCCCTAAAGTAAGATTAACTACCCCTGGTGTGCCTTGTCTCAAGATGGTGATGAGAATAAGGTGAAATAATAGACGTGAACGTGTGTCAAGAATAGAAATAAAAATACCTGAAATTTATCATTGTTATATTTTAAAACCAATAGATATGAAACTTTAAGGCTTCAGCTAAAATATTTTTGGCCTGGTACTTTAAAAAAATTCAATTGTTTAAACTTCCGCATTCTTAAAATTGAACTGAATTAGTGCTGATATAAACAATAATTAGGGCAGATAAGGCAAGTTAATGCAACCTCCAGGAAGGATAGAATATGTAGCTGAGGAGACTCTTCTGGTTTTGTGAGCCCAAAGATGTTGAGGAACTGATCCAAGGAGGCCCCTTTGCTTAGGACAATGTCTCTTACAACATGAGAACTTGAACCACAGGCCCTGTCACCCTGATAGAGATTAAATTGACCTGTGGCATCTGCATAGTTATTCAGACCTTGGACTCTGGGGTCAGATCAAGCTTACACCTGGCTATACCACTTGTTAACTGTGTGAACTGTGGCAAGTTAGTTTAACTTTTGGCTTCCAATTCCTTGCCTGAAAATGGGCATAATAATAGTGTTATTGTAAGGATTGCATGACTTAAAACATAGGAAGTTCATAGAACCGTGGCTTATAGCTCAGTAAATGCCAGTGACCATGATGATGAATTCCTCAGTACCAGGGCTATATTGGGTATCTTCAACCATGCACTTCCCTTAATTTTCACACAAGGTTATGTATTGTGGCTCCATGTTTAAGCCAATGGGCACAGAGCTGGTTTTCTTACTCTTTCTCCCATCCTTCGACTGTGTCACAGAGAGAGATCTGAGATATTGTGCACTGGAAAGAACTTATTCATTAGAAAAATGCACACCCCAGAATTAACTGACAGGGCTATGCTGTAGACAATGTTGACGACTTGCTACAATCTGCCTACCCAATCTGGACAGACCCGTGTCTTTCTGTGTCTGCCCAGAGAGTAACATCGCTGTTCTAAGGGCTCAATTCAAAGCCAAATAATAGGGGTCAGTCATACCACAGTCAGAAGAACATTCCAGTGATGTCATTGACTTGACCAGGAGAGAAAAAATGTAGATGCTACTACCAGATTAGCATCCTCATCAATGCTAACCAAAGTTGGAGAGAAAGACAAAACAAATGCACCATGTGCATAAGTTGTCTTAAGTGCACAGGCTCAAGTTAGCACCGTTATTAAGAATTCATTTTATTTTCTTTTGACCTTACTTGTTGCTGTATAAATCCCTTCCAAATATCGTTCCAAAGTAGAAGCAGCAAACTAGACCACCAGAAATTCTGTCCCTGACTACTGTTACTTCATTTTCCCGTGGATTTCTCTTTCCAGTAGAGTCAGACGGAGGAGTAGGTCCCCTTTGCAGGCCACATGGAGTGATGCTTGTTCACGGCAACCCGTTCTGTGAAAACCAGAGGCAACTTGGCTTGGTTGTAGTGTGTTGTTGGCTCATAAGACTATACTAGTTTTGCATTTCTCCGTTTTCATTATGTTTTATTTTTCATAAGTCTTGCTGACTGATACAATTTCTTCTGACTTTTCAACTTAAATTATTCTATTTCCCTCATATTTTGATGCCTTTCTGATTTCTTCTCTGATCTACTTTTCTAATCAATACTGCCCACTCAAAATATAATAGAGGCTGGGGAACTACACTCTTGAATTTTCATGGCTCGGTTTTATTTTCTTTTTGTTTCATTTCTTTTGGTTTCATTTCATTTCTTTCTTTTTTTCTAATAGGAAACTTCTCTTTTTCTCATACTTCTAAAAATCTGGGTTCCACAGGCTACAGGGTTTTACCATTTTGTTGCCCACTGGTATGATCTAGAATCCAAACTGCATTCTGTAATCAGACTTTGATGTTGTTAGCTCAGAAACTCCAGCAGCTAAAAGCCTTCCATGGGAGCTTGATGGAGACAGGACCCCTTTACCTCTTTCTCCTGGAGGTTAGACCAACTTTAACTGGCTCTTATCTTCTGCCCTTAAAATTCCATGGTTGTGGTTGAGATTTTGTTCAGGGGATTCCCTTTACTTCTGGTCTCTTTTTTTCCACACCCCTTCCATAGCCATGAATTTACTTTATGTTTTGTAGATATCTACAGCCTCATTGCATTGATAGTTTATGCAGGCAGAAAATTTCCTCAGCAGATAAAATACCAATAAATAAGGGCTTCACTAAGTGTGATGCCAGTGAGTAAGGGGTGGTGTTGATTAACCAGGTCATGTCTTAAATCTATGAGCTAAATCTATGAACTATCAAGTCAAACCAATCTTCAAATGTTTTAAACTGACATCAGAGAAAGGTGTTTCTTCATACTTGGTGGAGAAAGAAGTTGTCACAGAGACATGGAAAGTTTAGTGTGAGTGGAAAGTAGTACACAAGTCAGAGTAAAGGGAACAAAATCAGAAAAATGGGTAAGACTCAGGATATGTATGGTCCTAGAGACCATAATAAAGAATTTGGATTGCATTCCAATTGTAATGATAAACAATAGAAGGGTGTTATGCCGGGGAAAGTCACGTTTTGGTTTATGCTGCTAAATATATGTACCATTTCACATTTCACAGATGAGAGAAGAGGTAGGGAGATGTCATAAGATATGTTGAACAAACCCAGATGAGAAATGAGATGGTGGTAAGGTCCAATGTTGTTACAGTGCAAAGGATGGCAAATTACATGTGGAATGGAAAGAATATGAAAAGAATCAAGGATGAGTTCTTTTTTATAGACCTGAGAAACTAAGTAGTTGGTAGGGCCACTTAATGAAATGGGACCTTTATTCTGCTCCAGGCTTTGAGATATGGAGAGTAAGGGAGAAAAAATAGTTTCCATTTGAGATTGATGTACTCAAGGAGATGGAGATAACCTCAAAGATGGGAGTGAAGATTCAGGGAGGTTGCTAATGACAGAATAGCCGTTACCTCTGCTGGGGGGAGGATTTGTTTGGGAAGGATATGAGGGAAATTCCTGTGGTAATGGAAACGTTCTATAACGTTTGTATACACCTGTATGCATTTGTCAAAACTCATGGGACTATACACTTAAGATCTGTTCCCTTCAATGTGGGTATAACTCAAAAATAAAAACTTGTGTGTTACAAAAACAAAAGTAACTTTGCTTGCATATGAAGAGGGATGGTAAGAATAAAAATCAATTCAAGTAAGGCAGCTGTCTGCAGAGAGAAGAGTCAAAATAGCTTTCAGTCTCTGAGTAAACTGGTTCTACTTAGCTTATTGTAGACAGAAGTTTGACAACCTCGACTGTGAAGAATCCATCACAGTTACTTGAAGAGGTAAGTTATAAAGAACTCCCTCCGCAGTAATGATATCTTGTCAGTAATCTTCCTCATACGATCAGATATATGAAGTCACCACCTGACCCTGAATTTCTCAGTGAAGTATAAGAAACAATGATTCATGGATATCTTGTGTTCTTGAAGAACAAACATGTCTTGGGAGCTATAGGGAATGTCTCCCTAAAGACAGAGACATCCGGAGACATATTAGGACAGTGACGTGTGATGGTTAATACTATGTGTCAACTGAAGTCTCCTTGCCCTTATCAGTGGCATTGCTTGATTTCCAGGGTAATGAGCACTCATTCTCTCTCTGGAGGGAAGGGTAAACAGATGTGCCAATAGCCATAAAAGCTTTGCATCTTTTACTTTGGGGGGGGGGTCCTCCACTGTGATGTAAACCACTGCATACAGAAGTAAACATTTTGCCCTCATCATGTTGCCCTGTGGGGTTTGGGGCATGGGGATTCAATACTAAGATATTGCTCTGGCTACTGCTTTTGCTGTGAATAACAAATTATCTGTGTCTCTGGTTTTGGGTTTTATGTTCCTGGCAATACAAGTAAATGAAAAAGCAAACTAACTTGGTAGCTTGCAAGTGGGATAATCTCAGATCCTTCACAGTTTTGGAACTAAAATAGAGATTCTATGGTGATTATGTTAATAGTTTCTCATGCTGTAGGTCAGATCCTTGGATCAAGGCCTTAGCTCTAAAGCCAGGTGGACCACAGAGGCCAGCAAAATTTGTTAGATATTTCTAGCCAAGATAATGGGACCTATGAAAATTTAGAGCTACCTGCCTTTGAGGAAAAAAAAAAAAACAAAACAACTCTGCAACAGTCTTTACTATGTCCCCAAGCTCCGAATACTCTTAGTAGCCTGCATTATTGTTTGAGCCTAGTCATTTGCTATCAGTTGTCCCTGTGACTCTGCTTTATAGAATTAGGTACAAGCAAAAGCAGGAGGCACCCCTCCATCACCGCCACCACAGGACACAAATTTTGCATTTAACTTGCATTTAAACTGAGCAAGCTGACTTGTACTTTCATTGCATAAAACCTCCCCTTAATTTCAAACATACACATTCTCCATTCTTCTAACAGGAGGCTCAGTTCTTACTTTTTCTGAAAGTGGAATGTACAGACAACTGAACAATGGACTTCTGTTCAGATACACCACCACTATCTTCCTAGATCAAACTCATATAAACATCTCTATAGCAGCTTGTAGGAAGATCAGAAAATCTAAAATCTGCCACACCATAATAATCCCCTTGATACTACATCTTCCCAGGATAGAGAGGTCCTCTTCACAGCTCACTTTTCCTCTGACACTCCTAACTTCAAGACCCAGCCCTCTTGTGAGGAGAGCTCTTTTACTGACATGTTGCACACCTCTTGTCCTGCTCCAAAGACATTAAACTTGTCCTTCAGTCTCGTTCTTAGGCAGCAAAACATATGATTCCAGTACATGCTACCACTTTGCCAGTCTCTGGCACTCAACTCCTCTAGTCTAGGATTCTATAGGCTTAATGAAACATGCTAATTTTATGAATCTGCCTGCAGCAAAAACTCCTCTGTAGGTTTAGGGGAGTAGATAAAACAAAGAGGTGCTTAGATAATTCTACGAATGTGACTATGTCTTGAAATGTAGATAAAATTGACGTTAGTCCTAACAATACTGTAATAACATTTATGCTTATATTATCAATTGAATAGTGGCAATGGGAAAAACATTCAACACATTGTGTAAGCCATTACTTTGTGTGATTGACTACTCTAGCCAGGTGATTATTCTAATGCTTTATTGAGAGATGGAATCTGATAGTGTGTCTGCTACACTTTGCTGGGTTATTTCTTCTTAGGTAGTAAATACATGTTACGCAATATACAGGACTTTGGGTTTTAGATTTTGATCAATGATCTCATGCTAATTTCTATTCAGTTTGTTTTGCTAGTGGGAAGCTTTAAGAAGTTTCAGATCTATTATGTATTTTTGAGGGTATTTAAAACCCAAACGATATCCTTTACAGAAGAGATTGCTCCTATCTCTTTTCTAAATGTCGGTTCTTTACATATCTAGGATTATTATATATCTCTTAGAAAACTGATCTTTTATGAAAGAATGAAGTGCAAGCACAATCTATTTCTTTTTTTTTTTTTAAGATTTTATTTATTTATTTGAGAGAGAGAGAATGAGAGAGAGCAAGCACATGAGAGGGGGGAGGGTCAGAGGGAGAAGCAGGCTCCCTGCCGAGCAGGGAGCCCGATGCGGGACTTGATCCAGGGACTCCAGGATCATGACCTGAGCCGAAGGCAGTCGCTTAACCAACTGAGCCACCCAGGCGCCCGCACAATCTATTTCTAAGAACAAAAGCACTGAATATCTTTCTTTTCAGCAAGGCAAAATAATCTTAAATTGCCTTAAATTCTAAGTGATATTATCTGGACTAGAATACAAAGATAATGCCCTTGTATCCTTTATAACATTTGCCAACCTACACCCTGGGACTAATTAAATGAAAGATTCGTAACAAATAATGAGATAATAAAATAAAAATATATTTTTTATTTGTCTTAATTCTTATATCTATATATGCACTTAAAACCTCTAGAAAAAGTCAATCTATCTTCAATTACGAGTATCAGTGAGATATTTCAATTACCTTTGAGCCTCCAAAATTACCTACTGAAATACATGGACTATTTTTCTTTTTTCTTACAATCCATTAGACAGTCTGCAACTTGGTAAATTGTTCCCAAACCAGATCACATTAATTCAGAGTCCTAGGAACTGGGGCATCACTTGCCCTGACAGTGGATCCCTTTTCTCTCAGTAACCAAATAGTGGGATGTTCTCCTTCCCCTCCCAGTAATTATCCATGTCATGATAGCCGTGGTGTGGAGCTGGGATACCAGATGCAGAGAAAAAGTTGAGTGGGCTGAATATGCTGATTTGATAGCTTTGAAAGATGCTTCTCAATCTGGCTGAATGCATGACATCGTTTTGAAGTTTCCTTATTAGGGCCCAAGAGCCAACCTTCATGTTTCTTTTTTTTTTTTTAAGATTTTATTTATTTATTTGACAGAGAGAGACACAGAGGGAACACAAGCAGGGGGAGTGGGAGAGGGAGAGGCAGGCTCCCCACTGAGCAGGGAGCCAGATGCGGGGCTCGATCCCAGGACCCTGGGATCATGACCTGAGCCGAAGGCAGACGCTCAACCATCTGAGCCACCCAGGCGCCCCAACCTTCATGTTTCAATGTCCTCTTGCCCCATATTACATCTGATGAGTTCCATCCCCAGTCCCTTCATTGGCAGCAGAATAGAATGGGTTCTTGGTATTTCTTCCCCATCTTCTTCACCCTTTATGAAGCATACAGTACTTCTGGGGGTTTTCTCTACTCATACACATTCTGTCTATATACCTGTCTTTCATAATATTTAGACGATAACCTGGGAAGATGTATGTGGTAAAAGTCTGTCTTCTGAAATCTCTCATCCTCTCTAAACCTCACTTGGTCCTGTAAGGTGTGGTCTGCAAACTCGGTAGCCCAGCTATGATGATTTGATGCTGGTTGCTACTAGTGAGGGTACAGGGTCAGGATAGGAAGACACCCTTCTCTTTTAAATACTCACTTAACATAAAATCTCACTATCATTAAATATTGAAAATCAGTTTTATAAAATCCCTCTATTACCTCGCCACTCCAAAACCAAACTCAACATCTCTAGGCTAAATATCACCCACAGGGCTAGCACCTTAGTGTCAGCTGCAAAGAAGGAAAAAAGCATACACAAGGTGATACTGGCTGGTCTTTGCCTATAACACAATGGAATCCAGAGTCATGTATTTTGGAATTTATCCACAGAGGTAGCTATGAAGGGTTTCACATATTTTGAGGTGGAGTTGGCACGCATCATATTCCTTTATGTCTCTAAATGTAATTAGACTGGTTATTTCTCCATTTGTCAAACTCTTAAGGAATTTATCATTCATTACACTTTTAAGGACTTTTTTCTCTCCTGCAAATTACTCAAGAAATCCATGGGATTAAGCTTTTTTGAACATAAGAGGTTCACCTGAACTCCATTGCCAAAGGGAAAAAAGATATGGGCATTTTCTATCTGCCCCTGCCATCACTGACATGATCCTCACTACCATAAAATGCCTACAAATAGCGTGATTCCGAACATCAGCTCTGAGTTGTTTTCTCAAAGCCCTTCTTCAGGTCTCCCATCAGTGGTTAGCCTCAAGTCACTTGCCATTGTGTCTTCTTACCTAGTACCCACTCTATTTGGGAGAGATTTTGGCTAGATAGATCTCTACTGACTTGACTTATAGTAACTTAAACAACCTTATCATGCCAAATGGACAGAGTATATACCGCTCCATCACTGTCCCCTGCCCCTGCCCCTTTCTTCAATTCTTCATTCTCCTATTTAAGGTATGGAGTGGATTAATTTGCCTACCACTTGCGTAGACATCAATCCAGAGAGTGATATGTCAGTGTCCCCTTTCTCTAGCCCCCTACATCTGTATGAGTGACTCTTTTAATGGACCTCTCAGCTGGCCAGGAGTGGAGAGAAACAAGCTTTATTTTTCCTTCTTCAGGGAGGAAATGAGAAAGCCCCAGCATTCACAACCAGATTGACAATTTCAGATTCTACAGATTCCTTCCTCCCCTCCCAGCTCTGATTGTTTGCTTATAGATTTTATAGCCTGATTGGGGGGTAAACAACTTGAATGATGTTTGCAGGGAGCGAGTCTATTATTTTCAATTCTCAATGAACTTCAGCTGGAGTTGTCTATCTACCATATGTTGTTCTCTACTTGATGTCTTTTTCTCCTTTCTTTCTTTCTTTCTTTCTTTCTTTCTTTCTTTCTTTCTTTCTTTCTTTCTTTCTTTCTTTTTTTCTTTCTTTCTTTCTTTCTCTCTTCCTTTCTCTTTCTTTCTTCCTCCCTCCCTACTTCCCTCCCTCTCTTCTTTCCTTCCTTCCCTCTTCTCCTTCCCCTTCATCTTCCTCCTCGCCTTCTTCTTCCACCACCACCACTACTACTACTACTACTACTTCTCCTCCTCCTCCTTCTTCCTCTTCCTCCCCTTCCCCTCCTTCTTCTTCCCCCTTCTTCTTCTTCTTCTTCTTTCTTCTTCTTCTTCTTCTTCTTCTTCTTCTTCTTCTTCTTCTTCTTCTTCTTCTCCTCCTCCTCCTCCTCCTCCTCCTCCTCCTCCTCCTCCTTCTCCCTCCAGCCTTAGCTTTGGACTCCAGATCCATCCCAATTCTGGGACACCAGAACACATTCTGCTCAATATTGGACTTTTGTATGATGTTGGGGCAATCCCAAAGGGAGCAGGCTTTGAGGTTTAGGGGAAATTCTGGGAACATCCTGAAGGCTGAGAGCTCAATGAAGTAACCCCATGTCAGCATGACATGAAGAAAACATTGATGGTGTGCCAGCATAGACAGAGAGAAAATTGCTCTCATCCTGTATAAATTCTTGGAGGTCAAAGAATAAGGGGGAAAGACAAGTCTTCAGAGCACAGGAGTCTTCAGCCAGATGTCCTGACAGTAAGCAGTAAAGCTAGTGGTCAGGGACCCAGAGGAGAAAGTAGACTGATGGGCTGAGGGAAAGTATAACAGTCCTGCCCCTTCAGATGGTGCAAGGGGTCTAGCTGATACTTGCCTAGATTCCTTGGGAAGAAGAAGACACTGTCAATGAAGGCATATTGGAAGGAAGGATAGGAGCCTGTGTACTTTCTCCTCCCATCGCTTACTCTCTTGAGCAAGCTCCCTTTCCTTGTTACCATCATCTCTGGAGTACAAGTACAAGACAGAGAACAGCAGCAATCAGCCTGTCAGGACTAGGCCAGTTATGAATGTGACCCTTTCTGAGCCTCTGACCCTGTGTAAGCCACCTGGAGGGTAGGTGAGTGGTGGGGGTAGCAGTGATGGTATTGGCAAGGATGGATGCTGGGGAAGCTTAGCGAGAAAGACTTACACTGGATAGTGAGAGCCCAACGCCAAATTCTACTCAGAAAACACACACACTTGGTAGTAGTATCTCTCTGCCCCGACTGAGCCTCACAAAGGAGACTGAGCTGGGTTAACAGAATAAAGTTCCCATTGTGCAAATCAAGGATTTGTGACTGTCATTCATACCTGATGGAGGGAGAATCCTTGTGAGAAACTCTCTCTTCCCTTTTCTCAAGCGTAGTCACAGAGGGACACTCCCCACCTTTGGCCCTAGCCCAGTACCCCTGGATGAAGGAATCCTGAACATAAGCAGGGGAGAATTTCAGTCTCCATGGTATCCGGCTCAATAAGAACAGAGAAAACTTGTTTTTCCTCCTCCTTCTTTTCATCTGTTGCACTTTGATCTCAGTTAAGTACTAAGATCCAGTTAAGGTTTCCAAGTTCTGGTTCTCTTCCCTAGGGCTGGATTTCTAACTTGAGGCCCCATTGTGGAAATGGCAGAACAGTTCAGTCAAGAAGGAATTTACATCTGAAAGCTCATGTGTTGTGGTGTGTGAACAAGGGCACATCTCTGGTTTGAGGTGGAGAAGACTCAGGGAAGTGTTGAGGTGATTCTCCAGCTGGCTGTAAAGACCAAGTAGTGAAGCCTGTGGTAAGGAAACTGTACCTGAGCATGCGACCCCATCCCCTGGAATCTGTGAGGCTCAGCAATAAGTAAAGCTGCTCATTCCAAAGGACACAAAGTGGGTCACACCTAAAGCAGGCAAATGGCGGTGATCTGAGCACAGTGGGAAAGAGAACCATCCCAGGAGACTGCAGCATAGGGATGGAGAGGGGTGCCAAAGGCTTGCCCATGTTGTTAGTGGCTGGAAACTTGTTGATACAAATCAGAAATACAAACACATAAAAAAAAAAAAAAGAAAGAAATACAAACACATGGGGAAAAGGGAGTTTATTGATTTCATATACCAACTTCCGAATGAATGCCATTTTTTTTTTATTATATAAAGAAAAAAATTTTTTGAAATTAAAATTTCCTTTAAGTGAGCCTTACAAAAAAATTTCTATGTGGCTCAAATAGTTGAAGCCTATTTTAGTTTAGCTGAGAACCTATTTAGGTCTTGAATATGTAAAATAGGCCCTTGGAGCTGAGTGTAGGAATAGCAATCACAAAGAGCGGAACACTGCTCAGTGGAGTGAGAGGAATTTGAGTTCAGAAGGCAATGCAAGGGTAAAGAGAGGAGAGGAGGGACAAGGGGAGAATAGTCTAGAAGGTGCAAGGAGAGAGCCTTAGCAGAGGAGATGCAGAGTGGGGGCAGCAGGTTGGAGACTGAAAAATGACCCTTGACTCAGCAAGTCTGGCAGAAACTGGAGCTAGGGCCCTGCACAATGAACTCTGTATTTTCCATATGTTGTCAAATGAGCTTGGAGTGACCTAGCCTCTATCTTAGAAGCTGGAAGCTTCCAAATAATTAAACATACCAAAATAATTAAGTGACCAGAATGCCTTTTCCAGTTCAGATATTTTTAGGGGTGCTGAGTGACAGGAAGAAATATGTGATTACCTCAAAATAGTCTAGGAAACAAATTACAGGAAAGCTTTAAGCAAGAATGACTCGCTAAAGATATTTACCTATATACTCCTCAGACTGTGAATCTGCTAAGGGACAGAATTTTATTCATTTTAGTTATTTCAGTGACTGGTACAGTACACACCTAACAGATGTTCTACAAAGGTTTGTGAAATGAAGAAATTAATAAAAGGAGGAAGAAATAGAAGTGGGAAGCAGGGCAGATACCATAGAAGTAAGCAGCACAACAACTGTTTTAGCTCAGCAACTTTGACTTTGCCCTTCCTTCTATCTAGAACATGCTTCTCCTCTACATATATGCTCACACATGCACACACACACACACACACACACACATACCCAGACACAGGGTATGGTTCCCCCACCCACTAAAAGTTTATATCCCTTTATCACTTTATTTAAAAGTGCAATTCTCCCTTGGGGCGCCTGGGTTGCTCAGTCAGTTGGGTGTCCACTATTGGTTTTGGCTTGGGTCATAATCTCAGGGTCATGGGATCGGCCCCTAGTCAGGCTCCATGCTCAGCATGGAGTCTGCTTGTCCCTCTCCTTCCCACTCTGCCTCTCCCCCTGCTTGTGTGTATTATCTCTCTCTCTCTCTCTCTCTCTCAAATAAGTAAATAAATAAATAAAATCTTAAAATAAAAGTGCAACTCTCCCCTAACGCATGTTGGCATTCTCTATTCTATTTCCTGCTTTACTTTGCTACATGGCCTGCATACCATCTGGTCCGTTATATATTTTATGCATATTTATTTTCTGTCACCACACTTTGGCAGTAAGCTCCAGGATAGCAGGAACATCTGTCTGTTTTGCTCACCGATATATCCCTAGCAACTAAAGGGTACCTGGTCCATAGTAGGTACTTCTGAAGGAATAAATATATATATGAATGAAGATGTGCACATGAGTCATGAAACTGGTTATTTGAAAAATAGAAATGATTTTTTTTTCCAGCCAGACTGAGTCACATTGAAGAAGTTAAAAGGGGAAAAAGAAAAAGAAAGGAAAAAAAAAAAAAAAAAAAAGGAAACCCATGACCAGATATGAATTAAAGTCTGTCTGCTTTTATGTATTCAAAACCCCAACCAACACAGAACAGTAGGCAGAAGCTGGACATAATTTCTAGGAAGGAAATTAGAAGCTGATTTTCTGTCTTTCCATCGCTTTTGAGCCCTGGTCCTGATATAAGCCAACTGTTGTCTGTCAGGCTGTTACAGCACGTGCTCCCATGTGCTGCCACACTTTTCACCGCTGTCCCCCCGAGTTAAACTGCTCTGTTCCGCTGCCTCGCTGTCTAAGGCTCGAGATAAAAATGCTCAGCGGCTAATGCCGTGCTGTCTGTCTCCAGTGTTGAAATGCTTCCGTACCATGGTGTTTGCGTCTGACTACATCCTGGCAGCTTCCAAAGAAGACTTAGAGAAACCGAGCAACCACTGGGATGATGACTAATCATTTCACAGCACAGTTAGGGGAGAAGAAAGTTGGAGCTCTGACGGCGCTCCGTTTTCCCTTGAGACAGACACCCTCACCACACCGAGAAGACGAGTCGCCTGCGGGCACCATCACGGGCGCAGCTGGAGCTGGTCAGCACATGCAGCTCCCTGACTATTGGCATTCCCCAAGAATATGAAATTGGATAAAGTTAGAATTAAAAATATAAAGAGATTGAGGGCGCCTGGGTGGCTCAGATGGTTAAGCGTCTGCCTTCGGCTCAGGTCATGATCCCAGGGTCCTGGGATGGAGCCCCACATCAGGCTCCCTGCTCAGCGGGGAGCCTGCTTCTCCCTCTGCTTCTCTCTCTCTCTCTGTCTCTCATGAATAAATAAATAAAATCTTTAAAAATATATATAAAGAGATTGAGCCTTTCTTCAAAGAAGATGGGTATAGATGCCAAAAAGTCACCCTGGCCTTGGTTTTCGACCTTTCCAAAGAGTGCAGATGTTGTAAATTCTACCAAATTAAAAAAAAAAAAAAAAAAAAAGGCAAATGTCCACCAAAGTCTGAGTGTCCTTAATGCAAAACTGCAGGAATGTTGAAATTCAGAATTTCTAGCAAGTTATATTTATTAATATTGTTCACATATGCTTTCTTTTTTCTTTTTTTCTTTTCGGTCTTTAGGGTGTTCTTTGATGTAAGTCCAAGAAGTGGCTGTACAAAGGGTGTGTGGAGGGATATGTGTGATACTCTTATTTATTGAAGAGGAATGTGCCGCACCAGGTAAACGCCAGTTGCCATGAGCTTGTAAGCCTTGTCCCTGGAAAGAGGTAGGGCAGTAAGAAAGGACATAGAATGTGTCCTTTATTAGATTATGTACATCTGCCATTTATCTAAAATACCCTTCCACTGGTATGGCTGCCTTTCACATTCCTTTTGTAACGTTCTGAAATTCAGTTCCATTCAGGACATTTTCTCAAACTTTCCAGTGATTTTTTTTTTCCTAAATGTCTTCATAAAATTCATAAAGTTAGGGGATGAGAAAGAAAAGTTGTCATAAGGGACCATTTGTTAATATTTGTTTGAGGTGTATTTATTTATAATATAGAAACCATGTTATAAACGTGGTTTATTTTATTTTATTTTTTTAAAGATTTTATTTATTTATTTGACAGAAAGAGAGATACAGCTAGAGAGGGATAACAAGCAGGGGAGTGGGAGAGAGAGAAGCAGGCTTCCTGCCGTGCAGGGATCCCAGTGCGGGGCTGATCCCAGGACGCTGGGATCATGTTCTGAGCCGAAGGCAGATGCTTAAAGACTGAGCCACCCAGGTGCCCCATAAACGTGGTTTATAACATAAACAGGGGCTCTTGGAAGGGGTATTTGAATAGTGCTCTGAACTTTTTGATATTCCATAAATATTATCACTCAGAAAATAAAAGCCCCCCGAATTTGGATTCACAGTTTCAGTGTTTAAATTTAGAAGAGAATCATTTAATCTCTGCTCCCCTCTCAAAAGGAACGAATGGGAATTAATATAAACAATGTAAACTGAATATTGCAATCATGTTACAGGAATTCGGTTCCCTTTACTGACTGTTGAGGGAACACATTATGACAAGCAATCTTAATTTAAAAAGTTAAACTTTGAAAACAAAAGTAATGACAATTTCACACTGCATTTGAAGAATAAATGTCAAACCTTACAGATTAATGTGTGCTTAGGAAAAAAAAAAATCTTTCCATGTTTCTCTGTCTAAAAGATCTACCTGTCATCATTTGAAGATAGGAATCTGAGCTTATACTGCAGTACTGCCTTTCTAGCGCCCTCTCCTGGACACTACAGCTGATGACTGTGTATCTACTTCCCGTTAGCCTGATTTTATTTCTAATTCATAGAATCAAAGGGCAGGGCTGGAAGGAATTTGAGCATACCCTCTCTGCTTTCCATTGGGGTCATATCCAAGCCACCTGAGAGATATGAGAATCTCTTCTGTTTTTCAAGATTGTTAGAAAAGCAAAGTGGTTCAAAACTACTTTGCTTGGTTTTTTTACCCACCTGGCCTCATACTGTGTGAGCTTTTAGGATGACTTATATTACTGCACCTGCCACACGTGCCTTCAGGGTGCTGTAGTCTATAACACTACCTTTATCCCTTAAACACAAAGGATGTGACTTTCATTCCGAGCAGATGGAATTTATCAGTGTAACATAAAAATTGCAAGAGTGTTTATCTCCATCACTTCTTTTCTCACCATAGTAATGAGTGCATGTGCACAATGGAGATGTCACACTGTTGCTGTTTTATTTAATTTTTTTCATAGAAAAATATCTAGAAGACTGTATATTCACAAGTAAGCAGCTCATGTTACCTTCTAATGGAATTCATTTTGCTACATTTTCATGTGAAAGGCAAAATATCCTTTATTATTAGATTGGAATTTAGCATCTATCAAAATTAAGCATGTGTCCAGAATGCAGGCTTTAGTATGTTTTGGTGTATGCAATTGATCTCCAAAATCTTATTAGCAGGATTTAAAACAAAATGAGTTAAATACTCTGGCTGAAGGGACCCTACGAGCTCTCCCTGTTCTTTGTCTCCTTTGGTTAGTGATAGAATTTGTTAATTGGAAGCATTAGAGGGGATGAAATTTGGTTGAGTTTTGACTCCCTGAACATTAAGCGCATATGAATATTTATAACGTATCAATGCATGGAAAACCTATTCTGTCTCTTTTCTTTCTGAAATTCACTAAGGCCGCTTGATGATCTCTTGACTATGGTTGAAGAATGCAACCACCACTATCCCCAGCAACCTTCCAGTGGGTTCAGAACTGCAATACCTTAACAGCATAAACTCTCTGATGGATATAACATCTTTTAGTTTCCTGAAATTACTCTATTATTTTTTATAGGTCTCAGATAATCAACTGCTACGATGATGAATAAAAAAGTGCCGCAGCACTCACGATAAAATACCCATCCACGATAGTTAAAAATAATTGTAAAGAGACCCACAAACATTATGCTGTATTTCTGCAGAAATGTTACAAATATGTAAAATATATGTGCATATTATAAATAATATCACTTTGCATCATTTTCTGTAGTCATTTTTTACAAATATTCTATTGCAAAATGAAAATAATGCAGTGGAAAAGTACAAGAATCTTTAACTTGGGAAAAAAAAAAATGAAACTTAGCTCAAAGCTAGCAGAAGAGCAGACACTGATCATATCTCTCAGAACCTCCTGAAGTGTAAATTTAGTCAGAGGACCAAACATAGAAAGTTGATCTCAATCAAATCTTCAAATGGCCAAAACATTTTCTTTGCCTCAACAGGGACTGAGTCAGGTAATACAAGTGAGCAGGAGGGTTGAATACCTGATTCTGTTCCTTTGCTTCAAGGTAACAAAGCTTCAACACCATGGATCAGAGATCTGAAAGTTTAGTAGGGGCAAAAGTAACCTATTCAACTTCTAGAATTATTCTAGTTTGAGGTATTTTTGACCGTGTTATCGTGTTTATAAATTTTGTGATAATATATTGGAGAACAAAGACTTCATGCTGGAAACTTTGTCACCCAACTGCTGGGCCCAGAGTTATAATTATTTACATTTTTGTTGCATTCGGCTACCAACTGCTGTTTACTACCTGCATGTGGAACTAAAAAATGCTGATGAAAGCCTTGTTCGATAATGGAGAAAATGTTGCACTGGGAGTCAAAAGAATCGAGTTTTGTTTTTTACCTTCCAAATGTCTCAGTGCCTGAAACAAGGCCTTTTATATTATTTTTAAATAAACCTTTTGTTTTTTTTTAATTTTTTAAAGATTTTATTTATTTATTTGACAGAGAGAGAGCACAGGCAGGGGGAGCAGCAGAGGGAGAGGGAGAAGAAGGCCCCCCAATGAGCAGGGAGCCTGTTGTGGGGCTCGATCCCAGGACCCTGCAAAGGCAGACGCTTAACTGACTGAGCCACCCAGGTGCCCCTTAAATAAACCTTTTAAAGTATACTGACCCCCTCATCTGTAATAAGTATTGGTTGGACTAGGATGATTATGTGTTGCGTAGCTATAAAATGCTTTAAGCCAGACTTATACATATATCCGAGTGTTTTGTCAACATCTTTGCTTAGAAATCTAACCAGATATCAATGGTAGCATGTCACTATGTCAAAAAACAAATTTTGGATTCTCCTTCACACATCTGCTTCTCACTTGATCTTCTCAATGTCACAACACAGCTATTATTCAGGCCAAAAAATCTGAGGTGTCCCATTCTTCCCTCTATTCCTTATACCCCACACCCAACTACTCAGCAAAATCTGTTCATTCTACCTTCAAAATAATCCTAATACTGACCGGTTCTTTCTCCTTCCATTGTTTGTGCTCTGGTCTAAGCCTCTATCGTTTCTGGACTGGATTATTTCCTTAGTGCACTGGTATGAGTTGAATTGTTCCCCTAAAAAAAATAAATTGAAGTCCTAACCCCGAGCACCTCAGAATGTGACCTTATTCGGAAATAGTCTTTGTAGGTGTAGTTGAATGAATGAGGTCCTTGGGGTGGACTCTAATCCAATATGCCTAATGTCCTTATGAGCAGAAGAAATTTAGATACAGAGACAGACAAGTACACAGGAGAATGCCATGTGAAATGAAGGTAGAGATCACAGTGATGTATCTACAGGCCAAGGAACACCAAAGATTTCCAGAATTTTTGAGATTAAAAAGAAGATGAAAAATGGTGGGAATAATGTTGAGTACATAGGAGTCAATTATATATAAGCTGATAAGAACTTGCAACATTTCACTCATGCAGTCGGCACACCTATGTTACTGCCTGTTGTGAGCCCAGTGCCGTTTTAGGCACTAAAGTTCCAAATATGGAGAGGACATGGCGCCTAAACATCTGGCAGGGATAAAGTGTTGACTACAACACATGAAGGTAGAAGTGAGAACTCTGGAAGTGAGAATAAAGTCTTATGGTGTCACAAATCAATTACTTCTGCCTGAAGTAATTACTGGAGGTTTCACAAAAAAATGGACACTTAAGCCAGGCAATCTGGGAAGTTTGGTGGCGGTGGGCCTGGTGTGAAGTATCAATGGGGAGGTAACATGTAGCGAGGCAAATATTTCAAGCTGTGAACACAGTGCAAATACATGGTAGAATCGTGCATCTAGAAGAAGTGCCAAAAAGTTTCAGCAGGTTTACCCAAAGCTGTGTATCGCTGGCTTGCCATTTCGCTGCTCAGCAGCCAACCCACTGCAGAATGCTATGGAAACACTAAAATCTCTGACGTCCAGGAAGCAAAGCTTCATTTATTTATATGTTCCACAGGCCAATAGGATGGGAGACAAATGAAGTAGAAGCTGTATTCTGACTCTGTCTTCAATTCAGCAGCTGGGTTATAAGGGAGCAGGGAATGGAGTCTGGCCTTGACACCTAAGATTTGACATACATATTTGAGTGGGCCTTTTTTTTTCCTATTTTTGTAATTCCTAATATTTTATAACATTAATATTTTATCACTCCTATTCTTTTTTTTAAAAAAAAAGATTTTATTTACTTATTTGAGATAGAGTGAGAGGAACATGAGCTGGGGGGTGGGCAGAGGGAGAGAGGGAGAAGCAGGCTCCCTGCATGGGGCTCGATCCCAGGACCCTGGGATCATAACCTGAGCTGAAGGCAGACACTTAACCGGTTGAGCCACCCAGGCGCCTCTATCACCCCTTTTCTTACATTACAAGTGTATAAACAGAAATGAAAAGAAAGCAGGTATTTTTTGATAGGCTGATCACTACCTAATGTAAGGTTCAAGGTATTTAAACATCTCCTTGTTGCTATTTAATGTAACATTAGCCATCACAACTGTATTGTCTAGACTGGTAAAACTGAGTTAAATAACTAGGGAACTGCGTCGCTTCTGGGTTCTAATCCCAGTTCTACAATTAATCACCGTGTGTTATACAACAAGGCATTTAATCTTTCTCTTAGTGTCCACGTCTCTCCAACAAGGAGCTGGGACTGTAACAGTTGCTGAGATTCAGCATTCCCTGATTCTAGAAAGTAAAAAACAAACACACAAAACTGCCAAATGAAATTGGAAATGGTCTAAAATCACCATCAGTAGCTATTTGGAAAGCATTGAGGTTGTTTGTTAATTTATTTCAAATACTGACTTCTCAAATGTGTGAATCCTTCCTATGACTTCTTGATCTACGTGTCTATTACTCCGCAACCATCTGGTCATGGTTGGAATGCTGAATTTAAAGAATTTATTATTTTACATATAGTGTGAATGGCCTCTGTGTGTATCTGTGTCTGTGTGTTGCTGTGTGTGTCTGTTGTATTTATCTTCCTAAATGTCTCAGGCAGGGGTTATTTAAATCAACGAGGGACTGTTTTGCAATAAATCAGGGCAGGTTTTGCTCTTTCATCATAGTACTAGGTAGTATGAGCATGACTTAAATGGGTGGCTGGTGGTCATTTCACCTCATTGCTACATTTAGTTGCTTTTATAAATCTTAGAAGTGTTAGAGAAATTCCCTGGGCATGACACACCATTTTTTCCCTGTGCCTGAAATGATAGGCAATACTGACTACAAATCTGCAGTCTTATTTCCTTGATGGAAACTTGTGCCTCTGGATCCCATTTTGACTCCAGGAAGCCCACCTGGCTCTTCAATCCCACACATTACTCATCCACTCCCCTACTTCCCCGGTGGCACAATATCTCCATCCAAGGCTTAGATTAATTTAGGAAAGATTTCTATGGGAACTACGCCAAGCATATTTTCCTAGTAAAATACAAGTTTATTTTAAAAAGAGAGTTGTTAGAAAAAACAGAACTTGGGGTAAAAGAATATGATTGGAAACAAAAAACAACGGTAACCATTACTTTTTTGAAAAGAGGGCAGGCATATATTTATGTATTTTTTTTTTAAGGAAACATGCTTTATTTATTTATTTATTTATTTATTTATTTATTTATTTATTTATTTGAGAGAGAGCGAGTAAGCATGAGCAGGGGAAGGGGACAGGGAGAGGGACTAGCAGACTCCACACTGAGCGTGGAGCCCAGCATAGGGCTCAATCCCACAACCCTGAGATCATGACCTGAGCTGAAATCAAGAGTTGGACGCTTAACCAACTGAGCCATCCAGGTGCCCCACTTTGTTTTTATTATTTTATTTCTTGTTGCTACCTTCCAATACACTGCATAAGAATGTAATATCCAATTTATATTTTAGGATACAGGGATTAATTCCTTTAAATTAAAAAAAAATAGTAAATAAAGATTTTTAAAATGATACTTTCCAATGTCTGATTACTAAGCTCATATGATTTGAAAGAAGAATCTTTACACATTAAGAAACTAAATTTTGAATAAAATCATTTAATGATATTTCTGTGTATGCTATATTCATCTTCACATGATCTGATAATCTTCTTGCTACTAGACTGAAATCTAGTTTACATGATTTTAGGGCACTTACCTGTTTTCTTTCCTTTTTTATGAAAATTTGTGTAAGTCAGTCCCATCTCTGATGATATTAATATCCTTGGTTTCTATTCATGTTTCAAATATATTTTCAGAAGAATATAATTCTGACAAGCATTTACGGGACATATGATCACAATGAGCCAGATATTATAGCTCTATGTGAAGGGATTAAGTAGCTTACTACACTGTCACAGATCCTGGATTCTCTCCTCTCTCTTGACAGCCAAGGTCATGTTCACCTGGCTGCTTGTTTTCAAGCAGTTTTGCAGACCCAGTGTTATACCCTCACAATTAATGTACTCTCTTGGAGTTGGGGGGGACATCACCTCTGTAGTGATGTTTATGTTAAAACAAATTCAATTTTTATGAATTCTGAAAAATAAATGCATTTATTTTCAGCTGTTGATGAAAATAAAATGTCACCAAAAACAGCTTCTATTTCTGCTTAGTTGAGAATCAGCAAAAACCAGTCTATGCACAATTAGGATGACAGTACATGTTATTATCTTCATCTCGCATTCTGCCCCCTCACCCTCTTGTTGGCCATGCTCTGCCATCTCCTGTTTCAAGAATCTGGTGCTCCTTCCTTCCTTCTCCCGTTTACAAGGCTCAGCTGCCCAACAGGACCCTTTTTCATTGATTGACTTATTGCCCTTTACATAAGAAGCTTTCAGGTATGCTCCTAACCCAGCTCACAATCTTCAGCCTTTTATCCCTGATTGTGAAATAAATTTATAAATTCATGAGCAGGTGGCTCCTAGAGTTGTTAAAATATCTGAAATCACAAAATACAGTCAGTTCTGCTATAATACTTGTTTTGAGAATAGAATTTGTTCCAATGTGATTGATAAATTAGGAAACAATTTGAGCATAATGCAAATTTCACATTTGCTTATGTGCAAATTCCTCTTCCAGAAACACCAGGTGAACTCAGAAAACTGCACGCAGCTGAATCGAGCTGCATAGGGATGCACAAAGCTCAGACACGAACACTAAACAGACATCTACCAGCTACCTCAGTTCACCATGCATGTTATGAGCTACACCCATCCACATCTGGTGTTACAAATGTACTCCCATTCCGAGAACACTCTTCTATCATCTCATAATAATATACAATCTACTACCTTTCTGTTGCTCACTTCCACAAGCAAACTCCAGGTCTTTTTAAAAGCAAAGTACAATGTTTATTATGATATTTATGTATTTCTAAAGCAGGTAATATTTGTAAAACTATGTTACTTTTTATGACATTCATATTTTTTTAATGTGTCACAGACAATGTTTTTGACTGTTGTGTATCTGGTTTTGTTGCATGACTTTGTATAGCATGATGATTTTTCAGAACATATGCACATACATTGCATGATAGCAGAACTGACTGTATGAAACTTCCTTTATTCCCAGAAGTGCCTTTTATTTCTCTAGGGAGGGCATCTGACAATGCCTAGTTTGGACCTATTCTGAGAACTTCTCCTCATCCTTGACTCTTATTCATGTCAACTTCCATTTGCCAACCAAAGACTTTTTTCCCCCTTTTTCAGAGCAGATATGAAACTTCCTGAACATTATTCTAAAGGGTTTGGTTTTTATTGGAAAGGCAAGAGGTATTCCTGAAGAATTCTAAGCTGGATAATGGCCAAGTTAATGATGGGACTCAAGCCCATGCAGGTGAGTGTTTGTGTAGAAGTTTCTGTCGGGGGGCTCTGATTCTGGCTCAGCAGCCTGTGAACTCCTGGAGAATATTGTTTTATCATCTCTGAAGCCTCAATGCTGGGCATCCTACCTGCCCTGTAAGAGCTCAGAGTGTTCACTGAACTGAATCCCAACCGCACAAATGCAGATTAAGCCTCAAAATAGTCACAAAGAGACACTGGAAATGTCTTAATAATGATAAAGATAACCAATTTCTCCACTGAGGCAAGAAAGCATTCCCATGCATTTTAGGAAAAAAAAAGTTTGACAGAATTGAAACAAAAATGATTTTTCATTTAGCCTAACTGAATATTATGTTCTTTGAGCTTCTGTTTTATGCTTGATAATGCTGGGCACAGGGCCTTTCCCGCCAGGATATGATTGGTAATCATTCAGTTCATCAGAAAATCAATTAATCAGAACATTCCACTTCCTCATAAGCATTCTGTCAAAGTGGCTGTTTTATATAGTTTAGTGTCTTTGCACTTTGGCTATTTTAATTGTTTTAAAGCATTTCGGAGTTTTGGAGACTAAAATATGAAAAATCCAATTTATGAAACATTTATACAGTTAAAGCTAAGAAAGAGAATGAAAGTCAGAAGTAAAACCATAGAGAATTTGGAATCATGAATATGGCTTACTCTAAATGTGGTCTTTACTGGTTGACTCTGACTTCATTTCAATTAGGTGCATATTACAACTCCCCAGGTGGGTAGCCCATCTGCCTCTCATGGAAGGCCATGCCACCCAAGCTCCTGGCTCTCTTCCCTGTCAATTAGTCCCCTATATGCATTTTACAGGAGTGTTGCAAAGCCTCGGATAGGTGTGAAGTTTGCACCTTCTTCAGTTTTCCTGAAATCTGGCTTAAACATATACTGACAAAGGAATGGAAAGAGAAAATATCAATATGAGAACTTAGAAATGTCTATAAATGTATGTTTTTATTCCATAAGTGGTTATATAAATTTGAAATAATATTCTTCAGGCTTAAAATAGATAAGTCACCTAATAATAGATTCGTTTTTCGTAAAAATGTCATCTTTCTCTACCCTACTTATCACTGAAATTCAAATATAAGACAGTTTTCCAAACACAATTTAAATACATATAACTTGCCATAGTCTTGTTGGGCACGTTGGCCTCTGTGTGTTCTACATGTTTGCCAGTTGTTCTAAGTGATTACATTTGACCCCAAATATATATATTTTTTGCCTTATAGCATTATTCTGTGCAGCAAAAATAAAACCAAACTGGAATTATTTAGGCCAAATGATATAGTGGGTTTCTAGGAAGCCTGAGGCAGAGTGGCTGTTTTGCATTCAGAAGAAGCCACTGGAGAGTGACAGTTCAAGTAAAATATTGTTGTGAAATAGTTGATTAGGGAAACAGAATTTGGGGAAGCTCAGTTTAACACATTAAGATACTGTTATGTGCCCCCAAAATAGATATCCTGGAGATAGTCTGCCATCTTCAATATATTCACCCTAGTTTCTACCTACAAGTTCAGTTGTTGTCACGGACTAGATCTAACCTAAATTAAAAGTAGAATGCTTTAAATAATAACCTAAGGAAATCAGAACTGAAATTATAAGCTTTATTACTATCAGAGGTAGTATTAAAGTAAAAGTTAATCAGAATCCCCTATTAGTAATTATTTCTATTTTAATTTTCCAGAACAGTTATTTTAGGTTACTGTTATAAACCAAGCTGTTGTCATAAAAAGACATGAAATAGCAGTGATTTGAGGAAAACAATAGAATTTTATATCTCTTGCCTGTGACAATCCAGAGTCCCAGGTCTGGTAGGCAGTTCTGATCCTGAGAAGGTTTTCCTTCCTTGTCTGCATGGTTGAAGCTGACCACCATTAAGAAAGAAATAAAGAGATGGGGCACAATTTCTTATCTAAAAAATTAGAATTTCTTTCTAAAAGATGTGATCCTGTAGTTGCACACACAATTTCTCATGCTGACTTCAGGTGAGGCTGAGAAATGACATTCTGTTATACAAAGGAAGAAGGGGAGAATGGACATGGAGCAGTCCTGCCAGACCTACTGATTAGCCATTTCTTCATTTTGTTTTTTACTACTAATAAAATATTTTTCTACTGGCATAACATAGAAGCTTTTCTTTTTTGGGGGGTGGGTGGGTGTTGAAGGAGCAGAAGAGAGAGAATCTTAAGCAGGCTCCATATCCAGCACGTAGTCCCATGCAAGGCTTGATCTCATGACCCTGAGATCATGACCTGAGCCAAAATCAAGAGTTGGTCGCTTAAGTGAATGAGCCACTCAGGTGTTCCCCTCCCCCCTTTTTTAGAGAGAGAGAGAGAACACAGAAGCTTTTAAAATAAGTCATACCAACTTCTGCTTAAAATAATTCAATGGGTATATTATATTTCATTATCCCTAATATCACTTACCAGACCATGTAGGCACTGTCCCTTGCCTACAACTCCCAACACCACCTTATACATTCTCTTCTTAGCTTCCTATTTTCTAATTACAAAGATCTACTTTCCCTTTTGTGGACATCCCTCATATTTCTGTTTCTCTGTCTTTGTGATTCACCCTTTAAGAGATGTCCTTCCCATAATTGTATGTTCAATTGGCAACTGCTTCTTGTGAGTAGAGTTCAAATATCATTTCTTCACAGATCTTTTCACTATCAGGTTTTTCCATATCTATCTTGTCACCATTTTGTTACTTACTTCATAGCTCTTATACTATCAATTATTATCTGGTTTATTTACTTTCTATGTGATCTCATCTGTTTTGTTTCTGATACAAACCCTGTGATACCATTACTGAAACATAGTAGATGCTCAAGAAATATTTTTGAAATGAGCAGATGAATATATAATTATCAACACATAATGGGCATATACATAAATAATGCTTGCAGTATCTTTTTGGAACATTATGTTGTCAAATTAATGTCTGCTGTTTTCTTACTCTCTCATTAAGGATTAAAAAGATAATGTCAAGAGTTGAGATACAGTTCATCACTTACCTCATCTGAGATGTAGGCAGCCTGCTGACTCTAATAGGGTTTATAGAATCTGGCCCTATGTAATAATACACTTAGCTACAGCCTGGCATTATATTTTCTGTTGAGATTGTATTGCCAGTGAATTTTCACTTGCTTTGTACCATAGCCATAGAACTCTATTGACTAAATCCTGAACAAACATTCTGAAACAAAATCAAATATTTTTGGTCTGAGAAAAAAAAGACCAATCTGCAGTAATGATCAGAAATAAATAGCTACTCCTGAATTGTACTAAAAAATCTTCATATCACAAAAGCAAGACTATCTTAGAAGAAGTGTAATAAATATAATCACAAAAATCTTAGAGGTAAAAGAAATAACATATAGTTTAGCATATATTTACAGAAATAGAGTTTACAAAATGTTTTAAATGGGCTATATTACATTTTGCTCCTTATCCTTTAAACAGTCATATGAAATGACTCAATAGAGTGAGACTGAACATTTATTTCCTACTATTGTTTATTTTATTTATATCATTAATTTAATTTTTTTAAAGATTTTATTTATTTATTTGAGAGAGAATGAGAGACAGAGAGCACGAGAGGGAAGAGGGCAGAGGGAGAAGCAGACCCCCCCGCTGAGCAGGGAGCCCGATGCGGGACTCGATCCCGGGACTCCAGGATCATGACCTGAGCAGAAGGCAGTCGCTTAACCAACTGAGCCACCCAGGTGCCCTCATTAATTTAAATTCTTTGAAGACCACACACAAAGAAAGGGTAAGTCACTATATGGTGATATAAATGGTCAACAGATCTTCTCAGAGCCAGTAGACTGGACCACAAAATAATAGCAGAAAGGTTTCAACATGTAGCCCAATTTCATTAATTTGACCTAGAAAATTATAAACTTCAGAAACTTTTTTTTATTCATTAGTTGGCTGAATCATGGTCAGATAGATAGCAGAAGCAACATTAGATGGAGCTTGCTGGAACCATCTCCAATGCAGTATATCTTTTAATTAAATAGATTTTCAAAGCAAAGCCTTGAGATAAATAAATGAGATCTCTGTGAATTCTGTGAGAATCACAGTGATTCTTCCTGAGACTCAATGGTAAGTCTATTAAAAACAACCAACAACTGCATTATTACTATGCTAATATTAATAACAACAAGCTACATTTTATAAAAATTACAATATTTTATTTCTTTTATGCTAACACAAATGGCAAATATCCTATAACTATGCAAAAGTGAATTCAGTGAAATGAAATAAGAAAATACACTTCAAATTTAACTATTAGTTTTTTTCTATTAAGAAATGCACCTTAATTCACATGAACCATCCAAAAACTGTTCTACATGTCATCATCATTAGAAAGACCTCCTTACCTTATGAAGTAAGTAAATATTGGCCACATGCAAAAGTCTACTGACTCAGAGTATCTCCAATATCTACAGCCATCTTCTGAGAAAAATCTCAACAAGCTCTTGGTGATCCTATTTGTTCTGTCCCTTGAAATGTTGGCTACAGCTGATTGGGTCTGATCAGACATTTGAGAGCTTTGAGTATGAAACACACAAAGATTAATTAATATAAATAAGTAGTAGCCGAGAAATAGAAGCTGATGATTTGAGGGAGAGTGAGATGCAATGAAGGACAATGATAAGGAAAACCAGAGACAAAGGCAGGATGGAGTCAGTAGGGCCATGGTTACCAAACTTGACCGCACCTTAGAATCTCTTTGGGAAGAGTTTTTAAAATCTCAGCGCACCCTAGATCAATTAAATCAAAATGTCTGAAATGGGATTCAGACATCAGTAGCTTTGAAAGCTCCCCAGGTAATTCCAATGTACAGCCAGTACTGAAATCAATCCAGAATCACAGGGTGGAGCAAAGGGGTGCTTAAGGGGTGCAGAAGAGGCCAGGGCACCACCACCACTGCTGTGTCACTAGGATTGCTATTGCATTTTGAATATAGTTGGAATGTGGTTGTTTTTCTGTAAAGCCTGAAAATGCAACTCCTGTGCTGTTTTTTTGTACTTCCCCCGTAGGTCATGTATCCTTATAATGATAAGGTGAGGCAACTTGAATTTGCATATAATCTTTGCAAACTGCAAGGACTCCAATAATGTAACCATGGTCAATGAAATCTGAACACTGTTTCTTTATATTAAATAAATAAAAACCAAATAGGAGAACAAAGAGTTATTACCTTTAACCAATGGCGATTTTTCCAAAAGTAATATGATGGTAGAAAAGGTTTAGAAAGTATTCTTAGAACTGGTAAAAGGCACTTGTGCAAACACTAAATCTAAGATTCAAGTACCAAATAAAATCATACAAGGCATATTTTACACTAGAAAAATTCAGAGGTACATTTTCAAAAACAAAGTATTTGGGACACAGAAAGAAGTCTTAAAACTCAAACTTAGACAAGGATGTGAAAGTGAGAGTGAGAATATTAAAAATTATTTTAAATGCTAATAAATACACTACTATGCTGAGTTTACACTGAGAATTACATGATACCTGATGTGGTTAAGAGAAACAAAGTCTACCTGCTAATATTTGAATACCAGCTGTAAATTGGTGTGCACCTAAATCCATTCACTCTGCTATGTGCAGATAGAAGACATACTTTTATATTTTAATTAAATATAGAATGTGTAACTAGTTTTTGTGTGTTCAACATTAATGGCAAGAGTATGACTTAAGTGTATATTTATTTTTGTAATAAATAGACGTTAGGACTGGAGTTGTGTGTTGACATCATAAATGGATTTTTTTCTTACATTTTATTAATGTTTTTTCAACCTGTTTCTTATTTTCCCAAGAAATCATGCTGCCACTTGCATAAACTAGTCAGATTTTCAACTTAAAGGCAAACATATTATGGTGCATCAGTGTTGAGAAAAATGATATTTATTACGTAAAATATACCAAGAGCGACTGCTGAAATCTTAACACAAGTGAATTTCTTCAGGTTTTATATTTAACTCCATCATAGCTTTGAACCACTTTTAATATTTGTTTTCTTCCTCACTCTTAATAATGTGAAAAAGAGATGAACTATTCCAGATGTGCTTGAAATGTTAGTGACATTACATTATTCTCTCCTACTGACTTCTGCCTTACTTTTTAGATTAGTTATAAAATTACATCAGTAAAAGTACTTAAGGAAAAAAGCTGTGTATAATGAAGATATAATCATTACTGATGTTACCAGTGCTTTTATTACTTTATTTTATTGCAAAAATATACACCATACAAAATTCTGTAACTTTTTCAGAGAATATTTGACATATGGCCAAAATTCCACTCTACTTCAAAATAAAAGTATTTTTTTTAGGGCGCCTGGGTGGCTCAGTTGGTTAAGCGACTGCCTTCGGCTCAGGTCATGATCCTGGAGTCCCGGGATCGAGTCTCGCATCGGGCTCCCTGCTCAGCGGGGAGTCTGCTTCTCCCTCTGACCCTCCCCCCTCTCATGTGCTCTCTCTCATTCTCTTTCTCTCTCAAATAAGTAAATAAAATCTTAAAAAAAAAAGTATTTTTTTAAGTAGAAAAACGCTGACTCTTAGGGCCATTACAATATTTCACATACTCTCAGAATAAGTAAATGATTAATAGCCAAACAGGAGGTGGGGGGGTGGGAGGGACTCATAGTGGAATACAGACACTAACAAATAAATCTAGCTGAATTTAAAAAAATGATTAACATAAATGCACTGAAGAGGATGAAGGAAGACTAGAACTAACTTAAGTAACTTTGGAAAAATGATATCTTAACTAGATGTTGTAAGGCTAAAGACAAAACAAACAAACAAAAACACTTTACGTATATGCTGATTTATAGTTGGTGAATGTATTTATGCAACCCTATAAAGACAGAAATTTTAGTTCCTGAACTTCACTAACTTCATAACCAATCGAGAAAAATGATTAAATGCTCTTTATAAGTAGAGGCATACCTCATTTTATTGCACTTTGCTTTATTACCCTTCACAGACACTGTGTTTTCTACAAATGGAAGGTTTGTGTCAATCCTGCCTGTAGTAAGTCTAGCTGCGCTATTTTTTTCAACAGCATTTGCTGGTGAAGAGGCTGCGAAGGTGTTGAAATAACAACAAAGGATTTAGAATATTACATAAAATTACATAAAATATTACATAAAATTATACTGCTTGCTGAAGCAGTGACAGCGCTTGAGAGGACTGACTCCAATTTGGAAAGTTCTACTGTGGGTAAAATGCTATCGAACAGCATTGTGTGTTACAGAAAAATCATTTGTGAGAGGAGAGAGGTCAATCGATGTGGCACACTTCAGTGTCGTCTTATTTTAAGAAATTACTACCACCACCTCAACCTTCAACAACCAGCACGTGATCACTCAGCAGCCATGAACATTGAGACAAGAGTCCCCACCAGCAAAAAAATATTACAATTGGCTGAAAGCTCAGATGAGGTAACTTATCACTTTATAGCAATAATGTATTTTTAAATTAAGGTAAGTACATTTTTTTAGACAAAATGTTAATGCACACTTAATACATACCAGTATAGTGTAAACATAATTTTTGTATGTACTGGAAAACAAAAAAATTCATTTGACTTATTTTATTGCAATACTCCCTTAATTATGATGGTCTGGAACCAAACGCAAAGTATCTTTGAGGTATGCTTGCCTATTAGCTATAAAAAAAGTAGTGTAACTCTGATCTTCATAGAATAATGGGGATTATCACCATTAATTTTGAAAGCAAATTTTTTAAATTAACATATATCGTGTCTAGAGTTCAAATAATTCTGGAGAAAATAATATATTTGCCTCCATGCAATAAACAAATTAGTCATGAGATAGTCTTTACGACCTTTTACATTATGCAGAAAATGGATTTTATGAAAATGACTGGATCAAACTCCAAGATACTATTAATCTTAGGTTAAGATAGAAGAGAGACCAGATATCCTTCAACATGATCTAATTTCTTACCCTGATGGTAGAAGTAACTAAAGTTAAGCACTTTGGAGAATAATAATTAATCTTCTCATTTCCCTGGAAAGAACCTTTTAGGTTACTGAAGTCAGGATTGTCTATATGGCTTGACAGAAGTGCCTTTTATAAGCACATGGTAAAGTGTATTAACTGGAAGTCTCCTTCCTACTTAGCATCTAGCCATTTTAGTGAAAACCTCACATTCCCCCCAAGAGAGGCATTTAACTTACTCTGAAATGGACACTAAGTAATCAGGCGTTTCTTAATATTGGACTAAGACAGATCAATGAGTAAGGAGCTTTGCCTTTGAAGTCCTTGTTGAAAGTTTTATTCTCTCCATTACAGCACGGATTTCTGAATCCTGTAGACTATGTATTTCCAGGCACACTGACATTTATCATTTCCTTTTCTGACAGGATCCTGATATCTGACAATGTAATTATATTAAGACAGCATCTTCCCTGTAACATTAGCTATGAAATTTGACTTTTTTTAAAGTACCTAAAATGACAAATGATTTTAGACTGAACCATGTGCAATTCTTTCTTTGGAAACTTTTTCCCAAACTGCACGATAAATTTAAATTTAAATTATGAAACAAGGAGTAAAAAAGAAAAGCATAATTGAAAAATGCCCATATATAAATACTGTGCCGTATACTTAAAAACATAATGTGCTATGGCAACAAATATATTAATCTGCCGTAAACATTTACTGGGTGCCCTGCTCTAGTTTATTGGTGGAAGAAATATTTCAGATTTGCATTTTATTGACTGTTAGATTTTTAAATCATTGTTTCTAGTGTATATTTCCAGTTATGACTTTAAAATTTGTGTATATTGATGAAGTCACCAAGTCCTAGTTCAATTGCTGTGGGATTGTTTCAGTTATTTCCTACTTAAACTAGGAAACTTTTTAAGTTTTGAGCCTTAACGAGGTAAGCTTAGATTAGGTCACCTCAGAGACCAGCTTGAATTTCTCTTTAGCTGGATCAAATATAATTGAGATTTCTTTGAAAGAGAAACAGCTGCCAAAATTCACACAAGAAGAAATAGATAATTTAAATAGATTTACATGTATTTGAAAAATTGAATAAATAATTAATAACCTTCCAAAACAGAAGGCCTAAAGTCCAGATGATTGACCAGTGAATTCTACCAAACACTTAAGGAAGAAATTATATCGATTCTCTATAATCTCCTTCAGAGAAGAGAAGCAGAGCGAACACTTCCTAACTCATTTGTGAGAACAAAATTGTCCTACTACCAAAATCAGACAAACTTTACAAGAACAGAAGAAAACTACAGACCAGTATCTCTCATAAATATATATGCAAAAATGCTCAAAAATATTAGCAAATCAAATTTTAAAAGAATATTTAAAAAGAATAATGCATCATGACCCAGTGGGATTTATCCCAGATATGCAAGGCCAGTTCAACATTTAAAGACCAATTAGTGTAATTCATTACATCAAGAGATTAAAAAAGACAAAATACATGATAATACCAATAGGTGTAGAAAAAACATTCAACAAAATTCAACACCTATTCATAATACATAATAAGTCTCAGTAAACCAGGAATTGAGGAGACTTCCTCAACTTGGCAAAGAATATTAAAAACACACACACACACACACACCTAACGTCATACTTAATGATGAGAAACTCAGAGCTTCCCCACTAAGATTGGTATCAAGACAAGGATTTTCCTTTTCACCATGGCTTTTCAACATTGCTCTGTAAGTCCTAGCTAATACAACAAGACAAGAAAAGGAAATGATAGGTATAAAGTTGAGAAGGAAGAGATAAAACTGTCTTTGTTTGCAGATGATATGACCATTTATGCAGAAAATCCAAAACGATCAATAAAACAACTCCTGTAACTAATAAGCAATTACAGCAAGTTTGCTGGATGCAAGGTTAATATACAAAAGTAAATTCCTTTTCTATATACCACCAATGAACAAGTAGGATTTGAAATTAAAAACACAATACCATTTATATTAGCACTCCTAAAAATGAAATACATAATATAAATCTAACGAAATAAGTGCAAGATCTATGGTGAGGGAAACTACAAAACTCCGATGAATGGAATCAAAGAAAAACTAAATAAATGGAGAAATATTCCATGTTCATGAATAGAAAGACTCAATATTGTTAATATGTCTTCTTTTCCCAACTTGGTCTATAGATTCAATGCAATCCTAATAAAAATCCCAGCAAATTATTTGGTTGATATCAACATACGGACTCTAAAGTTTATAGGGAGAAGCAAAAGACCCAGAATAGTCAATAAAATATTGAAGGAACACAAAGTTGGAGGACTGATACTACACAACTTTAAGGCTTACTGTAAAGTTATAGTAATCAAGACAGTCTGATATTGGTGAAAAGATAGACAAATAGAACAAAAGAACAGAATACAGAGCCCAGAAATAGACCCACATAAATATAGTCAACTGATCTTTGACAAAGGAGCAAAGACAATACAATGGAACAAAGATAATCTTTTCAACAAATGATGCTACTGGACAGTCATGTGCAAAAAAAAAATGTAAACACAGACTTTACAACCTTCACAGATATTAACTCAGATGCACTGAAGACTTAAATATGAAACTATAAAACTCCTAGAAGATAACTTGGGGAAAAAACCTAGAAGACCTTGGATGTGCCAATGACGTTTTAGGCACAACACCAAAGGCATGAATCATGAAAGAAATCATTTAAATGCGTTAAAATTAAAAACTTCTGCTCTGAGAAAGACAATATAAAGGAAATTAAAAAAAAAAAAACACACACAAATAGACAAGCCACAGATTAAAGGAAAATATTTTCAAAAGACATATCTGCTAAAATACTGTTATACAAAATACATAACGAATTTTTAAAATCCAACAAAAAGAAAACAACCCAATGAAAGAATGGTCAAAGATATGAACAGACATCTTACCAAAAAAGACATATATATAGTAAATACATGAACAGATGCTCTACATCATAAATCATCAGGGAAGTGCAAATTAAGGCAACAGTGAGGTACCATTACACACAATGGCCAAGTCAAGAATATCAGAATATCGAAAGCATCAAATACAGGCAAATATGTGTAGCATTAACAACTCTCATTCAGTTCTAGTGGAAACTTAAAATGGTACAGCCACTTTGGAAAACAGTTTGGTACTTTCTTACAACACTAAACATATTCTTACAATCCAGCAATCACATTCCCTGGTATTTACCCAAAGGAGTTGAAAACTTACCTCAACACCAAAACCTGTACACGGATGTTTAGAGCAGTTTTATTCATAATTGTCAAAACCTAGAAGGAACCAAGATGTCTTCCAGCAGGCTAATGGATAAATACCAATTCATTTAGTACATCTGGACAAGAAATTATTATTTAGCACTGAAAAGAAAAGATCTATCAAATCATGAAAAGACATGGAGGAAGTTTAAATATGCATATTACTAACTGGAAAAAGGCAATCTGAAAAGGCTACATACTGTATGATCCAAATATATGATATTTTGGAAAAGGAAAACTATGGAGACAGTAAAAATAACAGTGGTTGCCAGAGCTTAGGGAGGGGAGCGGGGGATTAGGTGAATCACAGAGGATTTTTAGGACGTGAGACTACTCAGAATGAAACTGTAATAGTAAATAGATGTCATTACACATTTGTCAAAAGCCACAGAATGTACAACACCAAGAGTAAACCCTAATGTAAACTATGGACTTTGGGTGATTATGGTGTGTCAATGTAGGTTCATCAGCTGCAACTAATGGACAATTCCGTGGAGTGACATTGTTAATGGGGAAGCTATGCATGTGTGGGACAAGGAGGATAAGAAGAAACTCTTCACTTCTTTTTAATTTTGTTGTGAATCTAAAACTGTTCTACAAAATAAAGTCTTCATATAAATTATTAAGATATTAACATATTTTGTGAATATGATTAATTTTGATATAATAATATCATAATACCATTAATGATCATTGAAATGATTAATACAGTGGATTGGCATGAATCAAGCAATATATACATATGTTTATACATTTTTAAATTTAAATTCAAGTTAGTTAACATATGGTATATTATTGGTTTCAGGAGTATAATTTAGTTATTCATCACTTACATATAACACCCAGTGCTCATCCCAGCAAATGCCCTCTTTAATAACAATTACCCATTTAGCCCATTCCCCCACCCACCTCCCCTCTAACAACCCTGTTTCTTTTAACTATAGAGTCTCTTATGGTTTGTCTCCCTCTCTGTTTTTATCTTATTTATTTTTCCTTCCCTTCTCCTATGTCCATCTGTTTAGTTTCTTAAATTCCACATATGAGTGAAATTATATGATATTTATCTTTCTCTGACTTATTTTGCTTAGCATAATATACTCTAGTTCCATCCACGTTGCTGTAAATGGCAAGATTACATTTTTTATGGCTGAGTAATATCCCATTGTATATATATATATATACCACTTCTTTATCCATTCATCAGTTGATGGACATTTGAGCACTTTCCATGAATTGGCTATTGTTGAGAGTGTTGCTATAAACATTGGGGTGCCTGTGCCCCTTCAAACCAGCACTTTTGCATCCTTTGGATAAATACCTAGGAGTGCAATTGCTGGGTCATAAGATAGTTCTATTTTTAACTTTTTGAGGAACCTCTTACTGTTTTCCAGAGTGGCTGTACCAGTTTGCATTCTCACCAATAGTGCAAAAGTCTTCCCCTTTCTCTGCATCCTTGCCAACATCTGTTGTTTTCTGCGGTGTTAATTTAGCTATTCTGACTGGTATGAGGTGGTATCTCACTGTGGTTTTGGTTTGTGTTTCCCTGATGCCAAGTGATGTTGAACATTTTTTCATGTGTCTGGTAGCCATTTGTATGTCTTTGGAGAAATATCTGTTCATGTCTTCTGTCCATTTCTTAACTGGATTATTTATTGTTTGGGTGTTGATTTTGATGAGTTCTTTATAGATTCTGGATACTAGCCCTTTATCTGATAAGTCATTTGCAAATATCTTCTCCCATTCCGTTGGTTGCTTTTTTGGGTTGTTGACTGTTTCCTTCCCTGTGCAGAAGCTTTTTATCTTGATGAAGTCCCACTGGTTCATGTTTGCCTTTGTCTCCCTTGCCTCCTGAGATATATCTAGTAAGAAGTTGCTGCAGCCAAGGTCACAGAGGTGACTGCCTGTGTTCTCTTCTAGGATTTTGATGGTTTGCTGTCTTACATTTAGGTCTTTTATCCATTTTTAATTTATTTTTGTGTATGGTGTAAGAAATTAGTCCAGTTTCATTCTTCGGCATGTCACTGTCTAGTTTTCCCAATACCATTTGTTGAAGAGACTATCTTTTTTCCTTTGGATATTCTTTCCTGCTTTGTCAAAGATTAGTTGACCATAGAGTGGTGGGTCCATTCTGGGTTCTCTGTTCTGTTCCTTAGATCTGTGTGTCTGCTTTTGTGCCAGTACCATGCTGTTGTGATGATTAAAGCTTTGTAATACAGCTTGAAGCCTGGGATTGCAATGACTTCCACTTTGCTTTTCTTTTTCAACATTACATTGGTAATTCAGGGTCTTTTCTGCTTCCATACAAATTTTAGGATTGTTTGTTCTAGCTCTGTGAGAAAATGGTGGCAATATTTTGACCAGGATTGCATTGAATGTGTAGATTGCTCTGGGAAGTATAGACTTTTTCACAACATTTGTTTTTCCAATCCATGAGCATGGAATGTTTTTCCATTTCTTTGTGTCATCTTCAATTTCTTTTATTAGTGTTCTATAGTTTTCAGCTAACAGATCTTTTGCCTCTTTGGTTAGGTTACTCCTAGGTATCTTATGGGTTTTGGTGTAATTATAAATGGGATCAATTCCTTGATTTAGCTTTCTGCTGCTTCATTATTGGTGTATAGAAATGTAGCAGATTTCTGTATGTTGATTTTGTATCCTGCAACTTTGCTGAGTTCATGAATCAGTTCTGGCAATTTTTTGGTGGAATCTTTTGGGTTTTCTACATAGATTATCATGTTGTCTATGAAGAGCTAAAGTCTGACTTCTTCCTTGCAAATCTGGACGCATTTTATTTCTTTTTGTTGTCTGATTGCTGAGGCTAGGACTTCTAGTACAATGTTGAACAACAGTGGTGAGAGCAGACATTTCTGTCATGTTCCTGACCTCAGGGGAAAAGCTCTTAGTTTTTCCCCATTGAGAATGATACTAGCTGTGGGTCTTTCATATATGGCCTTTATGATGTTGAGGTATATTCCTTCAATCCCTACTTTCTTGAGGTTTTTTATTTAAAAAAGATGCTCTATTTTGTCGATTGCTTTTTCTATTGAAAGGGTCATATGGTTTGTGTCCTTTCTCTTATCAATGTGATGTATCATGTTGATTGTTTTGTGGATATTGAACCACCCCTGAAGTCCAGGAATAAATCCCACATGATCATGTTGAACAATCCTTTTAATGTATTGTTGGATTCAATTAGGTTGTATCTTTTTGAGAAGTTTTGCATCTATGTTCATCAGGAATATTGGCCTGTGCTTCTCCTTTTTAGTGGTGTCTTTGTCTGGTTTTGAAATCAAGGTAATGCTGGTCTTGTAGAATGAGTTTGGAAGTTTTCCTTCCACTTCTATTTTTTGGAACAACTTCAGTAGAATAGGTATTGATTTCTCTTTAAATATTTGATAGAATTCCCCTGGGAAGCCATCTGGCCCTGGACTCTTGTTTGTTGGGAGATTTTTGATTACTGATTCAATTTCTTTGCTGTTATGGGCCTGTTCAAATTTTCTATTTCTTTCTGTGTCAATTTTTGTAGCATATAGGTTTCTAGGAATTTATCCATTTCCTCCAGATTGCCCAATTTGTTGGCATATAATTGCTCAAAATATTCTCATGATTGTTTGTATTTCTGTGGTGTTGGTTGTGATCTCTCCTTCTTCATTTGTGATTTTATTTATTTGGGTCCTTTCTCTTCTCTTTTTGATAAATCTGGCTAGGGGTTTATTAAATTTATTAATTATTTCAAAGAACCAGCTCCTGGTTTCATTGATCTGTTCTACTGTTTTTTTCTTCTTAATTATTATTTCTACATCATTTATTTCTGCTTTGATCTTAATTATTTCCCTTCTTCTGGTGGTTTTAAGCTTTATTTGCTGTTCTTTTTCCAGCTCCTTTAGGTGTAAGTTCAGGTTGTATATTTGAGACTTTTCTTGCTTCTTGAGGAAGGCTTGTATTTCTGATTATTCCCTCTTAGGATCACCTTTGCTGCATCCCAAAGGTTTTAGACTGTAATGTTTTCATTTTCATTTGCTTCTATTTTATTTTTTATTTATTCTTTAATTTCCAGATTAACCCATTCATTCTTTAGTAGGATGTTCTTTAACCTCCATGTATTTGCAGTCTTTCTAAATTCCTTCTTGTGGTGACTTCTAGTTTCTTAGTGTTGTGATCTGAAATTATGCATGGTATGATCTCAATCTTTTTGTACTGGTTGAGGCCTGATTTATGAGCCAGTATGTGATCTACTCTGGGGAATTTTCCATGTGCACTCTAAAAGAATGTGTACTTTACTGCTTTAGGATGAAGTGCTCTCAATATATCTTTTAAGTCCATCTGGTTCAGTGTGTCATTCAAAACCATTGTTTCCTTGTTGATTTTCTGTTTAGATGATCTGTCCATCTGTGAATGGTGTGCTAAAGTCACCTACTATTATTATATTATCAGTGAGTTTCTTTAAGTTTGTTGTTAAATGATTTATATACTTGGCTGCTCCCAAGTTGAGTGCACAAATATTTATAATTGTTATATCTTCTTGTTGAATAGACCCCTTTATTATGATATAGTGACCTTCTTCATCTCTTTTTAGTCTTTCTTTTAAAATCTAGTTTGTCTGGGGCGCCTGGGTGGTTCAGTTGGTTAAGCGACTGCCTTCGGCTCAGGTCATGATCCTGGAGTCCCTGGATCGAGTCCCGCATCGGGCTCCCTGCTCGGCAGGGAGTCTGCTTCGTCCTCTGACCCTATCCCCTCTCATGTGTTCTCTCTCTCTCTCATTCTCTCTCTCTCAAATAAATAAATAAAATCTTTAAAAAAAAATCTAGTTTGTCTGATATAACTACAGCTACTCCAGCTTTCTTTTGCTGTCCATTAGCATGATAGATGGTTCTTCACCTCCTCACTTTCAATCTGGAGGTGTCTTTGGGTCTAAAATGAGTCTCTTGTAAGCAGCATATCGATGGGACTTTTTTTTTTTTTAAGATTTTATTTATTTATTTGAGACAGAGAGCACATGAGAGGGGAGAGGGTCAGAGGGAGAAGCAGGCTCCCCGCCGAGCAGGGAGCCGGATGCAGGACTCGATACCGGGACTCCAGGATCATGACCTGAGCCGAAGGCAGTCGCTCAACCAACTGAGCCACCCAGGCTCCCGGGACTTTTTTTTTTTAATCCATTCTGATATCCTATGTCTTTTGATTAGAGCATTTAGTCCATTTACTTCAGAGTATTATTGATAGATGTGAATTTAGTGCCATTGTATTCCCTGTAAAGTCACTGTTCCTATAGATTGTCTCTGTTCCTTTCTAGTCTTTGTTGCTTTTATTATTTTTAAAGATTTTATTTATGGGCGCCTGGGTGGCTCAGTCATTAAACGTCTGCCTTTGGCTCAGGTCATGATCCCAGGGTCCTGGGATCGAGTCCCACATCGGGCTCCCTGCTCGGCAGGAAGCCTGCTTCTCGCTCTCCCACTCCCCCTGCTTGTGTTCCTGCTCTCGCTATCTCTCTCTGTTAAATAAATAAATAAAATCTTAAAAAAAAAAAAAGATTTTATTTATTTATTTGATAGAGAGATAGAGAGAGAGCACAAGTAGGCAGAGCGGCAGGCAGAGGGAGAGGGAGAAGCAGGCTCCCCGCTGAGCAGGGAGCCCGATGCAGGGCTTGATCCCAGGACCCTGGGATCATGACCTGAGTAGAAAGCAGACACCTAACCGACTGAGCCACCCAGCACCCCTAGTCTTTGTTGCTTTTAGTCTCTCTTTCCTTTTTAATATTTCTTGGAGAGCTGGTTTAGTATTCACGAACTCCTTTAGTTTTTGCCTGTCTTGGAAATGCTTCATCTCTATTCTATTCCATTGTTGGATAGTATTGTTGGCTGCATATTTTACCCATTCAGCATATTGAATATATCATGCCACTGTTTTCTGGCCTGCCATGTTTCTGTGAACAGGTCTGCTGCTAACCTTATGTGTCTACCTTTGTAGATTAAGGACCTTTTGTCCCTACCTGCTTTCAGAATTCTCTTTTTATCTTCGTATTTTGCAAGTTTCACTATGATATGTCTTGGTGTTGACCTGTTTTTGTTGATTTTATGGGCAGTTCTCTGTGCCTTTGGACTTGAATGCCTGTTTCCCTCTCCATATTAGGGAAGTTCTCAGCTATAATTTGTTCAAATAGACCATCTGCCCCCTTTTCCTGCTCTTCTTCTTCTGGGACTCCTATGATATGGAAATAATTGCACTTTGTGGAATTGCTGAATTCCCTAAGTATATTCGTGATCTAATAATTCCCTCTCCCTCTTCTTTTCAGCTTCATTATTTTCCATAATTTTATTTTCTATTTCACCTATTCATTCCTCTGCTTCGTCTATCCTCTTTGTGATTGCATCCAATCGATTTTCCATCTCAGTTATAGAGGGGTGTTTGTTTGTTTGTTTGTTTGTTTGTTTGTTTTTATTTTGGCCTGACTAGGTTTTGGTCTTTTATCTCTGCAGCCAGGGTTTCTCTGGTGTCTTCTGTGCTTCTTTCAAGCCCAGCTAGTATCCTTATGATTGTTATTCTAAATTCTTGTTCAGATATATTGCTTATATCTGTTTTGAGCAAATCCCTGGCTGTGATTTTTTCTTGATCTTTCTTTTGTGGAGAATTCCTCCATCATATTATTATGCCTAGGTTTCTGTCTTTGTGTGTTATAAAAGCTTATTATGGTTCCTGCTTCTTACAGTAATACTATGTTAAGAAGTGTTCCTATACTTTCCAGGGTCTGGTGCTTCAGGAAGTGTTTCTGTTGTACAGTGTATAAACTCTGCTATTGTGTTTTGGCTGCTCTTTCCCGTAGGTCAGTCCTCTGCAGAGGGCAGTGTTTAGGACCTTAACTAGGTGTGCTTTGATTTGTTTTTTTTACAATAAGCCTGATTTAAAAAAAAAAAACAAAAAACACCTGATTCAAGAAAAGAGAAAAGAAAAAGGAACAAGAAAGCAAATAGACAAAAAAGTATAAGCCTGATCCCAAAGAAAAGGAAATAAAGGAGAAAAGAGAAAGAGGGAAAAAAAAAAAAAAAAGCCTGATCCAAAAAATAAAAACAAAAACAAAACTGAGATAGGAAACAAACAAGCCAACAAATGAACAAAAAACTATAAGCCTGCTGATAAATAAATAAAAAAAATACAATTTAAAAAATAAAATATATACAAAATAAAAATAAGAAATGAAAAACAAAACAAAACAAAACAAAAAACGAAACCAAGCCTGGTCCTACTTCCACCAGAACTGAAGCTGATCCTTTGGTGCCCTCTATGATCAGTAATAGCCTTGATGCATGTGGAGGGCCTATGCTGGTCATCTGAGTGAGAGGGCCAAACTGTTGGCTCACAGTCAGACCTGCCCTAATACAGCTGTCCCTGCTGAGTTCAGGGGAGATGGGGTTGGTGTCAGTGACTCCAGCCTCTGCTGGAGGCTCTGTGTTTCTTTCTGGAGTCCCACTGTGTTGGTGGGTGGGTGGAGGGTGTAGTGGAAGATGGCATCACCTTGCCCTCTCATCCCTGGGAAGGGGAACCCACTGCTGCTGCTCAGGAAGCCCTCACAGAAAAGTGAACGATCTCTTCGGTGTCCCAGGCTTTTACCAGATCCCTACCCTCAACCTGTCTGGGGCCAGCCCTTGGCATGCCCAGCACCACAGTTCTCTTGTTTTATCTGTGTCCATTGGCTGGGATTCAAAACAGCAAATCTTAAAGTACCCGGCAGTACACAGACCCAGTCCCTTCTCCTGCAGGAGAGCGTCACAGCACTGCATGGGCACTGGCACCTTTCTGTTCCTGAAAAGCAGTCCTATGCCTGCATGAGTGCCCAGAGTCTATGTTGAAGCACAGCAAAAAGCTGCAACCATGTTATCTGCCCTCTTTGCTCATCTCTGTCCCCTGATGTTGAATGGCTGCTCAACACTGCCAGTGGGTCTTTTGTCCTTGGAGAGGCAAGATAGCCTCTTCCATATGCACTCCAGGAAGGGGAACATTCTCTCCCTGTGGGACTCAGGGGATCCCCACACCACAGCACCTTGCATGAACCCTACACACCACTTTCTCTCCCACTCTCTCCCTCTCTCCCTGATTCCTGTCTGCAAAAAGGGTTCCCACCTGTCCCCTCCACAGCACCGCAGCTTTTCTCTCTCCCAATTCACATCTCCAAATCTCACATCTCCCACGTTCTCTCCCTCCAGTTGTGCAGATTGTTTTCTTAATCCTTAAATTGATTTCCTAGTTGTTCAAAATGATTTGATGTTGATCTAGCCGTGTTCATGGGACAAGGCAAGCCCAGGGTTCCCCTACTAATCTGCCGTTTTCACTCCTCTCCCTAAGCAATATATGTTGGTTGAATTTGAATTCATAGTATAACAGGGTATGGGAACAAAAACACAAACATTCAAAACACAAACATCCACACACACACACACACACACACACACACACACACAGACATAGCCATGATCTGCAACATTTGAGTTTTTATATGAACAAGAACTAAATGTAAACCTGAGAGTCTCATGAAGAAAGATGTATTAGCTTGTTAGGACCATTGTAACAAAATACCACTGACTGGGTGGCTTAAGGAAAAGAAATGTATTTTCTTACTGTTCTCTCTGCTAGAAGTCCAAGATCAAGGAGTTAGCAGGTTTGGTTTCTTCGGAGACCTCTCTCCTTAGCTCACAGATGGCCACTTTCTTGCTGGTTCCTCTCACGGTATTTCCTTGGTGCATGCAAGCCCCTAATGTGTCTCTGTGTGTCTGAGTTTCCTCTTCTTCTAAGGATACCAATTAGATTCAATTAGGACATCCTAATACCTTCATTTTAATGACATCACTTTTTTAAAGCCTCTATCTCCAAATATAGTCACATTTTGAGGTATGGGGGTTAGGGCTTCAACTTATTAATAAGCGGGGGCAATTCAGTTTATAACAAAAGTGATAAACAGCTCACTTTGAACTATTTTTGCATTCATTCCCTCCATTTTTTAAAAAGAACATTATTGTACTTCATAGATTTTCATACAATGTCAACCCCCACATTTCATCTTAGAGACATTAGTCAGAAAACATCAGGAAGACCTTCACAGAACATAATAGTGGAAATAGCCTTTGGTGTTACTGTGCTTACAGTATAATCTTGCAACATAGTTTGAAGTTTAAAAGTTATCTTATAAATTTTGTCTTTATACTACACTGACACATATCTGAGAGTCAATTATTTTTATTATCAATTTTTATTATTGCTGTGAATAAACTCATTTCTACAAATAGAAATATTGGTTTTTATCTTTAATTGTGAATCTTTTTTAGTTTGAACTGTTAATTTCTTAACAATTTCCACATGGTTGGATACAAAAAGACTTTTCAATTTCATTGAGAACATGCACTTTTAAAACAAAAATATATCTTCATATTTGCTAATTTTTAGTCTCTGCACTATCATTATTCTGAGACAACTGTTAGAAAATGAAAGCTTGTTGGCGATGTCTGTTAATAAAAATAGCTTGGGTATTTCTCTTGTTAAATCATTTTTGTGTGTATGTTATATAACACTAGAAGAAAAATGTGCTTTTTTTTCATTTTACTAAACTGTTTAATATTGTTTGAAAAACATTTTAAACTCTGTGTTATATACTGATATTCACTTTCTTTTTCTCTTAATTTAAGATACTATATTGCTAAAGCATAATTTTCTTTAAATTTTTTGAAATAAAAATTAGATCTGGGGCTTTTTAAAAGTTTCATGGTGCTATACATTCCAGGGGATGCATAAACCACAATATAAAATGATACTTCAGTAAGTGATGACTAGGAGGATTTACACAATGCACTCCAGCATTTTCTTAATCACGGACTAAATCTACAACTAAATCCAATATTGGCCTTTCTGTGCTTTAAAAGTGCCCTTTAGTCTGAATTCTTCAAACGAATAGGAAAATTAATCAAACCATTAAGATTCCTATTTTAGGTATTACTAACATTTTGATTTTCTTAAAAGTTTAATAATTTCTTGCCATGTAAATTTAGACTTTATTCAGAGTAAGGCACATGTCGCTGATGAAACAAGTTAATTAATTTTCTGACTTTTATTACTTTTTTCATAATTAACTAATTTTTTAAAAAAATGAAAACCTAGAGATTATGATGTTCTAAAATGTGTCCTTACTAATTTTGTATAGGCCTACACCTAAGAGACTCTTTAGAGACAACATCAAATAATCTGAAACTTAAAATGGATATTGGAAGTGGAATCTTTATTGAAATTAAGGGAATATTTTCCATTTACTTGTCCTTCTCCACATTCTTTGCTGAGCAAACTTTGTGTGTGGTGTTCCCTGGGCAGTTTCAGTATGTGATCCAATAGTCCAGTGGGTGGAGATAAATGGAGTTTGGTCATACAGTAAGAGGAGCCAATAGGCTAAATTGGTGGGGAAGGATGCAAAGTAAGGATGTCAGCCTGACAAAGGGAGTTATTGGAGGATGAAGATCAGTGCATGGTGGGGTAAAAAGGAGAAAAAACCCTGTGGTAATAAGCATACTTGCATACTTCTGATAAGAGGCCCATGTAGATCAATCAGGATTGCAAATCTGCATGGGCTGTTAGCTTTATCTCCAAAAATCAACCCAAGAGAAACTACAGAAGAAGAAAACACGTACTGAGATAAATCAAATGAAACCTTTGAGACACTTCTGTCGAGATCAAGAACTGTCTTGGATTAGGATGATGGGTCACAGTCTGGGGCAGGGGCGGCCAGAAGGCAGTGGCAGAGCAGGTTGGGAAGAGGTTATAAATTCTGCTTTTTCCTTCTCACAACTTTGCTGGGGTAAAATTGTTTCCTCCTCCTTCTCCACAAAAATCAATAGCAACAGTCAATTGTGTTGGGCAGTGGGCAGGAGGTAGTTGTAGTAATTTTAGAGCAGCACAAAAGCACTGCTGGGTTGAGAATCAAGCGATAAGAGATGTAGTTTATCCCTGTCTCCTCATCTAAACCTTCTGGGCCAGCGAGTTACCTCTTACTTTACAGCTTCTTTTCAAAAATGTTACAGGCAAATCCCTCACCACAGTATTCGCTTGGTGCTATGCCAGCAAATGGGGTTGTCTAAAATTTTTGTGCTTGAGTTCTTCACCCTGAAGCTTCAGAGAAGTGTCAGAGAATAAAGTCTGGCTTTGAGTTCTTTGCCCTGAAGCTTCAGAGAAGTGTCAGAGAATAAAGTCTGGCTTTCCCCAGTCTCCAGTGCCCACCACCAGACAAGATAGTCTTTAACTCAAGGAAAATAAAAGCACAGACAATTAGTTACATACACAAGTTACACATTCACTGTAAAAGAAAAACACACAGAATAACACATATCAAAGACAAAAAGAGACTCCTACTGGATTTAACAACAATAAAACTAACTAAGATTCAATAATATGTTGCCTACAGGAGACACATTTAAACAAAAAGACAAAGTTTGAAAATAAATACACACAGAAAATATACCAGGGGAAAGAAAGTTGCTAAATAAATTTAATGTCTGAAAGACAGAACTCAAGAAAAAAGTATATGAGACAAAGAAGGGTGTTCTATACTGGTAAGATTAAAAAACAAAAGTTGAGATAACCATCACAAAATCCATCTATTAAACACTTGAGCCTCTAAATTTATGAAGTTATAACTGACACTGTGATGGATTGACTCACTATATAAAGAGAAATAAAAGTGACTTTGTTCCTAAAACTATATAGTGAATTGGACACCAGATGGATTAAAGACCTAAATGGGAAAGGTAAACATAAAGTCAATGGAAAATGGGGGAGTTCTTTTTAAACAAACCCCTAAAACAAATTATAAACTGGGCGCCTGGGTGGCTCAGTTGATTAAGTGACTGCCTTCGGCTCAGGTCATGATCCTGGAGTCCCGGGATCGAGTTCCGCATTGGGCTCCCTCCTCGGCAGGGAGTCTGCTTCTCCCTCTGACCCTCCCCCCTCTCATGCTCTCTCTCTCTATCTCATTCTCTCTCTCAAATAAATAAATAAAATCTTTTTTAAAAAAATTATAAACCAATATATTTATGTACCAGACTACACCAAAATCGATGATTTCTGTTCATGAATTACACCACAAAGTAATGGGTAGATGACAATGTTCTGTGTAAACCTATTGTATAATGCCCAAAATTGACGAGTGATTAACATCTATCATATACATATACCATTAAAACTAACAACAGGAAGACAGACATAAGATGAACAGAAGCAATATAAGCCAAAACATTTAATAAACATATGAAGAGATACACAAACTCATTAATAATGAGAAAAACATAAGTAAAATAGAGATACCATATTAAATTCATCATATTGACAAAAATTAGAAATCTAGATAATATCAAATGTTGCTAGAATATAGAGATACAGGAGCTCTCATGCATTGTAAGACAGTCTTTAAATTAGTGATGCTATTTTGGAGAGCAATCTCACAATTCTTAATCAAATAGCATATGCATCCTCCATCACTCAAAAATTTCACTCCTGAATATAAATCTCAGGAATACTATCCCACCATTTTATAAGGGACCATACATAAGGATTTCATACAATAATTTTGTTGTGATACATGGATTTGGGGAAATGTTGGTGCTTATAACTGGGTGATTATATATATATATATATATATATATATATATATGGCAATATGAAGAAATGTTACAGACATAGTACTGAGCAAAAAAAGTAAGAATCAGAATAAGATATTTAGTGCCATACCATTTATATAAATGAAAAATTCTTGTAAGAAAATATCAATAAATTTTTTCCAAGTATGTTTGATGCATACTCATCAAACACATTAGATTGGTGGTAGGAAGGAGAATAGCAGTGACCTAGGGATAAGGGAGTTCTGTATGGGAGTATAGAATGGGGATACAGTGAATTGGATAAATAAATAAAACAAGAAGATTCATTAAGGCAAAGGGAGATTTTAATGAAAAGATATGATTAATTCAACCATTGTACTGGAGTCAAAAAACAAAACAAAACAAAACAAAAAACAAACAAATAGAAATTTAAAGTAAATTAAGTAAAAAAAAATAGAGTACAATGTAAAAAGTAAGTAAGTATGCAAAGAATTTTTGGCTCTTAATAAACTTGCATTATGTACTCTAATTAAAAAAAGTCTTATCCACACTATTGAACTGAACAGTAGCAACAATGTATATAGTACAGTTATTGATATTTTAACATTGTTTTATGTCTCCCCAAATGCAGTTTCTCATCATCATGTAAATATGATTACTGAATAGTATATTTATTTCTTCCATTCTTATTACTTTAATAACATTAAAATAAATTTCAGCTATTTTTTTCTAAGTAAAGTTTACTTTATATATATTTTATAATATATAAATAGAATATATATTATGTTAATAGCATATAGTATATAAATATAATATATATTACATTAATAATATATAATATATAATTAATGTATATTAATAGGCAATATATATATAATACAAATTTAAGGATATATTCCAGAAATAACTAAGACAAGGAAAATTAGCATCACTAAAATTTTCATCTAATTTCATTAGAGAAATTTGATTTCAAGAAGTTTTCAATGAATAGATCAATTATATGAAAGCCTGTGACTTTTTTGTTTTTAATAACTTTTTAAAAATCCATCTATCAGCAAATATAACATTGTAATTAATTCCAAGAACATTTTAATTTACAGACTCAAATTCTATATCTTGTATCCCAATTTAAAAATCTAATATACCAATTTATATTAATGAAGATTCTTGGGACTAAAATATATCCTCATGCTTGTTATATATAAAGCATTGACATTTTAGTCTCTGTATTCATCTGACTCTCAAAATGGCTACCAAAAGACAAATTATTCAATTTTCTATGTCATTAGAATGATTTTCCTGCTTCTTATTTTGGGTAATCTCCTGATCTTTTACAAGTTCTATACCAAACAGATACAAAATAGAAAATGTCAAATATCATTAGAGAACTTGAACATTTTTACAGGTAGCATTTGTTATTAGAGTGTCAAAGTTATGAAACAACAGTATTCCAACAATCCCTTCCTTCCACCTGGCTATGGCTATTCCATTCAGGAAATAGTGTGGAGGTTTAATTTAAAGGGCATTTAAAAACCGAGATGAATGGATTTTTAGCTACTTGGTTGTCACATGGCTGCCATGAGTACAGATGACCATCTGAAGTACTGAGAGAATCAAAGAGGGGTATGTTGAACAGAACAAACATCTCTAACCCTGCTTAATCACTATCTCTTCTCAGCTACCTGTTCCCCTCTCTACCTCTATAAATTGTTCTGTGGTCCACTCTGTTTAGGTCTATTTCTCCTTAGTTTTTATTTGTCTATCTATCTCACTCTTTCTTATGCTTTTTTAATCTTCTTTTTGTTCTCCATTTCTCTGATTTTATGATTATGTTTATAATAGTGCATATGTAAACCAGATAAGTTAAAGTTTTATATGCTTCCTTCTTTTTCAAGCTTTCAGTCACCCTAAAGTGATTTGTGTCTTGATTAATGAACTTGAGAGGAAGAAAATAAATTTACTTCTAATATGCAGGTCACTATAGATTATACTTAATCATCCATTTTAGCAGCTAACAAAACAACTCCTTCAGTAATGTCCTTCTTTCCAACCACATTAATTGGATTTTTTTCAGTCTCATAGTATCAGTCACATAAAAGAGGTGGAGAATTACAGACTCACGATATGAATTTCACCTCTGTTTCTTGAACATCATTCTTGAGGAATATATCAAATCTATCTTTTCTTCAATATTCATTCTACAAATGTAAAAAAAAAAAAAAAAAACTTATCTAGAGTGCTAGCCACTGAGTTACAATGGTTCCCCACTGATGGAAGTTAAAGGTCACAAGGAAAGGAGAATAAAATAAATACACCGATCAGTGTAATGTTAAAAATATTCTGGAGAAACAAATGACTATTTTAGAACAGCATTTAACACAAAATCTTATGGTTCTTTTAGCAAGTGATGTTTGACATGAAATTGGATCTGTGAAAGAAGGAGGATCAGCAGCATCTATTCCTGTTCCTCTCCAGTCTTTCTTCCATACTGCAGCTAGAGGAATCTACTTAAAATTCACAGGAGATGCCATGTTCATGGGCCCTTTCTCCTTCAATTTAAAACCCTTTGGTGCTCAATACTTGACATCATCTGAAAGGCTCTCCAGTCTACATATGCTCTCACCCCAGAGAGGAACAGTCTTTACACATGCTATTCCTGAGGCCTGGAGTCTTCTTCCCATATTTTCCTTCTTGTAGAGTTAACTCATTTAGAACAGGCTAGATAGAAACGTGGAAGGCATAGTGTTTTCCTTGTCTTAACAAAAATTTTGAGCCTCTTTAAAGTGAGAAAATACTCTCTAGTTAGATGCATATTTCCAGGAAACCTAGAAAATTAGCACATCCCTAATATATCGACACATATGATTTACCTTACTATATCTCTACAATTTTCTTACACTACATATCAGATAAAGTCTTCCCAATAAGTACTTCCTCATACATATCCTAGAGATGATCACAAGACTGAGTTTTCATCTAAAATTCATCTAAAATTTTAAATCCAGAAAATACGTTATGAGATGGAAATTGTATTTTCCAGTTGATAGTCCTTGTTCTGCTCAGAGATACAATCTCAGAGTCCTTTAACCTATTTCCATACGAATGTATCCTATACTTTATTTCATTAGCTCAAATTTAAGTGTAAAATAAAAATTGTTCATGCTAATCACTCCATTTGTGATTTTTACCATTGACTGTTGCTGACTTTATTCACCAAAAACCATAGTGTTAAATATTCTCATGAAAATCAAGTAAGTTAAGATACATAACAGCACTTTTCAACCTCTAACAAGTTCTGTAACTGTAAAATACAATATTTTGGGAGTAGTATTTCTGTCCTCAATAAAGAACTGGTGTTATTCTTCTGAGACATAAAAGCAACAGTTGTGTTTTCTTAGTTGTGAAAAATCTACACAAGCAAACCACACTTCCATATCTGAATGTGAATTATTTTCATTTCTATCATTTCCTTGCCAAAAATGTGAATGAGCACTTACGAGAAATAAAAGATTGCCTTAAATTCTTTTCTTTTGGTTTCCTGTTTGCAAATCGACTCTCTTCTGTATACCCTGGAAAATTATGGTTTTTTGGTTTAACATTAGATAAAATCTTACAAAGATTATTTAGAAAATCAAGAACTGGATCTGTTTGTAGATGGAATAAATGGCCTGCTTTCAGACATCTTCCCATTGGACTGAGAAGCAATCTAATTTTCAAAAGAAAAATTGAAGGAGTCCTTTAAATTAAACCATGTTTTTTCCCAGAGATCTCCTTCACTGAATACCTATGAAGAACCACATACATAAAGAAATCAAGGGGTAGTAATGAATTCTTAAGAGTGTGCATTTGGAGTACTCATATGAGGTGAAAAAATATATATATGTGTGGGTACATATGTAATTTTTCATGAGATTGGTTTCTACTAGGTACCTTCTAGATGACCATTTCCAGGCTGTTAAAAAGACAAGTTGATTTAAATAATCATAGTTATTTATTAATAGTGAGTTCTTGTTAATAACTGTTAGAAGGTGAAGGAGAATTGGTAAAGTATCCTTTAAACTGAGAAGGCATTTTATAATTGAAAAATGAAGCCAACCACTCCACACTATTTACAGAGTTTTAGTGAAGGTGACTTACAGTGGGGATTCGGCAGTGATTCAGACGGTACTCTGCTATTCTTTGCCCCCATTTTCCACCAAGTCTGGACCTTAACCCACAGCTTTTATAGAGCTAGGGGCATTGTTGTGAGGTAAAGGATAGTTATCTAAATTGGTGCCATCTGTGTGCTAGAGGATCTCCACTAGTTATCTCAAGTAGCGCTCTCTATGCCTTCCCAAATTCCAGTCAGAGCATACGTTAACCTCCATCGGGCCTGGGACACATAGCCTCAAGGGAGATTATTCCATAGGCATGAACAAGATGAAAGGCCAAAGATGGAGTCAGTGTTGTCAGCACTCCTATAATAACACAAACAATAACAATACAAAAGTAAAATATTCAGGAATTCTAAATATGGATACTTTTAAGTCAGCATACAAACGTTTAGCCCACTGACTTTCTCTTTTCATCTTTCTCCACCTCACCTCTGGTAAAGAAAACATCCTTGATAGAAATTTGTTTCTCTTCTAGAGACTTAAACAAACATTAACCAATTTAATATTAAAACAAGAAATGTTTCTTTCTATAAATGTAAAATCTAAAACAGTCTAAACATCTCCCATTTGGGAACTGATAAGTAAATTATTACATTTCTATATAATTAAATATCATGACAACAATTTTTTAAAGGATTTTACTTATTTATTGGAGAGAGAGGGAGAGCATGAGTCAGGGGTAGAGGAGGAGGGAGAGGGGGAAGCAGACCACTGAGCAGGGAGCCCAATGTGGGGCTCAGTCCTATGACCCTAAGATCATGACCTGTGCTGAAGGCAGATGTTTAACCGACTGAGCCACCCAGGTGTCCTTCATGACAGCAATTTTAAAATGAGATACAAAACATTTGATAAAATATGATTCTGTTCTATAAACAATGAATATGGATTCATATTTGTATGGAAAATTTCCAAGAGAACTTATAATCATGTGTTAATAGTGTTTATTACCTGAGTTATTGGGCAGTAGTGATATTTTTCAATATATTTTTGTATTTTTCAAATATTCTACAATAAACATCCATTTTACATATCAGAAGAATGTGCTGGTATTTTAGATGAAAAATCTTATTAATCTGGGTTATGCAAAGGTTTTATACATGTTGTGCTACCCAGCTATGAGGTCTTGAAGATATACCAGAAAATGATTTCCTACATCAGACAACCAGAGATACATTCTAATCAGAAACCTGTGAACACATTATTTTGGTTCAAGGGCAATTTCTGTGTTTACTCATGTGGTCTCAAGAAATCTAACAGCCAGCACTCGACCTCATTTCCATATCTTATAAATTTTGTGTAAAAACCTGTTTAGTATGAAGAAATAATGTTATTGGGAGCTACAAGAAGAAAATCATCTTCAGTTGCCTTGGTAGACCTCAACATTTTCAGGCAAGAAGATTCAGTGTTTTGTACCTACTTCTGCATCAAGGCTTTAAAACTGACACGGAAAAGCTGGAGCTCTTGAGAAAAATGGTCATAATGATAAGTGGATTTTTCAACCTGCCATATGAGATAGAGATGGAATAAACTGTGATCTCTAGCAAGGAGAATAGTAGACTTGAAAGAGAAATGATAGCTATCTTGAGATGCTAGAAAACATGTCAAAAGAAAGACACATGGGACAGATAGTCTGATTGCTTAGTTGTTGCCAAATAAGAGAAAGTAACTGATGACTGACTAAAACAAATAAAGACCATTTGAAATAATTGGAACAATTCACAAATTAACTAGACCACTAAGGACCACTAAGGATAGTATAATCCACATAACTAAATGAATTCAAGCTGAGCCTGGATGATGAATTACTAGAAAAAAAATTTAAAATATCGATATGTCAAGAACAGATTGGATGAGATGGAATCTAAATTACCTTTCAATTCCTAGATGTGATAATTCCAAGCTAAGCCAGGGAACGACATAAAAACCATTGGCTCATTTGTGAGCACGGGCATGTGGTGGAGGATTTTGCAGATAGTGGGAGAGATGGCAGCAGAAGTAAAATAAATAAATAAATAAAAAGTTATGTCAAAAAACCATATAAATACAAGGGTTGCAAAAAACTGACCGCTGCAAAAAGTTTAAGCAATACAATAAACAGACTGATTATTAATATAGGTGTGAATAACTATAAGTTTCTTTACAAATTAATTTCTATTTAGAACCTTTATACTCTGGTCTTTACTCGAGTCTCTCCCTTTCCAGATGCTTGTCAAGATTCTGGAATGCTTGTGCATGCTAAGACTTTTAGGGATGAGTCCCTGCAACTACCCTCAAACTTTGAGTACTTTCTCATCCCAGGCAGCCTGACTCAGTTCCAAGGGCTCTTCCCCATACGAGCGGTACTCAGGGAACAGGAAGCTTCTCACAGAGCAGCACCTGCATCATCGCATTTCCCACTGGCTTCTGGCCAACCTCCCGTAATGCTGAACGGAGCCTGGGCTGCACGGCCACTGCTCTTGGGATGTTCAGACATTTCTGTACCCACTACAGCACTGCAGGAGAGCAGAGCACAGATGAAACCCTATTGCAATCCCAAGGGAGTGTCTTTCCAGTTGGGAAAGAGAAACTCTTCTCTCTCTTCTGCTTTTGGTTAAGATACATGTTTTCTCTCTGCCCTGCAATCCTCTTCCTGTGTTTTTGGACAAGATGTTTTGTCTATAGTAGCAAATCCTTTTCCTCTCCCTAGGGCTTAAGCTTTTTGAAAGTAAAGCCAGGATGTCTTACAGGAGTTTCAACTTTCTGTCCTGCTACATTCATTCCCTGAGGCATAAATACATGTTGACCAACTTGCTTCAATGGCGATAAAAGAAAGGGAAAGATACAAGGATTACCAAAAAAGATTAATGTCTCCAAATATTACCTTATTTTTAAAATGAAAAACCCATCATAACATATATACATTTTTTATGTGGAAAACATCATCAGTAAATTAGGATACTGGAGAAAAAATCTTAAGAAAACACCAGGAATCAGTTTCTTAAATGGAAATTTCAAAAAGTAGAATTAACAGTGGATTATATAAATGACAGAGAGGTAGGCTTTACAACAAAGATTGGTTATATTGTGTTAGAATGGTGAAGCTAAGAGTGCAATGAATGGCAGATTGAGACCTCCTCAATACACTTTCCGGAAAGGCTCCAGCAGGAATGGATGTTTTCATCCTTAGCTCATCCTCCATTTTAATCTTTGCTTTCTAATTTGCATATGGACAAGGCTTCCTGTGGTTGGAAGTATCTTCATCAACTTACCTTCAATATGCTAGTTGTGAATTATTCCAGCACATATCAGCAACAGAAGGATGTGTCAGAACTTTTTTCACACAGCAGATACTGATGAGCCATGATCAGCAGGAAGTCACTGATAACCATTTTGAAAACTGCCACTGACTTTGATAATAATTCTATCATAGTAATAGCTACAAATTCCCTACAAATGTGCAGTTATCATGGTTGGGGGGATTTTGGCAATGCAGATTGGGCTTTTTCCCTAAGCAAGATATAGGGATATAGTAATTGTAGCAGATATCTATATTCCTCCCCCAAATCCATATTATTTTCCTTCTGTGGTAAGAGATGCAATCTACTTTTTAAGTGATAGATATAGTGTATATTCTTCAGTCTCCATTGTAGCAAGGCAAAGTCAGATGACTAGGTTCTGAGAACAGAATACCTACACAAGATGAATACAGATTCTGATAGTATCTTTAAATAAAAGTTATGTTTATGTCTCTTAACTTTTTTTTTTTCTTTCTTTCTTGCTGGTTAAAAGGTAGATGTGATGGGTGGAACTGAAGCAGTTATCTTGGACTTATCTTATTGATAGAACAATAAGAAAAAAGGAGCCTATGCATTTGATATTAAGTACCATTCCAGCCCTAGACTGACTACATGAATTTTTATGTGAAAATAAACTTCTGATTTGTGTAAACCTTGAAGTCCTTTTGTAAACCTTGAGGTCAATTCTAATAAAAAAAAAGAATCCAACAATCTATGTGTGTTTTTATTAGTATTCAGAATTCAAATTGCCGTGGGACTTCTGCATTCAATAATGCCTCTAGAAATAATCTACAGAATAAAGTATTGATGGAGATAAACTACTTTTATATCAATTTAGAAGGTATATAGTTGCCATAAAAAAGATTTATGTATTATCTAATAAGCATTTCTTCCAGAAAATAGTGTCTCTGTTAAATAATTACTTAAAATTATAGTTACTATATATTTAAGAAAAAATACAAAGACTTCAATCAGCTCTCAAAGGTATTCAAAATAACTCTGGAGGGAAAAAGCAAAAAACAAAAAACAATTAACTCCTTAATAGTAGCCAAAACATGTTTCATTTGCTAAGGAAATTCCATGGTAAAGGAAACAAGTATTTTCCAAGCGGCAAAGTGTATATCTAAGCTTTCGGTATTTCAGAGTTTGGGAGGCTCTCCGTTAAAGTTCAGACCAGCTAAGACTTCAAATGACAAAATATTTAAGAACTTAAAATATTAACCTGGTTTTCTAATCGTTCTGAAACATGAAAAATCAAGCTGGCAAGCAGGGAATCTATGAGTGTGCAAACAAAACAGAGAGCCGGTGGCCTATTATAGTTTAACTTTTTTCCTAAACAGAATAAAGATTTTCATATTTCTTAGTATTTTTAAGAAAAACGTTTATTCTCTGATTAAAAGGATGGCACATCAATGTGATATTGTTGTCTAGTTCCACTGTACAATCAGATTCAGCCAGAATGAAACCCTAACCTTATATAGGGATACAATTTCCATTAACTTCAATGAGAGATTTTTTATGAAAGGACTTACTTACATGACCCACGCTCATCTTGAGCCTTGCTCATTAATTTTATCTGGCAATATAAAGCCTTTTTTTTTCATACTTCATTCTTTCACACGTATGGCTGTTTATCAATTAATAGAGAAAAGCCTAGTTATAAACCACATCCTGGAAGGAATAAATTAGGTGAATTTGAATGACACAGGATGTTGTTAAGGATTTAACAATATTGCTAACATTCTGGGGTTTCACAGTTATGAGTATGTGATTTTTTCCAGATTCTGTCTTTCTTGTTTGTTTGAAATCCTGGCATAATTTCAAAATTGTTATGTGTGTGAGAGAAAGAAAAGTGTATTTACAAACCTTTCCAGGGGAGAAATGCAGCCCTTAAAAATGCATCATAGAGCACATAACAGAAGCATCTATGCCTCTAATGAAACCTACCTGATTCTCACAGTCATCACTCCCAAGTGTATAAAATCCATTTAGCCTGATTCCTGGCATACATACATCCTCGTGCTTAAAAATATTTTTAAATGGTGCCTCTACTTCATTTTGAGGACCTTGGTCCTCTATGTGAAAAAGTAAATTTAATTTACTTGAATTTAACATGAGGCAAAGCAGGAAGAGGAAGGAGTTTCTTAGAAATAGTGTATGGTAGCAAAGAGACCATCATGACCAATGAGGAGAAGCTAACCCTTGAAAAGGCAGAGAGCCAATTTTAGATGTTTGCGAAAATAAAATGTAACACCGGGGAGGGGTATAGCGTAGTTGTAGTTGGTAACTACACAGAAACAATCGCCTATTTATTTAAAGGTATTCAATTCATAGTTTGAACTTAGGCTCTAACTTATACCTCGTTTCTTTTGTTCCTGCTTCTGAATTTAAAGACAAAATTGTGGCCAGCACAAGCATTTGCTTTAGGGCAATCTTGAGTTGAGATAATCACCATTTGCTTTATTATTGTGTAATCCTGGCCTGCTGTTAATTTAGGATAAAGTAAGAAGAGTGGCTCATTCTACACTTAAAATGCTTTTCACATTTAGAACTGGTTTTCTAAACCCTCAAGGTTTATTGTGTTTGATTTTGAAGGAAGGGGTCCATTAACTTGCTAAGACTTTTCAGAGAAACTTATTGCTGACCTTGATAATAGTCTCTAAAGCTGGCAATATAAAGAGAGGATGAAGATGAGGACAGCTGTTTCGTCAGCATGCTAGGTGCATGGTAGATATTGTTTAAATATTATGTAAAATTACCAAAAATATCCTTCCTGGGCCATACATTTAAACAAAAGTCTTTTTAAAAATTTGAGGCCCGATTCCTGAATAACTTATTTAATTACAGAACAGCCATTTTTTTCCTCTTACTATTTAATTCCACAAATAGGGCTTATAAACTTGAATTTTACTTATGCATGTATTATACAGTGCATATATGACAGGAATTAATTTGAATTCCAGGAACTAAAAGATAATAGATTAATCACTAAGGAGAAAATATTAAAAAAAATTATTTTCATTTTGAAGCTATTGGACCTAATGGAAGAGTCCATCTTTGTTTTTATTTTAAAGGTGTATCTATTGTCCAGTGGACATTATGGAGGGGAATGGGAAAAATAGTGTGTAAAATTCTTCAATCAATAAAGATTAGCCTACTTTTTAAAAATTGTGTTGGGCGCCTGGGTGGCTCAAACGGTTAAGCGTCTGCCTTTGGCTCAGGTCATGATCCCGGGGTCCTGGGATCAAGTCCCGCATCGGGCTTCCTGCTCCTTGGGAGCCTGCTTCTCCCTCTGCTTCTCTCTCTCTCTCTCTCTCTCTCTCTGTCTCTCATGAATAAATAAATATATTTAAAAAAATAATAAAAAAAATAAAAATTGTGTTAACATGGAGGACATTAGGAGAAGGAAGGGAAAAATGAAGGGGGGGAAATCGGAGGGAGAGATGAACCATGAGAGACTATGGACTCTGAGAAACAAACTGAGGGTTTTAGAGGGGAAGGGGGTGGGGGGATGGGTTAGCCCAGTGATGGGTATTAAGGAGGGCACGTATTGCATGGAGCACTGGGTGTTATAAGAAAACAATGAATCGTGGATCACCACATCAAAAACTAATGATGTATTTTAATGTATGGTGACTAACATAACAAAATAAAATAAAATTTAAAAAAATTGTGTTTTTAACATGACATTTACCCTCTTAAAATTTTTAAGTGTACAGTTCTATTGTAACTATAGGCATATTGTATCACAGATCTCTAGAACTTACTCATGTTGCATAACTGAAACTTTATACCCATTGAATAGCAACGCTCTATTTTCCCCTGCCCCAGTTCCTGGCAACACCATTCTACTTTCTGCTTCTATGAGTTTGACTATTTTAGACACCTCATATACGTGGAATCCTGCAGTTTTTGTCCTTCCGTGATTGGCTTCTTTCTTTTTTTTTTTTTTTTAAGATTTTATTTATTTGAGAGAGAGAGAATGAGAGAGAGCACATGAGAGGGGGGAGGGTCAGAGGGAGAAGCAGACTCCCTGCCGAACAGGGAGCCCGATGTGGGACTCGATCCAGGGACTCCAGGATCATGACCTGAGCCGAAGGCAGTCGCTTAACCAACTGAGCCACCCAGGCGCCCTGGCTTATTTCATTTAAGATAATGTCCTCTGGGTTCATCCATGTTGTCACATGTCGGGGCTCTCCTTTTCTAAGGCTAAATAATATTCCATTATATGTCTACATCAAATTTGCTTTCTTTTTTTCTTTTTTTGGCATTATAATCCTTCCCAGTTTTTTTTTTTTTTAAAGATTTTATTTATTTATTTGAGAGAGAGAATGAGATAGAGAGAGAGCATGAGAGGGGGGAGGGTCAGAGGGAGAAGCAGACTCCCTGCTGTTCAGGGAGCCCGATATGGGACTTGATCCTGGGATTCCAGGATCATGACCTTAGCTGAAGGCAGTTGCTTAACCAACTGAGCCACCCAGGCGCCCAATCTTTCCCAGTTTTATTGAGAGGTATACCACATTTTCTTTATTCATTAATCTGTCAATGGACATTGAAGTGTCTCCACATCTTAGCTATTGTGAGTAAAACTGCAATGAATATGGGATTGCAGATATCTCTTACAGATACTGATTTCAATACTTTTAGGTAAATATTCAGAAGAGGGATTGATGGATCATATGAGAGTTCTGTCTTCAATTTTTTGAGAAACCTCCATAGTGTTTTCCTAATTTGCATTCTCACCAACACTGTTCAAGGGTTCTAGTTTCTCCACATCCTCATCAACACTTCTCTGTCTCTTTCTCTTTCTTTTTCTAAAATATGTGAGGTGATATTTTATTGTGGTTTTTATTTGCCCATTTCTGATGATTAGTGACATTGAGCATCTTTTTCTAAACCTGTTGGTCATCTGTATGTCTTCTTTTTAGAAATGTCTATTTGGATCCTTCATCCATTTTAAAAATTGGGTTAGTAACTGTTTTGAAGTTTAGTAATTACTGTTTAGAAATTCCTTATATATTTTGGATATTATTCTTTTATCAGATATATGGTTTGCAAATATTTCTTTAGATTGCTTTTTCACTCTGCTAATTGTTTCCTTTGCTATTAGTTTTTGGATACAAAGTTATTACAATATTTTTTACTATATTCTCCATGCTGTACCTTGCATTCCCATTAGATTATATTTAAACTTTATTATAATCATCATTGTGTTGCATTAGAATACACTGCTTCCAGAAACAGAATGTGGATTATCATGGCCAAGTATCTAGTGGAGAATCTGCATAAGCTATACTACATATTATGGAGTATTTAATTATTAGAAGGTTTAATGTACTCTATCTGTATGAAATATATGATTGTTAATACATCCATTTTAAGTTAATACATGGCATAGAGTATCAATGCCATTATTCATATTTTAAAAGGCAGGCCAAAAAATTTTTACTCAAAAATACTCCTCAGCTTTTGCCTTTCTAGTATTAAAGGACCTTGTGACATATTCATTCTCCAGTTAATTGAAGAAATCTGAAAAGCATTATGCACGAATATAAAAATATAGGTAGTTTCAGGCCTTTCTATAACAACCATTGCATTATTGATGTAGTAGACAAAACAATTGAAAAAAAGGCTGATTCTATTTGATGCCAAATATCATACTTGCCTAAATTAAACCTTAAATCATTCACGGTATAGATGTAAGATCCTAAGTCTAGATAGATGTTTATTGAAGATATTGCAGTTGTCAATTCAATGTATCAATATTTAATAGAAGAAACACATATTATAGTGTTATTTCCTTTGCTTTCCTTATTTAACAAAATCAATCTGGAAAAGATGATTTACTAAAGATCCTTCTTCATTTGCAAGACTAACAGAGGTGTTAATTCATAATGGAAGAGTTGACTGGAATTCAATGATTTACAGGAGAAATTCATATCACTCAGTTTGCTTTTGGATACACAAAAAGATATGAAGAAGGCTTGACTATGCCTTGAAATATCCTGAATTTGAGTTGCTTTCTTTTCTGGTTGATTCAAGGGAGATTATTTAAGTGAAAATGGAAGAGGGGTGCCTGGGTGGCTCAGTTGGTTAAGCATCTGCCTTCAGCTTAGGACATGATCCCAGGGTCCTGGGATCAAGCCCCACATCAGGGAGCCTGCTTCTCCATCTCCCTCTGTCTGCCCCTCCCCCTGCTTGTGCTCTCTCTCTCTCTCTCTCTCTCTATCAAATGAATAAATAAAACCTTTTAAAAAAAAGAAAATAGAAGAATGGGTCTGGGAAAAAGCTTACAGAAACGCGTACTATTTTTGTTACCCATTAAAGCTTTTTAAAAGTTGCCAATTTTTTTCTGTTTTATTGATGTCACATAATATTTGTCTCATAGTAAATTATGAACCATAGTACTATCAACCAAGTCAATTCTATTATCCTGTTTGGCAGTAACCCAAAGAAGGCAAACATAAATTTTTGTTTTCCATTAAAACTTTGGGAATCTTTAAAAAAAGGATAACAGGAAAGATCTGCTTCTATACTTAAAACATATTTATTTCAGTGACATCCAAAGAAATGGTTTTCCACTTCATACTGTAACTCTTTTAGAGATAAAAGCAAAGAAATTTGCAAGATATGCCGCCAGAATCAAAGTGGTCATCTGGGAATATCAATACCGTTCATACTGTCCAAATGCAATAGCCCAGATAGACACACTTACTTGTACCATCACACCACTTGAGAGAGACAATCATGTGGGGATTTAACTCTGGGAATTTTCGGAGGCAGCAGGATCCATGTCTTGCTAAGACCTGCCTGCCAGGCAAGCATTGCAGAACTGCAGCTCTAAATTTCAAATCTAAATTTATACTCTGATCTCTCCTTTGACTCTGCATCCATTTTTTTCTGCTTATTTTTCTACCAAAAAAGCTTCCCCCTCCCCTCCCGGGATCTTAAAAATTTCCCAACTCCACCATGAATGTTACATATTTATAAATGTATTTGCTTCAGTCACCTAAGTCATCCCCAGGAAGCACCAGAGAGTAATGGGAACCATAACTGTGTGACATTTACACTATTTTAAAGAATGAATTTTACCTTAGTTCTAATCTTGGTGCTCACTGAGAATTTAAAAGATTTATAGTTGCTTCCCTAGTTGAAAGAGAAAGGAGGAGTGAAAATAATCTCATCACAGCAAACTTTTCCCCTTCAGTAAATATCCTGGGTTTTTCCTAGAGATTTGTAGGTAATATTTTAGCATGTTGGGTCATTTATGTTGATGGTCAAAATTCACAGTTATTACATGGCAAAGGGAAGATAAAGAAAAAATACTCATCAATATAAAATGGTAGCAAATGGATAATCTCAGTGTCTAAATGAATTTACCTTTCTTAATTGAAGAAGTGTGCTATCATATAGATATATGTATATGATCATATACATATATGTGCCTTTCTTAATTAAAGAAGTGTATTATCATATATGTGTGTGTATATATATATACATATATATATAAAGCTGAGCTATTTTGTTAGTCAAAAATTATCAGAGTCAAACTCATTACTATGTCAAATTAACAATGGCATATTTATTTTAAAACAATTCATCATTTAAGGAATGAAGGCAAGGGAGTGGTAAACATTTTATTTTCTTTCCTATAGAAATGTCCTATCTATAAGCATACAGAAATAAAGAAAATAATATCAATATTCTATGAAATAGCTCAGTATGAAAAGTTCATTATGAGAATGGGCTCTTATTTTGTTCATGAGATTTAATTTTTATTGCCCTGAATGTCCTCTGGTTGTCTTAGAATTATTACTAGAATGGATGCAAGTATGCTTTTGAAAAATGTAGGACATATGTAAATCTATCAAATCTTTTTTTTTTTTTTTTGGCCTGTGTATGTATAGAAATCTTGATAGTTGAGACAATGATTTTATCATTTGTAATGAATAACAGATAATCTTGGTTATATTTCCCTTTGCTGCATATTATGAGACTTTTAATTTTAAGGTTTCTTCTAAAATACAAAATGAAGTATGAATCCAATAAAATATACCTTTCTCTCTTTTAAAAAAAATACTGTATGTAGTATGCTACAAATAATTTAACTAAGATTTAAAACATGTTTTAGATTATCACAAATTTTGCACTGCTTATATGTATCAATTTTACAGCTGGGGTGGATGAATGGCATATGCGGTAAAAAATGAAAATGAATTTAGGAAAACATCTCAGTTGAATAACAGAAAACAATTATTTTAACAGTAAGAAAAAAGTGACTTCAATAAAATTAAAACTTAATAAACACTTTAGTAACTAGAGAAAACTATATATATTTGCCCTTTATCTGAAGATATGAACAGTTCTATATAAATGCAAGAGATGCAGAAGGATAGAAAATTATAGATACAGACTGTCTTGTCAGAAAATTCATATTTTTCCCTAAAAAATTATAGTGACAGCTTTCCTCCTACTTCTCTGACATAAAAAAAATTTATAGGTGATGAATAATAGTATAAAACCATAAGTAGTTGTGAGAATAGGCATAATGTATCCTAAGAATTCTAACTATATCATTGTATCATGTGCCTTTTATTATTCCATTTGCATGTTATGTTTCTCTAGATTTGTGAGTGCCAATAATGTGCCCATTTCTAATTCTGAAATGGCACTACAATAATTCCTTTATAGTATTTTGAAGGACACATACCATGGTATACTGTATGCTTTTCTCCTGTGATCCTGAACTGCAAAAATTTTACAGTATTACTCTTAGGCCATATTTTTTTAAACCTATGTCAAAATTGAAGTTATTTTCTCCTCTTAAAGAGCCATAATACATTTCTCCTTTATAAACATCTTTTTCTTACTTTTCCTCTTTTTATTCTTTTTTCACCTAGAGAATAGTTTTACATGTTTCTTTTAGCTTTCTTAGTAGATTAAACTTTATACCAGAAAAACATCTTTATAGCTTTTTATTTGCTAAGATTCTTCTAATTTTGTAGATAATTTTAAACCAGTGATAAAATATTAGATTTAGAGGCATAACTTAAGATGATCTGGACCCAAACTTTTCCCCTTCAATCATAAAATTAATACATAGAAAGGGTAAATGATTAGCCCCATATTATAGGAAATAAAAGATACCAGTCATGAATACTTTCAGAAAATCTCATTAAAAAAAAAAAAACTTTTGAGGACATCCATATTTAGCAGTATTTTAGATTAAATGCTCTTAGATATCCTTCCTACCTTCTATCTCAGCATGATGTAGTCCTTGGTCAAATACAAAGAAATATATGAATATATTGCTGACTCCCAAGAAATCTCTAGGAGATTGAGGTTTTAGGAGCACAGTGAATTATTCACAGTGGGCTGAATACTAAATACTAAATGCTAAATAAACCTGATAATGCAGCTCTAAACCAAACATTCTAAGGAAATATAAGGGAGTCATATCTGTAATATTACATTTTATAGTTGTCAAATTGACAATAAAGTAAAAAGAAACAGGTGAAATTAATTTGTTAATGTGTGATGGAATCTCATATAGCTAAAATATTATTCAACTTATATCAGACCTTATTATATCTTTTATATTTCTTATACCTTTATCCATAATTTTATCTTTTTGTTTTTTCTGTGCTCTGTGTTGATTAATTTTTTCTGATATGACTTTTGGCTTTCTAATTCTTCCTTCAGCTGAATCTAATATTCATCAGCTATTTAACTCATCTATTAAAATTTTATTTTTTATTTATTTTTTTAAAGATTTTTATTTAATAGTTGACAGAGAGAGAGAGAGAGAGAGAGTGCATGAGCAGTGGTGGAGCAGAGGAAGAGGGAGAAGCAGGCTTACTGTGGAGCAGGAAGCCCGATGCAGGGCTTGTTCCCAGGACCCTGGGATCATGACCTGAGCCGAAGGCAAACACTTCACTGACTGAGCCACCACCTGGGAGCCTCCCTTTTTTTTTCTTTTTTAAGTAGGCTCCATGCCCAACATGGAGCCCAATATGGAGCTGGAACTCACAACTCTGAGATCAAGACCTGAACTGATATCAAGAGTTGGATACTCAACTGACTGAGCCACCCAGATGCCCCAATTTTTTATTTAGTTTTTATTAAATTTTTATGTTCAGAAGGTCCTTTGACTTCTTTTCATATTGTCTTGTTTCCATGCCCTTGAAGATATTTTCAAACTTGTCCTACTTTAAAAATATATTAAAATGTGTGTGTGTGTGTCTTATAATTCCTGTCTGACTTCTTTATGGGTGTGTTTCTGCTGTAGATATTTTTCTTTGCATTGCTCCTGACATTTTGTTTTCCTATTGTTTTCGTTTATTTTTTATTTGATTTCCTTCTCAATATTCTTATCAAATTATCTGAGATGGTAAAAAAAAAAAAAGACGATTTCCTATAGGAAGTTACATATAGATTTCTGGTGATTACTTACTTCTATGTGTGAGGTGTCACTACCAGTCTAGTATTTTAATTCAAAGTGTGAGATTTGTGCTCCAGATCTACACAGTGACTACCTTATGGTAATATCTCAAGAAGTATTTCCTTTCTGCTTGCTGCTTTGCTTAGTACTAAGGGCTTTTCTTTTCTTTTTTTTTTTTTAAAGATTTTATTTATTTATTTGAGAGAGAGAGAATGAGAGACAGAGAGCACGAGAGGGAAGAGGGCAGGGGGAGAAGCAGACGCCCCGCCGAGCAGGGAGCCCGATGCGGGACTTGATCCCGGGACTCCAGGATCATGACCTGAGCCAAAGGCGGTCGCTTAACCAACTGAGCCACCCAGGCGCCCGGGATTTTATTTTTTTTTTACCTCTTGTGTGACACTGTTCGGGATGAAGGTAGATTTTCTTCTGTCTTACTAATGATGATGGTATGACCCTACAGTGACTCAGCTTAATGTGGTCATTGTCTACTATAATAATTCCTTCCTTGGCTAGGCTTGTGGTTTTAATTACTGTCTTTCTTGTTTCCGAACATCAAATATCAAAATCAGAATTTAAGGTTGTGTTGTTTTTGTTTCAATTGACAATAATGCTACATATAAAAGGCTTCAAGAAATCCTTTTCTCTCTGGTTTTTAGCCTTCTCTTAATTGGTAGGCTGATAACTCCTCACTATCTTGTCAGTTATTTAATTCTCTTAAAAATAACAAAAATCTTTTTTTGTCAAGTATTTTGAGTTGGTTTGGTGGGAACAATGCTCAGAATAGCTTATCTTGTCATATTGCAAAAATGGAATTTCAGTAAGAACTCTATCTGTGAGTATGAGTAAAATATATTCAAATGCTCTGAAAAATAGTTGAGCATTATTTTGTAATTTCAAGCATGGTCATGTCCTGTGACCAAACAATTTCATGTGGGGATATGCACAATAATGTATACATAAAATATGTTGTACCATAATACACAACATAAGGTACAGTTATATTTATAGTTGCATTGTTTGTTAGAACAAAAAAGTTGAAATAATCCAAGGTCTATGACATGGTAATACACATATTGCAGGGGTCGTGTACTGAGAGGTAAATGAACACATAAATCTTTTAACAGTCACAGAATGGTATACTATTCAGCACTGAAAATGGATGAACTATTAGTGCATTAAGCAAAATGGATAAATTCCAGAATATAATGGTTTTGAATGAAGCAAATCTGAAAAGTTTAAAGTGAAGGATACCATTTTTATAAAGCTCATTAAAAGTAGAACACTGACAATCATAAAATTCAAAATATTGGTTACTTTTTGAAAAGAAAAGGCATGAATATGGGAGAAATACATGGGTAACTTCAAATGTTGGTAATGAATATTCTAACTTTGAGTTTATGTAGTGGTTTCAGGGTGTTCATTTTATTTTCATATTTTATAACTGACACATGTATTTATAACTTACTTATATAACTTATTATATATAACTTTAACACAAACAGACATGATTTTGTAAAGATCCATAATTGCATGATTCTTACTAATAACTGTTTGAAATTATAGGGCATTATTGCCTCTCGAAGGCACCAAATAATGGAGCATATGATGTAGTAATTTCATAATCAGGGCTACAAATAACTCTAACAGAATCTTATTCCTCTTAATCTAAGGATCTGAATGTGTTATCACACTGTTTTGGACTAGAGTTCCAATCTATTCTCTAATCAGCTTGGTTGTTACCCATTTATTTCCCCATTCAGATACCTACATTTATAAAATATATTCTACATTAGTCTGGTAACTTTTATCTGATTCTCTCAAGTATGGTCACACCGAGAAAGGGGAAAAGAGATTTGATAACCATCTCTTTAAACTATGGCTTATCATACCAATTTATTCCATGTAATTCATGCAAATCATTTTTGTAGGCTGTATTATCTATGTCAGTTTACCAGAATAAACACATTAATAAAATAGTCTTTTGGATTCTACTTATATTATTGCTACACAAATGTGGTTGTTGAAATTTATAAAGAGTTTAACTTTGTTAATAAAAGCTGGTGATTTGCCTACCATGATAGACAATTTCCTAGAATATCTCCATGCAAGTAAATGCAAAATATTTTGAAGATTTTGCCCACAATAAGGACACAACAGCAGCACAGACCAGAATGGTGCCACCATTTACCATTTATAGAAATGAAATAACAAATGATTGTTATATCATTTCACTTCCATGGTATGTTCTCTTGCCCTTTGAAAAGAATCACTGCATTATAATATTCCTTTCTAAAAAAAAAAAAAAGGTTGATGATTTCTTTTTTAGGACTTCCCTCAAGATGAAGGACAGAAAAGGTACAAAGTATTCAGATTTTCAAGCATAAAGTAGTTTTAAAATTGCACTTGTCTCATTAGAAATAATTGCCAATCTTGGTTACCTTGCTTTTTCAATATATAAATATATCCTCAATTCCAGAATAAACCCCCCAAATTTGCTAGACTTTTATTTATACTTTTCCTATCTATATTTCTATGTAAGTTGTAAAATGTGTTGTGTTTGTCCAAATCAATTAAATCATATTTGAGATGACTGAAAAACAAATAAACAAACAAAAACAAAGGTAATATAAAACATTCACATGTCATGTTTTCTGTCAAACTAAAACCTCACTCAATACTCCAGGAAGTATTGACTGCTTTGCAGGCATCCCATTACCTTTGGTAGCTAATTCCCTTTTGAGAGTGAACAAGTCTCCTAAAATGGACCCCCTAAATTGAATTGGTGCAGGGTACCTAAGTCTCTTGGCTGCCTTTGAAAACAGGTCTCCAGTGTAGCACAGCATGCTGCTGTATCACCAATTGGAAAATTCCAATTTATTTTTCTCTTTAGATCTGCACAAAGAATGAGTCCACATCAAATTGTTATGATCAAGGAAGATATTGCTTATAACAGTCTTTCCTAGTTTAAAAATGACTTTGCTGGGGTTGAAAAGTAGTATCCAATAATAAAGGAACTAGGAGGGACTGAAATGACTCAGAATGAATTGTATAAGACTTCAGTTATAACTGATGAAAATAAATTAACAAAAGAAATATAGTAAATAAATATAAAGAATTGTGTATGTGTGTGTGTGTTTGGGAAGAGTAATATAAATGTTAGCGTATATGCCTAGCTTTTCAAAATCCCGTCAGTGAGAATATATTTCTTTTTTTGGCAACCTTATTTTAAAAGCACATGAAGATGAAGATTCTGTGTGACAAGTAAAAATTCACTATATTCTGTGGAAATCACACAAAGTCTGGCATTTGAGCAGGTCTATTTACTGAAATACTGCAGATTTTTTTGATAATCATTTGAATATCTAAATTTGGAAACAACTCTTTCTAATTAAAAAAGTCAAGCTTAGTTCATTTAATTAAAAATGTTGTTCATTTAGGGACTTGGTCCTTCCTGAACATTTTCTCTAGCATAATTAAACAAAAAATTCATGGCTTTTTTTTTTTTTTTTTTTTTTTAGGGTTGATCAAGAAAGCTTTAATATTTCCCTCAACTTGACTAAACTTTAGTCTGGCTTCTTCCTGACTGTAGGTCCCTGGACTCCATTTTCTTAGAGAATTTCTTTAGAAACTTGCAATTGTAAACTCTTTCTCTACTTTTTTGAAATGTCATTCTTCTGTAGCTCAGGGGTGTCATTTTCAAGAACTTGGGAGACATCTCTTTGAAATGCATTCATCAAGAAAAGTAGGGGCCCCCTCCCCCAGTCTCTGTGGAAGGGCAACTGCCTAATTTCTCTGGTATGCACAGTTTAGCAAACAGAAATGGCATAATCACATTGACAAACCTTCCTTCCCCAACGTCCTTCAGTACTTTGCATTAACTTGCCCCAGTGTTTAAAATTCCTTTCTTGGGGTGCCTGGGTGGCTCAGTTGGTTAGACATCTGACTTGATTTTGGCTCAGGTCATGATCTCAGGACGTCAGGATTGTGGGGTGGAGCACCATGTCTCCGCTCAGCAAGGAGTCTGCTGGAGATTCCTCTCTCTCTGTCCCCTTCCCCCTGCTTTCTCTCTCTCTCTCTAAAACAAATAAATAAATCTTAACAAATATTCTTTTAAAATCCTTTCTTTTGTTTCAGCAGAGCTGAATTCAATCTCTCTGTCCTATTGTAATAATCTTGACTCCTATTGCAATTGTCTTGAGTAAAACCTTGATTACTGTTTTAAATAAGTGTCTGGTGCATTTTTTTCTTTGACAGTTAATAGACATTAAATGTAAATAATTCACATAAGAAAACATATTTTAAGGAATGAAGATTAAAATATTAGATCCTTAGATTGTGTATTGTCTATTACAAACAATATTATTTCTATAACATTTTTAAATGTTGCAAAAAGCTTCCAAAGATATTATTTAATTTAATTTTCACAACAGCTCAGTGAGGTTATTAAAAACAGTATCATTGGCCTGAGACTTGAGTTAGTTGTCCTACCCAAGATTATAGCACAAAAGAACCCTCTAGAGTCTCACTAGAAGTGAACATTTCTTGGGTTCCCTATTCCTCTTGTATCCATAATCTCCAGATCCCATATCATAGTTCCCTTTAATGCACCATTCACACAACTGTTGAGTTATCCAGAGTTCTACTACCTCAAGAACATGGCAAAATTATAATTTCACTGAAGTTCTTTGACTTCAATTACTCTGTTTTATACATTACCTTAAAAAGCCACATTATTTTATTTCCATGTAAATTTATGTTAACTGTATGTTAATCCATTTTGACAAAGACCAAACTGTGAAGTATATTTGCTTTTCATATGGAGTCCAAAGACTGACACAATTTTAAAACACAGCAGGCATTCAATATTGTTGAGTGAATGTATTAATGAAGTCAGACTTCTGAGAAATTATATCTGTATTTTTGGAATGTTCAGGACAAGGTTCACACAGTATTGATAACCAAAAGCCAATAAATATTGGTTCAGGAGAAAAATGATGATTGTTCAATTCCATGTTACCAAAGTTTTGAGTGTAGCATCTATACTGTAAAATATTTCATAAAAGAATATATCTCCTTGTCTTTATAGGTTTTTTTTAACAGCCTGTTTGTTACCCTATATGACAATCATTATGAAAGAGTTCAGAAGGGATACTCTAAGGTGCGGTAGTCAGAGAGGATAATAGAATTAATTACACAAGAAACACTGTGATATTCACATTTATGAGAAAAGTGAGCACAAGAAGAGTTAATATGTGCAGAGCATCTTTTCATTTAGTTTGTGATATTTTTATGAATATGAAACTAAGAGAAATGAAGATCATTCATCTAATTCATGGAATGTTGAGGTACTAACACAGGTTTCATTGACCTCATTCTACTGTCCAGATGTTTTGCTCATTTCCCCTTAAACCCAAACCACAATTGTACCCCCCCCACACACACAAGCACACACAGAGTTTGAATCCTCCAACCAGTTACATCATTGAGACAAAGAAAAATTTTATACAAACTGGACACTCAGAAAATAAGGTTGTGGACATTTAAAGTATTAGAAGTGGAAAAAATGAATATGTGCTAAGTACATGCATGTATATGCATACTTTTATGGATATATTGGAAAAGAAAAATTCTATTGTTTTCCTTTATACTACTACATACAATTCTACTACAACACTACTTCACTTCTGGTTACTGAATGTGTTAGTATTTCTCACACCAGGAAATTCTGCAACAACAGCTGGGTGTCCTACAATTTGACTCAACTCTGATGTTGTCTACCTACAGATTGCCTCAGATCTCATAGATTAAAAACTCAGTCCCATGAGACTCCCCTGCCAGCCACTTTGGATGCCAATAGCAAGTCCAGGTTGCCATCTGTGCTTCTGATCAACCAGCTATAAATCAGAGGTTATTCATGACTCCCTCCTAAGGTTCAATTAATTTGCTAGACTGGCTCATAGAATTAGGAAAACATTTATTTCATAGATTACCAATTTATTAGAAAAAGATATAACTCGCTATCAGCCAGGTGGAAGAGATGCATAAGGCAGGGTATAGGAAGGACTGTGGAGCTCCTATTCAATGAGAATACATCACTTTTCTTGCATTTCTACATGCTCGCCAACCTGGAAGATCTCTAATTCCCATCATTTTAAATTTTTACGGAGGCTTCGTTACATAGGCATGATTGGTTAAATCATTGGTCACTGGTGATTGAACTCAATCTCTAGCATCTCTCCTCTCTCTGGAGGGTGGGACTCAAAGTTCCAACTCTCTAGTCAAGATTGGTTACCCTGGCAACCAACCCTCATCTTTAGGTTATCTAGGGGCTTTCCAAAAGTCATTTCCTAAACTTAAACTCAAGTGTGGTGGAAAAGAGCTCCTTGTGAATGATGAAAGGCACTCCTATCACTGAAAAAATTCCAAGGGTTTTAGGAGCTTTGTGCCAAGACCCAGGGACAAAAACTAAATGCATTTCCTATTATACCACATACATACAATACACATGTTATTGAATGGTGAATGTCTATGATTTTTCCTATGATATATACTTAGTGATTCTTCAAAAATAGTTATTTTCTTCATAAGGTAGAGATATTATAGACTTCACCTTGAGTAAATCCTATCTAAAAATATAATTTAAAAATTTACATAAGAACATGTAGAACAAAACAAAACAAAAAAACCTGTTTGATTAGCAACCTCTGACACAGTCTATTTAACTTCCTAATAAAATTTCCACTGAAGAAGAAACTCAAGCTATTATCTTTTATGAGAATATTTGAAGGGGGTCATCCAAGTAATTCTTTTATGCTAAAATTTTGGGAGTACCCCCAGTTTTATGCAAAGTGCTTAAATACACCAAGAGCCAATACAAACAATGTAAGATTACTGGTGAAAATCTCAAAACAAACTCTCTCACTTTTGGAAGAAAGTTCTCATTGACTGGCTTTATTTCCCTTTGTCTTGTAATGGTCTAGCCATTGGTTAAGGTCTGTGGTTTATTGTGGTTATTGGAGACAGAATAAAATAGAAGCAGATTTTGAAATATTGTAAAGGGGCAACCATAAAAGCAGTAAAATTTTCTAATATCTTATCAGAAAGGCTAGATTTTTTTCTTGCTGTACTTGACCACATAACCATAAGAGAGAGAATGCCTAGTAATGATAGCATTTTCCTTTAATAATAAGATAAAATATGATAGCTATCACTTGTAAATACACACACACACACACACAGAGAAGAGGATGCTTTCCTGATGTTTCAAAGGAAGAGCAAACTGCCATAAATTATTTCCTATAAAAACCAGAAGAAAACCATTGAAAATGTATCAGTATAATATAAGACAACATAGCTGCAGAGGGAATCAGGAACTGAAAGTCTTATGGAGAGAATATTATAAGATAAAAGTTAACCAGGAGAAAATCTATAGAGCAGCAGAGATGGAAAAAGACTTGGATGAGACATTGAACTCTTGCAAGGAAACTAAAATAGCAATGGCAGAATCAAAATCTGCAAGTGAGGTGATTAAAAAAAAGCATTAATCGTTCAGGAAAATTGAACTAATAATCTGGAGGAGAATGTTTTTAAAAAATCCATTAGTCTACGAAAATGAAAAAGAGATGATCAATGAAAATGAACATGATTGATGTCAATGAAGTACAGACAGTGGGAGTTTCACTTGCAGAAAACTGGTATCCTTAAAAAAATGGTGCAAATAAATATATGAAAGAAGGCATAAACTGAATATAAATCATAGAACATGATTTCAATTTAGTAATAAGGGTACAGAGTGTGTGTGCATGTATAAATATATATCTAGTGAATACGTACATTTTTGTAAGTGGTTGTAACACCAAGTGAAGTTTTCTTTGGTTGGTGGGAGATATTATTTTTAAAAATAGTTTTTCATTTTCCTATTTGTAGTAATAAGTAGATACTTACTATAAAAACATTAAATAAAATATTGATGAAATTGAAAAACATGAATTACGTTACCCAGAGTGGGCAAAATTAAGAGAGCATCACTCATTAAGAATTGTTGTTTCCATAAGATTCATTTTTCTAGATATGTTCCATGTTACTAATTTATTATAGCTACGTTTCTATTATTCTAAACAGACAAACTATATCATCACAGCAGTGTGGAAATAATTCAACAAGACAATTTCATCCTCTCCATATGAATGCCTGTACATTCCCTTGTTACATCTGCTGATTTTTCCCAGAGGGAACCCTTATATCCTACAAAGTCATGAAGTTGAAATGAATAAAGGTAGCAAAGTGCTAAGTAATTCCGAAATTATTCATTTTCTGTATTGTTGGACAGAATGGAATAGGTGGGACAGAATGCCCAGTTTAGAATGATGAAGTTATTGCGAGGTTTCCTGTCCGCCTACATTTCAACAGAACTATTCTCTCTATATATACTAGATAGATAAATAGAAATATAGATAGATGATAGATGATAGATAGATAGACTTTTGTAAGAGATAAGTCTATCTATCAACACACCTACACATATGCACATACACACACGCTGATAACCACAAAGTAAAATCATTGGTCATTCATGGTTTTAGTTAATTACTTTATGAGATAATTACCTAATTGAGATCAAACTAAGTGATATTGAGATTGGAGAATGGGAATGGGAAAACAATAAAAATATGAAAGAAGGAAAAACATATGCTAGTATAGTCTGAATTTCTATATTCACAGAGCTATCTGTACCTTGGCATTCGGTGTCTTTCTATTCTATTGTTGAGAATATATATGCTTAAGATGATTTCTATCACCTGGGGTCCTTGAATAACGTAGAGTTTTTAAAGCATCCACATAATTCACCATACACTGATCTGAATTGATTTTAAAACACCCATCAGAAAGCTTAAATGGCATTTCTGGGCCATGTTATGGACCTTTTTACTTATTGCCTATATGTAAATTTCTTGTTTTGAAAGACAGTAGCATTTTATATGGTTTTTGCCATCTGAATGATAAGTGCAATTTTGTACAATAAAAAAGATTGCTTTGAGGCAGTTGAGATTTAATTAAATTCACTGAGCTTTGTGATTAAAAAAAATGCTATTCCTAAAACTAGAATGCACACAACACATTCCAACATTTTGGAACCAGTATTAGACTTCTCTCATACTTCATTACAAGTCATGAAAAAGCAACATGGAAAATGTATCAATTTTGACAATAGTTCAGAATTCATAGTTAGCATCAGTATTGTGGATTATTCAAATAAGTATGTACTTCAATATTTACAACTAAAATGTATTTAAATTCTCAATTTAATACTACTCTTATATACTCCGGTCTTATACTTATTTCTATCAATTAAATAAGTAAATATTTAAACATAGGCTTCCCACTTGAGATGTACATGACCTTTATCTCTTCACTTGATAGTAAACTCTTGAAGTCCTAACACCATACCTTATATTTCTTTCTTTATTTTACTGGATACTTATCATAGTATAATCACTTGGCATATCCTTGCTGATTAATTGACTGCTGTCAAGTTCTCATTAATTATTCATCAAATTTCAATGGCATTTTTCCTCAAAAAAGATCAAAGAGTTCTACAGAAAACTGCATATTTATAGCATTCAGCACTACAGAGTTGAAAATAGTAAATCCAGGGAGGATGTAGGAAAAAAGAATCAAAGGGATGAGGAAGGACAAATGATAAAATCAATTCAACACATACTTATCAGTTCCTTAATTTTATACATTTGACTACATTTCCAAATCATTTTGCCATCAAAGATGATTTTATTACACTGGTGCAAAAGCAGAAAAAGTCTTCTCTATTGCACAGTCGCCATAGATCTTGTCTGGATCGGTATGGGTATGCTTCATTTCCAGCTTGAAGCCTTGTTTCAGTTTTTCAGATTTCCGTGCAATGGGTCAGAGACACATGCTGCTGGTGGCACACGGTTCAGATAGAGAGAGAATATATGGGGCCAGGGGATGGGGGGGGCTTACAAGCAGGGAATTACTTGAGTACACACAAGACCCTGAACTCTCATTATCCCACATTTTAGGCCAGGCATAGTGATCTGTACGCAGCCTAGCTTAAGTTCCTGTAAAGAGGCTCCACTCCCAAAATGCTATGTATATGCTGGGAAAGGAAGGAATCAGGGAGAGGGAGAGCACGTCTATTCCACTATGTAGTAATGGAAATTCCCTGTTCAGAGAAGTGTCCCAGCGGCATCCAGTCTATCCTAGTGAGTTATCTCACGCTGCCGAGATAACTCTCTGCTAACTACTGGCCCAAAGAGTGTGGGTAGAAAGTGAGCCTCCAGAGTCAGCCATGAACAAGAATAAGAGAATTTAGAAGCCAATATTAAATTGTCAAACCAAGCCATCTGGAGTAATGGGGCACTACTGGAAGCATTACATTTCTGGAAAACTTTGTTCAGATAGTTTTGACAGCACATGACACTGAGTAGCCACGCACTGGAGCCCAACTACCAGCCACTCTGCCCGTGGGTAGAAAGGCATTTATATTACAGTTCATGCAACACAGATGCTACTCTTGATCGTATTCCTTCATGCTTTTACAATTGCATATTTTCCAATGAGGAAAAAGCCTGTGAATATCATTTCCTATGGCAAATGGTTGACTTGTTTGTATTATAAACATGATTTGGAGATTTCAGGTTGCTTTAAATATTTTAACATTTACTTATAAGTGTTTATCTGAAACAATTATGTTGTCTAATATAAAAATATTTTTAGATAATTCCCAAATCTTCTTTACAGTGATGCTATCTACACCAATATAGGGATCACCTAATCATCTAATCACTAAAGCAACTATTGCAGTCCTAATTGATTTTCTAAGTTATATTTACCATTTAATTTATAATTTATCTTGCCCATTTACATTATTTAGTTTCAAGGATACCTGTCTTCGATATGTATTATGTATTTGGAATAATAGGTTATTTGTTGCAATAATGTTCTTTCTCTACCTCATAAATCCATAAACACATATCTATACTTGCTCTCTCTTTTATTACCTTTCAGCTTTTCTTTACTTGTACTTTTATTCCATGTTTTCTTTGAGGACAAAAGTTTATTATTATTATTATTATTATTATTATTATTATTATTATTATTATTCCATATGGTAATGGGAAAGGAATCTTGGAAGTTAAGACAAGAGTTGTCAAGTGGAAAAACAGACCAGGGAAAATTTAGTACCAAAGATTCTATTCTGTCCTATAGTGTGATTTCTGATTAATCCATTTGCTCTTGTATTAGATTACACCCATAAAAAAGGAACACATCAGAATACTGAATTATAAAATTTCACTTTGGCCTCTCAATTGTATTTCATTGCAAGGCATGGAGACAATTCAGAGTAAAATAAAGAAATACTGGGAAAAATAGCTTAGTAAATGTATACAATTGTTTCATTTACAGCTCACTCATCTAATTGTCTCCTATGGTCTGCTCATTATTGTTTAAAGAACAGAAACTAAAATGAAGAAATCGAAGCCTTTGCTACACCTATATTAGTGAAATTTTGAACATAGATTTCAAAGCAAAACCGTTAAGGGCCAGTTCACACATTTTAGTTCCCATTAAATCCCTCCTCCTAAGGTGAAGGGTCAATGAAGTCCTAGACAGTGTCTTCTATGAAGTGGTTATTTACTTGTCTGTTGATTCTGCAAGGCTCCCTCCCTCCCCACGTCACCTCCACAAAAACAGACTATCCATGAGGACTGATTTAAAGCCATCGCAAGGTGTTCCTAACAAACGTGAGCATAGTTGTAGATTGTTGTGTGATTTAAAAAGCAACAAAAATAATCATTAAAGGTAGTAGAGTCACTGGAATTATAAGGGAAAAACCAGATTAGGAAAACTGTTCTTGTAAGCTCTTTTATTAGGTGTCCTTCAGTTCTATAGTCTGCGTCTATGAGACTCATTTCTTTGGAATGTACTGATGAGAATACAATTGCTATGCTGCCTGCCAATTGGGAGCTTTCAATTTGCAGTTGGGAGCTGCAAGTGAGAAGTGGCAAAAGGAGTTTTAACACTGATGTTTAGTCCAGTAGCCACTCCCATCTCTATAAAAACAAATAATAGAGGAAAAAACCAACATAGTCAAATAGTCATCAAACAATATTCATAGAATATGCCATCTGGGAAAAACAAACGAACAAAAATACTTTTTTCCTTTTCACTATGAAAAATTGTTCTTTACAATTCCTTGACAAAAACAGTGCATATGGAAAATATATAGTGAGCGTTTTGTGCTTGTGTACAAAGTAATTTCCACAAGGTTTTTGATGACTTGCATTTAATACATTTAAATATTTACAAAATATTTTATTACTTAATATTTTATTACCTTAACATGAAAATAAGGGCATATTAAGGAGATAGGCCAGTTAAAGTAAAAGAAACAGAATAGTTTATGCACAGAGAGGCTGGGCTTCCAGCTTCACTTAATCATAATACCTACAGTTGGGGTATCATCAAAAATGCCCGAAGTACATCTCTCAAGACATGGTGTAAGCCCCCTGTGCCAGTGTTCCGAGACAGATTTAGTGTTTCAGAGCCTGAAAGCAGCTTGTTAGTCAGAATTCACACAATGGCTTCAATACAAAGTAAAACAAATTGTGACACCACAATCTCAGACCCATACATGGAAGAGATTGAAGTTTCTCTCTAACCGTGGTTTTGACAGTGTTGGAAGGAGGACAAAGGAGGGAAAAGCAGGCTCATCCCACTTACTGTTGAGCTCTATGGAAATGCAGCATGTGTAACCTCAATTTCTTTAAGTCAGTAGTAAAGGCTGAGAAATTAGTCCACATTTGGCATTTTCTCCCATGTCTTAAGATTTAAATTCTATTTTAATATCAATGATAAGACGGATGGTAAGAAATATTTTGAAAATGTGATCAAATATATTGAAATGTATGTACTTATATTATGTTTTTAATTTTCAAAAATGCATGCTCATTGTAAAGAATTTAGAACATACATAAAAATTAAAATATGTAGTAAAGATTACCTTGTATAGAAAATTGCTATAACTGCTTTCATATATATTTTTCCAGTTTCTAAATTTATATATTTGAAATTATAATTAAATATTTTATACAATATATTAAGATTAAATAGACTTGATGCAGAATTGTATCCTTATTTTTAACTGAACTGCAAATTGTAAGCACTATCCCATGTCGTTATATACTATTTAAAAATCTACGCTTAACCGTACCACATGTTCTACCTTAAAACTATAGTAAAATATATTTAATCACTATCCAAACATTAGACATTTAGGTTGCTCAGAGGTTTTTACTGCTATAAATATGTCATGATTTTCATCTTTGTATTAAATATTTGTCTTTTTTTATTAGTTCCGTAAGATAGAGTTCTAGAAGAGAAATTACTGTATTAAAGGGTATGCACTTTTTACAGACCTTGCTGTATGTATTGACAAATTGCTTTCCAGAAAGGTTGTACCAGTTTACGCTCTCACTAGTAGAGTATATTGATGTCTTACAGTTCACACATACTAGATATAACTTTATAAATCTTTATTAACTTGTTATTTAACAGTAGTAATTATTTGCAAATTTGCAAACAGTAGTAATTATTTGCAAATTTTCAAATTATAATTATTTGAAATATAATATAAATAATAATATAATTATTATCAAATATTATAACAATGTTATAATTTGCAGATTTGCAAATAATAGAAAGATTGAAATATTTTTCATGGGCCTAAATATCATTTGTATTTCTTTTTTCTGAATATGTTCATGCCATGTTTAGGCTTTTCTACTGCTGTTTAAGTAATTATTATAACTTGCTTTACAAGTTTGTAATTAAGGTTATTAATTTTTTAGTTTTTGCTTTTTAAAAATGTTTATAACCCTCTTATTTGTCCTTTAATTTTGTTTTTGATGGACTTCATCACGTATATCAATATTTTGTTATTTTACTTTCCTCTCCATACTCAACATAGTTTTATGATTAGAAAGTGTCTTTTGACTTGATAACCAGATAAATATTAATCCTCAACTTTTTATAGATTTATAAGTCTCTTGTTATAAAAATTATGATAGATTGCTATTGTTATTCAACAATATAAAACATCAGATTTAAAGTGTTTTATATTCATACTCAATTATTTATCATATAACGTAGCATTTTTTAAGGTATGACTAACAGTTCATTTAAATTTCTAGAGAAATTTAAACCTATTGTAATGCAGTGTTTGAGATCTGTCAGAATTCCTTTAACCTGTCAGAAGTTTTGATATGCTATAATAATATTGATACATTTTAAAAGAAAACATAGCACCATATTCCCAGAATCAGTGTCTTTCACATAAAAAAGTGGGAAAGAGTCATCATATCAAGATTGTATTTTATTCTGTGGTTTTTCATTGCAGTACAAATTTGTTTCACTGCCGTGATTTTCATCACATATTTTTCTGAGGTTATTTTATCCATTTGGGATTTGTATGGCTTTCTTCTTATATTTAATAAAATGATTCTAGAATGGTATGGGTGATTATCCTTGAAATGATCATCCGAATTATACCAATGGTTGGCCGTTACTTTATAAAGATCTTGAATATCCACTCCCTCTATAATTTGATTCTTACAACAGCCCTGTGAAATTGGCATTTTATAACTATTCATTTTTTTTTTATTCCTACTGATGAGAAAAATAAGGCTCAGAGATGCTGAGCAACTTTCCTAAAATCATATAGTTAAGGGTGACAGAACTGGAATTTGAAATGGTTCTTACCAGTCCAGATCCCATATTCTCTATTATAATAGCTTCTTAGTTCCCAAATATCAATCTTTCTTGTCTCAACAAAAGGGCATTTGAATGGAGTTTTAATCATTGTGGAGTGAGTCAACAGTCTATATACTAAAATAATAACTGCTGTAGAAGTAAATGGCTACGGTAAGCCGCATATACGTTTTCACATTTGTGTATTACAAAATACCATCATAATTTCTTTAGAAATAACTTAAAAAAAAAAACTTGATCTTTTTAAGAGCAGTTTTAGGTTCACAGAAAAATTGAGCAGAAAGTACAGAATTCTGAGATGTTCTCTGCCCCATCACACACACAGCCTCATCCACTCCCAGCATCCTCTTCCAGAGTGGTGCATTTGTTACCATTAATGAACTTTAACTGACATGTCATTATCACTACAAGTTTATAGTCAACCTTAGAATTCACTCTTAGTGTTGTATATTCTACAGGTTTGCACAAGTATATAATGACATGTACCCACTATCAGACTTTCATTCAGAGTTATTTCACTGCGCTAAAAATTTGCTGTGCTCTGCCTCTTTATCCCACCCCCAACACGTAGGGACAACTGATCTTTTTATTCTCTCCATAGTTTTGCCCTTTCCAGACTGTCATAGAGTTAGAATCATACAGTATGTAGCTTTTTCAGTTTGGCTTCATTCACTTAGTAGTATTCTCATTTAAGCCTCCCCCATGTCTTTGCATGGCTTGATAGCTCATTTCCTTTTAGTGCTATATAATAGTCCATTCTCTGGATATACCCCAGTTTATTCATTTACCTACTAAAGAACATTTTGGTTGTTTCCAAGTTGTGAAAATTATGAATAAAGCTGATAAAAATATCATGTGCAGGTTCTTGTGTGGGTATGTTTTCAACTTCTTTGGTTAAATAAATACCAAGAAGCATGATTGCTGGATTATATGTTAAAACTCTGTTTAGTTTTGTAGTGGATATAATTTCTTCAAAGAATATATTTATGCGTAAAGATACATGTAAACACATTCAAGGAGCAATAATTTGGAGGAGTAAACCTATGCATAAATGCTATTAAAATGGGCTATTCAAGTTATAGCACATCACTCAGCTTAACGCTAAATTACATAATTCATAGTGGTAATTATCACTCAGTGAGATATGTGTGATGATGATGATCATGATACCTCTACAACTTTTTAGATAAGGGGTTTTGCTTCTGAACCTGGATAAATGTTTGCATCATGTGATTTTTCCGTAGAGTAGATTATTTGTAGCCTACTCAAGTTGCTCTTAGTGACCTGGGGATGGATTAATTCAGTGTTCTTGAACAAAAATGTCCTTTGTAAATAAAACCCTGGTGTAGTTACTACCTGGAGGAGTTTTGTGTCATTTAAAACCAGCTAAGACAGGGAAGTCATGAGAGATCAACAGGAATTTGTTTCTGTAAGAGCTAGTAGGATGATCTGAATAACTTATACCTACTAGGAAACTACCAGTTTATTGAACACATACATACTGAGCCAATTCACGAAAGTGAAATTATCACTTGTTATAATTTCAAGTTATAATTGATTTAACTTTCTCCCTTTACAAATAGTAACCAATCTGTGGAGAGATACTTTTCTCATAAACTTTCATGGCAATATTTAGCATCCATCTATGATTCTTCCCAGAACAGATGTATGTTTGTGTGTATACCTGCATACCAAGTATATACTGTTCAACTTCAATCCACTCCCGGGTTCTTGCTTGCCTTTCCTTAGTCCATATTTGTATGCCCCCTCTTCCATAATGAAAATCCTGGCTTCAGGGGAGCCTGGGTGGCTCAGTAGGTTAAGCTTTTGACTCTTAATTTCAGCTCAGGTCAAGATCTCAGGCTCATGGGATCGAGCCCCACCTTGTGCTCTGCACTCAGCTTGGAGTCTGCTTCTGTCCCTCTCTACTCCTCCCCCTGAACACGCTCTCTCTCTCTGATATAAAGAAATAAAGAGAAAAGAAAAGAAAAGAAAACCCTAGCTCCAAACACCAACTTACTCATTCACTCTGAAAACACATATAAAGACCTTCAAAATTGCTAGACTCACACTACCATGAAAATACAACCTACAAGAAAAATTCAAGATTTATTTGCAATTTTTAAAGCATATTGATTTATTTCTACTTCTTGAGTATGTATAATAGTAACATCCATAGGAATAACGTGCATCAAAACTCATTTGATACTGAATTTGTTTATGGTTAGGATATGTTTCTACTTAAATGTATTTACCGAAACACATGAAGCTGGACTTAAACATTCTGTATGCTGATCTTTGCTTTTCACCGGTCCAGGAGAGTGGAATGGTAAGTTCGTTTCCTCTCTTGTGTGAATTGTTCTGCTGGTGGTGTATACTGTGAGTACTGTGTTGAGAAGATTTCTGTGAACAGTCTAGATTTAGTAGCGATTCTACTATACCATGAATACTGATGTCTGCCATAGATATGAAATCAGGGCCTGGAAGCTTGGGTTTAGTTCTTGTTTATTTGCTAGAGAGTCACTTCTTTCCTCACAAATTCTTGTTTTCCATTTAAAAAAAAAAAAGAGAACAAAAAGGAAAAATAAAATGAGAGACAGCTTATAACATTTTCTTATCAACTCTAAAGGTTGTTTTGAGAATTGAATTATATAGTGTTTGTAAGTCAATTGAAAATTATCAAATCATCTTAAAATATAAGTTATTATTGAGTTTGGAACAGAGAAGACATGGATGTATAGAATGTTTCTATCTTATTTTAAGATAAAATCATTGGTGCCTTATTTTTGGCACCTCTGCATGGTGGGAATTAAAGTCTACCTCAAAGACTAAGGTCTGTAATTTTAGAGTATCTAAGAATAGCAGGATAAAAATTGACCAGAGGCTAGCTCCAACTGGCCCCTCCAATGAGTCTATGGGCTACCGGTGGGTCATGATCACAAAGCCTTCCAAAGCTCTGCCATGTTTCCTTTAAAGATTACCTCTGCTGGAATCCTAAGAACATCTGATCACAGCAGGAGGAAAACTTTAACTCTCTGCCTTTTACATTTCATCAGCCTGACTCATGACCTTCCCAGTCAAATAGGGAACCGTGATGGAGGCTGTATTTCTGATTATACATTTCAACTTTCCTAGCATATTATACAAAATAAGCACCTTTCTCTGAAGTTTTCTAGTTCAGAACCAGAGAATACTCACCGCCATGCCATAATCCCTGGACATGACTCCTTGGAATCAGGCTGCCTTATGGCCTGTGTTTCTGGCGCAGCGAAGCAGCAAACAGCTCCCGGCGCTTGTCTTCCCTCCAACCCTAAGGCTGGTAATAAATTTGATTGAGCAGCAACACCCAGAGGGGAATCAAATACTGTTTTTCTTCGGCCATGAGGACTGATTTTTTAAAATCCCTCTGGAAAACACCACCTTTCATAGTCCCCTTACCCTCCATATTATGGCAAATAAAATGCCGAAGCAGTGTGATCATCCTGCTCAACAGAATGTTGGATTTATGCACCTTAGACTCATCAGGAAACACAGGAACCACAACAGTGGCTTATCTGTAAATATTTTCTTTTCTTTTTCTTTTTCTTTTTTCATCTATTTGTTGACTAGGCCAAATGCAAAATACATTACAAAATAAAAAAAACGAAACACAAAGTGACCTCCTTTGAATATTTATCCGCCTCTTTCCTGGCATCAGATCGTTTATTCATTTATATTTGTATTTATTATTCATCAAAGCATTTGATATTTAAAGCTTCATGTCAAGAGATGGAATGCAAATAGTTACTTCTGAAAAAGGAACCCCAGAACTTTAAACTATGTTAAATTTAAGTTAATGTGCATGGATATATTTTACGATAGCATTTAATCCATTGACATAGCATTTTAATAGCCATTATTAAACGGATGTTTCCAAAGCAGCCGACTGACTGCTTGAAATAAATTTTATACTTTGAAACGCTTCATATTTTGAAAAGCTTTATAAAAACCTTGAAGTAATATGGTAATCCAAAAGCCTTACAATAACGTCAATCCATATTTTAAAACCATATCATCTTTTTTCAAGTTGATAGATATACATATACATGTAGGCATATAGATATATTTCTTCTTCAGATTAGTGAATTAAATAAATTTTTAGTTGTTGCTTTTTTACTGAATGCTTATTAAAATATGCTGATATGCAAGGTCAGGCCTTACTGTTTATGGTCTAAAGACAGCCTCAAACAAGAAAAGAAAATAATAGACTGGATACTTACAATGTCTTTATTTAAAAACATGCATTTTCAGTACAAATTTGGGAGAGGTGGATTTACTCTCTGGTCCTCCCTTGCTATAAATCTCTATTATTGGAAAGTGCCTGTTGATGTTGTGAAATGCATTGCAATTGAAATAATGAAATAGATAAAAATGAAATTGGGAAAAATAATAATGGTGAGGCTGTAATAATGTGCCTCACTGATAATCCAGACCAGGCAGGTGATCAGAGAATAATCATATAATGATTTTTTTTTTTGAAATTTCAACCTCATAGGAAAATTAAGAATATAAACCTCTGCTGTAAAGATCTAGTTATTAGAGCCTTTTAAAAATAGCAATATATTTTAATCAGTTGTATCTATAGAAGGATTGTCAAGTGTGTCAGCTTTTGACAAATGTCAAATCAAGTTAACGTTAACATTCATTAAAAATAAATTTTATTCTATGTTTCAAAATACCTTATGGCTCAATCTTGTTTATATGTTTTAGGTTCATCACTGTGTGTTCTGACATTTCTTTGTCCTGAAAAGATCAATTTCAACTTCTAAGTATATAGCATTTTTCACAACTAATATGATATATATATATATACGCACCTTATACTTTAGATTTTTTTTTCCATTTTAATCTGTAAGAACAAAATGCCAACTGTAAAGACATCTAGTTATTATTTAGTAACCATCATTAGTTTTATTTTGTTAGGAGATTTAGCCACATCGTGGTTAATATTTACACAGAGCAACCAAATTCCACTCAATCTCAGTTACAAGTCTTTGATGACATGTTTAAATGCACTCTACACATACTCATTTTTAAAAATGAAATTGGTTCATTTTCCCTTTTTTTCCCCCAAAATAACAAGTAATCCATCCACATCAAATGGACATTAGTTACATTCCACTGAAAAATATTTTGAAAAAACATACCGAGCAGCTGAATCAAACACCTTTGATTACTGATTTTATTGAGTTCCTCGCCCTGTGTGCTAAAATGATAACGGTGTAGTTTCTGCACCAGGACTGCATGGGTCACTGCAGCTGCTAGTGGATTTTTAAACCATTGAGCTACAACCTTTGAAAGTGGGGATTCATCGTGGAAATGAGGACACAGCCATGACCGATACGATGTGAATGGCGTTGCTCCACCACGCATGCTATTAGCCGATGTAGCTAGAACTGGCCCCGATCATGTTTAGCAAACTTTGACCCAAGAGAAGTCTTTGACACTTCAGGAAGAAATGGAAGTGTCTTGCGTGTTTTTATCTGAGTGGTGTAAAAAGAGGTGTGTTGCGGTATTCGTTACCGGGTCAGTGTCTTGGGGTCGGCTAATCACTGGCCCGAATACAAATCCACGGTCCCAGCTTTTCCAGATATTTGTATGGCAGGCAGCTACCCAGCAGCAACTTCTGTAATCCCTTCTCCTGCAGTTAGAGCTACCAGAAGAGCTTAATAATATCCCAGAGGCAAAGATGAAACGGTATTTCCACAGCTACTGTTTGCTGTAGAGAGCTTTTGAAGTCAAGCTTAAGATGTCTTTATTTCCCTACCAGAAAGAAATTCTTTTTGCCCTCTTTTACTCTGGTGTTGTCATGATGATGGCTTTCTGCTTGAAAAATATTCCAAGCAGCTGCAGCTCTCCCATAAAGCATTAGGGAATGAGAACAGCTTTTCATCAGAGGCTGTTGGAATCTGTGACTACAGTTTGTCACTGCTGAAACCCACGGCTATGCTGGTGGTGATCTCAATTTAAAACTCGCAGTAGCCTTCTTACCGGGCTTAGGGCAGCCTCAACTTTCACCGTCAGCTTATTGGGGACTGCCCTCCCTTTTAACTTTTGTGGTTAATTAAGTTCTAAATTGGGTATAGTGTAGAGCTCCCGATTCAACCTTTGATCTGTACCATCTAGAAAACAAAAAGCAGTAGCCCCAGAGTGCACCGAAAGTTAAATTAATTGCAGTAGTGAGTAACAAGGTGAAATTCAGATCCACTTTATTTAATACTGGGGAAGGGGTACTACAGGTGGATCTAGAAAGCCTTCATTTCACACAAGCCCCGATCATAGTGAAAAGTTGTAAGGAAATGTAGAGCGTAAAACGGCCTTTTTTATTGATTCAATTTGGCAGTGAGATTGTAAACAGAGTAGCATCTAGTGATTTTGGAGAAGAATGTAGCAACGAATTCTAATTCTGAAAAGAAAAAGAAGCAAATCAAACCAAACCAACAAAGAAACAAATAAATAAAAATAATATACCAAAAGCAACAAAGTCAAGAGGGTTTGAAAGTCCTCCAGAAAACTGAACACTGCAAATATCTCTCTACATAAGAAAAATAAGATTTGTTAAAAAAGTTGTATTATACTGACACGCTTTTACTGTAAAAACTTGACGCTACTATACAAAAAGTGAAAGTGTTTTATGAAAAGAATACCATACTCTTGACCAGATGTTGTGTGGATTTTTCAAAAGCATAGTTTATAAATTTAAAATTCATTGCATTTATATTTTGAACTACATACAAAAGTAATTTCAGGAAAATATATCCAATTCCAAACTCATATGTATGTTTTTGTTTAAACAAACAAAAAATAACAGACATTTGAGGAATTTGTGTCTTATTTTGTTTTTGAGTACATAAGCCTCTATTACCACTAGGTGCTATAAAATAATGAGAATGATTTCATGAGTAAACAAATGCTATCAGATGAATCTTTCTCCTGTAGTAAGTTAAAAATCAGGAAGAATTGCATAATAATAATTATGGTAATTTAAAATGTAATTAATAATTATATATACTTTAGGAAGATTTTTGCTTAACCTGATAATCTCATCAATAAATGAAAAAGATTATGGCTATTTCTGAATTTTGAAATGGGTTTTCTAATACAGTCTTTACTTCCAGAAAAGGATTTGAGAAAGCTGAGATACCTACCCTATTACTATTAAATAGGTATATAATTTGTTTTCAGTTGTAGTCCAAATAGTTCAATATCAAAGTTGAGAAACATGACTAATGGGGTTAGTCCTAGGATGAGTGCTATTTAATAATTCCATCAATCATTTCAAAACATGCTCATTTACTTAGTTAATAACATCAGACTGAAAGGGAAGAGTTATTTAGCACCTTGAAGGACAGAATTAAAATATAGTGTGACCTTGAGAATTAACAAGTTTCAGAAGTTATCAGAATCAAATGATAAAATTTTACATAAAATACATATTAATGTAGCTCTGTAGGCCTAAAATACCTGAATGGCAGGTTTGAAACAGATGGATTTATTAATTTTTCTAGGAAAGAATATTATCTATCCCAGTGGAAAAAAAAAACTAAACACAAATGACTCTCTTCTTGAAAGACAGGTTTACATAGCTGTTAAGAGTGTCCACAGAAATCTTCTGGTCAGGGTTCAAAATCTGTCTCCCCCCCCTCGCTGATTTGTGTCATCATCATCAGGCTACTTCATAACTCTGGGTCTCAGCTTTCTCATCTAAATGGTGGAAATTACGTTACTATCTTCACAGGACTTTTGTGAGGATTTAACAAGGGGCTTAAGAACATACCTGGAAAATAGTAAGAGTTATATAACTATAAATACAAATATTTGTAATTTATTTGTTCAAAGGTCACCAAACAAAGAAGCGAACAGAAA